>NC_046201.1:6050842-8450842 GCF_011004875.1 Balearica regulorum gibbericeps
TCTCAAAATCATCTGTTTGTTTTATCTCACACATAGTGGAAGTAACAGTCTGAAGATTAAGTTGTAACCAGATTACTGTAAGATTTACTATTAATTATTGCATAAGCAGACAGTGGTAAGTGCGGTGCTGAGTAAAGCACAGCAGGGAGAGGTAATCCCTGCCTGAAGTATTTTACAGTATAAATACATAAGCAGTGTAACTGGCATAGGGACCCAGCACAGAAAGCTTCTGTTTTAGAGGTTACATTTATCTGCATCTTGGGAGACTGACTTCATTTTAGATGAAGTGATTTGACACCAGTGTCCTCCTTGGAATTAGTGTTTCATTATTTATGATCTGTGTATACATATAAAATGAACGAACCCCCCCCCAACTCTTGCCATTGGAAATGTCAAGGTACTTGAACAGGGAAAGGGGCTGTGGCTTTGTTACCCAGGCTGTGGAGCAGCAATTTGGCTGCAGGAGATGCACAGAAGAGTGAGAGACTTTGGAAAAGCTGGCAAAGAGCATTTTGAGTCCACTGCTTACTGCAGAGCAGCAGAAGGGAGTGCCTGTGCAAAACCATGGTGCTGTGGCATCCATCTGCAGCTGTGATAAAGCACATTACTTACCTTACCAGGCAGGGAGGTCCTGAGATCTGCTGCTGCTGCTGCTCCTCTATCTGACCTGAAGCCTTCCCTGGACAGGGAGCTGACTGAGCAGCTGACAAGCCTGGAGGAAAAGCCATGGCCAAGCTGACCCACAAAAATTGCTGGGGTCTAGCCCTGCTTCTTTGTGCATCAGCGAGCTCAGTACTGTATCATTAAGCTCCAGAAAACCCTGGGGGAAAACCCCAGATGTGTAACCTTTCGAGCACCAGGTAAGGGAACAGATGGAGGGCAGTGGAAGGAAATCAGGAATTAAAGGGGCTTGCCTGCATCCCTACTGAACCATTAATAGTCTGAGTAAAACAACTTGGATTTCAGTGTTGCAATGATCAAGCCTTTGCAGAACCCACTCAGTTTGGGTGAGAGGGTTTATTCATAAATGGTGATTTATGTGATAAATTGTGCATGGGGAACAAGCTGTTCAAGCCAAAGGCCCAATAAAGACATAGCCTTAGAAGGCTCTAATGCTAGCAACATCCACAAAACACAGGACCTGAAAAACACTGAACATCATGATTCAGTGGCTGATGAACCTACAGAACTGCCTTGTCTCGACTGCTGTTAGTTCAGCAGATTTGTACTGCGTGCACTGGTGGAAAAGATCAGTGCACAATTTTTAAATTGCAGTATTATTGCTGTGGAATAACAGAAGACTGAACAGAACAGCTAAAAAGCAACACACTGCCATGCATTCATAGAGAGGTGCCAGCTCCTGAAGCCTTCTCAGTAGCGCAGCCTCCTGCAAATAACCTGTTGGTTCCTATGATTTATTTTTTGGACACAGAGCTCCACGTATTTTTCATAAATTTGAGGAATTGTGTACAGCTCTTTGAAGAGATGTTTTTAATAGTATGACTAAGCAAGGCATTGTATAAAAAAAAGTAAACAAGAGCAACAAGCACTTCACAGAAACGCTTGCCAGCTGGAACTTCATTGTTCTCCAAAGAATTACAGTGAGGAATAAGTTATTTGTTTATGTTTAAAGCCTTAACACATACAGAAAACATCAATAGGTTGCCCAGCAAGGTTGCAGAGACTCCATTTTGGAAAAAATTGAAAACCCAACTGGAGAAGGTCCTGAGCAACTTGCTCTAGCTGACCCTGCTCTGAACAGGGGATTGGACAAGTCAGTCTCCAGAGGTCCTATCCAACCCCAGCCACTCTGTGACTCTGGACATCCACTGTTCGGATATGCAGTAGAAAATTTATATATTATCTACATATTTAAATTACAAAACTGCATTTGCTCTACTAATATTTTACTTTCAAATACTAACTACTGAGATATATAATACGCACAGTGTCTTGGTAATGAGAATTACGTAATGCTTTGTACTAGCTGAGAACTGAAATACAAAATTCAGCTCAGGTGGGAAATCCTGTGCTGCGTATTCACACTCCAAGAGATGCTGCTGTTAATAGGAAAGGCAGTTTCATACTGAACAATCCCACAAAACACATAGTTGGGTTTCCCTGGCAATTCTAAATGATTTTAATACCTCAGGTAACAGTCCAGGAAACCACTTGAGCAGGAGCTCAACTCTGGGTTTTTAAGTAGTTGTAGTGAAGCCAATGCTAAATCCGCTTAAATATTTTCCAGGCTGTAGCTACATATTACAGTCTCTCCTTGCTCTGCTCATTGCAGCTCTGCTAAGGATACAGGTTCAAGATCAGGTCATCTGATAACGGTGCGTATTGACAGCAATGCTGACCCCGATCCTTCTCAGCCCCCATCAGAGCCTCCTTGCCTCTAACCCTAACCTTGATAGTACTCTACTGTCTCAACCCATAGCTGCAGCAATGACCAGAAAAAGAAATAAAATCACTCTTCTTGACAATGACCTCCTCCTATTTCTAGGTGATAAACAGGAATAGAGTAAGTTGTGAATATGCTGTCCCCTGTTCCCTGGTCCTAAAACCCATGGCTGGCCCTATTTCTAACCCCTACCCTAGCCGTATGCCACATTCTAGCGACCATTGCCTAGAAATATTTTACCCTTTTCCTGGTTCTTCAGGTCTAAGATGATACAGGAATAAACTGAGCTCTTGAGATACTACTACATCAAAATTTCAGCTTGACCAGAAGCCATTAGACCAGTAACCTCCATCTATCCTGGAAGAAACTGAAGACATTCACCTGTAACAGTCTCAAGCTGTATTTAAGATACTTTAACAATCCCCTCTGAAAAGCATGGCTGCGAATGAACATGAATTATGTTGACAGAGATCTTGGTATTTAGAGTATCACACCAGCAGTTCCCTTCCCTTAAAGAATCAGTAGATTCATTATAGGTTTTTTATGTCCTTTTTAAATGGCTGGAATTAGTCATTGATGTAGGCAGGATATCAGACTTCCTGGGTTTATGTTCTCATTAGGAATAGTCAATCCTGAGCATCCCATTGGGATGGTGATCCACGTGGCAAGCACTATGCAAAGTGCAGTACCATTTCCTAAGGACCTAATCAAGATTGAAACAACCTCTCTATTTTTCCCACATCCCCAGTTCCTTCTTTCAACCCACATCTTTCACTTTACTGGCAGAGTCATAAAACTACATCCTCAAATAAAGCTCAACGTGGTGCTACTGAAATTCATTAGTGCTCATTTAGAATCCAGAGGGTTGGCAAGTTACAGGCACAAGATGTAGACCTTAAATCTTAAATAAAATTCAAGCACAACAGACTAAAAAAAAAATCAATGTATAAAGGCAGCTGTGAACTCTTCTCAAGATCCTATCCATCCCCAAACACATGACCAGCAGTGGTTGAAATGAGTTTTGAAATGTTTCCCTTTGGACCTGAATGCTCCCTTAGCTGCTTTTAATTATTACAGTTAAATGCAGGAAAGTTTTAACTGTAAGCTTTAAACATCCTTTTAAAGATAACTTGAGGGAGTTGAGATCAGGAAAAGAAAGAATTAAATAAGCTTTCTGTCTTTTCCAATCTGCATTGCTTTTCCACCCAGTGCCCTGGCCTTTTATCCTCCTCTGTGTCTTTTCAAGAAGGTTCATTAACAAGCATCTTCAGAAAGAATAAGAAAAGAGGATGGAGCATACGATTGCTGGCAGATTGAAATGCATGTCTACAGCTGGCCCAGTATTCAGGAGAAAAAGAGTTCTGACAAGGTTGGGATTTCTACATTGTTCATGAAAGATAACTATTTTGCAGGTGTTTTGTTTGTTTTTAATTCAAGAGCCAACATGGAGACTTACTCAGGCTATTCTCTTTGATAACTATGTGAAAGAACTTTGCAAATCTGTGCTGGCACTTGCCTTCCTGATGAGAAGGTTCCCAAATGAGACACAATCGTATGAAGGAGTCAGCCCCTGGTTTCTACAAACACTGCGAGATCCACGAGGACCTGGTAACACATGGAATTCAATCCACAGGCTGCAGTGTTAGTCAGTTAAAATCAATGGTGTAGCTATACCTAAAGATCTGTACAGGGTTATGAACAGGGTAAAGGAACTTGGTTTCAGCTTGCTGTAGCCAGTGAATCAATCTTTTATTTTTCTTTCTTTGCATCTTTTCTGAAGTTAAAGTTAAAAAAAGATAAGAGGAAAAAAAAGAAAAAAAAAGAACAAAGAGGATCTGCACCTCTGTCTACTAAGCAGCGCAATCTAGCTCTCAACAGCACTGCCTGAGCGCTTCAGTGCATCCTTCTCCTTGGGCATTTCCAGTATTTCATTCTGTGGATTCATTTTTACGTGGCAAGCTATCTCGGGTGAGCTTTATGGAAGGCCATTATTTCCTCCTTTAACTTTTTCAGAGCGTACACCAAGAGAAGCTAAAAGCAGCCTTATAATTTCCCAGGCTGGCAGCGTTCCACTGCTTTCAGCCAGGCTAATAAGCCAGGAGTGAAAAGCAGCACTGCAATGGGCAGGAGAGGAGAGACACAGAACAAATCAAAAAGCAACAACAAAAAAAAATCAATACGGACATGTGCATGGCCACATATGAAAAAAGTTAATATTTTATTAGCTGGCAAAAGGCTGTCATTCAGGACCTGTAATTTTCATTCTTTTTGCCAAAGACATGGTCATGGACCAGAAGAGCCCACGTCTGTCTTCAAAGGTTGTCATTAAAGATCTGTTACATGGTAGTCAGCATACACCAGTGAGTCATGAAGGAGTAAGAATACAATGAAAGATTTAAGCAAAATCATCAAAATTTTAACTGACATGCCTGTTGGTAGCTGGAGCTGGTTTCAAAACTATAGCATCCACTGAGTATTGCAAAAAAGATAGACCTGTCTATTGTTCTGGGAGAAGAAATATATTAGCAGGCATGTTGTTTAGTATTTGGATTACCATTCTGCCACCCATTAGTGAAATCATAAATATTTAGAAGAGGTTATGCTATTATGCGTGCAGGAGACAAACATTCTAAAGATTCCAGCTTGCACTGCAATCATTAGGACAGTGGTTTTTTTACCAAAACCAGCCATGTTTTCATGTAAATAGTTAAGAAAGCAGCAGTATGATACCTGCTTAACCTTCCAATTAGGGAGAAAGTAGATATGATGCAGAAAATCTTATTTGGATCATACTCTGCCTGACCTTTGAAGGTTGCCTGCATTCTTATTTACTGCTTCTTGGATTTGCACAAATTAATATATCTTTGCTAGAAAGATAAACAAAACCAAATTCATAAATATAGATTTATTTTCCCTGACTTTATCTGAAAGTGAAACATTTACTATTTCACTCATGCCACTTAATGTCCATCTATCAAATGTATTTGCAGGAGGAAACACACCCAAATAAATAAACTACAGTTCCTTGGGCCCCTGTGCGGATCCTAATTTGGGACAAAAATTTGTTGTGCTGAGCAGCTTAGGAGTCTGAGCAGTGATAAAACTAGCTCGTGGTCCTCAAATGTATCTACTTTAGCAAGATTACAAAAGGGTCATATAACTAGATTGAAGAAGTCTAAGTTAAAATTTTCAGTACAATGATCAGCAGTTATTCATGACCTCTCTCACTGCATCAGATCCCAGTTTTCTTTCAGTATACTCTATTTCTTTTCTTTAAAGAGACCCCTGGTCTCTCTAATTACTAAGTTCTTCTAGGCAGTAGCCCTCAGGAATTTCTAACGTATTATCTAGTATTGTACGTTATCAGGACGCTGACTTCAGTGGGAATTTTTAGATGTGACTGTCATAAAACTAAAGAAATAGGTAATTAATTGTTTAACCACAGGATAGAAAATTTAGCAAATGAAATTTTGTGGCGCCTCTAACAATACACTGCTTGCTGCAGAGAGAGGCTCAGGCATCTGAAAGCCTGGGAGGAGGGCATCCTTTCCTATGAAACGAGGTCTGTGTGCCTGCAGGACCAACGGGACAGAAGAACTAACAAACCAAGAGTTTGTTTAAAAGAAAACTGCAGAAGAACACATTCCTGTCCTTCCAACAGCCATGAGGGGCTTCACTCACTGTACCGTACGCTGTGAGTTGCATCCCACAGACGTTCAAGAGCAGATAGCAATAAATAAAACAGAAAAAAAAAAAGTGCAAATCAGTCTACTTGGTATATCTGAAAAAGTGGAAACAATTTCCCAGAGTAGAAGGGGGAAATTACCTGTGCTCCCCCCTCACAATATTGTTACTGAGTGACACTGATTCACTCCAGCTGAGCCTCTGAATTCTCAAATGTTGACTGTATCCCTAAGAACCATTTCTGAAAATGGGTCAAACATCTTGTCATGTTGTCTTGGCGCATTTCCAGGGTGGTTTTTTGTTTTTTGGTTGTGGGGGTTTTTTTGGTGTTTTTTTTTTTTTTTTTTTAATTTTGGTTGGTTGTTTTGGGGGCGGGCGGTTTGAGGGGTAGGAAAGCATTGCACACAATTAAATATTCAAGAGTAGAATTTTTAAACTTGCAAATGAATTCATTTTTGCCAGAAATTAACCTAGCTTTTCTGGTAGCAGCAGGTATATGTTAGGAACCACTTACATTAGACAAAACCAAGGAAAATGCCACCTTTCCATTCCAATGGAAACAGAATTTCAGCTGTCTCTTCTGCAAAAGACTTTTTTTTCCCCAATGCTATATGTGCACTAGACTGTATTTTCTAGGTCAGTGGCGGAAAGGGTACCAAAGATGACCCAGTGTAATAATTTTTTCAAACTTAACTGCCAGAGAAATGCATTCTCAGCTAGGATGTCACAGACTTATTCCATCTAACTTTGATGCCTCTCCAAGTGCTTGCACCAAAATTGAGTCTGTTCTTTGCCATCCCATAACAGCTCATCTACTCAGAATTTATAAAGCAGGGAGAAAACAGTCTTGCCTACCACAGTGGGGTCCTGCATCATTGCCAGGGGCTCTTATGTTCCAGATAATGAACATTTAATAGGTATTAAACACTTGAAAAAGAGAGAGCAGAGAAACTTAATTAACTCTACCTAAAACAGTAGGGTGCCTGCTGTGTTTTAGGCCTCTAAGGTGCTACTAAAATAATAACTACATACATCCAGGAGAAAGAACTTAGGTGGGAAGGAACAAAAGGAGATGTACAGATACAGGAAATAATGTACTTAATAATGCGATCACATGGTGCAATAGTGACATTATCCTAGCAGACGGAAGGATGTGAATACACCTGTCTCCTATCATTTGTCCAATCCTCTGTTTTGCAACAGGCAATTGCTCCGAGGCATCACCTGCGATATCCATGATAGAGGGGTCCACAGGTCAGTTCAGAACTTCAGCAAAAACCTGAGTCTTGTTCCCGGTGAGGCTTGCAGCGGGCACCCAGGAACAGGTCAGAAATCAGACTGAGCTACAAGGATGCAAACACACCAATGCCCCATGTTCTACCATGGGAACCCAATAAAACTGAGTGAAGTATGTCTGTCACTGATGTGAAAAAGTAAACCATGTAATTACATGGTACAATCCTTGAAGAAACTACACCTTTGTGGATGTTTAAAGTGAAGACACATTTCTGAGATGTATTACAGGCAGTTGAAAGTCCCAGATGCTATTAGTTTCCACCACAGAAGGACAAGCATTGCCATGGTGCCTAAACCATAAATTAGACCTGTATGTAGATTCTGAAGTTACTGAAAAGTATCAAGATTGTCATGACAAAACTTAATCCACCTTTGATTCTTACTTTTTTAAAAACAAATAAAATCTGAATGCTAAGGATGAACTCTAAATCCGAGCTTCAAGACATGCAAAGGGAAAAGGCTTTATTAGATTTCATAGCATTTGCTATCAATGAAGTCTACGAACTCCTAATCAGTTGGATTAGCATTGATAAAAGTTCAGGGTCTGATTCTCTCTATGGCAAATCAGAGAAGAGCGTTACAAATTTACATTTTCATTGCAAATGTAAAGAATCTTCATGAACCGAAGAGCCAGGGCACCCCGACTTCACAACAAAGGCTGCTATCTATGGCAACCCCAGTGCTACGCGGGACTCGAAACGCACATCCTTCCTTCACGCTTAGGGGAATCACACATACTACACCACATACCTGCTGCCTGAATAGGCTAACTGCATTAGTTGGACCTTGAACAAAGAACGTTTAGTTTGTTTTTTTTTTTTCTTCATTGCTTAAAAAGAGGCATGAGATTTGGGAAGTAGATTTTCAGGTGGGAACATTTGAAAACTTACCCATGTATAGAAAATAGGCACTAACTGACTGTAGGTAAAGATTCAGGTGCTTACTCCCAACATACAAACACTGTATAATGTGGCCAATTAGTTTCAGTTGGTTGTTCTGTAGCAAAGTGCACTTAGAGATGGGAGTATGTATCTGGTACTCTGGCTAGTGCGACTAAATCTGTGCCAGCATTTCTATCTGTAGACACAACTCTTTTGTGTGTGTCTGTTTTACAATTCTTTTTTGTGCGTCTGCTTTCTTGCTGGCCTCTTTTTGGTTAAAAGGATTGTAAGAAAATATACTGCATCATGTGGTTTTTTACTCACATGCCATTGGAGAGGTACTGTGAGTTAGCAGGAAAAATTATTCTCTGATGTATCAGTTGATAATTGGTTTAAAATATTGTTAAATAATTAATTTGATAACAATATTTAGACACGCATAGCTGCAGGAGTAGAACATTTAACCCTGAAAATTATTCAAAAACAGCTGTCAAAAGTTACAGCAGTTATTATACATAGGGAATATATACAAAGACATTAATTTATTGGGGTTTTCAAACACTATATTTTTAACAATTTCTCAGCCACATGTTTTTCCTAGTATAACTACTATGTTGTATTAGTTGCCACATATTGAAAATATGATAACAGGTATTTTCTTCTAAACTGGTAAGAGGTTGCTTTATGTATTACTATGAATATGTAGAGAGTGCCACCTCTTCCCAATGCCACATGCTTTAATGGAAAGTATGATTAGTCCCCAAAAGCTAACAAAACACACCAAAAGAATAGAATAAGTAACCTCGGTAAAGTTAATCAAACCATGACCTCAGGTTTCTAATCTGAAATCCACAATAATCTGTCTGACTTCTGTACATTTACACCTCGTTTTCATAGCATAACAGTGATCAGAGTATTGTCCAATTTTTTTTTTCTCAGGGAGATGATAAAATTCTAAAATATCAAGATTATAACAGGCAACAACAACAAAAAAAAATCCAATTATTAGTTTTCTGGAGCAAAGGAGCTTTCTACAAAATTGAAAAATTCTGCAGGATATATCAATTTTGACAAATTTCATTTCAAGACAAAGCAGTAAGACTGAAACATTTTGATTGTAAGAGTGAAGTAAGTCCTCTGTGTTTCTAAATGACAGCTCCATTTGTTTTTTATACTATTTATTGTATATCTTAATGAGAAAGCAAAAGGAGATGTTTCACTCTGAAACAATGTTTTTCAAAAGTGGCATTTTCTGAGGTCTGTGATTTGGAGTGATGCTCACCAAATACTGTCACACATCCTACTACTCATCTGCCTGTTGTCTCCTCTTTTGTAAACTTTCTTGTAGGCTTTTGGTACACATTTACTTTGTAAACTGTTTGTGAATCTTGGCAAGCAGGTCTTCTAAGGAACCTGTACATATAGCAGTACATTGTGATGATATAAATATTAAAGAGAGTCCAATATTCTCCTAATACCATAGGAATATTACAGCGCCTGAAGTGGGAGGTCAGGTTTCAGAAAAATCCCTCATTATCTTCTTGTTGACTAGCTTTCTGCAAGAAGGATTTAGTGGATCTCACTGTGAGTTGCTTCGCTCCTTGCATTGCACAGGAGACTGATTTCTGAAATACGCTGGGCTCTGTACCAGACTCCAAAGGGCCAGGCAACTTTTGGTAGGGAGGCATATGTCTCTGCTGCACTATTTTAATTTCTGGACACGGTTTTCCCCTTCCAGATAAGAATGTCATCCATTTACCCTATTCAACAGGATGTGTTAATTAATGTTAAATTAACGTATTTGGAGTGACAGACATGCAAGATGGCTTTTCTTTTTTTTCCCCTTCCCATGGAATTCATTCTGTTTTCCTCTGTCAGAGCCACACCACTGGGAGAGTGTCCTAATGGGGTTTTAGAATGAACAGTGTTCATAAGCATCAAGCAGATTTGCACAAAAGGGAATATACGTCTCTTTCTTGTCAAACCCTTGAAGTGTGCTGCTTCAGTATCTTAAAGGATGAGAGCAAGGAAAAGAAAGCCGCAACTGCTGTGAACTTTGATGATGCACGTTTGGTAACACAGCTTCTCTCAATTTGGCTTGGCTTTAGAAGTTGCACATTTTTAGAGAATTTTTTTCATATAGAGAAGCACACATCTGCACAGAGTTTCACTGCAACTGTTAGAGAAAGTTTTAGATTGTCCTTATCAGATGTAATCCCAGATGAGAAAACAAAGTAGTACATTAAAAGGAATCTGAAAAAATACTCCCCATGCCATGAAGGTAGCAGCAGTATGCAATTGCTGGCTTCTGTTTCAAAAGCACGCCATGAGCATGCTTATCAAAGCAGCCTGTTTGAGGACTGGGGAAATTATTCTGTGAGCATTTCAGGCGGCCTGTTCCTGCAGCGTTACAGGAATTGCAGAAATTACAGCAACTGTATTAAGAGATGCCCTGCAGAAGTGAGAGTCACTATAGAAAAACTACAGAGAGATGGTCTAATATCATTAGATCATCCAGCTAAAATTAGTTTAATTTTTATAAAATACAGCTCTGAATACACTAGCAGGTGAAGTGGTTGAAACCCCCAGCTGTTATCCAGCTGTTATCCTCTCACCAGTGCCCAAACCTGTCTCACAGGTCCCTGTTTGCAGCCCAGGGAACACCCAGTTTCTTAGAAGCTTGCCAGAGTTAATAGCCTGGAAAACTCAAACTGGTCACAGACACTGTGTAACAGCACACATGCTATTAGACAATATTCTGTCAAATTCAGCTTTGTTGTGGGCAGTCACTGAACGCTTCTATGTTTTATTGTCATTCCTGTAGCACGCATTTGATTTGTATGGATCTACAAGGTAATCTGCATCGTCCAAAATCTTAATAATAAACAGCAACTTTGGGAACAAGTGTGCGAACCAAAGCTGTACAGACTGAACTGAGAGAATCCACCACTGCTGACTTTGGAAAAATATTTGTGGTGGCGAAACGAGGTGTTATCAGCAGTACCCGAGGAGTGCACAGGCAGGTTGGGTCCCCACCTGATGGATCCTTTCCTCAGTGCTGCCGTCACCTCCTGATAGTCTCAGTTCCTAGCAGACTCCATTATGGGAAACTCAGTGAAAAAAGGATGGCAGGATCACTCCATCAAACACAACTAACATGTTAACTGCTTTTTTCCTGAAAAATGGTTTCACGGTGATCTTTCCTTATCCATTTGATTAAAATACTCATATTCACCAGAACAGAGCATTAACTACCAGCTAATACTAACGGGAACAATTATCTTTTGAAAACACCACTGATGTTATGGCTTTGCACAACTGTCTGTCCTTGGTGTGTTTAACAAATGCTTATTCTGACTGATACTGACTGTGTATTTCTGGCTTACTGCTGCTTTTGATTTGACAGTTGCTGGAAATTCTGCTGCTGATTTATTTATCTGTTGTACCCCTGCTGTTTTTTCAAAAGCACTACTTCCACAGAGTTTCCAGGCAGTTCAATATAACCTGCCTCAATCAACTTTCCTATTTTCTTTTCTTTCTTTCAATAGTCCCAGTCCAAGGCACCCATTTTTCAACTTAGAACATTCTTTCAAAGAGTAATATATACTATTTTTTAAGAACACTACACTGCTTTACCTGTAATGGGCGAGTCAGCTAGGGATACCTCCAGAGACTACTGCATAGCGATTACCCTCTTTCAGATGGGGAGTCAGAAGCAAACTCAGTAGTGCGAGGACATTTGCTACTCTCTTGCACACTCCTGTGTCTCTGCAGCCATCGATATTCAGAGAAGGGAATACCAAAAATGCTGCAATTCAGAAACCCAAGCTCGCAAACAAAAGGCAACCCAATCAGCTATTTATAGCATGGCTGTAGCACGCAATATCTAATCTGTGCAGTACTTTCATTCTCTCCTGCAAATCTCAATGCTATTCAAAAGAACCACAGAATAATGATAGTATGGCTGCTCACAAGTTTCCACCAAAACAATTTAAAAAACAGAATTAGATTTTCAACAACACAAAGATCCTGTAATCCATTACAGTGATTTGAGAATTATGGTAATTAAAAATTGTACCATTTAGCTTGCATGAACAAAAGTTACAGACTATCAGGGACTATTATCCCACAACAACATCCATTCATCCAAGACCAATTTCCTGTTGTTTTTTTCCAGGACCAATTTCTTTTTTCAGCAAATGAGTAACAGTTAAACAGACAGTAATTTCTAAACTTGTAAACTTCAACTTAATTCCTATTAAGTCTGTAAGATTGAAGAACAAGTTTAGGTCGAAGAACAAAGTAAGCATCTGTGTAAACAAGTTCCCGTGAGAATGCAATTCTCAGTCTGTATGTAAAGAATAACTGGGGTCTTTTGGTACCCTGGGATTCAAAGCCATTTCACGTCTTTTTTCCATGTTAACATAAATGTAGAACAGTGGTATTCAGGACTAAGGACAAAAGTCATCGTCTTCACAGTTGCATTCAGTTCCAGTGTTTTGCTGTTCTGGCCTTCCCTACAACCAGGGACACTTTGTACATATGGCAGGTTGCTTGGGCTTGATAAAATAATGAGTTTTGCCTCAGAGAAGAAATTAATACTCAAACCTAATTCAATATTCTGATACCACACTCCTTTTGAAATTTACTTTATTAAACATTAGTCTGAGATCAAAATGGTACATTGAAAATAAGTAGTCCCCAAAATCCAGGGTGTCCTCAGCTGCAATTTTGTTTGTTTGTTCCCAAAACCTGAATCCCTTTGTCTACCTTCAGGGTGGCAGGATGTACAGCGACTGGTCCAGCCCTCTCCAGACTGTCAGCTGAAACAGCCACGTGGGTCTACATTTTTAATGCATACCCAATTCTTCCCATTCCCTATAGCCAGGTCTTGAAAGCTGCAGCTTTATCATCCTTAATGGTTGCTGACAGTTCCATTAGTTGAACCTAAACCCACGTACTTCATATGCACTGTGTACGTTTGCCACAAAATCCTATAACTGATTATGTCCCATTTATCTGATTTACATGCATTTGCTCTAATTATATAATTAAACCTAAACACAGCTATTGCCCAAAGGATTATCTGTCCTAAGCTATTACCAGAGAAAACAAAGACCATCATAAAACTGATTCAATTTGGCTTATACCATTTCAGAAATTAGAGACTGAAGTCTGTTTTCTGAGAAACCGAAAGCAGCAGGAACGATACTTTTTCTTGTATCTTAGTGGACTTTAATTCCAGAGTTTTTACCTTTTTTTTGTCTTTTCACAGTGTATGACTGTATGCACATGGTATCTAGAGCCATGGGACGATTGCAGAGTGTCCAGCTCTGGCAGCTCTCAGCAGCAAGGCAAAAGTGCCAATTTCTACCAGTTGCTGATGTTCCTCCTGAGGACCATCCTTGTATCCACAATGATCAAAATGACCCAGTTTCTGCATTCCCAGATTTTGACCCTATAGTTCAAAAGTCCCATTTGTACTACTGTTTGCATGTTTACCCTTCCTCTGTCCCACCCACATGCAATCTGTACTTGTTATAATTTAATACACTACAATTTCAGCCAAACATGAGAAATCCATTCAACCCTCCCACTATTAAGTGACTTTTTTTTTCCTTTCTAAAGCAGAAAGTAGCAGTAAATTACTAAAAAATATTTTAAAATAATGAAAGGGTAGAAGACTGCTCCCCCTCCCATCCTTTACACAACTCTCCAACCTGCATGTTAACGGGGGGTAGTATCTTGCACAACATCCATGTAGTTTCCATAGAGAAGTGCTTTTCCTGGCAGCCAGATGGAAGGTAAACCTTTTTGCAAGCTGCACATCTTACCCACCTTCACCTTTGCATGGCATTTACACCCACAGGAACTAACACCCCTTGTCAGAGCGGGCACGGCCCCATCTCAGCTGATGAGCAGAGAGGGAGTCAAGCTGCCATTAAGGCTTTTAGGAGCAGTGGATGTGCACGTGAAGGCAGCAGTCACAGCCAGGATGGTTCTACCTGATCACCAAAACCATGCACTCCTCGCGCCAGAACTTGCTGAAAGACAGCTTCAGCTGCTTGCCTTTAATGACATGCATCTCAATCCTCGTGACACCATTTTTTCAGCAAAAAGAACTCATAATGTTAAAAGAGCTGCTACTCAACCCTAGCATTCTATAGCGCTTAATCAAAAATCACTGAAATCAAGAAGAAAAAAACCTCTAAACTTTCTTGGTCTTTGGATCCATCACTTACGTGAGGGAGAATCAAATCTGATGAAAATAAATGAACATTTCATTGTGTGGTTGATTTTTTCTTTTCTTTTTTCCTTTTCCTCTCTCAAAACTGCACACATCTGACATTTCTATTAGGCTGCTGAATATTTGTGAAGTCAGAAGCATCAATTTTTCAGACTTGACAGTTCAGTATATGATATTTTTCAGTGTAAACAAATAGAAAATATTTTTATTGCCTCTTTATCCAGGCACCTCAAATGCCACTCTAGTTCCAATAATTTATCAGATGCAGACTCTGGAAAGAGTGTTTGCCCGAGATCCAGAGTTTGACAATGAAAACAGGATGCTTATTTCATGCCTACCAGGACTTCTGTGCAAAGACGTATTTCTGATAAAAATCAGAATGTAGCCACAGAATGTAACACCTTCGTTGCAATAATTTGCCTAACATTAACTTCTAATTTGTTTGTTCACAAGGGCACATGAAATAGCAAAAATGCAGAAATCGGGAGTTTAGGGTAATTCATCCACATGAGCAAAGCTTTGTTTGTGTGTTTTTGTAATGAGCTCACCAAACCTCATAACCTGGAGATGAGTTTAATTAAAGTCAATGGAGCGAAGAGATTAAGCACTTAAGTGTACTATCTTTGTGGCTTACAAAACTTGAATAAGCCAAATCATGAAACTTTAATTTGCCTGAGATTATGTAACATTGGCATGGAAATACTTAGGCCTCACCTCATCCCATCTGTGTATTAGAATTTTTTATAGTACCTCTCGCTGCAGGAAAAAGCTGCACAAAACAAAGTCCAAACTTCCAGGGGCAACATGGAAGCAGTCGGGGCCTTTCGCTCCAGGAGGGGAGCGCTGCGGGCAGCCAGCCTGCCTGCATCCCCCCTGTCCCCTGCGTAGCCTGAGTACAGAAATGCCAGTAACATCTCACTCGTGGTCCTTTTAGATGGCATTGCAGTACTTTACAGGCTTTGAAAATAAGAGTGTTACATATGTTATTGGTTCTTAACTACTACCTACATCCAGTCTCCAGCTAAACAGAGTGATTCGAGCTTGGGCCAGCAAAGGTTTTTGCAGGTTTATTCCCTGCAAAGGCTAGCGGTTATTTTACCTGTCCTCACACGCCGGTGCGTAGCATTGCGCACAGTCTCTTCTTCCACTGCTGCAAGTAATGCTAGAGCATTTGGTCCTTGGCCTTACCAGTGCTGTGCCTCCCGTACTGCCTCACACTGACGTTTTCAGTGCAGATGCAGACAAATCCCTCCTTTTGGTGGGGCTTCAGCACGAGCAGGGAGCCTCCACCTTCCTAAAATATCAAAATCCCGCCATATCCAGTTCTACCTGGGAACCGCAGGCCATGGGGAAGGCTGCAGGACTCTCCATCAGCTACAGACTTCCCAGAAGCAAACACAGTTTGCTTTTGAATAAGTAGCTACACGCAAGAATTGCAATGACAGCCTGTTTCTGGTCCAAAAAGCCATGTCTTATGCTCTGGCATTTCCACTACGACATCGGTTCCTTCCAAACCAGCCGCTGGATTTCCACCTTGGACATTCTGCCAGACATTGACTAGGATAAATGCAATACAAACTGCGACACCCACCAGTGAGCCAGCCATTCAAGGCAGATGTGATACCTACATGCTGCCAATGTCTTGTATCAGCCATCCTTGCAAAAATGATTGCGATTTAGTCACAGTCTTTGTTAAAACTCAGTCACCTCGCTCTGAGCTGGATTAGTTTTCTCTGGGTTTTGCTTGTGTGCAACTACTCCCCCCCATTTCCCTTTGCTGTTATTCTTTCATGTTTCTAAAAATGAGAGAACGGAACAGCCAATTTCTTCATGGCTTATTTCTAACCTTTTAAAATGTTACCGTTTAAACTATTTATAGGTTTTTATAGTTACCAGCAACCTTCAGAGTGAGACTAAGAAGTGTTATTTCTTCTTCCGAGAAAGTTACTGAGCCTGGGAGCCCCAAAATTCATTTCATTACAGAGCATGTTGACAAAATTACCTGAAAATTTCCCTTGTGGTGCTAAGTAAAATTAACTGTATTTCATATGACAAAAACATATTGTGTTTGCAAATTTCATATGCAAAAATATCACTCACTGATGAGATAAAAATTCTGCACTGTCATATCATATCAACAAACTCTCTAGAAGATTAGTTACTTTATATCACACCTTGAAAGTTAATATTTCTACATTTAGGCCTCAAAAGCATATTTGCTTAACATAGGGTTGGGTTTTATTTCTGCATGCAGTTTTGAGAGACCAACACAAGCATTACCGATTTTTGCATTTCGTCAAATTCTGACTTGTGTGTGAAAAGTCACATTTCAGGTATCATAACAAGCCTAAAAGAACTGTGTTTTAACTGATTTCAGGTTCTGCCCTAATGTTTAACTAACCAGAAATACCCTCATCTACTTCCCTGGAAACTACATTAAGGACTTAGGGAAAAGAGTCCTTAACACAGAGCCCCGAGTTAAGCCATTCCTACACCTGAGCACTCAGTGCATCCACTGGCATGGATAAACCCACTGAATCATTTCCTTCCCTTTCCAGGCTCCAGCTAACCCTCGGTACTCTGGGTTTTTTTCTGCCACATCAACCCCACCCAGGTAACACCAGCTTCTTGCTGCCTCCAGTGACCTGTCTTGTCAAGTCTCCCCTGTCCCAGGGCATCAAGTCTGGCTTATCAAAAGAGATTTCTTCAGCTCCTGCATGGTTCAGACTCACTGCTTCCTCTAGGGAACGGTTTATTGATACTTGTTACTGAGGATTCAGAGTTATGTGTCGAATAAGTGACAACCAGTGCTCACAGAAAAGGGTTGTTGGCCGTAACCACTTTCAGTAAAGACTTCTTGCCCAAAGTAATTATTTTTCCTTGGGCACTGAAATCAGACCACAGGTAGAGGTACAAGTCCTCTGTCACACTTTACTTCCAACCCTCCTCCCCTTCTTTCTTTTTTACATTAAAATCTTCCTCTCCAATCCCCAATCGCTGTGATTTTCAGCATGCTCTCCCACCACATGCACAACGTGCTGCTTGTAGACCTCCACTACACACGCTACGCATGATGGCTCATTCATCTGGAAACAAAACATTACGTGCCGCTTAAAGCGTTCAGAAGAGTAAATTACAGCTCAAAGGAAAAATCCAGGAAAATCCTTAAATAGAATGTTTTGAGCTTAAAGGTTAGTCTGGAATGAGCTTTCGGGATTCCTTTGCTCTATATGTATAACAACTTTTCTCCCCCCTCTTTCCATTCCCTTCTATGTGCCTTCTCTTTTGGCTTACTAATTAATCAGTAAAGTTAATCACTCTCCTCTGTAAGGAACGCACAGAATGGATAAAAAAATCACAGGCTCTTTCTGTTCAGTTTCAAGTATAAAAACTGGCTTCTCAGTGTGCTCTAGAAACCCTCTGTCTGTGCATTAGGGTCTATACCACTCACTACTCCTAGCACTAGGCTTGCAAGTGATTTTAGATACAGATCTTAGTGGAAGACAGGGAGGTGCCACTGAAAGCCACCACTGTCACTTGTCTTGCCATGAGCTTACAGACCTTTGTTAAACTTGAACCTTTGGAGGTGAAAACCCATCAACTTTCAATGATCCAGGTGCTGGTCAAGATGCAGAAGTGCATTTCACTAGTACAGGTTATTTTTAGTTACGACAAGCAGTGAGTTCCCTCACATATAACAAGAGACAATGTCCTTAATACCCTTATTGTTATTTCCATCTTCTGGTGTAAATAATTCCAGCAAAAGGAATGGGATTATAGCAAAAGAAATTTTACCAGACTGGTTCAAAATATTAAAATGCTTTATATTTGTGCAGGGTCTTTCATCCCAGAACTAAAAGCATTTTTTGCAGATATGAGTTAATTCTCACAATACTCTTGTGAGACAAAAATTATTGTTAGTTGCTTCTACCAATATCCTGGATATGACTGCAGAGATACTCTTTTTATATATTCTCTGTTTTTCTCTGTTTTTTCACTTAATTGGAAAATAAGCACTGGGGACACTCCAATCACACAGAGAACATTTTATGTTGTTTTCCTTTTTTAAGCAATGTAATATTCATTGCACATACCCTCTGTTTATTTGTTGTAGAGAACTTGTTTCCTTAAATTAATGAATATGTAAAAATACCTATATAAGGATCTTAATTCTTAGCTGCATGGAGAGAGTAAGAAATCCCCTAATTCGTGCTGCAGGGACGTTCCTGTAAAGAGTAGCTGGGAACCTCCTGAGATGGGCTGAGCTTTCTCACTCCCTTTATACTAAATCGAAATTGTCACAGTAGACACACTTCGCAGGGGCCTCAAATTACAAAAACTCTAACAGGTACAGAAGTGCTTTGTTAAAGAGAGCTGGATCCAAATATATGCTTAAAACTCAGGGTATACGTGTTTACTGAACACAGGGAAAGGGCAATTAGCCCAGAACTGACAACATTCCCATCAATTTAAGTCATGCAGCACAAGACTTCTAGGGTTAGGCTTTCTTGCAGTGAACCACTAGTTCTTCCTGGGGAATCCTTTCTCTCTCCTTCCCATTTTTTAAATTTACATTCTGTTAAAGCCAGTTGAATTTTCCATTTGGTACTCCTCTGCTTAGTCTCAATTTAGGAAAAAAACCTCCAAAACCTACAGAAAGGTATTGTGTCTGTGAGGTTGATTCTCTGGAGATGATGCCGAGACTATCTGTACTGATTCTGGCTGCATCATTGTGCTTGCCTATGTCCCTGCATAGTCCAAAGATCAGTGGTGAAGACACGGTCTGTGACAGCACAAACATCTCATTTGTCTTGGTGGGGCCCAATTCTGCGCTGTGGGATACCCAACCTTCTGCAAATAGCAATAGCACTCTTCAATCCCAGTGACTTACAGGAGCCAGTCAAACTCATGTAGGAGAGAATTCACCCCTAGACTAAGTAAACACGTGTGGAAGTCCTGAAAAGAGTAGCAGAAGGTGAGCATAGAAGTCTTTCTAGAGCCCAGCACAGAGGCAGTTAAAATAGTAATTTACAGGCTTTTCATCTACATTCCCATGCATATTTATGACACCAAAGATCATTAACACCTAATCTCTTTAGATGACTAACAAGCTTCGCAGAATCCTAAATCTCCTCCAGATGATGCCTCAAGCAAGGCTATTTTCATCCTGAAGAAGCAGCTTTACCACCTTAATGCTGTGTCTTATCTGCTCTCTCTCCCAGGAGGACCCTGGGTTCCTAGGAGCTCTCCTGCTCATCACCAATATGATTATACAGGTAGCCTCAGCAAAACAACTCGCCCCATCGACCTGAGTGATCAGTAGCTTTTTATCCTTAGTAGTGATAAAACTGCAGTTGAGTTACGCCTGAGTGTATTCTGCACTGAAAATACATGAGACCCTGCCCAAAATACAAAGCATTGCTTTGGTTCTCTCCAGCATCAAACTAGTACATCGACGTGATAGCTTCTTCTACAAAACGGATTGGGAACAGAAGCAAACCCAACAGGTAAATAGAAAGAAAACACAAGAAAACTCATGGTCCTAATTCTGATCTTGTTGAGTCTGCTTTTCCATCAGCATCACTCCACTGAATCTCTGTTATCTCTGCGTTATACCACTGCAAATGGGAGTCACAGGTAGTTATATAGTTATATGAGAATATGGAAGAACACTGCTCAGTCCTGGCCCCCACATTTAGTCTTTCATTATTGTGTGATTTGCCATGCATTAGGACTTCCATACTGATGTTCTTGTTGGTCTCATGTTGTAATGATTGCTATATATGAGAAAGCAATTCTTTTCCATGTTATTTTTTTATTCCGTATTTGAAGATTAAATGACAAGTTGTTTCTATGAGTACTATTGCCTAACATTTCTGATTAGCAAAAAAAGAGCGTACGTTCACAGCAGATACTTTTCTAAAAGCAGGACCGCAATTTAATTAACCACTCCACTAACAAATTCTGAGTAAAAATTAAAAGTGGTTCAGATTAATGATTTTGTATTCACTGCTCTGGGAATTTCTTATGCCCTGCTGGTTTTAACTTCAAGTTTGTTATTTAAAAACCTTAATCAGGAATTTGTATGGCACCTGATTAAGACTTTATTTAAATGGTCCTGCAATAATTTCCGTCTGAAAAGGACATTGGCACACAGCTCATGCACTTAACCCAAGGTTTTGAATCACGTAAGAGCTACAGTGTCGACAGCCAGAGTCAAAATCAGAGTCAAACCCATACTGAGTCAAATTTTCCTGCTTCCACTTAGAATATTTAAGTCTGGACTAACTCCCTTGAAGTTGCTCCAAATTAAAAGCTGCACAAGTGAGTACAGAATTTGGTCATTCTATGAAGTATGATGAACACTCATACTGCTGTGAAAATAAGAACAGAAACTAAAATTCCTCTCTCTCTCTCTTTCAAATTTAGGTCACTTGTGGTGATGGTATGAAGAAATAAATAAAGCCTTGCAAAACCCCATCACAAAACTGCCTGAATTAGTTCTGCTGAACTCAAGACTCAAGTATGAGATCACTCATATGCATTACATAAAGGTTTTCAGACATTTCTTCACCATCACAATACTGGAAAAACAGGTGGGTTTCCCAATGAACCCAAGTGCTGCTGCTAAGAGATGCAAATACTACATCTCTTTGATAAAAGACGTTTCCAAATTACTTAAAATCCCCTATTTTTTCTAACTATTCTACTTCAAAGCACCTTATAGATTAGCTATAGATCAATAGTGGGAAAAAGTCAATGCAGCATATACTAATTCATGTACGTACAATTCGCTTAATTCTTTTTTAAGATATTAAAAATGAACACTGTTCACTTTCCAGCTTGCCTTGAATCTCATTCACCAGTGACTTCTAACAATAACCCCAAACCTAAATAACCTGTGCTCTCTGTGGGGCAGCGACAGAGAACACAGATCTTTTGAGTAACTGGTAATAGTTTGAAGCAGCCTTCAGTCAAAGCCTTTGTGCAAAGACATCAGAATAATAGACAAAATACCTAGGGTTATTTAAAACTTTATAATAAAATAGCTAAATTCGGCTATTGCAAGTGTCAATTAATTACTTAAAAGAAGAGGTAATTGTAAACTGTATGAATCCAGTAATTTCTATGTCCACTGAAGATGACTGTGTTATAGTAGTGAAAGGATACAGGCAAAAAAAAAAATTGTTAATGGATTTAAAGGACTGGATATCATTGTCACTTGTGCTTCTGAGAGTATGAAGCAACTCTGAAGTATGCACAGTAACCGGTTGGGTTACTTTGTCTGTAGGTTTGTCTGAAAATGTAATCTAACCTGTTTACTCCAGGTAAATACCAGAATTGGTTGAAAGCTTTCCTACAGACCTGTGTTCCACTAAGTAATGTTGATTTACAAAAATCAAAATATATGATACCACACCAGATTCCTCAATCTTCTGTATGGAAAGTTATCAAAGCATTTCATTTCCATTGTCTCAGTAGTGCTATACTATCCAACGAAAACACTGAAGTGAAACAAAATTTGAGACTCTGAAATCAAAATGTCTCATTAAATTTCAACTCTGCTTCCCTCAATCCCTTTACATTTGATATGGTTTCTAAATTAAAAGGATATGCCCATGGGATGAAAACTCCATTTTCAACATGTTCTTAGTAATTACCTCAGATTTACATGGAGTGAGCAAAGGCAGTATTTTATCCACTTGCTCTTCATTTTTACCTCTGCTTGAACTCAATGGGCTAAAGTCTGGTCTGCTGTATAAGAGGGAAGGAAAATGAAATTATACAATGGAACAGAAATAGTTAAGTTTGAAAACACATACAGAGCTTCTACATGGACCTGTTATAGAAAACTGGGCGAAGAAGGGAGAACAACTAGATGAAGTACAGACTTTTAAAAATTCATAGATTAATCTAGTTCTCCCTGCATTAATGTCCAGGGAAAAGATAGAGCTTAGTGTTCAATTTTTACTACTAAACTGCTACCTGGCTCAGTAGTCCGTGCACTGTTCCCACAGCCCTACCTTATGAACCAAGCAGATGACCCCATTGCAGAAGTAGCTAGAGAAGCTAATATTAAGGCTCATTTAATTTGAAAATTAATGATAGCATTTTCTCTGCTCATTTCTTGGCAAAAAAGATATAAACAAAGAGACCTGGATACAGGTCTGTGATGAAGATCTGCATTAACTTTCCATTCATACTGTAGGGCTTCTCAGATATTTTTGTTATCTTTCTCCCTGCTTGTGTTCAGCAGTATGAAGTTCACTTTGACTTTTCACATCTCTCAGACAACAGAGTCTGAAGTGAAGCAGGCATATACAGAATGTCGATTAACACAATGTCCTTCACCTGGAAAACATCATTTATAAAGCTAAGGAAAAGACCATGACAGGTCTATATCAGCAGTTTTAAAGTTAGCCAATTTATGCAGCTGAAGATGATGACTGGGGCATAAACCACAGAGGAATGTATACAAGTGGATTGCCTACTAACAGCAGTAAAGTAGGGGATCAATTAACCTATGAGCAACAGAGGAGAAAAAAATATGAAATAAAACCACATCAACAATGTCAGTTTGCCCTCCCCCCCCTTATACCAATAGTATAATCAAGTCAAGGAAAGCTACTATGATTTTATGAAATAACAACACATATTTACTTCTTGTTTCAGATTCTGACTTATCTGGCTCTCCAGACTGGATATAAGACCCCCACAGAGGTGCTTCTTTCACCTTGAGCACTGTGTTCAGTTTTGGGCCCCTCACTACAAGACAGATGTTGAGGTGCTGAAGCATGTCCAAAGAAGAAGAACAGAGCTGGTGAAGGGTCTAGAGAACAAGGCTGATGGGGAGCAGCTGAGGGAACTGGGGCTGATTAGCCTGCAGAAAAGGAGGCTGAGGAGACACCTTATCGCTCTCTACAACTACCTGAAAGGAGGTTGTAGCCAGGTGGGTGTTGGTCTCTTCTCCCAAGTGACAAGCACCAGGATAAGAGGAAACAGCCTCAAGTTGCACCAGGGAAGGTTTAGATTGGATATTAGGAAAAATTTCTTCACCAAAAGGGTTGTCAAGCACAGGAACAGGCTGCCCAGGGAAGTGGTGGAGTCACCGTCCCTGGAGGTATTTAAAAGCTGTGTAGATGTGGTGCTTAGGGACATGGTTTAGTGGTGGCATTTCATGTGAGGTTAATGGTTGGACTTGATGATCTTGATGGTCTTTTCCAACCTAAATGATTCTATTCTATGATAACCTCAAAATAATAAATAAGGTGCATTTTAAAGGTAGACTATTTCCACTCCTGAATTTTGTTTAAATTATTAATATACTCCTCAAAATGTTCAGTTTGACAATGCATAATTTTTTTAAACAAGCAAGATAAATTTATTTTTTAAAAAAAGCAATAATTTTCAACTATAATTACTAAAGTATCTCTCTAATTCCTGGTAATAACAATCTTTAATTATGCTTATGAATATGCTGAATTTCCCATACACCTGTTTAATTGAAAGCAGATGTTCATTCTGCAGTGGGTTATTTTTATAATATGCATCACTATTAGTTTGCTATTGCTATCACAACACACTGGGAAAAGCAATAGACAAATAATGCAGAATAGTTTGTGTGGTTATGAAGTTAACTGCTTGTTTATTCTATTTTTTTTATTACTCCTGTCACCATCAGTGATTTCATAGAATGCTACATTTGTATTAGTATTATTATTGTTATTATTATTATTATTACTACTACTACTACTACTTGACTTGTACCAAAATTTCAGTTCAGGTTATTCACTGTTTTGTTGGTTTAGAAAATAAGCAACAAGTGATCTGACTTCCTGGGTTCTGTGGGGAAGATACTTCATATCTGTCACAGACTAGGCAGATGATACCAATATGATCCATATGTAAAGGGGCACTAAATCTTCTTCACAGGGGCAATCTCTTTTCAGCACTGTCAATCTGTACAAGAGTAGAACTAATGACCTAAAAGTGTAAGGCCCTGTGTATCCTCATTAATTTCCATAGACTACATGTTAAAAAGGTATTAAGGCCCAAGGGACTAAAGCAAAAGCAAAACTGAGCAAGACATGTTGAATATATTCCTTTGGAGAGGTGCAAAATGTGCATTACAAAACACAAAAGCATACGAATTCAAGTTTTCCTCACATATTTTCTCTTAGAAATGAATATAATGAGCCTAAGTTTCTAAAGTAAGCATATATGCTATTAAAAAACTACACAAAAAGAAAGCTCCAACATAAACTTAAATTGAACAAATCAAATATCATTTGAGAGAGGATCAATTTAAAAAGGCATAATTTTTCAAAATCCTCTCATTTAATAACCACCACAGCAATAACACTAGCAGTAGAACTCCCTCTGTGCAGTAGTCCCGGACCCCATGGTACCAGGTACTTCTCTTAAAAGAATGAGGGGCCCCACTCCACAAGACTTAAGTATAAAGCAGACAGTAATCAGAGTGGGAAGAGGTACTACAGATATTTTTACAAGACAAAGTGAGCTCAGATGGGCAATGCTACACAGAAGGTCAGAAGAACATACAATTTCAAAGCGTTAAAGGCTGCTGTGAGGTCCTTTGGTGGGTCAGCAAGCTTAAAGCAGCACTGACAGTAATGTGCTCAACATTTCCCCTTGTCCTGATGCGCAGCTCAGACCACCCCTCCTTCATTTGCTTGTTCCTGTCTCTGTTATGGTTTCCTCCCTTGGATCTGGTAACCTCTGAACAGTTTCGGCAGCTCCCATCTCTGTCCTTACTCCTCTGTTCATCTGGCCTTGAACCCCTCCCCAGAATTAAGGTGTAGCTAAGGTGTAAATAGCATAGCCCCCACCTCATCAGTGGTGAAAACGGCCTTGCAGCTGATCTGTAATCATCTTGAAAACATGAAATCTGTTGCAGTGGGGTTGTGCTGCTTTTGGACATTGGTGTCACAATCTCCTTAAGACAACAAATAAGCTACTGGTTCAACATGGTAATTAAAAACTGAAATGCAGTGCTATCTGCAAATCTGAAAGAAGCATTTCAACTTTTCCTATGTGTACGTCAGTTTGGATGGACAGTCTTGTACTGATTTTAACAGTATTTCAGGTAATAGCTTCTCCTACGTTCTATGTACATTTACTAAGTGAACATAATATAACCAATTATGTTGATTAATCTGGAGTCAGGTTGTGAAGTATCCCATGCTACCTGTTGACCACTGTGGGGGTTGTCTTCTAGAATCCCCCAAAGAGCACAGATTCACTTGTGAGCTTGTTCGTGCATTAACATAAGAACAATCTGCAGAAATTGAACAGACACAATTCCCCTGGGTTAGAACCGAGGAATTAAACTCAGAGTATTCTACATTTTATGGGCCTTTTTAGATTTGATGGAGGATCATGCCACAAAGCATCAATAAATGGGACCAAAGCCAGGTCCCACTCTACACTGTGTTCCTAAGCAGAGACTGCTGTATATGAAGTCTAAGCAAAGGAGGCAGTAGTTTGCATGTTGATTGATTTTTATTTTTTTCCCTATACATAATATATCGAATGTCACATAAAGAGTGAAGAACTGCTACTGTGTGTCTGATTCCAAAACAGGAAAGCTAGATAGACTGCCAACCGGCAAAAGCTATTTCTTTTCAAGAAGGAGACTTCAAAACTCATAATCAAGTCTACAGGGAATATACAATATGAAATATAACATGAGTAGCGAGAATAAACTTTGATTTTATTTCCTTTGGTGATAATGATTTCAGATAACAGATAACCAATTTATGATAAACGCACTTGGGACATACTACTCAGGGTACAAATTAATAGATGTAAGAAAAAAAAGGGGGGGAGTTTAATTTTTTTAAAATTCTAGAACAGAAATTATAGAAAAGAAGCATAACTGTGATTCAATAATTTAACTTTCTGTATCTTTTAAAAGAATAATTATTAAAAATTCTTCTCAGGTCTGTTGATTTACTTCTGAATGCTTTACTCCTAACTAGTGATGCCATAGCCTAATGAGAAATAAATTAGAGGATGGCTATAGTATAGGAACAGTGGGAAAAGTTGACTTTATTAGAAGATTATGCATTAGATCTGGATTTATAATTGCATCTTCTCTGATCACAAGCACAAGAAATGACATTTTACTGAGTATAAATATTTGCAAGAGACAGAAAAATTCAGCCATACTATTAACTGTGTGGTAGCAAGAACGCTAAATGTGTTATTGATCTGATTTTTTCTTACTTTTTTACTGTCATTACTCTTCATTTTTTCCACTATTAAATGATTCCATACACTGGAAACATGGAAATTACAAGGGAAAACATGGCTATCTGTGTTCCCTTCACAAACGTCAAACTATTCTATTTCTGCTACTTTCTGTTTTCTTCATAACAACTTCAAACAATGGAGTTTAACAACTGTGAAGACTCCCACAAATCCCTCCATGTTTTTTTAGATTCTACCTATTAACTAAGAAACTGAGTTCATTTAAGGATATTAGATAACACTTGTTATCTTAAATACCCATGGCTCACTGATGTTTGTGTGCGGTAGCTCGAAAACACACTCCAGAATACGTTTGTTGTTCTTGCTATCCATGCCTGTAAACTCTGGTACTAAGCCACACTGTACCTCATGCATGAAACCAAATGGAAAAATAGGCGCTGGGGAAAGGGAAATGCTGAGTCGGAGATACACAATATTTAGTGCTGTGTAGCAATAAAAAAATGAATGTGCAATTGCAGCTTATCCAAAGTCAGAGGAAATGACTGAATGCACGCCATCGCTGAGCAGAGATTAGTCAAGAGACAGATGTTAAATGTTATGGCATTTTCAAGCTTCAGGCTTCAGAAAGAAATTTCCAACCCTCTGTCTAGTGTTATTCAGTGTTTTGAAAACTATCCTATAATTATGTAGCTTTGCATGTATGATTGGTCACAGCAGGGTTTAAAGCTTGGTGAGTGTTGACACTTAAATATCCAAAGGTTCAATCCATATAGCTTTCCAGAGTTTTGGTAGTTTTTCAGACTTAGTTGATCAGTTTTGGGGTGAAATCCCTCTGCCCTCAAAAGTCAATGAAAGTTCACTGCTGACTTAATAAAATCTCTTGAAAGGGAAGATCACTTATCAAGCATGTACTTACTGATTGCATCTCATGTGTAGCCATGAAGCTGATTTTTTTTTTTTTCCAGTGTTCAGCATCTTTGCAGATCTAAAAACTGTTGTATAAGCAGAATTTAACAGTTGTCCCTTTTCAGCAAAATCCGTCATTGCCCCAAAGCCCACTTACAGATTTTATTCAATGGGTCTTTTGGTGCACTTGGGTTAGGCAGTAGCTAAAGAGGGATATTGAGTTTAAAAGTTTGGATATAGCTACATCATCTCTGTTTTAGGCACTAACATAATTTAGTGGATCTTGCTTTTCCAGAGGAGTCAGCTTCTCATAGAAGTGGGCCAACAGATGATCAAATGCACCCGATTTTCCAAGTTCAGGGTTGTTAGTTGATCCCTAGTTCTCACAAGTCAAAAACGTAACTGTTGCATTCAGACCTGTCAGCATGCAGACTACTACTCCATGCAGAAATTATCTCTACACTCAATAATAAATGATAATAGATTCAGTTTTCAAATGGTTAAAATAGAGTATATTACAGGGTTTTTTTCAATACACGAGTCATGTAAGTGATCCAGACCTTCCTGCTGTGGTCCAAATATTAACTGTGTCAGCACAGTATTTTCTTTCCCTCCTGGAATAAAAATTTAGCAATAAACTCCAGAGGCAAAGTGGCATCTAGCTAATGGCATTCAATCTAAGCTTATTGCAGATCGACCTTGAATGCTGCCAAGTCTCTAACATGTGCTGACAATACAGCATCGTTGCTAAGCTACCTATTATTAATCTTTGCAATGAAAAATGAAGAGGTCAGAATGTGTTGAAGGTGTGTTTATTACAGAGCTTGCACAGAAGGTCTCATTTGAAAGCTCAGATTTTTCACCATTTTTATTGCTGTGAAAAGCTTTTAATTTTTTGAAAAAATTTTAATCTGACTGACAAGTCACAATTTATGACACTGATCATCCCTTAATTAAATAGCAGAAAAAGAAATACATATATATTTTGTAAATATTAATCTGTCTACATTCAGGCCAACAGAAAAGGAAGTTCCAGTCATTTGTAATTGAAACAGAAATTATATAGTACTTTATCTCATGGTCAAAGTTGCAGTATGCCAGGCCTAGAAAAACCTCACAAAAATGCATGGGGCAAGAGTTAGCATTTAGGAAAAAAAAAATATTATTATGAGAACATTCCTCATTCTTTTTTTCTGCCCTTATCTTTTGGGTTTATTTCTTGTGGCTTGGATTTTTATTTAGCTTTATGGTGTTTTGGTTGAGGATCAAGATTGTATAGAGAAACAGGACACGTTCTGTTTATCAATAAATCATCAAACACAAACCCAAAGACCAGTGAATGGGATGTGCACACAAAGCACGAAAAAGGGGGAACTCCACAGTCTTTGAAAGAAGAAAAGGCCAGGATAAGAGCAAAAAGTGGCCTGGTGTCATTCTGTCACAAAGGCAATTGATGTAGGAGGAGAGAAAGAGACAGAGTGTATATTTTCAAAGGAGAAGCACACAGGTTATCAAAGTCCTGTATGCAAGAGCTGCTGATACACACAGGGACCCCCCTGAAAAAAACAGTACCCAATGCTTCCCAGGACGGAAGACATCTCCTTGAAAAAGCAGAAGTCAAAAGCTAACCAACCAAACTTCTGAAGACTTGTTTTAAAGGGAAGGTTTCATTGGCAAAAGCAGAACTATGTATTTCAGGACATGTCTGCATGGAAGTTTTCTCTCCCATGGAAATACTTTTGACATGTGTTATGATAATTTCCAGGGTTGTGTGACTTCACCCAAGGATGGGAAAGGAAAGGCGTCTTGAGGTGGACAAGTACTTTTGTAGCGGTATGGGTTTAACTTGGGAGTTATGCACGTATCACTGGTAAAGCTTCATCACGTAAAACCGGTCCTCACTTCCCTAAACACTGATCACGTGAGGACATCGGAGAAGCTGTAGATGACTGCTAGCCCATAGGAATCAGTCTTTCTTCTAAGGCTAATCTGAGATTGCCAGAGGGCTGCTGGGGCTCTGTCACCCCAGCAGCAGGTTATGAAAGGAGCAGCCATGCTCCAGGTCTGCCTGGTGCTCTGCTGGGAAACAATTTGCTCCGTCTATCCTCAATCTACCTGCCTACGCACCGGCTCAGCTTTTCTGGTCTGTGCTCACAACTCCGAGGGCTCCCAGCTCCATCGGTGCCAGTGTGCTGTCACAGCTGCTGTCCACGTGTTGCTCTGAATTACATCATCACGGACCGAGCACAAGGACACTTTGAAACAAATGTTTTTTGATCAAATACTGCTTAGGGATTATACTTAGTGCTTAATAGTAGACAGTGTTTCCAGGCAGGGTGAGGATTTAGGAACAAGCTCACGCAGAGGAGATTCATTCGTTTTAGCTGCGTTGATCTCTTCAGCTGCTCCAATCAACATCAATAGCAGCCCTCAGGTTCTAGATTTTAAAAAGGCCCTAAAACCACTCTGCAGTAAGAATCCTTCCAGCACCTGAAGACACGTTTATCAAAGACCAGTGAAGTTTTTTCCAAGTGTTTGAAGGATGGGTTTAAATCCTATGCTTCAAAAGCTGGAAATGCTATTGGGAAAGATGAGCAATACCGTTCTGGTTCCTGCTGTTCCCACTGAAAGAGCTTTGTCCTAAATGACAGAGGGGTCTCAAGCACATCGTTATCAAGCACTGCACAAGCAGAGACTCTCAAAAACAAACCAGTGTGAAACCTCTCATGAGAAGCCTGATAGTGCAAGTGGCTATGGGAAATAGTCCCAACATTTCTTCCTCTTCTATTTGTCCTTGTAGCTATTTTATTTATACTGCAGCACTTCAGAAGAGCAGGATGAATGGAGCTGCCTCTGTGAAGAACATTCCTGTATAGCTAGAATAGCATCTTGCAGTTGCAGCAGAGAACTTATCACCTAACAAACAGAAGGTTAAACTACATGTGGATTGTCAAAGATACCCTGTGGCCTGGCTAGATATATATGCTAGAGATGTAGCTTTGTCTTTTGTGTTTCTTGGCATCATCCCCCTGTTTTCACATGCCTTTAGTTGATTAATGTGAAAATTCTGAACACGGCACCACAAATGTGGTTCCTTGTATATGCACAATTTAAATTTAGCAACAGTCACATATGCTTCCTGATCTCTTCCCTAAATCCTAACTTGATAGGGGTGACTTGGGAAGTGCTAAAGTGTAACTCAGTTTCAGTTAGTTCTGAATGTCAAAGCTGCTCTTGAAAATAAATATATTGATCAGGAAAGTACTGCTTGTGCTGTGGCTGTGAGGGGTGGCTGGAAAATAAGAGAGACTTTTTGTCAACAATGTGAACCTGGAAATCTAGTTTTGTTCCAAAATGAAAAGCAAAAGAGATCTTTCAGGATTTTTCTTGAAATGATGCAACAGAGAGTCACAGAAGAAAGGCTTAGAGGCCACTGATTGAGACATTCATCTGCTATGCAGTATGTCCAGTTTCTGTCCTATTTGGAGAGATTTGAACCAGATTTACACATATCCCACTGGAACACATCATTCCTCTGTCATCAGTGTCAGAATGATGCCCTCAAAAGGTTAGTCAAATCTTACAGGGGTTTATCAAAAAGCATATGAAGAAATCAGTTTGTATCTCTCAGATCAACAAGCAAATAAAACTGTTAAGGGGCAAACTGTAGACTTTTCTGTATTTAGCCTGCTTACAAGATTGGAGTCTTAACAGCAAATGTTATTTTATTTAGGCTGTATATGCAATTTCGATGAAAAGTGGGAGTCAATAAAATAACTGACTTCTTTATAAAATGGTACAGCTAGAGTACAGTGCAATATTTCCATGCAAGTTCGTAAAGTCCATAACTGAAAGCAAATATGCAGCATCCTTCACTGATACATATGCAATAGGTGCACAAAGAGCTCAACTCCAGCTGTGAGTATGAAGGATCACACCCGCTGTTTGAATCAGAGAAGCAGATAAAGAAAGGCAGTGATTGAGAGGGTCATGTACCCAACAGGTGAGCAACTACATAATGAGTGTCTTAAATATTTTACTTCAGCTGAGCAGCTTCAGTTTATACCAGCAGAGAGGCTGCCCTTTGTGCTTAGAATGATACCCAACGTCTCGGCTTTCTTGAAGTCAGTGACCAGATTTGCATGTCTCCTTGATTAGGGTTTCTTGCCAGAGACAAGAAAGATTTTGTGTTACAGAATATTTTAGGCAGCCAAACACAATTCAAGCTAAGACATACTCATGTCACATTATACTTATCCTGGGATGACACAGGCCTCATCAGAAATATATATGAAGCACTAAATTTATACTTGCAAGTCACAACAGTACATTTTACATGACATACGCTAAGATGGAAAAACATGCCACCTAAACTAGATTTTTACTTACAATGCATTTGACTGTGTTGCTTTGCTGCAGTGGTAACTGTGTACAATTCATGATTAATATAAAGAAAGTGAAGCCAGCTTTCAGTTCAAGGAATGGGAGAAGCTATTAGGTAAGGTGTGATTTGAAAAAGTATGCTGAATCTAGATGAAACCCATGAGGATCCTGTAATACGTGTAGGTCTATAGCTGTTTGGACTGTGCTGTGATAACCAGTTATGCTCTAGATTCTGCAATATGTTGGTCCAAAGAGTTTCCTAAATGGTAAATTTATCTGCATGGCCCTATATTACCATGTACTTAGGTCTACAGTTCTAAGATCAAAAGCACTCTAAGCCTAAACTTTCAAGCCTTGGTTATATATATGACTTGTACATTTCTTCTGAGTTTGTAGACTAATAGTCTCCTGATTGGGAGTGCAGAACAAATAATTTAATACAACGTGCTGGCTGAAGTTGTTACTGTTCATCTTTAAAGCACAGAACTACTGAAACTGATGGATAATTGGAAAAAAATGGCAGTATAACAGAAGGGAAAAGAAGCCATTTAGCAACTTAAACGAAAGATAAGCTACCAGCAAATTGCTATGAAAATTTAGGATTGGGGTTGGATGTGGAAGGTTTCCTTCAAAATGCTTTATCATTGTGGATAAAAAGATTAATCTCAAATTAGAGTTTTAGTTCAACCAGAAGAAACACTGGGGAAAAAAGGAGAAAATCCTAGAAAAAAGTTGAAACAAAGGTGACTGAGCCTGGGATGAAATACAGAGGGAACAGGCAGAATAAAAAATAGTAGAACTGCACAAGAGAAAAATGAAGATGAAAAACCAGCATGTATATAGGTATCATTCATATGTTCTACAAATTTACAACTTCCTATGGTTCAAATTTAATTTTTCTTTAAATATGTTTCCCTGTATTCCACTTTGCTCAAACTACAGGAAATGGAAAGATGAAGAATCTAATTTAGCTTTGCAATTTCTCCTTTCTGGAAAGAAAGAGGAGAGAGGGAAGGGAGGGTTATGTCAGAGGGGTAAAAATGTGATCCTCAAAAAACCTACCTGGCAATCAGGTGCTTTTAACAAGAAAGCATGCTTCTAATGATCAATATATTGCATAAAGTACATAGATCTTGACTGGTATTATATGTTATTACTGGGAAAAATTTAAATTGTAGTGAGATAGCTAGACGATTATGGAGTTGTGGTGATGTTTCAATACTATTTCAAAGTCATACCTCTACTGAAAATGACACTGTGTTGATGAATCTCCTAGTAAAACCACTTTTGTCCTACATATAGACAAGGTAAATACAGACTGAGCGCAGCCAAGTGCCGCTGGACTAAGAAAGCAATTAAATATGCTCTGAACTCTTAGCATGTGCATAAAACCAACTCGACTTTGGACTGCCTTCAAGTTTAGCATGGTTTAGCAAAGACCCACGGAGGACAGTGCTGTTCACTTAGGAGCACCAGTCTTCATGGCTTGGAGATGACTGAACATCACACTTTGCATAAAGATAGTCAAAAAGCTCTCAAGAGCTTTTTCAGACTTTGTGAAAGCTCCCAGCACAGCTATCACAATAATCCCACCAGAAGCCCAAGCAAACAGGGGCAGAATCCTGAAAACCCAAGCTGTCAAAGGATTAGAAAGGCAAGCAAAGCTGCAGGGTTCCAGCAGAATGGTGCTGATAGCCTTTTCATTCTCCTAACGCATCATTTTCTGTTGATTAAATTTTCCATTGGAAAAATTCTGACAAGCTGCTATTTCCCTCAGACCAAATCATAGTAATGAAAGTTTATAAAGTAGCCATTCATTCAATCAAAACTTATTACTCAAAGTGTGGTTCTATTTTTTCCCCCGTACTCAACATTAAGCATCCATATTCAATGCCTGTTATTATGGGAATTGTTCTGTAATGAAAACATAAATCGTCACAACATGAGTACATTTCTACAAACAATATAAGAGGGGGCACATTCTCAGTACCTCCTATGGCTATAATCTGTGGTACCCATTCATATGCTGTAGTTAATGCCATACTTAATGGCTTCATGATGAAAAAAGCCTGCTAGCCTGAAGATGCATAGTGCTCTAGAGGTCTGTCTTGCAGTTTATTGTGTCCATAAGGAATCTTGTTCTCTTTATCATAAAAAATACAGTCACCTAATGCAGCGTGACAGATCCCTGCTCTGGCTGGGTATAGTCACACACGATTTTGCTGAGCAAAAGCTTGAATAACTGAAATGTACACATGTGAATATGCCATATAGTTCAACAAAATGGGAATACGGTGTGCTGGATAAATATGTAAAATTTGTTACCTGACAGTCCAACTGATGAACAACTAGGAGTTAAATTCAATCCTGCATTAGACTGCAAGAAGCAGTGTTTCTAATTTCCTTATTGATGGGACCACTGAAAATGGCTTTCTCTATAAGTGCAGAGGAAGCGAATGGAGCCTGAATATTGCACTCTCTCCATTTCTCCACTTTATTTCTACATGGAAGACCATGCTAGAAATAAGCTGGCTCCCTTAGGTAACTAAAACAGGAAACTAAGTCTAAAATCATAAGGGCTGTTCAGCTGCTGCTGGCCAAGGCTGAGGGCAGCTCAGCTGTTTTTCCAGCTTACCTGCATGCACATGTGCTCTCTGTCCTACTGACATGATCCTAATTCACTTGGGTATTTTAAGCTCAGAAAGGCAGTGACGAGCAGCAAAGGGATGCTGGGAGCAGCAAACCTTCAAACCTTTTATCTAGCTCCATGGTCACCAGAAATCACATCCGACTACCACAATAAAAATGACCATGGCAGCATCAGTGCACAAGTCCCAGATACCACCCGGATCTTATTTAACTGCAGTCTTGAAGGCTGAAGAGAGACATGCAATGCATAAAGGTTTTTGGCCTCTGCCTAGGAGTCAGTTTATGTCAATGAATGTGGTTGATCTCTAAGGGAAAGTAAGCTAAAACTGCCTGGCCTACTACTTAAAGTCAATTTCTTAGAAGTCACATGGACTTTGCTGCCTGCACAACTCTGCCAATTCCATAATTTGCCAGCACAATGTAGACCACTGAATGGCCATTCAATTGCATGTCTGAAGCCATAGCTGCAATTACAGAACATCCAACAAGTGAAAAAGTGCACTGTAAAGATCTCTTGCCTCCCTGAAGAACCTGCAAACCCAATGCAATGATAAGGCAGTATAGCATCTTCCCCACTCATATCCTCTCATAATCTCCACCAAAGGAAGAATTATCCAACTATGGAAGAATGAACAAACCCGTAGCTCGCTCAACAATAATTGCAACTAAAATCATGGCAGTTATTACCATCCATTGTGTGGCACTGATTCCACTTGGTGCTTGGTTTGCAGGTGATGCAAGTTTGTTACTGCCAAGTATCTTGGCTATTCAGCCCACGTTATAGCAGCTAATGGTCTGATAACTGCCAGATCATTCCCTGGTGTTTAGACCACCTTGTTATTAATAAGCAGTTCTGTAATCAGCAGAACTAAGGATGCCTGGTCTCCTACAGATTTTTATCTGTAGGATAATTTTATTGACATTTAAACTGAAATTATATTAAAGCTTTGCTTTTGCTACTCAGCTTATATAGCTACTCAGCTTCTCTTCTCACATCTCTGTACTTTGACAGTATCATCGAGGCAATACGTGGAATTTGCCAATAGATTACAAATTACTGAGGAAAAGATTGCAAAAGTTTGGATTTTGGTGTTCTCATCCAAGCCACTTGTTCCCAGTGCAATTAGGTATGAAGCCAGAGAGGTGTCTTGCCTACAGAAGACCAGGAAACTCCCTTACGATACACGCACACACACTGACAGTTCTTTTACCTGAAAAAGGTTGGTACTAACCCTTCTAATCCCCTGAAACAGGACTAGCCAATGCAAATCACAGGTGCAGCACCACGTCAAATATCCCACAAATGTCAAATGATCACCACAGATGTAGTTTGAAAGCAATTTGTATTTGTGCTTGAACTAATTTCTTTGAGGTTGAGCAAAACAAGCAACTGTGGCCCCTTCACAAGTGCCAAACTAGTATCATTCAAGATTCTCTGAGATGTTATTGATTTTCAGAATTGTGTTTAACATTTATATTTTAATGCATATCTAAAGCAAAAAAAAAAAAAATCCACTGCAGTTACTTGTGACCTACTATAAATGTAATTTATTTTTCTCCACTCCAGTTAGTGAGACAATAGTAATGACCAGAATTGTTCACTGTTTGTATACTTCCACAATTAGTGTTTGTCAAAGAGTTTGTCAATTAAAGGAGTTAGCTAAAGAACATTAATAAGGCAAATTAGCTCATGCACTGCCATTTTCACTTTGCTTTGACAATAAGATGCTTTTATCAGGTGAAGAGTTCAACAAATACATATTTATTTCCAAAGAGAACAGAAATATATAAATACACCGCTGTAATTTTTACATTGCTATAATCAGCCATAAATACAACATTGACTCTCTGAGACCCTAGTGAAACTCTTTGTTGCAATATTAACAAAGAAAGCAAACATTAACTTTGCATTTTAATTCTAATTAACAAACCTCTTCCAAGAAAGAGATGAACCTGGGTATGTGTTTCTGAATATCAGCTGCTCCAGCCTCCCATTGCCTTTATCCCCATCAATAACCCAACTTGTAGCAATCACTAGCTGCCATTAACAACAACTAAAAAATAAATAAAAAAAAAGCAAACCAAACAAAAACCCCAAACTAAATAAACAGATAAAACCCCCAAACACAGAAAACCCCACAACCAGAACAGTATAAGTTCAGCCTACTCTGTGCCCTTGGTGTTATGCTAGATAAATCAAAGCAATAGAAACACTATGATTCCCTGACTACAAGTTTTTGAGATCTGATTTTATGACTTTCTGTTGTGTACGTCACATCTCTGTATGCTGGACCACAACAGAAAATATCCATAGATATGACCAGTGTGTTGCTTATCTATTGTACAACATATCTATTAATACAAATTCTTTAAATATATAGACAAAATTGCTTTTTACCTTTATGGAGTCGTCCCCTAAATTTCTACAATTACACTAAATTTTGAGTGATATATAAAATAGTGAACTTCTCCCTACCTCGACCACAGAATTGAATACTGACAGTTCTTGGCAACTGATCCGGGCCTTTTACTTGAGATAATATTTAGTTAACTCATAAACAACAAAGAACATCAGCCACGGAGGAAAATAAACACTTTGGGTCAGGTTCATTCCTGATGTAAGTCTATTGCTTTCACTTGAGATATGCCTGAAGCAAATTTGATGCATTATTCCTGGGGACTGGCTGTGGGCTTTGTTTCTTCTCTTCCCTAGTTGTCTTCTAGCCCACAAGCTGGAGTTTGGGCTAAAAAAAGCCATTCCCAAACACGAAATGAGAGATCTCCTTTTCACTCAGAACTAATAAATTACTTATATCCAAGTACTCAGAAATATGAAACACAAGCTGAAAATACTATGAGATCTACTTCAAAATCATGAAACGTTCTTTTCTAGTCAATTGGTCCAAATCTTTGGGAATAATTATGTCAAGACTCCAAGCCTTTCTCTACAACTTCATTTTCCAAGAGCAAATAAAGAATTTTGTTACTAATAAAAAAAACCCCAACCAACAAAACAAAACTTCTGTGATTTTTCAGGTGGTTGCTTGAGAATTAGCCTATACCATGAGAAATTATTTCTATATCTTCAGACTAACAATCTGCTGTTGATGAGAAAGATGTGAGCTTTGCAGATGGGAGAAGAAAGCATATTTGAGTTAGTAGGATCATAATTTCAGCTGAAGGTGCACTGTCAGAACTAGGTTTTTTTTAAGGTGTCAAACAGAACATCCGCAATCATGAGCGCTGAACCTTGACCTACAGAACCACTATAATCCTTTACACTCTGCCAGATGCCTGTCTGAAAAAAAAACATAAAAAGGTTTAAATGTAAGTATTGGTTCAGTAAAGGGCCAGAAGGGAGTAATTTCTGAACCATCCCAAAGCTAGCATGTAATATATTTATAAGACGGTTGCCATTTTAACTGACTACACCATTAACGGTTCCAATGTTATTGCGCTTCTCTTTACTTGATATCATTTCTCCTATAAGCACAAGAATGACGCTTTAGAAAAATGACTGTGATCACAATGTGTCCGTGTGAATGAATACATATTGAGCTTGAAGTGTGAGCTCTTTAACTTAACCCTCCACGGTTGAAGATTAGTTGGCAAGATACTGTATCGACCTCCCTACCCATAATCACCTTGTGGAGCTGTTAGATCAATTTTAGAGGCTTTATGCACCCCAGGAGAGACTATTGATCAACTTCATGTGTTCTTCATCAGTACATAGTTTTTTTAAAAAAAAATATTTTAAAGGAAAGATATCAAAACCAAAAGAATACCATTTTATATGAAAGCCTTTAACTCTAACAGGTTCTCTAGATTTAAAGTTCCATTAAAGAATCTGACTTTGCGTGAGAAGTCATTGCTTTGTGTTAAGACCCTTGTAAACTTCAAAAGCATGAAGACATCTCTTCAAAGAGCACAAGATTTAGGCATTTCAAATATTCTTTTTAATCTCACTCTATCCCTCATAATCTCTTGCCATCAGGCAGAAAAATACAGTGCTTACAGAACATCTGCTATAGAAGTCTTCACAGATAGCATCAACAAAGAGCAGCTAATGTTGTATATAATCATTCTTAAAGACGACGGGTAAGTTCATCAGCAGTTGTGACAAGAGAAGGGATGATACACCACAGGTACAAGTTTTTGCCATGTAGAAAAACTACACCATACCACAGTTATCCGATGCCCCAAGTAGCGGTACCTCCTACTTCACTGTACAGTGAACTTGCACAGCCCTGTTTCATCTCACATCCCAGCCCTCGGTACCTGTCGGCACGTCTGTCCAGGGCAGGACTCATTCTGTCTGCTAAGCAGCGGGTAAGAGAGATGAGGGCTGGATAAGAACTGTGCTAATTTCTTCTCGCTTTGTCCACCTTCCTAGCGTAAGAGAAGCTGTCGTCATGCTCTCCCACTAGTGTTGGAAGAATTTGCGGTCCTGAAGAGCGGAGTCTGGTAGAGGAAACTGGGCTGGGAGAGAAGAGTATGATAGAAGTGGGACAGGAGAAAGAGATCCCAACCCATCTAACTTTATTATATGATGCTACTCCTCTTATTGGGACCAAAACTCTCCAGCTCCTGAGCCAGGTAAGGCTGGCAGGACAGTGGGGAATAAACTGAAGGGAAGCAAAAGTCTCCAGTTACCAGCTGTCTTGTGGCTAACAATCCTTTAATGATCTAGTCTTTAAATGTCCTAAACTCAAAATACTTGAAACGACCAAGATATCTTTTGCTGCTATTAATATTGCAAAAGTCTCAAATAGGGCTAAGAAGTTTTTATACACTTACAACTTTTGCATTATTCCAGATCCTGATTTTTATTTTCAATATAGAAGTTTCTGCAGTATCCATTTCACATGCTGACTATAGAGCAGTATTTTCAGTGTGCTCATATTTACATAATTAAAAAATTGTGTTCTATATATACTTTCCATGAAGGAGCTGTTTGTGTACTATATGTTAGTGATCAACCTTGCTATTTCAATAATTTAATAGCACACTTCAGATGGTACATTTTTATATTCTTAATTAACCAAGGAGTACACGTTTGCTAATGAATACATGCACCTGACTGCACAGCATTTTGTGCTGTTGCCGTTAATCATTTTTTCTGATTTTCTGACATACCTTTGTGATTTAGTCAAAGGCAATATGCAAATATTCAGTGAGATACATTGACAATTGCTCTTCATGCTTTCCTGATAATGCTGTAAACTTGACTGAGCTGCAAAGTTGATAAAATTGCACACTCTCTACTTATTGCTCCATTATTCTTTGCTAATTGAGCCACATAGTTTAGTCAAGTGTTTACAAGCTTTGCTAATAGACTTGCATACAAATTTTGTTCAATATGTTATACTAAAGAGAATGTTTACTACCTGCTGAGCTGTTGGAATCATGATAGATAACAGTTCTGAAGTTGTCAACCAGTCAATAAACACTGACAGCAGCGTAAGCCGTTGAGTTGGGGAGCTTATTGCTTTTGCAATGCTGATGTAAATGATCCAGATTAACCAATATAATAACTAAGGTGGAAAGTCAACGGATGCCAGATGCCCAGCTACTCAGGGTTTCTCAGAAACACTAGCTAAATGGTCCATTAGGCAACAACTTATTATTTTGCATAAAGAGAAGTAAACAAGCAAGAAGCTTAATGGGAATCTCTGAGTTCACACAACACACTTCTTGGAAAGCTCTCCTCAAGGAGCTTCAGAGCTCCAGACATCCTAAATTGCCAGAAGTGAACAACTCTCAGGGGATGCTGGGTGCTCTCACACAGAGTGAGACAGAAATGTTTTCTGCATGTGTGGTAGCTGGATGGCAACCTGGGCCAGTGTATAATTTATCTCACCACACTGTTCCTGGCTTTCTCTCATTCTCACTTGCTTTGTTTTTACCTCATAAAATTGGGAAGTAGCTACTACCAGTTCTGTGGAGTCATTTATCCTCTCTGTCCAAATATATGCTAGCCAAAATGTATTTGGTGCAGTTTCCTCTCAAGGAGGTTCTTGGAAAGTGGTTTTAGAGCATGCTTGTCATTTCCCGTTACAATGGAAGTATGACACAATCCTGTGGCAAATCCACACAATTCAGTTAAAAAGAAATTATCATGCTATAACAAAAATAACTTGTAATAAAAAAATATTCTACCATTATGGGAGGATGCATTTACAAGGGCATGTAGTAACAGGACAAGGGGTAACGGCCTTAAGCTGAAGGAGGGGAGACTGAGATGAGATATTAGGAAGAAATTCTTCCCTGTGAGAGTGGTGAGGCACTGGAACAGGTTGCCCAGAGAAGCTGTGGATGCCCCATCCCTGGAAGTGTTCAAGGCCAGGTTGGATGGGGCTTTGGGCAACCTGGGCTAGTGGAGGGTGTCCCTGCCCATGGCAGGAGGGTGGAACTAGATGGGCTTTAAAGTCCCTTCCAACCCAAACCATTCCATGTTTCTATGTCTCTATCTAGTAAAAAACAGCAGAAGTCCAGTGACTTCACAACTACAACACTAGAGCAGTTAAGTGGAAATATCTACCTGAGAATATAGCCCTGCAAGCCTCTATGCAGGGGGGATAAATAATGCCAATTATGAAGTTTAATTTAATTGTTAAAATGCATTAGTAAAAGAGGCACTATTTGGAAAGATAACATGCAAAGCTCAGAAGAGAGAATTTATATTGAGTCACTTTCTAAACTCTGCAAGATGGAACAAAAGAAGCTGATGCAAAAGGTCGTGTGACTAAATTCCACTTCCAGTGTCTCAGGGCTTTCTCTCTCCATTCCACACTACCCTTTTCTAGCAAGGTCATTCTCTCATTCATTCTATGCATGGAACTTCTACAATCAAACATTGTTCTGCAGGCAAAGAGAGAATACAGAAAACTCAAGAGGCATCTGTAGAAAGCATCAGAGATAAGAGCATGGCTAAAGCATCTGCCTTGGTCAGCAAAATACAATGGGATTAAGTATAGAAAAGGACAACTCAGTCAATAATAATTATAAAACCATTATAGCACCAAAGAGGAGTTCAACGAGCCAAACACTGAGCTAGAGTTCTCATGTCAGTTGTTGATAAAAATCTGCACCTTCATATTAAAGACATCTGTCTCTGCGCAAAACTGAAAATAGAAAAGGTATTTAGGCAAGTTGGCAGAAGGTACATGCAGTCCCCACACAGGGATGTTTTCCATGCATGCCAGCACAGTAAGTAATCCTTCTGGCTACCTAAGTTAGTCTAGAAGACCTTTCTAACACAGTCACAAACCTCATTGCAACTGCTTTGCTTTGCCTAAACCAACCTAGGACTGAAATATCTATTCCGAGCTGAGGAATAGCATCAGCTATGCCACTAAAATCCTTCATTACAAGGACTTCTTCCATCGCCAGCACCGTGTCGGCCCCAGTCACAGTAGTATACGTACTGTATATCCGTATGTATTTTGCTACTGTGCAGGGGTATGAACTTGTTACCCAACATCGTTAGCTTCATAGGCTGCATGTGAGTGCAACATAGATGCACCTGCCCCTTCTCGTTGAGTCCAAAGAGAAATTTCCCAGGCCGATAGTCTGGTCTAGGACATACAGTTGCACGATTCTCATTGCACCCGGGAGACACCAGACCTGCATAGTCCAGTGGCCACATACATGACACTGAATTTGAGCATCTAGGAAGAAGTGTTCTGTCCTCTCTGCTCTGCAGTACGTCTGCTGGAAACCACAAGATGAACTTGTAATACACTGAGAGCCTCAGTACTGAATTTCTGGGGATTAGGCTCCAGTCCAGTATATGGTATACTGAATCTGCATGTGTCATAACTTAGAACTTTAGTTTGCAAAAGCAAATCTAATATTACTCCCTTTAGCACAGTACTTTGGGAGACCCATCCTGCCATCAATTAGCTCTCAGTCCTCCCATCGGTTTAATTAGCACACGCTCAGTGGAACAATACAAAAATCTCCCTGAATGTTGAAAGAAGACTGCTTTAAAAAGGGCCAGCGCAGTATTATTAGGCTTTGTATCTAGGCATCGCTTTTTTAATCCATCACAAGGCTTAGAAATGCGTGCAGCGGTGGTACATCTCCTATGTCCTCACAGCGCTGAAAAATATTAATAATCCCAAGCACTGTAACACGGGGTAATGACTATGTCTGAGCTTTAATGATGTGTTGTGTCAATCTGCAGCACTGAGACATTAATAAGCCTGTCTTTTATATGAAACAAGTCTGAATTCTTTATAATGGATAACGGGTAGACGTTTTACAGAACTGTACCAAATAAAGCTTTGTGTATTTTTATCCCCTATTAAAAGAAAAAATAATTTTAAAATTTAAAAACAATAGCTCAATTGATAATTTCCTGATGATAAATAGGGTTTTAACACACCATGACCACAGCATCTTCATACATATTGTTTCTTTTTCTGTCCTCACCAAAGACTGCAGCCAACTAGGTGGTTACGCAGTATCCTAGTCGTTAACCAGTCCATCAATCAACACAAGCACATGCTTAATTTTAAGCCATTTAAGTAAGTAGCCATCAGTCACTCTAAATTTAATTACATGCTTAGAAATCATTCTGCATCTAAAGCTAGCAAACAAGCCTATACAATTAAAACTAAGTAAGTTCTCAGTATGTACTATTGTATTTTTTTTTCTGCTGAAAATAGGCTCATAGAAAATAGAAGATTGATAGCGTATCATCAGAAGAGTTTACAAATTTCTTGATATTGCTAAAAAACCCACCACCATGTCAAGTAGAAAAAGGTCTACTAAAGATAAATTATCTCTTTTATTTAAAACAAAGTTATTTTAATTTAATTTGAAAGATGTGTTCATACAATTTTGGGACCCTCTGTAAATCAGTCATTGACACCTTACCCTTTCAGGACAGTTTACATGCTGTCTCGGTCATCATTAGAAAAAAAAATAAGGTGAACTACATATGCCATGTCCTATTTCTGTGCTGGCTCAAATCCTGTTCATTTCCATGACTGCAGCGCATTTGAACGAGATGGATCTGCTACGTCGAGATGGTTTTCTGCTACAGTGGAGGTATCTAGGCATCAGATACCAATAGCAAGTTCATTTTGGAGATGACTCTGTTCTTGGGGTGTAATCTGGGAATGTGATTCATTCCCACACACACTAGGAAGTGGAAGAGAAATCGCATCACTTACTACATTACATTGTACCCATCACCACACTAAGTAATATAGCAAGTAAGGCAATCTTTCCCCTCTAGCTAAAGAATCTGGGCTTTCTCTTCTTCATTTTCCCATCATTCATAATTTGAGAGAGACTGATCTTTGAAAGTTGAGTAGTTTATAAGACTTTGATAAAGACAGGACCTTGCCCAAAGATGATTTTTATTCATGTGGTGTTCAAGAGTCAATTTTACGTTCTTACTCAGGACTGGTTATAGATTAAGTTGAATCAGTTTTGGATACCTTGGGAGCATATTTTTCTTAAAATCTATGGCTCTTCAATAGAGTATCATTTTTCATAGTGTTTAATCTCTTTTGCTTAGTATGACCACATTTTTTTCTTAAAATTGACGTTAGATTATGTTACTTTGGGGGATCAAATGCATACCTCAAAACCTTTGGGACAGAGGAACAAATGTGCCCCAGATTCATTCCTAGATTTCAGATAAAACATTTTATTTAGGCTCTATATTACCACACACTCTAATAAAATATATGCACATACTCATCAAACTTGAAATTTATATTGTAAAAAGGATGTCTACATTAAAAAATTGCTGTCAGTTCACAGCTCTGAAAAATTACAATTCAGGATTTTTTTCCACCCCACTAATCCTGTCTCTTTCATTTATTAAAAAACTCTGCAAGAAAGAACTTTTCCTTACTTCTCAAAGGAATAATCCTTTTACTGATGTCATCAGTAGTTGGCATGGAGTAGACATGAAAATGGAATTTACTTATTGTCTCCCAGTCACTCATATAGTAAATAATTCCTGCCCCAGCATTTTGGGGGCTTGTTTTGACAGCACAGCACAGTTCTGGAAGCTGCAGCAGACACGAAGCAAGCCTTCAGCTGGCTGTTCATCTAACACCATTTAACCAGAGTATTACAATACAAAAGAAACATTTGTCAGGGCTCCAACTATACAATTTATTTTAATATAATCAGCTTTTAATAACTTGTTGTACAAAACTTTCTTATTTGTAGTGAGCAAGATATGTAGAAGCGATTATGTACTCATTTTGCTTCTCTAATCAATCATATGCTGATGACTTAGGCAAATAATCTAGTGCATAAAGTATGTGGTGAGTTTGTGAGGGGAACATCGATCAAAGTCAGGGATGGGTGATTTTTATAATTTGCTCTTGTTGGTACACTTCCTATTGCATTAAACTTTAAAGAAGTTAAAGGCAGTCTGAACATTATTCCATGTATTTCTTTTTCTCATGTAGCCAGACACATCCCAGATGTTGCAGCAAGATAAGAAGCATGAGAAATATAACACTCTCCCAACCACATCCACAGGATTTGGATCTTCAAGGGCTGCAGTACACCACACCACACCGGAGCCGGCTCAGCCTGCTAGTGCTCCGTCTCTCCTCCCGCGCCTGTTGCTGGTGTTACAGGACGGGTCAGATGGCACTCACATGCCAGACTTGTGCTTTAAAGGTAAGGTTCACTTCAATAAGGCATAGCAGGGAAAATGGTCACTGTGAGATGCAAAAAATCCGTTAACAAAGTCTCTGGGCTATGCTCATCTCCTGCAAGCTTTGATACCGGATCCCATGTCTCGCCCTTGGAATGGTCTCAAGTACTTCAGGGTTTCCCATTTTGTGATCTCCTGTGGTGGCCCTTCGTTACTGCTGACACATTGTCACCAGCCAAATACCTTGTTGTTTGGACTCCCAGAAAGTTATGGCTCAATTACAGTAAAACAGTGTTTCATTATTCCCTTCACATATGCATAAATATTAGTTCTTAAAATTCAAACGTAAATTGAGTTAGTTTCTTTGGGTTTTGGTTTGTTATTCTGCAATAATATTTATGTCCACTACCAGACTCAAATAATGAAAATGTCAGGGAATATAAGGCAGTGTGTGCCTGGCTCACTGAGAGTCTAAAAATATAATACACTAAATGCAGTGACCTTGTAATGGCTAAATATATTTTCTAATTTTCATGATGACTTGCCACTCTAAACATTGTATTTCAGCAGTTTATATTACTAAATCCATCCTCTCAATCTTTTTAAACAAGACTTACTACAGTCACAGTGGCAACAGGCAATCTACTGTTGTTTTCCCCCGTGTCCTTCTACGCACCTAGGCTCCAAATATTGTTCCCTATTTGTAAGTATATTACAAATTTCTCTACAGTATAACCATGAATCATCTTCGCTTGGTAACATCAAGTTGTTTAGCAGTGGCAGCAATAAAAAGGAAACTACAGAGAGATGCTGGGTAGCGTACTGGTATGCCGGTAGTGACCAATGCAACGGCTCTACGCGCTCCTGAGATCTGCGATTCCCCTACTCGTCCCTCCAGGTTCTTGCCCAGTCTTAGCACACAGACTTTCTCACGAGGAAGGAGCACAGCTTTATAAAGTGAGCCAGCCGAAACCCTGCAGTCTGGCATAGGGCAGCATAGTTCACCTGCAGCCAATGAAAGTTGTAACGGCCCTTACCAGCTTAGGGGAACGCCCAGGGCTTCCCACTGTCCCCGAGCTCTGTCTCGAGGCTGTACAGGCAGAGACTGCCAGGAGCCTGCGCAGCATGGGAACTGAACGCCTTTTGAATCCTCTGCCAGCCTTGTCCTGCAGCTGAGAGCGCGCAGTTATTTGTGGGCATGGCAAGCGTTTCCCCAAAAAACCAGCTCAGTGTCCTTTACGCAGACATACATCTGCGCGTGGGTCTTGTCTTCTCCAGGATATAAACCTGTTTGTGGCCGGCAGGGAATGAGCTTGTGTTCACAATCACCTGAGGCATTCCTCAGCAAGCCCCGTGGGGAGGCAGACCCACCAGGTACCACGCTGAATAGCTGCCCTCAGCTACGCACTTTAGGGTGGTGCCCTGGAGAGATAACCAGCGGGACACCCAGATCTTCTATTGGCTGTGTGCGCTTTTCAGCTAGAAAAATAGGATTTATTTGTAATTTGAGAAAATTTGATCTGGAAGTCATTAAGACACACCAAGTCTATACCTTCACAGTGTCACTTTTACAGTTGCTTTATAATGCTTAGTCTGCTGGACGAGCTATAATATGGCAAAGGGAAATTGCAAAGAATACGTGCATCAAACATTCCTTCAAATCCCCAGGTTACATTTTCTCAGCAGAAGAATCATTAGCAATAACCTTTCCTCTTTGCTCTCCTTTGGCCTTGGACCAGTCCAATGTCAGCTGCAATATATTAGGAAACAAATTTTCCCCTTTCTCTAAACTCTGTATAGTCAATTGTAGGATTATAAAGTTACCGGTTTAGAACAACAGCGTTTTACTTTGTATTTGTGTCAATCATTACCCAACAGGAACAACAATGAAGAGTACAGCCCTGAGAACCTATAGTCATTTAATGACTTAACAGAAGATTTCACACTCCTTGCTGGAAAGAAAAACCAGGGAAAGGTGTTTTTTGAACTGAAAACCAATTGTGCACCCTGAAAGTGAACTTTGTAGTCAAATATTTGTATATACGCATCTCTGCAAATATTGGAGCTTTAGAGTGGAAATCAAATAAAAAAAACTGGTAATGCGGGTCTCATCAAGTTGTATGAGTATAGAAACATCTAAACCAGACTGCTGTAACTAATGCAAATGCACAGAAATAAACCAGGAAGAACTAGTCTAGAAAGGATCTTCTTTTTCCCCAAGCTTGTAGAATTGTACGCAAAACAGGTATTTATGGTTTGACTGTTTCAGCATGCTCCTGCCAAGCAAGATACAACAGAAAACAATTTTATACTAGTCTTTATCTAACTGCAATACTCAAAATAACCACAAGTAACTGGATATATTAAAGATACATCACTATTTGCAAAATTTTAGACATTGTCTCACAACATGCCTACAAACACAAAGAATTAATCTCTGACACAAAGTTTACAGCTTGGATTACACAACATTTGCATTACCCAGGAAAATCAAGTCTTTTTCGGATTTGATTTTTTACTTGATTTAAAATGTGCCTGTCATTAACAAATCTACATGTTTATATTCAAGAACTACATACTAAGTATGTTAGCATCCCTAGACCCTGGTTAGTCCGTTTAAGTGTAAACAGATCCAAAAAATTTATATAAAGTGATCTTTGCAACTGGTCTAGAAGCTACTTCAAATGAAAACTAAACACAAAGCTAAACCTCTAGAAAGAACAGCACTCAAAACTCTGTATTTTTAAACATTATTCTATAACTCCTGTCAGCAACCTTTTGTTCTATAACAGTGTTTTGACCAGTTTGCAGTACCCAAAACAAATTGTCAGCACTCAAGCGGCGATTAATTTAAAATGAATGACTACTTCCAAAGACATTAATGTTGATGGAGCTACTTTGCTGAACAAGCAGAGGTGAGAACTACGAGGTGACACTAGGATAAAAATCACAGGCTGTCCCTGGCTAACAAGCCCCCTGCCAGGCAGCCCTGCTTTGGGGGGATTCTTCACCTGGATCTTTCCCCACTAAGAGCAGCAACAAGGAAACCATCAAAGATTTCACTGAGCAAGATGTGATTGATATGACAGAAATAATGAAGCCCATTTCAGAAGTGCTCCCAATAGGGATTGCTGGGCTACTAACTTTCCCTTTATGACTTTTCTCCTCTTTCTGCTATGTTTGAGCCTTCACTGAGCTTTGTTCCACACTGGCGATGGGCTGAGGTAATTAGATTGCACAGAGATGGGAGGGGGGAAAGACCTGTGAAAGCCAACAGGTCTTTGGGCGGTGGAAGGGTGCAGTGGTTGGGAGCTGACCAGAGGAGCACATCTCAAAATACACGTATATCTGCCTATCAAAACAAAATCCAGGTCACTGCCAGTGAAGGTGCTGTGTCTCATTTAAACAGGATGGAAAGAGTCCACATTTGCTATTGTCACTTGAGGATTAAAGCTTTTTTCTCCCTTTCCTTGAAGGATTTTTTTTTTTAACCCAGAAGCTCTGCCTAGTCCAACCTACAACACTGAAATGCCAAGAGAATAATGGTTTTTTCTTCAGTTGGTGACTACTTTTCAATGGCAAAGGGTGCTATTCCCGCATATACATCCCTTGCAGAGAAGTTTGGGATCATTCTCAATGCACAGTGCATGTTTAACAGGTTTGCAAAACTGGGACCTGTGTAACTAAAATGTAAAACAGTGCCGTGGGAAGATTTAAACTACTTACAACAAAGGTTTTAAAGTCTTCTGCAGGCTGCTGGTTATGGAGAGGGGGGAGGATGCAGGTGTTAAGATACTGCAAGTCAGTAAAAACTTCCTGATCTTGATCTTAGACTACAATTTGACATCACGACTCTCCTGTGTTTGTATTTCACTATACTTGTATGAAGGAAGAATAGATTGAAATCACCTAAAGTCTGATGGTGAAAGCGTTAATGCTTCCCTTTTAGTCTCCATGGTAGAACGGGTCTTGCTGGATTTGTACGCTTCGTATGAACTCAAGGTTAGTAACCGGGCTTCAGCAACAATCCCACAACGACTTTGATCCAGAAAGAATGAGCATTTAATTGAAAAAGTTGAGATTTATTGTAAGACAGTTCAGCACAACTACTCCTTTAATACTACAAAAAGCTGGTGGGAAATTGGACCTGGTGGGATTGGCCACCCCACGGCAGAGGCTGGAGCTGAGCCGGGGAGTCTCACCTCTGTGCCGGGTGCTGGGGCTCGCTGGCATTTCATGCCTTGGTTTTGATACTGTCATTTGTTAAGGGAAAAAACCAAAACCTAACCCACTACAACAAAACAAACAAAAACCCACACAGAAATCAGGCTCTTTTGGAGAAGCACCCAGGAGGGATTTTTCATCGCAGGTGTAGTACCAAACAAGCCAACCCGTGTTAGATCTGACCGCACTAGAACTCCGGTGGGACTGACTCTTCACACTTGAAACTCTTCAACCTAGAGACCCTGCTGCAGGGTACAGTGTAACCCTTACGTCCCTACTCACACGTCCTCTGTTGTTCTTTGGGTTTATTCATGAATACTTTGGCTGGCATCCCAAGCCTGTATTATTGAATATATTTTCTTTTACTGTCATATTTAATCAGTCAGCATGTACATAACACATCCATCAAAAGGCCATAACTTCTAGACAAAAAACACAAACATACAACAAGTTGCTAATAGGATTGTAAGTTTTCTTCAATTACAAAATGGAAATGTGGGAACATGAGAACTACTGAGCTGTCACTTAAAGTCTCTGCATAACTGTCATGTGGTGAGATGAAGATCTATAGCTCAGGGTTGAGACAAGCCACTGCAAATTTAAGCATCCTTATAGCAGAGGCGGTGGTAAGCCAACTGCTTTTGGCTGGACCTCAGCCTGAAACCTCAGCCTGCTCTGACACGGGGGTTACACCGCAGCCCCAGGAGGAGGTCTGCCTGTCACAGGGGACCTGCAGGCAGCTCACAACCGAGCGACAGCTGAATCACACCCCGCGGATCGCTTGCTTAGGTGTCTATCACCACCAGACCCCTGTCAGGTGCGGCACAACGGGCTGCACAGTTTACGGGTGGAGAACGGCAGGATGAAGAGACTAAGACCTGACTTGCTGAGGGTTGCATAGGGAGCCTGTGGCACAAGAACAAACGAAACCAGTCTCTTACAAACATTAAAATCCTTTTGATGTTTGGGAGAAACAGGATCAACTCTGCCCAGGGAGGACAGGCTAGGACAAGTACAGTGGGAAGCAAGCATAGGAAATACCCTAAATTGTGCCCATCCAGGGTATCCGTGTTGTGGCAGATGGATGAACAGTTCTTCACCTGTATTTTCTACAGGGTCATTTCTGGTTTTCCTTTGTCTTATCCAGCTCTTTCCCTTGCTGGGCTTTGGAATAAGCCTGAATCCCCAGAGCGCTCTAGGTCTGCATACAAAATAACGTGTTACCTGAAGCACAAAATACATGCACCCTATTTATTTTTACAGCAATGGGCCAAATCTTTACACCGCTTCATGTTGGAGACACAGGTAGCTCTAGGCTAGGAGACTGTTTCTGTGTTTTCAACAAATTAAAGTGAAAGCTCACTAGGCACAATGAAGTGAGGAGCAGCCTTGTTTTCATCCATCCAACTCTCTTTTTCACAGAAATACTATTTTAAGCCTGACCCAGGCAGTTGAAAGGAACTGTCACCATCAGGATTAAGGATTTTCCCAGGTCAGAGACCTGCCCTGCTTAACAGGAGAAAGCACTTTTCTACTGACAGAAATCAAGCTTTAGGAATCTGAAGCATTATCTGCAGCATTTATGGTGCTGTACTTAACAAAGCTGCTGGACAAGCCAAGCGTCCTTTAAAGCAACGTGGGAGGTCTGTCAGTTTTTGTTGAGGGTCAGAAAAGTGACATTTGTGCTTACACAGATTCTGTCCCCAGATTCAGAGCTGTTGGAATGCAGCTCGTGGGCTCTCTGATTCTTGTTCTTTTTTTTTCTTTTTCACCGTGCATCTGACCCACTTTCCTGTTATGGACATTTCTTCCTCTCTTGTTCTGTAAAACTCCATTGTAAATAGTTAGGGGAGCCTGCTGTCTTGACACTGGTAATCATCCGAGCTTATGCACTTGCTTTTCAGTACGTGGAGTTATTCACACCCTTGGCACACTGAATGCAATTTTATTCATGCAGCTTAAGTGTTTCTGGATGACAAAAGCATACTTGAAGCAGCGTTGTTTTCCTGTTTGATTCTCTCCCCGCAGGAACAGCTCACATTAGTCTGTGGCTGACTCCTCTGGGCTCATTGCTCAAGTACATCACCTGGAGTTCTCGCTGCTCAGAGATGGCCTTTTGCTCATCACACCCTGTCCTGGATTTTCCAAGCAATCCCTGAGTCACACACTAATAGGATGCTGCAGCGTGCTGCTCTGCCACTTTCCTTTTCACCCTTTTGTGTTACACCAGAGAACCTCGTGTATCTGACCGGCTCATCTGCAGGGCACTGGACAGCGGAATTTCAATCTGCTGCAGGAGTTAGCTCGGTGCTGGACAGAGCCAATCTGGGCTGCGTAACGGAAAGCAAAGCCATGCAAGGAGCACTCCCACCCCAGTGGGACTTCAGCATCCCTCTCCACTGCAAATTCGTTTTATATCAACGCTTTGGGAGGTTAGTATAGGGGAGAACCTGGCTAAGCCTGTATAATCCAAGACTAGCTGATGAATCGTGTTATGCATTGCCATGAAAGATTTTACCTCAACCTGGAGGCATCTCCAACAGGTGTCCACCAGCACAGCCTAGACATGCTCGGTGGCTTCAGTCACCCTTCAGATGCAGCCAAGAGAGGTTTGCACTATGCAGGCACATGGCCACCAGGAGCTACAAAAAGCACAACCAATCTTTTCCTATATTGTCAGGCATGTATGAAAGGAAAGATTTATCATCTTAATTTCTTCATTATGTCAGTGAAACCTACGGGAAAAATGTGAAGCCAGAGGGGGATGAAAAGGGTATTTGGCCTACTGCTTAAGCATTTCTGGATTCTGGGCAAATTTATATTAATAGTTTGGACACAATTTTGGAATGTGATTCTTATTTTAGGTCAGTTCAATTTATCAAGCAACGAAGCACTTGTTTTCAGATTTACCACAGTATTTAGCACTGTCAGTTTAAGCTATGGTTGTACTGGTTGTGACAGAAAACAATTATTCCAACTATGCTCTAAATAAATAAAACACTCTTTTCTATTGTGATATCAAATGTTTTGCTGGCTTAGGAACAAGGATCTGAGATGAAGATGTGAATTTGTATTCACATTTTCAAGAGGTACGTCCTGGGTCTGCCAAGGACAGAGTTCATTTCCCCAGGAGCCAGGCCGAGGGAGCCGAGCTGGCCGGGGGCTAGGCCGTGCCGCGGCACACCGTGCTCACCGGAAGAGGGGGCTGGTCGGGCAGGGCCGGGCCCGGCGCGGCTCCAGCCTCTGGTCGGTCATCGGATCGGTAAATCGTTCTCTGTGACCGCCCGTTGTTACTATCTGTTATCAGCACTGTTGTTGATTGTTTCCCTCTCCCTTGCTGTCCCAGTAACCTGCCCCTATCCCACCCCTCGAGGCTTTGCCGTTGTTTTTCCCTTCTCCTCCCCGTCCCGCCGGGGGACGCTGAGCGAGCGGCCGTGGCACTCAGCTGCCGGCTGGGGCTGAACCGCGCCAAGGTGATACGTTCCCAGCACAGAGAAATGCTCCTGCTTGCTTTCAGTTCCCATTATCCCAAACTAGAGTGACATGTTACAGCTTGCATTAAAAAAAAAAAAAAAATCACACTTTACATTGTCTGTACAACCTATCAGCTGTTTTCAAGCTTTATGACTTCTCTTTGTTTATAGGTCGCATCCAAAAATTTGCAAAGTGATTTCTCTACCTTTTTTTTTTTTTTTTTTTTTTTTACCCGTCTTATTTTCATTTTGGCCGATCAGGACTAGGTTACTGTGATCGCAGAGGCACACCAATGTCTTCAGCAGCTGCTGACGATTTATTCAGACCATCTCCCTGGCCCTCAAATCAGAAGGGTTTGGTCTTCCTCTGCTCTGAGACAGAAGGATTCACTTTAAAGCTCAGACTTCTTTACGGAAATGAAAAGAGAGCGTTTGAAAGCACTTGGCTATTTCAAACTGCAAATCACTCAGGAAAACTCCATCTTGGCCAATCGATTTATCTTAAACAAGGTGACTTCAAAGAAAGGAGGGTGAAAGTCTGAATTTAAGACCTAAATTTTTTCAGTACAATCTATTTTTAGCTCATCCTGTTCAGGTCTCTTTGCTTGAGGCAACACCAGGATTTCTGTACTTCTGAACTCATTTTATACATGCATCTTCTCATTAATTAGTTTTGCCTTCAAGCTCCATTTAAAAATACAGAGCTAAAGAGGAGCAAAACTAACATCAGTGTATAATTTATTTTAATTCCTATTTTTTGTTAAAAAATGACTGTAAAATTCTGACTGAAGAAAGAACTCCTCTAAAAAATGGAATTAAGCTTCAAGCCATTTTTTTAATCAAAAATTCTTTGGTAAAAAAAAAAAAGTAATCTAGTTGCAATTTTAAAGCTTTTTCCTCTAACCACAAATCCATTCTCTGTAAGTCAACTGAGCAATAAAGCCAAAGCAATATTTAGTTACTGGGGAAATATGAGACCCTGCTCATAGTGTTCCTCCCTGTCATTTTTGGGATAGCAAAATGATTTCACACTTCCCCCCCCCCCTTTCTTTAACCCTAGAATGACTGTCACACTTTCCTTCCAGTTCACATCACACTGCTTTATTTTATTTTCCTATGTAACAGCAGAAACAGATGTTCATATTGCAGAATTGCAGGGTAGTCTCATTTCTCGTTTGGATTCTCTGTATTTGTAGTCTACCCACAGCATGAACCACACCAAAGTACACTGATAACTCTGTTGTTGAAGTCTCAGTGCATTTAGAGATAATTTTAGATAATTAGAGATAATTTTAATAATGTGATAGACTGGAAAAGAAGTCAGGTATATTTATTCCCTTCAAATGAAGGAGGAGCAGAAATTTATTAACAGATCCTCAGGAAATCCATCACTAAACTTCTTCCCACATGTAAAGAGTTGGGTGGGTTTTTTGGTTTTGTTTGTTTGGTGGTTTGTGGGTTTTTTTGGTTTTTTTGTTTTTTTACACTAGACTTTTACTTAAACTGATGTGAACTAAAACTTGTATTTTGTATTTACATCACAGTAAAGTCAAGAGCCCCCAGCTAGTGGATCAGGATCTCCTGAAGGCAGGAGTAGTACAGATAAGCCATACAAAAATTATTCTCACCATATAGTGTTTACATACTTAGCATAAGAGGTGAAGGGAGAAGAGAATTGAAAAGACAAGCAAGATAATATTCAGCACCATGATAGCTGTTAGATAAGATCAGCATCTCTGAATAAAGTACACAAACTTACAATAAGCTATCGTGACACTGTTTACATGAACAATGCTAGTCTTAAACAGTTGTCTCAAGCAGTTCTGTGATTAGATATTATTCAGGTCTCCTAATATACTTGATATATCAACTGTATCTCCTCAGCCCTGGGTAGGCGGCTGCAGCAGAGCCTGAGGCTGTTGTTCAACTGCAGGCAGAAGAAAAAAAATTACAGTCGGCCTGGAAAGGGCTGAAAAATTATATGTGTATTATTTTTGTCTTGATTTCTTTTATAAATATGTAAGTAATGTCAACTTTAAACACTGCTGCTGCTGTCATCACAACAGCTGCAGGATCAGTAGGTCCAAACGAGAAACCAAGGCTCTGGTCCTTTATGAATACAAAGAGCCACCAACCAAGGTGGTTGTGCATGGTTTTGGCTGTGCAAGCTTATGTAATATGAAACAAAAAAAAAGTATCTAATTTAAAGGCTAGGGAACATGGTGCTGCACTGGAAGAACCACCACAAGCCATTTGTAAGGCACATGAAGTCTGGCATATAAGCTTGTTCAGTTTTGCATGGGGACATCCTCTGTGTCTCATTTCACTGGGAAAAATCAAAGTAAGGTGGAAATCTGACAAACTGGATCAATAGCGACTGCATTGATAATGACAATATCATTAGCTGGAATCCCATCAGAGGAAAGGTTTGATCAGCATGAGTTGTGTTTCTTCCTATCACCTCTGAGGATAGAGGGGAGGAGGTGAAGATGTCGTCGCTGTATTCGAACACCATCATTATCTTGGAACATCTGCCAGCATCAATTCAGTTAAGCTGCTGCACTTCAGTTTATCTGTGCAAAAATTAACATCACCACTTTGAAAGCACAGGGGTCAGACACACTGATCTGAAACTGTCATGAGGGAAAAAACATAATTGCTGTGACAGAACAGATTCTGATTTATTTCGGTACAAGAGCAGACTCAGGGCTGAAAAGTATTCATGCTATCAAGCAAAAGATTTCAAAATATTCTGCCACTTGAATAAGCTTTGCTGCATCACAGATGCAGGAATCTCAGCTGATTCTTGAGATCAGAGGCTTTTCAATACCTCGCGACAGAACTAAACAACTACACGTTAATTAGGGCCTGGAAGGGAGAATATTGTATTCATTTAAATTGTGGAAGAACATCAGACGCTGAAAAGGAAGTAAATGGGATGGAATCTGGCTCTCAGAAAATAATCTGTAAGATATTTAATGACTAAACATGTCTCAGACTCTTGATTTTATGTCCCATTCAGAAGGACATTTCCAGGAAAGAAGAGTTTCCTCACAGAGAGGAGGAATTGGAGAAGGTGAGTACTCAGCAGTGCTTCTGCTAACATCTGAGTTAGGTTCTTCCTGGCCACTCATCTCTTCTCCTTTCGCTAATTATCTTGAGCAGGATCACAAGAAAAGGTAGCCTGGATGCGGGTCAGAAATAAAACCAATAGTCCTATCTCACTAATGATGTTTGGCTTTGTAGACAGAGATGAAAGATGCTATACAAGTGGAAGTTATTATTGTTCTTATTTTTCTCTCTCTTCCCCTTTGCTGTTGCCCTATGAAAAGCTGACAGCTGAAATACTGACTCTTAATAAGAAAAAGCATATTCAGCTGTTTGGGAATGCAGAAAAAAAATCGTAGAACAGAAAATGTACAGAGTTGTTAGAGCTAGCATAAAACACACAGCATATGATGCAGTGTAAATATCAGAGACCTAATGCACAAAATTATCATTTCCGCTCATTTAAGTGTTAATCAATCCATATTAGTGTGAAATCAGTATTTTGGAAAATCTTCAGTTAATATATTTTGCAGTAAACCTACATTAGTTTAGGAATTAAATTAACCCACATGCCATCACACAAGACAGTTGTGTCTTAGGAACTAGCAAATCTATACCAGATTGCATTCTTGATACTATACAGCAGTTACAGTAAGGAAGGAAAAGAAAGACTAATCTCATGTGCACAAAGCCGTGAAGATCAATCTATAAAAACATGGATGAAATATATACATATATGTGAAAGTATTAGGGTGTTATGTAAAAATCTATGTATCTTGAAATATAGAAAGATAATGGAAATGACTTAATGTCAAGGCAAAAGGATCTGACCAGGTGAGATGATTATAATATATGCTTATCAGAAAAGAACAAATACTCTCCCTGAACACTTCTCAGTGATTAGCTTTAAAATCCCAACTCTACGAGAGGCAGAAGAGAGGCATTAGTAGGATACAGAATAGTTACCACCCCCAAAGGATGGGTTGTTGGTTGTTTTTTTTCCTTCCCCTGCGGGTGTCATATATAGGGAAAAGATCAACATAGCTGTTTCTATTCCGGAAAGCACAACATGCCTACATGCAGCTCAAAACGTATTCCCCACTCAGAAGAAATATTGCAATAAGCTAAGAATAAAATGTCCTTGATACTATTTTCTCAGCAAGGGTTTCAGTGTTTTGGATACATAGTGAAACCATATGGCATCCTTAGCTCATTTAAGATTTACATCACATATATAGCTGATTTACAAAACCTGTCGCACACAAATGTGAATATCTAGATGACTTATACTTTTGATTTCATCGTTTATATATATTTATGTGTGTTTCCCCAAGCCTACAGCACAGCTCATTACACCAGCTTATCAATATGCTCACTTAAAGTTTAAATTAAAAATTCCTATAAAGTTTCTGACAACCCATTATCAAGTTAGTTTGGGGTTTTTTCCATTGGATGTGTAATATCATAGTCCAATCCAACTAAGCAGGGAAGTTCTTACTGACATCAAAGGGAAAGTTTAGACCTTTGGTTCCACACTGTTTCTACATGAAAAGATTTACAAGTCCCATATAAAAGAAGTGACAGTAAATATATTTGGAACTAAAATTTGATCTAAGTCAGCAGACAGATCCCAGTGGGTATTGCCCCCAGGTTCCACATAGCTATTAGGAAAAAAATAATCTACGGTTAACAGCTGAGGACTAACAGAGGACAAACAAGTAAATAATTTTTCTCAAAGCAAGATGACACGGTGTACTACTACGCTGTACACATCTTGTTGAAGGCAGCATTGCTGCACAGGCTTAGCTGATGCGTTGGCAGATGCCACATCCCGTGGCATGTACAGAAAGAGCTTTGCTGGCCTGGCAACACCCAGGAGGAGCATTCAGCAATACCAAAACAGAGAGGAAAACCAAAAAGCGTGGTTTGGTTTTGTTTTGGTTTTTTTTTGGAAAAGAAAGATGATTTATGGTATTTGCAATCATGCAACCTATTTTAAAATACAACCCCCCCCCGAATCAGTAGCACTGCAAGTTACAAACTTATCTGCAAGATTACAGCAATTTTACCTTAACGACCTCGCTAGCTGCTTCGCCTGTGGTCCCGCACGGTCTATGCAAGATCCTGCCCTGACTCTCCAGTCCTCCATCTTCTTACGATTTTGTGTTGGGTACAATGAAGGTGAGTGTCAGCTGAAGACAGTCTTCTGAAGTGCACATTATACTCTTGAAAATATAATTGGAAAATTAGCAAGCCCCAATTATTGTATGCTTAATTAGAGCTCTGTAAGTTGGGAAAGCATATAGGGCCTCTCTCTCAGTAAGAGCAGCACTTGAAGTACCTCAGAATGACTCGGTTTATACCCCCATAGAGCCCGACTCCCTGCTACACTGTGCTGCTCTCTGGCTTCACTCCTCTTTTGGCAGCACAGGAGACTGCTTCCACTCGCGCCAAAAGGCCATGACAAAAATTAGAAAGGTAGTTCATAAAAGCCTTCAGCGGGACATTGGAAAATTTAGAACACACGCTTCTGGGTCATTGGACTGTGACAGGGGGACACTAACAGAATGATGGGCAATCCCAGTTCAGAAATGATATTTCTGAATGTTATGTCAAAGTCACACCCTAAGAACAAAAATGTTTTGGAGATTTTCCTTGTGGTAATGCTCCCTTCTGAGGGAACCTTCCAAGACTGAATTTAATGGGACAGCACATGTACAAACACAGCCCCATGACCGATGCTTTGAATAATTAAATACAACTGATCCACTGTGTGTGAGTCGAGTCAAATACATTTCCCAAACTCACCAGAGAGGAAGCAAGCAAAATTTCATCAGATTGGCTGAAGGAGGAAATGAAGAGGCTGCTGTTAAGGGTAGCTCCTTACTAATGTTTTCAGATTTCTGCAGTCAGTAACCAAAATGGTGCACAAAAGCTGAGGTCATCACAAAATCAATAACTAAAATGCACTATGATTTAAGGATTACTGTAGAACAAAACTGAATACAGAAGGTTGCAGGCCTAATCCATTTATTAGACTGTAATAAAAATCAAGTCTAATGTAATAGAATTTCTCCTGGTTTAGTCCCTTGTGATAGCTGGTATCAGACAAACTATTATGCAAAACCGCTGTATTGTAATGAAAGTATGATACTATGGTAAAACACAACTATACCATACAGGTTTAAAAAAAATCTCAGGATAGACAAATACTGGTGTAAGTCAGTACAAAAGTCTTATTTTAGTATAAATATCTTCTATAATATATTGTGTCAACTTGTGGTATCTTATTGCTTTTGTATGTGTGATTTGCCAAATGTTGGTCTAAAACTATAAGAATTTATGCAAATCTTGCGTATAAAGGTGTGAGAATTTCTCAAGAGGACTGAATTGAATAGCAATTTCAACGTGAAAATTTCTTTGCTCCCAAGTTTCAGATTCTTGTAGAAAAGAGTGTTCATGACATACCATAGTCAGAGCTCTCCAATGCAGACAAAAGAGCAAATATTCATATTTACATTTCCAAAACATAGTGTGCATGTTCATCTTGACAACAAATCAAGTCAGAGAACTGTGGCAAAAATCAATCTTTCAACAAGAAACTCATATGAAATATTCAATAGTGGAGAACAGTTCTTTTATGTGTGTATCACCACTTTCTTATCTAAGAAAGCAGAGGTCAGCAGTAAGGGAAACAGAAATGAGAGGGAGGTCTACTACTTCTTTTATCATTATTTATCAGCAGTTATTCCCCAGAGAATCCGAGCACAGGGCTAACTGGCATAGGGAGAGTAATGCTGGAGAAAGTCCACTGTGGCTCTCAAATTCTAGGAGATGACAAATTGCCTCAGTGAAGAAGGAGCACTGCTAAGAAAAGAGCTTCAGATGCAGTGTGATAAAGACAAAATACAACTTTTTTTTTTTTTTTTAAAAGACTTTGAGCCAAATATAGACTTTCCATTAATACTGGAAACAATGGCATAAAGATGTTCAGCTAGAGGAAAGTACATCAGAGTCATTGCCAGAGCTACCTGAACCTGCGTGTAAGGTGACAAGTATTAGCACCTGCGGGACATCTGTGGTAGACTAGCTCTGAGCTTTCATGTACAGAATGGCCTCACCACAGCATTTCACATAATGAATCATCGCAGAGATGACAGCTGCCCATACCCTCGACTTAAGACATCTTATACAGATAATGACTTCCTAATCAATTCTGTGACAGCTTCTATCTTCTTCATTGGAAGAAGTCTACTGTAAACCAATGTTGTAGATAAATGTTTCCAAACAAAAGGCAAGAAAGTGCAGAAAGGTTTTCTATTCCTTGGCCATTGTTGAATGATTTTATGAAACAAAAAACACATATGTACCAGCACTTATAGTTTGAGTCATTAATATTTTGAAACTAAAATGTCATGTTGGGAAATCAATACAGCAGTACTCAAACATCATGTACAGTACTCTAAAAAACTAGCTAAACAGTATGATGAACTTAAAGAAAATCAATGGAGTGTTCAAACACGACAATAAAAGACTAAATAGAAGAACTACTTAGAGGACAAGCCATCCACGTACAAAGAGGTAACCACTGTCCATTGTTCCTATTTCCTACATAATTAACAACAGTGAAATATTCACTGCAATGTAAGTAATTTGAAGTAACACACAACACAACAAATAACATTACAGGGATTTCCCTGGATACGTTTGGAGAGAAAATCTGTCAAGCCCTGGAGAAGAGCATTGATATAATAGCCTATATTAATTATTCTGCACCTAGGAAAAAAGACAGACCATCATATTTGCAGGACCTGAGGATGAGAAGAAGTGGAAAGCAAAAAACCAAGTGATGTCCTACATCACAGCAGTCATAAAGCACTTTTAACTGCAGTTAAATCAATGTTGACTGTGTGTGGACAAACAAAACCATTTTTTGGAGAAGAGTCCAAAGATATTAAATGAATGCTCCACTGTACTGAGAGAGTCTGGCTGAGTCCGGCACATGGCATGCGAGTAGTGGTTCTACCTTTATTCGGAATGTGGACAGTCTTGGTTTTGATTCCCAGTGTGCCTTAGTTTATCACCACATTGACATCTGCTGGACACAAGGGAAACAGTCCACATATTTACAGCTGGAACAGGTTTAGCTTTTCATCTTTTATCTAATTTTCTGTAATTTTATTTGAGAATGTCTTTGACATAACCACAGTGTAATTTACAGTTTCACAGAATTTCACCAAAATAATTGTAATAAATGCTTTCTTTACGGACGATCTGAAAAGACAGTTGCCGTACATTTCTGAATAGGCCAAAACCTTGTAAGGTCTACCAAAATTTTTGCTTTGATAAAATAAATACTCATTGCAAACACTTTATGGGCTATTGTATTGGTTCAGTCATCCTTGTAAGCCATTTGCCTGTTTTGTGTACAGTTTTAAACATAAATATTTTGTGGTTTGATTTTTCTTTTCTTCTACGCAATTTGAGCCAGCAAAGCCATTACTGGAATCACATAGTTGTGAAATCTGTCTCACTGAAAGGAGAATCAGACCAAATATATTTTCATTTATTTTAATATATGCCTTGTGGGAAAAGGTAGAATTTAAACTAAGAGTTTAATATGCAAAGCAGGGAACAAACTTTACATTTGAAGCTTTCACTCTTTTTTATATTGCACAATGAATTTGTCCTGGAGCTTGGACCAGTGTAAATACTAAAAGCAAGGGTAATTTGGACTCAGCAATGGCTTATTGCATTTCACTCTGTATTGAAACATCTACTCAGCTGCCTTGTGTGACCCAATTGATATGTTAGGAATTGGTGGCTGTCACAGCTGGCAGGCACATTTGCAGATCTGAAATTAGGCATGCTGATCAGGTAATATTTTCTAATGAAAGCAAACCTAGGTTAATTTTGTTGATTGCTTCATATTATTGTAAGACACGTGGGTACATTTCCAGAGGCCTTCATAGGCTTTCAATGCACAGTGGATGTGCCAGAGGCTTGGTTCAGGATAGATGTACAATTTCTGTTTTCATTTGGTGATGCTAGATCATGAATCGGAGATCCCTCACTTAGCACAGTTACCTTTGATGGGATTCACCAGAGATCAAACCGGCCCCCCATCCTCCCAGATATCTACATATAAAACTATGAGACCTGCAAGCCTCAGGCTAGAGTGAAATAGCTGCAGATAAATACTATTTGTCCCAAAGCCTGCTTGAATCCAGGGAAATCTTTCCAGTAGATTTCAAGTCACTTTGGAGCTGACTCCGGGTAACTGATCATGCAATGGTTAGACCACTGTTAAGGAAGCACTCAGAAATCTCAAAGGCCCTTAACTTTTCTGTAAGAAATACCTTCAAGTTGCAAATAACATGTGAGTTAACAAATATATATTTACAGCAAGCAGTAAGAGAGATTTTTTTTAAAGCTCACACCTAAAGAAGTCACAGTCTCAAAAAGCTTACATTACAACTTAAAAAGTAAATTTGTTTAGTATAGTAAATTCACTTAAAAACTCAGCAAAGTGCCAAGTTTGCATATATACCAAACTTAGTCTATTAAATGGTTTTGGGCATTAAGTAAATCAGATCTATGGGGAGGGGGAAAAAAAAGGGGGGGGGGGGGAGCATATATATTTAATTTCGTCAGTATTTCACCACAGCAAGTTGAAGTCTCCAAAACTTGCTGAGACCCCAAATTCTGCCACACTATAAGCAAATAGATGCCTCAAATGTCAAAGCACCACCCTGTGCTTTGACACTTCCCTCTTTGGCTCTATTTATTTATTTATTTTTTTATCTAAACTAACTTTTGTGTAAATTTGTAAGCTTTGACATGACTTCCACTGTTCTATTTCCAGACTGTTGGCCATACTGCTGAGTTCATGAAAAGCAAAATGCTTATATATAAAGGAAGGTTGCAGTAACATACTGTTACCCAGCTCTCACGATCCTATCACCCAGCAGCCTTCATTGTTCTGCCCTCAGCAAGAGCTCGACAAAGTTGAAAACTCTAGCATCAGCCATATCACAAGGTGAAAAACGGTAACTCAAACTACAAAGGGACGCGCTGCTTGCTTTTCTAAAAGCTATTGTAAAAGTGCTGGGTCTCTTTCTGCAGCCCACAGGTGTAACACTCTTGAAAACAGTAGAGCTATTCTTTTAGACAGTGATACTTGCGCAGCAAAGGGCCACAAGATCTGAGCCTTTAGGGGTACAGGTGATGCTCAGCATAGCCTGGCAGCGGTTCTGATCTATAATCGCAGCTGAAATGAATGTGAGCTCTGTTTGCTGCCTCCAGGTACCTCTTAAAGTCTAAATGAGAAAGCAGATTCAAATGACATAATTGACATCTTCCCAAGAAAGGAAGAATTGGTTGATGTTTTTGAGCAATGGTTGCAGTGGGAGAATGGAAGCAGAGAAGAAAATGGATCTCAGCCTGTTTTTAAAAGAAACATATATGCTCTACAAGATGCAAATCACTCACAAGACAGAAGATAAAATCAACTAATTATGGTTTCACACTGGTACTATCTATTAGCAATTAAGCAGCATACAGGCTATGCAATGGCACTCCACACGGGAGACGAAGGAAATCTCAACAAATATAAGTCAGTTTACCAGATATTTGCATTTTGGAACCACCAGCCAAATATTTTAATGTTCACTTCTCCCTATGGATGTATAAGCTAGGGGAAACTATGACAATGCAAATAAGGGACATAAAATAACCACTAGTGATAATAATCAAATGGTGGGTGGGTAAGTAGAACATTTCTAGTTCTAGTGTCAATAATTACTGCAGAAGGTAACCACACACATTTAAAAAACCAGACTGCTAGAATCCAGAGTAACAGTTTGGACTTAATTCTTGTAACTAAAGTAATAAAATTCTATACCGTAGCAGAGAAGGGGGGGGGGGGGGGGGGGGGGAGAAAACTGTCCCCTTGCTTGCAGGTTTGGTACTTTTGCTTGGAGAAACTAGGGAAAGATTAATTATTAGTGGTAACCCTTCCCTCAGGATTCAGTATGAATATGGGATCAATGCAGAAGGAATAATTGAGATTATAACTCTTCCTTGAGGTTTTAGTACAACACTTTCGACAGACAAGAAGAACCGTCCTGAGTATGATGAATAAAATGCCCGTAAAAGTTCTTTTGGCTCTTGTAACAGACTACGTAGCTTCACAGTGATGGACATTTAAAATTTGTGACAAATCCTCATTCAGTATTTTTCCTTGCTTTGTTGGAACTGCTCCATTTTTTCACTACACAGACATTTGGTATCAAGGAATTGTACAGGAAGCTTTGTCTTTTCTAGTTTAGCTTCTAGGTAGAAACTAAACAGAAGCCTAACATCAAGCCGTATTAACGCAGTCATTGATCTATTTCTGGCATATTCAATTCCTTCAGCTTCTCTTGACTACCATTTAGTCTGGGATTAAAGAAATTGTTCCTCTTAAGTCATTGCATCTGCAGTACAAGGCAGAATTAGAAACTGAATTCCCATTATGGTTAATTTACTCCCAGTTGCTGCCTTACTCAACAATATTTTTCCCCTGCAGCTTCAGAACGCTTTGGTCTGTGGCAGTCACATGGGCCTTGACATCTATAATTTGCCAAAAAGCACATGCAGGAAACTCACAGGCTATGGAAAAAAAAAATTCCAAGCTCCTTAGGCAAGTTTTGCAACTGATGGATAACAGTATTTGCTCTCTCTCCATTCTACTTACTCTTCTAGATGTATCAAAGCTGTGTTAAGAGAATGGGAGTCATGGGACTCCCATAAGCTCAGAAAAGGCAACTGTAGTATGATCCATTTCAGAAGCAGATCAAAAAAACTGTAAAGCCATTCTATGGAGCATCAGAGAAATATCATCTGGAGTACCATGTTCCATCTTATGCATCACTGCTCTGGAAAGATCAGACTGGGACTGCTTCATGAATGGATCATTAGTAGCTTATTTCTGCATAAAACATTTAAGGGAGGGGGATGTCACACTTTAAAACTTCACATGAACCAGAAAGAATTCAACGTGTGAGAAAGATTCCCAAAACTGACGCGACAGAAATCAGCAATGCTGGAATCAGCAGTCATTCTGAAAACTGAACTTTCTAAAGGCAAGCAATGCAGTATATTTTAATACAGCTTCACAGCTTTTGGCAGCTAAGATATCCGTACATTATTTTATCAATTATTAACATGGAACATCAACAGTTCTCTTTGAGAGTGATTTTGGGGCTTTTACTTCAAATGGCCTGACTGATACCTTGGCATTTTGTTGCCTCAGGGCTCATAAAACCTCTCAACTTTTTCATCATCAGCTTCTCACTGACTATAAATCTCTGTTTTTGTGTATATTAAACCCAAGGTATACTGCTCAATTTTAAGAATGTTTTAGGGAATATTTAGGAACAGTTATTATTGATGCAAGCCTGACTTTAGTTTCATCAACTTCATGGCAGAATTCCCTGTTTACTTCTTGGGGCATTAGATTACAACTTTGGAGCAATGTTTTATTCAGAAAACAATATCTGCAAAATAAGGCTTTATTTCATGTGGGTAATGTAGACATAGATGGTCTGCTTTCTTTTTTGTGTCATGCTTTAAAATGCAATGGACAGATACTACGAGTGAATGTGAGGAATTGTACCTAGTCATAACATCATGTTGGAGCAACATGGGAACCTGCAGACCAAAATGGTTCAATATTAACTGGGAATTCCACAGGATCTTAAGACAACATGGAGCTCCTCATATTCTACTTAGTAAATCTAGTCCAAACAAAAACTGAAAAAAAATTGGTTTGCAATGGTTACATACTACTTGGAAAATACCCTGATTTGCTGGTCCGTAGCAAATTTAAGATAAGCATCTTGCCTAGTTGCATTGTTATAGCAATGTGAAGGCGGGACCAGGAATTTTATCTGAATGTATTGTTATGGAAAAGGGTTTTCCTGGAAACACTGGGCCTGGGGATTATATTATTTAAAAAAGTAGTTCTGAATTACTTGACTTGATGTCTTGTTTTTAAGTTTCTTAGTATATCAGTTCCAGGTACAGTACAAATACTGCAGATTACAAAATACTTTTCATACGACTACACAGAAGCCTCAATTACATGTCTACAAGAGAGGTTTGTTTGATTTTTTCCCCCCAGTACATGTGTCGCCACTACTTCAAATGCTCACAGCTTTGGACTCTGTATATCAAAAGGTGTTTTTATCATTCAATAATTACCTTATTTTTATTGCATCCTTATTCATATCTGTCGTCTTAGTGATTCTTGCTCTTGGAATCATTTCCTTCACACTCTGTATTTAATCACCCTCAATTTAACACTTCATTGACCTTTATGCAAAGTCAGAAGCATATTACTCTTGAAAAAGAGAGAGAATGGCCATACTAATTTACTGCACCTTTCTCTAAAATACATTTGATCCGATCTTCAACATATTGGAACAGTTACAGCTTAGTGGAGTAAAACTGATTTACACGAGTAACATTTCTGTTATTAGATCATTTGTGAATAGATTTTTTTGCAAAGATAACATCTTGGAAAAATTCCTACAAGAGCTGAAAGAAAAAAATACTACTGCTCTTTTTCTTGTTTTCAGCCACTTCACTGAATTTGACAGAGAATCTACCACTTTTGTTTGCATGTGCCACCATTTTCACTTCTTACCTTTGAGGTCCTGCACCAAGTGTTATAGGAAAGCATAATGCAACACAAATTTTTTTTAATTCCACATTAACCATTACTGTATTAACTTGTTAGTACATATAAAATGCCATGATATTTCTATCTCAGGAGAAGATATTAATCTCTTTGATGAAAGAGGCCTTATATCAAAGGTAATTTTGCAGTTACCTCATTATATTTCTCTGGATGTTGGAAGATTAGGGGAGATGCTGCTGGAGAATCACGTTTCAGCACAGACACACACAATTCAACATAAAATTGTTAAAATTTTTAGGGAGACAAAAGAAAGGGGCACGAAGTACCACCTTTTCAGAACTATGCATCTTGGGAATGAGTCCTATGAGTGCATCTCACAGGAGTACAAGATCTAAAAATCCCTGCTGTAATTTTTAAAATGGATCAGTAAGATCCCTGGGGCATTTCACAAGGTATTTTGCATGCTTTCTCTGGAAGCAACACATCAGAGCACAATGCCCATCCTGACAGGGTAATGATTTAATGAGATTTAACCTTCACCTTTAAATATCTGAATGAAATGCACAGGCATTTAATTGGCATAATAGCAAGTTATATGTTTGTTATTGATTAACCTACTTACTAAAGGTCAACTAGTATTTAAGCACTTTGCAAATACAGAGTGTATTCTAATTATCCTGAAGAACTTGTAATTATTTTGTTAAATGTCAATTAAATGCAAAAACATTTCTTACCAGCCTGATACTGTATGTTACAAAGTGTACAACTTTAAGTTTTATTGTTCATGTAATTTTCAGACAATTACTTGGCAATTAGATTGACCTCTCATCTAAAACTGCAATACTCCATGTTCAATTATGGTTTTGCTTAAAACCAATAAACAACAGTCTATCAAACCTGTACTTCACACGAGACCTCATGGGAGAGAAAGGACGTTTTCATAAAGCAGAAAGGGTTTGGGTAGCAGCTTGAACCAAGTAATTTAGAGACAATACTACTTATTCTCACAAGCCATTAGATACCCCTCTGTTAGCTTGCCACATACATCTTGAGTGTTCCTTTTTGTAGCAATCTCCTTTGATGCACCCTATCACCCCATAGCTGGGTAAGCTCATTGCCACCAAACAAGCTGAATTGTCAAAGTTGGAATCCTAAATGTAAGCCACAGACTGACATAAGAATTGGCTGATGGGTAAAGATGTCATGGCATCTTTATATCTTCAGTTTATGTTTTCTGGGAGTCTCATAGAGACTTTTCTAATGCCTCTTTACACTGACGTGCTTCTAGCATTTTACTTATAATGAAGTTTGGAAGGAGCAGCGTAGAGTCCCTTTTGCAAGCTCTGCGCTCATTAGAGAAACCCTCTGAAGTAGAAGGCTTTTTCCAGGGACGATGATCATCAAAACACCAACCCAGAGAAACCTAAACCATAGCCATTGAGAGTTTTTGATCTGCAAAACACCAAATGCCCTGGACTTTCATTAAGTTCACATGAGCTAAGGCTCTAGATTTTTATTCACATTCTCACAGTGGTGTTCATCACACTTTTTCAAACACAATGGCATTTTGATAACAGCTTGCAGGATACAGAAGTAGTTTTTATTGTTTACCACAAGAAAGTTTTCCTTTTAAAATATGAGACACAGCACAGGTTCAGTGTTCACATTCAGTCTCCCCAACACAAGCCTGGATTTTAGAGGGTAAGTGCATCAATACAGTCTAGAAACCCTATTTTCCTCTAAGGCATCTGAAAATAAGTCAATAGAAGTGAAAGTAACATTTACCTCCTGCACCTGAATGGTGAAGCTGGGCAGCTGCGGGTATCAGCATTGCTTTCTGTCACTACACGGATGTCCACCTTAAAGGCTTTGATAGGACTTCAACTACAGACAGTTGTAGATCAGTAAAAGTCTAAACCTAGCAGGGAAAGGAACTACCGGGCCAATGATACTCTTTATTGATTAGTTGCTAATTATCAGCTCCTTGAGACTTGACTGTAAACTTACCCAGTTAAAGGTCAAGCACAATTTCCTTCCAAATAGCATTAGCAATGAAAACAGTAACGAAATTGGGGCAGTTTGCAGTATATTGTTTCATTATAACTCCCTTGGGATCAGAAATGTCAATGGCAAAAGGGAAGTGTAGGCATGCTAATGAGAGTTTTAGCTTTGTTTAGTGTGCCGAGGGGATATTCTGTTGTAATCTGCTGGTTCTGCGTTCAAGTTTTCTCCAAGGGACTGTGCTCATCAGCGTCACTTAACAGTTATCAGTCTCACCATTTACCCCGGAAATAACTGCCCTTCTGCTCTAAATTGCCATTGAGCTGGGCTTAAATTTTGAAATTTTATTCATCTTAGATAAGATGATAAAACTCAGCCTGTCTTATCTGAGGGAGGTGGGCTGCTTTTCAGAAGGACCTTGGGTGCTGTTTTGATTTTTTTAAATGTTTTTGTTTTATACATGCCTAAACGCTTTTTATATCTGCTCTGTCCCATATAATGTTATAAATGATAAAAAAAAACCCTTAATATTTTGTAAAGTCTTTGAAGATTAGGAAGTCTATCGAAATCCTCAGATCTCCTCATTGACTCCTCTTTTCTTTGACATAGCAAGATCACGCTTTTATTTCTTCTCACTTTCAACATTTCTCCTCATAGCTGTATTTCTGCTCCCGTTTCTGTTCGCATGCACACACTCCTTACTTCCTCCCCCCAGCCCCGACCCTTTGAATCTCACTGCTTTTCAGAGGGGCCCTTAAGTGATGTCTTTTGAAGTCAGTCTGAGAGACCAATTTGGGGAGGTACTTAGCATTTCTTTGCATACCTTCTTTTGAGATTCAACTAGCAAAAGATTCTGGATGTCTCTCACAAGCAGGTCCTCAGAGACTATTTCAAGAGGCACAGGTTAAATAGGAACACCCCTGGGTTAACCGGGGCACAGCTCTAGGTTCAACCTCCAAAAAGGTCATCCTAAACCTAGTAAGCTGTTAGCAAACTGAGTATTCAAAACATTGTAAAGTCAGGTTTCTATCTAAAAAATAGACTAATTTTTTTTTTTCTTTTTTTTGGTAACACTGAAATACATTATTTTAGTTTCTGAGCAGCACCATGAACTTACGATCTTGCATTCTAGATTACGGCTTTCATGGTTATGGACACAAACATACTTAAATGGAAGAAAGATAATTAGAGATACAGCTAGAAAAATAGAAAGTCAAGGCTTTCATGTAATTACTTGACCTACAGGGCAAAATCTGGCAACATTATTCATGTTTTCCTTTTCCTCTCTCTTCTCCCTGCTCCCCTCCTTCTCTCACCAAATAAATCATCTCCTATGGGCATTGGCCTTTGTGGACACGTGCTTCTGCTGCCTTCAAGAAGATGAAGATCCAGCATGTTGGTATCTTCACAGTGAAACAATCAGTTGATCTATATAGTAAATTTGGAGTAGGAGTTAGTGCTACAGAGTTAGGCTCTCAGTTTGGAATAGCTTCTCTCCTCCTCTGTATGCTGAAATAATTCTGCAAAATAAAACATGGCCTCAGACCCCCAACTCCTCCTCTCATGCCCCTAAATCAAAGCACTGCACACTTCTTCTCACTTCCTCTATGCTATAAACAACCTCCTTAGCTTTTCTCATACTGGATAGAATAATAGATGTGTTCTATTCCCTAGGTAATGACTGAAATCCTGTTTTCATGGAAATATGGATATTCAAAAGTCCACTTCCTCCCAACCAAAAGAGAACAAAACCCCACAAACTTATTCATAAACTCACAGAAAAGTGATAGCTCAAAAAACATATTAGGTATTTCCAATAGATGTTGACATGAAATGTGTTTATTTTTAAAAAAATACTTAACAGTTTGTGCCACTCTAGCAGTCTGCATCTAATAACCTGATACCAGTTGATTAAGTTAGTGGAAAGAATTGCTATTACATTTTAGCAGGCAGGTTTAACAGCAATGTGCATGTTATTTTCCACACCAGGCTTATATCCACGTTATCCAAGTGTTGTAGAAAGCTAAATTAATGCTTACTGCAATGGCTGATGGACCTACGTCATGCTTACGTGCATGTTCTTCATTCTCTCTAAATGTTAATAGTAATTTCTTCTTACTTTTGTATTTCCAATGTGGCAGGCTTCAATCTCAATATTATTTCAGCTAGAATCTATGACTAGGAGTTTGTTTTTACCACTGATAAACTGTTAACAAAGATTGATGCTTGATACTGCTCATCCATTCATAAATGCCTCTCTGCTATGATTGGTTTCTGAGCAAAATTAAGACTGAAAGAGCAATCTCCCATTGTTTCCAGCACTGTGTTGGCTAGTCGCAGACAATAAAGCCAACAAACCAGCAAAAGGCACGTATTTTCTGCCCTTGCTATCAGATTCCAATCTAAAATGAGATTTCAGCACAGGAACAGAACTGTAATAATTACTGTAATTGCCACTGTATTGCATGTAGCAAACCAAGCATTGTATTTCATCAGAACTGAAATGGTAAAACTACATCTGGGAATTGGAGTGCAAGTGGAAAAAAATGCATGAAGATAGAGTGAAAAGTCACCTGTTAGCCAGCTCCCAACATTGACAAAAGCTGAAATACACTGTCTCAGCCTCAGTGGTAAGTGGCAAGGCACTGGAGTGTGAAAAGCAATGGAAGGTACTGCTCTCTCAAAATAATTGACTTATTTTTCAGCCATTGCTGCTTCCAGGGCCAAAACTTTTGAGAAAGTCTTGGAATTGACTCAGGAAATGTGCTGGTAAGCATGTCATGTGAGTTACATTGCTTGATTTGCTCATGAGCTGGGTTTTTTTTGAGAGGTTCTATTATATCTCTGAAAGTATTTGCAGTTTGTACTGAGGCTAATTGACCTTGCACTGTAGTTATTGAACACCATGAATCATGTTGGTTTTGTTTACTTTGAATTATATATATATTTTGTAAGTATTTGAGGCTGTATACTGAATCACATATTAGATGTTATTTTTAAAAGCTCCCTTGTTTCTACTAACCTCTATCCCCATTCTTTTTGAGGAAGAAAATGAAAACAAACTCTACCCCCTTATATCATTCAGTGGTGTTTCCTTACCTGTCAAAACTATTCCTTCAAAGCGTTTATTCCCACCCCAATAAGAAGAAATACACTACGTATATAGCCGAAGCCTTGGAGACTTGTTTCATTCCAGCTGAAACTGCACTGACACAATGGAAAGACATGGTGCTTTTGACCCCAGTGGGAATTCCCAGAGACAGCGAGGGGATCTGACAGTCTCGACCAGCACGTTGCCCTTCTGTCATCTTAGTCGGGTTGTACCTGGCTGTGCATCACTGAAACCTTTGGTAGTACTCTCATTCACTACATCCAAAATTCAGCCAAATACTTAATAACTTGTGAGAGTTTGATGTAGGGGGAAGTCTCAGACTTTTCAAATGAAATTATTTTTCTATGCTTAAATGAAGTCCATTCTGACTGTCTGTACGGACAGGGATACTTTCATGAGCCTGATCTTCATTTGAAACTCACAGCAGTTAGAGATACTTTTCATTGACGTTGATGGGGCTCACAAGGAGCAGGTAAAACACGATGGGAATGCTTCTGTTAAGCAGAGTTAGGTAACATTTAACTGTTAGAGACAGAGATAAATACAGAAAAGTAGGGACGCTCTATCTGGAGGGGACAGTATTTTCTAGTGCTAGTCACTAAAGTATAATCCCCCAGTAAGAAAAATTTTACAACTGCTACATCAAAAAAACGTTTTGTGGTGGAAATTCTGAGAGGTCAAATTAGAAAACATGCACAGAATGAAAAATTTAAACATGCAATCAAAAAGTTTTCAAAATGCCAACCAACCAAACTTCCTCAACACTGAAGTATTTGCAGTAGAAAAGAGAAATGCACTTTATTGACCCCAACCTCCTGTCCAAGGTCAGGGAGGAGGAAAAAAACATAAAGAGAAAACTTTGCCTGAAACTCTCTGCTCACATCGCAGACTTACCCTCAGGAGGAATTGGATTTCTACAACTAATGCAGGCCTCGTAGAGGAGATGTTGCTCCTTTTGCTACTTGAATATAGGCTACAACCCCCACAGTCCAACTCTATTCAATCAACTGCCTGCAAACTATCAAAAAGCAACTAGTTCATACATTATTATTAGCTATCACCTGTCAAAAGGTCACGGAAGACTCATCTATTCCACAATTTAACTTCATTGTACTTCCCTCATGAAAGTTGTTCTTAATAACAAAAAGATAGGGCTTGCTATCTTCGTAAGACCATCCCAGCATCTATGATAGAGCTGAAACCCGTCTTGTTTCATACAAAAGCATTCAGCTAGAATAAATATAGAGATTTATTTATTTACTTTTTAAAAAACAGGCAGCAGACAGAAAAGGAAAGCTCTTTTGAAGCTGAAAGAACAATCAGGAGCCAACAGAACTTAATTTTTCCCCAGCTCTGCTGCTGAAGACCACCTTACAGCTTTGAACAAACCATTTAAGTTTAGTGTCTTCTAATGTATTTACATTCAAGAGATGTGATCAGCAGAAACCCCTCGGTACATACCCCAAAATGCAACACCCTCAGACAATGCCCACTCCAAACACTGTGCTACAACATTAGGTAAAGACTCTATCCTGCTGCATCGTCTTGCAACATTTTTTCTTAACTCCATCATTTTCCATCACAGCAGGCCAATTTTCTAGCATCTTTCAGCTGTCACCACAATCAAGTAATTTCTCATGAATTTTCAGGCCTCTGAATGTGCAGTTCTCTCAAGCTCTCTGTATATTGCTTTGCCCCTGGATTATACCTTCCATTTAGACAGCAGTGAGGAAGAGGTGGGGAAGCTGATGGCTGAATTCTTAAAATCATGTCAATCAAATTCTTGCACCACACTGCTCTGATGGAATATTTATTAAGCAGATGGGACCTACAGTTTAGACTTTTAATTGCTGGAAGTCATCAGGTTTATTGTAATTTAATTTCGGTTTTTGCTATGATTTTTTAATTGGTTACCTTTTTTAATTAAGTATTCCATTATAAGCTATTCACAAGTAAATATTTTAAAATTGCTTTCATTTTAAACCTTGTACTTATTGGCCTCTATTAATTAATCTTTTTTTTCTTTGATGCACATTTGTTTTAATGCCCTTAATGAGAAGTAGTAAATAACACCATTAATTTTCTCCTTATTCAAATTTATTAGCTTTAGTTACTTTGTAGCAGTCAAGTGTACGGTCAGGAAGTGTTATCTTTATCACAAACAACTGAGCATATTAGGTTCAAAACTCGGATAATACAGTTTGTTTGGAAGGTGAGAAACTAAAATTATGAACACAAACCCTGAATGAAGCAAAGAGGTTTTATCTGCTTTAGGAGGACAGTTTTCTTTTTTTACAGTTTTCTATTCACTTAATTTACCTTATTTTGTGGGCTTAAGACTTTTTATGGCACTTTGAACATGGAAGTCGAAATTAATCTTTTCTGCAGAGACAAATCTGATGTTTAAACTCTGGATCGCCCTGAACTGGAACACCTCTAAGTTGACCATCTTGCGAAAAGTTGGTTCTAAACCCAAATCATAGACCTGTTTAGAATTTAACTTGAATCATTGCATTACTGTTTCATAATATAATTTTCTAGAGGGATGCATTCAAGATAAACAAGTAAGTAAAATAAATAGAAGTCCAAAACCCCAAACCAAACCAGTACTACTAAAGGAAGTGAATCAGCAAGTTAAAAACCCATTAGGAATGGCTTATCACTTTTCTTTGCTTATCTGCTGCACAACTGGTGGGTTTGAAACTATCTGCTTAGACAGCTATTCTCAGACATTTCATATGACTTTCTGAATTTCTCAGTCCAACTGCAGATCTATAAGCTGCATTTGCCTTTTGTCTAAATGCCTTCCTTGTTGATGACTGCAACCTTGAAACAGAATCAGTAAGATCTCTACCTGAGTGAGAGAACTCCCGTAAATCTTTCAAACAAGCTGATGGTAGAACGTACCATTAAATCTTGGTTCACATATATTTCAGCTGGCACGCAATACATTTTTTTAAAGGAAAGAACGAACAGGTACTTGTGTAATCCTTAATGATGATGAATCTACTATTGCATTGAAAAAACAATGTCACTTTAGAAAATAACTGAGCACTTCTGCAGCAATATCTATTTGTTCTTTGAATTGTTGTCTTGATTTATATTGTTATTTTCCTTTGGTCTGTTGGGTAGGTTTTGTTCGCTTGTTTGTTTTGGAAGGGAGGTGTATGTATGTGTGTGAAAAAACATTTTCCTGATCCAAACACATGCTGTATTTTGTCAGTAAGAGTCATCTACAAATTCAAGCCCACAGACCATGGGCACTCTATGCCATTTCCTCTTATGCAAGCATCATAAATTATTTAACCTCTAATAACATTAAGATTTCATGATGCTTGTGTAAGATGAAAAAGTGAAGACTTTTAGATACTAAATGCTTTATTACGATCTGTAATCTTGTAAGGATGACTGATTTATTTAATGTGCAAATCTAGAGCGTGTGGAAATACAGAGACAATATATTTAGGGCTATATTCTGTCAAGTACTGAGCAGCGGTCTCAGTCTTGATAAAGCCTTATCTTTGAGCATGTGAGTAGTTGCACTGATTTTAATGGGACTTTTAACATGCTTTTAAATGCCTTGACAAATAAGGATCTCAATTTTCCCCACCTTGCAAAACCAAGCTAAATAGCAGGTTTATTAATACTTAATACCTGCCTCCTAGATACACATCACAATGACAAGTGTGGATTACAGCAAAGCTATTAAGAAACAAGCCTAAATCTCCGAGCTTCAGTCAGAAGATAAAGAGCAGGGTTGCAATGGGTGATATTCCCTGTCAAATGGCTTCTCTCATAAGGCGGTAAGTACTTTCTCCAGCCATTACCACTCACCACTCAAAAGGACGAGGCCGCCAGTCACAAGGTGCCATTAACTTGGCAAGGAAGGTGAAGTGCTTTAGTTTGCGCATGTCTTAGCCAAACAGCAAGAAAGTTTTTTTCTTTCTGGAGAGTAAACAGGGTAGTACACATGGGGCTTTAAAGGATACTAAACTTCAAGAAGGAAAAAATTCACGTATTACCAAGATCTCATTCAGAAAACAGTTTAAACTTATCAGTCAAAACACACTGCTAGGTTAAAAGAGGGTTTTTTACCCAATTCTGAGAATATCTGAGATTTTAAAAAGACAGAAAGAATTTACCTTTTGCAAGGTCTCAAAACTTTTATATAAATATAATATCTGTAAGCCTCTAGAACGGTGAGTTAAAGTATCCTGCTTTGACAGTATTGAAGTATTTCATTTCAGTGCTAGATTTTGTCTTTGGACTGTTAACAAGCTTCTCAACTCTTTCAATAAATTACCAAACACATGGTACCTGGCTGAAAATTCACAAAAAATCTTGTGTTTGATAGTTTGTGAACTCAGTCAAATGATACTTTGTCTTACAGTTCTGGGTAATGTCTGAAAGAAGATCTTACTACAACTCATTCTGGACTGCATACTTTTGGAGAACAAGCATCATCCAGTACTCATCACATAGACCCCTGCCGTACATTTGTAACAAGTCAACAAAGTGGGGTTATGGCCTTAGCTAGATCTTCAGACAAACATACTCATGATTATGAGTCACACACACTTGATTCACTTAAAAAAGTGAAATCATGTGAAGTTTCCAAGTCTAGATCAGACAGCTTCCATCAATTGGGGCTTTCCCAAGAAATTACAGGGTATGAGCTCAAGATCTGCCTTTTGAGCCCACTGAAAAATTCCTTTGGGGTCAGTGCCCAAGTGAACCAAACTAAATTACTAAAATTATGACCACAAAGACAAAAAATTATACCACTGTTTTAACAGTCACCACTGGGATACAAAAATAACTCTCCTGGAGAAGGAAATAGCATGAATAACAGAACCTGGGAATGATGCCATCATAACTGCTGCAGTTCCAACAGAGAACGCGGTAAGACTCAAAATGAACATTGCACGTAGAAGGCAGCATTTGAAATGCTAACTTTCCCTATACTAATAACTCTTCCAGTACTGCCGGCGATGTAATGCCATTCCTGTCATCATCTGTGACAGAAACTATTACTAAAGTAAGATATTTTTGGAACATCAGCTTTAAAGATGGTACCATTCCTGTCTCAGGGAGGTGACACAGATCTTATAAAAAGCAGCAGCACAAACATTACATGACTTGTTATAAGAGATTAGGTTAAACTTGCTATGGACAGATTTTATTTTGACAGTCTAAAATTACAAAGGAGAACAATCAGCTTTTTAAGTTACTTTATAATGAAATTTAGAGTTTTTACATCTTCATAGTCACTTTTTTCTGTTTTGGAAGGGAAGAAAACTAATTCATCTTTCAAATAACTGCAGACTTATTGCAAGAATCATAGCACCACCCTTCAGATCAAGACAAGCTAATAGAAAGAGATCTTTGTTGGGTAGCTAGAATTAAAAATTGATCTCACTTCTCAACAGGATTCAGATTCAGTTCTGTATTTTGGGACCCTGTCTATAGCCTTGCAGCCTGGGAGTCCTGAATGGAATTCCACATTTGCAAAATTATTTTAATGCCATTAAAATCAGTTGAGACTTACATTTTAGAAAAGATGGTAAATAAATACTTTAAAAATCAGAAAGCTCACCAAGATCACAAAAGTATGGAGCAGGTGCTACATCCGCAACAGTCAGCCAGACTGAATGTAGCCAAAAAAAGAAAAAAAAGAAGAAGAATCAATGATCAGATCTGGACAGGTTATTAGCCCTGCAAGATTTCTGTTTAAAGTTTCCCATGAGTTTAACTGGAAAGAAAGGATGAATATCCTTGCATGAATGCAACAAGCTTAATACCAACAAAGGATCCTGACAGGTAAGCTTTGAAAACACCTGTGGACATATTGGTTTGCCAGACTAATTATAAAGTCTCTGTTGATAAAATACAAAAAACAACCCCAAGCAAGCAACAGATAAAGACCCTGACTTGTTAGACAAAGCATTTCTAGAGCTACTTCTAAGTAACAGTGTATAAAAAAACCCCACAAACAGGTATTTTTATATTTTTGGCAATTCAAACTGCAGGAGCAAAAGTCCATAAGGCGAATTAGAGATTAATGCACCTTAGAAGTGAATTTTCAATTCCAACATAACTGCAGAAATTGTCATGCATGTCAACCAGAAATGCGCCACTATTTCATTTTATTTGCTGGTTTTATAACTGCATTTTAACGGTCTTTACAAGGCTTCCAAGAAAACCTTTACTCCTTCATTTCTTAAAATTCAGATATAATTCCCCAATTATTCCCTGAATTTGAGCTGGAAATTAAATCCTCATTTCAAGTAGGCAGTACAGTATGATGAAACTGGACATAGGCTATTTAAAATGAAGGACAATTGTGGCTTCACCAGAAAAAAAAATTAAAAGCACACATTGTGCAAATTTTAACCATGAATCTAGTTGTTTTTTTTTTAAATATATATACCTACTGCTTTTATTATGGTGACATTCAAAGGTCTGATAATTAGCAGATTTTTTTCCCCTCTGCAAAATAAAGATGACTCCCCTGTTTTAGGGTAATGATAAGCATCCAGGAATATCTTTCTTCCTGAATTTACTGATAAAGACATAAAGACTTGAAAAGATAAACAACAACTGCAAGTTATTCAGCAAGTCTGCAGCTGACCTAGAAATGAATGCTGTATTCTCTCTCTCCTGAGTTCAGCAGGATTTTGGCTTCAGTGGAGCTCGGTTTTCTGAGATTTGGTAGTGAAATAAGATGAATACCTGATGCAACTTTGTTTTGCACGTAAAACCAATTAATAAATATTATTCACAACTTTCTACCTAACACCAGAACTTTGCATGAAATACAAATGCATTGGGCAAGTGTTGTGAGGGAGAAAGCAACCAAACTTAAGTGTGATTATATTTACTCTCCAAAAGTAAGGAACAATTTGGAAACTAGCTCCAAAATCAAAAAGAAGAGAACGGTGAGTAGGTTACTGAAAAGGTAAGAGCAAAAAGTGCGTGAAAAATGAGCAGAGGCCAGAAGTCTAAATAAGAAGTTTCAGTGTGAAGGGCAAGAGAAGGGTAGTAGGGAGGAAGAGAACGGCAGCTCCACATAACCTTTGGTGTCTGCTTTGGATGTCAGTATTGTTCCGGAGCTTCATGTCCTCAAGAGAACACACATGCAGGTTCCAAGGAGTATTTTTCTTCAAATTAATTTTTCCTCCCCCTTTCTCATATATGACGAGTCACATTATGTAACATAAAAAAGCTTTCATTACAGAAGATCACAACTCTTCAAGGCCAGAAGCACTTTCAGATAGGGCTGATCTTTTACCCATTATCAGGCTTCTAGTAATGAATAGCGTATTATTTCAGCAGTGAAGCCTTGTATCTGACAAACAGCTAGCATTGTGCTACAAGGAGAGATAATAAATCGAAAATAGAAAGCTTTGGGTAAGAAAAGGTGAGAAACAATATAAACAGCAATTTGTTTCTTAAGTAAATACATTAATGTATTAGTTCTAAAGTAGCACAAGAGAGGTAGAGAACTTTTGGGACTACATGTTTTTTTCTTTTAATACTACTTCTTTCACTTCATATTAGTGAAGAGTTTTTCAATAAACACAAACGTAAATCTCTGATGGCAAAAGCCGAGAGGAGTACACACCTCCTTGTCTCCCACAATGAAAGCTTTAACAAATAGCAGTGCTTTAGGGATTCTGCACAAAAGTCTTGAGACTGGGGTTTTGAAGAATGAAAATTAAACTGCACAGCTTGCTAGCACCTGCAAAGAACCTACCACTTGTTTATAAAGGACTAAAAGAGACAAAGAGCAGAATCTGGTCCATCTTCTGGCCTGACACAAGCCACTTACAACTATGTGTGCACAGCCCTGCACAAAGCCCTAAAGTTCACTGCTGAAGTGGAATATGGTCCTTATGTTCCTTAGGTAATTGTAATAGCTCCTTTACTGCAAAAGAGTTTTACCAGTGAGACATTTCTATATTTTAAGCGAGAATTACATACCCTTCTTAAATAGCTACATGAAAAAGAAATTACTATTTGGATGAATTACACAAATGATTAATTACCCTCACTGTTAAAAAGCTGGCCTTTTATTTCCAACTCAAATACTTTTAACTCTCATTTTCAGACACTGGATCATGTTATGCCATTGCTGGCTAAATTAAAGAGTCTTTGAGCGGAATAAACATCATTAACCAGCTCTTCCGAGGAGCCTAGGGCTATGTGTACAGTCTTCAGTGCAGTATGCAGAGGCACATCTGCACAGACTTCAAATGAACCAGTTCAGGAAATAATAGCAACCGTGACAAGGAGCTGGGCAGGAGCTGAAGAAACTCCCTAGGAATTAAGGATGCAGGCGGAAGTCGGCCACCATGCTGAGCCTCTGCTGATATGCTTTCACTCTTACTCTCAGCCAGATTAAAGTGTATCTGGGTGCTCTCCCTGATGACACAACCACATCTCCAAATTTCAGTGCAGTCTTACCCCAAGAGGGCTAGCCACCCACATTTCACTGACTTCAGGTCATTTGAGAACCAAAGAAACACAGAAAATCACCTTATCCATAATTAATCAACAGTATTCACATTTGTGCCACAGCACGACCTGCACCCATTTGGTAACGTGACATTTCAGTGATGTAGAGATGTGCCACCTGGGAGTCACGGAAGGAAAAAGCCCTGGACAGTATCTTCAGAGAGGGAATAGTTTCTGTTTTGTGATACTGCCGTATGCGGAGCACCTCCTGATTCTGTGTACAAAGACTCCGTCAGCAAGGGACACTTCCCTCCTCAACCCCAAAGCGATGTGACTGTCTGAGAGGTTTTGGGCAGCAGGTCCACGTTGTGACCTAACAAGACTCACGCTTTTCCCTACACCGCCCTGTGTGGTGGGAACAAGACACAACTTTCTACCCTCCCACCGCTCTGAGTTCCCAGTACGGCTGCTACGAAACGCTGGGGTCCCTGTGTTCACAGGGACTCATTCGCCAACACAGGAGACAGCTGGGTCCTTTGCAAAACCAGCAGCATCCTGTCGTTTCTCTCTTTATTGTACTACGTCCGTTTACTCCACTGAAAACATTGATTTGTCTGTGCGTGCACGCACGTGTATTTACGCACGTGTGCTCTGCGTGCTACGCATTGTCTGTCCCAGACAAATCTGTATTCTCTGATCATCCCCGAGAGCACGTTCCACAGGATTATTAGAGCCATAACTCCTAAACGGGTGTTGCAGTCTCACTGCAGTTAACGGAGTTACCCACAAAGCACAAACAAATCGGGCCTCTGCTGGGTGTTGGCAATTGTCTCGTTAAGTACAAGCGTTTAGCGATTCCAGATTTATGTAGAAGGGAAAAAAAAAAAAAATCAACAAGCTCTCTCTAGTGTGCTAAGAAGAAAGAAAAGTGGAAGACAAAGAATAAAAGGAAAAGAATCTGAAATTAAAAATAAATAAAATAATAAAAGAAAATCAATCTATCTTCCTTTTTGCCATTTCATTTATTGATTCCAGCTTCCCTGTTAAAATAACGGAGCAATAGGATTGTTCAAAAAAACATGACTGGATTAAATAAAATTAGATTTTAAAAGATTCAGGTGATAAAGCTGATTAGATAAACTATACAGATAAATCAATATATAGATGACTAAATTAGATACCAAATATACTTTCTGGGGATCCACTAAGCTCCTTCTATTAGAATTTGAATTTACCTTGGAGATTTCTCAGAAGCTGCCATATCTGACAAAATTACACTGTACCTGCCAGCACTGTTGGACCCCCAATCCAAATGCACCTACTTTAATAGCTACCCTTTGAAAGAATATACTCCAATATAGAAATCATGCTGACAAATACCACACCTCCCTTTCATAACTATAGGCCAGAGAAGGTTCTTTGAGGAAATAAATATTCCTTTATGTTTGATCAGAAAAATACATCAGATTTCTTGCTCCTACTGCAGGTCATTAAATTGGCTTTATTACCCCTTTCTATCAAACTTCCTGACTTGCTTATCAGGATGAGCTTATCTCTGGTGAAACACTGCCAGCTTAGTCATGCAATAGCCCTCCTTCCAGTCCCCAGCATCTGGCTTGTGAAAGTTGCTGTCTGACCAGATTATCACAGGGTTCCTTATCTTCTAGAGTAGCCCCCCAAGGTACAAGCTGCAGCTTAGGGTGCTTTGAACCTGCCCTAGGCTACTCTACCGGCACAACTGGTGACTTTTCCACACTGAGAGAATGTAAAGCCATTTAAATTCTCCTTCTGGGTCACATAAAAAATGAGTTTTGGCCAGCTGCAAGGACTGGATTCAGGCCAACATACTCACTGTGTGGGCTGTGTTAAGATTTACGATGTCCCTTAACTAATCATTTTCTAGCTGTTAAGTTCCTGAGATTTTCAAATAATGTGGCAGATCAGTACGTCGCAATCACTCGGCAACTGAACGGATTTTTAAAACAAAGTTATCCACGTTTGGAAAAGAGGATGATGTCTGCATATACCTTCATTGTAGAAAGAAGCACATATTCTGTGTCAGCAATGAAAAGAAACATCTTTCAATAAAAGAGTGTTTTGGTGGATCGATCAGTTTTCCAGACGCGCTGTATGAACCACGAGCTAGACAACCCTGTCAACAGGAGGACACATGCAGCGCAAAAGGTTTCCCTTTTGTTATCCACTTGCTGAAGAACGCTACGTGGAATGCCCGCACTCTCAGAAAAGGTTTTCAAAGGTGATACAAAATGACTGATGTTTGCTTTCTTATAAAAGCTATTTACAATCACCGTAAAGAAACAGTCAGGTCAGGTTCTGTACATCACTTCCAAGGGACAGCCTAATTTCCATGTTTTGGTTTTGATTCATGGTCATTCAGGAGAAACTGTCCTGCTTAATCCTGGGACATCTCATCAAATCTTACGTTGTTTCCACTTAGAACTTTATGGTCTTTACAACATAATGAACAGCACCATCAGCTTCTGCTGCATCCAAATAAAAAAACCACTCTAAAATACATTATCACTAATGTAGTGTATTACCCACCTTGTGTCCCAAGTCTATTTTTAAAAATGATTTATGAACAAAAATTGACACACGTAATTAACCTAATTTGAGTATTCCATGGTAAATGTTGTTATAGGACTCTGCTCTAAATTAAACAAAATTAAATCCTGATAAAAATTTACTATCCTGCAGTCCCCAAATGAGCCTATGGTTAACGAAGATATCATGTAAAAACCATTAGTTTAAAGCTGAACGAATCTCATTCTGGCACTAATTTTAGTCCTTTAGTTTTATACTTCAGGATTTTGCAGATTATGCTTAATTAACTTTTTATAATGGTATTTAAATTAGCTGTTCTATATGTGATAAGAATACCTTGACAGATATGTTTCTAATTTGACCTGCAGGATTTAATTTCAGAAAGTTGTACTTAGTCTGATGTTAGCATCCTTTCTTTCCCGTCCTGGCTTCCTCCGAGCCAAACATTTTACTCTCATGCATTTGGTACTCTAGGAGGGCAGACAGCTACAAACCTTCAGCTCCAATCACGTCAATAGATATTTATTTGGATTTTAAGTGGCTTTAGAAGAAATTTATTCTAAAAACGCTTAGACAGAAACATACCTTTTAAAAATTGCTATATTAAATACACATCTAACTTTAGCACAAAATCACCCTATTCTGAACAGAGAATACTCCTAAGCATGCCCTTCTTTTTACCAACACAGCAACGCAGCTTAGGGGCACTCATGGAGCACAGTTTTGGTCATCAAGCGTATGGAGAGGAACAACACCCTTCAAAGCACATCAAAGTAATGAGAGCGAGCTTTTATACACACATCAATTTTCTACAGCTCACGCTAGAGCAAGATATTCCACAAGATTTCAGCCACCCTTTACGTTTTCAACTAGACAAGTATTTTCAACATCAAAAATTAAAACCAGGTCCAACTCTGGGTGACCAAATCCCTAATGGTAACAACACTGCTGCCCAAGAGAAACGCAAAAATTGTTTGGACAATAGTAAATAACGAGTCTGAATTTGCTTAGGTAGAAGCTCTGCAGAAGCTGACCTTGCCTAGGTACCTGTCACTTCTGTGCAACCATCACTCAGGTGGACATTGCATCCTTTCATCAGCTGGGCCAACCGAACGTGCAATCTGTTTCTCACCTGGAGCCCCCCTGGAACGGGTGGAAGGAAAGCCTTTTTGTCTGGATGCTTGCAAAGGAGTTTGGCTGCAATCGCAGGTCTGCAAAACAGTCAGGTCCTCCCCATTTACTGCAGGAAGTTTTGCCACTTACAATCACGCTCATTTTTGGGGAATCCTAAAATATAATACAAAAAAAATACAATAGGGTTAAAACCAATATCATAAATCACATATTCTGTAATAGAACAGATTTTCTATTTTTAAAATGGAACAAGTACTGAGGGTCAGGCTGGTTTTGGTTATTGTTAGTGAAGATTATAAAAAACCTCACAAAACCAATTTGAACAGATGCTTGTTTCCCACAACGAACTTCCCTATACTAGTCTTAATTAACTTTTAAATTTTGATAGTAATACTATTGAATAGTCTCAAATCTTAACGAATATTATAAAATATTGTTATAACAGCTTGTTAAAATAACCAGCAGGACTTAAAATAAGAACATCTATCAGTGAATTAAAATGCAAATGATCCAAAATGCCAACTCATCTTTTTCTGGTTTGAAGCATCATATGATCCTTAACATACTTGATTTCATTACTGAGTAATTCTTTTACTTTTCACCTTAATATTTCTGCAATCCCAAATGGACACTGTTTCCAGCCTACTACAGCTACCTGTTTTCCCCTGTTTCTGCTGAGAAGGCAAGCTTTCAGGTTTGAAAAATTTTTGGTGAGAGGTATGTTCCTCAACACCTACTGAGTCCTAACCGCAAAATTATTTCCCTAGGATAGTTGCAAAATAAATCGGGCAGGTTAGTCAGTAGCGTTATTGATACTGCATCAATCACCACATCCCCTGTGCATTAAGGCAGCTGTTGAAAGAACACAGTCCAAGGTCCCACAAGTCTGCTGGCATTTCCATTAATACAATGCATTATGTGCAGGTATCGTATGAGGCATTAAATTCACCCAGAAACTAACGGTCCATTTGTGTTTTGCTATCCAATCAAAGCAAAAGAATTCAGCGAATATTTAGTATATTGAAGACTTTCCTCACCTCATATAAAAGACATTGTGAAGGACACTACCATTTACTCTGATCAGAGACATTGCTATCATATAATCAAATAATCATGACACACACATTCACCAAGCAAATTCTTTTAATAATTCGATACTGTACTAAAAAGACCAGACTTGTAGAAAACACTAACAGAAAATCTTTGTTATTGTCTTTAGGAAATATTCGGTCAAAGTATTCTCAGTCGCACTGGTGTAAATTTATCATAGGTCCATTCGCTTTAGCAGCCTCATGATTCTGTCAGCTCAAAGTCTAGAGCCTAGCAGAGTCATTGCAAAGCCAAAGTTATTTGCAGTTTCAGATTTATAGTGATGAAACATAGCTGTGCTCAGTCTATCAATCATCATTCTTTTGAGACGCAGTAGGTAAACTGAATCGTGGCCTCTGTCATAGACGTCACCACTTTTTTGGTGATCTATGTCATCTTGTCCCTCCTCCAAGAACTTTAAAAGCAGATACAAAGAAGAAAAAAAATGAAGTAGTAATGAAAAAGTCTCTCTCTCTTTTTTTTTTAATTCCCCTCTCAAGACTACTTAAAGTTTCTAAATGGTTCAATTGATCTAATTTGTAAAATGAATTATCCCACATAGAAAATTTCTGTTATGAAATTTCTGGCTGAAAAAAAAATAAAATCCTAGACACCTTCCCCAGACTCAAGTATTTTGGATTAGACACCTGCAGCAGTCTGTGCTTATCTCAAGATTTAAACTTCTTGGAGTTTACTCAGCATAATAATCAGAGGTGTATTAAGGTTATCACAACTTAAAAAGACCTCTAGTGCTAAAGCATGTTGATACATCAGAGGAGAGGGAAAAAAGTATCTTCCTGTAGTGTTCAAATGAAACAGAGAAAAACAGCATACAGGTTTGTTTATTCTTTCTGTTTCCAGATTACAGATGGGAAGAGAAAATGACATCAATTTATGGACATTCTCAGGATATTTCAACTAGATGAATAGCATTTAAAATATATGTATGAAATAGTACACGGATGAAGTCTTGAACCTGAGAAACCATTAAGTCCCTATTTAGCTTAACTTAGAGAGACTGATCAATAATTAGTAGAATTTTTTATATTCAAGAGGCAAGGAGAAAGACATTGATGATACAAAAATGACCACAGAGAGCAGACTATAAAATAACCATGGCAACCCCCCCCCCAAACCTATGCAGATTTTATGCGAGAGGTAATATTTCATTCATAGATTTACATCATGTGACATTTATTATTCCTAAAATGTTCAAGAGCAAATGGGCAATATCCGCAGTGATTTCAAAATGCTCAGATTAATAGTTGTTAAAGTAGATGGGTTTATTAGTACAAAAGTTACAAAATGTGCAGACAGTAGAACTGCAAAAATAGCGATAATAAAAGCAGTGTAAAAGTTGCTGTGGTGGGTTGACCCTGGCTGAGGGCCAGGTGCCCACCAGAGCCGCTCTATCACTCCCCTCTTTCATTAAACAGGGGAGAAAAGGTACAATGAAAAAAACTTACGGGTCGAGATAAGGACAGGGAGAGATCATTCTCTAATTATCATCACGAGCAAAACAGACCGAACTTAGAGAGGGAATTCATCTTATTTATTACTAAGCAAAACAGAGTAGAGGAATGAGAAATAAAACCAAATCTTAAAAACACCTCCCCCCACCCCTCCCATCTTCCCGGGCTCAACTTCACTCCCGGCTTCAAACCTCCGCCCCCCCCCAGCGGCACAGGGGGACGGGGAGTGGGGGTTACGGTCAGTTCCTCACACGTTGTTTCTGCCGCTTCTTCATCCTCAGGGGGAGGACTCATTGTTCCCCCGCTCCAGCGTGGGGTCCCTCTCACGGGAGACAGTCCTTCACGGCCTTCTCCAACGTGAGTCTCCTCCACGGGGTGCAGACCTTCAGGAGCAAACTGCTCCAGCGTGGGTCCCCCACGGGGTCACAAGTCCTGTCAGCAAACCTGCTCTGGCGTGGGCTCCTCTCTCCACGGATCCACAGGTCCTGCCAGGAGCTTGCTCCAGCGCGGGCTTCCCACGGGGTCGCAGCCTCCTTCAGGTGTCTCCACCTGCTCCGGTGTGGGGTCCTCCACGGGCTGCAGGTGGAATCTCTACACCCCCTCATCCTCCCTCCATGGGCTGCAGGGGGACAACCTGCCTCACCATGGTCTTCACCACGGGCTGCAGGGGAATCTTGCTCCGGCGCCTGGAGCACCTCCTCCCCCTCCCTTCTTCACTGACCTTGGTGTCTGCAGATGTTCTTACATCTTCTCACTCCTCTCTCTGGCTGCAAAAGCCCTCTCCAACTGTTTTTCTCTTTCTTAAATATGTTATCACAGAGGCGCTGATTGGCTTGGCCTTGGCCAGCGGCGGGTCCGTCTTGGAGCCGGCTGGCATTGGCTCTATCAGACACAGGGGAAGCTTCTAGCAGCTTCTCACAGAAGCCACCCCTGTAGCCCCCCCGCTACCAAAACCTTGCCACGCAAAACCAACACAGTTGCAAAGCACATACTGTTCAGATGCAAGCAAAGCTGACTTTGCAAGAGAGTTTTTCAGGAGCTCCTGAGCACTTTGGAAGCGTGCTGATGAAGGCAGTGAGGCTGAAGTTTGCTCCTGCAGGAGGCTGGGTTCGAAACCAAGGCACCCTGTTTCCAAACAGCACCTAAGCTTCAGAAAACCCTCTAAATTTTTCAGGGCACAGTGTGACATTTAATAATGCAGCAATACAGGACGTATAATTATTTTTTTTAGAACATACTAATGAAACTGCCTGGACTCCATCATTAAGTCTCCTCCTTTTCCAGATTTCAGCCTGGGTCAGCTCTTCTTGTGCCTCAGGTTACTTCATCCTTTGCCGGTAATTCAGGAGATTTCTGGATTTTTCCCTCTCTTCAGTCATATAATTAATACTTTTTTTTTTTTTTTTTATTCATCAGCTGAACTGGCAGTGAATCCACACAAGGTGTAGCTTTATCACGTTCACACAAGGGCAGCTTTCTTATGTACAAAAAAGGATAAAATGGGACAACCCACAGCAACGGGTCAGTCAACCAGCCTGCAGTTTTTTGTTCTGCCTTACAAAAAAGCACAACCTGGGAGGAAAGGTCACAGAGACGGGCTCGTGTCAGTCACACAGCGCAGCCTGCAAGGGACATCACTCATCACAAACTCAAAGAGCGTTAACATGAAATAAAAAATAGGCAGGGGGTGGGGGAACAGCTCGTATACACCTGGAAGCTAAAAAATATCATGTGAAACTTTAGATTCCTAAAAGGATAATAAATGGCAGAAGGGCATGACAAGCCTGTTCACTGATAATTTCTGACCAGCACAAAGACAACCCCCCTCCTTTTTCCTCTCCCCCACTGTATTTTTCTTCCCTTTTTATCTCTGTTTCCTCTGGAGGTGAGTTGAGCAGCACTCCCCACTCCATAGGCAGTCTACATTAGGTGCAGAGAAAAAGCCAGCTAATCCCCAGTTAAAGACATTTCCTCCCTTCTGCCTCACTTTGCCACCACAGGAACTCCACGTAGAGCCTTCAAGTTCTTCCTACTTAAGGGAGCAAACACTCCACCTATAAAACCATCATTATCAAACAAGGAGAGACTGGCTTTACTTATTTGTGTTAATTACCAGAGCTCCTGACAAAGGAATATTTTTCCCTCTCAAAGTGTTTGCTTTCATGTTTGGAGAAGGGAAATAAAAAGAAAAATTACAAGCACATATTAATACGTGAAGGTAATTGCTTCATACAGCACAGGGTGAACAGACAACGCTCAGACCTTTCACTGAAGCTACAATCACCGGCAAATGGTAACACATGCTCAAAGCAAACAGATTAAAAACATTTGTACAGGATGCCACAAGAGATTATAGCACTTCTAAAGATAGATATTTAACTCTCAAAGGAAAAAAGTTATCAACCTATCAGCACAGTTTTATCTAAAGTTCAAAACAAAGCGTTAGTTGGAAATTTTTTATTATAAGTTTGGAAAATTCACTTTGGCACATGACAGCTTCTTAGTTCAGTGACATCCCCACTGGGACGTGGTGATATCCAGCAGCAGAAACATCTTAAGGCCTCCAGTTAAGATGAGCTCTTTTCTAAGAGCTCTTTCTAATCCTCTATCCGTATTGAGATGTATAACCTTGCTAATTGACTCATCTCTTCCTTATGACAAGACAGCATTTTAACCATTTACCTATTTTATGCATCGTTTATGAATATATAAAGGGGGGGTTGTGCATATTTATATGCACTCATATCTGTATACGAATATACATATGGACACCCTATGTATACAAAGGTGCAAAGCTAAAATACTTTGACAGTCATAAGGAAAAGGTGAGTGTCATGGCAAGATCCTAGAGTAAATCACATGCCAAAGGACCATCATAGGAATATTACAAAAGCCTGCCCTTTATTTTCCTATACCAACAAGACAACTTATGGATATTATCACAACTCCCAAGAGATAATACATCTCCTGTCTTCCGAGACCTTGGAAATGCATTCGCTCATGTCTCTAGACCACAGAATGACTGGGGTTAATACTGAGATACTTAAACATGAGGAAAAAAGAAACAGATGTTCAGTAATACCAGTATTTCCTGTTTCACTGGCACTACAAAGAAAATATTTCTCCCAGCTACAAAATATACCTACAATACACTTCTACAAACATACCTTCTTAATGTGTTTTAGAACTTTTACATAACCTTTTCAAAAGCAAAACTGTTTGGAAGAAAAAAGCCACATTAAAACGACCTTGTTTGGGTTGAAATTCAACAGTTCTCCTGGAGGTGTTGGTGGATGAAACCAAACACAACAGTGAACTATCATTCACGACAGAGCTAGAGCTGGTGCCCTGTGCTCATTTTAGAATTTCTAGAAGAATCAAATAGACAGCAGGATGACGGATCTTGCTCATAATCATTATAATTTAGATAACGTCAATGACATGATAGGCATTTTGAAACCAATGCGATCTGTTACTTTGACAACACAGTACTTGTCGGACCTAAACTCTGGCAAGGCAGAGTAACGGAGAAAATGGTTACTGAACAGTCTGCGCTAAAGGCAACATTAGAAACAGATATTCCTGTCCTTTGTATAAGTTTCTTTGCAAAAGCTCTCCTTTAAGATCTAGGGTGAAAAATTCTTAAATACAGATAAATATCAAGAATTAATCTCCATTTCAAGAAATGTTATTCAAGAAAATTTCCCAGAGCGAGCTATTCAGAGCAAAGGAGAATTTAATCTGAAACGTCAGCCGGGTTTTGTTTCTCATCTCCAGACCTCAGCCCACGTTTACCAGTTCTAACAAGAACATACTAGTTCCCATTGTGATTTCTCCTCAGAAATGAGTCCTTATGATTCTCATTTTTCAGTTCCCTCCAGAACATATCTAGACAAGTCAAAATCCCAGAATTGTCATATCTGTCAAGTTGATGGTGCTCTGAGACCATTAAGTAAGTTACTACTGTTAACTTAATCATGACATACTTCCTTTCAGTTTTTTGTGACCACAGATTGTTTGCAGTACCAAACAGAATACTCAAGTCAAAATTAAAATTGAACAAAGCACAGCAATATGCTGCATTGTTTCATTTATTCCCCCTAATTAAGCACACTGGTAACACAATTTAAATACAAAGGAAGTTCATGCAAGTAGCACCCAAGAGAAGATTTCTGCACAGGTACGATACTAGGAGAAAATCCTGTCATGCTCTGAAACTCAGTAATCATTATGCTGCTGCCATAAAGAGCAGAGTAGAAAGTTCTTCACCTAACAAGTCTGCTACTAAGTGGTTTTGACGTTACAGATAACAATTACTGTAACACTTGCCAGCAGATGCTGCCTGCCACCTTTGCTACAGAAACTCCTTCCAAATAAAACATTGCAGAAAGGATCCTGTCAGTCAAAGACCAGAAGCAGGTCACAATTATTCCTTGCAAAGCAGCCAAAGAAACGTGCAAGGGAACAAATCAATGAATGAAAGCATTCTGTTAAAGACAAGTCATAATTAAATATTTACTTTCAAATTATGGGGGTTTTTATCCAAATACTTCACTTTGTCCATAACTTCTGAGAGGCTTATTTTCTGGGGCTGTGGAAGTCAGTTTTCTTCATCAGGACCAGCATTAACACTGGCCAGGCAACCAGGTATGACGGTGCTGGTCATGTTCGGCAGCTCTGACACTGTGTCTGCAAACACACGATGGCTCTACACCAAAATGTTTTTTTTCTTTAACTTAGCTTGCTCAAGGAGATGAATACACCATTACAAAAAGCTGATACGGTTTAATCGCTGCTCCCTTTGAAAATAAGTTGCAAGTAAGCCTAAGAGCCCCTTCTAGACACATTTTTTTAAAAAAAATGTATCTGCATGTAAAACTCAGGTCCTCACTGTTTCTGCTAAACTCTTTCAATAATAAATTATACGTTCCTTCAGGATATACTGTCACAAGCGCAACCTAGAATTGCTACATCCAGAGGAACGACTTCTGTTAGAACAACCAGCACAGCAGGACTTCCAGCAACAAACAGCCCTCACACTTTACCCATCTCTGCCTTCTTGCAGCAATTCAGTCTCTGTACATTCTGTAGCAAACATCACCCAACCCACATATATGCCTGTTTTGACCTGTCTAGTGTTCCTGTCCACTGTGAATAAACAGTTCCTGCAATACCAAAGTCATGCCTTACTGTGTTTGCTGCAGAGGTTTCAAACACACTGAAAACTGGGAAAGTCAAGCCAGTCTCGTCTCTATCAGAGAGCTTTTGAATTCCTGAGCCAAGAAGGGATTATCTTCTGCCTTCCTGTATCTGCCACACAAGAAAGTCAATGCTACCTATTGGAGACTGAAACTTCTGGCAAAAATATGGGATGTGCTTCTATATAAAAAATGTCACCCTTTAAGTGTGGTTGCAAATCTGTTTACCAATAGCCAATGACATCACTGTTAGATACCCAGGCTTAAATAATAAAGGGGAAAAAAAAAGAAAAGGGAAAAAAAAGAAAAGAAAAAAGGACCCTTCAAAGCTGAACTAAAGTGTGTGATGATAATATGAAACAAACTGTGCATGAACGCCTCTTTACTAAAAAATATATTGCTATAGCATTGCTGTAATGGCCTACGGAAATCTTACGATTTTCTGCGGTGAGCTTTCATAAGGAGCACTACAAAAGTTATCAGCTGTTGAGAAGCAATGACTCTAAGCTACATTTCCAGCAAAGAGGCCACCTGGATTAGCCATCCATGCTCACGTTAAGCTCGCCTGCCTGATGTACCTGGTTAAACAGCCACAGAAGATTTGGAAAGCCCTTTCTTCCCCAGGTGGCTATAAGGAAAGGCCAAGGAGAGAAGAGACTTTTGCCTGAATTGAGAGAGATCTGCCACAGGCAAAGCTCAGTTTTTCGGGCCTTCTCTGGCACTCTCATCCCTCTGCACAGGAGAAAGGAGCTGCAGAGGATTTTCACCATGAGGGTAACATAGCCTTTGAAAAGGTCAAGAGGAGCGTCTTCAGAACTACATCTTCAGAGGTTTTGAAGGCTCAGAAACAACAAGACTGACAATGTAGCGTGGGCAATAACCCCACTTCAAACACAAGATTGGATTATAGCCCTCCACAAGTACCTTCCAATCAATGTTTCTATAACTAAAAGATGCTTCATTTTGTTATCGGATGAGCTAACGAAGCTGACAGAGGGCCACGCTTTTTCTCTGCTGTTCTCCGACTGTTTTCAGTGCACACATCGCTGTTTGCAAGCCTCATGATAATGTCCCAAAGGATGTAGAGTTGTAGTTGTTCCCATTTCTGACACCAATAGCCTCATCTAAAAGATGGCAAGTCAGAGCCTACTGTACATAAAAATGGACTGAGAGAAGTCCCAAACACAGCGTGTAAATCCAAGCACTCACAGACCTTCAATATATGCATAGGGACTTCTGTGTTGTAACTGAAACAACCTATATGCCAGGCAACCTGAAGTGTCACAGGTACCCACAGAACAGGAAGCATTCTGTAACGTTTGACTTCCTGGCTATAGAAAGGAAAAAATGTCATTGATGTAAACGACAGGAGATTACTTATAACGTGGCTTGTAGAGGCTTCAGGGAGGAGGGTGGAAAAAAAGGAGAAAAAAAAATGAACTTACTGTGAAAAACAGACCTTTGATTTGCTAGAGCAGATAAGGATCAAAGTTCAGTGAAAATGACAGCAGGAGGAAAAGTTAACACATCTCCAAAAATGAAACATTTTGTCTTAAACAGAACCTTGTGATAATATGACTGTTTCTAATAAAAATATTCTAATCAGCTTAATTAAGAGCTAATTTTGAGATCTGTGCAGGAAGAAATCCAAAGGACTCTTACTCAAAGCATCATCCCTTGCCCTTGGTAAAGGGGTTTAGTTAGCATCCTTTCCAACTGTGAGCCGATGCACAGTGAGGGGGGTGTTTGCATACTGCTACAGAATCTAAAAAGAAAGCTACGGTCCTCCTGAAGCCTGTGCCTGTCGCTCCACAGAGGAGGAAATCACAGATGCTATACTCAAAGGCAGAAAGAAAAGTCTTATTTGCACACAATCTGTAAAAAAGCACAAATAAATCTGGACATCATTCACTCACCCTCCAAACATGCACGCTGTCTTCTAACATGAATTCACTGATGTTATTGGAATTATGCTCACAGCAAATTAAGCACCTACTGACAAGGTGTAGTAAAAATTGTGAATAATTAAGTAAATGTATGAATGGGCACTCACACACCTAAGTAATGGAGAATCTTCTATGCACTGACAACTCCTGCATGAGACTTGAGTGAAAATAAAAAGTCAATACATGGACAAAAATAATGTAAACATAACATACTCTTGTTTTATGTTATTGGAAATCTATGCTGATCACTGGATAAATTTCTCTTCACAGGCAGGAGACAGACTTGGGATTTTTCACATGATTTATCCGCCCAGTGATAAGTGTGTTACTCCAGCAGTTTAGTCTCACTCGCAATGCTGAACTTTCTGTTTTGTAACATTTATAACTACGCCACAGCATCTCACTAATGCGACATTTTAAAGCACAAACATCAATGCATTGCTCCAGCAATAGGAGGGTTCCAGTTCCAAACAAACTGCTCAAAACCTGATATTGTGCCCAGACACCTTTGCTCATAGACATCACGACTTTGACGCTTGCAACGATGCTAAAGGAGTTACCCTACCTCTATCTCTGACACTGATGTGGAGACAGCCAACCAAGCGCAGAGCTAGAAGAGGAGCGAAAAGAAACAAGAAACTGAAGGCAGTACTTAGCGTAACCGCATCAGTATTTGCTAGCTTGGATCCACGGAAGGCAGCTCGCAAACATCCACATAGCTACAACACAGCGGTAGCAACAAAGCTCCAATCCCAGACGCGTTCGGCAGCAGGGCGGGCAGCCTGCCGGCGCCGGCATACCGAGGCTCTGATGGACTCGTGTGCACGCGTGCAAACCGGGACGCCTCTGAAGAATCCACACAGACATATATGATAACCAGCACACAAAAACAAGTAAATTGAAAAATTTTCATTTCTTGAAACTACCATTTCACTTTTAAAGGAATAGATTTACTATGATAATATTCCGTATGAATGAACTAGACAAAACCTAGCAGCTTGTCTTATATTTTGCTTAAAAAAAATATTAGATAGCTCTTTAAGAATGCTATCAAATGTGCGTGACATTTTCTAACAGGTGAAGCTGCTTACATACACTGATACAATTAAATGATTTGCTATTTCACATAGCTCAAAATATTTTTCTGCTGGAAATGACATTGGCAATTGAGGAGCATGGAACAATAAAACCGAAACCTATTGTGTTGTCTTCCATTAGCGGTTCTGTCCTTTGAGTCATTAAATTTGACAAAACAAACCGTGGCATTGGCAAACCATAGAAAAGTAAGAGAGAAAGCATCACAGCACAGATATAAAAATACCTTTTTTTCCCCCTTATATATTTACATACATGACCACGTATGCATCAAACCCAGCAGATATCGTGACAGAAACTGCACCGGCTCAGTGAACTGTGGCTCAGCACGCCGCTTACCGCACACACCCCGCTGCAGACTGGGGGTGCACAATCCCCCCTGTTCACGCACACAGAGGAGCAGCGTGAGAAATCTAGCCTCTTAGGTGAAAATACACCCGAGAATCACAATCATTCCACAGTACAAGGACTGTTAATGGTTAGTACTGTCAACCAGCTAAATAGTAACATACACGTATTTTTCAAGACAGATGTTTTTTCCTAACTACCACTACTGCTGAGTTTGTTACAAAATACTAAATGAGCATCTCACTGAATGAGACCAGTTCTGGGAAGATATATTCTCCACTGATTGTTCCTTTCTTCTGAAACCTCCTGGGAGTGCTTATTCAACTAAAAACTCCTTGTGAGAAGAGAATAAATTGTACTAAATTTAAATACTAAATTGTTTTGGCATTTTGTAAAAATTCTCGTTAAATTAATAACTGGGTCCTCCTGGCATCCTAAAAAAACTTAGACAGTCCCAGTATGCCCAACACTTTATGAATCTATTTCTAAAGGAATAATTCCTTTCCAGATTTCAACTAGCTTTCATGGCTGATTCAGCCCTTGGACAAAAATCTTGGTATACACTAAGAGGAGGTTCTCAGCTTGCCCAACTAGCCATGGACAGCTGCAGCTAGATCTTGCTCCTCAGAAAAAGTAACATTAACTCCCTACCAAAGCATTACCTATGCATTATTATGGCAGGCAATTGGGGTTAATAAAAAAAAAAATAATAGTGAGATGAGTCAAAGCTGCCTCAACTGTTCATCTCACTGACAGTGGGATGAATTTTGAGGTAATGGAAATTTTGCCTTTGCTTTGGTGAAGCCAGGACTTCCCTCTTACTATTTTAATGAGTGAATTCAGCAGCTGCACAGCAATGTCCACCTACAGACACCCACACAGACACATAACCACTGCCTATAACTGCCAGAACTTCAATGAATAAAGAACGTATCTATATTTCAATGTTAGTTCAGTATTAGGAAAAAAGCCCATAATAATAACTCAAGCAGGTGGTAGAGGTGGGAATGTGCTTCAGTCAACTGGCATTTTAAAGTAAAATGCAAACTACATCTATAAACCAATCATTTACTGTGCAATGATCTATTTTTATGGATATCACCATCATATGGAAACAATTCCGGTATCTTTTTTACATGGCCATTCATTTTTAATTGCATGGACCACAGATACATTTATTCATTTACATCATAGATAGAGGTATGTATCAGTACATGCAAACATATCGTGCAGCTGCAGTGAACGTTAGAAAAGCTAGCCAACAAATATGCCTGAAATCCACATTTGCAGTTTTGCAGAGAATAAAAATCAGCCTTAGCAAAAGGAGCTTTGGTGCTGGCTCCCCACTCTCATTGCCAAAGCAACTGTTTCTATTCTGGAAAACTGAAAGTATTTTCTCTTACAAAATACATGTGAAAAATAGAAAATGAATTAAATACATGCAAACGGCAGGCTGATGTAAATCAGTGAAGAACACGCGAAGGAACCACAGGCAGGGAATGAGACTCTGTGTGCAGACAGGTGAGACAAACCCTGCAGGCACAGCCTGCGTTTCTGAGCACCCCCCGGATGGGGCTGAGGCTCAGGACCGCACCTGAACTTGGAACCCAGGCTGGCATTTTCCTACTTGCCTGTTTATACCCAAGCGCTGGTCTGGCACTAACCTGGGGCCAACTGCCCGCGAGGACGGGGAGGAGAGATGTGCTGAACTGCTGGTGCTGAGTGGGGGCTTTGTGCCTCTAATGAGAGCAGGGAAGGGTGCACAGGGCTGAAATGCTACCCCAAAGAGGAAGATTTATCTTCCTGACAGAGAGCAAAAAAAAGTAATGGATTTTTCTCCCCAGCAACCTTCTCCTCCTTTACTGTCTTGTTTTGACTCAGCACTAACTCCATTCTTCCGATTTTTCTTTTCTTGGTTCCATTTAGCCTACCCTTGCCTCCTACAGATTCGGGGTTTCTTTGGGTTTTGGGGGTGGGATGTTTGGTTTTAAATGTGAGCTGCTCTCAATAACATTGTTGTGGGTTATAATCAAAAGTTAAGAAAGCAAAATAACTTGCAGTTTAATGGTCAAATTTCTGCTGACGTAAAGAGTCCGAGCACCGCGGAAAGCAATGATTTATAGGAGAATCCTTCCAGCTACTTTAAATTTGCCAATATCATAAAATGTCACAAATTTCCCTTGTCCTTCAGTTTTCCTTGACAGTGTTTTGAAATGGTATTTCTGTGGAACATTTGAACTTTGATTGCTATCTCTTCAGCTTATAAATATGCACAGTACCACAGCTAGCCAAACGCATGCATACTATGGTTTTTCTTTTTTCTGAGGCTTGACAGTACAAGATGTGCAAATGAATTTTCAAGCTCCAAACCTTTATCCTAAATTCCTGGTAGCCTTCCTTCCCAGAAAAATGTGTGAACTGTCACAGTTTTCGAGTATCTTGAAAATGTTTTTTGCCTTAGTCCTATTTCAGCTGAAAACATCCAGCATCTCATTCAATCTCCCCACAGCCGTACCCGACGGTTTCTTGTCAGCAGTCATTGCCAAAATCAAGCACGCAAGACAAAAGGGTTAGTTCTCCAAAGCACAAATCAAATTGGCACAGGATTGCAAAGCTTTTAGCATGCTCACCTCCATTTCCTATGCAATATTTACTTAGGCAGATATTTGGAACCACTACTCTCAGGCCTCTGCGCGTACTTGAACCGAGTCATTTACTGACCGAGAACAATGATGACATATGCAAACGTTGGACTCCTGGTTTATTTTGTTTTGTTTTTTTAAGGATGCTATCATCTTTGGAACCAACAGCACAGAGGTGGAAAACACATCAGTTAGGGCTTTCTAGCTGTGCGCTGCAGATAAACAATACAGAGACATTTGATTTTCTGACACCTCAGGCAGCAATTTGGCCACACACACAGAACACTAAAAACAATTACAGAAAAGGAAGCGTGCAAAGAGTACTCCCTTTGCTTGCGCCGAACAACGTGGGGCCTTGAGCAGTAAATAATTTGTCAACAATTGCTTGGAGTACCGGGGCTCCTCTGTGGCACGCAGACACATTGCTGGCAGTGCCATCATTCTGTAAGGATATCCAGGAAAAACGCTAAAGCAAGCCATAAATTAGCAATTTATGAATCAATAGCTAGGTTGAAGAAGCAAATAAGCAAACTTCACAAAGTCAAATTAAAATACCTGCTTTTAACGGCTGGGATGCATGATGAGATTTTACTGGCATTGTGATGCCATGACATTTTGGTACTTTAAAAAGGTGAGTTTTGGGTTGGTTTGTTTTTTTTTTTTTTAAGGTCTCTGCATGTAAACATGATAGAGTGGTTGTTTTTTTGTCTTAACACTACAGAAACAAGTCACATGGAGGTTTTCTGAAGAAGTTTGTGGTGAATTTGCATCAGTCAAAAGATCAAAAGGTCAAAAGAAGAAAACATAGTTCAGCTCTTACTGAGGTTGGCAAGATATTTGTTAAGATACAAATACTATTAAGTTTGCAATATATTTTTCTATCACCTCTCTTCCTCTGCTTCATAACTATCTTTTACAAGAGAGAAAAAAAAAATCAAGACAGCAAGAATAAAAGAAGCCACTAAAGGTGAGTGAATACCCTGCAATCTCTCATATGCTGCAGCAAAAAATTTATGTCTAAAATTCTCAGCTTAAGTAACATGAGGTAGAATTCTCCATATTTTAATACTTTTCTGTGTACTGAAATGTCCACTGAGAACTATTTCTGGGCCTCAGGCCAAGCGGGTTCAAAAGGTTTTTTTGTTTCTTTGTTTTGTTTTTTTTTAACAAAATCAGGCAATCAGCAGCATGGTAAGTGATAGCTTTTATTTTGGAACAGGTGAGAAAAATAGAGCTGGAAGTGTCTCTAAGGGTTATCTAATTGATCCCCCCTCTCCTAGACAGGATCAACTAGCAGAGAGACCTGTTCTGCCAGATTTTAGACCTTTCATTGATTTTGGTAGCTAAAGGCAGCTGTGGATTCAAGTCACACATCTGGACACTCCCAGACACCCCAAGAGACATAGCTCCAGCATGGTGCAACTGAATTGCTCTGGGAACTACAGTGTGAATAAATCTGTGTCCATATGGAAAGCCTAGAATAAGTTAGGCGAGTGCTTTACTCCTGAACAATTTCCTTTACATGTGATGGGAAACATTACTGAAATAACTGGTGTCCTTAAAGCCTGAATATTAACACACATGGAGCAACTCTGCCATCTTTATTTTGACACGTCTTTATGTCCAGCAACTGCAGAACAGCCTGTTCCTTTAGGTAGGCATCTTCCACACGCAACAGAATATATCAATGTATCAACGTCTTCGGGAAAGTATTGTGACTTTTAAAACCTTTTTTAACCTTTTAATTATAAGAACATAGGCTTTTGGAGCTAGCTAGCTCTCGATTCACTAAGTCCTTCCCTGCTCCCCACTGATGTGTATACTGATGAGTCTGCTATATTCCACGAAAGATAAAATGCAGAGGAATCCAATATGCTGCTCCTCCTTTAGGAATTCATTTGCTGATAAATAGTTATTCTGTCAAGAATTATAACAGTGTAGGGAGACATCAAAAGAATTTGTCCAACATTTTTTGGCACAGTACACATTTGCAGTGGCTGCACTATGCAAGCTGTTTAAGAAAATAAAATATAAAGCCACAAATTCAGGGCAAGCATTGTATGGGGTCTATACTGCCAGACCCAGGCTATAAGGTGAATTCGCTCTACCTTTAAAAGGCTATAAAATAGGTTTTAAACGTCCTGCACTTACAACAAAATGTTATTCAAAATATATACAATGCTCTCTGATGGAAATGAGCAGTGCATATATACCTTAGCCCTGCCTAATCCCTCTAAATGAGGCTCATCATCTTTTTTTTTTTTTTTTTCTTTTTTTTACTGTAACATTTCATATTAAGTTTGGAAATTAATTATTTTGAGTTTCATGAATAACCAAAATGTTCTTCAAAAGCACATCCTTTCCTGACTCTTACTCCCCTACATTTCTATTACTAGTGAAAAATATGGTAGGACAAAGAGAGAGAAAGAATGAGAACAACATTTCAGGACAGACAATTGTCAAATAAAGCCCTTCCATAAAAAGTTGATTCATAAGACGTTGAAGAGCTCCTTTTTCAATGGAGTAAGACAGGCAAGGATATGTCGTATCATATTCACGAGAAACCACACCAAAATATAGTTACTCCTAGTTTTATTCTTTGGTTAACCTGTGAACAACATGTTTGTTTACCTTATTTAAACACCAGGCTTTTTTGCTCTGAAACACTTCACTCATCAGTAGATGTAAAGTCTTATGATATAAATAATCTGTTACTCTATTCCCTACTGAAGCCAAGATCTAATTTCTTAGTAATTTCTGGCACATGCCAAGTAAAACTGAAATACATTATGGAATCCAGACCTTGAAGCTTGCCAAGTCACGATGAGTATGGGGAAAATATGTTGTTGGTTTGAAGTTTAAAGACTATCTAAGTTTTTGATTTCAAATTGGTACCAATACAATAACACGTATTGCCTTTTGAAACATATCTATTCCACAACTGATAATGTATGGATTCTTTCTGAAAACACAGTGATTGTAACATATAATGTAGATTCCATTCATTGAAATATAACATGATCACAACTTGGAAAGGACACAAAAATAATCTCATGGGGACTATGGAAAAAATTATTTCTTTGAAATGGTTACTGTTATGGAAAATAAAATCACCAATTACTGCAGTAAAAAGGAAGAGACCTAGGCAGATCTGTCCTCTCCACGTATAGCCAGAATAGAGAACGCATACTGGTACGTAGGTGCCCGTGTTCAAATCCAAACAGCCAGGGATGTGGCTGAGCAAAACACTGCAGTGATTGCGGTGGTGGGATGTTCCATGTTGGTGTTTGTTTCCACCTGCCATCTGTCTTGCCTTGTGTGTTTAGGGAGCAATGAAGCCTTGTATATTCGCCAGGAAGAGAGATCAAACTGGCTGTGAGGGGGCATTTAGCTCATTTCTGACTGCAAGATGAATTACCCTTTATTTCCCATGTTAGCTCATTTGTTCTAAACTCCTAAGATTATACTTATTAAAACTACAATGAAAGCCTTCAAGCTAAGAGACAAAGATCTGATAATTGAACCAAAAATGGGATAAATCTTGCAGCAATGATACTACTTTGTGAGAATGCCAAAACAGGGGGAAGGCACAGTGTAACAGGAATAGCACATCCACGCTGCGTGCCACTGTGGTTTTAAGAGGCAGATCGGACAGGTTAGAGGAAGCACTGAAGCAGGCACTACAGCTACACCCGGTTCTGCTCCTAGTTCACCTATTTCACTGAAGTTCAGCAGGAGTCAAGCACAGGAAAGCTGGTGGGGAGAATCCTCTCATTGTGGAATACCTTATACGCGATATAAATCACTGCATGCACCTACGGGAGTAATTTATCCATGATTTCTAAAAGCCAATCTGCCAGCATGCAGGGATCTGTTAACACATCACTCAACTTTGCAGGTTGGCAGATTACTGCCAGAAACTGCAGGTTATTGTCCAGATGAGTAGAGCAGACAGATATTCCAGCCTGTGAGACAGGGCATTAGCCTATCTGCAACCCGAGTTCAAAGTGCAAATCCCAGCTGATCAGCATCATTTAACCTAAGTCCCTTTACAGCACAACCACACTACCTTCTGTTACTTCCAGCTAATTTCTCTTTAAGTTTCACCTATCGTTTCCCCCAGGCTGATAACACCAAGACAAATCCACCCGCATTAACGTAATACGAATTTCCAAATAGAAGCAAGGTGCAAATGGTATTCAGTTAGTTCCCAAGGACCTTGGTCCCTCTCCATGGCCAGCATATAGCTCATCCTATAGTCATACCGCATCTGACTAAAAAGCAACTTCTTGTGACACCACTTGTGTAGCCACCGTTTCCTCTATCATGTCCGTGTTCTGGTGGCTGCCCTAAGGACCCCAAAATCATACTGAGCTGTTTTCTCTTATCCTTCTCGTATACAAGCACAAGCCCCCAGTGACTCTGATATCAGCTCCTAGCAGCACAGACTACTATTTTTTTTCCATTTTCTCTGTCAAAATGTCAGCAGGTAACTGTCCTTGCTTCTCTGATGCCATTCTGAAACTTAACAGTGCTAAATATAGGCTGATTTAAATGCAGTCTTTTTAGCTGGCATTTCATTATTTTGATTTTTTTTTTTGGTAATAAAGCAGACCTTTTGTAATGAGACAAATGGGCCAGCAGCAAGATGCCCAAGAATATATTTTATTGAAAGTAGCTTAAAATTGTACCTCTGTCGTTGTAAATTACTAAAGTATATACACTGTGTGCAGCAAAAATAGATTTGACGCACACTATCACCTGTTCAGCTGTAGTATCTTAGGATAAGACTATTTCAGGAGTAAGGATAATATTTAGATAAGCTCTCAAAAAAAAAAAAAATCACGGCAATGAAATAAAAAACACTGGATTAAATGCCTATCTCCTCATTTCTTTCAATATCCTAAGAAAACTTTATGCTCTTCCTTTATTTACAGAAGCAGGTATCTCAGGAACACCCAGGCTCCAAGGCGTACACCTTGCTGGGCTAATGTAACTGGGAGAGGTTATTTTTGACACACAGATTTACTTTTTTTTATCGGGAGCTCAGCAACATTCTCTCTTTCCAAAGCTGCTCTGAGCATCTTTAGCCTTAATTACACACCTGTATGCTTTCATCAGCTCCTAGAATCCTATTTAAAAACCTTGTCTGAACGGTTTGTGTTTACATAGGCTCCTTTTTTGAACACAGTTCCATAATTAGTTTTAATTAGAGGTAGTCATTTCAGATTGGAAACCAATAGCTCCAGTTTTGTTTTTGCCTCTCGAAATAATACTATGGGTTATTTTTTCTCAAGATAAATAAATCACCAGATAATGCATTACCTAATATATTACCTACAATAACCTAGAAGTTATTTTCATCAAATGTACCACTACCGACAGCTTTAATTCTCAATAGCCAATGCTTATGTTAAATCAGAAAGTAGGGGAAAGTAATTGTCACGTCTGTGACTGTTTCCAATGTTTTTATTCTCTTTAGATGCAACTGAAATGGTAATATTTTTGCTGAATGTATATCAGTGTTACACTTATGCATAAAAGATAAAGTATTTTCAGATTGGAGTGCACTTCAAATTTGGCCTCTCAACATACAAGCTTTTAGGCTCCTCTTGAGGACAAGTGAATTAAACTGAAGCTTCAATGCGCCGGCGCTGTATATGTAGCAAATATAAAACAGGCAAGGCAAAAATAATCCTGTTCTAAAATCATCGAACAAGCATGTGAATAGTTTCAATTGTTTCTAGATGTGTTAAATCCAAGTTGCCATGACTGAGAAGCGTAGGCTCTACCACTCTAAAACCACCTTGTACCACAGCACAATCACAGCAGAAGGGGTATTTGAGTTTTCAGTTATCATTTCCTAGTCCTGAGGCAGTTACAGACTGGCAGCATGTACTCCACAGCAGTGCTGGCATACATAAATGCAATCCTACTGCGGTATCAGCATCTGAGAAAGCTGTAGGTGCACTGGTACCTACAGAAGAAATGACCCCAAACCAGTCCATGGCATAAAGCGGGTCAGTTTTGAATACCACGGTGCTATGAATGCCATGTAATTATGTCCCGGAGTTCAATCCATGTCGTACCCAGCACGTGACCATGTAAATACAGAGCTGCATAGGGCTCCCAGAAGTCATCTTGGCAATCGTTGCTACCACAAAACAAGGTCAACTATAACCTTTTCTCAAATATTTGTCTAACCTCTTTTTAAAAACTCCAGTACAAGAGATGTAACAAGCTCTCTGCATTATTTGTGCCTCGTGTATCCTTAGAGTTTTTTCGTACTATCTGAGCTAAATCTCCCACTGTTATTATCTGAATAGCAATTCTAACGGCAATTTGGATCAAAGGAATATGCTTCTTGCTGTGGTGTGAAGAACAGTGAGATGACATTAGTCACTTTGCTTTCCAGTGACTGCCAACTTTTTATGATTAGTAGGGCAGTAAATGAAAATAAGACTCCTGTGGAATCACAAGGAGTCCCATAAAGCTTCTGTCCATGATTCAAAGAAGCCATTTACCACAGCTAAGTGCAGCTTTTCTATGCAAACAAATATTTGTTTTCCTAGAGGACAAAAATAAAGGTATGTTTAAAAGAGCTGAATTTTCATCAGATTAAATTCAGAGATGGAAGAAACAATTCAGGTGAATTAATAAATTACCTAAGCTTCGCAAATGAGCTTTGAGATTTATATGTGACTGAATATAGCTTTTCTGGATGCAATTAGAGGAACATCTGGAGGTTCAGCTAGATCATTTGAAAAGCATTTGCAATTTCAGTGGATTATTCAACTGAAGAATGGACAAGTTGTTATTTTCCCTGTAAACACAGATATAACTTCCAAAGTCTTTCAGACTTCTATTCTGTTTACATAGAACAATAACAACACTGGAAAAAAAAACCAAACCAAAAAAGAGTAAAACATTGGCTAGGATAAGATATTGAAAAGCTAAATAAATGCAGTTAAACATGGCAAATGCATTTAAAAATAAAACTCATTGCCAGTAGTACTCCATTGAATTTCATTGCTGAGGAGCATATTGCATAGATATCTTCTCCCTTAACTGTGTATTTCCCCTTGAATTGTTTATGCCCTTAAAATGTAATTAGACGCTGTAAATGCAGTACTAGAATCCAGAATCAGACCCAGAGTAATTCAACAAGGATTTAGACAGGTTTGAAACAGATAAGCCATTCATTACTTTTATTTTAGAAGCTATTTAAATCTCACAATTCAAGCAAGTGATATTTTAGTCTAACTAAGGCAAATCTCAATTGATCTCAAAAGATCTGTTCTCCTGGGTCTAAATCAAAAAGGCAAAACAAAATCACAAAGCAACGTCTCTTGTCAGTCTGAGGATGAGCCAGACCCCCAAACCAGGAAAAATAAACCATCAAAAATTTCCAGTCTCTTGTGAACAGAAATTGTACTCTGACATACAGATACGAAACAGGAAAGAGAAAAGGGACATCTCTGATTTTGGAGCAGGACCATCACTTTGAATATCCACTCTACCACCTGGGCAATCATGACCCATTGTCCTAAAAGAACAATGACTTCATACTATGTAATGTTTTTTTAATACAGGTTTTGTTCCGTGAAGTTTGAGTATAGCACGGATGGAGACAGCAACAGACTTCAGAAATCCTGATTTCCCTAAATAAAACCTATCCTGCCAGCTAGTATGACTGACATGTCTATTAGCTCTGTAAGTGGCAGTGCCAGCAAGATGCAATTTGTGAACATCTGGACTTCTTTGTAGTCATTTCTATTATCAGTCTACCTATTCAAAAATTTCTCATGTGGTTTCTGAATGACCACAGATAACCTGTATTAGAAGACAGAAATACCTGGAAATTGAAGGAAGGCCACAGCAGTTTCATATATTTGCATACAATAAATTCATATGTTCGCATACAAAAAAGTAACCTCGAGCTTCAAGATTTTACTGCCTGTGTTTGTACACGACTGTCCACCACTGGAGCACTTCTTGGTGCAATATACCTGAACCAGCCTTTACCTTTCTCAACTGTAAGGCAAAGCCATTAAAAAAAAAAAAATCAGGAAGGAAGCAAAAGCGTGGCAGTAAACAAATTAAAGTTTTGCAAATGGTATTGCTGTTTGGCAAGAGCTACAAAGACAAACACGTTCTCCTCTGCCTGCACACGTTGTGATTTTGGCAAAGTCTTCTAGTACATAGATACAGCTCCCTGATTAAATCCCATCCTAAGCATGTGTTACCATTAACGCCCTAATTTTCCACACTCTACGCGCATACATAAGCACAGTAAATCAACAGGATTATTTATACTTAAGTACCAGCACAGCATGTGAAGTTAAACCTTTTTAAGATCAAGGCCTACGAAGATGGAAACAGACTCAGGGGACCACATGGTTTCATTCAGAATTTCTCCATTGGATCAAATCGCTCAGATTTACATTTTGCAAATACTTCATTGTTTGTTCTTTAAATATAATGAAGATATTCTGGAGAACTTATAAAGCAAATAAATAAATAAATATCAAAACCAACCAACCAAACCAAAACCATTTATCATTTACTAAAGGTGATCAAGATTTTTCCCTCTAGAAGGTGGGATTTTTTCACTCTAGAAGTCTCTCTACATTGGACATTGAACATGAGGCACATAACAATAGAGGTATGAATAAGAGAACAGGGAAAAACATAAATTTGCTTTAAGTTACTGTCTCTCATTCTCTGGCTATGTCTACTTTCCTTTGCCTAGAGACCCTGTTCTAATATTGCTGTAGTAAAAGATCATTTAATAGTATGGTATGACTTACTCTACACAAGGACTATCCCATGCTGGGGCAAACCCCTTACAAATAAGCTGTTATCTATTTAAATCCAGCAGTCCATATATCACATGAAACAATAATTTATAGCTATCATAATTTTGAACACAACAAACAGCTCATTAGCTGTTGTATTACACTCATATTAAGTTTGACATAAAATAAAACAATGATTTACCCAATCTTAAAAAAAAAAAAAAAAAAGAAGAAAAAAAAGAAGATATCTTTCCTAAAGGAGATGGATTAAAGTCCAAAAAGATATCCCAGCTATTTGTGGTTATTAAAGACCTTAGGACATGTTTTTCTAGAACAAGAATTTCACCCAGAAAGTCTTCATTAAACGTAAATATGAATTATCGACACATTGCTGTCTAGGGGAGGCTCATATTTATTTCCCTAAAGGACCAACACAAAACGGTGTCATTCAGAGCTGTCTTCCCGTTCTGGAAAAGACAAATGAGGCGATCACATACACTTACAGGAGATACTTCAGCACGTATTTAATTATTCAGGCAGTACTCTCAGAATTCTGGAAATTGCCATATTGTAGGAACTATTAATCAACAACTACTAAATATTTGGTAATAAACTCAAATATTGGGACTGGTCTTATTTCTTCTCCTTATTCCCCAGGGGAAAAATACCATGGCACAGCAGAATTTAAAAAGTATCTACTAGAATTTCATGTGGTAATTCCTCTGAAATTTTGGTTTATTTTTAACTCATACTTAAAGCACGCACTTCCTAAAAATACAAGAAAAGCAGTATGGTTCATCCTGTTAGAAATCAATTTGCTGAAAAAAAGGCTATTCTGTCAAGAATTATAACAGTATAAGGAGATATCAAAAAGAATTGTTTACTTCCTTTTCTACAGAGAAGGATTTCAGCTTTAAGCTTTGCTTTGCGGTGAGTTTTCCAATACTACAGCGCCTGTGCAGCAGATATAGCCAGGACAGCTTATAAACATATATAATCTTTCATTTTGCAGTACATTGATATTTAGTGATGTGCAACCATTGTGGAGCAGCTCAGCAGCTGTTCAGCATAGGAAATTTAAATTAGACATTAAAGGCAACCTAATCTGCTTTATGATTAACAGAACTTTAAACATATGGACATCTCAGGCCTGCTTGAACTTGAGCTATTCCTGAATGGTATAGAGATCTCCAGTGCCAGCAAAATCCTTTTTAAAAATGCAGGCATGAGGGAAGTTAGGTCTAAAATTTTTACTGGAAAAAAGCAGCATTTGTGTGACATCTTCATAGGGACTTCGTTGTGTATGAGTACATGCACATCAAGCTGCACCATAACCTAACCCTTGTGGCTACTAGGGGTTTTACGGAGAATTATACCAATTAAATTTTTTTTAGGACAATAAAAAATACTTAATGTCAGCTAGTTGGACAGATTTAAGACATTACCAAAGCTATTCTAAAGAGCAAATGACAGCTATTGATTGCTGAATATGCATCCTGCACATAATGATGAATCCTCTCCGAGATGAGATCTTCTGATATGTAATACTGTGAGAACTAGTGGTTTCCTGGTGCTGGCATACAGAATGATGGGGAGGAGGGGAAACAAGCCCATTTTCCAATACTTTCCAGTACCTTCTCATTACTTGACAGGTGTAACTATTCCTTTTTTTTTAAACAATGAAAGTTGAAACCAAAAGATTTTTAAATGAACAGTAGGTTGCAGTACCCAGCTTCCCAGAGATTATGGGGTCGGGGCAGATATAACTAATATATCATACACTTCTCATTCAGATATATAAGCAAGACATACAGAGCCTGCAAAGCTCCTAATTGCTCACTGATAGGATCTATGATCTTTTTCCTGCACATTTTTATTCTTGGCAATATTTCCTCTCCCTCAGGAGATAGTCCAATGTCAGCTATATTATACCACATAAATCTCCATTAAAATTAAGGACAGTGTTTCCACCCATCCCTATGTGTGTTGTTTCGCATTTAAACTGTACTCGCACTAGAGGGAAACAGGATTCATCCTGTGGCTAAAGTGCTTGAGTGGGTCTCAGGAGACTGGGTTTAAGTGTTGTTTGTGTCACAGACCGTACATAACATTGGGGAAAAAATAATTTTAAATTTCTGTTCCCAGGTAAATAACAACATACCATTTGCCTGCTGGCCCCGATCCTACAGATAAGGCTTAGCAAAGAGAAAGTTCGTAGAGTAATTTCATTCACATCAAAGTTAGCAGGTCAGCTCCTGTCACTCAGGGAGCCCGCCACAAAGTGGGGATAGTGGGGTAGCTATTTCAGAGACTGGTACTGTGTTTCTGTCTCCAGGTTACTGAGATTAAGTCATTTTGAAAAGAGGGTTGAGAGAGAAATTTATTTCAAAACCAAAACAAAACGCCCCAAACAACCCCACAGGCTCCATGTAGGGTTGATAGCCGTTGACTTCTCACTGCCTGTTCCCCACCATGAGCTGTCATGCACCAGCAGTCCCTGCGACTGAAGGACCACGATGGACTCCATCACCACCAGAAGTCAGATGCCATCTGGGAAAGTTCTGCTGAATACCAACAACTGCTCCCATTTTTATAGTCCTCTCCTATTTCTTAACTGCTTCTTTCTCCAGCACTTGCAGCAGCTCAGCACAGGCTAGTGCTACAACACTAGCACTTTTTTAAACACTCTGCACATTATAAAATACTTTCACATCGTGTTTAATTCTCTCCTGTTGCACTTCTTTCCTGTCATATATCTGAAGCTCCTGGAGGCTTTCCAGATTTTAGATCTTGGGACAGGCATCTACAGAGTTAATTTTAAAGCTTAAAGAAATAAAATCACCTCCAAGCAAACCCCTTATGAGCAGTAAGCATTGCCATTCATTTCTAATCCCTGCTTCTCTACACCCACAGGAAATAACCGTGAGAAATATGGGTACTATGAATCATTTATGGTGTTTCCCTTGCATGAAAAATTGCTTTCCTTACCTATATGATCAGGGTGTCCATTTCAGTTTGTCATGCCTTTCAGAAGTGGCAGTGGCAGCAGGTCAAAACAGAGGCAATTTTCTACCCATACCCTCACAAGGGCAGACAGCTGGAGTAGTTTTAGCTGAAATACAGTTGTCACCCTTCTGCTAATTGCCACACTGCCCGCTTCTGAGCCGATTCCTGGGGCAGCTACCTCCAGCCCATCACTTTGAGGAAGCATCACTTCATGAAAGACAGTTCCCAATATAGTGCTGCAGAATAATGCAGTTGTTTGGGCAATAATGAACCGAAAATTTGTGCAGAAAGTTAAAAATCCAGTTTAATATAATTCTGGAAACATCATGTTTACATTAATTTAATTTCCATTCAGTTCAGTACAGTGAGTGTCTGCATCTGTTAACTGATAACTGGTTTTCCAATTACGGTGCTCATAGCAATAATCACTTTAAAACTAGCACAGTCATTCTCCCTTTCCTCCAAATGGAGGACTTGGAAACCATTCTAAGGAGGTATGAGAAGCTGTGGCAGAGGCAGGGAGAAGACGGTACTGCATGGGACACTGCTGCTTCCCTCCATCCCTTCAGGTACAGCTCACCTCTGCTCTGCCACAGCTCTGTGAACTCCCAGGCTCCTTGATGAGCTGGAGTGTTGGGAAGGGGAAAAAGACTTGCTGCACCACCTAACATCCCTAGGACTACTGGCTAGCACTATAATACAAAAATCAAGCCCAGCCTGACATGAGCCTGTGGGTAAATGAAGGCAGGATGCCCAACTGGAGCAAGCTGCAACTCCTCACTGCAGATTTTGCTCTCATAAACTCAGTATAAAAATCTACATTAAAGTTTCAATAGCGTGTCCCTCTTAAGCCATGTGCTGCAGAATCATGCAGTCCTGTAGAATAAGAAAAAAGCCCACCTGATGGGATAGTCTCAATTCTGAAAGTAATGCTATTATGATTAGCCCAGCCTGATGTTAGCAGATAAATCTGGGCACGCTATAGATTTCAGGCATAGGACTGGAATTCTTTAATGCCACTGCTTCCTTTCGTGGCCAGCTCCGTATTCCAACAAACTGTGGAGCTGAAAGTTATAAGGTTTGCTGTTTTACACTTTAGCAATTAACTCCCATTTGAGGAGAGACATCAGTGTATTACATACAGTATCACCATTAACTGAATTTAAAGCTACAGAAACTAGTTAACACTTCATCCATTGCAACTGAGCTTTGCAGGTGGTGGAGACTGCTCTGCTCTCCCTTTGGCACCTCTAGTGAACTAAATGGAAAGACACCTGCTTACTACAAGGAGCTCCAAAACCAGCATTTCCAGGCATTATTTATCCCAAGTTTGTGATATTTTGGCGTTCTTTATCTGATACTCCTAGTTTTTAACCACAGAAACTTCCTTAAACCAAACAAAATCAAATTAAGATCTCCAGCTGGCTTCAGACCTAGTGTCATCGCAATTTTTTCATAAGAAGAGAACAAAACCTTGCTGCTTGCTGTTAAAGTCAGCCTCAGAAGGGTAGTGCATTAGTACTAGAATAGCCGTGATAATCAGAAGTTTACTACAGTGCTTATTTTAAATATTTTCTACCATAGCAAAGAGTGCCAAAAGACTTTAGGTTTCTCCTAGTGAGTTACTGATACTCAGCATCATGCATAACTGGACTTCCCTAACTGCAAGGGAAGAATGGAAATAAAGGAAAAGTAAAAGCAGCATAGATAAAACGACGCTTGAGAATGGAATATATATACTTAAAAACTAAGATTTTCAAAGCCAGTCAGAGAAATCACATTGCATCTCATAATTACAGTGGGAATGTCAACTCCGCAGTGGCCACTCTGAGAAGTTCAGCCCTAATTTTGCTGCTAACTCTCTCCAGTTGATGCCTCAAATTATGCCACCTATCAGCACTTTAAAACATTCTTCTCCAACGCGTGGTGACTCAGATCTCACTGCAGGCATTGGTAGACTTCTTCGCCTCCTCCAGAACTTTTATTGCCTGACTGACTTAATGAAATGTGGGCTTCTTTATTCTAATATCTACAGCAATTCTGTACTTAACTCTGAGTTACCTGCATTTTTATATTCATAAATAGCAATTTTCACATACATTTCACATTGTATTTGCAGATCTCAAAGCACTTTGCAAAAGATATTTCCCCACTTGCTTCGCAAAAGAGAAAGAATGAACTATCCCATTTACTCATTTGCTAAAATACAATTTTTAGCCCGTCACGATGGTATGATGTACTCTCTTTCATCAGGTAGTATTGTTATGCTAACAATACTAAAGATGGTAATAAAACACGCAATAACAGCAACCATTTTACATGTTGAAGCAGCAGGGAAAAGGACTCCAACTTGCACTCTAAAGATCCTGCAAAATCAACAGGCTCATTGTGCAGAGAAGCAGCTCTAGAGCCACTTCAAACTGAAGCAATAAAGCATGCGAACAGATTACCAGCTCTGAACTTAATCTAGTGCTTTACATCGTAGTCTTTTATAGCAGAATGCATTAATACCATGCTCCAATAAGCATAGCAATAGATGGAAAGACGTAATGGCGTCTCTGGATCCTAAATAATACATAGGAGGCTTCATATAGGGGGGAGCTCTTTGCTGCTGCTGTGGACCTGTTACTTTTCAGAAGTACTAAAAATTATTTCCTTCCATCAGCCTTAAAGGATGAATAAACCAGGCTAAAATGCAGCACGTTTACATTCAATATCCTGGCTTCAATAAAGTTTGGAGTCTTTCAGAAGATGTGGAATGAGTTTAATTTCAGCATCATTTGACTAAATCTTACCCCTAGGTTTGCTTAATTATAGAGACACTGGAAGAGAGATGAGATCATAAATCTCACACAGTGTTGGGAAGCTACGCTAGTTAAAATTCAGCTAATAGGAGAGAGGTGCCTCCTGTGAGATTCAGCATGGATACACCATAGAAACAATGGTAAAAATGCACAACTGTATTAATTATGTGCAATACTTACTAGCTTGTCTTTTCCAATATATTTACTGCACCACACTCCGAACATTTGTAAGTGCTTTATTATTCATTTCTCAAACACCCAGCACATGGTGCCTCCCTGTGTCTCTTTTCACCTAATTCCTAGTGGCTTCAGAAGTAAGATAGAGAGAGAGGAGAAAAGAGCATTCTCATTCTTACAGAGAGCCACAGCCCAGAGGAACAGAGTGATTTCTTCGGCACCTCACTGGGAGTTTGTGTGCAACACAATGAAAACCAGATGTCCCTCCTGTCATCCCAACTTGCTACCAGTATTTTTAATAACTGACTCAGATAAAGATAAAATCTTTTTAATTAAATGGCCTTGGGTTTCAAATAAAGATGTAGTTGTTCACAGGTTTTCTTGAAGCACATCCCTATTCATACCAACATAGCCGAGAACTGCAAGTTACTCAATAGACCAATCACAGAAACAACAAAAAGCAGAGACAGCACACAGGCGATCAAATTAAGACCCAGCCGATCTTAAAACTTCCCCTGCAATTCTGTCTATTTAGTCTTTTGCTTTGTATATTTTTAAAAGACAGTGTGACAGGGAGAAAAGGTACAAAATATTCTCCACAGATGGTTTAGAAAAATTGTAAACGGAACTCCAGAATGAGGCTTTTATGTCTGGGCTACTCTGATAAATCAGACTACTGTCAGTCCCAGGTAATGTAAATCGCATAGTGCAGTTTTGATGTGACAAATGCATTGATCCTTGCTGATAGTTGTTTTGCATCATTTATTTGAAACACACACCAAGCCAGGCTTATAAGAAAATTTTCTTAACCTGACATAAACTTCTCAATTGACTTGAGTCAAGTTTTGTTGCAAAATGCAAATCCTGAAACTTTCTTCCAGATTGTTTTTTAATTAACACCTTGCTCAGAGCTAATTCACAGCCTTTAAAACGAGCCAGTGAGACACTTTGATCTCTTTTCCTCTACACCATACTTTTTGGTTGATGGGGAAAGCTTCTCCTGGACTTCCTGTTTAAATACTTCTGGTACATGTTAAACAATAGCCTGGTTACATCTTTCCCTCATTATCCGGGGCGTAACACAGCATCTCACCTTTTCAAGTACAGTGTATAATTTGTTCCAAATAGCAACATCTGTGACTACACTGCAGTCCTATTCAAGCGACATACCTGCATTGTTCAAGTCCAGCATCACTCTGACGTACCTGCTAACAAGGACTTGGGAGTGTTCATTCATGTAAGCATGCATTTATTGTCATGCTCCAGTCTTTTGTCAGTGCTACACTTAATCCTGGATGTGCTCCCACTAATCAAAAAGCCGGCATGGCAATCTAACTAAAAGCAACCAGCTTTGCAGACCCTTTCTTACTAAAACGAATACAGTAACTGTCTGCTTCAGGAGTATGAGAAGCAGCATTGCAGAACCCTGTCTGAGAAAAGCCTTCAGATAGCCCAGGAATTGCTTTGTAGCACTTGGCACGCAACACGGCATATAGTTAGAGGAAAGATTGTGTATCTCCAGTATTACTCAATATCTTGTGACCAATAGTAGAAACTAAGTCCTCGGGTCAGCCTGAACCTTCTGCACAGCTTCTGGTGGTGATTGCTTTAAGTTGCAACTTAGGAACTTCTCATTGAACTCTTCTGGAGTTAGATCTTGCACACACTATACACAGGCTACAAATGGAGCTTGTGCCTTTGAGAGTTATACTAAATAGAAGATTATCCTTTAAACAGCTTCATGTATAAGATGGTGATCTTAGCATCTACAGCTCTCTCAAGGAGAGAGAGAAACAGGCTGCTGCAGAATTCCCTGACTTACTGCACATGATGTATACTGGTTAGGATCTCTCCACGCAGGGCTGATGTATCCATAAAGGTGGCAGAAGCTCAATTCCATGGCATATTTTAATTTCAAGTTTTTATCTATTATATTACATGTATATTATATCCAGATACAATTCTGAGAATTGTCTTTGTTCCATTATGGTGTTACAGAGAAGAGAGCAAAACTCATGGTAGTTCTACCTCACGTATCTAACCAGTTCTCTTTGTACTTTTCATACAAACTTCTCAAAAGTGCTGCATTTGTCTTTCTCACTTCCATTCACCTATGAAACTCTTTCCAGACTGCTAGATATATGGGAGAGAGCCCAATTAACTTTTAACTAAATGTCCTCTCTCTTGCTCTCACAAATTATTCCTATAGAGAACGTCTTATGCAAATTCTTACGTGTGCTGACTCTAACAGACCAATACCTGTAATGATACTGTACCAAATCAAAACTTTACAATCTCTTCAAAACAGCACTTTTATCTGGCAGTTTGTTTTTGTGCTTTTATTCTTTGGAGTACCAGACACCTGACATTTTGTATGAAAAATAATAAAAAAATCTTTCAAATAAACCAAACTAAGAAAAAGATATTTCTTCCAGTATTTTTTTTTATTATAGAAATGCTATGTTGGAAATACAGCTAAGTAGCCTAAAATCTTGATTCTGTTCTTTGAGACACAAAATAGCAGAACAATTGACATTTTCTACTGATTATACACAGGGTAATCCACAGAGAGAAAAATAAGAGTAAAGAGATGGAAAACTGAACTGAGTGTTTCACTAGTGCTGCTGTTGTCTGAATGTTAATCAATAAAGCAATAAATAAGCTGCCAAGTTAGGCATATCTTAGCTGTGGATTTTGGCCATAATTCTCTAGAGCACGTTTAGGGAGAGAAAGAGGTTGATTTCTATCGAATTTGTATTCAAATTTAAGCTGTAGAAACAAAATACAGATCTTCAGTTAACACCAAAGGAGTCCTCTCTTCCCACTTCAAGAAAAGAATAAAAACATCTTTTTGCTACCATGTTCGAAAATCTGAACTTCTCTGAGAGCTTATAAGCAACAAGTCTTTCATTTTTTTCCTGTGAATGTAGGTAGGAAAAGCATAGCATCAACAATTATGAATTGAATACTTTAAAAGAGAACTGAACTTGTAAATATACCAAATAAGATAGGTACACAGCCTTAAGATTTGTACTACATATATCTTGCACCCTCACAGGTTTTCGGGACTTTGGTAGACACAACCATGGCTGACCTGGTAGTCCTTCTTTGAGTAGGAGGGTGGATCAGAGACCTCCAGAGGTCCCTTAAACCAACACTTCTCTGATGCTGTATGAGTTTCAAAGGAAAACAAAACAAAAAATATTTTTACTTCTTTCGTTATTCTATCTTCTTATTCTATTTCATCAATATGGTTAAAAAAATAAGAAAAAAGCTTATATTTACCAGAAGGAACATTTGTGAAAACAGTCAATTGAGAAATAATGGACAGTCAGAAGACTTATCCAGGTAGAAAATAATAATAATAATTAAAAAAAATAAAATCATGTGACACCTGTTCCAATCAAAGCCAAACAAAAAAGCTGAAAAATAGAAAGGTATTTAAGATACTACATTAAGCTAAACACTACATAACGGAAGCAAAAGTAGGGACAGTCTGTACTCTATGAAGAGTACAGCACACCCTCTTCAGAAATACAGCTCTGCACTGGAGCAGAAAACAAAGTGTGATAATCCAAGAGCAAATTAATTAATTGGAATTAAAGGAGGATTCTTTAGGAATTAGAACAACCTGCTTCAGCGGTGGTGTTCTGAACAGATTTATTAATGTACATCTGCTATTTTTCTATATTATTAAAACATGGAGGCCCATTGACCTTACTTCGTGATTATCTAAAATTCTTCCATTATTTTCCAACATTAATGTTTAAACCTAAAATTACTTCAGAGCGCAGACCTTTCCAAATGTTTTCGTTTCCTTTCTGAAACATGCTTTCCAGATGGGTGGTTGCTCTCCAACTATGACCACATCTCCAGTTTATCTCTGTAGAAAGAGCGTTTTATAAGAGAAGTCATAGACATTACACTAGATCTTTTTATTTCTACTGGAAGCAGGAGAGGTGGGATACAAACTGAATAGGAGTGTTTTCATTTTCCCAAGGGAACCTGCAGGGACCAGCCTGCTTCATTTAATTTTAAAGGAAGAATTATGGAGACAACAAGCTCACAATTAATTTCAAAATATGTTTTCTGAATTGGCTTTTTCCCCCATGGAGGGAACCGCGTATGGCAAACCAAACAGAACCCACTTTTTTAGTGAAAACTGGCTGCCCCTCAGTTAAAAACAAAAAAAAAAAAAAAAAAGGTTTTTCATTGGTAATAACTCCTGAAGGTTGCAGTGACTGGTGTGCTTTATTTCTCATTGTTGATTATGTGTATGATCTTTGCAAAAATAACTTTCATCATGTAAGCCCAAACTCAACTTTCTGTGCATATACACATCTTATATGGACTATCTTCACACAACACATCATCACAGTCTGAACAAGGGTGCACAGCAGATCTCAGACTCTGATATACAGGACCTCAATACTGGACCATCAACAGCTTTCCTGATGTTTAGCAGAACTATTGCTCTTCCTAGCACAGTAGGTGGTTAAAGACCATTTTAGATTGCTGCCAGAACATAAACGTGCTACAAGTCAGCTAGTTTCTATGGAAACCACACTCAGCAAGACAGACATGGTAGGTCACTGCTTCAACAAAAGATAAACAAACCGGGAATAGCTAATGTGTGAAACCTCAAATTATTTTCCCTTCTCAACAAGAATGCTGTTTGCCCTCAGTGATAACTCTGGTTAAGAAGCAGCACATGCAGAAAGCATAGACTGCATGCTCCGATAGTTTTCACTAATTTCGGAAACACATTTTCGGCATTTTAAAAAGACTTAATTTTGAGAGGTGGTGATCCAATGCACAATTCCTTCGAAGGTCTCAGGTCTGATTCCTTAAAACAGTGAGATACTCAAAATTATCCGTTATCTCTAAAGCTGAAATCTTCATTTGAAAACTGTCCCCATTCATCCATCATAGTTTAGTCTCTATCTACTTTAATGCATCACAAGGAAGATTTTATAACACAACAATCAGTGGTGCCATAAAAATAAAAGCTGGGTTGTCAAACTTCGAAGATACTTGAATGCTCAAATCTCTTAGGAGCATGTGTACATTTCAGTTAAGCTTTTCAAAGAGGTAAAGTCCCCAAATGATTGCATTACTTTGTTTAGTCATACCAATTCAAAAAACAAAACCAAAACAAAACCCCCAAACATTTCTACCTCCTGATCTGAAACAACTAGAAAATTCAATCCAAATTAAAATTGATAACAACAGGAGTTTCTCTGCAGCAGTATACCCTCACCAGCAAATACTCTATTTACCAAGAATATTCATCCCAGTGAAAGAGGAACACTGCAAGATAAATGGAAATGGGCACAAAAGGGTTACAAAAGGCAATATGAAGATTATTTTCACATTCAAATATTCATGTTTTTCTACTATTCCTGAAGTTTTATAAATAACATAAGAGCTAGCTGGCGTAGCAAGAGACCTAATTATAAACAAGTTATAATTAAGTACCATCTCTAAATTATATAATGTAATATCAATATAAATGTATTCATTATGTAAATGGTTATTTTATTGCTCATTTAAAATACATAATGAAAATGCAGATAGTAGGTGGACAGCATGCTAAATAAGGGCACAAATGAAGGAAACATATCTTGGCAGAGACAGAAGACGTAGGTGTGAAAGAACAAGAGCAACACTTAGTTGTCTCTTTGATAACAGACAAGAATATATGCTCATGAGCTGGTCTCATGCATCATATCCAAGTTTGAAGATTTCAGTCATCAGAGACTTGCACCACATTTGCTTTGAATTTCAGGAGCCGCTCTCCTTTCCCTCTCAAGAGGGCATGAGAAGAATGAAGAGGAGACATATGCGCCCAAACTCCTGCCATTTTCTCTACTAGAATCTCAGTCCAAAATAAACCCAAGAACTCCTCCCATATGTGAGGATGACCAGCACTAAGGATTGAATAAAATACTTCAAGAGCTTAAAACCCAGGTTTTTTAACTACTTGAGCTCCTAAGGCAGGCAGCCAGAGGCTAAAGAACTCATGTTTTCTGTGGATCAGGCCAGGTTGAATACTTACAGGCACGTGCTACGCAGGTAAATTTCTGAACAGGACGAAATGACTATTCATCACCCCAGACCAGAGCCAGGAATCTAGATACTCCAGGGGAACTGTATTTGTAATTATTTCAAACCAGCCAGCATATATCATTATTAACCATGTTTACAGGTCCTAAGTGCAGAGCGCAGCTGGATCAGCTATCAAACACTGTGTCGGTTCAGACAAATCTCCATGAAAAGCAGTAACTGCTCTATGGGGCACCTAACTGAGTGCTCATACTCAATTTTGACAAGAACTGTATTTATTTTGCCAGAATGTGAAGGAACATGATCTGGCATTTCCCAAAGAAGCCTTTCTTTCTTCCTCTCTGTATTTAATGTCTTGACTATTTTACAACCCCTGGTTCCAGCTACTGTGGTTGCCAGCTTGTACACACTTATTGACAACATTTAGCTCTTCAGATTTAATGTAAGAAAAACATTGGTCAGTGATTTTAAAAATAGTTCCTCATTTTGAGCATCTTTCCTGTGAAATTGGAAGTGTAAAAATTAGTAGTTCTCAGCATGCAAACCAAATATACAAATATCCTTTAAAAAGAAACATTCTGCCAAATATTTACTCAAATCTACTCAGAGTCCTACAAAAAGCTTCAAGCCAATTCCCAGCTCACTCCCTTCAGCTTCTCTCCAAGCTGTTTTTTTTTTCCCAAGAGGTCCAGCATACCCTTCGCTTCCTTTTACCTCAGACATCTCCTCTTTAATGTCTTAAAATTAATAATAATACTACTCATCACTTAGCAGGATTTATCAGCCACACTTCATATCGTTTCAGCACTGGTATATGCCCACCGCTCTCTTAACCACCTCGTGATCTACAGCTTGCTCATTGTTCAGCATTGCTGCTGGAGTAAAAGAAAAATCCTCTTACCATGTATTGCAGTTTACCAGACTCCTGATGGTTACCTCCACACTAAGCAATTCTTTGAAAACAGACTCATCAGGGGAAATCCCACTTTGCAGATACCAGGCTTGGCTGAAACAACAGGTAGGGAATGTCCTTTTGTTAATTAGGCTGCCTTACAGCTGGTTTGGCACATCCTCCTATTATAATTAGTAACACTTGGTTAAGCCCAAAACCCCAGAAACTGCACAGCTTCATTGGTGTTTGCAGTGAAAATCTAACCAAAACACCACCAGCCCCCAGGCACCGTTACAAACAACCAAAAAATCTTTCAGACTAAAATTACATGCATTTCAGCATAAATTTTCAAAAGAATTAAAGGTGGATTTCCAGGCCTTTTTTTTCAAGCTGTTCTGGGAATTGCTGATACTTCAAAGCTTCGCTGTTTTATTTACCTCATCACCACTTTTGGACTGAAAGTCCATTCCAAAACTCAGAAAAACTTAAATTTCGTTAGTGAATAATTTGTTTTAATAAATGAAAGCTTTGTCAAGTTAGGGAGAGACAGATGCCCAGCTTGCAAGCATTTAAGCATGCAGAGCTGTTCCCTCATTTATGGCACGCTTTCGCAGATGCTCCGCTATGTGCTTGAATATGCATTATGAGTAGTCCCATTACCTTAAATGGGATTGATTCCAGCGTATAAAACTGGGCCAGAATGTAAGGCTGTGCTGCAGTTGGATATTAAGCAGTCTTATTTACTTTAATGAGTAAGATATACATATCCTAAATGGTTTTTTTTTTTCCTCTTTCTAGACAGGAATGAGGTTATTCTCTACAGGCATCACATATGTAGACTGAAAACCTTGATCTTATTTTCCAGGCAATTCTTCCTTCAGTAGAGTTTTATTCTGAAATATGTTCAGAGTTTGAATTTTACAAAAAGATGACTCAATTTTGTATTTTGAGATGCCAACTTGTTTTCGTTCAAATGAGCACCACTTTCTGCTCCAAGTCAGGATGCGAGCAAGTTAATAATCCTCTTTTATCCTATCCACTCTCTCACGCAGGACAAAGGAATTCCAGTGATGCCTTCCTCAGAAATATCAGCATAAGCACTCAAACACTACAGAGGCAGTGTAGAAAACACAGAGATACTATTTTCTGGAGCCTTTACTCTGAGCTTCACAAATGATTGCTCTAATAAATTCATCTGGGCTTTACCCTGTTCAGTCATGCAGCGGAGGAGAAGCCAAGATGTTAACTTTGTCTCTGCCCCAGCTAGTGGCCATATCAGTGGTCAGGTCAACCAGCTCCATCCCGCACATGGGTCAGGAGAGTGGGATGGGAGCAGGACCAGCTGTGAGCAAACACAGTTCTAGGAGTCTTACACCTGATGCATGACATCCATCAGGTCCGTTCCTGCATAAGGAAGGTAATTAATCTTTTGTTGAAAGCTATTTAGTTTTGCTGTCTTGGAGCACACAAAATACGATACCTATTCACAAAAGTTTGAGCTATCTTTTCGAAGGTAGAATCTGGAATCTATTGTTAAATGAATAAAATTACTCAGTGTCCTCTATAAGTGTGCAAATGCTATGATTTGCTCAAAGAATACTCAAATAAATACTTCTGGACTCTTAATTAGCTATGCATAGCAGGCTGAATCTCTGAGACCATGTTTTTCCAGTGGTCAAAATTCCATTATAACTGGCCTTTTATTTACATGAATGCAAACTGTGTTTTCATCAAGCCTTCCTAGCACCTCCGCCACAAAATTTAAAAACAACCCTTTCATAAGCCATTACTAAGTGCCGGTACACAGTCTTCACATAGGTATTTGTGCTGCAGAAGTCTGTCCAAAAGGATTAAAGCTATTGACAAAAATGAGGGGAAAAAACTGCAGCAACTTGCATCATGCATTATACATAGCATGAGAAATCCCAGTGGCACCCAGACATTGGAGGCAAAATTTCCTCCTCAGATCCTCATGGTAATAGCTGAGTTGGGTATTCTGCGCACGGAGAGAGAGCAGATTCCCCCAAAGTCAGGCTGACATCAAGGTACAGTAGCTGAATATCACCATTCAGTATAATCCCAGGAGGAGGAATTTGCACTGAATTTCTAACACTTTAATGCACATGTGTGAATTTAAAGGGAAGGTGATGGAAAAGCAAGAGTAATATGTGATTTGAGAATTTTTAAGGGTAGAAATAAACCAATGTGTGAGGGTCTGGAGGTGACATTTCAGCCAAAGGAAGAAAATTCAGCCCCCAGTTATTAAGTTTAAGGTGCTAGTTTCAAGGCTGTGGAGTCAAGTCATTGTATACCTCAATATAAAACTACTGTCATACAAGTACAAGCAGTGTTACATCATCTTTAACCTCCATTATCTGAAGTCATATTAACATGCGAAAGTCAACTGCGAATAGTGAGGGGAAAGAACTTAATGTGTCACAGAACAGAGGTAGGATTTTGATCAGTGGATGGAAAAACATCTCTGCGATGATACAGCGTGGAAACATTGCTAATGAAACTTGCTGTGTCTAAATCTTTTTTTTTTTTTTTTTTTTTTTTACACCATTTGCCATACTGACTTTATTAAGTGTGAGTTAGGAAATCCTCCCAACTCGTGCAGAAGAATGGATACTGGGTGAATTCTAAACTGATGATGTTTCAGGGAAGAAGCAGAAATCATCTCAAAATTCATCAGATCACAGTGTGAACAGGCAAAATGTTCACCCCACTATAGCTGCTTGGAGCTTCAAGCAATTACTCGAAGGGTATGATCTGAAGATTTCATCCTGTATTTATCCAAAAGGTTCAGGCTTATTTTCCTTTCCATTTGCCTAGGAAAAAGCTGGCAGAATCAGTCTTGTGGCACTTTTTTTTCTTCTTCTTTTCAGTTGTTGCTCAAGATGCAACATAATTACTTGTTTGATATTTATTTGAGAAGCAAACTCTAGAGCCTAAATCACAGTGACAAGCTTTCTAGCAAAATATAGCTAGTTTCCACTACTTTTTTTTTTTTTTTTTTAAAAAACTTCTCAGGATTCTTTTCTCCTCACATTTCACACCAGGGACTTTGGTGTGACTGTCAGCTAGAAAATTATCAATTAACCAAGGGAACTCTTTCCTTCTCTACAGCTCTTCTCATTAGTGAGAAGAAAAGGAGGAAAACAAAGGAACTTTATCTGCTTTATCTGGGTATTTCTCCATATAGTCAAGATTCAGTCATAAGACAATACCGTAGAATCAGTCATATCATGCACTCCTCAGTAAATGACACTATTTACAAGGCTTGTAAAAGGCCTCCATTGCTCCTAATTTTAAATGAGATTGAAGAACCATTATTGAATGCGGTGATTTAAGTGGTTAAGAATTGGTCCTTGCCAGGGAGAGTCCACTCCTATCCCTGTCTCTCTCGACACCTCTGCACTGGACAAGCTCTGACAAGACCTTTTCTCAGGAGCTGCTGAGGGATCCTTTTGTCCTCAGGCATTCAGATCTGCTTTGCTATGGGACTGCTAAAGAAAGGATGGAAAGGAGAAGGGAAGGAGTTTCCCCAGGGACTCTTTCACCTTCTGCAAGTATAAATTCTTCCTTGTACTTTTAGCCCCAAAGGTCTACCTATGACTGTGCTCAAGGAGATGTGTAGAAAGGCAGCTCACAAAAAGCAAGGAAAAGCAAGCTGCCTTCTTACCCTCATTAAAGTGAAGATGCTTTTTAAAGAGGGAGGAGGAAAGCTCAGTGAAGGAAGGAATGGAGGAGGTAGGGAACTCCATGTCACGCTGGGAGAAGAGAAGAGCGAAGGAACACTCTAGACTAGGCATTTCCTGGGAATTGCAGGGATCTAAGCATCACATGCAAACACAGCCCAGGTTGTGACAATGCTGGGATTTTACATAAATTATAGGTGCCTCAGTGGAGAAATTGGACCCCAAGTTAACAATACTCCAAAACAACATATGAACAAAAATACTTTAATCATGGGTAACTTCCATATTTCCACAGATACACTTGGGTAAAAAGCTGGGGTAAGGGAATCCACATTGGGGATAAGGGATTCTCATACACATTCTCACAACTCTAAAAAAGTCCCTTTACTTCTCTTTAGGTAGCTGCATATCTTAGCCTCAACAGTTATTAGTAAGGCTCTAAAATTGTTCACTTCTTGAGGCTAAGTATGTAAAACACTGCAGGTGTACCTCAATAATTCATTAATCAGTGTAGTACCACCATAATTAGCAAGGTAATATATGCATAAACAAAAAGGTAATCAACATTAAACATTTAGAAAAATATTATTAAGACAACTTCCAATAGGTGCTAGGTTTTAAAACACTAAACATATATTTATTTTGCATTATTAAAAAAACCCTCTGAATCCATTAAGCAAGTAGAAAACGAGAAAACCTATATGCCAAACCAACCCAAGCTTCTCCAACTTGCAGTCTACTGCAGAATTATGGCCTAAATGTCTTTGTAAAAATATTGTTTCATAAAAATTATACTTTGGTCCCCAGGTTTTCAAAATAAAGCTGCAATTATAATTGGATGGACTCTAATTTTGCTACCACATGTCTGATTTTCTTCAGCACATTCAATTTGGTTTCAGTGCGTGTGTAGCATTGAGATGCTCTACAGTGCAACACAGCCGGAGCACGTCAGCCTCAAAACACGTGCACATGCAACTTCTCTGCCCTATTTTATGTGGGATTTCTTAATTGTCATTTTTAGCAGGAAATCTGCACAGGGGAGTGTGCATATACATTTCTACAGACCTCTAATGTTGTAGCTCATTCATATAACAAATGTTAGTCCTTTTTTTTTCCAGGTTTTTTTTTTGCCTTGGTATTTTTAAATAAGATGCTTCTAATGCCCAATGAATTCAAAGGAAGGAGGACTGGTTCGTACAGTTTTGAGTTTTCCAAGCACTGATGGTAAACTGCACTCCAGCATTACAGTTTTGCAGGACTAACTATGTCATGCCCAGTTTAACATCAGACAGATAAGTGTTATTAAATGAGCCCCTAAATGTAATAGAATTATAGTGGGGAAATGTAGTAGTAAAGTAAATTATCTCTATATGATCACATAACATGGAAATAGGCTTTCTCCACTTTAAAGTACCTTCAGACACAAAGTTTATCTCTGGTATTTTAAAGACGACTTGCTGAATGATGCTGCACACTGTGCAGCTAAATGTATTTTAATTGTTTTAATTTTTGTTTTTTTTTCCCCTAATAAGCATGGAGATATTAACCTTGTTTGCTTAGCAAAACTAGTCAACAATTTGTGCTAATTCATTTTATTGTAGTTTTTCTCTTGGAAATAGCAGTGGGCTACACCTAACTAGCTGTTTGATTTGGACAGCAACGAACTGATGAAATAAAATAAAATCCATCTTAAACTAAATACTAATAAACCACATTTATGGCTGAACAGCTATTCACATATTTTCTCAAGACAAACTTTCATAATGAAATAGACACTTTTTACCAATACTTTAAAAAACAAAAAAGTAATCTAGAAAATGATGCAATGCCACAGCTCTTTCAAGGTTGGTTGGTTTTTAGGCCCTTAGTGAGGAGCATGGTATTATGTCACAGCCAGACTTGCTTCTGCCCAGGAAACGTTTAGAATTTACAGCTATGCCTTCCAACACCACTCACAGACTTTAGATTAATAAAAATATATTGTCAAACTTCAGATTAATAAAAATCGGCCATTAAACTCCATTTTCCCTTTGCTCCCAAGGTTGTGTCTAAACATACATTGAGAAATGTAATATAATATATCCTCTACCTAATGTTTGTGATTTGTTCTTACTTAAGAAACATTGCAGTGTAAAGATGACTTATATGCTTACCTCAAACAGTCACCTAGCTGACAACAGGTCTAGGGGAACTCAGCAATGCCTTAAAATAGTTACATTAACACATAGCCTTAAAAGCCACCTGTACTTTAAACCTTTCTTTAAACAAAAATATTAATTTCCACAGAAAAAAAAAAAACAACCAACCAAAAAAAAAAACCCAGAGAAAGTCTTTATTTTTAATAAGACAAGCACTTGAAAAGCAGTTATATTTTCGTAAGATATATTCCATCAAATTATGCTCTTGTACTCCTTAAAATTTTTAGAAAAACAACAGGTTTGATCTTCTCTAGCCTAATTACCTGAGAAGACCTTGATATAGAAAAGCACACTACTAAATGTTATTTACAGTTCTCCTTTTTCCTATAGATTGCAATACCAGCAGCCTGGTATTTTTCACACAAAAAGGAAAAAAAAAAAAAACAAACCCAAAGCCCTGCTCAAAGAATACACAATTAATACTTTGGATAACCAGTGACAGCATTATTTAACTTATCCCATAAGCTTAAAAGAAGAAAAAGACTTCTAAAAGCATTTATAGTGCTTCCTCAATTGGAAATTGCTTCTTTAGTAAATGTGTTAAAACAAAAAGTACTTTTCTTCTATGACTCTGCATCAGGCAAAAATCACTTCATGACACAAAAGATTTCAGGAAGGAAAGACCATCACAAAACCCCATAAATAACAATCTTTCCTAACTCTAAATTAAACTTTTACTAATATTTATTGCACATGCTTATCATCATACATTACAGAAAACATAAGACAGGACTGTAAAATAGAGTCAGATAATACTGCGGATAGTAATTGGAAAAGATATGAACGTGTATTTCTGTAGACATATATGTATTTAGGCCCACATATCTTCAGGGTATAGGTAACCAAAGCCATGCCACCATAATATGTTACAGAGGAGAAGGAAGAATATGACCTTCAGTTCATCTTTTATCTACTGCTTGTGGAAAACTAATGGGCTTAATGCTTGCCAGAATGTTAACAAATGCAGTGTATCATGGGATGAGATGGGGAAAAGAATTGCCTTATTAACAACTAGTGAATCCCAGGTGTTTGGACATGAACTGTGGTAGCACAGTTTTGTTGTACATCCAGAATATTAATCCTGGCTCCCAACACTGACTTGGCACATGGATTAACTTAAGACATTTTATTCTCTATCCTTTTTATTTGTAGGATTTTAATCCTCACCTTTGGTCAGTCCTCCTTTGCCTCCTGCTGTACACCATCCTGCCTGTTTTCCCATTCCCCCTGGAAGAAGTAGATTGAATTGCATTTCTCCCTGAAAGAAACATCGTTCAGTGTATGTGTCAGCTACTTCTTTTTTTAAAGCTGATATACTCTTCATTTTTCTCAATTCTTTATCTCATCTCCACTACAACAGAATGTCAGTTAATCAGGATGACTTTTGTTTGAATTTAGCAATTCCCTAAATGGGGTATAGTTATTAGCTGAGATTAGATCTACATAAATACCAAGGTATTTGAACTGTTCTGTCATTTACAACTTCAGTCCCTGGTGTCTTGCTAGGATATTCCAATTTCAGTTTGAAAGTACAAGTCATGCTAAATCCTACTCTTACAATTTATACGTCCATCCTCCCAATCTCACAAAGTACACCATTATTTTAAGATTTAATCCCTTATTACTAGTCCAGAAATCTGCTAATTTAGCACTAAGCAATTCATGCTATTGTTTCCTTTGTTCACGTACAGTTTTCTTTGTATTAGTTTTTTCATTATTCCATTATTATTTCCAGATATTACCTACTACCAATATAGTCTTTATTGCATCACCAATAACACCCATATGCTAACACCTACATGTCTTCAAAAGATCATCAAATGTAATCCTTATTTATTTCAATTCCCTCTCATTTAAGATGCCTCTGTTCTGACCCTGTTGCAAAACACAATGTTTTTTGGCCTTTGATAAGGCTAAAATAAAGTGAGAGGCTAACAAAGTGTTGCAGGAACCAATCCCCAGTGGAGCTACTGACTCTGCTGTTGCTGAATTACTCTTGGATGGCGCCTCATCAGCAGATCAGCCCAGCAGGACATCTGAAGACATGCTGTTGTTTCCCACTTGTTTAGACATCACCTGGTCCTCCAAGATGCACTATTCCTGTTTAGCCCAGACACAACTTGGGTGTAAAGCGTGGACAGTGTACATCAGGCCACCTTGATGTACAAGGACAGAGATGATTACTGGCAATTTTCCCCCTCCTCCGTAACTCAGGGATCATGGCTCTGCTTCTACCCTAATTAAGTTCATATAAACTACAATTAGTTTTTCCTGTTTACCAATTAGCCTGGAGGATTTGCTGAATATATTTTGATGCTCAGCCACCAGGTACTTGCAGAAAATGCAAATTATGAGCTATGAATTCATTTGTAACACAGTAGACTCTAAAGAAAGAATGAATGCTTAGCCATTTATTCATGTGATAACATCAACTACACAAAGCAATTCTTGTAAAAATCAATGGAGTCTTATGTCCTGGCAGTAACATGTGGATTAAAAAAAAAAAAGCAAAACCAAATATACAGAACATATTTATAAATAATCTAACTCATTTTTTCCTCTATTTAATTCAGAAAGCTCATATTATCTCGTCTAAATTGTGTTGTCTGATATTTCTTCCAAATTTTATGAGTGCTATAAATGGTTACTGTAGTATTTTTTTAAACTGGTTCTGTTGTTTATTATCTACTTGTAAAGAACATTAATATAATGAAAAAAACCTTCCTATAAACTCTCTGATGCAGTAAGATTTGGGGGGGGGGGGGGGGGGGGGGGGGGGGAAGAATAGGAAAATCTTTCCATTCAAGTAAAAGTGTTTGAGCTTTGCCTAAAGATAACTGGAAGACCAAAATAACTACTGATTTATCAATAGGTGCAGTTAATGTTCCTTAACATCTTCCCATTAAAAAACTAAGTTTCTAAGTAGTTTTCTTTTAAAATTACAGGATAATGTTCCTTCTAATAAGTACGGTTTTCTTTTTAAATTGCAGGAAAATGTTGCTTATAAGAAGTATTTTTACCTTGTCACACACGAGCTCAAATATTTTTTCCAATGCGATTTCAGAGTCTAGTTTATGAAACAAACGATAAAAAGATTCTCAAGTGACTGAGAAGAAAAAAAAAAACAACCCAACAACCAAACACCACACAGCCCTCTTAAGTGAGTGCAAAAATTCCTGAAGGAAAGTGCAATTTTTTTTAACTTCCAAGTTACAAAAATCCCCCCAAATTCTCTTAAAATGCGTGCTTTTGATCCAGCTCCATTTCCCTTAAAAATGTTTAGGGTGGGAGCCACCTGATGCCAGTGTGCATCTGCCCCAAGCTCACTGTCTAGGTTCCCTTTAACAGTGAAGACAAAGTTGTACCTTTAAGGCACAAGGCATCCTGACCTAAAGCAGACATTTGAGATAGACCAGATGACTAGCTTGGATGCTTTCCCATGTTGTCTACCACAATGTTAGATTAAATCCATTCTTCAGACCAGTTTTTCTGAGTTCCCGAATCCTCACATTTAGACAGCATCCATCCAGAAGGATCCCCACGTACTCAACTGATGCCAATACTGGCATCTATCCTGCACTTCTTCACAGCGATGCTTACTAAAATGAGAGGTTACAACAGAAATGGCATCTTTCATCCCAAGAAATAACACAGTGACAACAGCTCAGATGGCTCAACAGACATCTAAACTGAGGACCATGCCTACAGTAGGAATGCACTTACTGCCACAGACTTTACCCGGCCAGTCTTAACAGTTCATTGATTTACTAATGTCAAGTGGGCTTGTTTTACCAAGGAAAAGAAGGAAAGTTTAGCAAGCGCTTCAGCAGTTTAACAGAATCCTACAGTATTCAGTGCAGAAAACAACCAGGGTGTTTACACTGTTCAGCTCCCTACTTTTTCTCCATTCCATAGGAAGTGTTTTTTCAATACAACCCAATCAACACACTTGTCAAACGACTCATTTTTCTAGACTCATCATGGCCGCATCTCCACTTTCAGAAGCAACCTTGAATAACATGAAAGTTGACTTCCTAGTACACCCCAAGTCAATCAACAAGCTCCAATAGTTTCCTGATTACATTAGTTGTTTCTGGACAGTTTTACAGCAAAACAAAAAATATCTTGAAAAAAATCCTTGGTGAACATGAAACCTTTAGTGAGTTTAATCTAACACATCTTTGATTTTAACTGGTACAGACATGACAATAATTCTCTCTCACACAATTATTAGAAAAAAGAAAATACTTTTTATGTAGTGCTACTTTTTAAAATTACAGCACAAAATTATCATGGGCAGTCAACATTGCCCATGCTCCTCTTCCTTAGTTAACCGGAAAGAAGATATAAAGATATACGATACTCTACCTGATTTATGGATGATATGGTTTATTGCATCACATTTAAGGAATAATCTCATGATTTTGTAGTATACAGCAATCGATAGCTGGTGAGTTTGATTAAATATTGAAGCTGAGGCATTTAATCAATCCTGATAGCCATTTATGGGAGGCACATTGAAGCGGAGGCATTTAATCAATCCTGATAGCCATTTATGGCAAGCACTATATACCGCAAAGCAATAAAGATAATGGCTATTATACAAAAACTATACCACAAAAAAAGAGAAAAGGAAAAAATATCTCCCACTATCTGAGAAGATGGGCCCTGTTAATATTCTTCAGATTCTCCAAAGAGATGATCAGTATATACAGTACTTTACTGAGAATCAAAATCTGTCCTTGACATCAATGCACTTTGGATGTTGATACTGTGATGATGGGAATAATCTCCACAACAGCCAATTTAGCCATTTTGGAAGTAAAACACTATAGACAGATCAGAGCTACCGGTGAAGAGCAGTGAGACGATGGAAAGTTATCTCCTTCTGAAGAACTAACAAGATCCTTAGAGATCCTGCGGCCAGCAGAGCCATCCATTCAGGTATTCCTGCATCACAGCCTGACCACTCGGTCAGGAACTGCATTCCCAAGGGGCCTGACTCTTCCCTGCCTTCCAGCCTGGCAGAGATTTACATCTGACAGTATGTGACTAGAAAGAAAGATTAAAATGCTGTGCGTCTGCTGCATAGCTTTTTTCACACCTGCTTCACACCCCCCCACCCCACCGAAAAAAACCCTCCAAACCCAACCCAGAGAATCCTCTTTCCTGCCCAGATCACTCCTTGAGGGAATCAATACTCACTACATTTTTGAATTTTAATCCTATTGAGAATATATATGAGGTTTTATCAAGTGTTTCTTTGCATGTAAAAGCTTTCCAGCTGCTTCCGCAGAGCAAAAGATGCAGTCAATAGTTTTACAATTTTTTTTGGCACATAAAGCAAAAGCAAAAAGCCATTCAAATTAAATAAACTTATGATGAAACCTCAATATTGTGAGCAGCTTTGGCTTCCAAAATATTGAGCCCCTTTATTTTTTATAGTCTGTATTTTGAAAGAAAATATCCATTTGATGAAGGCAACGGTGATGCTTATGCATATCTTTCCATAGCATTTTGGTCAAGGGTGGACAGATCTTCAGAGGCAGAATTATTACTGTTAAACCACTAAGAATACTACTTGTATGCTTTTGGGTCACACAGTCTTACTTTGGAAGCAGATAGCCAAATGTTTTCTCGAAGAACCAGGCTGGGTCATATCCTAATTAAATCAGGTTTAAGAGATTGTCCTAAGATAAATTATTCATTACAAGGATTCCTGCCCTTGCTAAAGGATTAGTCCTGCTCATTGTTAGGTTAACTATCTGTTTACCTGCCTTGCTTGTTAAATTTGCAGCCTGAGAGTGTGTCATGCCTCCATGTAAGTGTACTTGCATTAATGAGAAATGCAGCTAATCAATGGCTAGTACACATCTTCCCTTCCCCTTTCCTGCCCCTGGCATCCTCTCCCAGACAACCTCACTGCTGATGACAGCTTTCATGGAAAAGCATTCAAACAAAATGCAAAGCAGTAGTAGCAACTGATTCACAGCTTTCTAACACCACAATTATCATAATTACATTGTTTAACTGCAATTATCTTACCTGTTAAATGCACACAATAATTCATTTTTCCACTATGAATGTTCTTCACATGTATAATTTCAGCACTGTGTGTGCAACAGAAATGTAATAAAATTAAGTCACGTACGAGTGAGTTTTATAAGGTACGGTTCCAAGAGCTGTTAATTTAAAGCCATTCACAGTATATTTAAATTTTACAGGCAGTGTTATCAACGGTGTCACTGTAACACATTTATATTGCTTTTCTATTACTTTTGACTTTTGCATTCTCTTACACAAGGCAGGGGGATTCCATTAATATACTAGAAGACACAGTTAAGTGCTTCACCCTCTCAGAGAGTGGTAGTTACCATATTCATCTCCTCCTTCCCATAATTCTCTGTTTGGGTAGTTCAGTGACCCCAATATACAATGCTAGTAATTGGCTCCTTAAATTGAACGCCAGAGAATTTGCATACGCTTCCCTTCAATCTTCCCTCTCCTTGGAAAGGGGAAATCATAGAATTGTTATTTAAGAAACATTAAGAACTGGAAGGCAAGTAGTAATATGTAGTGGTTGGGGCTTGTGTGGTTCCCCCCCCCCCCCCCCGATGGGTAAATCTGAAGTATAAGTATTTTTTTAAAAAAATAAATACATAGCAATAAGTATCAAAAGCAGAACTACAGCCCAGCCATTGTAACCAACTGGATCCACCAGTCATTGAGACTTATAAAAGTCCTTCAAAATTAATTTAGCTTTTATTCAGAGCTGCTGACACTGCAGTGGCTTTGGCCAAGTCAATAGGACTTTCCAGTCCATAACCACATCAGACTGTAAAACTACCTGAGGTTTCCCAGGTATCATGGACATTAGTGCAAGTTGTGAAGGAAGAGCATTCCTCTTTCAGCACACAGCATGATGAAGATGACCTGGATTTTCTGTCTCTTCTACAGAACTAATGACAAACATTTTGCAAAACAGCAATCAAAAATAAGAGAAGTCATTAAATTATTAGAGGACAAAGTTGCCAACCTGAATAGCTGTCTTGTTTGCATCATCTGAAACTAACATCCACACATTTTATTTTCTATTGAAATATCTTCATATTAGGTGAGTTACAACATTTTCACTGCAATTCTTAGCTTTGGAGCTGTAGTGGTTTACCAAAGTAAAGTGAGATGTTCCTATGCCTGTAGCTGGTGTTTAGGTTCAGCCATTTTTCACAGAGGAAACTGCTACACGACAACAGAACCACTGTTTTTCTGGGATTTGGGTGGGTTTTTTTAATCCTGGCTCAAAGCCCAATTTCTGTGAACCAGAAGTGGTCCTTCTTAGTACATTTTATTCAAAAGGCTTTTATGTCTGAAGCAGAAGTACTTGTTAAGTAAAAGGATAATGAGTCCGCGAGAAGCAGGGCGTTCTGGAACGTGGGAAGTCTCAGCACCTCCAGTAAGAGAAATGGGTAGGCAATGCCACAGAACCAGATTGCTCAAGGTACCAGAGCTCTTCTAACCCACAAACACGTCATCTTACTAAGCCAGAGGTTGAATCAAAAGCTCTGTTTTTAAGACAAATGGTGTAAAATGGGCTATTGGATATACTAGCGTGGAGTATGGTGTTCTGAACAATGTAATTTTCCTTCTCAAATAGAATAAAAACATCAAGGGCCTCACATTTGAGCAGGGAAAATGGCCACTGTAAAAGCATTCAGAAATGCTGTGTCATACTAGCTACTTTGAAAGAAAATTCATATAGAATACACAAAAATGCAAATAGACACAAATATGGAAACCAGCTGAGTATCATGGCATCACCACACTGATTCAAGGTTCTTTAATGAAAAATAATAGTTTGGTAGATTAAGATGTAATTATTGAAGAAAGTGTAAGAAACTACAAACTTGAAAGTGAATGGATAGGGCTGCAGGAAAGGAAAGAAAAATCAAAAGCAATTGAGCTATTTCAGGGAACACTGCAACATACCTTTAGTGAGGCAACAAAGGGACTTTTGACAGTAGAGTGTTAGGCACGTATTTAAACAAGCCTAAGCGGAAAAAATATCAATTATAGTAGAGGCTCATAATTGTTTTAATAAGAAAATAATAGAATACAACAATAGAATTGTTAAGAAGAAAATGTCTGTTTCAAATTTTTTGACTGCCTAGAAGGCACAGGAATGATGATGTGTGCCTGCTCTGGGTACGTGAAAAAGGATCATCAATGTTCTGAAAGTGTGGGAACTCAAAAACCCTACAAGACATGTAGGGCTTCATATCAGAAGTTACATAAACAATTTTGCAATTAAGGCACTAAAGGAAAAGAAAGTGAGAAAATGAACAAGAAATAGTTGAGCAAAATAATTTCTGTATATTAGTTCTTTCTTAAATAAATTTTATCCAATTTCCTGGTGAGAATCATGAATTACGGCTGGGAGAAATGTAAGCATAAAATCAAGGTGAAAGATGTCATTTCTAGTCTCAGATCAATGTCATTTGATGCAGCCTTAATCATTAAACTGCGAGGGGAATCCAACTTTTACTTAATTTAATTAAAATATTCGAATCCTATTAGATTTGATTCTATAGAGAAAAATACTAAATGTTCATCACCTTAGTGTGTATTGTTGAACTATGCATTGACTAACTTGGCTAATATCAACCATTATTTTATTTTCCTATCTCCTTCACAGGAGAAAAGAGCCAGGTCATCACTCCAAAGACTCCAAAACCTGATAATCTGAGTAGAGGTCAGAGCTAAAATGCTTTAGTGCCTCCACTCTTCACTAAATTGACTTCTGAAAAAACATTTAAGCTTCTCAGTATTTGAATTCAGGGTGTTGCTTAAAGTACTACAGTGCAGGATGTGCTACGCTGAAGACAATGTTCACTTAAAGAGCTCATTTTAAATTTTACTAACTTTTCATATCTCTGCTACATGTTAGCAATGAACTATATAGACCAACTGGACTTGAATTTGGCTACCTGAAGCTGAAGGAGGGGAGATTTAAAGATATAAGGAAGAGAGATATAAGGGAGATTAGATATAAGGAAGAAATTCTTCCCTGTGAGGGTGGTGAGGCCCTGGAACAGGTTGCCCAGAGAAGCTGTGGATGGCCCATCCCTGGCAGTGTTCAAGGCCAGGTTGGATGAGGCTTTGGGCAACTTGGGCTAGTGGAGGGTGTCCCTGCCCATGGTGGGCTGGTTGGAACTAGATGGGCTTTAAGGTCCCTGCCAACCCAAACCATTCTGTGATGCTATGGTTCTGGGTTTTTTGCTTTAAATTTCCTTTCGAAACTATATCAACTGACAAATTCCAGAAAATTGAACATGATCTCCTTATTTCATCCTCTTACAATGGTAGCATATTTTAAAGTGACAGAAATAAAGTCACTGCATCTAGAAAAGATCCTGAATCTTTGACAATTACCCACATAATACTGTGGGAGAAAATTAGAAAGAAGAACTTAATTAGCACTATTATATTAATTCATGATCTGTACATCACCCAGAATATCTGACATAGCCCTTCTGACTTATTTGAAGGGAATTCTAATGACACATTCATTTCAGCAAAAGAAATATAATGACATTGAGATAGAAAAATAACTGTTCTCATCTTAAAAAAAAAAAGTTGCATTAATTCCATAGGGAAGCCAAAAAACCCGAGACATTGAAATAATTCCTGAGAAAGTGACAGGTGTTTCAAAACTAAGCAACAAAAAACATCAGTAGGAGACTACATAACTCCAGGGCAAGAATCTGCAAATGAAAGAAGATCAGCAGTAATTTATGTACATGACAATTAAAAAAAGAGTAGAAAAGTAGTCTGAATGTGAAACCTCTGCACAAACATACCATAAGCTTTACCATCTTGAAGCAGAAAGGAAATCAAATGTGATCAAAGGATTTCTGCTAAATAAGACCGACTACAACTATTGAGTATAGGAGAATTATATTATAAGTGACAAAGATATTAGCAAGAGGAAGTGATAGCAACGACAGACTAACAACTCTAGAAAACCTCAGATTGCTAGGTTCTGTTGCTGTTGAAAACCATGACTATTTGTCTTAGATTCTGTTCTACAAATCTTCACTTATTTGCAACATTCCTTACAGCGTGGTGTTTGTTACTGTTAATTAGCTGAACTTCATTTCCACAGGGACTGCACAACAGCAGAATCATTACAAAGATAGAAAATAATAGGTACACAGTTCTGGGGCTCCCTGCCAGTTCCCAACCCTTTCCTATAGCCGCTCCTGAAAGGCACGTCCTGGCTGGATACTCCATTTGTCAGCAGCAGGCTGTTGTCTGCAAAACAGCAGCATCCTCTTCAGAAGGAAAACCCTGGTAACCCTTTCCCAGCCAGGTTGCACAGCCCTTATTCACTGGTGGTGTTTGAGCCAGGCACAACATCCCAGCAGCCAGGATGCCTCAGCAGTGTGTAAAAATTATGACAGTACAAATCCACAGCTGGGATAGCAGCAGCTGAGCTGATGAACCCACTGTGCCCCACGACTGGCAACTTAGAGAGTACCATCCTCGTCAGCATTTGGGGGTTCACATTTTTCTCTGCCAACCCTTTGTATATATAGAAAATGCATTTCTTTATTTTGTTTGGGGTTGGGGGGGGGATGGTATTTGGGGTTTTTTGGTTGGTTTTCAGTGTTTAGGGTTTTTTGTTGGCTTGGGTTTTGGTGTGGGGGTTTTTTTTGTTTGTTTTGGTTTTTGTTTGGCTTTGGGGTTTTCATTTGTTTGTTTAGAAAAAAGGTTTTGCCAGTCAGGCAAAATTCTATACTAGATGTGAGATATATGTTTTGTTGAAGAATTCTGGTTTTCCCTTCTCAGTAGCTACCTAACATTATCAAGAACCATTTTCATGAAATTATCTACTCTACAAACACTTTGTCAATGCATTACTGGTTCCCAAACTCTGTCTGTTGAAAATGAACACTCTTTTCACTGAACACCAAGTCAAATCTTCAAATAAAACCCAATAATTTTTTTAATGGGAAAAAAAAAGCAGCATCGTTTGCTGATAATGATTCTACAAACAATGCTTGTAGAGATGCAAGCCTTTCATTTTACTTTCCCACAGCTGAATATCCCACAGATTTAAACTTTCTACATGCCAAATATCCCCATGTCTCCTTGGAATCAGTTGTAGAAGACTCAGCGTAACATGTACAAAGGAGACAGATAACAGGCACAGATGGTGTGCCCCAACTGTGGGATCTGTTTGTTTGTTTGCTTTAACAAATGATGCTGGTCTTTCTAGAAATAGATTTATTGCCCACTTCTCCTGTATTACCCTCTATTTTTGCATTTTTAAAAAACTTGAGAATATCAGAGCAATGATGACTTTAGCAATTATTTCATAAGTACTTTTAATTTTAACATCCAGCCAAGTATCTTTGTAATGTACTAACTTTGCCTATAATTTATGAGTTAGAGAACTAAAATATCCAAATCAATATCCAGAAAGTATCACATCTTTAAACCAAATTATCTTATGTAGGAGCATTTAATCCTCAGTGTCAAGCCATGCTGCCTTTTTATTTTTTTCCCCTTAAGTAATTTAAAAGATAATTTCCCTGAGGATTTAAAAGCACTGAGATATGCTGTATGGAATAGCATCAGCTCTGCCTGGGAAGAAGGACACACTTCACATGTCTTTAAAATAAATTGCAAGAGAAGGTAATGTAGCCTTCCTGGGTACTTTCATCATAGCACGACCTATTTATTATCGAGAACATGTCAAATTCAGATGTTAATTCAGGAAGCAAAATCTTATAGATTGAGCCATGAAAATGATACTCACAATGCACAAAGAAAAAGTAGCAAAACATCTCGAAGGGAACGAAGACAATGAATCTGAACTTCAGTATATCTGTAATTAAAATGGATAATGTGCATATAGGCATGTTTTATATGCGCTTCTATACATGCGTATTAAGATGTAATGTTGACGCGCTAAGTGAGCTCAGAGCAGCAGGAACGGATTCCCACAGATCCACTAAATGCAGAAAGTACCTTGCCCTGTTAAATATGTGCAATGTAGAACTCTGGGAAGCAGACAATGCTGCGGGTTCAAACGCTGCCATGATGCTCTGGCAGATCTAGCTGCTCCGAATTTAGATGTCACTGCGTCTGACTGCTACTCAGTCAGTCTGTGGCCACGCATGATTCTGCTAATTCTTAATCTCTAGAATTTACTGCTGAAAGCAGTTTTATCAAATAACATGATTATGGCTGCTGAAGAAAATGGAAATATATTTTCAAACATTAACTGAAACATCCATACTTTAATGCTTAATACTATGTTTTCCCTGCACTCTGCTGAGCAACCACCCTCTTTAATGTAAGCTCTCCAGACCACGAATATTCCACATTTATTTTAAAAGCTGTGGCTCCCCAAACAGACTTGAGCCAAAATCAAGTCACGTGTCGTGAATTTAAATCCCTGCATGAGCTTGGCTGAGTTTGTAGACATACCGCACTAGTTGCGCCCTCATGCTCCATCTTACCAGACAACTAGTTTATACTAGAGGAAGGAAGGTGTCTGCTCCAGATGTGTGAAAGTCATATCCAGCAACCCAGCTTTCTTAACTATGAACACAGTTATGGAAAACAGTACGAGAAGCCACAGATCTCATGGCTTTCAGATAAAAATGTGGTCACACCTGTGAGCTGGATTTGCTCCAAAACAATCAAAAAAAACCCAAACCAAACCTCCAACAACTTAAATTCAGTAAAACAGGTGAAAAAATGACACTAACCATATATGTTTACACCCAAGATAAATCTCAAAATCTTGTAATGTTCTCAAATTTATAGTGCTGGACAAGGCAGTATTTTGACAGAGGACTTAGGTATTTATAACCTCACACTGCTGGACCAAAAAAAAAAAAAAATTAAAAAAATTGTCTTTCTGGACTTATAGTGGAAAGACAAGTATTTATAAAGAGAAATGATCTTATTTTGAATTCAATGTGCTAAATAATTTAGCACAGTATGTTGTTTAGCAGAACCTTAAGTTCCCAAAGAAAAAGACCAATGTCTAATCAAAGTTGCCCACCTGGAAAATTGTGGTACTTGTTCAATGTTATCAGAATAGACTCATTTACTGTAGTGGCATTGTACTAAAATAGTCTTGTGCATAAAACACTATCCTGTTAGCAGCCATTCATTTTAAAGCATCACTACCCTTCTTAAAGCAAGACAGAATAGGGTGTTATAGTAGTGGTAGTGAATACTGCACCCTAATCATGGAACTCCTTAGGATAATTACCGCTGAAATACCAGGGTAGTTGACTAAGCTCCATCTCTTAACACCTGGAATGCAAAGGCATTACATATGGTGTAAGTCTCATGAAGAATTTAAGTTTCCAGCTGTTAACTGGCTTCCCAGTGCACTGTCCCTGCAGGTCACCACTGCATCTTTAGAGAGACACAGACTCCTTCACTGGGGAACCCACACTCTGCCTTTGCAGGGCTGGCCGCTGCTTAGGAGGATCTGTCTATCCACCAGTCAGTTACTTGCAAACCACCACCACAACAAAATCTAATAGAGCAAAAAGTAATGGAGAAGCTTACTGCCTGGACAGAAGAGTATTAAGGCAGACTGTGATAAAGGGAAACAAAGGGGTTTAATAACTGCGAGATCCCTGTTGAGTCATTAGCCAGCAATAACCACCAAACAAGACAGTGTCCTCTGCCTACTCAGCCCTGCCTGAACAAACAAGGAAACAATCAGCCGGAGTCTGACACTGTACAAATTAAACGACCTGCTTGCGCCTGCACAGGAATGAAACCCCACTCTGCTTCACTGCCAACAGTCCCGACAAGCCATCACCTACATGGATCACCTACTCCAAGGAAGGGAGTGAGGCACGAGTCCTTAGGGCATCAGTGCAGTTCTTATTAACAGATGCCCGTCCCTCTCTCTAATGAGTATGAAATAACTGAAGAAACGAGGAATTAATTTAGGGAGTGAGCACTGTTAGGCAGTCAGACAAAGCTCTTGAAACCTGGTATCCTACCTACTTAGCTCAACACAGGAAAAAGAGAATTTGCATCATCTGTTAGTTGGACAGAAGTAGTGAGATAGGACAGATTAAATACAGTTTCACGTTAGAAGGAACTCATTTTACCAACAGTATGAAAAGTAAACAGAAAATGAAAATTAATAACAGCACAGTTTCCTCTCCCATATGCTTTTCCATCTCACTCGCTATTTTACATGGCACTATAAATGATATCATACTGCTTGCTTACAAGTAATGAGCCATTAAGTAGAATCTTAGCAGATACCTAACAAGATACACTTCTCTAATTGACTTCATTGTTGGAGTAATTAACGAGATCCAACTTTCCTTCTTTACATGAACTGTGCCCAAGTTGTTCCAAGCATTGTATAAACATTTTCTCCATGAATGCTTGTGTGCAGTGAGAACAAATTTGGAAGATGAAATTCATTGTCTGTTTTAGAAGAGGGAATGTGTGCATAAACGTCCTTGTGAATCTCAAGGTGAAGTAAGTTTTCAGCTTTTTTTATGACACATTTTTGTCATTGTAACCATCAGTGCTGGCTGGAGCTGACATTCTTATCAATTCATTTTCAAAATAATTCTCAAGAAACCTCGTGAGGAGAGAATAAGTCAAACAGGCTGGTATCCAAAAAGTCTCACTGGTAGAATCTCTTGGAATTGCAAAATTTTGATGACAAAACAAAACCACTTCATGTCTGTCCACATTTTCCAGATTTTTACTCTAACATAGACTGAGTCTAACTCTGATCCCTCACGTGGGAAAATCAAAAGAAACAGTTCAAGTCTGCAGCATCCAAACATGGAGTGACCAGAATAAGCAAGAATCTCAAGAGACACACAAACACATAAAAAACTGAAGTACCAGACATAAAAATGTAGCACAGCCAGAGTTTCAGCAAAAACTATTAACCACAGGTGCACACTTCCCAGTAGCCATTGTAGGTCAGGTCACAGCATACACATTGGTTCCTTGCTTTTCTGAAAGCATTTTTATCTGCTCCCATTAAGTAGGGAAGTCTAAACGTGAGACTCTGGTTATGGTGGAAGTAGTTGCTAACTAACCGGCTTTACACAAGAGACAGAACTGCTGCCAGACACTGAGCCAGCTAGAGCACACCTTTCCAGTCTATTGTGATGCAAAATCAGAAAGTTGTCCTACTAGGGACAAGCAATGAAAATTCCTCCAGTCGACACAGAAATATTACACAGTGATAATATCTAATCAGCACTAGAAAATCAGAATCTAAAAGAGAAAGGATCTAAGTTACAATGCTTTTATATCAGTTATGGTTGCAAATGCCACTGTGATATGATGCAGCAGTTTATAACTACAGATGCTATTATCAAAAAGACATGTTCTGCATTGTAAGAATTGATACAAATGCAGACCCCGTTTCAGAGAATTCATAATTTATGAAAAGATGCAGTAGCTTGATACTAGACAAAGAGGGTAAGCGGGTGGACAAATATGAATGTGCTTTTCTGAATTCATGGGTTTGATAATTAGTGCTGTTTCAATTGCCCACAATAATGGTGTGTGAGGATGGGGGGCGGTGCAGAGAACGCAATTTTCTCCAGCCTTTCCATTCTGGAGTCTACCAAGGTTTGCCGCTCCCTCAGTTTTGCATTTTAAACTGGATTTGTCTTTCCTTTCACATCCAATTTGGAGCATAATTTTTCATTGTCATTCTGAGATGTGGCAGCAATCAAGTGGAAATAGCAGCCAGTAGCCACAGTAAATCATGACTGGGGAGTAATTAACTCGTCTGTTATTAACCATGGTATCTGGCAAGAAACTGTGGCAACTTATAAGAGTGGAAAAATTCACATCTAGCATAATTATTGATGATCACTTCAAATGGAATTTATTATTTAGGCATATACAGATTTTAGCAAGAAAGCAGATCATCCGGTGTTCTGAACATCCTCGCTTTAAACAAGTAAGATCATTTCTTCACCCAGACCATTACTGTGGACTGGGTCTACAGAAAGTCCTCTAAGTTCCCTAACTGTTGAATGATTCCCTTACCAAATACCCATTTCACCCAAATCTGCAGATTTTTTGAAATCACTATTGAAATTGTTATTTCCTGTGATCTCTCATGTAACTTCTAAATTGCTTAGAGACACTACTACCATTCATACTTGCACAAGAAACAGAAACAATACTACATTTTAGAGATGTATGGGTCTGAGGGGATCACAGCATCTAGTCTCACCCCAGCCTAGCTCATACTATGGGTATTTTTAGAGATGAAGAACAAAAAGGTAACAGGTGTTATTGTGTCAGAATTTGGAAATCAGAGCCCCATTAATAGTCCACCTTTCGTTGATTTCTAACGCATATTGACACCAATCAATATAATTTCAAATGCTCTCTGCACATTACAAGACTGAGCTTCATTCAGACCAGTAGAGAGGGCCCTAAGTGTTCCCAAACTTGTACTTTGCATAGTCTTTCCACTGATGCAAAACAAGAACAACGCTACCTAATTTAAATGGCGCTACATGCATTCTACACGTATTTTGCACTAACGCAAGTAACTGTGCTTTTACCTAGGCAGGTCCCCATGAGTGTCAAATCTATGTCAACAAAGCACAGGCAGAATAAGGACGCAGGTGGTTTAATATCTGTGGATGATGACGGGACCTGTCAGCATAAATACAATGCACAATAACTGTCAAAATATAAGTAGTGGAAAAAGTCTCCAAGAACAACATATTACCATGGCTGACCTCCATAAGAATAACTGCTGTGCCATGAGCTTCTAACAGACTGAAATGCAGAGATATAATTGGTTCTATATAAGCTGAGCTTAGGGCTGCAACAAGAAAAAAAATGTTGTTTAGATGCTAATTAATTCTATAAAAGTACAAGGAGGAGTGAACTGTGTCATTAAATTGCAACACAGATGTTTCTTGAGCTCCATGCTCAATTTAAAATATAAAAATAAAAGGAGTTGAGTACATGTTGGATTATTAGAAACAATTTCTCCTTTTCATAATGAAAAAATAAAAGTCTTACTGCCCTGACGTTCCAGGCCAGCGGGGCTTTGTGATGACTCTTCTTTTGCTTGCACTGCAAAGTCCCAATAAAGCCGGTAAGCTGTAAGGGAAGCTGAAAGTAACTTCACAGGAAAACTTAATAGGGGTGTATTTTTGGATCTAATTCTAGATTTGAATATAGATGCATTCAGATTTCTGCATTTAGACACCTTGCAAATAGATGTAATGCCAGTATCTGGAAACTACATTCCTTTCTGCTACTCTGGGAATATTTTGACTTTTGCTCCTAGGGCACAGAGATTGTAACGCACCTCCTGCTCACAAGGAAGTTAATAATGTATTGAATGACTGATACAAGAAATGAATCATTGTTGTGTATTTCTGTGGTTTCAGATCTGTTTGTTCTGCAAAGCCCTTTGTTCTAATATTTATAAGGTGTCACAGTAAAATATGTTTTACAGGGAAGCATTTAAAAGATATCTGTCTTTGACAAATAAACCGTCATTTCAGAAATGACTTTCAAATACAAATAATCTGGTCATCTTAGGCTCCCAGTAATTTCTTAAGCTAATTACTTAGATTGTTTATAAAGAGACAAAACCAAAAGCTATAACAAAAAGCCATTTTAAGTGGCTTCTACTTCTCCTCCTTCCTTCCCCCCTCCTTTTTTTCCCCCCTCTCGTGCTATGAAATTTGGGAAAAATATATCTGGAAACAGTGTTAAATGTGTTTATTCTCATTTGGGTAAGAGCTGTGGCTAGAAATGAAACAGGGACATGAACACTAACATCAACACTGTTTCTCATTAGACTGGAACAGCCAAAATTCCTGATCCCGTAAGCTGCACAACTAAATCTTCCCCAGACCGAGGCAGACATCACACACCTCCGAGAGCAAAGGGGCAAGGAGCTGCTCAGGATGATTCATAGCCTGATGCCAACAAGGACGTTCCAAGGAGTCCCAGCATCAGGCGGGTCGATCTGCAATACGGGTAACCTGCAGGATAGCCAGGCAGAATTGGCATCTAAAATTTACTGGGTTGTCACAGCTACAACCCTGGGTGCAGCAGCTCCCAGTTCCCACTAATCCTGTTATAACATCAAAACTGCACACAAAGAGTTCACAGACTGCTCGTGGCTCCAAATACATCTGGGGTGCTGCAAGCCAGGACACCAAGAAATACTGGGGGCTTGCTTGCTTTATTCAATAGCAGAATCACAAATTTGAGATCTCCTTTATTTTGCTTTTTGGTTAATCGTTTACCTTGGACAAAATCAATGGCAGTATTTCCAGAACTGTGAATTTCCAGAACATGTATTTTTTTTTTTAAGGCAAAAGCAACATTTCCTCCCTCTTCTCTCCTATACTTCCTCTTCCTCCAAATACTAACAGTGGTCACAGGATATACAAGATCTCAAATTAATTTATTCAAAAAGAAGAAATAAGCAGAAGTAAGGAGGACAGAACAGCCAGTCCAAAAGAGAAAAAAAGTGGGAAAAAGAGTATCTCAGTGGGCTGCTTATATTTCCACTGAGTTATTCACCTCTACACTCAAACATTTTTATATTTTTTATATTATACTCAAATAAATTTCAGTTTTTCTCAACTTTCAAGGGATGTTAAGAGCCTGACCAGGATTTCTTGACAGCACAGAAGAGCTAGACTTAGGTAAACAGGCCTCAAACTGATACCAATAAACAACGTACCTCATGGAAACCAAAGATGACATAATCTGTAAATGTTTTCTCACAGCTAATGTACTTGACTCTCATTCCCACATCCTGTTACAAAAGGCTCCAATCAACACACAACCCACCAGAAAATTCCCCTAAAAAGGTTCTTTGGTCTGGTGGGTAAGGCTGAGCTCTTCCAGGCCGCCTCTCCCTCAGGCCCACCTGCCCACAGCTGCCCTCAGGTGCATCTGGGTGAGGAAAAAACCATCAGTGTGAATAAATCAGTAATGGTTCTTCAACTTGGCTCCTGTATCTAAGAAAGAATTTGTCCTAAATAAGCATTTTGGAGACAGGTGAAATGCTGAAAGCTTACAGCTCCCATCGGCAGCTATGGGAGCTATGCGCAGTTCCTGGCTCCCTGGAATTTCACATAAACAATTTCACAGAATTGGTTTATTACTGTTACTGAGCCCACTCCTGCATGTAGCTCATTACTGGAAATTGAGTATGAGGCAGCTTTTGCAAAGCTGTCTGCTTAGTTTTGTTTGTTAGTTTTGTTGGTTGGGTTTTTTGTTATTTGGTGAGCTTTTCTGTATCAATAATCTTAAGGAAATAATTTCAAATTGTGGTTAAATGCAGCTCCCTCTTTCCCCCTATGAAATACCGATGGCCATTTCAAAGTGGTGCAGAGCAACTGAACGACATCCTGCACCAACTGCTGAAATCTTGTCTTCAGCTGGCACTGTGGAAGGGCTGGCAGCATGGATCCCTCTCATTTCTGTCTCATCACACCCATTAATTCCAGGAGCAAATTGGTCACGGTGGGTATTTAATCCTAGCAAAAGTCAATGAAAGTAAGGTTAGACCCTAAGCAGTACGTCTCTCTCTTGCCACCATCAAGTATCTGGCTGTACTTACATCCCAAAATTGTTATTTTCCACGAAGAAAACGTACCTTCCCATCTATACTACAGCTCATTCAATAGTGATATTTATATATAGCAGAGCATTTTGGCAAGGAAATACACTATCACTGTGATTAAAAAGATGGAATTTTCTGCATGTTGAGCAAACAGCTTAATGCCTTGATTCAGAAATATGCATCTAGTTAAATCCAGGCTTATTGGTCTTCCTTGTACTGATGGATTTAAGTGTGTGCTTAAGTGCTTTCCTGAAGCAGAGCTTAACAGATGGAAAACCTTTTGAAACAAGAAGACTGAAAATCAAAAAGCCTTGAAAGATGGCTATTTAAATCTTCACATAATCCTATTTGCTGAAATATTTACAGGATTCCTTTTCTGTCAATCGTAAAAAATAAAAAAAAAAAAAAAAAAATCCTTATTTTAAGAACTGCAGAGAATAGGTTAAACAGATAACAGAGCACCAAGGAAAATTAATTTCATAAATTCAATGTGCTTGCAAATTCTTCCCCCCCCCGCCACTACCTGACTCTAGATGTTACTATTAGGTAGTCTCAAACTGGGGGCCCATTATACTTCTCCACATGGCTCAGTATGAAGAAATACCTATTCATATCATGACAACTAGTTCAAGCTGATTTGTTAGGAGAAGAGACGGAGAGCACAAGAGAAAAAGCAGCTGTTATTTAAAAATCAGAAATACATTGCCAAAGGGTATGAAAAGACCAAATACTTCACAAAGCTTCTATGACAACTTAATTTATCTGGGTAAATGATACAGCAATTTAGAATAAAGCTGGAAAGAATGTGACGTGTGGAATTAATGAAGTGTATGACAGTGAGGGAATCTGAGGTAAAAAACACAATTGCTAACGCATTTACAAAGTTAGAAATACACAAATCTTTCATTAACCCAGGTTTCATTAAGAGGGGGAAAAAAAAAGCTCTTGTGGACAGATTTACAGTAACTATCTGTCTTTTCAGAAATAAAGCGTCTTCATCTGTGTAAGCAAAACCTGCATGCAGAATGGGAGCATAACCTGAGCGTGACCTACAAGGCTGAGGAAGGAAATGCATCAGATGTGTTATTACTGATATAACTAATCACTCTGCTCAAGAAAAGCATAGGTCTGGTAGGAAAACACAAGCACTGAGGAGCAGGAGAATGAAGGGTTTTGGCAGAGCTCAACAGCAAAGATTGCCACAGTAAATACTCATTGCAGGGAAAGAATATTTCAGCGGGAATAAAGCTAGAGATATATTTTAATAATAATGAGATATATTTTAATAATAATATCCCAGCTCTCCATTCTCTGCAACTCCCAAACATCTGCTGATGTTATTTACATTTATTAGAGTCTTGGCCTTGTTACGGGTCCTACCAGAATGCAACACTGGAAATGACTGTATTGCAGCTAATAATCTGCTCTTGTCTCCAGGGCTGATAAGTACACACTTATATCCTATCAAAGTCAACGGGACTAATGACGTGCTTGAAGTCCAGCATATGCTAAATTGTTTTGCTGGAGCAATGTCAGAAATTCATAACTTTTCAGGATAAAAAAGAAAACAAACATAGAGGACAAAGCAGCTAAAGTAGAAATGATAAGAAAAAAATAATCCTTACAAAGGATTGCGGCTGTGTTATTGAAGTCTATGATGAGGTCACGATGACTTCTGTCAATAGATTACATGATTGAGTTTTAATCAAGGCCCACTCTAAGAGCACAGGGGCCCTGTGCTCACTGCCAAACAAGTTATATCTACCTAACACCAGAGGCATTCTCAAAAACCAGACACAGTATTTCCTTCATTTGAAGAGTTTTCTCATTTTCATGTATTGGCAGACGATAATACTGCTAATACTAGAAAGATCAACTCTTGTGCTAATGGTATCCACAGCTCACATCCATTCATTTTAAAATTAGTGGTGACATTTATGTGTATTTTCATAGGACTAGTACTTGACCCAGGGAAAACTTAGCCCAAGAAGAATGCAAGATTTTATCTAGATGTGTCGGTTGATATTTTCAAGTATTGAAGACTTATACAATGGTTAAATGATTAATATATTTATTCAGCAAAGTCCTGTATTCATTATCAGTTTATTACCAGCTAGAAAGAAAAAAAAAAAAGACCAAATTTGCCAAAGTGAGCACCTATATTTCAGTGTGGAACTGCTGGAGACTGTAAGCACTCTCAACCTTTACAAAATGAAGCCCTTGATGTTTAAACACTGACATTCTCTTTGTGATGTCAAATGGGTATCTTTGCCTTTTGTGAAGAGTAAGATTCACAAACAGAATGCAAAAATGGTATTTATCATAGTGAGTGGGAGATGAGAAAAAGGGGACAGCAAGAAAAAAATGCAGCACAATGAAATGAAATGAAAGAATATACATATATGCCGCATTAATAAAAGACTTTAGAAAGAAGGAGAGCCATCATAAAAAGACTAGGCAATGGGCACAGTAAAGCCAGTGAATAGGATTAGATAAAAAGCATAAGAAGATAATAAAAATAGTTTATTCAAGAAATAAAAAAGAACGTGAAAGGGGACAAAGGGAAAAGCAATTCACATTTTTAACAGAATGGACAACGGAAAAACTATTCTGACTTCAACTATACATAATTACATCTTGTTACCTTCTATACACCAGAAAAATATTTCAGGTCATTGTGTATGAATTTACAGAAATACTAACATTTCAGAAGTTTGGAGATTTCAATATTTGAAAATATTACTATATGTAAACCATACCAACTTTGTTTTCAATATACAAGAATAGAAAAAAATCCTATCCAACTCTAGGTGAAACCAAAGCCATTCATTTAAAGCATGTCACATAAGACTAGAAAAGAAGCAATCCCTCAGCTTAAATTCACAGATGGATATGCAACAAAGTGTGCAGAATCAGATCTGAGGATCCTTCTTGTGTAGAAAAACAATCCGTATTAGGCTTTTTAATAACCAGAAGCCCAATCTGCTATTGGGATTTTTAATAACCAGAAGATCCACTCTATTTCTACAGTCATGATGCAGTTCCTTAGCATGAAAACAAAGAGAATACCCATTCAAAAGCTACACTAGAGTAAATTCTCAAGTGGAGTGGCAACATATATCCTCTAGACAAAATGATGACCCAAGCTACTGCCAGGTAACAAAACATATTCTTGTAGCTTACATTCTTATGGCAACAAACCACAATACAAGAAGACTGTATTATGGTAGACACCAAATAACCATGTGCCCTTCTCAACAGAAAGGGTAAGGCTGAAATCTGCCATCCAAGATGTTATGTAGTATAATTATTACACTGCTTGAGGTAGCAGAAGCCATGTTAGCTTTAGATTCAGTATGTCAGCTCAACGCAAGGCAGTACAAGATACTTTAACTCTGAATTCATGGAAAAGCCATAGTTGAGGCCTTCCCATTGGACAGACAGGTGTCTTGTGATATAATATAGATAACAACAGAGTCAAAATGTAAGGAAATGAGAAAAATCAAAGCTCTTTGTCTACTTCTTCAAAGTTCAAGGTCTTTTAACATAATACTATTTTGGTGTACCATACACTGTTCCAGAAGAGATGAACAAGGAACACTATGGTAGGCGAGCTGAGCAAAACAACAAAAAATGTCCTTACCCCAGAGGGCTTGTAATCGGAAGATGCAAGCTGTTTCAATATAGCGAAGCAGATTACAAAGAGAGAAAGCACACAGCATGGGATGGTCTTTGCAGCCAGCATGCTCTGTGCAATAAGTGAGTTTTCAGAATTACTCTGAAAGGTGAGAGGAAGGAAGTTTGACATAACGGACCCAATCCAGCAAGTTCTCTGCATGCAACGCTGCCTCATACAGAGAGCCCACATGCCAGAGTTCATTGATTGGAAACCTCTTGCAGGGAAGGATTTCAAAAATGAATTATGCAGTCTCACTAAAAGAAAAAAACTTCATGGAAAATCAGTCTTCAAATAGCAACTTAAGACTTCATACCTTGGAATAAATATCCAAGAACAATTTCCAGTATTGACAAACCCTTAGAGTCATTTTTCAGTAGAAGAAACCATTCTTGGTGTGATATGTTGCATAACTTCATGCTCTAATATGAAAGTCAGTCCTTCATGCTAATATTTTGTAGGCGATCACCAGAGAGATCAGAGAATGCAATGCTTCCTTTAACATATGCAGAATTACTTTGATATAGCACTCAGACTTGATTTCCGGGGGGAGTGCTTAAAGAGACACTAAATATATTTAATATATTATTTCACCTGTGACTAGAAATCCTTCTTACTCAGCTTATTCATTCAGTAGTTATATTCAGGTCAAACATTGGGGCCCCCTCTCCCACAGATGCTACCTTTGGTCAAGGATAGGAATGGCCAAATACCAATGTCTCTTCTCATTTTGGGTAACAGCTAAGAGTTCAGTTAGACAGTTGAAATACTAAGCATTTGAGATGTGATTGTATTTAGGTTTATCTGAGTGAAGAGACATCCACTTCAGATATTTTAAAGTCATTTTAATTTCCTGCAATGATCTGCAAGCTTCCCTTCATTGGAAATGGCTGTAGGAAGGTATCAGTGTAACTACATAGAAAAAAAATATCCTCCCCTAACATCACATTCGGAGCCAGTCTTTGGAGAAGTATGATGCAGTGATTAAGACTTCAACCTGCATCTAGGAAACCTGCTTTCAATGTACTGCTGCTACCAATATCTGTAACGGGTTAGCAAATAAATCATCATCACTGTGCTTTTGTTATGCATAAAAAAACTGAAGAAAGGAAAGACACCACAGGTCTTTCATACAGAAGCTTTTTGAGAGGTATTAGTGAATTCAAAGTACTCTGACATGGTACATAAACGTCACAAACAACCTGGCATAGGCAAGCAGAATGAAATATCAGACTGTATGGGAAGAGACAGAGGAATATTCCCAAATGCTCAGCATCAGCTGACCTGCTTCCTCCAAAATCAATAGTGATGTGGCCATTTTCTACAAGAAAAGGACTAAGAAAAACGTTCATCACTTCCAAAATGCTACCCGAGAGCACAACTGAAAAAGAACCACAAAATTGTCAGCAGACCAAATTCTCTTCACCAGCCCACATAAAACTACTCTAAAACAGTAACTAGGATAACTTTTTCAGACAAGCAGAATTCAGACTGAAATATAGAGACCCCAGGGAATACTTCATATGGATCATGAATTCATAGTACTATTAAAGATTGTTATTCATAAATAGCAAAAGACACTAGTATGTATGAGAGAGACTCCATAGTTCTTTGTAAGAGTAGACCTGTTTATCTCAAAGAAAACTCAGAAAAGTCCACATGAATTTTATTCCCAGAAGGAAAATAGAAATGGTTCTCTTATGGACACTCTTGGGATGCTGCTGCCAACTCATTTTCATTAAGATGGGTACAAGGAGTTAAAAAACAGAAGTTTGGGTTTGCCAGATCTTAATGTAGCACTTCACATTCAATTAGCAATGTAACAGTATATATCAGCTGAAAATATGAACAAGGGTATCTTCAAACTGGCAGGAGAAGAATCCACAAAGGAAATTACATTGGGAAATTATTTTTTCCTACATTATCTTTCTTCATTCCAGCATGTCATACAAGCTATTTGTAGTGGGAATAATTCCTCAAAGCATTTGATTTGGAGGAACTTGTTTAGATTTTTGTTTGTTAGATTTATAAATCTAAGTTTCGAATTGAGAAAAGTGCACTTTTATCCTTAGGAGTAGAAATTGCAAAATTTCTGATCACTAGGTGTAATAGAAAAAAAGCTTAGTATTTAGATAATGTTGCATTCATTAAAAAGAAAAAAAAAAGAAGGATTTTAGAGAAAGTTTGAAAAAAGAAAAGACCTTTCTAAATTCTTTTCTGGATGGAATGAGGGCACTTAATGTTCTGACTAAAGAATACCTGAAATAACTTCTCAGTGAAATGAATGTCTGTGAGGCCTCTGTTAAAAAGAAAGAAATTGATAGTGAAGATTGAGCGAGTATTGCTCAATTGGATACAGTTGTGAAAGACTCCTCTAAAATAGACAGCTCTATAGAAGCTGTCTTCTGCAGAAATATTAAACCTTCCTGTCCAGTGTGACCACATGCAATTCTTTCCAAAAGTGCACAGATGACTTAGTTTTGTGCCTTAAGCCCCCATGCCCATTACAGTGAGCAGCAGGAGAATATACTTTTCCCCCAACTTCATTACTGATCTGACATGTGGCTTTGAAGAAGTCTGTCTTCATGTCTCTGCTTACAAGTTCATTGCTTTATATTCAAATTGTAAGCTCTTTGTAATTTGGACTGCTCCCCGTGAAGCATTCGTACAGCATCCAACACAGTGGGGTCCTGATATTAATTAAGTGCCAGTTGTACTACTGGAATATACGCTATTTAGTTTTACATTATAACACTATACAAGTATAAATGGCAAGATACGTTGTAAAGTAGTGGAGAATCAGCCCCAGTGCACAAATAAGTAGTTTTCTGCTATCTTTCACCTTTCCGTTAATTTATAAAGCACACAACAGTAATTTGGGTTTTGCTGCTATTAATCCTGCTTATTATCAAGGGGATTTTAGTAATGTTTATTCAGAATTTATGATGAAAATTTACAGAACAGTAGTGTCAAGGGAAAGAGAAAATTTAGGACTAATTGTAGGCAATTGGTAAATTGCATTATCAGCAAAAGTTGGTGAATAACTGATTCTCAATAAGTATATGTCAGCATTTTTTCCTTTAAAGGGAAAAGAGAAGGAACACTGCCAGCTCATCATGCTTACAGGAAAAAGTGGATTGAAACAGAAGGGCCTGGTTTAAGTCTGTTGAAGACTTCAGAGCCTTAAAAAATTTCAGCGACTTGCTAGATTTTCCAAGATAGCACTGAGTCAAACTGAGGAAAGCTCACTGTAGTGATGACTAAACAATGAAAAGGTGAATACTTACAGAGGGTAAACACATTATTCATGGGCAACTGGGTACTAAGTTAAGGTTTCATTCAAACTCTGTGGATTTACCCATTTTTCTATTATCTCACCCAAGCTACAGCCAAACAGATAATTTAATTAGCAACCTGAACTTTGTTCACTAGTCCACCACAAATGAAGTTTAAATTTTCACTCTTTAGTAAGCTAACTAAACAATTCAACAAGGACGTTAAGGTAAATGGATTATTTATTTCCTTCAATAAATCTAACAAAAAAGACGTTAGGGAGATGAGGTTGAAAACGTAAGGATTGCAAGAACAACCTCTGACATACACAAGTAGGTTACTAACAGAAGTAGACAGTCAGTCACTGTAAAGAGGCAGGTTGCTGAGAGCAACTGCACTGAGCTCCTCTCACTACATAGAGCTCCAGGAAAGGAACAGCTCGTGTGATAGATATTGCAGGGGGTCAGGATTGAATTTGAATATTGTCAAGTGTAGGTGAATTATTAGTATCTCCCCTTCCTTTCGCTGTCATATTCAGCTGCAAGCTGGCCTCAGGCGACCTTGTTTTCCCCTATAAAAAAGTCACAGGAAATGCAGGAGATGGGTGAGATTAGAGGTAATATGCTATACATTCTATTCACCGAGCTGATATTGCTGAAGTCAGTGGAACTATTTACATACAGCTAGAAAATGATATTAAAGTCTTCCCTGATGCCATTAGCCTGACATGAATATACAATCTCAGTTTATTACCATTAAAGAATTATAACCCACGAGTCTTGAAAAATAATCGACATCATTTGCCTTGATGTCAGCACACATAAAAGCTGTTCTGCAGTCCTCTCTCACTCCATCCTGGCACCTAGCAACCGTCTGACCAAACCCTACTCAACTGTCTCTATAAGCCTTCAACAGTACTAGAAATACAGTTGGCCCCACCGAGGGAAGGCAAAGAAGGAAGTCCCAGTGCCTTTCAGCTTTTTTTTTTTTTTTTAACTTCCCAAGTCTTTTATCTAATACTTCATAGAATTTTAAAATAATTCTCATTTCCTAATATTTTTCCTTCCTCTACTTAGAGAAGAGGATTTTCAACTACAACACACTTCAAACTCTTGTGCTGTGGTGCATACCCAAGAATACACAAACCAGCCCTCAAAACATCAAAAAAGATCCAACCCATGTCAGCAGGAAAGAGAACTTAGAGGCTTTGGACTAACATCTCAGCTGAAATCACTACCATAATGAAATCAGTAAGAGTGTTGTCATTGGCTACCATCAGGTCAACCTCTGTCATTTACCATACATAACCATACAGCCAGCACTGTAACAAAACCAAAGCAAAACCAACAACAAAGAAAAAAAACCCCAGAAGGGGAAAGATTTGCACACCTATGGTTTTCCAAATTATTTCAATGCCATGTGAAAAAACATCTTTTGATAGCTTTGTTCACATCAGGTTCCTTACCTCTACAAAATAAAAGTCCTTCCCAGACTTAACATCAGTGAAGTTCAGAACAACTGAATGCAAAATAAACCACACATTTTTAGAAAGCAGTAAAGAATCAGTCTTGTGGATAAAAACAACATTTAAAACATTTTCCCATTTTTTCCAATGGATTATACCCCTCATCTTGGCCTGTATTCATTTTAGTAATTCTGCAACACATCCACTTTCTAAGCAGGACAAAACATTCCCCTTACAGTGGAAAAGAATAAACTGAATCATATTCCATTTATTTCTGTATAGTCTTTCTCATACAAAGAATCTGAAAGTGTCAGGGATATAATAATGACACCATTTATCCAATTCTTTCAAGTGTTATGTTCAGCTTCAGAACGCTTAAAAGCCTTATGTTCTAATAGGACGAATTAGGTCTCTGCTACACACAGAAGTTACATCTGTCTTCCTTTTTTTTTTAATTTAATTTGTTATACCACTTTTCCACAGAACAATGGTTTCCAACTTTCAGAGGTGTTGAGCACCTCTGCTTTGCTAGAATTCTTAAATTCACATTTAAGAAAAAACAGACTAAAAATTACATACACTCGAATAGTTATGAGCTAGCTTATTATGTATGGATCAACAACATAAGGGTGTCAGGTCCAACAAAAGCATGGAGTGCCTGGTGTGAAGACGGGTCCTGGTATGCACTGTTCTGCTGCCATCTGCAATGTTTCACTGAAGTCAGTTGTTAAAAGAAAAATCTTGGAGCTGTCCTAATGACACCGTGATCTACACACATGGTAATCTAGTCAGAGAACATCTTAGCAGGGAAAAAACCTAACAGTACAATTTAGCCTCTATTTTTTTTCTTTTTTTTCATTTTTTTCAGTTGAGCTAAGCAGAGATTTGGAGAAAGAATTGGCATCTATTAAAAGGATTGATGTACAGGTCTTCCTAGTGCCTGTTGAATCACTGCGGATAATCATGAAGTAATAAAGTCCATGAATCTGCTGCAATCTCTAATCTTTGGTGTCTGATCCACAATTACAACGGCAGGCCATGGCCTCAGGAGCAATAGATATAGCATAGCCAACTACTTTGACAGTAAGCCATTAAGAGCTCCTGTTCTTCAGCCCTCAAGCTGGACTGGGAAATGCCAACATCTTCATTTGGTATATCAGAAACAGCATAGATTTTCTTTAAATATCTAACAAAAGAACAAAGTATTGTATGGAAATGCACCTAAATCTTTTATTCATACAGCAGCATCCTGGGGGAACAACAACCGCCTCCCACAATGCTTTCTCCCTAGCTATAATGAAAAAACCTCTCATAACTTTAGTGGTATAGAAAGTACAAAGAGACTAAGTAAAGGAAAGTTACAGGAACATTTCTCTTTGAATGACTGTGACAGCATGATCCCCTAAAATTGATAAAATCACTGTCTACACCAAGTCCACTTTATATGAAATGATGCCATTGTGACCTCTTAGAAGAATTAATTGAAATATGATGAATATAGTAGCATGCACATACAGAAAATATAATTTCTGACACGTGTTTCATACAATACTAGAACGTGCAGAGGATAGGTGCCAAGTGGTGAACAAAATCGAGCCTTAAAACTGAGGTTCTGCATGAGAAAGGGGAGGGCAAAGCTTATTTATTACATTTGCCCTACATGGCAGCCTATGACAGGGAATAAAAACAGGAGCATGAAAGGAAGGAAGAATGCCATATTGAACAAAAAGAGAACATAAATTTAAGGAGAGAAACTGTATCAGTCAATCCTAGACCAACAGACAACATGTCACCAGGCTCCTAAATAAGCCAAGAACATCCAAAACTGGACTTAACTGTTTAAGCTTATTCTTGTTTTGCAACTGTTCTCTCACTTCGATCACCTAAAACTTCACGCTTATTTTGAATAAAGTTGTTGTTGTTTTCCCTGAGTTTGTCCAGAAACAGAATAGTTATCAGACAACTACAAAGACACAAATTTCAGAGAAAAATAAAGCAAATGAAGCAATAATGAAAACTACGGATACCCAACACACAGGATTAATTTGCAAATTTTCAGAGCTGTATCTTTTTCTTTTCATTTTGAGGGACTTAGCTTAGGGGCTGGTACATTTACTGCAAGCATACTAGGAGAAATCTCTCCCTGCTTGGCACTAGCAAGAACACCCATGGCAAGGCTTAAGTGGTAGGCAGCATTTGTGTTACCTTTTGCTTTGGGTAATATCACTGGTTGTAATCCAATTGACTGGATGGGTTTTTCTTAAATAAAGAAAATAAAACCCAATTCCCACCAGTCTTTTATTAGCAGGTGGCAGAGTCTTGGATTTTGACAGAGTTGGTCTTTAGGTAAAAACCCCATGCCTTATAGACATAAGTTTTCAAAGTTCAGAGGGTTTTAAAACGTATTGCACGGATTGGATTCTATAATGTGATCTTAGCCTGCCAGCATTCTCATGGATCTTAGCATGAGCATGCAGCTCAGAAAACTCTATGGGGAGTGCCATGCTTTTCTCTTTGCTGTGTGTAAAGGACCTGAATCAACCCAGAGAAATTCTCAGAGCATGGAGATGGCTGAGAAGAAAAAAATTATACTGAATTATCTTTTCTCCTGCTCTCTGCACTAAAATAACTAGAAGTTCTCCTTCCAATTTATTCACTGAATGGCCACAGTAAAGCTATTTTATAAGCTGGAGTTAGCAAGATTTCCCACTCCTATCACGGAAAAAACCCACCATAGTTCTTTATTTTGGAGATGAAGCAACAGACACCTAGACATTTCTAGAGATTAGAGAGAAATTCAGCATCAGAATCCCTCTTCTATCCACAATATTTGTCAGAAAGAGCACACCAGGTCTTCACCTGCCAGTATAGTATGAGTAAATTCGTGCTGTTCCTACATGCTTACTTTGCCAGACAGCACTAAATCCACAGATGAAAGTACAGTATGAAAGAACACAGCAATTCTGTGCTCACAAGATGAATGGTAGGTACAAATCTGAGTAGTTCAGTCTGGAGTTGCAAGTATTAATACACAGCTACAAACTCTACCGGTGAACAGCAAACCAACTTTTCAGAAAATATACTCTTATCTCCAAACAGATCAAAGCCCACCCATGGGCTACTGGAAGCAGGACACTGAGTTTAGATGGTCTTTCTGAGCAATGTCCCAGACTTCAGGTCTTCTGGATAGTGACATTAAGACCGTATGGCCAAACCACTGCCTTGAAATAGAGATCTCAAAAGCAAAACACAGACTACAAAGACACTTTTATTCCCCTAAGGTCTTGTGCCAAAATACCCTTGATGATAACTGAAGACTCTAAGGAACCACAGTTTTAAGAAGTAACGCATCTATCATGATGGCAGCAAGATATCACCGAGCTGGGTGCAGAACAGAAATCCCAGCTGAACACCAAAATGTCAGATGGTTGAACAGACTCACAGACTGAGAATTCTTAAACAAGAATTGAAAGACACAGCATTATCTACCCTCAGAAGAGAAAGACAAAATGTTTTCTTTTTCTGTCAAGTATTCAGACATTTGTGTTCTGTAACAAGTCACACCTTAATAGATTTAATTATGTTTTTCTCTACCATGGATACTAATATCTGCTGCTGAAAGCAAAGAAAGATATTTTCTGAGGAGTGGATTGTGCTGATAGTAATGTTCAGTGGGATTTGCTGAAATATCCCAGACATCTTTAATATTAATGCTGTGTAGTCAAGGTCCTTTATTTTTCTAAAAGCACAAAAAATTGTACATGTAGAAGGATATACAGCAGGTTCAGCCACAATTGCTCTGCCACTTACAGACTCGTTATCTGTTACATGGAAATCAGACAATGCTCTTAGTTTTAAAACACAGGATGAATTATTATTATTATTATTTTTACTTATCTTTGTGCAGGTCAAATTTACATAATAATAATTTGTCCTGTATCATTTGTCATTTCTAATTAAACTGTGGCCTGCCATGAGATGGCAGCATGCTCATAGCTAGCACTACAGGAAAGGTGAACATGGCACAGAGGAGAGGACATCTGGCAGTCTGCGCTCAGACAAAGAAAAGACTGTGCATGTCTGATATGCAAGTGAAAGACAAATCCACTTTGTATCAGGATAGTTTAAAATGTAAGATACTAATAACATGATCATATAGTATTTACAGAACAGGACAGCTTTGCTTCTTTGACCAGTAAGACACTTCGAATCAATATTGTTATTGCAGAGCTTAATCCAAATGTCATAGAAGCCTCCTGAGGTCTAGAGGCAGCTGGTAGGAAATAACTGAGTTCATAAAGGGAAGGGAAGGCGTGCGAATGCAAATCTTCAGACTTTGTTTATGCCTGTCATGAAGGGCCTGATAGAATTTTTCTCGTATTTCTCACAATTCCATAGACAAAAATGATCATAAACTAACGACAAGGCCAAGACATACTCTATGTGCAAGAACTATCACCATTCAAATTGCTCTAAACAAAGAGCATTAAAATTGGCCAAATTTGCTTTAAACTATAGAGAAGAGGGCAGCAGAAAGGATACCAGTGAGGAGATGATAACATCTGTGAGCTAGCACTGGTCGTTACCAAGTAGTTGAAGGTACCGGAGCAAAGCGAAGGGTCATCCAGAGATCTGAGCAAGCCTAATGAGGTAACTGAACACCTCCCAATACCAGAAACTAGAGGGAATAAGATTCCTTTATGCAGGACTGGGGGGCAATGCTATACCTCATTTTATCTGCTGTAAAAACATAGACTGTCTTGGAGTCACGCAGTCTGAAGTGGTAGCTTGGGGGAGGATACAGGTATACAGCATTAATAGCCATTGAAAACACAAGAATGCTAAGGAATTTTTGCAGTAATAGCACATTGTTCTTTTTCTTTATTATCACCGTGAGAGAACCTCATCCAGAAAGACTTTCAAATACATGCAAGAGATACTTCATTATTCTCAATCCGTAAAACTAAGTCAGAAAGGACACACACTTTTTGTCTTCATTCTTTGTAGAGAGTTTAGTTTTACATGTTACCTGGCAATAACTGGAAGCAGCTTCTTTGAATTTCCTCTTGTTGGTTTACAAAGAGCTATCCAGAAATTGCCTTTTCATGACACCCCCAAAGAGCTGATGTGGCTAGTGTTTTGAAACCCCAAGCAAATATTTCTTCCATAAAGAGTATGTGCCATCTCTGTTTCCTGGTCATTTTGGGAGATAACATATTGCTTGTTCTAGCCACACAAAGTATGAGCGTCACCACCACATCATCCCATCCTTCCCTGTTTGGCAAGCTTTGTTCCTCCCTCATGCACATATATAAATACGTCTGCCCCTCCGAGTAGCACTACTCTGGACCGCTCAAAGATGGAGAAAGAACTTGAAAGATTAGAGATACTGATGTGGGTTTCAAAGCATGTGTGTATTCATATAAATATACCATATATTTTTCATCTTGGAAGTTCCTGCTTGATAAGTTTTTAATATCCACTTTGTAAAATGGATATTAAAGCATTAACTTGCTGGATGGGCAAAGAAAACATAGGTTCGCTGTTTTACGCTATGGAAAAGTGTAAAGCTCAACAATCGATAAGAAGCATTAAAGTGTAATTATGGTACTTTATATTACAATCCCATAATTGTCTTAGTAATTTTCCCAAAGTAATTTAAATGCGCTTTTTAGATATTCAAGCAGTGAAACTCCAGATATCATCATCCAAGGTAATAGCCTTGAATCGATAACCAAACAAGAAAAAAAAATCCCCCACAAAACCCACAGGCCACAAGAGCCGCCTCCTCTCTCAGTGTTCTTGTGAGTGGGACATAGCCAGCCAGTAACTTGCAGTCCCACTCTATAGTGACAAACTATTTCATGCAGTTTAATTTTTCTTGGCAGAGACTTTTTATTTAAATAAGTGATACATTTTTAAGCCAAAAAGATCTCCCAGTCTAAACTCCTCCAACACACAGACTATCTCATTTTTCACACCAATAATTCGGGTTTCATTGAAGGAAAACAGGCACGTGATTGATTTTTCTTATGATAGCATAACATTTTTATTCACTGGAGACCATCATGTACACAATTTCACTGTTCCATTAGAGAATATCTGATTTTGTTTCACAGAATCAGTATTTCCTGCAAAATAAAAAAACCCAGATACACAAAGTCTATGTGCATGAACATGTACCAAGAATGACACAGGTCAGAAGGACAGACTAGCATGCTTGCTGCTGTCCATATACTGTGATCTGTATATACAGCACCATGAACTTGGATACTGCACTCTCTAAGAGCTGATCCAACATGTTTAGCAGACTTTGGATCAGTTTCTCTTTCCCTCTATTTATTTGGCAGTTAATGTGTGCATTCTTACATAAGTCGCACAAGCAACTTCTTGATTATTTTAATAGATTTTTTTTCTCCAGACACTTTCCCTGTGCCACATCACTGTGCTGCTGATGCTTCCCTAATACAAAATCCATCATGACATAACATGATAATTAGATCAGATTGCTGGTGCACAGTGATATTCTGTATTATTATATTGTCATGTCACTTGCTCTTTTTGAGATAAACTCAAGATAATTTGAAACATCTCTTTATCAACTTCTCCTGCAAGGACAGGAGTTTTGTTTTTTTTTTAAACATCCATAAAATAATAATTCTCAGGCAACAAAGAAACAAGTAAACTCTACATGTTTGAAAATGGTACCTAGATTAATTTGGGGGGGGGGGGGGGGGGGGGGGGGGGGGGGGGGGGGGGGGGAGGGGGGAAATTTTCAGAATGCTTAAAATTTACTAAGCTTAATATTGGGACCTGGTCTTAAAACATCACACAGCTTCCCATCTCTTCATAGCAGCCTACTAAATTTTCTCCTGTATCATTTCTTCCTTTTTTCCTTACTGAACAATACAAACTTCTCTGTTAAAAAGCATCTCAGGAGTCCTGTAGTACCTCCTCTTCATCCCTCTGTGCTCAACTAAGAGCATTGCTTTCGACTGTATGTTGGCATTCTTACTGAGAATCTGCCCACCACGTTCCAGTTTTGCCTACTCTTGTTTTTACTAAAGCTCTACTATTAAATACAACTTCCAATTATTTTTAGTTTATATTTTTGTCTCCCTGCAAGTTACAACCACAGAAAGCATAAGAGTTTCACTTACAAGGGAAGGGAGGGGACAGAAGAGGTGGTCTTTCACTAATAAATCCCATCACCAAAAAGTAAAATGCAGCATTTCACAGAGCTGAAAAAAAATATTTTCTAATGAGTAACAAGTTTGCCCCCAAATAAAATACTTTCAGGGTCAAAAAATAGGGGTAATCTGATAAATTTCAGAAAGAGAAAGAATGAGTCCTTCACAGAAATATTAATCTTTTTTGTCTCAAAGTGGCAATTTTACTGAAGAGTAGTTCACAATTTAAAAATTATGTATCACCCAGTAAAACGATGCATTTATTAATTCACTATTTCATTATTCCCTGAAAATACTTGATTTGGTTGAAAACTGAACCCAAATTTTCCAGTTTTTCCATTTGGCAACCAGAGCAATGTATAATTGCCAAAGCCTACACAGAAAGTTTACAGGAGGTATATATATACACATTGTAAGATCACAGTAGAAGAATTAAACAGGACACGGGCACTCGTAACATGCCTCTGTGAACGGGGAATTCTGAGCAGGAATCACTTGTCATTTTTAAGACAAGCCAGGAAAAGCCCAGATGCCTTTAGTCATGGTTGCCCATGGATTTTGGCTTAGACCTGTAGTAGACTGTATCATCTCGCTTTATTGACTTCCAAATCATCACTTCTTAGAATAAATTATGCTTCTGTACCCGTTCAGTCTGCATCAGTTTATTAACTATATCTATCTAGTACTATGAAAAATATGAGTCTCTAAAAGTCTGTTTGTTTAGAACAGAGAAAGCTCACTGCAATATTTGAAACAATAATCTTTGATTCCATATGTTTAAGAAGATGAAATTGTGCTTTAACAATTCATAGATTTTTAAGGTCAGAAGGTATTTAGACCATTTTTGTTTCGGTCTTTGAATACTTTTGTGTTCCCATGAAGGATACTCAGTATTAGCAAAAGCAAAGTCTGCAACAGCTCATTTTTCTGTAGTTAGAAGGAAGAGATGGCAGCAAATGTTTACACTAGACAGCAACTGCTAACTACCTTTCCGCAGTGACTTCTTCCCTGCGAGGCGGGGGACTGACTATTTGCATTCTCAAGAATTTCAGACTGTTCTCACTTCTGTGACCTGGCAGACCTATTCTGCTACTTCAAGTACTCACACCAAACTGGTATAATAAAGGGAAAGTGGAGTGCACACAGTTTCAAAAAACATCAAGAAATAATTTCAAGCTTATATCGTACATAGAAAACTAAAATCTCAAACAGTTCCTCCTGGGACTAAACTCTATCATTTGTGTTCTGCTAAATGATCATTCCAGAAGATTCTCTGTTACAATGTCTAGACTGGGAGAAAAGCCATAACAGCTATTATTTTTTGTTCTCACTCATGTAAGTGTTCTTCGTTCAGCCAGTTAAGGGGATTACTCACATGATTAACAGATTTGAATCCAAAATGTTTTGAAAAATAGACAGTCATACTGAAATAAATAAAAAATAAGAGATCCTGTGCAACAGACTGCAGAATGAGAGATGCAGTCTGCAGCCAAATGGGTTAGAATACTGTCAAAGGAATTAAACCAAAAATGAGCAATTTAATCCTCACAGTTCATACCAACCATTTAAGAAACTGATTTTATGGTAACACCATTTAACTTCACATTTCTTCCATGCCTACAGCATTCAAGTATGGGTTCAGCTCTTTTCTGTGACTGATGGCCCTCACGATTTTATTGTTGAAAACTGGGGCATACAGCACGCTGTGAGGTGACAAACATTGCTGACGGCCTAAGATTTGGACATTGGTGTTCAAGTGATGTTGCAAATATAACTCTATACACAGAAAGCTTAACACATTGCTCCTTTATACTGCAGTTGTCTGGCAGAACGTGCTAAGCAGGCAAGTCTGTTTTGTTTAACCTTCTGCCATCTTTCTCATCAGATAAAGCGACACATCAAAAGGCCTTTCTCAATAAAACTTCAATCACTAGTACCTAGTATAAATGTTAGGAAAAGAGGGGAGAAAGGGGAATAAGAGACGAGAATCAGTGTGATCTCTCGCCTGTAGGAGGAAGCCAGGGAAGCTAAGCACACTAGAAAGTGTTTACTTAAAAGGCTGATTGTTTCAGAATCTAATTTAAAAACTCCACACCAAAGCATTTCCTTAAGTCAGTATTTAATGTCCTCTAAGCAGGTAGGATGGAAGGTAAAACAGATTAGGTCAGAGGTGGGATGTTAATAAGCAAACACTGTGTGTCAGTTTTGATAGCTGAATCAAGGTTATTTAGCCTAAACATTGACAGATGCTGTAAACAAGCTGCAAGCTCTAAAGAGGCTTCACCTGCCTACCTCTGCTGGGGTTTTTTGTGTTTGGTTGGGTTTTTTTTAAAGAAAAGCCTCACCCTGTTAATTCTGCATTGGTAGCGGGCTTTATAGACGCAGCCTGTCGCTGTGCTCCAGGGATAGCACGTGCACTGTCATTGCACACTTCATGGACAAAGCTCAGGAGGAGGCAGAAATTTTCCAGGCAGCGGGAACAACTCAAGCCAAATGAATAAATCAGAGTCCAGGACAATAAAAAATAATCTCATACAAGATTATTAAATGCATCTGGAACATGACCAGTAGGGATGGAAGTCTACAAGGGTTCAGTTATCCTGAACGTTAGAGGGGGCTATTTCAGCATACTCGGAAATGAACATAAAGTATGTTTTCACAAGGATTCAACATAGTATTAATAAGTACCAGGTGAACAAAAATACCAAATGTATAAGGCACTCCCATGAGCTTCTTGTAAGTAGGTGACAAATGTTCTTGTTTCTTCCCATAACATATGAGATATGGTACAATCACTGACAATGAGCCTGAAGTTAAAGCAGCCTTACATTATTGACGTGCTAGAATAACTTTAGAGGAACACTGTGCTAATAGAACCATGATGAACTTTTGCCCCCAGAGCAAGAGTTACTTACACTTGCATGGATGGACAGTAGGCGCTAGTGCACTGAGTGGCAATGTTGCAAAAATTTAGCAACCTTCATCACTAGTCTACACTAGACCGAAAGCACTAAAACATTGCGCATCCATGAGAACAATCATCAAATAGAATTTTTTTCCCCTCCTCTTAGAAAGAAAGCAAATGCAAAACCTTACCACCATATTCATGGCATACATGAGAAGCAAAAAAAAAAAAGACAATAAATGAAGGCTATACTAGTGGCAGAGATTCTTAAAGCAAACATGGTTTTGTCCTTTAAAACTCCTGACAGAAAATTAAACTTATTGATGTAGTCTGATGAAGAGCATAAAGGTAACCTTGCTAAGACACAATAATTTCTCAATGTTTTATTCCTATTGAGACAGAGATCTCTGTTCGTTTGCACTGTGTTACACATAGCTGATGGAACCACCATTAATTACAACTTTGGGACATGGTCTGCAGCCTGCATTCACTGCAATACAGGAACAGTTTCCAAAATGAAAGACAGCCTTCAAACCTTGATGTAAGTCCCCAGTCCTTCAAAATAATCATAGATTTGCTGTAAGAGGCAGCACTAAACTAGAAAGCTAATCACTTTTTACATCACTAATGGACTGCCCCATACTCATCAGTCCCCTGGAAGCAGTGATGCCCAGCCTTGCACGGTTGAGATCAAAAGGGCGGTCCACCAGAGGTAATGGAACCTTTCCACATTATTAAAGCCACAGGTTCTTTTCAAGCCTAGTCCTTCTCTTTTTTTTTCTCCTACATTTTCCCTGCTTTTATACTGACAGAGACAGCACAGACAGTGACCAGTCGTAGAGATCACTTTATACAGGCTAATTCACTCACTAACTGAAAGCAGTTTCCATCTGTGGGACCCAACTGCACAACAAGAAAAACTTTTCTGCAGTTTCCCCCACAGCAGATGTTATTAACCCTGAAGTACTGCCAACTTTTTCTTTCAGAAAGGTATTTATTCTCTCCTACGGATCTTTTTATGTAACAAGGGCTTTACAAGCTTCAAAATAAAGTTTCTTAGACTTCAGTTTCTTCTCTGCGTGAAAAGGCTAAATAGCCTTCTGTAATAAAGCCACAGGACTGTGGTCAATAGAATCAAATTATAATTATCTATATTGCCAAAGACTTATCTAATTCCATAATTACTTGTCAAGCACTTATTTTTTATATTTTTATTTCAAGCAGAAGTTAGCATTCAAATATTTTTACAACTGTTTGTTCCCAAACTTAAAAACAGAAGTAAAAACCACCTCAGATAATAAAACAGGAATAGATATTAAAGCAAGAGAATAATTTTCTTCTTTAGACTTGTATCAATGAGTAGTAATCCAGCTCTGGAAGTGGTGTTTGCTAATTAACTGCTACTGCAGAGTCAGCAGCAGACCCGCAGTAAGGTGTACCACAGGCACGTGGTGACAGCAGTTTGCGCACGGGTTGGTTGGTTTTTTCCTCTTGGCAGTAGGGATCTGGAGAGAGGAAAGCTGAAGGTTGGAGACACAGCACCTACCTTCTAGGTCTCCTTGTTCACACAGCCTGGCGATCTGTCCCCAAGAGTGGCTCGCCATCGTAGCCCTGCGGCTCAGGCACTGTAAATCAACTGTCCCACGATGCAGAGAAGGAAACCAAGAGATACGATGGCATGTTTGGCCTAATGGTTGATTCCAGGGGGCTCTGCACGAGCAACGTTTGTTTGCAGGGCGAGTTGTTGGCAGACCCGTTACACCTTTGCAGCACTTCCAAATAGAGATTATACTCTGAACTGAAGAAGCTGCTCCACTGCCCGGTTAAAACCCTGCAAGTCAATGAAACCAAGATAAACATTAATGGCTAGCCTCTGTTATGAATACATTATATATTAACAGTGCAATAGTGTAATTTACAGATGAAGAATAAAATAATAATTTGAAAGACTCCACTGATTTTAAACAAAACCCTATACACTTGGTTGGTTATTAAACAGAGTTGTGTTGCTATGCTGTTTCATTCTTCGCTTGTGGATCACGCACGCTCATTAATGTAATTCACTTACCATCATTTCAAAAGCATACTTGGGGGTTTTCAAACAGAAGAGCTGCAGGTCTATTATGACCTTTCTCCAACTAGTTGAACGCTTGTGGAAAAGCAATTCCATGTAGGTCTCTACAAATTTGTTGCTTAATCCATCATAAAATTATGCATACACTATCAATAATCCTATCGAAAGCAGATGTTCAGTATTTTCATTCTGATTTATTCTTTGCATTATATATGGTCATATTTCCTACCAGCTTGCAGACAAGGTATCTTTTATAAAAACAACAGTTACGACAAGTAGTTTTCTAAAAATTTATTTACTACTGTAGTATCCTAGCTATTTTTCAGAGAATTGAAGTTCTCCTCTTCATCAACCAGAAGACAAAAAAGAAAAACTTTTATTTTTCCATTTACCTGAGGGGGTTTCAAGACCAACAGGCAAAATTTCCCATAAGTTCTGCTGTTAATTATAACTGGTTACAACTATATTCTTAGACTGAAGGTTGGTGGATCTTGCAATGGAACAAATATTTTCAGCTGTGGACAATTAACAAACTCAGTAGACCAGGAAAAAAGTGCAGACCTAGTCTGTTAAAAAACAAAACCCCCACCAAACCCAGAAACCAATTCAACTGCATTCATTGCTTTGACAGCTATATAATTACATGGGCCATAAATTACATTCACTAATCACCTTGTTTATAATTTCACTCCCTGTAAATTAGTAGTGTAATGGAATGAGATTTTGTAATTGCTAGACACAGTGAGTATTCACTAGAGAGTACAGCATAGAAAATCTCCCATCAAATTTGCTGGTGACCACCCATTAGGCTTACAATCAATAGATCATACAGGGATATAGAAGAGTGAGTCCATGGAGGTCCAGCACGCCAGTGTATATCAAACTCCATGAAAAACAAGGACCACAAGAACTGCCAAAGCTACACAGCTATGTGCCGAATGGAATAGCCATTACTGCTGTCATTACTACACTTCCTGGTGCACTTTCCTTTTTCTGCTTATGATTAGGAAATAATTTTTAAAGCTTGGCCAAGCTGTATGGATTAAGACTCGGTAAGAAGTTTTCTATTGTCTCCATCTAGTAGAGAGTGCAGGGAAGACACCCTGCAGACTGAGGTTATGAATTTTCACAACTGCAATTTCCCAATCCCCAGTTTGTGTCTAAGATACAGACACTTTAGTGTTTTGTTAAGCTCCCATAATGTTGGCAGGCTACGCTCGTGTAGTATCAGACTGCTCCTGAGGAGTTTTACAGAGCTCTCCCATCTCTAATAAACCTTCTTCAATCATATTGGTTGCTAATTACCATTTCTTTACATCAATAATACTTAGCTACACTTCCCACATTCCACAAAGGAAAACAAAAAACAAAGAAAGAGAAGCATGGATTTTCTAGCCCACTAAAGCAGAGAAATTTCTAAAATATATTCCAGGTCTATCTGCTGCGTAACAGGGCTGTGCTGCTACAAAATCCAAATGAACTGCAGCTGTTCCTAACTTGCAGCTAGTAGCTAGAGATCCTAATTACCTATCCACATTTGAGCTGGTTATGCAGCACCCTCTCTATATTAATCATTGTCCAACTAAAACTAATCCTGGCAGCAGAGATGATAAAGCAGCAAAAAACCCTGAGTTCTGAAGGTTAATGTGCACAGCTGTCATAGGCTGACAAGAAGGAAAAAGAAACTAGATGTGGGATTGTGCAAGTTTCTGTATTCCTCAGCCAGCAGGATGATGTGCTGCTTTCAGAGCTCTTTTCTTCTAGAGATACTGGCATTGTTCCAAAATCCTACACTATTCCAAATAGAGGAAACTAAGTTGTCATAAAAATTTCTGTTTGTGGCAGGGGCTGTTTGTGTTTAATATCCTGATGCACTGTTTTCTTTTGAATGTCTCTGCTTCCATTTATCCACGTGGAGTTTACAGGTCTAAATTCAGATCAATAGCAGCGGTGAATGGGAAATTCATAGCTCCGAGATGCAGGATGCTACTCCTGGGAAGGAGAACAAGGACTCTGTACTAATGGGCACTATCTAAATACACAGACCAACCAATTAAACAGTCTATATACAATAACCATCTCAAAAAGCCTTTGCTTCATGAGCCATGGTATTGCTTCCCAGACTACAGCTACTTAAAAATATAAACAAAAAATACCCCTTAAAGCTCTGTTAATATGTAGGTAGAAAACAGATAATCATTTGGGAGACATGTTCTCCAAACGCATATTTAAATGAGTTTCATACCTCTCACGCTTGTTACCTTCATTTGCATCTCAGAGCTTTGCTCCTGTTCTCCTGCACGCCCAGAAGAAAGATAAAAGGGCACATTATGAACATCAGTAGGGAGGGCTGAAATCAGGCATTCACTGGTACACCAAGGAGGTTTCAGTGTTCAGTAATGAAGCGATAATCATCAAGGTAGATTAACGATTGTCTGAGAGAGTTCATCGCCTTGGGCCATTAACCCTCATGTGGTTATTAATTTTGCAAAAGACATCCTGTGCTGCTGAGGTCATTACTGCTGTTATTAGCTAATGAAAGATAAAACATCTCAAGTTCCCTCTCTCATATATTTAGATATTCACACACCCATTTCTGTATTGTACACGTGCCTGATTAAATTGGTCATTTAAAGAGTAAACGGGGTAAGTGTGTGGGGAGGTCAGAGTACCCATAAGCAGGGTACATTACCAAGACTGAGCTCTGTTCCACCAGTAAGGTTGTTTCTACTGTCCCAGGCTATGTGATTTGGTAGAGCAGGAGCCGACAGAAATAGCAATAATAAGCTTTTTTTTTTCCTTTTTCTACAATAGGCAAAGTTTTAGCCTATAGTCCACAGATTTAAGCTTCAAAGGCAGTTAAAAGTATCTCAAGTGAAGCTGCTTTGTGACAGCAACAACCTGCATTTTCTATTGCTACGCTATTATTGGCAACAGGTCACGCAGAAGCAATGTTGCAGGTAAGACCAGTGTATGTGGTAATCCTCTGGGACATCATTAATCAGTTAGTGAATGGTCCAGGTCCTTCCCCCTCCACACCTCCTGTATTAGGATGCTGTTCCAAATCAGCTTAAGTCAATGCAAGTTCAGTCTCACCATTCCTCTACGTCCCCAACCACATATTCCCGCTGGCAAGGTGTGTATGATGGGATGGTCAGGGGTTGATTTAGCTAAACGCTAATCTCTCCCCTTTGTGGGGTTGTGTTTTTGCCTCAATCAGTTCCCTGACCCAGCTCACCGCGTGCTCATCAGTGCCAGAGCTGAGCATGTCGAGAGCATGACTCGGAGCAGGAATAGAGCAGCTTTAATTTAGATGAGCTCAAGCTGCCAGAGAACTTCACCCATAGGTTGCTCTCAGTGAGACACCACCTGAATTCAAAGGGAAAACTTGTAGACAGTTGATGAAAATTTGGTCAAACATTCCTGCTGCGGGAAGACACAACCCAAAGCTTCTGATGACATAGTTTGATTCATTATTTCAGCTCAGGACTTCTTTTTTAAAAGTTATTTTCAGTGCAATTCAGTACAAAGACCCATATTGAGGGATGGTGGTGTACAAACTTTGCAACAAGTGAGCAATTCTTGCCTCTGAAAGCTCACGTAAGAAAGGGCAGCAACAAACAGGAAGAATAATAGTGCAAATTTGTTTTCCACCATGGGCTGCACCCAAGGAGGCATTATCAGAGAGCTAATCCTAAAGAAAAACATGGCTTAGAGCCATCCTGCATGAAGCCATCTTGTGGCTTCACTGTTCTTAATTTTCTATTTGCTTTCATATCTGCTTCAGCCTTCAGTGTATAGGTCACCTTTACGCTTCTTCGGCACAAGGAAAGAGTCTGCTGTGACTAGCACATTTCTGCACAGAAGTGTTCTGAAAAAACTGTATAAAAGCCCAAGAGGCTTATATTGAAACTTAATTACTGGAATAAAGATGATTGTTTGGGTGCCTAGGAAAAAAATGGAGACTGAAAAGTTCAAAAGATAATAAAATGTGACACTTAAGTTTCAAGTCTGTTTTTTACTGAAAGGTCATCAAATAGATAATAAAGTTGTCTAGACCGTTTGCATATATTTATCTTAAAATCAAACAGCAAAAGAAAATTTAGAGGCTTCCTTCTTTTGCAAATACTGATTGTACTGCTTGCTACTTTGTTAGCAAACTAGAACTCATTAAAATTTCTAAGGCAATAATTCAGAAAACCTGTAGCAAATAAACTCTTCTGCATTTTGTTTTTCTAGAATTTAAAAGATCCAGCAATATTTTTTAATGTGACCTTAGATATCTGTTTCACATACAGACTGTAATGACAAATATTTTACATGTGGGCTGTTTTGAAAGCTCACAATATAAAGATCATGAGCTTCACATACTGTACATATAACTATAAATTTAACAATATTAATATTTAATATGAATGTAAAGCTACTCTCAACAGGCCTGGGGAGATGACAAACTGCACAAACTGGCAGTAAGCGCAAAGCTGTCTAGGAACAAAGGCCTACAGAAAGTGAAGGTCTAGGAACAAACCCAGCAGCATTTATAGTTCATTCTGCTACGGATGACAGAGATGAACCAAGGCATAGGGGGAATTATCGCGGGGTACCGAGATGCCTTGCTTCACCGAGCCATCAAGGACGCTTACATTTGTATTCATCCCCAACTCCAGTAAAATGCAAGTGTCGCTAGTTTAGGAGAAAAGGTATTCAAAGTCCTCTGGAAAGTAAAATCACTGTGAACCTGGGAGCTCGGTGTTCACAGAGAGGCTGTGGCAGAGAATTCTAGATGAGAGATACAAGAACAGGCTGGAAGAAATATTGCCAAGTATAAGCCAGGATTGTGTTTTATGTTGAGTTTACTTGTGATCTTTTGCTTCCAACCTTGCCCACAAAAGCTCGACCTCTGGTCTTGTTGAATCTTTGCTTTGTTTACTATTAAACCTGCTATAGTGCTCAGGGACAAGGTGAATCAAGACAAAAATTCAAAAGTTTAGGAAAGTGCCTTCTCAGAGACAATGAATCAGGATAATGCAGAAGTTGCAGCCAAGCCTGAGACACTCAAACCTTGAGCAGTTTGGGGAACCCAAGGTTGGGGTTACCTTTGTGTCTATGTAACATCAGAATGAGTGCTTATATTGTCAGGTTTTCCTACTGGCAGGCAAACCCCAGCATCCTTACACAAGCAAACAGCAGTTTCACCTCAAAACTCCAGATAAGAAAAAAACATCACAAAAATAAAACAAAAGCTTCCTCTAGGGCCTAAAATAGAAGCCAGAGGAATGCTGTAAGAGAAAGGCTCAGTCCAAATTCTGATTTCTGTTTTGAGAGAGAGTTTCTCTGAAGATGGCTATTAGTTGGTAAGCAAGCACCTAGATGATTGTACAATGCTTTCTGTTAACCATTTATTTGTTAGTTAAAAGAGTCAGAATTGTCATGCTCAGAAACATGCTAAGCAAGCATCTCAGGTACAGCATAGGTTCAAATGCAAGCATGTTACCTACACTATGCTTTTAGAAGTTAAGAAATGGTTGATGCTACTAAAAAATCAAGTTAGATTGTCACGGCATACACTTTAGGTGACAGACTGCAGAAAGACTATATATATATATAATGTGTATATTATGTATAATAAAATAATCTTTTTAAAGCAACAGAAATGAGAAAGAAGATGATCACCCACCAGCAGACAGCTAAATAAGAGACCTATCTATTTGCAAGCCAGTATTGATCCAAATGTCTTTAAGTCAATGAGAGAGTCCATCATCCTCAAGGAGCATTAGCAGAGATGTTTCAGCTGTCGGATTTGATGAGGAATAACCAAACTGAAATGTTCCTGAAGTTCTCACCACTTTGGGTATGATTTACATAGTTTATTTTTATCCCAAACAGAACAGTCAGTTTCCATATTGGATTTTTCCACCCAATCAGCATTTTTTTTCTTTTTAATTTCATTTTAATTGATTCAACAAGACCAATTAAATATGTCAACAAATGCGGTTACAAAAAAAAGAAGTAATACTCAGGGGTAAAACTGATCAGGAATCATTTGCCTTCCAGAGCAAAAATATTTTAAATAAACCCCTACATTTTACTGGGAAAAGTTCCTACATGAAAACCCATAAAGATAGAGCTGAAAACTGAAATTATTTTATTTTTAACATTCCCTATGCCCCATAAATTTTCCTCCTCTCTCTCTCTCACCACACTTGCCAAAGAAAGGTCATTTGAAATAGAAAACTATTTTACAAGGTCAACGTTTAAAAACTGCTCAGCTCAAGCAGACTTTTGTAAATATAGTTCAGCAGTGAGAGGAACGCAAAACTTATTTTGAAACTATTCTACGAACACTCCCACTAAACACATGCATGTCCTATCACATGTATTTACTGAATCCTCAGCAGCTGCCTAGAGATAGGAATGGGTTTTTATAACCAAACAACTGCTTCCATTTGAGGCAGCAACAATAAATCTTGATAAAAATTTAGTCTTGGAAAGGAGTTACAAATAGATGATAATGGAGAAACTAGCTTTTTATCTAAAGCCTGTCATAAAAGAAACCTCACTCTGACCATCGTTGCCAATTTCTCAATATATAGCATCAGGAAGTTAAGCAAAAAGGCCACCGCACATCTATTCAGCAGCAATATCTTTAATCACAACCTCAAAACTCTATTTTGAAAGCAGGTGCCAGAAGCATGCCTCTACCTCTGTGCTCTGCCCAGCAATTTTCAGAGTGTTTAAAGTTTCTATCAGTTTGAAAAACAGGGCTATTTGAGGCATCTGTCATTAACCTGTATCTATTAACTGCTTTTTTTGGAGTAGCTTTTAGAAGAAACCAGGGAAGAGCTAATTCTGCTCTCCCATTATAGCGCTGACTTTGACAATGAATACATACAAAAGTTAGGACAACGATTTGTTTAACAGCATAAACTAGCACAAGAAGAAACATAAGGCAACATTCAGAAAACTTTTTGAAGGGTCTGATTCCAAAAATCCTTCCGTTATGATCTCCTAGAGTACCATCTTAGGCTTCTCAGAAAATAAAGTGGCTTTAAGAGAAAACTATTTGTAGCAATTGAAGGAAGTAGAAAGGCTGTTTTCTAAGATAACAATGCTTTAAATCAATCACTATAAACTATCAGCAGCTAGATTTTTGTCTCCTTTACTCATGCAGTTGTACTGCAGTACAAAGGTGAGGACAAAATTAGCAGAATCTAGTTAGTAAAACCCAAAATGCAAGAAAATGAAGGTCTTGAAGAGAATATATCCAAGCTCCAAAACACAGCCGCTCACATGGCTGCATATAATCACAGACACTCATACTGTCCCATCTCTTCCTTCAACCCTTAATTCTGCCCACCCTCCTCTGGCGCAACTGTGGTTGTGCAAGACGCTTGCTTGTGATCACTACAGCTCTAGAGAATAGTAAAAGGTCAGAAATCATGGCAAGCAGCAAACAAACTTCGTATGATCCTCCACACTCTCAGCAGATAGAGAACTATCCCTCCTCTGCAGACATGCTCATCCCCAGATTACAAACCAGGCAGCAGTCTAATTAACTGCACTATCTCCAAAGAGGCTTTTTGCCCAGAGCACATTCACAACCCAAGCTCTTTTGGCCAAGGTGAATTGCCCGAGTAGCCAGGACAGCAAACTACCAGTCCTGTCTAGTCCTGGAGCTGTTGCAGCGTACAAGTCTGGGTCAAAGCTAAGCTTATGGTAGGTGATACCGCCTTTCCAGCCAAGATGGCATGGAAATGGTGGCAGTCTGGCATTTGCTTTCTCACGTCACCTTCCTGTGTCATTAATTCCGTCTGGCTGAAGAGGGCAGCCCAGCAGAGTTAGGGGAGTCTATGTCACTACCCTAATAGATCCCAAATGAAAAAGTAGAGGAAGAAACTGAGACTGGATCTTACCATCTGTCCTTCTTCCTATCTGCATTTTGTGGTTTTACTGCCAGTGCTGTCTGCGGGAGAGAGAAGAGAAGGAATTGCATTCTCCTCCCTACTTGCTTTGAGCCTGATGTAGGTTGTTATCCACACCGCCAGCTCAGCTGTTCAGGTTGGCACAGAGATGAAAAACGGTCAAACTGTGGCACTTTACTTGCAAGAGGAGATACAAGTGCACAGCACCTGTTTATGGCAATGTATCCAGACCCACGTCTGATCAGCCAACAACATAACGAGTAACTGAGGCTGCATTGTAAACATGATGCTCCGCACATGAAAGACAGCCATAGCACTAAGCCTTGCATTTCCATTGCACAGCAAATCTACAGCTGAGACCACACAGCCACAGCACAAGCTGTTCTGCAGGACACTAGGATGCACACACCATGCCACAGGATTAATGATAAAATGAATTTCCTTGGCGATTTTCGACTGATTTTATAGCATAGGCACCAATCTTGGGCGTTTAACACGCACATCCAGCAATAGTGCATTCTGTTCATTTTGCATAGGCTGCACTTACAAGTTCCACTTATCAGAAGACTTTGGCTATTAGTAAACTGCTTTGCTGTTCTGAAAAGATCTTGTCAAAGCTTACCTAAGGCAACAATCCCCATCAGCATTCATCTTAAGGTTAAAACAATGTATTAAAGAGCACACCAGTACCCATATGGGAAGCTTCCAAAGATCAGAAATGCAAGACCTTTAATGCTTCATGGCTCATCTGTTCTGTATACTTCCATGCTCTAGTAGTTAAATAAATAATTTCCTTCCTTCCTTCCCCCCATCCCCAAGAGGTACCATATTTATTTAGTTGCACTGATAATGAGACAAGCTCTCTTTTTACTCTCTCCCAAAGTTTCTTTGGGGTTTCTGATAACCTTACTCCAGTGAAGAAACTAATGACTCTTGAGTTCTGAGAGCCCTCCCAGTTAAAGTCAAGCACCTTGTAGAAGGCAGCCTAGACAGATTCAGAGCAAGACATCACACTGATAAATAAGGAGTTTATTTTCCTCTTTTCCCTGCTGCTTTTTCTTACAATATATATTTTTATACACATATAAATCTTATAATCAAAGTATCAGAACAGCATGTGCAACTTCTTGAGCCTGAAGCTATTGGTAACAAGAGAAGATTCTTCAACATCTGCCATGCTTAAGCTTTGCATTAGGTCCAGTACCTGAGGCTTCGCTACATGTGATGACCAGAAATATTATTGTAATCAACAGCCTCTGTAGGAGAACATTCATACAATTGCCTAGTGACTGGAGACCGGGTTATCCAGCAGCAGTGATCTGAAAGCAAATCACACCACAGGAGTTTTGGAATTTACTAGTGACCTTTGCAGCTTGGATCTCAGGTGGGGGAATCGTGGTGGGGTTTTTAAGCAGATCATATTTTCAAACTAAAGATATAGAATGAAGAAAACCAACAAGTCCTCTTTGTCCTAGTACTCTTAGTGCAGCAGTAAAAGGCACTTTTTATATTTTTCTAAGTTTAAGAACTTTCCTTATTCCTCTCACTCAAACCTAAAGTTTAGTGGTAACAACTGAATTTACTGGCTTTCATCTCCTAGCTCTGTCTCCCAGCTTCATACCAGGTTGGAAATAAACTCCTCATGAATTAATTTCAAAATGAGCAAAATTATCATACTTGCATTGCTTTCAAATTATTTTACAAAGAGAATATAAAGAAAAAACTCAGACACATCTACAAAAAATACAAAGTAGCTATCAAAGGGGGGGAAGAGAAAGGCAGGGATTAATTTTTATTACCAGAGAGTAAATTCTGATAGTGAATCAAATACATTATAGCAATCTTTTTTCAAAATACAATTCATTTTCATAGTGTCGTCACCTAAAAAGGTAATTAACATAAAAGGTTGGGAATATGGCTTTAAATAAGGATAATTTCTGTAGCAGTCTTTGAAACAAAGATATATTTCTGCTTTAATCCTGGTTAGAAGATCTGGTTTTAATTTCCATAGAAATGAGATTCCTTTCCGTGTGGCAGAGCCGCCTGTAAGTACATAGTAATCCAGACCTGAGAGAAAGGACTCAAGTTTAATGAAAATTTAAACAGACTATAAAGAAAATAAATTATTCCCATTATCTGTAAATAAATAGTTTGGATTGTTCTTCCTCCTTCCCTCACTCCCCTTTCTCTGCCACTGTTTGCAAACATCTCAGTGTGTTGACCTGCCATGATAGCAACTGCTGTTGAGAAGCTACCTGCGCTGCACAGCTGACTTCAGGAATCTTTCCGCATCCATCAGTACTGGTAGCGTTCACGAACAAAGATATTCTGGCCCTCTGCATCTCCATGGCTTGTTGCTCCCACCAAGGCAACTAAACTTTTCTCACGAGAACGGTCTGATCTATCCTTTCACGAGTGCTATGAAGCCATTTCTCTCAGATATGGATTATAATAGACAACAGCCCTGCTGCAGAGCTGGAATTTAATTTCTATGGAGTTTGGGTTAGAACATACATCCAGCAATAAAATGTACAGGGACTTGTATGTGCACTTTAAAGGACTAAAATACATTCAGTTCTTGCTACTAACTGACATTTCAGAAATTCAGGTTTACTAGTTTGATAAATCAATCTTTGGAATCAATTCATCATTACTTCACTGTCTTCGTTAACAGAATGGTAATTAAAAACTGAAATTTACTCTAGTTCCTCTTGAGGATTTGGGGTTTATTTTTTGTTTTCCTATACCAAGTTTGTTTTGGGCTTCTTGCATGACTTCAACAAGGCTGGGAAAGCATCCAGCCCTGAAAGAAGACCTCAGCAGTTGGTAGGCAGCACTGTTTAAGGGCTGGATTCCAAGACTAGACAGTTTCTTCTACTTCTCAGGGCTTTCCAATAGCATAGAATTAAATGAGCACATTAAAGATCACCTTCTTTCTGGTAATCCAACATAGAAACCAGAGAAACCGGCTAAATGGAGCATGATTTCATTTCGATGGTTTATTTGTTTTGGTTGGATTTGTTTAAAAAGCTTTTTGAAGACTGAAAAGTTGTTAACAGCAAAATCTTCAGCTGAACACTGATTTCCTACCCCTCCCTGATAATCCTTCTACTTTTGATGATTAATACTTTAATATGCAATGGTTTGATCTTGAAAAAATACCATGAGAGCAGTGCACTGAAGAATATGCTTAAGTACTGGAATAATCTATTAATATCACATTTCAAGTGCAATGAATATCTCAGTTCCACACTGTTTGAGACCCCAGTGGTTGGCAACTTAGCAGGATGGAATCCAAAATTGCTGACACTGCCCTTCCCCAGGGCATGAGAAGAAACTGTTGTTTTATTGTTTGCTTTTAAATGTACAGATCTGAAGCTGAGGCTAATTAAACAGAAGTTCAGAAGCGCCTGAGACTTAAATTTTAATAAAGGCTAAAGGGGAAAGTTCCTTTGGGAGTTTTGTTGACAAAATGCTTAATTATTGGTTTGCAAAACTACTTTAGAACTCAAGATAACATTTTTAAAAGCCTTTAAGAACTAAACATCTTATTAAATCAGTAGGATTTTCAAGATTATTTGATGCCATAATCTGCATGGAAGTAAATGAAAGTTTTGTGCACAGGAACTTTTGAAAATTGACAGATAATAATATTTATATTAAGGCACTAAATACTTCTAAAAATCTAGTTCTTTGTAGCCAGTTATTTCTAAATGTCTATTTATAAGAATTTAATGAAGGAAAGAGGAATCAAACCCAAGTGTTCTGAGATCAAGGATTTTTACCATAAAACCTCGTCCTCTCTGCTGTAGTGAAATACACATATTATAAACCTCAAAGCAAATCTTTAAAATCTTTTAACACCATTTTTCACTGGTATCCAGAAAGGGACTGGTTTCAGGGCTCTTCTCCTTTGCTTTGATGACTGATGTAAATTTTTTGATGAAGATGCATACAGCTGAATTAATAGAATTATTAACAGAAGGCAAAGAGCTAGTATTATGGGATTACTGCAGCAATGGTCTTATTTTCCAGGTATGAAGTAGTCCTACTTTTCCATTTTAATTACATTACACTGATTTTGGGAATGTCCCAAAAAAGAGAATTTTATGACATTAATGAAGTCAGACTGAAAATAACCCTTTAGAACTTCAACAGACCAAGCTAGTATTGGCGATGACTGAATACCAAGAATGCTTAAAACTATATTCCAGCTACAGCATTGATCATATACTTGTAACTAAAGTTACAGTATACTCAGGAATGGAGCAGAATTTGACCAGTTCACCTGAGGACAAACTACTCTGGCAAGGAGTGCTGAACAAAAATTACTATTTTACTCAAACCTGTGTGGTTTATGTGTATGCATAACATAAAAGTTAGACTATTCGTAAACCTCAAAAAAAACTTTAGTTTTGCTAGAGTTGACCAGTTGGGTTAAACATGACTTCAGCATTTTACATGACACTAATTTCTGTACAGGAGGAAATCATTGTAATCCTTAATAATTTCTAATGTTGGCTGAGAGTGACAATGAGTTCAAAGGAGTAAATTCTATCCTTAATGCACAGCTCTCGTCACGTTTCAACCTTTTGATGAACAAGGAAGCTACCAGACAATAAAACTACAGTACTTAAAAATGAGAAGAATTAATATTTCATCACTCTGGAACACCATAGATCACCATATTCACTGGAGCAGGAGATAACTTTATTGCTATTGAACAATAGAGTGCATTCTTTAAAAGAATTGATTGAAAACTCGTAACATTCAATAGCCTCCCTGTAATCAGGCACGATACTTGTACTATCACATGGCCTAGCACTTAACAGAGTTAGCATCAGAAAAACAACAGACAAGCCCTACAGAAACCTAACAAGACCATCATTTCATCTTAAATAGATGTTTTTCCAAGCACAGATTTAGGATACCATGTTGGAATAAGTAGCCCCATAGTACCAAATGCTTTCTATCTCAGTCCATCAATGTATTGCAAGAGCATCACCCACTGTGTATTAGATGATTAACCTGTTGTGGGTCCTGTTAAGAAAAATACCCAATAGTGCAGAGAGTTCTCATTTCAAGCAAGTAGTTCTCAGAAAACTGAACTTCTGCATGGAACTGCATATGAGAAGAAAATGAAGTTGGACCCATTGAGAAAAAATACTAGCAAACTCAGAAGAAGAAGAAAAATAATTTCCCATCTAATAAACCAGTGACAACACCTGCACATTCTGGTGGTCTTGCATGTTTCACAGGAACTGCATCATCTTGTATTTGCTTCTCACTTTTTAAGCTGCCAAGCTTGTCAACCTGAAGATTCTATTTTTTTTTTACCTTCAGCAGCATTTACCAGTATTCTCATTGCATCATCTCTACAGACAGTACACTCACAACCCCCTTCTCTTTGTAGCATTACTACTGACTTTCAGAAACACTGTGATCCAGATCTCAAATATGATAAATCATCTGAGACCAAATGCAAATAAGAACTATATATTCCCCATTTTATTTGATTTCCAATACTTAGCATCGTTTTCTTCTCTGTCTTTACAATACCATTCCACCACAGAACTTGCATCAACTTCATTTCTGACTGGTAATTTTTGTTAGTCTTTATCTTATCATGTGTTACTTCCACCATACCACCTGGAGGTTATAATTGAGGTCAGGGTCATAACTATATTCACACTGTCCAATCAAAGAACAGCAAAGTCCCTGCACAAAAACAATTATAACTATGGATGATTTAACTCAGGAAAATATAACTCTCTGTTCTCAGAAATGAAAAACTAAAGGAAATTTGCAACAGAACACTATAAAATAGGAGCAGAAGCCAGAGCCCCTGGGAATGCCTTAAAAACAACCTCTTTCTCACCGTATTAACTAGCGGTTTTGGACATAACCTTCTCCCCCATCCCTTTCAGAGGGAAAAAAAAAACCAAACAAACCAACCAAAAAAAACCCCAAATACCAGATATCTTTTCAGTGTCTGTCTTCCAACTTCAAAAAGATTTTATTCAGTTGTATTTAAAACCCCCACAACATTGCTGCATACTGTGCCAACCCGTACTGGTGTTCCTACTGGCTGATACAACAGCAAAGCAAAAAGCATAATTCTTTCCCCTCAGAGCAGAGGTTAATATCTGCTCTTTGTGTTGATTTTGCAGAAGCCGAAAGTCAGGAGCAGATGTATTAGCAGGCTAACCTTCTTCTTCCATTTGTCAGTCACACCCTATATCAAACAGCTTATTGAATAACAATCCAAACATAATGAGGTAGTGATTAACAAAACGTAGTGCTCCCACAGCAAAGCACAGAGTAAAACTATTGCATCTCAATTACTGAGCACAGGCAAACAGCAACCTAGTCATTAAGTAGGGCCCCCACTCTGCATGAGTGATATTAATGTAATATTAGACTAGCAGGTGCTGCTTTGCTCTTAAATCTTCAGCAAATTCAATTTAGTACGGAAAATAAACAGAGAGCACAATTGTTCCCCTCAACAAACATTTGCATATTTCCCTTACTAACTCTGGAGTTTACAGACCTGTCTGGGAAAAGACGCATAGATGGACAAGAAAGAGCTGGTTTTCAGGTCATTTGGACATAAATTTAGTGGAACAAACCCCCTGCGTATAACGACTCGCGCAGTGATCTGCCGTGGGTTCTTTTGTCACGACTTTTGCATCAAGTTTCACACGAGGGTGAAAGTTGCGTATGGTACATTAACCGCAGACATTTCCCCTTAACAACAACGATGGTTTTTTAGTTCAACTATTTGCTCCTTGAACTAAAATGCTGGGGCAGATCTCCATCTGGCACTATTTGGCACAATTCCCTACTTATCCCTTCACATGCGAGGAGCTGGGTGGCTGCTTTTGCATTGAGGGATAAAAGGGAATTCTCGTACAGGCTACACGAGCTCCCCACTGCTTCTATACAATTCTCTTATGTGAATTCTCCCACTAATTTTATTTGTATAATATGTATTTCATTTCCTGTTTCAAGGTCTACATCTGCGAACATTAATACATCCCAGTAGCTTGCTCACTCCATTAATCAAGTGCTAAAATTGCACTGGTTAATTTATGCCAATATTTATATAGTAATTATCTACAGTTCTTGCATCATAAAATTTTACCAATCCTAAGAAGCATTTTTTTGAAAATGGATGGAAGAGCTCAGGGTTTACCACTGTGACTCAGCCTTCTCCTGAAGAAGGCGCAGCACAGTAAGGGTCCATCAGACAGGGTCCCCACTTGTGAAGCAATATTAGTGCAACCGGTGCTTGCACGTGGGCAGTCCAAAGCAGGATAGGTGCTTCACCAGCACACCAGTCGTTCGAATTCCTTTAGGACACCACAGCTGTGCTTTCAGTCCCCCGTCCCACCCTGTTTTAGGGAAGCACAGATTCACATTTGAATTGCACAATTAAGACATAGGCTGATAGCAACTTGTTTCTGCTGCTTTCCACCCCACCTGCCTTGCAAGTAAGACAGAGAAGCAACAATTGCAGAAAGAGAGAGAAGAAACTAGGTGGAAAATCACGAGGTATCTCCTCACTCATTTGGGTGCCTTTTTGTTTACACAGACTTATTTACACACGTGCAATAAATACCATGAGAAACGGGTACTTTAATGAAGAATATACCAAAGTATTATCACATTTATGTGTAGAAAATCATTATTGAATGAGAAACATTTCACGGTACTTTAAAGATTACCAAAGAAGAAGGTGCAACAAGTTAGATGTACGTACACCTTTCCTCTCACTGTACCAACGGGAGCTCTGCGTGAACCTACTGCTTAAAGGTAACAATGCCAATATCCACGTGTCATTGAGAACAAATCCTGACAGCAATGCTCTGTGTGTGTTCAAATCACCGCTTTTTCAAGTCACCTGAAGATCTTAATATTAAAAAAAAAAAAAAAAATAGAAGTCAGCCTTACAATCTGAAGTAGTGTAAATCGGGACATTCTCAGTTCACTACTTTTTCCTACCTCGATATATCTAGATTTGGAGAATAGTTCTCCAGAGATTTTAACTGTAATTAATACCTCTCCTTCCCTGACCCACTTTTTTCTGTTGGAAATCAGCCTTGCTGGAGCTTACCTCAGAGATTCAAGCCTAAAAGCTCTCCAAATCTCTACTAAAACCATATATATACTTCTCAGCAGTGAGATTTCTTGCTCAAAAAAGCCAGAGCTTTAGTTTCTCGCATGTAATGATTTAATCATTTCCATTGTACTAGAAAATATGTAAGCTATTTCAAGGTTTTCCAGACACAATATAGATCTATAACATTATGTATTTTCCTCATTTACTTCTTTCATGCTAGATTGTGAGCCTAATTGATCATGAAAATGATAGTTCCACTAAAATCAATGAGTCGTCTTGCAAAAAGCCTTCACTGACATGGATAACATATTCAGAGTCTGGACCTGCGTTAGGAATAAATTCTTCCACCCGCAGCCCCAGGGTCATTCTGCTGACCAATTCCTGTTGCTCATCAGGAACAAGTGGCAAACTGTTAGGTTTTTGAGGTCACAAATTGTTCCAGTTTTGGGTTTTGTTAAATACCAAGGTGTTTCTACCGCTACATTTATGCATGTGATAGACTTAAAAGCCTACCAAACCACATCAGGTGGAGGCGGCTAGAGAAGCTGTGCACAATAGCTATTTTTTTGGCTGCGCACCTCAGTCTCGAAGGGGTTCCCGTTCATGGCTTAAGAAGGCTAGGGGTCTGAATGCAGTTTTCAAAATCAATGAATGTATTTAGGGCCCAAAGTCTCACCAAATATCAATGTAATTTGGTTCTCCTAGCAAATGAATTAATTTGGGGAATGGAAATTCAAGTCCTGGGGGGTTTACCTTCATATGGAGATAGAAAGTCATTAAGAGTAATGCAAAAAATAAAAACTTGTTGTTAACGCTGTTTCCTGAAATGGGAATATACTGTTCCTTTTTCTGTGACCTGAAGGTAGATTAAAATAATTCAGTTTTCTGAAGCTATGACATATTTGAGATAGTTATATTCTTTGTTTTCTTTCCTTATTTTACATCTTCAAAATACACAGTACCCTGAAGTTTGTCCACATCTAGGTTTTACACAGCATTTCATCAAGAGCTCTAAATTAAGCAAACCCTTAATTTAGTCTTAAGGATTTCCTTAATAACTAGAATTTTAAGCAATACCTTTAATTCCAAAATTAAAACTAGCCTGGAGGTGTCCAGAAAGGCTTTTAACATTTAAATTAATTATTTTCAGAAAAGGAAATTAAAAAAAGGACAACGCTATTTCAAATTGTCTTTTTATCTTATAAAAGGTCAGGAGAGTAACCAAGTTTAAAATTAGTTTAAAAAATGGTATTTCATGGGAACAGGATTGATTTCAGAATTTAGACAGAAAACCTTATTCTTGTAGGTACTTCCAGAACAACCACTGAAACCGTAACACAATTTTTGATAGTTTGATCAATACTAGTTTAAGCAGCGATAAAACTTGCTTTGCACCAAAAGTCAATTTTGTACACAAAAGGGTGAGCTCGGGAGTTTTCTAAATCATTTTTGCTATAATAAAAGTGTTTTACTCTGCCACTTCAGGACAGATCGATTGTCAGACATACACCATCTGTTTCTGTGAAAATTGGGACAGAAAATATATATAAACCTACATACTACGGTTTAAACAATAATCAAATGAAACTTGCAATAAAACAGATTGAGCACTTTATAACAGAATTACTTTTAACACAACATATTTTACCTAAATCAGAACAGCCTATCTGTCTCTTTTGGATGGTGTCTATTCCTTGGAAGACTACTAGTCTAAAGCAAGTCTAAGTTTTCAACGTATGATGGAATCTAATATAAAAAGGCTATGTTCTGCACAAAAGGAAAATATTTGCTTCTTTCTCACCGAGAAGGTGTGCACCATCTAGATCAAAGTCACAAGTTGCCAAAGTTTTACACAAGGTGCAGAATTTCAGACACATAGTAGAGACATGTTTCCCGTCGCAAACCACCTTTATCAGCTGTACAGACATTTCCAGGAAGAAAACTCAGGATACAGGCATTTGTACCAACTGCATTCAGATGAAACTCTTTCCCTTATTCCCAAGCCAGAAGTAAGTTTCTCTCTGAAAAAATAATCTATTTAAGTCTACAGTGCAGTTAACATGCAATGTTTCATATGAAGTGTAAGATAGGTCCCTCAGCAATTTTTAAGGTACATTACAATGTTATTCTAAATAACATGAATTATTCTTGTAGTATCAAATGCCTGAGAAATTCTCCTCCACCTGCCAAACCAGCCAGATTTCACCAGCGGACATCATCGTCTTTTGTTTCAAGGGTCATCTGAACCATTTTGTATTTCCTGTTTAGGTGCTCAGTCTCTCTTGGTTTGCAGTTTATTTTGCATTTTGACCCCAAACACGGACATCACTAGGTTGGAGGCAGAGTTACTTGAAGAAGCAGCAATTCTTAAACATGGTATAGAATATATAATTCTATATTCCACAATAAATTAATAGGACCATTGTTTGAGAAAGGTGAGCAGAATTAGGCTTGTGCTAAGAAAAAGGTTGTTCTGGAAGAGAAAAATTATTACAAATATTACAAGCATAGTAAAATCCACATGGTGTTGGCATCAGCTGTGGAGCAGTAGGTGAATATGAATGACTTCATTACCTCGGTCCCCGAATAGTTCCCATGTTACCGTCCATGGGGATTCTACCCAGCCCATGTTTTCTGTCTCTGACTTCTGCGCTTTAAACTCAGTAGGATGTGCTCTACGGACAGTTTGCATTCTCTGTTCTATTTCTTTACCAAAATAAGTTGCATGAATACCTGCTGATCTTATGTTCCTTCAATATTACATTACAAAGTGACTTCTCAGGGAGCTGCAAAATATCTTTTTAACTCTTAACCGCAGACACCAGAAAATTAAGCTACCTGATCTCTCTTTGCACGTACTCATCATGTTAGTCAATGTACTCACTAACTTCAGAGTGGGCCAAAATAGACAGACACAAGTTTTTAAAAGTGAGAATGAAATCTTCCAAAGCCCAGTTGTCTTCAATACATCACATATGAATAACATACCTTTCCTACTTCATGCTGTTATCCTGCCTCTCTCATCTGCCAATATATTAGCACAAAACCAAGAACTGATTTCTCCCTGAGCAAGAACAAGCTGTTCCTTCCAATAAGCTTTTATTTTGGTTTCTAGAGAAACAAGTTCCACACCAGGACTCCGGCATCTTCAGAATTAGAAGAGTTTTCTGCACATTCAAGACTTAAGGCAGCAGAACAACATTCTCCTTCATTTTATGGACAATATAAATGTATTTGATCTAGAGAGAAGCCTGTTATTTCACACATGAAGGCCACCTTGATCACAGAATAGAAAATAGGATAGCCAAAAGAAGAGTATAAATAGAAAGTAAAGACAATTTTAAATCTCTGAAATTTTTTTTCTACACATCCACATGCTAGGCGAGACATCTGTGCTGCTTGCAGATATATCCCCATTCCTGGATTACAAATAAGGTTGACTGCATAAAGTTTTGAAGCAGTTCTGTACAGCCTTGGTTTAGCTCCCAGTAGAAAGAATAAGCCTTTCCCAGAGCCCATAACCCAACAGGAAGCTTGCCGGAGATTAGTGCACCAATTTTGAAAAATGAGGAGACTTCATGGAAGAAAGTATGCTGCCGTTCTCAATTTAAGGCTAAACCAAAAATATCTGTCTCAGGCTGGACACAGAAAATATGTTTGCCACATGTATATCCTTAGGCAGAAAAGCAACTGTTTGAAGAACCAGCTATCAGTTACAAGTGGGAGTTGCAGGGTTGGTATTTGACCCAAATTTGAATTTCCATCATTGTTGCTTTTTGTTTCTAAAACTACTTTTTGCACCAATTCAAGCTATAACTTTACCACAATTTTCTCACAACCAACGTACACTATGCACTGTTTAATCCATCTTTTCACCACCTTTGCATGTTTCCAAAAATCCATTAGTTGGATGTTATATGTCCATGAGATGAATAAGCGTAAGCATCTGTGATTACTGCTGTATCACAATTAACACCAGGTCACATCTACCTGTGTGCTCCTGCCAAGGCACTGCAGCCATAAACCCAACTTCACCTGGTTTACAGCCGCTTTGTGCCTGTGGAGTGGTGCAAAGCAGCAGGTACGTATCAGTGATTGCGGCTGAATAAAATAACGTTAACGAGATGGAATTATCCTTTTTGATATGAACAGTCAAATTGCAATTTCTTTGCTGTGGGATTTAGGGCCTGATCCAAAGGCCACTGCAAACACCACCCTGTACTTGGCAGCAAAGGAGCAGATGCTTATCGTGAGCAGGTTCTTAAGCAGAGTCTTCCCCCCCCCCCCCCCCACAGTTTGGGGCTTAGATCAGGCCTTAAGCAAAGAAATTTTAAACGGTTCATTCCCCTTTCTCTCCTGATTTGTAGCAATCCGTAAGCTTTGAATCATTTCTAGTGACATTCCTCTCGCTGGAGAAGAAGTCGGGTGTCCACAGTCCCAACCCCAGTGCTCTGCCTCTGAGCGTAATCGCATCCTGAGAGTCAATGAGGTGGTTACTGCAACGGAGAGGGCAGGGAAAAGATAACTTGTTAAATTACTAAGATAAGAATGTCACTATCACTTTGTATCTAACCCTTTTGAAAAAATTATATAGTTTGATTTGCAAGAAATAGAATTTCTATCTCCAGCTTTAGATTTAGTCTCCTATTTTTATGCATTTACATGAGATGTAAATCTAGCATATTTAAAATGACTGGTGCTACACAGATGATGAAAGCAATGCATAAAATAAGTTTGAGTTTCACTTCCTAAAGTCAAAGAATTGCTGCTATGGAATGAAAAGGGAAAGAAAAAAAACCCCACTTCCTTTTATCCCACAATATGCATAAGGAAATTGAAAGCCAGAATTGTATTCACTGATCACACTTATAGTATTCCTTTCAAATATGTTTCAGGTCTCTTCAGGGTCAGTATGCATCAGTTCATCAGAAATTTTTGGAGAGAAAGGGAGAGAGAAACGAGCTCATTCACTGCTGACAGCTTCATCGAGAATCTTTAGGGTGCCGGCAAAACCAGAGCTATGCCATTTGCCAGCTGGAGTCTGGACCTGGTGGGAAACTGCCGTTAACACTTGATGTCTGAGATCTCGGATGTTGTCCAGCCAGTCTAGGAAAACTGAAGCTGGGTTTGCGCTGCTGATTGGGAACACTGACATGACAAACAGTTCTGGCAAGGGGTAGCAGCATATAGGATATGTAGGTATCCCAGGAGCCCCACGCCCCTTATCAGAGCCAGTGACAATCTGGGCTTCTTTAAGGGCAGTATCTGCAAGCACAAATCACATTCAGGGCTCATGGCAAGTCTCCAGGACTTCAGTTCCACTTGATAACTGTATGAAGAGCTGGATGATAAACATGGATAACCCTTGACAGAATTATTTGGTAAAGTACTGCTTATGTTTGGAGGAACAGAGAAGTGATTTCACAAATCCTGGAGTGTCGTTATAATACTGCATATTTCTTACAGGATTTTTTCCCTGCTAACAGAAGGCCTAATATTATAAAAGCAACATGCTCCTTTTCTCATTCAAGACAATGCACAAAGCTGTAGGAGCTGCTTAGCTGGCAAAAGCTTCCTTTTAAGCCATTTAAAGCAAGGTTCATTTGCAACGTGAAAAGCTGCATGCTTTTTTTAAAAAGCAGCCAAACCCTGAGTGATTATGCCAGAATATTTTTGTATCTTTTAGAACATCACTTCCTTCAAAGTCCTAAAATCAGATAAAAACGTATAAACAATTAAAAAAATTTCTCTTTAGATCAGAGCAAAGGTTGGAACATCGATTTTCATTTGCTTTGCAGCTAGTTCAGCCATTTTCTTTGTGCAAGTTCTAGAAAATGAAAATCCTCCACTTGCTCACACAAGCAGCAGGGATTTATATTGCTTAGCACCGGTATGTACAACTGAAAAATAAAGGGTGGTTTAGAAAAACTTCCATCAGAGCAAGCACTTGTCTTTCAGACTCCATTTCCATTCAGAACTGTGTTGTTTTTAAAAGAACAAACAAAACCTGTAAACATTGCCTGTAAACTAATATTGCAAGGCATATATATGAACAATTAAAAAACAATAGCAACTGTCTGCTGATGGATCTTCATGGATTATTTAGCTGACCCTTAGCAATGACAGATCCGGAAAAGTCAACAGGAGCATAAATTGTCAAAGTGGTTGATGAAATAACAAAAAGCTACAATACAGCAACTGGAAAACTTAGAGATCAACTGATTCAAGAATTTACTATTTTTTGTTTCAACAATTTTTTCCTCTCAAGCTCTCTAATAGACTAAAAGATCACATAGGTATGAGTATCTTGAAAACAGGAGAAAAAGTCAGAGAACAGTAACTCCTGCAAATAATCCTGAACTGATTGCAGATTGCTAACTCTCCACACATACACACACCTCACACCACCCTAGTAACAGATATTCAGTTAGCTGCCAAATAATGCAAAAAAAAAAAACGACAGAAACGTAAGGTAGGATTTAGGATGTGCTGCCTATTAACACAGACATATATATCTACATCTCAATAAGAAGTAGAGCTCTTTTGCCCCTAGAAGTTCTCAATCTGATACCTTTAATGGGCTACATTTTGAATTTAAATAAAATGAAGCTTCTTATGAAGCCTTCCAGGCACTAAGAGTCCACTTCTAAGCTGGACTAACTGTGAAAAGACAAGGGAGTATTGCTATCATCAATATTGCTATAGTTTGGTATTATGAAACCTCTGTGGTTTGGAAAAATACCTAAAGCTTCTAAAAATCATGAATGATAAAATATGCGACTACCAACAATTTCTTGACATATCTGCATTTGGTGATAATGCAGCAATCAGAATTGAGCACTTCAGTGTGTCTGGAGTCACCCATAAAGAAAAAAAAATCCCCAACAACAAAACTCAAGGAACTACACAGATCCCATTAAAAAACCCAACCCTAAAATAAAAGTCCGTGCCAAAGATGCACAAAACTAGAAGGACCACTCTACACCCACGTGCTTTCTTTTCCGTTGCATTCTACTTGCAATATTCCTCATACACTTCAGCCAGGCTTTCTTTCACCTCTACAGATGATACATTTTTACTCAGGTTTTCTTTTAATGCCATTTATATGCATAATACGAACTGGTCTAAAACTCAGTGGTATTTCTATTAACAGGGAAAAAAAAGCTTTGTAAATAGTATTTCTTCTAACCCTGGGCTTTCAGATAAGCTGGAAGTTCCTCAGAGCAGAAACAGCAAGTCCTTGACCTACTCTGCAGAAACAGATACGAGCAGCTCTTTTCTTGCTACGGTAAGTTGGCCCCTTTGTGTGCCAGCTTTATCTTCCCAGGTATCATCTGCCTCCGCAGATGTGCATCATTAAGATCAGAACAACCAAAAGCAATATTTCTATATAATTAAACATTTTTATGTAGTAAAGTAGGTATGGTACGAAAGCCATTACATGTTTCCCATCAGGAACTTAGCAGCCATCAAACTCAATATGGTGTTTTGAGGAAGTCTGGATTCAGGACTTGCACGTAACAGTGATGGGTGCTATAGAAAAATTTAAGATCCATTAGCAGGGGTTTTAGATATAATGTTACATCTTACATCTGTGAATGCTTTTGTGATCAGCTGAGGGAATGTATCCCACAGAGAAGTCCATAAAAATTGAACACTTCACTAATTATGTTTCTATATTTTTTTTTGCGTACAATTTAAAGAACAGTTTTATGCCCTTTAATTAGGCATGATGCATTAGAGTAAGTCAAAAAAAGGAAAAAAGAAAAAGGAAACAATGAATCTCAGATGAAGGAATAATTTATATATTCAGTTGTATGTACTTGTATTCTAGCAGTGCAATTGAATGGGCAGTTTCAGAAGTGAATTTGGAATACTATCAACTTTTTCATCACTAGCATCCTTTCATAATACATGACACCAATGTGCCGCCATAATGAAACAATATTTTTCTTTACTACTCTCAATGAATCCTACTTAGTTTTGTTTCTTCGGGTAACCAGTGAGGTTAGGATGGCAGACACATCTTTCTGTTTCAAGTGGATGCATTCAGGCATTAATGTATATGACAAAGCTGGATTTTGAAGCACAGAAATTCATACTTTCTACCTAGGAATCATCTTTACTGGGGTTCAGCGCTTTCTCCCCAAAGCACAAGGAAGAGACAAACGAACTATGAAAACATGAATTTCCTGTAAAGGATAATGATACTTCAGTCAAGTTAACTTCTGGTATTTACAAAATTTCAAAGACAGTTGTTCCTAACTATGTACAAGTTAAACACATAAAAAGAAAAGCCAGGAGTTGTGTTATATGACACAAATGGTACAGTAGAGCTATATGAACATCAGCTTCTGCTATCAAGAAACAATTCTGATGGAAAAAAAATACTACATTCTAAAAGTCTAAGGTGGGGGAAGACAGCAGAGTAGAAAGAAAAAACATAAAACACCTGGAAGTAAGAGAGAGAACATAATGAAATACCATCATCTCTTTTCCTGAGATGAAGCAAAAGTAACCAGAAGCAGGATAAAACTAATATCCAAATCTATTTTTTCTGAAGAAATTTTTCTTTTTAATTAATCATTTTGTTGCATTTTGTCTCTGTACTCATAAAACTATTTATGATTTTGCCAAAACAGAATCTCTGTATTTTTTTTGGCAATCCTTTCCTTCCTTTTACAAAAGAGTAGATGCAAACATCATACTTTTCTTTCGGCCACACTTTAAAATTCTCTAGTATTCCTGGAGGTATGGACACGTCTAACTGCAAAAACCAAAAGAAGTCCCTCCAGAATAGAAGGATGCAAAGCTGATAAGCAAAAAAAACCCCAAAATCTCAAAGAGAATTCATGAAATACTCCTAATTTGTAGCCAGAAATTGCATACAGAGGCTCCGATTCTTAAGGACTTTGCCGTGTTCAAACTAGGTTTAATTGCTTAGTCGAAATGAAGGTGGAAGAGCTAGTGAGGAATTGCAAAGCTACAGAGTACAGCAAACAAAAGATATCATGCTTCTTAGTTTTGCCTATTTCAGAGTGAAAAGTACATTTGATGGAGAAATATTTCCTCATTCGTGAAATCCCCTCAGCTCCGTTTTGTCATGCAATGACTCCATCGGTGCCAGTCTTTATTCGGCTCCTGCACGCCGAGAAGGATGCTTGCCAGGACTCATTACTTCCTATTATTCTATCCTCTTTTTACTACATACCTAACAGATATCATCCCCTCCTGGAGCTTTATCTAGCTTACTGTTTCGCATTTAAAAAGCCTGCCAGTGATTTTAAAACATTGTCCTATCACTAAAAATAGTAGAGCAAAGCATGCTCCATGGCTCATCCTGACAAGAGACACGGCTTTACACAGCCTGCAAATATCCTCCGCTCTGCCTCTGGAAAAACAAATTAGTTGCACTGGCAATAGATCACGAGTGGCTCATTCGGTGTTTACTTACAGTTACCGTGCCTGCTAACGCACTCCGTGACCTGCTATTAACTCTTTACCTCACCTCTGCTTTAGCGGCCGCTCTGCACTCTGTCAATTCTCCGTTTTTTTAAGCTCTTGCTCCCAGTGGCGTCGATCCAGGGCAGGGGCATGGGCCAGACCCCTGAAGTGTTGTCATGTTTCTGTCAAATCAGTAATGTCTGTCTTGCACTTAGTGTAACTTCCTTCCGTACAGGAGCACCAAACTGTCACACGCTTGCCTTCTCCTCCTCCTCCAAGTTCTATCACCTATTTGACTAAATATATTCCCTGTTAATAAACTCATTTCCATAACTAACAATTTTTAATCTACTTAAAACAGGCCTCATCTTAAGCTTCCTAAGTATTGTTAAAGTTGTTCAACCACTGTCTTATCTTGCTGGGTCAGGCGTTTCACAAAAATTTAAGGCCGGACTGGCAATTTCAAGCTTCTAAACAATATAATCCATCAATGCCTAGAACTGGGGGATTAAAAAAAAAATAAAATCTTGACAAATTAATTGAATTAGCTAACCTAATTTTTAGTCAACTCTATGACCTTCTCAAGCAAAGCTCCTATGGAAGGTGACTGATCACAAGATGTCACATTCTGAATGTCCACTGTTTTCATTGAGTTTGGCTAGTGATGGAGCCACCACAAAGGCAACCCAGTAAACATACTGACAAAGAAGGGTATCTCCTTAGCTGGAGACATCCCTGATAAACTCCCTCGCTGGGGAGCAGTTGGCAGAACAAAGAAACCTTGCTGGGTGCAGGACAAAGAAACTGTGGTAATGAACTGACTTTTCATGAGAACAGGAGCCAGCAACAACTACTCCAGGAACTGACGTCCTAACACCCACTTATGTATCTTTACCAAAAAGGCATAAATAGTAACTTGGTACCTATGGAAAACGAGTTCCTCCACCAGAGCCTCTCCGAGGAGCTCTCCGCACACCCGACCCTGGACAAATCCGGCCCTTTGAAGTGAGACTTTTTCCATCGTCAATTAGTCCCACTCCTGGGAGTGTCATACCACTACCACCTCACATAATATATTTATAGGTGCACGCACAGGTAGTGGTTCATAAGTATATACATGCTTCACTGGCTGCAGTTCTGTAATAGCTTATAGTGTACATCTATTTGCTTTATTTTTGTAATATATGTATACACACACATACTTGCTTTCCTAGCGGTAATTTTGTAGTGACCTGTAGTGTGCATATATATATTTGGTTTTACTAATAGTTTTGTAGAAATTTGTCAAAGAAATTCCCAGAAACCTAGACCTCCATGCATATGACTACTACAGCTGGGCAGTAACCTAGAGAAAAAAAATAGAACTATTGTAGATAGGAATTATCCAACAAGAAGAAAAAGGGGGTGCTTGGGTGTTTGGAATACACTCCAAAACAATTACTTGTTGATCTCTCCAGAAAAAACGTTAGACTAGTCATTCTACCTACAAACAATTTCTGTGTGCCAGGTTAATTATAAACAAACATATTCATACAAAACCAAGAAAGAGAGGGGCCCGACTGTAAAAGAAAAAGCATATCCCATCAGTTTTTTCTGTAGGTATATTACTCTCGCACTGTCAATTGCATCTCAATAGAAATATATTAGAAAAGACTTGTCTAAACTTACTGAAGCAGCTAATTTTCATCTCGGTGATACATTCCCATAGGCCCATTGTGATGGAAGATAAGGTTATCAGGAAGACTAAGCTACACTACAGTGAAGATTAAAGAAATTAAAAAATAAAAAGTCTGAACAGCAAAACTATCGAGTAACACAGCTTAAAACTCCAAATTTGATAGGACCTTTTTTCCTTAAAAGCAGCAAAAGATTCTTTGGAATTCTGTTTGTCTTGACAAAATAGCTTTGAAGTGACCAGCTATTTAATAACGGCATACATGAACACAAATAGTAATAGGCTATAGAAATACATCTGTCAACTATTACCCAATAAGAATGTACAAACCAAAAAAGAAAGAAAAAAAAAAAGACTACAGATAGCTGGAGTGGTAAAGCTTTAATCAGCCACCAAAATGAGATGATGTGCACATGCCATGGGCTGTTTCTACAGTTTGCTACTCATATTCTTACTCTCGGTTTACCCTGTCTCTGACATGTTGGAACTCAGCAGGATTAATAAAACCTAATGTTTCCCCTCTACTAAAAGGCTTTATCTCACCACGTATCTTTAGCAAACAAGTTTCAACATGAGAAGCCCACCCATTAGTGTGACAGCAAATGAAAGGAAAGCAAATTTGTGTCACTATAGTAGGTGTGATGCCTAATGTTCTCAAGAAAGGATTGGAATTGAGTGGAAAAGGGGGGAAAGTTTCCGAATACGCTAGAGGTAACAAACAAAACAGGTTATTGAGAGACTATAATGAAGTAACCCTCAGGCAGAATGACAAGCCAGTAAATTACTTCAGTATTTTCCTCTCCATGAGCCAATAACAGCTAAGGACTGACTGTTAGCCCAAAATAGCTTAGAAAGTCCAGGCACGAGAAAGTCTAGTTTTATCTGCCTCTGGAACAGAAAGTATGCAGATACCAAGAAGTCATTTGCAATGTGCCTCTGATATGCTTTTCCCCCTGATATTTTGATTTTCAGGCAACAATTCTTTTTTGGACAAGTCCAAGTATGGCTTATGATTGTGTCCTAAAAGCTCTAAATAAGTTAAGAAGCGATATAAGCTGATTATAAGGAAAGACACAAAATAATTAAAGGCTTAATTAAATAAACCTTTTACCAGTAATCACCATCTACTAGATGTTTACAGGGAAAGTAAGAATATTTGACTTTGCTTCCAGGTTCCAAAGTAACCTCAGACAGGCAGTCACCACATACATGAGTCTGAGAATACTGGTAAAATAAAATTTTCAGTAAGACATTCAAAAGATTTTTGAAAATATAATTTTGACAGGCACACATATTTTGTGAAGAGTTTTTAAGTAAAATAATTATTTGATCTGAAGTGTTGAAAGCCCATGCAAAAAATCTCACTGACTTCAAAGGAGTTTGGATCAAGTCTTAAGCGAACAATATTCTTCTTCTATAGATTATGGAATCATAGATAGAGAAAACCCTTACCAGAAAGACATTTTGGTTATTTCCATTGCAGGATTGTTACCTAGCCTACAAGAGCATCAGCTGCACCAAAGCTATTTCAGGAGCTCACCTCTCAAACAGGCATTTCTAACTTCTGAAAATTTTATGTGACTATATATTCTCAAGAGGCACAAAAAAGGACATTAAAATTTGAATCCTTTAATGGTGGTGCTCTTTGTATTGCTCTGCTTTTCTAAAAGTTGATACCCCAAACTAGCTGACAAACACTGTACTCTGCAGTTCTGTCACATGCATTGTTTTCCTTTTGTCTATTTTGTCATAAAAAGCTCTTTTAAATAAAACACTGTTTCAATTCTTATAACAAGACATATGAGTTGACAACTTTTAGTTTTGTTTAAAGGAAATACTTGAACTGAGTGAATAATTCCTTTGTGAATAATTTATTTGATGAATTTTGCTGTTTCCCTGTTTACAAATTGCTTGTACAAATGGTACAGCCATAGGGAAAACAACACCCTACTGCAGTGGGAATAGGTAGAGATTCCTAAAATACCACAGAGTAAAGTAGTTTCTGTAAGTTCTTTACATCAATCCTATAGACTTCTGTAGCTGGAATACAATTCCTGTACATTTCTCTTCATTGACCAAAGGTAATAGGTATTAAAAACTTACTTTCTAGGAAAAACTATGAAAAAAATTGCATTGTCAATCACAATTGCAATTTTCTCTCTTCTTCATTTAACATACCATGGCATCACAGAGCTTAGGCTGATGCAGTCACCTTAAGATTCAAGTAAAATTGCAGTAGTGATTCAACAAAGGAAAAACAAAGCTAGTTTTCCTCTACCTGTGCCATGATGCTTTAAACATCATATATTATGGATCGAACTTTGTATGATCAATTAGTTATCAGGTTAGGAAATCTTTAGCTATGGTTTCGATCTCCACTTTATTAAGGACTTTTCTATATTTACAAGTTAGAAAGTTAAAAAGAATACTTTAGTATAAAAAAGCTAATTTTTTTTAGATAGAGAACAGAGAAGAATCTATAATGAGGGTTGGTTTATGACATTAAATAATATCACAGATTGACAAAATAAAATTCCCTGAAGATGGTCAGTAAATTGATCCCACTGGCACGAGAAGAATGTTTTAGTGATGATGATGATGACAACTAGAAACGTTCTGGATGTTCTCAGATCAATAGATATGAGATGAAATGATGCTGCATTTGAAGGCAGAGGAAGTTTTGCCATTGGCTGCAAGGAGCTAGGAATTCAGAAAATCTCACAACCGAACTTCAAACATGAAATAAATCTTTTTTTTTTTTTTTTAGAGGAGTTTAATGCCACTGCAATTTCACTTACTTCAAACAGTTACCCCAATTTACATCACTCTACCAGAGAAAAAAAAATTATGACTCAACCCATTACAGGTTGTACCTAATCCCTAAGCAACACCTTCTGCTACCTGTGAGGTCTTCCTAAGCAGCATCAGGGGATGTTTTACTTGGCATCCCTAGAAAAAGTGCCATAGCTGCCTACATGAAGTATACTTGCGTGATTTAATTTAATTAAAAGATGCTAATTATGATTCCCATTACCATAAGGTAACATTATACAGCTCCTAAAAATACAACCTTAGTGAAAACAAATGCATTCAAAAGCCTTCCATGAACCTAATATATTAAAAGTAGATACTTCTGGAAAGCTACAGTAATTTACTGTTCCTTCTGTAATTTAGTCCTGCTGGGCGGATATACTGGATATCTATGATTAGCTGGTGTTATAATTAAGGAAGCAATGTGATCTGAATGAAAATTCAAGCAGCGGAGTTCAAATCCTAGATGTACACAGATTTCTAGCATTATCCTAGAAAGTCTTAGCTGCTTCTATACGTGAAGATAATATTTTATTTACTTTACAAGAATATTATGCAACTGAACTAGTGTCCGCAGGATCTATGCCCGAGGCAAAAAAGTATTACAAACACACATCTTATTTAAGGAGGAACTGAGCCGTTAAAATAAAACATTTCAGAAAACTTCCAACTCCAAATTCTTAGTTTGATACACACACAAAGAAAAGAAGAGTATCTGACATAAAAGCAATTTGAGATTCACAGATCGATGCCATAGGACTGATCAAGACCTTCTCAACACACACTCACTTTCTAGGTTAATAACTGGAAGACGGATCATGAAGTAGAGGAACGGCTGAAGTCAGAACAGAACCAAATCAGTAATGTTTAGAGAAACTTAGAAGCAGTGGTTCTGCAAATTTAATATAGAGCTGCTGGAGATAACAAGGTCATAGAGAAAGCTACAGGAACTTTAAGTCAGATGCTGCAAAATTGAAAGAGAAGATAAAATTTACACTAGGAGCTGTGTGAACAAAATCCCCAAACTTGCCATACTGAGATCAGAATGGTGCTGATTCTTATTCCTGCCTGGTCCTTCCCATTCGCCTTTGTAACAAGATTTGAGCATAGACGTGAATGTTATGGATCCTTATTCTACTCCCCGAAAGCGCTCAGGCTATGCACAGGGGCTTCATGCCAATCAGCACTAATAGCTCAGACTTCGGTTTGGATATGAACATCTACAATGACAAAGTCAGCAGAGTCGTTCAAGAGCTAAAATCAGCCCAGTGACTTTGCTGGGTATTTTGAAAGAAAAGAAATTGCAGGTTTCAGTCTGGAAGATTAGAAAATTTGAGGCTGTGGTTCCAGCTGATGCACAAATTTATTTTTATCACCTTTTACGTGCCACTTTGCCTTCTGCTTACAAATTGCTGCATTGTGCAAAGTAGCAATACTAATTATCCTGACACGCTTACTCATATTGGACAGCACTTACTTGCACGATAAGTGCCGTTGAACTGAGCGCAAGTAAGAACGAGCATGGATCTCTAATCACTGGGACATGACCATGACCTAACTCTGCAGATGGGTCACAGCTGAACAAGGAACAATCTAGTTCTTCTCACAAGAGTTTCAGAGACTAATGTGAAAGGCACCTCATCCTAGGAAACAATGGAACGCAGTTTCATGCTGTGTGCTAGAGACACGCAGAATCACAGGTAAGAAATTCACCCTTAACAAAAATCAATGGGACTTGGCGGTCCTCAGTTACTCAAGCGCTTTTCAATATTTAACCTAGGTCTACTCCCACTTGGATATGATTTTCATAATTACCTGCTGTTGGCCTCACTCTGCTCCTGCTGAAATCAGCTGATGTTTTTCAACGACTTCAGGAGGAACAGAGTTGGGTCACTGCTGAAGTCTTTAATAAATTACAACCTTACTGGATAAAAATTTTAAGAATTCAAATATTCACAGTGTAAGTCTACTGAGACCATTAGACAACTATATTACAACATTTTTCTTAAGGACTTTAGATTTCTTTTAGAGGCTGTGCCAAGAGAGGCAGTTTTCTGTTCTAATATCCCTCTACAAAATTAAATCATTTACAAACACAGAAAATATTCTAAAGCGTGTATCCACGTAATACTTTCAGCAAATATAGGTCAATCTTTCACACCAGAAACATTAGCTATGTAAGACAAGGCAAATTTGGAAAACACAGACAAAGAATAAAGAAATGCAGATATTATGCAAATGACAATTTTCCCCAAAATGTAATAACAATGACTACTAACACTTAACCTGAAGCCATATTAATCCACTCTTCATAAAGAACTGCTAGAGTAAATAGAATTAAAATGATAACAATGATAGTCTCATTAGCAGACCTAGGTAGCAAATTATGCAACCTTTCATGGTGAATTAACCTCCCCTCCCCCATTCATTTATACCTCCCACTGGGGGGGGGGGGGGGGGAATCTATTTGAGGCAGATTGATTGTATTGACCTTCTTTTAGTTAAATTAAACCTGCTGTCAAACTAAATTGGCAAAACCTCAAGTCATCCAGGCATGATGATCACAGATAGACACAGATTTTGAGGGGAGGGAAGTTCTCATGCATTTCAAGTTATGAAAGGCTAAAGTGGATCAAAAAATTTAAATAATACCAGGAAAGAGAGTCCGGATGTTCAAAGAGTAATCACACAATGATAAGACTTCAGTTAAGGTCAGCAGCTTTCCAGAACCTGGGACTCTCTAGTGAAAAAGTGATTGCAGACCCCATGCACCTACTCATGCGTCCTGCTCCGGAGCTCATCAGCACATGGGGAGCTGCGTATATAATCCCCAAAGATAAGAAACATCATCCCTGTGATTCACATTACTCCCTGTTTCTATGTGTGGTGTTTTGTTTTCTTTGTGTGTGTTTGCTTGCTTGTCCTGTTGTTGTTTTTCAAAATGTATTTGTTTTCACGTCAGTGAACTCCAGGCTTTTTTGTTTGAGGGGAAATTGATAGGCACGGACAGAGACACGCTCACCCAAATGAAGGCTGTTAGGAGCATAGTTATGCGCTTTTCCGTAGAAATGAATTGAAAAATAAATCTCTCTAATTTCCTCCCGCCTCTTGCTGTTGCTTGCTATAATTCATAGTTCCGGCTGTTCCCTTAGACATGGCGAGGTACTTGCTGAACTTGAATTCCTCAAGAGTGACAACCCAGAAGTGCTCTGCCAGTGACCCAGACTTGCAGAGCAGTAAAGAATTGACTTAACAGACTTAGACCAGATGGCTGCATGTCAGAACACGGTGGTACAGCTTTTCTGGAGCAGAAGGGAGGATGAGAGGTAATCCGCAGTCCTGACTACCTCAGAGTGAACAGATTCACGAATGAAGTTTAGCTCGTCTTTTGTGCCCAAAAGTTCCAGTATATTTAGGATATTTAATAAATATAAGTACGTTGTAAGACACAGTATATTCCCCCCCCCCCCCCCCCCCCTTGATTTTATTAATTTTGTGCCGTATTATATATGGTTCTTTAAGAGGCTTCTTTGCTTTGCTGACATCCGGCGTGACATCTCACTGCAGAGCTGTTGGGGTACAGCCTTCCCGTAACACACGACCTCAGATCCTTCATTCACTGATCCGGCAGCTTTCCTCCCTCGCCCAAGTTCATCACCAAAAGTCATTGTTTCAGAATAGCTCGGTTTGCGGTGTGTTCATTTCAGCTTTCAAATTCCATTTCATTGCTTTAACACTTACATCCTTAGCAGATTACATGCTTAACCCAGACCTGTTAAAAAATGGGCTATTAAACTATTTTTTAAACATAAATACACACGTTTTACGTATGAACACCACAAACACAGTCTTTAGCAGATAGAAAATGTTGTTCAACTAGTGCTGTTCCTGAATCTTAACTACATGGGGCTTTTAAAGCGGTGTAAAGACAAAAGATGAAGCAAAACCAAGTCAGCAGGGCTTTTCCCTTCTGGATTACACAAGAACTTAGACCTCTTCTGTAATAAATTTACTTTGACAGCTGCTAAAACTTTTACCAAGCTTGACAACATGCACAGAAAGCAAAACAGGACAGGGAATTGTGTGGGCTTTCCTGCCAACCCCAAGAAAATCTATTTTAAATAAATAATATTTAATTATGTTTGCACGGTAAATTTCAAATTATAGGTTAGCTACACTCTACTCTCCCACCGATGCTACTTTATGTAGTCATTTTGTAGACAATGTATTTTTCTCTCATATATAGCTCTGAGGAATAAATGAGAGTTCAGTTTGAGCAAGCACTGGATTGTATTTAGAATATAAAGTACACTGCCTTGTCAGGAAAAGTAACTTCTCCTTTTCAGACTAAGATAAAGCAGAAAAACAGTGCTTTGATGATTTCTACAATGAATTTGGAGAAATGACTTTGAAAAATTCTGAGCGTCTCAGAATTTCACTTTCAGCTACAAAAGAAGATTAGTTTGATTTTGTACCTATATGGATTTGAATCCATCTCTCTCTCTTTCTTAATGCTTCCAAAGTGCTAATAGCAGCGCAAAAGACTTCAGTGGTGCACCATAAATGAAAACAAATTGCAGGAACTGTGGCCAAGCCAAGTACTGGGACTGCTGCATGTTAAACGAGAGTCAACTGTTTACTCTGCTAGCGTTCAGTGCAGAGTGCTGCATTGATTTGTTTAAACTGCACACCGCATTAATATTTCTTATCTCATCCCAAAGCCTTGGCTCTATCAAATTTAGAAGGCGATAACCCAGTATATTATAGGAAGAACATGTGCTATCAAGTAAAGCTTTAAATGTGATTGACTGAAATATTGATTTTGCATGGTTGGACTTGAAATGTAATTTCGAGCAGAAGAAAAAGGCCAGCAGCTCGCTCCTGCTGCAGAGATCACACACGTGAAGCAACAGAAGAAAATTTCTTGACTGTATAAAATACACCTTTCCTAATTGTTAATCCCTTTTGAAACATCACTTTCTTTTGGTGCTTGCTTGTTTTTTCTATGTGCTAAAAGTGAAACATTTAAAATGAATTATGGCTGGAAAAAGAAGTTCCTGAGCAGTATTTACGTCATACCTTAGGAGGGCACTGCAGAACACAAAGGGACACAGGAAAAATGTAGGATGTAACAGTTTCTTCAGAGTTTACAGGGAAATTTAACATTTAATCTTAAAGAGATTTTTCTTTCCTAGCTGATAGGAGATAAATCATAGCCCAGTACTGCAGGCCAGAGCATCCCAGACAGATAATCTAAGCATCTAAACCATTCCTCATCTACTTTCAGAAACCGATAATTAACGGCATATAAAAAGTCACTTTACTATACATACAAGTACCATATATTCACTTTACTTCACCGTGAAAAATTGATTTCAGCATCCCTTAGAGATTTTCAGGATGTGTCCGTGAACTTCTCCTCCTAACTGAAAACACGCTAAAAAGTGGCGATTTCCTCAGATCCCCAGATAAATTGATTTAAGTTATACTTGTGGGTTATTCTGCAAAAAAATTACATCTTGCAGGATATAATTTTTTTATATATATAATCAATTTCTTTAAAAGCTTTACATGGAAAAGAGGAACAATTTTATTAAATAGTCTTATTCCTCGCTCTCTTAAATTATCAACAAATGAAGGAAGACTTTACAATGCATTTCCTCCAGCAATTTCTGCTGATAAAAAAAAATTATCTGGAGCAACTCTTGCAAAACATCTAAAATCCATGTATATTCACAGGGTGGATTATCAGTAAAAGATACTGAATAGAACAATTAAAAAAAATTGGGAGTTCCTTGAACATACGAATTGGAATACGTTCACATTTTTCCCCTCAGCTGTTTTATTTTTTTCCTCTTTCTTTTTTTTCCTCCCCCTAAGGCTTCCTAGACTTTATGAATGTATTTCCAGCTAAGCAGCATTCAGATATGGCAATAAATAAAATACCTCCAGAATTCAGATATGACAGTAAAGCCTACTTCACAACTAATCCATTCAAAAGGACCCTCGGTTCCTCTACAGCTCTTATCTGTAGCACATTGACAAATAGCGGGTTCTGCGCTACTAGGTTGAAGGGTTTCTTTTTAGTCCCCATCAAGTTTTGTTATTTTTGTGCTTTTTGTTTTGCATGTACAGTTGCAGACATTGAAGACACAACTGGGAGCATCTGTCTAGCTCTACCACAGCATTGTCCCAGCTCTAATTGTAGTGTGGTCTACATAGTGGGAGGCAGATTACTTTTTTCCCCAAGCAAAAGCATATTTCAATATTCTTGCTGCTTCACAAGCTTGTGGTGGTGGTGACATATTCTGGAATTGTGAACTGCAAAATGTACCCTGTGTGATGTGGGTAGAGTGATAATTATATGGGACAGAGCCAAAAAAAAAAAAAATCACATACTGCAAGCAGAAAAGACTAACTCAGTGGGCAATCTAAATAACCAGGGCTTGAGGACCAGCAATTAGAGAAACCAAGTGAATCTAAGAAATTAGTGTTAATAAGGTATAATAAAAGCAACACGACCTTTGAATTGGCATAAACAAAGAAGCCACAATAAATGACTATGACACAGAAACAGAAATACACAGGGAAATCCCAACAACATTCAAAGAAAGAAAAAGAATTTGGTGTTAGAAATGAAAGAAGCGCACGGGCTGCGTGACAGGAGTTGATCATGTCAGACCAGCGCCCTGTGGACAACTGACCGTACCACCAAGGGCATTTCTTCGGGCAGCCCACCCGCCTCAGGCCCCGGCTGCGTACGCAAATATACCCTAGACCAGAGCTAATGCTGGTGGCTTTTCGTACGGGATTCAAGACCCATATAACTCAACCAAAAGCCCTGAGTGAGGAAATTTCCTCAGCGAGGAAATGCCTTCCTGCACAGAGCTGGTCCCCTCACGCTGAGGGACACTAAGGGCAGTAGCAAGAGGCTTATGCCACTGTGAAAATATTACGTGACAAGCTGTTCTCAAGAGATTTCCACAGCAATTTTCCACCTTAACACATCAGGCCATACAGAGCGAGTTCCTGAGCATCTGCATCACTACCCGTCAGGATTACTTGGTTCAGAAAACCTGCCTGTCTGGGTGTTACAACAGCAGGGACAGAGAAGCAGGCGCAGAGCGAGGTTCATTAATCGAAGTCTGCTTGCTTTTAACCGCCAGGTGGTAACCATGGCTTGAGGTCATCTCTAGAGAACTTAATCTTATAAACCCTGACAAGTGTGTATCTTGTCAAAGCTAATCTCTGTGGGTTTGTACACGTTACCCGTTACAGCCGCTATCCGGTACGGACAATCGTTCCCCATCAGAACGGACCAGACCACACACGTACTCAAGGACAACGTCCACATTCAGGCTGGGCTGTTGATAGAGAAGTCAACAGCAGTACAGACCCAGCCTACAGCAACGGACTCCCGGTTCAGCAGCACTTAGGAGGTTGTCTTCGTGCTTCCTGGGGGAAGCCAATACATACATAGTCACACAAGCAAAGTCATAACCAAGCAAATCTACTGAACACAAAGATCTTGCTGTGTTAAGACAAACACATCTAGAGTATAGATCTGCGTCTCATGAGGGAAATCAATGATCTACACATTAGTTAATTTAAACTTTCTCAGAGTTGAGTATATCATTTGCAATGAGCAATTTCCATATGAAAACAGCAGCTTTTTGTCAGCTAGGATTTTTCCACATTTATTTGTTTTTCTGGTGCTTACTGTTTCTCTGCTATTTTACATGCATAAGATGCATATACATACATTCACATACAAACAGATATGAGCACAAGCAGTAAAGAAAAGCCAGACTAGATACTCAATATAAGAGCTTGTCTTACTGCTCAAAACTTTCCCAAAGAGAAGGAAATGTTTTGAATGCATTTAACTCCCTTTGACATCAACTTTTATTTAGTTCAGCTGGAGGTCAATGGGAACCAAGTGCCTTCAGCAACCTGAGAAGGACATTTAGCATTTTAGAGGGCTGGAACTCATAGCTATTTCTATAATTCAGTTGGGCAAGACCTATAAACTCTGATGATGCTAAAAGGGTCTGGTCTTGAAAGATGCTGAGCACGCTTACTGCTAAGGAGACCCCAGCCTCACGTTCCTGAATGACAGCACGGGTACTTCTGCCACCAGCTTTGCACTAGCGCAGTCTTTTGCCTTCCTGTCACCGCTAATACATTAAGATCACAAGCCCAAGGATCTACCACTAATGTACCAGCAAAGTGACTTCTCTAAAACCTATGGAATTAAACAAGGATCTATTTTGACCCTGCATTTTAGGAGAAAATAAGTTTCTAACCCTTGAAATCACGTTGAATCTTCTGTAAACATTAGTAGTTGATATGTCTCTGGGACACACCGTGTGCTTCCTGCGTAAGCCTACAGCTTCTTGGGTTTGTCTGATTCCAGTCTCAGACCCAACACGTGCTTCTGTTCCTTAAAAGGCAGGGAAAACTCCTCCACACTTGATGAGCAGAACATGAGTTAGGCACCTTTCTCCTGTTTATCTCCCCTGGCTCATAAAAGGTACATGGGATGCTAAAGGCACAAGAGAAATTCTTCTACTTTATGGTCACATAAGACCTTAATTTTGAAAGAACAGCTCTTAAGCAACAGTACATACAAGACTCACATTCCACCATTGTGCATTCTAAATTAAAAGGAAGGCTTATGGGTAGTTGTCAATCATAAGCACTGCTTTTACCCATACACTACAGGCTTCTTTATGGCCACTGAGCAGTGGAAGGGCTACGAAGGATCCCTTGGCAAACATCTGGAAATTGAATTTTTGTCCTAATAAAAGTCCACAGATCTGAGAAAGCAATTCCATTCATTTCAGTTGGGAGCAGTTTCTCTGTCAGGCACCTGTTCTTCCAGAGACAGAGCTTTCATGGACGGTTTAGCTACGTTGTCAATGATGAAAAATGGCAAAATAGCTGTTCTGCTTTTACTGTGTTGTGTCTACAGCGCTTCTGAACAAGCTGCTGAAAGAGATGCGTCAGGCAGGAACATGGCAATAGTCAAATAACTGCTTTCTTAATAGATGAGGAAAAAATGTTTTGAGGACACAGCTTATCTAAACGATTATTTTGGTTTAGTCAGCCTTACATTTCACTGTCAATTACATGCAAATTTTAACAGGCTACAAATACTAAATCAGCAAAGGAAAAAAAAAAAACAAAAACCAACACACAACATGAAATAGTTCCCTCTGTTTAAAAATAAGAACGATTGAATAATGAGGCTGACGCCTACATCTTCTAGAGAAAAAGCTTTAAATATAAGGCTCAGATTTATATGGCAGCAACAATGGATCATACTCTCAGGACTGCCCAGAAGCACAGAGCAGCCTTAACTAGGTACCTGTGGATTCCCTCGAGTTACAGATTTCTCTAGATGGAGAAAATTCTTTTGACCCTCCCAACCTTTCCATTTTCTTTTTTACTGCATATAGTACTCTTGTTTCTGGCATTTCTGTTTCAAGTGAGAAAGAAAGAGAACCTGTCAAAATTTATAAGTACAAACCCTTTCAGATTACCCAGATTGTCCTGCAAAAGAGACAGTATGCATTTTTCCCTGAGTTTAATGCGTGAATTTCAGCTGATTTTCCAGCTGGATCTATATGTGTGTGTATACATTATTATCTCTGTTTTAGCAAGGTTGCTAGGCTAAGATGTTAAGGAATCAGGTGTTCTTTATGCAGCCATACTGAAGAAAATGCAGTAGCCTGTTTCCCTAAAATTCTATTTCCCCTCTTTGCTGACATGCGCATGCACAAAACGTCATCTAATCCTCTGTCTTGGATTCTCTTCTGGAGGCCAAACACACTCTATGCTTTTCTGAATGTGTTTTAAAAACTGTAGTTTTTCCCTTCTGTGATGTTGCTGTTGGTCAGTAGACAACTACACTCTAAGACAATCCTTTTACTTAACAGGGAAAATCCTTGACCCGACATTTACAATTCTGAAGCAACCTGACCTATACAAAGCGTTTGGGTCAAAACTACTATTTCTGCAGACCTAGAGAAGGGGTTAAACAAGAGTATATCTAACCCGAATCACTTCTCTGAGGTATCTCCTCCTATCATTTGAATTTCTATTTAGAGACTTCTGGATCTTAAAATTGGTTCTGCAAAACATTTAAGGTAGATGCTGCAAGTATAATAAAATAGATAATAGGCCTGCTGTGCTATAGAGAACACATTTAATTGGTCCCATACATCACCGGAATGAAAGTACATTCACCAAATTGTGATGGTTCCTCCTCAGTCTTTAGCCTAATGAGGTTGGTGAATTTTTCCTTCCATTCTTAAAAAAGCACATTAAGTTTAAATGTACACTATGTTTACCTGTGGTATCTCTTGCTGATGTTAATAGCCATTATATGAAACCTTTTATGACAGGTTACAAGTAGTACACAAGAAAGGACGACTCAATAATTGGAAAAAAGGTCAAAATTCTAACATTTGAAGTAAAAGTAGTGTTTAAATATTAGGTTTTGGTGAGATTGGTGATTTTATAACAGTACCTCTAAGAGAGCTTGTCAGAAACACATCCCTGCTGCCCTGGGTACCACACAACAAAGAGCCAACTTTGAATAAGCCTCACACTATAGAATGACCCAAGGGTAAGCTAATAGTCTATTGAAAAAAAAAAAAAAAAGAAAAACCAAACAACAAAAAACCCTGCAAGACCCCCCCCAAAACCCCACACAACAACAACAACCCCAACACAGTTACTGATTTTGATTAGTGTCACAGTAGCGTTTTAAATAAGAGTAAGGACTACTACATAAGCAACTTCTGAAGGCAGTTTTTATGAAACAGAAGCCTTTTAAGTGCTTTTCATGATGCTCTATGAACTTGTGGCCATCCTCTTCGTGTTTTGCAAAACCAAGAGGCTGCTTGACCTTGGAAAACAAGTATCTGGAGCAAAATACAGGTAAAAATAAATAAATATATTTTTTCAGTATTTCATTAGGCAGTTGAAGTTAACCTGCCTTATGCAATACTGCACTCAGAGAGGTCAAAACAAGTTCAGACAGCAACGGAGCAATTCCTGCTGAACTACAGACGTCCTAGATGACACTATCACTGCACATTTTGCAGGGGAATATAAGGAACACAAACAGTAGTGAAAGTGCTGATGTTAAACCAGTATTAAAAGCATGTGTTGAAAACTTACTGTTTTACATTACTGCGAAAAGCCAATGAGGTAAAGGGCCAAGGGTTACCTGACCCTTAGCTGTGAACATCTACTATTGTTCACTTAAACCACACTTTTAATACTGATTTTATTCCTTCTGTTCTCCTAATTATTATCTAGGACTATCAGTGCTTTTTGTTAGTGTCTTGTGATTTTATCCAGCAATGTGCTCTAGAGCAACAGATTTCTGCCAAAAGAGAGAGTGTAATTGCCCAAGCGCGTTAATTCTGGGCTCGTGGAAGTAAAGGGCATTTTTACTGCAGACTGCCAGGGGCCTGAGATTTCACCCCAGGAGTCTGGCAGTGACACAGGTCGTTGACAGATTACTGTCTTCTGACTCTATATTAGAATATCAATACAAACAACCACAAAAAGTAATTAGTGATACCATATTCTTCAAACAGACCTTTTCCTCTGTATCAAACTGCCAAACTATCTGAGTTAATTATTTTACCATGAGATTACGCAAGTACTTTAATGCTGCATCTTAATGTCTTTATTATCTTCCTCCCAGGGAAGTACCTGCAGGCTCCAAGGAGAGCAACCTCGATATTTCAAGCGTTACGTATCTACGTACAATAAAAGCTGCTTTCCCTGGGACCCAGAACAAAAAGTTTCTCCAAGAAGTTTATTGAGAAAAACCTGTCAAGATTCATAGCTGCTTGCAACATCGTGGGTTATGAGCTGGCCATTACTTTAGGCCACTGTATTCTTATTCAATCAAGGTCAGAACAACAGCAGAGCAAAAACTAATACAGAAAAACTCCTGCCTAGTCAGTATCTCAAGTTTGCAAACCACTTTTTGCGGAGGGAGTTATTCTGGAACTTTGTTTGCTAAATATTAATTTCAAGAAGAACTAATATTTTGAAGTCTCACAAAAATAATCAGGAGGACACAGCTTACTTTGTGGCACTATCATGTATTAATCTGGTCTAACTAAATGTATTTCTCCTCTTAGACTGTCTCAGAACACTGCTGCTAATGAGATTTTATAGTCCGTGCCAAATATCCTCATATCAATTTTCTTACTTATAACATGAAATTATGAATAATGTATTTTTCTCTGTATCTCACAAACTACTTCTCTTTCACAGGGAGAATTGTGAATAAATCCTAATGTTAATTATTTAAAATCTCTATTTATCTTTACATGCAAAAATGATGGCATTGACTGCATTAGGTGTCCCTAAAATAAGACTTAACTGTGTTGGAAGTAAAATTGCATGTTTAATTTTTATTTTAAATTTTAATGAGAAAAACTTAATTGAATAAATCTAACTGAAAAGTGTGTTCAACTTTTGCATACGGGCTCCTAAGTGAAACTACACTGCTAGTTTCTGCGGGTTTCTCCAGACCATGAACAATGTAAAACACACCCAATGAAATACACCTTGGCTTTGCAAAAACTGTAATGCTTCATATCCTGGATCCATCTGAAAGTTGGGTTCTTTCCTCTTGTAACAACAGACTGACATACAAACGACGTGACTCAGCTCTCCTCTCAGCGTACTGTGCTCTGCATCTAATTTATACTTTTAGTGCTGTGTCCCTGCAAGGATCAGCTACGTTATCATCTGCAGCAGTGACAGGAGATGAGCAGCATCCCTGAACATTGCTCCTCACACAGACAGGCTGAGGGTACGGGGCGCTCCAGCCTGCTCTCCTCCTGCTCACCACCCCCCCCCAGGCTTGGGTCCAACACCGACCGCCGCTTCTGCAAGCTGGCAAAGGTAGAACTTGGAGTCACCAGGGCACTCGAGATCTGCACCTCCAACTGTGGAATTTCCTGTGAGCTGCTCCTCAGGACCGTAAAACCGGGGGAAATGCACTAGGGGGGAACTAGGATGCAGGGTTATAGAGGTCTTTGTTGGAATTAATTCAAACTCCTCCGGAAGGCAGAAGTTTGAATCCACAAGCCCATTTCTGGACAAACTTGCATGGCATTGCTTTACCCAGTGGTGGAAGCATTAATTTTCAGTAATTCTCTCTTTCCCTGTAGTTTATTTTTTAACATATATGCATATATATGCATGTATACATATAAGCTTGTAGACACATATACATAATAGTATATCACATATACAGAAAAATGGGTGAAAGACAGCAGTAAAACAGTTGAGCTATGAGTTGCAGGCTTTCCTGATACACACTTTTGATTACAGAATAGTGCAACAAGAAGTTCTCGTCTTTAATGTACGAACATCCAGGATCCTGATTTTCACAGTTGGTGCCAGGTAAATTAGCACCAGTGAAATCAAATGAGCTGGCAGAATTAGTAACAGTTGAGAACCTGAACAGCCTTTGTGAATATAAATCTTACTCTGGTATGGAGAATTCACATTTTCAAAGACATTTAGACATCCTAGAGTTTTGACAGCATGAGCTACTGTTTGTATTTTTTTCTTCCTCTTTCACATGGAAAAGGCAGCAATATACATGCAGCAATAAACCCCAACACCAAGGTGTTCTCAGGAATAACGGATCACTTGCCTAGCTGTGAAAATAAGCTCAGTTTAAAATTCGTTGCTTTTTTCCAGCAAAGCAAACGATGCTAAGTGGTTCAACTCTCACATCCATTTACAGAAACAATTATAAAAGAGGCAATAGCACATAAATCTCTCAAGCCCCAGTGTATCTTCCAATCCTGATTTAAAAAACAAATGCCTGCCTTGTGAAAATCATGTTTAATAATTCTTCTTATGTGCACTGTGCAGGGAAATGAAAGAACGGTAGCTTTAGGCACATTTTGCACACTGCTGTGTTTGCCTGTCTCCCTGAACAGGAGTTAAAAACTACTGGAAATAAACATATCTGCATTTTCTCCCACTTCAAATTTTACAGCTAGCAGTGTTTACATTTTATCCGAGCATGTTGTCAGGGGAGAGGAGAGGAACAACTGACCTTTGAAATCAGTAACAAAAGTCTTGTCAAAACCAGCTAAATATACAAAAGTTAAGCCCGAAACCATCAGATGCAGTGTTTCAGTTAAAAAAAACACTCCAGTAGGTCTTCAGAGGAGGGTGGCAAAGGTAAATTTTCTATCTGCAATACGTGGCTGCAAAGCAAGAGGATGTATTTCTGGTTCTTTCCTCTGGATTCTACAGTTTTTGTTCTAATAAGAACACAGCCAAATCCTGACATCATCCACCGCTTAGATATTGTGATAAGCACACTACAGCTACCTTCATAGATCATTTGGAGCTAACAGAGAGAATTTCTGTATTAAAAAAATAATCTGAAAATAGCCTTTGACCCACCCCAGCCTTTACTGAGAAATGGAACAAGCCTCGCTCCTCTACATCCAGGAGCCTGCAACATCTGAAAATACAGTGGGCTCACACAACCAGAATATGTTTGAATTCAAATAAGAATTTGAATGGGTGCCTTTAGGTAGAGAGACACTGGGAGGCTGAGGACTTTGACTCTTTTCACACGCGGATTGTCTGCCACAGCCACTCAGGGAGTCTTTCCTTTTCAGAAGCACCTATCTGGCCAGATTGTGAGAAATCAGCGGAGCTTCACCAGTTGACAGAGGATGAGGGTTTGTGACCAATGTGCGTGTAAAACTGCTGGCATCTTCTTTCCAGTGTTTCCCCAGAGATTCTTTGCTTTCTGGTTGTCCCATAGCTCCCTGTCACTTGTCTCAGATTTTGATTTCACTTTGATTTTGAGTGGAGTTGCAGATAAACTTGGGTGAATAACAGCTTCTTTGAATTCTTACTTTTGCTTCCTCCCCACCCTCAATTGGCTGCAGTCTGAAATGAATTTAAATTGTGGGTATGGTGAAAACATGGGAGACATGTACATTGTAAAGTTGAAATTAAGGGTACTTTTAATCAAAAAACCTGAATGGATACTTCAAGACAAAAAAGTTGTTTCAAGGAATAAAGAAAAACAGCAACGTGAAAAAAACCTCAACATTCTGATTTTGGGGAGATTATCCTAAAAGGTTTTCCAAAGAAACCATTGAGAAAAAACCGATACAGATTTGTAGACTACTGCAGAATTGCCACAGCAGTGTATTTTGCTTTACAGACTCTTCCATTAAAAAAAATACCTTCATGATCTAGATTGTCTTCTGCAACTATCAGTCCCTGAGATCGTGAGGATGGGCACATCAAAATCCAGGAATCAGTCCAGGATTTGTGTACATGCTTCCCTGCTGTTACTGGGATTACAGAACTTCTAGTGAAGCGTGTTCATCTCGGTACTACATCAATGCAGCTAATTTTCAAACAAATATAAAAAAAGTCACTTCGTTCAAAGTTGTCTAAGATAGGGTTTTTTCCACACAACATTAAGTTGAATAAATCATTGTTTATTCCAAAGAGGTTTCAGTTTCCTGGTAGTATTGGGGCAGTCTTTTCTTTCGACAGGGACATGGTAGCTAAAGAGCTGAGGTGATGAATGCAGAACACGGGTCAGAAACCTGGGAAGTGCCACTTTCAGCCAGCAAGTTCCTACCTCTCCACTTTGATTTAACCCTGGCTCTCCCGGTGCAGATTCCCCATCAGACATGGTTGCAGGAGCAAGCACCCCAACAGCAGTTATCACCAAAGAAACATTGCAACTCTACGTTATTCTTTACATCAAATTCTAGGAACTCAAACCAGAAGGGCTGAGCCAGGCATATACAATCATGAAATGGCTTTGAAAAAAGGCATCTCTTCCAATTTATAATCCTGCTGAAATAGAACCATTTGCTTCTTACATGCACACAGAGAAGCGAGTAGACCCACCACCACCAATTTCTGTCAGTGTTAGGTGCGTCTGTTGGGAATTCCGTTACCATTTCCTAGGGACTACCTGCAAGTATTTTCTGAGTCTCATTATTAAATACAGAGCTTACAGAAGTTAGTGTTTCATATGTACAGTATAAATGCCATTTAAAAATCACATCAAGGGTGTGGGATGAGATTTTCAAGGTGAGATTGAGAGCTCTAATGGAAGGGGAAAAAGAATTTAATCAGTCACAGCAAGCCTGTCAAGCTTTCTATTTCCCTGTCTGCCATGTGCAAATATGCATAATAACCATTGCTTAATAGATGAACTCTAACATACATTAAAAATCAACTGTTGGAATAGATGCACAAACACTGAAGGTAAAATTTGTAGCAGGATGTGCCTCTAAAAATTCCTTTATGAGGCTTTTGAAATGCTTGTATGAAGGACTCTTGTTGCTTTGAATCCTCCATTTATTCCTAATATACTGAGACAAGGAAAAATAAGACTCGTTTCAGCATCCACAGCCATTACTCCAGGCAAGCAGAATCAGTGCAGTCCACGGGTTTTTCCCCAATACTTAATTAAAACTCTGTGGTAAAGGGAAATAGTTTCTCTGCAATATTAATCTTGTTTTAGTCTTCCTCTTTTTAAATAAAGATCCTAAAGCATATGATTAACAAAATGCTGAAGTTAAACCTTGTGCCTGCACGGGATCACACTGACATTCCACTTCACTTTCCAATGTCCAGAACCCGAGCCGTGGTTGGCAGGGAAGCCAAAGAGCCCCCTCACTAGTTTTGCTTCTTACAGCCACCTGCAAACCTCCAGTCATCAAGCAGGATCACATTTTCTGTTATGCACTGAACAGACAGAGCAAAAGCTTTCAATTTAAGTCAAAAAATCACACCGAGAAATAAACAGCAACAGATGTAGATCCCACAGTAGAGCTGCTACTCCAAGAAATACCGGCGTACAACAGCAAGCCAGGACCTACTAGTTAAGACACAGCAGCCAGACAGTGACTGGACCTCAACTCATTTCTCTGCGTGACGCCACACTTCGTGTAACGTGCACAGCCACTTGCATTAATGGAGGCTCGGAAATCTCTATACCACACTCACCCATGCAGCACAGACAAGTCCTTAGCCAGCAGGATGGACACAGTATTGATACAGTCTCGTGGCTTCCCAAATGCTGGGTTTTCCAAGACATCATGAAAACAGATTTCAAGAAAGGATCTGAAGAATTCCAAGAAAGCTCTGAAAATTTGTGATACATTTCTAGAGCATGAAGGGGCAACATGCAAGAAAAAAAAAGCGCTTGAATAAAACCTGACAAGGTGGAAGACAAGTAAATGTAGCCTGGCTTTAAGGGGCAAGGTGGGAATCAAAAACTGAAATCATGTATGGGAGATGCTAGGCCAGCAGGACACTCCAGGGTAACGCATGGTTGCCACTGCGACCATTAAAACACTCTCTCAGAACCACCCGTTAAGAGCTATAAAGCTTTAAGCTCCAGCACAAAGGCAATCAGCTTAAAACCACAGAAATATTAACAACAGAGATAAGCAGTTGCAGTATATGGTACTGTTCCATGCAGCAAGATCTATTCATCCTGAAGAGTTTCATGTTTCCAAACTCCAGCTGGTGAAAAAAATATTCCTGACACACTTTCATGTAAATGCTCTGTTTGATGATGGTCCTGTATAGCTCCCTTAGGGCCAATTTAAAGTTTACCACATCCTTTCTTTGAAGGATACTTCTAAAGTGCTTGCAGAGTTTACCAACTGATTTGGCTATTAATATTCTATTTCTCTCTCTCAACTTTCCAAAAGACTTTGAAAACAAAGATTGATTTAAGAGTATTCTCAGTATATTTCAGGACACACATCTGCTGCTTACTTTAACATCATTTCTAGTCAACTGCAAAAACACCCAAACAGATGCAGAGACAAGCAAAAAAAAAATCCATCTCAGAAGATTATTTTGCATTTCCTTACTAGACAGTTGTCTTTACTTACGTGGTACAGTAGATTTACAGCTGAAGAGCATTTAAGACTTTCTCTTGTCCCTTATTGTGCTGTTGTTGCTGTCAATTACAGCAAGACTAAGCTTCTTCCATTATATTTTACAAATATTGACTGGACATTTACAGTGATATATTGCCAAAATGAATGAATGAAGCACTGTAGCTAGCCTGAAGCTAAAGCCTGCAGGCAGTCTGGACCATGTCAGCACCTGGTTGTTTGTTTGGTGAGTGGGTTTTTTGTTTTTGTTTCAGGGTTGGTTGTGGTTTTGTGGGTTTGTTTTTTTTTTTTTTTTTTTTTTCCTATTGAGGACCACAATGTACTCTGGTTAGAAAGAGCTGCCCTCAGGGGCAGGTGCCAATAAACTCATTAAAGTCAAATAAATCTGGTCACCATTCCTCATCAGTGGGAATTTGCTTTCTCACCTGCTTATTTCTCATTCTGTTCTACCTATCACATGTGGAGAAGAAACAGCAGAGCAACTTTTTTGTGACTCCAGCCCATCCAGCCTCAAGCACAGCGTTTGGCCATCCTCCACACACTGCGCTGTTTGTCCCATGATGCACGAGAGCATGTGGATCAGTTTTGCAATTTGCTTGATGTTAACTTCAGTGCCTCTTACGTCAAAGAGCTATGCCGGTTGATGATCCAGTCAGTTGTTTCCTATCCTAGGACCTACGTGTTTTTGAGATTCTTAGTACCTAGCAATTCTTATTAATTTCAACTAGAGCTATGAGTTCTTATTAGCCATGCAATTCTCGTGGCTCTTTATGCAGGGTGTTTCAGAAAACCAGGCTCTCATATTAGGAAGAGCAATTGAGTTGCTCCCTAATTAGCTCAGTATAAGACACGGATGGTGCCATACCAGATGCAAATTCCTTCTTTGGTCTTTAGGCCACAAACATTTAGAAAAAAAAAATCCAAAACCTAAACAATGTTGCATCTAATATTTTCTCAAGCAACAATTCAGTTTCCCTCAGACTGATGATTAGTTGCAAGCAGAATTCTGAATTTGCAAGTTCAAACTGAGCATTCTTGAGTTAGAATTTAATTCTCTGTTTTTGGATTTCATACCACTATCTCTACAGTTCCTCCTGCCACCACCCACTCCCCCTTTTTAAACTTTGTTTCTATGTGTAACATTACCCATGAAATAATATTAAAGAGATACAGGAGGAGCCATGCATCTACAATGCACAGCTCCAGACTAGAAATGGAAACAATTATTAAGGAATTTCCAGTTTTCCTTAAACAGTATTTGCTGCATTTGATGCTAGAAACATATACACTTAAAGAACTGTGTACAGAAGAAAATTTCTGAAATCTAAGGCAAAACCAAGAAAGAAACAGTGAGAAACTCCTTTACATACACATAGTAACATACATGCACTAAAATAATTTGTTATTTGTAGATAGAAAGAAGAAATCACAAAAAAAAATAATAGCAGAACGGAGGGGTCAATTATGATACATCATTTACCCTAAGTGTGTTAAAGATTAATAAATTAAAATGTGATATAAAGGCTCATGTTTAAGGACAATGAAGAGGGGAGATTGTAAGAAAAACCCCACCAAGTCACCAGTGGATGAGAGCACAATTTGCAGTAATACACCGATTACATCCATGTCTGCAGGAACAAGAACCCTGTTCTGTGGGTGGTCTCCTTCCTTTCTAGAGAAAGGTTACCAAGTGTCTCCTACTCCTTAATGGCTTTCCACTGCTTTTATAAAAAGCTCCAGAAAACTGCACAGCTGTGCACCATGACAGAGCCTTTACATCTTTACCTCTCTATAGAAATAATGTCAGCAGATAACAGCCTCAGGGGGTAGGGAGGAATACATAAGATGGAAGGTTGTCAAGGTCCAATCCTTCCATGAATTGTCACAGTATTCAAAACCAAGAGGATGCCAAGTTAATGCTCTGTACCAGGCGAGCACCTCTTTTAAGAGAGCTAGTTTCACAACATGTCTGCGTCTGCAAGGGCTCACTGCTTAACGGCTTATCTGTTCTGAATGCAACAGCCAACGGCCACCGGGACAGCTCTGCACACCCTTGGACCACGCGGCACCCCGGATCCACAGTCACACCTCCGGACCGTTGTCTCCTTCGGCAGGATGACGGTCTTGTCCTTGATGTATTCTCTGTTTGTCACATTTCCTTTTCCCTGCCTCGGGAGGGCACAGGGATCCCCACGCTCCCTTTGAGGCATTAATCAGCTCTGTCTTAGGACAGAAAGACAAAATCCAGTTGGACTCTGGTTACAGAAGTGTGGTAGCCCGTTGCTTACTGCACTATCAGCAGGAAGAACCACTCTGGACTAAAGTTTTCAGAGTTAATGAGTATATAAACACAATTAAAGCAATAGCTGCACTTTGTGTTCATATTATTTTGACAGCTGTGCTTCAGCTGTGATTATACTCTGTTCTGTACTAGGAAATGTGTTATCTGTCATATAATGAACTCTTCATAATCAAAAACCTCAATATAAGACACAGCAATTAAATATTTGCAATGAGATGGACTGAGACCACAAAATATAGGCAGGTTCTCAAATACAAAGATTAGTGAAGCGTTATTTGGGCCCTGCAGTGTTTTTTGGTGACTAACTACAGAAAAAGAAACCACAGTATTTGGGTTAAAACCAAAGGACCCCAGAAGATGTACATCAGAACGGCTCTTGTGCAGTTTGCTGAAAACACAGGCCACAGAGAATAACTAGTAAAAATACACAGCCCTTCCCCCCAACAAATAATCATCATCATCGTTCACCCAAAATATTATTTCCACACTGAAATCCTGACCTCCAGCTCCAGTTTGACTGATGGTGCTGGCAAAGGGGGCAGCTGATAAATTGAGCCATCACGATATTCCCAGCCTAGAGGTAATTCTCAGAGTACGTTGACCTGCTACAGCAACTGTCATGCTTCACCAACAATTTCCAGCATTTCTGGACAGGAGTCATTTGTGAGCAAGGGACTGCATGCAAGACTCCACCAAGATCTGAGAGAGAAATGTCTTGCACCAGCAACAGTAGAATAAGGGGTTTAGAGAATCAAAGATGTTAGAATAAACAAAGCCAGGATTCAGCGTACAGCATTTAAGGACAGTGCAGATGTTCGGGTTCAGTATTTTTTATTGGTGTTAATGGTGGTAATTGGGACAGATCTTTGTGCCCTGTCATTCCTCCATTCTCGAGCCAGATTCATCTGTTAGAAGCGTACAACTATGCCACATAGAAAGCTTTACAGGCGGGTCCTTTGTTCCACTAAAAATCAAGAGTTCCCACCTCAACTGTTGTGAAACAGTCACTACACGAACAGGCTGGACCAAAACCAATTTAGGGTGTTAGCATGAGAAGGATGAGTGTAAACCATTCACCTCTTTTGTTAATTTATCCTGCCAGGGGGGGTATGCTTAGGTATTAAAATCTAACTCGCTAACATGAGTATCACAGCCTTCCTCAGCTGTTATAGTCTATTGTCCCTAGCCCAAGAGGCAAATAAACCCTTTTCAAATAAATTTCAATTAGCCAGGCTTTCCTATTGTTAAAGATCAAGGAAAAACCCTGGAGAACCCCATTAACATGCAAATGAGTAGGTACACAAACACAGTTCCTATGTGAGCCTGTATCAGCAGAAACACAATTAATTCCAAATACAGATACATCCAATGAGATTAACGTTGGACAGCTTTGTAACAGACTCTCATAACCTACTAATTTATACCCTCTGCTACCGCTGAGCCTCCCCAAGAGAGAGAAAAGCCTCCCTGTATCTTTGCTGCCAAAAAAGTCAAATCCCTGTGGGTAACTCTCACCAGATCTCGTGCTGTAAATCCTAATCAAGAAGCACTTCTGCAATCTGCACCACAACACAGCTGTGGGAGTTGGATTGCAGAAGTGTGGTCAAACCCATCTAGCTTTGGCATGGTGGAGTCTACCCCAGTGCTTGGTCTCCATTAGACTTCTTTGCTCAGATTAGTTGTCTTGTCGTGAAACAATACTGCAGCATTTTCTGCCTTGCATCAGCAGTTCCATTCGGCCAATAACTGGGCTGACATTGTCTTTGTGACCTTTCCTGAAGACCTGTGTCCTGGGGACGAAGCTACCATCAAGCCCAAAGTCTTTAAACAGCACAAGAGTTTAGGGCTGTGAACTCCCCTGCAACTCCAAACATCATTTGCTTTTTCATTTTGCAATAATAAATGTGGTCTGACCCTTGTTTGTTTGGGGTTTTGTTTGTTTGTTTGTTTTTCCATCAGCTTTAGACAAGTTATTTAACCTAGCAATTTCTTGAGGCAGTAATAGTTTCCTTCCTGAAAGAAGTATTTTGACAATTTCTAATTTAATATTTGCAAAATGCTTTCTCGAGTTTTATTATGATTATTGCCATACTAAATGCAAGAATAATCCAAGTCCTTTATCTCATTTTGCCAGAAGAGCATGACTAGGCCCCCCGTACGCTGCGCAGCCAAACTACCATGAAGCACTTTTCATTAGAAATCATTCAGATCTTTAAACAAATTTATGTTGCTCATGATTGCTTGCCTCCAACCTTTCCACCATGATGCGTGATCACATTTTCATTTTCTGCAAAAACCCATATAGCAAAAACTGCATAAAGTTTAGACACTCTACAACTTTCTAAAATATATATTGAAAATACGCTTTCCACAAGCTTTGGCACCTGTAACAGAGTTACAGGTGTAATGCTTGTTCAGCCAGGAAGAGTATTATGCTGCTGAACGTGAGCCACACAGCATAAGTTTATGATTTTGAATAATATAGACTAAACATCTTATTAAAACAAAAATACCATATCAATTGAAAAAATAAGAGAAAGAGCAGCATAAACGAAATTACAAAAATCAATGAAAAGTCTCAGTCTCTGTAGTTTTCTCAGCTCTAAAATGATGTCAAGTCTTCATTCCTCTCTCCCCCCTCTTTTCAGGCACTTTGACAGGGAACTCACTTGTGTTATACAACACGGTTTCAGAACACAGTACAGAGCCATAATATTGAGATATATTAGGTCTCATAGAGCCTAGATAGCTATATAGCCAGAAGACAGAATGTTAATGCTTGTTAGCATGCCTGTTTAAGATAATTGTAGTATGCCATTCTAACAGCTGATGTGGCTCTTATATCCACTGCAAAACCCATGTGATGTGATTACAAGCGAGGGAGAGCTGATCAAAATGTGTAGTTCATTTGCAAGTGAGCTACTCATAAATTGTTTCTGCCACTTTGTGTGGGCAGATGCCCACTGGGGAACACTGCTCACTGAACCCTGTATGATCTGAAAGCGGAGAGCCATTCTGCTAGTCTGTGTCACGGAGACAGACTAGCTGAGGAGTCTCCTGACATTAATGATGTCCCCGCCAAAGATCTGCAGAATAAAGGCACCGACAGCCTCACGAGCCCTCAGACAGAACGGTTTGGCAAGGCAAGCCTTTCCCACGCAATAGTGAAGTTTCACCTCCCCAGAGACATGCGAAAGTAAAATGAAATTGCTCCTCTTTGAGAGCAACAGCGACATACAACAGCACCAGTCCTCCCAGTTTAATTCGCCAGCTTTAGGTTGGGGATTTTTGGTTTTGTGGTTTTTTTTTTTTTTTTTTTTTTTTGGACTGGAAGCTGGGTAGGAAAGAAGATAGCAAGATAGAAGACATTTTGTGTAGTTGCATCCACAGCAGCTGCATTTTGACAGTACCAGCATACCAACACTCCTGGGGCAGCAAAGGGTTGTGGGTTCAGCAAATGCTAGGAAATAGGAATAATCGATTCATATTCAATGGGATTGGTTCGTAAAGATTATGCTTGTAGAACTTCTGACAGAATTCTAAACTAAAAATATTACTCCAAATGCATAAACATACAAAACAAAAAATTGACTTATGCAAAGGCAAAACAACTTCTAAACAAAGGCCATAGAATTTGTTGCAACTGTTTTAATTCAGGAAGATCCCCTGTAGCAATAAAGCACCAATGGAAACTAATTGCAGACTTTTAAGAGCCTGCAAGACATCAATAGAGGCAAATCTCACCCTCAGATCCTGGGAATCCTGATTCAGCAGCAACTTCTCAGGTCGTTCAACTACAACAGAAATCAGTAGCCTCAGCCTGTACTAATATTCCTCTCAAATATTTAAGAAGTGTTATGCTACAATTCAGGAAAATATTTCAAAACATTGTGATGTCCAAATATGTTATTACCTCAACAGGAGGTCATGGTGGAGTAATTTGAAAAGACATGATTTTCAAGAATGGAGTTGTTACTGCATGAACAGTACAGCTACCAAACAGCCACAAACTGTCAGATTTGCTTCTGACAGGTTTTTAACCAGAGCAGTGTTTAAGGAGAGAGACAGGCAAGCTCGGTAACACTGAACCTTGATCAAGCCTAAATACATACTTTTAGTTTGCCACCATTAATGAACATGACATAAATGGAGTTGAATGTTGTGCTGTCTGGTTTTCTTTAATAACTATGAGATTCTCAAACTTAGACTGGAACGTGTAAGTAGTATTGCATGCATAAAAAGGTAAGTGGGGATGATCCTAACATGCTGCAGTTGTTAGCTGTAAACTGAACTTCATACTTAGTCACAGCTGCAAAAATATCTTGGCACGTCCATCCAGCTGCTCTCTACTTCACTCCAGTGCTCAGGTCCCCCAGTTGTCCAGGTTGCACATAAACATGTGCTCCAGCCTGGAACAAACTACATCATTTTGTTCATAAATAAATTCAAACGCAGATGACAGGCTCTCCCATGAGACAGTATGGGAGAATACCATGACAGATTTTCAGGTTTGTTTTTGTTTGAGGGTGGGGGGTTTTGTTGGTTTGTTTGGTTTTTTGTTGGTTTTTTTTTGGGGGGGGGGGGGGGGGGGGGGAGTGGGATTTTTTGTTTGTTTTTTCCTTTTCTTTTGCCCCAAACGATTCTCCAAGGACTATCCCAGATAGTGTGAAATCCAAAGTCAGCCTGCACACACTATATTGGGAGTTACTTCTGAGCTCCGTGATCCAGCTCCACCCTAACACATATGGAATCTGTAAGCGTACCATCACAGGTTGACTGCAAAACAGCACCTAAGTTGAGACCTTAATTAGCGGCTTGGATAAGCTCCCTTAGCCTAAACGGTGATAAATGCGACAGGAGAGCCCCAAGTAGGATGGAGTTCTGCTTTCTAGTAACACTCCTGTATCAAATCGGAGGAGTTTGTGCTTTGGGAATTGCAATTCCCTGCTGGACAGAAGAATAGCACACTTGAGACCTATTTTCAGAATTTAAGAGGTACATCGATCTTCAGCTAGCCCACTGCCCGAGGATGGATTTCTTTCCCAGTGCTGAAGGTCTCGAATAATGGTCCATTACGGAGATCCACTGAGAAAAAGACTCGCTAAGTGCTCCGGGAACGGAGTGGTCCCGAGAGCTGGAGCAAGGCACAGAACCCACGGTTTGGGGGTGTTTATTCCGCAAATTCAAATACAGAGAAAAGGTCTGTCTGCGCATTTTTGGTACAGAAAATTAAGATTAGATATAAAAAAATGTTAACTGGGGATTTGCAGATCTAAACACTGGAAAAGAACGTTCTATTGCAGCTCAAAATTACCCATTTCTAGAGAACATTTTTATAGGCTTACTCAAAAGTTCCAATTTTACTTCCATTACAGATAGTAAGAGGAAGATTAGAAGGTATGTACAATTTAACTGGTAATTTGCATCTATGTTCTAAGACCACCTGAGAAAGGGTTTTAAATTCTTTTATACATGATTAAGCTATTTTAACTCTCCCCCCCATCCAAACACTCCACCCTCATTTGACAATGATAAAAACGATTCAGGGTTCAGGGGTTTTTTGTTGTTGGAGTTTTGTTTGGGGTTTTTTGGTGTGGTTTTTTTTGTTTGTTTTGTTTGTGTGTGTTTGTTGTGGATAGCTTGTTTGTTTTTAATGTTGGCAGGAAATGTAGTATAAGCCTAAAATTTCATTTCATTCATAATTATGTATCCAGGTAGAATTTCAGATAGCTTTTAATCATGAGAGAGAGTGGTATTTTGTAGTTAAGATATTCTTTATACACATCACTATATAATGATTGATCATAATACAGAAGGAAATTATTTTAATGCTTTGGGGGTAATTTTACAAGAATTAGATATCCTTGTCCTTTGCACAAATAATTTCTATGCAATGAGGTATTCTTACTGACTATGACAGAGTCAACATGAAAGCAGCAGCAAACAGATGCACTCTCTCTCCAGAGATGTAGTGCATGTCAAAATTATCATGCTGAGACATGCACTGGCCTTTCAAGCTGCTTGAATCAAACTTCATGACATGAGGTCTATAAAAATATACACGGAATTCAATCCCATTATTTCCCCTATCTGATTGCACAGATAATATCCTCATATTTATTATACTCTGAGACTAGGCAGACGTAAGAGCCCTGATCCTAGCTTCACACATATGGAAGCCCAAGGAGATGCCCGCCACTCTCAAAGCAACACACTGATGAGTAACGCAGCTTAATTACTGGAAGCTAGCTAATTGTGGACACACATGTACTATCAGACACAGGTACTGGTGTTGCCTTGTACCTAAGGCTGTGGAAAGCGAGTCAGTCACCTGGGAAAGAATCCATCCTCAGCATGTAAATTGCCAGTGCAAAAGTGCAAACGCATTTAGCACCCTTCTCTAACGCAGCCTGGCTCCGCTTGCACTAACACGCTCCCGGCAGCCTGCCCTAACGCCATTTGCAGCAGTTTGCACAGCAGGACTCCGCTTTTCTGCGTCTCTCTCAATTTTATGCCACTGAAACTCAGTTACCAACCTCAATTAGTATCCAGAAGGCTGACGTTTTCTCCATCGGAAATACTCCTCCTTTACCTTGCATGGGAGGTGAAAAACGTGCAGCTGCATTTTGCTCTGGGCAGCCCATTTGGTGGCACTTGGCTGACACCTGTCGACGCGGTTACGCAGCCAGCCATGACGCAACCGCTTCACTGGCAGCTTGCGTGGGACTAATCAGAACATTTGTGGTAGTTTTCTCTATTCACTTGCTACTTTTAATTCCTGGTTTTAAAGCATTTGGAAAATAAAGACATGCTGGATAAATGCTACGTGTTATTACCTTTGCTCAATGACATGTGTTTTAGGGTATCTGTCCTAGGTTACCCAATGAGGTAAGCAACAAATAAAACAGTTATCCAATTTTACCAGCCGTGAGAATAAAGACAAAAGAAGGATACAACACCTGGCACACAACCAAGGAAATACAATTTCCTGCTGACACCTTGCTCTTAACTGAAGGAGCCCAAAATTAGCAGAGAGGCTTAGGAGAGCTACTTGCCCTTTCCCCTACAAGATGATGTGAAGAATTGGTTTTTGACACCAGTAGGTACTGAAATCATATGGAGAGACTACGTCCTCCTTCACAGGAGCTTCCAATTTCTTTAAACTCCTGCAGTTCATTCTCAGTGACCATAACCCAGTGCTCCAGATCAAGGACAGAGCAGTTTGTAGGAGTGTACAAATGGGAAACTATTTTAATTTATGGTGAGGTCTATTTACCACTACTTCTCAGTTCTTCTGTAACAAAGTCTAGATCCACCAAGCAGAGGATCCACCGCAGACACATAGTTACATACTGCACTGATATATAAAAAGGTTGTCATTGGAGAAGAGGAATTTTGAATGATTTGCAACATCATCTAACAATTGATTTGACCCATGAAAGTACTCTGTTAAAACTGCCCAGGGTTTTCAGTTACATATGTCCTCCTAAAGCATTCAAAATAGTAAGCTAGACAAATGCTAGTAAGACAGGTTTGAGTCCTTGTATGAAAGCCCTATAGCCTCTATGTAGGAAATACAGGGAAAGCCCATACTGCATCACCGTGTGAAGTGCTGCGCTTTAGTATCTGCATCTTCCCTCTGTCAGGTACGTCTGGAAACTGCTGTCACTGGGCACCATTTGCTGGGATTTGGCAGTGGAGAAGCCGTCTGTGCAGCAGGCTATAACAACGCCTGCCAACGTGGACTCTAAACAAGAACATGGCAGGACCGGACACTGTACCACTCGGCTTTGCTTTTCCCCAGAAATTCCCCTGGTGTAAAAAAAAAATCTAAGGTGTCTGAGAAAGGGATTCTTCTCCTATGAGCTGGTTACCCTTATGGAAAGCTTTGTCTGTTCACTTATTTGGATTCATATTACAGAAGATATTGCTGCAAGCAATTTCAGCATCCCTGCAGAGCCTGCTTTGCTCTGACTCTACAAAGTAGGAAAACAAACACATCATTCCTGTTCATCAGCCAGAACTCTCCAACAGGCTGGATTACTTTTTCAGGCCAGATCATCATTTGTTTAATTTGTCACTGCTCTTTTGACTTCAACAAATCTATGCTAAGATACATTGGAATGATATAGTCTAACCTTCAGTGGCCCTGAAAGCAGTAGTGGGTCACACATACCTACCCACATCAATCAAATGCTTAGATTTAAAAAAAAAGTCACAATGACAGAAGGGAACAGAAATAAGTTCCACTGCAGAGAAGGAACATACAGAGTGTATGCACTTTCTAGCACACACAATTTTGATATCACAATGTACATACTTTCCTGAGGTTATGGCAAAATGCTGGCTTTTCAGTTAGAAATGGATAATCTAAGAACCTCTGAAATGCAGCAACCACTAGAGTATCCAGCTGCAAGCGGTTACCATATACAAACTATAGAAGAGAGAGGGGATGGGAGAAGTAAGCCTTCATTCATTCTACCTCATTTCTACTGCAATGGGAGCTCAAGCACTCAAAACAAGAGGACAAATTTTCAGATTACAACAGTTAAATTGTTACTAAGAAAGAGCAGAACACGGACTTTTAGTCCAAGAATTACTTTAAAGAAAACACATGACAAATAATAATGAAAGCAAGTTTTTATCAGAGCAGAAGGGGTAGACCACAGACTGAATGTGTCTCCAGTGTGAAAGCTTGTAAAGCGGGTCTCTGCAGAGAGCTTGTAGAACTGTCTCAGAAATACAAAACTCCAGGTAAATGCAAAGAAAGGGAAAGATCTCATTAGCTACAAGGATCATGCCCTACTGAGAATATCTGCACTTTAAAAAATTACCTTTGGTAGAAGTAATATTATAGTTTGAGTGACTCAGGTTTTCATTACACAGGAGCTTTTCTGTACTATTCCAGTAATATAAAGGCCTTAAAAGTAGTAACGAATGGTGTCACACTTTGGAGAATCTCCTCCAGCTTTCCTCTCCCCCAATTATGGAAGAAACCCCAGTTATAAATAAGAGGTATTCCAGAATACATAGAATAGCTTCATTACATGAACCGGCCAACTCTGCAGCTAGACAGGAAATATATTTTGGGCATTTAGGATCACAGAATTGTTTGGGTTGGAAAGGACCTTAAAGATCATCTAGTTCCAATGCCCTGCCATGGGCAGGGACACCCTCCACTAGACCACGTAGCCCAAAGCCTCATCCAACCTGGCCTTGAACACTGCCAGGGATCCAGGGGCAGCCATAGCTTCTGTGGGCACCCTGTGCCAGGGCCTCACCACCCTCACAGGGAAGAATTTCTTCCTTATATCTAACCTAGTATACCCTCTTTTAGTTTAAACCCATTCCCCCTTGTCCTGTCACCACAAGCCATTATAAACAGTCCCTCCCCAGCTTTCTTGTAGGCCCCTTCAGGTACTGGCAGACTACTATAATGTTTCCCTGAAGCCTTCTCTTCTCCAGGCTAAACCCCAACTCTCTCAGTCTGTCCTCATAGGAGGTGCTCCAGTCATCTGATCATGTTCATAGCCCTCCTCTGGACTTGCTCCAAAAGCTCCGCGTCCTTCTTGTGTTGAGGGCCCCAGAGGAACACCACTAATCACTGCTCTCCACCTGGAGACTGAACTGTTGACCACAACTCTGAGTGTGACCATCCAGCCAACTCCTTATCCACCAACTGGTCCATCCATCAAACCAACATCTCTCCAAGGATGCCATGTGGGACAGTGTCAACCACATTGTCAGTCCAATGCAATACTATCATTTTAGCAGGAATCCCATACATGCCTTTGGAATAGTTTTCAGGAGCATCAGACTTTTTTTGGTATCACATAAAATATAATTACAACAGAAAGACAATCCATTCATTTCTTCAAAACCTCGACAAGTTTGAGACCTGGGTTTGAATCCCAGTTGTGCTCAAGTTTCCTGTACAATTCTCAGCAAGTCATTTACTGTCTGTGCTGTAGCTTCCCATCTATAAAGTTGTTCTACCCCATGTCAGAAGTGGGTTTTATAAGAAGCATGTATTATTTGAGAGAGATAAGGAAGCACTTACAGTCTTCACTTAAGGAGGACCACATTGTGTGAGGCACTGTAGGTTGCTTATGATTTTGTATTCTCCCTACTGTTTCTCTATGGCTTCTCATTATAGTGAGATGTTTGGCAACAGTAAACTCACTTGACATATCCTCCATTTTTAGTCTGACACAACTGTAAAACATGCATTGACCTGTCCTGTGTTTTGCTTTTTTCATTTTAGTTTGGGTGTTCCTGATCTAACTAGACAGCAAGGCAGAACATCTGACTGATGATTTAATATTTAATTGCATCATTACAGTTTCAGTTACAGCTATAACAGCATTGAAAGTTCCCAGGTTAGGTAAAACTCCCTCCTAGGGAATATTTGAAAAATGTACCCCCTCAAAGAAAGCAAATGAACACTTTGCTTCATTGTAATTATTTTCTATATGTGGTATATTGAGCTCTGATTGGGGAACCATAAAAGTTACTGAGATAAGAAACAGGCTGTCAGCTGAATGGAAATGTGGCTCTGGTGATTATTTATTGAAATGGTACAGTCAGACACTTGACAATAACATTTCAAAAGAGAATGTCCCCACAACAGCGAGGAACACGTGTTTTCAAGTCTTGGCTTCCCATTCACAAGGAACACTGATGTTCCCAGACCTACGTGAAAGGCTGGGAACCCCAACTGTTTCACTCGAGGCCATTGCCTGTCTTCTGGAGATGCCGAGAGAAGAGTAAAGCTGGTAGTAATCAGTGTTGGAAGTACAACATCATTAAGCAGAGCAAGCTTCAAGTCACAGGAACTCCTCATTCAGTAGAGGGAATGGTTTTGAACTCTCCTCTGACAAAACTGATTTCAAATAAAATACTACAACAGGTAACATTTAACTTATTAAAAAGAAGAGGTAGAATATTCATTTCTAAATTACACACAATCTGAGACTTAAGGCCTCAGCACCTGCCCATCACATTAAGATTTCAGCCCTTGTACATAAAGTAATTACAGTAAAGATATCTAAATGCAAATTAATTTTGTTAAACAATGAATACTTCAAGAAGGTTAAGCCTCACATTTTTGTAAGTGAATTCTGATTTTAAATGTTTCTGGAGACCTTAAGATTAATCTTCAGCTTCACCAAGTATCCATAAGCAGTCAGATGAGCTCAACATAGTCTGGAAAAAATCTGGACATCCAAAATGCTACCACTTGTCGATGCACACTTAAAAGCCTTACGCTAATTAAACCTTAGCTCCTGAACAGAGGAAAATGAAAGTGGCTGTGCAGAAGAGGCAGAGAGGAGGGGTGAGACAGCTCACCCAGCAGCACCAGATACAAAGGCCAGGCTCTCACTGCCCACTCAACACCCCCCCATCAGTTTTCCCAGCCTTTCCGCAGCACGGACCACCCACAGATCATCAGGTTCACGAGTTCAGGTTAGAAACATTACGAAGGCAGCAGGCTGTGGTCCCTTCCTGCCGCTGCGGTGCCAGTCTGGGATGTTCGACCGGGGACTATTCCCTAGGTCACGCTGCCTCCCCTCTGTCGAGGGATTTATTCAAGCAGCATGCTGCGAGCACCTACTTCCAAACTTGAGCCATAACCTTCCTCTACAATCTAACAGCGACATTTTAGATATATCGTAATTACTGCATTGCCACTGCAATCAACAGGGTATTAATGATTTATATTACTGTAGTGGAGTCCAAAGAACACAGGCTTTTAATTTTTTTCTTATGGCAAAGTGACATGTTATGCTACTGTGTTTGGCAGATGCACTGAGCGAGCAGAAACTGCATCAGTCAAAAAATGGTGCCCTTCATGGGGAGCTCTGTTTTGAAGCAGTAACCCAGGTGCTGTGTCCTTGAGGGACTCTAGGTGTAATCTCTGCACAAGTGTAGAAGATATATCGAAGGTCAGAAGCACTTAGTAACTGTGAAAGAGTTAGTGATTGCTCAGTGGCTAAGAAAAAAATAATTAGCCTTGCCAGAGATTTCTGAGGAAATCCTGATGCGTTATGGGACCTATTTTACATCCTGCCTGCTAAAAGGATTATATCATCTATCAGAGGTGGCTGCACTACAAACTTCCTTTTATCATACACACACCAAAGATCAGGTGAGAGGTTTAATAAAACACTAAATGGAACAAAATGCTGAAGAAACAGAGCTATAATTACCTCTGAAGCTTTTTCCTTGCCTAGCAGGAAGTCTTTTCATTACACGCAGTCTTTGCATTTTGAAGGCACCCGAGTCCTTCCTCGCACAACATTAGATGAAACAATAAAAAAATATCACAAGTTTAACGCGTAAAGGAAAGACAAAGCTTGCTCACCAAATCCTGCTTGCTTGTTACCCTAAAACAGCAGGGTTGAGAGGAAGTAGAAAAATCTTAGTTTGTAAAATAGGTTGCTTCTCCTCCCTCTTTACTTGGAGAAAATTGGCATAATTTCTTTCTAGTCAACCAATTAAAAAAGGAGAGCTCCAGAGTCCCAGAGGCTCTGATTATTTTATGCTGTGCTACTGCAGACATTTTAGTCACCATGGGGTAAAGTTACCATGATGCATGTCCTTGTAGATATATTAATAGTGAAACACTACTACTACAATTTAATAGGATTAGCTGAAATTGCTGTAATACATTTTACAGATGGGGAAATTGGGACATAGGCAGACTTAATTTTAAGCAACTAAATCTGTATTTTGGCACCAAAGCAACTTGATTCTCTACAGTGCGGACCACTTAACTCCCACACTGCAAGGGGCTACAGTTTCCACTATGTGTTTTTCCTGGGGGCAGCCACACCTCCAGCTCACACACATTACTGAGAGGTGATTAAACACCTAAGGGTGGTATCTCAAGGCCAGAGCCCAAGCCTGTGTACATCACAAGAGAGGTTCCCACTACGGCAATGGACCTGTTACGCAGGGAATTCCTACAGCTACTCTGTATAATTACACAGAAAACTTCTACAGCTACTTTATATAATTACACATTCACTGTCCTGTCCTTGATACTGGCTTTTCCCCCCTTCTCTGATCTGTACTGGAGCATCTTTCTCCCCACTTCCTTCAAAATCCAGGGACACATACTTTCCTCCTCTAAACTGGATTCACCCCACTGGAGCCAATGTTGCTCCACCGTAAAGCGTGAGCAGTTCCCTGCTGTGAGATGCTGCTCCTGTTTTTCCACTCAAGTCATTTCTCTTCCTTAATTTCTTTACTTTTGTTCATGAGTGTTCACTAGCAATTCTCAACCTTGCTAGCATAACTCAAAAAAAACCCCAACGAACACAGCCCAGTTTCCACAGTAACAAACCAAAAGCAAAGCAAGTTTTTTCAGTGCTATGCAAGCAAGGCTTACCATTCCCATTGCATTATTCATGTTTACATTTCTAATACCTTAAACTGTCACAATTTGTGCCAGTTGTTCTTGCATTGTATTTTTTCCTTGCATTCTTATTCAGGAAACCCTGAGGATGAATCCTGCCTGTTCTCTCTGTGCAAACTGCAGCCCCGCTCCCAGCGCTCTGCAGGGCACGCTGCCACATCTTCATTAGATTCTGCCCCCTCCTGGCGGTTTTTTGCCCAGTTCTCTGGCATTCATTTTCCACATTTCAAGAGGCCAAATTACCATCTTAGTTTCCATCTATCACAGCCATTAAAGCCAATTTATTCTGCTGCAAAACACCCATATCACCCACCAGACCTAATCTGCCTCCTGTAGTCCCGTAACCAGGGAAGGAGTGCTGCATCTCTCCTAGTTTAGCAGCCTCCAAGCCATGGATCCATCACCTTCCACAGCACCTGACAGCTTGAGTCAAGGAAAATTTCTCACTCTTTGATGACCTCCTGCCCTGTCCTCCAGCAGGAGCCCTGCTGGCCACTGGTGACCTGACAGTAATCAGCTCCTATGACAATGTTGATATATCAACACATTTAAAAAAAGATAATCCATCAGTACTGGTTTTTGTCCAAAGTTGTTACTAAACTGAATGCCAGATGAAAGAAATTAAAATCAAGTCTTTTGCTTCCACAGGGTTAACTAGAATGAAATCTGACAGCTCCTTCACTTTAGAGGCTTTATATCCCAGATGGTTAACAAATGTAGTAAATAAGCTTACAATTGCACTTTTTCTTGTTGCTGTCAACTCTTAAGCTCCCTCAAGATAAAGAGCCAGTAGGTTAATTGTATGTGCATTGCTTACCGTCTCCACTTCTCTACCCAGTACTGTGGGGGAAAGAAGAGAGGAGGTGCTGGGTCCAAGTCCCCCATCCCTCCAGCTTTTGCCAACACGACTCCCTTACGCTACTGAAGAGCCTGGGAGAACACGGCAGGGAACCGCATCCTCCAGAGGCACACCGCCGCTCGACCCGCTCGCAGCAGCCGAGGTCCCCAAAGCTGCCAGTTCCAGATGGCTCAAACGCACTGTCACTCACATCCAACCTACAAGCTGGAGCAGCCTGCTGAATCCTGACGATAGCTCTACATTATCAGCAACTCGGCTCTGATGTTTCAACGTATTTATAGTCATGAATACTACACATTATAGAAACACGCACTCTCCTGTCAGGCAGTTAGAGCTAATCCTCCTACAAAGGAACAGTAGTGTTTCATGCAAACGTGTATAAAGCTAAATGACATTTTTATACGTGTGTAATAAGTATAGAGAAAAGAGTAAGCGGGATTCTTCCTTGCAAGTGGCAATTAACAAAATTATCACAGATAACCTGTCAAAAATGACAACAGAAAACAAATAAACATTTACAACTGAGCCGTGATTTAAAGCACTCTGCCTTGCAAGGATGTCTATGTTTGGGGAAAGGAGGTAGGCGTGAGGAACTACTCCAGTACACAAAGCCCCCAGTGCAGGAACCAGCAGCTCCCTTCGAGCAGTGGCTTTGCAAAGGTGGACAGTGCAGATGTTCAAGGCCACAGTCACAAAGTCAAAACCATCAGGAGCTCCCACAGATGAAGGGATTTAACATCTTATCAGTGCAGCCTAGTTCCTCCCACAACCTTTTGTAGTGAAGTGACCAACCAATGTGCCAGCCCAAATATGATTAACAAAAGAATGGGCTTAAAAGTGGCTTAAAAGTGAATACAGACAATTCAGCATTTGGAAGCTTTCCAACAGCCAGCTCTCATCAGAAGAAATTACAACATCCTGTACACTCAGCAGGACAGTGACACGTTATACATAGTGCTAGGTCATAGCCATGCCTGAATGCCTAGTGATGGTCATGAACTTCTTATGGTCGGCCCTGCCCAGTTCTGGGGTGTGTTATGGTCTTTGCACCTAGAAGGTCTGTATTCTTACAATAACATCTTCATTATGTTCTGCCCCCTCCTGGTCTTTTTTTGCCCAGTTCTCTGGCATTCATTTTCCACATTTCAAGAGGCCAAATTAGCATCTTACTTTCCATCTACCACAGCCATTAAAGCAAATTTATTCTGCTGCAAAACACCCATATCACCCACCAGACCTAATCTGCCTCCTGTAGTCCCATAACTGGAGAAGGAGAGTATTTAGCAGCCTCCATGCTATGGATCCATCACCTTTCACAGCTGTAGAAAATATAGAAGCTTAGCTACAAGAAAACTTATGTTAACTAGAAAGCTGCTTAAGGCCTAGAACTGTTTCAAAGCCTGTAATCATGGGAAAGGAGTTTGTAACCGAAGTAATAGGTAATGAAGCTAACTGACCATGGCAACTTACAATGCTGCTACGTTCCACGTACAGTCCCTACCCAGCCGGACAACAGCCCTGGGATATTAGTCTTATGAAGTTGTTATGGAGAGGTGCATCCCCAGGGAGGATACTGCGCATGCCTGCAAGAAGAGGGTCATCCAGTGAACACAGGTGCAAGACCACTGATGACCACCAGAGACCCCTTGAGGGCCACCAACTCAAAACACTGAGCATGTGTGATGGGGAGAATATGGAAATGGCTTCTAAGAAATGATTATCATAGGACTGCCTTTTCTTGAAAAAATAATGAATATGTATGTTTTGATTCTATATAACCTGTGTGTTGGTGATCACCTGTATGCATGTTTGGTGGAGCTGTTTCCCCCGTGCATCCAGCGCTGCAATAAAGCAAACCTAGGGTAACTCACGCCTGGTAGATTTCTTTTACAACAGCACACCAACCCTTATCAAGAAAATTCACTATTCTAGCACAAAATACTATTGTTCATTACACATCACATCTCACTATTGCTTCCACCCTACTTAAATAAATTACTTTACTTATACACGTAAAGTCAGGTTCTTTACTACTTTAATTTACAGACAAGTCATAATAGAAAGCGTGTATCCTCATCAAATAACAACCAAGTGAATCTATAATTATAGAACTGCCTACAAAGAAGTTCTTAAATACTCTCAAAATGAAACCTGAAATTTAACCACCTAAAGAGAATAAGAACCTAATTAGTTGGTTTCTAAATAATGTAACACAACAAATATACAACAGAGAATGATACAGAAGATAGGGTTTTGTAAGCTCCCATTTTACCATTAGCATTTTAACAAGAAAAATACCCTAATTTAGAAGGGACTCTAACTTTGATTTCTCCAGCAATGTTATTTGGCAATTTAAATTGTTCCTTTTGGCTTTGGAAAGAAATTGCCCAGAGTTTGGTCAACAACTTACTCATGTGATACATCCATTAAGGCAGAGGTGGTTGGTTCAGACTCCAACAGCACAAACCTTTTTGATCCGCCATTGCAAAGCAAACATCACTGTGCTGTTGTTAGAAGTCCAACAATATTGAACTTTTGTTTGGACTTAAGTTTCTAATTTGCTAAAATGGTGACAAGAACAGCAATTGTAAAGCAACACCCAAACTTCTTAATTGTTCCATGCACTAATTTCCCAGCACGTTATCAACAAAGCAAGTGCAGTCACACATACACGCCCTCCTCCCCCTTCCTCTTCCCCAGACTATCCTATGTGTTTTCAGAGTTCATTATTAGTTTCAGAAACACTTGCTTTCACAGTTACCACGACGCATACAAAGCATTTTTCTCTTACAGGATTTGAAGTAGATGTTACCTTTATTCTATTTACTTACTTCCATGGCAAAATCCTCCACTTTCATTTGCTTTTGCTTAAAAAGATGCAAAGAGTCTTGATTCTACAATGGACCTTGATTTTTTAGTGCATCTAATTAAACAAATGCCTCATTAAATAAGGCTAGAATAAAGCATTGGTTTGATAACTGGATCAGGGACTGGATTAATAAAATATCACAGAATTACAGCTCAAGATGGGTCACCTAAAGCAAGTGGCCGGACTATGTCTGGAGAGCTTTTGACTATCTCTAAGGTTCCAAGGTTCCTATTAAAGACTCTTTAAAGTTATCAGCTCTTTAGGGTGAGGTATTCATATCAGATCTGCACAGACCTTGCTAGGTCATCTTTTGATTTCTCACATGAGAAAAAGTTGTTTGAAAGTTAACATTAAAACTTCATTGGCAATTATTTCATCTCTTGAAAGAGTATAGCATAAGCACCTAAAACTCCATCAAATAGGGGAAAGACAGCACAAACTATGTATCTGAATGCACTGGGAAAACTCCAAATACTTAAAAAAAAAAAGACCACTTCAGAATGAACACTGCCTCGGGATGTTTGCATCACACCACACTCTGGTTCTGAAGTTTTGTTTTTATGGATTTTTCATCGCTTGCCTCAGCCTTGAGATTCTGTACGGAAACTTGGTAGAAACTGAATTTTAAAAGCCTTTATGATTCTTTTTAAAACTTCTAAAAATCAAATCTCCTTAAGCCTGGAACAGATTTATGTATAATTTATGTGTGCAAACTCAAGTCACATACACTGTCTTCTGTGCTTAAGGCCAGAGTAGTATTAGCATTACTTTCACTACAGAGTAACAACGAGGAAATGAAGTTTGGTACCGTCAGCCAGTACAGCTGTACGCAGTTCTTTGCGCACCTATCCATCAATCAAGCACCAGACAGAAAAAAGTTAACGCTTACAGAATAAAACAAACATCAGTGCTGTAGTCCTTAGAGCTATCTCCAGTACAACACTGGAGAAGCCGTGTAGGTTGATTTGCAGCATGGTGCAGAGGCTCGCTGTTCAAGGAATCAACACCTTTGTAGATTCTGCACTCTACATGAAAGCATAAAACACAAGAACCCCTACTTGCAAAATTCATCTAATATCTTGCCTGGATTTACCATGTCTTTAACAAGACTTTAAAGTTTTCTTTTCCTCCTTTATTAAAAAAATCCTTCAGAATGGCAAATTACAGATTACAAACTGGATACAAACAACAGAACAATTAATTTACACTTAGCTAGGGAGAATCCACAGCACCAAAGTTACTCCCTCTGACTCTCAAACACCATTTGGGGTCCTTACTAATTCTAGCTATCATTGTAGTACCAAAAATAGACTAATTCATACATTTGCACAGTGATATCTCAGAATGCATATAGCTTTCATTAAATTCCAGCTCCATTAACGTACCTGTAAGGGCTGCAAAGTCTCTCAGACAGTGATGTTTAGCTGGATTAGGACTAATAGAACAGAAGAACTGTACACAATCGGACATTATATTCAAAAAGTAGTCAATGCATCAACAGAAATACTATCTAAATAATAGCATGCCATGTAAATCTCAAGGAATTCCAGCATAATACTTTGAAATATTATCACAAAATACCTATTACTGATTCAGGTGCACAGTTTAAATATTCAAGAGGAAGAAGTATACATCCAATGGTCCAGGGACAGCGTTTGCAAAATACCCATTCACCATCGCAAAGGTATCCCAGCAGGTTAGCAAGCAGTAATGAAACAACCCGATGCCAAGGTGACGTGTAAGGAGTTCTGCTGCAAGTTAATAGAGGCATATTCTACAGCATTTACCAATTACCTACACAGGCCTCAGAAGCACTCTCTTCTCTGCAGGCATAAAATCAAAAGCGCAGCAAAACAACTTAAACTGGCAAAGGCACATTAAAGCATAGCTCATAAAAACTGTCTGTCAGAATCAAGATGTACGGACATGGGCAAGGGCCACAAATCAATCTAGACCGCACTATCTAAAGGAGAGATTTGAAGGAATTTGAAAAGCAAGGAAGATCATTAATCTTGCATATGCCAGGCTGGAGAAGTGCATGTGATTCCAATTCACATGAACAAGATGATGGAGGCAAGTCACTGTCCATGCACCTCAGAAAGCTGGGTCCCTAAACTCTACCTCCTGCTTTGACAACTGCTTAAGCATTTCACAGTAAAGAACTTTTTCCTGTAAGTGGTGGTAGGAAGAGGACAGCAGTCTATTACTCTTCTGGTTCTCCCAAGAGTACTCTGCTTACCCAGGTACAAGGCCATGTCTCCACTGGATTGCTTTCCCACTGCGTGTTTTCCAAGCAGCAGCCCAGCTTACACCGCAAGAGCTTCAACTTCCCTCTCTCCACCTCAGCTTACTCCCTCATCTGCCATGGAAGAGACTAATGTGGTAACACCACAACTAAAGCAGGAAATGAGAGCAGTACAGTACAGAAAAATGGCTGGAGAAAAGGTGCGATTGCAAAGCGATCGGGTTTTAAACACCACAGAGAGCCCTTGAGGGCAAGGGCAAGAAAAGCATGAGGTTTGTTTGCTGAACAAACTGGCATGCTAAAAGAGGTCATTACAGCTCAGTAATCGACTTGGTTACCAGGAAGATTTGTTTAAAACCCCCAGTATTTCTTTGGAGTACAGTTGATTCTCTCCAACACTTACAGATTAGGTATTTTACATAGGGGTTTAGCAATGGTGTGTGATGTATGGCCTAAGTGACAGATAAGCAGGTGGAGATGACTTCAGAAATCATTTACGATACATCATGGCCATTTTTACGCTACCATAGATTGCAAAAATATTAACAATAAATTAATGTTGATAGAAAGGTTGTGGGAATTTTGAGTTATTTTATTGTATTTATAATACACAATAGTAGTAACATGAAAACAGCTATCAATGTTTAATAAGTGTTTTAGCAACGTATGTTATAAATTATAAATGGGTGACTATATATGCCATATAAAATATGCATAATGTTTTCAGATGTTTGCTAATCATATGCTATGACTGTTTAAAAAACCTATTAATAACAAACTGACTAGAGATATAAAAGTTCCCAGACATGATCAGGAGACAATTTCTAATTAAACAAGTAAATTCTAAAATAAAGCAAATGCAATTATATTGGTCTCTGACATACTGCAATTGTTTAATAAGTCTTTCATTCTAAGCTGCATGCAATACTGCATGCTCTAGATGCTGTATTTTGAGAAAACAGTCCATAGGAGAAACTTTCCAATTGTTAGTCTCTGCTGCTGAGCAATTTCTTAATTCCAAACATCTACTTTTAAAGATAAAATATCTTTTTACTAATAATTATTTTAATGATTTTTGTAGAATCTTTGTAGGGCAATATCACATCTGCTTCTGAATATGCAATTAGAACAGGCTTACCAATTCCTGCAAGGAAGTTCCTATCATAAATGATAATATCTACATTATTACCATTAGTTCTGAGGGTATTTGGTGTATATACAGATGTATACATATAAAGAGAATACATCAATATCTAAAGGTTGATTTAAGTCACAAGTACTATTTTAAGTTTTTCCCTTCTTATGCATCAGTAAAGGAAAGAAGTCAAGATCTTCACAGCTAGTAAAGTTGTAGTTGTCCCCTAAGTTCACTACAGTTGCATAAAAGACTACCTTCATTAGCTGTGAGACAACTGGTTAAAAGGAAACAGCATACATTCCCTTTCATTTAATCACTTGATTTTCTAGCATTTTTGGGCCATGGAAATACACAATGGTCATTATTGCTGACCCAGCTAGCTGGGAAACCAAAAGGAGTTACTACTGCTGACATGCAGACCAAGTCACATTTTTATTCCCTAAAATTAGTTCTCTTTAGGGAATAGTACTGTTCTGAAAAAAATAAATAAGCTAAAAATAAGGGAGAACATTTTGTTTCTCTGATGAGGAACATGAATACAAGCACCTCTGCACAGCTCTCTCCAAGCCCTCACAACAAATAGACTTGCTTTTCAAAATGGAGCCCAAGTCCCTTCACAGCTCATGTATCATATTTTACTTAATAATTCAAGCCTGTTACAGCTGTGCACTGATTTGACTCTTTCAAAATAATTTTCATTGCCCCCTGTAAAGTTTCAGTGTGTATTCCATGGTCAGTACGTACTACACACCACCAGCAGGGAGTTGGCAAGCCCATTCATTTGGCTCAGTTTGGACTCTGTCAGCAGCAGAAATTACTTCAGAGCCTCAATGCCTTGGTAAAGATTTGATTCATTTCCTGGGGTAAGTTTATTCGCAAGGATGCTTTTTCCTGCCTGCTTTCTAAATGACGCCATTACCTGGAAGGGGACAAACTTCTGCAATAATTGGAGCAACTTCATAAAACAGAGGCTAAATTAGCTGAATTCAAATATATACAGCAATGGGGAAATTGTTTGCAAGTATAAAATTTCATTCCAATCTGATCTATCGATTGTACACTTACTCCAAATTTCAATTAACCTACTGCCTGCAACGGTACTACATAAGTACGTAAATCTAAGCACACGGGTAATTGTTTGCAAGATCAGGTCAGTGATTCATCCACAATATTAAGCTGTACAAAATTGAAAGCTTGTGTGTGTATTAATTCCAAGGGCTCACACCCTCCATATACAATTATCATCTATGCCTCCCAGTTTGTCTTCACTTATTCAGTGAAGAACATGCATATTTACATAATTTAAATGAAAGCTAATGTATCTTTCACATTAAAATTATACCAGCTCTGTATCCTCCCATCTGGATTAGAGTAGGCAACTCCATTCATGTTCTATTTATGTGAAACCTGCTCAGAAAAATGACAGGAAGAGAATCAAAAGGGGAAGGAATGGCACAAAAAGAACATTTTGCACCTGTTCCCTCCCCCCAAAACCCCTCCGATCTCCAAACTAATTTCTCAGTTTTAGACTAGCACAATTTATTTTGCTTGCATTTTTGTCCTTAATTTTACACCTGGATATAGCAATAGAAATTCCTCAAAAAATGCAAAAAATTAAGGTTATTGTTCTCAGAAAGGGAAATGTTTCCCATTACTTATTTTTCCTGATGGTCTTTATACATAATCTAGATTGCATGAAGCCTTACTCTACAAAACCACAAGAGTTACCAATCCCCATACTGTAGCACTGAACAATTCCCAGGCAGAATTCCAGATCACTAGGGCTAAAAGGAAAATGAAGATTTCTGCCCCAACACACCAGAAAACACTGGGTTTCAGATTTACTCTGTAGGGCCACTGCAATATCTGATCAGCAATTGCTAACAATAATATTTGCATTAGTACAACAATTCTGAGAATACCAAAGTCACCTCCTCCTAAAAAAAAGAAATTTTGATGAAGATGGTGTTCAGATTGCTGATGTATCTACTCCGGTTATTTAATTGCATTTTCTTTTATAGGTTTTTGTGATATTTTTCAGCACCCCAAACACGTTAGCAGATTGCTGAGGAATCAGCGTCCCCTGCACCTACAATTTGTATCACACAATGAATAATCCATTCGAGAGGAGTCTGCACTTTCCTGATAGCCGAGAGCATCGTAAGCCTTTTCCTACCTTACAAAGCATTGCAAAGTTTAACTGTAACTTTTATTGGGGTCCGAGAGCATCAGGCAAACATACGTGATTGCTTGTGGTTTATTATTAAACGCAGTGATCTTCGTGTACTAAACGTTTTATTCAAAAATTAGCGAGCAGTAAACAATGTTACTGCTTATTGCACTGGTAATTCCCAAAGTGGTAAGAGGATTTCTGTCTCATTTCAGTAAACATGTTTCACTGTTCACCTAATGAATCAGACCTAGTAATCAGACCTAGCAATCATTTGCTTCTAAAATAACCACAAGAAAGAGAATATAGATATCCAAGTCAGATGACCGTAAAAAGCAGTATCTCCCTGCCAGCTCCCAGAGCATGCCTAGCATTTTCTTGGTCCATAACTCCCCCAGCTACACCAGCATCCAGTTGGCAACACAAGGACCTTTCCTTTCCCATGCCTCACGTGTTCCTTTAGAGGACAGCAGGGCACTTCTGAAGTCTGCTGTAAGTTTCTGTACGTGACCTTCTGCAGCGTGAACAGAACTCAAAGCAGATGGTGATAAAGTTACACAGAACATTTAAGTTATACTCTGATCCGGAGGGTCAATCTTGTTTTCAATAGCTGTTTCAGCTTCTCACAAAAAACCCATCCACTTCTCACAGAAACTAATGGGAATTGCAACTTATTTCCACAGGGTCTGAATTTATCCTCAGTTTCCTTGTTTGTTAAAACACAGCAAAAAAGGACCACAGCATGCTGTAATTTTAATGATCTTCATTAAACATCAAAAAGCAGGTAATAACCAAACCTGGAAACATGGTATTCCCACAAAAAAAAACCCCAAAACAAAAAAAACCAAACCACAAACCACCACACACCAACCACCTGGCTATGGAGCAAATTGCCAGAGAAGAAACAGATGAAGATGACCTTCAAGAAATTATCTTCTAAAATGCTCCTCAGTTTTGAAAATGAGGATATCTACAATTCTGCCACTGTCTTCCACCCAAATCCTTCACAACTAATAAAAGAAGGATGGAAATATTCTGCACTTTACAACTGAAAGATCCTGACCCCAGTAAGAGTTGCCACTGGAAAAGAAGTGCAAAAGTTTCCAGGAGTTCTACTGAAGTCTGTGCTATGCTAGCACTATTGGATTTACAGTGAGAGGCTCAGCAGGATAAAGACAATAAATGAACTAGATTAGATTAAGTAGTCGGACATCCTCTCTTTTGAAAAAGAAAAAATAATCTAATTGAAAAAAATTACAAAATAAATGACATACCCTGGGCACAGTCCCAGCAGAAACTGCTGAGGCTGATCTTTTGAATCCTTTCATTTCTGCAGAAGTGGAATAATTTCACATTTGGAAGTATCTGCTAGCTTCTGGGAAACCAGATTAATTGCACAGTCCCAGTTTCAGGATCAAAAAACATTCTGATGTTACAGTATGTGCTTTTTTTGGATTATCTATCCCTAGCTGTTCAGTTCAGATAAAGTTCATAAACTAGAAACTTTATGTCACTTTTTATTGAAGTTGATACTCTGGATAACTTCAAAACTGATAAGAAGGTTCCTTTCATATTACCGTTATTACTCATATAGAAATACAAGCACCTAAAGACAAAGTCAGATTGATGGCAAGTTGTGCCAGGCACTGTACGCACACAGCGGCACAAGCCCCTACCCAAGAGGTTATAAACTACAACGCAGAGACACAACCTGGGCTGGAAGTGGCAAAACAGAGCAGATCCCCTAACAAATGTCATTTAATAGCTGCTACGTGTTTTGCTCAAGAAAAGCAAATGGTTACTAGGAGCATATAAGCTAAACAGAGGGAAGGGGAAGATAGAGAAGTAAGATTTCCTGTCCTGTGGATTGCAGGACAAGGCACAGAGAGGGAGATTGTGTGCAAGGCAGCATAGTGTAGGGAGTGAGAAAATTCAGATAAAACTGCAAGAAGGTTTCTAAGCATTATTAGTTTCAGTTCTCTTCAATTTCTTGTCAAGTTCATCCAAGGAGAATAAGGGAATTAATGCACAGATCCCAATGCTCCTGCAGCAAAGATGGATTTATTCTGCCTAGTCCTGGACTGACTGCCAGTATACCATTGCTGTTACAGTAATTCTTTGGGCAGCTACACTGAACTTGTGCTAGCTTATGTGTTACTATTATGGTTTTATTTCTGATTCAGCTCTTGCTCTGTCTAGATGTAGAATCTCAGGTTTTTCAGAATTCTCAGAAGTAGACAGAAATTAGTATAATTTTTGTCAAAAAAAATTGACTATGAAATTGTCTCTAAATTTTTAGCCAACACTGCAGAAGTTTGAGCAGTTGTCCGAGACTTAAAATGAACCTTTCATAACTTCAAGCTTTGATAAATTCCATCCCATTCTGAGTTTTATCCATAGTTCCTTATTTTATTGGGGGGGGGTGGGGTGGGACGACACAACACCCAATCAAACTACTAAGATGTCATGAAAGAAATCGCACTGTATGATTCCTCAGCCTGTCTGGCAAGCTCCATAGGTGCTCCAGGCTTCTGGGGGATCATCCAAACAAGAATTCTGACCACCAAAGATTACTTGCTGCATGAACTTTCAGATTCCCTTCCCGAACTAATAGCTACGATTACTTATAATAAACCTAAACCAAAAAAACATTGCACATTAGAGCTTATTCTTCTGTTCTCATACTACCAAAGCACAGTGCAGCCAGACAGCATGTATTTCCACTAGCAAAAACACAGAGGCTGGGCAACACTGTGACGTGTTTAGTGTTAATACCTGGGCCACTAATGGAATAATCCCTAAAGCTTTTAGTTTCCAGATACTAAGACCATTTGCTTGTCTTAGCTTCTAAGTTATTCATTCGCAAAGAGAAGAAGAAACTCATGCTGTGGATAACACTGATATCTAAGCAAACAACATCATTTACAGCCAGATTTTTCAATGAAACTTAATTTTGGCACTCACTGCAGAGTTGAACAGCTAGCTGCCATCCCATAGGCTCCTTTGAACATTGTACTTGGGTCAGCAACAAATATTCCTAGAATAACAAGACAGAGAACTGCAATGGCTTAGGCTTCAACAGCTTCTTTTCCACTCATTTAAGTAGCTTCATAGATGCTCTTTCAAACCCCTTAATCCTCCTTCCTGCCCTTTACCATATAGCATATCAAAATGCACTCTCTTCTGGGTACAGTGCCAAGGTCCACATTTCCCCAAGTACTGGTCATTCCTCAAACCTAACCACTTGTTTTCCTTCCATATCTCACAGGGCTAAAGCCAAGGAGGTTTTTATGCCCTTCATAACGTAGTTCCTGACCCCACACAAATCTCTCCCTTTCACCAGTACTGATCAATAGAACACTAAAGGTGTCACTGTTTGGGTATTTGTGCAAACCTGCTGCTGACCTCTTCGCTGTTCCATTCCCTTTGGCTTTAAGAACAGTCCCCTTAAATCAATTATTTTTCCAATCCACAGGAACTTCAGTAATAAGTGCAATGAGATTTGTGGCTTCTGGGCCAAAATGAAATCCCATAACACATAAAAAGTTTTCTGTTCATACCTCATTTTCCAATTTCTTTTGAAGTCCCTACAAAACAGCCAAACCCTTGAGTGAGCTAAGATTTAATAGCTCGTTGTCGGCACTTACTGAAATCATCCCATACGCAATAAGAAATCCAATGCTAAAGGCAAGAAGATGACATTGCCTTCTCCCTAAGTGCCAAGCCAGCTAAGCCCTCAGAGCTTTATTTCCAACTGTCTGCAACACCCCTCTACTATCTTCTTATATTCAGCTCCACGAGAATCCTCACACACACTTTATTTTTAATGTCTTATCTCAGATGCTGTGAGTTCATCTCCAGAAATGATCTAAGTTATCCATGCTGGACAAAATACTTTATGTTTTGTTCCTCAGAAGTGTTAGAGCTCAACATTTTTGCAAGGAAAAACAATCCAATAGAGAGAAACTTTAGTACTGGGAACAAGGAGGCTTTTAAAAGATTCAAGATAGCATGCCAGATTCCCCATTGTATTCTTCCATTTCAGTCTGGTTGCAGTAGCATAGAAAAAGGGTCTCGGGGCAAATTAGGACTCTTATCTATACAACCCCTATGTGAGAAATGTATTCTTATCAGAGTCTTAGGCACTGCTGTGCTAGCTTTGAGCAACCTTTGGGTATAAACAATACCATTAGTCAACAGGTTGTCTACAGCAAATATCCATAAACAGTTCAACAGCACAGAAAACTACAACTCCTGTACCGTGTATTGAAAGAACAAACTTCTCTCAGCTAGATCCAGAGCTTTTATACATTAAGAATTATAATAGAGAGCCTGCTTGGGGTGGAAGGGAACCCACAAAAAACCCTAAACCAACAAGCCACCCAACTCCCATGTGAATTGCATCTTTTTTTTTTTTTTTTTTAATGTTGAGGTGCAGTAACCTAAAGAGAATTAAGGTCACATCAGCTCTCAATTCCAGCAGTACATAGGACCCATACAACAAAAAATCCATGGATTTATCTTCTGCCATGAGATTTACTTTTAAGGTGCACATCCACCCCATCTCTCGCTCTCAGTGTGAATACAAGGTATAATCACTCTATACACAGACATCCACATTGTAAAACATCCCCAAGAAAGCTTTTGGGGGTGCCTGAACGGCCCCTTCAAACTGGAGTCCCACCACAGCCTGAGGCAAGAGAGCCCAGATCACAAAGACATTGAGCAGAGATAAGACACAGACAGGCTGGGAAGCAGGTTTTGGTAATGCTTGCAAAGTCAGAAAGAAACCAGGATTATTTTCCTATTCCTCCACAGATGTTTCAAGGGGCACTTTTTTTTTGCCACAATGAAACAATGTTTTGCCTCCAAAATGACTTGGTGGAAAATGAACTTCAGGCCTCATGGCAGAAGGGGGAGCAGGGGCTGAAAGGGTTAGTGACACTGCACAGCTCACCATGCTTTCCACAGCGCTCACCACAGGTGCGGCTGGCAGAGGAAAGTCCAACATAAAACTAAGTGAAGAATACATATTAAAGTGTTTGGAAGACAGAGTAGTATTAAGATGGAAAAATTTCTTTGCTGGAGACAGTGCCTGTGGCTTTGGAGGCCAGGGATTCAGCGGATCAAATGCCACGGCTGATGGCATCAAACCCTGACACTGAAGGGCACCTTCTGCAACTCCCATCCCATCACCGACACCAGCACAGCCTCATTTCTGCCCCTTATCTTAACCCAGTTTTATTTCCTCTTCTCATTTCTGTCTCCATTTCTTTAACAAGCTTTTAATGAAGCTTTCTGTCTTTCCCACTGTTTAGGATGAAAACAGTCAGGAAAAAGTTAGTTTTCTATGTGAAATTTCTTCCTTTAGGAATTGAAAGATGTTATCATCATCTGGCAAATCTTTAGCTCGCTCTGCTTGGAAGTCTGACAGGTTCAGAAATTCAGCACAATCTAGTTCAAAAAACCCAAAGCCATAAACAATATGTATTAGGCACTGGGTAATTTTGTAAATAGAATGGTATATACCTTGCTAGAGGAAAAAACCAAACAAAACACTCCATGACATACAAATATCATTTTGACCTCAGGGTCAAGTTCTCAAGAAACTTCTAAATTACTGGGAAACTCCCAGAAGCATTTGGCTATCTAAACTCCCACTGGTTTAAGAAAAGCTAGATACGCTTAAGAACCAGAGATGTAGAAGCCCAAGAAAACTGCCTCCAGCACGTTTTGCCATAGCTTATGTCTGGGTTTACAGAGTGGTTGCCAATATCCTAGCAAAGCCAGCTATTAAAAGCACCCTCAGCGGGAATGCACGCTTACCTCGCCATCTTCCAAAGCCACATGAAGTAAACTGGATTATTTTAGAATAAGTATTCCAGTGTTACAGCTGCTGCTGAACGTAGCTGCAACAAACAAGCTTTTCTTTCTTTCCTAAAACCATTATCACAGCTGTTTTGCTGATTCACAGGCCTGAATGGAACATGTTTCTAGACCAAGCCCCTTGCAGAAAAGGTCTGCGGCACGCAATAGGAAGTCCTGCATTTATTGTGCACGTTTAAAGCGCGCTGTAGAGTTCCACCGAGATTCTGGCAGTGATGTAGAGATCCTGTAGGGCCATGTGAGACTCTGGGAGGGAGCTCTTATCAAATTCCATAGATCTGGTGCACAACACAAGGAGAACCCATTGGTTTAATTCACAGCAAAATGTAGGATTTATAAAGATGCTGAGGCAGTGGAGGGTTTAACAGAAGCAGCAGTTTGTCCTGACAATGCTTCATCTCCACTACCCTCAGTATGCTAACCATACTAGAAATAAGTGATTTTTTCCATTGGTACTCTTTTCTTTCAGTTAAAATACAAACTTGTTTACCATCATAACAGTTTAGAATACAGAATAAAAGACATGCTGATCATAGAATTAAATACTCCATATTTATCTATGCAGGAGACGATGTGCACAGTTCCAGACAGACTTTAAAAATGTGGATTTTAGGACTAGAGAGCCCAACAAGGGATGACAGATCAAATACTTGAGGCTTTTGCGAGAGCAATGAACAGTGATACATCACTTTCATCACAGTCAACAGAAACAGACAGCTTTGATGAAGGTCTCAATGTAACAAGGGTTAAGTAATGACAAGTTCCCGAATTGTGCATGTAAAGCAGGCCAAAAGTTTTTAAGAAAAAAAAATATCAGTGATTTATCTAACTGGCTGGTCAGTGACAGCTACAGTGCTCTACTACACCAATATTTAACTATTGCTCAAACACAAGATAAAGCCTGTTAAGGTCCCAAGCAGGAAGCGATAACAGATAGTAGAAATGCTGCACTCTGACACCCCAGAGACCAAGTAATCCGTTTAACAAACCCTTAATTTGTGAAATGACTCCAATAAAACATAGTTTATTTGTAATTAGTTATAGCATAAAGCATTAGAGACACCTCTGGCCTTTATTAATCTTTTGCTTTAAAGTGATTTGCAGCCTTTCTGTATCAGTCATTTTATTTCAAAGATAGGAGGTCTTCTGTCCTAGCTGACAAAATATCCCTAATCAATATTGTGCCCTGTCCCCTGCCAGCTCATATTAGAGTTTGCTCTATATACAGAGGAGATCTCGGAGAATCCCTCTGGCCAGGCTCTTCAAAGACTAGTTATTAAAAGTTACACTTTTTGTTCCACTGACTTGGAACACTTGTCCCTGCCGCACTTGTGCTCCCAGCAATGGAGAGCCCATTTGTTCTGCCCAGTCCTTGAGGATTAACATTACACACCCACAATTTTCTTTCTCAGGTCAATTTAAAAAAAAAAAAAAAAAACAAAACAGAAACTCAATGGTGGAAGTTCAAATGTGGAAAAGCAAGCAGCTGTAAAACCTTCTCTGCTAGAGCATGTGTGGAAAGGTAATGAAGTCTATGAGACTTCTTTATTATAAGTAAAACCAGACTGGTGTGGTGAGGTAATTGGGTGGTCGATAATGGCCTTTGCTGTAAAAGCTGCTCCTTATAAACTTTCAGCAGCAGGAATGGCACTCGGCTCCTTCTGCTAAGTAAACTAATCTCAAAGTCACCAAAATGAGTACTTTTTAAAATTAATCTGCTTACTGCGTTGTGGAATTTAATCTATACTTAATTTGGTTTTGGATATGTCGCTTCATAATTATGGGCCACTTTTCAGGCTCAGGTGTCTAAATCTAAATATTACAGTGACGTAGACAAATAAAAGGGGAAAAATTCAAAAATCTCATAAGGATATGACTGGGCTGTGGCAGCATGCTGCATTATCGGGGGGGAGAGTCAATCCAAGGGCAAAAAACCCCAAAGTCATCATCTTTCACCAGTCAATTGAAGAAATGTATTCTAAATGTAAGAGGATTTTGAATGATATTAAAGCATAATGAATTAAACAATACAACTAGAGAGGAACTCATTGCCACAGATCTCTGAAGCTAAAAATGGTTTCAAATTCTTCAACTAGGCCTGGATATCTATTATTTAGTAAAAAAGTTAAAGTAAGTTCTTGTACACATAAAGGATGAGTTTACAAAGCTAAAAAACCAGAAGAAGCATTAACATTAGCCAGATTAAAATAAACTTTAAGGGGTACAACAGAGACTGATTACTTACAAGTCTGCTGAGATTATGGTTCAAGGTTTATTTACAATAAAGTTTGGGGGGTTGGCAGCAGAGAACAGGTTTAAGGATCGAGTGGATACTCAACTCAGCTCCAAGGAACACATCAGTGTGTTTCTTTTTCAATACCAATGTTGCAAAAACATGTTTGGTGTATACATTTCCAGCACAATAATGTTTCTAGGAGAAAACAGGGCAATTATGCCCTTGAGCAGTTCTGCAATTTCATATTTAATCTTATGAAATACACTCTTTCTGTTTAACAAATCATCTCTAAATTGCCAATCAAATCACTCCAGGAAACGAGACTCTCCATCTTACAGACTTGCAAGAAGTAATTTACCAATTAAAGCCAAAGAGAGAGTTAGAAGAATAATTTAGGGAAGCTTTCTTGGAATATATTCCTTTAACTATGTGCAAAATCAAGGGAAAAAACCACCCTAGTCATCATTATCCATTGAACATCCTGTAAAAACAACACACAAATACCCCTGTTTAAATAGCATAATAAGGCTGCAAGGCCAAGCGCTCTAAGGTCAGAAAAAGCCAGAAGCAAGCTGACCTCAGCAACTACAATTCAGCCCCGTTGTGTGGCTGTGCTACACTACAGGCTTTTGAAGGGCCAGAGAACATGTTATTTTAACAAACTAAGTACGCATGTTGCCTGGTGCTCCATTTCTGAGCCACTATGCAACTCTATTAACCAGTGCTGAGCACCAACTGCGACCCTTTAGACTTAGTCTGCCTTTGCATTTCGTGTTACATAGCGCTCCCCGCATTCAAACACGTAGGTTTTATTTGCAGTGAGGTCTTCGGTGTTTTGGCAAATCAGGCTTCAGAGTCACCTGTGTGGAAAATGAAGGAAACTCTTTGAAGTGCCTTGTCCAGTATCCTACCAAAAATGCGGAAGATGCCCACGTTTCACAATTTTAAAGTACGAGCGCTAGTTTTCTCCTCCTGTGGCACCTACATAAACCCAGCTTCCTTCACTAGCCAGCCCAAGGAGTTGTTCTCAGGTAGGCGCTCTGTCTCAGTCTGTTTGCAGGTTTCCTATTCAGCTGCTAAATCTGCAGAGCAGATACCCAGGAAGGAAACATAACATGGGAACCAGGTATCAATACCTCAACTTTGCTGAAGTATTCCCAATTTGTTTTTGGCAGAAAGACTTTGGTTTATGCATTTCTTCATTCTCATCAATGCCCTGTATGCACAAAAAGTGTAATCTGAAAATCATTCATTTTAAAACTCAATTTCCATGCAGAAATGGATGTTTTCAGCCAATGCTATCCAGACTAGCGGTTAAGGAGCCTTCTCCTGCCGCACCAAGGTGGTGACCAGCTCTGCAAGCACCGCTGGGTCAGGGCTGCCTGCTGTTAGAGAAAGGGACATGGCCAAGACTCTGCAAGAGCCAATTACTAGCCATTTTGGCTACCACTGGAGTTCACTGAAACAGTTTTACAAAGGGTAAATTCAGCACCTCCAGCTTTGTCTAAGGAAAGTATAAAGATGACTCAAAGCTGCTTTTCTGAGCTACACAGTACAGTCCTCCAGCCACTACTGAAAGTGTGGCCTGAAGACTTTGGCAACATATCCTCAACAGCCTAAAAAGGCAGCTAAAAATAACACCAAAGTTAAATTTCTCTGTAGCAGAAAAACAAGGATAACACTGGCAGCATTAGTCCTGTCCTTTAACAGTACGTGCCTGAAGGGCACTAGTTATCTCATTCTTTAGAATGAATTTCTCAACCCTTTTCATTTATAGGTCACTAAGCACGTCCTGCCAGGCGATGACTACACAAGTCAAGCGAAGCCACAATGGCCAAGTAGTGTGGCCCATACAAGCCACTTTCAGAGTGGGAATTTATGGAAGAATCTTTTGTAAAGCCTTCCGCTATAGCCAAGTAAGCATGAGACACAGAGTGAAAAATTCTGTAATTTCTTCTTACTGCTTTGCTTGGATTGGCATTATTTTTGTATGCCGAGATTTGACTAATTCATTATGCAAAACAAGAAGAGATAAAAATAAGGTTAAATAATTTAAAAGTCACAGCCAAAGCCTATATATTCCATATGTGAAATGTGGTTTCACAAGTTCGTTTTGCTTGCAAGCCCTTCATAGTACATTACATACAACAAGACCAAAACACCGCTCTGGTTGTTTCAGGTGCTGTTCAAGCACTGCACTAAAAGGAATTTTTACCCTGAAAGCTTAGACACTTCTGTGCAACATAAGGTAGCCATGAGGTGCCTAGAAGCAAGCTCAACAGGGAGCAAAGAGAAGCAATAAAATACTGGTCAGAATGGCAAGAGGTGCCCCTCAGCTGACATATGGAAAACTGTATACATATGTCATTTACCACGCTGTATTTGCCTTCCCAGAGAGCAGGGCCCAGTTAGAGAATCCCTTGGGGTACTTTGTATTAACTGATGAAAGAGGTGTCAGCTCTAGACAAGTAAGGTGCATCACATCTCACACCCTCACAGTGCAGGTCCTGGGTGAGAAGTCAAGTTGCTGGCAACAAAAACTTTCTTGCCTGCTTAAGTCTTCAGATAAACACCCTTTCTCTACACGCCTTGAGGCCAAGTACAAGGGCCTACTCGATACTTTTCTGCCTGAAAGACAGAAATGCCTATTCTTTCTTTCTTTCCTCAGTATTCAGAGAGTCCCAAGGCATGGAATAGACCCAAGTTCTTGATACTACTTAACATCAGGTCTACCCAAGGCAGCAAAAAACCTTTCTAAGGATCACAAAAGGAAAAGCAACTGCTACATGGGTAAGGGGGAGGCATCAAATGAACTAGTGGGATGCAGACAATGCAAAGGAGGTGCTTTTCCCCGCCACAAAAAATGCAAGCAAATTCTGGAACTCTTCACCACAGGACACTGTCGATGCAGAGCATTCATTAGACAAATCCTTGGACAAAGAGTAAAGACCCAAACTTAAGTCTAGCTACAGTGTCCAGAAACCACTTACCAACCATGCTGTTTGGGCTTAGTTTAACATCAATTAAAGTTAGCAATTAGCTGGAGTTAGTTTGATATTGATACTAGGATTCATTGTATCACCAATATTGTCTAGTTGCCACGGCCGATAATTGCAACAATCTGCCTTGGATAGCTTGAAATGACTGTGTCCTGAAATGCCTATGACATATTTTAAAGTGGAACAGAGTAAAGGAGATGTATCTCTTACCAAAAATACCTAAAACCATTGCTTTCCATGCAGAACCATACATTTTCCTTAGAAATAATCACCATTGAAAGCACTAAAGAGGCAGATACTTGTTCAGACAATTGCAAAGATGACTAACAGCATTCCAGTGCTTCCACTCTCCCTCCCTATGTATCACTGTATTTCCATGTCCAGGCTACAGCTATAAAGAGAAGTTTGACAAACACCTGTTATCACAGACACTAACAGCTTGATGGAGCATTCCTGATCATGATGATTTCTCCATAGCTGAACTGGCTCAAAAAAAAAATAGAGGGTCAACATTTTAGAAAGATTTATTTGCTGGAGACATCAAATTTTTATCTAAAAAGCCTGACAGCTTTTCAAGTATTTATACAGGTGCAGTTTATAGGTTATAACACATGACATTACCAATGTATTCTGCCCTTTGAAAGAAATCTTCCTCATTTTTACAATTTAATATTCACTGCTGAGCTGTCCTTCCTTGTCCAGGACTGTCAGGTTCAAATGTAGAATTAGATGATCCAAGACATCCTGTCTGTGGTGAATATAAATTCTAAGATATTGAAGTCACCAGAAGAGTAATAAAGATTCCTATTCTGTATTTGCAGACTATTACCTACATTTCACAATGTTGCACAAAATCACAGGATTTGCACACATGCACGCAGGCTAGTTCTTCCTGAACCTACAGACATGCCAATCTTCCTATTTATTATGCCAGTTCTTGTGTGTCACAGCATTAGTTTATCTTTAAATGTTAAGTAGCAATAATCAATGCAGAGCTGAAAAGTGTTGAAAATTACGTCTAGATACAAAATTCCCAGACTGATTATTCTTCAGTGGAGTTATCACGGGCAGTTGAAAGTTCTGAGAATAACAGTGCTCTGTCAGTGAAAGCATTGAAGGAAAAAAAACAGCTATGCAATATAGATTAAGTGACATAGCGCACTAAACTATTTTTCAGTTACACAAAGCTCCCAGCACTCTATAACACCTTCTAGGAAGATTTTCTGTATGTAAATAAATATTCCAGGTGCAAGACAGCAGACCACTCCCCACTTTATCTTTGTATTCACTGAAAGGAGAAGTGTAATTCACATCAGCTGTTCCCCTGTAAAATTATGTTGGAAACTCTGCTGTTACCGTGGTGCAGATAGATGAGACAAAGCCTGTTCTGATAGAGCGTTGGTCTCAGCAGAAAACTACTGTTAACCGAGTCAGCATGAAAATCACAACTTTGCTATATAGCCCAATTTTCAAGTGTGCCCAGCACCAGCCTTTTCACTGGTATACCACAGGCTTTATTAATCCACCATTGCTAACCGAATAGAAGTTTGAAAGACAATGGAGGGTTCTCCACAATATTTACAGCTCCTTCTAGTTGGCTCAGGGACAGAAGCAATACACATTTTTATTTTTACTTGCAGCAGTAAATATTGGTGTGAAACTATACAGTTAGGAACTCTATAAAAGGAGACAAGAGTAAGATATCTTGAGCTAAAGTACTTGTAAGTGTTTTGATTTTGAAATAACTATACTAATTAATGTAAACAGAGACTGGTAAATAAACTTTTAGAACATTTCAACAGTAAGAGTCATTAAAGATAGCTGAACTACTCAGTAAGATGTAGAAGCTTATGTTTCAGACATTGCTGCAGTTCATCTGAAGCTCCTTAAGCCTTTAACTTCTTACTTACTACAGAGAATAAGCGTACCATAAATTATATATGTTTAGGGATAATTAAATTTCAGTTGCCAATGGCTGCTTACACATAAGCCCACTTAACATTTCAATAAACATCCAGAAATTTGTAGGAACAATTGCAAGCATTCATTTTATCACAGCTAATGCCATTTTGCTTGTAAAGATTCAGGGCATTTTGGCTTTTATAGCATTCCATACCCAGACCCATTAATCTCTGTGCTTCCCCCTATAACAACTGCATATTCTATTTTACATAATTCATACTGGTTTTAAGTATTTATTGACCGGTATTCTTTTTTGCCTTTGAGGAACCACAGCACTGACACAGAAGAGTTAATGAGGAGCAACACAGAAGAGTCAAGATGCACTAGAAAATAAGCAAGAAATGTATCTCTATACAACCAGTGTTTTCAAGGAGATTTGTTTGTAAGGCATCTTCCTATAAAATTGTACCCAAATCTTTCGTATTGTGAAGGCTGCACCTTCACAGGAGCTGCCTTTCCCTAGACATACTGCATTCTTGCTAATCTTTGTCACCACGTATTTTATGTGCTGTTTCAACAGCAGCATCCCGTTCCCACTGCCACCTCTCTAACACAGGTTACTCACTGCAGCACTAAGGACTTCAGCCAGACACTGTCAAAGTCAGTAAGATGGGGCCAAACATCCCTCTTTTGGTTGTACAAACAGGACTGCTTCACAACAGTTAATTCAAAGCCAGAGAGTCTTTATGGGTCTATGGAGTAGAAAAGGGAAAGGAAAAATATAGCATTAGCTACACAAAATTAATGTAGAAGATCAATAGGCACCTATTTTCCCTCTTCTCTCCCAGCAAGCTTATTCAACAATGCAGTAGTGAAAAACCACTGACTTCAAAGGAATTCTCGTCTTCAAACTGCCCTACTGCTAAGCCTAAAGAGACACTGTAATCAAAAGAAATGGTATTTGCTCCTTAGAACTGTCGCACATACCTAAAAATTTCTTTGAAAAAATCAATTTATAAAACAATCCACATAAAAATATACTAATCAATATATACACAGGACTGTTTGCAGGAAATCAATTTAAACTGCAGCACAACAGATTGTCTTTTTGCTATGAATTACTGTAATTACTACTGTAAATGGTAGAAGTAGGGCTGAGTCAGAGAACTAAGATCCAGCCTTAGAACCACACTGACACAATTCAAAGCGATTTAAGCTTGGATGCTAAATCAAGGCCATCTGCAGCCACAGTATACATGAAGAAAGCCATACGTATTAGCCAGGCAACAATGACAACATTAAGACAAAAGAAGAAAAAAATGCACAAGAGCATTCAAACTCTTGCAACTTTTCCATTACTACCTATGTCTGACCTGGAGTAGGAAGAACAGCAAAGGACACTGATACATCAGCATGCTGACAGCACTAGTCCGTTCTCCAGGGACCATCCCAGTAGCAAGCAATCGATACGGTACCAGTCTGTATGAAGGGAACAGCCAAGGAAGAATGAGTACGATGGGGGAATCTCCAGTGACTTGGTAAACCCTTGCTCACAGAACAGTCCTGGGGCCTTGAGCAGTCAGACTAAATCTGTGCAGCTCTGGGGCTACTCTAACACTCACCAGGGAGCAAAGCAAAAATTGGGGGGTGTTAGAACTGGCAAGAGACCAAAGAGTTAAACCCCTGCTTACTGCAAATGCACTTGATCTGCATTTGCTGCAGGATGGAACGCAGGCCTTCAAGTCCAGTCCTTAGCAACAGCACAGAATTCATCGTGGTAGAAGGGGAATCACGGCATCCGTAAGAGGATTAACAACCCTAAGCAGAATTCAAACAGTCTGCTATTACGAACTGCAATAGCTGTTTCAGAAATGCACACAGCAATGACATGATCAGCCAGTGCTCCATTGCCATCCCTGTGTTTTTAAACTACAATTAAGAGGCATACAAGGAGGTGTTCAGTAGCAAGATTCTATGTTCAGATGTTGTTGGGGATTTTCTTACTACTGTAGTTGTAGTGAGTTTGGGATGAATATTAAAAAAGTAATCTACAGCTGTCAGAATGAAGTGAAAAGATTTTACTAATTCATACTTCAGATACCACATGTGCATTATTAAGTTACTTTCATAACTTGTGATTTACTAGTGGGAATTGCATGGTGGGTTTGGGGTTTTTAATACTGCCCATTTGCCCTTTAATGCGACAGTCCACGTAACACAGAAAAATAATGAAATATGAAGATCTTCCTTAAAACATTCCAACTACTTCTCCTCTGTTAGTCATTAAACATACCTCCAAAGCCTGTGAAAGACCTGGGCAGACTTTCTACTGAAACACTTGAAGGAAAGTCACCTAAACTGTTTACAGAAGTAGAACTTGTTGGAAATTGGGAAAAGAGAAACACAATCCCCTGTGCTAAAAATAATGAAAACACATGCGGAAGGGTTAGCAGAAGAACAGCATTCCCATTTTCAGTGTTTACCATTTGAGCCCTGCTCTGTTGTATTGATTTTGTGTTGCAACAATTTAAAACAGATAGCCTAAAAGGCAATGGTTGCAAAACAACGGTCACTCTGGAATAGACTTGCAGTATGGAACTGAATGCAAAATTATTGACCAGATCTCAGCTATGAGGTGATGTAGCTGCACCGATAGGAAAGGGGCTAGGCCACTTGCACTAGAGGACAGATATCCTCCACCAAATGGAAAACCACAGACAAGATCTTCTCAGAAACTTAAGACAACTAGTAATGGAAACTCCACTTTTAGTTGTTATATTCTCCAGGGCATTCAGACATACGTGCCATATATACATTTTTTAATCATTTTTGTCTAAATCAGACCTGTCAAGACACTCTCATTGAGAGAAATTCAGTTTGGAGCTTCCAGTTAATTTTTTTTTCCCAGCAGCAGGGCTGGTTTAAGACACAGGTGTTGACTGACCTGCCATGAGTTTTTATTTCAAGAGGGAAGATAACCTAAACCACAAAAGCATTATGTAGGGATGCACTGTTTCTTAAACATCAGTCAAAATAATTTCTACCTAGCTGTCCTGGCCTTGATAAATGCAGTAATACCAAGCACATCGCCAGCCTGGTGAAGGTTAGCATCGCTGGACACGTCAGTGTTAACTATCCTTCTGAACTCTTCCTTAAGTACTCAGTACATCTCTTCCTAATGCTGCTAATGTTCATTTCATTAAGGTAAAAGTAATTATAGATTTGCATGCTTTTCTTTTTACCTTTATTCACAATTCTAACAGCTAATATGAGGTGCCAAACCACCACTAATTGAAAATTGATTTTAGATTCAATTAAATGGCTGGCCCAGGAGGTAAGTATGCATGCAGAAGTCTCATCAGCTGACTCGTTCCCCTGCGAGCATCCATACTGAATTTCACTGACATAATCAGTATCTGTAACAGGAACAGCGGCAGCTATAGATGATCTCTAAAGAATATACAGAAATAAAACTTCAGCATTTAATTGCTAATGAACCAGAGGCACACTTACATAATTTCAGGTGTTACTTAACATTGTGACAGCAACAATTTGTGACAGTCAAGCAGTGCTAGACCTGGAAGATAAGCCCAAACTCATGCTGGCCTGCTGCTTTAACAGACCTGCTGTTTGACTCTGCTGCCTTTTTTATTTCTCCCCCATTTAATCTTTGTGCAAGACTTCGGATTCCTAAGTGATGCTTGTTTTGACATTTGTTTCAATAGTAAGTTTCAGAATGCCTCATAGTAAGATTGCATGATTTTTTTTTAAAGTTTTATTTCAGATTTCTGTAGTCGGTCTTATGATCCAAACTGGGGGATTCCTCACCCTTTCTCTCTCCTAATGGTGCTGTAAAAAAATCAGTCCAAAAGATGAATAATTCCATAACAAATAATTACAAAGGATACAGCTATGAGTGAATATACTATTTTGAAATACTTAGAATTACAATGCTTGCATAAGGCTTGTGAATCACCAACTAGACTAAGTAATCTGTCCATATCTGGATATAATCCATAGTAAGGACCAAGGTTGACACATCTTGTTTTTCAATTGCTGGCCTGAAAAGCATCGTGGCACTTGGGCAAGACCCGTCAAGGCAATTTACTCTGTTCACAGACTCATTCTTTGGTGGTGCAAATCAGCCTGGGTTTATTGTCATCAGTGGATTTCCACACATTTAAGACTGCCAAAATTTTGGCTCTAGAAGTGTAAGACCCTCCCCTCTAAATGCAAGTGATTAATCACCAAACACAAATCTGTTATTTGTCTAAGGAAGAAAGCAGTCCACCTTTTAATGAAATCGTACAATGCCATTCCACATTCTTTGATAAAACTGCTTGTAACTCCACATGCCTTAATTATACGTTGTCACATCAGTAGCACTGAGTACCTCTATTATGAGGAAATGTATGGCTTACAGCCCAAGGCAAGTCACCGGAAGTGCTATAGTATTCGTTATCCTTTAAGATGTGGAATAGTTAGTGTAAGGCATTCAGACACACCTGTGAAGCCTTTTCCTTTCCAGAAAGCTATGGAGATAGTATTCTTATGAAGACTAGCAAATACTTGGAAACTAACTACAGAAAAGTGTAATAAAGTCATCCTTTAATGCTGGAATTAAACATATTGTCATATTGCTCTGTCTCATGCCAGCATCTTGTCATTTATAAATTAAAGCACCATAAGGATGTAAAAGGCTCATTACTAAGATGAACTTGGGACTCTTGCATTTGATTCTAGGTAGCAATTGCATCAGACAATTCTAGACAGCATACATAGTCAGTGGAGAGCCACAGGGAAATTTTGGGCACCTACATTAGAGGACAGTTCTGACCAGAATGCTAAGTGAATTTCATTTTCCAAAATCTGAAGGCAAACTAGACTTAGCTTCAGCACTTGAGTTAATCTCATCCTGAAGCAGATTTTTTTCTTTGTACTCATATTTCAATTAGTAGGGATACTTTCAAAAATAAAATAATAATAATAAGGAGATAGACCTCCTTAGAAAAAACCCCACAGCCTGTCTCTGCTTTTCTCTATATTCTGGTTTTTGGTTAAATCTTCTTCACCCACACTTTGTCTTGTGTGTCAGCAATAGTATTACATTGAAGCTAAGCCTATATTCCATTATGTATTTGCACAGTATGTAACACAACAGCTAGGATGAGCTAGAGGCCTCCCAGTACTATTACAAAATCAAAGTAATTTCAAATCAAAGTAAGCAGGGGTAGGAACAACACATCACATACACACATGAGAATTGAACCAATATAACCAAGTCACATGGTAAAAATGACTGACAACAAGCAATATAAATATATATATACACACACACACCATTAAGGATCTACACAATCCCTACATAATAGGGAGTCTGCATTTGATAAATCCACTGCGCCTTTTCCTTACAGATCCTGTTCCAGAACAATGAACAAACTTTGCTCTGTTACAACACCAGCACCAGTAGGTTTGCAATTTTTTCTGTTCTAATGGCAGAATGGCATACATATGTTCACGCAGTCTTAACCACTCTTCTGCTGTAAAGCTATCCTTCACCTATATTCAAGTCAAAAGCAATTCACATTTAATTTCCAAATTCACATTTTCCAGGGCAGGTCTGCATTAATAACCTGTGTGTTCTCTTCAGCTGTGTTCATTTTCCTTATTAGCAGAATCAATAACAATAAGAAACTGTAGCCAGTCCTTCTTAAGTAGTTTGCAATTTTAAGCTGGATACCTCACTAAGCAGACAGGCTCCACACTTGTGTCCAAGCTTGGATGTTGCTGCTTTAAAAAACATGTGCAACAGAAATCAATGACTGTTTGTTCAGTAACAGGGTAAATGAGAGAAGAACACGTTTACAAACAGCAGGTGAGGCATTCAATTTGAAAAGCAATCAGATTGTCTGCTGTCTGCCTTCAAGGGCAGTGCTCATAACCACATTGCTGATACAGGGAGGAAGATTTTAAAAAATAAATAAATTCTTAAACTTGGTACCCAGACCAAGGCCCCTAATCTGAACATTTAGAGTCACTGAGTAATGCTTTCCCTGGTGAACAGTGCCATTGATTTTACCTGAGAACTTATCTGTAACACTTATTTATGGATTAATGGACTACACTGATGCCCAATGTTGAATAGTGTTCCATGTAAATGGGCACGAACAATAACCCTATTGCCTTAAACCGGGCTCCACACAAGAGCAGCATGCTTGGTTCCCAAAGCTAAATCCAACATTTTGCATTTAAAGCTCATGGTTTTTGTGCTTCTTTAGAAAAAAAGAACAAATGAGGGATAAAAAATATTTTAGAAACAAGAAGATATTACAGCTGAATGAACTCAATCACTAGACTACTGTCAAGCCAATCTAGGTGCAGAGGCTCAGCCATTCTCTCTGTCAGCACAATTAGAATCCTCACATCTGGTACAACAGTAATTTTAGGAACAAATATCTTGTGGAACTATGTTTTCCATAAGGGCTTCTAGACTTTGAAAGTGTGGGGTTTGTTTTTTTTTCTTAAGTTCCACTCAAAAAAGGTCAAACACTGATGGAGCTTATATCTTCCTATAGATTTTGATACTTCCAGACCATGCCTCAAAACACCTCTGCTCTCTAGCTATATCCCTTCTAATTATTTCCTCCTTCCATTGTGTCCAGAATCAGACAATCCAGCCAAGCTTCCTGCTACAGCCTGGATTTTATAGCCCAGTCTAGTCATCCACCGAAGCAAACTTTAACACTCAGACTTCAGTTCTGTGCTGAGTTATAAACATCTCATGTTATGAAGGACGACTCTTATCCTGCATCACTGCATTTAAGAAATTAATGGCTTTGTGAATATTGGAACCATTCCAACGTGCGGTCTCAACTATCCAAAAGACCTGAAGTTGGTCCACGCATCGGTTTGTGATGCACTAGAATACAGACTGCAAACTTACTGCTCTAAGACTTTTCTTCTCATTTGATGCCTCCTTCACTGTTAAGATTACTTTTGATATCTTGCAACTATCACAATAAAAAACCACCACGCATCACCCTGCTACTCAGTGCCTAAGGAAAGCTTAAGGCTGGTGAGACTTTTATAAAATACACTCTCGCAAAGATCTCCCAAATTAAATCATTAAAAAGGAACAGCAACAATTTTCAGCATTCATTTTAAGGTGGTAGTTTAGTTCTGCTATGAAGTGTAATTCACCTATACTGGCACAAAACAAGTAAAAAATTGTACTACAACAGTTCAAAGATGTGATGTGAAAAACCACCATCCCAGAGTAGAATGCACTGAATAAGCGTAGGTCTTTGCCAGCATAGGAGGCCCAGAACACAACCCATAAAATGATAGAAAAGGTTTTAAGATTGTACTGATACTTACGTATCTGCCACCAGTGACTGGTTATTCAGGACAGATCATATTTGAATGGTAATGGACAAAACCTCACAAAAAATCAAGACTCAAATGAACAGGACCACATAGAATAAGCTTAAGATGCACCACCAGCTCCTGTGAACAGGGTTTATTTTTCCCCCGTGTCGGGGGAAGACCTGGCCACATAAGCACATGTCAAAATGCCCCCAGAAAGTCTGAACTCCACACTCAGAAGTCAAAGACTAAACAAAGTAAACAGCTTTCCAGTTTGCTGACCTTATTAGTTCATTTTATTTGCCTGACAAAAACCTGGGTGAGGGTTTTTTTTTTTTTATTTTTTAAGGGTTTTTTTTTGTTTGGGTTTGGTGGTTTGGTTTTGGGTTTTTTTTTCCTTTAGGAAAACAGCTTGCCAATAGCTATTTTCTTTTCCATGATGAGTCATTCTACAAAAGCACAAGACAAAACTACAAAAGAGATTAAAAATACACAAATGGATTCACCTCTGTTACCCTCAGGAACATTGTGAAAAGGACAACTCTAGAGGTGAAGAAGGCTAAAGTAAATTTGAGACCAAGAATCAACTGTGACAAGAAAGATAATGAAAATTATTTAAATGTACACAAAGCCTTTAAGCACCTTCTATGACCTATGTGCAAAACAGGCTGATGAAACTTTGCACGCTCCCCAGGCTGCTGTTTTCACACAGAGCAATCCAGCCACCTTTATACCAGTAGGCAGCAGTCTGCCAGAGATGAATAAAGTTAAGACATGAACTATTTTAGACAAAGAGATTCATTCATCCTGCTCTCAAATTGTGGTATTAAAAGAACTCAGTAGCTGGAGTTAGTCTGATATTAACACCGCTGAGATTTAGACACATCTGTAAAACCCAGGAAAAGATGATACCAAAAAGGAAAGCTTGGGGGTGCGGTGGGAGAATACAGTAAACAGCAAGGGATTAAAAAAAAAATGGAAGTGGGACAATGTGTTTATTCATTTGATTTTCTATGTTAAGGTATTCAGACTAAATTCCTTGTTATTATCTGTGTCTCTCCTGTTTTACTTCAGAGTCAAAGTCTGGCAAGAGAACTTGGCCAAGATTGAAAAGGTAATTAAACAAACTGCAGAGCGCACATACAGTTGGGGTGGGGAGAAGTCGCCAGAACAATCAGCCCTACTACTCAAAAAGCACCTGTGGGTCAGTTACCAGGAATTCAAGTGTTTGTTATCACTGAAAGGAACCTACCTATCAGCCTTTCAGGAACAGTGGACACTATTTCAGTTTCACCACATTACATTTGCTGCCAAAATAATTATATGAAAATACTGATATTATTATAATTTCACTATGAACAAGAGTACTGTATTACCATGAAAAGTAATCAGTCTCACAAGAATCACACCTACTTGGTTCCAGCTTAAGCTACCTTGAATCCATTATTTGATATATACCTAGAAGACTAAACAAGTCTTTTTCTCACATGCAGAAAAGTCATCCAGATGCATATTTCGGAACAGATCTGACAAGGTGCACTGTGGCATCTGTTCAAAAGCACTTGTCAGTGGAGACACAAGGAGGTGTTGAAAACAGTCAAAAAGTTGAAAGTAAGGAAAGATATAAATGCAGGAGAAGAGGGATCCTTGATTGACACAGGCTGGGATGAGGTAGGGCTGGCTGCTGAAGGTGATAAAGCAGTCAGAGCAAAGAAGCCAGCACGGAGAATTCTCTGCACAGAAGTCAACTGCAGAAAGCCTTCGCACCACTTCCACTCCCCCTGCCCTCCCTCAGCAAACCGAGCCCTGCTCCTCTCTGAAAACCAGCTGGGAGGTGGTGACAAACAAGTATACTTGTTATGACAGAATTAATGGTCCCCTGGCAAGAGAAAACAGAAGAGGAAAGTGAACTTGAAAGGAAAAGAAGTGAGCTTTCTGACAAAGCAAAGCTGCACAGCACAAGAAGGTACATAATTCTTTCAAAAAAGCAGGAAATGTTAGGAATTCATGGCACTATCAAAGTAACAAGAACAATGAGTGCACTTAGTGCTGCAGGTAATGAAGGCTGCCTGGCATTTATCATTTCCCGAAGACACACATTAAGTAATGCGATACAATACCATGTAATGCAGGAAGGTAATTTTAGCCTGGGTTCCTTAAGGAAACAAGGCTTATGGGCTCACAATGCCTGCCAGTCCTCTGTAACGGCTTTTGAACCTGGACAACCATCACCACACATGGCAAAGCAGCAGAGGTCTTGGGTGCTACATTCCTAACGGCATCATGAAAAACACCAGCTGGAGACAGTGAAGGCATGGTCTGAAGAAAGGGAGGGATGTTTCACCTACCCAACAGCTTAGCAGCATATACCTGACCTACCTCTGGGGTTTAAGACTGGTTTGGGTACAGGAAACATGGGAGGTAGATCAGAAAGAAACCAAGCTTTATTGGCTCTGTGGGTCAAGGAGCAGCTTGTATGTGTTGAAGATGTTTGTTAACACACATGCAACACACAGCGGTGCTCACTCTCATTGGAAAGGAACACTGAACAGTTTAAAAATAAAATCAGAAGCAAGTAGCAGGTAGAATTAAAAGGCTTGCAATATACATTTTCCACATTATTATTGAAGGCATAGAAAAACAGGCAGCTTAAGGGACACACTCCAGTCTTCCTGTGATGATCTGGAGGGGCAATACGTAGGACTATGGGTCTGTTCTGCAGTGCGCCAGCAGGTTAATACAAGGAGTAATTCACTACCAGTAGAAGACAAGCCTTTGTGAAACCATTCATGTCAGAAATTATTTTATTTTTAAAGAGTACCACAGCTGTCAAAATCATCACTCTGTTTCCTCATACAGAGGACCTAGTGTTTGAAACTGTTGATGACGTCTCTAACTGACCTCCTTCTTTAAATTAACATCCTTGTATAGCTATATCTTGGGATGAGCTCCCATACGCCCAGATTTATAGAAGACATTAAAGGCAGTCACATAACTGTGCTCACGTGCATAAAAATGGAAGACTCAGACAGAGGAGGGGTAAGAGAAACAAGACTATTTAAATAACTAAGCAAAAAAGTTAGAGTACTTAAATGCCCTTCAGTACTAAAACTATTTACTTTATCTGAAAACAAAATAACATTTGGCAAATTACTCAAGTCCTTCAATGGATGCCTCTGATAATTGCACTGTGGTCCCTGTGTGGCACAGAAAGCTGTGTACACAGCAGAGTATGCCAATTTGCAATAAGCTCATTCCTATAAAAATAGAACAAATTCCCAATTTTCAAGAAGGAAACGTACCATCAGAAATATGGCTTAAAAGGATATAATAGCTGACGCTAAGAAAGCTGCATGCCCTAATGTACTTATTTCCCAGAGTAGTGCTCTCATACCCATGATGCAAAATTTGATTCTATTCTATAGCTACCTTTTTGTGGAAATAACGTACTCTGATCATCTACTTAGACCAGCTTGGCACTATTAATTTTCCCCCAGTAATTTATAGATGAAGAGTATGTCAACATGGGCTTACCTGGAGCACCATGCACACAGAACTCAATTTTAAAATATTCCTAATCTTCCAAGACAATGTTTTACTAATGCCTAGTGAGGGTTTCACAGTGATGTTTTTCCCCTGATACAATTTACTCAGCTGGGATAAGAAACTGAGTGAATTTATGAAGAAAGGTAGCTCTACTGGAACATTGTCTTTTGGTTCTCTGTTACTCATGGTTTTAAAACCATCTAGTACCTGAAACACTAAGTTAATTCCAAAAGGTGGTTTTCATACATTCTTAATAAAGAATTTGCCATTTCAATGCCGCTTCAAATTCAGACTTCTACTTGAAATACAAAAAGATTGACAATAGCCAAATTAAGTATCATATTGACAGTACTAAGGATGTACTTCTACAGGTTTGGGGACAAAGACATTGGCTCCAGATCCACAGTCAGAGCTTTGACACCAGTTTTATTTTCCCTTTCATGTACATACAGACCATGCATGACTTGTGACAGATGTGTAAGAAATAGGGAGAGCACATGACTTGCCAAACATTATGCAGGAAGCCTGAGATATAATTGGAGTCTTTCAAGTTCCTAGCCATTAACATAACGACTGCATTGCCGTTTTACATTGAGCTACAGGTATAGCTTCAGTGTCTCTGTAGATTTATTCCTGAATATTAGAAACAATAGGCAATGAAAGACTAGCCAAGCTAACCAGAGGTACGCAAGGCAAAAAACAAGCAAGAATGGTGTTTTTGAGCAGTAGAATCTAGTGTACCAGTTGGACAGATTATCCTGTATACCACTGACAGGACAGCAGAAACAGATTTGTTTCTCTGACATAGATATAAACAAGATCTTTTATTTTAGAAAAGCAAGATTTAAGACTAGATGTCTAGCACCATCCACCTGCAGTGCCTGCCCACCACAGTCTAAAAGAAATTGTTCTAGCTGAGAGTGCAACTCTTCTAGTCTGTAAGCATGACTGACCTTCTTGGGCAGTTTTTCCCTACACATGCCACCTCTCCTCATGGGCCGTGCAAAAGCTCCTGAACCCTGAATCAAGCCAGGATTGTCCAAATAAAAGAGCTGGGACCAACGCAAATCGCTATTCCACCTGCTCACCACACTCAGGGTTCCCTGCTCTGCAGGTTAATTGCACTGAATAATGTTATATAATAAAAAAAACCACTGAAATTTCCCAAACCATTTAAGGTACTTAACTATTAGTAATTCCAATTTAAATTAATGGGAACTGTGGATCTTAATCCTCTTGAGATCACTTTGAGAATCTCAGAACAAATCAATGAAATCAAAATGCTCTTTCTGCAAAATGTGAGTAATTTTAAAAGGACCAAAACAGTGAGAAGCTGCTGGCAGTATGTTCTGCATTTCTCACGTAGCATAATTTTTTCTCCTGTAGGTACAATCTAGCCCTTTCCCAGCAGCATGCACCTCAATTCAAAGAGGGAAGGTTTGTCACACTCTCCAAAATAAGAGCTGAGAAGCCTCCTTTGCCCAATCACTGCATGTAACAGCAGTTACACATTAAAATAACCCAGCATGGTAGGAGCTTAGCTGGATATCTAGAAACCCTACAGGAAAGCTCTTGTCTGAATAAAAAGAAAACTGATCACTTTACTGTCTCCTCATTTTGAAGTCACCAAGAAAGAAAACAAGGACAAAGCTCCCCAAGTAAAAAAAAAATCTTAAGAGACAAATAAAATTCATGACTAGACTCTGAACAAGCATTGAGCTCAAGAGGAAGTGATTTTGATAACACGGTCTCCTCACATAGGGAGAAAGTCTATGACCTTTGTCACAGAGCCTACTTTCCCCACTAATGCATGAAGAGAAAGCTCCCTGGGGAGGAACTGTCCTGGGCAAAGGGGGAGAGGGAAGATGGATAGCGCTCAGAGATGGTCCTAGACTTCACATAGACAGGCTGTGTTTTGCTTTAGGGTTTCCAGCCTAGTGTGCCTGAGATGACCCCTTAGAAACCAATTGCAGTGAATAAAAAAGTAAGTTACTGTGTATTGGCGCAGAGAGCTCAGCACAGTCTCACCTTCGAGCAGCGTAAGACCTAGGGTTAGTGTGGAACCTGGCACTTCAGTCAGACATCACATTGTCGTTACTGGAACTTCTTGCGGCAATAGTTTAGCAGCTCTGTGGATGTCTAAGTGGAGTCTTTAAAACCACAGTTTTCCAATTGTTCTGGCAGCTCAGCTTTACACAAACCCAAAATTTGGCCAAGAAAAATGGACTTCAAGTAGCTTTAGAGGGATAGCACACCACTATTTATTGTGCCTGAATGTAAGTGTGCCATTATCTAGTGTTCATGAATATGTTTTAGATGCTAGAGAAACTCCTTAGGCTGCAATACACTGACTTTAAATCCTGTATCCATGTGCAGTGAAGCACACATAAGTATTAACACTTCATAAGATATTGGCCATAAGATGTGAAGGGAACTCCAGCAGCTCTAACGGTTATGCTCTTTCAGAGATGTGACTGTTGCTGCATCTGAAGAAAGATGAGAAGCAGCCTAGATTAATGACGCAAAGCTAATTAAAGAGGTAAATAATTGTGGTGATGTACCCTGAACCAGAGAGGCACCAAATAATGCAGCAGGAAATAAGAAGAAATATGAGGGTTTGATTAATTAAACTACATTTCTAAAGGTAGGACTATAAAATATCAAATATGATATTAATGCAGAGTAGGTTTATTAGAAAAATAAGTTATAGTTTAATATAAATTAGATTAAGAGTTTGTTTTCTGTAGCCAGTACTGTTGTACTTAATTGTTATGGCTTACGTTTTTTTGGGGGCAGGGGGGAAGATGGTGCCCATGACTAGTGGGAAGACTGATAATGTCCCACAAAAACTGGATATCTAGGGTGAAGAAGGCAACTCAGTAGAATCTGTATTCAGGAATGGGCTCAACCCACCTCTTGGGGGCAACATGCACATCGCTGTAAATTATTTCAAATATTATTGTGGCTCTGAAACACAGAGCAGGGAAAGTATCAGAGCCACAAACCTTCTGCCTCCCTGCCCCATCGCACACATACAAAAGCAGAGGAAAATGAAGGTCTTTACCACCAAGTCTCCTCAGCACACAGGTGAATAGGTTTGGCCAGCCACTATAGAAAACAGGAATTTGCCCACCATACACAAAAGCACCTAATAGTATATCACAAGAATGTTAGTTAGAAATTTATTCATCTAATATTACATCAATCTTAGTCCTTAACATTACATCAATCCTAATTCAACAGCATTACCATGGTTACGCTATTATTACATGTTAGCCTTGCAGGTGTCTTATCAAGATGTCCGGTACCAAAACAATCTCAGTATTCATTCTATATATGTTCCAGACAAATAATTTAGCTATCGTATCTACTCTATTAACATAAGGCTGCAATCTCTATTCCTTAATTAACACAGAACCACAATACCATCTTCTGGGTCAGAAGCAAGCTATTGTATATCATCCTTCCCATAGTCCAATGCCAATATAAAACAGCAGAGCTCCTAATTAGCTGCCCATCTTAGGAGCCAGTTTCCTTCAACTCGCATTCCTGTATTACTCAGGACCATTTTTCCCCATCAGCAGGGCCATTAAAGTTAGAAAAGCATCCACAACACTATGGAGAAAGAAAATTTAATAGAACTTTGACAAAGAGATGCTTTAAAAGCTATTTTAAAATAATGAATACCTTTCAAACAACACTAACAAGGGTCTATAACCCCAACTGAGGCCACACCTGAATGCATAAGGAAGCCTTAAATCATGTATATACCTAAGATGGGACAAACTCTCTGAAAGTCCAAGCAGGCTCTGGCTATTTTATCCCATTTAATTGAGCTTCTTGTGATTTTACACAGCTCAAGCCACAAACTAGTATTAGCATTTATCTTGTGCTAAGGCCCCACTGGCACACGGGACACCAGGGCAATACAGAACAGGGAGCGCTTTGCCCTATTCTCCGAGTAGGGCTTACAAAGCAGCAGTAAGGAATTTGCTAAAATACAGAGTTTAATATTGTCAACACGACTAAAACGAAGATCCTTGGCTTCATGATTATTAGGTATTCAGCTAGTTCCCAGACTTTTTAACAAACCTCTCCCTTCAGTATTCTTGCCTTTGTCTTCCTGTTGCTCTTCACTTGACATATTTCTCTGCAATGTTTCATCTCCTTGTGACTGTGAATCAGAATGTTCATTATCTGATGATTAAGTTGAGAAACACTGATTCATTCTCTCTTACTTCATTAAGCTGCTTTATTTTGCTCCCAATTTATTCCATGTCTGCCTGAGAATTCACCTGCATCTTCTGCTCTCAGGCTTTCATAAGTGCTTTGCAAAAACCACCGTACTTCGTATTTGAGTTTTGAGGTTGAAATGCGTCCTTAGCACATGTGCTGCGTGACAGAACTGGTTTTAAACAGGAGTAAAACTATACATCCTACTTCTAGTAGAGATCCAGAATTTCAGTGAGCTAAATATTGTTGAAATAATACAGATTATGAGAAAAGTGTTTCAAAAATACCTCTTAGGGATGAGAAAGATTCAAGTTTCAGCAATTTTTCTGACCTATTTTACAATCTATTTACAGTATATCTGGGAAGTTATTAACTAATGTTAATCATACTGTCCATGTATTCTGCTAGTGCTTGCAGTAACCCATAGAAAAATTAATGTAACAGAAACATAGATAATAATCATAATTTTATTTTGAAAGCACAAATTATACTAGAGCAATATAAGAACCATAAATTGAAACACCAGTTTAAAATATTGTATAAAATAAAGAGTAACGAATCAAAGCCCCACACCTTGGAAAAATTCTGCTCCTTCCATAGGGTCTGTGAACTACAAGTTCGTTCACATTCACTGCCAGCCCCGGAAGATCACCATTACAGAGGAATCCCAGTCTACAATTCTGCCTTTGACCCCCAGAAACACCAGTTTTGTCATGACCATCGTATACAACATACTGGATTAGGAAAAGTTGTTGTTGTCTCCCTGTCCACTGAGAACAAGTATCTCACCTTGGCACATCTGCTGTCCCATGGAGAGTGCATATCTGATCTGCCAAGCAGTGTATGAGCACCCAATTAGTTTACTGAAATTAAATATTAAAAATTTATTTTAATAAGCATGTTCTCATACCAAACATGTGGACATGTGAAGCCTTGCAAGAATGAGTCCTAACTGCATTTATGATCCAGAAGCATGTTTTTGTGAGAAATCAGCAAAAAGAAGCATGACTGGAACAAGAGTCACCTGAGACTGGGAACTCAAGACCAAAGTATTTTGACTACACTGAAGGAACTGTATATTAATATATGTCCTTCTTTTAGAGCGGAACCAAACAAACATTTCCCACATTACAGCAGTTTTATCTCTATTTAAGGGGTTTCACTACAGGACTATTTTCTTCTTCCCACACAGCTGAGCTTATTTCCAGGATATACCATCCTGTGTCTGACTCAGAAGCACAATGACTACAACAATCACAGTATGATTAAAAACTCATTATCAGAAATATTTTTGTAGCACATTAAAAATAAATATTTCTAAGCTAATTTTACTCACAGCATATAGTAGATGATATTGCCATTTCTGTAGTAATGAGAGCCAAACAAGTTATTTGTAATGAATATTTTCCTTCAGAAATGACAGTGTTCTGCCTCTTAATTGTACCTGAATGGAGCACAATTTTCTGCAATGTATTTCTTATTCAAAACAAAGTTCTCATATTACATCATTTAGGAAGTTGAAATAACACCTATTTATTGATCAAAGGCTTATTTCCTATAGGTCTGTAAGAGGCAGAGTTATACTAGTTTTATGTCTATGTAAGCAAATGCACACATTCAAATTGACCTACAAATTGCATTGCCAAACCAAATGGAGACACAGGCTCATAATATTTAGATAGTAATTGGCAGGGGAAAGTCAGATTATCATCATTTAGAAGAATAGCAAAATTTAGCTTTTTTGTTCCCTACGATTACCCAAGTTATCTTGCAATTTCATGGCTAATAGGTTTTCAAAATGAGATAAATATATTTATCGCAAAATAATTATTGCAATAAAAAAAAATCAGACTTTTTTACATTGTACTTCAGCTAACACTGACAATTCAGGTTGCTGTTCCCTGCAACAGCATTTATTAACCAAGCAGTGCAGACAGCTGTGAGCTATGGTCAGGAGTGTTTTGATGAAAATCTGATGCCTGAATATAATTCACAAAATCAGTAAGAGAAAAGCAATACTTAAGAATGATTTTTATTGACTTACTCCTGGTTGGCACTGCTGATAAAAAGGACAGAATCTAACCCTGATATGACAACTGCAGCGCTCCGATTGGAATGTCCTTCCCCAGGGTAGCTGCTCTGGATTTGATCTGGCATAGCTGATAGCAGAATCAGGGCTTAAAATGGACAATTTTCCAGCAATAAGGAAAGGATTACAAGACAAACTACTCTATAAAGCAGCAGGGGGAAAGAGAGATAAAAATTGAAACAAGAGCGATAGAAGTCTTGCTGCATTACAAGTATCAGTGAAGCAAATGCTTCCAATAAAAGCTCAAACCAAGGAGTGTTATTTATCAGAGAACATCTGTTTGGCTGACCGATATCTGTGCTAGTGTTGCCTGACATGCATACTTACAGAAAGGAACACAGTCTGGACTGGCATCAGAAAGATGTCTATTAGTGCGCTCTTAGGAAGAAGTGAATATATTCCTCACACGTGACTGGGTAGAAATCCTGAACTTCTACCAGTTTTTGTAACACTAGACTTCACTCAATTTCATCCCTGTACTTTATCCCACAAACCATCCATAACCTCCTATTTTAGATACCCTGTAAGATTTCTGTCTAATCTGGCTCCTAATTCTTTCTTTTATCCAGCTTCCCAGCTATTTGTATAATTCCATTTACAGCATACACTTCTTCTGGAGACCACTGAAGCCTTCTCACAAAAAAATACCTGGATTCTACATCCGACTGGGTCTTTGGAAGCCTACACCTGGAAGCTACAGCACTATCAAGTTTCCAGAGGATGAAGAAGGGAAAAAACCATATTGAATGAAGAGGTGCAGTACTTGGACATGGTAGAAATCATGTGGGGAAGTGCTGCAATTTAGCAATTCAGCCATAAGTGAAGCCTTTTCTTTCTTAGTACTTAAAACATTAACAGATAACAAACATTTTGCTGGAAAAACAAAATCCATCAATGGGGCTTATGGCCATGATTAAGTTCAGCAGTCCATGAATAAGACTGTTGGAGAACAGATGTAAAATAAGTGCACATTGCCCTAAACTATGTGGAAAAAATCCAACATGTTAATACTTAATTTTAAAGTAAGATGGGCCAATCTGTTCAGTGTCAGAAGGAAGCTTAAATATAGGTCTATCACTCCAAAGTCAGCCTATGTCTGGATATAGATTGAAGATTCACATTCCCACTGGTGGCAATCTCATGACATAACTAATTGTACAGAGTTCCACTGCTTCGGATTTCAGCTTTATTACAGCCATCAACTTCTTAGATCTTACTCAACTGAACCTTAATCTCATTTGATTATCCAACCCAAAGTTTTATTTGGCCTTAATCTAAATGCAAGCATCCCATTCACTTCCATAATTGATTTTTTTTTTTTTTTTACTAAATACATATTTTTCACTAGCAATTTCAAAGGAGCATCATTAAAAGCCACTAAGGAACTGGAGAAAAAACAACTTAGGCCAGAAAAAGCTGAACCAATCACACATTCAGTTCTTTAATTCAAAATGACTAACATTTTTGCAAGAACAAGCAGGTAAATGAAAAATATCCTCCTCTGTCAGAACTGCTTAGGAGGGACGTAATCCAGAGTGATTTTCACTCATAGTAAATACATAACCAAAAATGAAATAGTATAGATTTTCTCATGTCCAATAAGAGTTGAGCTCACACTACAGTGTAATATTCATGTTAATGAATCACTAGTCTGTCTTCACTGACAGTTATTTTAACAAAACTTACATTCCTGTTGACATCTTTATCTAAATTTTGTTGCAGTTAGACCATTAGTACAAAAGTTGTAATGCACTGGCTAGTGGTGCGAGGGCAATGTTAGTCTTAAAGCCCCACTATTTTACTTCAATGACATCTGACTTTGACCTTGAATTCTGGGCACCCTGACTAGGAAAGCAACGAGTACCAGGTTTAAGTAATAAGAGAATTATGCCTGCACAGTGGATGCCTCAGAATCAAATTTCCAGGCAAAAAGAAAGAATTCATAATTCTGCAGCATCACCTGTTCATGGCAGAGGATAAAGGTTATACTACAAAAAAGTCTTGTCACCTGCCAAGTGTTTTCACAGAAGCAGAAATCCCTGTATACCAACAGTAGTACTTACTCCTTCAAAAATACCCAAGGAGCAAGTAGTAAGAAAAGTCACATAGCCTTGCAGGGCTACATGTTACATGTCACCATTCTCCTCAGTATCTACATGAAGTTATGCACAGTTGTGACAGCGTAACAGCTGCCACAAACAACCACAACAGTGCCACAAGAATACACCAGTGCTCAACACATCCACCACCTCTGGGCAAAAGTCAAACCGGTTCCATTTCTACCTGGGTTTAAGTTGGCTCCTTCTACTCACTGAAGACCACCAAGATGCAAATATCTGGGATTACCATTTGATATGTTGGCCACACAGTCATTCCTTGCAGCCAAAAATACAAGTGAACAGTCACATCTGACTCCTGGTTGGCATCCTCTGAAAACTGGAAGGTTGTAATAGAAGTGCCAGGTCCCACAAAGTGCTGCTTAAACTCAGTTATTTTTGCCTTGGATACGTAGTTAAATTGCTTCAGCATGCTACAACAAAACATTATAAATCACATCATATGAGCTACCTCATCATATTTATGAACTTGTTGTATATTAATTAGCTGTCTTCAGTATAATTATGTTTCACTAGTAATTGAAGATGAGCTTGTAACTATACTTTTAAGTTATGTTCTTATCACCTATTTAACACCATAAATAAAAAAAATCACTTTTGAAAGTTACACAAATGAACAACTGTCCCTTCTCATGTATAAGTGAAGTTATTGTTGCCATTTGTAAACTACACAATATGTTGTTAACTCACCAAGTAGATGAGGCATGGACATGGATCCTTCTGGACTGAATAGTTTTCCCACTGGCCTCATACATTCATCGGGAACTGGAGTGTTCCCTTCCCCATCTTCTGTCCCCAAGACAAAAATAACTATCTAGACACTTGGTTGTTTTATAAGACTGAACACACTGCAGATATTAGAACATGTGATGGTTTGTATGCTAATATTGTCTCCAAATTTATATTTGCTTCCAAGTCTCCATGTTGGACAGCACACCGCCACTCCCTCATTAAGCAGTAAGATACGTGACAGCACGTAAGCAAGTTTCATGGAGTTTTGTCAACATGAAGAATTTTTAGATCACACCCTGATGGTGGATCTCAATGCCATGTTAGTGACCACAGTCTTTATACAACCATAGAACCAGATATTTACACATGCTGTTTGAAAGCAAAACTGTCTCTTGGCTTTATAGCATTATTTAATTGCAAAGCTTTTTATATGTATTCATGTCTTCATAGTAGTACTTCCTAATAGCTACTTGTCTAGGACTTTAATTATTGTGTCTGACAAATAAGTTTATCCTAGTTTATTTATAAGCACCTCACAAGATAATTAAAACAGCTGTGATTTGATATCTAGCTATATGACACCCCAATGCAAACAATTTTAATTGAAACACAAAGGGGGGAAATTCTGCCACTATCATCAGCCTCAGGATTCTGACACACTGAGAAGGCTTTGGGAGAACCTTCCAATTGCAAAACACAGCAGGTATCCTCCAATACGAAAGAGGAAGCAAGCTTCTGGTCTCCATGCTACAAATGTACTTGGGTACCCATTATACATCACATGGCAACATCATCCTTGAGACCAGATTCAAATATTGCTTTAGTCATGGTAATACGTTTCATTAATTGCAGCTGAAATCAATGGAAATGCAACATTTCCTTCCAAGATTGAGTCAAGCAGACTCCTTGCCTTGGTCCTGCAGTCCTCAGTTATCCTCAGTCTTGTGGTATTATTTATGCCAGTTTAAAAATAATACTAAGTGCAGCAGAATGATAACACTGTTATATAAATGAGGGTACAGAGTACAGGGCAGTACAGATCTATTCCAAGCCATCAGAACTGTTCTGTCTTCTACAGATGATAATTTCTTTTATGTGTCCTGATGGCAAGATCAGACTATTAACTTCTGCCATCTGTGTGCAGCTTGTTCCTTATCACAGAGTTTTGACTACAGATTGTAAACCTCTGACTCAGCAGGTAATACCTGCTTGATTGTATTAGCAAAGAGACTAAATGCTTTTCTTTCTGTATATATGCAATGGGGTCAAATTGGATTTAAAACACACCAGACTAATGGCTTTCCTTTTCAATACAGGGCAAGCCAATATTTTATGTATTTTCACAGACAGTATGTGAAGGTAATTTAAGCTACAACAAGAAGCAGGTAAAAGTATTCTCATTGCTACTTAGCACAGTCCAGCTGAGACGGGTCCCTCATGCAGCCCTCTTCCACAAATCCTTAAGAGCCTTATATCCAAGCCTCAGGTTAAGAATTTTTTTTTTTTTTTTCAAAAATACTTGTTAATCCTTGAATCTTTTAAGGTGCAGTTCCTCAATCTCTTGAGGCCTTCTAGGCTTGTAATCTCAGATTTACTAGGCTACTGAAGGAATATCATAACAGCCACTACAATAGATCATATACTAACACCATTTTAAAAGCAGCAGAAAAAGTTCAAGCATCCTTTCTGGCAAGTTCCAGGCAAAGCAGTTGCTTGCTTCAGATGCAGTTTTTATCTAAATGCTTTTCTGCATTCTGACCTCAACTAACACATCCTACCACACCATCTGTGGACCTCCACTGTTTCTTTAATGTTGAGTCCTGCCTGAGTGCTTAAATAGAGCCTTAAGTGTTAAACAAACCAAATTCCAAATCATCAGGATTGAAAGAACTGGAAGTAATGGAAAAATCCCAGCCTGAGTTCCACAGGTCACCTGCATAGCCAGGACACAAACTCTATACCTCAGCTTGGTTTTGGCAGCCTGATCCACATATAAGAAGGTCTCAAGTCATGATCATTACAACACCCAACTGGTAGAAGCTGACAAGCAGCAGAAATTCTGCAGGCAGTTACCTGCCCTGTCGTTCCCAGCAAGATTGCCCATCTGTCTCAGTAACCACACTGCCATTTATAACAACACCAAGTAGGTCCAGGTAAGCAAGTTGTCACCCTTGCCTTCACACCTCAGAAAGTCCAGGATGCATTAGGCTCAGTCATAAGACCTGCTGTTTGTCACATCTCCAGTGGCTGTAGCAGCATAAGTGATGCTTTCATTTAGCTTATCACGTCGTTTAAAATCATAGTGCATTTCTAGCTTCTCCAAAATTAACTTCCAATTACAGTGTGGCATATAACTTCCAATGGCAGCGTGGCATATAACTTCCATTTGTAACTAGAGAGTATTTAGTGTGTCTCAAAATCTCCCCTTGCTTCCCAAGTGGTTTCTATACTTCACATTTAATTAAAATCAATGAATTTATTCTTGTAGATTACTACTTCAAAGGCAAGTAATACTCTAGTAACTTAGATGAGGTGGAACCAATGGGATCATTTACAGAAGAAAAGGAAGCAGAATTTGGCCCACAGTTAAAATTAGGCAAGGTTAATAAAATTCAGCTCTGACTTGGCCATCTATTCAGGGAGCTGTGACAATGCATCAACTGATTCAGAGCTCAATACTGCAAGGTTCTCCGTGTTGAAGTGTATGAAGCCAGTGGGAGGTGAAAACATTTAGTAGCTTAAACATATGCAGTCTGTCAGCACAGAGCTTTGCAGGCTTCTTGGCTAGGGACTAGGAAGGACCTCTAAGTTGCAGATATAGCAGATTCCTCATTGATGAGGTTGAAATTATATTCATCTTCTTTCCCTCTCTCCCCCAGGTTACATCCCTACTTCAAGGAAGCAGGCCAGCAGTCAAATCTAGAGACTGTTTGAACTATGGTGTGGTGTAGCAACTCCTCAGAGTTTTCTGTTTTGCAGTCTATAGCAGTGCCTGGAATAATCCCAGCAGATTACCATCCAATTCCAGTAGCTGGAGAAGCAACCACTGTTTCAACAGGAGGCAAAAAGGTTGCATCTGGTTCTCCTTTAACCTCCCTCAAGTGAAGTGAGCTTCTTAATCATTTAAATGTTTATAATTAAACCAAAGTAGAGCAAACAGGTAATTTCCCAGGCAATTCTACCTAAGTGTAAAATTAAGTAGCCTCCTCATTGTTGTGCACATTTATCAGGATGTTAAATCTTCATTTGAAGATGACAGTTGGAAGTGACTTCGCTTCACTGGCTGATTCCTGTGGCTCTTACTTTCACCACTAAAATCAGCATGTGCCATTTCAATCTTTTTCACTTTATTCAAAGGTCATGTCTATGCACTCAGAAAGAAGACAGAAGATTATTTCTGAAATCCCTATGTCTTTTTGTAATTTTCTTTGTTTCACTGCTTCCTGCTGGTTCCTTTAGAGTGGTGAATCTAGATGTGTACGGAAGTGTTAAAGTGTTTGTGGTTCGCCATGTCATCCACATGGACCAGGCTGAAGACAAGTCAACATTAGAAGACGTTTGTTCATCCTGGTTTTTTTTTTTCCTTCTCCTTCACATTGACAACTTAAGGCAAAAAGGGGGGGGGGGGGGGTCAAAAGAAAATCCTTCCTTTTGGCTTGAATCCCTCTGAACTTTTGTGAGACACATAGTGGGAGCAGCAGCCCACCTGAGAAAACAATAGATCAAATTCATCCATTTTCTTGATGAATGACCAATAACTGGAAAGTCAAACCCAGAGACTGTGTCAGCATTAAATCAGACCTGAAGGGCATTACAGGACTTGGGTCACACCATAAATCAGGAAAAAATAATTCTTTGCTCCACTTAGATTTGTATTTACATAGGAACTAAGTTTTATAAAAGAGCTGACCTTGTCTTCTATCAAGATAGAATGTCTGCCCTTCTATCAATAGGTCCAGAAGTTCAAAGCAGGGATTGATCTTCTGTAGTTTGGGGTATTATGCCAATCTGGCTGGAACAAGGGTAAAAGTGATTTCTGCTATTTCTTCTTAAAACAAACATTTTTAAATCATATGAAGAAGTCTCCAATAATTAATAGCAGTCAATCTTCAATCTTATAATTGAACTGGTAAATAAGGCAAGGCAAACTTTGCTTAGGAATCAGTCTATAGGGTGGGTACAGCATAGGAAAGGAGTTGAGCTTGTCTTTGTTTTGGATTAGAGTGCCTGTTTTTGACATTCTCTTTCAGATAAAGCCTTCTTATCAGGCTCACATCCAAAGCCTGGCTTATTTCTGACCCCTCAAAGAGTAGATGATCCGGTCTAAAATTTTAAAAACTTTTCATTGCTTACAAATATTTGATTCAAGGCATATTGACCAAGTCTTCAAATCTCCAGAACAACTACAACCAAAATTAAGTGGTTTTACAAGTTTACAGGTATGAGATATCACACAACTATTTTACACTATCTACCTTCAGATAATTCTCAGAAGCTCCAAGCCAGATGACAACTCATGTGAAGCAGATGGAATATGTGGTGAAAGTCTTCAGAGTAGTGAATATCTTTCCATTTGTCAGATTAAGGGCATTTCTACTAAGAGGATTTGCTAGATAAATTAATTCTGAGCAATCACCTCTGAGCTGCTGTGATGCTTGAGCTTAAGGAAAGATTTTATTATTTTTTTTTTAAATATTTTGTCCTTTTCATAGGAACTATTTTAATCAATAGCCATTCCCAGCTATGTTGAGATCCAGTCAAACTGTCTAAAAATTACCTTAGCTTCTTCGTTTCATATAACATTAGTCTGAAAACTCAAAAAACATCAGCACATACAGTTCATCTGCAGGTGCCCTGTGGTACATCATTTTGCACTACCCTGCTACCCCTTTATCAGAAAAGAAGAAATCAAATTTTCTTTCTGTCATGAAAGCACCAGTTTGCCTCATTTTTCTTGACTGTCATTTAGAAACACCAAAAGGGCTGAATGACAAACATTACAAGTCCCTGACCCACCAGACTTTGACAGCAGTTTCATAATATTTTTCTCTTGAATCACACCTTCTGGCAAAAAGTGAATATATTCTGACATTTGTTCCACTATCCTGATCCTGCTGCACCAGCTGCCAAGCCTGCCTTGCGTTCTTTGTATCTATTGCACATCTACATACATCAATATAAAGAAACAGCTCACCAGGAGAAAGGTATTTTTAGAAACAGTTCCTGCCCCCTCCCTCAAGATTTCCTAAAATACCATTACTTATAGTCAACCAAAGAAGCACCTAACAAGATAGGCTGGAATCTCCATGAAGATGTATCAGTGTGCAGCTTTTTAGAGGCATTTGGGCAATTTTCATGTAAAAAGTCTCCTGACCTACATACTTCCCCAGAAGTTCAGGGTCCTAGTCTAACACCCCAATCAACAGAACTCTTCAATTCCCTCTGCAATAGCAAAAGCTTCGCTCAAACCATCAAGTAGTTACAGCAGTTTCTTTCACCTTTTCTTTTATGCAGCCTTTATAAGGAACAGTTATAGGTAAAATTACTATTTCTCATTACCAGAAGCCTCCCAGTTATTTCCATTTTACCCTCAATATCTGTTGAGCTTCACAGATGGGATTCAGAAGAACCGCAAACATGCTTCAAGGTGAGCTAGATTTATTCCCCAAGACATAGAAAGGTCCTTTTATATCCTTTCTATGAATGGAATCATCAAGCAATCATGAATTCATTGCCTGGCAGCCGTTCACTGATCTAATAACTGCTGTGATGCAGTATAGAGCAGACATCTCCAAGGTATCTTTACAATAGCTGACTTCAGCATTGCTAGCAATATCTCTGCCCCAGCTCCAGGTTTGGCAGGAATTAACCTCCTGAGCATTTACTCATTTCCCAAGGTAGTTTTGGTAGAATTCAGAAGTCTGCATGGTGCTGCAGCTACTAGAAAAAGCTCCTGAATGAACTAGTTGAAAGCTAGTTCATATGTATCAGCACATCAACACTGACACTCTAATAAAGCTGAAGTGAGAGCAATGACTCTGATCCAGATGTAGCAGAAGCATAGTAGTTTCACTCCAGATCCAGAGGCCAAAATCTAAGTAAATGTGTCGGACTGATCACTCCCAGGACCTTAAGTTCAGAATCACACAAGAATTTTAACTTTTCATACTTACTCAAGGCCAATACGAGACATTTGCTAATCCAACCTTCAACTTCAAGTCCTACCTCAATTACTTCCTAGCAAAAACAAGCTCACACAATTAACCATAGGGGAAAAAAGCTATTCTCCTAACATCACAAAGCAGTTATGTAACATTGTCAAATTATCCTTGACTGAACAAAAACATTGAGGCAAAACCAAAAGGAATCTCATGAAATTATGCTGTAGGAGAGAAATATAAACTACAATTGGGAAAAGGACGCTTAGATTTTGAGAATGGGGGAAAGAGAAAGGATGATCCTTCTGGAGACACCAGAGATTTTCCCTTGCAGAAACAGACATCTGCCAGCAAATATATCCAAATATCTTTCCTGCTCACATTCTCCATCCCAGCCCAAAATGATGTGGAGCTATCTCCTTAAAGGCCTATGACGTGCAAATGATAATGACAGACAGAACTTGTAAGAAGCCAGAACTGCTTCAGACAGAGTTCAGATTTGTCAGCAAGACCTCACCAAGTCACAAGGACATCCCAAGCCTCATGAAAGTCTAGGATCTGCCACCTTAAGTACATCATAGATTTACCAATAGATGAGCGCTCAGTGCAAACTCCTAAACTATAATGTAACACAGATTGCAATTTAAAAGTCATTGACAACAGTACTATGGTAACCATGCTTCTGAAGACAAAATATTACCAATAAATTCAACTATAAGGGCTAACAAAATCATAAACCAGAGGATCTTTTAAGTAGACCCGTCACCAAACTAAACACTACTGGAGTTAGATGCTGTGTACTAAGGAATAGCATTCAGATATGTAACTGGAAAGAGACAAAAGGGGCAGAAAGCTGAGTGAGCTTGGATTAAACTACAATAGGAAGGGCAATATTCAAAAAGGAGATTTTAATCTAAATAAAGACAATCTGTGTTTATGGCACATCACATCCTACAGAATGCTGTTAGAGCTTAATAAAAAAGTACACAGCATATAAACACACTGTTGTATGATAAGTAAATAAAAAGAGGCATAATATTCTAGTTTCTATTACTGCTATTCTAGGAGGAACACTTTCACATTGAATTAACTATGTTTGCAATATACCAGAGACAAAGGTAAATTGAAAAAAATCCAATTAAATTAGAGAACCACAAAGGACACATTCAGTGACCAATAACACATAAAGCACTACTGGAGTAGGTCGATGAGCATTGCTGGTTATCAAATTTTGAAGGGAATTCCTGGAATAACAACAGAGAGGAGATATAATACTCTGATTCATTAAAGGGTTGCAGGGAGGAGCAAGGGAGTAAGGTTAGCTTCACAGTACAGATATTGGCTCCATAGAGAAGCTGTGTTCAAGGTCCAGGATCTCACATGGAACAGGTTATGACATCTTATTTTCTCAGCTGAATAGCAGGGATAAAATTGCCCCCTTATCCTGACTACTGCACTGTAGCACCAAGCTCTGATGAATTCACAGCAGCCACCTCCATCACCTACTTTGATCTAAGTTCAAACAAGTATTTTGGTGCTTTTCCCCACATCGTTTTTCACGTTAGGGAGGAGGTCCCAAAAATTACTACATTGAGTTTCTTTTAGTTACCTTAGTCTGAATTTCTTTTTGAACCTTATTAACAAAAACTCTTAGCTACATATTTAACTCAAGCAAAAGAAAGAGTCTGATGATTGGGAAGTTATTTCAACAGAACAGCTTTAAAGCAACAGCCCAATGATTTCTACCATGCAGTGACCATCTCTGTGGTTTGAAAAGTTTTTTTGCAGTGGTGGGGGGCTGCCAGATGCAAATCCACCCATATGTGAACCTGTGTGAGTCCAGTGACACATGCCTGCAGGTGCAGAAGTACTGCAGTTACCAATTAAATGGACATGTCTGCCTTGGGAACAAGAAGAAAGAACAGTGTGTACCAGCAACACAACAGTCTCTCTAGCTAAAGGACAATCGGTATCTCGTCTCAGTGGCACATCAAACTTTACATCTTCAAGTAGAAGAGCCACAGAGCAACACAGTTGAACTTGTTTTAAAGACACCATTATGAAGCAATCTGGTAAGCTAGAAGTGCCTCTACCCTCTAAATCTGACCTTTGTATCAAGTCATGTATTCACAGTGGTTTTCTTTTGATTTGCTTGAATTACATAAGTAATATAATCTTAAACAGGTATGGTATACTAAAATACAAGTCAATTCCGTATGTCTCAGTCCTTGTAAAGCCTGAGATCTATTTATAAAATGTACTTTAAGATGGATGTATATTTGTTATATATGTATTTTTGTTATCTTATCCAAGTAGGTTGTTGGAGTTTTTTTGGTAACCTGGTAAAGAGGCAGGCGGTGTGGGCAGGCCAGGTAATTGCCTGTGCAATTTGTCTTATTTTGGAAACATTTATGTAACTTAGGAGTAAAGAGTAGTTATAGAACAAGTGAATATTTCAAAACTGTGCGAGCAGCAGGGGCAATGACCCTTAAGATGCTTTTGAAGTGTTTTCTCCCGAATCAAAACTCACATAGACTGCAAAAACTCTGAGCTGGTCTCTAATGGGTTTAGTCAAAACAGTTCTCAGCATTGTTATTTTTTTTAAATTCTATATTGTATTTCTTCCTACTTCATATTCAAATTTAGACATAGAACTGAATTTACAGCTATGTAAAAGTGTATGTGAAGTCAATAAGAAAATCTCACATTGACTTCTGTGGGCTTTAAATGCCAAGACATCTTCGAAAGCACAAGATCTGCTTGCAAAACAAACTCGTCTAGTTTCTTTTAGTACCAGAACCAGAGGTTAAAAAATACAAACAGCAACAAAGACATTTTGGTGTTTCAGAAAAAAATATACCTGCACATCAGAGTTTACCTGGAGTGCTTAACTAACATGGGCAGCAGCAGATTAATTTCTATTTACTCTGCTTAGCATTGGGTCAGTCACACCTGTTGCATTAAGTAGCAATGTTATCTTGGGTTTATTTGTGGTTTTGAGGCATTTTTAGAATATCTTCTTTCTTTTCAGCCAGCACAACAGTCTGGGCACATTGCAATATTTCTACAATAAATACAATCACAATATCAGGTTATGTTTTTCCGACCCTCTTTGTTAGCAGTGACTCATTTTTCTTAAATAGGATCCAAATAATCTACAGAGTGAGCATTGTTAGAAACCTGTTGTCTTTAGCAGCCAACTTGAGCCTGATCAGGTAAGCAATTTTAAGTAGGATTTAACATGGCACTAAAGTTACTTTGCTGAGTAAAATAAACAAAAAACTGCTGTACAGAAATCACATGCTGTGCATCCAAACAGACACAGCAAAAGGAACATCTTATTCAGTAAGAAGCCTTGGCACCATGTCATCAGGTTGGCCTGCTTCACAACTGGAACACAGTCTTGCAAGAAAATCCTTACTGTAGTCAGATTTTTCAGATGCACTTAACACCCAACACTGTCGGCAGCATAAAATATCACTTACTAACTAACCATTCAACCCAAAACACTCTCTGCATAAAACAAGCTAAAATTATGTTGTTCACTCTGCCTGTTTCTACATTCTTCTTTCTGGGCTAGTACTTAATCCTTTGAGTTCTTTGGGGCAGAACATTGTATACACATCTGTATTTGTAATGAGCGTAGCTCGAGAGGCCACTTACCCTGTTCGGTGTATAGCATCTACAAAATCACCCAGTAACAAGATGGTTTGTGAGCCACCACACACATACAACGTGTCTTTCCCAAACTCATTCTGTGCAGAAGTAAGACAACCAGCTACACTTAAAACACAGAATTACCCCCCCTCTTTCTGCAAAATACTGTTTTGGAGGTAAGATAAACAGAATTTCTTGTGGATTGGGGTTTTTGTTGTTGAGGGTGTTTTGGTTTGGTTTTTTTAATTGCCTTCCTGCTACTGGAGGCAGCTGCTTCTTAAAAACATCCAACAATAAACCACCTATTTTGTTTTGGCTACCATGGTGCCAAATATTGAATCCAATGTACAAAGAAAGACTGAATAACTTTTTGTGAATTTAAACTAATATGACGGATAGTAGATTATTCATTCAAGTCTAAAATTGGAATATTCCCTTCTCCCAGAGAATATCACATCAGCTTTACAGTTAACTCTTTCTCAAGCTCAGCTTTCCAGCACAAACCTTCAGAACAATGAATTCACCATAGCTGCTCTCAGTATTCTTACATTTCCTTGGGAATCCTGGAAAGCTGCATACCATTTAACGTTCTAGAAACATCACTGGCCTTGTGATGTCCCTTGCCTTAAGAGGTGCGAGAGCTCCGTCATCTAGCATGTGTGATTTTTACAACAAGGCTAGGAAAGATTTAGTCATTTTGGAGGTAACAGCAATTCCTGAGATCCTTTCATTTACTTCATTACCCGAGATAATCCTCAGCTTGTATAACTATATTCACCTTAAAGCACATCCCCTGCAGTTTTAATAGGATTCTGGTATCTCCTCCACCTCCTCTCCTGAGCTTGGCTTTGGCTGCACTGTTACTCCAAGGAGCACAGCCATTGCTGTGAAACTGAAAAAGCCTGCCTCTGCTTGCACATCCCCCCCCGCCCCTTCAAGTCTTCACAAACATTTTCCTTCTTATCACACCAAGTTTTAACCTGTTCTTGCCACTAATTCTCTGCACAGTTCTGCACCACCAACATAGCATTTGGCAGCAGCCAACTATTCATCTATGTTTTCTTCTCATTTTCCCTCTCCCCTCTGTCAGCATTCCTCATAAGACATCCAGCATATTTACAGTCTCCCTTGAAATCCATTTCTTTTTATTAGCTTTCCCTTTTGACTCCTAACTCTACAGGGTCTACTTCTAATCTTTTATCACATCTTAAAAGCCATCAGAATTCAGGAAAGTCACCTGTGCTTGAGTGCAACTCTCAATTCAGGGAATAAACCCAGCTGGGCTGAAGCTGGTCCCAGGAAAGGGCATCACTGTTGTTCTGATACTTAAGTACAAGAAGGAAACTGGAAAGAGAGCCCTTGTAGTCTACTGTGCAGCCCTCCAGACCCTGCCCTGGTAGGGCTCAGACAAGCCATAGGAGGACTATACATCACTTGTGAAATGAGATAATCCTGATCTTGCCACAACCTGAGATTTTCTGCTCTCTTGAGAACAGTGAAAATCAGCACATCTAAGCTGTAATGCAAAGAGGTCTGCACTGAGACCATATTATTTCCATTTATTTTCTTTTGTTTCTGCTAACAGCACTTCAGAGAACAGTGAAAGTCCTTTAAAGCCTATTTGTTGACTTCAAAGGGAACCAGTTTTCCTTATGCATTTGTTTTGTTCAGGTTTTTTTTGTTTGGTTTTGTCTGTTTGTTTTTAAGTTTTCACCTTTTTTTCCAGGGGCACTAGTAGCAAAAATCCCCATGAAAAGTGCATTAAGGCTGAGTTGAAAGCCTGAGAAGTGCTTTGGGCACCACCTAAAAGAAAAGCAGCACAATTCTTTAGCAATAGCAGTGATAATAAACTTGCTCTGGGTTGAAGAATGTCATTTTCTTACCACCACCTTCCTCCTATCAAAACAGCCCTGAGTTACTACATAGCACAAAAACATTTGCATTGCATAAAGGGATTTGTTCTGTTGTTTTTCTTTTATCATCCAAATGGCAAGAAGCAGCTGAGCTCCAGGCAGGCAAAAGGTGCCACATCAGAGCTGGGAGGTTCACATCATTTCAGGAGCAGCCATGAAAAAAATTAATTTAGCAGTGTAGAAAAAGAGTCAGTTTTTCACCCCTGCATGTTGAGGTTGTTAAAACCTTTACACACACACTTGAGGAATCAAATTGTGAAGTTTCTCAGGTTTGTGGTCTTTTTTGAGAAAAGCCTGTCTGTGGTAGATTTTGGCTGTGCTCCTCACTCCTTAGTCACAACCTGGCTGTACTCCTCAGAGAGAGGGGCTGATTCCCATCCTCTTATACTACCTTAAACACTGCTGCACATGGCTGAGCACAAAGCCCTAAGGCTCATCATAGCACAGGGGAAATTGTAATAAAGCACAAAGCCATTGCAGCTGGAGAAGAAACAATAACAAGTTATTCTGACCAAGAACTCCAAACTTATAGTCTGGGAAACCATTTTATTGCCTTGACATCATCTTTTCTATTCTCTCAGCCAGCCTTTACTAATTTTGCACCACTACTTATTTAGGGACAAACAAAGGATATTAACTAGCAAACTAGTTTCCAAGAAACCATGTTGAGGTTTCAAGCAAGAATTACCTTCAAGTTTAAGCTTGGACTGCAAAGCTGACCTGCTGTTTCTTATCATCTTAAGAATTGATTTGTTGCAGCTGCAGGTTTATGCACCTTGCCCTTTCTTACACTGAGAGAAAACAGGAACCCAGCCATCCACATACAACAGAGGATTTTGTAACACAGCTCAGCCACACAAATTCTATACTAAGACAGAGTTTGTCACTGGGTAGATGTGTAGTTTAAAAAAAAAAGAAATTAACACTATCACACAGGAGTCTCTTCCCCAAGTCACCTGTGTACAGCACAAGTATAAAGAAGTACTGACTGCAGACATTCAGGAAAGTGGCAGAAACACAAGAAAATTCTCAGAATTTTGTTAAAGCACTTTTAAGAGATCTGATTGAATTTTGCCCATCAAAGAGACTCTGTCTAAAGCAGATAGCTTTTACCACCATTCTGCTACTATAAAAGTCCTTCTAAAGAAGCATCACAGAATTTAATATTCTGCTATCTCTAAAATAGCAGGTATACTATTAAATAGACATAATTGAAAAAAACAAACACCAAAACCAGAAGGAGATGTGTTAGGAAATCTAGTGAACTTAAATACCACAAACAACCTGTTAGCAGACGAGTGGGGGGAGGTTGGATGTGGCAATATGTTACTGTTCTTAAAATTGCTTTTGAAAGCCTGTGTTAATCCAGGTTGGCAACAAACCATTACTTTTAAGAGATCCATTCCCTTTACAAACAAAGTCAGCTGGATTTTTTAATTTTTTTTTTTTATTAGAGAAGCACCGGCAGACTGGGATTTTTTCCTCTATGAAATCTCTTCAGATATTGTGGCTGGTCTCAGGTGTGCAGCCTTAGTATAAATGGATAATACTAAAAGGTGCCTTCAGGCATAGCCTTGAGCTATAGGGAGTAAAATGCACTGCCTTGTGAGCAGCCCCTAGCACAAGGGAAAGGGGTAGAGAGAGAAACCTGAAGTTTAGGTTCTTTCTTGCTCCCCCAGTTCCAGTTTTTCCCTTTAATTCCATTTTTCCCCTGGGAAAATTTATTTGCGTCTGGCTTGTGAATACTGAATCCTCTGCTAGCGAGTGGCTGAATTAGTTGAAAGAAGACTGCATAGCATAGCCCCTATGTCCTCTCACAAATCTTTACACAAGATTTTGCTAGCCCACAGAGGAAAGCCCTCCCTTACTCAGCTACTGTTGTTCCAGTCCAGTATAGTCTTAAATAAGGTACACAGGCAATCTACTATGTCTGCTAGAAACAGGCAGGAGACCTGGGGGCATAATAGCATCTGTTCTTGTTGTTTAGCAATAGGTAGCTCAGGCCTATGAGTAGCTCTACAAAACCACTTATCAAAAATAAGAAGACTTTAAAAATGTCTCCCCACCTTCCCCCATAAGATATTCCCTAGTTCACACATTTATTTGTTACTTGAGTCAACCAAAGGGACAATAAATATTTTCCTCACAGAGAATACAGTTATATGTAATGCAATAGCCTCTCCTTTCCCAAACTACTCTCCACATTAACAAAGCCAAACCCAAAATTATGGTTCTAAAAGTGCTTTACCCACCTTTTTCTGATGTATTGTGCATGCTCCCCAGCTCTGCTCAGTCCCTCATTAACCTCTCTGCCTTTGGTGGTCTATCTCTAGGTGCCCACCATCCACAGCTCCTGCTCTGCCTCTTTCCAGAACTTTCCCCTCAGCCCCACCTCATGCTCTTGTATACCAGGTAATCAAGGGCGGCCCCTGGAGCCAGCTGTTCCATATTAAAGGATCCTCGCCTTTAGTCAAGTTTCCCACCCCCTCACAGCCTGATCTTCAGGTTGCGATGAACTATCCAACCTAGCTCTTGAGCCTCCACCTGTTACATGGCAAAGGTAATTCAGAGGCCATGGGGCACTGATCTCACTAACACAGGATCAATACTGTGCTTCTGCACTGCGCAAAATCATGCCTGATGGGTTTGGTTATGTATAAGCCAAGGGCAGTGTAAGATGGATAAATTCTACTGTGGTGCAATGAAATTTGTGTTCAGGACATTACTCATCACAAATATATTGTGTCATACACTGACATGACAGATGATTCATCATTGTATTCTATCAGTGCAATACAGCATATAAAGAAGCAGTGGCATCTGGAGGAAGATTTCACCTGATTTCCTTTAAAACCTGCTGAGCACTCTTGTTTCTCAAATGCTCGATCATCAGTGAGCATCTCTTTTCACACAGGGTGCTCTGATTGCACATTAGATGAAAACCCACTTAGCATTGCAACCACAGACAGGACAAGACTTGTTTTTCATTGCAGGATATAGTAGGTATGGTATCTTCCTCCCTGTGCTGATACTTTATCATCTTTTAAGTCGACTTTTACCATAAATTTAAAAGTTACAGTATTGCTCCTTTGCCCTGGCGTTTTCATGACAAAGCCATATTTATCAATTCTCAGCTGCAGGTTGAAGAAGGAAGAACTGGAAGTACAGAGAGAATATCAGGGTAAATTATTTGAACCCCCTCTGTGGAAAATAATCCCCTCATCCCTTCTTCTTCATCATTAACTTGCAAACTCATGTTAGCCTAAAGTCAACCTACCTCTATATGAATCTCACGATCTTAAAAATAACACCAGCAGTCTGCTGGTCTGTACAGAGACCATCTGAGGGAGCTCGAGGAGAAAATGCTGTTCTTTCTATTCCACAAAACCTTATTCATTTGGTTCCACTTTCTAGGAAGAATATTTCAATACCTAGTGTTGATGTTTTCATTCAGATATGAGCCTCAGAATCTGACAGCAAAACCCAGGCATCTGGGCCACCATCTCATTAATCTTCCTTTTCTAATAATATGTTTGATGCTAGACGACTACTGTCACCAACTCATGCCTGTTTCTCAGGTATAAGATGAGACTAGTAATAGTTACTCCTCCAGAGAATGTGCTGAGCTTTGCAAGAGAGAGCAAATACAGAAGCTTGAAAGTACAAGCATAGCGAAAGCTGATATCTGAATATCATGACACATGGCTGTCTTTGAAATTAGACAATACAGGTTGTGTCCCCTAAGGAAATTTTGATTCACCTGCCTATAAGTGCTTTATACATTTTTCTACAATTTCTTTTTTGTTTTTCTCCAAGATATTGGAAATAAGTCTACTGTTTATGCCAAGCAAGATCTAGATTCTTCAAAAAAGTTAAAAACACAATGTCATTTGTGATTGTGTTTTAAAATCTTTTATATGAACTAGCAGACTGTACAACAGATGCAAAAACACAAGAGGATTCAACCAAGACAAGCCCACACATCAAGACATTGTCAGTATCAAAACTTTTCTTTCTGTTAAATTCAAGATTAAAAAAGGAGAGAAATAATTCCTTCAAACTACTTGTGTGTTTTAAAAAAGAAAAAACATGAACTCTACCTAGTCTTTTTCTGTTTAAATAATTGTAGTGATGAAAGTTTGTAACTTCAGGAAAGAAAAAATCTTCCTCCCTAGAGCAGAGTTCAGGGCATTACCGTACAGGGTAACAGTACTCTGTCTGCATCACAGGGGCCACGTGCTAAATTTACTTGGAACTCATAAAAACAAGATTTGCTGCAATAAGGACTACTTTCTGATGTTGGTTGTCTTCTCTGCTAGGAGAACAGTAATTTTGGCAGAACACAGCTGTTAGATACAGAGCGAACCAGTGCTTACTCTAAATGCTCAATCTTTTTTTGAAAATGTGGCTGAAATCCACAACTGCTATATAAGATTAGAATATAGTCACTAAAAATAATTCTGGGGTTCCTAGGCCAAGGCAAATTATTAATAACCTTGGGATAGCATAAACCTTTACAAGTGAGTACTGTCCAGCATTGTTCCTCAGGGAACTGCTCCATTCTCTCCAGGAATCAAACTGTGGACAGCGGATTCAGTTTGATAAAGCGGATTATAAGGTATTTGACACCTAACCACACTGAAGAAGAGCTCTGCATAAAACAGATTGAGGAACTTGAGGCAAACTCAGGTAAGAATGAGTTGCTTTCTGCATGTCATCATCTACACTACCGGACCCACTTGTCATCCTTCTGACAGTTACATGATTTGCAAGTAGGTGTTTTACATACATCTTGTATTAAGGCATGACACTTTTCTGCTGATGGAATGGAAAGGGGTCTGCATCTTTTCAGCTCCCACAGTATTTCTGCAAGTGGTTTCTGCACATGGATGAACAGGGTTAACTTCAATGTAACAAGCTTTGGTAGCTGTAAGCTTAGCTATTGCACTGGAATGGACCAAAATATTCAAAGGCAAAAAAACCCCCAAATTCCACATCTTAGATGAAATATATAAACACATACGGGCATACATATGTGCTTGCACTGATACGATGACATGCTTCAATGACATTCATCAAACACAGAACTGCTACAGGTGAGTTGTTATAATATGTGAAATTATTTGACATCATCTATCTGCCCCTTCTGTCTTCTACCCCTGAAGGTCAATTCACATCTTGTCTGTATGTTCATGAGGTTTTTCCCAGCAAACTGAATGGCATACCAAATTTATTGTTGGTGACATAAAACAGGTGTGTAAGCTAAGTAGGCTTGATGTTGATGGGCTGTTCGTGTTCATGGCCAGAACATGAATTTTTTTTAGAAATGCTTAATATGCAAAAACTAAATACAGTATCTACCTTCATTTCACATGTGTCTTGAAATTAAATGGCAAGAATACCCAGGAGAACAATGTTAATGAACAGTCTCAGCCCACAGCACCCACTATCTGTCATTCTTATTAAACATAAAAGAACAAAAAGGTTAGTATAAATGTTGATACTTAACCAAAAAGGAACATTTTCTGTGCGTATGCATGAGGTATTAACAATAGCACCTTTTTTGTTCTGCCCAATGAGTTCAGTGATAAATAGATATAAAACATGGTTGAACATGGTTATTGAAAATAAAGATGTTCTGGTAGCTTGCCAGCACATCAATTGATTTTATATGCTTGGTTTTTCCTCTTTCATTGTTCAGTTCTACCTCAGGTTATGAATTTTCAGAAGCAAACATGAGCAATTCAGAGTAAATATACAATTGCTACTTGGGCTGGGGTATCGCTTTTCTTAGTTTTCCTTCTACAGGTTGCTTAAATCAATAGAACTGTACACTTGAAAAACGCTGCAATATATATCCCTGTATTTTTCTTTGCCATTGAAAACCTTTCTATAATTTCTCTCTCTCCTTTAATGTAAAATAGATTATCAGAAATCCTTAATGATCTTAAGGACTGTGGCTGACTGTATGATACAAAGATTTATTCGTTAATATTTTTTATGAATAGAAGTGGTGAATTCACTGCTTCTGTTATTTAATACTCCCAGAACATGTATGTAAATACTAGTAAATTCAAAGTTTTCATACATTTTAAGATACCATATAATTTAGCTCAAAACCTGAATAAAGCATGTTATTCATTATACACTCTTTATTTTTTCAAAGTCATCCAGACCTGCAGCAGAATCATGTGATACCAAACAGCCAAATACGTAATCCCACATGAAGAAAACCATTTACAAGTGCATAGCTAAACCGCAATTCCTAAGCTGAAACCTATTTAGCAAAAATAGGTTGTAAGAGACAAATATATTTGTAGAAAAGTTGTTTTATTCACTAGGGAGTGATGACTCATGCAAGTAGAACGTGCAAGTGCCAGAACTGTGATATGTAACTCTGCTAGAATACCTGTGTGGCCATAGTGCAAGCACTTCAGCAACCGGTGGTCCTCTTCCTCCTCCCACCTAGGGCATGTTATATGTACTACTAGGGTCCACACAGTAGGGACCAATTAACTGTATGCAGCTCCTGTCTTGAATGGTGCCCCGATGACACTTGGGACCAGTGGATGCTGCTGAAAGGTATGTAAAAATGACTATAAAGCGATAAAACCATAAAAAGTAATTGTCTCATGGTTCACTGCTTGACTTAATCTGTAATAGTATAATTAAGGTATCTTTTACAGTTTCTCTTAAAATAAATTCTGAGTCATAACACCAGTGATGAGCTTTCCTTTCTATCTGGGAAGCGTATGTGGATGTGGTCTCCTTCGGATGCTTTACATGGCTCATGAAAGCCAAGGTGTCCAAGCACCAAGCTGCAGTTTGCAGTGGAAATACTCCATTGCTGTCCAGAGAGTAAAGGGCATGTAATTAATCCCTCTGCATTGCAGATTGTCACCTATACAACGTACTGTCCCTGACCCTTTGTCTGTTTTGTTATTTGAATTTGTAAGTTGGGCAGGGTAGGGACAATCTCTCAAGCTGTGCCCATACCACTACCTGTCACAAGAACACCAGTCTCAGTGCCAGTCCCTGGCACTATCACGGCAGGAGCAAAACAAGTTAAACTGATCCACTGTTGCAGTTTCCCTTCTTGCCATTTCCATTCCTTCCACCTTGGTCTATCTTTGGTTTACGACTGACTTTGGTCACTCAACACACTCTGTGAAATATGTCTATTAAACATAAATCATCTTCTTGTGGTGTTTACAGTATTCACCACAAGCATCACTAGTAGTGAGTGACCAAAATGAATACTAATCGGAAAAAACACAGTATTAATATAATGATGCAGTGAGCATGGAAATAAAAAGACTTGAAAAATCTCGCTCTGCATCTTGCAAAATCTAAGCTCAAGTATTAAATTCTTCATAATAATTACTGATGAATTTCAGGTTATTTTCTCCCTTTGACTCCTAATGCTGTATGGTGCTATTACATGAGGTAACTGTCAAAAGGTGGATTATTTTATCATGTATATGGCCTGTCACTATACTGGCAGCTTGCATATTAACGGAGCTGGAGCCCTGTATCAGCAGGGCAAGGCTGTACTAATTGCTCACTGCTGGACTGTATGTTCTTGTCTTTAATATGTTTTAAAATAGGCATTGCAAATACAAGTGAATAGTACTTAAGGTAGTACTGTCAAGAACAATTTAAAAGCAAGATGAAAAAGCCTTAATTAGTCCAATATTTACAGTGTGACAATTCTTTCCATTGGGAAATTGCTTTGCCAAAAATTTACCATTATCAACTGTAATTTCATTCTTAGTCGGCCTCTCAGAATGTTTCCTGATCCCCTAATGTCTGTTAGACACCGGACGGTCCCCGTTGTCACTACCCTTTGCCATTTACCCCCAAAACTGGCTGCACACTGCGGAGGCTCTATGGGAGGGGGGGCACTGCTGAGGGGTGCCGGCCTGACACTGGCCAGCACCGGTTGCAGCTGGATCTGAAACCAGCATAGGCCTCGAATCCCCAAAGCTTCAGGCAGACACAGAAACAAAGGGTGTCCCTGTGCAAAAATATTTAAGAAACAAATGGACAGCTGTGGGGGGCTGCAGACAGCTCGGGGGGACTCCATGCTGAAAGGGGGATGGTCAGCCCTCAGGGGCCGGGGCCTGCAGGGCCCTGGGCTGGGCAGAGCAGCCCTGAGAGACTGCAGGGACCCGGGCTAGGCTGGGACAGCCCTGAGAGACTGCAGGGACCCGGCCTGGGCAGGGACAGCCCTGAGAGACAGCAGGGACCCGGCCTGAGCAGGGACAGCCCTGAGAGACTGCAGGGACCCGGGCTGGGCAGGGACAGCCCTGAGAGACTGCAGGGACCCGGCCTGGGCAGGGACAGCCCTGAGAGACAGCAGGGACCCGGCCTGAGCAGGGACAGCCCTGAGAGACTGCAGGGACCCGGCCTGGGCAGGGACAGCCCTGAGAGACTGCAGGGACCCGGCCTGGGCCAGGACCCGGGGCTGGGGCCTGCAGAGCCCCGGCCTGGCTGAGACAGCCCCAAGGGTTTCAAACTGGAGCAGGCCCACCTCCAAAGTTTATGCTGATTAGCAACAAATTAAGTAAAATTTCTCAGCTCAAGACTCTTCTGCTTGACTTAAACCCACCAGAATAAGACAATTATTGTGTGAAGATCATGACTTACTATGCTAACCAATATTATTTTTTTGATCTCCCTGTGCTCCCTGTCTGGGATTTTTTGCCTTCCCTGTTGTCTGTAAGCCTTTCTAGAGAGGTATTTTTCTGTGGTTGGTGTTTAGACAGTCTTGGCAAATTACATTCAGGCTGAAGATTGGCAGTTCTAGCTGCTATCATAAAGTATTAACGTCCACACTTCTCATCGAGCATAATTTTTTAATGATATTTAACAGGAACTGGATGGGTATGTTTGCCAATTTAAAGGCTGGCAGCAATGCTATTTAACGTGGTTTTCCTTAAATGGTACATGCCATTTACTTTAAATGGTATGCAGATTTTTGGCTTCTAAATCTTGTTCTAACATACAAATAACCAAACAATAGTTTAAGAGGTTTAATTGCCAGACAATGCAGATATTTTTTCAATACAATGCATATGGCAAAGGCTGTGTTCTTAGTGCTGAAGAGCAGCCCACCAGCAAGCTTTTGTCAGCAGTTATTGGATCTTCAACACTGAAAGCATTTTCAGTCATGCCTTCAAGAAGACTAAGTTTTGTGCTGTTCTCTCTCAGTTTTGCACTGCTTATTGGTGAGAAATTGAAAGAGGAAGTACAAGATAGAGAATCCCATGCAGGGGAATAGCAAGAGTGTCAAACTGTCTTTCAGTCAAAAATATTATAGCAATGAACTAGACAAAGCAGAAATGGATGGTGTCACAGAATAGTGGCATTAAGGAATAAACTGAATGTGTAAATCTCAAGTATTGGGTATCTGTCACCCATGTTATGCATTATTCTTTTTAGCCACTAATTCAAATGAACCTTGTAAATTGAAATGTGCATGTAGAATAGGGTGTTCATAAAAGCCCTTTGAGAGTTTCACAGTTCGGGCTATAATTACTTTTTTAGCACAATTCGTTGTTCCTTTCAAACAAGGACTGAGTATCCACAGTTCTTACTGGTTTCATTACAAGCTTATTGGGGATAGTCTTATGGTATACAATATTAATGGAAAATGAACTAATAAATAAAAATGGGATGACTGATTAAAAACCAACAAGTGCCTAAGTACTCCAGATGATTCATTGTGCTGAAAAGTCTCATGATCTGTGGCCAAAAGAGACAAAGGAATGCAAGGTTAAAGAGGCAGTCAGTGGCAGAGAGGAAAAAGAACCCAGAAGCCAGTGGCGTAACTCATAATCTGATGGTCAGATATGAAAATATTATTAATAAAAAATAACTGGAAAAGTGGCTGTCACATGGACAAAACAGACCTGATTATCAGATTAGAGACACAGACCAAGTAGGTCTCTGCCTAACCAAGTAATTGCGTCTATACTTACTTGAGCTAAAGCAATAAAATAAGTAAGGATTAAACAACTCAATTTAAGGAATGAGTCTCAATCTCGATGCAAATCACATGTTAAATGACTTCTCTAACACTTTACTTTTTTAAACATCTAATGCCAGAAACTTACCTCATACTTTTCATTTCTATTGGTTCTAAACCAAAATAAAGATGCCAATACATAAATCAAGGCGAAGGTGGGCTGAGAAGATACTGATAGTAGCTTATCTATAGCCTTATCCAAAACACAGAGATCAACTAATTTAGAAATTATTTCCTTCACCTAACTAGGGCATCCTAGTCCACATCATTCATTTAGTTTCTCTCTGGAATTTATGGAGAGCACTAACATAGGTGTTTTCCTCGGTGAGATAATTCATGCTCTGGAGGTGTGAATTCTTCTTCCTCAACTAAAGAGGGAGCTTAAACAATTTTTTTAGATAATTTATTCTTACACCATTAAAATTAAGGGAAATTAATGTTAATGATTGACCTCAGTGCAGAACCTTGTTAGCCAAAACTGGGTTACCACCAAAACTGCACACACAAGAGAGAGGCCCCCAGCCAGCTCAGTCTCAATGGCAGGACCATTTCATGACAGCAAAAACCTTCTTTTGCCCTGGGTTAACACTGTGGTCCTGCCCTTTAAAAACTGTCAGAAGTCCACTTCTTGCCTGAGATCATGAGACAGGCTGATTGCCCACAAGCTGTCCTGCATTGCAGAAAGATGTGCTCATACTATAAAAATGGAAATGTGAAGCTATTTTATGACCTCGTAACACTCAAAGCTATTGGGATATGTTATAAGCTCTGACCTGCACTTATAGTTACCATCACTCCTTGGGAATGAGACCTGAAGTGATAAATATGTCCACTTCTATGAGAGATTAGAAATTACTTCAAAGACTTCACTTTCAAAAAGAAATTATGCACTAATTAAATAAAACTCTAAAAATAAAAAAACAGTCACAGAGATAAGTCTACTTTGAGAAGACATTTATGCAGATAAGTGCTTCTGTCTTACACTAACGCAGAGAAAGAGACAGTGGGTAGAAAAGTTTCTTCACCTCAACACATCAAGCAGGCAGTTCTGTGGTACTCGAGTGCTAAAGGCAAGTCTCCTCCCAGTGAACCCAAGAAGAGACCCATTGCTTGAAAAAGTGGGGAAAGAGAAGAATAATTCATCAAAATACTAAAGTAATTTGTAAAATAATTGTCTAAAAGACCCCTATTTATTTAATTTCATTGCATTAGATATACTCCACCAGTGTGCTGAGGTTCTCGATTAGGCTTTAACATGGAAAGAGTCTTTCACGTGCCTAGAACTTTACATGCATTAAGATACAACTCTCAAGTTTCACGTAGAGTGCAAAATGCCACCCATTCTTCAATTCCTAGACTGATTTAACAATGCTAACTTCAGCTATGTTACCCTTACAGCTTTACATAGAATCCTTTAAAATTGTAAAAGAAATAATTTCTACAAAATGAAAGGGTTAGTGAGAAAATTTCCTTTTACAATAGGGGTTTTTTTAATACATATTAGAATACCACAGCCTAGATATTCTATTAAATTCTTTGATGTGATTTAAAATACCTGTAATGCTGTTTTCATTTAAATTCCACCATTTTTTTCTGTAAAAGCATACGTGCAAGACACAAGAGGAAGAAAGAACAAAATTTCTATCTCCTTATTCCTAGCTTACTGGCCTCTAACTGGAACAGGAGACATTTGCAAATGTATCTAGCTCATTTATTTTCTCACCAAATTTTCTCAGTGTATTCTAATATTTCATTTTTCACTTGTGCAACAAAGAAAAAAAACATAAAAAGATGATAGGAGAGAATTCTATGCAAGTCTTTGAAGTATACTGATAATATATTCCCGAGAAACTGAATTTCCATTTGCATAATTAAATTGGCCAGAACTATCTAACTGTCCAGCTTGCAGGAGTTCAACTTCTCTGAAATGCAGTATCTATACCCATGAGACGCTGGCCAATTACACAGGTGAATTGATAGAAGAATTCAAGGCACAGCGTGCTTGATTCAATATTACACATTAATGGGAAGTCTGATACAAGTTATACACTATGCAGAAGCAATATTTTAATATTTCTGTTAAATAACAGACAACTGCTGAGGACATATAGAATTGTGACACTGCAGAATTGGGGTCAACAGAGTTGGGTTTTTTTCCTTTTTTTTTTTTTTTTCCCAAATCAAGTAGGGCGTAGACATACGAGTTTGTTAAAAAGCTGACTTGGATTCCCCCTGCATACCTAACTACAAATCATCCGTGCAAATTGTTTCTCCTACATTTTGGTACTTACAAAACATGTAAAACTCATGTAAGCATTGGTCTGCTGGAAGCCTGATTTCCACATACACAGCTGCAGTAACTAGGGGACTTGGGTCATGCTGCAGAGATGGAAACTTCTGCCAAGTGGATCAGTGTTAACCTCTCCACCCATAAATTTGTGTAGAGAAGAGTGGTGCAATGGAATGACCGCCTTTCCAAACCTGCAGCTGCATGTTACATCCATGGCAGGCGAGGTTGAGAGCAGGAAGGGAAAGATGTCATAGGACAAGCCATCTTCTGAGACAGTATTATATTTCCATCTGTGGAGCAAAGAAAAGCCTTTGCTATATCAGTACGAGCAGCTGGTGTCTAGCCAGTTAATTTTCAGTTTCCTTCGGTTAGTTGGGTATGCATATATTTTTCCTAATCATTACTCAACCCCCCCAAAAAAAACAAACCAAAACCCCTGCTCCTAGAAAACATGACTGGGGCTGGCTGAGTACGCTGAGACATGAAAGCATTTCCTGAAAGATCCAGAACACACTGAGCTTCCCTTAAGGTAACGTTGCCTGCAGTAGCGATCTTGAGGTATCAGCACATTACTAAGAAAATGTCATCGCTATGGAGTGAACATGAGACTTCAATACAAATTATGGTTTCTGTGGAATGGCACTTCGCTTTTAAGTTCAGGAAACAAATGTGGAGTTTAATATTGATGACCTCTAATAAACAAAAACCAACCAACCAAACAGAACCCACTCTGTATTTGCAACCAATCATAAAGTGGCAGAAATCTATGAAATGTACTCTGCTTGACCATCATCATAAGGTGACCCATATGTTGCTTGAATATCTTTTTAACATTGCATCCATTTATCAAAGACAATTTTCTGTGAATAAAAAAGTATGATGAACCACCTAAAGAAAAGTCAGACCATCTGTCTGCCTCCTTCATCATTAACATTCACCTTCAGTATATGCTTGGCTTGTTTTATAACTACTTGAGTGGCAGGAGAATTAGTTCATTCCCATGGTTTGGGTGGTTTTTGTTTTCCTGTAGACTTTATTTTTTTCTATCATCTATGCATACATTTGTTAAACAGAAGGTGGGGGCGGAGTATGTGAAGTCTAAACTAATTTGAGAAACTAGCATAGCTTGTGCTTGCAGATGTCATGGTGTTTGCATTTTACATATTCATTGAAATGATTCTCCTTTTTCAGAGGTAATGAAAATGCATTTTTAAGCTGCCTTTAAGTCCCAGGTACACCCTGAGGTTGTAAATGTTTTCATGCTTTCCCTAGTGCTGAGGGCAACTGTTCCTCCAAATGTCCCTGTACACGTTGATGGTCATGCATTTGCTTTGTTTCTGGGCTTCTGTGTGTGAGGACAAGGGTCCACACATACAGATCTTGCATCTGTCTCACATCTGTTTTTCACAATCTAAGAATGGCCTCCCCAGCAGTGCCAGAATTTGCTGCGTACTGTCCAACGTGCTAACAGACCAAAGTAAAGGGAGCCAAGAATTCTGACCACAATTTGCAGGGTCTTATCTGGAGATTGGCATATTACCATGTATAAGAGATCCACCACTTACTAAATAAACAATTAAAAACAAAAAATCTAATTTTTACTCAACTTTTAGGATTAATTTTATGCCTCAAAGATTTTAAAATAACAAAGTCAGCAGAATTGTGTGGGACAACAAGGACTGAAATAGATGAATGGTGGCTCAAAATGAGTTCTGATTCCTTAGGTGCTTTTAATATTTTTTGCAAAAGTTTTGAACTAAAATACTTTCTTGAAGCTCTAGCTGCTAACCTTTAATGTGTGTATCCAGTGGAGAAGAAAGTATGGGCATGAAGTACACTCAAAAAAAGCAACCTTAAAATAGATTTTCAATAAAAGGTATAATGAAAATTGTAAATAATTACAGAATAATTTGAAGTCTACTGAATTCAACAGCCAAACTTTGAGAATTTACTCAACAATTACACAGGCAACATATTTCTATACTTTCTTCCAATGAATTCTCTCCTTCTAGTTGTTGTAAGTTGAGAAATTTTTGACTCTTAATAAGTGATGTTTCTAAGCCCATTTTGTAAGATAAAACTGTTCAAAGAAGTCTCCTGTTTCTCCAGAAATGAGATTATTCATAGCTTAGAGTTAAGATTCAAATAGATGAAGGTTGATTCAACATGAAAATGTCGAGGTTCTTTTTCAGTGGGGTTCCACTCTCTGTCCACAACTTATTAAGTGTTTATATTAAAATTCATATTTTACCTAGAATTACTAAAATTAAGTTCTTCTATTAGCTTATTTGTACAAATTCAAGAATGAGCTAATTAATTACTAATTCCACCAAAAGACTGCTTATAGTTAACAACCATTTTTTTTTTTTGCTTCAACTGATTTAAAATTCTTCCGTGGGAAGTACTGCTCAAACGAACTTTGACAGGGATTCAAAACTGCTTTCATCCCGTCAACGGAACAAGGGAAAGAGATGGAAGTTAAGGCTCAGACACAGGCGCAGTGGGTGACCAGCCAGCCAAGCCCTTTTAACGGAGAACAGGCTCGGAGCCCTCTTAAGGTACAAGACTTGCTCTGCGATTTCATCTGGTATGCTTTACCACACTCTCAGACCAGTGAACATAGCCACAGTGAGACGTGATCACTTGTTAAATGTGCTAACTCATCAACAGTGAATGTAGTCAGGCCCTGGTACCCTATACTGCAATAAAACTGACCTCAGCTAACAGCCATTCATACAAAGGACAACAATATTTCATCTATAAATTCCTGACTTGAGCAGAGTTCATCTGGCTGGAATTTGGAAGGGGTGGGGTGGTGTCTGTATATTTTCTATCAACTTTTATCTGGCTTGGTGATACTTCTACCAAAAAACTGATGTGCAGCAATATGGGGGTAGAAACACTATTGAGAAAAATCTACATATTAATTTTTAACATGCAGGTGGAGATGTTTTTACCTGTATCAGAATGAATAAACTCATCATTGAGAAAACAGGTGACATGGTATTGCCTTATAAGAAGTAAACTCTCATTGGAGAATCACATAAAGGGCATAAATAATAAAAATGGATGAATAAAGAATCAATAAAATTAAACACTTTTGCATCTGTTGACAGCAAGAAAAATTACCCTGTCAGTGAGTGAAGGACAGATCCAGCCTCTGATGATTTCAGTACAACTCCACAGGACTGCTACCTCCTTGTGGCTCAGCTTGCATTTTCTTATTGAATATTATGAAGCAGGCAAATTAAATTAAGCAGTCAAAATCAATGAAATCAAATAATTGAGCCAACATATTCATTACTGGTGATTATTAATTGTGTGACATTTATCTGAGTTAAAGTGGGAAATTTGCAATGGAATGAAACAAGGTATCTTTTCCTCCCTTTTAAAAATGCCTCTTGCTTGTATCTTTTAAGTCCTCTGCATTCAAGGCACTGGGCTTGGCAGGTGAAACGAGAACTTACTTCATTATTGCAGAAACTACAGGGGCAGAGCTTCACGGAAAGAAGCAAAGATGTCCAGCCACAGGTCTGTCAAGTGATGGAAATCACCAGAGGCCAGTGGGTCCTGCTTGAAGGAGATGCAGTCCATCCCCGAGCAGTCAAGCTTAGGGAGCAAGGCAGAGGTAGGATGAATTTTAGGGGGGTCTGGTTTGCCCCTTTGCTGTGCTCAAGATGACATCTGTCCTTCAGGAAGCTGGGAGGAAGACAGAACCATTGACTTCTGTTAACCCACAAACAACATGGTGCTCAATGTTTTATGTGTTTTGTTGCAATTAGACCCACTCTGGAATGAATGCTGAGCCTACAAAAAGTCCATTAGCAGAAGGCAGGGCTGCATCTAAACTGAAAGATCACACGCACAAGTCTTTGAAGAATCAGGGTCTGACACACTATTCATTCCGTCTGTGCCGCCTTCAGCTGAAAAATGCATATTTCAGAATTTCATAAAGTGATTTTTCTTCAAACTCTTTCAGCTGAAGCAGTCATTAAAAACATTTTAAAATAAACCACTGCATTAAAAAAAAAAAAAAAAGCTTTCTTTATGTACATTTTAAAATGTACCTAATTAAAGCATTAAATAAATCCCAAACAAAACCCCCCACATTTCAAAACTAAACATTTGATATAAAGTCAGAGGGAGTTGTTATATTCCAACAGGAAAATGCAAAGAAAAAAAATACAAAGAATTGTTTTTCTGCCAACCTAATTTCCTTTAAAAGAAGGTACTGAACTTGAAACAAAACAATGATTCACATAATATTAATGACAACATTTTGCTGCTATTTCACTCTTGCTTTAAAAAGAATCAACATTTATGATAAATGCCAGAGAAAAAGCCTCAAGTATATGAAAGTTTAGAAGGAATTTATAATCTAGCTGAGATCTCCGTTTAGGTGGGAAGCTATCGGATTGATAATATCCACGATGCTCTTTATAGGTAATTTCTTCTGAGTGGCTGTAGTATAGATTCATATGGATTCAAAGAAGATCCATCAACTAATTTAAATATTTCAAATGCACCTCTTCAGGAGTCTCTCTTCTCTAATCTATTTTACCGTCATTTTTTTAGGTGAATTTTTTTTTTGCGAAATCTCCTCTACTTAGAAGCAAAAAAGGTAGGCAAGAGAAGAGAGGCAATGAAATCAACCCAGATTTGGCCATTGCTTTGTCTGCAACTCTTCCCTGTTCCATACTCAGTCAATATCGGCTTTACCTTGGTTAAAAAGTGTTTAACTCACCAGTTTGCAGGTGTTAACAAGACTGACTAGCACAATGCTGTGCTTCTCTGTAGAGTTTCTCATTAAAAAGTATATACATGTAAAATGGGGGGGATTGTAATTTACTGAGCTATACTGCAGTTAAAATACTTGGTGTATCTTCTGTGGTATCACCTTGTACCTTCACCTCCTGTCCTGCAGCATGGCATGCAAAGGGAATCACATCTTTAGTTGCAAAAAGAACAATGAGTTTACTTCAATGCCATTTCTAGGATTCCCCCAGTTGGTTATAAAGATGCCATTAAAATTCTATGTTTTCCTTCCAGTCGCACTCAATTATCATTCATCTCTGCGGTTTTAAGTACAGGGTGAAATTCTGGCACAGTCAAATAACCCTATAGGTAACCATTAGCAAACATAGCACTTGTGCTTGTAGCAGTCAGTTGCTTATAAATGCTGAATTGCATAATGTTCAGAGGTGGAAATGTTACTTTTCAGAGGAAAAAAGAACAATTAAAAGATAGTGATCTAATACTGCAGTCAGATTGAAATAGGAAAATTCATATTAGAGACTGTCCATAGAGACTGTAAAATTGTAGCCTATATTGCAAGCCTGTATCCCTCTAGGAGTCAATCTTGTCCCAGCACATTTAGACTGACACTCCCATTTATACTCCCACATTCTTGGCACCTGAGAATAGTCATACAGGTATATCGTGAGTTGTCAATCGAATTGTAAAATCTTAAAAAAATAGCAGATGTTATACTGCTAAGTATTGGATCAGTCAGGGTAATGGTGCCCCCTTACTCTCTTTTAAATTCAGTCTTGCAGCAGAAATCAACACTATCTGACAATAAGGCAATGATTTATTTTCAATAAATTTTTTGTCACCTTCTATACCAAATCCTCCTATGCAGCAATGGCCTGTCTCGGACCAAACCGAGACAGATTTGTCTGGCTAGACTTTAATGTCAGAACCACCCTGGGTACCAGCTGTCTTTATCACGAACCCTTAGACCTCAGCTGAATTTCTGACAAAAGCAAAATTATTGAGAAGTTACGGGTTTACTCTAAAAAAACCCAACAAAACCCCCCCAACACAAAACAACAACCCGCCTCAGAACCTCTTGCTTTGTTCTCTGTCCTTTCACTTTTTTTTACTACATGAAACAATACATTCTGTACTTAAGACCTGTGCATGTGTGGGCAATGAGGAAATGACTTTTTCTTGCACAAAGGCACATTTTTATTGTTTTGCCTTCTTTCTCTCTTTTTCTTCCTATTATTCACATCTTTTCTCCCTTGAATGACTGAAAACGAATCTGAAAAAAGGATGAATTTCCTCAGCATCTATGTTAGTTGCTCCTCTACTCATTACTTGCCCCCACTATTACCCTTCTTTTTGCCGTGCAACTAACACGCCATTCCCTTTAACACCTTCTCAACATCGGTGGTCTCCAAAGAGCAAACAATATTGCAGGGAGACAATCTGCTCAGTCACACCAATGTTAATGCAGAGCAAGTCTTTCAGATTTAGTGTAGGAATTTAAATTTGACATTTGTGTAATTGAGACCAAAATTTGGTCCCCTCTGTTGAAGAATGTATTCCAGACTGTTTCTACTGAAAGAACTTACTCTTTTAAGATCTGCAGGAAAATTAGATATTGTGCATAGTAGTCTATATGCTGTCTGAATTTTTGGGCAGTATAGATACAAAATTTACAGTCTATTTTATTATTCTGCTATGCATGTTTTTCCCTCAAGATGGATGTGTTTATATCTCTCAACCTATCACATAGCATCCGCTAATAGACAGTGTTACATGTAAACTTTCTAACACACACAAGTACATTTAAAGGAGAAATAAAAGCCCTTGACAATAGTGTACTTGATCCTCTGCAAATCCCTGTGGATGTATAGTACACAGTAAGTCAAAAATAATTAATAGGGTCAGCTCCAAAAGATGTCAGGTTCACTGAAGCGTTGTTTCTTTGAAAGAGAAACAACGCTGACACATTTTTAAAAGTTACGGTAAACTAAATGTTGTCTCTAGAGACTGGCACTTCCATAGTGCTTTTGTAACGTCTTCTCATCGCTACCTGTGTTTACTCTTAGTCATGTTGGTGGAGTGCTTTTCTTTTTTTTAAGGATGGGGAAATTTGAGGGTAGCACTGAGTGAAAAACCTGCTATTTATGTTACCACATTGTTTTGCAATTAGTCAAGAAGTATAAACGTAATGGCCAGCATCTTTCTAATGCATTACTCTAGTTTTTCAGTGCAAAAAGGGCTTATTTCCATAAGGAGGAAATATTCACAATTCAAACCCAGTGAACACACCAGATTTTAAACACACGTCAAAAATTGGATTCGGCAAAGTACTTGGTATTTGTCTACCTGAAGCCTCAAAATCAAATGCCAACAAGCTTCAAAGAAGGAAAGTCAGTGCTTTTAACAAATCCCATTATGTGGGAAGCCATAATGGGCACTTAAATTTTCTCACCCAATTCCAACAACATTTAGCAACTCTGTTTTTAAGCTAAATTCACATTAACATTTACTTTTCTAGACACAAACAGCAACAAGAGTGGCATGCTGAAATTTCAGTCAATGAGAAAGAACGGAGATTCATCCTGTGCAAATAACAACCTGATAACTTGCCTTGCTCAAGAACCTCTCCTTCCCAACGCTAAAAATGCTTCCCTTACAATACAAATTTATCCCAGTATCACAGATAATACTTTCTTTTGTTAATCTGGAATTTAAAGTAAGCCCTAAGGATCTGTTGAATTGTGTTCAGAAGTTACAGTGAGTGCTGCTGACTGAAGTTCTTCAATTTTCTTTTTTGCAGTTGGAAGACTCAGTTTATTGGTAAACACTGATTTTAACAAGCAAATAGTAGCTTCGGTTCATTGTTTCGAGAGTCACAGACAGAGCTCTTAACTTCTTAGTGACACACTGGGGGCTCGGAAGGAAGGCAGGAATCATTAGGAAGAGGACTGTCAGTTCCAGCGGCAGCTCTCTCTCGTGGCTGTGACAAGTGACCTCTGCCAAGGCAGGTCACTGCTATGAGAGAAGCCATATAGGAAAAAGAGAAAGAATGAGGCAAAAGAAACTAGTAGACTAATGCAGTATAATTTAAAAGCTGACCCTGTATGTTAAGGCTAATGGAACTAAACAACTGTAATCCTGAAAAGAAAATGGAACATTATTGAGAATGTAGCTACAGTACTTGAAATCCAATTAACTGTTATATCTCCCTAAAGATTTGGATCACATTTTTTTTTCTCTTTCATTAACTGAAATTTGTTTTTTCTTTGATTAAGCTTAATATTAAAAAACCCAAACAGACAGAACAGTAATCAAAAATATGTATCATCTTAGGCCTACTCTGCATTATTAAAATTTCTCATTTCAATCATTTGCGTGATATTTCACCAGTAGTAGACTCGTTTAAAAATAGTCAGTCTGCGAATTAGCAAAATCCTCCTCAAAACCACAGCTTCCACAGTTCCACGCTAAGTGTATTTCTGCCTTCTACTTTAGTGTGACACACTTAACCCCGAGAACTCAATGACATTCCAAGCATATCCAAATCCAAACTTACACCAAACCAGGTGAATCTGAAATCTGAAAGTTGCTGTTATTGATACAATTAATTAACCTTATTTTAATATGTATGTGATACATTTGGGGTAAACTCTATAGTGAAATAAAAAAAAACAACAGCAAAAAGAGCTTTCTTTCTACCTTATTTATTAAGAGAAAAAAAAAAAATATCACTTAACATGTGGTTTGATTTTGGTTTGGGTTTTTTTTGGTTGCAGAAAGCCAGAATTAGACCACCGGGTACCTAAAAAAAAAAAAAAAAAAAAAAAAAGTGCAAACACATTCAGTCATCATAAAAGAAATAAGATATATAGAGGAGTACCTCAGCACATAATTAAGGACAGACATTCTCTCCAGACTCCCTTGATGCACTTAGCAGAGGTAGCAAATCTCAAGTAAACCCTGTGGATTCTGGCAGTATACATGGTCTGTACTTCACAACAAATTCTCAGACCAAATAGTAAAGTCATTAAAGAAAGTGGGATCAATATTTCTCAGCCTACTTTCATTCTCCTCCCTAAGCCTCAGAGCCAAGAGTCCTGCTACGCGTTCTCTGCAGTCATCACTATCCCGGCTGCAGAAGAGTAAAAGTCTGCAGTTTAAAATAGGACAGGCAAGGTTTTTGCTGTTCTCACACCCTGAAGGATGCAGAGCTGGTTTATACAGCAGCATCTTACCGTTCCCGTGCTGCTGCACAAATGAGCGGACCAGGAGTACTCCCAAAGCCAGACATCAAATTCAGCTAAGCAGCAGCAGCTACCCTTCTCGCAGCTAATGATGGCCATTTCTAAGATAAAAGCAGTGCCTAGCCATGCGAGTGCTGCTGCTTTATACTGTAAAAGAACTTAAATCACCAGTGGAACAGATAACCAGAACTAAAATTGCCAGTTTATAACTTCAGATAGAATCCCACTGTTGATGTAAAAACTGTAATAATTCTGACGATGGGCACGGTAGAGAGAGAGGAACCAATTAGCACATGCTTGACTTGGAGTGCAAGGCTACAGGGAAAACGGATGGTCCCATTCCATAGAGCTGGCTCCCCGTGCATCAGAGTTAGGCTTTTTGGACCAGATTCTACTTCAGTATCACACATCTAAATTAGATAAATTGGCTGGGATTGCTGCTGTATAACTAAAGACAAGTCTTGCTTAGATGAATACCCTGTACCACTTGTATAAATCATATCTATAAGCAAAAGGATGTTCAATCTCCAGAGATGTTACTTAGATACAAGATCAGCCAAAAAAACATCAGCATAAGGCACTCTCACTTTTATAAGGGAATGTTTGCATAACCTGGTTGATTTGTAACTTTTCCATTAAAATCAATTATTTTAGTAATTTCTTACCCAATTTCTATCAAAGAGAGTACAGAAAAGACATGGTTTCTCTTACTTTAAGCAAAAAAAAAAAAAAAAAAAATTCTACTAATTAGACTGTTCAGTTATGTGCTGCTCTGTTTCATGAAATAAACAGCTAGAATTATTCAGAAAACTAATATACATTTAAAAAAAAAATTCTAAAGCTTTATTTCAGAGACTGATTATGCAGTTTGAGAAGGTCAAAAGCTGTGTCTCCGTCCACCCTGAAGATGTCTCAGTAATCAATCATGTCTTCAAAATATACTGATCTTGGTCCTTCAGGCCAAACAAGCTGAACTGTGCTAGTGCTGAGCAACCGTGTGGTCAGAGACGTATTTGAGCTGGTCCAAATCTGGAATTTATTAGCTCCTTTCCTGACAACAAATTCCACATAGGACATCTAAGGATTTGTTGTGAAATTTTAGTGATTCAACTTCATATCAAAATGATTGAGTACAAGTATATTTGCAGCCCAAGACTGTAAGTGAAATCTGGAAGCTAATTTTGTGTAAGATCACAACCTCCAAATTAAATAATAGATGTAGCCTGCCTGCTGCATCATCAAATTTTAATTAGATTCTTTGCAGCTGTATGTCTTTGATCTCAGCTAAATAAATCATAGATGCGTTGTGGTTTTTTGGTTGGATTTTGTGTCATGCTAAACTCACATATGAAACAGAATAACATGTTTGAATCTGCATTGTTAGAAGGAGGAAGGGAGAAGGTGATTCCCCCTGAAACTTCACCTACAGCACTGAATTACTTCAACATCTACCTTTTTCCTCATCCCTGTTTTCAAAATTAGGTAAAATCTTTTTTTTTTTTTCAAACAGCAGTACCACAATCCAAGGACTGCATTGTTGTAACTTATGAAGAGAAGACACAAGCTGAATCCAAGAGCCATAAGGGCTCCTCTGGAACCAAGATTTGAAAACCCTTTGCTGCTTGATGTTATCAGATATTGAAATGCTTTTCTGCCTTTTTTTTTTTTTTTTAAACTATTCCAGTCTGAATTCTTGGGCTCATTTACACAGACAAACTGAATCAACAGCACTGAAGTACAAAAAATACTGAAGTTTACAGTTCCAGTCCTGTAGCAAACTGCTGCTCACAATTAGGGCAATTTGATTCTGGATTAAAAGACAAAATGATAGGCCAAATCCAGAATTATACCATACGGACACCATATATTTTATGGAATGGATTTATCTGCTAATTACTTGCAGTAGGATTTGGAGCATCACAAGATTTCCAAGAGCTCTGAATGCGCATACACACCCTTAACCTAGTTCTGAACGAGATCAAAAGGAATTCCTCCAGGAGCTCCAGCTGGAGCCGGGGACTTTGCTGCTGCATCTTTCCAAGAGCTTTACTTTTTAGGCTCTATTTTGCTCCTGATCTGATAAAAAGAACTGATAAAAATAAAATCAAATTAAAATGCAACTTTATATAAAGTATATGTAAATGATTGCATTAGGTAGATTTCATTTGCTAGTGTACTGCAAGTCATAGGTTAGCAATAATCCATAAACAAATAAATTATTATAAGGTCAGATTTTGTGCGTGCTTATTAGTATTATGAAAAAGTTGCTTGTTTTAAAAAGAGCATACAAATTACTTTGTAAAACAACTAAAATCAGTTGTTTTACCCACAATTTATTAACAGCATTGAAATTGTTAGTCTTATAAATGAAAATTGTTAACCACGGTCCCACTGTAATGAGGGCAATTTAATTCTTTTAACGCTTGCACGTGCAATTGTTTTTAAAGAATAGTAATGTTCAAGCAGACAAAAAGCTGCCCTGCAGAAGCTTATATCTTTCATAATGTAAATATATATATATATCATAATTCCTAGGAGGATGTATGAAAAGGATTTCAAATATGAAAATATATAAGTACAAGATAATTAATCAAACTACTACAGATTTATGCACTGAAGAGAAACTGTCATTTAAATTCAATGCCATGTTATTTCCCAGAGAGAGAAAGTTTAAAGGAACACTTTTGTAACTCAGATAACAGTAAATCTTTGGATTTCTTTCTTGAACAGAATGGACATCGGCTCATTTTATTTTGCTGTCGCTCTACAGTGTTCACAATGGCTGCAACATATGTTTTCTCTCCCACTGTGTAATGAAAGATGTTTTCTAAAAATAAGTTGGCAAATTGTGAACAAAGTGCATTGATGAGAAAGTCAAATTTCCATGGATCTTGATTCCTTGCCACCTGGCAAAACTAGTTCCTTACTACACAAAGTAGAAAGTCCTCACTTACTGAAGTAAGGATAGGATAGGCTCAGTAGATATTTGACAGTGTCACATAGCCGTTCATGCATTGCACTTCTGCTTTGCTGCTTTAAACCTCCTGTCCTCCTTAAGTCAATATATACACACTCCAGTTGGACACAGCAGTATCTGCCGGCTGGCTGGTGGATCCTGTACGTACACAGCATATAAGGACAGACTATATCTCTAGCAATAGGCGTGCACGCCAAGAGATTTATTTGGTTCTTTAAAGCATCTTCCTCAGTAAGCTGCATAGATTTGATATCAAGTGTTTAGACATAGACCATTTGTACAATTTAACCTTCAGTATATATACAACTATAAAGGGAATATGGTGTATTTTTATGTCCCAGAGCAGTACATAAAAGGAATAAAAAATGCAAAGAGTGGATAGACAAGCTTTCAAAAAAAAGTAGACCCTGCTCTTATGTTGCTGCATAATGGTGTGTAAAATGTACTCCAATTTTTTGGTCACAGGACAGAGAGTGTAGCATGAAAGCAAGAATATTAATCACATAAATTTCGCCTATCACTTGCCTTGAAACCTTCATATGTCAAGCAGAAGTTTAATGCTCTCCCTAGACTAATTTTTTTCATGTTCTTTTCTTTTTTAAAACAAAGCACTTTGCATAGGAGAATATCTGGATTACCTACTCCTGTGGAAAAAAGCACGCCTCAAGGCACGTTACGTTATCCTAAAGCAGTGGATTCATTTTTGGCTCAAGAGCTTTCTCATCATCTCTTTTTTCCTCAATAGTTTCTCTTAAAACTACTAAAGCACAGGGTACAGTCTAAAAATACGTAACTCAATCCATTAGTTTCTTTGCCACATCAAGGACATCTTTTATAAAAGTAAATAACCATGACTGGCTAAGAAACTATGCTGTGTATTATAAAGTACTTGGTGTTTTATTTCACCTTTTGTTATGCTTTTTGAAGCTAGCTAATAGCTGTAATATGTTCCTTTACTTAGTTTCTTTTCCAGCTTGATACCTATCTCTACAGTATTTTCCAAGTAAGCTCAAAAGAGCACATCTATAGAAACACTCCCAAACTTCTAGCTTTTTGAAAAATATGATGTAGGGGTCCAACTGAAGCCACTTTAGAAGATTCTGATTTACAGAGTGAGAACTTAGCTGTTTCTGAAGGTCTCTTAAGATGTCAAGTTAACCATGTAAAGGACTAATCAGTTCTAAAATTATAGGTCAATATGAATTAAATACATGAGACATTTTCAAAAGGAGCCATGGGTTATTCCTCAGAGTAACTAACATCGATATTCTAAGTCACCTATTAAAAAAGATACTGCCATTAGAGTCCTAATTAATTCTGCATGCAAATACTCAACGTAAGATGAAACCTAACCCATCAAGTCAACAACATACATGCTACAGCACGAAGACTTCTTTTGATAGAAGCAGAGGAACAGAGACCTGCTTTCCTGCAGGGAGAAAGAAGCTGGCTCCATGGAAACATTCCCAGGCTGCATGACCGCAACGGACAGGACAGCGAAGAGGATGCTCTGACATCCACGTACTGACTGGGGAGCCGGAGCGGGAGCTGAATTTCACACACGGGCACAGACTTACAGTGTGATTTGGGGCAAATCAAGCAGCACGCAGCACCGTTCAGTGCCGTGGCAGACACCTAAGCACCACCAGTACTACTGCATGGGTCTGTCTAGGTTAGCATGCCCTGCTCCTCTGAAGAAGGGCTGAATCATTGCGGTTACGGTGCCTGCAGTACTCCAGCTAGCTCAAGTACCACTTCAGAGCCCTACACTACATAGACCACCCTGTAGTCTGTGCGCCAAGTGGGAACAAAACCACTAATCTACCTCCAGGGGACATTTTGAAGTTAAACACGTTGAGAGGCACTCAGGAACAGCTTGAAGTTCCTCGCTCCATCCTCTGACCAACAGGCAGAAGACAGACACGTACACATGCATATGCACACAGAGGAACCACCAACTTGCTGCTGCTGCTCCCTCCTTTTTCAGATGGAAAGCAGATTGATGAGAGTGACTTCACTCAGTACAGCCTTTTTCAGGGGCTGATTTACAAACAAAGCAATACCTCTGTGCTCTTTGCTAAAAATTAGATTGCAAAGTAGCCATTAGACCCTGAATATGACTGCACAGCTGCAGTCATATTTTGCAGCTATTATTAACCATACACAGTCAAAAATGAAAGCAGTTCATACAGAAAATTCAAAGTATGAAATTCTTTATTCATTTCAAAGCTTCTTTGAATTGCAACTTCTTTAAATAAAAAAGTAGGCTTCTAATCAGGTCACAGGGAAAGTTTCATTTCCTGGAATCCTAGCATTTAGGAGACAAAAATCTCTTTTTATTATGTATGTCACATACACTGTCGTATTTTCTGAGCACCTCAGAAGCGTTCTTCAGTAGAGTCTGGGACAACTAATTTAGTCAACACTTAACACAAAAGTTACTCCCAGTTCAGGTCTCAGTCCTACCCTGAAAACCACAGTGCCCACGTTGTCACGAGTGCGTGACTGGGGGACTGTGTGAAATCATGACTGCAGTAATTGGGGAAGGAAAGGAAATAGAAGTATATTCAAGGCAGAGATCTAAGATTAAAAGAATCAATTTTCTGTTGTTTTAGTCTTGTGTGCTCTTTAACATAAAGATCTTTTATATAAAATAGATAGAGCTTCTCAAATAAATAGCTAAACATTTAGAAGGTGCCATTTTTCTTTTAAAATATAAGGCTAGCTGATGCTTCCATGTGTATTCTGTACAAGCTGAAAAACAAAAGCATGCTCTTATAGTTGATAGCAGCCAATTTTCTCATTAAGTCTAAGAGACTATTATTCTTCCATGTTCCAACTCTTCAAGACCCTGAGTCATTCTTGAGTCACATGTTTTCAAAGTAGGGCATGCAAAATAACATGGCTCAAACCACTTGGAGAAAAGATGCTGAGAAGCCTAAAATAGGCACTTCAGTTGTAAAAGTGAAATGAGGACAGGTATTAAATAAACAATGCACAGAAGGCGTGAGCATACAGGCCATGTTAAAGATGACACAAGGAGGACAGAAGGGAAATAATGTCACAAAAGTTTTGAGGAGACGTGGTACATTAAAGACTTACCACAATATTTTCATCTCTGTTTACCTCCAAGTGCCTCACAAATGTGAGGACTGTGATTTTTGGGGGCATAAATGGAATTATTGATTATAGAAGTTTTGTTCTGCTCTAGCAACTGGATTATGAATTTGTCATGCTTTACAACTGAGAGGAACACGTGCCTGTAAGTTGTAAAGAGTCTATGAATGACACTGTCAGCATTCCTCCCCCAATGAAGCACAAAAAAAGTAATTTCCAGTTTTGGAGATGGCTGCATTGGAGAATTTTAGGAGACTTCCTGTGAAAGACTTCAGCAATCTCAGAAGTCCAAAACACAGCAACATTCCTGTGTTGCAGGATAGCAGAGTAACACCAAGAGGTCTTGGGCCAAGAGGACTCTGGCAGGAGTAGGAGACATTCGGTACCTCACAGAAACAGATTCAGAGTATGGTGTGCAAGGCTTTAACAGAAACAAGCAGAGCTTCATGTTGGTTTTGCATTTAGCAATGTGACAGATAATACCCATGAGGGGCATATTTCAGGTTCCTTGTAATCAAGCTGAACAACAGCACTTAATTCATGCAACTGCCATACCCAGATGGGAGATGTCACAACAATATGAAAATGGAAAATGTGATTGCTGAGAAGAACAGTTAACAATAACTTTCTAAAAATAATATCATTTTTAATTGTACTCTCAGTTAGAAAAATCTAATAGAGATGCAATAAATTAGTCTTCAAGATCCTCCCTATCCTGGGGCCCCTATGAATTAGCTGTCTAATTCTGGAAAGGCACATCCTCTTGTTGGGACCTGGCATTACAGGTCTGCCTGCAAGAGTGGTGAATCCTAGCAGACGGTCTGGGTCACTCTCGGGAGCGTCCAGGCTTCAGCAGGAAAACCCTTTCTGCACATCTCTAGCACCTTTGCTGTCAGACTATGATTGTGTTTATTTTCACGAATCCTCTACAAAATAAGCATTTTCCAATAAGCAATATCCAAGATGATAAGGAAGGTTCACCCACCTCAAAGGAGTCAATTTTCCTTACAGAAACGTGCCTCCTGAGGCACAGAATTTGAGGGACTTCCCCCAGGCCATCCGTAAATTCAGGAAGAGTAGGGAAATGAGTACAGGTTGCTAGAGTCCCACACCAGCACTGACTAGCGCTGTTCTTAGTGATTAGGGTGTTAAAGCCCTTGCTGATAGAGGCTTCATTAGTCACTGTTTGTCATAATTAACATCTTGCTTTGGAGGTCATAATTTGTGTGCAAACTGCCTATGAGTAAAGCAAGATCACACAGAAATGAAAGGCAGCATTTCATCCCATGCAGGTATTCACATGGAAGACATCAGGCAACAAATATTATCAGTAAAAAGTAATTGGGATAATCTCACTCAGCTCAGGAATGTGTCAAAACATCCCTTTGACAAAATAAGAGCCCAAAGAAACAAACCAATTTACAACCATGGATAAAAAAAGATTAATCACTCAAAGACAGAGGAAGAACTGGGTAGGCAAACATTCTACAGTCATCATAAAACATGCATAATAATGCCACAAAAGAGAAAATTACTAAATTTATTATCTTTTTTGAGGAACTCTTCTATTCACTGAAAAAAAAAAAAAAATCCCATTACAATACATGCAAGAGAAAACAGAGAAAATTGGTTTTAAAAGGTTCCCCACTACCACCAATTTCGACCGCAGCAGATGTAAAATTTACCATCTGAGAGTCCTACCTAGCTGACTTCTAATGATTAGCGTAGGCTGATTTTCTCTCTCCCTGGGCACTAAGCTTTCGGTTATTTGTGTAAATGCAAGCGTTTTCACTCCTGTACCCACTCGACAGCAGTTTAGTTAGCTAACTATTCATGTTGAAAGAGAAAATAAATGCTGTGGTGCACATCACAGCCTTTAACAAAATCCGAATAGAGAAACCCAGAACCTTTCTCAGGGACTGCTGAGGGCCAGCTGTTATCACAACAGATTTCCCCTCTCTTTTTTTCTCTATGTCCAGTGGATATACATGGCTTGAAACCACAGGTTGTCCTTTTACTTCTCTTTATCCTGCCATGTCTCTACTGCTGAACTCTCAAAGAGTGGAGACAAAGCTTGTTTCACAGTATGAAAGAAATGTTTATTCCCCTTTCATTCTTTGGTTTCCCATCCCCAAAGTCTGCCAAACCTCACTGGTTCCCCATGTCCAGGGTCTTGGGTCTAATGTGGAGACTGACAGAGTGAAGGAGGGAGGGAGGAGACAGCAGAGTCACTCACTGGCTCCACGACAGACCCAGATGAAAACCAGGAATATTTTAGCAGCTTTACTCACAGCTCTGTTATATTTCCTCATCCACCTTTTGAGAAAATAATCAGGTTTTTCTGCAATAAATGACATTCAGCGACAAACAATTGGAATCTGGGAGAACATTGCCAGCAAACTTTGAAAGCATGGGTTTGGAGTACAAAACAAGCTACCCGTGATTAAATCACTACCTAATAGCATTTATACCCACCCTAGTTTGTGTAGGAATCAAGTCATGTAGATCTTCAAGTCAGTGCTATCCATAAAGGCTGCAAGTCCAAAGGTCTTTTGTTAAGTATCATTTAATTGGGTAACGCGTTAGCCCTGCTGCCACCCTGGTGCTGCCTTAAATACATCTTACAGGATTACCATATTTATAATGAATTATTTATTAGCGTAATTAACTTGGAACAAAATATGGCTCACTAAAGTCTGAAAATGGCAATTTTTATATATATATGCATATATATGTGTGTTTTTATATATATATAAAATAAAATGGAAAACAGTTTTCCTTGCTAAACTGAACAAAATCACCACAAGCAAGTTATCAAAAAAAGTCCATATTGTCACAAAATGTTTTAGTTTGATTATGTAGAAATTAGCACAGGAAGCGATGAAATCCCAGGCTTTCTCTTGGGGCTATGTAAGAGTTTAGAAGCTGGAGAACTAGTCCCTGTTCCTATCAAAGGACTTGGGTTAATCAACTCATTTCCCCGTGCCTAAAATTATTCTATGTCACTTGCATCTTTATTATCAGAAGTCCACAGATAAAACACACAGTGCAAGGATTAAATATTATTAGCAGAAATGAAGAAATTGCACACAGCTTCCACTCTGTCCCTCTTCTCCTTTCCTCCAGAAGGGTTAGGGCTGTTTTTCACCTGGTGTTTATCAGAAATTACTATTAGCAGACACGCTTCTCTCAAGCCATAATTCTTAGGCTCGATACCGTGCACTTGAAACTCCCATTCAAGTCACAGGGAGTTTGGAGACAGCAAGTGTTATGACCTTTATTATGGTCTGTCAGCATGCCAGAAATACTAGTCTGTATCACTGACATAGAAAAAATAACTCCATTACCCGAGAGTGGTAGAAGGATCTTACTCCTTTTAGGCTCAAGTTCCAGAAAGACATATCACCATTTATTCAGTACATTTTGAGACTGTGGGAGAAGGTGGCTTATTTTTATATATTGTTTGTGTTATACCTCAACATTTTCATAAAAATAAGGACCTTATACTGCAAGGTGCTGAACAGCACCTCCCATTTTAAATACACGGCTGTCTGAATACTGTGGAAAAAAATAAAAATATTTCTTTCGATCAGCCTCTCTCCTGAGACCAAGTCGTGGCATGTGATCCAGTTAGAACTGGCAACACCTGATATTAACCCGTACGAGTGCTCCACTCTTTCTCTGCAATTGCTTTACATAGAAAGAAATCCCTTCCAGCTCCTTAAAGTGCCACCGATCAACATACTGCGATCAGCAGTGAAACTTAAAGATGATTATATTGATCCTTAGCGATGCTTACCAATTTGATGCTCACCAAATTCTGCCTTTCAAATGCACTTAACATTTCCTTGCTTCCAAGCAAATATTAGAGCTTCAACTGCATTTTTTTTGCAGCTGATGAAGTCCCAGGTGAATTCATTCCTAAATACAATTTTAATGCCATTTTAATCTCATTTTAAAATTTTCACACATTGTGCTCTATGTCATAGAGCAAATTAGCAGAGGATGAATGATACTTTGGATTGAGGCATGCTGCATCTAGCTTAAAATTTTGTTTGAACCAATATCCTCATATGAAACAGTACAAGTTAAATAATAAATTCCTGTTGATTTCCCCAAGGATACAATCTCAATTTAAAATGTTTAATATCTAGAACATTTTGTAGATGGCCTCTTTTACAGTGCTATGGATGTACTATTATTATTTAGGAATATTAATACAAATTATTAATCTTCCCCCATTTTTTAAAGTACTTTTCTTCCCTCTCAGACTATGGCTTAGGTTTTTCTTTTCTAGTATACAGAGTTAATATCCAAGCAACATGAAAAGAAATCCATCAACACGACTGGAGGCCTCAGAGGTTTGGTAAGAGGATATTGAACCTTTCACCCAGAGGTCATTGTTTCCAACATGCCCTTGGCTGGTCACGGCTGAAACTCCTTCGCATTCGAGGGCTCTTCAGCAGTCTGCAAACCTGGATCTTTAAAATTCAACTTCTCATGCAGTCACATTTTGCCTTGCAGAGGAAACAGGACCAAATATGTACAAAAGTAATGCACTTTTCTTGCTGACAAGTAGAACGCATTTAGTCTTAAATGAAATTTAGGCAGTCGTTTATATCTGACCTTGTTTGTTGCCCAGGAAAAACAACAATGCTCAGTAGCTAGAAGATGTCTGCCTTAGCACTTCTGGGGGATGCAGTAAGTGAAAGGAAATTGCTGGTGAGGTATCTTCCTGCCTGTAGAGAGGGTCGGACCACAACAGCGTTGAGATGAAGTGCTGCAAGTACTCTCAGTTAAGATCAGCCTACTCCATGAATAAACAGAATTTCACTCTCCAGGGCTGTCAGCCCAGGACATTTCATAATGCCTTAATTCTTATATAAAGTACAGAGATATTTTATATATGAGAAGTGTAAGAACTAATTGATGGCTACAGTGCCGTTGACTGCACTAGCGTAAGATGAGGTCCATCATAAACTACTGATATGCAGGTTCCAGAGAGACAGATCAGCCATGACAATGTCTCCTGCTCATTAATGCTCCATTAATGAAATTCCAAGAATTTGCCCAGTGGAACTGCACAGATGCCACTATTTTCTTCTCATCTCCTTCCATGTGACAGTCATAAACCCAAGTCTTCCCTGGTGCTTTATTAAATAATTCGAGTTGACTGCTTGATGGAATTTGAGAATTATTTATATTCCAACCTCCTGAATCGTTCTCTTTTTTGCTATCTTAATGTTACATGTCCCTGTGCCTTTGCTACCTGGAAGCAACGTAAGTCAATGGGAGCTGAGAGTTTCCCTTCCCTCAGGATTATGTCCTTTAGCTATATCTCAGTGAGAGAAATAAAACTCCCTAATTGTGCATATGGTTTATTTGAATATATTTGCTCTGTGAAATTAAACAAGCATTGCAGCACTATCTTGAACACAACTCTACAGACACTTGAAAGTCTGAATCAAGTTGTTGAGGCATTAAAACCACAGTGAATAGCATATAGCAGATCACTGGAATAGGTGTTTCCATTAATTCTTGGAAATAGTAAATTTTTGGCAGAAAACTTTTCAATACCCTCAAGGCCTTGTCTGTTCAAATTTCAATGAAAAACTTCACTATAGTAACAGAATTCCATAGGGAACCCATAAGCTTCTGCTCTTAAGAGCTAGGTAAGAAAGGAAAAATAAATCACAATAAATAAGGGAAGGTATTCCTGAGTTAATTAAAATGTTGCTATTTAATGTACTAAGTCAGATGGGTTTGCTTTTTAAAATATATCCCTTATAGTTATAGGCTTAGAAATAATTAAGGTCAGTTTGTGAATTGTGTTTAGAAGCAGATGCGACTGAATATCTAAACGATGAGAAAATAATCACTGGAACGAATGGTTCTCACCCTATAAGCAGTTCACACTATATTAAAAATCAGCTACTGCATTATACTCCTCCTTACCTATTTCCTTCTTAATATATGCAGAACTAGGTCAGACATAACGTCCTTATACTAACAAAGTAAGAACGTAATTTCTCCCTATTAATTAAATTCATGGTTTTAATCATAAGTATATTAAAATATAGATGGAGCTCGAACCACTGATCATAAAGACAAAGAATTGTAGAATGAGTTCAGCAAATAGCTTCTACATCAATCATAGCATGAGAAATAGCTTATGGGCCAGATCTTTAACTGGAGTAACTCTTTAATGATGCTGATTCTACATCACTGGAGGATACATCCTTCCCCTGTCGTCCCTGGGAGCCATTTCAGTACCACCTACCTCCTGCCGTTCCCTCCGCTCCATCCCCATCTTCCAGCACAAGGGAGAGATTCATCTTGTCATTCTCTCACGTACCAGAAAAGCCCGCTGTAACAACTGGCCATACGTTTATAGAGCACGTGTCATTCAAAAGGATCTCGGGTTCTTTACAGAATGTGTTTTATGGAATAATTTTGTTCACTGGTAAAATACAGCCAGCTCTGGAAGGATATAGAGCAGGTATGTGTATAAAACAGAAAACAGCTGCACAACACGCTGAAATTTAGGAGATGAAGAGAATGCTCTACTCAGGTTTATGGAGGTAAATCATGCCAGACTGAAATATTTCACTGATAGCAATCCTACAAAAAAGTGCAGTTGTTGAAAACAAAGTAAAAATACCAGCAAAAAGAAGTTGCTTTTAATCTGGCATGAGAGGACCCCATGAAGCTATACTGGTTTACCTGGGTTTATTCACACCTTATCTGATACCAGAATAACTTTCTGCTTTAGACAAGCCCTTAAAACAATTAAAACATTGTTGAACAGAGTTTTATTCTCCCTTTATGTTGCTCCCAGTATATTAGGGCCTCATTCTTACTTGGCAGCTTTGATACCACCATAATAAATACAGTACTTCTGGGCTGGTCATTGTGATTCCTATACAAAGAGGAAAAATTAATAATAAACTTGTATTTCAAGGTAGCACAAGCTTTCCACCTTAACAGTGCAAATTTTAATTTGCCCCTGACAGCTGAGACACAGAGTACATAAGCCACATGCAAAGCTGCCTGCTCACACAGGAAGCCCGTGGCAAAGCCATGAATCAGATTTATTTCTCCTAAGGCCCAGTCCAGTATTCAAACGCAAAACAATCTTCCCTGTCTGCAGCTACGCCACAAACAGCTGAAGGAACTGCAGTGTAATGCTGTACCTAAGAGCTGGTACGTAACATGACATTGTGCTGGTGGGGCACAACTAATTTAAAGCTGAACCATCTGCCTTGCTTCCTTCTCCACCCGTTTCCTCTCCCAGCCTCTCACACAGACCTCAAGTTGCTTAAGTTACAAGGTTTGACAAGACTGTTGCCTGAGGTTGAATGTGTGTCTGTATCAATTCAGTTCTCAGGTATCATGTGCTTTTTTCTGCAGGCAAATTTTATTTCATTGCCTAGATTGAAGTTCTGCTCAGGACTCCATGCAGCAGAACTGACACCATCAGAAGATAGAGACGTATTAATTCAAGACTTGCCAACTGGCAGCCAACCAAATGAATATTTCCTTACACTGGAGGACCAAGTTCATATGGTTTGATGTAAGGAAGAGCCTGCTAGTCAGGGTGGCTCTTTGATGGTTATAGCACCTCCTGGATCAGAAAAAATAAGAGTCACATCTAAAAAGGTGTTTCCAGAAAACCATTCAGCTTCCAATCTGCCTACATCTCCTTCTTAGAAACTATATATTATTTCATTTCAGACCAGCATGTTAATTCTGATTGGCCTGATTAAATTGATGTCTGAAAATGCAGTGCCTGAACGACTTGATAGCGAATCCCATGTACATCATATTTCTCCACTTTTTTTTTTTCATTACAGCAACTGAAAAATATATATAGTCAAAAACCCCAAAACCTCTTTATACAGAACTGAGTGCGATATGCATGTGGATACAAGCTCTCCAGCATCAACTAAACTCTTATCATTTCAGTTCAAAGAGAAGCTCAAATACTTTTTCTCTCCCTGAAGTCACTCACAACTCTCTGGATCCCATTTTATCACCCCTGAAGAGAATGTTGTCTAGGGCTCATAAATTTTTTATGGGGTACTTTTTCCTTTGTCTGCCCCATAATCCAAGTTTACAAAACTTTCTGACAAGAGGCTCAGGGGCAAAATAACCAGAGAGTTATGGGTTCCCCACACACACAAAGTCCCTCGCAAGCCACTCGTACAAGCTGATGGTCAGCCTGTGCTGTTGATGTGCTCACTACATTGTGAGGATGAAGTGCGGTCTTTTCTACCACGTACAGTTTGCAAACCAACAGTCGGTCCTCTTTTAATATGAGCCATTCAATTTGTTTAATGTCCAAAACAAAACCCAACTAAAACATCCTAATCATCTACTTTGTCACTTTATGACTTGTTGATTTTTCATCCCATCTGTCAGAGTCTTCTTTGCAACTAACACAAAGGTCTAGTCTGTATTTAGGCAGAAAAAAAGCCAACAAAAACCAACACCAAAACAAAACAAACCCCTCTGTGAGCTATTGAATAGGTCATAAAAAGCTGTAGGAAGCCCTATAGGGCTCATCCATATCATAATCCCTCCCCTTTTATCTCCCATCTTCTATTTCCATGTAATAGATTCAAGAAACATCATAAGATAACTGAATTGTGAAACGATTGTATTTGGAACGCAGTGGGCAAATGCTATGGGCAACATTGCATTAAACCCAAAGGCTCCCTCATCACCTGTACGTACAACAAGCAAGAGGGATTTGGGAATGCGACAGAATATCAACCCCTGATACAAACCCTATGAACATGGAAATTTCCATCATATTTAGACTTTAAAATAGCAAGCAATAATAGGACTAGGTAAAGGAGTTCTGGCATGGCCCTCTCTGTTTAATTTATAAGCTCAATTATTTGCCTTAGCATGCAGGTGCAGAAAGGGAGTAGATCTTGATTATTTGCCCACAGAGGTGCAGAGCACTACATTGAGCTGCTAATCCTAACACTAGAGTGTACCTTTAGACTGCTATTTACTTAAAAAAAAAAAAAAAAAAAAAAAAAAAAAAAAAAAGGTGGGGGCAGGGAGGAGAGAGAATAGGGAGACTTTCCCAATATCAGAGAGAAAATTCTTATCAGACTACATTTCAGAAAGTCCTGGCTACCAGTCCCATGCACAAGATAATATATTATTTCTTGCTCTTTGTGAATGATTTTATGAAGTTCACAGCTTGTTTTGGAGAAGATCCTGCATTGCTGGGTGAACATTTGCTGCTCCCAGGAACAGATTGCACAGAATTGTGGGACGAACACTTACTCTGGACAGATCCAAAACAAGGGGTGAGAGCAGAGATGATCAATGTAACGGCCACCTTCCATCAACACTCATGTTAAGGGAGGAGCATAATCAAACAAACACGCATGTGCTGAGGGAAGCAGAAAAAAATGCATCCTACTAATGCATCAGTCATTAAATAAACAATAAAGCAGTTCCTGCATTATTTCCAGAACGGTTTGCACAACCAGCACCAAAGCAGTATCTACCCGCTAGTAGCGCTGGGATCTGTGCAACAGCCAGATTCAGGCAGATTTCAGGGTGGATCAATTTAAAGTGGAAATTAATTTGCCAGGTGAGAGCTCTCATCTGCAGCAAGCTGATATTCCCCAAGTGCCAACCACAAAGACTTTGCAGCTGTTGAGCCTAATCCCAAATTAGTGAACAAATCTCTCCAGCGCTGCGTTGCAGATCTCTTGTTTTAGATTTGGTGATGGTGCCAGGACTGCCAGAATCCACCATGTGGATATTGGCTGCCTCGCACATACACAGATGAGTTTCCTCACAGGCATGCCAGAAACAAATACATTGCTTCTCAGTCTACTACCTTTGGAAGAAGGATTGCCAGGCTCAGACCCAGAAAAACCCCACTTCAGTGACCTCCCTTGTCTGAGCGCAGGCAGCACAGTAAATACCCACCCTCCTCCAGGCTGCCCACAAAGGCAGCTGCTTGGTTGGTCTATGCATACAGGCAGCTTTTTTTTATTTTGGAGCATCTTCTCAGACTGTTTGCTTTCTTGGGCACTTTGGTTAAATCCAGGGATCCCACAAACCTGAGTAGATTTTTCTGTGGAAATTTCAGAAAAGCCTGAGGAAGTTAGACGTCCAAATACCAACAGAAAACGCTGCTGAGCTTCCCATCCCCCTTCAGAAATTGCAACCTATTCTTTCTCTTGCTTTGGAGATGCAGTCATATTTCTCAAAGTGCCTTCCATAAATTTTCAGGCACTTAAAATAAACACTACCTCGAGGTCTCTTAGTAGCTTCATGCTTCGTGATTCATTCTCTTCCATTCGCTGATGCTAAACTAATAAGGGCTCCAGTAGTTGAGTAGCTCACTAATCTTAGGATGCTGCGTGTAGCTCCTCCTGCGAACTCTTTGCTTCTAACAGCTCCCAATTGCCACAGTTTCAGCTTTTCTGTCCTCATTCCAGGTCTATTTGACCTGAGAAGCTTGTGACCACTATACCTTCACTCCATTATTCTTAAACGATGCATTTCTTCTTGCTGCCTGATTAATTTTTCTTTCTGACTCTTCCCAGACCTTGTGACAAGTCACAGTCTATTCCTAGACAAAATGGCCTCAGCTAGCCGCCTTTATCTAACAAGAAAAGCAAGTTCTCTGAGCCAAACTTCCTTATAATTTACCTATAGATGCTGATTCCCACACCACCATCAACACTAATGGAACTGCCAAAGGGGCACACAGCAATGTCTCATCCCCAAGCTGGTGGCATTTGCACTTATTATACAGCATGTAATAGGTTGTGATACTTTTGTATGAAAGATTCAATACAAAAATAAATAGTTTGGTATACGTGCAGTTTAATTTGATTGGACTAGCTTTTGGAGAGTTTCCTCAGACACTTTATTGTACTGCTCTATTTACTGATGTTGCCAGTGCTAGGAGCCTGGATTTCTTGTTTATTAGGGCTGGCATAATGAAAGTTTGCCACCTGATTAATTTTAATAGTTTAGCAGGGAACCTGAGGATAATGCATATTGGCTGCCAGGCTACAGATAAATTTTGTCCGTTTGGTTGCAAAGATTTTGGCAGAAATAAAACCTGCTCTTTGCTATTGTAGAGAAACATTTTGTTGGGTCAAATAGTGTTTTCTAAGGAAGCTACTGTCTCATCTGCCTTTATTATGCACCGAGATTTAACAATCCCTGACAAATAGGCTTGAGATGATACAAGATCCCAGTTCTGATATTCCTCATGCTGAGTGCTGACGTAAGAGACCTGAGAAGACTTTGTGGATCTAGTGCTAGTTTAGAATCCATTTGCCTGTCAAAGTTCCAAAAGAGCCCAGGGCAGGGAGTCAAGAAATCTAGGTCTGGCTCCCAGCTCTTTTAATAGCCACTTTTCTGTGCCTCAGTTTCCCCAGCTAAAGTGCACATCATGGTACTGATTTCCCCTGCAAAGCACTTACAGCTCTACTGACAAAAAGCACTACATAACTGCTTATTACTATCAGTTGTAGTAGCAGTGTGTTCCAGGAGAATTTGAAAAGGCTTCAGAGATCACTTGGAGAGACTATCTGCAGGTGAAAGCGTTACCTAATTGGCTCTGGACTGTAATGCTGAACACCCAGATCCTCATCCAGTCTGCAGGGGAACATTTTTATTGAGCATTCAGACCTTCTGGAAGTTGTTAACACCCTGAGTTGACAGGCTTTATATGTGTGTTTCTTCTAAAATGGAAAAATGGAAAAAGCTTTTTATGCTCCTCTTGTGTTATCCTAAGGTCTTCTCCTTTCACAGACATTATGATGGGACTAAATTTTGATAACATGTAAATTTTGTATCTGGATGCTATCGCTGCTTTTATTAGGGATGTTTGACTTCTCTGGTGAGGAACTGGGCTGGAGGAAGTAGATGCCTGGTGGATTTGTAGGATGGACGGTTCCTGACAGCTCAGGCTATGGCAAGAGGAATAATAATAATAAAAAAAAAACCCACCCCATAAAAATTGTTCTTGGCTCTTTTTCAAGCCACTTAATTTGGAATAGAAATGATTTACACTGAAATGATTAATCAATGCATTCATTATACTTGCTTGGTTACTGTTTAGCACCAAAGCAAGTAAACAACAGCCTGCAATATAGCAGAAAAGATGAACAATCTTAGACCTCAAATCTGCAAATTAATACATTAAATGAACATCAAAATCTCTGAACAGAGAGAACTTTAACTCTACCCACACAAAACAGCAGGCGGGATCAAGGCAAGAGTACATCTATTCTAATATTCCATGGTGCAGATCTTCACTTACTAGCCAACATCATCTATTACAATTAAAGGCAGCTACAGAATTTGTTGCTGACATAATGAAAAAGAACATTTAATTCTATTTAAGAAGCACATCTCTTTAATGTAATTCATATAAGTTTGTGCAGTGATGGGTTGCTTGTTTGTATTAAATTCAAAGAGGTTTTTTGCAAATGTCACCAAAAACTTTAAAGAAACTTCACAAAACTGTCCTACCAAAAGCATCAAAAAATACTCTATGGTGCTAAATTTTTCTCACTTCCTATATACATGTTTATTCTAAAATCCTGCAAACATTCTTTTACAAAGTAATAGGTTAATAATTTCAGTATAAGCTTATATTTTCTCCCTTCTCCTCAACTCTATCTCTTTTGCAATGTGACTTGCTAAATTCTAGTACCCAGTAGTGAACATAGTAAAATAAGTAACCTGGATAAAACAGATAATCAGAAGATAGGAGTTTGGATCTTAAATTGCTGCTAATTTAAAAAAGAATTGTATCAAACTCCACCTATCTAGAACAGAGTAGAAAAGGAAATAAAATGGAATGATGTCAGTCTACACGTGTATATATATACTGATGCATGAGAAAAACACACAAAGTACAGTCACATACTGCATGATACCTGCATATGTAAATATACACAGCTTAACAGCTAAGCAGGAAAAACAAACACTCATTTCTCACCGTATCAACTTAGTATGCTTATTCCCTGGATACGTATTCGAAGAAAACAGGTTCATTATAGAAATGTCAAGGGAACCGGTTAGACACAGGAGATAGTAAAGTGGAACAACACAGCAAACCACAGCTTAAATAGAAAACGAGCAATAATTCATCAAAAGGCCATTCACTTGAAGAAAAAGCACTGAAATAAGTGGGTATCTTAAAGCAAAATAAGAATTTTCTCAAATTACTATTTTCATCCACATTTAGTAAAGTATACCAAAATTGTCCAAATCACAAAATTGTCGCAGTATCATCTCCAGAAACCTGGGGTGGGTTTTTTTGTTTATTTTTCTGGTTTTTTTTCCTCTTTTTTTTTTTTTTTTTCTTGTCGTCGTCTTAATTGTTGTGGTTTTCTTTCACGTCTCCAGCTTTTCACTTACAGTTGGGCTTGGGCCACATTTCAATGACTGGTCTTTGGTCTTTTGGTGGAGATCAAGGGCAACCAGAAAGAGGGGTTGGTGGGGAGAAAGGAAGCGTAATTTAAAACAGAAAACCTGAAAGCAGACATCCTCTTTAGTCCAACAGCCTACCCCTCAGTAAAACTCTTAGAAATCATGAATGCCAGAAAAACTTACAATTGTACAGGAAAGCCGTGACAAAAGTATATTTTGAACAACTAAAACTGATGTCCACCCCACACTAAATAGATTGTGCTCTCGGTCCTTAACTAGCTTCACGGTAACAAGCCCTTCTGTACAGAAAACCTCCTCAAGTTGGACTGTTTTGGCTCATCAGATCTCACTAAGAGGCAAATTTCAGAACACTAGCCTGTCTTCAATATTTAACATATAATCCTACCTACATTATCACACCTGCTTTCTCTCTGTTCCAAATGTGAATTAAATAAAGTAGCTGTATAACAATGTACAGAAATAACTACTCCAGAGTTTACAACAGACAAATAAAACCAAAGAACACTGTCCTTACACCATTACAGTCCCCCAAAGACCCATATCCAGACATAAAAATGTAAGGGGAATTTTCTGTACACATAATGAACTCCAACATGGCTTCTTTGGGGTTTATTTATTTTTAAAGGACCAAGCATTTTGAGTATACAAAACTAGTTGGGACACTTTAGAGGGCTTCCACAAGAGCTAACTTTAGCCTGGCAATGGTAATACCCCGGGCTCTCTCCGCAGGCAGTGGAAAGCAGCTTCTCCTGAAGGTAACTCAGGACAGGAGTCCCTGGTCCCCGAATCCTGAAACCCCCTGGTCTGCAACACTCAAGCTAGAACATATGCTGTTATCTGCTTGTAATTCCAGCACACCTACCTATGCCGACTTTGCTGAAACACTCAGCTTTCTTGGAAACGATCCCTCATTCTTTACAATTACAGGCATATCCGTTGCTGAATGTTTTTGCCCAGCGAGCAGAACCTGGATCCCTGGAGCTTGGGACATGACAAACAGCACGGAGCACGTGTCATTACCCTGTCTTCCACAGCAGCACGGCTGCTTTCTGACTTACAAGAAAAATAAATATTTGCTTCCTTCATTTGTCCCAGTAGGACTGGAAGTGTGAAATATTTGCTACAAGATTGGAGATGGTAGCACAATTTTCTATCAAAAGAGAAAGGCTGATTCATGAATAATCTACAGCCACTATCGGCTGAACTCTTAATCAGAACTACTCTAAACAAAATCAAGTCTCTTACATAATTAAAGAAGGGGGGGGCTGTCAGAGGTACATACAGTAGAAAATGTCAAATCACTACTAAAAAAAAATAATCCCTGCTCACCCGCAAACTATCCAATTAAACATCTGACAGACACTGACAAGTGTTATATACCACTTCCACATCAGCTGAATCTTATGAAGAAACTGCGTACTGTAGATCTGTATTTTTAAATGGACTAGCAGAGACTTAACATTTATCCTCACCAGATTTCTTTCTGTTCACAAAGCTATAACCTGAGGCTACAAATATAGCAATAAAACAAAACACATTTGCTCTTATGATATTTTTAATTTAAATGACATCTCATCATCAAATTTCTACCGATTCTTAGGAAAAAAGACAAGTAAACTACACATGCACTACGCTGGTATTGTACGCTACACCAAAAGCCTTTGCCCACATAATTCCTACCTGTAAGTGATTCTAACCTAATCTTTTCGGCACAGCAAGCAACCAAGAGCAAGGTAGGGCCTATATCCGGATCCTCCATCCATACGGGAGCAGTGCACATCCATCTTCAGAACAACCCTTCCCAGCACAGGATCCAACAACGTGGCCAGACTGAGTCAGGAGCTCCATCCCCACTCCACGTTGTGACCCACCCAGTCAGTCACTTCTCCCGTGGTATTTGACACATCTAATGTTCATTTAACGGCCCAAGGGGGACAGGCTGTGGGGCGCTCAGGAGAGCGTAGCAGAAGGGTGACCATCAGTCTCACTCACTGTCCTGTTGCCCTGGGGCAGGCTGTGGTACAGGGATTTGCCATGGGAAGCTCCTAATAAGAAATGTTGATAGATATCTTTTGTATTAAGTGAAATCTCAGCACAAATTAAAAAAAATATATACCCTTTAAGGCATTTAAGTTCAATCATCGAGCCTGTGTTATTAATGTACTCATAAAATTCAGAGAGCACATCACTGCAAACACGGCCAGTGCAAACGTTGCGAAAATCAGAGTTCTGAGGCTGTGAAAAGCATCCAGTTTTCCATCCAGCTCTAACCATTATAGACCACTGGAGTTCAGATAAACTCTATGAAGAGCAGCAAACCTCTTGTTTAGGTGTATGGGATGTGGATCCTGAGATCATCTTTCATTTTCAAAACTACAAAAAAAAAAAAAAAAAAAGAAAGAGGGAACTACTGTAAGGAGCAGGTGTTAGTTATTTTGAATAAAATAGCAATAAATTAATCAAATCTCTGGCTATTTTAGCAAAATTGTGGCCAGCTCCAATAAGACTTCATGTGGCCTGAAAGATAGAAAGATGCTAGAAAGGTGCATAATGGCAACCTGATGTTGAAACTGCCTGTTTGCTTTGCAACACACAGCCGGGGGGGAGAGCAAAAATAAAGGCTTCCTGCTATTTTCCAGTTTCATTAAAATCTTTGTCTTTGGAATGAGACATTAGAAATGAAATGCTTAATATATTCAGTGAAATATAATACAGCTGTTTGCCATGGTGACCTTTTCAGTATTCTGTATTTTATATTTTGATTAGCCATGTGCTGGTAGAAAATCCCTTCCATAGCTTTCGATAGGAGACCTAACTCGTAGCCATGCATGCTTTTGTATAAAGGAAAATAATGCAAGAATGTCAACAGCTAGCTATTTCAGAGCAATAGCATCTCATAGCCAAAGCAGCATTTCCATAAACTTTGCAGAAGGCTCGTATGCAGGTTTTGTAGCACATGGGGAGTATAGACAGGGAGTCTCGGCTCCTGCAACCTTTATGAAAAACTATTGCATCAAAAGCAGTATTAAAGAATGATCAAAAAATACATTTATTGGAAAACAAATAAAGCTACAATGCACTTGTGTTTTCATATTCTTACAAGGAATTTTGAAGTTGGGACTATTTGTACCCGCTTCAGCCTTCTCTACATGCACAGGCACAAAAACAGGTGGATTAAGTATGAGCACAGATCTAAAAGCTGACACTATATGCTCAAAAAAATCAAAATATTCTGCCTAAAAATTGTTCCCGAATAATTTGGGTTTTGGTGTGGGCCATTATGATTACTGATAATAGATAATGGCTTTAAGCTCAATAAATGTTATGATGGAATCAAAGTATTGTGTTTATATCCATTGCAGATGAGTATAGGAAATGGAGATGTAAACTGTACCATAACTATTCTGTTTCCTCTAACCATGCTCAGTAGAAAAGTTTATTACAAAACAAAGCATGTCATTTTCAAGACACTTATATCAAATGCAAAAATAACCAACATAGAAATATTTAAAATAGCGTAACAGTTGTTTCACAAACCAACAGAAGACATTGAATTCGCAGTTCAAATAGACACACCGTTACCGATGGTGACCTAAAATGCTTTTGCCAGTTCAAAACCCGGCTATTCTAAATCTATCACAGAGTTGAGACTAACAAACACACTCACACTTTAAAATGAAATATTTGACAAGTTCCTCCTTATTTACAATCCAAGATTCTGAGCTTAGAGTTGCACCTACAAGGCTGAGCGCTTCCTCGACATGGCAAGAGCATCCAGAGCTCCTGTTGGGTTTAACATGAATTCAAGAAATGAGAATTAGTAGGTAGGTGCAAGAAATTCTGTCATGGACAACTGTGAAGTCACCTGCTAACTGAGAAACCCCGGTTAGTTAGAAGATAGACTTTTAAATCCTCTGCTTCAAAATCTATCACTTCTACTGACATCCCATTCTTTAAATTCGGTTTTCAACAATACTTTATAGTGACATGCTCAAGAGGCTGCTCAGTATTGCATTAAATTTATGAACTTAAATTTATAAATTTACATTTCCCCAACATGGGCAACAGTAGCCCAATACAGAAATTGCCTGGAAAGGTCTATGGCTGTAGTACACAAGAGGGCAGGTAGGGCTTTAAACTGTATAGATCTATGAAAATAAAAACTTGATGTTCTCATCAAAGTTATCATACTCACCTCCACATGATACAAGCAGTCTGAATAATTAGGAAAAGAAGTGAGGTTTTTTGGTTTGTGGTGTTTTTTCTTTTTTAAAAAAATTTCAGTTCATAGATTTGTGTACATTTAAATTCATAACCTTGTTAGTTGCATTGACAAAAGTTTTTCACATTTAATTATATGGCACATGCTGTCAAACTTATAGACCCTTATATAGTGTCACATACTTAAACACATGGATATAAACAAAACTACAATACCTCTGAAAGAAATTCTAATATTGAATAAAAGACTTTCTTATCTAACACGAGACTATATTATGAAGCCACAATTTTATTATTTAGTTTTATTGTTTTAAATTAAATAGAACATAGTGGCTATTTCATCTTGCTGATTTAATAAGTTAATAAAGTCCACTGGCAAACATATATTTGATGTATTGCGGAATACAATAGCTCCTTCTCATGTTGAGGAAAGTATTAAAAAAAAAATCTGCCTAGGAGATGTTGCATCCTGTACTGTACTTGAAGGCAATATTTACCAACAATAAAGATTTAATTCATTCTCTGGCACAGTCTTTTCTCTCAGTTTATTTGTGCTTTGCCTGTATTATGGTAAGTTCTCTCCATCCTTACAAATATGTTCCGCCTCGTAACACTTTCAGGTGTGGCCGTGATTTTTTTTTTTTTTTAAATATTCAATTCAATCAACAGTGCTTTTCTCCAGCAGGCAAAATACTGTAACAGGAGATGCAATAGAGCATTCCTTGAGGGAGGAGCAAGCTAAGTTCTCTACTCCCAGATGGCAAAGGGATCACAGCGCCCAGTTCCCTTGTCTGCTGGCTTCGTACTCAAGCTGTGCCTGGGTCTGCCTTCACGCTATTAGCTAATGAACTGCAGAGGGATGTTGTCATGCAGGTCAGCGTTAGCAGGGGTGTCTACTGTGGCCTGACAGCCACGAGCAGGAGACGCTGCGTTAAGTACAAGCTTTTGTTTGAAGATGATTTATCTGAGAGACAGCACTGCAGAAGTCTGCAGGTGGTTCTATTTTTCTTCTCTTACAATAAGGCAAAGCATGCTGATAACTAAGATAATTAAAATAGGTAAACTTATCAGATGTATCTATGAAGCTTATTTTTACAATATATTGATGAAGTATTTATTTGCATGTTATGGTTTTCGTTTGGGGTTTTGGAGTTGTTTTCTTTGTTTTTCTCATCAAAACACGCAGTAATTTTGAATGTCTATCAGACTAGTAATATAACCTAAAAAGCAGGAAAAATTTTTGGGATGCAGTCTGTTAAATGGCACTGGGTGATCAAATTCTTGTCTGTACAGCCATGATAAAGTTTTAATATACCTAAGCTATGTCTTGGTATCTTCACAGTTAACTAAACAGTTTCATACACATGCTCCACTTCAATGGGGAGCTGAACTTTTCTGGGGTTTATAGTTGAAACTAGTAAAACCATCTAGAATTACATATATAATTTAAAAAATAACATAAAACTAAAAATGGTCTGTCAGAGATTGCTCAAAAATAGGAAGACTGTCTCTCCGCAGATTACAGCAATGTACATCAGCGGTGACTCTGAAATACGAAAATTTGAAAATAAATCTCAACCTGCCTCTGTACCAACTGGCGTTTGTGGAAGCACTGAACACCTCGAAAAGCAAAGCACACCTTGACTGTGAGTTTTCCATAGGCACATCTTAGGGTCTTCATTCTGCACAGTACTTAGTAGGCGATTAAAATTAATCAGTTAGACGAGAGTTGGCCAGAAATGCAAAACCAGACAGAAGAAAGAAAAATAGAAACAGACAGCCTCATATAGGCACATGAGGAAATTAAAACTTGACTGGAAAGGAGCAAAAGTCAATTAGAGAGAAGATAATCAGAAAGAGAATTTGAAACAAAGGCTTTCATTTTCTCTGACATTGATTTTAAAGTCTTGAAGGGACGAGCACACTTTTAATGAATGTTATTTAAAAATAATTAATATATCACAACCAGGCATGTCAGAGAAAGATGAACATTACAGGCTTAGAAGTATTTTCTTCACTCCCTGCAGAGAAGTGCTTGATATGAAGGAAGCCAGAGCTGGAGGAAACTATAAATACGTGCGTGAGATACTTAATAAAACAAGACTATAGACTCCTAAGTTTAGGCGAGATAACACAATACAAACGTTTGCACTTACAGTACAATGACAGTAATAGAATGATATCTGCTCAGTAATCTTCCCAGCAAGAAATGCAATTTGGTTAAGGCAATTTTATGCACATATGATAATTAATTTCTGTAACTCTAATGACTTCAAAGAGGCCAAAATTAAGACACTTGCTATGTACTACTCAGCCCATCAATCAGAAACAAAAAAAGGTTTGGTTCTCAAAGTGATAGGACTGGAGTATGGTTAATCACTATCTCTTGAATGAAAACAAAACCCCAAAGCATCCTGAAATGAAAGAAAGGAGAGGGTGCCGAAGCACGTAGCATCCAGCAAGGTCCCTTTGAAAATCACGTATCTGCCGTACAGTTGCCACCAGACACCAAAGCAATAAACACACTGGTAGGACTGGAATCAGTCACGGAGCTGGATGGCAAATTTGCTGCAAATCACAAGAGATCTCAGCGTTCAGCCCGCATGAAAAGGATAAATGAACTGGGAGGGGGCAAGAAGTGGAACAATTCCAGAGAGCTGAGAATGACTATTTAAATATTAAAAACCAGGAAAGTATCTCTTATAAATAAAAAAACCCCACATAAATCCAATAACCTGACTGATGGGGAGGGCAGTAGATTCTCAGAGCTATAGATAAATAAGTTAAGAATGCTGTGAAGACCACAGCTAATTAGAGTATGCTGAAAAACACATACTCTTATCTCATTCAAGTAGAAATCATGACTTCTGGAATGATCTTTGCATGGGTTCCCGTAGGCAAGGGATCAGGGCCACAGTTTGGGAAGGTGGGGAATATGTGAGATTTTCTTTAATTTTTTTAATTTTTTTTTAACTCCTACCTTTTTACCATTTCCATCATGGCTGCACGATTTGGTTCCACATAAGTAATTATGGAAATGGGCTGAGGAGATGACAGCTGAGATTTCAGAATTAACTGAATATATGCACAAAACCTTTCACTTCTCAGAGCAGACAGCATAGGAGGCTCCCCGTGGAGTACCTGTGAGGCATGAAGAAACCAGAAGCTGAATAAGAAATATGTTTGTAGGAGCTATTGTAGCCCCTTTCCATGCCAGAGGAAAAATTCACCCCTGTGCAAAGGACCAGCACAAGACCCACAGCACCCTTAGTTTCCACCTGAGCCCTTCACCACAGTGCTTGTGGGACATCTCTGGAGGCAGCAGCCCGAAGGCTTGCTTCACATCCCTCCTCCACCAGCACACAACCTACATTTACTAAAGCCAGGCTAATTTCTCCCGCTCCTTCTCTCCTTCCAATCAAATTGTACTTTTTTTATGGAAAACTACAGAATAATCAAGCAGTGCAGATCAACTTATCCAAGGCAGAGCCACCAGATGGAACTGAGCAATGGGCTCTGTACTTAGGTACACACAAAGTTATCCACACCCCGTATTGCACGGCGGTCTCCCAGAGAGAGAGAAAGCTGTAGTGTGGAGCCTCCAGCAGATTACAGGTACCTATTAAAAAGAACTTGTCACTATTTATTTGTGGCCATATAGGGTGCATTACACTCCATACTGCACATTCACCAGAGTTCAACTACTTTCATAGCAAGTCTCTAATTCAAAACATTATCATGGCAATAAGCAGCTACTCTTCCATAGCAATTCCAGTTCAGAACCAGAAGTGTTTTACAGAAGAAATCTTCAAAGTGTCTGTCTTGAAGGGAAACAGAAATCCAAATATTTTAAGTCGGGTCAGGATCAGTTAGTGGACCCACAAGTGTCAAGAACTATGTGGTTCTACACTCCTGTCAGTATTTTCCTGAATTAGGGTCTTAGTATGAGAGCACTCAAGTTTCTCATTAGATCTCACAGTAAATCGTATTGAAATATGGTATCAATTTTTTGTTCTTCTTGAATCACTGTAATAATTTTATAATTAGAAATACTGAGTTTCACAAAGAAATTAAAACCAAGTATCGCACTACTCATTAAAGTAAAATAAAACCAGAATAAAGAGATATGAAATAAACCACAATAGTTTCAGAAATAAGAAAACTGTTACAGAGTGCAATAACATACAGAAAATTGAGATGTTAATACAATAACGGAGGAGACTGGTTCAAATAATTTCCAGTTGTGTCAGATTTTATATTTGAAAAGGTAACTGCTGATGAGCCAGTTCCAGACTAAGTGGGCAATATGGAGTAAGGTACACCTCCAGGGAACAAGTAGCAAATGCTGCATTCGGTGACAGTACCGTGATGGCAAATGTGTGCTGTGAACACAGAGTACAGCAGGCTCTAATAACTGTAAAGGGGGGTGATTAAGAAATGGGCAAGGCTGTGCCTGACACTTATGTATTCCCTGGACTGTAAAACTGGGACTAGTAGCCTTCTGAACTTATATTTTTTAATAGGTAAGAATAGTTTTGTTTCTTCTCTGTGTCTCTCTCAAATCACAAATATTTTGCAAAAAATTTGAATGTAATCAGCAAACTTTCTCATTTTAAAGGCTGTTTCTAATTATTTTTGGGCCACATGGGTTATTTTTCACTCATCAAGTCCTGTATCTACTTCGGGGGGGAGGGGAATATCCTGATGCAACCAAATCTACCAAAACACAAAGTGTTCAAAAAGGAGAGCAAATATTTACTGCAAAGTTCACTGAAAGCACAGCAGACAATATAGTTGTCTTCTTTTAGATATTTGCAGAACTTGGCTTAAAGACCTTATTACCATTTTATAGGAAAGCTAATTTTACTGATAAAGTACTGAACAGGTGTTTAACTAAAATCAGATCTCGCTCAACAACAATAGGAAAAAAAAAAGAGCCCAAATTGCGAAACAGAACAGAAAGAAAATTGCAGTGATTAATGGAAGCACATTCTAGTAAAGAAATAGATTTTAATCATAGCTATTAGGTTATGTGAGTTTATTCTAGTCAAAGAGATAAAGCCACTGAAAAATTTAAGTCGTGTTACATGTCTTGAAGTTTTTATTTTTTTTTCAAGAGACTAAGTGCTAGATGGCAGAAATTTTTTATATGTTAATCTCAAGCTGACAGATACCAAAATAAAGTCACTTGGGTAAGCGGCAGGAGAACATTAATCTCACGTGTAATGAAAGAGGAAAGACGACTCTCAAAGGAAACGCCAAAGAAACGCCAAATTGGAGAAACAAAAATATTTCAGGAAGAATACACACAAACATTTATCCTTTCCTTTCATATTTGCCCAGTATTTCTAACACAGATATACACCAAAATGAAGCTAGATTATTTTCTGAATATCCCGTTCTAGTGCATTGCAAAGCAGCAGGTCAGAGGCACCCCTCTCTGCGTTGCTGTGCGGGTACAGAACTACTCTCCAGCCCGGCGGGAGGGTCCAACACACCGGGGATGCACCCGAGTCACCGCACCTGCAGCGTGGAGACACGCTCTGCAGAGCACAGGTCCAGGATTTGCAAATACTTGCAGAAACTGTGTTTGAGCGAAGCAGAAGGGCCGTACATCACCGCTCCGTGGGCTGCGATCCACTGCAGCTCGTTAGCCTTAACAAAGATCCCAGTCTGCCTGGAACTTTCTCATAATTAGACCATGTATTTTGCTGGATCGCAGCTATGTAATTTAAATGGATCAGTTCACAGAACAACTCAGGTTGAAAGGGACCGAAGCTCCAGAAATGGTTGAAAACTAGATTTTGAATTAGTTTTAGTGGTATCCAACCACCTGTTCACACCCTCACAGCAAAAGGTGAGAGTTCCCCAGAAAAGGGCAGCTGCAGGAGCACCACGGCTTTCAGTGCAGCTGTGGCATGCTTTCTGCTGCGGCACGTCTTCAAGAGGGATTAAGAATGAGTCATGATACTGAACCCTACAACCAAATACTTCTGCAGGCTTTGGGTTGGGTTTTTTTCTGGATTTTTTTGTTTGTTTTGGATTTTTTAAATATTCACAGTTCACTTATCAGTAGTTAACTTAGATTGTTAACCATTTAATTCTCAAATGCACTCTTTTCCCAGGGAAAGTTTGCTTTTCATAAGGATTATTACTACATGCATACATTTGAGATAGAAGAGCAGCTGCTTGCTGCAGAACCTGTCAGGTGAAGTGTAATAATGAATATCTGCCTCCCAAGGTAAAGCTGGTCAGGGTATTAATGCTTCCCAAGTATGTAACAGAAAGGGAAATCTATCTGCAAGACCAAATGGCCTTCAACATAAGTACAGTATCTCCAAAAGATGAAAGTGAGCAGATCTGAGCTTATTAGATACTTGTCAATAACAGGGAAATGCACCTGATACAGTTGACAGCAGGGGAAAAAAAATTACTTTAATATTGCTCACCTCCCAGAAGCAATCCAGTTAGGCAGGGAACAGAAAGATTGGTATGAGCAGCAACGCTACACACTAAGTTGGCCTTCAACTAATTTTCAGTTTCCTATAGAGTACAGATTTTTCATACTTTAGGCAAATAATCACTACATGATATATGCAAACTACCTCTAACACATGTAAATATGCTTTTTGTGCATACAGTACCGTTAAACAATCCCCATCAGTGCCTATGGAATGAAGCTGTACCTAATTTTGCACAGGCATTTGGCAGACTAAGCAATTCAAAAACTTGTACATGAAAGGAGTTTTTATAAGTCCGTTATTATTGTGAGTCCTTTGGTAGCTGCTTTTCACAACCATTTTATCTTACACGTCTTGAGATATTGGATGTCGTCCACTCTTGTCTCTATAAAGGCTCAAAACACTTTTTCCAGTAATCTGGTGCAGAACCTCCTCCTCCATAACTGTTCATCCAGCTCTTTACTAGCTTCTCCTTTCCAGTAGCTTTCTCACTCCTTCCAACACTTTCTGTGCTGTTCCATTTCTTTAACTGGACAAAAAAAACCCCCAAACCACCACCAAACAAACCCAAAAAATCTCACTCATTCTAGACCACTAATTTGTTTATGAGAAAAATTTCACATAGAAATTTTGAAGAGCAAAATAAGACAACTTATTTTTGTTTTATAAGACGAAAGCAGCGTGATTCCTATTTTAAATTTCAATAATTTAAAGTTATAGATGTTTATAAACTATTCACGATAATCTAGTAGATTATGAAGCAGGCATATTGCTAACAAAAAAAAAAATATTTGAGTCTGTTTCACTTTTCACTTTCATAAGCATATATCAGTAACCGGGGGGACACAGACAGGTGCTGCTCAGTTACTCAGCACACTGCTCCAGTATTTACTGCTGGAAAGATAATTCAACAACCCAGAAAACAATGGGATAATAATCAAATAATCTAGAAAAATGATATTTTATATTTCATTCCATCCATTTAATTTTTATTTTTGAAGGCATTTCAAGCTTAAACAACTTGAATGATTCAGCTTTCACCTGTCAACAATGACACTACTTTTTTTTTTCCCCTATTGCTAGGAAGGTTTTACTCTAAAGGAATGTGAACCTTTTGGAATGACTTACATAGTGATGGAATTTAAAGCTGATGCTTAAAACAAGGAAAAATGATTTTAAAATATTCCATTAAACTTAATTACATTTCTTGACTTTGCTTTAAGTGAATTGTGTTTCTTTTTCTGTCAGAAATCTACATTTGGAATTGTACAGTGAACATTCTTAATTATGATCTTGCTCCAACTCAATTGAATTTTTCTCTGTCTCTCTTTCTTTCTTTTTCTCCTGCTGCTAATTAAGATAAATACGTCAGAAGTGTTATTGCTGAAGGGAGAGCTGTAGCAAGTGTCATTGGTCCCTGTGATATTTCCCATTTTGCCATGAGCTGTCACCAATGATTTAGGACCTAGTGCCAAGGATTATATTAATCTTGGTGAAATTAGCAAATGCTCTGTGATGTTGACATCCCTTGGTGCTAAACGACATTCCCCTGGCTGGACCATTACCACTGAGAAAGAATACTCTTTCTTCCTCACAGGATAGCAAATGAGGGCATTAAGTGTGGGATTTTTTTTTCCTCCAGAAAGGAAGAAGGACAAAAATCAAGTGTTAGTTGCTATAAATGTTTAGGCTTTATTTCAGCATCATTGCTGAAAATCTGTGACAGGCTCTTAAAGGATATGGAAAAGCCCATCTGAGGCCAAGGGATGAAGGAGGAAAAGAATCCTATTCTATTTCTGCTTGATAAAGGACCGCTGTTATATAAGTAAATGCTATGCAAGAAAGATTATCTTTATAGCCAATGTACAATAGAAAGAAATAAAAATAGATTTTTCTTCTTTAAAAGCACATTGCATAACTCTTACCTGCAGACAGACATATGCACATGTCCACCTATTGTACATCTTCCTGGATACAGGATTTTCCTAATACTTTCCTATACTGGCTCTGTACAGCAGCCACAGACAAAATCACCTCAAAAAATTCCCCCCCAAAAACTCCAAACCACAGTGAGTTTGGTAGCTAGTGCCTGTGTCATACTGACCAGTGTTGTCTCCTTGCTTCCTTTGTTCACTATCCACTTGTTCCCAGCCTGACCTAAGGTATCTGTAATCTTTGGTTCAGTCTGAGGGGTAGGGAGCTTATTTCAATTCTCCATGTGTAGCCTTGCCCAGCCCAGGAGATATAAATAAACCAGAGCTTTCTTGTGCTTAGGTTAAAAGCTTCATTAGCTAGCTATTAAAATCTGTTTTCTTTGCACCCACGGGCAGCCAAGAGGTCAATTTGTGTGATTTGTTCATCTGTGTGATCATCTATGCTCATTTATACACTCATCTACATGTGTCTAGTGGATATTTCTGCTCCCAACATGGGCTTATTTGTGACCTGACACATGACCAGAGCTACTACGCACGGGACCAAAGACACCAATGCTTGTACAATGCACTAAATAATATTGCACACTTCCAAAGTTGACCCTAAGCCTTTGAATGTGGTTCTTATATGACCTGACAGCTGAATTAAGCTCCAGTGAGCTCAGCTCCCACCAGATCTTTATTCTCACTGAATAAATATGCTCATATTCTTGGAGGACTAGTGTTGAAGCTCTGTCCTTAGAACCACCTCATAACTTCTCCAGAGCTTCAGCTGGTTGCCTGTAAGCATGGGCATTTGCAGGATCGGGGTTTGCAATTGCTGTGCTGATGCATCTTAATACTGCTGTGACCCTCAGTAAATTCTACAGTTTATGGATTTGCTGCCACTGCAATTTAAAAGTAGACAGTTCTCAGCAAGGTTGAATTAACATGTGTCAGCACAGATTTACACAAGGATAGCTGATAACTTCCTGGCAGGGAAGGAGGAGAAAGTTATTTTTAAATGAAAGCCTGGAAGTTGTAAGGAAAATGCAGAATCAAGGGAGAGGTGCAGACACCCTTTCAGAAGGAACACAGCACCAAGTCTCATTTTTACATTTCTGATTTTCCTCAATACGACATCAGGAGGGATTCTGTTAGTTATTATCCTGCCAATACAGCCCTCCATAAAAGACAAAAAGGCTGTTCCTACAGTTACAGGTAACTCAACTGTCATCTGTATAAATTGTTTTCTGCTTCACATCTTTAAGAAACAATCTTGAATTATTCTGCATTTTAATATAAAATAGCTGTTTCTAAAAAAACCTCTACATGTAGTTGTAACAATACACGATCTATCATAAAAATACAAAACACTGTAGTACTTGAATAATGCTGTATTTATTAGGAGCCTGAATAAATGGATTTTTCAAATTTTTGCTGGGGCTTTAAACATATAAACATATATAAAATAATGTCTATGTAAATGCTTCAGAATGTGACCATGAAACTTAAGTTAAAGCAGATGCATCATGTTTAATAAAAAGTATCAGAGATGATGCCATGCTCTCACTTAAATTGTCAAATAAGACTACATATGGTATATGAAATTGTTTAGCAAGAGACCCATGATCTATCCTATAGAGTTTATGTATTCTATTGACTAGCTGTTTGATTTTCGCTTAAAAAATAGTTAACATGAAATAAAACATCTCTCGCCCTATTTACCGCTTTCTGCTATGACTGATTAAAGATATTACATTTGGTTCCTGAGTACCTTAAAGCGAGTGATGATAATTCTTTCTAGCAATACTGCTTTAACTCAAAAGAACTGATTCTTCACAGCTTTACATTAGCATAGAAGAGAAAGCTGTTCAAAAAAACCCAAGCGTTCAGGGACATTCACATACAGACGCAAATGTGCACATCAGTATTTAAACTTGAAGTAAACATGGATGACAATACGTATGCAGAAGTGTTTGAAAGTATAATTATCCTATTGTCACACTTCTTATTTTCAGTGGAAAAATGTGTGGTGCAGCTTTTATAATTCCTGGTCAAATATGAATGAATGGATCATGTAAGATTTAGATTTTGGGAACTAGGTGCTGTTGGAATAAAATTTCTGCCTAGGAAAAGGAAAATATTCTCCATAGAAAATAAATAATAGTGAAAAAGACCTCATCATCTGGGGAGGAGGTTTAGGAGCTGGCTGTCTGTACTGAATCTCTCCACCAAATCCCATAAGGAAGATACTCTATAGGATCTCCATCCATTAGATAAGACCACACTCCACTACGATAGGATTCAGCAGATAAAATTCCCGGTCATGGGTTACATCCTCAGAACATGTCACCATAATACTGGAGACAATTTAAGATTGACTGATGAGATACCCTTACTCTTCTGTAGAGCCATATACGCTCCCTAGAAACAGCCTCCTAAGATTTCTGAGCAGACAATTTTAGGAACTGCAGCTTTAATCCTTAGCCACTTGGGAAAAAAACCTCCTATACATTTTTCTTCTGTTCAGACTATTGATGTTACTTACATACTTCAATCCCAGACTACTCCCGCTCCAGTGGACAGAATATAGGAGGCAGTTATGGGACAAGTCACTTTTTGCCAAGGTTAATGCCAGGACATCAACAGGCTTTTGCAGAAAATGCTCACATTGGTTTGGCAAACGTTTGCAGTCCTGGTCAGCATCCTGTATTATCTGAGTGGTGAAAGCAGTTAGATACTGTCAGATATAAACTGTATGCACAAATGAGTAAGAATAATTGTCAGTTGTTCTTCTAAAGGTTTATCAAAAATGTATTTAAGTATAAAGATTTCTTCCTTGTTCTTGCATAGGAATTAGAGGTGACTAGAAGTTTCTTATCAGGAAATTGTTTCAATTACCCAGCAAAAGCTTTGCAATAAATAGCACATTTCTGTAGAAAGGAAAATGGATTCTGAAGCAGGATGAGGAAATAAAAAAGGAAAAATTCACCAATATATGAAGTTTTTCCAATGTCTGCAAGTGAGATTAAAATACTCTCTAGTAACAGTTGACACACAAAGACATTTAAAATGTGCTCAACTATTGCTATCAACATAGCAGGAGCAAAATGCTTTTAAAAATTATGCTATTTCTTATCTACAATTTTTGTTTTGAGTCCAGTTGTGAACAAGACATTCCATCAATCATTCCACCAGAAGGAAACTCTAAGTGAGCTTGAAGACACTACTCTGATAAAAGGGTCTCATGTTTCATTCATAACATTAATATTTATACTTAAGCTGTCCTTGTGCCCATGGAAAGTAATTAAGGCAACTAAAAGCTATTAGAAAATTCAGTTTATTTGAGAAAGTTTGTCAGCTTCTATTATGTTTTATTTGTGCAAGACTGCAGCCATCATAGAGGAACTCAGCTCACGCTGCCATTCTTGAGGTGCAAAAGTTTAAAAGATACCAGTTATCTCAGGGGCTACATGTCCGCGTGCAAGCACACGCAGGACAGCTCCTGCAGAGGCAATGATGTGCATCATCTTTAGTCACTGATTAGGCTGCACTAACCTGGGTAGTAGCTAATTCTTTAGCTTTCTCAACATCAGTCACTCGTAATTCTCGTAATTCAAGTCAGCAGCAGCTTGGTGAGCCAGCTCATTCTCCTATTAGTCTGCAGCACGTGCCACTGTTTCACGAGCAGCACGCAATTCACCGAGCGAGATCAATACTATTGATTGCTTACTTAGGGGGTGCATCAACAGTCACTCCCAATGAGGCCAAATCTACCTCACTGCAGCAGCACCAAGTCCAGCTCATTCACAACACAGCAGTACAATTTTGATGCCTTGAGGCACCGAGTTCGTAGATTTAAATTCTTCTGGCCAGCAGCAAAACATGCTCTAACACAGGCACTCCCATTAAAACAACAAATAAGATAATTCTAATGATGCTGAAACACTGATGAGTTGATGATTACTATCAAGGGCAACTTGCTTTTCTTATAGATTAAAACCAGAGAAATTACCTTGCATGCCTGTCGGGTCTGGATCCATTAAGAGCAGTAGTATGCAAACTCTTTCACTTGGGTTTTGGATTGTCCAGCTATCAACAAGAACCTAGAAACGTTTAAAGAGTTCTCAACCAAAGTCCAAATGTAAACTTTGCAAAGCTGAGTGTGCTTGAACAGGGAAAGCTGGAATGATCTACTGTAAGAAGTAACATAGAGAGTTGGGGGAAAAAGAATCAATTTGAGACTCGAACCACCAACTACAGCTTTCAATGTCAGAGCTATACTGTAATGTTTTTTAGATTCCAATTATCACAATCAGGAGAGGGGGAAATTTCCTAAGATTCATCATTGCATTTTCATTCATAAAAAGGGCAAATCTCTTGCTGATTAACTTTGTTCTGTGATTGATGCTGTGGTGATGAGGCACAGTGAAAGAGGGTAAATAAATACAATAAATGGAATGAAAATTGGTTTAAAGCCCCTACAAAGAATTACCAAGTGACATTTATGATTGTCACAACATATTTGTGGTTGCAATGCCAGGTTTTCTTTTGCTGTTTGAGTGCTCTCTTCTTCCCTTTACAAGCATCATCTTTCAGAGTTGCCTAACTGAAGTTCACAACAAAGCAGTACCACTGGATAAAGCCTGGCAGCTTTGTTTTAATACTGGCTTTGCTCTGCAAAGACTAGATGAGCCCAAAACTCCACACAAGTTCCACCAGGCACAAGCTCCACAGACCTGAAATGATCTGAAAAGTTCGAGAAACATCACGTGAAGCGATAGAACTGAGTTTCACAAGGCAGTGTTTAAAAGTTGCTTCAAACAACAGCAAAATGGAAAGAAAGAGAAAGAGAGAGAGAATGACAACAAAGGAGATGCTGGTGAAGCATCTGCCTACCACTTCAGTGACTTCGTCCACATCAGTTTGGGATACCCAATGATTTTGTTATTAATTGCAGTCTAGAAAAACTTTCTACTCCAGGAAGACATTGGTAAAATCATCAGCTGAAGTCGCATGAACAAATGATGGTGATGGCCCAGCCCAAGTGTTGCACTCTCAACTTTCTTTTGTACCAAAAACATGTTACATATCTGCCTTCATGAACAGAAAGCAAGAAAATGGACACAATTCATGAGGTTATTGGCTTAATTTTAATGGTAGTAATCAAATGACAGACAGTAAAGAAGAATAAGCCCCATAATTTATTGTTAGGCATTTTAAAAGTAGTAGTAGATGGATACCTAGAACCTTGGGGTCATTTGCAAATCTTAACAGGCTACACAGTCCCAAACAGCCTGCAGCAGCCTCTAGGACTTGTTCTTTACAGAGATTAACAAAGCCCCTAGCTGCCTTTCCCTCCCTCCTTGCCTCTCCTTCCAGGGCACTGGGGACAGGTAAAACACAGAACTCGAGTAAAATGCATAGACAACAGATGTACAAAGGGACTCGGAAGAGGAAAGATACTGTCTTTCATCTGGGATTTGAGTTTGAGTGGACATCAGAGTTGTGCAGCCTACCTGCTGGGCTGGCACAGCAATTAGTTAATACTAATGAATAAGTAGAGACACTGCCACGTTACTTCCCATATTAGTGATTCTCTAGGGTTGAGTATATTTTCCAGCATGTACCCTTCAAAAAATGTTTCTGCAGCATTTGGGAACAATTGTAAACAGCATTAATGGAGCAAAATGAAGGTTAAAATACTTTATAATTGTTCTAGGATGTTGTGACCACTTGTGAAAAACAACATTCTAAGGTTTGTACCTCTAGGGAAAGGGGAGTCCTCAAAAACCTGATCAGTAGTAGCACAGAGAAAAAACAAGGGGAAACCCATTAATTCTACAAACAAAAGAAACATCAGAGTTTGGAGACCAAATTTAATGGGCAACTCTGATACCAACAGCATATTGAGTACTTAAACTACAAAGTGCAGTAGCTACATGGCCAGTCATGATAATGCTTCTGAGCTGTCCTGCAAGAGCAAAATAACCTTATGCAATGGTTGTATCTGTTATCTGCAAGATAGCAAGTCCTGCAGATCTTGAGAACTTTAATTACTTAAATTTACTGCTTATCAATTGCATCAGTGAAGAGCTGTAAAGCAGCCTGGATCGACTTGTAAAGTCATCTCTATGCAACTCATTCTCAAAGAACAATGACAGCTGCTTCTGCTTTGGCTCTGAGAGCAGCTTTATCTCACTTTAGTTCTTAATGATTTCTCCTTTTGTAATATTTTTACACAATTCAACAAAGCCTATGGTGCTTTTACTTATCCCCTGTGATGCAGCGCACAATCACAATTATGAGCTCTATCATGATTGCAAAATATAACACTTCAATCAAGTTTCTGGTGTGAATAATTTTACTTCCATAATTAACATTTTTCTCCTCAGAAAATGGCAAATATTTAAGTTCTTTGCTTCTTTGTATTTTTTTGCAAATAAACCAATTTGCTGTAACAGGTATGAAAAAACCAATACTTTTTTCTTTCTTTAAATAAAGTTAAGAAAATTTAATCTGTTTCACTTACCATATTGAAAAAAAAATAAATCATAAAATACTACTAAGCAATAATCCGGAACAGGCAATGAAGTTTGCTTATTTTTCAAACAAAATACTCAAAATGAAACTCTTCAATTCTAGTCAAATAGACTGGTTATTTCACCAAGGAGCAAAATAAAATATTGTACTACTTTGATTAATAAGATTAGACTTAGTCATAAAATAAAATCTGTATTCCACAGGTAATCCAGTCATTTCAAAGTATCAAATCAGTATGAAAAATCTGAACTGGAATTAAGTTATCCGAACAATTTCTTGGTTGATCTCAAAAAGCATAAAATGAAAGCAAGAAATTCTAAAGGTATTATTTTGACTTTATTCTGCTGAAAAATCACAGTGCTTCCTGAAAACATTTTTTATTTGATGAAATTGCTATTTTTGATCAAAACCAGTTGTTAAAATTTTCAGCCAGCTCCAACAAAGATGTTTTCAAATATGTTCTCTGCTATTAAGTTCATTACTTTGATTTTATAAGATGATAGATAGTAAAATTTAACAGATAATTATTTAAATTAGAAAGCCTTTAAAAAACTTAAATTGACATGCCATCTTGGAGTAGGATGAATATTTTCAGCTTATTCTTTTGAATACCATCCACTTTGCCGTTCAGTTTAATGTAACTATCAAGCAATTAACATACCACTCTGATTATTCTGAAATTTTCATTCATTCTACCAGACTTCTGCAGAAATGTTCATTTACTTTACAGATTACATTAAAAGCCATTATATTTACCATAGAAAAGACTAGTAGAGACCAAGTCTTATATTGAGAGTACCATTAGAGTTCAACTAAATGCTGCTAATTATTTTAGCAACAGTAATTACTATTTGCAACCAATGTGAAGGGTTTAATAAAATCATAGAATTCTACTATTTTAAGAGTAATTGCAACACATCCATCAAGACATCACAGCCAGTGGGTCCAGTATGGTATTTGGGCACTAATCTAACTACCTCTTCTGGTGACCTTCCCAGTCCCACAAGTCTTACCAACATCTAGTTCTTCCCTGACTCTATCTTCTGCCCTTAGCATGGGGTTCAGTCTTTGCTCTGCTTCCAATCTTGACATTGTCAGTTCATAAGACTTAAATAAAAGAAACACCAAATAATCTCCTGCACTACCTCCTTAGATTAACTACAAATGTGAAATAATTATGCAATTATTAATTAATTAAGAGGTGTTTGTACTTTAGGCATACACAGATCAGGAAAACAGTGTCAATACTAAAGAGAGAAACTCTCAGAGAAGAAGCTGAAACATATGCATTGGTCTTATAGATAAACCAAGAGATAGTTTGAAACACACATTGATTTGGTCTTCTCACCCTTACCTATTTAAAATGTGATACAAACACAACCACCTTTACCACAAAATGACAGCCTGAGAGAGGCACTTTTGCCATCCACAGCTTCCAGAAAAGGATACCTAGGGGGAGTTTTAGAGGTAAGCAAGACTCAGAGGATGAATGTTGCTTTCCAGGAAATAATTCTGTGTGAACAGATGTGTTTCCCATACATATGCACAGAGGACAGACTGCTCACTGTGAAAATGTAATTGTGAATACACCACATAACGTCTCTGAGGAAAATATCTTCTTCCCCTCCAAACATTAGACACTTAAATGAATGCAACTTGTGTTTAGAGAAATTGAGAAACTTCTAAAAAAAAAGTGGAACACCTGAAAAATCAAAACATTTATTTAGGTGTCCAAATTTATGTTTGTGAAATCTGAGATCAGGCTTGATGATTTTTCCTCCCCCTGTTCTTAAATAATAAGTAAGAACAAGGAAAAGTACCTGAAAAAGAGAAGAACTGTCCATTTCTCATTTCCTGCAACTCTGCTCCATGAAGCAGCTACCATGCTTTCTGATCGCAATTAAAACACAAATGCAATGCATGTTTTACTCCAGCTCTATTAGGACAGAAGAGCATGAGAAACATCCCCTTAGGAATACTGACTGGAAAAGAAAAAAAGCTTCAGATATTAAAATTTTATTCTTTAAAATCAAAACCAGTTTCTAAAAATTCTTTTTCCCCCCTTTTTTTTTTTAACTTGCAAACTTCTTTGCAAAAACACAAGCATATTGTTACAACCGCAGCTTATGGTACAGTGTGATTTTACCTTTGAGACACAGATTGTCATTGCTCTAAGAAAAGAACAAACGGTCTAATTTTCAGAAGAAGTGAACACACAGAATTTCTGCTGAAGTCAAGTATAGCTGTGGGCACTCCAGATCTCTTGAAACAAAATATATCATGCTCAGCCATTGTTCACGGTGTTTTGCCTATTTATGCATAAACAAAAAAAAGAAAAGGGCTATTCCCATAGGATGGACTAGTTTTCTTTTTTATATAAAAGAGAATGTTCAGGTTTTTTAATTATTTTGTGTGAAGAATAGACACTTTGCCAAATTCCAAAGAAAAGTCAAAATTCCCTCGAGTACAGTTACCTGAAAGAAAGATTGAAAATAAACCACTCACCGTCATTCTAACTATTCAGTCAAAAATAGGAAAAGATAACACTGTTCAAATCCTGCCTCTGCCCTTAACAGTGGCTAATAACCATCGCTCCGCGAGGCTGAGAGAAGGCGCTGGTTAGAGCCCCCCATACCTCAGCCTGTGCTTGGGACTGGGCGGCGGATGTTCAGATCTGCACACCGCAGCCTCGGCTCAAGCGCCAGCTTTTGCAACTAGCACCTGCAACTCTCATCTTTCCCGTCAGCCAAGCACAGATGCAGATACATACTATTCACTGTCTTACCAGATCAGACAGCAAAGCATCAGTACAATTATTGCAGTTTACACCTATTTTTAAGCGTTATTAAAGCTGGGAGGCTTTTTACCATGACCCACATATTCCTAGAAACAGTGTCTAACCAGGGCACAGGTTAATCTTCAGTAAGTAATCCATGTTCCTACAAGGTTGAATAAAACAGAAGATTTGAATTTTATCTAAAATAGCCAGATAGAATCACTAAAACCAGAAAATATTGAATTGGATCAGTGACTATCTCTTGAAAATTCACACAACATAATAAAAAGATTTATCTGAACATTAAATAAAAATAATAAAAAAAAAAATCACCTGCAATATTTTATAAGATGATTTAAGATGAATTGGTAAACATGATTTGTATTCACGTTCAGCTGCTTGGAAGTATGAAGAACACGTGCCTTATTTTTCTTGAGGAATCCAACATGATCTACTGGGGGCAGGGGAAACACGAGCACCCCCCACCCCCTCGAGCAGGGCTGTTCAAGGTGGGACAAGAGAAGGGGCACCATGGACTGAACAAGATACAAGGGGAGAAACCAGGCTACTCAGAGGAGCAAGAGGGATTCTCTGCCTGCCTTGCTTTTCCTTGCCCACCTGTCTTCGCTTGCCACCTCAGAGGAGCCCATGCTTTACCCTCTTTTAACGCAGAGGGATGTCGAGGCAATTCTTCACATCAGTTCTGGCATCATTCCAGGTTGGCAGCAGGGAACAATGAAGACTTTTTAAAGATCTGTTTATTTGTTCAGTTGGCATAAAATGATGATACAAAGCTAAAAATAAATGCGTTGAGAGCGCCAAGTATAAAGACCGCAGATAGTGTTCTGCTGTAAACTCTTGACTGGTGGAGGGTGTCAGGGGAACGGTGCTGTTGCCCTCTCAGCACCACGGTACACAGTATTACTCACTGTTACAAGGAAACAGGGAGACAAGGAGTGAAAGTCTGTCTCCCTCACTGCCATGCCAAGGAGACCATACAGATTAGACGATGCTATTGTAGATTAACTGCCATTCTCTTGAAATAACAGTTTATAAAATGCCATAAATAAAACAGCTTCTCAAAAGAGAGTTGATAATATAATGTAATGACACTTTTACAGCTGTTTGTTGCTGGCATGTACGGTTGTGCATGAAATTCAAATGCTGGGTGGATATTAAAAAGAAGATCGAAGAGACCTGTGTAAGAAAACACAGCTTCGAGTCTGCATTTTAAGATGCTTATGAAATTACCATCACAGTCTAAGGAAAGGCTGTCTCCCCGCCCATCACCATCCGTCTGTTGTCCCATGTCGTTTCCCTCCCCCCACCTCCCCCAACCAATTAAAACAGAAAAAGATAGACAGGACTTTCATATATGCGGGATCATCACATTGCAATAGTTTGTCATTTAAAAGTGTTTACTAAGTTGCAGTCAAAGCCTTCCAGGAATAGGTGCCTTTCTTGCAATATGAATACTACATCATCATCATGTCTCTGTTCACCATTGTCATAATCGCACTTCCTTTGATTTTAGGACCTCAAAATTTAAGTCATCCTGATATCTAAGAGAAAGTATGAACCAGTAAAAAAAAGAAATTTGAAAAATACTGTTTCCACAAACGTCCGTAGTTTCCTTCTTACTAAAAATAATTATGTCCTAGGTCTTCTAATGGTCTCAAAGCCATTTTGTTCAGAAATAGGAGCCCTGATGTTTTATTCTGGCCAATGTTTTATTTTAACAATTGTTTAATTTTAAATAGCTTTTCCAAAGATTATCTGATTTGATATCTCCAGACACCTACCACTTCCTATATTGCTAACAGGCTCACTGCATTCTCACTTTGGATTGGCACTGAAGTGCCTATATGTAAGTATGGAGATGCCTGATCACCTATATTTGGACTGACATTTCAGATAACAAGCTATTCACTTAATTCATGGAGAAGAACCATCCAGCCCAACAAATCACTACAAGCAGAAATTGTAGGTGGTTTATAACACATTTGTTAGATATTTTCTGAAGGATCCGGGTCAGTACATATTAGCAATTAATATGGAGGTGGGTGTGAAATGCAAGTGGGAAATCAAAATATTATTCAAATCAGAAAAGCACAAGTCAGTACTTGCTTTATTTCATAGTATTCCTGGGGGATTGCTGAAGTTCATTGTATTTTCACTTTCCATCTTTACCCAATGAAAAGCTCAATATTAAATCAGTTCTAAACTTTTTTTTTTTTTAATCCTGAGAATCCCAAAGTGTTATTGTTAGAAACTTCTGGAAGTTTTTTTTTCTTTTTTCTTTCTTTTCTTTTCTTGTCATTAGTGTGGGTGAGGACTTTCTGTCCACAGAGCTGGAAGGTGTCATCCTCTGCTGATTGCTTGGCTTCTATAACCATTACAGTGCCACCTAGTAATCTTTCACATGGCTATCGTGCGAAAGAGGATGCCACATACAGAAAGATTATTTGCAAGGAGTAAGGAAACTGAGCAAAATGGTACTTGTGCAGAAGCGCTTGTAAAAGAAACCCTTAATTTTATAGCTAGACATTAGTTCACATGATATGTAGCAATGGAAACTGTCACCTCAGTATATTTTCCTCCATTACTCCATTTGCTTTCATAATGGAAGACTTTTTTGTAATAACAACTTCAGATACCTCTTCTCTAGGGTGTTGATTTTTCTCTCTGCATGCTAATAAACTCGGTAAGCTAAGTCTAATAACTGAACTCACCCAGAAATGTGCAAAAGTAACAAGAAAGGTCAGGTCCTAATTGGGATGTGTTTGAATAAGGATGGAACATGCAGTATACGTACCCTTCCAGAGGCTGACAGGAGCTCAGCGCACACGGAGCGCAAGCCTGACGGGTATGGATACCTTCCCCTGTGCTATCCCTGGAAATCCCTTCCTTCCAACCCATCCCCTTTCAGTTATTAGCTCGTGCTATGAACATGTACAAATACGAACTGGAAGGGCAATTTACTGGAACTTTGAAAACACAGACATCAGGGTTTAAATCTGATAAAGTGAGCTCTGCATTCAGTTAACTTCTTGCTTGAGGCATGTCTGATTTTCAATGATTAACTATTGCAATGATTTCTACAGTTCGGCATTTCCCAAGAGATGAGGGAGCAAACACTCCTCACTGCACCGTGCATAAGGAAAGTGACGTCTTGTAACTGCCGGCATCCCTCTCCCTTACGCCTTGAATTACACCCTACTGAAAAGGCACAAATGCTTTCAGCAACGGTGCAGATAGCAGCTAATGCAAAACATCAGCAAAGACGTACTTTTATCTTGCTATAGAATGTGAAGACTTGCAGAACTTGATTTCCAAAGGGGCTGAGATGGTAATCAACTCACATCCATTTACACTGCCCAGTTATGAACATTTCTGTTGTGCCTTATTGAGATAGAGAGTAATTTAGCAGACTCCAGATCACTGGTTCAGAGGTCTGTTATTTAGTACTAGTACTTAAAAATACATTTGTGTTGAACATTTCTGTTGGATCTGAAGTCTGAGAGTGTGGTCCTGCTGGAAAGGGCCTTGCAGGATTTAAATTGATTTTTCAGATATATGTGCCTTCTCAGCTAATTTATATTTTCTGCCTGGTTTGCTTAAGGGCTTTAATTCAGTTACTGTGCAGCGTGCTCCAGAAGTGTACTGTTTGAGGCTATACAACTGCATCATGTAGAGGAGATACTATCTCCAGTTCCCCTCTCTGCTGGGAGCTGTTTTACACTGTTAGTACCACGAGCTCCCTCTGCTTTGCTCATGGGCTGTTTAGTACATTAAGCCCACCTGCTAGGTATTGCAGAAGAGCCAAGGAGTCACAGGATTTAATTGGATAAGCCATACAAAGTTAAAGCTTGCCTAGACAACTGCCAGCTCCTGCCCTCAGACATATTTCCCCCCTCCTATCCTGTTTTTCCCTAAAGTCCTAAGAATCCCGATTGTAAATCATGATCACTACCTCAGCTATTTGCTTCTGGGGAGGTTTGTTAACTCTGGCTTTCTAATCTAGTTGAAAGAGCCAAGCTAATCTTCTGGTCCGGTGCAGGGCGATTCCCACACACTGCCAGGATTATTCAATTTTTAGAGCTTCAGGAACTAGAGACTGGACAGCGGTTTTTTTCCAAGTTCAATTTTTACGCTAGATACATACTGTCAGCTTCAGAAAAAACCCAACACATTGTACCATGTCTGTCCACCTGCTGACCTAAATGTTTGCCATTAAAATAAAATTAAAAAAAAAAAAAAAACCCTCAAAAAACCCACACAAAAAAAACCCCAACACTCTAGCACTTTTATGTGACAATTGTGTCATAACGGCACAGGAGCTCCTGTAGGTAAACGTCAACATTTCCATTACCAACTCAGAGAAGCACTGATATGAAATTAGCTGACTTCTGGTCATGGAGCCAGCTGGTACCCCTCACTCTCCAGCATCAGTGGTCTCAGCAGATGCACACTGGACTCAATGGATTTAAAGATTTACCTTTAAGCTCCCAGCCAGAGCACGGCTCCAAGCCCAGCCCGTCTCCAGGAAGTGGGCACTGCCACGGTCTCTCCAGCTTGGTGGAAGGCCTTCAGGATCCAGAAATAGCACAGCAAGCTGTTTGACAAGTCCTGACTTTGCACTTCAAATATTATCAATATTTGGCAGCAAACTTCATTTAATTAACAATCTCTTACTTTAAAAGCAGATATATTCTTCTAATGAAACAACAGTTCTGCTGCTTTGAAGAATTCAGAGCAGATGAAGCTGGCACCTAATGATAATTCTAAGAAGTTTCATTGCACCTTCTTGGCGAAGCTGTTCAAAAGCCCCGTTTCATTCCTCTCTCTGATCAGTGGATTGTCTGCTGCTTTCAAGCTAGAATATGCATTTTGCTTTTTGATGATGCAATGAAGAAGTTGATGTAAATAAGTAAAAGGCGATGTCGTTAGAAACCATACTTTTAGAGAAGGAGGAACTCTAAGATCACTTTGTAGGAAGCTGGGAAGTCTCTAAACTATATCATGGCACACTTTCATAATGGAATCTAAGATATATAAAGTGTCAGAGATTAAGGTTTCAAAGTTAAAAAAAAAACTATGCAATTTGTAAAAATGTTTGTGAGAGATTATGCAGCAATATTGCCATGTTTTTTACTGTCATTTAGTGTGTCATTAAGACATTTGAAATTCTTCCTTAGTCTATCCATCGGCACTGTTATCTCCAGCATGGCAGGAGCCTTGAAAGGGATAGCAAGATAGCTCTGAGGTACTGGAAATTCTCAAAGACACACAAACAAAAAAACACCCACTAAAACCCAAATGCCAAACAATAGCTATCATCAGAGAAGTAAAACAAGTCTGGGTTTAAGAAATCCTGCTCATGAAACGCTGCTAAGCAGCGATACACCTTCTGCTCTTTAACATTCAGCTTTCAATATGGATAAAAATTCATTAGAGTCTAATCTTTTTAGTAAATTAAATTATCACAGGTTTCTCTCATAATCAATGTGGCAGATGGCTTAGTTTTCCTAGATGGATGACAGCATTCGAAACATTTTAAGAGAGTCATATAGTCACACATAAAGCTCTAGCACTCTTCATCTAAAATAGTTTAGATTTCCTTTACAAGCTGCTAATAACTTCTCATAAAATTAAAGAAATTAATTATTAGCAACTAAAGGTAAATTACATAATGTAATTGTAATTGTTATTACATAATTGTAATTGTAATTCCAGTTTGATCCACATTAAAACTTCCATCTTGGTATTGATTTCTCTTAGGCTCCACATACAGAGTTGATGTTTAAAAAATAAGCAAGCAATGATTGGTAATGAATTGACACTACATTGAAGTGGCTTAAATTCTTCATCACCACCCACAAAATTTTGCCTATACTTTAAATAGTTACAATTATTCCAACAGAGTCATAAGAGGTGTTTTCTTACCCACCCTTTGGAATAAACAAGTTTGAAATCAAGCTAAGTTAAACCATAGTGGAAGGTCTCAGAGGCCAGCTCTACAGTCACTTCCCAGCCTTTTAGAGCAAGTTCAAGCAATTAAACTGTGAAACATGGTTCCTCAAGACTATCCTCAAGATATTCTGTGTGTATAAAGCTGATGCAGTTTTCAACTGCAGTTTGTTAAATCTGAGTCCTAATGCCAGAAGAGGATACAGACCCGGCGATCTGCTCAGAGCGGCAAATCCCCCTTCACAAAAACGCTCCTGTAAGTCACCTGCCACGGACGGGGCGGTGGCTGGAGCTGCCTCCCCTTTTCAGTTACCTCGTGCTGCGGTAGTACGCAATGCAAAGCACCCTCTGTTCATCTCAAGAGCACAGAGGTACAGCTCTGTCGTGCAAAGGCTTAGGATGGAGAGGGCTGGGGGGAGAGGGGAGAAGTGAGGGTTAACTTGCATCCTGTCAGTTCAATGAGGAGTTTGAAATAAACTGGTTTTCACCTCCTCAAGTAATAGATTCTCAGAGTTATGGTAACACCAGGATTTGCGTAGACACCAATATATGAGAGGAGAGTTTAATTTTCAGCTTTTACTAGAAAATTTGCTAATTTGCCATACTTTCTTCTCATGGGTATTTGCTTTATAGTTCAATAATGTCAGGGCACAGGTCAGTCACTAGTGCTCTGCAGAACATTTACCATGAGACTACTAATTAAATTAAACAATTTATGTAATCTCACTTTCCAGTTCTCAACCTTAGCACAAAGGCAAAGCAAAGAGAAAGAAATTAACTTCAAAACAAATGCCTCATAATTAAAGTTTAATTTTCATAAACATGAAGAAAGTTAACAGCATTCACTATCCCAAATTAAGAAGTCAGCCTATTCCCTTCAGTGCACACATGCACATCAACCATTAAATTTTAATGTTAATGCAGTGCTAGCAGTTCTCACATGCACGGACTCTAATCCTCACTCCAAGAATCATCTGCTCCAACATGATCCCCTCTACCACCATTCAGTAAAGTTTGTGGACCCTTTACACTTGAGGGGGAAAAAAAAAAAGAAAAAATCAAACATGGTTCAGTTAGGTTGAGCAGAGATAAAACACACCATTATTTTTAACCATTAATTCAAATAAAGAGCCAGTCTGCATCAGCAACACTCATTTGCATTTCTTGCTTTCTGAAACAGTTTTGTAAGCAGAGAGATTAAGCTACTTAGAACAAAGTTATTAAATGACAGAAACAGGAGAGCATCTCTCCAAACCACAAGACTACAATGTAAAATTCCGTAGGTCCCCCACACTTGGACTACAAGTACTGCCCGTGCAATGTGTGCTGCCAGAGCAGGATATTCTCGCAATCAAAACACAGCCCTCAAAAGACTGTACAGCTCCTTACTGCAGGTAAAACTCCTGTACAGCTCCTTACTGCAGGTATCACCTGCTTAATCAACCAGGTCATGACAGGATGAAACCAGAGTAAATCCACCAAATGCATTTTTCCAGAAGGGCAGTTCTTCTAATATGCTCACCCGCTGTAACTTTCCAAATCAATATAAGTAGCCAGACATAAAGCTTTTTGTTGCAGATAGAGCCTTACCTTCCAGGTCAGAGCCACGACTGTGACAGAAGTGAAATACCAAACAGCAGAGGAGAAGCAGAGTTGTGCAGAAACATTTTTCTTGTTGAATATGGACAAGTTACATACATTCGGCACAGGCAGCCAAGCCAGCCTGCCTGAGTAGGAAAAGCTGGATTCAATTAAGCCACAACTTTTCTTGCCTTCAGTTTCCAAATCTGTAAAGACGGACCGATAGCAACCCTGACCCCTTCACAGACCAGAAGTGCAATGGGGGTTGCCCAAAGCTCTGAAATCCTCAGGAGGTTCCTATTACGATACAGAATTGGGGCAATGAAATCTAAAGATAGTTTGAAGATTTCAACAGTTTTTCTTTTAACTGGAATTAGGAGACAAACTGAGAACTGCCTTATTTTTGTATATGGTATGAGCCTCAGGTTTGTGGATCACTGCTGCGTGAACATCAGGCTGCTATGAGACTCAGCAAGGATCAGTCCAAAATGAGAGTTTTGGTTATTATTTTTCACTATAAAAGATTAGGAAAATGGCCCTCCACTAAAGAAAAAATAACTTCAAGCCAAAAAACCATAACAAGTCCACTAGGAAAAGTTGGAACAAAGGTCAAAATACTTACATCATCAAACAGTTTAGAGGTTTTTATGCAAGAACAATAAAACAAGTGACCCCACTAAACCTGACATAAAATTTACTTATTTCAATGAGTCAAAGCTATGATTTGTCTTTCCAGTTCAATCCATTCACATCATTTGAAAATGAAAATCTGTGTTCCACCCTTTGGGGATGCACAGTTATGTATTAGGAAATTATGCTGTGATGTCTCCACTGTATGCTTCTGGTGCAGCAGTCAGCCTTTTTGTCGCACTTTATCTTTAGTGTAACTACAGCCCCTGATAGAATTCTGCATGAGTCCCTCTTAAAAAATAGCGGTAATAAATTTTTTTCCCCCAAAACGCGGGTAGGAATTCAGACTCAGCTGTTCTAAAATTTATGAAAAGAAGCAGTAATTTAAACGTGAGATGGGAGCAATTTTATTCCCATTTCAACTAATGCTAATGTTCAGATTTTAGGTATTAATTTGCTTCAATTATATTAAAATCAGTGGAATTGTGTACTACTGTATTGATGGATAATAGCAATAAGCACTAAGTATGATGTTTGAAACCTGTACTCACTGTAAGCAGGAAGCATAAACTCAGCCACAAAGGCAAGAATAGAAACGGGAAAAGAAAACTCATCCCTTTCATAGACGAAAACAGAAAGCTACACACAAAACAACTGTAATCCACAAAGTAAACCTCTGTCTGCATTTTAGGTGAATCCTGTCCTTTGATACTGATCTCATATCCATGGACTTACCAAAGCCTGTCCAGATCTCAGACTTCATCCCCTACAAAGTTCTCTTGTGTTCACCTTAAGACACAGAGCTCATCAAATTCTGCTGTGCAGTTCCTTTACATAAGGTAAAGCCAAAGAGTCTGGTTTTTCCCCTCCACTGTCACTGCAAAAAAATGGAGACTTAACTTCCAAAAAAATGTGCAGAGCAATACTTGGAAAAAATGTCTTCATCATCTTGGTAATCTCTAAAGGAACCCTGATTGATCTTATTTAGAAAAGGCTCACATGGATCTAGTTTTACTTAAGATTGGAAAGCACGTAACAGGAGACCGTAAAGCTAATGGAGGTAAAATTCTTCAATATTGTGATCAATTACAAACTACCTCACATTTATCACAAGTGACTGTTTTTCTTTGAGCTGATTCTAAACCCTTTATGGTCTAGATTTCTCTTCTTCCTTTCTTTTTTAATACATTTATTGAATAATTAGAAAACCTTCAATAGAACACAGAAAATAAATGAGCTGGTAAAGTTATTTGTGCATTCAGGCAAATCCAGCTGAAAACTGAAACCCCTCCTCATCGATGCAAAGATCCTTTCCAGTTCTGATATGGAAAAGGAATGAATATATAGGAAAGACCTGCCACAGACATAATTACCCCTGAAAAGACACTTTATTCAGTGAGAGCTATAATACAATATCGGGCACAGACTGCTTGAGGAGGAGGATGTTATGGGCCAAGCAGTCACATCACCTGTAGCATTCCATCTTGCTATCTTTTGAGCAGCAGCACCCATAGAGATCCATGTTACTGTGAGGTAGGAGCAGACCCCTACAGACTTCACTGGGAAAATGATCACAAACCTTATTAAAATAGGTTTTATGTGACTCAGAAGATCTCAGCCCTATAGTCTCAAGGTGCTACACTAAAGGCATAGCCATGGTTATATGTATTCTCACAGCCCATCATCCATCCAGACTGAGCAGCAATTTCTCAGCCTTCCAACACTCCAGTAGAAGTCACAGCAGTTCACTGAGCACAGTGCAGATCTTCATCATTGACTTTGAACAACGTGAAGAATAAAACCCAGGATCATTCGATTCAAAGGCAGGAATGCTTACTGTCTACACCTGAAGAGACTCTTGAGTTGCAGAGACACAGAACCAAATTGTGACAGTTCACTTTACCCAATTACTTATGTAGCCTTGAAAGAACGCATGGTACTTAAAATGCACAGGGTATGACACCAGTTGGAGAGGTTTCACTGGAAGAAAAGACAGGAATAAACTTACAGATTGCCTCAACAGTTGAGAACTTGCTTTTGTGTGTTTTCATACACTTGCAAGCCAAGACAGCCTTTAGACAAGGTAGTAGTCCAGAAATTAGAGTTTCAGAGCTTGGCATTCATTAACTGAATTGTGGTATTTTAGTTTAAAACAGTGTTTAGATATGGAGGTTGTTCCTAAGCAACATTAGTCCCTTAGTCCCTAAAGCTGAGAAAAGATCTCCTAGAATGTAAGCGTCCCCGTTGAAATGATCATTTCTTGCACCAGGGTTTTCAGGCATAATAAATTATTCCAGTCCTTAAGTTCACACTTGCCTCTATTTTTTGTTGCCTTTTACTTCTTTATGGTAGTCTTAAAAGAGTTCTCTTTAGGGTTCGAGTACTATATTGTAAACTAATATAGACCTTTGCTAGCATTTTCATTTACTTGTAATGAGAGTTATGGACCCCTTCAATGATACTGAATGACCAAATGATATGGGGTCAAATGGGGTTTGCCAAAAGCTAATGCATATCATATGCTAGACTGCATATGGAACTTAACTGCTATCATACTTCCACCATAGTACTTCTTTGTTTAATTATTTTTAACTTCTACCTTTGGAGAGGACAAGTCAGTCAATAATACTGTGGGGGATTCATCACACAATAGGCAGGCCTTTTTCAAGCAAGGAGCTTGCTAATGAAAGTATTGCAGAATGATCTGTACATTTTAATGGCCCTTGAACAAAGATTTGAGCTTTCCTTTTTTATTTTTTTAAACACCACATGAATTTTTATTAGTATATTACTCCAGACTTGTTTTGAATACTTGGGGGTCACCTTCTTTGTTGGAGCCTGCATAATGGCAGAGAGGGCAAAGTGGAGTGGAATGAATAAATAAGGAAAGATTACATTCTATCTTTCAAGGACAGGAACTCCAAATAAAGTTTTGGGGGTTGTTTATATTGGTCTTTTTTTTTTTTTTAAACTTGTCAACACCTCATGCACTATTATGCATGGAAAACATCTGTCATACTTTGGGACTGGTGATTCATTTATTTTTTTTATATAAGATTACAGTTTGTTGTCAACCATAAGCAGTCTTGATAATTCAAGCTTTAAATTAAGTTTGCCTAAGGGTACCAAATAAGAGCTAATGACAACTTAATTACAGCTCTCATTAAACATTTAACCTTATCACATTAAGTAAAGCCCATCCCACATTCTTCAGTTCAGCTGGTAACAGGCAGCCAGGAGAAAAAAAAAAAAATACACTCCTTGCGCATAAAGCCTAATATATCCCAAAATAATTCAGGTTTTGTGCAAAAAAGATCAAGCTATACTACTGCTACAGTCTATAAGTGTGTAACCCTTCCTCACTGCAACTGGAAGGCTGATGTAGAAACATGAGTCGACCTGAAATGCCAAAGCGCTGAGCACCCTTGGCTACCGCTGATGAACATGTAGAGTGAGATCCACAGCGTCCTACAGAATGAACTCCCGAGGTCATGGGCAGATGAGGCCAGAGCTAAGGCATGATGTGTGCCCTGGCTTAAAAATGCCTTCAACAGCAAGAAATATTCAAAAAGGCAATTTGCTTTCAAGAGCATGTTGCACTTTCAGAGCCTGATGGGATCTCGGGATCAGGGAAGAGGAAGGAGGAAGCACACAAGGAAGTGGTTTGGTGTTTTAAATAATAATCCAGATTGCTAACATCCCGGCTGTCTCCATGACAACTGAGCTGGATTGCTTTTGGATGTGATTGTGGATTGCCAGTTTTTAACCCTCATGAATAAAACGGCATTGGAAAAAACCACTTATGTGGTTTCAAATATGGTTTTCAGCAAGGAAGTGATTTAATGTATGTGTACTTTTATAAAATAAGATAAAAATATTTTTTATTTATTGTTTGAACCAATAAATGCAGAAGAGGTACTCCCAAAAAGCTGAAATAAAACTTTTTTTTGCAGAACAGTCAGCACTGGAATGTGAAAATCCCAGTAAATATGGGCTTAAATGTAACTTTTCAAAGAGTTTCTAAAAAGTCATTTTGCAGCCACCTAAAAAGCAAAAGTTCCCAAAGACTTAAATTCAGTTATATAAACTCCACATAACAATAGGCACAAACAATACTATGAGATACCGACTGTATGAAGGTAAAACTACAGCATATTTACCATATAGCCACAAACAAATCCAAGCACCGTGTTTGTACCAGCAGTTCGTACTGTGGCCTTGTGTTTTATTAACAGCAGAGGTCCAGGAAATTTTGGCCAGTATTAATGCAAGCATCCACCTGCACGCATCTGATTAAGGAATCAAGGTCACTTGGTCAGACCAAAGCACAGAGTTGCTTTGGTCAGCCCTCAAAGTCCTGGTGAGGAAAGGAATTAAAACCAGCAAAGGACCCTCTCACCCCTTCAGAGTACCAGGTAGAAAAGACAGTTTTGGTTAGGCATCGTCCTGCCTTTGCAGCCTAAATTAAATTGAAAATTTCTCTAAGCACATACAGCCAACCCAGGAGTGGAGGCAAACACAAGGAAAGTAAAATGAATACAGGAGGGACAAGGAGAAAGCGCTTGCCTGACACACAGGATCAGATGGGCACAAGGCAGGCAGACATCATGAGATGCAGAAATGAAGTCTAGGTGTGCTGTTTTTCTGAGTAGAAAATGGACATTTTCCTCAACGAGTACAGAGGTACAGCCAGGCACTGCTCCTTGGGATTGCCCCGTAACCACCAGGCTGAACAGCGCATGGATCACCCAGTACTGTACTGAACCCAAGATGCACAACATCGCACCTGCATGTAGCACAGGAAGGGAAAGGTGGCCCAAATGAAGCATCCCCTATTATGAAACACTCATTAATAGAAAGAATCCCCACTTATTATTATAACTGGTGATACTGGACCATGTCACCAGTACACATTTCTATGTTTGTTCACACATGGCAACAATTGGTAGCAATGAAAAAAAAAATTCTATTGATTTAATTTCCAGGACCTTTTTTCAAGTCAACATGTATTTTATTTTTAAATAATTTTATTTTTAAGTAAATACGAGAATTTTGGTTTTCGTATTATTTCTAAACACCAGTTATTTTTGTCCTACACCATTTTTACTCCACTAGAGCTCAACTGAGTTCAACAGTGTTACTGTTAATTTACATTAGTATAAATTGAAGAATAATCAGGCCTGGAAGACTGATAGGAAAAAATCAGATGTGCAGCTGTGTTTTTTAAGATAATGTTTTCTGAATTACAACAGACATTGTGACAGTACAGGGTAAATGTGTTCCCTCACCCTGGCTATGTTAAAATGTTCCCTTGATTGTACTAAACATATCGATATGTAGACTACCATAAGAGAACAGATTAAAATGCACAGTTGTGAAAAGGTCCACACGCATTAAACAGTATAATTGTATTTTTAATTGTCATATTTGTTGCAGAAGGGTTAAATCAGAAACCTATTGCTCATTTCAAGCTACAAATGATGGAGCCACAAAAAAACATAACCGAAAAAAACACCAAGACTATAATAATGTAAACACTTGAAGCTGAAGAGCACATTTTATGTTTCTTTTTACATTTTCATAGATTTTAAGAAGTGCAGGTTAAATGCTGAAAGTTTCTGAGCATATTTGATGACACATTACTTAGCCACTGGCACACCTAGCTGAAAAGGGCAGTAGGTTCTTCATGAGAGGAAGACTTTAAATAAGATTAAAGTTAGATTTGACAGAATTCCCACACGAGGGATCCCTCATCTAAAACAAGCTCTACTAAATTGGCCATCAGGTTTGCTGCTGCAATCTGCTTCCTCTCACTTCAGGGACGGATCTATTGCATTTCTAAATATCTGGTGGCAAGAAAGGTGAGACCACTAGAATAATATTTATTGTGGCAAGTAGAGCTCAGGCACACGTATAGCAGAATCCAGCCACAAGTCAGAGTGTGTATAACAGCATCATGTCAGTCCTTGCTTTGCTCTGGCCTTGTGTTAGCTATTGGAAATCTGCTTTGCAACTGAACATTTTCTCCTAAAGGAGAGAAAGGTAGTCCAGTTTTATCCCTTTAACTGTCAAAAAGAACTAGGATCAAGTTTCTGTTTTGCCATATTTTCATTTTAGCAATTCATTGAGCATCCCTCTTCCTCGGTTTCATGGAAATAGAGTTGGGATTTTTCTGACCCATGAACACAAGCAAGATTTATAGCTATCCATCTTAAGTTGGTCTTGACATTGATGGGAATTGCCTGATTTCACTCCACTGATGTCAACGTTTCTGCAGCCATTTGAAATCAGGGAGGGATCTGTCCTCACATATAGTAACGGACTCCTCATTTGCTTCAGCACAGTAAACCAGACTCAAGTAAGAGTCCATTATTTCACATCATAATTTATTAATTCATCAATATAAAAGGCCATTATCAGAAAACCCATAGAACATGATGTGGGCTGTGGTACTTGTCAGTGTTGTGGTAATTCTGTCATGATTATTATATTAAGCGTATATTAACATCAGCCAGGTTTGCCTTGCAGTCAATCATTTGGGGCAAAAGGGGAGAACATAGCAAAAATGAAAACATGCTATAGGCATCTTGTCAACCTTAAACTGCAATTAGCAAAATTGCATTTTTTTTGCTTCAAAGGTGTCAGAATTTATCTAAACTCGTTACTTTTAAAACACTGCTATCACCGCATGGCAACCTCTAATTTTATACCACTTATAAGCAAAACATCCTTTGGCCTATGCTGAGAGGTGAGCAGCTGTAAGGGTTTGTGCTTTTGCATCTCTTTGCAACTTCACAGAAAGTCTCTGGCTATTAAAAGATTTTTAAAATCAAGGCCACTTTATTTTCTCAAATGAATTAGCTTGAAAAAATCCTCTATTAAAAATAATTGAGCATGCCACACAGAATTATTTAAGAGTTCATTTCTTTTCCAATTATAGTTTGATAGATTCACTTTATGTGACCTCTGTGGACAACACTAAAAACCTTCATTTTCATCAAATATCACCTTAATGTTGATGGAGCCTAACTGAAATCCATAGTGTCACAAATTACATAGTACTTACCCTAGGAGTAGAATTACCCTAAAACTACAGCAGAGATGTCCCTATAGAACTGCCAGAAAAGCTCACACTTTTAGGCTGCAGCAACACCATCAGCTCACAGCTGTTATAGATTCATCTGTCATTTTTCTGGTGGTTTTGCATATTAATTTATGGTATTGATTGTGCAGAGCACTGGGGTGTGTAAGGGTTAGCTTTGAAAATGAAATCCATTCAAAATATTTTAGCAATGCCTGTTGCTTTGTAAACTTACATTGTACTGTCCAGAGTTCTTGCTTATAATATTGATTATTCTGTTAGTTTCTGCTATGACTTATTCTTACAGGTGTGTTGGAGCCATAAAATAGTATAACATTTCATCCACATCCCACATAGCAGCTTCATAAAGTCTGCCTTCTAATCCTGCTCATCAGGAATTACAGAGCTCAGGTAAAACCTCACGTAAAATGTCATCCCCAATTCTTTATTTGTTTTCAAGTGTCTTTTAATTAAACACTGAGGTTTGAAAAATGTCAAAACCACCTCTTCATAGATCCCTGAATGCAGTTGTGATTAAAATGACAACTATTTATTTATTTACAATTTAATCAACAGCATCAACTCCTAGGAGCTGAAGCAGGAAGCAATGGACAAGACACACCCTAAGCAGAACACATCCTTTACAGGTTTCTTCTCCTGTTCAAGAGTAAACAGACCAAGCAGTAAGAGAACTACAAGTCAGCAGCTGAAATGGGCTGAAGTTCTGGTAGCCTGTTCTCCAGAAACTCTGATTTAATATAAGCTTCATGGAATATCTAGCATCTGCATATTCTTGTCAAAATATAAACCTATTACTACTTGAGTCTGCCAGCAGCCTGAAACAACTGTGATATATAAATTCACGCATCCATCATAAAGATATATACATATAATTTTAAAGCTGTTGAGAAGACACAGATTTAAAGAACAGCATTATTCCATTCTCAGCAGATGAAGAAAAGAAGGAATATCAAAACAGGAGTCTCCTCTGCTGTCACAGGTGGGTGGAGCTTGACAGTATTGATCAAACCCTCACAGCTAATTGGCACAGAGATAATGAGCAACTCAGGGCAAAGGTGACATAGGAGCAGGCAAAGCTGCAGGAACGAATGCACATCTCTGAGTATGTGCACAGGACATAGATGTTGTTCTGTCCAGCCATTGACTAGCTCTCATTTACAGTCCCATACCACAATATTGCAATAATCAGGCAATTTTTCAGGTCCAACTCTCCCCGCTCCATCTCTCATTCCAATCATACTACAAAAAACAAAAAACCCCACTTTAAAACCAAAGAGCAATTGATTCAGTCACTTATGTTTCCTCTAAGAAAGTATGGTATTGTAGCTTGAATATAGATATGCTAGAATATAGTCCTATAGCATTTTGCTTTAATTCTACAATCACTTCTGAATGAATATGAAATTTTTCACAACATGAGCTCTATTCCAAATACATCTATTAATGCTAGCTGTATGAATGGCAGAGGTATTAACAATGATTAACTGCTGATTGTTTTGCCTATCATGTTCATTTTGTTAACATGCAAAGACAACTGGCCTTATTAAAGCATGTTTTTGAGTCTCTACCTTCATTCGGTAAATCAATATATTGTATTTTCTAGGATTGAGGAGTCTGAATAGTATCATACGATTCTCATGCAAGCAAACTAAGTGTAAATAAGCTACTAAAGCAGACTATCAATTAAAGATATGAAAAAGCCCTTTATTAGCCTCAGTTTTAATATTATTCACTTGGCTAGAATCCTAATAAACAAGGCAGGTGATCGGTAATTCCATTTAAGTAACACAAGTGCCATCCTCTCGCTGTTACGCTCCCCCACAAATACAGTAAATATACTTGTAGGTATATCAGACAAAGGAAATGGTGTTCAAAAGTACAACTTTGATAATCAAAAATTAATTAATGTTCCTACAGTGCTTTAGAAAGCATCCCACAAATACTCTTAAAAATCAATTCAGCTGTGTTCATATGCAATAAGCAGAGCACTTTACATTTAAAATCACCACTGTCCATTCCAACAGGAATGACTGCAATTAAAAAGGTGTTAAGAACAATCACAATCTGGTTCAGAATTAAATCCATCTTCATACCAGGGTTAAGAATTGTAAATTAAATAGAAGATGACTTCCCACCGGTAAGATTTGTACTAGTACTTGTGCCATGATTAATTTAAACCAATGAGCTCATTTAGTACAAGTTGATGAGAAATGCCCTGAAATCCCCCTCACCAAATACTTTCTGTAGCTAGGACGTTTCTCTGTTAGAATGAGAGATGCCAGCATATCCCAGGGTTACACACAGCCTTCCACAGCACTCTAACCTATAACAAAATAGTCCAGTAACTTACACATAATAGCAGTTGAAGAGGTTAATAGCTATCCTACAGCTGATGCAAAGTACAAAAGAGAGCTGTCATTCTTACTGGGAAAAAAACATGAGGTCAAAATAAACATGAATAACTCAAATTATAGGAGGTCAGACTAGCCAATCTGAATGGTCCTTTCTGGCCTTAGAATCCATAAATGTTCTCATGCTTGAATTCAGTCTCCTCTGGCCTATATTCAAGCTTACTTGTAAATGGTTTCTTATTGTGTCAACGATTACACTGATAAATGGATACAGTGCACAGGGTAAAGTCTGAAGCATCTTCATCTGTGAAATTCCACAAGATTTGAGCTTATGTAGCCTGAGATGCTTAATTATCTACACCAAGAATACTTACTTCAAGCAAACACAAAGACACTGAGATCCACAGGGGATGCTTGCCTTCTTCAATCATATGGAGCATAGGTGCCTTTAGATGCCTAATTTTGATTAGCATTCCTTGCAAACCCAGTAATCCCACTGTTCTTGGACCTGGCCTGGAATTGCTAAGATAATGTCATAAAATTGAAAGGATAGAAGCAGCCAGAGAGAAGGCGGAACAGCAGTTCAGAAGCCAGACCCTTGTGTCAACACAAGGGCTTTGTACTGGAAAAGCAAATGAGCTTAGGGTCTTCTGAGTAAAGTTAGTGCCTTCTCAGAAATATCAGTCAGAGGCATGCAGGTTTTTCCTATGGATACATCATGGATGCAAAGCAGGGGGAGGAGGAAGACATTTACTGAATCATAGGCAGCTGGAAAAAAATCATGATAGCATCCTTCTTTTAAATCTGCTTTATAATTTTGTATGTATGGGGACTAGCCTAATCTTCAGAGCACACCAGCCAGACCAATTAAGACTCCATAAACATTGTTCTGAAAAGGAGCCTGCCTCCCCAGTAAACCTCTACTCTAATATGATCATATTTCAATGCAAAGAGGGAGGAATGAAAGAGGAGAATGCCCCCGTTTGATACATTTATAAATTTAAGTTTTAAAGAACCCAGCATAAAAGGATGTAGCTCCACAAAGAAATTCAGCAGTACGGAACAAGTTGATGTACAAAACCTTTCATCACGCATAGCTAGGGGTCATTAACACAGAGGCCTCAGGCTAGGGCATTAATTTCCCTAGCTGCCTAAAAGAGATGTACAAGTAAGCTTTTCATTGCATATTGAACAGGGTTAGAGTCCGCACCAGGTTTCTTGGTTTGGGGGTTTGGTTTGGCGGGGTTTTTTGGATGGTTTAATTATTTTTTTTCATAGTCTACTTGTTTTTACCTTCTGGAATATGTCCTGCATTCCAAGACAGCCACATACAGGTCTGACAACTGGCACAACTGGATCAGGTGTTGCTGTTCACTATAATCAAGCTCAGAATCTACTGAAGTGCTGAAAAATGTACACTCCTCCTAGCAAGACACAGGCCCATAAACGCATGCATGGGGCTTCACAGCCACAGGTTGCCACTAGCACACACATCTGGCAAGCAGTGCCTGCAGCTCTACACCCTTCATAAAGCTGTTGCTCATCGGTGTGGTATAGAAAAGCTGCTATGTGGAGACACTTCTGCTTTCTTCCCATTTAAGCTGTGGTAACAAACCTATCTGCAAAACATTTTTAAGTTCACTGTTCTAGAAGTGATAATCTTTAAAGATTAACTTTCCAAAGTTTATTCCCTTCTGTAGTTCACTGTTTTCCCTCTTTCCTAATGATATTCCACTGAGACTCAAGAAAAGCGGGATTCAAAGCTGTTGGAGTGAGAGATTTAAATGTCCAGTAGCTTGCAAATTCTAAAGGTATGGACATGGTCCCCAGACACCACTAAAGTGGGAGGATTACCTTGCTTTTCAGAAGATTCATTCAGCATTTCACCTTATTCCTAGAATGTTTAAAGGTGTCGGATCTTAACCTTGTATCATCATTAGGCATGGAACAGCAAATTTTTAAAGGTTGCTATCGGTTATCTTCCCCTCCTCCTTAGAAATAAAAAGTTTGTTTCATTACCAATGTGGGTTAGATAAACTCTATGTTAACTTCTCTTCTAATGCTTCAAGTGAATTTAAGATGGGCCCAAAGTTGATAGGGGAGAGGGTGTTGCCTGAGAAAGGCTGCTGGACATGCCCAGTTTGTACACTGCAGTAAAGCATGAAAAAAATTAAATTCACTATTGAGAGAAGTAACTTAATTTACATTCTAAAGTGTTAAATCTGAGCATATATTAAATGTAATTGAACTAATGGGAGGTGGCTGGAAGGAACATGAGAATAATCACAGACTCATTTAAAAATAGCTGCCAGCACTCCTGTGAAGGAAACAACAGTTTTATACTGATGCAGGAGAGCAAAAGACTATGAAAACTAATGATTAGGTGATGTGATTTCCAGGAAACACCCCAAACCAGTTTCTTCTTTATATCCTAGTCCAGCTTTCCGTAGAGTACTTCCTCTCAAAAATGTTAAATGAGGTAAAAAAAAAAAAAATTAAAAAAAATCAGAAGCATGAGGGTTAGAGCTTGGCTTATTAGGAAATGGGAGTAGAAAGAGAAACAGTGCCCAGTATAGGCAACATACAAAAGAACTCAAAATTTTCTAGGACCTTAACAACAAAGATATTTACACTGCCACAAAAGTCTTTCACTTGTTTCAGTGAATTCTTTCTCATTCAAAAGCAATTACAGCAAAAGAACCAGAAAGAAGATGCAGAGAACAGTTAACGTTATTTTTAAATGCACTGGTGCACTGAGATGCAAAGCAGCCAGTCAAGCTGTAAGCAAGAAGAATGCTAAGCAAGAACAAGGGGAAGACATTTACTTTAGAGTAAATGACCTTTTTACATTGCCCATCTTTCAAGAAACTTTAATGACAAATTCTCTAATAGCATATTCCTTTATCATCCTTGCCCTTGTTAATTCTTCAGAAATACCCTCTAAGACAGAAGGTTGTCAGATGAGCCAAAAATTAACAGCAGACAGCTCTATTGTGCAAGTCATTTGACTTGCTACTACCATCCACTCTGGATTTGCCCCACAAAACCCAAGCAGATTGGAGGCATAGCTGTTCCAATAATGTCATAGCTATTAGCTACAGACATGAGCATTTATTGCATCTTGTAGGCAAGGGAAGGAAGCAGATAGCTGAGCACAAGCACTAGTACCGCTGCCTCTCAGTGCTAGACCACCCATACCCAGATAAACATGGCAGTCTTGAGTCACTGCCTTTCAGCCTACTTGGCTGAACCAGTTCATTATCATAGTTTACTTGAGTACCTAATAAAATTACAGCATTTGACAGGTACCATGCATCTACACTTCCCACAGAAATAGATTTTTTTTTTTGGTCCAAAAGAAGGCTATTTTACCAAGCTTTATAGTAACATGAATGTAAAGAAATCTTTTACAATATGAATAGGAAAAAACCATGTAGGTAATTTTATCAGGCTTTAAAAAAAAATAAAAAAAAAGATTCTCTTTGAGAAATAAGTTGCAGTGATATTTTGAACGTGTTGGCCAATTGAGTGGGTTTGCAAAATAAAGACAGATGGCAATGGATTACCCAAATGTTTCATTGTGGGAAGACAGCCATTTGCTGTGCCTCCAACACGATTGTTTCTAAGATCCTACCCTGCTCAATTCCCCTACAGCTCACGTACCACCTGCTGCCCTGCTATGGGGCTACACGGTATGAAGAGGAGTGTTGCGGATGACCACTGTTCTGTCAACTATGGGAACAGAAGGGAACGGTGTGGGAGATCCTAGACTCACACATCATCCTGAAAACTATGTATGAGTGGTCAAGTCCCATTTGCTCTGAAGTCATTTGAACTTGGTGTGACTTTGAAATCATTGATTTGAAGAAATTCTTGGTGCCCTGGGTGATTTCTGATTTTTCCAACCATGAGGCAAATCAGGTCAACAGCTACTCAGAATTGTCTAGATGCCATAGTGTCCCTGATTCTTCACTCATAAAGTGATGCCAGACTGGAATCCGATTAAAGGGAAAGTATAAAACTACAGCCCATGTCTGGCTAAGACAGAGGAGTGCAAATCACAACAGCAATGAAACAAACTTTCCAGGATATCCATCACTCAAAAAGCAGCTAATTCATCCACTGTTTGGGAGAAGAAACTCCCAAGCAATACCATTTTGGGAACCAAAATCTTTGTTGTGGCTCTAAAGCAGTCTTTTTAAACAAACATATTTTCAGAAGTAATGAATATTGGAATATGAGTTCACATATCTAGTTCTCTTCCACTGCACCCACAGAGAGGTTCATTTCCAGGGCTGACTGATGGTGTAACTCAACTAAAGCTTTGAAGCAGGCTTGTTCTTCCCATCCTTCTTTCCTTTAAATAGACAGACCAAAAGAGAAGAAAAAGCTACCAGTCTCTAAAGCCACATTTTACTACAAAATACAAAAAATAAAGTAGAAAAAAGCCCTTAAATATAAAGAAGTCTCACATCTGCTGAGAAAGACATAGTAAATAAGACTCAGAAACAGCACCCTCCCACAGCACCAGGAAGGATGACAAGATGATCTTAAAGGTCTTTTCCAACCTAAATGATTCTATGATTCTACAATTCTAAATCCCTCCTGTCTTGCTTTGCAGCACAGCTTCCCTCCAGGTGTTGCTTTAGGTTGGCTTTGTGACCCGAGCTGAGCCCCAAATCCCTCTCAGGGATCGTGGTCTCCAAAAAAATACATATGGTTTAGTGAGCTGTGAACCAACTACTATACAGCCAGTCGGAGACAAACTTATAAATGTTGCTGCAAGAGCATGACAAACTCCTTTCCCTTCTCCTCAAGGCTGCATCCATTTACATCCTCGTATCCCTACCCGTTTGATTTTCCCCAATTTTCCCAAACAAGCTTATGTTGCCAACTCACTGCAGCAACTTTGCGCTTTGCCAGAGCTGCTGCAGCCAAACTTGAGTTCCATTGTGCACCAAATTTGTGTACAGTTTGTTCTGCAAATTTCTTCCTTTAACATGGCTCTTACCATGTTCAGGCATCACTTTGTATTTAGACTGCAATTCATTCCTCACCTGCTTTCTACAGCCATAACAGGCCACACTCAAGTATGCTCAATTTCTTCCCTATAACACTGAATAGTTCACTTTTATGTTTTAAAATACTGTGGCTACTTAAAAGTTTTCAGACTGAGCTGCAAACAAGCCACAGAGGACATTGATCCTTGTGTCTCTGTCCTTCACCATCTCCAAGTTACAGCAATCAAGTGCTGATGAGCCCAGGGAAGTCAGGGAAGGAGGTGGCATCACTGCTCCGCAAACCAGGGTTCTATAAAATGCACCCTGCCATCCAACAGAAAAATGGCATTAGTCTATTTTTGTATCTGTTGGTACAGATAAGCTCCAGCAGTTTGTATCTTCTTTATATAACTAGCATTTCTACACTGCATATACAGTCTCAGCTTCAGACAAAATTCACACAGACTAGTATGGTACCCCATTCTCTTTTTTCTAGCTTATACTCACATATAATAACAAAGGAGGAAAGAGGCTGTCAAATGCAACAGGAAATCAAGAAAAACAGCTTTACATTTCAATTACTTTCACATATCATTAGGACTGCTTGTCAAACATCTCCCTTGCAACTTCAGGAAACCATTTCAATCATCACCTTCCAGGAGTACTAATTCAGACATTCCTACAGCCAGGTATGCCCAGAGTGATCATCTTAGCGTTAAACCACTGAAACTCTGAGTGATGTATTTAGAGCAGATAAGCTATAAATCTATTGTTGCATGAAGGGATTTCCTGTTAAAAAAAGAAGAGGCTTGTAGTTCTTCTCGTGATATGACTAAGCACTGCAATCCTTTAGTCTAGGTAATTAACATACTGGTATAAATCTATTTTTTGCCAGTTTCATTCGTGATCCCTGTGACACAATATGATGATCAGGAAATTTCAGAATAAAACTGTCAGTTAATTCAAACAAACTTTAAAGAATTACAGAACAATAAGGATGCGTAAAATGTTGGATTATAAAATGATTTTTTAAAAAGGAGTTCTGAACGTGCAAACATTATTCAAAACAACAGATGTGCAGCTATTTTATGCAACATAAAAAACATTTTGCCTTTGACAAGATTAATGTGAGGGCTGAGACTTTCACACAAGCAAGACCAAAAAGTCTTACTATAAAAGTGTCAGCTCCACTGAAATAACAACCAAATATCCGAAGTACTCTATTCTTTAGGAAGAACAGAAGTTGAAGATACTGAATTGCCAGTTTTGAATGAGATGGGGGGAAATGGAACACCTTTCCCACAGTGCTTCAAATTTCACTGGATTGTGCCCTGTGCTAGTTGGTCACATAGGCAAACAGCCACATTCAATTCCTTTGACCTTTGTCAATGGTATCTGAGGCCACATTAGTGTATTTTTTACCCATGTTGCAGTTAATCAGATGAAATGAAGAGGATCATTAGGTTAATTAGAAGAACAAGGCTCACTAATGGTAATAAGCAACAGATTGCACAGAGCAGGCTTCAGTGGATAAAATATAGTGGCAACTATTGGCATGAAGTATCCACAATTATCTAAATCAGCCTTGGTTGAAGAAAGAGTAAAGTTTGGTCTAGCAAAGCACATAACCCAGACAGCCATCCTGACCTCAATACTTGCATGCCAAAGCCTGGACTGAAAAGTAGTCTTGAAAAAGAGCACAAATGACAACCTTGCTCTGCAAACCTCTTCGTAAGTGCAGACACTGACATTAAATTTCATATTCAAAATTTATAGTCTGAAGTTATCTCAAGGAGAAATTAAAAGTTGCCTAAGTTGTCTAATTTGCCATGTGCGGCTCAGTTTTGACTCAGACTCTATTCTTGATCATTACATTATGCAAACTACTTCATAAAGCTCCATAATCCCTTTAATGCAGCCCACACTGGTTTAAAAATTAAAAATCACTATTGTTTCCATTATCCTTTTAATTGGATGATGGCATGACTAATATACAATATAAAAGTCAACTATTTAATCACACATAATCATCCTGTTGCACATTTTATTCATGCCAGGTATTTCTAAATTCAGATGTTATATTGTCAATTAACATAAAATTTATAGCTTTCAGCTTTTCAGACACACATTACCTCCGAATCAGTAAAATATTGAACCATGATTGAAATGCATGGTAGGAATGCAATGTAAAAATAAATAATTGCATACCAGACACTAGATGGTCTAAACATTTCATTTCAGATTGTTGTGATTCCTCTACGCGTGTGAGAGACAGAGAGAACATGACGAGCATTCACCCTAATAACAAGGCTTGTTGCATTGGCATCAGCTGCAACACTTCTGGGAAACCAAGAAATTCCTTTCTGCTTCTCTTCAAGAGGATGAAGGAAGAAAAGAATGACAAGAGCTTCTACTCAGCAGCATATATGCACCTGCCTTACTAAGTGACTTTATACGCTGATTCCTATGCTAAATTGAGCACCATATACTGTTGCAGGAAAAAAAGGCATCAGAAATCCTCTAGCAATGTTCACTCTTCAAGAGAAATTCTTTCTGGCTGAAGCAATTCCCCATGCAATATTATATTGATTCTGTAAAGTTATCATCTGGTATTTTATAGTATTTAAGTGACTGACTACAGAAATGATTTGGTTAGAGAAAGAACTACACATGCATTCTAGCAGCCAATATCAAACAGTACAAAAATATCTGAGATGAAGGTACACAGGCAGTTCTTTCCCGATTGCGAAATGACAGGCTAGACAATAAGCTCTTAGTTAATGCTCAAATGTCTTGTCAGAGTCATTGTCTGAAGTATCTCAACCAAAGCTGCTCATTAATTTTTAAATAATTCTTAATAAGTGTTGATTTGCTAATCATTTTGAGGAAACAGTTCTGTGTTTTTTTTTCTTTTGTTGTTGTTCTGATGAATTTTCTTTTCTGGCAGAAAAAAACCACAAAACCTAAAAAAAAGCTTTAAGTTGCTGAAAAGTAATGTTTTGACATTTTATAACATATTTCTTCATTTAGACTTCAGGATTATAAGATGTTTTTAATCTTTATTCTAAATCTAAAAGGTCAATATATCAATGAAATGTTGTGATTAACCTAGTGCATACTTTTTTAGATTCAGTTCACAAACCATTCAAAAGGTTTGAACCTTACATCCCTGATCTGAGAGAAGAAATATTTTTCTAAAAGCTCACATGTTCATTAGCCAGAAAAGCTTTTTATTACTCATTCTAGTTCCAGCCCATCCTCATTTCCACCTTTTGAAGATCCACTTGTCTATTTTCCTTATGGTGAAATACTCATGGATTGCAGTTTATGCAAAGGAGTTCGTTTAAACAGAATGCTTCAAAGTTACTATACAATATGGTAAACCATTTGCGTGTTAGAGAGAACACTGAATCTATATAGAACTTACTGATTTGGGAGGATAATGTATGAAACATCTGAAACACTCCAGTATTTAATAAAATTGAGTTTTAAGTATCAGAATACAGTTTGGAGGAAAGGAAAACAAGGTAATATTTTTCATAACAACATGAAAATAAATTACATGCAATTTAAATTGTAAAGCCACTACAGAATACAGCAGTTATTAATGTCTACATTACACCATTATTAGAAAAAAAAAAAAGTAATTGGCTCTGTTGTTCGAAATAACTAGTAATTGGCTGAGCTGTAAGATTCCAAAGCAGTCAGATGAAGTCAGTCTTCTAAACTAAATAGCTGCCACCTACAAAACAGATATGAAACCACAGCAGATGTGTAGAATCGAAGTGTAATCCAAAACAAAACAGGAGGAAAAAAACCCAACACACTATTGAGAAAATAAGACTGCTGGAGACCAGAAATGCCAAGAGTCCACAATATTTGCCAAACACAGTTTCTACAGTAGTTAAGAGCCCCCCAGTCCATCACACGGGGAAATAAACAAAGCTTAGATGTCGCCAGAACTAAAAGAATCAACTACATAGATGGAGCTGCCATTTAACAAGAAAAAAAGACGTTTGATTGGGTTAGGGTTAGCAAAAAAATAGTAGGTATTTCTAAAAGAAACAGCAGAGGGGTTTTTGTTTCTATTTTTTTTTTTTACAATAATTGCATAGCATGGCACATGTAGTTTGTTCTTGAAAGGTTTTGCAGTTAGGTGAGAATTGCCTTGTGAAGAAGAGGTTTATCCTTCATCTGTAAGATACTTTAGTTAAAATCTGGCAGTAGCTCTTGTAGAAGCTAAGAAATCTGTTTTACTTTTTATGCTGAAGTTGTGCTGGAAGTTACTGGCTGGTTCCAAGAATTAATACATGAAATCTACAGCCTATGTTACACAGGAGGTCAGACAAGATGATCACAGTGGTCCCTTTGGTCCTTAAAACCCACGACCAGATGGAAATGGCAAAAGCTATGGACCTTCAAGAGTTCAGGTTTTACCCTGACATGAATACCTAATGCAGCCTGTGCTCACCCCGGTGTAGAACAGAACCAGTGTATGGTAGCCCACATTCTAAACAGGGCTCACAGTAGATGATTATATTCCTGTATGATACCAGCATTGTTTACAAACTAGACCCAAAAGCCAGGATTCCTTTTTGATCCCAGTACAGAAGGTTTCAGGTATACATGGACATAAGAGAGCCCAGGTCAGGCCCTCTGGTTACAAGGCCGTGTCAGAGTGACCAGTCAGAGCTTCCCATCACACGGAGGTTACAAATGAGCTACTTTCCAGCCCCGTTCTGCCCTAGCCTCTGAACAGACTGAAGGAAGAAAAGGAAATTTTCTTGTGCCTCTGTCTGCACTCATTCATTTCGTCCTCAGTCTGGTGCACTCCCTGCTCCCCGTGTTCCCTGTCCACTGCTTTGATCATGTCTCTTAAAAGGGAGGTAAAATAATTGAACTTTTGAGCTTTTGCACAGATCAGCTGCTGAACCCCCTAGCCATGTCCTCATCAATGTCAAGGCAAAATAGCTTCCCCAAAGTATTAAAAAACCAAACCAAACCAACCAACCTAAACTCAAACCTGCTGCAACAGGGTTCCTGTCCTGAAGGTAAGTTGCAGAAGCTTGGATGAATATTGATACACTGCCCGAGAAGGAACAAAGCCTGCCCTGAGCGTGAAACAAATGAGTGTCAGCACCGCCATGGCATGAAAGAATATACAATTCTTTGCTCATATTTCCTCTTTCAAGTGGGTGGAAGGTGGCCCTCAGCATCCTTAAGTACCTTTGTATACAATTTCTGTTTGCTCATTTGGTTTTATAGGTATGGTGGTTTTTAGAGCTTTAATGTGTTTTGTAGATGCAATAAATCTAAATAAGTGTTCATAAAGACTTCTGTTTCCTCAGGATTACTCCCTTTTACATGCCTGCATGATGTCTACCAGAATCATTTTACCTTAATTAGTATCTTCTGTACAATGCTACCACATAGTGTTGTTTAAGAACTACATATATCATTGATTTCTCCCATCTAAAATATGAGAAATAAAATCAGCGTGGCAATGCCCATGTTGAATCACAGATGGCTTAAAACTTGATCTTGTTGAAAAGACAGCTTTTCTCACAAGTTCTGAAAGTTATTAGAGTATTTCATTTGCCCAGAGAGGTTGTGGATGCCCCATCCCTGGAAATGTTCAAGGCCAGGCTGGAAGGGGCTTTGGGCAACATGGTCTAGTGGAGGGTGTCCCTGTCCATGGCAGGGCACTGGCACTAGATGGGCTTTAAGGTCCCTTCCAACCCAAACCATTCTGTAATTCTATGATTTTTTTTTTTAGCTTAACAATAAGAACAGATTCAGCTTCAAGTTTCAGACATTGTGTGTTTGGTAGGTTTTGCTTTTGTTTTGTCAAGAGCAATTTAAAAGTATATTTAATTTTTTAAAAATTTGCAGTTTACTTCATAGAAGTTTTCCTTTCTTTTTGTTTCTTGCTTTGCAAAGTCTGTTAAAATGAATAATTCAACTGTTTTCTTTAAGATATTCGTTAGGGAAAAAAATAATGTAGAACACAAACAGTTACGTAGAAACAGACCAGAAAGTATTTTGAGTTTGGTAAACAAGCACTGAAATCAAGTTTGCCTCAGCATGAAAAATACATGCAAGTTTTTAATAGAAAAGAACTCAGATTTCCCTGTTTATTTAATATAAACTTAATGCCAAAGAGGAAGGGAAAAAAGAAGATACCATTTCAATGTGAACCAACACCAGGCAGCACCAGCAACTCTTAGTTCACTTTTCAAGCATTCTAGGGCTCATATGAGCTGCTGAACTGGCATTTCTCAAGAGGGATATCACATTAGCAGTCCTACTGGGAATAACATCTAAAGCCTACAGGAGGTATCTGAAAAGCCACCTAGCAAGTATCTCATCATACAGAGATAAAAAGGAATTTGGGTGGCTCAGGCTTGCCTTTGCCCAGGACATTCACTGTGAATTCGACAGGTTATTTTGGTTTTCAGGTTTTGCATGAACTCTTCTGCGCCCCATGGTTCTTTCCTTCTCCTTCCTCAGCCTGGGCAGAGGCTGGTACAGTGTCTCAGCACTGCTGTTCCTCTGGGATTATTCAAGGAATTTACCACACAGTAAATATTCACATCTGTTTAAGACATTTCTTATTATGCCCAGCATCAGTAAATACATTGGCCCATCTTGCATCACTCTGGCTTGCTAGCTTTCTAGATGCTCTTTCATTCATAAAGATGCCATAGGTGTTTGCAAGTCTGGTTTCAGAGCTAAGGAGAAATCTCATTTCTTCATGCCTACTTCTGAAAGTTTAATTTCACTGGCAATTTTTGGCACTATTTCCCATAAAGCATCAGGAGCACATGAAAGCAAGTGTGTGGCATGGTGGATTTAGTATCTGCTTCCATGATGTTGGTGAAAGCCATTAAAACGCCAACAGAAAAGTCAGAGTTTCCTATGGTATGCCCATGCTAAGGGAGTGCTTCTGTATCTGCTAGAGAAAAAGGAAAGAAAAAACAGTGCCCACCTCTCAGACCGGTATTTTCAAAGTGGCCTTTCTTCAACTGAAAGCAGAGGAGTCCTTTAAAAAGAGCAGATTTTGAAATTAATGTCTGAGTTTTCAGAGCAATAAGGGTTAATTTCTCTATTGATTTTTCAAGTCAAACTACTTAATCTATTCAAGATGAAGACAATGGTAGAAATAAATATTGTTATTGAAGCTTATTAGAGTCACGTTTAAGGGTCAGTCATTAATAGCTACCATTGTGCTATGCATAAAGGGTAGTGAAGTATTCCTGCCCTGAAGATGTTCTGTAAAGAGAAAAAATGAAAGTACATGAAGTGCCTCTGACAAACGTCAGCTCTTTTTCTCAAGTGCAGGGAGGAGTTAGTAAAGGTCAGGTAAAGGAATGGAAACACCCCACCCCCAAAACCAGAAGGGGCTAGATGAAACAGAACTAAAGAAGGACCTGATGGTATGATGTGAAAGATATTAAGGAAATACTCAAGCAACCAGTCTGGAACAGGGTAAAGTCCTGTCTGAGCTGCAGGAGGCCCTGCCTGGTTGCTTCTGCTACTGCTCCTCCCAGCCGGGGTCTGGCTGGCTTTCCTCTGAGCAACAAAAATAGTAGTGAAAGGAGCACAACACAGCCTCCTAGCCAGAGAGGATATTACCCAAGCTAGCCTTAGGAAATCATAGAGCATATACATGATGAAAATACCACATATGTTCCTCTCGTAGTTTATAAGCTGTCTATGCTAGTCAGAGACACTGAGTACTATGAGCAGATTTCAAAGAAACAGCTTGGCTGGCTTCCCTACAGAAGTGCAATTGCCCAACTATTCCTTCATTCAAAAGGAGAAAGGATTCCTCCTACTTTTCCAGCCATAATTCAGAACAAATAATTCAAAAAATATATGTATTATATGAATCAAAATGATCCTTCTCCTTCAATGGATCCCTGAAGCACCTGTACACTGAGTGCAAAAACCCTCTCTCTTCATTCCAAGGGTGGATGTGTTTGCAGGCAGGTGAAGTCTCAGCAACTTGCTAATGCACTAAATTATACAGTGGAAAAAAAGTGAAGGTGACAGCACCCAGCTGTAACAGCAGGCACACAAATGTAGGTAAACAGCTTAATTATCCAAACATTGTCAGCTCTACAGAGAAATTGATGAAAGATTAAATTTCTTTTTTAATCCCCTTATATTTCCCCCACCTGAACATTCGCCTCCCAGTAGTACACGCCCATTGTGAAGTTAAACAAACACAAATATGGCCTGACCATTCCTCCTCAGCTTCACTTCAAATCAACCCTACACCATCTCTAGTCTTTCTCCTTATCTTTTGGATGAACAAATGTGTTTGAGGTAAATCAGATTTCCTTTTTCTGGTATGCAGTCAAGTCAAGGGGAAATCATTCTCTGTGGAAGCTCTTTGCAACTCATAAATAGGAGTTAAAGGCTTAAATAATCATACATCCTCCAAAACACGTGAGTGCCACATGACCTACGGCAGCCACAGGCCTTGAATTTGGTTTCTGTTATAATGCTAACAGCAAAGTTTCTAGCAGCTTCAGCTGAAACACAGTTAGTTCCACTGCCCTTACCCCTCCCAAGCTACTGCCAGCTCCAAGAGGTCCGGCCCTTGTATACCTTCCCATTTGCTATACTGGCTTTCCCATGGCGCCTATCAAACAGCAGCAGGTTGCACGCTGCAAGTAAGCAGAGCTGATTGTTCAGAAGAAACAAGGCTTATGGCAAAGCTTCTGCCAAGCTGAAGCAGCAGATTTTACTATGTAAATGGAAATTGCAGCAATCCTTAAAGAAAAATTGTTGACAAGCTTTAGGCAAGGTAAAAACAGACAGCAGAAAACAATTAATTTATTATTTTCCCCTGTAAAGAACTGTGTATAGGTAATGGCCCATTGTAAGCATGAATAATACTGAAGTTGCAAGCAACATGGTATAATTTTAACATTCTACAGCCTTTTTTAATCAATCTTATTGATGTTCATCACATCCATAAAGCTCAAAAGAATGGGTTTACTAAACTTAAGGAAAATATAAGATCTCATTTTGTGCCTTTCAGTTTCTTCATTATGTTGCCATAATGTCATCAGTGTAATATATTTCACCCTTTTGCCTCTGTTTTAGCTTTTTTTTTATTATTCTGCTGTGATCATATCTGGTTCTTTGAAGCAATGAGATGAATTATGAATACTGCTTTATCTCCACTACCACATCCAGGGAAGGAGAATGATGTGCTGAGAGGAAAAAAAAAAATTACCTGCTTTAGGACTGGGAAGTCAACAAGAAGCAGCAGAATCTCTTACCATCTGACATACTGGCCTAAAGGAGCTGTGGGACATCAACAGTTAGAGCAACAGCTGGGACTGGCAGAAATGGCTGTAAGATCCACATGGCTTTGTGGGAAGACTTTAGCCAAAGATTTGCCAATTTAGCAACAGGTTCCATTCTACTGAAGTCTGCAGTGTAAAATGAGATCCAGAGAACTGTGTTATCTCTAGGAAAGGGACTTCAAAATTTATTACATCTGCAAACCCCCAAAATTGGGGTAGAGCTCTTGAACAGCCACATGGCTGCTCCTCTAAGAGTGTCTGGAGCCTGCTGACTAACTCTGGACAAAGACTGCAGGACAATGTTTATTTAAGCCAGTTCTTCCACAGAAGATATGTGATGTTCCAGACTAAGAAGCACAGGGTAGATCAGGAAGCTGTAACGGGCAAGACCAACATTGCATGTTCTTCTGAGCCAGCATCTCACTCTGTAGTTGACAGTTTTAATTACATTATCCAAGGTGGAACAGCTCCACTGGAGGCACTTGGATGTTTTGTTTACAAATGGCTCATTCAAAGAGCAAAGTCCAAATCCCCACCACAAATCAGGCAGAACAGGACTTTAAACTGGGGACCCTTAAGCCATTGAGCTATATAGCAGTGATGAAGAGCTTTGGAAGGACACTTTACCAAAGTGTCTTTCAAAGCTAGGTGGGAAAACAAGAGACTTCTTATTGTGCTAGGGCTCATCCTACGTTCTTATGTCTTCTTTCCAAATGACACCCTCCTCTCAAAACCAAGAGAGATCACTGCACAAGACCTCTAAACTTTATTTTCTTAATTAAGAACTGAAATATATTAAACTTTGTCAAAGTTTTCTGTGTGAATGGAGTATCAGAATAATTTTAGACTTCCTTGCAATAGATACAATAACAAAAGGAAAGAAACAGAACAAAATGAACATGCACACACAGGGAATTGTTGATCTGATGGATTTTGTTTTACTTGAAAAGTTTGTGTTTTACCTGCAAAGTTTTCAAAGTCACTACTGAGCATCTGAGATGAAATTATTCAGGAGTTGTTTGTAACCACATGCTTGCCCTCAATCTGCCTCATCTTAGTTTGTAATTCCTTGGGGAGAATGACACTTGTTTTAAAAAAACCAAAAAAGCAGAAAACAATGGCTTGGAAACTTGCCACTTTCTTGTTAAAAATGAGTATCTATGCCCAACTAGTTGTGCGCAGACAAAAAAAAACAACCTGTGAATGCATAACTTGAAGCACAACGGCATGCAAATATATTCAACAATTCATCTTGCTTAAGAAGGAAAACAAGCCTAAGGAAAAAGGCACACTAAACAAAAAGCGTGTGAAGCATTCCAAATGCATCCTGCTATGTTTGCAGTGATCACTTTAAAAAAAAAAGTGTAAAGGATGAGAATTAGATTACCCATTTCATAATGACTTTGTAAAACAGTGATCCAAAGAGAATGGGACCACAGTTAGACATTCACCAGCAGGGCTGGTTACAACAGCTTGAGCAGCAGCCGCCCTAGCCACCCACTTCTCCAAGGCCCAGTACATTAATCCATACAGTCCCACCATGGACGGTAGGGATGAACATCTGGGGGAAGGACAAAAGAGGCAGGAACTGTTTAGCCCAGCAAAAAAGTTCACGTGTAACTATAGCCTAACAAACTACAGGTAAAATATTAAATCCCCAAATGCACATTTGGATAATTTAAGTCATCCAGATCTTCAAGTTAATTTACTTCCACATAAGTTTAAATTAATAAGATTAACTGGTAGACTTTTTTCATCACTTAATGAGTTTTAAAGAAACATCATGAAGTTTTAAAGTTTTATTTTCTTTGCTAAATCAGCTATTTAGTCTATTTTTCAACAGATAATATAGTGAAATATGTAGAATTATAAGCTTTCCATAACAGGCAATTAACAGTTTTACAGATTAGCTGCATTTGTACTAGAAGCACACAGATAGAGCCCAGTATCTTTAGTGTAACACACACTTATCCAGACACAAAAAAACCCCCAACACATACATATTTCCAAATTAGTGGGTGCCAAGAACTAGTGCCCAAAGCTCAATTAGAAAACCAAGCTTTGGATCCAGCCTTAATAGAGGGTGTTTATATCCCATTCAAGCTTTTTACTTATTCTCAGGAATCCAATTGTTGCATAACATTTATATACCTGTTACCTTCAGTACGTAACCAGGTAAATCCTCAGAGACCTAAGCAGCAATGTTCATACGCGTGCCACATCCACGCTCTCGTTAACTGGGAAGGAAATCCAGAAGTGACCAAGGTCAGGTAACTCCTATCACTTTCTACTGTGGCTTATCATATGGTAACGAAATGTTCCCAAAACTTCACAGGAACTGTTCTTATTTAATCAAAATGCATTACAGTTCCCAAGACTTAAGTATTCAACATACATTTTCAAGAAATCTTCCTCATTTAAGGCAGATGTTTGTAAGAAGGTTTTTCATTTGGATAAAGGTCACTAGCTGCAGTTGGACAGGTCATTCTGTGCCACACAGCAAATTGCATCTTTGACTCCACACAAGATTTAATATCCTGTGAATCAAAGCGTAACATGCTTTTTGTTTGCTTACAAAGAGCTTTATCACAAGCACACACCAGCAATTACTAGTAGAACAGACCGTAACTACAGCGAGACAGACAAACCTCTTTGTCCTAAGAGCTCCAGGCAGTGGGCAGCATCTACTAAGCATATGAAAGAAAAGGGATGACTTTGACCATAACAGTAGGATGTCCTTTCCCTGCTGCTCATAACATCACTTCTACTTTTGGCCCTCTAGGCCTTTTCCCACTTCCCTGTCTCAGTAACCAGAGACAAAACCAGAAGTACCCAGCTGCCAGAGTACATGTTTTAACCAACATTCCCCCTTCCTTCACCATTCAATGACTCTAACCAAAGAACACCATTTACAGTTTCAGTGGGAGTGGGTGTACTGGGTTTGTGTGGCAAGGTTTCGGTAGTGGAGGGGCTGCAGGGGTGGTTTCTGTGAAAAGCTGCTAGAACCTTCCTCCATGTCTGACAGAGCCAATGCCAGCCGGCTCCAAGACGGACTTGCCACTGGCCAAGGCTGAGCCCATCAGCAACAGTGGTAGTGCTTCTGGGATAGCATAGTTGGGGGGGGTGGGGGTGGTATGGGGGGCAGGACAACCAAAACCTGTGCAACTGCAGCCAAAGAGAAGAGTGAGAATATGAGAGGAACAACTCTGCACACACCCAAGTCAGTGAAGGAGGGAGAAGAGGTGCTCAGGGCACCTTCTGGGGAAGATATTTTAAGATTTGGGTTTATTTTTCATGATCCAACTCTGATTTGATTGGTAATAAATTAAACTGATTTCCCCAAGTTGAGTCTGTTTTGCCTGTGACAGTAATTGCCAAGTGATCTCTCCCTGTCCTTATCTCGACCCACGGGCCTTTCATTATATTTTCTCTCCCCTTGTCCAGTTGAGCAGGGCAGTGATAGAGCAGCTTTGGGGGGCACCTGGTGTCCAGCCTGGGTCAACCCACCACATTGGGATCACTGGGTCAGTACGTGACACAGGTGAGATAACCAGGCATGAGATTCTTCTTGCTTGCTTCATGACCTTAATGTATGAGTTTAGTTAGCCCTGTGAGCCATAGAAGCATAGTAAGTTAGGTCCATAAAACATAAACAGATTTCACGTGTGCCTGGATATTTTCCAGTTTGAATTTAGAGTAAAAGATTAATTCAATACTCCATGAGAAACTCTCTACTTTGGCTTTTACTGTTGGGATTGCACTGGAAGAGTGGCTGTGAACAAAGGAGAGCTTGTGCTGCTCTTCAACAATATCTCAACACTATCGTCTGCTTCCATGAATCTGTCTTTTCTTATCTTTACTAGATGGTTACATGGAAGGTAAGACATTTCTCTCCCATATCCTCTATCTGACCAGTTTGAGATGTATTCATCAGAACAGCATCAAATGAATGATTAAAACCCATGGCAGTGACATTTGTAGTGTTAGAGGGAGCACACAGGACATCAGAACTGGATCTAACATCTCCTGACAGCTGTGGCTGATTAAATGCTTAACTTTGTTTTTTCTTTTCCCAGATGGAGCAAAACAAACATGAGAACCTTGCTAACAAAGGCAAAAGACAGAACTCATCCCCAGGTATTGCAGCTCAAGTAAAAACATTGAAACCTCCATGATCATTTACTACCGTTTTTATCCTGCCTCAGTCTTCTACACCCACCAAGAACCCCTGTGCTATTAGCACACCTTGTGAAAATCCCAGGGAAAACACATCAGTAGAGGAGGCCGAGTCTGCCCATACAGAAAGGCCACAACCCTAGATAAAGGCTTTGAGGTGTTATCAAAATACCTTAACATTTGGGTTCGATATTAGAAAAAACTGAAATGTAACCGCAAGAGAACAGTTTCTAAAAATTGTCACATAAATGCAGCAGGATCTGTTTGTCAGCAGCTGCAAATCCCACACATGTAGCTGCATCTCCCACTATGCTTCATTTTAGAGCCCATAACTGTGAAGACCAAGTGCCTGTTGTGAAGCTGAAGGCACAGAGGTCTTCACGAGCAGAAAGCTGAAAGACACCTCCTTTGGTTACTGCTAAGTGCAATAGAGCTGAAAACCACGCCAGTACACAAACAAGGAAATGGTTTATAGCAGGATGGCATACAAAGTCTTAGGAGCTAATTCGCTGTAAATCACTTAATCACAGACAGCACCCAGACAGCAGAACAGTCTTAGTTTGAAACAGTTTTGCAATAGACAGTAATAATAATCCTATTATTTCATTAACAGTGTTCTTTAATTAACTTGTATTCAGTTTCAAGGTCTTACTTTCACAAAGTATTCTGGAAGCCTCAGCTACACTCAATCTTCAGACATTTCATCTCAGGCCTTTTACGAGCAATCACTGATCTAAATTCCACTTGAGTTATTCTTTACAGCATAACATACTTGAAAGGTAGCAAAGTATTAAATATAGTACAACAAACACCGGTATTTAATTCTGTTATATAAAATATTTTCATCTCCATTCAAAAGGTAATGCAGATAGCAATTATGATAATAGTGCAGATTATACACTACAGCACCCATAATTTACCTGCTACAATTTTACCAAGGCAAGCATTCTATAAGTCTCCATAATGCATGTCTATTCGCAAATTCAGTTGGACCTGCTCTGTCTGATGTTAAATGTATTCATACATATTCAAAAGAAAACTGAGAAAAGTAAGTATATGACCATGACAGCCTATTAGAATGCATATCTCACAGCAAATATATTAACAGTGAGACTTTGGTTATTAGTATTACCAGGGCACTATTGAAAAGAGGAGCGTTGTTAGCCTTGTTGTTCTGGACAGGTTCCAAGGTTGGTAATTGCTTTCTGCATACTGGAATCATCCCTGCATTTAGAGTCAAGACCTCAAGTTCCTAAACACTGTAAGCTAAAGATGACTTTCCACCAGCTTGCTGGAGGGACTATTATGTGTTAAATGACTTTACAATATTACAATAGAAAGCAGTGTCACAAGCCACTGCAGTGCATACTGCAGCGATCAGAAGCCTCTAAGCATGATTTAAAGCTGGCAGCCTGCAACAGTTCTCACAAACAGTTGTCCTTAAAATTTGTACTATTAAACCAGAAGTACACCCACAGAAAAAAAGGGCTTGAAAAAACCCCATACTCTCCTTAATGACTTGGTGGACAATCATCATATTGGTCTTGATTCATTCACTTGATTAGTTTTCCTCTTCCATGCTGAGGCTAAACTAAACAACAAGAGAAAGAGAAGGATTTCACACTTCTCTTTCAAGATCTCTTGTTAATCTCAGGGCTTTTTCTTTTTTTCTTTCCCTTAGTTAAAAAAAAAAAAAAAAGAACAAAGAAAATGTCCTTACTCCACATCATTGTGTAGGCACCAGATTCTGTCAAAGTGATGTGCCTCTAGGATTTGTTAGAGAAGTTGACACTTCAACAGGTTTTAAAATAAATTTTAAATAAAATAAACTGGAAAAGGAAGAAAGAGATTGCAGGGAATGGTCCTCAGATAGATGAATGAGAGCAGCAACACTGAAGATTCCAGAAGAACTAACTTTCACTTGAGCTAAAGATCCTACATATTATTTCTTTAAGGCAAGAAAAATTCACTACTCAAAGGAAAAACTTCATAAGACTATTGACAGCAGCCCATCCGAGCCATCTACTTGTCAATGCAGGATGGTTCAAATGCAGCGCATCTAGTCCAGGCTAATCCCAGAAGTCAGGACACCTCTTCTGGAAAGGAAAAGCAACACCATAGCTTAATATATCTAACACAATTATTAACCCTCTCTTGGATTCCCATGTATTTTTAAATAATCTTTTTCCTCCCTGGTATCTGCCAAGATACTTTTATTATTTTTACTGTCTCTTTTTAAAGGTTTTAGAATTCGTAAGTTCACTCGTGTTGACTCACTGGGTTCACACATCAGATATCTGTAGGTACACAGCATTAGTTCAGCAGAGAACCACGCTGACCTCTCTGTTTATCTTAGTCAGCCTCAGAAGAAGCAAATCAAAACACTAAGGGAACTGGGTTCCCTTGTCTGTGGAAGGAAGGGAACGACAGGGAAGGTTAACATTTTCTGTCAATTTTTTCCTTCCAAAAGATCTCCCACTCCTTCCCAAAGGATATTGACTATATCCCAGGCAAGGAAAGAACTGCAAATATAAAGCCATGAATTTAAAAACAAAAAACCAAAAAAAACCCCACACCCAACCATTTCTTTAGAAATCAGCATAAGACACAACCCTCATATTTTAACGCCTAACATTTCCAAAATGAATTCAGAGGTGTGCAGACCATGCCATTTTGAGTAGTACTACTTTCAGAAAAAATAAAGCCTCTATGAGACCAAGTATCCAAACACCTACAGCCAGTTAAAAAAGTCAGCAGCACCCGTTTTGGGGAGCTCTAGCATAGCAAGGAAAATTAAACTGTTTTCTAGGTACGCTTCCTGGCTACTTGGAACTACACCTCTGAGTAAGAATAGAAGGAATTTACCTAATAAGTGGTCGTATATAAGATGATTCAGTATGTGTATCGACAAAAACTGTGCTAAATACACATCCGTTCCATTACAGGGAGAATTATTGATTTTTCCCTGGTTTGTTTCATTTTCTTCCAACTTTATCAAACAAAGTAAGCTATTACCCAACCAAGACAGCTGCTGCTCAGAGCAGCGACTGGAAAAAGAAGCATCTAATTTGGTACTAAGTGTTCAGGATGATAACAATCACTGTACTTCCAGCACATCTCACAAAGGAAAAAGAAAAGTGTGCATGTTGTGGGAGGGGAGAAAATGCACTTACTCACTGACTGCCAAAATGTAACATCAGAGCAGGAACCCATAATAATCAAGGCAAAAATGGATGTAAAGAAGCAGTGCAACTATTGTTAAGCTCTTCTTATCTTCATGAGCTTGGAAGACACAACAGCCTTTTTATTTATGTGCACGTATATACGCATACAAATAGTAAAGCTCACTTACTCTTCTACACAAGTCTTTGCAGCCTTTGTAATCTAACCTCTCTCTCCCTGTCCCTCCCCAAGATTTTCTTTCTTTTATTGTCCTATTCCAAGTAGGAGAAGCTCTCTGTAGAACACAGAGCACCACAGTGAATTGCACATTCCACAAGCACCCACAAAGACTTTCCCACAGAATCCACCATATAGCAGCATGCGCTGTATGGCAAAGAAAATACTCAGTTCTCTGACATGCTACACCAGAATTCAGAGTTGTCCATTTGATTCATGCACTCTCAGATTTTGCTTACCATTTTTAAAATGTAAAAATATATATTTACAGAGGAAACCATATTTAATGGGACACCGTAACCACTAAGACAGATTTCTTGTGAAATAACATTGTCTCCTGAATATTAGTTTTTGAAATATCTGTAACAATAAAATGTTACGAAGACCATGCATTAGATAACATCACTCCTCCCTCTACCCCCAGTGAAAACATCCTGCTTAACAGCTTGCATTCTTAAACCATTAAATCACTTATTATTTCTGGTTACCCACTGAGCAATTCAAAAGCAGAGCAGTAGAAATCCATCCAGGACACCAAGACAGAAACTTAAAGAAGTATCGTATATTCAATACAGGAAGTTTTCAATAGAGTTTAAAAAAATAAAAATACAGACCCAAACACCTCCAGTTTCCGCTTTCTGCTTTACCCACTGAGTTGGTGTAGCAATCAGGACCCACCTGAACCCAATCAAAGCTTTGGGGCAGCTACCCAATGCCTTTTCTCCAGGACCCTCTGATGGCTTTGCACCTGGGGAAATTAACTCTGGCCCAGAAAATTAACTCTGTAACTGCCACACTACTTAGAAATGGCTGTGGCACCAGCTTTTGTCAAAACCTTCTGTTCCATTAAAAAGTGCCCCATTTCCCATGGTGCAGAAGGCCACACAGGATTGGCAGTCCCACTCTCTGTTGTCTGTTTTGGAAGGAGAGTTTTACATCTCACTGGCTGTGACATTAGACTGTATTTTTTCCTTTATGATGTTGCTGATCAGAAAAAAATAGCATTCAGTGCAATTGATACACTGTCTTTTCCAAATACAAAGTGCTTGTCAAACTTAAGTTTAAAATATCTGAAGAATCTAAATTTCCTTCCAGCACATCCAAAGGAGGCACCTACCTATTTTATGAAGAATAAATCAAAGTTTTATATTTTCTTCTGAAACACAGAGATGGGGCTATTTTGATTCGTTCTTGCAGTGGTTTTCACACTCGTGATGAGAAAGCAGCAAACTGAATAGCCATGTCTCTGTCCTTATGCTGCTTAAGATAGCCAAGATTCCATTTTCCAAGAGAAAACATCAGCTGAGGGATGCGTACTGAGAGGAATGGTTACAAAGCTTACAATAGCTCCACAAAGTACACAGAAAACAAAATCTGAATTTGTAGTGATTGATTTGGGTCTCTTCTGTAGGACTTGTATATAAACTGATAAACAGTTGAGTAGGCAGGAGTTGTTTTAAACACACACCTAAACTGATAACGTCTAACAGCAGTTTATGCTAAATCAAGTCCCAGCATAGCATCACCCAACTACTCCCTCTGCCATGCCAGGGCTTCCAAAACTTGTTACAGCATCATCAGACCAGCTGCAAAGGGGCAAATCCTCTGCATCAGGAATAACCGTTTCTACATCTTCCATGGAATCCAGGAGCTCTCCAACCTGCTCAGCATTCATAGCGCTGAAAGGATCTACATCTGAGGAGCCAGTTAGGGTGTTCTCCTTTAATAGTTGCTCAATTCAGAAATGAAATGGGACTAATATGCAGAAAGAAATAAGGGCAAAATTTTCATAATGACTCATCCCAAAACTTCATATTGCAAAAAGATTTCAAAATCTTACATGACAGGGAAGGTTATATTGTAAAATGGCTTCACAATATTCTTTGAAAATTTGCTCTGTATCTTTAAGCATTGCAAATAGTGAATGTGCAGCTTAGACTGCCAGAGAAAATTAGCCTCCTAAGGATGTAGGTGGGCATTCCCTTGGGACTGATGAAGCCACCCAAGTGTGGTAGGTGCCTGGCTCTACTGGGAGCAGATTCCCAGACTATTTATGCAAATTGCATAAGGTGCCTGTCTGCATCTTTTCACGTTTTATAAACGCCTCTGTGAATTTAGCCTTGGGTACAGTACAGGAAAAAAAAAACCCAAACAATTAAAATGAGGCTTCCAAGTGGTGTTTTAGTTTTCTTTCTTTTCACATAAAAGTGGAAGATATAATGCTTTACCTTCCTCAGATGAATGTATTCTAGAAGGGCAAAGCATTGTATCCTGCACTTTTATTGGATTGGATTTCAGAACACTCTCCAACAATAATTAATGAACATTGCCTCGCTGCTCTTCTTTAATCTAGATAAGCATCAGCAATATTTCACACAGCAGGGAATAGGGGAACACAGGTGTTAAGTGGCTTGCCCAAGGTCACACAGCAAGGCCATACCAGAGTTAGGAATGAAATCCATTCTCCTTCGCAAGACACCCCTCCACAAACTTTTAAAAATACTGCTGAAGTAATGCTGCTCCTCTTAAATTACAAAGCCCTGTCAAGTGCTTACATGCAGTCTGTGAACATCTCTAAAATCATTGTGAAGAGATGACCCTCCATTTACATGGCATGTTCCCCTAAGTGAGATACAGAACTAAGGAGAAGGGCAAGGGCTCCACAGTTGTCCAACAGTGCTGCACCATCCCTTTCTTGCACCTAACTGACCATTTACCCTGGCCCAGAAGCTATGCATGGAAAGAAAGGTAGGCCAGAGTAAAATGAATGTGCTAAAATACGATATATCACACCATCCAGTAATCCTTCAAAAAATAAGAATTCTGGACTGTATTCATTTTCTATCACATCATCCTGCTAGTGACTCCGTTCTTAAATGTGGTATTAATGGTCAAAGACCAGTGAAGGGTCACTATAAGTTATGAGGAAATGGCAGATTTGGGGGCTTCATCCGTGTGTCTATTTCTTGGAAACGGGAAACAATCTACACCAAAACAAAAAAATCCCACAAACCTGTCTGTTATATTTCCTCTCTCCTAGACAGCTTCATGATCTATATTGTTAATGTAATGACATAGCTTGTTCCATCCTTCAATTGCTTGTCACCTGAACTTGGCAGACTTCAGAAGGCCAAAAATGGAGAGAAGGCAGCCAGTAATTACCAGAACCAAAACCACTATCTTACTAGTAGGAGAGGTAGAAAACACAAATTATCTACTATCTATCTATCTATCTATCTGTCTATCTTATCTATCTATCTTATCTATCTATATGTAATTAAAGGGCTACAGACTAATGACAATGTGCTTCTGTTCTTATGTCAAATCACAAGTCACAGTAAACAACAGTTTTAATAAATGTTTTTCAAACAACAATAAGGAATATATGTACTTTTGATCTTCCAGCCACATTCTCTGTTAGCTGCACTGTCCCGTTACCCGAATAGTGCTATATTGATGTTGGCTGTGCAGTGCAAATGGGATGAAAGCATTTTGTCGTACAAAGACAAAGCAGGGAGGTTTTGTTTTATCTGCTTCCCAGCTACCAGGTAGTTTCTGATATCCAGGTTTATCCTTCTTTAGCAATTCCATGACATCTTTCCACAGTTCCTTAACAAATAGTAAGAAATTAAGCACCACTTTGAAAATTCATAATCTGCTAGGGGGAGAAATGTTTCTAAATATCATGGAATTATGTTGTTTTCCACATTAGAAAACTGACAGTGCCTGACAGAGGGCTGAGTTTTCAGCTCATTTGAGCTGGTATAGCTGGAACCAGACTGTAGCTTTTGGCATTATTTACCATTGTTTACCACAAGCTAAAACTTTATTCACAAGAATAGTTCTTCATAAATACAAGTAGAGATGCCAAAAAATTAGATTTAAGGCCCTATTGCCTGTAACTGAGCTCTTTATGAATAAGGATTACTCACAGGAGCAGAAGGTGCCCAAGGAGACCACTAAATCAAAACATAGACTCAAAACCAAAAAGGAATATATTATAATGAGAAGAACAGAGGAAAAGTAAACAGGGCAGACATTTGGAGCTGGAGAAGAGTGGTAACAGAGAGTAAACTGCACCTCCCACATTCCCGGCTGTCCACAAGGAATCGGCTTTACCTGTTGCCAGTAAGAAAGTCAGATTATCGCTCTGTCAGGACTATCCCACGCTCTTGTGCCTTGTCCCCTGCAGAAGTCCTCCAGCCATAAGCTATCTCCTTACATGCATATCAGAAGTAGGTGAAAGGGTGGGTGCAAACAGCTACTTTCAGCAGTTTTCTGATGGCAGAGTTTTTCTCTTAATCAGGAAAATTCCCCAGTACACTTCTTAGTACTTTAAACAGACTTTGCACTGAGTGATCGCCACCTGCATGACATAAATTTATCTATTACATTTAAGAATTTGGTGTTGTATTATGAAAAGATGTGAATCATCAAAATGGAATGCTATAAAGCCTTATAGGTATAGAAGACAATAAAAATTAAGCTTGTCAAATCAAACAGGTCCACAGATATTACATTGGTCTATGTGACATGGCAAACGTCAAAGAAATTAAATCCTGCAGATGTTGGAAATGTGATCTCTAAAAGGATATTCTTTGACAAGTGGTAAGGGGATTAGAATAAGAAAAATGAGGTTAGGGTAGTTGCATTTCAATCCTTCATAGCTTTGTTGAAAGTAAAATTCTACACACTGACCTTGTAGTTGGATTACTGGGCCAGGTACTGAATCCAAGATATAATGATCACAACATGTTTTTTTCAGATTTTTACTTATTACCAAGCTCACTTGAATCTGAGCATCCACTAGTTAAGAAACTACAGGAAAGTGAAGTGTGAGAGAGGACTATGTAGAGAAAAAGGCTGGTCTGTCAACCTGGCTGATAATGTGTCATATGCATTCTCTAGGCACCACAGCTTAATGACAAAAGAGGCACACTTCACAACAAGAAGAGTCTTCTCATAGCCAAACTGGAAAACTTCTGAAAGAAGTCATGGCTCTTGCTCTATTTGTGTGTCAGGGTTTTCTCATGATGAAAACAAGGTCATGGAATGGAAAGCAAGAGAGTGTGCAAGCATACCTGGACCTTCAAGTTATGAGGTATTGTCCTTCAGTTTAGGTACAGCTAATGATAAATGCATCATAGGACACTAGCATTAAAAGAATTCATGTATGACTTATGTCTGATAAAATACTTAATATGACTGTACTAGAAACCCTAATTACGTGTGGAGAGTTTTAAGTGAACCGTCCAGATTGTATAGTGACAATTAACCAGCTGTGACTAGGAACAAAGGGAAAATAGTCTGTGCTAAGGAAGACACAGCAATGCAATTTACATAATTTACATACATTCTGATTATTTGTAAATCAGGATTGGGAAATAGTAAAGCTATTAGCTCCAGATAGGATCACCAGGCATTTGTGTTTATATCCAACGCTTAATTCTGAAGCAATATACATAGCCATAGGTGGGAATGAAAGTGATACAGAACTTAAGGAACTAGATAAATGTCATAAAAACAAAAGAAAGCCACCTTATATTTACCAGATTAAAAGTTCCCTTTCAAACTGTAACCACACAGACACAATTATTTGTTTTGGATATATTTGAAAGGATTGTATATTGATACTGAGCATTTCCTGAGAAGATTTTTGGTGAAGGAATGGTGTCTCAGCCCTTGATTACTTCTCATTGGGATAATTCAAAGAATCATGGTCAGTAAGGGCATACCAAACTTTGTCTGGAAGGGTAATCAGAGTGGAACCATTTACCCATCTGTATAAAGAACGTTTCTTACCTCTCATCCACTGTCCGATGTTTAAAGCAGGAATTTTTCCTCAATTTGATTTGCAAAATACAATGGGCAAGATCAAGAAAGACATTTTATTCTTTTTTATTCCTATGGAAAATTTCAGCCTTTGTACCACCTTCAAATACAGTATCATATTCCTTTTATCAATTCATAATTCAAATAAGGCACCCTTTCTTCTGTATGGGCTTACACTGCGACAATACACATTAGTTAGAGATGTCAATGTATGTTTTATTACAAAAGTCAAACCAGGCTTTATCCATAATTTTCTAAATCTCATTAAAGGTTCTTTCATATTGCAGATAGGATAAAGTAGCACTTTAAACTTTATAAATCTATTTCCACTAGTACAGGGAATCTATTGCCATCTGTAGTTACAGTATATGACAAAGGAATGCCTTGGGGGTGAGTCTGTTCAAATGCAGATAAGGTGGCCAGCAATGAATCACTGTCCTCTGGAAGTGACTAGCTTGTTAATAAAAGGTCAGAGATCATAGCATCACTATTTTTCCTATTTCTCCAGCAGAAAGAGAAGCAGTGGCTGGATTTTCTTTATCACTTCCTTTTTTTTTTTTTTTTCTCCTCACTGAAGTACTCTCAAGTATCTGTTCTTATTCCTACTGTCTCTGTTCTGCACACGAGCACTGCCTTTTGAGACAGCACAACTGCATAATATATTTCTAACTAGGTAGGACTACTATAGAATTGGACTGTACAGATTTCAGACTTCTTTGCAGGATGTGATTCAATTTCACTTTTGTTGTTGTGAACATAAATTTCTCAGTAGCACAAGCCCTCCTTTTTTAAAATTAGGCTAATACCAAAAGATGTGCCTTGGAAGACATTTCTAATCAGGGATTATCCTCTAGGCCTGTCAATGATGGCAGGTTTATTTCTCTTGACTAGTTCCACTGAATTTTCTGAATGAAAACAGAATAATGAAAGTTTCTCTATAGACGTTACCAATTTATATGTGGCAGTCAAGGTTATGTTTCCATTTAAAACTTGTTTAGCCTCAGGCTCCAAGTCAGTGAAGAACTTAAGATCATGACTAAGTACTTTGCAGAACCAGCATTTTTGTGGGTGCATCTTGGCTCAGCAGCCATTGCAGAAGCTAAAATTCCATAAACACTAATCAGAGCTAGTTAACTCTTCTCATGTAAATTTGTATTTGGCCAAAAGTCTGGGTCACCCCAAATCCCCAGATATGTTTTTATCATGATAATATACCTAGTGAAGTTTGCATTTAAAGACTCCAGGTCAGCCATTCACATATTTAGACTGAAAAGACAGTAAGGCTTTAAGAGCTGTAGCTAGCCAGGAAATAGTTCCCAACAACATAGTATATAATTGGTATAACCCTTTTTAAATTTGTCAAATGCACTCTAGGGAGGCTGCTCCCAGAATAAAACAATCTAAAACAAATAGACAATCAGGTCCCAGAGATATTCCTTATTATGGCATTTTACAGCAATTCTTTTTTAACATGATCCAAAAGCAGCAGGGCTGCAGAAGTCAACCTAATAAATGGAAAACCTTCCCTGAGAAACCTTGTTGACTGACAGATGGGAGAGAAGGGGAGATACAGCAGAGCTGGGATTCCAAATGAAGCAGCTGGTCACTGCTTAATGGATTTTATCAAGAGCAGAGGATTAGATTTCATTAACCTATACAGACACAGTAGGTACAATTCACCTGAGCAGAGCAGTACATTTTATATTGTAGCAGACTTACGAGATTGTCGAAATGTTGTGTGGGTCTTGTCCTGATATGAATTTCAGTGAAGAAAGGGAAATAATAAAGGAGAATCTTGAAAGGCAGTTTCTCTCACCTGCTTTTCAATTTCCTTGTTACAAACATATTACATCCCCAGCTCCTCTGACCTCATCATACCCCTAGAGAAATCTTATGATTTTAAAAGCATCTTTCCAGGCTGGCCATCTATTTATTATGTAAGTAGAGAACATACTCCACACAGTATTTGATGCTTCTGATACCTAAGAATTGCTGCCACAGAAGGCCAGCCTTTCAGTCTAGAAAGGAATTCTGGAGAGAATCTCTCATTAAAGCATCCTTTGGTCTCAGTACAACCGTTGGATCGATCAGTTGGAATGGTAGCCATAGACCCTTTGTAAGACAAAAAGGGTTAACACTGTTTTGGGACTGTGTTTCTCCTTTCTTTGCTCAGTTTCCTCTAGCATCTTGGGACATTCCTCTGAATTGATCTATACCATGCAAGATATCACAGCCTGAGTCTCTTTTGCAGTCATAGCTGAACAAAGTCGGTACAAAATTTTAACTGTACAATTTTGCAGCACTTTCACCACCTTTGCACAGATGACCAGACCTGTATGAGGGGTAAACATGCACAGTGAAGCCAAATGAAATTCTCCTACTCACAAAATGTTGACTCTGAAATACACATATTTTCCATAGAGGGAGATATCCCTGCCACTTTTCTTACTTAAAATTTTAGAATGCATTTGGAATTCAGAGGAACATGCAATCTACTCCACACTGAACTCAATTCTCATTTATACAATGCTCCATTTATACCAGTCTGTCAGCTTAAAGGACCTTTGGAGTAGGAGTAATTACAGTTATGCACACTTCATGGCCCCATTATTCTGACAAAGTGGCATAAGAAAGCTCCGATGCAGAAGAAAATCAGGTCTACTTATTTTTTAATACAGTGACTTTAATATGGTTGTGTTTTATCTTCAATTCTGTCTATATATCTCAGTCCTCTCCTGTGCTTTTGTGCATTAGTTCTATTGCTTGATACTATACTCAGTCTTCTTGGGAGTATTGCATCTTCAATAAAATATGAGAATGTTAGGGTTGAAGAGTAAGCTCTTAATTCAAGTCACATACTGAGTGACAGGGGAATGAAAGACTATGTGTTTTGAACTTATGCCATTTTCATCCTTTCAGATGTGCTTGTGGTTCTGCTCTGACTACAGGTCTGTTCTCAGTACTTTATTTATCACCAGCAACTCCATACTCACTGTATGGTGGAGATGTTCTTAACTCAGCTGCTGTGACATCTCATAGTCCTGAATTGATTTGATTCTCCTTTCTGACAATATTCCTTGCTTTTGTCCTCCCCAGTTTTAGTAACTAGTAACTAAAGAAAAAAGTTAATTTGTCTCTTTTAATAATCTTTCTCCCAGAAACCAGTTACAGTGATCATCCTTGTACTTGATAGGAAATCTTTTGGACTTTTTTTAGTATTCATTCCACCATATTGCATTTTGGAAAGTTCCTAAAACTGTATGACAAAATGTAGGTGTCCCGGGACAGGCTGTAGGTAATCATATCAAGGGATGTAGATATCAAGGACAGGTTCTAGGTAGCCATCTCAGTAGAGCTCTATTTCTCCTTGGGGTTTTAGGTAACATAGCAAGGTTCTGGGTATATATATATAACAGGGATACCAGATCTGTGAGTTCTTGGAAAGCCATTGGGGAATATCTGAAAAGCTCTTCAAAAATTCCTAGAAAGATTCTAGATCAATGAAATCCTTGAAGAGGTCTACAGCTAAGAATTGTCAGAAAGCTCTGGGGAAATTCTAGAAAGGCTTTGGACTGGGAAAATCCTAGAAAACATGGGGAATTCCCAGGAAGGTTCTACATTAAAGAATTCCTTAAAAAACAGTGGGGAATTCAAAGAAAGCAGCAGGGAATTAATCTGTTTTGTATCTTCTGGAGCACCATAAAAAGCCGTATCTGGGTTACACATCTTTAAGGAAAAGGGAAAAGTCATGCAGCAATGAGACACAAAGGATAAAAGGGGACAAAAAAGTAAACGAAGAAATGAGAATAATCACCTAATTAGCCTTCTTCATCGTCATAAGAGAAACACATTAGTTGTAATCATTTTTATGGTGCCTTTCCAGGATCCTTATCTTTCCTTACCACAGAATCCCCTTTTCTACGTTGCTGTGTCCAATACTGCTTTCCAGTCTCTTTGGTGGAAGCCCACTGTGATGAGATGTGTTCCTAAATCTGACAAAAGTGTTGGAGGGGGCTTTGAAGTGCTCTAACTGCCAAGTCTTTCATTTGCATCATCTCTGTGTCGTGTGTACTTCTTGACAAATATCAGTGTAAGTGCTGTGTAACTACTCTACCTCATGATTTATGAATTATAACAATGCTGTGGCCAGAAAGAGACCTTTTTTTTTTTTTTCAAGAAGAATTGTGCTGATGAATGAAACTTAACTATTCTGAATTCAAAAGTGAGGAAGGACCCTACCTGAAGAATCAGAGTTGGCAGCATTTTAAAAATAAAACTATTTTAAAAATAAAAACATGTGAGAGAAAAGCATCTTGGAGAAAGGATCAAGAGGATCAAAAGGAACCAAGAGGAGCAAGTGTTTTGACTAGCCTTCAGTTGTGGCAGTCCATGTCTCCATGCAGACTTTAAAGTATCAGGAGGCTGACCGCTGCTGAGTCGGCCCCTCTGCATGACATGCCCCAAAGATGTATGTAACAACAAGGAGTATAACTCCTGACATACAACAGAGGTCAATTTGAGGGTAAGCATCTCCAGGAGGAAATAAATTTCCCCTAATTGGGGGCCAGCACACCTCTACCAGGTGATAGATGGATGATTCACAAATTGGAGTGTGCCCTATTATCACACCCCTCAGCGTACACCAGTCTACATCAACATCCCCCCCAGAGGTTCATACAAAGAAGCCCATACGAACACAGCTTATCTCTATTTTCACAGGAAAAGTCCATGAGTAAGAGCTAATGCTGCCAGAAGACAGAATATACACCAAGCGTTTGTCAGGGAAATACAGGTCAAAGCAATGGGACTTCCAATTTCAGCAGTGCAAGCCATATTTCTTAAAGTAGTGTCAAATGATAGTGGGGCTCCACTGTGCTAGACTTTGCACATCAGAGCCTGTCACCCAGACAGACTTCAATGCAGGCAGAAGAAATAAAGCATAGGTGAAAAGACTGCCTCAAATGAGCAGAGCAAAAATGCCATGGTAGGAAAACTCAGGTTGGTTCTGCAAAGCTGGGTTATTTGATGAAAAAAATCAGAGTTCTTTTCCTTCCTATTTGCCATTGCTTTCTAAAGAAGATGACCCTCTGCTAGAAGCCTGTTAGTATCAACTGTGATTTAAATATCTGTAGGAAACAGGATTCAGATTCAAGAATGAAGGGCATGAATTCTGCAAGGCATATTCATAGAAATGTATTTTTGTGATGCAAATATAATGCATGTGAAAGCTTTGCTCCCTGCAGCATCTAAGGGCTCATATCTGACAATTCTGCTAAAGAACAAGGCAATTAATTATCACGCCAGAAAAGATTGTAGTGGTGCTCCCCTTCTGCAGCTTCTGTATGCGGGCAGTTCCACACCAGTTGTTCCAGCTGTCCCTGTGCAATATTTGACTTTTTGAAAGTGCCCCCTCCCTCCCATCCCCCCAAATATAAATGAGTATTTCAGATTAAAATTAAAACCTGAACTGTTTAGAAGAGATTTCAGGGTAAAATGGAGTATTAAGGTTAACCTCATACTGTATGAAGATAAAAATCATTTTCATGTGTCCCAGTTCACTATGGGTTCCCTTTTCCAAAGCTTGCTAGCTGCATTCTGGGAACGAATTTCTTCCACACAGAGTAGTTGTCTTCTAAGATGCAGGTGTCCACATAGTTAGAGTTAATAGGGCACAATAATTTTAAAGGAAGATTTCTGATAACCTAAATATAAATATATATATATATGTTCCATTTTATGAGTAAACAATCAGATCTGGGCTCATGGAACATCACAGAAATCGCTGTTTTTCATGTGTTGGTAGTTTCTTATTCTGATTGGTCTTAGGTCTCACAGTACATTAAAGTATGCAAATGCTATATGACTTTATAGGTACATCTTTTAATACTACACCATCCCTGAAAGCATGTCTATGAAGTAATCTGGTGAGGAACTGGCGATAAAAAAAAATCTATTCAGATTTATCTCCATTAAAGTGAATTTAACTTCTACATATAGTAATACATATTTTATAACTATATCTTAGATAAGTAGTAAAAAAATGCCCTTTCTTCCACGTGCATTTTGTGTGTGTCAGGCTGCATTTGTATATGCAAAATAATAAAGGACCCATCTATGTACTTGTGTTACAACATTATTAGACCATCTAGTCTAAGGCAGGAGGATGGTATATTTGATTCAGATTTGTATTTCTGGAAATTTGAGTTTTGACGCTAAGTGAAAAATGGGCGTGACCATTAGTAGTCACAGCAAGCCAGCTCCGTTACCCAGTAAGATTTAAGTGCCTAAATGGATCTGGTTTGTGGTGCGTCATGAACACTGTTCTCACATCTAAACTGCTTCTCAGTGCAGAAAAACCAATAACAATGGCCCTGATTGTAGACATTTCAACAGGAGTTTGAACTCCCGGTCATTCCTTCTTAGGCTAATAGGAATTTGTAAGGAATTAGCACGTTAATTCTAGAATTTCCTATTCCACTTAGGAGATCTGTTATCTTGAATGACTTCGGAGTGTCAAGGCTCTGGTGCTCTACTGTGCTATACTATTGTAGACATTTATCAGCTAGCAGAAAAGAGGCCTTAATTCAAAAGAATTGCTACGTGCTTCAACCCTTTAAAACAAATTTAGTAATAAAAATGTTACAAATTCTCTTTCAGAAGGCTATCTATAAGGATGACTTTGCAGTTTCCTGAACCACGCCATGCATGAAACATTTAATATGTGGGACAAATGAAAGACAGGAGTGCTGAACAGGAACCAAAGGATTTGGATGCATGAATCACACTGAAAAATGTTTCCATTATGGTTACTAAATCTTCTATTGCCTTTTTTTCCCCCCAAATACTCAATATAGAAATGTTTCACTTACAGTAGCACTATTAATATGCGTGGCTAGAATAGCAACAAGTTACCTCCTTCCCTTGGTCTTCCAATTGTCCCCTTCTTTACCAATTCTTGTCACTACAGCTCAGTTCAATTGTTACAGAGCTTTCCGCATAATAGTGTGATTTCAAAGTAATGCCTGACTACATTCATAAATTACCAACCGGTACACATGCTCCTGGATCTCTGGGGGAAACCAACCAGCGCGTTTAGATAACAATTCTTTGCACGTGTGGAAATGACTGAAACAAATAGATGCAACTTAAACTTGTTGGTCAATTCCTTTTTGTTTTATGTGTCTGAACTGTTCAGCTCAGACAGGACAGCAGTTGCAGGCAGAATTTTCAAGAACTCTCTGCTCGACATCTTAAAAGATATCCCTCCTAACCTTGATGTTTACTTTTGCATTGGTGTTTATATTGATAAAGGGACTCGTCTAGTGATCAAGGTTCTAAAATGGGTGATTTCTGTGTAATACACAAGTAATATAGAATATGTTCTATATAGTATTTCATATAGCAATACTGCCATATAAATACACATTATGAAGCCACTTTCTTCATGGTAGCAAGCGGTGTTTCAGGAAGAGAGAGATTCACACAATACCAAGGAATTCCTAATGAGTGTACAGTAAACAGAAGAAACAGATGAGAAAAACTGGGAACTAAACGCAAAGATAGATTTATTGCAGTGCTAACAGATTGAATGAAATGTGGTGGAAAATGCAACAAATTGGGAAATAAATATTTAACTTCTCAGCTGCTCAAATAGATATGACTAATATTTATAAATTGGGAATGTATGTAATTCAAGTTAGCTAGCAGAAGATAAAATCCTGGAAAAGACAAGGCTTTTAGTAACTTCCTTACCAGTTACCAGGCCACTCTGATCCGTGAGGTCTTTTGACTCGATCTGCTAACTCACAGACTGCTTTGACTTAGGATTTTACTTCATTTTACATTTTCCGAGTGATATTTTACATTTTCATGGAGAAGAGGCAAAATATGCAAAGGTGGCACCATAAACATTCAAGAAATTTAACGTGCTTTCATTATATGAATATAGATTTTAATAAACTCATTTACAAATGATTGTCTGTAATGCTACTCTACAATGCATAAAGAAATCTAATTAACCATAGTGAGTCTAACAGCACTTCCACTGTCAGTCAACAGAGCTGCACTATATGATGAAATTATGTGTGCTATTTGCTCTATACACAAATTAATTGACATTTTGGATGGTTGCTACCATGATCTTTTTACAGACTGCACTTGAAATAAAGTAAAATACATACCAAATGGAATTAAATCTAATTGAATAATGTAATACTAGCCTCAGTCCATTTCTTCCCAATCAAAGATGTAATAGGTTTTGTAATACTAATTATTAATGACTTGCAATTTGTAGAACAGATTTTTAACAGTTGAGTTAGGCTACTCACCAGCCTGTAATTTTCAAATTTATCTTTTAATTTACTGGGATTACAGATTTTAATATGTGATGAAGTTTCTTTCCAAACACCTAATGCACTTAATAAATTTTGGCAATACATGGTTCACGTATTCTACACCTGCAGCTCTACTGAGAAATTATTATTTTGATTCTGTTCAGTAGTAGGGTACATAAATAGTATAAACATCTCTAAACCCAAATAAAAGCCCAATGGTTCTGCCAAAAGTATGCAAATTTATCTGAGCAAACTATACAAGAAGAGTGGATTGGTGGCTCTTGGTTTTGCTGAAGATAAGTGTAGAAGAGATGACTGAGATGAAGAAGTAATAGCAAAGTCCATAAATAGTGTGCATAGATAACTTTTAAAAAAATTACTTCCTCTCCCTGCCCTAGCCCATGGGATTCACCTAATCATATAGAAAAACAAGCAGCATGTTCTCCATGTTGGACAGTGAGAGGCTGCAGGGATTGGTTGTACCGGAAGATGGCAATCCTCAAGCACTTGAACCTCTGAGACCTCCAGCTCCCCAAAGGGCCTGACTCACAATCATGACTGTCTTGGTTGGAAGCAGTTTCCCCTGGTGGCAGGAAGCAAATAGGAGAGATCACAAGGTCAGGGCCTACGAGGTCAAAATCTATCCTGACATACCTGATGGTATTAATAATGCCTTTTGCTTTTTACTTTCAACAGAGTGCTCTATTGATGCTGAGCTGAACAAAGATGCTTACAATCAAATCCTTAATTTTAATCATACGCTTAAATACTTTGCAGAATGAAGACTTCTACTGGGGCACAAGTTTGTTCTTACATCTCTAATACACAGCTTAGTTTATCGCTTATTACCACTTTTATTGTTTTAATGAAGAGGAAAGATTTCATACTATTGCTAATAAAGTGATTTACAATATTATGCAAGTTTTTTTCCAAACACTTTCCAAGTATTTTTTTTTCTTGATTCAGAGTATAACTGAAATTCTAGCCTGTATATGCAACTGATTGACATTAAATGAGGTTTTTTTGGTTTAGTGTTACAAAGCACAAGGACAGAAGGCAAATTGTGGGACACAAAATAACTTGTTCATGAAGGAGTTAAAGTATTCATCAACAGGAGCACATTGAAAACAGAGGAAATTCTGATCCATTACTTAGCTGTAGGCTTATGTGACATTTACAACAAGCGTGTATATTTTGAGATAGTTGACAATGACATCTTTATGTTTTTGTTATCAAAGCTTCCATCTTACAATCCCCTTTGGTCCTGAGTATTGTTAAAAATGTGCCAGGGTTATAGCTGTTCATACCTTTCCTCTTCTAAGTGGTACAATGATCAGAGATGAGCAAAGTTTTATGATCCCTTCAAGGTATTTGAAAATGACACTAAATGACGTTTATAAAGATTTCTAAAAGTCAGAAGAGCCTTATTTTCTTTTTGAGGGCTTGTTCTCATCCTTTTGAATTGTGTTAGATGCCAATTCCTCCACACTCTTTCTAGAAAAATACAAAGCATAAGTTTCACAGGTCCCATAAATCTATTGATAGCACTTGCAGATCAGCCATTGTGGACTTTTTTTTGAGTAACAGCTTTTCTTAGGACTTACATGGTATTTATCATCAGGGCTTACTGCAAACATTAACTGTTATATGTTTGCATTCTCATGAGGAATATCCCCATTTTACGTACGAAAACTGAGGGAGATGAAACCAATTTAGAACCAGGTATCAGTATAAATAATTCTTCCTGGAACTTGGAAGATTTAGAGGCAGGAGTTAGGAGAGGGTTATTTCCTTCTGAACTGTTGCAAATGAACACACTGTAGCCGAGGAAGTGCCATTCAGACTGGGGCTATTGCAGTCTGTTGACTGTAAACTGTAGTTGTGCTGTATGAGATACTGTGCCTCTGGAAGCCTCCCACAAAAAAACCTGAGTGCATGGTCTGTTTTAAGCACATGAATAATTCCATTTGCTGAATTACTTTTGTGATGAAAGTTACCCAGCTGGCGGAAGGCTGAATTGAGGCTTAATTCCAAAGGAAATGCATTAAAAATCAAAGGGTGAAACTCCCATTCACTTTAATGGGAACAAGCTCAGACTCATAATTGATGCTTTATGGACATTTGCAACATGTGAGAAGTTGCAGGGAACAACATCTAATACTAAGATAAGCATATTAAACTCTGGTTTCAGAAATCTCCTATTAACTGATTTTGCCTAAAAAAAACCTGGAGAAGTGAGGTATTTCCTGGCAGAATAAAGGTGTTTTTAAAGAAAACCTTGATTACAAAATATAAAGAAATCTAGAGAGACAAGAATGATACTACTTACTAAGTGTGCTTCCTCTCCCTTCTTAATTGCTATTCATAATTACAGAAAAATACAGCAATGTATCTCCCAGAAAAAGTAAATTGGTTCATGCATTGATACAGAAAAATAGCGAATAGAAATAGGCAGCAATTGTAATAAGATTGTGCCTCATTGTCCACGTCTGCACAATATTCACACACAAAGAAGCCATGGAACTTGACTGTTTTCATAGACATACATCCTTCAGGTTCAAGCACAAAGCTCGGGAGAGAACCACTTCTAATGAGTTCCTGCACTTCTCACTGAGCAGTCATGCAGGAAACAACGTATGCTCAGAGTTTCCCTTTTTCCCACCAAATGCCCTGGTGGCAAATCTTAGCACAATGGGAAAAGTGCTCTGCAAGCAGATACCTATTATATCCTAGCGGGATCATGAGTTCCCAACTCAATCCACTCTGAGAGCAGCATAGCCTGAAGATTTACAGCATAGCTGTCTTGACTCACACATCCATAATATTAATATGATATTACAATCACCATTACTCTATATGGCATAAGAAATTATATTAAACAGGCACCAGGTGACAAGTAGCTGTCAAAATCTGTAATGAGGAACCAGTAAGATCCGTATCAGAGTAATTTTCAAGATGTGTATTCTTTTCTTTTTGATTGAGATGACAAAGAATCCTCAATATCAAAAAATATATATTGCTTTTGATCTTTTAATTAATTCAAACTTGCAAGAGAGAAGGATGGAGGCAGAAAAACAGAAACCAGGAAGTTTTCTTTCCTGCTTTGTAGCTACTGCAGGTGGCTTTAGAAATATCCAGAAACATAGGGTGACATGCTGAAGTACATGACAGCAACTTTGTCTCCCTTTTACGAAGCAAAGTTGCCTTAAATGTGGCAGAAACCATCTTGCAGGGATTCTGGGGCAAGGTCTAATTGGAAGCAGTGTGCTAAACCGGCCCATCTGTGGTTGTTAGGCCAAGATAAGTGAAAGGGGACACAGAAGAGACATTGGTACAGACCAAATACCCCTCTTTGCCAGAATGGCCCCCACTGGAGCGCAAGGAGTTTGGCACAACTTACATCAGTCCATAGAGTCTCTGAATTGAGTCAAAGCCAAAAGCCGGATTAAAAGAATGTCCCTTCTCATTATCCACCACACTTGGACTACACTGCAGTCAGTTATTATGAAAACAACATCCCCTCCAAATCCTGGTCTTTTATCTTTTTAATTATTTTTAACAGGCAAGTTCACTAATATACTCCCTGGCTGTGGGAAATAAGAATATCCCAAGGACTGTAATCACTGCACCACCTGAAGTCAATTTTATCTGGTGACTTTGATACTAGCAAAAAAAATCTGTTTTCCCACCCTACATGCCTACTCAGAACAACCTAATTCTGTGGGCACAAAGCTGCCAAGACTCCCAAAGAACCTATTGAGGTTTATTGAGGAACTGCAAGATAGCATGACGTTTTAAACACTTTTGTGACTAATTTCTCACTTCCAGAAAAACTAAATCACTGCAGTTTACATATATCTTTTTGAATTAGAAGAATGTTATTTCACAAATACTTGATGTCTTAACACTGTTTGCTGGAGTTCAGACATGAAAAAGGGATTTGGACTGAAAATAAGTCTTTATGATAATGAATAGACTGACTCACAGGAAAAACACATTGATTGGCTTAATAGTTAACTGCCAGTCATTTTTCTTGTTCTTTGTTGGAGGTGTTTTTAACTTCAAATAAATTGTGTCATTATCTCTACCAGTAAAATGTAAATTCCATCTCAGTTTTGATAAAGACCATCAATACAAGAAAAGAATTACCTTAATGTCCATTGCACTGATGGATTCTTAGACGCTGTATTTTTACAAGAATACGTTAAATTTTTTATCAGTTTCCTTAGTGAGGTCAACACTATTTATAAGCACTGAAGATGTTCTCAGAAAATACAAGAAAGCATGGCAGTAACAGTACATGGAACAGGAGCACTATAAATTAAATGGCAATATTATCGCTCAGTATTTATAGTTATATTCTCAGCAACTCACCTGTTACTAGTGGCTTTCTAATACTAGCTTGCTTAGCCTCTGAACTAAGAAGGTACTTACGTGTCTTTGCAATCTGAGTGGGGCTGCCTAAAAGTTTAAAAACGGGATACATGACTATGAGGACTAAGTTCAGGCATAGAGAAATAGGAGGTTCTTGTGGACAGCAGACTGCTCACAATGATGAAATCCCAACAGCGCTAAAGTGGACCCTTTGAGCCCTGTCCTCCTTGGTTGACTTGGCCCACCAATGCAGCATGCCCCACGCATTGATAAAGCTGAGCAAGGGCGAACTGGAAGCCGGCTGAGTCCTGTGTGGCCTCACCACTTGCTGACCAGTGGTGGTATAAAGCCTCAAACGAGCTGGGCACTTGTGAGCTGTTCTTACTTTTGAAGTAGCAACAGTCAATACTGCCTTTCTTACTGCAAATTATTAATCTAGTCTTACTGAATTCCTTGCTGAAATGTAGCCCGTTTTATAAATACAAAATAATGAGATACAGACAGTTTGTCAGAAGCCACATAGTCAATGTTGGCACAATCAGGACAATAAATTCTTTCCTAATCCCATACTTATTCCCTGAGATTACAGTTCCACATACAGGACATAAATAAGTATCAAAGGTTAGAGTAGACAATTTTTTTCTTATTATTTTAAAAAAAAATAAATTATTCTTTCTCATAGCTTCAAATGCTTGCATGAAATGCACAGATTTTTACTGGTAGGTTTCTGCAATTTATTACGATATTTTACTGCCGCATCTGAAGTTACTTGGAACTTGCATGGAAAGACATTTGTATGTACAGTCTAAACACAAAAGTCTTTTTTGTCTTTTACAAACAATTTAGTTAATTGCAATAGAAAACTACTAGTGTAAGTTCCACCTGGAATATAAGTGTAAATACAGAATAAACTTGAGACAAGGAGGAACAGTGTCATATTAATGTGACTTACAAGAGCAAGGCTCAATGCTACCACTATGATAATTTATTCCAAGCAATCACTTTCATTTCAGTAGTGGTTAGGGTCCAGTCCTGGTAAACAGGTTGGTAAAGTTCCCTGAGCTGGACACTAATAGATTGCTGGTTTTGGATGGTCTTCAAATCCCCATTCGGATTTGGAGACCCTTGAGCTTTCTTCCACCTGATTGAACTGCAGCATTGGCCCTTTCTTTGATTTTGATTTAACATTGATTTTGGTTCATGCTTACATCCTAGGCTGTTCCCAGTGGCGATTCAGAAGCTGACTCACAAGATCTGCCACCATCCCTGCCATGGGGCCAGCAGCCCCTGGGACAGGGGAAAATAAGTAAGAGCAGGAACTGTTCCAGCTCTGCCAGCTTAATTGCTGGAAGCATGCCAAAAGCTTCAGACAACTTCAATAGCAGGCCTTTTCTGATCTGACTTATTTTGACAGAAATGAGCTAGGGAGCGCACAGGCAAGCTGCTGTACCAGATCAGTGGGAATCTTCAGCAGCACGGTAGTGATGAATGGCAGCAACCTCTTCCATCAACAATGATAGGCCACACTTCAACCCATTTTGCTCAGAAGTTGACCAGTTCAAAACAATTTCGACAATTGATCTTTTCCGATCCAAGCTAATTTTGAGTCAAATGAGTCAAAATGCTGGCTCCTCTGAGAAGGTAGGAACCTTAACTCTGCTTTACTGAATTGGAATGTGTTATGTTGGTATAAAAACCTTTAAGCATGTGGATTTTGTAAGTACTTTTTGAACTTTCTTTGCATAGCTAAACCAAAAAGTCTTTCTCTGTAAATGTGGCCTGAAGAAACTAGGTGTCCAGCTTGTAATTAATACGTTAGGTACTCTTAAACTCTGACAGAAATCCCAGCCGCAGCTTCTAGATAGTAAAATCCTCGCAATTAAAATATACAAACATGCTTCAGAAAGGTGTCTAAAACCACACTGCAGTCATTTTTACCTCTAGGCACATGAACAGTCCAATGATTCAGTACAGCTTAAAGGTTGGCAAGATTAAGTTTAAGAAGTTTAGCTAACTGTATAAATATGAATGGAACTCAAATAAATGCAGCAACTATCAACCCCCTTCATTTTAGTGAGTTACCGAAGGAGTTTTGAATGGAAACCATACAATAAAAAATTTATGCTGCAGACAGCATTTTTGTCTCTTTGTGAACTTAGAACTACAGCAATGTACACAGCAGAGTTATGTTCTGCTTCTACCTCAAATACATCCTACTATATTAAACCATTTCCCTTGGGATCAAATACACTGTGCCAAATTCTACAGTGAAAACCTGATCCAAAACTCATTGGAGTCTGCAGAAATATCCCAATTGATTTCAGAGGGCTTTGGAATGGGCCCATATCGACATCCATTCAACTTTATTGAACTAAGCTTTCCTGTGGAGCTGCAGCAGCCAATATGGCCATCATGACTTCAAAACTCAAGCTTTAAGGCCACTGACAGTCAAATAACATCACAGCAAGTAAATGACAGCAAAATCAACTCATTATTATTTATCTAGATTTTTAAATGCATGTTTTCTGAACTCACTACTGTATTTCCCAGGTCAAGAAAACTTTTAGTTTGCCTTTGATCCCTTATAGATTTTTTCAGTCTGAGTCACAAACTACTTATTTATCAGAAGCCACTGAAATAAGTATAAGGTTTGCATGAGGATGATAAACATACCACACTAAAAAGATGCATGAAAAATTAATATATTTGGGACTTTTGGCTATTTGCTAGCAGCCAACATCAACTACCTATTTTTTCCCTGCCACTAAACTTATATTGAAGTTCCACTGACATCAACAGGAATTAAACATGAGCTTGCCGCTTAGGATTTGGCATTCTCTCTTGTCACCAAATTAATTCTTTGCTGGCTTAATGGACAACACACCCTTTTATGCAAGGTCATCTCACTTGCTTGAGACATTTGTTTTCCCACATGTAATGCCATAATTTCAAGGAGACTAGCTTAGGAACAAGGATGTCTGTGTAAATATGAGCAGGAAAGATAAGGGTCTCTTTGTAAGGTTTATTATGTTCTGGATTGGGATGTTATTGTAAGAAATTAGTTGGGAAAGCCCAAAAGAGAATTTACAGTCAAATCCATGGAAAATGTTTATCTGTTTGAGTAAAGGAGTTTAGTAAACATCAATGGAAACATTTACAGAGCATTTCCTAAAGTGTGCTTAAATACATCTAGACTACAGATAGAGGAAGCCACTCATGCCTTTTATAATACCAGAGTAGGAGATATTAACCTGGATTTTACAAAGGCATAAAGAAGAGAATTGCTTATGTTATTTTGCATGACTCTGAAAACACAGAACACTAAACACAAGGTCTCAGGTTCAATAATAATTGTTTCTTCCGCCAATTTGAGCCTTCATTTGATACCATGATCTTAAAGGAATGATTTAGAAAGTCTCCTTGTGGTCCTTATTTCTTTAACTTTTGAAGAACCAGATGCAAATCATATTTCAACCTCTTTAAAAATCTGTACTAGTTTGGTGCCTCTGGACAACTCATTCAGTGCCCAAAGGCATATCTAAATAATGGCATACCTGATAAATGCCTGCTCACCCACAGGCTGCCCTAGTTCCCTAAATCCTATGCATTTCATTTTGCCCAAGAGGGATAATTCTCAATTACCTAAACTTAAGTATTTGAATGACACTCAGCATTCTGCAATCCTATCAAGGAAAGAAATCCCTCTTGCTGCACAGTCCCACTGTTTAATGAAAATTCATCAAAAAATATGGGAGTTCTGTGTCCCGTGCCCAGCCTCACTGTTCTCACTAAGCAGATGATAGCAATTAGTTTGTTACAATCCTGAGTCTCTTTATAACCCCATGAGAAGAGATGGAGTAAACATCAGCAGAGACTGCTGTTCTGCAAAGAGCACTTTACCCTCAGAACTAGCAAAATGAATACAAGAATCACATTGACTACTAAGTGCCCGCAGCCGAATTCCTCCTTTCAAACAGTGATGATTTTGTCCCATCCAGTTGCTTTGAAGCACTCAAGAAATCTGATCTACCGCAATTAAATACCATCAGGATGACTTGAAACCTATGACTCCTACGCATTTCTCAGAACCGATGAAAATAACAACCTAGCCTGTGGTTTCTTCTCCTAAAGATCGTCTCCTTCCCCATTCAGAGATCCAGGCGTCCTCATTTTGCTAGAATCTAGACAAAGGTGCATTTTACAAGTATGCCCTGGGCTGGAAAATTGTTTATAAACCAACCTATGTTCAAGCTATTATGCATGCATCCCCCGCTGGAGTATTTGTAATATGACCTCTGCATACCTGCCAAGAGCAGGTTTATCAGTTTGAAACCCAAAGCATCTCTCTCCCTCCCCCTTCCCTCTGCCTTACAGTGATCAATGAAGGCATCCGCAGTCGAAGCAGTTGCAGGATCACCTTTCACACCTGCCCTGAGCCGGGATTGTCGTTTCCAGCCCCAAAGCCCCTGCTCCCTCCCTTCTTTCATGACAGACCGAGCCACCCCGCAGGGCGCTACGGCCCGGGCAGCCCCCTGCCCACCTACCCGCGCCGCGCAGCTCCCCAGCCCGCGGCCCCTTAGCTCTGCCAGCGCTGCCTTTCTGCGCCCAGTTTTCCTTTCCGCAGAAAGGGAAACCCAGCCTCTCCCTGAGCCAGGTGCACCTCTTATTTTTTGAAGGAGAAAAAAACCCAAAATTGGACCCACATTTTAAACAAAATGAGCAGCAGCTTCTGGAATGTGCCTAAGAAGACAGACAGCCAAGGCGGCCGCGCGGGAGGGATGGTTTGTTTTTTTTTTTTCCTTTTGCCTTGCTCCCCCCACCCCGCTCACGCCGGCCCGATCCCAGCCGCAGACCCCCCTGCCGCGGTGCGGCCCCGCCGCCGCCGCCCGCCCAGGCACCGCCTCCGCGGCGGAGCGCTCGCCCGCCGGCCCGCGCCCGTGCGCGCCGCCGCGCCGAGCCGAGCCCCCACCGTGCCCGGCGCTGCCGCCCGCCGGCCCGCGGCACCCCGCAGTACTGTCTCCTACTCGGGGAAATGGCGAAATAGTCGGAATCAGGGGAAGAGGGGGGGGAAATCCAACGAGCTATGGTACCTCCTTACAGCTAAGGTGGTGGTAGTGGCTGCAGCAAGCGGCTCGGAGCTTGACCTCGATTTGTTTTTGGGACTGCAGGCAGGAGTGGCAAATCCGATGAGCTGAAAAAAATAAAAAGCAGGAGGATTTGGGGGTAAGTAAGAGATTGCCCCAAAACTGACACTTTTTTTTTTTTTTGGGGGGGGGGGAGGGAGGCGGGGGGAAATCTATGCAGAAGTATTGTGGTTTGGGGAATGCAATTTAGATAGGCATTGCAGCGCAAGTACTTCGCTAACTCTTGGCTGTATCCTCGTGTTACCCTTCCTACCACCAAAAGAGAAGTTTGGTTTTGTTTTTCTTTTCCTTCTTGTTTAAATAAGTTTTAAAATATTGGTATTCGTAGCGAAGCCGGCCGGCGATGCACGCAAGCCCCCGCTGCTTGCAGGCTCTGGACTTCTGCAGTTCAGATTTTTTTGGGGGGGGGGACGAGCACCAGTGTAATACAGCCCCCGGGCCCCCGCTCCCGGGGCGTTTTCGCGCTGCCGCGCCGCCGAGCTGCGGGGCCGGTGGGGGTGTGTGGCCCGGGGTGGGCGCGGGAGGCGGCGGCGGGGCCATCCCGGCCGGGGAAGGGCAGCTCCCTGCGCGGGGCAAGAACGACCCCTGCAGTCGCCTGGCGGAAAGCCGCCTCGGCTCGCCGGGGATTGCAGAAACCCCGGCAGGGCTGGAGAGAGCCGCCTGCTACGTGCTCCGCGCTGTGGAGGTGCGGTAGCATGCGGGGGGGTGTGTGTGTGTGTGTGGGGTGGTGGTGGTGAATGCGTTGCAGCGGGTATTAATCTCTTTCCGCTCATTTTGTAGCAGCAGGAGAGGAAACCCCCTCCCTCCGCCGCCTCCCTCTCCCCGGCATGCTGGCACTGCCCCGCTGAGACGTGCAGAGTTTGGGGTTAACTTGCACCTGGCCGCCCTGGAATAGAGACTCTCCGGACCGGATCAGTTGGGGTTTGTTGTCTATGTCTTGTTGGGAAATCTGGTGGATTTTTTTCTCACTCGTGGAGGAAGAACCCGGTGCTGGCAGTTGGCTTCGTGGTCTTTTTTGGAGGGCGAAGGAAGGGAAGGGATCTCTCTTGAGCCGTGCAGAGAGGGAGCTCGGACATGTGTTGTCAGCACATCTGGGGAATACAGTCTGCAAGTCCGAAAGGAAATTTGCTGGGATCGTTCAAAGTGCGATATTGATCTTTGTTATTTTTTTTCGCCGAGGGATGCACTTGGCATGAGAATCGGAGGATGGAAATTGTTTGGGAGGTGCTTTTTCTTCTGCAAGCGAATTTCATCGTCTGCATTTCAGGTACGCAGCTAGCACAGAAAGGGCGGGGGGTGTAGAGGGGGAAATACCATACAGGGTTCCCAGGGAGTTCCCCTTAGCAAGGGGCAAGAGGGACAGTTAAACCCAAATCAGAACAGTAGGTGAAAAATACATGAACGATGTATTGTGAGTGGGTCGTGACAGAAGTCAACAACCATCCATTCCACACCCCCCCCCCTTAATTCCAAACCTATGTAATAATTATGATATGTTGGTTGCAAATGCAAAAATAAACAACAACAGTGTACTGATTAAGCAGATGCTTGTAATTCCTAATGTACCTGGTTGTGATAATTAATTACAACATTGCAGTAATCCCAGAATTTCATAGCTCCTGAAGTTCTTAAACTCGTCTGATCTGCAGATCTGAAAAGGTTTGCGGTTCATTGGCGGAGTTGTCATGTTCTGGTGCCACAGTTCAGGGTCTGCAAAGGGGGGAATGACACTGAAGAACGTGCCTCTGCTTCTAAACGGAGCTTTACTGTGGCCGTGCTTTGAAAATTAATTAAAAAAAAAAAATAGCCCCATCCAAACAATTCCTTGGTGGCTGGGATTCCAGCTTTAGGCTTCTCATTTTATGCTTGCAAAGATCTCTCTCCCCTCCAGTATGTAGAAGTCAGGTAATTTCAGTTGTCACCAGAGCTTGTCCAATTAATGAATAGGCACGGCCGGGTGTCTAGCGTAAAGGATTGGAAAAATTTATTCTTGGGGAAAACACTCCCTTCTACTGCAAAAGCCCTGGCTGCCTTGTTAATTTGTCATGTCAGTCATGCTGGAATAATTATGTTGCAGGAGGCGGGAGTGGGGAGGCGGCCAGTTTTCTAGTTTGGGACACTTCAGGGAGCCCCATGGGGATCCAGGCTGCCTGCGTCTCCTGCTGTTCCACTTCTCTGCAGGCTGCTTCTGCCCTCAAGTCATTGCATAAGTCCAGAAATGGGAACGCAAGCAACACAGGCAAGGCACTGCAGGCAGGAGTAGGGGGTCCTGGTGGACATCTCAGCATCCAGCCCGGAGGCGCTTAGTGAGAGGGAGCTCCAAAGCTCCCTTGGGACCACACAGAGATTGGCCTGGGCCAGCTCCCAGCCCCCAGCCAGCCAGCAGCCCCTGCAGCATCTCACCCTGGCAGCAACTGTCCCCACTGCGCTTTCTGCAGCACCTCCTGACTGATCCGTGCTTACAGCCCTTGGACGGGTGACACTTATGCTAGTGTTTGGGGTGGCAGCATTTGTGTTAATTTGTATTGCCTGCACCTGCCCTAAAACTTTTTTATTCCTGAGCAAATAGTGCTGCTGGTGGCCCGTGGGGTACATCAGCCCTTCTTTTATCCCTACAGACTTGGCACCATCTGCTACCAGGCACCCGGGTGACACTGGCACACCCCGGGCTGACCTTCCACGTGCGCCCGTTGGTACCATCAGAATAATTCACTCTCTCACTCTTTAGAGCAGCCAAACCTGCTGCCTCTTGTCATTTAAATCTCACACTTATCTATTTAGCTCAGCGTGATATGCCACCTGTCCAGTTCCCTTCGAATTAGGGACTTCTTAAAGTACCACAGCGAGAATGGAATAATGAAGCTCATCGCTTTCTTGACCATTCTGACAGTAATATCCTGAGACAGAAAGAAGCTGTCCCATTCTGTGCAGGTCCTTATGCCATGCATTTAGCTGCCAGTGTTTTCTAATATCCCCTCCTCCTTCCCTCATCTTCAGACATAGGAACCCAGGCTTCTGAAACTGCGAGTGGGATCAGTCCTGCAGGGGCTCTCCTTGCTCTCCATCTCCCTCTAGCACTAAGAACAGACTGATATCCATCTCTGGTTTTTCTCTTTTTTGTTCTTTTTTTTTGGGGGGGAATACAGTGAATAAGTGAATGGTGGGATGCTTTTGCTGCATGGTAAAGCTGTGGTTTCAAATAATTAATTTTAACCACATAGAGGATGTGCACATGCATTTAGGGTTTTTTTTTCCTTTTTTTTTTTCTTCCTAGGGATTTTTTTTTTTTTTTTTTCAGGAATCCTTAGTATTTGTCATCTTGGTAAAAAGGATTAAGATCTGTAGATATCTGACTGGCACTAATGCTTTGTATCTTTCCTCTGTCATCCTTTTTTTTTGTGGCATATTATCTAGCTGGGATGTCTGGATAACAGTGTAAGTAAGAGAAGGCGTAATGAAACCTGTTAAGGTTTCCCTCAACGCTGGATTTCAGAAACTGCGTATTTTTAGCACTTCAGCACTGGTCATTCATTGAACATTTTACTTAAACCCACTAGTTGAGCATACTGCTGCAGATTACAGGGATGTGAATTAAGGAATGTGGTAATATTTTTTTCTTCTTTTTTTTTTCTTTCTTATTAAGTCAGTTCTTATAGCAATGAAGATACAAGACTGGTCTTCTGTGCATGGATCTTTCATGAACATTAGCAAACGCTTGATTCAGTGTCTGTTTAAACCTGTGATGGCCCTCCTACTAATTCCAGGGGTTATTTGGATTAGTGCCTGTTAAGGGCTGCTGTTCAAAGGGATGATGTCACTCACTGAATTGAATAGGCTAAGTTAGTTTATCATTATTAGTAAACTTATTTATTAAACATAGGGTCAATGTTATGTCACATTGTCTTTTGCTGTGTATTTATATGACATTTAAATATAAATTATGCTGAATGTAGCACTTATGCTGTGTTTCTTAATTAAAATAAATAATAAATGGGCTTTTTGGTATCTCTCACATACATGAATTTTTGTGAGACTTAGTATATGGAAAGTAATTTCATCTATTAAAAAGAGGCATATGTATTTTCAAAATATTTTATACCTGACATTTTTTTATCAGTCAGTTACTGCGTGTATAATAGATTGCTTGGTTATGAAGAAATGATACTGAGATTTAGAAATTTTTTTTTTTAATTACTGGCCCTTGTATTTGGGAAATAATTTATCTGTGAACTTCATAAACCGACTATTTTTGTTTCCTTGGCATACTGAATTAAAGCTTTTTCTACTTGAAATTGCTTGTTTGAAAGGAGAATCTAGTTCTTTGTGCAGATGCAAATGAGAAATAACAGATTGAAGGACTACGAAAACAATTTCTACCCTTTAGAAAGAAATGAAAGCCCTCTATCTCGTCTAAGTCACGATGCATATTTATTCCTTTGAGTTGTAGTCTCTGAGGAAAAATAGTCATGATTTGTATTATGACTTCTGAGGTTTTGTTCCTTTTAATGATACTACAACATAGAAGGAACACAGGGCAGTGGAACTGAGGATGTCCTGTATATGAAATGCTGAAATAAGACCTCTCTGGTTGTTGTTCCTTTGAAGATGCAGATAATGATGGCACGGGGTTTATACTGTTTGTATAGAAAGAGGATAAGAGTTCTTGGTATAATGTCCAAAAGTTCCTTGCTGGGTAAGAATACCACCAAAGATTAATTAGGTTCAGTGTTCTCAGGTGGGATGTGGTTGATCCCACAATGGCTGCCACCTTTGCATAGTCATTTGTATAAAACATGAGCAATTTTTTTATGATTCTAGTTATTAACAATCAATTTCAAGAAAAAAACCAGAATGCTGTCTGCATACCCTTGCAGGATCCTTCATTTAAATAAGGCAATGCTACTCTTATGGGCATTAAGAAGGTTTCTATGTATATTTTCTGTTAATCCATCAACAACAACATGATTTATAGAACCTGTATGTTCAGCATCTTTGTGGTTTCCTATGAATTGATACATGACTTATTGTTTTGGCTTGCAGGAACTAATGTGGATGGAATTTATGCAATCCCTACAGCTCTCTTATTATTTGGAAGTATTTTCATCCTTTGCCGTCATCCTCAAGTCATGTAGGGGCAGATGCCTTTTGTGATGTAACTTCTTTGGCCTATTTGGCAGCATACAGCAGTCATAAATTGTGTCTCGTGAACAACTAAAATGGTATTAAAAAAATCTTGTGTATCAAGGAATTCCATTGTGTATTAAGCATCTGATGTAGCATCTCCAGGTGTGGAGGGCGAGGGGTGTATTGGGAGCATGGCTGCACTTCATTTTATGTCTTGCTGCTTCTGTAGTCTCTGAGCTCTTATTACTTGGCATAACACAGAGTTGTCCTATAGGAACTCTAAATTATGCCAAAGCTTGAATTATCTGTTGAATGATGGTCTGTAAGGTCTGATAACTCTTCTTCTCTTAGCATTGTACAACCTGAGATAATTCAAGCTAAAGTAGTCTTGTAGAAGAGAAGAATATCAAGGCTCTAATGTCCATTAGTAACTAACAGTGAATGGTCCATTGTTATGTTTGGACAAAAATGTTGAAACCAAGTTAATTATCCTCAAATAGTGTCACAGAAATAGCTTTCTCTGGCACTTTTAAGTAAGAAATGTAATATCCTAGGGGAAGGAATTATTCCTAGCACAGATATACATCTATATGGAAGTGATCACTAGGCATATAGGAAGGTATAACATGCAGCCTGATGTATCTGGTAACTAAGAGCTTTTGGCATCCAATCCATTATAGTATTCTTCTCTGCTTTGCCCCATCTCCACAGCTTCATGTGTGTGGGCAAACCTTCATGCCTGCACGGAGTTTGTTGATGTTACTGAAAATCCACGTGGATTCAATCCTCCTGCTCACATTCAAACACAGGATGGAGGCCATATGTTGGATCCAAAGACTCTCAGCTCCTTAGCACTTGAATGCTTTCTCACTTCAGAGATGTTGCTGCCTTTTGAAAAGGTGTGAAGATGTTTCTGCTTTAAAATTCTATGGAAATAGCCTTGTAGTCTCCTATAAATGTCTGCTTTACTTTTTTTTTTTCTGGTGTCCTGTATTTTTCATCATACTATTTTTATTGTTAGTTTTACAGCTAGAGCGTGACCAGATAGGCGCTAAAGTGCCAAAACAACACACATATTTTTAGCTTATGCAAAGGTAGTAGAAGGGAAAGTTTATGAATAGTTTTGCACATATTATGTTGAGCTATTTTCCATCCAATAAACTGATGGAAAGAAACTGATAATGGCTGCTATTCTTTTCTGAATCTCAGTGATGAAGATACCCAGTTTTCAAAGGGACCTCTTCGCCTTCTTGTATTGTCTCCTTGTTAATGCAATTGAACTAGATAACCAAGCCTCCAAGACAAAATTACTAAAAACAGGAATAAAACCCCAACTCAAGTGAGCACTCTCAATTTAAGGGTATTCTTTAAGATACAACCGATGTTATAGAGAAGTTTTGCCCTCAATATTCTTGGAAAGGTTTCAGTTTTTAAGTCTACAACAGCTAGATTTTAAATTCAGCAAGGATTGAAATGGCTTCCCATTTGCATTATGAATATTCCTTGTATACCAATGAACAAGTAATTCCTGCTTACCCTAAAAGGCTGTTTTGCTCATTTGTTGCTGTTGGTCAAAGTATCGCTTTCTTACTTGGTTGAAAGGTGGTAATTTAGCTGAGGAGGGAGTTGCTGTTTTCATCCTCACTGATTGTTTATGGCTAAACTTAATATGTCAAAGACTGAAGTGGATGGTTGGCCCATCTGGACTGTTAATAGAAGACTATATAAAACTGTTTTATCATTACCTCATTACCGGCTCAAGCATCAGACAAAACTAGATGACAGTTAGTTATGGATAACACTGACATACTGTGATAAGTGTTATTTTGCTCCTATCTTGTTTTTATCTTAACTATACATAATGTTGGAAGGAATAGAAAATAGGAATCAAGTTTTAAATTACTTGTTTGGAGGCAACACTGTATAGTGTGACTGCATTTCCATTGTAATCCCATCAGAAAGTGCAAAGGTGCCTGTCCATACAGTGGAGAATATCAGCAAAAAAAAAAATTCATTGTGATAAATTGAAACATTAATGGTAAATTAATAGGAATTAAACTTTTTAAAAGGGTAGTTATCTGGCATTTAGGAGAATTTACAGTCCAACCTGTTTACAGTTGAATTCAAAGTAGTAGAATATTTTATTCCTTGTTTAACCATTGATGGTTAAAAAGCTGTCAAGGGGCTTTAAATGGAATTTCTTGAAGATAAAATAGCAAGTTATTATTTTTGTAAAAGTAGAGGACTGAAACATTTTAGACCTATAGTCTGTGTAGTATAGTAGCCTTTCTGGTGAGGTAGACAGGTACTGGGTCCATCATAGGCACATGGGTGCCCATAAGTGTCAACTTCTTACTTGTCAGTATGGGAGACGTTTTCATGCAGTGCTCAGCAGTTGACAATTGAGGTAAGAAGGCATAAGGAAATCTATATTTACACCCACCTTAAAAGACCTTGGAACTCAGAGAATGTTATAAATGGTTTTAATGTTAATGAGATTTGGGCCTTACAAATTGCAAAAACTTAAAACTTGACAATGAGAAAAGCTTTAGATGGCAGGTGTCTGTGTTCCTGTTGAATGCCAGGTACAGCCTGTCTGGGATTACAGCCCTAAAATATTTAATTTTCTTTTTTATTCATCTTGAAAAATGGAAGGCGATCAGTTCCCACGTACATAGTGTACTGAAAGCAATGGCCAGAATTAAAGAAAATAAATGCTTTCAATGTTTGATGTATTTTTCCATATGAAAACATTTATTGTTTAGATTTGTGGATCTGTAACATTTGTATTTCTGTAGTAAAATCAGTATTAAATGCCCCACAGTTTTATCTTTTGTAATATTACTACCATAAAAAATCACAGGAGATGTAATTCACAAATAACTAATTAGAATGTACTTTTTAACAAGATACTAAAATAAGTATAAAGATAGATAAGGTATTATCCATTTTAGCTGTTCACTTTGACATTCTTTCTTCCTCCCTGTATCATTAGTGCTTAACTTGATCAAGCCCAGAATACAGTATGTTTGTCATCTAGCTTTTAAGTATGGAACAGATAGAGTTGTGCACCAACTGGTCCAAAGCGGCTTCTAAACACATGCAGGGAGGAGGAAGCTAAGCAACGTTATCCTTTTTTTTTCCTCTCTAAATGTGTTGACATCTCTAGCTTTTGGAAGTAGCGTTTGAGTAGATGGATTTAGAGGGAAAACATGGTTTTTGAAAAATCATCTTCTTGTCAGTTTTGTGGGTTGTTTCCAATTTAAGTTCTTTCCTACTGTTAACTCCTATAGTGCCCTGTTCTGCTTCAAGAATAGGCATCAGAATGGAGTTGTTCTGTTCTGCCACGGGTAGAAAGACTAGCACAGCAGGACTCCTACAGAATTTGCCTTACTAATTCTAAAAGAAAAAGATAATGAGTAAAAGAGAAAGGTCTTTTGGTACGCGTGAGTATGGAAAACTGCACTGTTTGAAGTGACGTTGGAATGATCGTGCCCCCCAGCTAACCCTGCCTGATAGCTGTATGGCTGGTAGGATGGCAGCTGAGTAACTGAAGGAGCTGCTGCCACAGCTAAATTTTGTTTGGCAAGGTGACATACTTGGGCCACTACAAAGAACATTAATTTGTGTTTGCCATTGTGGCAGAGGAAAGAAACTTTCTCTCTTTAGGAAAAAGGTAGTGCTGAAGATTTGTGCCTGCTGGCAGAAAAGGATAACAATACTTTTTATGGAGAACGAGCTATTTGTTCATACATAAGTGGAAAGCCATACCATTTGCAGATAAGGGGTGGTATTTCCCATATGGGAAGCTGCAGTTCAGGAGGGGAAGGGCTGCTGCTGCTGGGAAGAAAAGGTGTTTGATTGACCCTTAGTTAATTATTACTGCTACTAATTAGCAGTAGTGCTAATGCTGCTACTTAGGAGTGTGTGAATAGCCACTGACAAGAGATTTCTCTGAATGGAATTGTGTGGCCTGGATTTTTCTAGGAATGAAAGGTATGAATGAGAAGAGCTTTACGTATTTCAGTCAAAAAGGAAAAAAAAAAAAAAAAGATTAATTTTGGTTGCAGAGCTTGGAATGGTTTGCAGGGAGCATGTAGTGTTGACCACACTTTCACAGATAGAGAAACTGTGGTAAAACGTCAAGTGAAAGGTCACCTAGCAGCAATTTAAGTAATTACAGTCCATTTTCACTCTCATTTCTGCCTTGCAGCACTAGGATTACTCTTACACCTTGTTTCTGGCCAGGGTATGACACTGAATCACCTCACTGAAAGGTCAATCACCTCACTGAAAGGAGGGAGCACAAGGCCTCCGTGGCACCATGGTGAGGAGGGAAGGCAGTGATGGGCCCTGAGATGAGCCCACAGGTTCTGCGGCCTCATTCCCCACCCCGGGGTCCAGCTGCTTCATCCACGCCAGCTCTGATGCTTGGGTCAGGCTGTGGAGAGAACGGTGAGAAGCCATGGCTGGTGCCTCAGTAGCACTGTGCTGCCCTTAACCTTGGCCCCTCGCCTCCCCTCAGCCTTCTGCCCTGCTGCTCCTCACCTCATCTCGCTGACTGGACTAACCAGCTTGAACGCAGACTTGCCTCCTCCCCAGGGACATGTTTCCTCACCACAGACGTGCCTGGCGATGGCAGGAGGGTGGCTGACCTGCGTGGCTCTCCCTCCACCTGCTCCTCACATCGGGGGACTGAGAGGCTGTACCCACAGGAAGGTGACTGCCCTTGTGGCACTGCCTGCCCTTGCAAACTCCTAGAAACACCTTCCTGGCAATGGTTTCGATGAGCTACGTGCTAACACTGCCTTTCGATTTCTGACTGGAGGGGGCATGGCTGCAGCTGGGCGCACTCAGCGAATTCAGTGGATGATGAAAACCAGCAGTCTGGCCCCAAGAAACATAAAACGTCTGGTTTTAAACCTCTAGAACTTGAAGCCCAGCTGAGCAGCAAATTCATGGTCATTTCTGCTTTCTTGCCTCTTTGTGCAGTTTGCTTCAGCTAGATTTCTCCTCAGTGTTTAAGCTTGTGTGGCTTCCCCAGGAGTGAAGGGTCACAGAATGGGGCCTGGTGTGTCCTCTCAGAGGTTGGATCCCACCTTTTCTCTCTGCCTGTATATTACAAGGTATTTTTTCTCTTCATAGTCATAGCGGTGCAGTTACCGTGAGGTATAATTATGGCATATTTAAGAATTACATCAATTAGAGTTTAACTTAAATTAGTTTCCAGGAGGTAGTGTGATATTAAGGTAAAATTCAGACCCACACAACGTTCCTCAATAAACATGTGCTATTTAAATTCTGCTTAAATTCATAACATTCATTCAGTTGGCCTCTTTATGTTGTTATTATGACTAAGAGGAACAAGGATGTTCCTCAAAGCACAGCACTTTGCCTGCCTCGTGTTTTACATCCACTTGGCGTGGATGTAGGCGACACCAGAAAGTTAAGGGCACCCCAGAGGTTTTGGCCCTAAATTTTCTCTTTGAAATTAGCTCTCCCAGCAGACCTGCAGGTTCCTTTGCATACCATTGCAGTTGTTGGATATGCTGTGTACACGTATGTGAATTTATTTTGGGGGGTGAAATCCTCCTCCCCCAGCGCATTTTGCCCATGATGTCTGTAACTCCCACTTTTTATTTTCCGATATATTCACCTGGCTCCACTATTTGCATGGGGTTTTTTGTTCACATTCATATTTATAAGCGGTATCTTATTGTTACAGTATGTTTTTGTGCCTGGTGGAAAACAAAGTAATCTACAAGGACTCCACAGTCTCCTCTCGTTTGCCCAGATGATCCTGAGGGTACTATGTGGCAGTTAGTAATTGCAAGTGGGATTTAAAGTTATCTGCAGATGCATAATTTTTATCTTCAGTAGCCCCCCTGGCACTCTCTCCAAGTTGTTAACAATTCGTCTTTGCCAGTCTGTAATTGTGCCTTTGCTCTAGAGTCACAGGTATTTAGCTCACTGTGGAACAGGATGCAAAACAGAGTAATAGATAACATGATTTATTTTTATTAGGTAGTATAAGTATGTTTTCATACTTGTGAGCTAAAAACTTAGTCATCCTCTTTAGATTTTATTGTGATACATTAATACACAGATTCAGAAAATGCAAAACTTAAAAGACATGCTTAAGTGTTTTGCTGTATCTGAGTCTTAATATGTAATTGTATAAACCAACTTAGATTGAGGATGTGCTTAAATGCTTTGCTGCAGCAAGGAGTAGCAGTGGTATAATGCATGAATAATACAAAATCTTTGTAAAAGCCCAGCTAAAATGAGCAGAAATTTTCATAATCTCTGATTAAATTATACAGTTGTATAGAAAATAGTTTTTTATCCAGCTAAAATCATATATCAGTTCTTTGTGTGGTAAAGATACGGACTTTTCTAGTATGACTAACATAGCAAGAGAAACTATATAATCAGAATTAAAATAATCTCAATTGTGATTTGTTAATTCTCACTTTATGGATGCCCTGAATGAAACAGACACTGTTTTTCACAACAGTAAACAGATTTCCCCTGGACGACAGTAAACAAAAAAACTAAAGAGTGAAATAACAAGAGATGAGTGGTAATACACAATGCTTTTCATATGTGAATTTCAGTTCCACTTTTTTCGCAGCACAAATTTTAATTGTATTCTGATCAGACCTCAAGTCCTGATATAAAGAGGACATCCCGTGTGCAGACATGGGCTGTGGGGCTGCGTGGCATGACTGGTGGAGGGACAGTCGCACAGCCGTGTTGCGTGATGAGGGAAGACCCACTCTACCAGGTGGTGCCAACCTGGTACTGGTGGTTGGGAAACCTCATGCCAGGTTTGTGCAAGTAGCTGGCATAGTCTAGATTGCATAAGCAGAGTTTAGTCAGACTGATGTAGGAAACTTGTTGTGGGGGATATGTAAAAATTCTTGAGGTTCTGTCTGTCCCTCTGTCTGGGACCCAAACAAGCCAAACATGTCCTGTCTACTTCTGAGAGAAGGTGGTAGCATATTCAGTATGTATCAGGAGAAACATTCCTCACGTTTTAAATGAGGTAAGGCTTCATATATGGTATTACGATTAAATTTCTACCATGGGCAAGAAAGTTTACATAAGTATTGTGCAATTTATAAAAAAGGCTGGACAAAGCCCTACAATACATTTACACCGTATTTATGTATTTGGGCTAGACCTACCAAAGGGGACAGATCCTGCAAATTTTATCCTTTATCTCCTCCAGCCCTTGTCCTGCTTTGGCTCTACTTGATGCTTCACAAACAGCAGCAAGTAACTCTCATAACTCATGCTTGTAACTCTCCCATTTTTAGTTCTATGTAACTAGGACCTACTGCGTCTACTGTGTCTTTATGTTTTGAAATACTGATTTACTTTGCAGTATTATTTATTTGCCGAGGTAGTCAGCATCTTCCTTTTAATGGTCCTGAGAAAGAACCTGTGACTCAGATTTCTGACCACAGCAAATAACAGTTGAATTTAAATCCTTTTTGAATTTAAATCCTTTTTGAAAGGTCTCCCTTTCAATGGCTTCTTTACTGATATCCTAATAACTGTTGTTATTAGGACCAAATGGTGAAGTGTGTCTTGATCACATAATATCATCACGTACTGGACACCTAGGAATTGATTATAGTCATCAAATACCTCAGAACTTAAAATCTTTGCAATAGAGCATTCTTATGTATAAAACCAGAGTATATGACCTAATACTATTGCATTATTTTTAAAACTCCTAAGTGTTTTGGGTATAACTTTCATTGATATTATATAAACTGCACAGAAATAATCTCCTGGCATTTGCTTGGAATGACAGTCATCAATTCCTACACGTTTATTTAAAATCTTATGTAGAAATAAAAAAAATACTTGTTTTACACAAGTTTGTTTTGGATATTTTCCTGGGGAACAAAGCAAGCTTTGCTAATACAGACTGAAATAAAGTGTAAAATAAAATCTTCAGATCAGCTCTTAGTTCACAGAGGTAGCGTGCAGTGGAATTGCTCTGCCAAAAATGTTGGCACTGAGTTTAGTTAAGTATTAAGCAGAGGTCTCTTGGTAAATAGTCCCATTAGAAACATACTGTGACCTCTGCTGCTGGGATTCAGGTATGTGAGAGAACCGTGCTTAGGAGCTTTACTAGTCATGTGGTCAGAATGATTTTCAATCACTTTGGTCATTGCTGGATTAAAATTGAGGCTGCAGAGATTAATGGTCTGTTGTTACTAATCCACTAAACCCCTGTTCCTAGATCTTTTAAATTGACTGAACCTATAGATTGTTAAGTTACTGAGAGATACGGATTTGTAATGGTTTTAACTATCTTTCTTGATATTTGGTGTTAGCAGTATCCTATTATTTATTGCTCTTTGAGACAGTGATCTTGGCTGTTCTTGAATGGAAGTGAACTTCATACTTTTTTATTTATACTATACTATAGCACAGTAAAAGTACGTATCATTTTAAATGAATGTGGAGGAAGAAAGCCTTACTATGTTTAGATATGAGCTGGCATTAGTAGAAGCTCAAATAAGAACAATAGAAATTAAATCTTACTTTTACTTCCTTCTTACAGATGGTGGTCTCTGTCCCTAACAGTGAAAATAGCCATTATCTCCCTGCAGTCTGTCTGCCATCAACAGTGGGGATAGTTACCTCAAGTGGGTGTGACTGACATTTGAAGATGTGGCCAAAAGTGAAATGGCTGTTCAAGCTTTTGGGAAATCAGGTTTTCTAAACTAGCGCAGTATATGGAGTATCAGGGCTCAGGGCTATTCCCAGAGATCTAGCATAGTTAGATATAATTTTTGTACTTTATTTCAGTACTTAATTTCTGTGCAGGTGCAAGAAGTTTTCCCCAGATGGAAAATAATGTTAAAAAAAAAAAAAAAAGAGGAAAGAGTGAGGAAACAGTTCATCCATCTACTGAGACATGAGGAAACTGTGGCCACAACAGCGTAGTGGTCTGGGTTTCAGCAGGGATCTGTAAACAAGATACATGAAGAGAGTTTTAACAGGTCTCCATCCATACAGTATGGGAGAGACGGGAGTTAGGGGAGAGGGTATAGCACATGGAAGAAATCAGTTAGTGATTGTGGCAGGGAGAGTTCTGGGGGCATTTAATGTGAGCGGATAGCTTTATATTAGGCAAGGAGAGGGATGGAGCCCCTCACGGATGTGTTTTGGGCCCTATTTACCACTTCTGTGCTTAAGGTTGCAAATTGGAATTGTTTTGGCTTTCAGGTGTTTGTGATTTCTTCATACATTCTAAAAGTGTCATTAAAGAAGAGATTGATTTTGAGTTCTAGAAGAACGCAAAATATATTCCTTTAAAAATAATTTCCTTTGGTGAAAGGAGTTGAGTACCTGCTGCCTGCCAGATTGGTGTAGACATACCCAATGTCTACATGACATACAGAAGAAAAAATTGGGTTTGATTGAATAAATAATGGCAACAGCCTAGCTTTAAACTAGGTTTTGGTGCGTGTTTCAACTGCAATGTGACTACTTCTATAATAGGAAACATGCTTAAATTGTCATCTAATTATGCCTTGCTCTGAATGTGGTTTTGATTCTGATCATTCATTATATCCTGAAAACAGCCAGATTTTTTTTGCTTTTGTGTTCACCGCAGAAGATGTGGAAAAGTCACAGGAAAGTATACTTTTGCATTTTAACTGCACTTGCATTAATCTGCTTGGGAAAGGGGAGTAAGCTGTATTCGTAATTTCTATAAATTAATAACCCATTAAAATAATTGAAAACTAATGCATTTCTGATTTAAAGGGTCATTATGTCATAGAATTTTATGATTATTAAATTACTACAAATGTATTCTACATGTTTATACTAACATACAATGAGGTAACGTGGCTTTAACTTTATAATTGACTTAAAACTCTGTCAGGGAATTCTAGTGATTAAAATAAACCCTTGATTTCATGCAACCATCTCCGTTTCTGAACCCTGGTGACTTGGCTTATTCTTTTGCCTTCTGGTTATCTCAGGAATAGTATGTCTTGATTAAGGACTGCAAAGAGCTTTTACATCTGTTCTTGTCACAAAGCTATGTGGGATAAAGTAGGCCAAAGATAACTCATCATGCAAAGTATGGACCTCCACTTCTTTCTTTCCCTCCAGATTTAATATTGTGTTCAAATAAAACTAGGACTGTGGAAGTAAACCCAAAGCATTTACATGGATTTTTGGCAAGTTCTCAACGCTCTCTTAAGGAAGAAGAAAATATTAATGTATGACTGAAATGTATATGACTAGATGAAGTTATTGTCCTGCCAGCTATTAGGAAATACAGTCCTTATCCTGTAGGAAATCAGAGTTCATCTAAGTGAAAACAACAATCACACTTACTGAGGTGAATTGATCAATGAGAACAGTTATTGTGAAACAAAGGAAAAAGCGACCTCTTTCTTATTAGTGATAGAAATAACTGATACTAGCTAAACATGAGGCCTGTCCTCAGGTCGTGTTCTATAGAAGACTAATTTGTGAGAACTGAACGCTAATTAAACTCGCAACATAAAGGAGTTAATGTTTGCAGCTTCGCAGACGGGCTTTGAAGCTTCAACCGCATGTTGCAAGTGACTGAGACCTGGGTTTAAATGATAGGTCCACGGCAGGGTGGAAAACAGCACCCTCATCTTTAACTAGAACATAGGCCAGCCACTGAGCAGTTCTTCCTACCTGATTGGGTTCACATTGCAAACAACTGAAGCATTTGTTGAGTGGTGAGGCACAAGTAGTTTCTTTGTATCCCTGTAAAGCCTGAATGGCTTCGCAGGGTTAAGCTGAATTGCCCTAGCCAGTAGCTGAAAATGTATTGTGCTGTCAGACTTGGGGTTTCTCTGTTTAGACACTTCGGGGACCAGAGGCTTTGCTGTCCACTGTCTAGCATCCAGAGCAGTTATTTATAACCCCATTGAGTGAGAAATACTACTCTATTAGAATGATAGCAGTTTTTATCCACTTGGCTTGAGTGTAAACTAAGAATTAGCCAGATCCTGTATTTATGTAAATCAGCGTAAATCAAAAGATCTGTTCTAGTTTGTTAGAGAAAGGAGCTATCCCAGAGTATGGGTACTGCAGGATCAGGTCCTAGGATGTGTCACTGTGGTGCATTTGGCTTTTGACCAGAAGTAATGTGCCCACTAGCTCTGTTAACCTGAATGTTTATTGCATGGTTCCAGTGCAGGTTTAAGACTGACTTAAATATTTGAACAGTTGCAAAATAAACATGTAGTCTGCTCATTTTTGGGGATTTGTTTTTACAACAATCATACACAGAGAACCCTATTATTGATGGTCCGGTTTTTTGAAGCTTCTGCCATCTCTTGCACTCTTGGTACTGCTGCTTTTTTCTCTGTTGCTCTTAAAGGCAATATTAACAGATGGTATGCATTGCTCATTAAATCTGCATCTACACCTCTCTAAGGACTGCAAAGATGTTGGGAAACAGACCATGTTACTGCAGTAAGCGCTTAGAAGCTTGGAACTTACTGTGCTATTCATGAGCAGTTTACACTATCAGTGTGTTTTGGGTGCTATAGCAGTAGAGTTACAAATACATTGGTGAAATATTTCTAATTTAGCCAAGTCCAAGTATGTGCCACTTTATCACAGATTGGGTAAAATGTCTGTGTTTCTTTTAGACTTGCTATATTTGTACTTCAGTAGTCTCATAGTCAACAGCTCTGCCTTTTTTTATAAATGTCTTAATACTGGACATTAAACCTATATATATCTGTAACACTTAATTTCCCACTGCCATTTACATGTGTCATCTGAGGACCTTTGCTTTTCCTTGAGATCACTTTCTCCATAATGCTTAGCTCTTCTTTTTGTCCTGTCTGCAGTGATGACACTCTTTAAATAGATGAGATATATAGATGTGACTTTTAGGCTTTCTCAGCTTGAACCTATCTTTGTCTGAAAGGGCAGCACTTTTGATGTGTGAGTCGAAAGGGCATTGCACCAGTGTGGAATTCACTTCCCGGATGTTTCAAGTTGGTGGTGAGAGATGCAGAAATCCAACTAGCAGATAAGAATTCTCATTTTGGCTTTTTTATTACCCTGATTTGGAACTGATGGGATCTGACTAGCAATCCCAAACACATCAATACAGCCAGAAATAGGGTGCTCCCATCTTGTTTCTCTTAAGCTTTTCTTTTCTTTAGTAAAGTGTTGGATCGGAAAGGTTAAGTTGTTGTTGATTCCATGGTTCACTGAAGGTTAGGATTTAGTTCACATTTATTCCATAGTTGACCTGTGTTACGAATAAGGAAGCTAAAAGTGGATAGTACATTAAGTGGAAATGAGATCTAACCCTACCATCTTCACAGAAATATTTCAACTTTTCCATGTTTGAGCTGCTCTAAATGGGCCAGTGAGGAACGGAAATTCAGTAATGTCTCCTAGTATTTTGTATTTGTGTTTATGATTTTCTGATGGATAGGAATATTTCATGTTCTAAAAGCAAACTGTAAATAAAAAGTGATTTTAAAGAAATCAGTTTCAGTAAAGGGCTACTGTATGGGCACTTTAAGATGAAATTAACCTGGTTTGTTTTAATTTAGATTGTTTGGAAGAGGCTAAAATGAACCTAGTAAACCCAGTTTAAATTTATCCAATACAACTTCTGAGCATAGGCAAGAAGATTGCCTACTTTACATGTACATTTCTTTCCTTGTGATTTACAAGAGGCAAATGTTATACTCACGGAGATTTGCAAAATGAAGGGGCCATCTAAAGTAGCATCAAGAAAATAAGAGATTTTTTTTTAAGTTCCCAACTTAAGAAAGTGAAAAGTAATACAATCAAGAGTGGGACAAAGGGCTCTTTCATGTACAATTAATAGAAGTGGTGTCCCTAAGTATGAAAATATGTCATTGTGTTAATTACCAACATGCCATTGATACTATATTGGTCAGTAGCATGGTAGGACTGATCCTGAGCCACATAGGTGCAAGACAGCAAATTTATCAGTGCTCCATAATTTCAAGTGGTACAAATGAGGACTGAAGCTACTTCACTAACTGGAAGACCTAAGCTGTGCTTAATTCTACTTGGAGTCTTGCTTCTAATCCCACTAAAACTGCTGAAGGTTTTACCAGTAACTTTCACTCTACCAAAATCAGACTGCAGGGACAGCAAGTGACTTTCACCTAAGGTATTTCAAAGCTTAGGCAGTTTGAGGTCATTCATTTTCTTTCCTGAGGATAACCTTCTTCTCCTCTTCACCCTCTGTCATTGCTGGCACCCATTCCTTAGTTCTGAGTGAGGAGAGATAAAGGACAGGAGTAGACCAGTAAAGGGGATAAAAGAGTATTTCATTATGAGGGGTGGAATAAAAGAAGAGTGGAGGAATAGATAAAAGAATGAGGATATAGACTAACAGGGAGGATGCTGGCAATGGAAGATAACACTCGGATTGGGTGTTTCATAGTGTGCTTTGCCACAAACAAAGGAGAAAGAGAATTGATGACAGTCCACTTCCCTAACTGCTTTTGGTTCTGGTCGTAAATAGATGGGAATTGGGTTGGAAGCTTCCATAGGAACAAGGCAATCTTTTTATCTGAAGAATCACAGAGATAGAGTCATAGAGAGCTTGACTGTTCAGTCATCAAATCTTGATTTACTTTTTTAAACCCTTAACTTAGAGCACAGAAACTGTCAGAATCCTTGAAGACAAAATTGTTAATAACTGAAATGCTCTAAAGTTCTTCACTACGTAGCTGTTGACCTTTGAGGAGTCTGACTGCTTACTGAGATTATTTCATTAGTATTTGCACATTGACTTCCTGCCAGAAAGTCAATCTGCTTTTCCTTTGCATGGTTTTGTTATTTTGAAGGTCTTCAGCTGTGGAATAAAATCCACTATGTAACAAAGAGCAGGCAGAGTTGGAAGCTTTCCAGTAAAAGCCTTCCCAGGTTAAACTCTGGTGATGCTGAAATATTACAAGTGTTTTATGTGGCCTCCTTTCCCTTGTGTCTTACCTAACTTAGCTGTTCCTGAAGAAGGGCAACAGTTTTATTTCCCATTGCTCCCAAGAGAATGTTCTACTTGTTATTTACAGGATGGAATTTATACATCATTTGAACTTGGGACTTGGACTTTGCTTTTATTCTTTTATCAGCCTCGAAACAGGTTTTTTTAAAGATGTTTATGATGAACTTAATGATACCTCTCATAGAGTTGATTAGTTATGATGTAAATGACAGTATGAATCTCATATATTTAGGTGCTCAGCATTTCTGCACTGTTGAAGACACTTATACAAGCTGTCTAAAATAACGTGTAAATATCACAATGAAAAAAAGCACAAGGAAAGGCTGTGTCAGAAGGCTGACTCGAGAGCAGATTAACTACCTGTGGCCACCAGGAAAATATCAATTTGTTTCAGATGCAGGATAAAAAAGGAGGAAGATGGATATACACTACCCCTTGTTTTTTTCTCTTCTTCCCCTAATTTCCTCCCAAAAAGGAGAGGAAGGTCAAAATGTCACCTGAAAAAGCTGGATGGAGCTTGCAACTTTCTATAGGCAGTTAAAGATATCTGAACTATGAATGTTCTATTCATTGAGCCTAGAGAGCTGAGATGAAATATTTTATGATAGACAGAAACTGATGAGCCCATCAAATACTTAGACCCTGGAGGATGAAGGTATGTTTTATACCTTATCATTAGACTTTGAGTTCTATCTTGTGGTATATTGGCAAGGTCTGCATTTCGCAAGGGATAGACTAAAGTAATTCTCATGTTCAAGTCCAGCAGAGTAAACAAACAGCTACAGTCTGCAAATGTTGCAGATTCAGAATCAGTTTCAAGGAGAGCCCAATTAGAAGCATACGAAGACAGCCTGGCCTGTCTCCCTAGGGTAGGGCATGTAGATATTCATCTGGTGCTGGACAGGATGGAGCTCTCCTCCTAACTGGAGCTTTTGAATGCTACTCCAACCTAAATGATATGGTGCGCAGTAAGTCAGCATAGCTCCGCTGATCTTCCTAAATACACCTCTGACTTGCAGTAGCTGTAGGCTGTCTCTTCTTAGAGATGAGAGCTGCAGGCCTTATTTTGCTCTGCAGGTACTAAGGGAACTTGAAGCAAGTGTGAGAAGGCATTATTATTATTATTATTCTCAGTTATTCCCAGGTTAATAAGGGGAACCTCTGGCTCAGGAGATTCCTAAACCTCTAACTGTAATCACTGGAAGGTTTTAGATGAAGGATCTATCTCTACTGCCTATTTTTGTATTCTTTTTTCCAACACTTTTACTCCTGACTATTGCTGCAGATCAACAGTTCCCAAACTTGTTTGCCCCTGCATCCAGGGTATAGGACAATGGGGGATAGAGCAGCTCTGAAAATCCTTTTCCAGAGAAAGGAGGAGAGTGTGAAAGATCTAGAACAAGAAGTGTCCATGGGTGTTAGGAGCTAGAGCTTAAGCACGGCTTCACACAGGGTCTTCCCTCATTGGGATTACTTTCTTTCAGGACCTTTGCTAAAAAGCTCAGCTGTGGCCCTTGGTTCTGTCCTTGCTGAGTGCAGTGTTTGCCCCTTTCCTCAAGTTTCTTTTTACTGCTGCAACTGCTTGTCTGGGTACTCACTTCTCCAGGCGTATCCCCTCTCCTACTCTCAGAAGCTCTTCAGTAACCCACCCTTAAAGGAAGCGCTTGTGTCTCATCCACTGGGTTCTCCCCAGGTTATTTGATCTGATCTGCTGTTTTTCTTTCATAGAAATTACATTCACATTTATTATGGTTGCAAATATGCACATTTGTACGCAGATTTATACCACATCACACACGTGCATATATTTGCAAATATAAGTGTGATAAAAATGGACTTAGCATCTGAGAGAAATAGATTTCCTTGATAAGCTTGAAATAAGTTACAAAGCCTACATCTTTATCAAATGAAGTGCTTTGGGCTGGATTTTGGTATCTGCTATAACTGGGACTGGCTGGCTCGTTGAAGACAGCTGTGCTAGGAGCTGTGGTGGGAAGACAAGCAGACAGTTGGTGCGGAGGAGATTGCGCCCGAATGAGGTGCTGTGGAATGGGGGAGGCAGAGAGAGAAAGAGAGGAGAAAATCAGGTCTGAGAGCCAGTTAGGTATGGGAAAGAGAGGAAAGACCTAACCTTGTAATCACTTTGGTAGATACAAGAATTATGCCCTTTGGTACAATTTTTTTTTTTAGTTTTATTGAAAAATAAGAGTAAGGGAGAGGCGAGGAATTCATACACACTCACAATCTAAAGTTATCTTAACACTTTTGAAATACCAGAAGTATGATTGCCTGTGCAAGGATTGTGTGGGAAAAGACACTAATGTAGCACATTCTGATTTTATTGCAGAGGTTGTGGGACACAGTGAATAAAGGAGGGGACTGCAGGAAGAGGAAAAGATAGTCACAAAGGAATTTAAGGCTTCTCTAGAGAATAGAATTTTATCACTGTTTCTGTCAGAATTTGTGTTGCTTGGCAACACACATTAATCAAACTTTTCAAGGGTGATCACTAATTGTATGTTGCTTGTTTCCCCTGAGGCCTGATTTGCAGAATTGCTGCGCACTTACAGCTAAAACAGGTCAATGGGAGAAATGTTTCGTATGTATCAAATAAGTCTTAAGTACTGTAAAAATTGTACACTGGTGCTACAAATTGGCTAATAAAAGGTAGAGAATATCTTTCTCTGACTGTGGCATTCATTAGCACATTTGTAGAAAAGAGATATCACGTCATCAGGAAGAACGCTCAGGAATCAAACGTTTTAGGAAGTTGGCTCGTGTGCTAAAAATCCGTGCTGCTTTTACCTTGAAGTGCAAGGAAGACTGGCTGAAGTGGCCTTTCGCAGCACTGCCTGGCTGGCTTCAATTAATGAGCCTTTGAGCATTTTCTTCTGCACTGTGGGTCTAAGCAACAGCCCTTTCTCTCTATCTCGGTCCCTAGTGTTTGGTTGAGGAAAAAAAAAATACTCTGAGTCATCTTAAGGAAAGCATAAAGCAAAATAAGTCCCCTCCTTTTACTCAGCTTTCTACTTCCAAGTGTTGGCCCCACCTGAATTTCTACTAACCTATCTAACCTAAGAACCGTTAGGTTTTTAAATAACTGATAGGTGCAGGATTGGGATCAGTTGATGTCATTGTGCAATTTGACCAGACTGCATTGGAGGAGAAAGAAGATCAGACACTTAAAAAGACAGTTTTTGCTATCTCTACAGAAGGAAGCAATGCCCAGAGATACCATAGCTTTGTAATGACAGCAGTCCTCTTAGCTACTGTGGCTTAGACTGAAGTTTGGAAACCTTTTGCTTCCTAAATTCCAGACAGGTCTTTTTGGTATCTTTTTGAGGGGAAAGAGCAAACATTAAAATTAATCTTATTTTTGTCATGTTACTATAGGATAATGCCAACGTGACTGTGGGCCATGTGTAATGAGGTGGCTGGCTTCATCCAGCCCCTAAAGTGCTTCTTAATCTGTATATTGATCTTAGACCATCTAGCTCTTCTCATGCATGGAACACTATTAAAGAATTTCTACATTAGCCTTTTATCAAAGGATATAAGCATGTGTAGGAAGTAAAACATGTCATATTTTAATCCATTAGGAGTGACTGTGTTTCTTAATTTAAAGCCTAGAGAAATGTAATTTATTTAAACAGTACTTTCTATTTCTATAGTAACTTTTACTCAGATATCTCAAAATGGTTTCCACTAATTGTTATACAGAAATAAAGAGATGCTGCTGCTCAGTGTGTAGAACCCTCTTTGAGTAGGTCAAAGATGGTTGACTCATAGCTCACTGCCAAATCAGAATAGTAGGGCTTTGTACTGCATTTCACAGAGATAATTGCCCAGAGAAACTACAAAGAAATGAAAAAGCTGCCTTGAGGTCCAAATCTTGCATTGTTCTTAATGCAGATTTATGTGAGGCAAGGCAGCATACAGCTAGTTGACACTAAAAGTTGAAACAGTATAAATGATGCCAGTGTTTTATTACATTAATTAAACCCAATACAAATATATGTTAGCATTTTAAGTGGATTCTGACCTCATTTATGTTGAATTATGGTTGAAATTACATTTACAGTTGTGACGCTAACCTGACTAGTACTGTACTAGTTTCTGTTGACTGACTTCACATGAATTGATGGAGCCTCTGGATTTGCAGACAAGACTTTAACTTCTTTGGGAACTGGTGCCAGGGAGAAAGGTAGGGGGTGTTAGATGATGAAGCAGCAGCTTTAATACAAAATGCCTGTTCAGGGTGAGAATTGTCTTAAGGAAATAGGCCAGTCTGTGTTCCTCATGTCACTTAGTATTGACAACCCCATTTCACCACAGCACTTGTGCACATGATGCCACACTAAATTCAAGAACATGGCTGAATGCAGATGGAAGGAAAGTGGTGCTATTGTTTAAGCAGGCATTTGGAGTTTAGGGTTTAATATTTTCCTTAGTTAATCTGTCTTCAGTGTTTCTTTGTCATTTTCTTTAAACCTGGGATGAATGTCGTTCAGGGGAGAAAAGAAAGATTGGCACTTGAGATCGGAGGTGACATGATTTCAGAATTGTTGTGCTTTTTGAGACAGGTAAAATTTGCTACACTTCTGGATCACCTTGACACTTATGCAAATTACAGCAGTGTTATCTGTGGATTACCACTGTGTTTAATAGCAACAGAATGGTTAATGCCTAACATTTTGATGTGTACTTAGCCTCTGATCTGTGACAAGTCTATAATTGTCTATTGAAAATTCCTTAAAGATGTATGATGAAAAGTGATCAGTGATCACTTTTAGATTATTGACTTAATTTCCAAAATGGAATGCCTAGTCTTTGGGGTTTTTGTTTGTTTTAATACTCAGAATGTAGCTTGATGGTTCACAAAACTGTACACGTTTGGGTTTTACTCTTTGATGTAAATAGCTACCAAAACAAGTAAATGAAAGAAAATGTTGTCATTCGTATGTGATAAAGATACAGTATGCTAAATGCCAATAGTGCCAAAGTGTCATTTTACTCATGCCAAATTCACAAAAAAGTTTTGCAATTGTATTAATTAAATACTACCCAAAGGTATTTATTTTTTTAATGAAAATTTGTTCCTTTACTATGAGCTGGGGTAGAGGAGAGGGAAGGGTATAGATCTCCTTTCAAGTCAAATCCAGTCCGCTGTTATCCCTACAAAGACTGTCAGAATAAATATTGCCCTACAACCGCTAGGATAAATATTGAGAATTATTGGTAAAAGCGTATTTTAAGAAAGCATGAACCCCAAATTGATTATTTTTGTTTGAGTAGTCTTCTGGGTTTTGGGAGTAAACAGATCTTACTGACTTCCTTAATATCAGAGGTTGTTGTTTAGTTTACTGTCCTGACATCTCCCACGCACTCAGGCTGCTTTCTAATGGCAGAAAACAATGAAAAGAAATGGTGAGTGTTTGTAAAGTAAATTCTGTCACCATGGGTTGAACCTGCTGATGGCATAGCCCCGTATCTAACCAGCTGAGCTGTGTAGCAATAGTACAAGTCCAGTGCCACATTCTTCATATCTACCTCGAGTTGCAGTTGGGGAAATCACAGTTAAAGAAATCCTTACTCAAAAAGAAAGATTGTGACACAAATGGGTCACAAAAAAACTTGGGTTTGTTCTGGAACCATATTCAGTGCGCATTTGAAGTCATCAGAATAATTCCTATCAGTTTAAATGTTTTAGAATGCGCCTAGCGTAAGCTGCTATGAGAGCACCATTTATCAAAATGTTGTGTTCTGCAGAGTGCTGCGTCAGTCTTGTTAAATCTTATTAATCTTCACTCCTACAAGAAAAGTCTTCTAGTTACATGGCCTGCTTGCATTACTAAGAGTTATAGACTCAAGCTCCTTATGTATGATGATAAGAAGACCATAAACACACATTAATTTGAGAACCAGGAGGTGAAGGCAGGACATAGTCAAATACTGCAAAATGGAGACACATAACAGAAAGGATTTGGGCTAAAGTCTGAAGGTCAGTAGAATAGTTTGAAGTGGGTGCAGCCATGGTTAAACTGTTTGTTCTCCAGCTAAATAATGGGGTCTCTCAAGTTCTTAAATAGTGATGATGATCTGTATTTTGTACTGTTTCTAGCATATGACCTCTACAACTTTTTGGTGCTGCAAAAGGTATGAAAAATAAATAAGAGCAGTCTTATCAACATATTGCTGCACAAAGTTCTGTTGGGGAAAAAACAAACAGATGCCACATACACAGTACCATAAGGATTTAAGAAAACACATGATTCCTTTTAGGTATGTGGCTGGATCAACTCCAAGCATGTGTGGAAGGGTGGGGATCAGTCTGACTAATGTAAAATAAGTTGCCATCTTCTGGTACTGACTTTAGTTTCCTGTGTAGCTGAAAACCTGGCATTGTAGCGTGCCAGTTGCAGTGAACCTGGCCTGGTATGGAGTTGAAAGCTGGATAAGGGACCGTGGTGTAAGATCCTTTCCATGCATCCAGTTTTGTCATCCAGTTTTGACCCTAAACATCTGTCTAACAGGGCTCAAAATCAAGTTCACAATCAGTAGTATTGTTCATTGCATAATTGTATGGTCACCCAGCCAGATATAGTGGACTTTAATTTGTCTGCATTATTCATCAGCCCACACTGGGTTTCCCTGGTGGTTAGTGTGGAGTTTCATGAACAGCTAGGCAGGCATTTATGTGAAGGGGAGAACTAAAACGTTCAGCGTTCAGTCAGTTTCTCCTGACAATTTTAATGTCTATGAGACTAACGTCAAACTGTTTTCATTTTGTTTGGACATAAAAAAAAGTTTGGTTACTTTAGATTAATTTCAGTATTCCAAATATTTTTTAAAAACCTGCTAATCTCCTGACTAGTTTGGCTAACATTTGGGAGGTTATTTCAAATGGACTTAGAATTTATAGAATAGCTGCGATATTATGCATAAAATTCAGTGTGTTCTAGTGGGAAGATCAAAGGACTGGAAGTAACTTACTTCCTGCAGAGTCTGACTTTTCCCATCAGCGTTGTCACTGACTTCTGCGTGCCTTTCCACCCATTCCTCATCTACTTGTGCTCCTCACCACCCAGACACAAACCAGATCTAATGCTCCAGCCACAGAGCCAAGTTAGCCTGGTACTGTGTACTGTAGGTAGTATGACCTGCTGAGAGACGGAGCAGTCTATATCTGCTTGGATATATATGCCATACGTGACTTCAGGCAAATCATAGTAAAGAAAATGACAGGTCAGTTGTCAGTAGATTGTGGTTGATACTTTCCCTTCAGGGCTGCAGGTGCTCTGAAGTGGGCAGTCTGGTTGACCATGCATTTTTCATCTGTACCTGCAACCCCTTCTGCATACATAAATCAAAAGCTTATGTGGCAAAGGCTAAAAGACAGAGAAGGAGGCAAGTACAGGACATGAGGGCGTGATTTTTGTTAGATGCTGTGTTTATGGAATAGGTCTATAGGTCTGCATAACCCACAGTTCTCTGTTCCCATCTGCAGTGCTCAGCATATGTGGAAGACTCATCAGGCATTTATTTGTGGATAATCAGGTATGGGATGTCTGTGCCTCCAGGGTACGTAGTGTGTTCTTCAGGCAGCTGCACAGCAATGAATTTGCCAGAGCTATCCTGAATTGTGCTTTGAAACACTCACTCATCAAAATTGAATACGATAAGAATTGTAACGGAAAGAAACAAAGCTTCTCTGAATTGACCTGAATGCAAGGACGTTTCCGCCCATTTCTGATATTTTGAAAGCTGGTGTACTGGACTTACTGCTGTTGGAATATATATATTACTTCGTCCTGTTCCATTCTGGTTGTGTTTTTAAAGTTGAATATCTACACTTATCAATAGATGGGCAACTGTTTAGCATTTTTATAAATTAAATTATGTAGGCAATGATTATTATTGATGAACAGGTTTTTCTGTACTGCTGCCATATTCAGTTCACACAATAGTTGGTAGGCAGCTGGTTTTCATGGCTAAGCTACTGGAATGAGCCTGTCTCCAGTTCTGCCCCATAGAGTGTGCAGGAGGCAGGGCTGTCACTGCTTCTAGGATTTCTTTTAGTTTTTTTCAGTCAATGTCTTGGCCAAAGATGGAACATTGAACAATAAAAAGGGTTAGAAAAGAAATAGATCTTAGAAGTCTTTAGAACAGAGGTAAATATAAATAAAATATGGAAGAAACCTGGGTAAAGGTGCAATGCTGTCTGTTTTTCAAAGGACACTGGAAAACTACCTGGAGTTTCTGATTTATATATGCCAGGCTGATAATCAGGGAAACATACACATTTAAAATCTACAACTTCCATTTCCAGTCCTGAATTGGTTTTGCCCCCACTAAAAAAAAAATAAAATAAATCTTTCCTCTTGCTACAGACAAGAATAAAAGACTGCCTGAAACTTCTGTGGATTTTGACTTGGAAGAAACAGGACCACGCAGATGAAAAGAAGGAAAGCTAGGAAATCCCTGATGAAATCTTTACAGTGGCATATTTCTCCATACAGTTCCCTTGAACTAAATACATTTTTAAAATTCTTATCTTTGGTGGGTTTTTTTATTTTTCTTTTATCTGTGTCCAAAGTCTTAACTATCAAAGACAGGGAGAGCAAGCTATGAACAACAGATACCCAAAGGAAGGTGTTGGGGTTTTTTATACCTGGATTTTTCTGCACCAATGATTTAGAAAGTGATTAAAATTCTAGATCAGTGAAATGAAGCAGATATGGGCATCACAGCCAGTGCAAAATATCTTCCATCTTAATTTCAAAAACTAAATGAGAGAAAGGAAAGAAACATATCACTACTTTTGGCTAATAGCTAAAGAAGTGGCTGAGAAGAATGAATAGGGGACACCTTTGCAAGGACCAAGAAGCCAAGAAATTTAGTAGGGTTCCGAAGGATAAGCTGCTCTCTGCAGTCACCCAAGGTTGACAGAGCTGCATCGTTTCTAGCCAAGAATATTATTGGTTGGGATAGGAATAACAGAATAGCAGCAGAGTGCCAGAATAGCACTGCTGTCTCAGGAATCAATCCAGAGAGGGGGAAGGGTATGACTTTTTCCAGGATCAGTGGATAAACACAACTATGGACAGATGGATGATAGAAGTAATTGCTGAGGGATATTCCACAGAACTACAGGGAAGCAAAAACGGTGCAGAAGGTATGGAGAGTGATTTGTCTCTTGTCAAGATTGGGAGCATGACAAAGTAAAAAAAAAAAAAAAAAAATTCTTCCCCATCTTCACCTGGCAAGTGTGATAAACAAGCAATGCTTCCAAACTAGTAAAATTTTTAGGAATGTCTTTTGAAAATAGTCCAAAATAAACCAGTAAAAGCTCTACATTTAGGTATTTATATGGCTGTCATCACTGTAATATCTAAACAGTAATTAATGAATTGGAATATCAATATAATACAACATGGCTAGCAACTGAAATGAGTAAGACATGTTCTTTTCTTATCTGTCTTGTCTTATCCTGGCAGCTGATCTGACTAGAATGTTTTTTCCCTCTTGCTGCTCCTCAGTTATTCCACTGCAGTTCAGTTCAACTTTTCCACAGTTATTTCCCATCTCTGATTTTAGAAGTCTGAAAAAAAAAGCTGCTTTTCTTCACTTTTTCCAGGTTTGGATACCATTCACCTTAACTGATGGTTACTTAGGATAAACAAGTAGTAGTGGAATATACGTACCCCATTTTATTCATAAGGGTTGCCTCTTCATCATTTGAGTTACAGGCACTTAAGTGGATTGAGGTGTCGACAAGACTACTTTATTTCTACTTTCCTAACCTGCCTCTTGTGATGTAAATTAAATCTATGCAAAGTTAATGTTGGTGATACACAATATTTATGTTTGTCTTGTGGCCAGTTTAATGCTAATGGGATTCTGAGCTGTGCACTTTGTTTTATTAAATGATTTGGGGTTTATTAATGACGTAGTGGGTAAGTATAATGGCACTTTGCAACCTTGGATAGCTTTTTATGATGCAGGGCCAGAGCCTCTGCTTGCTTTTTGAAGACTCTAGGAATCACTTCTTTTTGGGAGTTCCTCTAACTTGCCCCAACTATCTCAGAAGCAAATATCCCTCTTTAGTCCTTTTTCTTGCCTCCAGTAATACACACTTTTTTCCCACAGTTTTTCCAGGAATGTGAGTGAAGGAAACGTATATAAAACCCCTGTATTGTTAACATGGACCTTGGAATTTTTGATGGTCTATGGCATCTCATTGCTTGGTAACACACAGAAATAAACCAGATGATCCTAACTCTTTCTGGCAGTTGAAAGGGAATTTAATGAGTTCATTGCTATTTAAGATTTTTCTATACTTGCCATGTATCGTAATGGGAATATGCATAAACTGGGCTCTTTTGAAAATCTGCCTGATGTAGAAACATTATTTTGAGAAAGTCAGGATCTGCTTTAGTCTGAAACAATACTTTATGTTGAAAAATACATCACAATCTTCTTAACACCACTGCAAGTACAGCTACTTACTAGAAGAAAGGCTGTCATTTATCAATTCAGAAAAGTTAGCTAGAAAGGGTTTTTTTTTCCCCCCCTATTCTGGTAAGAAGTGTCTAGTGACCAAGAACCAACTACTACTAAGAAACAGATAAACTACAGTGGCAATGGGGAAAAACAATTGCAATAAAGCTACGTTACGATGGGTTCAATTTTCTGTCATGATGCCACTGCCTGAAATGGATCCATATCATGGCTTATTGTCTGACATTAGATTTCTTCTTGATACTAGCAAAGCTGTTATTATATGGCCAGAAAAACATTTTTTGACTTGATGATCTCAGAAAGCGTCAGGACATAAGGTTTAAGAGCTGAGGATTTAGGTAGTCCAGTGAGCTGTGAGATGATCTGGATTAGTGCCCTGACTGTCAACCCCAGGATGACTAGAAATCTAGGTCCCTGAATCCAATTCAGTATAATCAAAATAATTTTGCCTCCCCTTTGCCATTAGCTTTTGAATGACTGTGGTGTTTGTTGCAATTGTTTATATGTAGCTACCTTAGCCAGGAGAAAATGTCTCTTCCTGTCTCAGGAAAGTGCATCATTTTGTGTTGGCTGAAGTTAGAGTAATGTATGTACAAGACCTATAGATTGCCATTTGTAGTTCTGCTGAGTTTTCAAGGGAGATTGAAGGCAGCTTTCTTCCCTCTTTTTCAGGTATGTCCCTTTGTTAAAATTGTGGAAAATGCTCATAATCATATTGCTTAAGCATTATGAATTCTCTGCATATGATGTAGCTCTTTCTTTAGAGTGTTTCCATATCACGTTCTGGACCCTAAGTTTTCGTATGCTGTAGAATTCAGTGGGATTTGAGGCTGCTGTGTATTTTGTAGGATCAAGCGCCTAATATTGATGCCGTGCCATTAGTCTTAAGGTTAATTGGCAGACCTTTATTTTTTCCTCTTGAGTTTGCCTAAGCAGTGATGAATGCTTAAATTCTAGGCACAGCTCCCTCATGGGAAGACTGCTGAAGAAATGATTTCTCTTTCCTGGAGCCAATGATTTGGGAAAAGAAAAAAAAAGATCTGCCTGTGGCAGCTAACAGGACAGTGCCCGACTGTACTATTACTGATTGGTAACTTTTCTGTTTAGAGAGTACAGAGAGCAAGTAGGGTCAGAAACCTGATGAGATGTCAGTATCATATGTGCTTCTGAGAAAGGAACTTAGTGGTTTCCTTTTAAAGGAAGCTCTATTAATTCAGCATTAATAATGTATTGAACTTTAAAGGCTTAAGGATATTGAGGCCATTTCTTTGAAGTTGCTGCGTCTCCCCAAACCGCATTGAAATTAATGGGAGTGGAGGGCATGCAGTGCGATGTAAAGTAAGAGCTATTCTGAAGTTAATATAACAAGATATCTTGCTGCTTCTTACTACATTATTTTATAGAGCTCTTCAGACTTTATATCTAGACATGATTAAACAACTCATTGGAGAGGAACTACCCCATCTAACACAACACTGAGTAGGCTACTGTGTATGCTGACACTCCTGTCAGAGACTCTCGAAAACATTGAGACAACCAAATTGTATTTATGTGGTTTAGGACCCATGAAACCGTAAGTGTGTCATCAGTGACTGAGATGAAAGGTGCTGAGTCTCTGGTGTTGCCCGCTGAATTTCCCACACTGCTTGTGATCAGTATTACTGCTTGTGATCAGTATTATGTTCTAATTGCTGCAATACAGCTATGTATTTTTCTCCTGCATTTAATTGCTTTGATTTCTTGCAGTAGTTGAGCTTTGATGCAATTTTGACTCTTGTGCCAGAGAAGGAAAAGAACTGTACCTCATTCAAAAGGAATGTGATTCCCATAGATATGTATGGGGTCTGAGGAAGCAGAGGCTCGCATCCTCGGTTGGTAGTAATTTGTAGGTAGAACCTTCAGCATTCTTTCATCCATCTCAAAGCTGCTCAGCTTTCCCAGACAGCATAGAAAGCTATATAGTTCTTGTCTTTCAGTCATTTCAGAAAAGAAATTTTGCCAAAGAAGAAATTACAAAAAAAGTATTATTTTAAAAATTGAAGCAAATAACATCAGGTGTAACACTGCCTTAGTATTCCAGCCATGTTAGCAAAAAACTACTTGGAGAGGGTGAACATACTATCTTTTACACTATGTGGTCTAAGTCTTGTACATGTATATTAGTCACATTACCAGGGCAGCAGCTTTATAGGGACATTTGATGTTCTACAAATTGAGCAGAGTTTTGTCTTAAATTGGGTGCAGTGACATAAAGTAATTCACCCTGCAGTGCAATCCATCATTTACATTGGTGTACTTAGGTGCTCAGGGAAGAGTCAAAACGGCTTTCACTTTTTCTGACTAAAAGCTTTAGATACAACCCATGGTTTTGCTCATTTATATTAGAACTTAAATAACAGTTGCATGATTGGGCATATCTGCTTTATGGAAAAGTGCTTAGTACAAGTTGAGACCCACCACCCAAAAACATATATTTATACAGCTTGCAGTTACCTAGCACATTCATCTCATATTCTTCATAAACAGAATGATTCCTGCTTACACATAAGTTTATTTAAACTGTTTTGATAGTATTCAGAGATCAGAAAGCAAGGAAGTTTTTAACTAATTATATTTCTACAGCTTACAAGTTGTGGAGCACAACTTATAAGCGTCTAATGAGCACAGTTTCATGGGATCCCTTCCACTAAATCTCACTATTTCCTTTGTTGAACAACGGGATGGTAACTGGTATTACAGGCCAGTTTTTACAAGTAGATAAATAAAAGTACAGAGTCACCTGCAAGATTGATAGCAGAGGAAGAAATGTTGTTCTGGAGTCCTGCCTGCAGCAGCCTTTAGATTGGATATCCTTTACCCCTTTCCTTGCCTTTTAAGATACAAAATTGTTTAGTGAAAACATTCACAAATATATTTGACTGTCAGAGATGAGAACAGTCTCTGCACAAGATCCTCTCTCTGCTGAGCTGAGCCTTATACATGCTTTTTACTTCCTGCAAACTGAGTTATTTCTAGATACTACCAAAGTCTTGCAGAGTTCTCGTGAGAGTGTGCTGTAAGCAGAATGTATGTCCTAATGTGGCCTTAAGTACTTGTAAACATCTTAGTTTATGGTTCTTCAAGCAGCGTGACACTCGGTGGCTCTCATCAAAAGCCAACTGCAGAGACACAGTAGATGCAGCTGTTAGGTATGTTGTAATGTTATGCCATATTGTTTGTCACTACTACAAGCATACATATGAAATGTATGCCAGCATGTGTGAAATCTCACCCTTTGGCCTAGGTTTTTAATTGGAATCTTATCAGGAAACAAAATTATAATAAACAGAAAATACACAGAATAGTCAAGTTTCTGTACCACAGCAGAGTTCCCATGATAGTGCCTTACTTTTGCCCTCTGACATGATAAAAACAGGTCACGTCTGTTTTGCTTGTGTTGAATACTGTTTGGAATTCACAGCAGCCGTGAGAGCTTTTACACATGGGGATGGTGGAAGAAGGATTTATGGAATTGGAAAGTATTAACTTAATGAAAGAGCATTTGCATGTTTTCTGAGCAAAACGTTATAAAAAAAAAAATCTGGCATAGCCGATGAAAGCGTTTTATTTATTGATCCCTTTATAATCCTTTGTTTTCTTTTTCCTCCCTCATCGTATGGTGATGCATACAATGTAGGCTGTAATATTCATAAGTAGGGTAACCTTTCTTGTCCTGTAACTATTCACTTATAAATGATGCTTTATATAGTGCCTGAAGTATGTGTTGTTAGGTTCTTTTAAAATAAAAAGGCTGCATAAAAACATCTTAAAAAATAGCTGCAATTATGTACAGACTTGTTTTAAACAAACTGAACATTAATTATAGAGGGCTGGATCTTCAGCTAATTGCATCTGCTTAGTTCCCATGCGTATTCCATTTGCTTTAAGAGGCTTTTGTTGGTGTGAGCCAAAAGCTGGTACTTGTATGACTGAAGATGTTGAAACTGATTCTTTAGATTGAGTAAGTCTTTGTTCCCTCCAAAGTTTAGGCAACCCATCCTTGGGTTTAACAATGTGCAAAATATCTATATAAAGTGTAGAAATTAAAACTATTTGAAATAACTACAAAGTATGTACATTACCTAAGATTCTAGAAAAGGAATTTAGCAAAAAAGATTAAACTTTTTCTTACAGGTTTTGTTGGTTTGTTTTTTTAAAAACCATCCTGCACTGTTGTCTGTAGGGCTAATTTTCAATTAGAACACATGATCTTCTGAAATACTACAGGAAAATTCCTCTAATTTTAATTTCTGCCATAAGGCACAGCCACCTTGGATTCCTTGTCAATGACTGAAGAAGATACCTTGAGAGTGATGAAGCTACTCAGAGTGAACTGTGGAACTCTGACTGGAAAGTCAAATAGTATTACATAGCTGAGCAATAGTTTCTGCTAGGTGGGAGAGAAACAGGATAAGGCCTGTGTGACAGAAAGGGTGGATGTAAGTGAAGATCACACCAGCATCTAATACCTTATCAATCTATCTTTCATTTTCAGTGTTCACCATTGTAATAGCAGATTTGAGGATTTATTTTTCTTGTAGTAAGCACTATGCCATTTTTCTGTGAGTTTCATATCAAAGTATTAGCAATGAATTAATGCTTTGCACTAAGTTTCTTATGAAACTATATGGCTCATAGTTGCAGCTGGTTTTCTTTTTAAACTCATAACTAAGCAGAAGAGGTAACAGTGATAAAAACATTATCATGTGTTTAATGCCAGGGCAGTACTAGCCAGGTTATCACAAGCAAGACTCTTAGGATGTAAGTTGAGTAAGGATAAGCATGCAGAGTGATTAGTATAGCAATCAGAAGAGCTCAGATCAATAAAATTCAGATAGAAAAGATTTTTTTTCCTAACTGCCGTGAGCCTGATTCTCCACAGTCTAGCATTTTTCACCTGTGTGAAATGGCAGTAAAGTGACTGGAGAATTCTGATCTGGCAGGATTGTACTCTTGGCTTATGCTTAGATGTGAATGACATAAATGATGGCATCAGATACAAGCCTTTTAATATTCTATTTAAGTATAGAAAGTAAATAAGTAATTGTAGAATTACTTGTTTATATCTTGCAAATAAGCATATTTACTGAGGGGTATTATGTATTAAATATAGCATTTTATATTACGTCAGCATTAGCATTCCAACAAGATGAAGACCTCTGCACTGCAAATTATATGCAGATATTTGAACATCTGCATCATGGTACCTGGTATCTGATGATTTTAAGATAGTTTTACTGACTGAGCAACAGCTTCTCTTTGAAACATAAGCCTACTTATTTTAACCTCTCAGCTAGATACAGTTAACTGATAACTTCATAGGGCATTGGCATCTTTTGCTGTTTGCATTTACTGTACATTTTTATGATCCTGTACAAAGCTGTTTCCCTATACATGGAAGATACTAGGAAACAAAAATGCACAGCATCTTGCAGAACTTAGCCTGTAATTTTATGCTCCACAATGAGATATACCTACAATAACCTGACAAAATGAAAGCAACACGTGTCATATCAGCTCCAAATAAATATCCTGTCTCCTCTACAGCAGCTGCATTGAAAGAGATCTGACATAATGGTGTTATCAGCAGAGCTACTAATCTTAGATACTAGTGATTTCAGTACCGAGGAAGAGAATGCTGTAGCAAATGGAGGTCGCTCAATATCCTCTACACTTTGGACAAATGCATTTTGGACTGTCCCTACTAATGGCGGAATACAGTGCTGATGCTGACATTGCTGCTGCAGAGCAGGTATTCTGCTCCTAACACAAAGCATCTCTTCAGATGGGCCTGTTTATTTTGGTGCCTTGCAGAAGCAACAATATTTCTTGGAAACAAAAGGCATACTCTGGGTTTTAGTGGTAAAAGCAGAAGTCTCTGGCATCTCAGAATTATTTTTTTTAAGATACTTTACCCTCTTTAGGAATACAGAATTGCTTTCTAGACCTTTTGCCTCCTCAAAAGTATCTATGTGGCAGGTTATGCCAAAAAAAGGAGCTGCCATGGAGGAGCAGCGGTGTTCTGGTAAGAACATAGGAGTATCAGAATCCACAAAGCAAGCACACATATGTCTCTGTATAGTCCTCAAGTGGGAGAATTGCAATGAGAGGTACAATAGTTTAACTAAGAAGGATGCTCAAAGAATTTTGCTATTTTCAGTGTCATGAGGTGACACATACGAAGAATCCTTTTCCTTGGCAACAATTCCTGAGCCATAAGGTTGAACCTGTTTACCCGGCTCAGTGCCATTCTGTCAGATGGGCATTGATACACCAATTGTAGAGACCCTGTGTTGATGTGCATCAGGTGTAACTGTCCCAGATAGGATTCCCAGCAAGGATTGTCCATATGTCTGTTCATTCTAATTTTACATTCCCTTGTTCCATTACTAATCCAGGTATGGGTCTGATTATGTTTCAAAAATAGAGAACAGCTTTTTTTCTCCTGTAATAAGACCTTTTGCCCACTTGTGTAACACAGATTGGAGTAATGGTTTAGGAGAAGTTTTTGGAAGACAAACTTTCCTCCCTGGCCTTACCAGACCCCCTCCTTCTGCATTCAGAGAAATGAGAGCTTTATAAATGTTCTTCCTTTCTGAGTAAAGTCCCTGTAGGATCCATCAGAGTAAATCTTTGGCACCAAGCTAGATTTCATAAAACACAGCAGAGTGGAAATCTGTGTTCAGTCACTCTCTGCACTATTTTGCAGGATGCTTTGCCCAAACTGGTATAAAACATTGAGATTTCAGGGTTCAAGAAAGAGCATGGCAGTGGGGATTGTCTCCCTAGCTGCTCTCTCAAAACCACCACCTGATCTTTCTCTTGATTTCCTCAGTGGCCTCAGTTTTCTATAAATCAGCAGGACTTCCAGCATTGCTCTTTCACAGATTCACACAGATTGGTAGGGGTTGGAAGGGACCTCTAGAGATCATCTAGTCCAACCCCCGTGCTAGAGCAGGATCACTTAGACCACGTTGCACAGGATCACGTCCAGGTGGGTTTTGAATATCTCCAGAGAACGAGACTCTACCACCTTTCTGGGCAACCTGTTCCAGCGCTCGGTCACTCTCAAAGTGAAGTTTTTCCTCGTATGCAGATGCAACTTCCTGTGTTCCAGTTTGTGCCCATTGCCCCTTATCCCATCACTGGGCACCACAGGGAAGAGTTTGGCCCCTTCCTCTAGACATCCACCCTTTAGATATTTATAAGCATTAATAAGATCCCCTCTCAGTCTTCTCTCCTCTAGGCTAAACAGACTCAGCCTTCTCAGCCTTTCCTCATAAGAGAGATGCTCCAGTCCCCTAAGCATCTTTGTAGCCCTCCGCTGGACTCTCTCCAGTAGTTCCCTGTCTTTCTTGAACTGGGAAGCCCAGAACTGGGCTCTTGCCCTATCTTAGATATTTTATGTGGCTATGGTACAACATCTTATTTTGCTTATTGTACTCCTTTTTATGTGTTTCATTTTCATGTGTATTGAAGAGATAAGGATCTGATATCTGTGGAATGTGCAGAGTGATGCCAGGTCATGCTCTTCTCTAATAGCTGAAGCAATTGCACAGGCATCCAATTATTTAGTACAAAGCTTTGATAATCTAATTTTCTTGCTCATCTAATGCAGTCTGTTCCATACCAATGCAGCAGATTTGAAAAAATATGACAAAAATCTTAGTTTTCCTAAGATTCCTTTTGGAATTAGCTTTGCCAAGTGTTGGTGCAGCACACTGAAGCAGAGCTGCAGACCCAGACTCTTTTGATTTTGGTTTAATTTAAAATCTGAATAACAGATGATATTTTTCTTCTGGACCCAGCGTGTATCATTTAGATTGGCCACAGAATGGGCAAAAGCAATACATTTGTTGATTGTATATGTTTCTATGAATGCTGACAGTAAGCAGTTGCATTTGAAAATACCCATCCTTCCTGAAGTCTTCTTAACTTGCCTCTATCTACATAGATATTTTTTCACCGATTTTTGAAATGCAGCTGCCTCCGGTTGGCTGAACCATCTTTAACTGTGTATATTACTACAAGATGCATTTTAATGAAATGTAATTTTCTGGGAAATTTTAAGTAAAAGAATGATTGCTGTGGTTTCTTGGGACTCACTTCTTAGTATCCTCTCCTATTACTGAAGCACCCTGAAATCTTTAAGGACTTCTGTTGCAGAGCATAGAGGCATAAAAGCAACCTGCATGAACCACTGCTGAGATCCAAAAAACCTGCAGTTCAGACTGGCTATGAATATTGTGCTGTGCAGATATTTTGATTGTGGGTTGGGATTTGCCGTTTTCCAAATGTTTGTGTAGTGCAGTCCAGCACAAAGCCATACACAGTTTGAGTTCTCTAGGCAATGATATAAAAGATAAAATAATGAAGATAATGTCATCTGCAAACTGTAAAGAGTGCACAGTGGAATAGTCCTGAACTATTAACATGTCACCATTCAATTAATGGAGTGAGCATCAGTACTGCAAGGAGAAATCTGCATCCACACAGACCCCATTCCACTAGTGTGTCTGGATTTCTGGTAAAGCAGAGTGTTTGTCCTTCTGTCAGTATGTTTAATTAACTTCAGCTTTACTTTTGTTTCTGCAATTTACAGTCAGTTAAATCACAAATAGTGTTTTGTAACTGATAGAACAGTATGTAATGGTCCTCATCTTGTATCCCTTTTAGTCTGAATGTCACATCCTGTTTGTAATTTTTAATGACAACAGTTTTTATTATATTGCTGGAAATTTTCCCAGGGTAATTGTGTCTTTTGTATATAATATGGGATCTAGAAATGAAACTGCAGCAGAAAGCTGCTAAATCCAGCATCTTCTGTAACTGCATATTTATGTTAAAAAATTCTTGGATCTAGTGCAAGAGATTGAAAGTGTCTTATAAAACAAAACCAACCCAAAATTTAACTCAAAGAAACACAAGGTAGCTGAGCTTTCTATAGCTCAGTGAAAGAAAGTTGCTCTAAATATGAAAATATCAAGCAAAATACAAGTGAAGGCAGAATATTATTTGCATATCAGCTCTGATCTGCTATCTTACAGAAATCAGCTGCATGTTTGGCTGTGTGTCTGTATGCCCTTTAAAACGATTTCCAGTTAACAGACATTCTTCATTTTGACCACAAAATTTGCTCCACTTCTGATTTCCTTCAAGACAAAGAAAAGTAATGACAAACTGACTGATCAAGACCTTTTTGCTCTTGGCTTTTCAGGAATTTAGAGAAGTCATTTAAGCAACAGTCTCATCGGGGAAACCTTCTCCAAAGCTTAGGCTTCCATTGTTACAGCTTTCCGAATATTGGTCAAAGAAACCTTTCACTATGTAACTGCACTGTGCTATCAAATGCACCTGTAATAGAGGTGCATGTCATATCTGCGTAACAGAAGCAAGTATCTTGCCTAGCTACAAGAATGACTGTGATGGGGGATAAGTAGTGGGTGCTACATTGCAGACAGAGAAGATAGAAGAAAAAAATTTATATTCCTGCCCCAGCATTATAGCATAAGCTAATCTTTGTGAAGCTATGGGATATGCATTTCTGTTCCAGTTTTGGAACTCGGAGCGCATGGGATAAGAGGAGAAGCGGTTATAGACACAGCTATTGCCTGTGGTTCACTCTGTCATTTTGTCACATTCCAAGCAAGACATTATTGGCGAACTTGGGAAAGGAAGGGGAAAAACTGCTTTTCAGTCCATCAACTTGGACTCAGATATTCAGTACTGTATATGAGCACACTCTTTTTCTCTGCGTTTTTATCCCATACTGAATTTATGGGTGGCACAGAAACCATCAATAGTGCTACAGATCCTCATTTTCTACCTGAATTTTTAAGTTTAGTGATCAGTTCTTCATAAGCTGAGTATGTTTTACTGTATGAGAAACAGGGACAAGGTCCTCTAAGATACAGATGCTAAGCATCAGTCAATAAATTGAATAAACATCACTTAAGAACTTGAGGAATGGCTCTTCTGTAGAAGATGATACCCTGTTTAAGAGTTTCCAAAGTTTATGTAATTGAATATTTCCTATGCCTTGCCTTAATTTTATGGTTTCTTCGATTATTTCTTTCTAGCTCAACAAAATTCACCAAAAATCCATGAAGGCTGGTGGGCTTATAAGGAGGTGGTCCAGGGAAGCTTTGTTCCAGGTAAGTGTAATTTAAAAATCTTAGGTTTTACTAAATGTTTTTCATACATGTTGCATATCAGAGTAACACATCCTCAAGAATTGGTCCAGAAGGACAATTATGAACACCTCACTGAAGCAGCCACGAAGAAAGCAAGGATAATTTGGGGGCACCTTTCTTGCAGACTGTCATGTTTCTTTCAAATTCAACTCTGCAACCTGTAAGCCTCAGCAGAAGAGAGAAATCCCATGAATTTTTACAGAACAAACAACTAATTTTTTTCAGCAGCAGCTAGATTTTGGAGTCTTTGAAAACCATATTTAAAGCATTTCAAGGATGCGTTTTATGGTTATGATCTCAGACTAACACATCACAAAGGATATGTTAGTGCATATTAAGTTTATCCACAATGTTAGCAGTCACATATCAGATCTCGCATGAGATGCTAATTAGCACCTGAGAGGTGATAGCTGCAAGGCAGTCTGAGGAGCTGTAGCTGAAGTTGCTGACTGATGTGCACTGAAGCAAACACTATAGCCATCTGCTAAGATGTTTCCTTTCCACAGCTGTTTGTCCTGTCCCAGGGCTGGAAGTTACCACCCTCAAAGATATTAGAAAGAAATATTTGTCCAAGACTGTCACTGCAGTTCAAAACTGGCATCTAAGCTAATATGATTGACGTGAATACAGCTCTTCGGCTGCTTGGGGGAGCAACCACAGGCATAGAGATGACTAATTGGTGGTAATAGCATTGTAAAACACTCGAGGATGAGTTGCTAGAGTTTGTCTGTCACAGCTTTGACTGTGTGAATACTTTTCACCTACTTCAAAGCAAAGTCACTGTCTTTCTTTGAACTATCACTTCTTCTTTCATATTTAGTTGTGTAAGAATGCATTTAGGAGTGTATCAGAATATGCCTAGGTTAGAATATGCCATTCATAAGTTTTCATGCTTAATACTCTGGTTTGGATGGATTTAAGTCAAGTCCTAACAAATGCTCTGGATCCTGTGCAAATTTGTCTTTGAGCAGTTCATAAAATCAAACCATACTTCGCTACATTCCCTAAATCCCAGACTCCCTATATTCTGGGACAGATTTTAGAAAAAGTATTTTAAATCCCCTTCTAATGTAATATGTTCATCTAGACACAGTTTTTTTCCCACTGTGCACCAGCGGCTTACAATCACTGATGTGTATCTCACAGGTAGGAGAGGATATAGGCAGAGATGAGGTGCAAGACCTATCACATTGTCTTTCCCAACCTCCCTCCTTGCCCTGCTCAACAGAGAAGAGAGCAATGGCGACTGACAGGTTCTCCACCACAGTTACTGTGCCTCAGGTCTTTCTTGGTGCCAAGCTTTGCAAGTGAGGGTGCAGAGTTGTCAAGTGCAGGAAGGAAGGTGCATCAGTGGCTATATCCTAGTGATGTGTAAAACACTCTCCCATCTTTCACCTTTTCTCAAAGCAAAGAATTACTCTTATGATTTGAATCATGTAGGCAAACAAAATAGAAAGTAAGTAGTACTTTAAAATGTTAATTGAATGCAAATTAGGTTCCAAATTAAACTTCAGGGAATGTTCAAGGATGAAGAATGAATACTTTATGCATGGTGATTTGTATAATAATCAAATAATCTATATTATTACATACTTTCACTAAATAGACTTTTTTTGGTGTGGAATATCAAAGGAGTTCATAATGGATTCAAATACATTTAAATAACCTTTTTAATATCTTTTGTTTGGCTGAATTTTGCTGTGACTATGAACATGTGTCGCTGAAGTAGTGGAAGCATTTTCAGGGTTGCAAAGGCAATAATATTTCAAACTATTCAGTACCATTTCTTTTACTTCAAAGAGATGCACATAACCTTTGATACCCTTGTGTGTCTGATTGTTTTGATTCTCTTCCTAATGCTCCTGGTTTTTTTATAGCATCACAAAAGTGGGCTTTGGTAAGCATAAAATATAAAAGTGGTTAAATATCATTTGTGATCACAGAATTTGCTTGCCAAAACTCCATCCTGTTACTGAAACTTTAGAGTACATGTTAATACTCTACATGTATTACATGTAGAGTATTACTTATATACATAAGTATTGCTTCTGTATTAATACATACATTGATACGTATGTATTAATACATAAGTGTTTCTTGCCCTGGGAAGACACTCTCTTCCTGACCTTTAATGAATTATACAAAGTCTAAAGTTACTTTACAAGGTGGTAGTGCTAATCTTAGCTAGGAGGAGGAAGTCCACCTCTACCAAATAATGACTAAACTTTGCTGAAGGAGCAGATAATGTTGTTCTCCTTCCTTATAATAAAGGTTTTAAAACAACTTTAATTCCAGATACAGGTCTATATCCACTATGATTCATTATTGGCTACAGATCACCAAAGCAAAGGCTACCCATTTCCCTGAGATTCTGAGATGAGAAATCCCCTGTTCCTAGTTCCTTTCACAACTTATTTTACTGTAAAAGGGAAGAGACTACTAGAGAGATTGATAAGTCTGCTCCTACCTTTAGCAAGGATCATGTTGATGGGATTTATGCCCTAACGGAGACCAGCTGGCAAAGCTACACTGACTCAACAGGAACACAGGGGCAGTGTTTGTCAAACCACCTCCAAGGAGGAAATGCATGAATTTGGTAGTGATTTACAAGGAAAAAGAAGCCTGAAACAATTGAAAATCTTGGTCCTGAGTGCCAAAACTTGATTTTAAACTTCCTGCAATCACCATGTGCTTTTGTTATGGTCCACACAGGCAGTTCAAGTGTCCCTAGTTTCTCCTGCGTGGGCTTTAAGATTTCTTTTTGTTACAGCTTTAAGATTTCTTTTAAACTACACATTTCTTTACGTACACATCCAAAAATAACCTTTGATGGACAGGTCACTGTAAGAACTATGAACTGTTTGTCCATGGCCTGAAACTGAGAGATACGAAACTTCAAACCCAAACAAATCTTAAACTTTCTGAAAAGCTCATGCATTATGCCATCCTCCAATCACACAGGGATCTATTTCATACATTGAGACCGGTGATCACTCACTCTGGCTGCCTAAATAATACACAACATAATCCCGCTGATTGCTACTCCTGCATTGCTCCCTTCTGCACTAAGTATAAAATTTCTTCTAGTCTTATTTTAGGGCTTCAGGAGGCTGCGGCATCACTCACCATTGGTGTATTTTGTCATTGAAAACAGTGGTGCTGTCTGAGCTACAGTAGTGTTTTAAATCTGCAAACACTCTTCAAAATCATTGTCTGGTGTGACTCTGAAGAATTAACCAGCCATATATAATTATTTATTGGAACAATAATAGCAGTTTTTCTTTTAGAAAGCAATATATTGGAACACTTCATTTCTTCAGGGTGATAGAGCACAGATTCTGGAAATCATTCACTGATTGATTGGAACTTAGGTTAGTATGTATAATATTTCAGGTTTGCTTGTCAGTTAAAGACAGTTTGAAGGAAATATATTTTGTACCAAATATTTTCCTGGTTTCTTACTTGCTTTAGTGATTCTGCAAAAACTTACTGTTTACAAATCACGTAACTAGAAAGGAAACGAGATTTTTTTTTTTAATTGGAGTTAAATATAATTAAAATGTAAAACCATTGTCTCACTTTCAAATGCATTGTATCAACAATTCATTATTTTTAAATAGCAAGGAACAGAGGCATTAACTGCTAATTTGGAAGACGAAGGGAACACTGTTGGGTATTCCTGACAAAGCCTCCAATGCTCCTGTTATGTGGATACTCACATTTTACTGGGAGATGAAATGTCCCTTGGCAAGTCAGTGATATAACTGAGAGAACCATGCCATGCTTCTTTATAGCAAGAAGTATATTTAACCATCTCAATCTATGTCTCTGAACTTCTGATCATGCAAAGTTTTAAACAAATATAAAGACTATGAGTTGGTTTATGAATTTACTTGATTTTAATACAAATGTGAATCTGCTTGCTTTCCATGAATAGATGGAAAAATAATGCAAGATACTGTGTTTGAGTGGTGATCTGTAATGTTCTTCAATAGCAATCATAGCAGTGGTAGAAGAATCAAAGTTGACATTGATTGAGAAAATGTATGTGTGAGAAATGGGATTTGTTTATTCAAGAAAATGCTACAAGTGGCTGCTGAACAGAAGTGTCAATTTAATGATATTCTAGGATGTGCACTAGGGGCACCTTGCTTGTGTAAAGGGCACATTCTTAGCTAGTTCAGGTGAGAATACACAAGGTGTTCATTCATCTGGCTGTGGTTCAGCGGTCTTTTGTCTGTCCAGCAACACTTAGTAATTAAGCAAGATTAAGGGCTTTGTCCTAAATGCTTTGGTAGCGATCCTTCTCTGGGATTGCCAACCAAGCTGAATCCTGAACTCTTATCTACTCTGTAAGAAGTACAAAATGAACTTCGAAGGCATAAACCATTTTGATAGGATAACCCTTTTTGCTGTAATTTGAGTTGGGTCATTTCTGTTCCCAATGACTAGCCCTTAGAAGAAGGTGCAACAAGGATGGCTGCATTAACTAGCAACATGCTAAATTTTTTTTACCTGCATCCAACTTCTGCAATGGCTTCCCAATATGCACAGGAAATTTTCTTCTAATTGGTTCCTAGTTTCTAGCTAGCTTTGAATTACCTAGAAATCTCCAGAGAAGCTTTCTGTGAGACTGTTTCCTGAAAGAATAACTATGGTCAGTCTCAAGCCAGGAAGAAAAAGTGCTGCTGCACATTTCTGAATGGTGTCTTATCCAGAGATGCAAAGGTGATGGGTAGTGGGAGGTTTTTAGAAACTCCCTTTCTAAAGGGAATAAAAAGGAGGAACGAAAAGGGAGTAAAAAGAGGAGATTGATGGGGTAAGTAGGTTAGTCACATTATTTTGTTCAAACTGCATTATAAAAGCTGTGATAGACTATGTTAGACGTAGTCATATTGGTTTCCATCCCCTATTTCTGTGTGGGCGGGCAGAGTCAGAGAGAACCTACTGTCTGCAGATACTCTATACTTGATAGTAATAGGTAGAATATTTCTTAATCAGAAGAAAATAGCTCCAGCGTTTTATCACTTTCTCCATTAGTTCTGTTTAGCAGTGAAAGAAGACTATAACAAAACTTTAGGTCAATGCGGAGGTAGATGTACAGGACCACAGGACACTACACGATGTGGTTCTGCAGGGCAGTCTGACTGTGGAGGACGTGTCTTGGCAGAAGGCCTCCAGGGAAGAGGAAACGATAGCCCTGCCTGCAGCACAGACCTTCTCCCCTTCACAACACCTGGTGGCACTGTGATTTGGTTCCCGCAGTGCCCTTCCCACTTGACTAAGGAGCCCAGGATTGGGGATCATCCTTTACAAGTGCTTTTGTTACCAGCATGGAACTCGAAAAGTTACTGTCTTCAGGTCCTTCCTACTCCTTTGAAAACCCTTCTATGCAGACCTTCTTGCAAGGGCCTTTTGAGTAAGTTACTGTCTTACATATGGCCTGTAGCTGCAACCAGTCTGCAAACAGATCTCTGGATACCTTTTTTTCCCCCCCTAAGCTTCTGCTTCCTTCACTCCTTCAACAAAACAAATAAATAAATTTTAGAGGGCAAGCAATGTGAACTAACCAAAGAACTCTGAAAATCTAAAATTTTAAACCTTGCCAGACTTGTGGTTGGACCACAGTTCTTTGCTAAAGTGGTCTCAGATCCCTTTTCGCTTAACAGCCTAATTATCTTTCTTGGGTGTGTTTTTCCTTCTAAGTTACGATTAATATCCACAGAAGAAAAATTACACGTAACAGATGTATCTTGGACTTTGCTCCATTATACTGACAGGACTAAATGATTCAAGGTGTCTTCCTGTCTATTTCTAGCCACAGTCAGGCACTGCAAAGGTCAAGCCTTCCCTTTATGACAAACACAGCATTGGATAGCATGTTGTATCTTGCTGTGTTATCAGCTGTCTTGTACCTCTCCTGCTGAACCTACAGGTTCCTCCTGCTAGGACACAAGCAGTATTCCCCTTCTACTTCAGGAAGGTGCTAATATTGAAGACCTGCAGATCTTTGTGTATTATTATTACCTCACACTTTGCTGTTAGGTTAGATGCCAATTTTAGGGGTAGCAGTACCCCAATTACTTTTTGAAGAAGTTGAAAAGCCTCTTTCCCACTATCCTGAAGTGGTTGCTGTTTACCTTGCAGTGACACTAGTATGGGTTATAAGAAGAAAGAACAATTAAGTAACACTAATTCTTTGCAACAGCTGTAGCTGGTAGGGCTACCACAACCTGCGTAGATGATGACTTCTAACTGGGAGTAAGTTTAAGAGATGGTGGTTACCATTTGAGCACTTACATCTTCAGATAGGAGAACAGGGAACAATATCCAAAACATTTATAGTCCTACACACTGTGGAGTCTACAATCATTACAGACCTACAGTTACTATTGGTTAAGTAACTGCTCTTTCTGCAAATTCAATGCAATTTATTTTTTTTAAATATTTTCCCAGCCCACTTTGAACTTGTTAAAAGTGAAAAGCCAGCAAGCCCATCTCTGTGATCTTTCAAAGATTCATCATTCCATGATGAGCACATCCTCGTAAGCTTTTGCTTAAAAAAAGAAGGATCATTCCTGTGCACTACCTTAGACATATCATCAAAAGTTTGGGGTTTGGAATAAAAAGGTCAGGCTACTATTAGGCATCTTTCTTTTCTTAGCTTCTTCACTCTAACCTAAATGCAAAGGAAGGAATTCCAAGTGTAGATACAGGTATATACAGGAAAGAGTTTGTTGTGTTCTTGACAAGCTAAGTGTAAAAGCAGTTGAAACAGTGGTCTGTGACTAAGTCATTAATAACTGAAAGCTTGTAAATTCTTACTTTGAAGGATTATTCAGGACAGTTCTAGGGGCAGACAGCAAGGCTCCTGCATATTCGTGCTGCTGAGTATATGTATTGGTATATTCAACAAGTTTATCTTATCTTACTCCTTGACAAGCTACTCTTCACACAGTATCTTGGCAGCCCTTGTCACCCTTTGGCAGTAGACATTTTGATGGTATCCATGTCTTATAGGAGTAGAATTGAAGCACAAAGAAATCTGATAGAAGAATTAGTGGCTGCTCAGAGACCCAAGGAACTTTTCTAAGCTAATAATCCAAACTGAAAGTGAATAATGACATCTGCCATGGTTGGTTATGTAAGGAGGGGACTTCAAGCTTTGGCTATTAATTACCTCGTAGCAGTAGTCTTTTTTTGTGTGTGTGCATGTGTTTTTGTACAAGATGGATAGTAGCAGCCATCACTCCCTATAATAAAAAACCTCTTTCTTTATAGATTTTCATTGTATAGTGTAAAATAAGTTAGTGTCCTGTGGAGAAAGAAGTCACTGACAATAACAAGGAATAGTATTTTTCTGTGCTAATAATGTTCTTCTGTGGTGGCATGTAATTGGACTTAATCAGAGAAGGGTTACAGTGCTTCAGCTTATGTTTGCTCAGGTACTGCTCCCATAAATCTGTATGGGATGAGACAGAACTGGAAGGGATCACAATATAGCATGGAAACTGAAATAATGAGCGACACTAAGAGGTTGCCTCACCGCTCCTCCTGTCTTTATCCCACTTATAAAAAAATACTCTTGTACAATGCTTTGATGAAGAGAATTATATTTTAAGAGTGCTACAATTACAGTTTGCAATTATTAGTTAGGAATCCACCTCTTATTTCACTGAGACTACTTACATCAGGATATTATAGTGACTTCAGGGAGATTATTCCTAACTGTTACATTGGCGATGAACCCATCACCACTGAAGACATTATATAAATAGAGCATGCAGTTTTCAATTCATACATCTCATTAGTACAATTTAGCGTCATTAGGGTAGAATTTTCCACTTCACACAGAGGAAAATACGGTCACTGCAGCTACACCCTTATCTGTGGTTAAACTCCTGTGAAACAAGATCATACCACTTCTCTGTGTATGGTTACACAGAGTAACTCTGCTTGTTGTTTGTTGTCAGTGCTTTACTGTTACTCACAAAGATCCTCTCTGTCAAATCCCATCCCCTGCCTAATGGAGAAAGATGTCAAAAATAAAAGAAAATGAGGCTGTTACTTCAAGTTACATACATCATCTAGTATGCAAGTACCTTTCTCATAGGCTGCTATGATTTAAATTATAAATACAGAATCAGAGGATTGTTTTATCATAGTATTTATTCAGTAGCCTGTAAGAACTTTATTTCTGAAAGTACCATGTGTGCATGTGTAGGACTACTTAGGCTCTTCAGTTAGGGGATTGCTGCTGACTTGATAGTCTGAAACCACTCATTTGTACTCAGTGAAAATTTCCTAGTCTTGTAACACCTCTCTAAAAAGGTCAGTTGTGAATTCACTGAACCATGAATCCATTGAACTCACTCAGAAGCAAAATCCATGCTCATCATTTACCATGTCTGCCTGCCTATAAGTACATGGAATTATTATTTGGAGAAGTTTTACTGCTGTTACTTACACACATTAAAATACAGCTATCGTATAACATCACCCCACCATGGTATTTCTGGGCACATGCTATTTGTGGTCATTGAAAGATTTACTATCTCTTAGAAAGAAACTCACCATAAAATACAATCACCTACTTAATGCATTTCCGGCTACCTGCTGACCCTGCTCAGAGCTGTAAATCACATTATAGTTAATGACTCTGGCCAAAGAAGGAAGCTTCCTGAATGCTATTGATTGTTTTTTAATACTACTGAAAATAATACTTTAAATTGTCACTTTTGCTTTTCTGAATAGAATGTGGGTTTATGTTAGGGCACTTTTTCATTTTGTATTTATAAAATGTACAAAAATGCATTAGTGTTTCCAGACCAAGTAGTCACCAACTTTATAGTCAGGACATAAACCCTGAAAATAACAGCATAACATCATAATGGAAAACCTGGCAGGTTGTTAATTACAGCTGTGCAAATGGCACTGCTATAATTCACAAGTGCATGGAGACAGCATCACAGCCTACAGCCTTTCAGTATCTGGTCAAAAAAGAAAAATATTGAAGTATGTAGCACAAAATAACCAGGTCACACTGGTTGTCATTCACTTGACACCAGAACACATTGCTGATATGTGTTCCACCCCAACACAGAGGTGGTTGCTTAGGACTACTTTATGACTCCCCCCTAATTTATTTTATCTGTGTCTAATATCTAGGAGCTTCAGTTATGGGGGCTTAGGTGAAGAATGAAGGTCTTTACACAGAGAGGTCATTTTACAAATATTAAATGAGATGTAGGTAAAGACATATGGATAAGGTGAGTTCAAGGCAACAGTGTGGAGGCCGGGAGAGAATTAAACAACCAGTTTGGATACCTGTGTCATCAGGCTAGTCTGCCTAGTGTCCTGTGCTGTTGATTAAAAAAGAAAAAAAGATGTTCTGCAGATCCTTTGAAGAAACCCATGTCTTCTGGCTGACTAAAATGAAGTGGTACAGCTGCCCTGACAGGGAAGCAACAGTAGGCAAGAGGATGGGCACTGTGAACTTGGCATACCTCCTTCATGTACATTACCAGATTTTCCAGTTCAAAGGCTCATTTTAATAGAGCTGAAGAATGTTACAGGATTATTTGCAGTGAAATTTTGGCATTATCTCATACTATGTTATAACTTCAGAAGTAAGGAAGAAGGATGGATGTATGCAGGCCAAGTAACAGCCAACTGCAGAGCCACTGTGTTTCAGTTTAAAAACAAACGCAAAGGTTGAAAAGCACTAGCATTTAAACAATGACATTTCAATCAGATGGTGAGAAGATGAACAACTTCTCCCTTGCTCATGAGAAACACCTTGGTGACATTTGGTTTAGTAAGGTCTCTGAAGTCCAGGTGTTACTTTGTTTCTACACTAGAACAATTAGAAAGCAAGTCTGGCTGAAGTAGTCCCTAGAAAAGCTAGCCACTGCCTGTTTTGAAAATCCTAGGCTATCACTTTTGTCTGAAAATGGGTCCCACAGAAAACAATGGGATTGGCTTGCTGAGTCAAGTGCTACATCCCTTGAAGGTGGACATCAGAAGCAGATTCTTTAAAAACAAAACAATATTTACAAGATCGTATTTCTTTTACAATTGTTTTATTTAAAATCATCTCTTTCCAAGTTCTTTAACTGGAAGTGAAATTACTTATTTACACAGCTGTGCAGCGTAGCCTCCATCCCTTTTCCTGTAGAGTGTTTACACTGCAGTTGCATTAATAGTGTGCTTTTAGAGGATATCATGTTTTAATACAGCATCCTTTGTCTCGCATGGAGGGGAGGGACTGAATGGAAGGACTAAACCTTTGTACCCAGGATTGTGCCAGTGTTACCACAGCACTAACGGGTATGGGATGAACAGGATGCTCCGTTCTGAGAGGAGCTGCTCCTTCGAATCTCAATCAGATGCAGCTAAAGCCATATCAAGGGCCAGCTGCCCTTCTACAACATGCAGATAGGAATGATGGCTAATTCCCAGCTTTAGTCCCAATTTAGAACTGCAGGATTTAGCTGTTCTGCATGACTCAGAGGATATAGCATATGACACAGGAGAAAGCATCTCAGATAATGTCGTCAACCTTTCTGTATTTTCAAACTAGGCTACATAGGCTGTGGCTACAGAATACCCATTCACTATTGCATGCCAGACCATTTCCCAGGAGTGAGTTCTGATTCTGTTTTGCTTTTCCTATCCAGCAGTTGGGCATCTTCAAATGGCTTTTCTTCCTAGTCTTAAAGTAGGCTTTCTTAAATTAAAGAAGAAATAAACGACTGAAATCTAATAGGATATGGCTGAAACACATTGCATGGCCTTGGCAGGCTCTATTATCCATATACTGACATCTTTAGAATTACCTGGTATTTTAATGTGCATTTAAAATTGGTTAACAGGAGTATAAATTAAAGTAATAGAGAAACTAGTCTCTCAAGATTTTATTGCTCATTGTAATTTCACTTTTATGGGCTTATTGCTTTGTGGCAGGATTTCTGACTTTTTAGTTCTAGAGAGTATATTAATAAGATGATGGTGCCTCACTCAGAGCCTGGTTAAATCAATGGAAGTCCTTCCACTTGAACAGGCTCTGACTCAGGGCCACAATCACATTGTTCTCACTGTCAGCTGCTTGGATATAGTTTCCCAGTTAAGAATGCTGTCCAGTGCAAATTCATTTTTAGATAGACTTTTAAATACTGTATCCCAACTTATTTTACATTATTTTTCATGCAACTCCTATGCCTAGTTTAAGAAAAATAATTAAGAGGGGGAAAGATGAAAATTATGTATTTGTTGAGATGCAAAAAGAGATAAGAGTTGTGCGCAGAGATATAACTCTTCCTACGCCTCTAACTCAGTGTAACCACAGTGGAATTCTGGAGAGGACCAAAGAAAAAGTACTAATTGAAATGACAAAATTGCATTGAATTAAAAGACATGAAGCTCTTGTACTAACGATGCTCAGGTTTCTGTCTGTCTCACCATTGATTCCCCTCCTCTGTTGCTGATTCTGTAACTACTCTCTTCACTGCCATCTTTGAATTAATAGTACATTTGGGCAGACACAGATACATGCTTAAGGAACGATACAGAGCTACAAGTAATATTCGTAGCAGACAACAGAAATTCTCCCAGCATGCTACATCAAGTAATAAGTATTTATGTTTATTTGTAGCCATTAATTATAACAAGCACATTACATTTGTGTAGTTTTTGTGTCAAAACTCTACCTAAAACACCACTAGACTGTAAAGGTAAAGATGTGAAGGAGCTCAGAACATGACCATTATAAAGTACTGAAAAAAAAAAGTTACTCAGTTTCCTAAGCAACACTTAATGATTTAGAACATCCAGTTTGAAACACAGAATATTTTTTTTCCTAACAGTTTTCACTTTCAGAACTGGTTTAGGTAGTTTTCAGTGCCTTTTTAAGATTGATGGCCAGATCTTCAAACTATTTAAGTGCTTTAAAATGTAAACAACTGGCCAAGAAAAAGGAGCTGAGTACATAAAATATACAGTTTGTCCCCAAAGGCTTTGGGAATTGGGCATCCAACTTGCTTAGGCAAGATAAGAAGATCCCAGGAGGCATCTACTGTATCATTTAGTGTCTGAAGACCATCCTAATTCTGACTGTAAAGTTCCGAAGTATCTAAATAATCTTTAAATAAGAACTTTAGTCCCTGGAAGAGTGTTCTCTGTTCTCTTAGGGGTTGAAAGTGGGGTAAATAACTGAAATACTAGTTACCCCCACACACCTCCCAAACCCTACCACATATTAAATGAAAATCTAGAGAAAGTTAAATGACATTAAAGCAATATCAGCAGAAGAAATTGTTTCAAGTGAAAGATGTTCTTGTTTCTTGCCTCCTCCTGGGAAGATTTCTGGTAAACTGTTTCTAATATGCCCTTCAGGAAGCTGTTACTGAGGTACTGGCATTTAATTTTCAATTTTCTGCTTGACCTTGTTCTGCAACATGAGTTTGTATCGGTTTTCATGTGTAATGTACATAAAGATACCTTCAACTACTTAGTACATAATACTGTTGCTGGGCCATATATTTACAGCGAGAATTTTGTGGAGCATGCTGTTCGTAATTGGAGAAGAGGGGATTCTTAGTTGCAGGCTCTTAAATACAAAGCTGTTGGAATAATATCAGCTGGCTTTAATAGGAAAATATTTTCACAAGTGTTTTAAATGTGTATTTTTGATTACCAGTCACACACCTACAGTCACATTTCCCAAACTGTATTAAACTACAGAATATCATCCTCTGTGTTACATCTGCCCCTGGAGAAACAGGGCACTAACTCTTGTAACATGACCTGTCTGCAAACATTAGTTTTGTGGGATTAGGGTGTAGAAAGAAGATACTGGGTTCTTTGCATTCTACCAATTCTGGTGCTTTTATAGACAGAATAGTTGTCAAAAGCCCTGCCATTTGCTGTCCCTGGATAGAGATGGTAAATGAACATTTTTGTCATACTTTTCTGTACTAAAGGCAAAAGGAATGGCACAAGAACTTTGGTCTTGTTTTGTGTCAGTAAAGGAAAGCTCCACTTTCCCTCCAAATGGCCTGTTCTGTGGCTTGATATATTTGCTTTTACAGCCAGAATCTGCTGTCAGAAACAGTGCATGGGGCAGTCTAGCCCAGTACATATTCTCCTATGATTATGAGTTGAAGTTTTTACTGATGTGACTCAAAACTGTCTTGAACTGCACAGGGGTCCTCCATACGGTAGTGTTAAATGGGCAGGCAAATTCATATTTTAGTGAAGTACTTTCCTTTTACAGCAGAAGTTTAACAAATAGAACCAGATTCAAGTGTCCCTATTCAGAAAAATCTCTAAATTTGTTACGTGTTTTCACTCCCTAACTTGCTTCTTCACTTTGTGATGAATATTTTCAGTGATCCCAAGATGATATTGTGCCTCACCTCCACAATGGCTATGTGTAATCTTCTTACAGTGCAACTTTATTTTATATTCTCTCCCTGCCATACTTTGCGTGAAAGTAACTGTTAAATATATACAAAACTTCATATTATGAATGGACATAATTCCAAATATATTTACATCTCCTCATTGGCTGTCTGAGCTAATGCCCAAATTTGTTGTCAAGTCTCAATTCACTTTAATAGAAATGATCAAACCTTAGTCTAGCCTTTTCACAAGCTCAATTGGATTTTTAATCTCGAGAGTCCCACTGCTTCAGCAGAGACATTCAGCAACCTGATGGAGCTCACAAACCTACCTGGTCCAAAAAATAAGCAGAAATAGCTGTATCTTTAGGCATTGCACTAATAAGCAATCAAATTCTGCTTCTTGTATTTCCTTCCTCTAAAACAACCAAAAATTCTAAACAGACCCAGCTACTGTGTTGTGTTAACCAAAATACCAAAGACAGAGAAGATCACAGTATTATATTTCACTAGCCTCTAACATCTTAAGTTAATTGTTCTATTCATGCTGATATTAGGTTTCTGGGGTTTTTTTGAAGTAGGTTTTTCTAGAGCTACCTTCTTTACTACATGGCTTTCCAGTTGGGGTGCATACAGACACATGCATGTATAGAGAGTTTAAACATTTTTAACACTCAAATGTTTGAATATGTAAGATGCTTATCTGTAGCATTCCTTATGTAGCACCTACAGCTGTGTAACAGTAGCAGGAAATAATACATCTATGGTAGCAATTAATCTAATAGTTGAAGAACAGAAGATGTAAATTATACTATAAGACAAAGCTTAATTCAGTGGCTTTTTATGATGTGTGGAAATGGATACATTGCTCCTTGAATGCTGAGATCTTTGCATGAAGATGCACAAATAATTTCAGGTTGGTGTTGTGGTTTTTTTTAATTTCTTTTAATAATTGAAACAACCATTGGGATGCACAACCTTTTTTCCCAGCACTGTCTTGTCAAGTGACCTGGCAGTCACCTTATTTATGCATTCTTTTATGGTTAACATTTTTATGTGAATATTGTCCTGAAAGGATTTGGGCTTTCAAAAATTGGTTTTCTAGACATAAGCCACAGGAAATCAGGATGATAGTATATAATTCTACATTAATATCAGCCAACCAATATTGAGAAAGGCCTATTGTCTTATTTTTAGATGAAAAAAGATGGGTCATCTTGGAAACTTCTAATGTTCTTTCTGGTACTTTTGCCCTGTTTCTTATTATTTCTAAAGAAGTCTTACTCTGTTCTTTTTTGTAGTTTCATCACACTTGGGTCCCAGCCTGTACGTGATGTACAGCTCTAGTTAGCTAGCTTCGTGTATGTTCAGCATACTCTTTTTATTTTAAAATAGCTTTTACATTGCCATTTGCAAATAATCTAGAGTATTTTATCCAAAACAATGTTTTCAGTGATATTTGAATTGGGGATTTGAGCTGATTTTAAATTTCAAACGCAATATGAATCATTGAACCCTCAAACAACAAACCAGCCCGATTCTACTTTCACGTACAAAAATACATGCCAACTTTAGAGTTGTGTACTATGAGAAATTTTGTACATATTTCTAGTATTGAATGTACTGCAAGTAATTAATTTGATAAAAGATCGTAGGAGTTTGGGTATTTGATTCTCTCATTTACAACCTAACAAGCATTGCAGTGTTCCTGTGCAGACACAACAGAGAGCTACTAGGGCTAATCAGCAAAGGGAGAATATGATGTTTTGCATAGAGGAACAGTATATCTGTATTGTGCAAAGGATAGCGACAGAAAGGAAGAGAGCTACCATTTTCACTCTGATTTAGCAATGCAAGTTAGCATGCACTTAATCCAACATCCTTTCCAGCTGCTGTATCTAAAGTTAGGATGTACTTGTAGGAGGACCAGCAGCCCACAATGAAGCATAAGAATGTCAACAGCAGACTTAGCTCTGATTGCTAGGTCCATGAGCAATAGTTTTATGCAAAATTGGTTTTTGCTTTGACTGAAATAAATGGAAAATTTTATTTAGTAAAACAGTAAGCCCAGAATTTTTTAACTTTCACAGAACTGGCAGCTAAATCCAAGAACATATGTCCAATTTACTGTGTGGGCAAGGCATTTCTACAGAAGTCTAAAAATAAGTTGTTGTGTATGTTTTCTGAAGGTGGGAGTGACCTTCTGGAGATACTTGAGCTTTTAGGAATGATCTTCAACAGGAAATGAATCACCTACTGAGTTCACCGTGTTCTGTAGATATTTCTCATTATAAATTTAGAGTCTGTGGGACTAAGTCTCTTCTCACAATTTTTACTTCAGATTTGCCCTAGTATAAAGGGTGTGGGGAATTGCTTTTGATTCTACCACAACCAAAATAAGAGTAATAGGTATAAAAATAAACATTGATCAGAAAGAATGACTACCCTTTTGTTTGTAGGTGCACATTATGTGTAATTATGTAAGACTGGTATGCAGCTCACATTCTAATACCCATTTTCAAGCTCATTATAAATATCTAAATAAAATGAAATAAGAAGTCCTTGTTGTAAAAGCATCCCAAAGCATCTCTGTCCAAAAGCATTAACTAGCTTCCTGTGTGTTTGAAGTTTTCAGACACCTTTTTGTCTCTCAGCTCTGCATGGCATTGCCACTCAGTGCACGTAATAACCAGATACAGTATTGGAAGTACAGTGTTCACATATTTACAGCACCAGTAGTGGAAGCCTGTATGTATTTCATGTCACTGTAATCATATTCTCAGTAGTGTTTTTGCACTGCCATGGCCTCATCACAAGATACTACAGTTCTTAATGTCTGGTTTCTTGCCACTTGGCTTTGTTGAAACTAAATTTGTAGATATTGCCCCTAATCAAGTGATTAAAGCCTAGCTCCTTACAGCAGGGCCCTCTCCTGATTTACACTAACAAGACTTTTCCAGTAAGATTCTTCAAAATAGAAAAGGGAGAAAAACAAACACATTCAGCTTAGTTATGAGCAAGTTCATATCTGGGTGGTTCAGTGACACTTCAGCAGTGTTAAATGTGACTATAAGAGTCAACAATAGATAGAGAGCCTCAAGATTCAGTTCAAAGAAGAGGGTTCCAGTTCTCTCTACTGGAGAAAGTCCTATTTCAAATAGAGAAACCGTCACCTGTCCTCATGGTACTGAAGAGATTCCAGGATCTGGAAAACTATGTAAATCAGTAGGTACTCTTCAGCTATAGTCTTTGGAATGGGTCATGTGGAAGTGTTCATGTAGGCAACCCAAGAAGATTGGAGAAAAGGCACCAAGTCCTAAGTAAACACTTCTACTACTACTTTCAGCAACTCTCTTGAGACTTGCCCTGCCATGCTCCCAACACAACTAGTCAAGAGAAGCCCTAGAAGTCTGAGCTCTGGAAAGAAATTCTGCTTCTCATCAGCTTTCAGAGTGAAGAAATATCAAGTGGTACTTGTTTTGGGATATATGCTATGATTTCATGGGCAAGCTTCCCAGAGATTGTTTGATGGAACAGAGAAGCCTCATGGCAGCAGGCCAGCTGGCACCCTCAACAGCACTTCATGATCTTTGGAACCCATGAGAAACAAGCAAAGCTTCCTCCACAGATGGCTATCAGCCTCCTCCTCATCCGTTCCTCAGTCTGTGACTCCGAAATCAATATTTTCATAGGCAGTTCAAAATTCCAGCTGGACCTTCTATGGACATGCACTCTTCCAGTCTCTGTTGGTAACCATTTCTTCCATTTTTTACATGGGCTTAGCCAATGGTTCTTGGTGTTGAAATCACCCCTAAGCAAAAGGGATTGTACTTTCCAAGGTGACGTTACTACATCATCCAGTCTCTTGTCTTCAGGGAACCCTGCTCTCCTCAATATCTACCAAAGCAAAAGAAATTAACTTTGCAATGGTAAAGTGACTCAGATTCTAACTTGAAGAACAAATAGCCGCATGTTTGCCTTTGGTCCTTGTTCTGGGTTCCTTGGACCTATCCTTCAAAATACAGAACGAATCAATGGTGTCAGAGAGGGACCTCCTATGGTCTGTTGATTAAGGTACTTTGTCTTTCACAGCGCTGTGAAAGCTGAATTTTCATTTTAGTCTGGCTAAGGCACCATCATATTTGAGTAGGAGAAAAATTAAGATTAAACCTATCTTGTAACTAACTAATGTTATGGACACCCCTCTGTTTTTTGAAAGACTTGCATAAAAGGTCATTGAGATTGTTATCTAGGTTTCACTGTGAGTTAAGAGAAGTTTACCCCTAGCTCAGATCATATTCAGCTGTTTTTTACCTCTCCCCCTAAATCTTTCCAACAGTCCTAACACAAGGCTAAGTCTTATCCCCACATGAGAAAGGACTTGCTTCAAACTAGCATATCAGTTCTATGCATCTATGATACAAATTATACAGGACTTCATAGGCAAATAGGAAAGAATTAAAATTTTTTGGTTCCAGGAGTTCAGCGCTCCATCCACAGACCATTTCCATTATTCGTATCTGTATGTGCAGTTCACTTATTACAGTTCTTTTGAAAAAGACATCTCAATATCAAAATGTAAACTTATATCATGAAACAGTTTCAAATACAATATTTGCATTCTTAAAGTTTTGTTTTAGAACATCATAATTAAAAAAATACCAAGGGAAAAGTCATGTCAAAGCAGCGAATAACCTTAATTAGAGACCTTGCTGTACTCTCTGATCCTAACTGACGGTATTCTTGCAGTTTGAATTAAGAGATATCTGAGTCACTTTCATCAAACAATGTTTTATAAGCATTTCCTTCACAGTTTCTGGTTACAACATCAACTTAATTATAAAAAAATCATTTTCCTGGGGACACACAAGCGTAAGCAATAGAAATAAAAAAATTTGTAATACATCTATAGAAAGGCACTTGCTGTGGACTTTATATTCTCCAGAGACATTTTAAAAAGCCTTTTGCTCTGTTGTCTTTATGAAATAAATGGATTACAAAGTAATATGGGACAGTGAAAGTATTGCATTTCTGTGTTTTGGTATGTATTAAAACTTACCATCCTTGATCCCTGCTACTATTCAAATATATTGTCTGTATTCTGTCACTTGTGCACTACAGTGTTTCATTCCATTTCACTGAAAACCTTTTATATATGGCCAGCAATAGGACTATCACTGGAAAGCTTATTCATAGAATATTTCAAGGCTGATCACAGAGGGGCTATGCATCCTCTGCATTGAAAATAAAATAGTATTTCTTTGTCAGACCTCCAACACTGCATGTTTTAAAAATGCTTATCATTATTTGTAACTATAGAAGTTTATGACTTTATATACTTTGCATACTGTATTCCATATTCTTTAGTGAACGCACTTTCAATGTTTTCATAGATGAAAGAACAGAGAACTGGCCTTCTGACAACGTGGTCCAAGAGTAACCCTTGTGTCTTGACAACATTGAGTCTGTTGTTGTTGTTAAAGCATCACCACAATCCTAATTAGCTGTTGTCATGTTGTCTTTGAACAGCTAAATAACTGAAATCTCTTTCAGGTGTCTTGTCTTTGAGATCTGCCAACTAGCCAAGACAGTAATTCTTGTAGTTTATTCAGTGGAGTTCCTGAAAGGATATTAGTTTATCTTCTAAAGCCCTGCTTTACAGTTTCTTTGTAACCTGAGATTCTGTGCATGGATTTTTCCTTTCTCTCCCTCATTAACAGCAGTGTTTCCCTGGTTTTATGTGCAATACTTTAAAACAGTAGAAAAAGGTAGAAAGTAGAAATTGGCAAAGTAAAATGAAAATAGTCAGTTAAGGTTGTATTTCATTCTTAAGATGGCATCAGTCAACAGTATGTGTTTATGTAATCTCTAGAATCTTTTCCTATTGTCAATAAGAAAAATTAATTGAAAAGTTTCATTGAAGTGTTTCCTATAAGGGAATAAAAGTTTTCCAGTATCACAGCAACATTTGGGAAAAGCAAAAATATTTCTTTCAAAGGCCAGTACAAGTATGAATAGATGGGTAGATTCATAAGCAACCTGAACAGATGGTTAAAAAAAAAAAGTGGATGGCTGAGAAAGGTCCCTCTGACATTCACTATTAAAGACAACAGTGGCTGTTAATAAAGCAGAGTTAATTCTATAGCAAGGAGTGAAATATTATTTAATCAGCAGTACTTCATACATAATTCAATTAACTGCCTTCACTCATCAGTATTAACGAGAGCTGGAACTTGGATTAATGTTCTTGAGCTTCATAACAGCACTCCCAGTCTACTTAAATGCTGCCAAAACTTAATAAAGTGCTGCCAATCAAATTACAGTATCTGAGCCCAGTGCATCAATGTGCTGATATTACAAATCATCCTATGCTCACATCATTGTTTGCTAATTCCTTATTTATGCTGATCTCTGCACTGAACAGTTTAATTAGTGTACAGTGGTAGAACAAGTTAAATTTCTTATCACTTGATGATGTCTTTAGGATCATTCAAGTTGTTGAGCAATAACTATAAATGGTGTATCCATGTGCTTTCTAACACAAAATTTTTTCAATATTAACTTTAATCAGATGCATAGATTGCCATAGAGGGATTTCTATTAGTCAGAAAAATAAGGATGCTAAATTCATTTCTGCTTTGGTTCTGAAGAACATTTCTGTTGTGGTCTGTGCTTTTCTAGGCTTAACAAGGATCTCGCCCTCAATTAACAATGAACAACCCTGATTGTGCCATTTGCTACTGCTAGTACTCCTTGTGCTTTCTCTCACGCCAGGAAGAGAGAAGGCACAACAAAAGTTTCCAAAATATTTTCCTCTCTGCCATTGAGGGATTTGATTCTCAGAAGCTGATGAGGCTGCCTCAGCAGAGGCTGAGAAAATGATGTTTTGGTATGTCACATTCAGCACAGCCTGTGGCCAGCCTCATCTAGGAAACTTCAGAAGAGCTAAGCCCAACCTTACGGAACTGCTGAAGGGGGAAGCACCCTGATGCTGCTTGTTCCACCTTTAACTCTTGTGAAACAAACCTCTGCTGCTCCTCAAAACCCTTGGTCATGTTTCAGCTGGGTGAACTGAGGCCAGACTGTGGCACCTAAAAGGAGACTGAACTGCTGAAAAGTTCTTTGAAATGTGAGCTCCGGAAGCATTACAAGCTGCCAGAAGAATCCAAGTAAGATAGATGACATTATAGAGAAAACATAGAAAAGCATGCTTTTTTATGTATTTCTTTTTAATCTTAACAGAAGAAAAGAAATGAAGATGTCAGAGGAATACAGTTTTTGTATACAGCAAGGGACTGATATTTTCAGGAGCCCACTACGGAAGTTTGAGGGAAATTTTTTTAAACATTAATTTAGAACTGTAGATCATTCAGAAACATGTTTTGGGGGACAGAAAGGCATGTGCAAGTCACACTTGACTGGATTCTACCTGAATAGATTCTACCCTTTACTTTTCCTTTTGAAAATGATTCCTGTCATCTGGAGTATGTGAAATCCAAGGAAATAAAAGGTGTCATAACCATTCGGTTCCTCAGTTCACAAGGTGAAACCAGCTGAGGCTGAATTCGAAGTTGTGTTATTCTGCTGGGAGCTCTAGCACTGAATTTGGCATCAAGTCTCTTGAGACAAGTGAGGATTAGAAAGTGCAACGCAATACATAAAAGCAAGAGACAGCAACCAGAATTTCTCAGAATAGAAAAACTGGTTAAGTACTACGTAAGGAGGAACGATATTTATGCTATATGTTTGCCAAATAATGCCATCCGAGGATCTAGCAATTCAGCCCCAAAAAATTAGATGGTTAAGGCTAAATTGGATATATTTTAAAAAGAGAAAACAGTGGACAACCAAATCCTCACTTTTTAGTAAAATCAGCACAACTCTATTAAACAGAACCTCACCGCTTTGGAACCTTTTCCTTACAGTCAGTATTTCTCCTTTACCATGTTTTTGATAGGATTTTTAACAGGAGAAAATGGAATGTTAAGTTGACAGCAAGTATTTCCTGATCCAATATCATTATCAGAACCTCTATAAGGGTGTCAGATTTTCAGGGGTTCAGCACTGTGCAAGTAAAAGTTAGTCTCTTAAAGGAGCATAAAATGAGCTATGTCCACATTCATGAAAAAAGGTTGAATCTGCTGATAAAGTTTAAATCCTACTTTATCCTTTTGTATTCTATTTATAATATAAAAAATAAATATCATCTGAAGAAAAAAAGTACAATGTCTACACAAAATCTGGTTTAGACTAACAGAGAGGCACTCAGGCTTTCAGCCATTTTAAGCACTAAAGTCAACAGAGAGAGGAGAACCACTTTCTAATTCAATTTCTAAGTTTCAGACACTTTTGGTGACATTCAAAATAAAAGATGCATCAGAAAAATCAGCAGACAACACATGATGTGTAAAGTGCTAATGCAAGTAGTATTTCAAAATGGAAACAGAAGACTTTGTTATGAATGGACTGCACCAGGCTGTTTTTCAGCAGTGGCTATGTTTGTCAGTGATATAAAAAGCTAGCAGCAAATACAGCACTATTGACTTATCAATGATCTAGACATACTCAGTTTAAAAATGAAAGAATATGTAGCTCATACAATTCAGTGTAGGAAAAGAAAATACGGCGCTTGCAGTGGGGGGACATGTAGAAAACTGTCTCATTTCCCCATCTGTACTCTTAATAGTAACATTGTCAAAAAACCCTCAGTGTGTCAGAAGTTTTAATAGTTATCAAAAAAAACGAGGAATAGATCCTCCTGCCAAAATTTTCTACTTGTGAGTTTTATGCCCTCCAACGGGAGGGGAGGGGAGTGACAGACTTCATGCTGAATGGCACTGTCAGCCATAGCTCCAGAGTCAGCTGTAAATTCATAGATCTCAAGGCGAGAAGATGCTGCTAGATAATGGGTATGGATTTTCTGTACATCATGACTGTGTGTCATCCACCTACCACCTGTACGGAACCTAATCATTTGTCTGAATAAAGCAGTACTCCATAAACTTTACTGCTGAGCAAACAGCACTCTGTTGGCAACATCATGCTTTGCTCTCCCTTTCAGCTCATCAAAAGATGACTCAATTACCATTTAAAAGTTTATACTGCCTATGAAGTCAAGGACTGTAGAATTAGTAGTCCACTTGAATGTGTTTTGAAAAGAGTAAATGTATCTTAATGTGAAGAACTGACAGGTTTGCATGTAAGCGTTAAAGGACAAGCTGCAAGTCAGTGTTGCTGTTAATTTTAGCTAGCATTAGGTATAGAGTGAATAATGGGCAGATGAAAATGACAGATTCTGTCAACATTTAAGAGGGAATGATCATTCTGGTAACGAAAATAACATTTGAACAAGCCTGCCTGGTTTATGTAGTTACCCAGAGTTAGAGAACCAAAATAATTTTAAATCAGAATTTCTTTTCCTTCTGGAAAAGACAAAGGAAACAGTAAAATTGGTAATTAGAAACATGCTTGTGAAGGTTGCATGTTTTACTTTCTTAAGAGCTGTGGCAGGTATTTGGCTCTAAGGTGCTTTTATCTTATGGCAAAATTTCAGGGAAGCTGCCTTAATTTTATGTCTTGTTTAATGTTGAGCTTAAGCCCAAAATGTTGACATCATCTTGTTTAAGGACTGAAAAGCAGCTTACTTAATTTTAAATCTGTTTATTGTGCCCAATGCCACCTGCTTCCATACAGTTAGTGGCCAGAACAGTCATTGCCAAATTCAGGATGCGTGGAATTTGTTTTCTAATGCAAAATTTAATAGGATTTCTTCACAATTTAGAAATGCTAATGTACAAGGAATAACAAGAACTAGGAAAAAGAAGAAAGAATTTAAAACCTCTTTTGATGAACTAAAATTTCAATTTCTTTAATTAAACCTCATTTCATGACAAAATATGGAAATGTGCATGCAGATTGAGAAGTTAAATGTATTTATGAGTTTCCACACTTGCATCTTGAGAATTTTTTTTCCTTGTGAGAGTTATTAAATCGTAGCCACAGCACATCCTGTCAGATACTGCTTAAATTTAAAGGAAAACATTAAAAGATCTTTTTAAGGGAGTTTAGATAGCACAGCTGAGTTAGGAAACAGATGAATATGTAAGTATGAGAGCAGACAGAAGTAGACAAGCTATCTGCATTCATATCATCATGGTAATGCACCAAAACCTGCCTAATAGATGGTTTGTTACAGTCAAATTTCCATGTACCTTAGACTCCAACAATAAGTTAAATATGGAATATTCAGCTTAAAAAATAAACTAAATAAGAATATCCTGTGTATCTCACATTAAGTTTTGGGTTTTTTTTAATACAGGTATGCAAGTTGCAGGAACCATCCTAAATTGTATATGTTAATTAAAAGCACACTGTGACAGGGATCTAGTGGGGGTTCATATCACATCTCTGAAATGGGTTTGGGTGTCCTCATTGGGTGATTTTCTTATTGGTTGGGCATCCATTTGCTTTGCAATACCCCAGTGAGTTTTCAGGGATCTCAAGGGCTCGGATTTAACGTCCAGCGGGTTTTATGTGAGAGTGAATGAAATTTCCAGTAGATTGGAAGAGAAGCACCACCTTCTCCTCCATTACAGAAGGACCAACCATAATTTTACCAGGAAGTGCAACTCATGAGTAGTTAAAAGAAGTAGATGGGTAATGCACCTGTTAAAGAGCCACCTGTAACATACACATAATTAAGAGTTCCCAGGAGGAAGCCTGAGTCCATCACAATGTATTGTGTTTTTAATACTGTTAATACCTGCTTAGATGAGAGCTTAATGCATCTTCAGCCTATGGAGAGCAGCAGTTGCCTTGGAAGTAGTATGTTTGTTTTGACTGCAGAAAATGAGGTTTATCCACTTAATGAGTTATAGAGTGTTTTCAGACTTTTAAGGAGTTATAAGAAGTGTTACCTCAGGGAAAAGAGATCTTAAAGCAACCTCACTAGAGGCTGCAAAAACTGGGCTTACTATTTTTTCCAAGATATTTCTAGAACAGGAGACTTCATAATCACTGGCATCTTTGGAGATACCCAGGCAGGTCTGTAATGGACTTGTACATTAGACAGTTCATCTGAACTGCTTTATCCAGACAACATTGCATAAGAACTTTTGATTTAAAATGCATCACAAAATCCTTCGACCAATGATGGCAGCAAGAAGTTTCAGATGGTATCAGAGAAGAAATTTTCTAGAGGTTAGTTTATGGAGGTTTTCATTCTGCAAATTGGAGTGTATTTTTTGAAGGAAGAGACACTGAAAATGGGCAAACTCTGTGTGAACAAGAGTAGATTCTTCCTCAGCCACTTGCAAATATCCCCCGTTTAAAAGGCTCTGTCCACTTTGATTTTAAATGCTATTAGCAAAAATAGAACATGCATGAAACATGCCAAAAAGTAGAAGTTAAAGGGGGAATTTCAGGGATTGTAAAAGACATTGAGCATAAATTTGGAATTAAACATGGATAATTTATTTACTATCTTTTGGCAAGTGATGTGTATTCAGAATCTATCTGTAACTCAGCGAAGCACTTAACTGAAGCATTAATTGTATTTTAATAAAAATGTTTCAGCCAGAAAAGAGATAACACCGTAACTATGGCTTTTCTGAGGAAACAAAATGTTGAAGAATGTTTTCTGAAGAAATTATCAGAATTTTTTGAAACACACAAAAGAAACAAGAGGGAGCTTTAGTTAATCTAACCCTGGATGTTTTTCCACCCAAAACCCCTGCAAGACATCCATTTTGAATCACCAAGAGTAAAACCATTTTCTGCAAAGCCAGATCATTTACTATTGTTAGCTACCTCTTTCTTATTAGGAAATATTCAGTGCTCAAGTAGTTTCCTTTTGAGGCTGTTAAGATTTTCAAACTTAGGACGTGTTGGCACTGAAATCATCACACTGAGGTTTCAAGAATGATCATTACTAAAAATCGTAGCACTAGCTAATCAGTGGAGTAACAAGAACACCAGGCATTGGTATGGTTCTGAAATATCTCACACCAAATATAGTAAAAAGTATTACTTCACATCCTAAGACTGAGGAGCAAATCACTGAGGCCAAGTCACAAGAAATGATGTAGAGACACCATTTTCTTATTAATTGGCCACAGTTAATGCCACAGAAAATAAATAAATACTCCTGTACATTAGATAGAGGCTGGTTCTCAGTGGTCCAGGAATTGTCATTATATTGCTCTGCTGGTTTCCTTTGGCAGCATAATAGACATATCCGTTACCCTTGCTGACAACAGCTAATAGTGCAGAACAAAGAAAAAGCATCACTATTGATGTAGGTGAAGCTTCCCATGACAATTGCCTAACTGTCAGGCTCAGACTTTGATTAAATAGCCAAGGTAATTCTGGGCAGTACAGTTAAGACTTTAGGAAGACAGTTGATAACACTAGCCATGAGATTTTTTTTTGTTTGTTTTGCTAAGGTTTTGTGATTCACATTCCACTTTTTACTTAGAAAATATTTCTGAAATAAACACTTTCCTTTTTCGTGATAACGTATTCAAATCTTTTCTGTTAAAGAAAAGGCACACAGACTGGAGTGAGTTTAGTGACTGCATGTAGCTTATAGTTGCTAAACTGCTGTTGCTTTTCTGCTAAGATGAGTGCAAACCAGGAGAGATTTTTATTTCAATGCGTACCACTACAGTTCAGCAAAATTTCTACAGCTGTTTGAAAAGCAGGGTAGGAACTGAACCGTTTTGATTCTTGAAATACCTTTCTTAAAGCTTGGACAGAAAAGTTATTGTATGTATTATTGCGAGAGATCAAGATAGAAAGCTTTTCTTAAAAGAAAAGTTATATTTGTCAAGTCTCAAAAACTCATTCCATTTCCTGTCTGCCTGGGACAGTGCAGAAACTCAGTTAAGTAAACCAGAAAGAAATACAATTTTGATTGTAAGCCTGGTGTTTACTTTTCTGTATTTGATCAGTTCATACTGGAAAACCTCGTTAAGAGTAAGCTTCACATGTAGCAAATGGGTATTTGTACATGGCAATTTTAATAGGATTTATGATTACTGACCTAGCTATGGTAGCTGTGTGTTAGAGGAAGTTTAAACAGGAGCAAGAACACTAAAGATAGCTAATCAGTACTTACTAAGCCTTCTGGATCTTATTTCTGCTAGAAGTGCAAAAGCAGTACTAAAGCACGTTGCCATATACCTAAACCACATAAGGCTGTTACAGAAAAATAGGCATTATGTTCACAACTAACAGTTTCTGTTCACTTTTTCACAAAGAGCACAAACTGAAGTCATGTCAACTCAACTAACACTAAATGTATTCACATCAGCTAATATAATTTGTGTTTAAAAAAAAGTGCTTTATTTTTTACTAGTATTAAAGCCAGACTAGTGTACTGAAGGAAGATACTGGCCAATATATGGAACCAGTTTGTGGTAGTTCTAAATGACCTTTAGACAGGTGCAGTTTTTCTGTTGGGTCAGAGAGAACATTTACTTCAGTATATTTATTCAACTAATTCAAATTAAAACTGAAAACTCAAGTGAGAACTTAAGTCATAAGAATTTTTTTCTTCAAAGACATTAGATAGAAAAGGTTAAGAACTGGTAGCTCCAAAGCCTAAGGAATTACAATTAACTTGTTCAGTTAGTCCTATTTCCAGGACTACTCTATTCATATTTCAACTTCTAAAAATATTAGCAAGCCTGTGACAGGTCAACTTAAACTTATATTTTCAGTGATTATGAGGCTACAGATTTTGCCTCTAGGCGATTTTTTTTATTACCTGGTTTATTTGATAATCATATTCATAACAAAATTTAGAGTTGATTTAGGAGATTGGATCCATAAGAAGATACTTTAATCATTAGTCATCTTTGCGGCCTTTTTCATGTGCATGGCCATAAATTTTCTACTGCATCTGGATGTAACCATTTAACACTTTTTTCCTAAACCTCTTTTTCTCAAGGAAGGTGTGATTTTATTCTTCTACTGCTAGGAAGGCCATCAAATGCTGTATCCACAGGCTCAAATTATTCAGAAAATAAGATGTATTTGGTTCTGTGTGAAGGTCACAGGTAATAAAGCCTCCAAGGCACTATCTTCCGGTGAATCTTTGCTGCCAAAAAGGCAACATACATTATCTTTTACACATCTCCCTTGGAAGCAATTGATGCTCATTCTTTCTGAGCTGTTACATTCTCTGGCAAAGAGAAATAGGCTGTCAGGAGCATTCTAGAGCTATGGGCCCTCTGTTCTCCCCGTGACACACTGGGAAGCAGATTACGGTCTTTGTGCCTGCGAGAGATTTTACAATTCTGCATTCTGTGCATTGTGCCTCTGACTAGTGTCTCCACTGCTTTGCTAAAACATACTGGGTGCTGCTGTGATGCTCTTCAAGGTGGAGCAGTTACCCTGCAGATTGGATGATGCTCATGTGCTGCTATATTTCTCACATAAACAGTGTGCTTACTACTGTCATTTTTCACAAGCTGAAATAAGTCATTACAAGCCACAGAAAGAATCACATGGTTATTGCCTTACAAACTTATGCCACCTGCCAGCACTGGTCAGAAGAACAGCATTTTTTGTACTGCTCTGACTGACACTAGTATGAGGCACACATACATACCCACAGCTTAAGAAAACAGTTAGCTAAGGAAGGGTTCCAGAAAGATTACTGCTGTGCTAAACAGCTTTTCAGTCATAGTTGGTGGAGTTGCTAGCTGGAAATAATAGAGGGTTCTCCTTGCAGTGGCTATTTGATCTAACCTTGAGCACATACTGACATTCACAACTCTGTTACTCCTGTTGGCTTTCTGCATCAAGGCAGTGAACTTCCATTTTCATGCACTGGTGACAGCATAGCAGCACATTTCCAAACCCTGTCTTACATCAAGAGGGAGCATCCAGTCCTTGCCCAATACCTGCATCAATTATTGCTGATGCATTCAGAGAAAATTTGATCTTGTGAATCAGTTGCTAGATTGAGTTGTATGTTTGCCTGCAGTTGGAAGCTTCCAAAGCAATTTAGGAGAATCACTCTCTGTCTGTGCATGTATGTGTTAACGGTGAGATCAGGCACAATCAGACTAGAAACGGCAGCAGCGGTATATCAGGGTCAGACAAGAGTACGATCGTGTTGCCCTACAACAGAGGAGAGAGTTTCTTCAGCCCTCACCTTTAGAGTATCCATACTGTTCTGGCACTTCAGCATCCACTAACAGTCTCCTTGAGCTGTTTTCAAGTAATCCTCCAAACAGCCTGTCCTGTGAGTCTACTCTCTGACCTGACACTCAGTCTTGCCAGCATCTGGGAGTCTGCCGTGATGCACAGCTCTGCATCATTGCACAGCTTCCACACTTGTCCTTCTCGGGCTCCTCCTTTCTGTAATCCCTGGCCTGTTCTCCCCCATCCATTGAGGAGCCTGGAGATTGAAGACACTGAACTCAAGGGAAGGACTAATCAGGTCCTGCCCATTTCAAATCCTTGGCACAAAACACAAACCCTTTAAGAACAACATGACCTGCCCTCTGGTGGCTAATTTTAGATGGTATAATTCTGACAATACCTTGGCAATACCACTTCTGATTTAATTATACATTGTAGCACCTAAGGCAGCCTTTTCCTAAACAAATTCAAGCATTAAAAAGGTCATGCATGTCCTCGTTTTACATACTTTGATTTCTTAGCACCAAAGATCTAGTATCTCCAATGTAACTAAGATACATAAGTATATATTTACCTATTAAGCAGAGAGTTGATTTAAAATTTAGACAGCAAAAAGATTGTGAGTAGAGATCAAAATCTGTATTCTGTGCTAAGTTCAACATAAATTTCAGCTGCTCCAGGCTGAATCTGTAGATGCTGAAACTTGTAGGCTCTCTTCATTTTTTACAAAGCATGTAGAACTGCAGTGGGTCAGTGTGCAGCCTGCCTCGCTATGCACTGCTCCTCCCCAGCACTGCTTTCAGATTCCTGCCCAGATCTGTTCCCCTCACATCCAGCACAGCACTGTCCCCTCCTCCTTTCTCCACTCCCAAGCAATGCCTATTTATTTGCTTGCCCCCCCCCCCCCCCTTCTGTATTTTGGGGGGTTGGGGGGGCTCTTTGCAGACAAAACCAGCTTGGGAACCTCCCCAGTTAGCCTTCTGATGGGAGTGCTGCAGAACATTCCTCTGGATTTGACTGCAAATACAGAAAATTCAGAGTAAATGAGAAAACACTTACTGGTATCATTAAATACACATTTAGGTGAGTATTTAAGAACCTTCACAGCCTTGTGAAAACCAATATATTTGCAAAATGCTTCCTCACTGACAGAGCTCAGCAGTTTCATTTGCTGTATCTCTGTCCAAAAGCAGCCTCAGCAAGATCAGCAAGGTTGTTTGGAAGCTCCGATTCACAGCAGAATTCGAAACTGAATACATTAGCAGACCAAAAGGTTTGGAATATGACCTTGTCATTAAAAATTGCAGTATATTTGAGCAACACACATGGCAACTAATCCAGTGGTAGAGGAGTTCCTAATAATGTCAAGTTCATAAAGGATATTAAAAACAGAAAACTTGTTTGAATAATAGGTATGCAAAAGCTTAAGTGGTATCTGCCTTGCATTTGCTACAAAAGCCAACAGGACTGGGGACAAACCCACTTGAGTAGCTCTGACAAGCAGAAGCAGGTTTGAAGAGGGAGGATATGTCTAACATGCAATGTCTCTCCAGGTATTTGTTACGTTTTAGTCATTTGGTGAAGATGAATAGTTTAATTTCTTCTGCAGTTTGTAGGGGATTTACTTGTACCAGTGCAGTTTATTTCCTCTTTAAGAAGTTACTCAGTATTTATGTTGTTTGTACAGAATTTTTCTGGACTAGATACCACACTGATAGAATTTTCATATTATATAAGTAGCTCAGTTTTTAAAGAAAAAGGTGAATCCTTTCCCATCTTCCTGTATTTTCTTCTGATTTCAGAAAATTCAGAGAATGCATTTCAACATTTCTGAAAATTAGGCCAATAATGACCAGCCTTACATTCACCTGACAGATGATGCAGGGATTTGTTGGGTAGGAAACAGTTACTTTTCCTATGCAGTGTGTTTGTCCCGTGGTGTACACACAGAATACAGAATCAGATCATGTGGCATCAACCAGAAGAATACCCTTGCACTCATCTCACATCTCAGACAGTAATTCCTGTGTAAAGAGTTTGTCAAACATTGTAGAGACCAGCAAGATACAAACACTGTTATTCAGGAGGAAGGGAGAAGACAGCAAGTGAGACTCCTCTAGAAGATCGTTAGTTATTGGGACTCCCCTGCAACCAGGTTCATCCTGAGTCAGAGGGACCTCTAAGCCTTTTCTGCTTCTGCCTGCTGTACGCACAGGGCAGCAGAAACATCCCAACAGTATTTCAGCTGAATCACTCGGTACAAGAGCACTAGATTATCCCAAAACATGGAGGTTTTCCTAGGTAACGATTAAGCTGGCTTCTGTGCACAGCAGCAGCCTATCTGCAAGAGACTGTGTGCCACATGCTAGATGTATAACACATCTTCAAGGAAGCAGTGACTAGATTCTGCCCTGAGAAATATCAACTCTTCAGAGTGTAACTGCAGTTAGGAAAAGCAGTAGATCACTCAGTGAAAGATCAATCACTGGACAGGAATTAGCTGAATAGTTTGATGTAACAGCTGAGGAGAGGCCAAAGTTTCTTTCCATTCCAGAACATTTTGTAGGAATGCCTCTGTTTAGAGTTGTGCCTTGGCAGCACCATGCTGGACTTCTAAGAGATCAGTATAACCCAGACAACTTTTTTTCCAGCCTGTAAGTGCATCTAGTCAGCTGTCCTAAGGACTTGTGGCCTTTCCAAGAACAACCAAAGTTACAGAGTTTTGGTAATCTCACTGTGGAAACAGCATCCCTAGGCAGGGCAAGAGCCCTGTGGAATGGGGTCAGAGAAATCTGATTACTCTAGAAAATACCAGAGCATAGAACATCAGTGTTTCTGTCTTGAACTGTCATTCCAGATATGAACTGCAGCGCTCAGTGGTGAACTCTGTGCTTGCTCCTCACTTGTCTTTGCAAGTCAGCAGAGCCAGGACATTTCTGCATTACTTGCTGTCATTAGCTGTAAGAGTCTTGTGGAAAACCATAGTACATAGCTACAAGTAATTCTCACTGTCACACATACAAGTATTTTGGAGAATGGGACTGATTAACCCTCACTGGATGCTCCTTACACATAACCCTTACACCTCAGTGCCTGCCTTCTCCAAACTGAATCCCTTAATGCCCTGCAGTTTCAGAGTGTGATGCTCATTATGTTCATCCTAACAAAGGAAGTGCTAACAGATGCAGACATACTGACTTTGACAATAAATAGTTAAATTTGACTTACCATCCAAGAGTTATGTTTCTTTTAGTAGCAGTCAGTGTGAAGCACTGGGATATCCAGAAAGAGCACTTTTGATAGAATAAATATGCTGTCTTTTGTAATTTTTTATGTTCTTTCTTTCATTTATATTTTTCAGCACAACAATCGATAGTATCCCAAAGACATTAAAATAAAGCTGAATCTACAGAACAGAGCTCAAGTTATCTGCTGGATAAGCAGTCTTTTCCCTTTCCTTAAAACAATAAGTTCAAAATTACTTTTCTCTGAACAACTTTCTCCTGTGTTCCAATTTCATCTATGTGAAGCCTTCTTCCCTTTTCTTCTGGATCTTCTTTAAAAACTTAAATCTCACTTTACCCTGCCTCAGAACACTCATTTACATTTTCTTAGTAACAGCCAAAGCCCCCAGTTTTACAGCATGAACCACAGCACAGGCAGAAAAACAAAAGATGAAGAAACATGAAGAGGAAAGGTTACTTCTAGAGATCATACGATAGGCTCAAAACCTGAGTTTCCTGCATTTCCGTGCAAAGCTCTGTTTAAAGGGCAGAACAACCATCACAGCTTTTTTGCATTTCATCTTTTTCCCTTTCGGTCTACATTTAAATCCAGGCCAAACTCTCCTTCTTTTCCACCCCCCAAATTACAATGAGTGTCAGGCAAATTTAGTTGCGATTGCCAGCTTATTCTCTGCCTGCTTCAAGGGGAATCTGTTGAACCCTGGCCATGATTGATGAGTGAGAGACTGACCAGAGTTGATTAGAAACTGCCAGCTGAGTGGAAAGTAATTGATGCAGCTAGTTACTCAAGCAAGCATCCCAGGCCCTGGCAGACATAATAAGGGAGCCCATTATACGAGTGAACGGCAGACGCAGGCACTGATCCAGTCCACGTGTATGCACAGTGTCTTGTGTCAAACAGAGGGGGAGAGGGTGTTGCCTCATTTTTAGCTCTTTTACTAAGGAGGATTTCCTTTACTCAAGACTAACATTCTAATGAGCAATCTGTGCCAACTCCACTAAACATCATGGTTTCTTTTTAACCTTTAAACCAAACTGTCCTTTAACCTGTTTTCACTTCCATTTCTTGACATAGTTACGCTAAACCTTTCAGCAGTGGGAACTTCACTAACATTATACGGAAAGACAGTTTTCCCCCAAGACTGTATATCCTTTGGATTGGAATGAGAGAGAGAAATACATTAAATTTTTAGAACAGTAGTAACAATGGCCCTAGAAGATTGTTACTGAAGTTCCTTAGCTTTGGACCTGGATATATGTCTGCCTATAGATACACCGCTTCCCACTCCTGCCATGTTAATCATGCAAAAAGAAGAGATAATATGAAAAGCATCTGTAAGTACCTTTTAATCAGCTGACCTATGTTGTTGGGAAACATTGAAGTTGTATTTGATTGTATAGTTTATGTGTTAATTCAACACAGTGTGGCAAAGAAAAATCCAATTAGATGCTGTTGCATAACTGCTCTTTACGCTAAGATTAACATAATTTATAAAAGTGAATTAGTCAGTTTAATAGGTATAATGAAAGAAGAGGTAGTGTTTTCTACACTGGTACCCCAAATGTGTAGACAAAAATAAGCAAAAGCTTTGCAAGGTTAGAGGTCACTAATTGTGATTGCTAAATATTTTTTTCCAAGTAATACTCTTAATTGAAGAAAATGTTTAATTAGGCAGAAATAAGCAGCTATAATTTAAAAGGGAAATTGAAGAGGGTATTGCAGGATGTCTTTGTTAAAGTCATAACAGAAAATTAACACTTCTGTTAAAAGAAAGTATCTTTCCAGAATCTTAACTCCTCATTTCCCCCTTCTAGCTTTCTGTTCTTTCTGCCAGTGCAGTTTTGAACTTTTCTTGTCATTGAGAATCCTTCATCCAGAGGGAAGATGACATTTGAACATGCCAGTATGAAATTATCAGTATGTAATATGATGCTGTTAGAGTTCTGCACAATTTTCATTTCTTTAATGTGTTTCAAGATTTATTGATGAAAAATTTTAATTTTTTTTACCATCTTTTGAATAATGGTAATGCTATCTTACTTTCAAGGATGTATTTCAGCTATCAACTTTTTACTTCTTAAAAAGAAATCAGAATACTTTCAGTTCTAGAATTTGAAAACATTGTGATACTGCAGTCTGGAGATTTCTGTGACCAATTACTTACATGAATGCCATTCTATACTCTGTCATTTCTTTGGTGTCCCTGATTTATCTCTCAAAGCCTTTATGACTTTACGTTTGGCTTTTATGTAGAAGCAGAGCAGGTCATGTGGTTATCCCAAGGCATTAGTATGGTAATTTTCTTCAAGTTGAGTAGGTGGAAATAATTAATGGACTGCTTTATTGATGTACCTAGCTGATTCTCTGTGGTTTCAATTCCCAGCTTCAATAAAGTAGCTTGAGATTTTATCTGAGAGACCAGTAATTACACAGGGCAAGAATAATTGCTGCACAAACACAATCTGATTGTGGTTTATGCTATTGCCAGGGCTGATGTTAAAGCTTAAATATAAACAAGGATCTGCTGCATGAATAAGTTGACTCCTTTTATTTAAACTTGTGAACTCTAGAGTAACTTAAATTCAGAAAATCTATGCTTTTGTAAGTTTAGCAAACTTCAAAAAGGAAGTTATGATCTTAGCGCAATGCAACACAAGTCATTTTACTCTTGACTAGACTCCCATCTCCTATTATTGACAGTGGCCAGAAGCAGATACCAGTGAAATATAAGCACCTATAAAAACAAGCACCATAAAAATTGGTTCAGATTTGCTACTTTTTCTCAGATACTAATATAGAATTTAAGTGAGGATTTTGGCAATTCAGATCACTGTGGTATTCATCCCAGAGTTCTGACCAATGCTAACAAATTAATTCATTTTACCAATTTATACTAAAAGTAATTTTTTTGATGCTTGACTGAGATAGTTTCTTGGATTCATTTGCCATAAAGAAGCTCCTGTGTGGGAACCTCCCAAGGCACCTTCGTAAGCAATAAGGAAAAAAACAGATACAGCTTTGCTACTACATTATCTTTCATGTGCTTCTTTTACAACTTGATCATCAGCTGGCCCTACAGACTTAGGATCCTTGCCTCTTGTACACTTGAAAGAAGTTACTAGGGGCTTTTATGCATTTAGCAAATTGTTCTCCAGTATCTTTTGACTTCTCTTGTTTTAGTTTTATATTTAACTTGTTCGAGGAGTTTATCATCTTTTCCATTTTTATTATTTGGACACCATTTTTTGAAGGATGCTTTCTTACTTCTAGCCACCTCCTTTATTTTTCTGTTGAAGCTTGCTGGCCCTGTTTAAACAAAGGCTTAGTAAAAACAAATAACACCTTAGAACTTAGTTTATATCCTGGCAATTCTAGTGTCCATTTTACCATTCAGATGTTCTTTTTAAAGAAGCTTCTTCATTTTCATCTAGTTCTTCACTGGGTTACACAAAAGTCAACTGCATGAGGGTTTTCATTCATATAAAGATGCTGAATTCAATGTAGTACAACATCTATTATACAAAGCGTTGCTTCTGTAGTTACTTCCTAAATCAGAGTCCCTGCATTGCTCAGACCTAAATCAGAGGTTGTTTCCTCAGTGAAAGGTTTGCACAGCTAACGTTATGTCAGTGTTCTACTTATTCCAAGCGCACAGTGCAGGAAGCACAATCATCAGATCAGCAAGGTGCACAAGGTAGACAGGAGGTTGGCAGCAGAACAGTCTCCACCTGTATTTAGTTCTGAGAACAGCAGCTTTTTTAAACGTGATTTTCTCCCAGATATCTTATTCTCTATTTGATTTGCTGCTATACTATCTTATTTACTTACATGAAGCAACACAAGGAACAGTAGAAAGTCTGCTGTGTTTTCCTCTGAACTTGGAAGCTGTACTGAGAAATATGGAGCTATTGCCTGGATATTACAAAAAACTTTGCAGTGATAGAAATCACTTGCCTACTGAGCATGAAACCTGCCTGCTCTTTGCTTTTGTTCCCAGAGCAGTAACAGGTCATGTGTAGCCAAGGTTAAGCACGTTTAACAAAAGTTAGCTTAACAGAAATAAGCTGTGAGTTAAGAGAATGCAGGAAGGTAGCACACATGTATGAACTGGAGGGTGGAGCAGGGAGAGGCGGAAACTTAGGCTTCTTTGAAAACTTTGAACAACTAAGAATAGCTCCTGCCAGTGACTCATCATGGCACAGAGTAAAAACTTGGTTACAAGTAAGCTCTTGACAGCCAGACAAGTGATTAGAGACACTGCTTAACTGTCCACAACCCCTTCATGACCTAGACCTTTGAGTCCAGCATCATTTTTTTGTAAGATCAAGTAATTAAGATGTCATAGACAGCATACACCTCTGATCCCATGGTGGGAAGAGTACTGCCCCCTCTCACAACGTGGATGCAGACTGTTACATGTCCATCACCACACACTGGAGACAGTACCATTACGCTTATCTGCAAGGTTGCTGTACCTACAGAAGGGCATCTTTATGTTCACTCATTGCTTTTCTCTGGAGAGGGGAGGCTCATATTTATTTAGGCAAATCCTTGGTACTCATCACTAGGAGAATAGCATTCAATCCTTGCTTTATTGTTCTAGCTGCTATTATTTCTGCTATTATTTCACTGTTGTTATGCATAGGTTGGGTAAAAGCCATCAGAATCCCTCATTCTATTGTGTCATGCTGATACTAGAGTATCTTCATATATCTCAATATAAATTGTTCCCAGTAAATTGAAAAAAGAGCAGCTGCAATAAGATACAGACTGAATAAACATGTCAGATTTTTGCATAGATGTAAAATATAAGTAATCCCCCTCACCTTCTCCCCATGTAACACACGTACAAACTCTGTTGTCCATAATGTGCAAATGTACAGAGGAATAAACTTTGAATTTATCCAATTTTCTTTCTGTTATGAGAAGATTGAAGGCATGACATTAGACAAACTTATCGCCTTATGTCTGTGTAACACATTTGCAACAAATCAGCTCTCAAGCAGTACAAATTTAGGGAGATTTATAGATGAAGGCAGAGATGACATGATCAGTATACAGAAACTTTTGGTAGAATAACCAGCAGCTAGAAAACCTTGTTAAATGATGTTGTAAGCTAGTATGTGGGCTCATGCAAACTAGCTTGTAAGACTAGCTCCTGTACAGCACAGGAGCCAGGCTGCTGTCTAAAATGATTCAGAGGTCCACACACAAAGACGCAGCGTATTTCCACTCACACATGATTATTTTTATGGAAATACAACATAATTGTGGGGAAGGAGATATTGTTTCATTGATGACTTAACCCCCTAGTAGAACCTTGTCTGTTAGCTAAGCTGGAATAATTAAATAATTAAGATTTTTTATATGTTTTCCTAGATTAATATGCTAATTTATTTGGACTAAACAGTTAATTCAGTACTCGTGTTTAATTTAAGCCTTGGTTTCCTACATTTTGCCTCCTTGGATTTTTCCATTACGGTTCTGAAGACTTTTCTATTACTTTGAGCATTTAAGCAGCAGCATTAATTACTTGAATTAAATGTAATCAGACATTAATATTGCATAATATCCCCATCCACTAGTTAACTTAGGTGTGCAGTCTTAGGTCAGTCATCCTTAATTAACCTTCAGTTGAAGCATAAGCAAAGTTCTTCTGATCACTGGGATAAGTTTACCATTGCTGTGCTTTTTGTCTAACTGTACATAACAGAGCAAGCAACAGGCATGTTCTGGAGCAATTCTTAAGCACAAGCTTCCTAGGCATTTAGAAAAAACCCAAGATTGCAACAGAGACTTACATGTCCAGGTGACAAGTCTAACCTTTGCAGTGCAACACCACAATATTGGATCTCCACCTTCTTGACTTTCCAGTGACAGGCTGGTGTGACAGGCATTGCACGGAATGCAAGGTTTCCCTGTCAAAAACAGAAATAACATTATAAAACATCCTTTCATAGCAGCTATTTTCCAGTGCAGCTTTTCTGGGACAATCCCAGTTATATCATAAATTCTTTAAGTAATATGAACTTGAAGATAATGGACTGCCCTGTTTGGCTTGCTATTTTTATTGCACTTACCATGTCTCATTTATTTATTGTTAAAAAGCTTGCTAAATAATTGTTTTTACCAATACCAAGAGTATTTCTGCCCAGAAGATATTTTTTTTTGTAATACTAGAAACCATTCAAGCAACAGATTTCCCTTTTAATATTTTCCCTCTTGAACCTACAGCACTACAGTTTCATCATTAATTTATTTTTTAAAACAGCAACACAAGGGGATTTATCAAAGGAAACCTGGCTGTCTCAATTAACCTGAACTTTTATTTTACACTGCTCTATAAAGACGGATTTTCTCTCTGACAAAAACTGAAGTGAGAGCCTATGGTACTTCTCTTAAGAAAAAGCACAAATAATTAAGTGTGCTCTGTTTTATTTTTAATTGCACTACAATTATTTCATTCATTTTCAAAGCATTAGCACTATCATTTAGCGTACTCTGGAATTTCTATAGTCTTGTAAGTCTGCAGTGGAAGTGGGAATTGACTGGTAGGGTAAAGAGAGGAGCCAAAAAAAATGTTAAGACTACACTACCCATTCATTTTCCTGTTCACACAAAGCTTCTTATTCTAACAGTTTTCTATCTGATCTTCTAGGGAGTAGTTGCGCACAAGGTTTATCATTCAAATAAAATATTACTGACATAATTTAATGTGGGCATCCACAATTGTAGCCATTTTGGGTGCTATTTCTTGGTCTTTGCTTTCTCAGAGCAATAGAGCATCACACTATCACACCTCCTTAGAGATTTCATGCAGGACATATCAAGAGTAAGTACTCATTTTGGGCTTTGCGTCTGAGCCAATTTGTCCACATCAGGTGTTAAGATATTTCACCAGTGAATTTAAGGTATTGCTAGCACGTGTTCACTTCAAATGCTAAGAAACTTTAAGCTTTGCTAGCCATAACATGCCAGTTATGGCTGGATCCCCTCAGGGCTGTTAGAGCTCAGCTGCATGGGCAGCATCTGTGGGCACACAACAGGCTAGCACAAAGAAAGAAAAAGCTTCAGCTGAAAATGGAGTTTTCATGTAGTTTGTAATAAAAGTAACATCTGTGGATGATAGCATATGAGCTACTGGAATAGGCAGATACTCAACAGCTACAAAACACTTTCCATCACTTCTGCATAGGTACTTGTGCTGAAGCTTTGTTGTGCAAGCAATAGCCTAAGAAGAATCTTAAACATATAGTTTCTACTTTTGTAGAAAAAGTTACTTGAAGCTATATATTAACCCAACCAAAATTTTACACCTAAGTACACTCAAACTTTGAGGGCAAAAAGAACTGAGTTGTTCTAGAACACGATAGGAAAGCACTCACCAAGAGCAGCCATTTTCCCAAGGATACGCTACTCAGAAGATATTTTCCACCAGTCTCCCCTCCAAGGAGTTACTTCCCAATGGGTTAAGTCTACTACAAATGTGAGGTTCAAATCCAACCAACACTTTATCTAGCTCCCACCAGAGTAGCCAAAAACTGCAAGCAGAGGCAAGCATTCACCCCACAAAATCCTGCATGCAACTAGGTACAGCAACCAAAAAGCTTTTTATAAGCAGCTGGTGGGTTGTTTTTCAGCTCCACCCTCTGGGCAAAACACCTGTGCTCCTGCCCCGGGGACTCAGCCACATGCTCCTTCCCCCAACCTCTGTTTGTAGACTTTGTCACACACAATTTGTAGATTAGAAGAGTGCTTTAAGGCTCAAAGGTTATGAAAACTTTTAACAAAATTTAAAAGGAAAAAATAAAGCCAAAAAAGTCATCAACATTTGCACCTGTGAAATTTTCATCTGCTACACAAAACTACAGACTAATTCTGCTACAGTCAAAGTTGCCTTATGTACTTTAGACAGGGACAAACTGTGCAGACACAAATTTAAATGTGTCCTTTGGGTATCTTGTTAGTTGTGCTTTACTCATTTAGTCAGAAATTTTTTCAGGTTGATGATGTCTATAAATTGCAGATTAGATGGCAACATGAACCTTCAGCCTGCAGTTTCCTGATGAGAAGCAGTATATAGTTACATCACATTTTTCTTCTGTTTTCCAATTAGGGGCACAGAATCTTTGAAAGTAACTCGGCTTGTCAAAAATCAAGGGTTTCTTCATGTTCCAAGCCATTGCACATACAGGGAAGGAACTGTCCTCCTTCACCACCAGAGTATGGCTTTTCCAACCAGATTTTTTTTTTAGATCAAAACTTTGACTAAAGAAAGGTGTGGGTGAATGGAACAGAAATTAGTATAACCGGTCTAGAGAGCAGGGCTGTTCTCTGGAATCACAATGTGTGAGTTTCTCTTATAGAGAAATAGAATTTAAAGAATTCTACTAAATATGAAGACTTTTAAAACGTTGGGTAGAATGGAACAGTTGCAGTCCACGGACACATTGCATGTGTACAAAATTAGCATAAGGACTAATGACTCACATCATTGCTGTTGCTCAGTAAATATTCTATAATACTAACTGCAACGGAGCTATTTAGAATTGAATCTGAGATTATATCTGGGTACCTTCAAAAGAGGAAGAAAAAAACAACCTTCTTTCTTGATATAAAAATATATGAAACAGTATGTTTTTGCCTTTGTGTATGAAGTTTTAAATTTGAAGGGCTAGATGAATTTGCTTGGTTTGAGTTTCAGTGTGTGTGCAGACACTGACAAGTTGAATTATCTGGCTATCTGCCTTGCATGTATTTCTCTAGTCTTTCCAGACTTTTCTTAAACTTGCACTGTTTTGTATTTTACAGTTCCCTCCTTTTGGGGTTTGGTGAACTCAGCTTGGAATCTTTGCTCTGTTGGGAAAAGGCAGTCACCTGTCAATATTGAAACCAGCCATATGATTTTTGATCCCTTCTTAACTCCACTTCGCATAAATACAGGGGGAAGAAAGGTATGTGTTCTATCATGTTCTGGTCTGAAAACAAGAAGTTAGTAGACTGTTTACAAACATTTGCTATATTTTATATTTCTAAAGCATTTACATTTTTATCTCAGTCAGCTCTCAGGCAGAATAACAACAACATAGTGCTTTGCAAATCACACAAGTTCATCGCTGCTGGAGAGATAGCAACCATACATTTTTAGGTGTCTTCTAGCATATATTTCTATTTTCATATTAACTGTTATTTGAAACTGTGCTGTTTGGAAGAATAGCATCTCGCTTGGAAACTCCATGTTTGTAATTAAATTTGGTGTTCATCCCGAGTGGCATTTTAAAGGTGCTGTTCTAAAAGTGTTGTTTAAGATGGCCAGGACCTTTTTTTATTCATCTAAATCAGGATAACATTGCAGTGCCATCATATTAAGGGCTAGGAAGGGATGAATGAGCTTCTTTATGTTATGAAATAAAAGGAACTATGAGATACATATCTCAGCGTGGGACAGGCAGACAGATGTGTTCAAAAAGCGATCTAGTTTCTGTGTTATCTAGAGCATATTGGCACTCATTGTAAGATTTTTTTTTTATTGGACATCTCACGTATCTTAGTTAGGAAGCAGAATGACAACATTTATTTTAATAGATCATAAGTAAATCTCCAAGGATATTGCATCAGATGGAAACGATAGGTTAGCAAAGACTGTTTTACTCATCTAAAATCAGCACGATAATTTCTTGTTGAAAAGTGACTGCCACAGCTGGCTAGTTTATTAACCACTATTTCCTACCAATAGTATTTTTTAAATTATGTATATAGAAACCTTTTCTTGTTTACCAGGATTTGGAAAGTATATCTTAATAAACTGAGGTATGAAAACGGAATCATTCTGGGTTAGCTAATGTGTCTGCCTGTGGCTCAGGAACCTCGACTTCTAGGCTAGTCAACACAGATTAAAGGTGGAGGCAGGAAACAACTTCACAAAATGATTCTCTGCAATAGGGTGGAGATTGTTGTGTATATGTACATATAGAAATACTGATGATAGATGCTAATCAATGATCATATCCTCCCTTTTTTATACTATATCTGAGTTATATTAGGAGCTGAAATTTGGACAAGGTTTTTATTGTAGTAAAAACCTTCAGTTCTACAAGTTTTTGCAACTCGGATACTGAAGCATTGTGCTAGTGCATCCATATAAATCAAAATAATTGACAAGAAATTATTTATGACTATGAATTTGAAAAACACTTGAGCATGTGCATTTGGGCTGGCTGACCCAGTGCTCAGAAGCATAATTGAAACTGTTATTTATCAGTGAATACAGTCAAAAAAATGCGTAAAGTTAACAAATCTAAACAATGAAAGCAGATTTAGATCCCAGGTATGTTTCACTTTTAATAATCTCATGCTCATATCAATAGCATAGTTAGGCACATTTTACATTCGTGGTTCTTAGAAGTATTTTCTGCATTGCCAAGGTTAGGTGCTAACTCATTCTTTGCACTTAGGTTTACTAAAATAATTATACTTAAAAATTAGGAGTAAGACAAATTTAGAGTGCAGCACCAAAGCAAAATTTCTGGAATCTACTCGGTTCCTAAATTACCATTCAAAGAGAAGTAGTCATTTGAAAGCATTTCAAAAAACAAACTGATCTAATGATTATGCTTAATGATTTTGCTTTCACTAAAGAACGTATTCACAGTGTGGAAGTTTAAGGGTAATCCTTAAATAAGTATCAATTCTGTTTATCCAACTGAAGGGTTGATGCTTTCCAATTCTAAATTTATTTTATGAATAAAATATCTTGAACTTGTTAGCGCTTTTGGAAGTAGCCATTAGTTCATGTTTTTGTGTTGCTTCCCTCGTCAGGGGTGCTTAAAAGGGTATTTTAAAGATTTTGTTGCTTATTCCATGCAGGCAGCTCTCTTTTATGAAAGCCATAATACAGAACAAAGCAGATGAAAAGGCATTGTGACTTACAATATCAGAACAAGCAGAAACTCTAACAAAAGGTTATTCCAAAATGATTTATCTTTTCCTCTTGTCTTGACAAATGAGATTTCTGCTGGATACAGCATGAGATGTTAGGAATGTGCTCTGTACACAAGAGGTCCTGGTGGTGCATGTGCACATACATTAGTATTGATGTAAGCTTCATCACAGAAATGATAAAATGGTGGTATTGTTACTGACTGAAGGACAGTAATGCTTCCAACTATGCCCCAAGTTTCAGGGTAATATGTATATTTTGCTTTCTAAAAAGAAATGCATTCAGGTGTTTCTTTTTGATACAAAAAATAGTTTTATTGACTCTGCTATTTATGTAAAGGCTGACATATTTCAGATTATTTATAAATTACACTATGACATAATATGAAAGTCAAGAACAGAATTATATGGACGTTGTCAGTGAGTTGAAGCCAGGAGTTTCAGGGTATTTAATGCCTTCAGCAATTTTAAGAATTCAACTGGGTTTTGTACTAGTTGATGGTGAAGCAAATGTCTGATTATTAGTAAAATATTGGAGGCATCGAAAATATCGGAGGCACTCATAACCTGGGAAGTGCCATTTCAGCAGTGAGGTGTTCTTACCACACTCACAAATATTATCCCGCTGCTGTCAAACAGTACTGGCCTTCTATCATGTTACAAGAACAAGATTTGTTCTAGTTGTGGTTAGTCTCTTTGAGAGAGGTTTCTAAAATGGTTGAATCAAAATTCTCCTTTGAGGAGACTGCTATTTTAATGCCTTGAAAAAATTCTTTGCTCATAGTTAAGGCTTCAGTGAGGATTTGGTTTGGCAGGTAGTATATTTGTGTTCACTTTTCTGGTAATGTTTTTTATATGTTAAAAATAGAGGTGTGTTTCATATGGGCTGAAGCACTTCAGTTTTCAGGGCAATGAACCAATTGATATAGCAGCCAGGGAATCTCTGAGACAAGTCTTAACTGTGATTATGCTGTACATGAAAGGATTTTGTGGAACTGATCCTATGAAAAATTATGAATAATTAAAAAAAGGATTTGATTTGGTTTCAAATCAAAATTATAATAAGCTAGCTTACATGCACAGCGAACAAGAGAGACAGCTAGCTGCACACAGTCAAAATTATACACCTCTTGTGCAAAGGAAGCTTTAACAGAGAGCTAGATGGAAGGAAGTATTCAGTACAGATAGTCTTTGAAAAGTAACTTCAAATTTTTAACAAAATTTTTTGCTATTAAAGTAGAAATCAGTTTTATTTGAGTTCCAGTTTTGAAAACATTTCTACTTTGTATGCTTCACTTTAGAAATTAAATTAAGAAGGAACAGAAAAGGTTCACCCACAGGAACAGAATCCAAGATCAGTCTAGAGAAATTCAAATAACAGATACCTGGGTGATGTGATCACTGACTTCATACTTCCTCTTGGCCTCCTTCATTCCTTACCACTTGTTTCTCTTGGGCCTTTATTTTTGGGGGTGGAGCATATTGCTTAATTCCTGTAAACCCGTCACCTGTTTAGTTCTCAATTTCCACATCAGCAAACCAAAACTGTTCCAAACCATTCCATTACAGAATTTATGACTAAGGATTCCACCTTAAGTACATACCTTTCTAGCCTATTCCATTCAAGAGTTTATTTGATTTCAGTATGAGTAAGGGAAGGCATTTCAGTAAACTAGATTAAGACTTTTCTACATTTTTTTAGACCACTTGGGAATAAAAAAAATATTTTTATTGTTCCTAAAGTAAAGAAATGGTCTGAAGGGAGAGTATGAAGGACAACATCACTGTCCTCCTACCCCACAGCCTACAAGGGCAGGAAAGTCCAGTCTGTACCTGTTACACGGCAGGTGACTTAAAAGTTACTTCTGACCTGAGGCTGAGAAGTAACTTCTTCCCATTCCATTCAGGGGCAAAAGGGATGGCAGTGCAATTTGCCAAATATTTACACCTCTTTGATCCAATTTTTGACAATAAAGTTCCAGTGAGCAATAATATATTGCTTTATGTGCTGTCCAACGATTGCAGTGCAGTATCGGGCCATGCGATTTACAATTCCAGCATCATCAGATGTTATTGTGAATTGTGCTGTGTTATTTTGTATCTTTGTGCTTCTCTGTTTCCTGAGAAAGTAGCTTTTCAGGTCCTGAAGGCTGAATATCATTGATACAGATAATTGGATTTCAAGATCCAGAATCTCAGCACAAGATATTTAATGAGTTTACATGCAGATAAATTCCCCAGAAGAAATGCTGCTTTTGAGGAAACTCCCCAAGTTTCACTTCTCTCTCAGGCCCAGCTTTGTCTCTTGATTATTCATTTTAGCGAATTTAACATGCAGCCCATTTCAGATAAACAGCCCTTTTTAATAAACAATACAAACTCTTATTAATATGCAGATCACACTCCTCCACTCTGTCACAAAGAAAAACACCATTTTACTTTCTCTGCTTTTTTTCTTTGGATTCACATAAGCACCAAGGCAATCAGCAACAGGACATCAGCATAACTTTACTGATGAGCCAGTGTAGTCTAGTGACATTTAGGCAGCAAGCGCTATGGGTTCCAGCTGCCCAAGCAGGGATTTCTGGACAGTCATGGATGATAGCTGTGGATGAACAAACCACCACACTTCCCACCGAGCTAGTCCTCTGCTGGGATTCCTTCCTCCATTCACCAGTACTGGCGTCTCTCTTCTCCAATAGCTCTGCCTTTGTTTCCCTAAAATTTGTCCCCTGACCTACCTGTAGCCCATCTGTCTTTGATCTCCTGATTCTACGTGGACTTAATTTCAAGAGCCTTGTTTGCAAGATTCTTTAAGAATAAACTGCAGTTCTTGTCCATACTTACTTTTTTTTTTCCTCCTGAAAACTTGTTCAGTAACAGCATTTGCTTTAGACACTAAGTGCATCCCTGCCAATTAATTAAACCTTGCCATGTAAGTGATGCCACGTGTCACTAATCATTTTAGGTCATGCTCAAAGACTGAAATTGTGGTTTAAAGCAGGTAAAGTTCTGTTTAAAATCACTTTATTTTTAAGACGAGGAAGACCATTGTACCTGATGTTGACCTCTGGGGAAATAAACAAATTGATGTCTGCTGGCCAAGGACCGTTACATACTTTCTCTAGCTTAGTGTGCATAAATGAAAGTTATTCACTAAGATCCATAAATCTGCCTTCTCATATGGGACATTAATGAATGCAATCACATATTATTTAAATTAATATCTTTATAAATACTTCATTCATTCTATGCATCACAAGATAATGGTGAATTAGCAGTTTCTAAACTAAAATAGGATAGGAGAAAAGAGATTTATGAATTGAAATCAGTTAAATGCTTTCTCTGCTAGCTAGTTCTGATTCCATGCTGTTCAATCAATTCAGAGTATTACTAGCATTTTTCTCAAGAGTGCAATATATGACAACTGCCAAGCTTTGCTTTGGTGATTACTAAAAGGACAGATACTGGTGTGAACCACATTTCAGCGCTGCAGGAATATAAAAAATGAATTGTTAGAAATGGTCCAGGAGGAATGGATAGCAATAAGACATCAATGTCATCTGTAAACTGATTTGTGATGAATTTTTAGAGGGCTTAATAATATGATGTTTTGATTTAGAGTGGCTTTAGGAAGTCAAAAGTCTGATGCAAACATCAAAAACTTTAATGAATAAAAAATGAGATATAGTATTGCTGCTTAAATAATTGTTTAACATTTCTAATATTTCTACACTATTGCATGTTCTTAGATGTATTAGTAAATGAACATAATATAAAACAAGCAGGTTAAAGTAACTGGTTTATTCCTCCTCATCATTGACTATTTAGAACAGGAAAAAAATGCTATTATTTCAGAGGTACTTGTAAAATTTGCTGTTGTTAGACCATATATAGAGAAAACATATATTCAGGGTCTGGACCTGTCTCTATATTGGGACTTCTGTTTCCTTATCACTTCAGCAATCCTTTCTTGTGATTGAATCAGTTTGGAATATGTGGAGATTCAGTTGTGCATCTTGGTGTGTTCTAAATTTCCAGTTGTCTCTGACAGCGGAGCACCACTGAAATCGCAAAAGAGTCCTGAACGGGTACAAAAATGCATTTCTACAGCTTCTTCATGGTATCAAGGGTTTGTTGCTCCAGTGTAACTATTCTGCTTGACATTTAATCTCGTCTAGTGTCGTAAAACAAGCTCACTTGTCTGCCATGGGAAACTTCCTAGGAGATCCTAGATTTGGCAAGAAGTGATTCAGCAGGCTTACTCCAACGAGCTATATTGTCCCTGTTTTAGAGCTCAGGATATGCGCTCGTTTTGGCAGCAGTGCCTTTCAAATTATATGTTAAACTGTATCTCAGCTTCATTTGTGTAATAATTAAAAGCAATCCATGGTGCCCTTGCAAAGGTGGGTGTGCTAGCCCTGGAAATACCTTCGAAGGGATGTTATCTGAAACATCAAGGGGCTCTGCTGTTATGGTGGCAGGGGAGTACATTGCGTAATAAACAGCACTTTTAACAGTGTGTTGACTGTGGTTTTGGTTCTTCACCATTTGAAGTTGGTGGCAAGACTGACTGTTAGCTGATCAGCCTTTATATCCTGCATCCATCAAGCACATATTTATAGCCAAGCTATTTTTCCTGAAAATGATTTACAAATTGCTCTGGAATTCTGTAACAGAGTGTACGTTAGGAAACCAGTTTATACATGGACAGAGGAGACTTTATAATGTATGTTAGGTGCCTGCTGCCCATCTAGGCAGGAGATATATTTTGGCTGAAGATCTACTTGTGGGAGAAAGGTACTACGCCAGCTTTCCGAACAGTTCTGCAGACAGCAGGCACAGTGATTGCTCCTGGCCTGCTGGTGGCAGCTGTGAAGTCAGAGCTGGAGGAGACCCAGTTCCTGATAAACTGGAATCGGACACATCCATTAAGGAACCTGAGGAAAAGGTTCTCTTCCTATTTTTTTACATAACTCCCACTTTCACCCAAAATGGTTAAAGCTATGGACTGGAGACTAGTTTGTCGTTGGGTTACAGCAGCCCCAAATAAGTGAAAACAATCAGGAAATAAACTAAGATCCGCATTGACTTATCATCAGTTCATTCATGTAAAAGTTAAGAAAGTTAAGCTCAGGTAACCCTGTTTTGTGGCTGGACCGTTCAGCACAAAATAATTGCAAGTCTGGTGCTTGTGAAGCTTTTTTTTGGTTTTGTGTCTCCAGCACGACAGATAACAGTTCTCTTAGTCACATGTCCCTGTATTGTTTTACACTGAATATAATCAAGAAATCACCATATATTTGGCAGGGATTTCTGCCTGTCTTGGCAGCTGGAGTAGGTACTTTATAATAGACACATGTCAATTCTGCTGTAAGCTGGAAAAGACAGAGATAAATAACACTGCTGCCAGGGTGAACCACAAATTGCTGTGGCAGTCAGATGCGCCATTCAGAATTTTGAGTAGCGGTTGGTGTTAGAGAGAAGTGCAAGTTCATTGTTTTTCCTCCTGGTACTGTTTATTGCTGATTGTTGAAGATTGAAGCAGGCACAGTTTGCTTATAGATAGCAGAATTAAACTATGTATTTTAGGATTAGATGCTAGAAAGAAGCTTAAGGGAAAAAAACTGAAGCAGTGGTCAATGAACTGTATCTAATAATCAAAAACAAATCTGTGGATCAGCAGCTCCTCATCAAACTGGGATCTGGATGCTAAAGCAGTGGGGATATTTAAGCTGTGTGTCATTCAACAGGCTGAGGAAAACCATCAGTAGATGATTCTGGAGCAGAGGAGGAAAATGTACATAAATTGGGGGTAAGAAACTGTTCTTAATGTAGGGGACAGTGTATATTACAGGGGGTTGCAGGCCTTGCAAAAAAATTGGAAAGAGAACATAATCCTTTTGCATGTAGCCTTTTTATATTTGGGATATGTTGTTCCTGTATAGGAAGTGACGGAAAATCATAGCTCACAGTAGTATTGCTTAGATGTGAGGTAGCCCTCTGTGTCACTTAGGTAAGTGTTTGAATCTGTAACTATTGTTTGGTTTATGTAATTTTCAACTGAAAGCAATTATAACGGAACGGTTTTACCTCCAGTTCCTGTATCAAGTTATTGTTTGTGTCCCTGAACAAGAAACAGACCCAAACTATCAATGTAGGTCTGACAATGGAAATTTTAGCTTTTAAACTGAAAAAACGGAAGTTAAACTTGATTACCAAAAATCTTTGGGGAGTCTGTTTTAACTGGCAAATGTGAAGAAGGTGATTAAAATAAAGAAACATTTCTGTTTGTAAACTTGCATAGAAGAATAGAAAAAAAAAGTAGAATCTTAATACATCAGTAGAACATGCTAAATACATAAACAGTCCTATTTCCATAGACCTTCTGTAGGATCCAGTTCATCTTTCCCATCCCAATTTAGAACATTTGTCTTACAGGAAAAGTAAGTTTGTTTGTATGTATGCCTTTGTGTGCATGTGTATGAGACCTGTAGCTTACCTCCTTTTTCTAAAGCTGTATGCAATCATTCAGCCTTTCAGCAGTCAAATAAAGGTGAATGAACACATAAGGTTCCTTTTGCAGTCTATTTTCCAGTATTTTTCAGAATCCGAAAACTCACTGTAAGACATTTGATTAAAGCATCAGTCTGAAGAAACAGCATCATTTGTAAGAAAAGTCAATAAATTGTTGATTTTTTGAATTTATGTTTTGTCTCCATTGCATCAGCTCCAGCTCTGAATAATGCTGTGAATAGGTAGAGGGATGGCTTCAGTAAAGTTATCTTGAACTTAAGTCTGTATAACTTGCATCACAGCTTAAAAGCATCAGAAGGAAGTTCATATGGGTGCTGATATACCCCGAGGGGATTGTTTCACAAGGCAGTTGGAGCATCTGATGTGACTATTAAAAGATAATTCTGTTTTTTCAAGAAAGATGAATCTTTATTTCAGTGTTATGAATTCACAAGGTCTGGCTACCTCAAAGCTGCTTTTGGGATCAAGGTGAAAAAGTACATCATACAAATATAAGCAGTGCTAATCTCTAACCTGTGACATACTGCTCAGAAAAAAATAATGTGCTGCATACTGCACTCTTATTTATTTTAACAACTCAGTGCCACCTGTCTCAGGGAAGCTATTCAGCAGAAGAGGACATTGCATAGAATACACTAATTTATATGGCATGTTGCCACATAGATACATTTGAAGTATGTATTGGGGATGAGGAGGAAGGGGAAGGAGAAGAGCAGGCAAGGGTTAATAAGGACAAATTCTGTTTCTTTACTTTCTTTGAATGTGTAGTAAAAAGGAATGGACATACCTGTTACTCCCATATCCTCTCTTGTATACCCCAGCCAACAGCTGGAGGCAGCATATCAACATCATAATTTGCTACTGATAGTATTAAATCCCTATACTTGCATTCGGCAGTCCTCTGTTCCCTGCCATACAATCAGTGCATAGAAAATATATCGTAGGCAGGACTTTAAATCACAGCATCTTCCCGGGCTATGCCAAGGGCCGCACAGCTGTGCTGAACTGGCACTCGAAAGCTCCTTTGAAGATACTTTGCCTTAACTAAGTATTTCGTCTAGTCCTATTTCATCTAGGACTGTTTAAGACCTCTACCCAAAATAGTGTTCAAATGTACTGTGCAAAGAAGCCTTTCGGGGGGGGGGAGGGGAAGGTTAGAATGTGAATTATTTTTAATCACACAAATGTACTTTTGATATTATCACAGCCCTTCCAAATAAACATATTTTTGTGCTTAGTTTTATAAAGCATATTATTTATATGATGGACATTAATAGCTACGTTTGAGTGACTTAAGCTTTTGATGCAGATATACATTCATGATCTTTTCTTTCAGTGTGTTACTAAGAGCGGGAAGCTGCCATGGTTTCAGTAGCCTGAAGATGGATTGGGATGTAACTCCCTGTTTGACACATATGGGGCTATTTACTAGGTATTGCTCAATTAGAAGCACAGAAACACTATTAAACAGGTCCCTGGTTTGCCCAGGGACAGATCTGAACACTGGAGAGACAGACTCTTCACCCAGAACCTCACTGCCAAGGTGGATTTGGCATGGAGAGAAAGCAGTGATACTGGAGAGATTCTCAGAGTCATTAACTACCCAACAGTAAATCCATGCTTCTCAATCTCAAGTTCAGGCTTAAAACTTTGGCGCTTTATCTTGTCTGTTTGAAATCCTCTCAATACAAGTAAGCCACTGCCTACCCATGACCAGATGGATGTTGTATCTAGGCTTTTTATAGTGCTTCTACCATACTCCTTTTATATTATATATTTACAGAAGGATATTGTTTGGAAGCACAGGGATGTATGCCAGCACCTATGATCAAATTGCAGATGGAATTGTGCTCTATTGTGCAAAGTTTTGTGCCATCTACTTTCCATTTGTCATCACCCAAATGTCCTCAGTCCTTGAGGCAGCTACATATTGGTCATAAATGATTTTTGTATCTTGTGTGACCTTTTGGGAGGTCTCTTTGTGACAAGTCTTCTGTTAACACAAAGTCTTCCATAAACAGAAGAAATAACGCAGCCTGGTTTCCTACAGAACCTCCTTTTAGCTTCTTCACAGCCTCTGTCCCCCATTATCACTTCTCCACTACTCCACAGATCCCCTCCATTAGAAGGCAAAGGCAGAAAAGGCTGTGGCCATTTCCAAGTTCCTTTGTGCCAGCCAGCCTGCAAATGCACCTGCTGATTGCCCAGTTGACTGCTGCTAACAGCAGTCTATAATACCTGAGTTTTACCTGCCTGTTCCTCAGCACTAAATTGGTTTGGTCCTTTCTTCTACCCATTTTTCACAAAACACTGAGATATCTTCTTTGTCAAATTGGATAAAGCTGTCCAACAGATACTGAAGTTAGTGCTGGAAAAGTAGGAAACAGGTCAACAACCAGTTTGTTACGATTATAATGAATTATTTGCAGTGTCTTTTGTCATAGGCATCTTATTGCAAGCAGTGTGTGTCTGTGAAGGCAGGAGCTATCGAAGCCAAGGACTTACGTAACAAACAGGGAATTTCACAGGTAGATGTATATTAAAGAAAGAAATTGCATGTCTGTAGATTGCCACTGGTAACATCACCATTTTGCATGTCAGTGTTTGGCTGCTATTTTCTCCAGCAAAAATGTGTCGTTTTCAATATCTTTCAGGGAGTACAGCACTGAGAATTCAATATCATAAGCAAAATAAAGTTAATAAACTAGTAAGAGTGTAACATCACTTGGATAAAAATCTCAGCAATGTACCCAAGGAGTTTTCATTCTTTTAGAAAAGCTTCATTTAGAAGATCCAGCAGCATTTGAACAGAAGTGGTATGCTGTTTTCTTACTATTGTGATAAATTCAAGTTAGGGAGCTAAGGATCACAGAGCCTTCTGTGGACCATTGCAAACTGCAATGCAAGGACACATCTAAGAACTGTTACACTTATAGTGAGCAGGGTCACAGCTAAAATCCTCTTACAGCTGTGTGGTAAGTCTCCCAGGCCAAACGTGCACTACAAGAGAATCTGCTCAAAAGTAGCAAAGCTAGCTCAGAGAAGAACAAGCAGAGGTATCAGCTTAAATTATGAAAACGGGGTATCTGAGTTGGCACTGCACCGCTGGTCTGGAGCTCAAATAGCCATGGCGGGCATCTCTGCGTTCATCTCCGTGGTTTGGGGGAAACTTCTGCCTAAACACCTCCGGATGTTTGAATGGACTGATATTTTTCCAAATGTCAAGTTCTTTAAATGCTGTTTGAAGTTGAAGGTTTACTTAGTTCCCCTTAGAATATCACTGCAAATATCACCAAGATGTTTATATGTGTCCAGCTGCTTTATCACCTCCTGTTCCTACTCTCCCAAAACAGTGCAACAGAAGAGGAGTAACTAGTTAGCAGGAAGAAGTCTTAGACCAGTTTCATGATGAATGATCACCCCTGCAAGTGAAGGCATAGTATCCTCATGAAAAGACCAATCCTTCATTCTCATGTTGTATGTATTGCTGCCTGGACTGCTAACAATTACCTCTCATCTCCTACAAATTAAGCAAAAATATAAAATCAGAAACACAGCTGTGAATATATTCTTTACCACAAACTCCAAAATACTTTTGTTCATTGATGGCTGTGCTAATGAAAACCTCCTTAAGGCACTAGACAAGAACCCAGAAATCATCACGAGTCAGGGAGTATTTCACTTGCATCTCCATCATTCTTTGGGTAAAAACCTGTTTTATCTCCAGATCTCTGATAATGCTGTTAATAATGAGGTATTCTCAATCCAGTCTCTTTCCTCAGCTAGTTCTGGGCTCTCTGATTATCTCATTGAAAGGATTAAGTATTATTTTGGCCAATGGATTTTGCTCATATCCTCTCTTCCACTTAGACTTGTCTTTTCCTGAAAGCCCTTTAGCTGTAAAACCACATATCCGTTTCAATATCTAAAATCCTTTGTCTAGTACTGTTTGTCCTGTTTTAGTGCACCATTGTGCCCTGCATAACTAATCATATGAGTAAAGGGATGTGCAGTGAACTATATATTACAGAGATTCCTAAAAAGAAGAACTACTGGGAGGAGCAAAATGCATGCCAGCGCTTTAACTTTTCTTCCTGCCTCTGCCAGATACCATCTGTTATCTTTAGAAGGTTTGGGACTACCGTTTTCCTGTGAGCAGCATAGCGGTGATTACTGGAAAGAGAGAGCTGTGCTGTTGAGCTGTACGCCGGTGCTGCATGGTGTGGAAGTATGCAGCAGCCTTTAACTGAACACTGCACTCATAAATTAGGAACAATATTACAGCATCTGGTGTATGTAATGGGAGAATAAAACAGCTGTGCTAGATGAAATATTGAGTATGTCAAATTATTACAACAAACTTTATAAATATTACTGTTAGTCTGACTGCAGTCATTTTTAATAGTGTGAGAAGACAGAAAGAGAGAGGAGTTCTGCACATCAAATGTTACGAAAAAAAATTATACTACTGTAGAGAGCACGAGGACAAGCACCCAATTAGAGCAGAGAGAAACTGGCTGCAAACAAGAAGGAAACTGGAACAGCAATTCCAGAATGAGAAGGATAGTTCTCATCTCAAGATCTGCCATTGTAGAAGGAGTCTAAAAAGCATTAGAGAGATGAATTTTTGTAATTTTTTGCAAAATGAAAGTTACATTTCATTAGCTTTTTATGGCATTTTGAGCCCAATCAATAAGCTTTACTACCTGCATCCTCTATTGGCTCATTGAAGCTAACTGGGCTATCAGCTTTCTGTCTTGATGCACTATAGATGGGCAATCACGCTTTATTGAATGATTAAACGGAAACCTTTGGTGATACTGGATTCTTCAATGAGATATGTAATTGTTCCCAGCTTATGCAACTTTTATTGAATTATTATTGAAAACATGATTTCATGCTTGGTTAAGTGGTAAATTTAATTCATTCGCTAGCAAGATACGTTAACAAATATGACATTACCAGTATTACTTCTAAGAAAGGAGAGGAAGTTCTGTGTAGCTAGCCAACAAGTATAAATTAGCTCAGCACTTGTTGGTTAGCTTTTCAACATTTACTGCTGATGGAGTTTAAAGTGCAGGAAAAAAACTTTTCCGTCTAAAGTAGGCCAGTTGGGACTGAAATTTGTCCCTTGGTTGTAGTATATAAGTTGAGTCTATGGGTACATTACAATCCCAGTCCATTTTGGTAAAATGGAATTGCCACTGGTCCTGCTTTTTGGTGGCTTCAAGACACAGATGACTCATTGAATGGGCAAAGTATTTGTGGCTGCTTACAGGATTTCATTAACCACAACTAAAAATTTAGCATCTTCCTTCATGTAGTTGTGTGTGTGTCTGTGCAATACTTTCACAAAGGCACAGGAAAAAGGTAAGAACTATCCTTCAACTGAAGCCAGTGAGACATGTCTGTACATGGACTACATGCAAGGTTCACCCTCTTTTCCTTTTCAACATAAAATCCATGAAGCCATGGATTGCTTTATGCAGGACTGACAGAAGTGCCGCTTGGAGCTGGAAATTGGACTAGAAACCTCCAGAAAGCTCTGTCAACCAACATTGCTTTGAGCCTGTCTGTTGAACAGATCCTGGCTGCTTTAATCCTAACGTCTCTCCTGAAACATTAACTAGTATTTCTCAGCTTTAACACAGGCATCTAAGAATAGCCTGAGGAAATGCCTGCTTTTCTTGGTAAGGGAAACCTAGCTTTTAGATGCCTGCAGTTTAATGAAATTAATTTTCCCCCTTATTTCTTGAATATAAAGCAGTGTAGACTGTCTTTGACACCTCAAGAGTAAATGCATTGTAAATTAAAGGTAACTAGAGAAATTTTCAGCGGATTTGATGAGATGAAAGGGCAAAGCACTCACTGGCAATGCATTTTTTTCATAATAGATTGGAATTTATGGAAACCCTTACTGACTTTGCAATTACACCAGTTATTTAGCATCTGCAACACTACTTCAAATGTCATCATTTTTAGCTTACTAATTCAACTTATCATCTTATAAGCACAGTAAAATTGCATCGAATATACTTAAAATAATTTTTTCTTAAAAAAAACAAGATTATTTAATTATTTTTGCAACTTTTCACAACATAAACATCTATTACAAGGTTTATGGCTTTGACTCTTACTGGCTGAGCTAGCAGTATTTAATTTTAAAGTCCAACTCACTTCATGTAGGTCAAGAACCAGCATTGAACACTGATATTTATGCTGCATCCCTAAAAGTCAGTAACACATTGAAATGATTAGGTCTTTTATCTCATAATTGTTCAAATTATGTTTTCTCAAGGAGCCCTACCTACCTACAAAATGTTGCATCATTTTTCTACAAAGAATCTGTGGTGATATTTTTACTTGAAATAGCAAGATTTTGTCCTTTTGCTTTCTCTCTACCTGAATTCCTGAACCATCACCAACTCTACAGAAGCCAGTAGGATTTTTATTCTGGCCTGTTGGTGTTTGCAAGCAAGTTTTAATTCAGAACTTTTGGAGTCTTTTTTGTATGGGTTTGAGTTTCTTCATGACCTTTTGAATTTGAGCATCCAACACACCTCATTGGCCTAAATGTTAATCTTTTTTTCATTAACTAAATTTTACTTGATTTACTTTAACATAGAATCCCATTGCATTCAATGGAATTGTTTTTGGCAATCAAAGGAAGCTACATGGAAGGGGAGAGCAAGCAATATTTGGTTCTAGCTGAGGAATGAGTGGGTACTTTAAGTAGTATAAATACTGTGAGGGAGTGAAAAAAAACAATTTTGCCAAACACATTTTGAAATAGAAAATAGCTTAATGTGTAAAAAAAGAGTGTAATGCGGTGAAACTATGGCTTTTAACTATTGCATCTGTGTTGCTACAGTGAACTCACTGAGTGTGGGCTTGAAAAATCACTGGAAGTTAAAAAATTATTACTGAGTTGAATACAGTAATTTAATGAATCAGGGCAAAAAAACCCTGAGAAACACACAAAATGTAACAAAAGCCTGGTTAAAAATAAGATGAAAGTTAGAATTTTCCTGGCAAGGAAAAGTCACTTAACAGCCAAAGTTCTAAATAAAAGGAAAATAAAATTTTTAAAAAACACACAAGGGAGTAGTAAATTCATAATTTCTACTGAGTAAGCATTGGCAATCTCCTTGTGAATAGCTGTAAACTGCATTCTGTGTGGAAATCTTTCAGGACATTAAAGACAAGGAAAGGTATTTGGCCCAATGCTTTTGCCTCCAATATACAATTTATGTCAGCTTTATCTTTCCATTTTTTCATACACTGAGTTTTTTTTCCATCTTTCCTACAAAAAATGGCCACTCAGAATTCCGGAATTCTAGTGAGACTAGAGGTTTTTTGAAAGAGAGAGGTGTGTCACTGTCATTGCTTTGTCTGATGTTATGCTGGCACCATTTTGTGTCTTTGTTATCAAACTTGATAGCGACACAGTTGCTGCATGCCTTGATATTATTATGTTCTTAACCAAAGTAAAAATACCTGCAAAAAAACTTTATAAAGATATCTGAATTCAATTCAACCATGTTTCTATCTCTGCCTGTTGCAGAAGGCAAAAACTACTCTTTAATATTAAAAAGCCTTTGATTAATTGTTCCTGGTCTTGATAATCTTTTAGAAAAGGTTCTTTACAAGCGTATGTAGTCCTTCTCTATTGATAGAGGAGGTGCTTTATGTAATACCACATTTTCTCATTTAAATACTTTCTCAAAGTTCTGCTTTTTTTATTAGGTTTGCAGCAGTTTTAAAGCACCTTAGCTGAAGCCTTCAGAAGTAAAGTACACACAAATGCCCTTTATTAGCCTTTCTGGCTTTGTCTATCATGATCCCTCATAATTTTCTTTGAATGCATACATCTTTCTTTGCTAGTTGCACACGAGATTGCCAGCGTGGCTCTCAACAGACAAGGGTGCATTTTAAAGGATAAGCAGAGTGCCTGTGAAATCATTGCACTTGCATTACTATAGCTTATCTTTCTACTTTCATGGTCCGTAGTCCTCATATGGATTTATTTCATCTGTGCTTGCACAAGCTTTGGTAGTGCCTTGTACCCTTGCATCGTTTGGCCTGCTTAGGCTCCCCATAAAGCCTTACACTTAAAGGATAATGTTCATGATGGGGGAAGTATACAAGGCAATAAACGGCTTTCGCAGGTGATTAAACACACTGAAGCAAAGCTGAGGCATTTGAAAACCCCAAAAGCTGTTTATTGTAAGCACGGCAACGCGTCACAAAGAGAAGCTGTGCTCAACAAGCCACAACATTAAATAAAACCTTTTCTTTGCCGTGTCTTGCAAGGACCGGGAAGTTTTGTAGCGCTGCCTTCATTTCACCAAATAGATCTTTCCTTCTCATTTTTAATAGCGTGGGTGGCTTTCGTTGTGTCACATACGGTATAGCAGGAGATAGTTCCAGTGTAATTGCTTGGGATAAAAGCAGCAAAATGTCTTTCTTTAAATCACTGTGGAGGTTCTTGATGATAGTCCTTTCCTCCTCTCCCCACCCCACGAGAGGCCCCCTTTATTCCCCACTCCTTTTTTTTTTGCTCTTGCTACTACTCTCTTTGTCTGCATTTCATGATTTGGTTTATGGTTGGATTTTTTTCTTTTCAGTGGTACCTTCACCTCTACTTTCCTCAGCACTTCAAAGTTTTCCTAACAAGAATGCGGAGGCTGAAACATTTAGCCACTTTAAGGAGCAGGTTAGAAGGAGGAGTATTGTGAGTCACAACATTTTTAATGCTAGGGAATCTCTGTTACACAAATAGTACTGCTTTTGTAATGATGAGTTATCTCAAACTGAACAGCCTTTTTTAGCAATTATAATTTACTAAACCACATGATCATCGAGAGTATTTTCTTTAAAATGTGATGTGTCTCTTTTTTTTTTTTATTCCAAAGGAGGGCCCTTTGATAAACTCGTGCCGATTTCTGTGGGGCTTCCTATCAAATGCAGTGAATAAAACTGCACTTGCGATTTTTCGGCCTCAACTTACTGGCACATGTAACAGTAGTTAGATATCACCATGGCTATTTGTGGAAGTTAGACGCTTAAGTGATACTATAGTTAACTGCCGGCACAAAAAGTATGACAGAAAAATAGGTCATAGGTTGATAACCGTCACAGAAGACTGTAGTTTTCTATGAATATGAATAGAAGGAAAGAGTATTTAATATTTTGCAGTGGTTCACAAAGACAATATTTTTGATGTTTATTGCTGAGAATTACAGAATAGTCTTTCTCATTTATAAATTAGATCTTGAGCAGCGTCTTCTATGAAAGGAAAATCTGAGAGGAATAATAGAAGTTTAGTAACCAGCTTAGATCGAAGCTATATGCTGTAAAACAGAATTCATCAGATGAAGTGATAGTCAGGAAAAAAATCTGGTTAGCAATTCCAAGTAGTAGTTGACTGAGGGTTTTTTTTCATCTTTGTGTCCTTTAATCATTTCTACAAGAGCAATGTGGTTTAGGGAAACTAATATTTACTCATTTATGCATACAAAAACATTCCAATAGTGTTGTAAAAAAAAGCCATGTGTACATTACATTCTTGTCTCAGATAAATATAAATCCAGTATAATTCTGGATTTGCACCAGTATTACTGAAACACAAATCTATCCTTGAACATCTTTATCCATTGTGCCCTGTTAAGTTTATCTAGGCCAAATCCCGAATCACTAAAATTATGGCTAAATAGGGAGAGGTGGCATTCCTTAGCCTCACCGAGAGCCAGCGGGCACATCCGCATTATGGCAGCCCCTTGGGGAGTTTGTCAGAACTGCGTGCAGATGGATACACTTCTGCGATGACTCCTGGAGATGGCAAACTCAGAGCAGACACTGGTATCATAAGGAAGGACCCACACAGGAGGAATGTGTTTCATCTACAGTCACTGGAATACATTCAAAGGTAACGGCTTATCCACGGATTGCGCTGTACCATTTTGGGAAAACATGCGCATGCTGTGCCTGTGCAGGGCAGGAAAGATGAAGTGCAGAAAGATATGTCAGCCCCTGAATGTGAAAAAATGCAACCGACAGTGTTTGCATGGATTTTCCGGGAAGACAGGTGTCATCCGAAGATGTGCTAAGGATTTCAACTGTCGCATTTGGAACAGGAATTAAGGCTAATGATAGTAAACATACTGACTTTCTTCTAGAAATCTCATTTCCCTCTAAAAGGAACATGAGTTGTTTGTTCCCATTTCAGGTTAGGAAAGAAGCTCTCTCAGACTGATTTGGATGGTTTCTCACAGAGGTTAATCCTCAAATTCCGTTCTCCATTGAGTGTTGTCTTGTCAATCTCTATAATGAATATGAAGTAAAGATACTCAGGTAGCTTTTCACATTTATTGTGTACTTTCAAATACACTCACAATAATGCAGAGAACTGGTTTGAAGGAAATAGAATAGGATGCTTATATTTTGTAATTTTTAAGTTGTTTTGAGTTAACCAAGACTGGTTTTGTAAATGAATTTTCTCTTTTTTGCCAAAGATGTAACATTTTTCACGCATGAATTTGACTAGCAGATTATATATAACTAAAAGAATGCTTTCCTGATGAGTAGTCAGAAAAGCCAGATGCTTTTAGTGGGAGTTTTTTGGTTGAAATAGATTTGGTTGGGCTTTTTCCCCCTATTGCACTTTCCATCAAAATGTTTGTTGCTCATTTTAATTAAAAACATGAATTTGATTATCTTCTGCACTATAGGGATAAATATCATGGTAAAGAATGTTTCAAGAGAAATAAAGCTATTCCACTAAAACTTGTTTTCTGAAACAAAAAGCCATTTCCATTACCGAATTTTCAGCAGAAACTTTGTAAGGGTTCTGGGACTATATGTTTAACGTAGTTACATACCTAATGAAGATTTACAAATATTCTGAACCCCATTTTCATCAACAGAACTTAGTGCCAGCATGAGTCTATGTCTTTCAAAATCACTTCAAGTGTCTATTTGCATCTTGAGGACTGAATTAGTTTTAAAACTCTGATCCTTAGACTTCTGTGAAGTAATTGATCACTTAAGGCAGTGTTGTCCTCCACTAGATTAAATAGACTTCTAATATTGTGTCTTCATCTGAATATATTTTCACTTCAGCCACAGTTAATATGAAATATACTGCATTTTGTATTTGCTGCATGAAAGGAAGATTGATTTATTTCAGGTATTTTATAGACTATTTTATTATTCACATCAAGATCTCATCTATTCCCTCCACATTCATATTTTATAGCACTTTAACTGATTGATTTGATTTGACCCAACACTTTGATGGCACCTTTGCCATGGAGGCTGCACACATATAACACAAATCATTTACATGATTCATTTCAAAACTATTTACCTTACCCTTGGGTTATTTTGTGAACTTTTGGCCTTTTGGTTCTGACCAGATTAACCAGGCAAATGCAGGTAAAACACAAGTCCCTAGTCCCCAGGAGTAAATGCCTTATTCAGTAACTGACATCATCGTATTTACTGTGCTGCACAATACAATTGTATTCATACCAACACAGCAAAGACTTCAGACTTCAGGCCTGAATTTGTCTAATTTCCAAAGCACCTCTTGGTGCTTGTTTTTCTCTGTCTGGACTGCTAGGAGCAAATCAGGTCTGGCATAAATGGCCTCATCCCCACTGAATTCAAATGAGCAATATTGGAGCTCACCCATGTCTGAATTTGCCCATTTTGTGACACAGAAAGGCAAGGTAAGTTTTTATTCCCAAAGGCTCGGTGGTTTATCTGCAGTGTTGGAGGTAACTGGTGGTATGCCTGGATATCTGCTCCTACAAGCAGACATTCTGCATTATCCTTCCTTGATATGAAACAATTTAGAAGTCTACTGTGCTTCAAACATGCACTGCTCATTTAGAAACCCTTAATAAACTACTCAGAAATGGAGCCTAGATATAAATTCTTAAAAAAAAAGTGTTTAAATTATTTTTTGAAAAACAGCAAAGTAAGTCTGAGTATATTTTATAATTTCTTTCCCCTCATCTGTTTTATTTTCTTTTCTCCATACTCCTGCATCTCACAAATGAAGAGAGTTTTGTCTCACCTGGGTGTTATCAGAGGATTTGATCCTTCTGACAATAAACTTTCTTCTGCTTTTCACAGTTGTGAATGTTTCTTTTATTGGAATTATGGCTCATTCAGAACTTTCTCCAACTAAATTTACACAAGAATAATCCAGCGTTTGTGGTTGCTCTCATACATACACTTTGTGTGTGCTATTTCCAATAGAAATGCAAACCTCTACCTTAGCTATATTAAACATTACTCAGTAGGCCATTGCGCAACCCGCTCTGGTGGAGGGTGTCCCTGCCCCTGGCACGGGGTTGGAGCTGGATGACCTTTAAGGTCCCTTCCAACCCAAACCGTTCCATGATAGTAATGCAGTCCCTGACACAAAACTTGCTTCATGGGGAAGTTGTGGGGCAATACGCATCAGAAGGGCAAATTCATAAGCTTTCATTGTAAAGAAGAACTCCTGTCCTGCATACATGCATAAAATCCTGTTCGCTTCAGTGAACCTGGTTAATTGCACTGTAATGCTAGTATAATATAAAAATAAGTACTAGAGGAATTCTTTAATAGAAATTACTGTAATTCTCAAAGGTGTCATAGGCTTATAACGAAAACACACGGGTAACCTTAATTTTAAGATAAAATTAATCTCTATATATTTTTATGACTTTCAAACTGTTAATTCACATACTTAGTTCTAGGTTGATTTAGTTAGTATTGATTAGGATTGTTAGTCTTTCTAGATCAGGCCTCTTTTTTTCTTTTCTTTTTTTTTTTTAATCTAAGTGCTGGTGTAAATTCTTCAGCCAAAATCTTTGCATCACAAGGATGAAAAACTGATAGTGACTGTGTTTTTTCTAGGGGTTGTCTTTCTTTATAAACCTTATTTTATGTTTAAGCTGTGACTTCACTTTAGTTTACAAACATGCTAAAACTATTTTATATCTCAGAGAAAAGTAAAATAAAGTTTCCAAATAACAGGTTATAAGTTCTCAGCCTTTTTGTAGTAGATGTGCTGAGGGTGGATAACTTATTTCTCTTTGAATGAAATGCTTTCAGCATCTGGCTTTTGCAAACAACAAAGGCCATTCTGAAATGATTGTATTTGGGCTATGACCGAAGCTATGCGGCTGTTATATTTACAGTACAGTAGATGTCAAATAACAGTCAAAGTAATTTGGGCATCACGGGAAATAATAGGAGTGATTCTAGTGCTTTCTGTGAAAACCTTCAAATTCCCATTTCATTAAAAATTCCACTCTGCAGCTGGTAGCAGAGATTACTAGGTTTCACCATCTGTGCAGATTAATGTTTCCTAAAGGAGAATGAATGCAACAGATGAGGTGGCTGGCTTTTCAGATAAAACAAAAACCCAAAGTAGAATCTCTTCCCTGACTCTTGCATCTTACACCTGTTTCCCTTTAATCACATGACTGAATTGTTTAGGACAAACAATTCCAGCTGTCCTTAAAGCTGATTAATTTTGAGATTGCAGATCACCAAGATGTTTGTGGGCTTGTAACTGTGTAGAATTAGTGACGGCAAGAGTTAGATTTTATTACCAATCGGTTGAACACCTTTAGATGTTATTCTGCTCATATCCAAGTACAATGTCTTCACCCAAACGCACACAGTGATTTAAAGGCGTCGCAGCATATGCTACAGGCTGGATTAGCAGTGACAAGCCAACATGGAGAAACTCAGTTGCTTCAAACCCACGCCCCTGTTGTTTTCAGTCTCATCTCTTTCTTTTCTACTGGCCATAACTAATCTTTCCAGGGGAGCCAGCATGTGATTCATTTAAATTGCATTTTTAATCAATGCTATGTCACTACTTATCTTACAATGTTATAATTTTCGAATTACATTAGCTTCACCGCACACCAAACACCGACATAAATTCTTGGCAGTGATCACTGTATTAGGATGAATCAGTAAAATTAATAGAGTTTCTGGGTTTGCCAGGAAATGGGATCATTAATTTGATTATTTCTTGAGGGCAAAACCAGAAAGCACAATAGGCAATTACGGTGACCTTGAAATATCCACCGTGCTTACCAAGCCAGGTATCAGTCCCTGCCTAGGTTTCCTGGTGCAGGCATGTCTTCCCCGAAATAAAAGATGTTTTGCTTTGTTCCAAAGCGTGCTGGCCAATAGAGAGACACTGGTACCTGATGCAAGGCAACTCATAGCGTGGTGGGGTCGGCAGCCTCCCGTCAAGGCGGCAGGCAGCAGAACAGGCAGGGGGACGGCCGCCTCGTACAGACACAGGTATTGCCAAAGCCTCTCTCGGTGGCTGCGGAGTTCCATATTTGTTCTTTAAAAAGACACTCACCCATGCGTAAGGAACAGCAGTGGCACAGGGTATTACCATCCATATGGATTAAACATTAAAAAAACCCAACACCCCAGAAACCAATTACTAATACAAACATGAAAGTGGATAATTAAACTCACTGGCAACATTGGTCCTTGCTCTCCCTTGCATTTTCCTTTTATTGAAACCCAGCTGTTCTTTGGCTGTTGCCAGGGGTAACCAGCAGTGACATTCAAGGTCATTGATGAAAAGCAAGCTTTTTCCCCATGAATATTTTCTACTTTCTTGGAAACTTGCATCTTAGAATAAATTCCTTCAGAACAACATATTTTGGTCATCATAGCACTTGGGGATTTTTTTTGTTGTTTAATTTCCATTCACTGCGCTTCTTTGGCCAGACTGTTACTGTTCTTCCACCTTAATTGTAACGAGTGATATCCCCAATAGCTCATTGTTCAAGTAACATCTCTGCAAAGTGCATTACAGTGTCATCAATGCTGCTCTGTCCTACTTTAAGACAGATTGGTGACATCATAGGAGCGAATTTCTAAAGGTTCTTAGAGCCACCATACTGCCGGAGGGTATGGTAAGAGGCTGAGGAACCAGCAACCCTTGGCCCGGTGTGTATATTCTACTTGAGCAGCAGCAAGTCTATTCATTCTGGTAGTTTGCAGATTTTCTTTTCCCTTTTCTATGTTGTTGCTGATTCATTTTTATATAGTTTTCTGCCAAGCAAATAGTTTATAGAGTTCATTAAAGCACTTTCAGAGGAATAAAGTCAGAGTTTCATGGGAAGATAGAGAAAAAATCCATTCTTTTAAATGGGAATTTTGTGGTGATTCATCAGGCAGTTCTACTTTATATGATTTTGAAATGGTTAGGAATATGCTGTATGGTTTAAATTGGTTTTTATTCTGCTTTTTATTTAACCTGTATTTGTCCATTGCTCATTTCACACTTTTTATGTAAATAAGCTGCCTGCTTGTGAACTAGAGAGAAATTAATATTTTCAAATATTTTTTTTACTGAGTTCCCCATGCATTTTTATTATTTTGTCAGATTTCTAAACCAGTGTTTTTCTCTAAAAAGGTACTGCTTAAGAGATGAATATTTTGGAATGGGGGAACCAAATTACAGCTTTGCTTAGGTGAGCATAACTCCTTTTGATGCAAGTGGGAGTTTCACTTGTTTGTGTGGTGTGTAATTTGGAAAAGTGCATTTTGCATCTAGTTTGACCCAGACATTCCTATAAAAAATTTGAAAATAGAGGGAACGAGCACAGCAGACATGAGAGTCTGTATTTGGTACCTACCCTGACCTGAGAGCATAAATTTCAAAGTGCTTTGCAGAAAGCAGCTTGAAGGTGAAGAGAGACCTGCCTGCGTACCTAGGAGGGAATTCTCTCTTCCAGACTCAGCACAGCTTTGTCAGAGCTGTTTGGTTGACATCTAAAAGCACTGGAAGTGGTTTAGACTGGATTATGGGAAGCGCAAATGACAGTACTTACCTATTTTACAAGCAGATTATGATGATTAAGTATTAATTGCTTGCAGTGTAGGTAGATAGATTTTAAAACTCACCAGAGGGCTTTACAGCTTTCCCGTGAAGCCTCCTCGACGGATAAATGTCAGACCCCATCTTAGCAGAACAATTGTCACCATCAAAATGTTGCCAAGTGCTGGTGTGACAGCTGACATCGCAGGCAGCATGCCTGGCTCGGAGCTGGGAACTAAAAGAGACGTAGCTGTAGAGTTATCCACGCTGAAACATCTCTGCACCGGGCTGCGTCAGCAGGGGGATGAAACCTGCACCACAGATGGAGCAGCAGGTAAGAAGGGGCTTATACACACAACCCAGCATCCCACAGCAAGAGTTTGAGATGGACAGGATTGACATACTTCATAGAAAATACTGTCATCATCTTATTTTTTGTACATGCATATTCATAGTATTCCCTAAGCGCTAGGGACTGGCAGGTGCCTATGAAGCATAGAGCCTGGGTTTTGAGAGAATGCAAAGAAATTTTTCTGAAGCCCGGAGCAGCTTTATATTACAGAAATTCAGAGTGCATAGCTTAATTGGAAGAGTGTTTGTGCTTCATTGTGGGAGTTCAAGGCTGCTCTTCTCTTTTGTTTTATCTCCCCTCCTTTCTTCACTTCACAGTCTAAATACCTGCAGTGGATTTCGAGTTAATTTGCATCCTGCACAAGGTAAATGGCAGAAACTGTTTCTTACATTACTGCATTAGAACTGACTGTTGGAAGTTTTGCAAGGAAATCTTGTCACTCCTTATTCTATCAGGAGAGAGACATATTACTTTCAAATGTGGTTATTATATGTTACCTGTAAGGTAGCTTTTCTCTGGTGGGCCTCATCTTCCACTCCCACCTGGATGAGGTGGACATTTACACCTGTCAAAATGTCCTTGTTTCATGCTATGAAAAATAATCAGTTGGACAAAAGAGAATGGGCTTGTTGCTCTGAATTTGTATGTGTGATAAATCATCCCATAAGCCTTTCTTCCTGCATGAGTGTTTCCGGGGTTAGGCCCTGTATTTGGAAAACAACTGATAAATACTCTTTTTTTAAACACCTATGATTTCAGAACAATGAAGGTTGCCAAAATTTAAGCACTTCTGAAAATGGTAATTTGTTCATGTGTCTAGGAAATAAAAGGAACCAGCAGCTTTTGATGGTCAGGGCAATAATTCCCGTGTGCTTTTGAAATTTCTGGAAAATATATGCATGTTTCTTTTGTTTAGCTAGCGGTTCCCACACACACACTTGGCATCACTGGTTATACATGTTAGGAGAACTATTCCCCTGGGTAGATTTCGAAAGGGTGGATCCAACATTAATAAAACTCAATTAACTCTAGCATATTTTGATTTGCAGAAGATTAATGGAAGTATATAAGGCCCAAACCACCTTTTTCTTTCTTATACAGATTATTGCAATTATTTCAATGCATTTGTCAAATGAATAATGAAATATTGGGACATGACCCAGAAACATCTTATAGTTAGCTATAAATACAATTCAATCAAATGCTTTACTCAATATTACAGACTTTCAGTAGAACTGAAATTTTCGTGCAATATATCCACAGATAATTTGACACAAACTAAGCATCTGTGTTTGTGAAACAAGATGTTTCCACATACCGTGCCTTTTGTGCCACTACCCTCTTTTTAACAGAATTAAGAAATCAATAGTTGTGCTGTCAAGGGAGTGTAAATATTTCAAAAGATACCGTGAGATATTTCTATTCAGATTTGAAAAGTATGCTGACTGTACTTTAGGTTCATAATGAGTTGGAACCATTTCACATCTCTAAAATTCAGGGAAGAACTGTTTAAAATACAGGCCATACATGACTGATTAGGAAAAAAAAAAACAACCCTAAACCCCATAACATGAGTTAAGCCTATTTGAAATCCCTAAAGTATAGACATTTACTGATGTAAATCCAGGGATATATAGCTACAGTTTTACTCTGACACTATTAGTTTACATTGTTCATTGAATTAATACAAAGCTAAAAAATTCCCAGTGCAGATTCATTTAGAAATGCTTGGGCTAAACATGTCATATTACTGAGCTGACAGACTTCAGCTTTGTTGAACATTCACAAACCAAACCTATTTTCTCGCAGCTGTCTTCAATGCCAGAAATCTGTGTTTTTAGAGTATTCCCATAAGAACCTGTTCCACTTCTCTGTTCGTCCTACCACTGACTAGATTGTTTTATGCTCAGCGTCTTTTTGGTAGACAAATGACTGGTTAGCTAATCAGAGAGAGAATTACAGGCATGCCTTCTTGGAACTACAGGCATTTCTGGAACAGTGTATTCGGTCCGTTTTGTACTTTTCCCTAATATTCCAGTTTAAAATAGGTGAACCTGATGCACATTCCCACATAGCCACTTTATCCCATTTAAAAATAGCCATACTGTTCCTGTGATCTCATAACAAGACAGATTTGGAGTTTTCTGTGTTAAATACAGCGCAAGCTATGTCAGTACTAAATATGTTGTTCAAGAAGAGGCATGTTCAAGACTAGAGGAAGTGGAACCGTAAAATAAAGAGAAGAATGTCAAGGGAGTGTTTATATTCCGTACGAGAAGGTTATAAAGAAATAGAACAGATACAGCACAGGGAAATGCAGACAAACAGGAAAGGCAGAATGGGTTTTCAGATAACTACAGAGAAACCTATTTCAAACGGCCACGCACACTGACGAAAGAACAAGTGCCTAATGGAAGTGGTCTGCTGGTTGTGTGGAGAACTGAACTCAGCATTTGCAACTGTCTCTCGTGGCAGAAGCTTGACTAGCAGAGTAGTCTTTTATACAGCTTTTATATATGTGTCCTGCTCCACCTGCGCTTGTGTGCAGCCTTTGCAGAAAGTTGTCGTTATATAATCCAAAAATCACTTCAGCGCTTAAAAGTGTAGACTCTATGCCAGGTGCAGTGAAATGCACTTTAAACATTCACTGCGGGGGCTGTTTTTGCTGTCTTCATCTTGGATCAAGGTTAAAGACACAATACAAATCTGTAAAAGGCAAGCTATTCCCTAATCAGCAATTCAGTTTTTAGAATTCTGGCCTTGAAAGCAGGAAAATATAACAGAGGTCTTATGAAAAATAGAGGGGAAGTTATGGAAAAGCAGCAGTAGACAGATAGGTTTGGGAAAAGGGGACTGTTAACCCACCCTTTACCCATCATTCAGGCTTCAATGGGGCTGTATCTGTATCTGCTGCATGAAGAAACACCAGGAGAAGCTCAAAGGAAAACTCATCTGCAGAATGATTGTCCTTTTTTTCCCCCCTTTAATTTCATCCATTTTCACTGAAGCTTACAGACCCAGCAACAGCAGTTTACAAGAGGCTTACCCTTATCTCCATTCGTTTTGAGAGCTGGAAGACAACTACTGATCTGTAATCATGTTCAGCCAGCTAAGGGGACTACAACTTCCTACTGCCAGAACAGACCACCACAGGTAGTAGTAGATAACTTAGCGAGCGTAACCCGCTTGTAAAACTTAATCCACATCTCAATCCCTGTGTCCACGTAGGAAGTTATCAGATCTCACATCTGAGAATGTAACACAGTACTAAAGAGTCTAGCGCTAGTACCACATTTCCCACCTGAATAGATCGACATTCAAGGTGCATTTCTTACTACCACTGTCTTCTCGAGTACTTCAGACATTTTGTATAGCAGCTGAGCCCATTGTAATCAACTGTAAGAACTGTCCTGATGAAAGGATCCCTTTTTACCTGCATGATCAACTCCTTATAATCCAACCAAGCCAAAACACAGTTTTTCATATTTATATGGGAAAAGGGAGACAGTACTGTAATAACTTAAAAGCCAAGGGCATGCCACTGAGACACTAGTGGCAAATCACTGTCGTCTTTGGCAGAATTGTCCTCACAGTCCTATACAAAAATCAGGAAAATAAACCCATGACTTTACACACTACACAGCTGCCACATTACAAGTGATGATGCCAGGGGGAAAAAAACCAACAAAGCCAACAAAAAACAAAAACCAAAAAACCACCAAAGAGAAAGAGAAAGAAAGAGGAGAAATCAAGATTGCTGGGAACTTTTCAGAGCTGAGTTGGAAAAATAAAACACACCACTATATAAGTTTGGCACCATAAAACTTCCCAGGAATTCTGGAAAATCTTAGAATGGTGAAACAGCAGCTGCCTTGGTCTGGAGGGGTACTGACAAGCTGAAGCCAGGGCTGTATCATCCTTGGGTTTGCCATGCTCAGAGCAGATAGGCATCAGCTGAATATTCTTATTTTTGTCCATTTTAAACCCCAGTATTTCCTCCAAGAAGAGCAGAATTAATTGGAATTCCGCAGATAAAAACGTCAACAGTCTGATTCATCCAGTGGCTTGCTATACAAATAATTTTTTTCTCACTGGAGCTGGATGTATGTTGCTGTGTGAACTCTCATTCCTCTGTAGCCCTTCCAGTTTCGTCTAAATTTGTATCAGATTCTTTGTGATATGTTCTTCAAATAGCCAAGCAGGTGTTTACAAAGGATGCCTGCATTTCTAGTAACTGGTTTGAAAAGCTACATACACTTAGCCATGTGTTTTGCCCATAGCATCATTTATATGTATTGTCTTTATCAATACTTCCTAAGACAGCTAGTCTGTTCTTATCAAGGTTATTTTTCAGTACATATTTATATCAGGATGGTCTCCTATGCATTTGTATAGGTATAGCTTATGTATATATTCACAGAGTATCCAAAATAAAAACCCATTAAAAAAGAGTTGAACTTAATCATGATCTCAGCTTTTGCAGTGCTGTAAAGTCAAAGTAATCTCAGTAGCAGTATTGCTGATATCAGAGTCTGGGCTGATGTGGTCAAGAAGGAGAGGGGAGCAGAGATGAGTACCCAAAGCAAAGAGAGTCAGATATTTCTCAGTGCATGCGGTACAGACATTAAGATTACTCCAGATTTATACTACTAGAAGTAAAAGCAAAATTTTCAGTTCTGTGGCCTTTGTCCACTGGTCTTTGTGCTCATCTGTACGCTGCTAACACTCCTTAAAGCAGTCTCAAGCATCAGTTTGAGAAATGTATTTCCAGAGTGAGCCGAGATGGCAGACAGCTAAAGGAAGGATTTTAACAGTTGTTTAAAAAAAAGAATAATGGAAGCAGTCTCTTTGGGAAATAGCTTTACATATTTCATAGCACCTGGCTCAATAGTGGTGATGCCCAATCTATGCTAGCAGTCCCTGGACACAACAGAAACACAAATAGTGAGCAGCTGCTTTGTGGAGACCACAAACACATCATTAAAAATTAAAAAAAAAAAGGTTCAAGGATTGTATAATGGAGATTTACAGAAGTACAGCAATACTGGGGCAGTTTTCACAAATAGTCATGCAGTCAAGCTCCTTAGATATGCTGCTGCTTGTCCTAATTTGATTCTCATAACTTCTCTTAAGACAAAGCAAAAGAACGCCTAGATGTTTCAGCTTGGCATTCTGGAAGTGTTCTCACCTGGAAACAACCCAAACATATCCTGGGAAGGCTGAATAACACCTAAGGGTCACATTGTCTGTTTTGGAGTCATGGCTGAAAGAGGGAAATACACGAGCAAAACTATTTTCACATAATTTCCCCCAATTCCCTCTCACAAGTAACGAACACAGGGCCTGTCCTTCAATCTCTTTTGAGCGTGAAATGTTATGAATGATTGGGTTTTTGATAGGAGCACATTTTGAGATACTCATCTTGGATCTGTCTCAGAAATCCCTAAACTGGGGTCATCTACCTTCCATGAGGGTTAAAATAGTCAAATATTTCTCAGCTCTGCTTGCTCCTTCTGTTTCATCCTGCATCTTTGAAGCAAATTAGTTGAGATAACAAAACTGAAAAACAGCAAGTGCTATAACTCCCCAAGATAAAGCAGCATTGTTTTCAGGTTGCACCTGCTCCACTGAGTTGTAAAATATAAGCAGCAAAGCAATAATACTGTTTATTGTCCTGAAGAGCGTTGATGCCTGACGACAGTGCTTTTCTGGGGGCGGAACGGGCAAGGGAAGAAGATGCATCAGTAGGAGTGTGTGCAGGCTGGAGGGCAGCCCTGCTTGGGGCTTCAGCTTGACTGGCTGACATCCTCAAACCTGGCAGTAAAGTTTTACAGTGGAGAATAACTGCAGTGTTGAGAAGATTCAGTAGGAAATAAACTGCTGATGAAGCACGCAGGTTAGGAGTTTGGAGAGTAGAGTGACAATATTTTGTCTGGATGAATCTGTAGATTTTTCTCTTTCGGGCTTCTACCATGAGTTAGAAATTGGCCCCAAACCAAATCATCCGAATCAAACAGGCCAAAGTCTAAATGGGTTAAAATCCAACTCTGTCTAGATTTAATAAGCAAAAAGTGTAGCTCATCTTCACTGACATTTTTCTTTGCTTTTAGTTTAACAAGAACTGCGTTTTTATGGGACTTTTTTAAGCTTAGTTGTCTTACTTGCTTTTTAGTACGGCTGAGTAAAGAATGCTTGAAACATGCACTGGAACCATATTAAACTTTAATGGATAAAGTGCTACAGTACCACAGGTTTAGTGTGAGAGTAAAAATGTTAGGTCTGAAAAGAGGAGACCAGATTTCCACTTTTATTTACTAATATAAACACTAGTATTAATAATTAATCTAGGATTCTATTAAGGAATACTTTGTTGTTCAAGGAAAGGATAAAAATGGGAGCGGTGTGTAAAGGGTCAGTGAGACAAATGTGACATGGCGTAGACTTGCTTAGTCACCAGAGAAACCAACTAGTACAAATTTATTCCTGATAATGGAGAACTTCAGAAAAACTTATTAGTTCTGCAAAAGAATCTTTACAGCTCTTTGTTCATTTTTAATGCCGGACTTAGACACCTTGCCAGCAGAATGAATAATTACTAACATTCTGCTTTTGTTTGTATTTCCTTATAGTCCAACATATTTTGCACCATCAAGATGAGATTCAGACACTAGGAATAACTGAAACTAGCTGCCACGGCACCTTTAGTGTTTCTGTGGATTGCATCTGTTGACACTAGATGGATGGTACAAGATAAATGCCTACGTTAAAAGCCATGAGGGGGGATTTAAAACTTTCTGAGCACCTGAGTTTGGTTCAAATGCTGATTCAGGTTAAAGTAAAATCAAAATGTTACTTGTCTGCTCTGAATCATCCCAATAGCTCCAAGTACTGCTGCTTTGTTTCTACGATGTTCACCCACAGCTCTGAAAAGGGGAACCAGAGTCCAATTTAGCCCTAGATGTGTATTATAACAAAAAATTCATGCTACCCATGGGCAGAGTTATAGAGGCAGGATAGCAGATCCTGTGCCTATCAGTATATTCGTACTCAGAGGAGTAATATATAACAAGTTATCTTGCTTCAGGTAACAATCCCAGGGCATTGAAATGTCTTTTCTTTTGCGATAGGCAAATTGAGTATCTCCTTAGAGAATTTTGCAGGTTGTTAATTATAAAAAGGCAGTAAAATTGTAAAAGGAAAGACCAAGACTGTGATCCTGGATTACACTGCTGAGCCATAAGTACCATATAACTAGAGTTATGGGAAGAAATTAATAGAAAATTGGAGCTGAATATCAGGAAAATCTTTCCAAGAGTGAGACTATGAAGGAGTCTCCCGTGTGAAACGGTAGGTTCTCTTCTTGCTTGAGAGTTTCAAAACTGAGCTGGACAAAGTGTTCTATGAGGAACCGTCCTGAAGAAGCCTTGCCAACTGATCTTTTTTCCTGATGTACCCAAAGTACTTAGAGAAATATGAAAGTCATCGAGGCCTTGACAGGAAGCCCCAGTTCCTTTGCTTTGCTTGTCAGTGATGCTCCTTAACTTTGTTATTACATGAGATTAAAAAGATTCAGTTAAAATATTTCATTGCTCTCTCACTATACCAATCAATGGTTGCTACAAGAGGAGGTGTCTTCATAAACATGCTGGTGCATGTCGGTGTCTGTTATACACAACAGAATGCGTTTATTTTTCAGTCAGAAATTTCTCTCAACCCTACTTTACTCGTTCTTCCTGGTAACATAGGTCTTGTAACATTCATCTTGAATGTTTTAACCAAAAATATTCAAGTGGGCTCTCTAGCATTTTTCAGAGCAATATTTGTTTTTATTAATGACATTCCCAAACCAGTTTATAACCATCTATATGCATTGCTTTCAAGTCTGTTTTTTGCAGGTCTAGCCTACATAGCACAGGATGTGACAGTTTCTATCTGGTTTTATTTTTATTGCTGAATACAAATGTAGAGTTTGTCTGTGAATATTACTGCTGCCCTGCAGCTCTGGTAGTTTTTTATGCTCTGTCTTTTTAATGATTATGTGTAGTTTTTCTTCTAAATGCCTTTTCTGCTGTTTACTGGAGTTGTGAAGTGTTCACTGACTTCATGAGATGTGACCAACGCATAAGGAGGAAAGGGGATTTGATTATTTAAATTGCATGGAAAAATATGCATACTGTCAAAACAAAGAAGAGCGTAGGATTGTATTCTCACTTACACTCGTACAAATCAGGAGTAACTGCATTGAGACTAGTGGACTGATATCACTGCAAACCCAATTTAAGTATCAGTAAAATCAGGTCTACCAATTTGATATACAATAATACTGTAGATTTAAAGATCACATTTTATTGTGAAAACTATTTACCTTTTACTTACCGTGCTGTCAGCAAAGCTAAAAGTAATTAAAACTGGCATAAAGTATTTTCCAAATCCTGGTTACTTTTTTCATTTAACAACACTTCTTACAATCAGTTTCTCTCATTGTCCGTGGACTTTTTTGCAGTAGTGATAGAATTTTACTGTTACTGCTTTTATTATTCATTATTGTGAATATGAAACTGCACAAATTGGCAAGGATCTCAGGAAATGTTTTCATATCAAAACTGGTATATCAAAGCTGTATATTTCAAGTTGATTGAAGCGTACTAAGGTTTGGATTGGCTTGGGTCACACAGCATAAATTGAGCAACGCTGTTCAGAGTACTCTAGATTTGTACTCATGCAAGTGAGTTAATGATCTGATTCCTAAAGAGGGATTCATCTCCTGTAACCGTAACCATCAAGTTTCACTTAGGCTACATCAATGCAGAAAGATGGGCATTTCCAGAGGTAATTCATCCTACTCTAACATAGCCATCAAAGACAGGTGAGTGAATTATTCTCTGTAGGCACCCCTCGCTCTCCCCTAAGTCTAGTGGTACACAAGACTGTTAGTTTAAAACAAGATAATTGGGTATTAAACGGCAAAAATAAGGCAAGATGACTCTGGGCCCTAATGTCTGAATAAAGTGAAAAAAACAAATGAGATAAACTGTTTTCTCAGAACAATCTTTTAGCCTTCCTGTGGCTGATATTTATGTAACCGCAGAAGCGTTTAGACCACATACGAGGTAATTGTTGCAACTGGTTGTCTTTGCTATTGCACCTTCCAGCCTTTGGGCCTGAGCAGTTGCCTACACAACCGTACTGCACAGTGCAGGATCAGTGCAGCCCCGAGATGGTTCTTGCTGCTGAAATGACTCCCTGAGCTGCACACGTGTGCTGGTAGGTGCTGGTGTTACGATACAGCCTGGTTTTAAATCCTGACATAGAAACAACTCTGAAATATTACGTAACTAGGAGAAAGGACTTATGTTGATTTAGTTTGTTTTTTTTAAAATGATCCAGGTTTTGGTTATTAATAATTTTATGTCATTGCTGATGTACAGTGCAGCTTATAAGACAAAGTATTTATGTTTTCTTACACTTACCTCAAGTAAAGAAAAGATAGCATTGAGGCTCATCTGATTATATTATACTTCTGTAGTTTAAAAGATTTTCCAATTTTATCTATTTATAAAATTACTTGAAGCTGAGGATTAAAGAGAAAGGTTTAAAGCAGAAAAGCTGATTTAAGACTGAAGATCTTTCTTAGCAGCATCCATTTAAAGTTAATCTTTGATCATCTGTGAAGCTGATTACCTAACATATAAAACCTATAAAAATTATCCTCTCTTTTATTATGCAATACAAATATTGTATTCTTTCAAATTCAGTTGATCAAGAATAATATTCAGAAAATATGTTAACAAAGCAGCAGTCATAAATAAATGTTACAGAGAGATACGAACAGACTGTGATGGAAGGAGGCAGAAGGATAGTGGAAGGTTTTGTCATTGTCACTCACAACAGTGAAATAGAATCGTAGGATCACAGCGAGGGCTTGTAAGGCAGAGATAGAGATCTCCCGAGATAGTGAAGGGTTTAATATTTAAACATGCCTGATAGAAAACATACAAGAGGTCCATGATACACTCTTAAAATCTATCTATTGATTTCACATGCTCTCCTGCCTGGATATTAGATACTCCAGATACTCCTCTGCGCATCATTGCCAAAGTCAAAATAAAAAGTACATTCAGATTGCCAAATTTTTTTCCTGGGCCTCCTGCATTCACCTCAGTAACCGTGATGCCACTAAATCTGGTCCAACTAGCAGCAATAGTGCCAACAATACCAGCATCCACCAAAGGCAAAGACCATCCATATAATCTCTTAATAGCAGAGCTCCTAAACCTGCTGTACTTCAGTGTCTCTGCTAATCCTTTCTGCCTCTTAGAAATTCACTTCATCTGAGGAGATTTACACAACAAGTCGGAAAAGTTTTCCAAAGTTTTCACATCCTCAGACTTACTGTAAACGGAGGAGTTCATATAACTTTTACTTTATTCCCACAAGCCAAGAGGGGAGTTGAGGGAGAAGGTGGGAAGCAAGGACAACACTACTGATTATCAGAATCCAGGCAAAAATCAAGCAACTTAGGAGTCATTTCTCAATTTATGAATCACTTTTTGTCCATCTCTGCACTTTTATTTTACACGTTTGGTTTTAAATGATGTAAGACCTTTAAAGTTTTCTCTGCTCCCATCCTGTTTGTATTCCAAAGGTTCAGTTAATAATGCACAATGCCAAATATATGTAAGTCCAGAACAGTCTTGAACAGTGAGGAAAGCTGCGAGGGCATTCTTTTTTCTATTCCTTCAGAGTGCTTATCCGTTGTTTTCATATACAAAATGAAAGAGAGTGCATGAAACCTAGGCTTATCATTATGTTATCTAGAAGACAAAATTTTGCTTGCCACAGATCAAGATTCCGCATTATCTAGATATGAAACCTTTCCATTTGATATCTCTATTGAACAGTGATACGGTGTTTGTTATGCCTTCTGTCACACAAACCCATCACACATGGGATTTGTGTTTCATGTCTATTATGTGCCTCCTAGCTTGAAATTAAGAGCAAGCTTAGTTTTGTGTTTGGGAAAGCTCTGGATAGATTTTTTTTTTTTCCCTCAAAATGGGTATTTTCAACATCTGATTTGGAGAAAAAAGACTAAGTGTAGGATATTTCTGGGTAAAATGTGTCACTGGCAGATCAGTAATGCCATTTGCAAAGTGTTTTCACGTTGTCCAAAATTGCAGCTGTTGAGATGATTCTAGATAAAACCACTTTGCTCATTAAATGTGGCTTCACTGGCACATAAATCTGTCCTATGGAGTGCATTTTCTGAACTCAGATAAAATTAAAAGAGGTTGCACTGCTGCAAAGATCCAGCCAAGTGACTCTAACTGCAGGACTCGGTGGCAGTGTGCTGCTTACAGTATTTAATCCACTAAAAACACAGAAGAGGGGTGGTTCCCAGGCAGTACTTGCTGTTTTAAGGACTGAATTTTTCATACGACTCGGTCACTTTCGCTATTTGTTCATGCTTGATCTTTGTTTCTCTATGATTTTAGGAGGCTTAGTATCGATGAGCATTTAAATTCAATTTCATGGGGTTTGCAAGACTTATTTCTTAGAGAAATGGTACTCAATGCATAAAGTTACCAGCACATCAAGAACAATGATGTACTTTTGTTGAAAATCTATATCGGTTTTCTAAATAACAGACTGTTCAAAGAGTTCGTGTTTTAAGTAGCCCAAATAATACCGTTTGCTTGCTTAGAGAAATAAAATCTAATTTATAGTAATTAAAGCACATTAACCTGATTAAAAATTATCTCCATCATCCTGTATTTAATACCTAGCAGCTTTGTTGGTGAGACAGTATTGGTTTACGCTGAGAAGGGATTGCTCTGTCAAGCAGGCATGTTCAGCAGCAAATAAAACAGGGGAAATCAGAGAAGTTGAAACTAAAATAGGAGTTGGTAATTTTAGAAGTGGTTATTTAATTTCCTGTGTGTTTACCTGGCCAGCAATAAATAACAGTTTCATGGGAGGAAAGGAAGAATATCAGAATATCCTTTAGAAATTACTTAAGTACTGGAGGATTTTTCCTCTGAGATGACGACTCAAGGAAGGTTCTTGACCATGACATGTAATTGGAACGAAGTACTGGAGGCTTAGAAAGCTCCATCCTGTCCTGGTACAGCTCTTTTACAGTGACATATAGGAGCAATGCAGTTGGCTCCAACTTCTGTATCTACTCTGACATCCACTATAAAAAAAGAAGAAAAAGGAAATTGGAGTAGTGACACAATTTTCAAAGTGGGTTAACCTCTGAACTCCAAAAGAAATTTAAACATGTTAAAATTGGTTATCGCTTGTTTAGCACATCTTATTTTTGTAAGTGGAAGATGTGAAATATGGCCCTAGAATACCACTTCTTTAGATATGAATAGTACTACAAGATCTTTCTGGAAGAAAGCATTTATAAACCTGTGAGTTACTACCATGTGTTAAGTATGGGGCATATGTTATGACTTATTATCACAAAGTTTTATGATAATTTTAGAAAGAGAAGATGTATTAATCTTTGTTATTTCAGAAAGGGAGAAAACCTTAAAACCTTTAAACCTTTTAGATTCACATTTCAACCTTCTGTATTCCTTTTGGAATGTAGAAGTTAGGCGTTTTTCTACTGAACACTAATAGGAGTTGTTGGAGCAGAATCACTACAACACTCCACCACAGTGTTGCATGCAACCCCATATTATTCTTTCCAGAGGACCGAATTACAAACTCAGAGGCATTACAAATATCTGAGTTGAATTCAATCTACTATCTAATTAAGTAGTTAAAAAATCTTCTTGGGGAGAGACAGCAAATAGGTTTATGATATTTTAACCATCTACAGTTATCTACTAACTGTAACTCATGGTTCGTGTTTCAAAGGAATGTGAGTTATGCACTTTGAGTGAATTGGGAGTTCATTATTTAAGAAACAATATGCCATTTCCCAGAGTCATAGATCTTATGTAATATAAAATGTATAAGGAAATATGCCACCTTATAGGTACCTATTTTTTTCTAGATACCAGTGTGCAGTGAGTAAACAGAAAGTGCAGTGTACCCTTATACCTTATAAACTTGAAGTATATTAAATATAAATCATTCTCATGCATCATATTCTACTTTTTAAAGGAAAAATATGCATTAAAAAGATTTGTTCAATCTTAGGTCTGCCTTCTAGCATCAAAGATCAATGTGCAGTCTGATTAAGTTGTGCTCTATAGATTTCTGCAGTCAAGTTCATCAAAGAACCCATTTCTCTTCCTCTAATGATGCTTGAACCTAAAGTTCGTCTCTGAAGTACTTTAATTTTCACTTGGTCATTACAAGAAGACAGTGACTTAATGAACTGCAAATAGGAGAAGAAAGTAACATAAATCATTTTTGCATCCTTTTTTGTGGTATTAGCATAACTCTTCTTTCATCATTTTAATGCCTCCAGTGATTTCTCCACATATGATGGTAAAAATTAAATTATACTGCATTTTTTGCAATCCAGTGCACCAATAAAAATATAAAATCATTAGAATAATCAAGATAAATTAGTGTCAGCAAACTGTAATATTATTTTACATTGTGCCACAGTAACTGTTAAAGTGAGTTTCCTGCTGAGATAAAAGTCACGAAACATTTATCATAAATAATCAGTAAAAGATTTGTAAACTATTCTTCTGTGAAGACCTTCTCCGAGACACTTATTTAAAAAATATAAGCCAATGGCTTAGTGCTTCTGACTGAAGGCAATATTCAGGACTCAAAAGTGAGACGGTAATTTAAGATGTTTTCTTTCTGGCTTCTCACAGTGTGTAGTTTTGTATAACCTTAAAAATCACATTGCCATTATATTTTTCTAAAATAGAAGATTAAATCAGTCATGAAAAAAAAATATACCTGAAAATGTAAAACCAAAATAAAAGCGTGAATCACGCCAAAAGGTAGTAAAAAGCCGACTGAAAGGACAGAAATAATTGCTGGTGTAATTTTTCTCAGGTTAGTGTACTTACACTGATCTTGAATATGTTCCACTGTATGCGCAGTTTGGAGCCACCAGACAGTGAAGATGCTGGAGGATTTGCCTGACAACGCTCTGATGTGCTTATGGAAGCAATACGTAAAAAACACAAACAGGTGCTTGGCTATTTTTGGTAAGCCCGTCAGCCCTAGCTGCATGTACCTCCCAGCTATTTTTGAGAAAGAAGCTTTGTTTCAAAGTCATTAAAATGTTTCTAAAAATTTTACACTTCAAAAGTCTGCAGTAATGCCTGCATTGTAGGACGGCGCTGCAAAAGTGTTAATACTGTTTCACAAGGAGCATGAAGCAACCACTATCCATGCAAAGGGAGATCTTCACTGGTCTACCTTGTTAACTGCTACTTCCAGGGGGAGGAGGAAGGTATCAAAGTGATGTAATTTTTGGATTTGCACCAGATTTGGGCTTGTCCAGAGTTATAAAGTTTGTTCAGTGGACCACTGAACTAGGCAGCTCTTTGGGTCCTCGGCTGTGTAGGTGGCAGTCACGTAGGAAACGGATGGACCTTCTTGGCTCAGACAGAGAAGCTTCAGCTAACTTGCAGTGGTGAAAGCAGGACAAAGATTGAGCGTACCAGCCCCAGCACAGGCCCTTTGAAGTTCTAGCGCTGACTGGAGATTTCCCAGTTGTTTGGCACATATATCAAGAATAAAGCAAGGAATTGTTCCCCAGGTGCTCAACAATGGCTGGATCAAGCAGAGAGGAGTGCAGAGCTGGCCAGGATTTTGTATTTAGTACAAAAAGTACTGCACATACTGAAGGAAGCCAATAAAAAATCTAAACATCTCAGAAGCAGAAAGGAGACCCAATTATGCAAAAGGCATCAAGCAGCTGTTTACAGCAAGTAACGGCGTAGGGGTGGCCACAGGTAGCGCAGGGCTGTCCTCAGGGGACTGCAACTGCGACAGGTCACCCTGCTTCCACTCATCCCTCTCTCATCCCCTTTGTGCACTTAAACCAAAGCTGACATTTTCTCTGTCTTTTTTACAGTCTTTTTTAGTGTCACACTAATTTTGCATCCATATTTTTGTTTCTACAATCTGCCTTTCTATTAATGAGAGAAATATTTTTAAAAGATTAAATTATTAGTACGTTCTTAGTACCAGGGGAGTGCTTGCTTTTATTCTTGTGTGTTGATTGTAGATGATGAGGTTCTTGCACTTGCCATGTTCTGGAAAGGTGCTGACATATATGTAGAAATAAAATTAGTATTTATGGTCACTGGAGCCTATTAGCCTTTTAAAAAACTGAAATTAAAAGCTTGAATTAATTGCAAATTAATGATTCAAAATTGTCATTTATACTTTTACAATGTAATGGTTTGAAAATGGTAAATATTTACAGCATAAGCTCTCAGTGAAAACTGAAATCACTGGCTAAAAAGGGATTATATGTAGCTTTTGGAAAATAAGAGTTTTCTGAACTTGGTGCTGCTGTACTTCAGTCTATCTGAACAGCATGTGCTTCCAACACTGAAGTTCCTTATAAAACCAGGATGGGGTAAAAATCACTGCAGTAGCTGTGCAAATAGGTCCCCCAGTGGCTTTAGGCATTCATTATTAAACACAGAGTAACACTCAAGGTACTGAGCAATTTCATAATGAAGGCATAAATCTCTAACTGCTTGGGTAATCACCTATACAGGTAATACTCCAACAATAAGAACTGTTTAGCTTCATATGCTTTAATGTTTATTATGCATTTTTTTCTTCATTTATTTTAGAAAATGATCTTATTTCAATAGCAGCTCCAGTGGGAGCTATAGTACAGTATTGGGCAACAAGAGCAGCTTAGTCCCAGTGACACACATTTAAATATCGTGTGGTATTTTTGAACAAACATAAAGCTACTAGAGATTTCAGTTCAGCTTTATGAAACTGTGTAGTAAATACAGGATGAAGCAGTTCTTTATTAGACTCCTTAGTTACAAAGAGCCAAATGCTGTTACTCTTGCTACCACCTGGGATTTGCTCTAATAACCATCAGTGAAGATGATCTGTTTCCTTTTAATTACACACAGTCCCAAATCACTGGCATTATCTAGCTGTATTTAAGACTGGAATTTAATCCTAAAATATAATTTCCATCATTAAAAAATTATCATTGTTCTTTTGTGTATTTTGTGTGAGGAAAGATTTTCTTTCAGCTTTAAAATTTCATTTTCAGAAATATATGCACCTGGCTAACTTTGTAATGGAATAGCTATTATTTTATTCAGTTGTCATTGTTACCCTTAAAAAACAAAAATTTAAGAAATCATAGTCCTCTATATCTCTCTATACTCCTTATAAACTGTTTCACCTCTGAAAAGCAGTTTTAACTATTAAGGGTTTAGTCCAGATTTAAGTGTATCTTACTGATTCCATATCAACTCTAATTACAACATCAGTGATTTAGTTTTCCTGAGCAGCCCTTCTGGAGGCTGTGCCTGCCAAACAAGCGCCCCAACTTCTCTGTTAGGACGATGCATAAACCCTTCTGTGGGCTCTGTGCACTTGATTCCTCTGCCATCTTACACTGAGGAGGACTAGTATTTTCTGGCAGTAATTCAAAATATAATCTAAGCAAAATACACTTGCTTACGTGTATTTGAAGACATAGCTTGTCTAGCCATATCCATAGCATTTGTAGTCACATGAAAAAGGAAAAATTCAGTTAGGATGCTGGATCCCGTTCAATATTCTTGGCTCATTCTTACTAAAACATTGTTTTGCTGACAAACCAAGATGACAGCAGTGAAATGCGAGATGGTAGAATCCCAAAATGTCTAATGCCCTTACCGTGCTATGCTGTGTTGTAAAAAACTAAAATAAATTAAGTAATGCCACATACTTCAATACTGCAATATACAGCCTTACTTTCAAACCCTCTCAGGTCATCCTGAGCAGTACCAAAAACCTGTTTAGAAAACTCCTAGCTAGGATCTACAAGGAAAGGAGTAAGATTTCTCCTCATTCTCTTATGTGTCTCTTGCACCCTCATCAGGCAAGCTAATAGAATTTTTAAGCGAATGCAAGCTTCTCCCTTTTTTCCCGTTCATCCTTCCTGAGAAAAAACCCCAACCTCTTCTTTCTGGGGAATAGAGTTTGCATTAATTGCTGCTTCAAACAGCATATACTTAAACATGGAAATTCAGTCTGAGATGAGACAGTAATGGAAATCTTGCCCCAAATAAGGCAACAACTTTTCTCATAAGGATTCCAGTGCAAAAGAAAAGAGACAGAGAAAATATGCTACAGGGCACATAAAGAATCGATTCCAAACAAAATGTGTTCCAGAGATTTCCCACAAGGCATCAGCAGCCTCTTAATGCAGTTCATTCACAAATTCCTTCAGGGAGCTCAGTAAATAAAAGCAGCTGATTCCACCTCTCTGCAGGTCCATGTGAAGGAGCACATTAAAAGGTACTCGAGGATTCAGAGAGGTGCTTAGAGTTTCCAGAGCAGCCGATACGCGGTTGACCACTCATTGGATTTGGTCCTAACAGTTCAGGCTGAGCTGGGTCAAAAGTCCCTGCTGGAGCTGGGTACCATTTTCTAATTGAAATTCAATGGCAGCTGAGTAGCTTGCTCCCTTGAATGTCCAAATCTTGAGTCAATGATGGCTAAACGAACAGAAACAATTCTCACTGCACAGTACTCTATTTGTAGCTCTGCAGCCACCTATCACCCTAGTGTCTGAACTCATCTAAACCATCCAAACTCACTAAGAGTTGCAGAAATCCTAATGGATTTCAAGGACTCTCCAGCAGCACCTCATGTTTTTGGCAGCCAAAGCTAGGCTGTAAGTGGTAACTGCAGATTTGGACAAGGTACTTTTCTGTTTTCTTTTCTTTATGCTTATTAATTCAGGTCTAAACAGAAATCATAGGCAAAAGAGTGAAGGAGAAGGGGAAGGACCAGAGAAGCACTGAATCTGACTACATTAAATGTGAAAGTCTTGGTACAATAAATGGCTATTTCTGCTGCAAACCATGGAGCAGAAAATACGTGATTTGGCAAGATCATCTACAATAACTTATCTAACAAAACAGAATATGAAGAAAAAATTACTTTTGATAAACTTCCTAACATGAAAACTCAAGAGATCTTTCCAAATCCTGTTTTCTGAGAGGTTTCAAAAAAATACAAAACCTGTCCTAACTTAATTAAAAGAGAACACTTTAAAATGTGAGACAGCTTCTGAACTTGAGAGCAACAAAAAATCCATACAAATTCAAAACACGCAGTCATTCCAGGCTCTTGCATTAGTAGCTTGATCACCCACGCACCTTTCCTTAAATCTTAAAGGTTTTGAGCAACAGACTATAAAAACTATTTTTATTCCTCATAGTATTCAATATAGGGCAATCACAAGGTGAACATTCTGGCAAAGAGTGTCTATGTACACATGAATATCCTGAATGTACTTTTTGTTGCAGAACAATGGGACAGTGTTTTTAATGCCAAGCAAAGATTACAAGGGAAAGAAAACTATTGAACATCTGTAAGTGATTGGAAAGATCTAGTGTTATTCGCTGCACACAGGTCAGGGTGGGGTTTTTTCTCATACGAAGAAGGATAATATATCAGTATGGAAAAAAGGTTTGTGAATTAGATGTAAAGAAGTCCAAAAGGAGGAAATACTGCAGGAGAAACAATGATGCTGGAAATATTCCTTATAATTTTTAGAACATCCACTGAACTTATCAGGTCTGTCTTGATGCTTCATAATTTGATGCTTCTAGGATATTGTAAAATTCTATTTTTTGGATAAAAGAGATGCCTCTATTTCTCAAGACTTCTAAGTCACAAAAAATTCATATGTTTTAGCTAGATTTAAAAAAAAAAATGTGTGCCAGATGCTTCCTGAAGTTCAATGATATCATCAGGCTCCTCTGAAAAATGCAGGTTTAGTATCTGTAAAACTGGTTAATAGTTCTAATACCATAAAAAGCTAAAAGAAATAGAAGACTTACTGACTTTGTTAGGTTAATACTAACCACTTCTCTTCCTGAAAAATATAATGAAAAATCACTTACTGACTATAGAATTATTCAATATAAAGCCTGCTGTAATCTCCTGCCATGTTCACAGAGGACATTGCTTCTTTTCTGCCTAAATTGTGAGCAGTTGTGCTTACCTTTACTGTTATTTAAATAAGGGAAACTGGTGGTTCCTTAGAGAAGCTGTGTGTCACATAGATGCTCTGTTCATCAACAGAATAAGCTGCCACTGTACTGGGACCCCAGACACAAACAGCCATGACCACAGATTGGTAATGCACACAAACCTGAAAACGTCCTCTTCTGGACAGGAAATTTCTCTGCACTGGCAGACTGCAGCTTGATTCTGCCTGAGACCAGCTCTGACTTGATGAAATTCACGGGCCAAAGTAGCAGGCAGACGCTGGATATTCTAGTAACATCTGACTGCCAAAAGCCATTCTGTGGTGCTTCTAGACCTGGGGAACCAGCTGTGAGACATGGATTCAAATGACCTGGAAAGAAAACTTGGCTTCACTGAAATGAATGGCAGAAATCTCTTTTTCTTCAGCGAAGCCAGGATTTCATTCCTGGCAGTTGCAAAGCTTCTGTTTGTACTGAATTGTTTTCCTACTGTCAAGTGTTGTTAGATTTGGGGGGGAGGGAGCTGTTTCTCCTGGAATTATTTCTGTAGCTGAGCCAAGATCTAGAGGATTTATCTCAAGCAAACCACTTCTTTTAATTTGCAAAGGAAACTTGGAAACTTTTCTTGCCTAGTGCCAAGGAAGTGAGACTTCTTGTTTAGGAGAAAACCTAAACTTGGATACAATTTTGTAAGTCAAAATAAGACGTTAGCAATGAGGGCTTCAAGAGCAGGAGAATTTATAAAGTTGCATGTTGAGCTGAAGGCAGGCCCTATGGAAAGGGTTTGTATACGAAGCTCAGAGAAGTCAGTGATCAGTTGGCTCGTATTCCTATTAACCAAAATACTACTTACTGATGGAGTTATTGATGCAACATTAGAATTTGAGAGCTCATGGCATGCGGCTTTACGTGCTGGTCATTAAACAGCTCTGGGGTTGCTGGAGGCTGCCGTGCGTGTGGTGTTACACCTCCTGGTTTGGGCTCCGCTCAGCTGCTGCTGTGTATTTACATGCACTGAGGTGAGCGTCTTGGTTGCACAAGTGAAATTCTGATTGTCTCCATCCCTCCTCCAGCCAATCTGCGAGGCAAAGATAAGCAGACCTCAAACATGAAGAGGTAGGTAGGTCTATTTTGCAGCTACATAGAAAACAGCTAAATATTAAGAATAAAATCCTGTTTTCTCTGCTAGTGAGAAGAGAAGGCAAAGGAGCCTATTGTCTCCCGCAGTAGCAGATGGCAGTCGTGCACCTGGCTCCCTAGACTCTGGGAGCAGCTGCAGCTCCAACCAGATTACAGCAGAGATGTTCCAAAGCCACGGGGAGGAATCACATTCCTAAGGAGCCTTTGAAATAATTTGGCAATGAATATCTTTTTCCCTGCTGGAAAAGCCCCTTTTACACGTCAAAGTGGAATTAGCATGCAGACTTGGTAACCAAGACCCGCTTTTGTACCACCAATGTAAACTACCACGGTTGGTAGTTCAGCCATAATCATCTTTCATGTCTCTTGCTCAGCGATATTAGGGGGTTTTTCTCTCACGACAGAATAGGTGTTGTGCAAATTCAAACTCTGAGCGATTTTCTGTAATTCCATTTTTTAATTGTTTCAATTGGGCACAGAATAATCCATATGCTATTGAAAGAGGTTAAAAGAATAATAAATATTTTGATACCTGTTTTTAATTCTTCACAGAGATGTGGTATAAATTGACTCCATCAAAATAGCACCACAGTAGCGTCACAGGCAAAGGAATTTAGTGTAAATCCCATAGCACAATGTACATGTTTGCACCAGCATGTTTTAGAAACATGTTCTGTATTTTGAAAAAAACATTACAGTTCTTTTGGTACTATCAATCAGTGCAGCTGGGTGTAATCCATGAAATCAAGAGCTGATACTAGAAGTATGATTCTTTACCTGGAGGATATACACAAGCTCTAATCACTCCTACAGCTGAAAGAAAGATTAAAGCTCAACATATATAAAGCAGAATTGCATGGATTTCCTATCCTAGAATGCCCAAAGCAACCTCACTTTGTGTGTCCATATTAAACTTATTAAACCTATCATTCAGTAGTAAATGACACCACTTCACCAAAGTTTGGCATATGTTTTATGTCTGAAACACAGGCTGGATGATGCACATTAGATCTGAGTAGTAACCCAAACACAGAATATTTGGAGGGGTCAGAAGAACTGTTCTTCCTAGTCCTCATATCTCAGTATTTAGTAACTGAAACAACTATTTACTATTAGAAAGCATTTATCTGGTTAACTGATAACCAATTTTTAATACCCTGTGGGGACTAAGCCTCCATCCCTGTGCACTGGAAACTTCTGGATACACTAAGGGAGTGGAGGGTGCATGACAGGGAACCGAAGTTAATACGTACTTTATGCCGCCTTAGTGAATAGTAGGTTTTCTCCAGTACTAAAGACTGAAACTCATAATTCTAGAATGCAGCAGGCTGAAATGAACAGTTTCCTGAACAACGAACGGGTACTGCTTAAAAAAAGATTTCTTTTAATTTTGTAGACTGCCATTTTATTGTAAATAGGCTACTTCTCCATATTTGGTTTTTAATCCTGCAAATATGAAGCCTATTTAAATAAATAGGAATTTTCCTTCTTTAAGTTCCTAGTTTATCAATTGTAGCAGTTTCATGTCTGTACATCACAATTCACAAGAAGGACACTGATATGGGTACTCATTATTCCAAAAAACAGGGTATTTATTTCTGGACGGAGTTGCACAGACCCAGTAGACAACGTATCAGACCAAACCACTGGGCTTGACTTTACTTTTATTAGTGTATTAACCTCTGAGCTTTCCATATACCGTGTCATTCTTGCTGACAATAAAAAGGGAGAGTTTCAGCCTTTACCTTTATTTAGTTGCACCTACAGTGTATTTTACAAGAATGTATTTGCTACTGAATGCAGTAACAAATCTTCAAATTTATTGAACAACTTAGGGCAGCAACCACTTCCTGAGGAAAATAACCCTCTATGGAAAAATAAAGCACAAGTTTGGAACACGTGAGCAAACCAGTTGATTGCAGTGTTCTAATACTTTAGTTGTCATTGGAATAGTAATTATAATTCTAACAACTCACAGACCACATTAGGTATATTTGAAAATCATTTTAAAAGCCTTTGAAAACTATTAAACAGGTGAAGCATACCCTACCAGTGACTTACATGGTCATATTGTTTTGACATACCCTATATGAGCAGAGTATAGCAATGTTCACTTGGGTTGGACATTATTTCCCTTACTCGTGGATATTTGCATAAGGGTTGGAGGCTATTTGCAGTGCTGCTCATTTGGAACTGAAATTTATTGTTCACTTAGCTCCTAAAAAATAATCTAATTTTTCAAGCCAATAGAAAATTGTGTGAATTATTCACCTTGGTTCATTATTATAAGATATTTTATGGTGACACCACAGAAGTCATTATTTATAACATATGGGATCATCTTTTACCAAATGTTTTCTCCTTTATCTTCTTGTAAATGTCTTGAAACTATGAAGTAAATCTTGGATCATCCAGTCAAAAGTGCCCAACAATGATAAATAGTCGCATTATGTGCACAGGATTGCAACTCCCAAACCAGAGTATTAGCTTTTACTTCTGAGAAACAAGACTTTTGATATGAATTTTTCCTTAAGTGCTTCACTTTATCATAACACTGAATATCTACCCTGCAGTTTAGATGCAGACGGAACAAAAATTAGGGTTAGGGAGACTGTAGGCTTCTGGTTTTGAAAGAGAGTGAACTAAAATTAAGACACAGATTTGTGTGAAGGAAAACCTATTACTTGCCAGAAATAAACCAGCTGGAGTAGTGTGTGTGTGAGAGAGAGACTCTGTGTGTGTTTTTGTGTGTGTGATAAATTGTGGGAGTGAGTTTAACTGCAGCAGTCGGACTTTGGCAGATTAATGTAATGGAGAGAAGGTGACTTTTAAAATACCAAACCAGAATTTTTCTTCTGGAATTATGGCTACAGCACAACCAAGGATACTGTGACACCGAGTTGGAAAGCTCATTTTGTTTAAAGAGAAAATGCTCACCTGGTGTGTTACTAGATGTGGTCAAACTAAAAGACGGTTAAAACTTGGTGAAATCTTCTCGTTTAATTGTGTTTGTAATCCCCATTCAGATGAGATCAGAAGTAACTTTCCTAGTTTCTGCAATATATATTTTCAGTGAAATATCTGCTTAGAAGCATCATTACACGGTGTTTCAGAAACACCACCTTCCTCACAACATCAGAGGCTTTGTCTGAAAACTGACCTTCCAGTCCAGTCAAGCCATCTCTAACTTTGAAGTAGGTCAGCACCTGGTCCCATTCTTTCATTGGCTTCACAAATGGTTCAAGTCTTGAAAAAGACTCACTGGTCAAAATTAAGCCTTTTTTCATGTTACGCTTTATCATCACATCTTCTTTCTAGCTTTAAAATCCCAGAATGAAATCAATAGGGATTTTGTATTTATTTTGATTTATTCCATCCTTTGAACTTCCTGCCTTTACACACATCCTTAGACACGAGAAAGCCAGAACACCATTGTTTAAATCAATGTTGCTGCCCTATTACTGAAAGCAGAATTGAGTACAGTGACAACATTCCTGTTGTATGTGTATGAGATGTTCTGAAAACAAAACTAACAGGGCATAAATAAGAGCAGAATTTAGTTAATATTAGACAAAATATTATTTTTGCAGTAAATTATGAGGTGATGTCTTGCTGATTTAAGTCTCTCAGGAGCACCAAGATTGTAATGTTATGTACTATATTGACAGGTTCATGTAAAATTCAGTACAGCCTGCTACCCCTTGGCAGCCATTCTCTGCAAGAATGGATGTGTCAACCCTCATCAGCCCCGGTGGTGGCCAGTGCAAGACGTGCCTCAGTGCTCCTGGAACTCCCTCTCCTAACTCTGCTGTGTGGGTGTTGTAACAGCCTTGTCAAACAGACAGGCGGCTGGTCAGGGTGGAAAGGCCTTCCCACCGGTACTAACGCTGGCAGATGTTTTCAGTGTTCCTTGCAAAATAGTGACAGTTTAACTGAAAAGAAAAGACAGTGCAATGGGCAGCGGAACGCACTCCTGAACACCTCTGTAGGTGACCTGGTAGGCTTGCAGAGCTACCTTCCATCAATATAATATTGGGAAGTGGGTAGGCTGTAAAGTCAATATTCCTGATGGATCAGAAAGAATACTCCAAAGCACAGACCAGCCCCTTGTTACAGCTATTAACTATCTCTTCCTACTTACCGATGAAACTCCAAAGCATTAATAGAGCATGCAGCAAAACAAGACATTTAAATGTTGTTTAGATTTTCTGCCTGAACACCAAAAAAGCTTTACTTATAAACTTTTTTTTAAGATGGGCTAAAAATACCTGCCTCTTCCAGTTATCTTCCAGAAATCAATAGGCAGGAAAGCAAATTACTGCTCCTTCTCTTACATCTCTGCTATTATGGTCTCAGTGGAGTGAAATTACTTTACAGTTAATTAGATTTTTAAAAAATATAGGATGGTTTCTGTATAATTCCCTTGGGTGTTTCTGTACCTCTGCAGCTTTTTAAATCCATTTCCAGGAGACGAGGCATTGATTTGGAGGAGATTTAATAACCCATTGCTATCTGTATAATCACCTGTAGCTGCCATGCTAGCATTGGCTGGACTTTCTAACAGCTATAAGCAGCAGGTCAATACTTTCAGCAAAAATATGTATCTGTTTTCACAGCCCAGTCCTATAAAAATCATCTGCAGTTTTTAAAATGTGCATCTACTTCAGAGTTTTAGTTCCGCTCAGGAGCGGGCTTTCGAAGCAATTCTCCCTATCTTTACTTACTGAGATTTAGTTCGCATCTGGGGAGCCACCTAACGTGATAGCAGAAATAAAATATCTTCTATCACTGGGCAGGGGAGCAGCATGGATGAGAATGTGTGGGGTATGCAGGGGATTTCAGACATCTGAAAACACACTTCTTGCAGCAAGCTCCTCCCTCCAGCAATCCAAAACTTCTGATATTTGGGGCAGTGTATCTTCTCACCCAAGGTATTGCAGTTAGGAAAAGGTACTCTATAGCTAGAGATAACTTTCAGAGGCATTCTGAGGAAGAGCACAGCATATTATTTTAAGTATTTGGATTTCTCATTTTTAGCCATCAGAAATCTATTGCTGATATCTTATCTGGGTTGCTTAGGTTGGTGCCTTACCTTGGATGTTAACTTTATCACATGGATAAAATATAAACTGAAACAAAATTTAAAAACAACCCTTACATGGAGAGCCTTGCTACTGTGGCCAGACAGTTTTCACTAGCCATCTTCAGTGAGGTCTGAGCATGATGCTATAGTTTGTAGTACAGATGTGCCCTCAGTTTCAATCTCCTGTTATTTCAACCACTTTCCTTTTGAGCCTGAGGTAGGCAGCGTGCAGCAGCACAAAGTGGTAAGCAGTTAGCACGTCTGTTGGAAACATTCCTCCAAATACTAGTATTAAACTCAGGTGTTGCATGCTTTGAAACAAACAGGTGGAAAACTGTAACTTTCCAGGGTGAGAGACCACCCTGGGAAGTGTCTTCAAAGTACCTATGATCTTATGTAATTTAGTGAATTTTGTAGCAAAATATTTGTTCTTCAGAAATCCCTTTAATAGGTAGCAGAGAAAAGTCTTTAGCTGCTCAGCAGAGCAGCATCTGGAGCATCAGGAACTCCATCAGCGTTGGGGAAATCATCCTAATCTTTCCTTTTGTTTGCACTGACATTTTTATAGGGGCTTTCCTTTTAGCACATCATTGATTGAGCTTGAAATAGCATAATCAACTCAGTGGGAATTACCAGTAACAGATTACAGCCAACTTCTACTTTCAGTTATGGCTGTTTGAGTCCACATAATTTTGCTGCAGTTACTGTGTATTTTCCTTAGGGTAACAGAGATCAGTATCCATGAATCTGCATTTCCAAGACAGCATGATATTTATAAACTTTAGATAGCAACTACTAATTGAACTTCATTTTTTAACTATAGGTTGTTTTCCTCCTGAAGAGAGCTACCCATTATCATTAATTAACACTATTTAATCAAGATTTTATTTCCTTCTGATTTTTCTAAGAGACATTCACATTTACACTGAATACTTTCAAACTAAAATTTTGTTTCCTCATGTTTGACTTCATGTTATAGCTTATTACTGCATTTTTCCTTCCGTCTTTGCATTTCGTGTCTCGTGGTTAATTTAGTTTTGCTGAGCTTAGTTCTTTATGGGAAAAAAAGAGAGCTATGCTTGGGTTTAAATGCTTGTACCTCACTTTACTGATTATAATTATTGAAGTTGTGCTTTGAATACTAGGGGTTATTATTCACATCCTTCATCAGAGTTGTATTTTAAAGTTATGTCCTATTTTATGGAGAAACTTTCCTAGTCGTGTCTGGAGCATAAATTGGAATTTTGGTTTTTCTGACACCTGCCTCAGTGTATGGGCCAGTTTTTCAGTGAGTGCTGATAAGAGGCCTTCCCACTTCCATGTAGCTGCTACAAGTCCTGCAGTTTGGACTAAGAAGTAGACATATACAAAATGAAGCCTTTGTTATTTTAAAAGAAGTGCTTATTCCCAACAGATACACAAGAAAACATGAAAATATGACATGAAAAAAGTAAAAGTCATATATTAAAAAAAGAATGACTCCATCTCTCAGTATGTTTCTTGGGAGTTTTCAATACTTTAGAGTGGCCAAGAATGAACAGAATCAGTGATAGCTGCTTAAATGTGTCTTATTTTTCCTTAAGCTACTGTGTAGGTGAGCCCTCTGAGTTTTTGAGAATTTATTATTTTAGCAGTGATAGTCATACCTTAACAGATAGTAACAGATATTTTAGATGCATTTGCTTTTAAATCAGATTTTCAAATAGCTCAGTACCCAATTAGCAAATAAGGGAACCATCACTCTTTGCAAACTCCCAGTAGCTTCCACTGTTCTCAGTTTGAGTTCCTGGGTTCAAAACACTTCTAAAAATACGGTCCTTGTTGGAGGGCCTGATCAGAGTTCAGGTAATGTCCACATACTGGAAAAGATATGAACATTAACTGGAAGCTGCTATGCTGTCAGCTGAACAGAGAAGCAGACAATAAGGCAAAGTTACAGTTCCAGCATCTAAACATTATCGTGTGAAAGAGTTTGAGCGTTACATCTCAAATCTGCTCACTTTTCCCAACTTTCATTAAAGAGTTACAGGCTGCCACTGGTTGCAATAAATAACAAAGCACATGCAAAAACTGACCATGTCTGTCAGGTTTGTGACTAGAAGGATGTCGAGGTCTGGGCTTATTCAGAAGCAGATGGGAGCCCAGCAGGTAGATAAATGCAAACCTCACCTTCAACGAGCACTTGACAAAGAAAGGTCAGAAATGAGACTGTGAGAAAGGAAGTCACGAATAACACAGAGCGTGTGCCTACAGACACTAGGGAGGAGGAAACTGTCTTTTCTCCACAGATAGACTGGTTCCATATAATAATTTAGTTATCAACGTCTATTTAGTTTTTAAACTACTTTAATACTGACTGACATTTTCTTTAAATTGTAACTCGTGCAATTTAATGATAACCTTTAATTTTCTTCTACCCTTATAATGTAATGGGAAGCAACAAAAATAGTAAGAACTAAATTGCAGACATTAGAAATACTTTTTTATCAGAAGAGTGTAAAAAAGTGCATTCATGCACTATAATGCACAAGAATTTTACTGCGTGATGGCTTTCAACATTTTGTTGTCCTACAGTAACTGCTCTTTGGCACTAGTTTGTGTGTGATTCATATTTTTATTACTGCACAGAGCAAGATCACTTCTACCCTAGACTGATAACCTAGTTTTTAGAAATATTAAGAATTTTTGTGTCCCACTGACTAGTGGGAACTAAAGTTTCTGAGCTTTCTTTTTGAAGACCAAATTGTTTATGAGTAGCCTATTTACCCATTTTGTCTGTCCGCACACCAAAAAAAGTTCTCTGTGTAGTAAATTCATATGGCCGAGCAAAGAAGTCTGGGTCATTTCAATCAATATGTTGGATGACCTGAGGCTTTTGGGTCCCTTTGTTTAACAGTATATTGCAGAAAATATTCTGCGGAATTGATTAAGTATCTACTTGAAATACTAGCATAAAAAAGTGCTTTAGAGCCCATTTCTTTTAAATTGTTTGCATGTTTGAAAAACAAATCATTCTTTAATGTGGACCCAGTACTTGCTGTATCTTTCTTTTTTTCCCCTTGTTCCAATTTTTATGTGCTGTTTGAGTGTGGCAGCTGTGATATCAGAGAGTCTCAGGAACCTGTGACTTTGGAAATAATTTCAAGCACTAACTTACAAGAACTAAATATTGCTGCTTTCCAATTTATGCTGCTAGTCCTGTCTCCCATTCTAAGTTACGTCTCATGAAAAGCCTGCAGACAAGAAGGAGCTGGCACTCAAGATGCAGTTATAAAAAGTTATACCCAGGAGTTTTAGTTTGCACTTCATTACCTTACACAAGCGGGGAGGTTCACTGTGATGAATGTTTTGTTTTCAAGGTCTAACGCTGTGGTTTGGCTGAATGAACTCTCTCTGTCAAAGGAGATAATTTTTGCCATGCGTTCATTGCCAAGGCTAATACCAGCCCATATATGTATTTAAGCTTGTCTCATTTTGTGCAGTCAAAACGTACCCTTAACTTTCTCAGGTATAACTTACTGGAGAAATGTTGTTCAGGAAGCCCCAGAAGGCATTATTGTAACTAGCAATGGAAAGCCTGTGATCGCTTACAGTGAGTGAAATTCCACTGAGCGGGATTTGGCAAAAGGACATAGGAAGGCACAAAAGTGTATAACTTTCTGATTTACCCCTCCCCCCAAAGTTATAAAATTTCGTTAGTTTTATTAAAATCATATAGACTACAAGTCAGCCTAGGCTGAAATTTTAACAATTCAGATGCAAAACTCTTAAGACCTTTTTCACAGATGATGTTAGCTGTCCTGTTCTTATTGCTGTCAGTGCAGTGATGCTGACGTGCAGATTTAGGTCAGCTGATGTCTACCTGATTATGTTGATGTTGTCTTCACTGCTCTCACAGCATACCAAGCTCACATGTACGACTCTGTCCTTTTAGCTAAACTGCTGAGTTAAGAAGTCTGTATACGTAAATAGCAGTATGATTCAACTTGGTTCACAGAATCAATCAGTTAATGTAAGTTCATCTTTCATTTCCTAGACTGTTTATGAACATGTATGTGGACACAAGTGCCTCCGGGGCCGATTTAGGGCTTAGACACTCAGCCAGGGATACAAAGATGATTCACATACGTTCATTTATATTTCTTCAGACCCAAATATTTTTGCTTTATCAAGAATTTTAATGCTATCTGAATACCTATATGGCCCTTTACTACAGTCTGCACGATGCAACATATTTAAGGGTTCACCATATTTAGCAGATTCTACCCTCTGATGACCCACCCCTCCTCCCCACTTACTGGGCCATCAACTCCTGTGGAACCAAGATCCTTGACTCTGGCTATAACAGTATGTGCGAGGACTGCACTTCATAAAGATCCTGAATCCTCTCTGTGTGTCCTCACTGGCATTCCTAAAGGAAAAATGGGTAAATCAGTGGCCCAGAGTGAACTGATAGCAGAATTGGAGCCTCTGTTCCTTCATCTATATTAAACAATAAAACAACTTTGACCTGTCCCCAAGCACGCACAACCACATGCACTCCCTCTTCCCTCACCCACATCTCGCATGTGTCGCAGTATTGTGCAAACACACTTACATATTTATAGCCTGCTGTAATGTTATTGCTTGGTTTATTTTCTTGTGCACACAAGCCTAATTAACAGCTATCACTCAATTTATTCTTGATTTAAACATAATTAACAATATGCTTAAGTAATGATTTTGCTTATGTCTACTAACTGAAGCCAAACTTGTCAAACTATTTCTCCATTAATTTAATTCTTCCTCTTGATTTAGGGAAATTCAATTACTCTAATGCAGTTAGTTGTATGGCAAATGTTTTCAGTTCTCTTCTGTTGCTTAGACACTTCCAGAGTATTTTCTAGATTATTATAATTTGTTGCCCAGGGAGTGCATAAGCAAAAAATAATATCTTTATAAATTGTCAGATGTACCTGACTTTTCTATACAAGTTCTGTATCATAAAAGGCATTAGCTTCATTTCCATTTTAAATAATCTACGAAATGTCTTTTTTTCTACAATATCATTTTACAACTGGAGAAGAAAGTGATCCAAATAATTGTTATGACGGTCTTATTTGTCACTGTCAGCCCAGCACATGTTAGCAGGATGTTCCACAGAGACTGGAGATGGGCAGGAAGGGACATATTCCTCTAGAAACACCTCTTTTCCCTGCAAGGGGCTGGATGCTGGAATTCAACAGCTGAGGCTCCACTGGACATGTACCCCAAAAGCTACGTGTTGGTGCATAGGGTGATCTTACAGGCTTCACCTCTGCACTGTGTGAAAAAGCAGTGTGTTTCCTTAAAATCCTTTAATTCTGCCCCACACCATTGCTATTACATGCATTCAAACTTGGCTGGTTTATTTTTAGACATATGCACCTTGTTAAAATCACGGAATTGCAACTGCTCAGATCATAAGTGAATTCTTTCCCCACGTTAGCTGGAGTGGAGTCTTTCAAATATGGACTGTGTCACCTTAACTTATCAATATGCTTGAAGATCCAAAAGCTTGGTACATATTCTGGTTACTGGCATCATATGAGTGTTTAGGAGCAGAGGTAGTATCCTTAAGGTCTCTGAGAATCCATACTGTACTACACTGGATGACTACCATTCACTTGCTAGTAAAATTCTGGTGCTTTGACTGGGTTGGGTTTTTTTTGCTGTATTCCTCTATTCAGCTGCCTGGAACAAGGCAAGACAGAAATGCTGTTATGATGTCTCCCAAGACTTGAAAAGATAGCCCAGTAGCGCTATCTCTATTGATGTAGAGATAGCTGTCTTGTGAATATCGCTGGCATTTAAGTCCCTAGCAGTTCAAAATATACCCTGAATAAGAGAACGGGTAGGAAGGGTCCATGTGGGAATCCAAACACAAATGTTCTGCCTTAGAGAGCAGTGTGTTGTTAGCTGCCAGCTTTTGAAAGGTTTTGGTCATTTGGGGGGAATCTTCAGCCATCTACACTACAACGCTCCAGGAGCTCAGTGAAGGCTCATTTTATTCAGTACAGCTGAGGACAAGGGCCTGCATTTTCTGAGTGATCAGGCCTCTTAAAATCTCCCTTGATAAATCAGATAAATGATATGTGCCTTTGCTGTCATCATTTGAGTGAAAAAGACCTGGCTTGAAACTTCCCCAGCTCCCCACTGATGCTAGCAGAACTCCCAATCCAAGTGTCCTGTCTATACCGCAGTTTGTACCAGTTTATTTAACAGTAAATCAGTTACAGCCCCTCTTAAACCATGATTTATCTGCCTTGTATTTAGTTTCCCTATCAATTAAAAATAAATCCGTGTAAACTATTACATAGTTTCCAGATAAAGATTTGAAGCAATTTAATTAAATTGATGTCAAAGTAACCAAGTCTTTCATATATATACACACATCCCCATATATTTGTATGTTATATATTAGGAATACAAAAATGGTGGGAGCCCACGAGAAACAAAATGGAAGGAGCAAAGTGTTTTAATAAGAGCTCTAAATTTGGCAGGGCGCAGAAGGCAGAGGAGTATAGGCAAAGGGAAATCAAACTGTGAATAAGATTGCTGTGCCAAGAGTTCTGGTTAAACAATGCCCGAGTGGTTTCCCGTGAATACCTTACCCCACCTGGTGCACCCTGCCCACTCGCTGCAGGTTTCTCCCAACATGAAGCTAATTTAACCATATAGTGCTGTTCATACGTACAGTTATGTAAAATCACACATCTTAAGCTATGAACAAGAGGTGCATTACATCTTATGTATACATTTATTCGTATGTATAGTACTTCTGAATCTCTAAACATAAAGATCTAGCATTTGAACATAATTCACATCAGGACCCCATCAACCAGGCAAGAAATCAAGGCCTATCATCCTCCTCAACACTCACAAAGGGATGAAGTTGTGCATTTTGTCGTGTCCTACAAAGAGCACTTTATCTGGACCTTTGCTGGTATTCAGGTTACCCGTAAATAGGATGGCATAGGAAGAGTCACTGCTAGTTGCTGTATGTGGCCTTTTGTTACTGAGATGAGGTGACGTCATTTCAATCTAACTGAAGGCATCTTTCTGTCAAAATCAAATAAGATCTTAAACTTTGCTTAGAGCCAAAATTTTCCCAAAAACTTGGGGTAGGGTGGTGCCTCTCTCCCCAGTAGAAATAGCCTGATTCCAGCTGATTTTGCTATGGGTTTGAGTCCACAACTTGGGGTTTTTTTACAGGATAACCTGCATGTTAATTAGCTTCTCGTGAATTCTTAAACACTGCATCGATCTGCAAAACTCAGTACTTGCCAATAATCCTCAGATCTCCTATGCTGCCAAGAGACAGTTTGGCATTTCATCTAAAAGAAATCACCAAGGAATTTTGAATCTTAAAGAAAAACAAAATATTTGTACATAATGAAGTATTTTATTTCAAATAAAACTCTAGGTATGTGGACCAAATCGCCAGATGACCTCCATAGTTTTTAGACAAATGCAGTTGCTTAAATTTGTATCTTGCGTGTGCATGTGCTAACACAGGGCGAGTAGCCACTTGACTTGTACAAGTAAATATACCCACCATTTTTCAGCCATGTTAGGGCAAATTGAAAATTTACCCTAAACCTGATTTAGTATGTCATAAGCCTGATTTATATGCACTCTGCTATAAATGATCATTGACTGAGTATTCAAAGCAGAAAACCGAGTGAGCTATACATAAAGAATGACTACTTATCTTTGCAAGGCATCCTTCCTTGCTATAAACTCTAGATCTGAGTCTCCTCTCATAACAGTGTAAATCAGAAGTAGCTAAAGGCCAGTGGATTTATACTACGGTAAATCCAACATGAGAGAATTATCACTCAGTTTCCCATTGACATCAATAAAAAGAACACCAGGCTCCATATAAATAAATGGCAAGAAACTTCCTTGAGTCCATTCCAGTTGGCAAAAGTTATTTGATAAATACATTTTAATGAGGCCCTTTTAAGCTTTGTTATATTTCACCTGACGTTTATATGGTAATTTTTAGGAACTGGTTTACTGCATGAAATATAAGATACTTTGATGCAGTCATCTATATGTATATGTGAGAACAGGAGGTTGGGTGCGCCACATATGGAAAAAAATGTACAATTTAGGGTTCCCAAATGGCATCTTTACATAATTGTTAGAATACTTAGAGGAGCTGAATAGCTGTGGTGGTAAAAAAAGAAAGAGAATCATAAAGCTAACGATAAATAAATATTTGCACATACATGCTACACAATAATTACTAATTTAATGCCAAAAGACAAAGAGGAACAGCTGCTAGCTGTATTTTCCATAATAAAAAAGTTCATAGGAATTTAAATATGGTACTTATACCAGATTTGAATCCTTTCCTGTATTTTGCAGGTATTGTTAAATATTCCCTGAAGTTATCCTTTGCCATAGATTTTTAGTAGTAAGCAAAATTTTTCTTTTTAAAAATACATGGATTCTGTGAAATGACAGGTTTTGCTGTAAATAGGATTTTCCTTTAAAACAGTAGAGAGGAAATTTGCTAGTTATCAATCCAGTGCATTGCACAGATTGCAAATACCTTCTATATTGGGGCTCTCAGCAAAAATAACAGAATTTGACAGTAGTTTGAAAACGTAACTCTTGCATGTCAGAGACAGTATGAATCCATGGCTGCACAGGTTGCAGCAAAGACACTTTTTAAACAACTTCCTCTTATTAGCTTGGTAGGGCCAATTAGCTGCCAGCAGGATCATATTGTTTCTGGCTCTGGGGCTGCCTCTGTCAGCAGCAGCTCCAAGTTCTCTGTTTGAGAAGATCAGGCAGTGTGGACATGCTCACCGTTGATCTAATTTTGTTTTACTCAAATGCTGCTGCTTAAATGGAAGCAGAGTAATTCTGGCAGTGATACCTCATGAAAACCCAGCCTGAAGGTTTCGCTGTTGAGCTTCAGAGCTGGAGACAGTGGTCTGCACGTATTAGTGACAGCGCGCTAAGCAGAGGAAAGAGAGAGTGAAGGCCTTGTGGGATCTGGTGAATGTGTCAGTGTGGATACAAGGAAGAAGTGTCCTGCTTTATCCCCCAAACACTGCGGCAGACAAGTTAGAAGAAATTTTCAGCTCTCCTAAACCAGCCCATAGCAATATGGAAATGTGGTAACCTGCAGCTGAAAATGGAAAATTAAGCAACTCCTGAAATGTATGCAAGAGAGACTAGGTTCCTCCTGTGAATTTGTCCTGGAAAACGGAATGAACTAAATACCACAGTGCCGAGCATGACAGCTGTATGGAATTACTCATACATTAAAATTTTGTAAGAAATGAATGCTTTGATTTTGTCTCACTTCATGTTGAATCATGTTGCATCTTGTAATAATAATCAATAGTAATTTTCAGACACCATTAACATTTTTAGAAGCAACTATTTAATATTCAGGGATTCTTTTTTGTCTAATTCATCAATGTCATGAGTTTAGGGGGGCTTCAGGGAAGTGTTTGTGCTAGAATACACACAATCAATAAAAATCTTTCTTCTTGACAAGTCAGCTTTTCCCTGCTCATTTCTAGAGTTTTCATTTGAAACCAAACTGTCTAATCTTTCTCAAAAAATTGTTTACTGCTCTTTTATCACCACTTGCTTTCATAAATGCTGTCAGTGCATATGATACCCTCTCTACTTCAGAACCTGCTCATAGCTGTGTATTCACAAAGGTGATAAAATACATTTGATTTTCACTGAAATGAGCTTGAGGGTCCTGTTTATAGGATATCTCATACAGTCATGCAGTATTAGTTCCATTTGTGTGCAAGTTAAGCTGTGAATTCCAAACAAAATAATAATCATTCTGCCTCCCTGGGCTGAAGGTTGACTTTTAGAGTATAATCAAGTTCCAGAAAATGGAAACATCCCACATCAAAAATGAGAAACTGTCTGCATAGTAAATACCATAATTAATTAAAAATGATTACTATTAACTATAATTAATTAATATCAATCAGAATTAATTCTTCTCTGCTGCATACTCTTAACCTTTGAGTGGAGCACATACGGTTTAAAACTTTCAGTGAGCACACTGCAAAGCTTGAATGAAACTCTCTAAGCTGTAATGTTTTTCATCTTAGTGTCTAACTACTACTTGTTACACGGCGTCTCTATACTGTAGGCTGCTAAACCATCTCATAGCTGTCATGCTCGCAAAACTGAGCCCAGGATTAACTTTGCTTAATTTTGGAAAATGGAAGAGTTTGATCGGATAGGAGCTCGTGTCTCCCCAGTGTTTCATTAGTCAGGTCATGGTTCTGACCACTTCCCCGTCCCTAAGCTGGGGCTGTTTCAGAGCTCTCCTGCTACCTCTGAAAGGTGCTTTATCGACTCCCTGTTGTAGTCCCGCGGTGGTGCAACATCCCACATCTGCCCACCACCGAAGGACTGCTTGCTTGTAGTAGCGTCAGCCCTGAAAGTTGAGCTTCTAGTCTGCATCCCTCCCCACCGATCCCTGCAGTAGATCTGAAAGTGCGGAACTGGAAAACAAACCCCAAGCCACCAAGCTACAGCTCTTCCTAAAGCGTAATGATAATCCTTTGTAGTGTTGTAGTTTGAACGATCACTAACAACTGCATCAGTAGCAGAGACCCTGAAGATAGGCTGGTCACAGATCAAAAGGATATCAGGAAACATGAAGAAGCTCCTTAATTAATTTCTAATCCTTTTTCAGCCTTAATCTTCTTTTTCATAGTAAGATCTGGCATTACACATTTTCTGCACACATGCTTTCTAGATGATGTAGATTAAGTCTCAGGTCTCTGATTTGCTAGAAACAGCATGTCGATAGGTTAGCTATTACTGCAGCCTCGTACTGAAATACCGCAGGATTATTCTGTCTGGGCTGATATATTCAGCTAAAATATTCATTAAAAGTATGTGAAGTTGGTCCAGTCATCCAGGATTTTAACCCATGCTTTGCTCTGTGCTTCACAAGGGTTTGTTCAATCTCTTTGCTGTAGCTGGTGCTGTTTTATTTGTGCATTTATTCCAGAATTAGACTTTGCATATAGCAATGCTGGGACAGGGGGCAGGAGGACTCTGAATACTTTGTGGCTAGGGTAGGGGACACGTATCAGGAATAGGAACAAAAATACTGCAGAGAGATATTTTGAGTACATATTGGTTATCCAATTGTAATCAAAAGGTGGATTTTTCTCCTTACTAGTTAATGGTATCATGTCTTCTAATTTATGATGTGAATACAGAAAATAAATGGATAGGCCTCTTCTACTAACATAATAAATACAGATGCAAGACAGTCAGCAGTGCATGCTGAATGGTGAAGCCCTGTAGTCTTAACAAGACAAGTATTAATCCTTTCTACTGAACTTTTTAACACCCTCCTCCACAGATACCCTGTAGCAGAATCTGAAGTCTCCCAATTTGGGCACGTTAGAAAATTCTGTCCCTATAAAATTCTGTAGCAAAATAGTTTCAGGATCTTATAGAAGGATCATAATGGGCTTTTTTCAGTGTTTTCTAGAGAAGCTTCTAGATTTCTCTACAGTTAAACGGGAATTTTCCATAACAATAGGGAGTTTTTTTAGTAAGGTGTTAGTCAAGTTTACAGCTATCTGGGCAACTGTCACCCGATCTTGCTTTTGCTGATTTCAGTAGGAGAATATCAGGCTGTAACTACAGTAGAGATACAGAACGGTGCGTTCATCCTTTCAAACTCGGAAGCAAAGGTAGGTCAGTGCTGACTGTGTTTTGAATTGTTCCTGTGTCATATGCTTTTACAGCACTACCAGATCCACATTCAGCTGAGAATTCATAACCTGTCCCACAGCCTTGATCAGGAAAAAAATGTGTTCGCTAGCTTGGATGAAGCAACTTTCAGTTGGGTAGAACACACACATTTCTGTGCTACATGCTTTTGTCAGGATTTCGGTATCTTTCAGACAGCAAATTGCAGAAAGCATTCAGAAGTTCTTCTGCAGACACCACAAGAATAGAGACACAGAACAGACAATGATTTTACTCAGAAGAGCAGAAGACCCTAGGGACCTTCCCACATGTATTTATCTTGCTGCAGAGGTACATAAGAACAGGTACTATAGGAAAAGCAGACTTACAATTGTAACTGTCCTGACTACCCATATCTATAGGATAGTAAAAAAGAGACCAAATTAGCCAGGTCACTGAAAGATGAAGGGGGGGAAACAAAAAAAATCACTTTACATAATTACAGGTGACAACATTAGGTTTAACATTTTCCCAGTAGCCTAAGGGACATATTTAGGAGTTTCCTGGAATTAAAGCAGTGCTCTCCACGGAAATGTTATGACTTACAGAATTCTGTTTACTCAGCACTTCTGAGAATGAGCTCATGTCTGCAAAGGTGCCTGGATGTGGAAAAAGTTGACCTAGATCAGTATTTCTCAGACTTTCAGCATGTGTGGACCGCTTCTGGTTCACGAGTCTTCATGTGGCTGCAGGTCCCTCCAACGGACTCCACTGCCTTGACGGGTTTCAGCTGCTACCAGCTAGAGAAGGCAGCTGGCAGTCCCAGTCTAGGAGGAATTAAGTTACTGACATTTGTCACTTTGTGCCTCCTCATTTCAGTGTGATGGCGTCAGGGCCCAGAGCTTGAGGAACGTTGTTTGGCCTACACTGTAGAATTTTTATCTTGGACACTGTTGGTTTGATTTTGGTTGGCTTTTCTGTGACAGGACATCGAGGAATGAAAGGCAGGGATTTAGGAGTTTGGGTGGTTTTTTTTTAAATATATAAATGAAAAAGACAAGCAACAGTATTTAAACTGGAAACCTGAAATTCTTTAAAGGTGATTTGGCCATAACATTTTTATTCAGGTTTTTACACAATACCTATTACTATGTTGTCAGTTGTCAACTTGTATATATCCCATTTTGCTCAGTAATCCCTTGGTGGTTCTGTTACGCTTTATCCACTATAAATTTACATTGCAAGTCTTTTTTTTCTTTTTGTGCTAGGAAAGCATAAGCTGGTAGGAAAAAAGAAAAAAAAGAATGCTTTTGAAAAAAAGCTGGTGTTATACCCTGAATACATATCTCTGACAAGACATGCTAAATAGGTACCTATATATTTTAATAATTATGTATGTGCTTTTAGTCCCAGAATGGATTTGTATATATACAAACCCACAGTTTTAATACGCAAGCTACACTCACTCTTGAGGTGGAAGTTAGAATATCAAAAACATTTTCCTATTTCAAACTGAAACATTTTAGGATGCTTGCCCCTAGATGTATTTTGTTATAGTCTAATGTGTGCAAGAATTTTGTATTGTTTCCATTTTATTTGCTTGCTTTAGTAACAGATATGCTATCATCATATAAACCTCCTGCCCATTTAACCAAAGAGCGATCTCTGATTCTGTGATTCTAATCTAAATAGTCATTCAAGTCAGTAAGCCTTTTTCAGTAGGTAGACTGAGCAGAAGCTGTTTGAAGACACCATAATATTCCTTAACACATGCAAAGCTTTTGTACGTTCAGATAAAAGTAAAATGAATTCCAACAGTGATGAAAAATATTTTTGCAATCACAGGCAACTTTTTAAATGTTACGTGTTGACCTAGCCACAGGGTTTACATCACCTTTCCTCTCCAAGTAATGTGATTAGCCATAATGTTATCTTGAATTATTGTGTGTACCATATCTCTCTAGCAAAATGATCTAGACCAGAGGTAAGAATGTATCTGCCTGTTAAATGGTGAAGATGCTTAAGTTATTTTTCTATACATGAAGAAATCAGTTGTTGGAAACTTTGTAGTTAAGAAAAATGGCATCCTTCTTCCCTCACTATGGTGGGTCAGCTCCAACTTAGGAAAGAAAGCATTGCTGTTCTCCACCCTTCCTATCTTATGTTACCTCTAGAAACTCCTGCACGTTCGCTGCTCGTACTAACCAAAGCTCCTGTTAAACAGCTTCAGCCCTTCGCTCAGTCACATGCCTGTACTTAGGGATGGAAGTTGTCATTAAGGCTGTAAATGTAATTCAATTTTGTGACTGAAATCACCCCTTTAAAGAGGAAATCTTCCACAGAAACCCATGCCTGTCTGGTTTATATATGCAGCAGATTTGGCCCAGTGTCCTTATTGCAAATGAATGTCAACAATAGAAGGATAATGGATTCAAGTTCTAGCAAAAACTTCCCTTATAAATTCAGCCGTTTGCCAAGTCAGTTGATGCCCTACTTTCAAGACTGTCATAGCAAGCAATTCTGAGCAGTCTCTGCTTATTAAAAATGGAGTCCTGAAATCAATATAGCAATATCTTGTTGGAGAAAATTCAATTTATCAACAGGTTTGTCATTTTAAAAATGATTAAAGGACTTGTTTATTAGGCATCATCTATACTTTAGAAATAGTTGGTATGAAAATAATAAGACATAAGCCACAATAGACTTACAAATCTTTAAATTACATCAGGGACTGGATATTTTTCTGTAAGTGAAGGCCTGGAAGCATTTCCCATCTTTACTTTAGACTATATCAGTCACCAATTACATTATAAAAACTGGTACTGCTCACAGATTTCAGAAGCTCAGGGGCAGACCCATTATTCAGAACCTGTGCATTTGAAGTTGTTAAAAATACCAAGTATGCTGAAATTTTCATTAAAGTCTTGTAAGACTATTCTGATCTGCAAAAGTTCATTTTTGAAAGCTCCAGTTCAACTTCTGCCTAAGTCCTATCTAGTTAGTAAGAACATAAGCATATTTAAAGTATTTTCCTTTACTGCAGGAGAGGACAACAAATCTGAGTGTGAGAATGAACTCTAAAACTTGTCTTCATGTAGGATAAAGAGAGGAAGGTTGTTTTCATATTGTAAATAAGACGTTCAGTACCTTTCAACTTCTCAAATACAATTCATCACAAATAGGAATATGAACACACAAGTGCATGTGCAAACACCCGGAATTGGGAAAGATACCACTTCAGAGGCATTTGGGAGCATTCAGCCTCCAGTTTGCATGCTGGAAAAAGGTATAAAAAATAGGAGAAAAGCAATTGCTAATAAATGGGAATGCTGATCCATAACTGAATATGTACTACTATTTTAAAAGATTCTTCCTGGGAAGATGATAAAGATGAACTTGTTAACATTACTATTTCAACAGATTAAATGTTCTTGAAACTCTTTAGAATGCATATGAAAAACACTCCTTAAAGGAGCTTGTCTTTTTTGTTTGGAAAGCTAAGATCCTATCCAGTCTATATTGTATCCCTGTTGGAAAAGCACTTAGTCATATGCTGATTCCTAGCTAACTTTATCCCATAACCCCTTTCTCTTTTCCTTATGGACTCTTCTGCAAAGCCAGATAAATCTGTAATTTGGTAAGTACAGTGACCAAGAGGAAACAGAGGGGAACTGATGGTAAATTGGTTTGATACAAAAATTGTTTCTCTAATAGCCTTTTTCAGAATAGTTTCTCACCATTTCTTTATGATTTGAGCTAGCGGAAAAGTGTCTTTCACTCTGCATGGAATAAAACATGCTTGGAAGTAAGAGGAAAAAACTGCTTCTTGGCATTCAGAGCTTTGTGTCATTTTGATTACTTGTAAAAATACTAATTTACACAACTGGAGTGTACATGGAGCTGTACAGAAGATTAGAATACCGAACAAAGAAACAGCTCTTCCCCCATAGCCATGCAATCTATAAACACAGCAGGTAATGTGGAATGGGGGCGGGGGGGGAACAACCAAGCAACCAAAAAAACCCCCGCAGAATAAACACAAAGTCTCTTGACAGAAGAGTGCTCGTAAGTGAAGTCTCGGGAAGCTTTCTGACTGAAAGGGCTGTGTATGTACATCCACCAGAATGACGATGTGCACATGTAACACGTGTCTCCAGGTCTGGAGACATCAGAGGAGGCGAGGTCTGCCTCTGCGTCATTCAGCCTGGAGCTCAAGTTCATGCTGTAGCCCAGATTTCCCAGTCTTCCCTCCCACTTGCACACTGAATCTCAGACACATTTGAATTAGAGGCATATTGGAACACAGAGAAGAGTCTTCTAGTTAAGCTAGAAGTGATAATTCTTTAGGGAGTTCTATTTAAAAAAATTGTGGTTTGTGGTTTTTTCAAAGTGCATTGTCAGGGGGGAAAAAAAAAGAGTGTTGGAATAGAGTGAAATGTCAGGAAAAGCAAAGATAGGTTCAGGATAGGGTTTGTTTGGTTTTATTTCTACCTTTACTGCAGTTCCACTGTTTTCTCAACATAAAAAGGTACACAAATGCTTTTGAGGCAGATAAAATGAGAAAAGTAAAACAGTCCTCTGTTAAATAGGAACAGTAGTATTTGTAATAGGAAAGGCTAATTTATTCACCTTCTTTAAAGAACTAGAAAAAGCAGACCAGGACAAAACAGCTCTCTTCTGCTGCTCAAAAAAACCCAGTGAAATATGCTACTAGGCAGAATAGCTCATGATTTTTGCATGCCACAAAGGATTTGCCTTGACACATAATGAATTTTATTGAGGTCAAATTTCGAGTTATCTAAATACTAGTTTACCTCCAGAGATACAGGGCTCACGAAATTATTTTGCAATAACTATGCATTTTTTCCTTGGCAGCGATTTGGGAAGCCGCTTGATATTGTGAAATACACTGCTTTCAAAAACTTGTTACAATGCTGCTAAAAAAGCTGATAAAACTTTTGTCCCTTTCATGGCTAAAAAGCTAAGTTTTATTGATTCTGCTTTTCATTTCCACTGACTTATAATTCAGTAAAGCATTACCATGCTTCTCGGGCCACACCATGACTCCGACACTGCAATTTCCCTTAAACAGGGTCCAGTACATTGTGCGTTCTTGGAACTTCGTGGCTAGAGCCGTCAGAGGATTTCAAAGAGCAGCAGTGGTCACTTCATTGTTTTAGAGGGTTTATGAAAACTTAATAGGTGCAGAAATTTAGAACTTCCTGGCAGCAAAAGAATTGGAGAAATAAAGAACTACAACAAACGGAGTTTTCTGGCCCTTGTAAAATTGTATCACTAACCTTAATCATGATCTGGTTTGATTGCTGTGTGAAACAGATGAACGTTGAAAGCACATCCTCTGCCCTGCTCAGAAAGCTGCATGCTTCTCAGTCATTCAGACAGCAATCTAATGCTCTGGCTGCACAACAGCAAGGAGGTTTTGCCAACTTACTAATCTAGGCCTCTGTGTGAGCACAGACATTTTTCTTTCTCTTTCTATTCACAGAAGTTAGTGAAAACGAGAAGATTTTATTTCTGTATATGTATATATACAAACACATACATATTTAGAGATGCGCCTATATACATACAAAGATATATAGATACAAGTAAATAAAGTAGTATGTTAATAATTTACACAACACTACAGTGTTATTTGAGCACTTAGCTTGAAAGATACATCCCAGATTAATTTAGTGCAGCCTTTTTGTTAATACTAAGTACAAATAGTAAAGTAGAAGATACACCAACAGTTTAAAAAAAGAATTTAAATCTATCAACTAGCTACATCTCATCTGTTCAGCAAGGGAATTTCTTTTAAAAGGTGCATTAGGAACAAAAGTATTGAAGAAAATGTTCAAGCAAAATAAAGCTATTTTGAAGTCTGAATACATTTATTAGTATGCAATTGATCAAATGAGATCTTAAGCATCTAGTGTCTAAAGTCTGTCTTACTATATGGAAAACCTAACGAAAGTGAAACACACTCATTTCAATATACACTCTATAAATTTCCATCTGATCTGGATTCCAGTGGAAAACCTCTGCATTTCAACTAAAGAGCTCTCTGAAAGAAGAGCTCTGAAATCCAGGCAGCTACCAAAGGTCGGTGCATCTCAATACCACTCACTAAAAAAGGACTCAATTAGAACCTCGGGACTTTAACATACTCAATTTTACATTTTAAACACACATAAAAAATAGAAAGAGTAATTTTTCATTTATCTGGATTTCTCACAAGTTTGTAGGCTTCTGTACCATTTACAATCTTTTGAAAATTCATGTAAAAGCCTTCAGATTTTAAAAAGCCAGCTCTTTTGACATGCCTTTGTCAGAGACAAAAATTATCCTTAACACAGTTTTTAATGCAGATTCTTCAAACTAAAATCTCGTTACAGATTGCTAGACTAAATTAGGGTAATGAGTTCTCCAAGCCCCAGTTATTCTCTCAATTACTTATTGACTTAGCCTAATTCTAAACTAAGGTTAATGAACTAAAAGGAGCACGCAAATGCAATTTTCCCCTCCTTCATACAATGCTTGGAACTGTGTCACAGCACAGGATGAGACTTGTCATCAGTGGTAAAAAGGTGGCTACAGAAACACAGGACTGTGAATTGCTGAGTCTAGTTCTGCAATCATACAGCATTAAGTCTAGCTTAGAATGCCCGAAAACATCCTTTTTAAGCACTAGAGCATAACACAGGCACATGACACTTCAAAAATGAACTTGAGTTCTCTGCTAATAAACCAAAGTCACTCCAGAATTTACCACAGTAAAGACACATCTGTGTTTGCTGTTGAAGCACTAATAGTATTTATTTTAAAAAAAACTGACAGCGGTCTCAGCATGGAGACTGTGCCCCATTCTACATTCAACCACAAAGAACTTGACTTAATCCCTACACCATTTTACGTGGTTGAAGATACCTGTGATTATTGTTGCCTTTCTGCTAGGTAACTGCATGCAGAGGTCTCTTAAAGTCACATTGCAACATAACGTGTTTTCACACATTCCTCTTCCATGACTTCAGTTTGCCTGCAAATATTCAGGTTTCAAGATACTACAGAGCAGAAGATAATGAACACTGAGATCCAGTCTGCTTTCCTATAGCAAAGCATTCTTCATTATTTCTTTTTTCACTCCAAATAGTATGTAATGGATCCCTCCATGCAGACAGATCTCAGCATCAAGACCTATCCCCCACTTAAAGGCCTTACTGGTCCCTCAGGCTTTCAGCCAGCATTGGTGGAAGCAGATCCCTTGTCCAGACACAGAAGCCAGTTTTTCTGCTTGCCTATTTCAATAATTTGATTTTAATTTTTAAAAAATTCAGTGAAAGTTCCGGGATGAAATTCACCTACTACATATGGTTTAAATGCAATTGGAATATTTTTTATTAAGGAGAGCACAATTTCACTGTAAAGCTAGCATCAACACACACCAATTATTAATGCTAGACACCATAAACTTGGCTACATCTGCTTTAGACTTGATAATTACTAGCAAGCAAAAATCATTGCATTAATGGAGTAGTAGAAATACAGTAAAGCACTTTATTATCCCTAAAAGGCAGCATGTGGCATATAGACTCTGTGGGGTATTACCAGTGTCCTAGGAGCAGTTTCAATCGTTCACATCCTGTGGCATATAATTATCTCAGACTAACCATGACCCTGCGGGTCCTCTATTCAAATTATATTTTTTTACAGAATGGTGTATACATTATTGAAGCACATTATTTTGATCACTGAAAATTGACATATTGTGCTCATTAGCCAGTAAGCCAGAATACTTAATTTATGAGGTTTGCTCCAAGTTTTTTTACAGATCAGTCACTTAAGGGAAGTAAACAGGCAAAACTGCAGAGCAGTGAATGGGAAAGATTCTTTCTGAAAACGGTGCTTTAAAAAGCAAAAAAAAAGCGTCTCATGCCATATGCGGATACATAACACATTACATTAGGCAGGTAAATGGGTTAATTGGGCTCATTAACATCATTTCCTTCTTAAAACTTTTCAACTAAGAAGATGAAAAGATGATTTTAATCTTTACACTTCTCTTACATTTTACATTTTTCACACAGGCCTTTTTTAATCAAATATTGATGATGATGCCTGTAGTTCTTCAAAGCTCAGCAGTTATATTGCCGCTCCCTCCCAGTAAGTGCCACTGTATCAAAACTCTGGTATTTCCTTATCTTTAATTCTCCCCTCGACTTTTTTTTGTTTTTTCATAAACACAACATAAGATCTATTGGATTCTTGCCAGAAAAGGCACTCTGGGTATTTTGCTTATCTGATGGCTTTCAAGCAACCTGCTGAGCCTGCGCCCTCGAAACACTCCTTGTAGACTAGAAACCTGCTTGCCTGATGCAGCAGACCCCACAATTCTGTCCCCCAGCTGAAAACACTTCTCAATCTAAAGCCACAGATTACAGTCGTGTCACACAAAAAAGATTAGTTTTAATTTTCTTCCTGGCTGCGGAAGTCCCCGTGGTATATAGGTGAAAGCTATATGGGATGGGTCAACAGTGCTCTCTGCTGGCAGCAAGGAAAGCGTGCGGGAAACAGCAGGAATTTGCCTTAATATTACCTTCAAAAATAAAGCACGAAATACTTTGAATATGTATCTATATCTAAGGGCCTGAGACATTTATAGGCAAATCTACAGATGTAAAAATATTCATCAAATGCACTTAAATAAAATTGAATGCTCTGTAGAAAACAATTGTTTAAATACAATTAAAAAGTTCTTGTCTGTGTGCATGTGTCTATGTATGTACACGCACAGAGAATACTGCAGGACCAGCGAAGAGCTCTCAGAAGTTGGGAAAAAATCTATAGAACAATTGTCTCCTATTTGATTATATCAATCTCTTTAAGAGAAGACTTTAAAAAAAAGAATACCCTTTTTAAACAACTGTCAAATAACTTAGAATAACATCTCTGTAAAATCATTTTATTTTGCAGCTTGGGTCCCCTCTAACAACAGCTAGAAAATCAAGACAGCAGCATAAAACTTCTTTTAAAGCTAACTGGATGCCATAAGCACAATATGAAGAAAATAAATGTTCTTGTGTAGCCATTGCTTTGAAATAAAGGCGTATAATTCTGCTGCAGAGAACTAAGGAGTGTGCCTTAGGAGGTTACATTTGAAATTCTAGTTTGGTGCAATGCTTCGTCACTGTCCCTAAAGTCAGATTTCAAATCACAGACTTGCCCTGAAGTCTACGTAAACTCTGTTTGCAAACCCTGAAGCAGTCTCTGCTTTGCACAGAGAGAGATATAAGGTACTGACTACAGTACAATCAATTTAAATCAATGAGGACAGTATTTTATATCACAGAATATGGTCTGGTCAAGATACTGTGAACAACAATCCAAAAACATTTAAAAAAAGGAACTTGCTTGAGGGACTTGGAAAAACATGATTCAGTTTATCACTGCGCTTAGAAACTCAGGTTCAGGTGACCTGAGCTACAGAGTGAAATTTTGCATAGGATGATCTAAGTGTCAGGAAGAAAATAAAACAACCCGGCATTAATGTTGACTTACCCCAGTGAGCCAAAAGACAATTGCAGATTTATTTTTGCAATTTTTTAAGCACTTTGAGACTCCTAGATGGCAGATGCTAGGAACAGTTTAATTTTAGTGTTAATGTTTTAATGTTTCCATGGAGCACTTGTGCCTCCCTGAACCTGCTAGGGAGAGGAGTTGAGCAGAAAAGCAACTGCAGGTCCCTTTGGATCCATGCTGCGTGCACCAGGCCACCCACTGCTGTCACTACGTGGATATCGAAATGACATTGTGTGCCAATGTGGCATTGGTGGTTCAGGTGCTGTCAGCGGGGGAGGAAAGCCCTCCACTCCCTGAGCCTGCAGAGCTGCTTTCCTCTTCTGCTGGAATATAGGGCTCCAAGAGGAAAATATGGTAGCCAGGTGGCAGATGATAGAAACTTGATTATTGCAGGATATAAAACTGGGGCACTATGACACCTTCAAAACACTCTTCAATCCTTGGTGATGTGCTTCCCTACACAGTACTAGGCCTTCTTTGGACTGTATCTATTTTCACCCTAAAGAAAGGAACATCTAATATTGCAGATGAGATCCAAGGACACCACAGCCGCAGCCATACACAATTGATTTTCTTGCTTCCTTACATTCAGTGCTGCAGGTACTGATACAAGTTTAAAAATGTTCTGGGAACAAATCTTCAGACCTCTCTTACCTGAATAAATCCAAAATGCACTCTTTCGCTATTTTGTAAAGGCCCCTAGGAAGCAGCGAGCCTGTGCTACCCCTTGAAGAAAGGTGACAGTGAACTGCTAACGTAGCGTGGGAGTGAAAGGCAAAAGAATCCATCTCAGCTCCTTCTCCTTTCCTCTTGCATTCCCTGCTTACATTTCTAGCATGGCTTTGCCCTGAAACAGGCTTCTTTTTCTGTCACTTCCGCTCAGGATTTTGAAGGCTATTTTAACCAGACTAATGTAAAGATGTAGGCCACATAGGAAGTTCTGAAAAATACTTGGTTCAGGACTAGTGGAAGAAAAGAAAGAGAACAAGATATGCAGTTACCTAGGACACAACAAAAATGCTTCCACAAATGCAGGGTTAAAGAACATCATTAGGAAAAAGATGTTGCGGGATTGTTTGGGGTTTTTTTTTTCCTAATGGTCATAAGGGTCTGTAGAGTTTCAAGATAAACATGCATTGAAGAGTTTGTGTTTATTAGGTATGCATTTTTATTGACTTTGCTTGTGTTCCACTTTTCCAAGAGCAGAACTGGGACTTTTTTGTGATCATAGGACCAGCAGGTTATAACATAGATACCACATGAGTATTCAGACCTTACTTACAAACGTAGTATAGAATACATTAGCAGCATGTGCCTGTGTGGCTGTCTTGCATCAAGATAAAGAGAGAGAATAATGCTGCTGGGGAATTATGTGCGCAAAGCTCTGTGAAGCAAGAATTAAAATGAATGAGATTAAATAGAAAATAACTGCATCAGGAATATGTTAATAATTTAATTAAAGTCTACCAAAGTTGAACTATTCTGCAATTAAGGTTGAAGTCCATCAGCACGCTCTGTGCTACTGGGGATTTTGCCACAGGAAAATCACCTGTTTGAAAACCTTTCTTAAGGTATGAGGAAAAGGGGGTCAACTAAGAATGTGGTATGATCATTAAATCTGACAATGTTGGATTTCACCGTTTCTCAGACAAGCTTTTACTGACATTTTAATGTATGTTTTCTTTACTATAGTCTCATTTCTAGTGCATAAGATAAATGTGAATATTGATCCTTTTGAAAAACAGGAGGGCAAGATTTAGTGCTCTTTTTTTCCCCAAGCTTGTTTGCTATGTTTTCATCTTTATATAGAGTCAAACAGAAAAGCAGAACAAAAAGATTACTTAATAGCAGAGCAAGAAGCAACACAGACGCCATCACTGTGAAGGACTTAGCAACAAGGATTAGTCTGACACGTTATGGAAATAGTTATTTAGATCTTACCAGATTGTTTTATATTATCCTTTTAAACCACCCTATAACATTTTATCCAAGCCATAGAACAGTATTAAAAAAAATAAATACTATACTTTCTGGAGTAGCAGGTATTGTTGACTGTACCAGGCAGAGTCAACATCTTTCCCATAAAGCACCCGCCGTCTTTGTACTGGTTACCTTGTAGGAGAGTGTACAAAATACAGAAAATACCTCCTCGTTAAGTTCTGTGCCTGTGGTCTTTTACAAGACCACATGCAACTTTGCTTTCCACATAAAAAACCCAGTTTGATGTTCTAAAATGACAGTGCACCATCACTGTAAAGGCTCAGTACCATAAAATATGGAAAATCCTTCTTTTATCAGGAGGTTCACATTGTGGATAAGATCAGAACCTTCTTTTTCTCCCGTTGCAGTTAAAACTGCACATAATGAAAAGACAATGCATTGTTTTCTGCTGAAAAGAAGGGGAGGCCACTTCTTTTTCTTGCATTGTTTTTTGCATGACACTTTCCTACTGACTATAATGCATTTGTGGACTTCAAGCTTGCAAACAGAAGGTGATTGCACTTATGGGATACTATGTCCTACAACAGTAAATGGTTATACTTGAAATGCACATTTTTAAAGGTGATAAGATATTGGGTTTGTATAAGAACAGGCATTATCCTGAACTGCAATAAAGAATTCCACATAGCGTTACAGTGGTACTTCCCATAATCAAGCGCAGCCTACTATACACTCTCAGCAAGTCAGAAAGTCTCCAGAAACAAATAAAGAAAAGGTTCCTAAACATTTCAATCTTTCATTCAGATGTAATCTGAGTAGATGGCAAACATGACACTTCTATTCTTCTTGTAGTAATCAAATGCCCATAAAAGAAGTGTCCATTAAAAGTTGGGCAGTTTCTCTCAAGAAAAGGAATAGGCATGGGCACATCAGGTACAATTTAGTCCTGAATCTAAACTGGTCTGTGTGGCTGCTCTTCCCTCGGCCACATGCTCACAACAAGAGAACTAGTACTGCACTTAAACCTAAGGGGGCAGATGAAAGGGCAAGACCTTGCATTTTTCATATTGAAGATCTTGGATTTTGTCCTTCCTGGTGACAAGTCTACGTGCCCATGCAGGACACTTTTATAGTCTCACTTCAAGTGTTCCTCCCTCCCTGCAGGTTAGAAATGAGGCATGTCAGGTACTGCACTGCATTGCTGGTGTTCTTCATCTGCCGTTACGTAGGGAAGTTCTGCTTTAAAACAGTCAATACAATCTCATTACAAGCACTGCGTTTTTATGAGGGGGCAAATGAGACAGACAAACGTTCCTCCTGTTCATGAATTTGTCTCTCATCATTTCCCCTCTCTGCTCTGCAGAGAGTTATTTGATTCATATTAGGGGTTATTTGGGTGACTTTTACCTTGAGAGGGAAAATAATGGTAACCTAATTTGAGATTTGTACCAATTTAAGTAAGAAAATGAATTCTGAGTATTTTGCATAGTTGCTAAATGTAACCGGGTGTTCGGTGAAGCATGAGTTTCCAAATGTGAATAAGAGGCTTTAAACCATTTTCCCCTATTTGTTTTTAAACTACATTTGTTACTTATGATTAGCAATTTTATGTCATTCGTATGCAGCATAGTGAAACGGAATTCAATAAACTAACCTTCCTCCACCTATTAAACTTGGTATTTAATTATTATGCATGCAAAGTCAAGCAGAAAAACTAAGAAGCATTTATAAATAAGATCATTGTGGTTTATTTGCAATGAATAGAATATTTGTGTTTATTACTTTTCATAAGAAATTTATTACTGCTTATTTTGAAATGGAATAAACACAAAAAATAGAACATCTGTATCAAAATTTAAAAAACTACAACAATCTAAAGCTGTTTAATCTCTTCCATTTAGTTCTATTGCACAGTCTGTTCAGTGTAACTTTTTACAACATACTGTGCAAGAAAACAGGTCATTTAAACTCAGTAATTAGTATTACAGATAAAATGACACTGCAGCAATGTTAATTACTATAGTACTGATGTAGTGTAGGATATAATACATAATAGTAATGTCTTTAATTTTAAATTGAAGTGCAACAAAGCATATTATTGCTACACTTCCTCTTCTTAAAGTAAATGAATGTTATCCAAGTGTACTGTTTGTATCCGTGCAGAATGTTTTTAAATAAATCACAATTCTACTTTAACTCAAACTGGCATATTTCACTTTCTAATGGCATAAATTAAGAAATCTCTTGCTATAGGAACTTTTCCTACGACAGTGGAAATTATGACAGAATTATATTCCATATGAGAAATTTCCCCAATCATTTTCTTTTTCATTACAGCAGCTGTAAATCAGTTTGCAAATGAAGCACAACATTCAGTCATTTTAAAAATAAAGATGAATCTTGACAGGCGTTACAACTATTTGAGGTGTAATAGGAACTAGAAATCTGTAATCAAATTGTAATTAATTCTCTACTGCTATGGCTAAAATGTCTGGCAATTGTAAACATAAGATATTCATAACCAAACAAAGAGACTTGCAGAGGAGGACAATGAAAGTTTTTACGTGCGGCTCCAGTAGGAGCAGGGCTCCCTATTTATGAATAATGATATCTCTGCTTTTTGCAGCACCTTTACTTTTGGGTAACTTTGTTATAAATATTAAAAGAAAGAAAAATGAGTTAAATTTCAAATTTGTTCAAGTGTACTTAAATAATTTATGTCAGCTGAAATGTTCCTATTTTCAGTGCAGAAAGTTTGTAATGAAGCCATTATTCAGACCTTGCATAAAAAATATTCTAAAAGCCTACTTATTTAGAAGTACAATAATCCTATTCACTGTGTTAAACATGTGCCCCTGGCTAAAATATGTACATATGGATTTAGCAAAATATTTGAATATACAGCATAAGATTCAAAGCAGAAGTTGAAGTATAACCTAAGGTTGTGTATTTCATCTCACAATAAGATGTATTGCTACATTTAAATGAAGGTGTGCAAGGAGCTAAAGCTTGAAGTACATATAACTAGTTTCTAGGATTTACAAATTATTTTGAAAAAAAAAAATTTTCCCCTCCATTTTGTTTAGGTCAGTGGGACAATGTATAATACAGGGAGACATGTATCGCTACGATTAGACAAAGAGCATCTGGTCAACATCTCTGGAGGACCGATGACATATAGTCACCGCTTAGAGGAAATCCGGTTACACTTCGGAAGTGAAGACAGCCAGGGATCAGAGCACCTACTCAATGGACAGGCTTTCTCTGGGGAGGTATGTCAATGTATTTGAAGTTACAAATGAATCAGTATGAATTACTCACTTTCCATTTCTGCCTGAAGGTATTTGCAAACTAATTTGTACGCATAAAAATTGTTTCCCTTTATCCACTCTGAAAATCAGGGAATTGCTTTTTTTTTTATTCCCATGCACTGCAAATTGTGTGACTGATATCTGAAGATGAAACTGTTTTATTTATTGTATGCATAAACACACTATATTCTCCTATGTGCTACTTCCAAAGTAATCAAGTATCTCTTGATATCCCTAGTAAATGCAAATACAAGATTAACCACAAAGCAATACTGAAAGTGCTTCAAGTTCTTATAAAAGAGCTGCTTTTGCTGCTCACTGGCATGTAACACTTTACGTTGAGCATCATTCTGCCTTTAATTCAAGTAAAAATAAGGTGATACTTAATTTTAGAGGGGGTTCCACAGAAGTCTGTTGGTCTGCTCAAAAATACAATTAACTCCACAAGCAACCTCTGGCAGAATTGGTACTTGCTTTGTATTTTAAATACGGGTCTGTAATTGTCCCAGAAAAAAACATAATTTAATGATCCTGATAGCTATTGAAAGATAGCTTAGATCTCTTGCTGGATAAATATTCTAATCTCGTATATGGAATACTTTTTCAAGATATATAGTAAAGTTTGCAGACTTTCATGCAACTCTACTCCACAAGTCTTAAATAAAATAATGCTTCAGAATAACTGTATATTACTGTAGGGGTTGTGTTTAAAGATACTCAAGGTATCCTCTTACCATTTTTTCTGAAGACCAAAATGAATAGTTTTTCATAATAAAGCATTTATTTTCTTGGAGATGAATAATCAAATTACCATCTGTACTATCTATCACCAACTCTGGTGATGAGTCAGTTAATGCATGGCATTTTCTTTGGCACTGTGCAACAGCAGTTATTTAAGAGTAGGAAATTAATTGCAGAGTTGTCAAATGATGTTATTATAATTGATGGTAATCATTTGCTTTGTTTTATAAGCTACATAGATGTATAATATAGCCAGTGGCAGCTCTTCCATGAAATTATTCATGTCTTACACAGCTGACTTCTGGTTGCCTTCGTTAAATTCTGATAAGTGAACATATAATGTATTACTCCTTTAAGAGCTGAAAGCTAAATAGGCTGTAGTAAAGAAGGTCTTTGCTTTGCTAATCAGATTTACAGAAGAGCAATATTCAAACAAAAGCAAGTTGACTGAACCACAAAGCAAAAATCTGGTTGAAACATACCACTGCACTTGACATGATGTATCAGCATCCTTTTAGACATTTTTAAGAGTTTTTAAGTTATAAATTCATGAGTCATAGACTATAACAAAAGTTAAATTGTAGAGCATTGTTTTGCAATACTTAACTAGGCTTTTCTAGTTTTGAAAGTAGGAGGTTTTAAGTACTATTAATATTTTGTATTTGCTAACAGAGACCTCAAGTTTTTCTTAATAAAAGTAGAAGACCTAGCTAAGTGGAAACCGCTGTCAGTCAGTCAGTCACGCACAGCTGGGTCCAGAGTATATGCAGGATTCATTTAGTTATGAGAATTCCTCCTGCAGTGAATAGGAAGAGATTAGCATCTTCAGAGGATGACCATTCCTGATAGCCAGAGACGCACCACTTGGGACAGGACAAATCACTCTGTGGAGATGCATCTCCCTTGACAACAGAGCAGAGACAAACAACAAGCCAAGTAGCTTAGACTAAACACCACCTTTTCAGATGGCAAGATGAATTCTGTCCTTTGAGGATGGGCTTTTCAAAGTTTCAGATAGCTGTTTTGGGCAGCTGGACAGGTAAGTTCCAATAAGGTCAAGTATTAATTACTAATTTGAATCTGCATCTACACAGTTAAGTCTTATTTATAGAACACATACTGTTTCCAAAGTACAAGCACAGATTCAAATCAATTGTGCTGAATAGCATGGCTGCAAATTTTCAGTGAAGGACGGCAGCTGATGGTATTCTTAGAATATACATCCACCCATACAAGTGCTGTCTGTATAAATAAGTGTTTTTCGATAAGCTTTCAGCACTGGAAGATGTAATGTCTACAGCTTCCAGCAACTACAGTAAGAAAACTGCAGACAAGCTAGCTGACTTTATGATAGAGTCCATGTCTTTATAATGTAACGTATGCTTTCAAGACTGTTGCTGCTAATTACTATCACTTCTGCATTGGATAATGCTGTCAGAGGAGATGGGATAAAGAAAAATAACTGCATAAGTGCATTAGTTTAATTTAGCTAGTTCAGGTAAGAATAGAATGAATATTTGCTGGCTTGGCTCTAGCGGGTGCAGGTAATGAGAAAAATCATTGCAGGATGACACTATTTGACTGCTATTTGCATGCTAACTCCCATGACGCAGCCTTGTTACTGCTGCTGTTCTTCGTGTTGGACAAACCCACTATGGGTTTTACTGAAACATCTATTTTGCTGTGGAAGCAATTCCCACTTGCGATGAAGTACCCAAGAAGTGTGATCCATTCCAGTACATCACAGTCAGCTCATTCCTACTCATCCTGCCCTCCACTCCTATCCATGTTTGATCCCCTCATTTTCACCGAGGTCTCCAACGCATGCTAAAGTCAGCACATTGCAGAGAGAGAAGGGGAACCTGGGGAGAGGTCAGAGGAGAGAGCAGTACCTCCTCCTCACAGCACTGGCAAACTATTAGATTGGCTCAGACCTAAATTAAATCCAAGTACAGACAAGGCAGAAGCTTTTAAACAGTCCCAACATATCTTGAATCAGCTGCAATGTTCTTTACGCATCTGGAAATCCCACCTAAGATCCATACTATGCAAGAAATTTGTTCTTAGGGACATTTTTGCCTAGTGAAGATGTTCTGCAAGTGGGCACACGCTCAGAACAAGCTAGAGAGCACTGGAGTGGTACCATGGCATGAAAAACAATCTAGAAATAGCAAATTGCTTCAAAATGTACTGTGGTCTGAATGACATCAAGAGGCTTGTAATTTCCAGGCTTAAACATTTAACTAGGTATTAAAGGCTGTCAGGAGATCTCTACAATAACCTGGTTACCTTTTAGCCCCTAATTATCACTTTATTAGGCAGAATAACTGAACTAATGTTTAAATAGTTTGAGTGTAAGGGCTTTAAAACTATGTATCAGATTATCATCAAAATGTTTGGCACTGCTAATGTGGAAAGGCAGGCAAGCTTTGGGATACTTAAATAAATCGAGCATTTACTTGTCCCTCTGACACATACTTGAGTGTGTTTAATTCCCTACTCTTTGCATAAGCATCCTACTGCATTGTAATGCTTAAAAGAAAATCTTGGCTCAACCAAAGTCCCCAACTAAGACACCAATCATTTGTGTCTGCTGCCTGTCTCTATGCAAAACAGGTTTTAATGCTTCAGAGTCTGTATCATTTAATGAAAAAGACCATCTTCCTTTCAGACGGCAGCAGTACAAAATACAGCAGAATTTACCAGAGTGCTGTTGTTCAGGCACTGTCTATCTTGTTAAAATAAAAAGGCAGCAATCCCCAAAAGGTTCGTAGTGAAAATGAGGCCCTTTAACTTTACCATGTGGTAAAGTCATAAAAACCCATACCGATTTTTTTTCCTAACCAGAAAAATGAAAAATGTGCTGCAGGAGACCTCCAACCACTTTATGGCTGCATACAGTAGTAGCCTTATCGATGTAAAGGCTGAAAGTCAAGGAGCTTAATTATTTGGGGTTATGCACTTCTCACAAACTCAATAGCTGGAGACTTTCCAACAAGAGATCGTAGTCCACAACACAGGGAAAAAAATCTCTGTCCACCAAGTCACCCTTCAGAAACCCATTAGCAGAGATTATAAGCACACAATTATTTCATCCGCTACATAAGAAGTAAAATGAAAGCCAGAATACTGTCTAAATAAATGAATACATGTTGCAAGCTTTACACACAGTTTAGAACTGAAATTTACTTTTGCTGCTGCTAAAAGCCACTAAGAAAACCAAGTAAAATACAAGAAAATGTGAATCAAAGGGAGAGGCTGAAAATTCTGAAATACCAGCCTTCTCCTACTACTGCAATTTCTTTAGCTGCAGGCATATTCTATAGGAGTGGGGAAGTTCAAGTGATAGTAAAGGATTACTTATCAGAGAGATCAGCATTGCAAATCCAACTTTTGATATTTTTAGAAGCAGGACTGTCAGATAGACAGCCTATGAGAAGCATCTGGCCAGCTGGAATAATTTAATCCAGCCTGCTGCAGAATTAGAGTAGTCTAAATTGTTAAGTCAGTAACAGTGGATCTGTCACCGAGACCTTCTGTACACCTTTGACTTGCCTGTGTGGTTCCAAATAGCCTCCCCAAAAATCCTAATGTTGGTATTGTTTATACCAAAAAAAGCCCCAAACAAATAACAAAAAAACCAACCAAAAAACCTTTACTGGAATAAAGTACTGTATATGTACTATGACTTATGTTGGCAAAACAGAAGTAGTCATGGCCAATTAGCACATCAGAAGAAACAGCAAGTACAGGCCAACTCTATATTCTGTTGTTTGTTACAAGCCATTTACATCTCCTTTAATTTGATAAGGCCCCTATCTTCTTCCCCAAAATTTCACCACCTAGAAGGTGAACATTCAGTTGCGCCTCCCAGATGACATTTGGCTCAGGACTCTGCCTCCTTTTCTAACCTACGGGTCAGTTCTGCACAAAAGCCCTGTTTTCTCCACACAATTTCCTACACTTACCCAATATTTAGATTCCTCTGCCAGGTCTGTTTTTTCTGTTTGGTTCTCTGTAGGAAGCCTCACTGATGTGAGGATTTGTGAGTCTTCATCAAATTGTGCTAGCACATAGTCCTTCCTCTTTGTCAGGAAAGGAGCATTAAATCAGCTAGTGATGTCCCTGAGCAGAGAGGACAGGAATGTCCTGCTGCTTCATAACTACAGGTGGTTATGCCACCGCAGCAGAGCTAGCTGTAAGCCTACCTACCCCTACTACACCTCGTAATGCTGGCACTCCTGCCAACAGCTTGCAGAAGGAAGTTTGAAATTCAGATCTGTCAGTTGCCACAGGCCATCTGTATTACATTTTGGAGACTTTATTGGAAATGATGCAGGTCATTTTTAAGTATTTCAGCCAGAAGATAAGTTTGCTGTACTCCGGTGCTTATTAATGTTGAAAAATAAGCCTCCAAGGAAAGTACCAGATGAGGGAACACATGTCTAATGGAAGGGTGGTTTAGTAAAATCTCTATAACCTTCAGATTAATGTTCAGCTTCAGAGGAGAAAGTCAATAGGATAATGAATTAAATTGCTATAGGAACAGAATATAAATCAGGAAGAGGTGGTGGTATTGTCATCACTACAGTATAAGGAGACTATTCACATGAGTAATTCAAAATCAGTGGGAGAAGAATATGTGTATTAGTTGCAAGAATGCACCTCTGTCTACCCTGAAGATTACAGGTGGTTTCACCCAAAATTTTATAAAATATTCATATCCATAAAAAGCAGAGTTAAAGTCCGAATGACACTAATTCATCAACACATGCTTACTCTGTTTTTCTAAAGCAAAATCAATTTTATATTTATAAACCATTTATATTAAATGGGTTTTTATTGCTAGTTAATATAAAAGAAAATAGGATTGAACAATATATTAGCACAAATTGAGGAATTTTCACACCTGACTGTGGTCTGCTAATTTAAGAGCTCTGAATCATCCAACGGAAATTCCTTTCCACCCTCTATTGACTTCACAAGGAAATTAGGCTCTAACAGAGATGTGGTTTAGCAGCAGGCTGCCTGGTCTGTCTCCCCTCTAAAACTACATGGAGAGGAAATGGCTGCCTGTCCCTCTGGACAGCAGAGCTTGTCTGATTTAAAAGCATGGTCCATAGGAAAAAAAAATAAGAAGCATGGTCCAAGGAAGAACAGTGCTAAGATAACCTAGACAGCAAAGCTTGCAGGGAGGCATACTGGAAACCTATGTTATTTTAGCAAGTGAAACTCATCAAAAACATTTTTAAAATGTTCCCAAAATACTTCCCAAAGAAAAATGACATGATAAATCAAGATGCTAAGCAAAAGTTTTGTTGACTAAAGAGTTATCAAGGTGCTAAGTCTAATGCACTTACCGTACCTGAAACCAGCAATAAAATAGTAGGTGACCGTAGAACGGCATAAATGGAACAGGAAGATGAAAGCTAATGCTCCGATTTACTGTGTATTTTTCTGTCAGATATGGATCGTATTGTTCCAGAACCACTGCATGAAGTAATACACAATAATTAACCATAGTCTGTCTGTACAAAAATGTAATTTAGATTACATAGCCTGTTAAACTGTTGGACTGTGGCCTCCCTTCCAGGACTGTAGCTGAGAGCAAGCAGAAGCCAGAGGAGCAGATCAAAACGCTCTGAGACTCCTGGGCAGAGCAGAAAACCTCACCAGCCCTTAAACTCCCTGTAAAACTGCAACATTTAAACAAGCCTTCAACACATTACAAATACATCCTACATAGCTGCTATCTGCTCTGGTAGGAAGAGGAGCCACACTGCCTCTCTGCTCTGCGGAGTCCAGGTAGCTTCAGTGCAGCCCCGCTCCTGCAGTCCTGCGAGTTGCCTCGGCACCAGCCTTCTGCCTCAAAGGGAACAGTTTCAATGCAAGTGAAGGACAGAAAAGTTTGGGGCACATAGCAATCGAACAAGTAAACTTATCCCCCCAGTGGCTACGTAGCAATATATAAAGGGATAAGCTACAAGATATAAAATACCTGCAGGTTTCATGAGCTAGTGCAAATAATTTCCCAAAAACTAATACTGAAAATCTGAATGCTAGGTTTTATTTCCCAGATACCTCATATTATTTTGTTCTGACCCTTGTGTACTTATATTTCTTAAACGTTTCAAAGCATCCTAGTTACACATGTTTAACTGTTACTTTGTTGATGGATAAGAAACAAGTCTGCAGATAAAAATGCAAACTAGTACCCAATTCCATTTACTTGATTTTCATGTTCCATTAGATTTTTGTGGGAGACTTTCAGCATTATATACACTTACATGAATTATGGACAGAATTGTGGGGAGAGAGAACAGAGAGCACCTTGAAACCAAAAGCTGAAAATGGGTGGAAAGCCAGCCATTAACTGAACCATCTAAGCATCCACAGCTATGCGGCAGTAATAACAATTTTAAAGTACCAGTCAGAATAATGTGTTGACATCCAGATATTTTGTAAGCAGCAAATGGGCAATATTTAAAATGCAGTTGGCATTTCTTATTGAGGAAGCTTCTCCTTTTGAACTACGCTGTTGGAAACCATGAGAAAGATGACTTTCCAGGAACATGGAACAGAATTTTTTGTGGTGTATTTTACATCAAAATGCAGTAAACTTCCTTTAGCACACTGGCTGTGTGCTAAAAATGCATCTTAATCCTTAGTGACCTCCAAAAGCAGTTTCATCTTTAACACTTTTGAAGTAGAATAGTTGACTTTAAACTTATGTTCCTTCCCGTATTTTTTTGGCTAGACAGTCATCTTCAAGTCATGGGTAATATATGCTTGTTAAATAACAAATCCCAAAACTCAATAGCCAGGACAAGTTATAGAGTCAAGGGAAGGTGTAGCAACTATAAATCATTGATTGTAAATATATAAATAGAAAAAATACACAGTGAGTAAAACTCATTTTTTGTATGAATGGCTGCATTGCTAGGCAGTGCCAGTATACTCTTGTAGTCATGGTCTTACATTTAAAACTGCTGTAGTCATACTGCCATTTTTAAAGGAAAATTAGATTCTAGAAATAGCCTGTTTTATCCTTCCCTTAGGAAAAAACCTTAATTACACAAATCAAGTTATGTAATGTCCAAACTTTATATCAGCAATAAAGAATTTTACTTCATGTATAATCAGCTTCTGATACCGTAAATACCATTCACATTAGTTTTTTCACCTTTCTAAAACTGGATTAGCAATGGAAATACAAATGAGGCTTTTGATTTATTTTTTTGCAAGGGACAAATTTACAGTTCATACTATAGGTCTAAGCATGCATTTTACGGTAGCACAGATAAAACTGGAAAAGTTTAATGGTTTTATTTGGAGCAAATTGTAATAGGATGTTTCTCTTGGTGTGTAAACCACTGAAGTTTAGTTATTGCACCAAGAGGGAATCAGGATTGGACCTAGATACAGCTATGGCTCTTCATAGAATACAAACTAAGAAAAAGATGGGGGGAAGAATTACGTATTTAATTCTTTTAGTAGAAAGACTAACAATAACATATAATTGAAAGGAACAGTCATTTAATTTTATAATCCCAAACAATCATTAGATACCATCTGGAGTTTGAATGATGCTTTAGAACAAGTGTTTAACACTTCCAAAATTTGAGACTAAATTTCAGGTACCCAAGAAGTATTTCGATCTTTGTTTCAGGCTTGCACTGTTTCATTTTATCAGATTAGTGAGGTATTTGGGTAGCCATTGCAAGTGAAAAATTACAGTTCACTGTCACATCAAATAAATGAAGGACCTTTTCAGAAGTATTTTAGTACGTCGTCATTTTGATTATTTAGACCTGGTAAAATTGCCCCCCAAAAAATTGCATTCTTTCTGGAATAATTGAATACATTAATATTTCAGACAACAAAGGATACAGAGATCACCTGGTTTCTATACGTTATTAACTGATTTCTAGAAAGCATTGTTAAATATTTAAGTATTTGAAAAATTTGTATATAATGTTTAAGCGAGTTATTATTAAAGCAGTGAATGAAAGGCTGTGGAAGTTAGGGTGCCAGCTGCTACATGGCATTGAAGTTCTCTTCGTTATTTCCACTGATGTGCAATAGGACTTCTACTCTGAAGTCAGTTAAAGCAAGAATCAGAAATGTTTCTGCAAATGTTTGCTTATCTATCACCTAAGTCTGAAAGCATCCAAATTCCCTAGATTACTCAATGTTTTACTGAAGCATGTTATTCTTCCTGGATTCTGCAGAGGAAATTCTAGGCACTCGATAGAAGGAGCTCCATTTCTGGGGCCCAGTATTTTTTGCTTCTGTATATTGCCTTCTGGACAGTTTGTGATACAAGCTCCATAGATACTGTCTGCTATAGACCAAAATTTAAGAAACCATACAGGCAGATTTTTAGAGTTGGGTTGTTTAGGTTTTTTTTCTTCTTTTTCATTATCTACACATATGTGGGTGTTCCGTGCCAAAAAAACTTCCCTTCTTTAGAAACTACTTTTCTGAATCTTTCAGACCTATTCATCTATTAGCAGAACTGTAGGAGCTCTCCAAGCAAATTGCAAGCTCTATAACAATGTCAGCTTATATTAATGTAGCATGTGACACAGCAAAATATCTGCTGCATGGAATAATAAATATTGAATTTCTTAGATACTGAGTGAAACAGATCCCTTTAATAATAAATATATTTTTGCACATGTTTACTTTTCAGTTACCAACTGTTCTCTTTTTTTGGGGGGGAGGGAGAAGTGGAAGAGAGTGTCAATGTACTGAGAGCACAGTCTGTCACAGACTATAATCTAAATCCCTTTGGTGCCTCAATTTTAAAATCCAGCATCATAAAGCAATAAGGTAGAGTTTTTCTGCTTAGAGTAGCAGCTGCAGGATTTGCTCTTTTAAACCACTGGGACATTAAAACATTCAGCACTCTAAACCTCCTGTGTCACTTATGAAGTATTCATTTTGCCTCATTCCAAATTATTATCATTTGCTTGGGGTGACTTTACTTACTACAGGATGATTCTTCTTTTTAATTAAAGAGTAATTTACCTCTGCAGCCAAAAAACTAAGTTCATTTTTAAATGGGTTTTATGTTACTTGGTAATGAATTTTCCATTACACTTCTTATAAATTTTAAACTTTTTTCCCCAAATATATTTGATGTAACATTCCAGAGAAAGGAGGACTCAGACTAACTTCTTATATACAAGCTCTTGCAGCTATTATGGACAACCACAAAAGAAAATAAAAAAGCAAGCATATGTGAATTTTTATTATCTTTGCAATTTACCATAACAATAATAATAAAAAAAAAAAAAACAGTGAGCAATTACTGTAAACATTACCCTGGACAAAACTCTCATGAAGGCAATGGACTTTTATCTGAGGTAAAACTCTATGATTTGTTATTTATATACTAACCGTCGACATCAGACTACAAAAAAAGCGTAATACCCTTTTAGCCCAGTCTCTCTCAACTGAAATTGCCAGTGCACTGGAGGATGAATGCTGGCAATCAGATCATAAACACGAGGATCCAGAGTTAATAACAGACGAGACACAACACTTTCAAAACACTGATCCATCACCAGCAAATACAGTGAAGTTCCTCAGGCATTTGTACCTTTGGTGCTGAGCACTCACACAGCCACCTATGTCTTGATTGCAACAACTTGTTTAATGCCTACGTGGAGTCAAAAGCAAATGTGACCCTGATTTTCAGTAGTCTAAACTTATTTGTAAGGCCTTCTTGCAGGAGGCAGGAGTTCCTGGCTCATACCCGTATCCAAATCAGGCAAAGGAGGCAGCCAAGATGGTGTGAAAGGTCTTCACATCCTATGTGGATGCTCTGGTCACTGTGACTTGGGACCTGAATGCTGGGGGGGACCACATCCTCCTCAGACTGAATTAGCCCACGAGGAGCTCTAGCCCAGAAGTCTCCCTCCTCCCTGATAATAATTACTGTTTTCTGGTACATGGTGGCAGCTGTGAACCCTTACCATTAGCTCTCTAACCTTCAGTTTATTTCTTTAGCTTCAGCTACTCCTTTGTTAGGTCTTTGTCCCTTACCTTATGTTTAATAGTTTCTTATGAGGCACTTCAATGTCTTAGTAAAAAGCCAACTAAATCACGTCAATTCTAGCTGCCTTTTTATTTTCAGGGAGCACTGTGAGGTTGCAAAGTTACAGTTTTCATTTAGCATATTGACTTGACCTTCCACCGTGACTGTAGACCTTTCCTTAATTAAAAGCACACAGGCATATGCTGCCTCCCAGAAAGTCAAAATACTTTAAATTTGAGGTGTTTTATTTTAACCATCTAGGTAATTGATACTTTCAATAAAGACTGACAAGGAAATACTTCTAAATCTTGTTTTCTTTAGACAAAATTGTGATAAATAATGGATTAGGATATTTTACAAACAATAAAGGGAAGCAAACAAGTTTTTGTTATCATTTCATAAGCATGTCTTTCTAAAATTATTACAATTAGATCCATTTCTCAGGCATACCTACCTTTAAAATAGCATGTGAGTGATAGTAGGTGCAATAGCATCAGTGTTAACACTGTGGAGAATTAGAATTGACAAGGTTAAACCACATTTCTTCCAAGTTCATTTTCTTGCTATTTATGTTTTAATATCTCACCTTTATCTGCACTCTTATCTCTGTATAAACTAACTGGACATTACTGCACACACCTGCCAAGATTTGCTGGATTAAAACTCAGTAAAAATTAATTCATTTTATTCAGTGACTTTTCAGTAGTCTGGTGGGTTTTTTTTAATCTAACTGCCATGAAAACATTTTCTAACTGACTATTTGCCATAGGCACATTAGAAAAGCACCATATACAAGTTATTACTCTGCAAGTTCTATCAAAGGCAAAGAGAGTTCTGGATTTTAGCTAGAAAGGGCAAGTCCATTACTGTCCATCTCTTCCCATCATCTCTAATTTTATTTACTCTTTCTTATCAAAATACAAACATGCTCCTGCCATCTAGTCCGTGGAAATTCTGCTAATAACAGAATCAGTTGGTAACACAGTCTTAATCTGCTTAACCTTCAGTATAGGACTGGTCAGAAACAGCTGTCACATTCTCTCAAATGCATAATTCCTATGAATAAAAATTAGATTTTTTTTTATTTTTCAAGGCATATTCAATGTGAACAGTATACATCTGGCATATTTTGTCACGTGAATTTTTGCTCTTTTCACCTTTAGCAATTTTTTCCCTGTTTTCTCTATAAATCTAAGCACAAAGTGGTCAAGGACTGAGATATCAATCCCATACAATTATCTCCAAGCCAGCTTGATACTTTGAAGTCCATGTCCAAAGCACAGCATGCAGGTATGGTCCAGAGAGGCCCATCATTTTTCATGCTTATACAGGACTTAATCTTACAGTGTCCATGACTGGAGGAGCTCAGCCACCCAGTTCTCATTACCTGCTGCTTTTTTCCTTCATACCATGTAAGTTTGAAATACCCTGATGAGGTTGTGTAGATGTGAATGCAGTATGTTTCACTGCACTAAAATTCATTACATAAAGCAGTAGAGGAACATGGCTTTCAAACTGTGGTTCTGCTAAATTCTCCAGAAGCAGCAAGAAACAAATCTTTATCCTTTTTTTGCTTTTTTCCTTTTTGAGAGAACAAAAATGCTTATGGTATTATGCATTAATGATGAATTAGCATACTTGACTGAAATAAGGAATTCTGATTCAGAAAAGGATAAAAGACTACTTAGTACTAAGTGCACTACTATCAAGTGCTTTGAGAGAAGACGGGTTAGTGTTCATTACTTGCTTTCTTCACATGAAAAACAGGGAAGGGTCAATAAAATATCATTAAAAATATGCTAGCAATAAAAGCATAATTGAAAATACATAAAGTATTTGGAGAACAATCCATCATGGGTGAAACCTAAAGCCCTCTTTACCACACACACATTCCTTTAGCAGGACATGCCTACACTTCAAAGACAGAAACTAAGAATCAAAGAGACAGTCAGTGCTCTGGTCCCAGTCCTGCATATTGTGAAATTACTTTGTGGCTTTGGGGTTTGTGGATTGTTTCTAAAGAATATTGTGGCATTGACCTGTGGAGCCAGTTTTACCCAAAACACAGATTACTACACCAAGATTGCACCAGCCAAGCTAGATTGTGGCACATTTGGTTCCCTTTTTACCTTCAGAGCAGTGGTCGCAGATATTTCCCGTGCGGTGGCTAATGGACCAACTCGGGAGAATTGCTGTGGTTTTAAACGGTACAATCCATCCCTGACCACTCCTGCTTTAGGCATGATTAGTGCCATAAAAGAGGTATCAGACAAAAATATTTCCATGCACATGCAAGGCCGCCAATTACAGCCTAACCCTAAGAGTTGTGGTTTAAGGCAGAGTTCTCTACAGGATTCTTAAAGCTCCTGTGCTCTAGGTACCTAGATTGTCCCTTTGACAATCTACCCGTACCCACAAACAAAACTTTATACACACTTAGAGTCCTGCTGAGGGGAGGGACATCACAGAAAAACCAGTAAATTACTGTAAGGTAAGCTAGAGTGATGAAGACATCGGGTCTCCAGGCTCTTGGCTACATCACAAGACAAACCCGCAGGAAATCAGGGAGATTTCTGATAGCCTCTACTTGTGTTTCAGCAAAATTTCTTTGAAATCAAGTTCCCTCCACAACGTACTTTGGTTTTGACATGTAAGCATTTTTCAGCAAAACCCTGTTTCAGCAAAAAAAAAAAATCCCAACTAGTTCTGCTTATGATTAGTGTAAGGCCTTATTCTGTGTGAAGCCCAAGGGTGTGTTCAGTTAAGAGGATTTTCACTGTTTGATTTGTAGCTTAGAGCCTCCCTATCTGCTGTTCCTAAGTCATAAAAGGCACAATAGAGGAACTGTTCTTCCTCCTAACTGGTAGAGCTATTTCCCTGGGGCAGTTAATTAGGGAAAAAAAAAATTACCCTTATTCTTCTAGATTCTAATGAATGTCTGTCTGTTTCATTCTCATAGGATTTTCTTTTAGAAATCCAGGAAAATGATGAAAGGAAATATGACAGGGTTAAAAAAAAAAAAAAATCAGTATCTGAAGTTCCAAAAGCCTTTTTTCCTGTGGCCTATTTGAAAATACATACCTACTTTTTAGACATACTCAGTACTGAAGATGAATACTTCAAAGAAAGTTGGAAATCTTTTGTTAGAACTCTGAGCTTTCAGGTAGCACATTTGGGGTTTATCCCCACAAATCTTCATTAACAGCCCCATTGAAATCAGTGAAACTGTGGGTATGCCAACAAATGTAAAGTAAGGTAGGATGTTACTGTCAGGAGCACAATACAGTGGGTCACAATACAAGGAAAGCAGGAAGCAAACCCTGAGATTTAAAATATTTAATTCCATCTAAATTTAAAATATTTAAATCCATCTAAATTTAAAACGTTTTGGCTCCACTGTGATCTTATATATGAACTTCACATTCATTTTTGTATGTATCTTACTTGATGTACATAAGGTATTAGCAAATAATGAAGTATCTAGAAATTGCTAATACTGTAGAAATTAGCAAGTCACTAGAGAGAAAACAGAATTTTTAAAAAGACACAGACTTCTTTACTAGCACAGAAGAACACATCAGTGTTGTGATGCCATCCGTCTTTCAAATGATCTTGTAAACTCATCAATATTTTTGTTGTGATCATCAAACAATCTTTAGGCTGCTTGAAGTAGATCGATTTTACCTGTGTACTGATAGACGGTATTCCTTATTTTGTGATTTGAAAGTGGCAGCTTGTAACTCAAAGTGAATGACCATTATTAAATCTAAAGACGTACATCGTTTAAAATAAAAAATTAAAAAAATGCGGAATTCTAGAAAACCAGCAGAATTACTGACCTATAATCTGTCCTTTAATGAAAATCTGTCCTTTAATGTTTGTGAAGAGGAAAATAAAAGTGCAACAAAGAGCTGGAAGAAACCATCTGTCTCCTTTTAGCTCCTTGTTTTGTTTAGAGTTGAGCCTGAACCAAAAACCTAATTCAGACACGACCAGTGTTTGGAAGTGGTCACATCGTGGTCCCCTTGGATATTCAGAACTGCTGATAGCTGCTCACAACAGACACTAATGATAACCCTTGTAATGCTTTTTGTCAAATGCTTTATGGTCATTAACACATTCCCCGTTAACTATCAATTACCTTACAGTGTAATTATTTTGCCGATTTTACAAATGGGTAGACTGAGACAGAGAGGCTGAGTGAACTGCAGTCATGCCAACAGACCATGGCGCAGCGAAGACCAGAACAAGAGATTTCTTGGTGTGAAGTGTGGGAAATTTTGGGCACCTGATTTTTCAAAATTCATTTGTAGTGGTAGATGGGTAACTTAGGCAGGTCTTGTCACTTACAGATAGTGAAAGTTAATCACCCGAGTACACACTGTGCAAACTGCAACATCCAACTGTATTAAAGGACAGTCATGAATTTCCCATCATATATGCACAATATTTTGCCACTCAGAAAATCTTTTACCATCTATACCCAAACTTGTCTCTTACCAGCTACTTTTTAAGGTTCCAAACTTGTAATATAAATGTAACAAGAGAGGCAGATAAAAACAATGCCAAATAGAGAAGACAGTAGTGTAAGAAATATGCCAAGCTAAGTAAATCTCAGAATGCTTTCTTCTGAATTGCAGTAGGGCTGTAAGCATTGCCAATATTAAAAGTCAATGAAGCAGCGAGAAGAATTTACAAAGATGTATCCTCAAAGTTCATGGAATGCTGATATGGTAAATATCTTTAAAAATGTCTCTAAATATATAGCAATTTTTCTTTGGATGTATAGTCTCAGATTTATTGAATCATTTAATTATTTTGACAGCCTTCAAACTTTGAGATGTTGATTGATTCTAATCAGTAGATCTGTAACTGAATAACTGTTTATCAAATTGCAGTTAATGAAGCAAATAAAGAAATTTATCCTTAGCATGCACGCATTTCATTTGTATGCATTACTTACACTATTCATCTGTGTGGAAAGTGGAGCCTTACCAGTTTTTACAAAACAAACTGCACTATGGTAACAACAACAAAACAACGATAGGCTGCCCTTGTAATTTTAATTCACATTGGAAATCTAATTTACAGCAGTGGCACTATGTGTAAAAATAAAACCCATGTATGGCTGTGTGAACTTCTCCAGCTGCAGACAGTAAAACTATTGCCAATAACTCGAGAAAGAACAGCATAGCCTTTGTAATCTGAAGTCTGTGACCTGCTGCAATGCATCAGCTTTCAAGTTTTTGGGCCAACTTTTCTAGAGTGGCAAGCCCAGCAAAAGCTACAAATTTTATATATATGTTTGTGTGTGCATATATATATGTATGAGATAAAAACAGCAGCAATTGAATGCTGAGCTGTATTAAATGAACAATCCACTATTAATAGTTGGCTAGGAAATATTAGGAAATAGGAAAATATTTTCCTTTGTTGCTTAAGAAGCTGTCTTTGGCATTTTGATTCATGGAAAATTTTCCTCTTCCTCCTCTTATTCTGAAGCAACGTGAGTAGCTCCTGCTTTAGGTAGGTTGTACTGTGGAATTGCTAAAGTCTTTTTTGCTTTTATTGCTGCTAGTAGTTTTACCCTTCTCCCTATTTAACAGTGGGGGAACCAGAAGGAAACAACTGAGGAGCTGACAGAACCCCAGCTGCTGGTTGCCCCGTCTTTGATCTGTTTGGCTCATTGACTGAAGATGAGGCTTGTCATGGCAGCAGCATCCTCATTCTTTTGTTTGCTCTGAAGTTTTGTCTGTACTGATATTAGAGCTTGTTTTTGTAATACAGATGGGCCTGTATGGTCAAAGGTACTTTGTTGGAACAGAGTTCCTGGAAAATACAAGCAGATAACTGCAGAAGTCATTGGCAATTGAGCAATTCAATATCATCACTCAGTAACATTGTCTCATCTACTCTGCCACAGTGACCTCTAATTCAACCTCAGCCAAAGAGACCACAGTGTTTTATCTGGGTCTTTTTAAGTAGTAGGAATTACATTGTCAAAGTAGATCTGTTTTTATCCATGATGAAATTGTTTATTCTCCAGATTTCAGTTGGCTGAGAACAGTGCAAGTATGATGAGTGATTAAAAGTGCACAGAGCTGTGAGCAAGCTACTGCTGATCTTCTAGGCCCGCGTAATAACTTGGCCCTGTTCCACCCATGAAACTCCCCTTGACATCAGGAGGATTTGTGATGGTTGCCAGATGCCAGGCCCCAACTCCACGATGTTCCTCTACTACTGGGTATTGAATACTTCAATGTAAAGTACAGCAGGAGCATAAAAGGCTAAAAAATAACTTCTGTTCTATTGTTCCTTGTTAAATATTTAGAAGTTCTAGCAAAGATAAGGACATCAAATCATTAATCAGAAGTACAAATATAGTACTTTCACATCACTACTCAAAGTATGAGCAGATTTAGCCTGTGTCTGTTCTTCCAAATATGTTCTATGTTAAAGGCAGTTCTTGTGTCATCATCTTTAATACAAACAGCATATGCACTTTGTAGTGCTTCAGATAACACAGAATAAACTTTGCTAAAAAATTACAGAATATAAAAGTTTAGTGCTCTAAAGCTGGGAATTCAGAAGGTTGGGGTTTTTTCAGCCACAACATCAATTCTACTGAATCGCAGCATCACTCTGTACATTTAAATTATACCTTAATGTTGCCCTCCTCGTATGATAAAAAGCTATAGAATAATATTTTTAAAGCAGAGTGAAGTTTGGGACATTTGGGATCTTTTGCATTTCAGAAGTTCAGTGATTCTAATTATGCAACATCAAAGCTAAAAAACAGAATGCAAAGACACAGTTCAGCAATACAAAGAAAAGGTGCAATACTGTAACCTGCCAGAGCATCTGAACTTATTTTTCTGTGCTTTCAGAAACACTTGCAAGAGCAACCTGTGACATCCTCAGAATTACGTAGACAGCAGAGGAGCAGCGCTGCCCTTTCCCACTGCGATGGCCCCTTGAAAAAGCAGCAGTCTGGTTTCAGACCTATATTCACTAACCTCTGAACACCACTGCGAAAGGCAACTAGGGTATATTTAAGGACCATTTTGCTCCTCTAGGAAATGCACAGTGAGGAATGGCACAGCTGGATAGCAGTGCTAGCATTAGAAGAATGACAGGTTTTAAGTGACAGGAAGAAACAGGGCAGAAAAGGGCAGCGGAGAGGTTTGGCGTTCATAAAAGCAGGGGAATATATGGGTCTGAATATGGGCAAGGAAAACATCATGGACTGAGGTGGCACAGGCATCATTATAGGACAGTTTGAAAAAGAGCATGACTCCAAAGGAATCCAGCCCGTGCTGGGCAGTCATCCACTGGCGTGTTTTTGATTTCATCTTTTCATCTGCTGGCAGTAACCAAAGTCGACAGGGGCTACTGGAGCAAAATTTAAGTCCATTAAATGAAGGTGGGCATCCTCAGTTCTGCACAGAAATATAGACTGACTTGATAAACCAGCTGAGTTTAGTTGAAATTGCAGGGGGAAAAGTAGACAAATAGAAATTTGGACTGCAGCACAAAAGCCAACAGCAACTTTCTATAAATGTGTTTGAGAGATGTAATGCCCCGAAGTACTAGCAAATGCGTTTTTACATCTCATCCTGAGTGTCTTACAGATTTTTTTTTTTTCTGGAAATGTCCTAAAAATCTCAACCTTGATGTTCAAACTCACAATTATTTTGAGCAAACCTATTTCCCTGGTGAGTTGCCCTCTTTTCTTCTGCAGCAAATTTCTTCTACTTGACTCCCAGTTCTGCACAAAGTGATTTATTAGAGAGATTGCATTTTTTTCCCCTTCTGGAAAGTGTCAGTTTCTGAACAAGATCAAATAATCTCCTGTGCTTCAGTATTGACTAATTTTAATTATTAAAACCTTTCTCCTAGGAAAAACTCTCCATGCTGTTTGCTGAGAAACCAGCAATTTTTAATAGAATTCAGGAACTTCTTTTCTTGAGGAGATCAGGGGACACTGGAGACAGAATTCTGACTTTAAACTGAGCTCACAGTTCAATGACATTTTTTTAAAAAGTAGGAAGAACCAGTTTTTTCCTTTCTATTTTTTCTATGTGCCTCCCTTTAAACTTGCAATAATGGCCTTTGCAAAGGCTGGAGTAACAGTAGCATGTAATTTGTTATGCAGTAAAGCTTTATAATTCATTTAAATATATGAGATTAAGCTGAACACATACTTTGTATACATACTACACTTATTAAAATCAGAAATCAATCTTTTATTAGATATCATTTTAGTGATATGCAGTCCCCATTGCCATAATTTTATATGGGATACTTTCCTCACAACAGCCCAGCAAATTGACATTGTTAAAGTGTCAATGAAAAAAAATAATAGCTACATTTGTATTATAATTTCTCAAATTTAAGTTCTCAGGTTTTCTAGTCATTGACAAATAATTAGATGTTTTAGCAAGGTAATAGGATAATTGCACTGTTGCTTCATAACTCAAAATCTAAAAACGGCACTATTTGCATTTAAAGTATAATGCAACTTTGCCTACAGACACTACAAACCAGCTTCTCTTATCACAACAACAAATTGTTTACTGCAGTATAATGAAGTCAAATACATGCTTAATGATGTAAGCTTGACAAAGTAATACAGTAATTTATAGAGTCAACATTATCTTCAATTAGGTGTCTACTTTGGTTGAAGAGTTCTTAACATTACAGTTCAAAGAGCTGGATTTTTATCCGCTGTAATTTTCAGCTCCATTTCATCTGTGCACTAAAAGAAAGGTTCCCTTTCTCTGTGCAAGAGCCATACCACACGATAACGTACATAACAAAGAAATTAAATAAAGGAAGCGGTGGCAGGCACAACATTAGTCCTAACTGAAGAAACTACAGCTGGTCAGATCTGTGACTAGTAATTTCATGGGGAAAAAATAAGACAAAACGCACAGGAGACATTGCTTGTATTAAATGATTTATTTTTTTTTTGCTCATCTAACAAAGAGCAGTACCATTGCAGTCACTGTGCATGAACAGTCATAAATATTTGCATGATTTTGTGAGATTGGCATGAGTTCAAAGCTAACCACAGTATTTGCCCCAGCCCGGCATTGCAGTCACACGGTGAGCGCACAGCTCCCTTATTACATGGGGAAAGCAGGACCCACGCTTCACTCTAAAACCACCATCCTCCCAAGGATGCTTTGTCAGGCAGAGGTGGCTGCTCTCAGGGATGGGAGAGGAGCAGGCAGCATCCTCTGCTCGCTGCCTCCCATCCTCATGATCAGTAAAGGAAAAACCACCGAAGGAAACAGTGCTGTGATGAGGCGAGTTGAAAGCCGGGTGTTGCAGAGCTGCAGCTGTACCTTTCACAATCCCTCACTTCATTCAGACGTTAATCCCCCATGGAAGTGCCAGTGCAGATCCCCATTCAGTGAGTATTTCAGGGCTCTATAGCTCTTCCAGTGGGAACTGGAAGCAGCAAGAAATAGTGTGTGCTATTTGCACGGCAGTCGGAAACATTCTGAAGGCCGGGCCCTTTGCCAGCGAGAATAAGGAGCTGCTTTCACGGCCTGACTGCCAGCAGAAAACAGTTTACTATGTGGACAAAATTAATTTCAAAGTATTTTGATTGGGTCATCACCCAAATCACCTTTTCTAATTGCAGAAAGTCCAACAGACTAAAGATTTCTTCAGGAGTTCAGCATTTTGGAGCATGGCATATTCCTTGGTTTTCTTTCATTAAGGGAAAAATCTCTGTTTGGCATTTCAGATATTTCCATGCCAGTATTTTCAGCATTTCAGCTACATAAATTAACCTGCAAATGGATAAAAAGTGTTTTCTAATTGGGAGGGGAAAAAAAAAAAAAAAGCTTTGACTTCTGTTGCCTGATGTCAAAAACCTGCTGATACAAGTTGCAAGTGTGACTTTACTGCTGCCCCTTTCATCACCATCATGACCAAGAGGCATATTTCGAGTACTAAAGGGGCTCTAGACTCATCTATGTTTAAAGACAGACATGTGAAATACTTATGTTACCAATTTGAACCTCTGTTGTTACACTCCCCCCTCTTTCCAGTGAAAAGATGAATTACCAGTTAAAAGATTCCAGATTCATAAAGAGCCAAATTATATAATGAACACTCACACGCAGGATCCCCAAAGCACTCTGTGCTCAGGAACCTCTATTCTACAAACCTCAAACCCCATTAGGCTGATCCGCTTTTAAGGTTAGAGAATCACCTGTAGCACCATGGCTTCCCCCTCTGTTCATTCATCCCTCTGTCTAATTCCTTACTGAAGCACAAGTCACTTTTTTACGATGAGGCTGTCTGCATAACTGATTTTCTTCACCCTTTTGTCTGTTTAGTGTTCACATCTTGCTGCCCAAAAAGCCCACAAAAAGACACATCAGGTACCATGTTTCTTTTGCAGTTGCAATTGATTTTCATTATTTTTCATTGACCTTCACTTACTAACTTTAAAAACTTGTGAATAAGTGTAATTTGGGGGCATATTCCCAAAGGTAACTCTCAGCTTTACTTCCTAATGCTTAGATGGCATTTTCAGATGGTTTTTTATACCTAACATTTGTGTTATACAGACAAGTCAAGCCATGAAGCAGAGGTCATTGGTGTTTAGCTAGTCTGAGCAACAATTACCAATGAGTTAGGAAAAGGTTTTTACTGTGCTGAAATACATAATTAGAAAGTTTCTGAAACAAATGGAAGAGGAGGGGTTCTTTTCTTGTCTCTATGAAGCTGAGACATTTATTGTTGTGGATGTAGGGAAGCAGCTTTGAGGGATGATATAAACCAGGAAATTGCAGAAAATACCTTTAACAAAGAAAACCACTGTTAGATCTTTGAACTTCAACCAACCGCAGTATAATTAAGGCTGCTGGAATGGCTTCTGTGATCATCATCTTCCTCTGTAAATGGCAATCTGCAGTTGTGTGGCTGTACCGAACTGCTCTTGCCATGTGGCAATTTTCAGTGCCCTTTACAAGGTACCCAGAAGAACGTGTTCTTACGATAAACAAATGCTGCTGTGTGTAATTTCATGCCCTTTTAATTTATGCTGTACTGCATTTGTTGAGTCGTGTTTGCCAATATCCTACTTCCTTTCACCAAATCTGCAGATAGAGCTAAAAGGCTTGCTTTATAAAAGATAAAGGCTTAGTTATTACTTCTAAGTGTCAGTTATCTTTCCTACTGAGTATAATGCCACTCAATTCATTTAGAAACAAGATAATTTTATAGTTGTCTGCCTTAAGCTGTACTATCTCATACTCTTAGATATTTCATGTCCTCTTGTTTTGTCTGTGCTCATTATTTCTCAACTTCAAATTTACCTTTTAAACTACAAATGTGAAACTGTCTCTCATGCAATTTTCATAAACAACAAGATGCAGTTGTGCTTCCCTTAGCTTTAAAAGAGGCTTCCAGGATATTCTTAAACAAAAAACACCCCTTATTTTCTGCCTGCAGGGTAGATCTGTGCCTTCTTTCCTCTCTGGCTCTGCACCTTAAACAGGAAATCCTGGTGTGAAATTTCTTCATATGATTTCTAAAAATTTGACTCTGTAATATATCATCTCATCTACCACAGCATTAGTATCCTAAAGGACCTTCAATAATTCAATAAAACATTAATTCCAGAAATGCTTTTGGCTATTTTGAGTCAAACTGGGCTTCCTCAAACATTTCTGTGTTTGAGCACTCAATTTACATTCAAAGATTTAACTCTACGATCACTAGCAGTTATATCCATTTTAAATTGTTTTCCTCTTTTATCAGGCTTTAAATGTATCCCTGTAATCACTCTTCCATGTGCCGGAAATCCAAGCGTCCCATAGCCTCCTGTCAAAACTATTTATGTTCTGAGCTTCTTTTTGCACCTTTTATGGGTGGTGTGTCACAAATTGTCAAGGATCAGTAACACAAATAACACTGCATAACATGACATTCATATCTAGATGCTTTCCCCAACACTGTTAATGTTACATCTCACAACATTGTTACTGGAGAAGTGCAGCTATTCCCATGTCAGAGATGGCAAGCTGGGCAGAAATGATAGGAAGATTTGCTTAAGGGCAGAAAAGGAGTTGAATGTAATTTTCCTAAGTCTTAGGTGAGCAACCCAATCACTAAAGGGGAAGGAGACTCTTGAGAGAAAAGCATGCGTCAATAAATCATTCAGAAAGATCCCATGAGACCCTGTGTGTGCTTTCTCATTTAACTTTCAATGGATATACTATTAATGCTTTGCAATTCCATTGGCTTAGAACAGAAAATCCCATCTCACCAAGTGCATATGTCTATCCTTCACATTTATGCACCGCTTTCCCTTCCCAAAGGGCAAGTAAACCATCTCCCTTTCTTCCTCTCCTCCCCGCAAGAGCAGCCAATTTCCACAGACCCTGTGTCAAGTTCTTCTCCCATCCTACACCTGCCAGCAGGGAGTGGGAAGGAGAGGTCACCCAGCCAGGCACCGTGGCAGGAGCAGCAATGACAGACTGCATGCCTGTGCTGAGATCAGGTCACAGCCGAGAGCGTTTGGGTAGGCAGGCAGGCAGGCGCTGCTGCCCAAATGGGCTGCACAAGGACTTTCATGAGCCTCAGATGGTCCACACCAATAGCTTCTTAAAATACCACCTCAATGTTATTCTGTGCTTTCCTCATATACACACCTTACTGTCATTTTTTAAATGACATAAAATCCCAGGCTTCATTTTTGCCACAGAAAAATTACATTATTTAACAGTATGCGTCTAAAAAATTACATTATTTAACAGTATGCGTCTATAGTCAAGAGAGCAAGTAAAACTGACAATTGCCTTGTTTCTGCTTCTGGTTTGTAAACCTAACACTAACCTTTTCTTTGCTTGTTAGTTAGCATCAGGTATATTAAGCTTGACCATTTTTTTCCTACTAGATTATAAAATGAGGACAAAAGTGATAAGGCCTAGATCAACAACTAGATTTTCACTAGCCCAAATTCTATTAACTTTTGTTGCTCATTCTTTTATTCATCAGTTTGTGATACTTCTCTGTCTGCTTTTGCCCATCCTGTCCACCCTTGGAACTGAAACCTAGCTACAGATGGTACTTTGGCAAGGTAGACAGAGCTGTAGTGGCATCACAAGTTGTTAGAGAAGGTTTGAACTGTCAATGCATCTCTGTCACACCATTCGGTGACCTTGCACATGTGTCCTTTTGACTCAATGTCTCAGGGTAACGCAGTGAACCACAAAAATAGCATCAATCACTACTTCACCACTTTTTCAACTTGCCAGAACCATTTTCTGCTGCTTTCTGGACTGATTGCTAAAAAAATACAAGAATTCTCCCAGAAATTCAGAGCACCATTATATAACCAAATCTCCCAAATGGAGCATTTATAATGAATTCATCATCATGGTGTCTGAGCATCTGTTGTATTTAAAATGAGAAAACAAATGTAGTGTTTAGTCAGAAAATCCTGCACGAATCCAGAAATGATGATAGGCTCATCTAATAGCCTTTTTTCCTACATTACCCCATTCTCTTTTAAGATGTAACTTTTGTAGATGATGGATTGGGTCAGTGCCAAATTACAGCTTGCAATGAAATTTTTGCATCAGCCAAGACATAATCAACATTAAACATTTGAGTCTAAGACTTCATTTTGATCTTCATACAGAGTGAATTGCAGAACAGTGTCATTTATTTATGTTTACCCAGCCCTTGCTCATCTGCTAACAATGAATGACAAGAGCGGTTGACTGGCAGGTCAGCCAAAAATACCCCATGTTTAGAGTAATCGGCAGTGGAAGGCTTCAGCAATGACTGCCCTGTCAAAAATTCTCCTGAAGTCACAGAGCAACCAGCATCACAGACACATCTATGTACCTCTGGGGCTCAATTTGGATTTTTCCTTCATTGTGTTTCCTACTATGTGGAAGAGAGTACAAATGATTGTGACACTTGTAACAGTTCTGGCAGTATTTGGATGGCAGGAATCCATCACCTTTCGCGTTTATGTCTTCAGCCTATCGTTTACTTAATTTTTTGATGTTAGCACAAAGGTGAAAAGCCTGAATAGCAAATTCTGACACATAAACAACCCATCTGACCTCTTCAGCTAGTAATTTGTACTTTTTACTGTAGTCCTTTGGACACTTAAAAGAAACATCAAGTTTTAGATATTGGCTAAAATAGTCTTTTTTCTTACTTACAAATGAATTAAAGAAAGACTTACAAAAAAAATGAACATATAAAAATATTAAAGAGAAATACTTTAAAATCTTCTATACTTCAATGAGGTCATATTTTTCATACTTTCTAGCTACAATGGTTGCATATAAACAAGGAATGAGTATGTTTTGCTCTGTTAGTAGCCTCATCAGTGTAAGATAGCAGGTCAGCAGCCAAAATGGCTGTCCTGCTTCACAGCTGATTCTCACCGATCTCTTTTCAAAGTACTATTAAACATCCGCTTAGAGTATCTTAGAACAGATGCCCCAGAAAGCCTAAGACTCTCACTCACCTTTCATTTGTATGTCTGCATCTAGAGATAACTACTTTAAACCTAAAGCAGGCAATGCTACTTTTTTTTTTTTTTTTTTAAGAATCATAGTATATGCTGAAAATAACAGACAGTGTTAACTGCTTACCAGGGAACAACCCTGATAAAGCTCATTTGTTGAACAGAGGTATTACAAGTTAGTTCTTGTTCCCAACTGGTCTAATGAAGTGTTAGACACCATTTGCAGTTTAAGTGCTAATTCCTAGTGTATCATTATTTCTAGTAAAGGTGATTTTGGAGCCAAGTACAGTTAAGCCTTGACTGCATTTCCACTTTACTGCATGATGCATTATTGCATTTCTTTGGACATGCTTTTATACAGCTGTCTGCTCAGAAGCAGGAAAAAAATGAGTTCCTTCCTCGCATTCTTAGTCTTATTCTTTTAAGTAAAAAATAATTATAATCCTTTTTATTTATCTAGGATACAATTGCTGGCATATTGCTATAAATGTGGATGACAAGCTTTTCTGTCAAACCAGTATTTTATAGACATTTCTTTTAAATCATGAAATAACTGTCAAAAGCAGTAAACCCCCAAAAAAACCCCAACACAAACTACATTCGTCAGCAACAGCCTAAAGAACCTCATTTTTAATAGAGAGAACATTAAAGAGAGTCAGAGACAAAATTATTTAAAACAAATGGGTTTTTTTGCATTTCTCCTTTGTTAAACTAAGCTAATCTTTTTATACGATTTTAATCTTAAAACCACAATAGTTTCCTAAAATGCTAAGTAAACTGCTGGAAGTATAGGTGGTGATGTAAAATTTATTCTACCAATTTAACAATAACATAAGACTACCTCACTGCTGTAGGCTTATATATAAAAACTAACAGACAGGTAGATCTATGGATTAATTAATAAGTATGTGGGTAATACCACCTTGGCAGATCTTAACATTTCATGGTAGAGTACCCTGTGCATGAGAAAAAGATGGTTTTGTTTTTCAAAGATAATTACTGTGAATCATAATTTCTATCTTCTTAAACAGCATTCTTCTGAGCCCACTAACAGCCCGGTCCTCCAGCTGTTACTTTGACTAGGCTCACTGAAAGCATAAAGGGAACCGAGAACTGGACCAGATAGTTAAAATTCTTACCCTGCTTGAATTGTAATGACTTGTGCCTTGAGCAAGCCAGGAGTATCCACCAAGATGCAATAATTACATATGTACAGTCTTAGTGCTATGGGTAAGCGTGTGTGGGCAAACAAGGTTTGACCATTATAAGAATTCAGGAAAAGACATCATTAACATCCAGCTCCAAATCCTAAACAATTATGAAAAAACTGCAATTGCTTTTCTTTCTGGAATAGTCCATGTGATATTTAGGCCTATTATTAAGCAACACACTGTAAAAATCCTTCATCACGTGCCAAAGATAAGAAAATTTCCACTGCATCACTGCCAGGTATTGGTCCAAGAAAACAAGACAAATCAGGACCACAGGTTCTGAGGATCCCAGTGCATGTTCTCACAGATGCTGCTATACCTGCTTTCCGTGAAGCAGGGGGTATGTTTAATTTAATTTAAGACAAATCTAAATATATTTTTGTCAGCCACACAATTTACACATCCGAGAAACAGGGGACATTTGAAAAAAACCCTCATTTCTTTCACGAAGTGAGGACCTCAGATCTCATACCTGTTCAGATCCACAAAATTAATACCATAAATAAGTCTTAGGTGATATGACATTACTGCTCTTTCCAGAGGGTTTTACAAGACCCGTAAGAGAAACTATATTTTAACACTGGAATATCAACTGTTATTATTAATAGATTTTAACTCATTAAAATTATTTTCTTCACTGGACACCTGCCATGCAGAAATTACATTTCTTTTACTGTTTTTATTAAGTTTTGGATAAACAAAAATGCATAATTTTTTTTCCTTAATAAGATCTTAGCCACTTTTTACAAGGACTCTGAATCAAAACAAACATTTAACTTGTTTTCTTCAGCAATTCCATTTGCTTTCATTCCCTGCTATGCTGGAAACATGCTTTGTGCTTGCTCTCAATCAGGTCTCCCAACAGTTTATCAGGTAGCACAGCCTAATACAAATATTATAGTTACAGATTAGCTGTTCCTTGCTGCCATTCACTTTGTGGTTTAAATCCCTCGTCATTTACAAATCAAAATGTTTCTGCACTCAATTATAACACTTCCAAGTGTTATACCCAATACCAATAAAGGGTATTCCGTTACTCTCACGACAACTGTAGAAACATTTAGTGCGTAAAATGTTGTGATACTCTAAATTCCCTGTTTCATATTTCTCCCTGTTTCACTGCAGCAGAATGTCTCAGTGTGATCTAACTATTTTTATAAAAGAGTTAGGCATGCACACAAGATCAGAGCTCTGTAACTCACAGAGCATCTTTGTCCAAGTTAAAAAATTGGTAAAAGATTGCTGAAAAGAGTCCCAAGAATTTTTGGCACCCACAACCATCAACACAGCAAAGCGCCTCCTTTTGCTTAGCCCTGGTGAAATACTACAGAGAAATACCCCACTACTAGCTCTGTCCTGCACATTTCACCTGGGTGAAGAATCAAGAAAAAACAGCAAAACACATTGCAGAGGAAAACCAGTACAAAAAATGTCAGTACTACGAGTACAGGGCTGAGGTTTATTAAAGTACAGGCAAAGAACAGGTTATTACCATTATAAACACACATGCACGTGTGTTGGGAAAGAGAATTAGTTGTTTTCCCCACAGTGCCCAGAACATGAGCCATAATATCAGCCTATCTATACTATTTTGCCCCAAAGCGACAGTCTATCAGGCTGAGGTGACTGTGCTCAGTAGATTACCCTTAACATACTGTCATCAGCTCCGGCTGACATTCCCAACACCTCCAGCCTCAGGTGTCTAAAAAGTGCTGTGTCTGCTCCTGGTCCAGCACACGTTCTTGGGTGATGGAACAAGGGCACATTCTGGATTTTCATCAGCTGAAAGGGAGTAATTAATCTTAATTCTCGTCTTCTCCCTGAAAAATAGAACTTCTATAGCTCGAGGAAAACAAAGAGCTATCAGTTGTTCTGTGGCAAATTAATCTTAAAAGGGGAATCTTCCAAAGAAAATCAATAGCTTATAACAAGATTCTGTACTGCATTTGAGCCCTGAAACTCAAACTAGAATCAAAGGGTACTTTCAGCATTGCAAGTTTGCTCTTGTTGTGCTTTGTTTTTAATACAATGTCATCATTTGAAAAAGTGCGATTTTGACATGTGTGTGGCTTCACCGTCATGGAAGGCTGTACTAATACTTAATCCAGACTGTAAGATTACAGGTATTTCAGGCAACTTTAAATAAATTATTTTCAAAAGATGAAATTTAATAGGGAATTATTTTTTTTTTTTAATCCTGCATGTAATATTCAGTATCTAAGACATCTTTATTCATCTGTACCTTTCTAAATTTGTCTGTTCCATGTGAGAAACTTTGAAAATTATGTCTCCTTACATGGTCAATTTTTTTTAAAAAAAAACAAAAAACCTAATTAATTTAACCATGGTGCCATGGAAACAGTTTTAAAATTAATTTGGGTGCAGGGAGGAAGAATACAACTCTAAGACAGAGAAAATGACAGGTTTCAGAAGGAAAAAAGCCTGTCTTCATTCAGCACTAGGATCTTTGAGAAACAATAATGCATAGCAAGGCAAGAGGATCTTTTCAAACTATAGCGAAGCAAGATTTCTCAAGCACGCTCTCCAAAATGGTTCATTACCAAACTGAGACGTGATAAGGGGAGGGGAAGTGGGGCAGAGGCATACAAACCTGCAGGAATGGGAAACTTGAAATGAAAACCACTTGAAAGCTGGTACCACTTTACCACTGGTAAAGAATGCCAAAGTTCTCAGACAAGTACTTTTCTTGTAAAGACAGTGCAAATCAGGGTTGAGAGATCATTTATAGATCAGTAAATAACTATTCTAATTTCTAATCAGTTCAAGTCTGATAACTCATTCCCACAAATACCTATTGCCTGCCTGTGTGAGTTTTGCACAGAGTGAATTGATGTCTGACATTGAGAGAGGTCTCCAGCAAAGCTGGGAGACTATTATGTGCTGATGCCCTGTGGTCAGTTGACCCAGGCTGGATGCCAGGTGCCCACCAAGCTGTTCCATCACTCCATTCCTCGGCAGGACAGGGGAGGAGAAAATAAGATGGAAAAAATCTCATGGTAAAGATAAAGGCAGTTTAATAAAACAAAAGCAAAGGTCACACGCAGAAGCAAAGGAAAACCAAAAGATTTATTCTCTACTTCTCATCAGCAGGCCGTGTCCAGCCACTTCCCAGGAAGCAGGGCTTCAGTATGTGTAGCGGTTGCTCCGGAAGACAAACGTCATAAAATAACAATTTTCCCCTCTTCCTCCTCCTTTCTTTTAGCTTTTATTGCTGAGCAGATGTCGTAAGGTATGGAATATCGCTTTGGTCAGTTTGGGTCAGCTGTCCTGGCTGTGTCCCCTCCCAAGATCTTGCCCACCCCCAGCAGCCTACTGGGGAGGGGGAATTTTGGAGAGAGACCTTGCTGCTACCAATACACAGCACAGCACTGTGAGGGCTGTTGTGGGGAAAATTAATTCCATCTCGGTCAGACCCAATACAGGACCGTATCTCTCATTGCAATCTAATGTTATGCAAGACTAGAACTGCAGTGGACAGTAGGCTCCTTGCAGTAAGTCTGGGACAAATATCCTATATGTGGTCACATATACTTCAGAATCTTTCCTTATTTCCATAAGTCCTATCAGTAAAAATGAGAGTTTGACATTGACTCGGCTTCCAGGGGTGGAAGGAGAATTTGGTCCTTACCCGTTCCTGCACTAGACATTTCAGTTGTTAGATAAACTAAGTTAATCTAATTCATTGTTATTCTGGGACTTTGTACAGAAGAAATTCTAGTCTAAAGCAGATTTCATCACTTTTTTTCCTTGATAATTCACAAGTTAGTTTGGCTACCAGAGTAAATAGTTGTACATAAAAGGAAAAATACGTTACTAAGCCTAAAAATTTCAGTGAGCGCACAGTCCCCAGAACCATGATGTTACCAAAGTTCAGTAGTACCACCAAGTGATAACTAACAAGCCTATAACCTCTATATGCCATAGAGTAAATGCTCTCATTAATTCTTTACAAGACCTTTAGAAAACATACTGCATTCATCCTGCTTCCCAGCTGTCAGAATTTAGTAGATGACTTCACTGGCTACTTTGACATTTTTACTTTTTCGTTCCAGTTTGGTTTGTTTGCTTGCCTTAAAAAATGCCTACAGTGTGAATTGTAGAAAGGTCAACCAATAATTTGAGTTACTTTTGTCCTGTCTGGATTGGGAACTAACACCTTATAGTAGTAATTTTGACCCTTACCTTATTTTTCTGGTCTGTGAACTGTTAGCTGTAAATAGTAAAGCTACGTGCCAAGGATCTTCTAATCTTGCTAATGCAGACATTCTCTTTCCTTTCAGATTTTCCACTACCCCTTTTTACATCAACGTCCAAGCACTAAAAGAGCATTACTAAGGGATTTGGGGGGTGGTGGGAAGACAATGTGCTTGGTGAATTTTTATATTAGGAAAGCTCATAAGATCCGATTCTGAGTAGTTTACTTGTAAGAAGAATATATTTTGCAGTCAGGGCAGAGTGTAGAAAATAGAACTGTCTGAACGCTCCCAGAGTCTGGACACATCATTTATTTCTCAACTTATCATAGACTGAGATAATAATGGTGTAGGTTACACATAAATTGGGATGCTATTATAATTCAGATCACTACTAGTACACGTGCTGGTGGAAATACATTTGGATGGCAAAGCAAGGCTTTGTCTTTAACTTGATTGTGCACTGCAGATCATATAGGGATGTCATTCTTGCAGAGAAATCCTTGCAATTGTATTTCACTGCTGAAGCACCAGACATTGCATTCATCCAAAAGACAAAGTCACCAATGCAGGCACTAAACCCCATTTCAGTGGGTTTTTGGGTGAGTTTCTTTTCCTGACTATAAACATGGAAAGCGCACTATGATGAAGTTTCTTTACTGACAGTATTAGTCTTTGGCCATTTGCACAGTTAAAAAGATTACCAGACATAGATCAAGTTAATACTCATCTTGTTCACAGTATGTAAGTCCAGAAATTTCAGTGGACAGCCTTTAGATTTAGACCAGCACACAAGACAAACCTGATTTTTAAATACAAACATCAGGCTGCTACAATTCTGAAAGTGCCAGAAAAATGACCTTACTTTTCTAATTGACATCTGAAAATGTAGATAGATATCTTTAGGCTAAATAAAGCTAACTAGCCTTTCAAATTCTTAGAAATACTTAACTACCTCACAAGTTCCTTAAAGTTGTTCATCTTTTTTTAAAAAAAAAGTGAGGCTACAAATTGCAATATAAATGGTAAGTGTCCAATGATCCCAGACAAATCAAATACCATTGTTCTGGGTAAGACATTTACATATACAGGGAGAGAGATGAACTGTGCCTTCATCATTTAAAAGTTCCAGCAAGTCATAAAACTAGAAAGCAGAAGGAAAGCTGTAGGAGCTAAGGAGAACCTGGTTAAGAACAGCATAGTAAGTGCCTAACTGCAGGAGCTTTTGTAACAGAGTTTGTAAAATTTGGGACCAATGAATATTAGTATTGTGAATTCTGCAAGTGCTGGTTTAAAACCGTTCCAAACCCATATCCCATATGTTTCTTCAAATATTTCACCCCCTGACTCCTCTGTGTTTGGCTTGAGGCTGAAAAGTACAGATTACTTGATGCCCATGGCAAGTGCTGTTGCAACAGGGAAACGCTGTCAACCCCTGCAGTACAATTCATAACTTGATGTGGGTAAATTCACTTACTGGCAATTTAGAAGAAAACATGCTGGTGCTGTGCCAGTTGGAGCCAGACGGTGACTGAAATTATTAAAATCATGCGTGCTGCAAACCTGAAAAATTGCACTGTTACAAAATATCCTAAGCATAGATGGGATCCTAATACAAACCACTTGGTGTATAGAGAGTATTTGCAAACAGCATATGGTATGACTTGCTACTGTTTAATTGTAATCTTTCCCTTCCCTGTTTTCCAGGTTCAGCTAATCCACTATAACCATGAGCTGTACACAAATGTCACAGAAGCTGCAAAGAGTCCTAATGGGTTAGTGGTAGTTTCCATATTTATGAAAGTAAGTATTCTGTATTATCAATACCTAATATATAGACAATGGACTTCTTTTCCCATGAGCTGTAAATCTAGGACTTGGACTCCTCAATATACTATAGCAACGCGTAGAGGGTCTGATCTGGAATCCAGAGACAGCATCATCCTAGAAACTGAGTACACAATCTCTACTCCAAAGCATTTACAATGTAATGTACGGAAAATGAAGAGAGATGGGGGGTGGGGGGGGAATCCTTATATCATAAATGTCACTTATTACACTTTAATGGCTACACTGGAGAAACCTTTCCTCATTTATATCCTCCCCCCCCCCGCAAATGTTGTTCCTATTCTGCCATTATGTATCTCTGTTTCATCAGTCTAAAAAAGCATTTATTTCTGAGTAAGTGCTTCATGCCGAAATAAATAGGTTTCATCATCTGATGATGATGATAGGTATTGGATATCTATTCATTCTGTTTAGTACTAATCCCATTTCATAAGGTAAAATTTCTGACAAAGCATTAACCTTAGAGTTAAAATATGCATTTCACAGAGCATATTGAATAATTAGATATTAAAATTGCCCTTATATAACAGGTCTAATATTGAAAATATTTAGGCTAACTTTTTTCATCCAGAATATATTGTATTACAACCCAACAATCTGACTTGAATTTGCGCAAAAGGATAAAATTGAAGCAAGCCTTCAAAATGCCCAACGTGCCAATTTTGTCTAAATAATGCATAATGTTCTTGCCGAGTTGCACACCTTCTGCAATGAGCAATAAAATTTAGTATCTGCCTCAGCTTATTCTTCTCTAGGCCTCTCTCACTGGCATGAAAAGATGTATTCTATTTTAAATGTCCAAAGTAGTTACAAGAACTTCTAAGTGAAGAAGTAACTATCTTAATTTCTACAATATGGAACCTGAGCTGAATTTTCTCGAAGGCTACCTGTCAAATAGAGCTGGATTCCAGTTTTTCCAATAGCCCATTTATTTTCCTAAATCTTAATTAAGGTTTTTTGTGATGTTTTCCATTTTCAATATAAATTTATTTCATTCTGGATAAATGCTAGAGGTATAACAGCAGCATCCAGTGTCTGATAAAAAAGCCACATCAGAATAATTGAAAGATAAGTAGGATATTAGAAGGCTAGCTACAGAGTTACTAAAACATCTCCATAAAAAAATGTGACGCTGATTTTCTTGCTCACCAATAATAATTTTGCCATTTGCAGTGCAATAATATCTTTCATTAAATTACTGTTGATAATCAACAATTATATTTTTGATAAAGTACATACACACACCCCACCCCCTAAAAAAACAAAACCAAAACCATAACCCAACACACTAACAATGCCTCTAAGCCCTCTGTCATTTTTCCTCTAAATCCTCTTCAGGTACGCTTACATTAACATAGTCTGAACATTTTATGTGTATGCATACATATTTGTGAGTGTGTGGGGGTGATATTTGGGCATTTCATACCTCTATGTAAAACAAAGGGAAGGCAGATTTTATTTGCAGTCTAAATAGTCTGCTGCAAGGAAAGAATATTTCTCAATAAATAGAAAAAATAACAGAATACTATATGAAAATCCTGCCTAATTATATTAACCACTTGCAAATCCCATCATAGATGTTGGGGAAGAAGCCTGTACTCACACACGTAATTAATTAATTTCTATTCATCCTGTTCTCCCATCCCTGTTTTTTCAGATTTATTTTTAGATACCAACTTTCTAACAAGTTTTCTTAGAAAAATATCTAAGTAATTATTTCTTCTTCCACAACAGTGGGGAAAAAAAGGCTGAAACAGTTTGAAGGAGTGGCAGGAGATCAAGAATGAGTGTGCATACACACATAGAACAGACAGGAAACGTTTGTGAGAAGATTCTGACATTGTGTATTTTCTCTTCTGTAGGTATCTGAATCATCAAATCCGTTTCTAAATCGTATGCTTAACAGAGACACCATAACGAGAATAACGTATAAAAGTAAGCTTTTAATTTACTATGGCTAACAGCTGTATGCTTTTAGTATCAAATATCGTATTTAGCAATCCACTGAAACAAGAGGCACTTCATTATGGGCAAAAATTACAAAGTTTGCATTGCCAGCAACTCTGCATGATAAACCTGAGAACCTGAAAAATCTAGTAAGGTCATCAGTTCAATTGAATTGTGAACTTCAAAGTCTATTTTATGTTTGAACAACCAATAAATGAATGAAATTATACTTAAATACATATAACTATTCACACAGAATACTGAGGAGAAACTGCCTACCGTTAGCAATAAATGTAACATGCAGAGCAGCCTGGATTATATCAAATCAAGTTATGGTAAGATGCTGCATCATTAACTATGGATTTAGTATTCATTAATGCTTTCTTTTTGTACAGAAGAGTTATGACATTTCTATTCAACTATTGCTACATTTAATGGCTATATAAAGAAGTCATTAACATAGCATGTATGTTTGTCGGATTCACATTTAGAAAGCCTTTAACTGATAATGCTCAATAATACTATGTTAGTGTATTGAACTTGTGGAAAACTGGAGCCTAAATATCAGTGAAAGTTAGGCTCATTTAAAGAAAGTAATGAAAAATACATACATCTCAACGGAACAAGTTAAACCTCTTCTCCTGAAAAACCTTACTGCCTTTGCCAAATATTCACTTGAATTCCAAGGAGCCATTAAGTTACTAAAGTTAAATGATACCAGAATTTAACTTTCAGAAAGCACACAGCAAACTGAAAAAATAAGTATTGTAAAACTCAGCCTTCATTTATTATTCTGTAAACAATGACTTATCATTTTTCATAAGCTTCATTAATTTTGCTTTTGTTTATGAAAGCTGGGAGAGAGTTGTTCATGGTAACTGGAATGAGACTGGTTGTCAGGACTCCAGGGTTTGGTTCACAATTCTACTAGGGTTTGCCTCAGTTTACCTCTCCATAAATTAAATATATTGTACTATATACTCTGCAGCAACAGTGTTACTTGGAAACTTTTGCATCTGAACCTCCAGAGAGCTTAAATATCCTTTCAACTTCAACAAAAGTCACTGAACTTCAGGTTTATGAAGGAAAGGTTTAGAGAGATTTCTACAGACATCCCTAAAGTAGACAGTCTGATTTCTCTCCATGGACTCCATCTTTTCCCCCTCCCTGCAAAGCCAGGATTGTAAAAAGAAAAAGTGTAGATTTGACACCAACGTAAAGTGAAAGCACAGAATTTTACTTACTAAATCCTGAACAAGAGAGCACTAGAAAGATTTCAAGTCTTCCTGTACAATACAGAATTTGAACCACAGAGCCAATCCAACCCCATCCTAAACTAGATAGTTCCTTGTCCTCTCCTATAACACACACCTTTCTTCCCACTGATGATTCTCTAATTTTACCTTACAGTTCACAAATCTTGTTACATCTTTGGTCCAAATAAGAGGCCTCTTATAAAACTATATTCTCCATGATACCTAGAGAAAGGAAGGCAACAGTGCCCCTCAGAACACTTTTTCCAGATTGTTCTATCAGTATGAAATGTTGTCTTCTCTGCATGGAAGCAGCAGCAGATTAGCCCAGTTTTTAAACTGCCTGTCTTGATTCCTTGCAAAAACACAGCAATACTGTTCTGCTAGAGCTTCCTACCCAAGTGCTGCTGCAGCATCCTGGAGATAGGAACTTATCATTAAGGCAGTATGTGCTTTTTCAGGCTATTTCACTCCCTAATTGCATATTCCTGGCTTCTGTCTGGGGACCAGCCAGAAGATTTCTGACTATACCACTGAGGAAGCTGCTTTTCCCCATGTACACACAGAGACCTGCCAGGTCTCACACACTGAATAAGAGAAGACTCCTGCCTCATTTTTCCCATCATTTCCCATCATGCATTTACATGAGCGTCACAGCCTTTCTTGTGCTCCTTGGCCCCACGTGCTACAATGGCTGGCCAGCAGAGCAAAGATTAGACAACTTGTGGTAGCTCAGAGCAGAGGAGAGGCCACGATTAGGGGATACGCAGCTCCACAGGGCGGGAAGGCACCAGCAGCATCTTTCCCTTGCTGCATGAGTGAGCATGAAAACATCACCCACGCTAGCAGGCAAACACACCTTCCCAATTCAAAATATTTTCTTTGTACGCTGGACTTGTAAGTAGGCATTCCTCTTCTCTGGAGTTGACAGCATCCTACCACTTTTCAGTAGCTGTTTTGCCTCTTTAGAAGGAAAATGCAATTCCAATCACATCTAATTTGGGTTTACTAAATGACAGTTCACATGAAGATGAGCACGTAACATAGGCTGCAAAATCAATGATTAACAGAACTGTTTTAATTTTCAACCACTGATATCACTAACAAGTTTATCTGTTAAAATGAAATCCTTGGTAGACACAATGCACGTAATATTCTGCAGGGCACTGGGTTACTTCCTGTAGTAACAAGTATTGACTAGGAATTTTTTTGTGTAAATTGGGAATGTGAAAGTGTTATTGAAAGTAATTTTGCAGTTGTCTTGCATGATGGATTATAGCATCATTGCTGAAAACTAATTTTACCTCTTACATTGCGAGGATTTCTATTCTGCCTTTAGCAGCTGGAGTTTTTTAGCTTGTGCTTTAGGGGTCCGCTCCTGAAGTCAATACTCAGCAGGCTGCTGACAAAATGGCCAGTCCCAGTGTGTTCAGTAGGAGCGAGGAGTGAATGATAAGTGAAGCGTAGGTTCAGAGTCAGGACAGTTAGTAACATAACTAAAGTACCTTTTTTTTTTTTTTTAAAAACAGCAACAAAATTAAGAGCTATCTTTGCTGCTGCATGAAATTTCCATGGGCAAAATGTAAAGTGGACCCCAAGGAATTTTTAAGCAGATTTTAAATGCTTATTTTATTCTGTTATCACAGCCCAAAGAATCTACTGTGAACTAGTTGAAACAAGCGTTCTTTCAAACAGGCTTTAGTCAAAAGCTATGTGAATATCTCTAAAGAAAAACTGCTTTTAATATTCCTCTAAGTATGACATTTGAGAGGATAAGTTAGCTTTCTTTCAGAACAGTTATGCTACATTGCTTTCACCCAGTGTTTGCTTAACATTGGAAAGAAGTATCATTTTAGATTCCCAAAATTCCATGTGAAAAGTTGGGCTTGTCATTCTACACCAAAGTACTGCCATACATTCAGCTAGGCAGAACAGCTGTAAAATTCTGAATTTCCTCAAATTAATCTTTAGCTATTTTATAGGTAATATACAAGTGAATAAAGTATTCTGAATTTAAGAGATTACCCTGAAAAAGCTTAAAAGATTCAGATTTCTGGAAGTAAGAGACTTAATTTCTCAAGGTTCATGTTTCAGTGCATTCTCTGAAGGACTGAGCTCTTGCAGCTCCTGTCACAAGCAGTAAAAGCTCAGTGGTCTCAAACCAGGCCCATGGGACTAACCTCAGGTATTCAAAATGAGTCTCTGTCAGCCTGAGTCTAAGTGACTTGTGAAGGCTGGTAAATGGAAAAACTGTTTCAGGATTAAAAAGCTGTTGATCTCTACATTCCTTACCCTGTAAATCTAATCTAGTTAGAGCTGTACTTTCCCTTTTTGGATTATCATGATATGAACTTCAAAATCAAATGGACCTTCCTTCATTCAGCAAATAATATATTCGCTATAAATGCTATTGTTTTAAAGAGAACACACGTAGAATTTGCTGTGAAAGCAGACCCCACACGTCTATTACAAATCTAGGGATAAAAGAGGATTTCCATCATTTGCTAAGAAAATTGTCAGAGTCAAGGCCTTTATGTAAATGAATATGAAATCTAATGAAATCTAATTTGTATAGAGAAGAGTTCATGAGTTCAAAAATCACCCTAAGGCACAAGCAGATCAAGATAGAATGTGGGCTGTAGATAGGAATGATGCTGAGAATCTAGTAAAAGCTGAATGGGTTTATTAAAGGAAGTTTATTACTAACAAGAGATCACACATGGTGATTTTTCACATTTTGAACTACATACGTGCAATAAATATAAGACATTAAAGTGTTGCAGTCTAATATTAGCGCAAACCCACCAATTCTGTTCCAGTTCCAGAATGGGAAATCTTTATCAGATGTGGGGAAAAGGAAACAGCAGAGCTGTTCACAGGAAAAATGTTGGTAACTAAATGCTTATTCTGTAGTCTTAGGCTATTCCCATGGAGTCATCTGACTTCCTATGGGAACATAACCCATACAGGCATGAATAAATACTGCTTTTACTTGGCTGAACTCTTATTTCATTGTTTTATTGACTCCTATCTTCCCCTTTTCCCAAAGTGATATTTTCCTCCAGTTTCCCATTAATCACAACTGATGGATTTTGACACTTCACATAATTTGCTGTGTCTCCTTAAACATATTCCAAGTGAAGACAGAGGCAGTGAACCAGGTTTGGAGCCACTGCTGCTGGGTACTGGTGGGGAAGATGGCCACACATTTTGTGGGTCCTCAGCATACAAACTAACTAATCTGAAGCTCAGTAAGGCTAAGGAGAGCATCGGCACACATTGGGCTTGCCTGAATGAGTAGGAGGACCATGCCCCACACTGTTACATACCATATTCCACCCCCAGAGCGTTATTGTGTTCTTAGAATGACTAAACACTGTAAATCTACACACACAAGTTAGAAGCCCATATCAAAATAATAAATTACATTCTCTATTAAAGCAATCTGAGGCAACTCTAAAACCCCCATGATTACCTGCACTAATGGCAGCAGTAAATCTATTTCTGTATCTTCCATTTGATAAGTAGTCCTATTGTTAATAATCTGTGCACTGTTCTGCATACAAATTAGTCAACTAGAATGTGGCACACACACACAAAAAATATATCTATATCATCAATATCCCTCACCTGTATTAATCTTCAGTTAGCTTTCCATCTCCTAGTAAACATTTCAGGGCAAATTCTGCCTTGTTTAAATCATTTTAGCCCAACCGAAGTCAATATGGATGTGACCAAGCAGATTTGGTCCTTAGAGTTTGAAACTATCTATTCTGACTGACTCGGTGCCATTTGGAGCTAACACACCACTCTCCATGGTTCATAAATAATGAACAGGATGTTCATGTGGGAAAGGGAAAAATGTGTGATGACTCATTGAAAACAGGCACTGGTTTGAAAAAAACGCATTCATTCTCATAATTCTAGCAAAATTACTCCTGCACTGCAAATAATGTTTTTAATGAATAGGACACAGGTGTTTCCAGTCATCTCTAGCTGTTAAAATGCAACAGCATTTTGACTCTAATACTACAGCAATGGTTTCATACTTTAGTCTGGAAAATTTGGGGTTTAGAAAGACTCTGTATCCAAGGCCACAGGCCAGTGAAGGCTGAGCATGTTAAAAAAGGTGACAGTCAGCCACCTACAAGATGCTAATAGTACTTTCCCCTCTACTTGAGGCTCCAGCTATATGGCATGGCAATTACCCCAGCTCCAAGTGCAAGAACATGGGAGAAGGCTGTATTTCTGACAAACTTGAAAGGACATGCCAAGATTATATTTCATAAAATAACACACATTTAAAATATGAAATACCTGTAAGACACTGGTCAATGTGGTACAAATGTTACACTCTCACCTTGACACTTTAACTGATGCTGTAGCCACTAAAATTGCTACCCCAGAAGCCTATAGCATGTCAACTGCACTATGTCAAAACAAACAAAAAAGAGTCACATTTGCTTTGCCTGTGTTCTTTGATTTTCTGTTGCCCAAGACCACAGGTCTTCAGTCCCTTTTTTTTTTTCCACATTAGATCCTGAGACAAGTATTTTGCTCATCTTAAGTTTTGTTCTTCAGCTATAATATGTTAAATTCAAGTTAAATTACTCTTTTCCTTTTTAGTTCTTATACACTTCCTTGATCATTCATATTTCGTCCCTTCGTTCCATTTACAGTCTTTTCCCAATGGCCAAGGAACTGTTTATCAGCTTTAAAACACAAACAAAAAAACCCACACACAAACAACACAAAACTGTTTAAAGTTACAGTGAATGGTACACATCAGAGAATCCAACACAAGTGTCCAAATTATTGACACTGAATTAAAAGATGCACTTTCAACATTTTTCTTCAGTGTGAGCAGTATCTTGTTTTATTTGTACTGTCTTCCTTGCCTTCCATTAAAATCAATGCCAGTTTGTCTTGTGTATTGAAAGGGGAAACATGCCTAACTACGCAGCTTTCCTTGCCCACATTTTAGCATGCACTCCGCAAATGAACCATATTGAACACGCTACATGCAAGTGAAAGCACACAAAGAGATTTCACAACATTACAGCTCATAACCAGCCCAGCTTTCTCCGAGATACACGACAGCAGTAGCATGCAAGTAGTAAAGTGTGTATATCCCTAGGTATTTCTTATTAAGGAACTCCTACAGCCTCAGATTTGGCAGGAAAATCTGAGCTCCAGTTTTGACAGCACTGCCAAAAATACTGTAGGGCCAGCATTACACAAGGGAAATAGTGCACTTAGTATAGAACAGGCTGAGGAACTTTGATGAATTTGAAAGCTATAACCATATCTCTTTATATTTTGGTACATATCCACAGAGTGAATTCTGTTGCAGAGGGATACCTCATTAATTCCCAGGGAGATTTACAATAAAAGCAGGGACTCTAGTAAGCTTCTTTCCGGCATACTTTTCCATCCCAATTTTAGCATTCTGAGTGAGCTTGCACTGCATCCACCCCCACTGTGCACATGAAAGACCAGCAGGCTTCATTGAGCAGCTTTATTATCATGCGTTAACCTTAACTTCCTCCTGTGGTAGAAGGGCAATTAAGTTTTAACACTCTTGACCTTCCCAAGGTTTTGTTGAGCAAAAATTGTTAATCACTCCAAAATATGGTAAGTCGACATTCTCCAAAGACTGCTGCATCTAAATCAATAACTGCAACTTCAAGAAGCTTTTAACTCCAGTTCTCAAACATGATTCAGAGTTTCACTGTGAATGCTCATACTAAACTCACAGAAAGTGTGCATGGGCATCTCCCAGTAGAACTCAACCCAAGCAGGATTACTGAATTCATGTTACTTGTTCTTGTCCAAAGTGCTGGAACATTCAGAAATGCATGTTCATTACACTTCAAATTTTGATAAAACTGCTGATGATGTTCTGGAATAAGGATTGTACATAAGAAGAGTGGGATTTGTTGTTAGGGATTTTTTTGTGAAACTATTGTTTTATCTCAATTTTTTTTCCTTCTTTATTCTCCAGATGATGCATACTTACTACAGGGGCTTAATATTGAGGAACTTTATCCAGAGACGTCTAGTTTCATTACATATGATGGGTCAATGACAATTCCACCCTGCTATGAAACAGCAAGCTGGATAATAATGAACAAGCCTGTCTACATAACAAGGATGCAGGTAAAGATAATAAAAAATTTACTCAATCTAGTATAGGTACAAAAGAATATTTTAAACATATATATTTGTAGCTTTACATACAAAATTAGATTTAACCTTTTGCTGTAGGGATTTCTGGCTGCAATTTATACAGTTTGCAAAAGCATTGAAAAGTTTTTTGCCAAAATAAAAATATTAACTATTTAGAGCCTCCCTAGGTATCTATACACAGACATATGGACTTTGAGGTGAGCCCTACTTTCAGTGAAGGTTTGAACCAAGTGGTTTCCAGCTGTCTCTTCCAAACTCAATTATTTTATGATGCTGTGAATAGACATATGGGGATTCCAAAACAAGTATAGCAGTGTTGTACACAAATAACTCAGGTGATTAGTATAACTGAGGCTATTCTTAGGTCAAAAAGAAACAGATAAATTGTGGGTGATGCTTGGGGCCATTTATATACAGGTCAATACCATGTTAATGTGACAGAGATCCAATAAATAGGGCCTTCCTGAAAACAATCAGCTTGTCCTTTCTAGGGTAGAATAAGATGACAGGATAGACATTGCAAACATCTTCAGAAAAAACAGATTGACAAATTGAAGCCCCTATTAGAAAGAGCAGGATAAATTATGCAAAAGAAAACACAATTAATTTCATAGTCAAAATTAGGCTGTTAGGGAAACACACCAGTGGAAGAGTCATACAGACTACATTTCTGTATGACTCGCTTACAATCCAAGGCCTAACATGGGAAAGCAACAAATTTAACACCAATTGCAGTCATCTCCAGAGCTTCCATCAGTGAGTTGCCTGCAGAGCTCTGAGCTGAACTAAAACCTATTCTCTTCTGTGCTAGAATCCTGAAGGAATACTTGAACCAGCATCTGCCTGTCTCAAGCACGCAGCAGAAGCAATCTGGCCCAAGAAATGAAACTAGGAATGATAAAACAATCCTAAATATTACTTTGGGATTTAAAATCATATTAACATTGTAAATAAGATGACTTTAAAAAGCCTGAGAGCTGTTTTATCTTTGTGGTATTCTTTCTGTCCAATTTTGTCTAGATGCAGAGAAAGCACTTTGTTTCTTTTCTAAATGGGTAATTTGGGAGAACGGCACAGCTGAGCACAGCAAACATGCTGAACTTTTCAAGCAGGAGACCTGAACATTTTCCTACAAGCAACGTTTCTAGTTACAACATTAATGTACAAAACAAGGATTAGAATATTTCTAGTCTATCCTAGTACCTGTGGGTTTTAATCTCATGATGCTTACTCCTTGTCATGCTTTACTGGTTAGTTACATCCTACTATTAGTGCTGCAAATTGATTTCATGGAATACTTACTAATTACATTGCATACTCAGACTGAAAAAGTAATGCATAGCTCAAGTTTTCCCTGGAAGCTGTTAAAGATTTTGAGTATGTAAAACCCAGGTACTGGATTTCCCCATTTAAGCATTAAATGCCACAACCCAACCTCTTAAATTGTACTCTGACATGGAAAATATTTTCTTTTTATATTTTTAAACCAAAGTATTTTGAGGGTTTCTGATTTACAAACTGCAGCTTGCTTCCCCGCGCCCCCCTCCAGTTTCCTATACAAAGTTTGAAAGGTTTTGGTTGACTCCAACTAATTAACATGCTTTTAGCACAGTTGCATAGTCATGATAAGAACCATTGCTGTCTGCATGTATTTGGCATCCAACCACTGCTGGGCGCACTGAAAATCCTGGATGATTCAGTAATTCCCTCTCTGCTGATCTGTAAAACCATCTCCAGAGAAGGTCAGAGTCTACCATAAAAACACTACAGACACAGCACAGACAGTATCAAGACACACCTGTCAATGGAGAAAGGATTTAACTTTTTAACATCATTAATTTCATGACTTCAGCAGCATGACTGTCAGTTATCCTTTCCATTCTGGCTGGCCATACCCGGTTCCTTGAATACCATCATCCAAAACTGTGTCTTCTCAACTGGAAGCTAGACTAATAGCTGTAAAACTTAGGAAAATAGCTCTTGTCATTCATCAAGTTCATTGTCTCTGCACCAGCTGCTGCCATCCAGTAGTCTGGATTCCATTTGTTTCCTGAGCAGCCAAGGACACCTCATACCATTTTCATTTACTCCACACAAAACTAGTGACTTTCATTTAAAATGGGGCTCAGAAACAGAGGACCACAGAAGGAACAGTTTTACCTCAAGTTAACTCTTTCAACCCACCTCTGACTATAAATCACTGAAGTCCTGTTTAACTTTCATTTATTACGTAGTCTATTTAATAGTGTTGTATGTTGTTTACTTACAGGAAAGACCAGTACTAAAAATCCTTGTTTTGTATTTTGTATAGATGCATTCTTTACGACTGCTAAGCCAGAATCAGCCATCACAGATATTTCTGAGCATGAGCGACAATTTCAGACCAGTCCAGCCTCTCAACAATCGATGTATCCGAACTAATATCAACTTTAGTTTACAGGGAAAAGATTGTCCAAACAATAGAGCACAGAAACTACAGTATAGAGGTACGTTCTACCTCCAGAATAATCCTTTCTATGCTTACACTAAGCTCTTTTTGAGAAACCTAAGTGCATAAGAAACCATACAAATAAAACTAGATGAAACTCCAGATCTGGGGCACTAACAGGATGAGTCAAACAGTACATATTTTAAATGGATGAAGCAACTTTCCTAGAAACATGCAGGAAAAGCATGACAAAAAGCCAGTCTGGGATATCTAATATTTTTTTAAAAGCAGATAGGACAGGCCTTCAGTTTTCTAGCCTCATTTTAAAGTCTTCTCACCTTACAAAGTGCATTTTGCTTTTTTTACCCACCTTGGAAAGAAAAAGGGGGATGAGCTAGTCTTGATGACAGCTGATCTCAAACAAAAGAATAAATTTCACTTTGGAGGTGCACCACCATAACAAACGCCCAAATTTTGTATTACACAATGGATATTAAACAAATAAACCAACCCAGTCTCCTGCTGGTAGAGTCTTACAGTTCCATAGCGCGGGGCTTACAACTGAGTTGTAATGTGTCTTACTCATCTTTTAGCCTATGCACGCAGTTATATTATCTGCAATAATGGTGTAAAAGTGCCTTCTTACTAATGATATTATGGTTATGAAGGAGTACTATTGGAAAAAAAAGCACATTTTCAGCAACAAGGGTGATGACTGAGTTGCAATACTCCAAAGAAATAGTCATTCAGATTTAATCCTTTTCCAGAAAGAGGAGGAAACTGAGCCTCCCGGCTTTTCCAAGACAGTTTAAGTGCCTAATACAGTGTTAAATCCAGCCAGTTTCATATTTTGAGTTTATTAAAGCATAATTGTTTTTGTTTCTCTTTCAGTAAATGAATGGCTCCTCAAGTAAGTAAGACAGAGCAGGCAGAACCCATAACCTCAGTGGAATGCTACTACTGTGAATTGACATAATCTAGAATGCACCCAACCTCACTCTCTTTGGGTTCGCAGCAGCACGTGCAAACGTGCTCTAGGAAAAGAGCTGCCATGTTGGAAATTCAACTAAAAATTCATTCATATGATTGGTGGTAATTAAAAAAAGTAAAAAGACAGTATTACAGTAAATGTGATTACAATTTTGATACAGTTTTCCTGAACTAATTTAGCTTCACAAAGAAAGACTTTTCAGCCTTTGTACATATGAAATTCTTCCTCTTTTCCCCCCCTCCCTCAAATTAAAAAAAAAAAAAAAAAAAAGAAAAAAGGTGGCTCGGTACAGCATCAAAATGGAGTTGTGTTCTGTGTGCCAAGTAATCCTTGGAAAGCTCTCATTATTTCACTACCATTAATGGATACTGACAAGACAGAACAAGAAGACTGTAGAGGAAACTTATTTCTAGGTTATGATATTTCTGTTCATTTAATTTAAGAAGGAACAGACTTTGAGAGATAAGTATTGTAAATATATCACTGCAGAATATAAAGGAAATGGAAATATTTCCCTCTGTCACATATCTGTAGTAGGATTTGCCAAAATCAGAATTGATCCATTTTCTGTTTCTTGTTTTACAACAGGTCATACGTTGTGTTGGTTACTATTAACAACTCAATAAATGTGTTTAACAAATTAATTTAGTAAACTTGCTTTTATTTATTTTTTCCTTTCTGAAATAAGCCTCTACTACTTTTGGCTGCATTATTTGTGGTTTTCTTTTTTTTTTTTTTTTTTTTTTTACTTCATTTATTTGTTCGCAGCCACTCTAAGTGAGTTAATGGCAATTGGGAATGCACTCAAAGCTAGTATAACTTTAACTCCACTTTATGGTCTATCATTAATAGGAACTGGGCTCAGAAGCAGAAAGCACTTGAAACATATCTCAGTTTAAAATTGCCATTTTCCCTGCTGAATCCATTACTGGGACAAACAAATTCAAATCCTGTAAATTGGTGGTGGAAAGGGATATCTTTTCTTTACAGATAAAGCAGGAGCTGACCAACTAAAAGCAAATGCCTTTTTTCTTGTTTATAATGGTCATTCACTGTGTTTGGTTACTGTCAAGAACTCAATAAATGTGTTCAACAAGTTCACGTAGCGCGTGTTTGACCTTCTTGCACGTTAAGGAATTTTTTTATTTTTTAATCATCTGGAGAGGGGGCAGACCTCATGCTATTCCGTTCCTAACACTCATTTTATAACCTATAATATGTTGAAGCTCACAAAAAATAAAATGAAGCTAGAAAGTACCGTGCCTGACAAATTATTTGTTTATACCAAATGGAAAAATAGGCACTACAAGAAAGTGTGAGGGAACAGAACCACCGTAAAGAAGTTCTAGAGGTTGCAGGCCACCTAGCTTTATCATGACAAACACATTATTTCAGCTTTAGCTGAAGAGAACAGCGCAGGTAGCATCAGACAGGAACCTCTTGAGTCTACGTTGCAGTTAGCAGTTTGAAAAGGAACCAAGAGTCATCAGCAATTCAATTGCTCAGTGAAAGATGCAGAGAAATCGCTAGTGAAAGAGCGGAGGTTGGCCTAGACAGGCTGTGGCACAGTGATGCTGTATCTGTAGCAGGGTTCCGGGCTGATGACCTGGTCCAGGATCCTGTTGGCACATATATAAGTACCTGATCCCTGAGTTACTTCATTTTGAGCATTTCAAATAACTTCCATGTACCAGCTTAACACCATGCAGTGGTCTGAAAGAAATCCACAACACAACCACAGAAATGTCACACCGTGACTATTATACTGTCAATTAACATTGTCAAATTCTGCAGCTGAAAAAGCAAAATTTTCACCTTAGATTTACCTAGCTAATAAATTAAACACCATACAGGTCATGCATTTAATACTTCTGAGTTGCCATAGTGATCTATAACTTTTAAACTTGTGGTTTTGGGTCCACTACTTGAGTGGACTGGGTTTTTTGAAGCTTCTCCTAGGATTAAGGTTGCAGAGTAAAGTTACTGAGAGCAGAGTCCACAATGCTTCAATCTAAATTTTTGGACAAATATCTAACAGTTGTTGATCCAAGTTTGTCAGTGACAGAAGGTAGGGAAGATAAGCCAGGCCTCCATTATAAAACTTTTAATAAGTAATAAAACCTATTTTCTATTTTACTGAAAGCTGATTGAAGGGATTTAAGAGGAGGAAGAGATATGATAGAAGGGACTAGTCCTAGGTAGAAGTCATGCTGTGCTTTGGATTAGGTGAGGCTGCAGTATAGAAGCCCTGCAAATAGAGAAATGGAGCAATCGTACTGGGACACCGCAAATATATTTGTCAACATTTCCAACTCTATTTTGTGAGCTAATGAACTCCATCTTGCCATGATTTGTTTAGGTTTTTGTTTTAATAATAGATTGCAGTAAAAATAGATCAAACCAAAGCTTAGAATTAAATATCTTGTATATTTCTCACATTTCAGTAGTGCTCATATCTAGACATCTAACTCCAGTTTTTCAGATCAGGCACGTTTCTCCGTCAAGAGACGCTGAGCATTCAAAGAAAGCCACACTTTATCACAAAGCCTTTAAGCAAAAAGATAAAGTTTCAGTATCAAACAGCTGGCACAGAGACAATCTTCTGGTGTTTAGAATGTACACAGCACGCTAACATGTGCGCACAGTAATCCCTCCAACTTGAGTGCTTTCTGTCCACAATGCTCACCAGAAGCCTGACTGCACACAGAGCTCAGTACTCAGTACTTTGTAGTAAGAGCTGAATTTGTGGGCCCAATCCCATCCCTGCCCAAGCCATTCAGATTGAGAGTGAGATTCTTTGCTAGTGATAAGGCTCAGTACAGGCATGAGCTACCTGACAGGGAATATAAACCTGGCAGCGGTCCTCGATGAACAATCAACACCACAGGCAGGACCAGGTTGCCATGCCGTGATGATAACGGACATTAAGAACCTAATACTGAGAGGAAATGCTCAGATTTGATCTTCTGCTATCACAGTTAAGAATGTGATATCAAACCAAGTACCAAACTTACTAGGCTCATTTGATGACAAAAAGCATGAGAAAATTCAAGTTTACAGTACTGTAAGAGTCTCTGTTTCAAGTAGTATTCAAAAAAGTGTAATACTTGTATTTTGTAAGCTCAGTTTTTCCTTTAACGTAATCAAAAAGGAAAAACTACTTCTATACAGAAAATAAGAACTAAATAGGATCTGTGGGATGAAGACAGAAAGCAAAGACCTTCAGCATAACTGTACCTATAGATACCATGCATTTCTGTCCTTCCACCATTCTATTCCAGCCTTGAAAGCTGAACCCGCAAGCAAAGGTCTCTAGCATCTGCCTGGAAGCTTAGATATTTTATTATAAAACAAACTCCTATGAATTAAAAAAACACCCTTTCTCACTATTTAAAACCTCTTGCTTTTCTATAAAGTATATTCTCTGAAAGAATATGGGGCAAGGGAAATGGTGCTGAAAAACTGAGACCTGAGATCAAGGCACTGGCAGTCTCTGGCAAGGCTGGGAACAATGACACTTGAAGGTGTGCAAGGCTGTACACCCTTCTATACTGATTCAGGAACTCAAACAAGCAACTCAATCAAAAAGGTAAGTTGGCCAGCAAAGATCAGAAAAACCTTAAAAAACAAAAACACAAATTTGGGTGAATAGCACTGCTTGCTGTGAGCATCCATACACTGTTCCACATCTTGGCCTTAAGAAACGTCAGCAATATCTGCAGATCATATAACAACAGATTGTCAGGCACCTGAGACACTGGAGGCCTGGTGGAGATCAGCCGCCAGCAGCCAACATCGTTTTAAGCACTTTGCATCCAATGGTGTTTCAATCTGCAGGCCTCTTCAAAACATGTTATAAAACAAAAATGAAAAACATTAGGATAATACTTCAGAATCTTTTCTGCTTCTGACAGACTGTGCCTTTACTCTCCCCTTTTGTTTTGCTGGGGGTTTCACACATTGCTACTTCTAACACTATCCTTCCCTTTCAAAGTTATAAGCAGATCCGAGCAATGCAATAAAGGCTTACCCCACAGAATCACAATACTGCCATAAAAATACCAGAGTTGGCAAGTCTCGACATTAACTGTTGCTGGAATCAATATATTTCAGCTGCCATTAAAAAATTTATTATAATAATAATAATAATATAAAAAGAGGTGCTACTTCTATTAATTGATGAACACAAGCTGGAAAGCAGGATGTGATTGCACCCAAAAGGCCAAGACCAGAAAGCAAATAAACCCCTTCCAACATTTCAGGTATTCCTCGTAATCTTTAATATTAAGGAGGAAAGGTGTTTTAATTTTTTTTTTTTATTTTTTTTTAAAGTACTCATGGTTAAGAATACTGAAATTCCATCACAATCTGAAAATAAAAACTCTTGGCAGCTGCTTTCAGGAGCTGAACCTTCCCCAGAAGTCAAGAACTGAAGAGAAAACTGTAACTGGGCAGTAGATTTCATTGCAAATACCAGAAATACAGCAGATGGCAGACATTTTGCATGCCCTGCTGTACATCTCAAACCTTTAGTACTGGACACTACCCAAAAAAGTCTTAGATGTTTGGTTCCTATACTCAAAGCAGTATAAATTTTTCAGGGAGATCAGCCATAACTGCTCCATGTTTTGATTTTTTTTTTATTATTATTATTATTACATTTTATTCCCTAGATGTAATGGTTGACAAAGCATAGAGAGTTTGCTGTAAGAAATGCTGATTTACTAGCAAATGGCTTACCGCAGTTCTCAACAGCATACCATAAAATTATTCAAGGAGTCTGTTTACACGGTAAAGAACAAGAACCATTTATAATGTGAAACGTAATGCAGGCAAACATTTTCTGTTTCCTAAAGTGTCAGGCTTCTATTCTAATAACTAAAGATGTGTCAAACACATACTCAGAGCAGAAAATGAAAAACAGGATAATAAATCTTCTAAGGATAGGAGAATCACCCTTAGTGTTTAAGTAGAGCAAAAAATCCTTAGATGTTTTAGAAAAATAGAAAAAAAAAATCAACACAGTTTATGAGTTCAGGCAGATGCTCCCACCCTGTAAGGGAAGAAGGAGCTAGAGTCAAATGCAAATCCAAGCAGAACAAAGTTACAGCTGCAAAATACTATAGTTGCCCCAGAACAAAGGTTAAGGCTATGAACTTCAGCCTTGGGCGACCATTCCCAGCACAAGGATACAGTCAACATCTAGAAAAGAGATCTCATTTTCTGAGACATTCAGGTATTTGCATCCAAGGCGTATGTTCAAATGCAGAAATGTACTGATTTGGCTTGATCAAGGGAAAGCAACACTGAGTCACATCCAGAACGTCCTTCCTGATTCTTTGACTCCATCCTGGATGTGCCTCCTCAATGCTCTATCGGGTGATTTTTGTGAGCCTATCTGTAGGGCTCTGCAAAGAAATCAGTCTGCCAGAAACACCTCATGCTTTGCTTTGCTTACTGTCCTGCTTTAGCTGAGACTACTTGGAACTTAATCTATGCAAAGCAGACCTCACTCTTATGTTACAATGGTAGTAGAATTAGCTGAGGAAGAGAGAGAGCAATCAAAACACAAATCATGGAGAAGGATTTAATTATGAGCCACTAAATATGATTGTGCACCCTGACTCACCTACATCAGGGTTATGTCTTACAAGGGCACATAGAATGAGTTGCTGACAGTGCCTCATTGCCAAACTTCTCCTAAGTGCCAGGATTCAGAACACACCATGTTTTTAGATGGCTCAAGGTTTATTCCTGCTATTTTTGTCCCACCTTAGTAGTGTTTCTGGCGGAAACACGGGGAAGATGTAAAGAATGCCTGAGAAATTCAGCTCCATATGCAAGTTTTGAGTCAAACTTAAAGGTTTGTTTAAACACCTTGCTTTGGCTAAGGGTATTTTGGCTGCAGTCACACAGTTTAAATTGAACAAAATCCTTTACACTAAATTTGTTGGCATGCTAAACTGAGATTAGTGGAAAGAGGAGGAAAAGGAGAGGACAGGTAGGAGCTGGGAACTGAATGAAAAGATTAACTGACTGTTAAAAAAAAAAAGGACAGGACATTTGTGACATCTGGTTATGTAATGACTGAGTCCCTGGGAAAGACAAAAAATAGCACTGGGAAAACTACAAAAAATTGTTGGTTGTGTCATGTTCCCCACCCCCCAAAGCATAAATAACAGAGAGGAACAAGCATGAAGTTCTACTAACAGCCCTAGTAAATTAATCAATAAGTCGATTCAAAAGTTGGTCAAAAGACCAAAAGTAAAAGAACAAGAGGGTGCCATTTTTAGATGTGTATACATCTACAGAAGATACTTTTTTTTTTTAAAGCAGTTGACCATTTGATAGGGAAGGATAACTCCTCTTAATGCTAGCACTTCAGACTTACAGCCTAAAAGACTCTTGGGTAGCTGCCAGATTTAACATGCAAGATGAGAAAGTGATTGTAAACTGCACATGGTAAAGAGGTGGGAATATGTCAACATGATGAGAAAACACCATATTAATATTCAAATATGTGATAAAAATCTTGTGAAGACACGTTAAGACAACATAGAAAGTTAAAGCATAACAGCAGAAAACAGAATTCAGGATAATCACAAGGGGAAAAGATTGATCTTTTCCCTCTGTCCTGAATTTTTCCCTTAACAATACAATATAGCAGCAAGCTGATTTCAGCTTTCTGCCTTTTTCCAGGCATAATTTAAAATTTGACAGCAATACAAATAATAGTGACTTTTTCAGACATCCATGCCAAAGTTTTGCCATACTGGAGGCCACGTTCATTAAACCTTTATTTATATCTGTGTTCTCTGAGCTGCAGAAAAATTTAGAGAAATGGAACTCCATTGGCAAACATTGCACTCAAATGCTGTCCACCTTCCTCCAACCCAGATGACCAGCTGAAATGCTTGCATTGAAAATTAAATTACAAACTCTGCTACACCATTAGTAGTAGCGAGAGAGATTGTTCTACATGGCCTCTTCTTAAAGCATAGGAACAAAAGCAAACATCCCCTTTTGAGCTCTTAAATCATCTAGCCCAAATTACAGACCAACAGGACTTTGATAAAAGCTTTGATGAATCCCAGCATAATTCAGAATACAAGTGATGAAGCAGGTACAGAATAATTCCAGCCTTCAAATTTTGGGAACTGACTTTTCCCTCACCTCCTTAAATGTCACTTGTCTTACATACAAAGAGAGAACTTCAGAGGGGCCATCCTTTCCTGTAAGCACAGGAAGTGCCAAAGGACATAGTTGTTACCCTTGGTAAGACTTCTGTAGGGGCTCTAAATGAGCTGAGCTGAAATGTTAGTGCAGCTCTGCTTTTTGGTGGGCTGATAAAGCCAAGGGGGGGGGGGGGGGGAATGGAGGTGAAATTCACCCCCTCTTCTAACAAACAGGTTATTTCTGCTGAAGACCTACCATTCAACTCTTTTTTCACCACGCTGTACCACGGAGACAGTGCACAAAGGTTTCAATAGCATTTGGCATATAGCTTCACTGTGGATGTACAGCCCTGGTGCTGGCTTTCAGCTCAGAGCCCACCGGGCTCCTTCCTCCCCCTGCATCATTCTTGCTCTGGCAGCTCAGCCAGCTCTTCAGTTTATTAGTGTATCTTTCAGCTTCTTCTGTTCCCATGTACAGCAAAATAATTATTCCCAGGGCAGGGATACATTTTCCCACCAGTCACTTAGAGCCCTGTTTTCTCATGCTCTGTTTAAAGAGTAATTTGCCTCACCTTTTAAAAATAAAAATTCTAAACTAGAGAAAAGAGGTTGGCTCATAAAGCAGTTACAGCACTGTCTGAATTTCCACTGCACATGCAAACAGTGGCTACCTTCAAGCTAAGGGCAAATTGCAAGCTCAATTCTCTGAGCAAGGATTCACATCGTTAGATGGCAAGCTACCAGTCGACCCTTGTGACTGGCATTCAGGATTGTTATGCTTTCATGAGTTACATTTCACAGGAGGCTCATCTGCAGTGCCTGAGGCTGCAAGCCTGAAAGCAAGCAAGTCTCCAGCAGCCTGACTGCGTGGCCCACAGTAACACATCAAAAAGCTGCTATATGGATATGCCGTTGTGATTAACCACGTTGCTACACTACAAATCAAGCAAAACAACAGAGATCACGCCCATTGCTATTATCAGGGCACACTAGGAATACACAGCATGCCTTTTGCTTCCCTGTCTCAGTATGTCCGTGGTAGATTTCCTCACAAATTTCATTATCAGCTAGATCAGAGAGCAAAGTATATAAGCTAGTTACTACTAGCCTGTCCTACTGCCCACACTTAAAATAGGTGTTGGAGACAAGCAAAGTAAGCATTGCAAACACTGAAATTAGCTTGGCCTCCCTTACCCCCATCATAGTGTTTATATACACACACATCAATTTTGGCCTCCGACACAGAAGTGTTTCTGCAAAAGTACAGACTACACGTGTTCTATTTTGAGATATGATGTTCATTCACAAGCAGTGCACACACCCGTGTAAACAAAAGGCATGGGAAATCTGGGGCCTAGTTCAAGTTTAGAGAAAGAGTACTCAGTAATAACAAAACTGTCTGTACTCTATTTACATCTGCTTGGTGCTGCACTGTCATTTGGAAAGGATTGTGATCTTGCTACCCACACAGAATGGATAAGAAAGGAAACAACTATCTTAAAGGCAAGAATGAGGTTAGATTGTTTAGACTATAACAGCTTGTCTTGCTTTTTTGTGAATCTTGTTTGCATGCCTACTGTGAATTTTTTGATGTTTTATTACCTCTTCAATTTTAATATCTCAGAATAATAGTATCAAGGTTTTTCCCCTCATATTTGTTATTTATTTGCAGTTTTATAATGAATTTTCACAAATTAAAGTTGCTTGTTTGGGGCATTTAGGGGAAGAATGTGTCTTATGAAAATGATACTAAGGTTCCTTACGTAAAGGATTCTTCAAAGTTAGACTGTAGAGGAAGAAGGTAACACATTTAATATCACCTCCATGCTTCCCAAAGCCAAACACACTGAAAGAGACAAACAAACCACAAACTTCTCCAAACTTTACAGCCTTAAAATATATTTTCTTTTAATAGAATTTACCCTTATTTGATTTACAAAACAGAGCACAGGAATAACGTTGTCTGCAAGCAGCTCCATAAATACTGTGAAATGACTAACAAGAGACAAGCGGCAATGGAATCTAGTTGCTTTTATAGTCCAGGATTTGTCACTGTGAATCAGAAGGTATTGTGAAAGCGTAGTAAAGTCTGGTGAGTGATTATGACAGGCCAGAGCTTGGCAAAGTAAGCAACTCCTTTGCATTTCAGGAGTGGGCATCATATCACAATGGGGGGGAAGAAGAAGAAAAAAATAATTCAGATAAGATTGACTTAAAGTTGTTTCTCTTAATGAAAGTTTTCATGTCAACAGTCATTTCAATGCTAACGTCAACATTATTTTTTTTTTAAGAAGTAGTAGCCTGTAACATTCATTAGGAATGTCATAAGCATCCCACAACATATGGTGTCTCAAAACCAATTACTTTTCTATTTAAACCATGACCTTGAATAGTTCTTAAAAGAAAGAACAAACACAGAAATAAAGCTCCTTTTGCTTAATTTAAGGCTTAGTGGCATAGTTCTGAAATTCAGAATTATGTCAAATAGGCTTTTTGTTTCTCTTGATTTCTGTTTTTCCCATATTTAAAAAAGTTATGGAAGCTTATTTAAAAAAAATGAGTAATTGTGGCAACATCTACCCTCTAAGTCTATTTGCACATTAAATGCAACATGTACATAGAAAAAGACATTTTGAAATACTTTAACCAGCCATTGGCTTGATTTGGTTTAAAGTACCTCTGTTCAGGAGGCTAGCATTGAAGGTCTCTATATCCTACATAGCCTGAAGCTCTAATTCCTCTCTACATTGCAAAAACCTCATAACCCAGATGTAAGAGACACTCACACTGACCAGGTTTTCCTCACTGCAGCTGTCTGCTTTGTATTATTTCTGAACATCAATCTTTCCAGTTCAATCCACACAAAAAAGGATAGAAAAATTTAGAAGAATCTCTTTCTAGGGCTGTTATTTAGGCCCTATACCTGGCTAATTCAGGAAACAAAAGAAACCCTTTCCTCTATATTTTGCCTTTTGAAAGCACTAACTTCACACAAGGATTATTTGGCAATACTTGTTTGCCAGATAGAGATTTTCTTCCATGAAGAGCTTCCCCTATATGATTTTAACAAAAGCTCCAAAGGTATTTTGCTTATGTGAAGATCTAAAAATCTGATCCATTCGACCTCAAAAATGCTATGCATCCAGAAAATAAATTCTTTATAAATATAAATTATATCTTATTGGAATTTGTACACTTGCCACAAGAATAGGGATATCACTGTGCTGCTACACATATACATATATAAGTAATACTGAGTATAGAAAGTTTATAATTACTTGCAATCTTTTTGCAAGTTCTTCCTAAAACAGATTATATTGTTACAATATAAACATCCATGCCTTTAACCATACAATTAAATCTGGAGCAATTAGTGTAGGTAGTTACCACAGTTCTTCGCTGAGCTTTGCTTAAATATCCCCCATCGTTCTTGCATTTTAATGTATTAAAATATGTAATTATGTTTAGCATATGTCCATTTATTATGCACTGTCACTAGAAATCAAGTTCACTTTGAATATATTTTCTAACTGATATTTAGAAACTAGCAGACAAAAATTCTGGAGCTAAATTAACACACAGATAAATACACTAATGTAAACCTCTGTTGCCCTTTTTGATGGTGAGGAGAACATTAATTCAAGACACTCATTCATGAAAATGTTCATAATTTTCCTCTGCACTGTAAAGTAACCTACATGCTATGGAAAGATCAAATATGATTAATATTTTAGAGAAAGAAATATCAATGAAAGAAAAATTCAGGAAAAAACCCCCATAAACCCAGGGTATATACCATTAAAAAAAACCCAAAACAAAACAGAAAAACCCCGACCTGAAAGGGCTGACTTGTCTCAATAGCCATCAGCATTATTCATGGGAATAGAGCTCAACAAGAGAAGCCATCTTTTAAAATATTCCACATTTGTAGTGTTATTTATAATGTGAACTGAGCAGAAGGAGAAGCTGACAGCACAGCAATAGGAAATATGGTCATTCAAGAGAAGAAGTAATCAGCTTTCTGGGACTTCCCCACAGCCTGGGGCTTGAGAGATGTTTGTTCCACCAGAGGCTGTACTTGCAGTCTGTGACAAATCACTGCCCCTTCTTATGTCTCTGTTCACACCTAAAAAAATGTGATAAAACCTTAGCACAATAGGGAAGGGTTGGTATAAGAACAACCACATAAACAATTCAGATACTGCAGTAATGGAAGCCCTTATAAAGTTTTGGATAGATTCATAGCACAGACACAGCCAGAACAGTGCTATTTTTTTATTTTTTTTAACAATACCTCCAGGGATGTATATATAGAGAGAAAACTAATTCCCATCCAGTACCATGAGGAATTGTCAGATCTACCTGAGCAGCAAGAGTTGAGTTATCAAACCACAGCCAGCAATGTTTAGATAACAATATTTAGCATTTAGATACTGATGTTAATTTTCCAGATGCCTTGAAAATTACATACCACCCTTTCTAGATGAGGCAACCAAGGTAGACTTCAGTGGGTAGTACAGAGCTACTCAAAAAAGTAATTCCAACCTAACACCAAGTTCCGTGCCCAGGCTGCACCTTCAAATAGTTGTTTTCCATTTCCAGTCTATTTCACCACTTGTGTATTTTCTCTGCATCTTCTCACTCCCCATAGCGAGCATAAAGATAAGCACATTGAAAGCTTGCTGAGCAAGATCAGATAGTGTAAAAGAATAATAAAAAAATAAAAATCAAAGCATACCAAAGTCTGTTTCATCAAAGCTCAGAACCAGCTTTCATAAAATCCACAAACAAGATGATAAACAAAATATGAGAAAAGAAAATGTTACTTTAAAAGCAAAAATGTAAGATTAAGGATCAAGAAAGAAGGTAGTAAAATGAAACAAATGTAAAACAAAAACAGTAGTAACTATTCTTGTGTCATGTTGTTCAGAGTAATGAGTAGGATTGTAACAAACACTGAATACAGCCATTTCAGGGTGCTGTTTAATACTGGCAAAATCCAGGGAGGACAGAAGAACTAACAATGTCTGACAGCAAATAGGAAAAGTATGCAAATTCAGTGCTTAGTGAGAAGACCAGCATGAGTGATATGATTCAGCTTAGTTAGCAATACTTTTAAGAAATATTCACATCTATGCAATTTTTAGAGGGGGAAGACACTTTTCTGAGGGGAACTGGAATAAAAAAAAAGTATCCACTGGAATCTCTTATGTTTTGTGAAACAAAGAAGTCTCTTCTTTAGACCTCTGGATCATCTTTCACTGTGCTGAAGAGCCATTGCCATGAGACAAACGTTGCCAATTTTTTTTCATGCATTTGAAGGCCCAATTTCAGCAATGATTGATTTTTGATGGTGACTTTACAGAGAGTACACAATATGCAAGTGTGATAACATACAAATTACAGAACAATACTTACTGAAGAAAACTGTGAAGTACTGTACTCATTAAAATGCCTCACTGTGAACAATTGCTTAATTAATACTCTACAGCACGTGCATGATGTAATTCTAAAAATGAGCTGCCTACGTAGTAATACCCCCCAGAATCCCTCAGCATTATGTTTTATTATTTTTTGCACTCTTTACCTAGACAAGACCAAGAAGGCCTTCTCTCATGAACTGTCATAATTGCTTTTGTTTATATTTTCTGTCAGCAGCTGCGCAATGACTGTTGCAGTTCAAGGCTGAAAATAATTTTGCTTCCCCTTTTTATAGCAAGAGATGAAGTAGTGCTTTCTCCCAGATGCATTTGAGCACCTCAGAAATGTCTGGATGTGATTCCACTGGGAAAAATCCTCTCTAATTGGTAAACCATTTTGCATTTCTTAAGAATGGGATGCAATACATGCAAGGTGTAGGGGTGATAAGAGAACGCTCACAGCCCTCCTGGGTACGGTAATGAGAAAAACTGGCACTAAGACCCCAGACGCTGCACACAAACATACTCCGTACCTACAAATGCATGAGAAACAAGCAGCTAAAATTAATGAATCTCATCACATACTCTGCTGCCACTCTTGTTAACAAATGAAAAATAACCCGGGACCTTATCACCGGCACTGACATATTCCGTATCACTGCAACCTTACCAGCTGATGCCCAGGGCATTGCACTGCCCTGTCCCTTCCGTTACATACCGGACACATTCACAGACATGGAAAAGGCCACAGAAGCACCACCCTCATCTTCTCCACTAATATCAAATACAAGGGAGATAACTCAAGCAAGACCTTCATTCAGGTTCATTCATTTCACACTTGAAACTAGAGCCAAAGCCAGCACACATTGCTTATATGCATTTATAAAGTATCATGGATGGAGATTCAAGAAGGAGCTTGCTGAGTCTAGGAAGAAAATATAAAAAGCATGTCAAGCTAGGACAACTCAGTGTTCACAGTGACTGGGTTACAGACAAGAGTATCCCAAACCTGATGTTGCTTTCTTCTGTCAGATTTTCATGGGATGTCTGTGGTCCCATCCCTTAAAACAGTCAAACCCCAGGCCCGGCCTTTCTTTTAGAAGAGGCCAAAGAACAAAAGACATCATGACCTAATCATTACCCTTCACAGAACACTCTCCAATTCTCACCAAAAGGGTACAGTAGCAATCCTGATTTGACCAGAGTCTCGTGAATCCCAATTCCAAAATTGTTGAAAGAAACAGTTACCTGCAGGGAGTTGAAGTGTGATGAATCAGCATTGTATCCTCAACTCTGTATTGCCTGGACACAAAGCAGGATCTCTTCAGTTTTCTGAAACTCTTGTGCAAAGCAGATAAGCAGATGAGCAGAAAGTCAAGTCCTAAAGGCAGAAAACAAAAATGAATAGAGATCAGATAGAAACACAGTCTGAGTTGAAGTTGCATCACCCACACTTGAGAACAACCTTTCTTTCCTCCACCTTGAGTCAGCCAAAACTTATTTTAAGAAGCTTTCCTAGGTAGCAAACCCCAGGAACCTACAAACTTTGCAGAATCTGTATAAAGATGTAGACACTTGGTGAAACACAACATTCCCATATAAACCCACTCAGTATACCTATACTATAGTACATAAACCCAACAACAGTCTGTTTCTTAAAAACAAACAGCAGATTAAGATTAGTGTTCTGTCCTCACTTAAAACCCCCCAAGCCGGCATATTTGAAGTTCTACCAGGCACTGTAAGCAGAGTTACATTTATTCATTTAATAGCAGATTTTCTTCTCCTTGTATATTCCAGTTTCTTAATTCCATCAAACTAAAGTAAGTTCCTTGCCACAATTTGCATACCATTCTAAAGTACAAGATGAACATGTTTGTAAAAAAGCTCACTAAGTTATTACTTTGTGCTTTACAGTATTATGCAAGTTAAAATTGACTACTAGGGATTTATCTTAAATCTGAGGTGTTTCTGTGCAGTGTTTCCACCTGTGTGCTCATTTGCTAAGAAACCAATGTTAATAAAGAGATACCAATTCTTTTTTGCCCTGCTGCTCAAAACATTTTTATTTATATTTTTTTTTATAAACACACACACACACAAAGTGCCATACATGTGGCAGTCACTGATTATTCTATAATGGTTAGGAGGATTCATATATCACAACTCTGGCATACAGCTGCTATCATCTTTATCTTATGTTTTCAGAGCCCTGAGGATTTTCATTTTTTAGGTTGATATCGTAATTTCTCATGTTGTCAGTTCCAAACATGTGTATTGACAAGACTATCAAGAAGTTGCCTTTTGTGCATTTATTTTCTCTCCCTCAGTTAATTCAAAGGTTTTCAAATTACAAGAAAGATGATTTATCCTTTAAGGTGTAAATAAATTCAATGAAGACAATGCATATAAATTTATTTCTGTTGTAGTACAATTAGCTGTTCCTTTCCAATGAAGCTTTATTTTCAAATGGCCTATTGGCATTCAACTAATAAGCAGCTTTTTGGTCCAGGACTTCAGAAGACAAGAGCTCAATGGATGACTTTGTTAGATAACTTTCTATGCAATTCCATGCTGTAGCATGTTTCTTGAAATTTGATTTTTATTTTCAGTGACCACATGAAAAAATGCCAGCTCTAGAGAACATGTACCACTTCCTGGTGCCTTCAATAGTCACCATTGTTCTCTGTTAAAAGGAAAAGCTGTAGAGTTACTGTGGATGATTTCTGACCATTTAACAGCCAACCACTGTAGGCTTGTACACATATGCAAGGCAGATTCTACCACAGATGGCTATGTTTGTAATAAACAGCTGCTGATATTTATGGAGAAATTTCCAATCCATCATACCCTTGTGGTGACAATGGTTTGTTGTTTTGTTTTTTTAGAAGAAATGACAGTGGACACCACCTTGCGAGTTCATTTAGACTAAATGCATTAAATTCAATGGGAATTATTCTGTTCACACTGTCCCAGTCCAACACTGAAATGTCATCTCTGGAACATCCCTAAAGGCCTTATTTTTCAGCTTGAAAAAATGTGTTTCATACTACCATTACCTGAAAAAGGACTTCAGGTTGACTGTATTACTATTAATAACCAAGTCAGCTTAAGCTAAACAGGATGTAAAATTGCTAGACCTCTCCAAATATAGCAAGTATTCATTTTGATCAAAAGATGTTGACCACATTGCTTAAAACCAAAAACTGATTCCTCAAGCAAGAACAACAAAAACATTCTAAAGGCCTCCACGTCTTGTCAGCTGTGACACACATGGGAGCATGTTGTGAACTGTATTAAGGTACAGCAGCAGCAGCTGATCCCATTATGGAAAGGGAAAGAGTCCAGGCTGGGCAGTTTGCTAGGATCAACATCTGCCTGAGTCTCTTCTTTTTGATTAAAAATCCCTGCAGTCTAAGCTAACCTCAATGTGTCTTTAAAAAGTAAGTTAAAAGGTTCTCTTTAAAGTTACAGCTGTTGCTGGCTAAATCTCTCCTTTCTTGATGACATTATGCATATCTATGAGAAAGATTTCCATGCTCTCAGTGTAGAGGAAAGAACTGATGTTTCAATTATGGCTTTTAAATCTTATGTTCCAGAAAAGTTCAAATCTCTGCCACTAATATCTTTTTTCTTCACATATTCTAAAAGCATGATCAGTCTGACCTTCAATCTTCTTTGCTTTATGTACTTATCTCCTTTTTCTCCTTGTGATTCTGTATATATTCCCTTTCTGAACAGTTCATGTCCTCCATTTCCACCATGGATTTGATGCTCATAACTAACCTTTTTAGTGTTAAGATTTGAGCCGCATGGGATGCGACCTCGATTCCCCAGCAAAAAAACCTGGAGGATCAAAGCTAGCATTCCTCAATTTGTTTCAGGGTAAACATTTACTCAGTTTTGTTTGTTTATTTTTAAACAGTGGGTCATATGATTTCCCTGGGAAGTAGAGCCTACCAAGTAATTTCATATTACTGAACTACAATCACTCTTTCATTATAGGAACAAATACAACCACCACTAAAGCATAAAAGGCACCTAGAGAGTAAATGGGGGGAATCACTATAGAAGATGATTTATGTAACCTCCTTTAAACACACAAACATGTTGCGGGACACATGTTTTTTCACTTGTTTTTCTGAAGAAGGGTCTAAGTTCTCAGCCTTTAAACAGCAGCTAATTGTGTTGCCTTAATTCATCAGCTACATAATTCCTGTCACAGCTGTATCTTAATGAATGCTAAAAATGAGTGACTTAATCCAGCTAGTTTTGACATGTCAGTAAAGAACACCACTAAACATTTCAGATTCTACATTCCTGCTCATCAAACGGATCAGCTGAGTGGCACATTTACCCATGTAACCTGTAGGGTATTTTACAAATTGTGGAAATATTTTTATTATAGGAAAGGTAATGGAAATGTCGTGTCCTACCAAATCAATTCTAATGGTGTTTACATTAGAAAAAACCTAATGATTAAGTATTAATACCTGAACAACATAGGTTATAAATAAGGTATGAGGACTGGATATTAATTTTCATATTCTGAATGCAATGTCTCTTGTGACTAAAGGATCTGAAGCATGCCATAACTTCAATGGATTTTTTTATCAGTACAATAAGTCTATCCAACTGTATGATATACTGAAGTTATGCTTGAGATACCAGTAAGTATACAGGTAATACTCAATAACACAATTAATACTGAAGCCAGCATTTCTTGGTCACTGAAGGATTCAGTAAGCACAGGGGCAAAGTGATTCAAAAGGTGTTGTGGCAAAACTGATACCTTGAAAGTGTCTTTTGAAAGCACTAAGTATTGCCACCAATGATTACTAGAAAAAATAAAACAGTTTGAAGAGAACAATTAGATCCTTGCAAAGAGAAGATGATGAAAGAGAAGAGTTTAGGGTGTCTATGCACCCATTTTGAATCACTCTAACAAGTAAAATAATGATGTGTCTTAAGAGGTAAGCCAGCAGATGAACTGTAAATGCCAAGACCAATGTACTGCTTGCTAAAACACCCTATTTTATCCCACCCATCCCCTCTTTCAAAACAGAACAAGGTGGCAAACTATTCTCAGAAAAATTCCCATGCTAGAAAAACACAAACCTTCCTGTTCTATATTAAAGCACTGAGCAATTCTGCAAATAGGAGAATTGTCTGACTGCTGAACTGTAAGCATAGATGATGGACAGAGAAAGACAGAGATATGTTCCCAAAAGCCTAAATCTTGTCTTCACTTAGAGTATCAACTGTGGCCCAAACCACTAAATAACCAAAAAAAAATTTTATGCATAGCAAAGACCTTGGAATAAGATCATTCAAGTATTTGTGAGCTGAAGGAGTGGACTTCCAGGTACATGTTACTTTCAAGTCACTGTTCAGCTAGTTGTCTAATTCAGTATTCAAAAAGGCAGTGTCCCTTCTTACTTGCATTCAGCAAGGATAGCTTTTCAAGTTTAGTATCAAATTCACTGCTCAGGTTAAAGCCATGGCAAATAATCCCAAAGCAAATAACAGACATGAAGGTACATCTTCACCACAGCTGACAGCTTGTTTTCGGGGCGGTGATGTTTTCTGTTGTTTACTGTTTTATAAAGAAAAAAACCATATAGGTTTGGATGAATCTACTTTGTATTTGTGGTAGAGAAAACTTTTTATTATTCCCTTTCAATTAAAAAGAAAAACAACAGGATTGTGAGGTAAGAGAAAAGCTGGGGAATTCCTATAGAGCAAGAAGTTCACAAATGTAGCCCTTGTTCATTGTTCCCTCCCTGTAGGTAAGTGATGGTGGTGGTGTTTGTAATTATACATCTATCAGCAGCAGCACAAAACATTTAATTATATTTCTGACACGTTTATTTCCATACCCTCTGCTTCCCTCAAGTGCTAGATATAATCACCTTGCTGGACTCCAGCTTGCTATAAATCACTTGCTCAACATGGTTTATCACTTCATTTATATTAGCCAGAAAACCCACAGTAGAGCTGGAAGTACCAAGTCACCCCCCCCAGCAGCTACTTTATGTCCCTCTGCATACACTCAGGCACGCACCTGGATGACACTAAAACATCCAACATCCTGCAGCAAGCACAGTGCTACCCAGAGCTTCCTTACTGCACGCTCTCTCAGATTAGAGCTGAGCACTTTTATTCTCCCCAGGATAATACATCAGATTTCTTTCATAAGCATAGAAAGATTTTTAAGGGCTTGGAGCCTGTGCGATACAAAGAACTTGCAGTCCTCATTTCTTTGAATTAAAATAGGGGAGGTCACCCCCACAAAGTTTCCATTGAAGATAAAATCTTCACTTTGTTGTAATGAAAATGTGAATGTTTATTAGTTACTTAGAGGAGAATGTAAGGGAGAAAATACACAGCAGTTCTTTCAAATACTTAAAACTCTAGGAAAAAACCCCACTATTTTCACATAATGTTTAGATGAGTAGTGACCTAAGAGAGACAGAAGGTGACTGTTGCTTTGGGATCTCTAAACAATGTCTACTGTGTAAACAATAAGTATAAATATTTTTCCTACTGCAGTCAAACCTGAACATTATTTGGCAACAGATTTAACAATTATGAATTTTGCAAGAGCCAATAGTAACCATAGTTATGTTTAGTATGGCAGGGGCTTAAAACCACCTCTTTTATTAAAAACATCAAGCTATGCCCTTGAATTAAGGCACTCAATGCCTATGTCATCACTCTGTTCCTAGCATCATGGTATTTGACCATATTTATATGTTAGAACAAATGAGTCACTAAAGAAGGAGTTCTCAGAAATTTAAATTTCACATGGGGCATCACTTTACATCACACTGATTTTACAGAACTCATACTGGCCAGCAAGACAAAACCCAAGACATCCTAAATGGAAGATACGTGTATCTAGTATTTAAAAGAAGTAATTATAGGAGACACACTGTGATTCATACTGTGCAATATTACTTAATTAGCTACTTCAGAAAGGAATTCTTCACAGTAAGAAACAGCTACTTCACAAGAATGAAAAACTTCTGGTCCCTGAACAAAAAGGCAAACAGCGTTTAAATTTCACAGACACATCTAGACATTACCACAATAATTTTTACTTTTGAACCTGGCTTCATTTCAGCATTTTAACTCTTTTTCACTTGACACTCATAGAATGCGTCGTACAGAGTTCTCAAAGACCAAAATATTGGTGAATTAAGCCTCATCACTCTGCAACATCCTTAAGATACATCCTTTACTAAGAGGGGATTTGATACTGCTTTAGCATTTATGAAATGTACATGATATATCAACACATTTTATTAACTAAACAAAGTGCCATGCAGTAACTATAGCAATTGGCTATATCAAGTTTTCTCTGGTTTGCTGCAAGGCAATAATACCTTAGTACCTATTCATCTGACATTCAGCTGTTCCAAAAGCTAATAAAGTACCTTTTGTACTAACTTTTGTACTATCTTTGTTATACATAGTTATTTATACAAATGTGATTGTACCTAGAATCACAGGAGAATAGAAGAATGAGAACCTGAGTGCCCCAAGATCAACATAAAGCTTCTTTTGGCATTACAAAACCAGCCTTTGTGCAGCATGTGATACTAGACCCCATGCTGTAAACGAACAGAGAACACCAAGCAGTGCAACACAACAGTCTGCATAAATTACCATGCCAAGGTGGATGGGGTGCTGTACCTACATCTGTCTCAACAGTGCCATGTTAAACTCTCCATACGGAAACACATAACTAAATAAACGTAGATATTTTCTACAACATTTTGCTGTTTTTAAATATGCAGCATGATCATTTTCTAGAAAGTGTTATGATTTGCTAGGATTTTTGATAGCCATCTGGCTTCAAAACAATTGCATTGGTGCAGAAAATTGATTGCCAAACTATTGTCTGTAATCATCATTTAAGGAACATATGCTTATCCATTACCAGACTCTTTTTCAGTTCATCCTAAACAGCCAGAGGTTACATTTAGCACATACAGGAAAAGAGAGACATGAGCTGCAAGAAAAACTCCCAAACACTGCATGAGTTTGATATCTCTGTAGTAATGTATTTAAATGAACTATTGCGCTGCTATAATCCAACCAGGTCCCACAAAAACACAGCTGCATTCACACTTGATAAGTTATCTGCAGCATTTCTAAATCAGTGTGCTTAGTGTTCTTTATGAGCAAAACTAGGTACAACAAGACAATAAACATATATTTATATAAATCTGCATACTTTAATAAGGCAATTAATTTATAAAGTAGTTTATACAACAAGGGAACTAAAAATATATTGATGCAAAGGGGAATTTAAATGCTTAGGAATAATTCAATGTCTAGTTTTCTACTGTATGCAATAAGAATTTTCAGAGGTGGTGTTTTACAAAGAATATGCAGATTAGATTTCAAGTCAATATATGTAAGCAATGATTTGGTAGTTCAAGAAACTTAAGTTTTCTTACCACAGCAAAAATCTTTGAGGAAGGAGGAACTGATCATTCTCCAGCATCAATCATCAAGGTATGCTTTTAGAGCTCTTTATAGCTCTATGCATAGAGACCTTTGGCTTCTTTTTTTCTTCTCCCTTTTTATCACTTAAATCTTTTTTCACTCTGCTCCTGTATGCAAGTATCACTGTAGCTACAGGACAGACTTGGCCCATTTCAGCTCCTCTGGTTTCAAGGCAATGATTTGGGAAACACCTTACACTGCCTAAGCCAACACTGAAGTTAGAAGCAGCTTTTAACTTCGATCACAGCCTTTTTCCAGTTACCCCCAAACTGTTCAGTCTTGCCTTGGACCCTTGTATCTGAAGAGGCATTTGCAAGACACAAATTAGATCAGGAAACCAAATTAAAATATGTCCAACAAAAACGCATATTTAGTTTTAACCTGGCTCCCTAAGTAAATGTCTCTGCTGGCACAAAGGATGGGGCAAAGTGAGCCCAGCAGCAAATAGCAGAAGTGCCACCTTCAGTACCTTACAGCATTAGTGAAACCACAGCTTTAGTAATTTGATAGAAACAGTACATACGCTCGTTTGTTTGATTATGATGGCTGTGTGATGGGATTAAATGGAGCAGAGTACTCATTCTGGACTGCTGCTAAGCATTTAATTCTTCCTCAGGTATTCAGACTGAAATAACAGCAGAGTCTGCATTGACATAAACAGACAAAATAAGGAAGGCTGAGCAACATGACCTAAATAAAATACAAAATGCTTAAGACCTGTAAGGAATCCCCAATGATAGAATCTTTTAGATCATCAAATGCTAGGAAAAGGCAAAAAAATTCTATTAAGTCCTAATCTATTATATCCTTCGGAGTGTCATTACATTTCCTTCAGCAAATTCTAAAGATGCTTCAAGTGCCATTTCAGGGGCATTTTAGTGCTGCTTGGCACCCTGCTATCATGCTGAAACAAACTGAAGTGAGAGCATATTTTAAATATTACATGATTCTTCCCTAACCCCTTTCCCTGCTAACCAAGGACCACTGGCAAACAAGACTACATCTAGAACATACTGGGAGAGAGCAAAGGGAGTGTAAGATAAAAAATAGATAAAAAGAAAAATCAAGACACTTCTTGGAAAATGTCAAAACCTCTGAAGAATTTCCCATTTTGCAAGTTTCTCAATACTGCTGTGCTCAGAAGCCCACTGCATCAAGTACTTGGGTTTGTTTCGCTGGGAAACATCCATCTTTTAGATGGGGAGAATGCCATACAGCTGTATCACAGCAGGGTCATGAGATTTTATTATCTGTCAGGTGCTCTGAGCTTCTCAAATCAAAGACTTCATATAAGTAGTAAGTCACTTACAGACAGTAAGTCACCTGTTTTTTCTTGACTTTACTACAAGAAGTCATGACCTTTTCTAGTTTTTCAAAACAGTGCTTAAAGACAGAGACACATCTTTTCCAGTAAAAGTTTAGTCCCTGCTGTGCTGTTAAAGGTCTTTCTCTGCAATTACAAATGTCTTTTTGCAATTTGAATAGCTTTGTATTTAAGCTCTCTTTCCATTGTTTCATTCACCTACGGCATAGGCCCAGTAATAGAAAGACAACAGAGAAGTACGTGCTGAACATGTTTAGGTTACAGACTAGCAAGCTTACTTAAAACGGGCTGACTATAGTAAGAGATAAATAGCTATGTGTGTAACTGGATGTGCAGCTGAAGAACAGAAAGGCAGGAGGAGTTACAGCAGGGCAGGAAAAGTGTTAGTTATACGTGCAGAAAGATCTACAACATTATTAGACTCCAGTTGCCTTCCTACCCCACCACTCTTTCAGAAGAGCTTCTAAACACTTGAAAGCATGATCTTGTCTAAAATATTAAATGCTAGAATGGCTCTTTCTTCCACCATGTGTTTCAATCACAGCAGTAAGATTAGTACCCTCTTTGAAAGCCCTTATAGTATTTAAGAGCTAGATGGGGAGTTTCAGGAAACGATTGCAGTTTTCAACATGGACTCTGAATTGGTGTTGAGACTTGAATAGTGTTATTTTCTCTATTTTTTGCTCTGCAGTTTCATTTATGTAATTATATTTAAAACACACATAATTGGAACTTTATAAAACTCCCTACACACAAGATATAATCAGGTATATGTGGTTTGCTATGACCACATGTATCACCTCTAGAGTTCATAGAAAAATAGATTCATTTTATCACTTTATTCCCTATCATTTTCTTCCCCCACCCCCAAGGGCAGACACATATATTTTCATGGCAGAGATTTTCTCAGATGGTCCTGCATTATCAGCAGCAGCACTGAAGGTGCCTTCATCCTACAGCATAGGACCAGCAGATAAATCTTGTACAATCTACAAGTGGCATAATTGAAGAGAGACAGGGGAAGAGGAAAGTTAGAGCTGAAAATGTGTATGCACTCATAAGGGAAATGAACACTGCTAGACAGAGAAGCAGTATTGTGTGGTCACCAGAGGCTCACCAGGAAGCATACTGACTTATGATTGTTCTCATGACCTGTCAGAGTAGCATTCCAAGCAAGACTTGGACATGTGGCTCCAAGTTGTCCTTAAAATAGTTAGTTCCAAAAAAAAGAAAAATAAACCCATCTCACAAGCTCCCCAAAACACACAGCTTCAATTCTGCAAGACCACTTTCACAGCCATTCTGCACCCCCCAGTCGTCCCCCCCCCAAACACTTCACCTTTTCAATATGGGCCCCATGTTTATCCTGTCTTACTCCTCCTTATGCCTCTTTCTCTCCCTAAACCCAGATCCCCCACCCTTGGATTATCTACAGGCCATATCATGTCTCCATTTCCTCAGCTTCCCACTCCCCTGTCCTTATTTCACAATCTTCCTTGGAAAAATCAGATTCCAAGACTGTTTGAGTGTTGCAGAGCATCCAGTCAGCTAATCCGCTCACTTACAACCTTCCCGTGCACAGTACAGATCACCTGAAACACAGTAATCAAGGCTTGATAAATTGTAATTTATCAAGATCATTAGTGCTATCTTTATTACATTATTCTGTTGCAGAAAACAATTTGTTTACAATTTGCTTTAACATAATCCATATGGTTATTGCTAGTAATGCTAGTTCAAGAATTATTTTTATAAGCTTCCTAGTTCTTTTAGATTTTACATTAGATTAGAATCAGATTTAAGCACCCTGTAAAAGAACCTGTCCTCCACAGGGAACTACCAAATCATGGACAAGAATTGTAATGAAGAGGATAAAGAAATTACCCTCTTACCATATAAATTGGATTAGATAATCACAAGTTTATCATGCAGGCAGAGATGTATCTTAGAATTTTAAAAGACTGAGATTCTTCAAAGTCCACAGAAGAACAAGAGAGAATGGAAATACACATCATTAATTGCTTTATGGAATTCTTGCTTCACATTCCATGTTGGTTTTCCCTTTAGCACTGAAACAGTGTCTTAGTTTACCAATACAGCCTCTAGTTTCAAGTTTAGTCTCATCTAAATCCACCTGTCATATATATTATTATTTTTGCCTCAATGACTACAGGTGGTTTGCAATTATCTTATAGATGGCTCCATACTTGATGACAAATCAGCAATAGAGTCAATGATCTTTGATAAAATTCCATGTGAATGCAAAAATGTACACAGTATACACAAAGCAGTTTGTGTTTTAAACTATTTCTGCCTTGCCTATACATCAGTACTTTTTTCCCCTCAGTAGTTTTCTGCTCTCTTCACTAATTAAAAAAAAAAAACCACACACACAGGAAAAAAAGAGAAACAAAAACACCCACCAAAACACACAAAGATACTTAGCAATTACAATTATCTCACTGAGGAATTTTGCTGATTGTTGTCTTGGGCCTTGAGTGAAAGAGCTCAGGCAGAACCCAGGACCTGCTGTCAATTTACCCATGACACCTTGCAATGGCTTTCATGCAACACACGGCCGCCGCCAGTGCTTGCTTTGCTTCTCAACCTGAACTGTTTGTCTTCTCATTCAAAATTCTCATTAAAATATCACATAGCAGAGGACCTCCATCTGCATCATTTGTATCCCAAAGTACCATTTTGACTGTGTATGAAGAAATCAATGCCTGAAACGATGCCCTGAACCCTAACTGAAAAAGAATAGGGTTAATATGCAATGAGTTACAGAAGAAATAAGATAAAATTAAATATTTAGTTTTACATTAAGATTTTTGTTATTTTAACCCTTTTCATAAAGTGGTTCTTAATTACTTGAATATATATTTCACTTCAAGAAGTATTTTTTAATTAAAAAAATCTCAAGTCAGGACAGGATTTCTAATGCACAGGGTGCCTTACCCTTCTCTTGCTACCATCACACTCGACCTCTGAAGTGCGTCTCAGAGACTCAATGTGTGTCATCACAGAAATGGTACACACACTAAAGAACTTGAATAAATGCATTTTTCATTAGAGATAATGGATTTTTAATTCAGTGCGAGTTAGATCAGACAATAACTGAAAAGCATGGGAATCAAAGTTCATGAAATACAGATTGAACTAACCAACATACAGCCATAAAAAGTTAACCACTAGAGAACTTAACTCTCAAAATCTTCCTTTGCTGAAAAGTTGGGATTACTTATGCATTCAAGTCATCTAGAAGACTGAAGAGCATAAATTATTCCACCACACATTGGCAGTTAATTTACACTTACTCAACTGGCTTCAGATCTGATTGTTTCAGGTGGCAGAATAGGAAAAACTTTGATGTTTGACTAAATCTTAAAATTTTGCCATCTGTTCACAAGCAATTTGCCAACAGAAAGATGCCAAATTTCAGTTGAATAATTGTCAGGAGTTGCTCGCTCTATTACTGATTGTGCATGACCATAAGACAAAAGCAACTCATGACCTGCCTGGATTACAACTGACAAATAACCAGACTCACACATATAATTTACAGAGGATTTCAAGTGGATAAAATAAATACACAGCAGTAACAATGCCAGCCCTCCCACATATTCAAATAAATAAGCAAACATTTTATTCTTACAGCAGAATGAACTGAGAATTTACCTCTTCACAAAATAAGGAAATACTCGCACTAGTAATGTTTCTGACTTCAGAGGAATTGCTTCTGTGAATAAGGAGCCAGGGCCATGAATAAAACCTGAACAATCCGAACCACAAAAAAAATCTACTTGCCAAGTGCCTCCACTGAGCTGCATATGACTACCCAGCTTGGCTTCATCTTTGTGATACAGGATTTCCTTCCATTCACAAATTCAAGTGAGTCTCAGTCATGCTGGCTCTGCCAGGTGTGTCCAACAGAAAAACCCGAACAGATAACAGTACACCAAACAACTCAGTGTAGTACATGCAAAGGTATCTTCAGAAAAAAAAATACAAGGACAATGCAGTCTACTTGTTGAAAGTTTTCTCATCTCAAATATTCAAAATGTAAAGATGGAAAATAAAAATATTTCCCAATGTAAATATGTTTCAATTAAAGTGGCTTGTGCACTTTATTGTGAATTAGGATCCTAAGAAACCACCCAAATACAGGAGAGGGACTCCGCTGTTTCTAAGACCATCACAACAAATACTCCATTTTTAGTTTTTGCCAGCTGGCTTATACATTACATAATCTTCTAAGCTGTTAGAGCATTTCTAATGGTTCAACATTCTTAAAATCAAATTACACTAATTATAACAGGGACTTAAATTATTATTTAGCTAGAGAACAAAATGTTACCAAAAACTGGATACAGAAAGACCCTTTAGATTTCTAGGCTCAGGAAGAAATTCTCACTCATTTTAACTGAAGTTTTGGTCAGAAAGCAACATGAAAAACAGCCACAGAGTTTAAAATATTAACCTTTCTCTATTCACAAGGCTTCCAAAATTCACAATATCTTTACTCATTGAAGAAATCCGCGCTGCCCTACACCCCCAAAAAAGAAAGATTTAATTAATTCTTCAGAAATCGATAAGTCTGAAAAATAATGAATACTGGTGGTAATTGCCTCCAAAGTTCTAGCCAGATTACTCAGTTCAAAGTTGTTTGGAGCATCCTTAATTGCAACTAATACCTTCCAAAAAAGAGAGGAGTGAATTAAAATGGACAATTGTTCATTCAGATGAGGACTTCTCCTCTATTTAACATTCTAGCCAGTTTTAGAACTGTGAATAAAAATATAGACAGGGCAGAGGACAACTACTGCAACACCCAAATGAAACTAATTTCTAAGATATCTGTCATTTTACTAGCAAGCGGTAGCAATAGTAGCATTCTTCCACACTCCTGAAGAGTCAGAAAGCATCTGCTTTAAGCTCCTTAACAAAAAAGCTTCTTAAGAAATATAAGTTTTACTCAATGCTGACAGTCTTCACAATAACAGGAGATAAAGACAGCACTGTACGCATCTTTGAAGGAAGCGCTCTTTAGCAATACCTCTCAAGCCTTTCTGGCTCTACACCGATTAATTGAAAACAGGTACGAGTTAAAAATATTTTGTCAAATCACCCTTTGGCTGCTTGCAGGCTCCACTATTCTGAACATGGTAATTCACCCAGACTTCTGCTTAGCCTGTATGCATACATGAACAGAAAATTATCTTTACACTTGCTGTACATATTAATACCTGTACTGTACAGTAATACAATATTAACGTACAATATAGGTAGATTTTAAGGTACAATAGACTGACAGCCTAATAAAGACTGCATTAACAACAACAACAGAGTCTACAACAAACAAAGTCTATCTCAAAAAGCACATTTTGAATATATAAGTTTCAGAAAAATCTTGACAACAATACAGTACTCCTTCTAGCATTATTTTAAAGACTTCCTCATAGTCTTGTCCTCACATGGTGACCACCACATGATTTCAAATGTTTTAGCCATCAAAAGCATTACAGAGTCAAAGTAGTTTATTAATTTTTTTATATATATAATTATTTTATTTTTTACTTGAATATTGCAGTGGCTGCAAAGTGAACTATTCCCATTTCAGCTCCAGTTGATTTATGACAGAACCATTTCTTTTCATACAGCAGTAGTAGCAATTACAGAAAAAAGGGTGGAAAAAACCCAACCAAAAAAACCCCCAAAAACCCCACACCAACAAAAACCTCAAAACAACCACAACCCAATAAAAGAGCAGCTATATCACATGGTTTTGGTTAGGCTGGCAATCTATTTTACCCTGAAATCCAAATTTGGGGATGCAGAGATGAGGGCAGATGCGAACTGAAAAAAAAAATCGTAAGTTATAAAGCTTAATAATGTTACCTCTTTACCAAGCACAACTGCTTCTTCTTATCAATTGCTTAAGGCCCCAGAACACATATTTAAGACTTGTTACTAGCTTTAAGTGCCCTTTAAATCACTGAAGACACTCTTTAGGACTAGGATCTCATAGGCAGTCCTTCATCAATCAGATCCTATTGTATTTGACAGCTATTGAATAGCATATATAGTAGTTCACCAAGTCTGAAGAAAATCAAGTGTGCTGAGGTCAACACCATGATAACAAGACTATAGCACATAGAAACAAGCAAACCCTTCAACACAAAATGATCTATAAATTTAAAAGATTAGAAAAAGAAGTAACACTGGGAAAATCTGGAAAGCCTGAAATTTTACCCCTTTGGTATTCTTCATTAAATGCTGTCACTACCGCATTGACAGATGATGTATTGGATGGTAAATCACATTGGAAGTGCACTATAAAAACAACTTGTTTGTGCAGTTATGGAAACCGTGCATTTTGGAAGTGTGTCATTTTACTTCAAGGCATACAGCCAAAACACAATTAGCAAATTTAAAGTTATACTGCGAGTGTTTATAAAGAAAAACAGCTCAACATTCAGAGTATGAACAGTTTGCAGAAAGTATATGGTGAGCAAGTTTCCTCTTCTTGCCTCTACAGGTAAGTAAACAACTCTGATTTGGGAATTAAAAAAAACAAACCACACACCCCCCACAACTTTATGGGGGAAGTCATAAGCACACAACTGCTTTTTTAATAAAGGATATTATTAGATGGTGGCACACTGTGGGGGCTTTGTGGGGTGTTTTTTTCTTTTGCGGGGGGGGGGGGGGGGATTGTTTGTTTTCTTTGTTTTTGACAAAAGATTGACATTCAAGATTGAGAATTCAACTTTCAGAAAGCTGGATCTTGCTCTCAATTCAGCACTGAAGCTGAAAATCACTGCACGCGTGCGTATATCACATGAGAAGGTATGTGCGTGTACATATATGTATGGGATTTTACTACAGAACCATTTAACATACTATTTGCAAGTACTAGGAAGACAGGAAAAAGCCACTGCTTTGGCATTGCCCACTTCCTTTTTTCTTTCTCTTTCTTTTTTCCTTTTTAAGTCTTTTTCCTCCACAGGGACCTATTTACATACAGCTTTCAATTTGCTGAAAATCTTAAAACAAACATATGCACAGCCTGCAAATTGAGAACATCCTCAGTGAAATGGAACAAGAATATGGTCTGGATGTACAGCCTGTTTTTAAAGTAAATGACAAGGTCAGAATCATTTACCAAAAGGATCTGTTTAATCATCCTCTCAAAGCACTTAACATTTTGTTTAACTTACAGAAGAACAACAAATAACCCAGGGAGAGGGGGGAAAAAGAAAAAAAAAGTTGTTTATTAGTTTAGAAGAGACTGACTGAACAGGATTGCTTGATACTCTGTAAATAGGAAATTTGACTTCAATCCATTGAGCTGGACACAGAAACCAAAGAATTAAAAATGCTACCCATATGAGTGGATGAGAGAAAACATGAAAGGCGTATTTAAGTCTTTATGTCAGCAGTGTTTGAGAATATCGGTGTTCCTTTAGCTCATTTGGTGCGTCAGTAAGACACTTTTCTGGTGAGTCAGCCACTGAGAGTTAGGTGATGCCACTTACCCAAGAATCACCTGAGCCTCATAAAACATCATTTTGTTATTTTAGGTGTAAATAATCCAGAATTACATAGTAACTTGATTCAAAGGATTATTAATCAGTTGCACAGTGCCATAAAGCTTAGCAGAATGATTACAGACAACGAATTCTTCCAACGCTTCCAGATTCTCAAAGTTTCACAGTTTCCAGATGGTTCATCAAGAACACAGACAACACAGCTCTACTCAGGCTTGTAGACAGACTGAAAGGAGTAAAAGCAAGCAATCAGGGCAGCGCAAGCAGAATTTGGTAAAGCAAACCTAGATCTTTCAGCAGTCACTGATATTACTACTCCAATGTTTTAGAATTTCAAGCAAAACCCAGAAATCTCCAATCACATCTTATATCACAAAATTAACTAAGTCAGTTTTGCATGCTGCTGTCATTTGTGTCAATAGCTGTTCACCAAGCAAAGACAATAATTTCTTAGGGTGGCACTCACTATCTGTTTCCATTAACTATACATTTGCCAATGTAAAAACAGAAGAACTTGTGAGAATGTGGATGGCTACAGTGTGAAAATACAACTTTCCTGTATCTGGTAGGTGGCTTTGACTCACTTCATGTTATTTCTCCCCACAGCCAGAAAATATAAACAAGTACAAACCTAAGGGAAAGGCATTATGTCTAAAGTTAGAGCCAATTCTAATTGTTGTTTTCTAAAATTAAAACACAAACATAGAAACCACCCATCAAACAGACAGGGGCCACTCCTTTAAAGGTAATGCAAACTCACTGGTACACAGAGGGTCCAAGACACTAACCATTTGCACGGCTGAGCTGAGAACAGACTGAAGATCTCAATGGCCAGCTGTCTGCCTACAGCACTTTCCTTCTTACAGAAGAGTTACAAGCCTCTGAGAAATGGGCTCTGTAATGAAAATGCCAGCACAGCCTAGACTACAGCAGCCCTCAGATGTGCTACTTTAATGCAGGAAATTACAATGTGCAAGAAAACGGTACACTGGGGAACCAGTAAAGATGATTAGTGAAACTTGGCATGAAGAGTAAGGCAGACACCCTTTTGGAGGAACCTACTCACTGGCAGATTTATTGTATCATTGTATCAGTATTCAGGCGACATTAATTATAGCCTTATCAGCCACAGTATATTGTAATCATACCATGTTTCACCATGGTGACATCCTGACCATGAGGTATACAATGCTGTTGTGATGTCTGTCACATCTTACCTGTAGTACCCATACAATTCAGACCTTTTCACAGAATATATAAGTTGCCTAGTTTTGCCATTAGTAAGTCAAAGCCTTCACCCAGAATTTTCTTGATTTGTACAAGATAAACTTATAAGAGTGCTTTTGACTACAAAATCATCAGCAAAAGATTTAAGTTAATTGCCACTGACTGGATGTGAAAAGCTGCCAGTCTTCATTGATTTTATTTTACAGGTGAATGACAAAGCAGTGAATCTGACTGCTGGTTACATTGAGAAAGACAAATAAGATGCAGGTTACACTTTTAAAAAAGCACAAGATGCTGGCAAAATAATAATTCACTATTAAACTGCACTGGTTTAGTTACACAACATGACACAGAATATGCTTAATATTTTAATGATCTGCATTTTGACAGATATTTATCATGCACACAAACTCGTGTGGCCAGGGCACCTTTTCTCTGTGATCTTTAGCAATTGTGATCAGTGATACTGAACAAAAGCTTTCTCAAAATGTTTATCTTTAGAAACTGTAGCAAGACAAAGAGGAAGAAAAAAGATTTTTAAACAGATATCCCACTTTATATTTCACTTTCTGTCAAGCTAACTTAAATATGGTCTTTTAATTCACAGGAATGGAACAGACTTAATTACCTAATCATGCAAGAGGAGCACGGCTTGTTGTTGGGGTATATTTTTCACTGCTGAGCTAATTTAGGTAATTGGCATCTGGATTTGCCTACTCCAAGATTGAGCAGCCTTATACCAGAGAATGAATAAATGTACATTCATTGCTAGCCATATAGGATCCTCAGTGTCATTGCTCTGAGCCACTCAGCATGGGTGTTTGGGGAATGAAGTGGAACATGTTGGGAATGGGATATTCACAGCCTAGCATTAGCTATTAACAAGTACCTTTCTTTCTATATGTAGCTCTGGCATACACCTAGGTTCCTCTACAATGCAGCTCAGTAACATGAATTCTCCAGCATGAAGAGACAGGCAACGCACGCTACCTGATCCAAACCCTACTTCCACTTTTATGTAATGACACCCTAAGAGTGTCTGGGGTGTGTGTCTTACACATCCACCCCAACTGTGAGCTGCCAGTGAGCAATTCAGATGGAGATACAATAATCAGCATAATTCTTCTCTCATAAATACCTAAGTATATACAGTCATTCTCTATAAATGTATACGCAGATACCCTACATTAATGTATGACTGAATGATGTTACCAAGGAATTGTAAGAACACAAGGAGAACTTGAAGTTGTATTCGGGGATGACTTTGATTATTTCTCATCATACTCCAGTCTCAGAGAGCAGTTCCTCAGGATTAAATCCCAAGGGTGACATTCTTACCCCACAAACAACCAAAAAATCTTTGCTACTGGCTTCAGTAAAGGCATGACATGACAGTTGGTAAAGTAGGATGTTCTTCTCTAAAACCTCCTTTCCCCATTTTCTGATTATCTAGTTGCTTATACCCTTTTCTCAGTGATTTGCTATCTTCACTCCCCACAATTGGGACTATTCAGTGTATGGCTGTATCAAGGAAACCATGCTTTTCTGTATCGCATATTTTGAGATACATTGTACTTAAAAACAAAAAGATAGAGGGAAAATTCAAAACAATGAAATCAGAAAATTGAAAGGCTGCCATATTGTTAGAAGCAAAGGAAAGCATCCATGCCATCCAGAACAAGACACTGAATGCCTGAATAATGAGGAAGCAAGAATACTGTCATAGATTTTCCTGCTAATAAGAGACCATCTTCCAGAAGATTGCCCCAAAAATTATTCCATTCTTATAAAAGAGGAAAGCCAGCTAAATCATGTGTCAGCTATTCATGTTACCTATTTTTTAGGAAAATGCATTCCATTGCTTAGGACAAAGTATTTTATAATTCATGTTCTTGATGGGAAAAAATTTGTCTTTCCTTAATCAAGTTGTACATCTAATCAAATGATTAATTACTTTTAAAGACTGTTACATGAAAATTAATACTTGTTACATACATACACATTTGGAAGATTATAGTCTACAGAAGTTTGAAATTAAAACCAAAAAAACATGACCACGACTTCTTTATTTACTTCATGCAGCCATTCTGAAACAAACATGACATGAAGATAAAGGAGGAAATTGCTCCAAGGAACTCCACATAACTAAGATCACAAGAGATCTAAGCAGTGGACAGGATTTGTCTGTTAAGCCTTTATTCAAGTAATTTATAACAAGACTGATTAACATTGCCTTTTTGGATGTAAATATAGATAGATCTCTGAACAGAAGGATACAGCGCCAATTCAAGAAATCCTTGCCAAAATAAGTAGTGAAAGACTCATTTCCTGAGAAAATTTTTGATTTATGAAAAGCATACACTCTTTCATATTCTAAACAAATATTAAAATGAAATGGTAACTTAATGACTTGTTAATTATTGTCCTGAAGGTTTATTTCTGGTTTGAAGCTTAGAAATCATAAGAACTGAAAAGAATTAATCTGAGAGCTGTTGGTGCAAATACATCATAGATTGTATTAAACATAAGAGAAACCGTAAACAACAAAGCTTAGAGTCTGCTAGCCTATATATATGTACTTTTGAAAGATAGATAGGACATACTGAATTGTTTCAGCAGCGATAGAAGAGCCCCCTTTAGGGTTTGATCTTACATTCATTGAAGTAAATAGCTAAGTCCCCATTGACTTCAATTGTGCAGCATCAGGGATTTAGAAATTAGACTATTGTAACTCATTCAGTTTAGGTTTCTAGATACATTATTCACTACAGACATTAAAGACAGTTTAAAATGGGGGGGGGGGGGGGGGGGCCGAAATCAAACTAGTAATCTGTTCAGTGGGAACACATTTCAATGAAGAACATAAAGAGCCCTTACTGTTTTCACAGCTGTAAGCTGCTGGGGAAGCCCCAGTATGTTTTGTCCTTAGCATCTCAACTCAGCTGCAAAAGGATTTATTTTGGAACATGCCACTGCAAAAGTGGCCAATTAAAACAGTTCTGGTTAGGCATTTTGCATACAGATTAGAGAAATACAATCAGAATATGATGCAGAACAGATTTCTCCATAGAACACACTGATGTACTCATGATGCACAGAGATACATACATGCCTGTAATCCTGTACTGTCTGTGACCTCCAACCTTTTACCAAAAGGCAACTTTCTTGTCTTTACATTAAACTTCCCTCCCCTCCTTTTTTAGCTTTCATCATATAACTGCTACCCTTCATGCATGTTTTTTCCCTTTTACATTATCTTTTTGGGTCAGTTATCTAAGATTGTGTACTGTCCTGTTTGCAATATTTTATTAAAATCCACGTGCAATAACAGCAATAAAAACTAGGCGAAGTGTTAACCTACTGTGGCTGGGCATTTAGACCAGTGCATTGAGTTTGAATTTGGTGCTGTCACTAGCATCCTACTGAATAGCAAGCGGTCATCAAATATTTCTGAAAAACAAATCACAGATTCCATCACATGTTAAGCTTAAGAAGAATGCAGCAGGGACGCAAAGAAAGTTTGTGTTGTGACTTTTGATTTATGTGATAATTGCAGTGATTGACAAGAGTCTGAGAAACAAGAAGGAAGCTATGGAAGTTTATAATGCATTGACATTTACAGACAAGGAGGACTGTCACAATTGTCAGACCTTTAATAAATACGTTAACTTTCCGACTCTTGCAATAATGAGATCTCTTCTACTTTCTGATATTTTGTTATCAAAACTCCATTATCTGTCCTTCCCAGCCCAACATACAATAAAGCATTCACAATGAGCCACCTTTTTAAACGTGATCAAAAAAAATCTGACATTTAAGGCCTGACTCTAAGGTGGGCTGAGCACCAGAAATGCTTATTGAAGTAAAGGGAAAACCTCAAAAGCTTCAGAGTTTCAGTTCTGCCTTGCTCTTCACATTGATATCCATGAAGTAGAATTTTCCACTTTACAGGGACAGAAATATGTTTGGGTTAGTGCTTAGACACTGTTTAATTTAGGGTTAAATGCACTACTTGCTTTGCTGACAACTATATCTTTGAAGAAGAGCCAAAAGACTGATAAAAAGCATGCTTTGCTAAAGAGTATCCTTGAAGGAGAGCTAAAAAATTGATAAAGAGGAAACATCCTGCCCCAGAAGGTGCTGAGAGCTGGGCAATTGCCAGAGAGGCCTGAAGTTAACAAGAATCACCAGTAACCACGGGATGGGAAAGGTGGCTGGAGGGGGCAGGTTTGCCACCACCTACCCAGTTAAAGTACTACGCAAATTACACCCCCTAAACCCTTGAGGAGCATGCCTGCTAATTTAAAGATGCTTGACCAATAGTAGATGATGCAGTAATTAATAACCAATTAGCGTAAATTTAGGCAGGTTTTTCTAATCCTGTAACAAGATAAATATGTGGTAGATTCAGTGTGTGGTGTGCCAGCTTTGTGGAATTACCACCTAGCACCCATCTCTGCGCAGACATGAAATAAATAAGATATCTCTGCTTTGTGTATATTGGCATACTGCACACCGGGTAAGCAATCCCACTTTTGGGACAACACCACGGGCATGCACCCTGTGGCAGATCAACAGGAATTATGCATGTAACAAAACAGAATTTTCTTCTGCAAATCTAGGTTTGCATTTCCCTAAGGTCTGACCTATTTTTTTGTTTCAGTCATCCCTCACTTTCAGTGAAAATCCAGGAATTAAATCAGCATCTTACAGAATCCCTAAAGTAGTTACGCTTTTCCAAGAACAAAGCAGGTAGAGCAGGACTCCAGAGGGCACTTTTCAGTTATAGACTGCTTTACGTACAGCAAAGATTAGCTTAACTCTTCTCTCTACCTTCACACAAAACTGAGCCCTCCAAAGTTTGGTAAATCTGACTGAACAGTTGTCAAAGCCTGCAAGGTTATAAATGCAGAAAATAAACAAACAAGTTTCCACATGTACATAAAATGAACATAAGCAAACAGAAAGGGAAAGATGCAAAGTCTGAGAGGCCATATAGCCTTTCCCCATCCAAAATATCATTGTTCCTCTACTTAATGTAATAAAGACGTAAAATTTAGAACCAGAACTTGACCAGAGCACACAGATAAGATTTAAGTTTGAAAATTCAGGTAGGGGCTCAGGCTGCTACTGCTTTGAGAACTACTGTATTCAATTTTTTTTTTTTCATAATGAAAAATTCAGCATTGAATCAGTTTGAAATTAGTTTTGATTCCCACTTCTGTTTAAAACAACAAAATGAAAAACAGATGTCGCACAGAGCTTATGTTAAGGAAAAAAAAAGTTTTGACAAACAGTGCCCAGTATTTCAGGTGGGAAATGGGATTTGCATAAATTCTATTATGATTTTAATACATAGGGGGGTATTTTGCTTAATAACCTTTGCAGGTATATAAATTAAATTATAAATTTGCTCTGTGTTATTAAACAGAAGTCTGGAACTGTACTTAGAACTGACCTACAGCTCTACCTGACCAGATTAAGGAAAACCACAGCAGTAGGGTAGGTATATGAGCGGAAGTGACATCCCTATCTCCTTTCAAGGGGCAATTCCTTCCAACAAGTCCAAAAATACTGGGACTTTGGGAAAATGAACATTAAGTGCAATGTTGTGCCAAGTTCCTACAAAAGGCATTGGTTATACTAGTGAGCTCACTATATGGGATTTATCTTCAGCATGGAGAAGAAGGAAAACCAAGGGGTTTGCTAAGGTAGTCAGAATTGCTTTTGTGGTTCATATGAGCAGCCAGATATTCAATTCAGAGTTGAATGCAAAAAATATACTTATGAACTTATTTTTTTAAAAAAGCAACCTAAACTTTCAGAACATTCCACTAGCAAACAGCAAATCTTTCCTTGAATTAACATCTACGGAGGTACCATTTCTGCTAAGCCTTCCTCTCAACATTTAAAAGGATAGACAAATCAGCAGGTTCCTGCAGTATTCTCTCACAAACATCAGCCAGTGTCAAAGTTCCTTTATGCTTGGCTGCAAAATCTTTGATGTCAAGCATGTTATCTTCATTACGGTATAGTGAAAGGTCTTCCAGAAGTGGGGATAATTTTTGCAAGTTAAGGTATCTTAAAAGGCACGTCTAATCATACTTTTTCACTCTAACCTGGAATTTAAAAACATGTATTCTTCTGTGCTTAAATTCTCGATCCTTCTACCTCTAGCTCCAAGTATGTCTAAAGTGTAATAAGTCCCACTGGTCTAATTTCAGGTTACCAGTTCATTGGTTCACTGTTAACAAGACAATTTTCCCAAGCATTTTTCAAGTGTACTCATTTAATAGCATTATCATTGTCTTCCAACTGTGTTAATGGACTCCACAAAAATAGACCTTTGTAATGAATATGCCTGCTCTCACCTCAGTTTTTAAACTCCTCAAAGAATTAGTTCCTTAAAGCTGAAAAAGCAATTCATGTGTCAAGTTCTGCTCCCACTGAAATCAAGAGTCCCGTTGGCCAGAATATCCATCCAATGTAATCAAGAGTAAGAACTGCATTACACCCAAAATTTGTGGTTTGTACTACAATACATTTCACTCATAATGAACATACACCCTTTCTTCTGTTCAATGCACAATCCTCTGTGTTTGCATACCACCAGTAGAACATACTGAAAGACCTCTCTGACTTATTCATTTACCACCAATTCTCCTTAAAAGTCAAGAGGGAAATATATGCTCTCTCTTGTCTGCTTGCTACTTCTAAATCAATCCCTCAGGTAGCAATTTATTTATTTGGGTATTTCATCGAAGCACAAAAGAAAATAAGTTTCTGGCTACTCATGACTTATGAGGTATCTTCAGGTAAAGCAATCATACTGAATATTTTATCCAATTATAATTCACATACTTCAGTGATTTGTATCAAACAACAGATGAGGCTAGACATTGTCTTTTGATGAAGTGTCTGAATATTTGATACAACAAAATACTACAGCATCAAAACACATAATCAAACAGATATTGTGCTGAACAAGCAGACTTACAGTTTCATGAAATCAATCCAACAGACCAAGAGAGGATTTAATGCAAAAGACCCAATCATTTGTTGTTTGTAGCCTGATACCGAAGACATTTTTTTGGAATTAAGGAGTCTGAGCTGTGTCCACAGCTTGTTCTACACAGCATTAGGACTGGAATGTAGATCTCCCACATATAGAAAGCAGGAGGATTGGCACGCTTAGAAATATCACAAGTATTGTGGAATGCAAAACCCCTTTCCCTCCAAATTACAGGCAGCATGTCTCGATAGGTGGTGATACATCATATTGGAAGAGGTTGCAAGTACCCAGATCTTGGGGTAATTGTTGCATCTCACATTTACTAACTAAAAGAATTTATTAGCTTTTGAACATCCCTGAATCCCACAATCAACAGCTGAGGAAAAGGTGTCAAACAGCAAAAAGAAAAATTTGGGGAAAAGCTTAGATTCAATCTACTCATCTTCCAGGTGTTCCTTGTTTAAGAAAAACAGAGAAGTCGCTCAAGTTGTCACTGTACCACTCAGCCAGAAGGGCATTCTCCACAGTGAGCTCCTACTTTACCATTGCCTCCTCTAAGGGTCTGTCGCAGCTGGTCCTGGCTGAACTGGGACATTTCAGTCAAAGCTTCCTCCGCCCCCCCAAAACTTCACCCAGAGCAAAGACTTGTATTTCCACACAAGTTTCTTATGAAGTAAAAAAATCCTACATTTAAGCAGCTGAAAATGAGAGCACACCAAGGAGGGGTGGTTCCCAACAAGAATGATGTTACTATTAATTACACAATATAGGGATGGACACAGGAGTGAAACGCACACTAGTAGAGCAGAGCAAGGGAAGGCGTCCAGTGAAAGTAACTGCATAGGAGACAGCAAAGGAAATCAAGTGTGGAAAGGTCTAGCTGTACAACTCTTAACAAGACAGCAATGATCCTTGTCATGGCAATTTTCTCGGATTTTTTTTTTTTTTTATTCCACTTCAGTAAACACACCATCCCACCTAGTCTGAAGAGACTGATGCACGGTTGGATAGGACTCATTAGCTGATAGGACCCAGATGCTCGACAGCATTACAGAGCACTCAAAAACACGTATTATTGAGAGAGAGAGAGGGGGATGAAATTTAACAGCAATTCAGACCTTAAAAATAAATAAAATCCTTCTATACAGTTACATGTTTTTCCTCACTGAATTATCTCCAAAGATATTTTTAGTGAGCCCAGCTGCAGAAGCTGGTGCAAAATATCAATACAATCTGTAAAACCAAACCTCCGCATGTCAATGGGCACCCGACAGAAGGAGCTGCCCTCCATCGAGGCATGATTTTGCGTGAAAGGAAGAAGGGAGCTTGCAAAGCAGTATTTTGTTTCCTTTAAAGGAAGGGAATAATGAGCACTTTCTACAGGACAGTGGAGAATATATACAGAATATATACACACAGAGATTTTTAATACAGCATTAAAAGCCTCATCTGCAGGCTGTCCAGAGAGGCATCCTCCCAGTGGCCAGAGCAGGCCTGGCATGAGGGGGCCGCCGTTGCTCCACAATACCCACCCATACCTTGCCAGGCTCCTCACAGCCTCCACCTGAGCTTCCCCAGTTACCAGGCAACAGTCATATGGGTATTTTTCCCATATTAAAAAACAAAACAAAAAATTAAGTGTAGTTACGTGTATACAAAGATATACACAACCTCCTGCCCCAGACAAGCAGGGAGCTGGGCCAGAGGAGGTGAGAGGAATCCACAGTCTCCATCTCACTCCACACCCCTGGGGAAAGCCCTGGAAACCTCTCTCCTCAAAACCAGTTTTGATGAAAGATGGCTACACCATCATGACAGCCCTCCCCTCCTTCTAAACAATGTTCTGGGGGAGAGGCTGAGGGTGGATTTTGCTGTGCCATGAGGGAACAAACCCTTCCCCAGGCAGCACTGGGCTGACAGAACATGGTGTGGGTACTGCCACAGGCACTTTATGGCAGCAAAGAGGATCCATCCAGTGCCCCTATAAAAGACTTACTCAAATGGAGGTGAACTAGGTGGGAATAATCAGAAAACATTAATGAAATAAATGCAAAAACAACCCCAAACTTCCTACCCTAAACCATTTGAGGTTTAAGCTGCTACTTTTCAAGGCTAAAGAGACAGAGGCAGGGTGCTTACCTCCCCTTTCCCTCCTTCCCCAGCCGGTCCAAGCTGGTGTGGGACAGCTTCACCCATGCGCCACAAGGGAGTGGGTTTTATAAATACATCATGAAAATTAGACAATAGAGCAATATTAATCTGGAGTTTGGGGTAAATACAAGCAAGTAAATACAGTTGTTTTGGTGACAGGAAGAGGTTACATGCCTGCATGGAAGTCACATAATTTCTCTCATGTAGTTGCCTCATAACAAGGAAGATGGCAGCACCTCAGTAATTGTCTGAAAATAAATTTGTGTAAAAACCTGCAAATTTCTGCTATGGACAAGACCAGCAGAATGTAAGTCCCCAAACCATTTCTATATTTTATGTTTGAAACAACATGCAATGTGCTGTGCGACCCACAGAGAAAAAAAAAGGAGAAAAAAAAAGCCATAAGAAATCTCCCACCTTTCTTCTTGGTGTTTCCTGCTACAACAGACAGGCTTGAACACAAAGAACCCAGTCAGGGAGCAAAGCGCGAGCGTGTGCCAGCTGCCAGGCCATACCGGGGGCTCCGGCTGGGCAGGACACCGCTCCCTCACCACACCGGGACAGCTCGCCTGGCAAACACTGCGGTGCAGGGGGTTGTGCTCAGGAAACTGTACGGGGTTTTGTACTTGAGTATCCCAAACATCCACATAAATCAGCCTGAAAGTCACCGCTATTGTATGCCTGGCATGGGACAGCATACGAACTTGTACTTTGCTGACAGTATTTGCATAAATATGATTTTGTTTTTCTCAAAATCACATCTTCAGGAAGCCTCAAAATATTTTATATCTACTAATATTTTTAGATTATTGTTCCATTCTATCTACAAAACACATTCAAATGTGACATTTAGTGATGTGTTTTTCTTGCTTCATTTTGTTTTGGTGTCAGATATTTTTCTCATTTAAGAGAAATAAGAGTACATGAGGAACCAGAGGGAGAAAATATGTGAACCCCAAGTCACTACAGACATTGGTATTGATAAATACCTGATACGGGATTTTAACACACTTTGAATTTTAGGGAAAAAATGCTCATACTGTCATTCAGGGACCATGAGGGAACAGTGAGAGTCTAAGAAGAGTTAAGATATACCTGTACCACAATTTTCAATCCCTCTGTGATGCTTTTTTATTACTGGTCATCTTCTTGTTGAAAGCTAAAAAAAGATTTTTTTTTTTTTTCTTTCTTTCCTTAATCAAAGGCCTTAAGTTTTTGTACCAATTTAATCAGTTACTTTCTTGTGATAGACAACCATAAACAACAGAAACCAGTCTGGACACAAAGTATAAATCCATAAATTGATACCGCTGCTGTTAAAGAAATTCATATATCTCTCTCACCTTATTTAGACACATCCACACTACTTTAGCCTCAAGCAAACCAGAGGTAGAAATACTAAAATATTTTCAGTGTTTCCAACTCACTCAATAGGAAGAATTACTAGAAATTTCAGAAAGGAGGGCTACAATTCTTTCAGCTTATTTACCATAGCTGGTTCAGAAGCAAAATTTTGACTGAAACCCCTTCGCTGTCTCTCCACCACCTTGTAAGATTTAGAAAAGGACTGATTTTGATAAACCAACCACAGAAAATGGAAGCTTTAAACAAGAGGGTTACTAAACTTGCCCGACTTTCTTTAAAACAAAGCATTATTCCAACTTCAGCTGTCATTTCCAACATTCACATAATAATGCTAATTAGAATATCGTCAACTGCCTTTCCAGTGCAACAGCAAATAGTTTACTCTATACAGAGGCATGGTGCTAATTTCAGTTACTTCATACCTACCCTAGAATTTTAAGCAAGTAACTTGTTTTTAAGTGGAACTTTATGGCCTTGACAAGTCATTCCAAAAGAAAGCAAAGATGCAAAGCAATCACAAGATAATTTTACCTTCAGTCTTATGCAAAGCTTGAATGAGAAATACTCTAAAACAGCACAACGTCTGTATTTCCATAACTATCTTTTTTTTTTATACTGACAAGCACAGTCCTTGATTATTACCATTTTTAATAACAGGGCTGAGGGAGAAGCAGCAGATTGCAGATGCTGATTTGTGAAAACAATTAACTGCATACAGATGCTAAATATTTTTTCCCTCTAGAGATTTATCATATTGCTACATAAAACCTTCCCACAAAGGACCAGGTACAGTGAAGGTCTGAACATCTGTGGGAAGTTCCAGTGTACCAGCCTCTATATTGCTTTTAATGAGAAAGACAGCAGAATGGCTCAGGTTCAGAATATCACATCCTCTGTTGCTTATAAATTCTGTATATTTATTGAAGCTAGGAAATACAAAGATAATAGGGTTAGAAACATGTGTATTTTACCATTATGTGCAGAGGAAAGGACAGTCACCGATGCATGCAATTTGTTTCTAATGGGCCTTGTTGTGGAAAATTAAAACTACAGATCTGCAAGTCTTATTAGTCAGAGGTTTCTCCATTCTATTTTTGGCCTAATTGACTAATGAAGTGAGGCTTAAGCAATTACTCTACCTGTGTGTCTATTGGTCCTTGTAATAACAACTTAACCTGTTGGCTAGCCATAATAAAGTCAGCAAAGAGGTAGCAGTCTCAAAGATATTAAGTTCCCATGGCTTTAATGAAATAACGGATAACTCCATTTCAGCTACAAGCCTGCTCTTCCCTTGCAAATCCTTTGAGGACTTTGAACAGAAGATAGGACATAGTTTACTTAGTTAACAGCCTTTATTTTCCTGTCTGAATACGGTTACTGTTAGTGAAGCTGTCTATGGAGGTGCTTGTCACCACTTCATAATTAAAAAGCATATAAATTCCAGTCTTTTAACAGTGACCTTCCCAGGTGAATAGCTACAGGCTGTTAGTCTTAATAACCATTGGGGGGGGGGGGAGCGTCGTGTATGTGTTTAATTTTTCACATTTTCTAAACCAGTATTTACTTTTCAGCAATTGTTTAAACTGGTATTTACATATTTAACAAGTGTTTTTGAAAAAGGGTTATGCTCTTAGCATTATGGCAAGAAATTAAAGATGAAACTACTTTTGACTTTGCACCTATGAGATAATTTTGAAATAGTAAATATTTGAGGAACACATAGCCCCTACGCCACATGCTTTTTGAGCTAAAGGCTGGTCCTACATGCAGAATAATCAGGTCTTTATAAAATACAGCATTCCTACAAGAGTTTTAGCTAGGACCAGAGTGAAGGAAGTGAAGGTCAAGAATATTGCCTCCTCCCTTCACTTCAGTCCTCTAATGTTTGTTACATCACCTATTATTATTTCAAATATTTATCATAGTTACATGCTTCAAATCCAACTTTATGTAACTCACACACCACCACCACTACGTGGTCTACTCATCAAAAGCATGTACGAGACTAGTCTAGCTAGATATTTCATATGCTAGAATTTTTTTTTCTTTTAAAGTCAAGGACTGTGACATATCCTAACGTGTATTATTATTCAAAAAAGTAACTGGAAGTAAGGAAGAAAAGGATAAATGCTGCTAAGCAAGGAAGCAAGAAGTTGCTCAGCCTGATACACCATGACTGGCAAAAAACCCCAAACCAAAAAGCCCCATGCATTTCACATTACTGTCTTTTTCCATATTAGGTCTCCAGAGTCATCTGTAAGTGACATCTAATTGCTGTGACCACACAAGACTGCTGGATCCAGACCGGAGACAACCTAGCCCCTGTATTTTCTCTTAAATCTGCCTTCCTCTCAGACTTACTGTGCACAGTTGAGCTGACAGTTAATCAGAATTTGGGCAGGGAGCATTTGGCAGATTGCTTCTGCAGTGGGAGGCAAAACAAATGAACTCTATTTTCACAAGATCAAAGGTTTATATGTTGAAGGGAGACACGAGCACCTTGCTAGCATGAAGCTGCAATAAAACATGAACTATTATTGCAACACATTTTGCTCTAGAACATTATATGATAGTTTGGGACTTCGCAAGTTTCAGCTCATGAATAGTAAACTGTGATTGATTTGTTTTCCCCACATAGCTTCAAATCATCATCGTGACATGAGCTCAGCAAAGGCTGCTTTTAATGGGGTGAAGAACTACATGGTGATTTCTTGCTAAACTAGCATGGAATAGGAAGTCTGGTACACTGCAGATATATTACTAATTATGCAATTAATAAAACCATCCTTCTTAAATTATTGTGCTCTTAATAAGGAGTGTCTCTGTTGTGATGTTAAAACTCACTTCCCCTCCATTTCTCAAAAAGGGCGTTGTGCCCACTTTTTTGTACACCGTCATGTCTGTAGTTACAGATTTTATTTGCTATTATGAACAGCAAAGTGGTAGAGAATGGCATCTCATCCCAAAGCGGTTAATGCTCCCATGCATTGCAAAAGAGCACCAGGACAACCACATCAGGAAGGCAGATCCCAGGCAGAGGGAGAAGGATGCCTAAACATTGCATCTTACTGGGGAACATCCACTTTCTCTGTGACCTGATCCTGGTGATTTTCTTAAGGAAATCCAAGAGATGTGTGGCCCAGCAAAAGTCAAATCAAGGTATTTCAAATCTCATGTTGGTGTGTCTCAGACAGTGGGCTCTTTCCTTTAATATTATGACAGTTATGAAGACAAAGGAACATAGATATACATAGTTGTAGTTATGAAATAAAAAAATAAAAATCACAACAAAAACCCCTCACTGGAAATGACAATTTCTTTATAAATCTCTTTATAGAGAAAAATTCATTCTTGAAGAGGCCCGAGTTGTAAGACGACAACTATTTTATGTGAGGTGACAGTTATCCAATCTGCAGATGAAATAGTGATTATAAATTCTTTTTTCCTCATTGACACTTAGTGAATACTTTGATATTTCCAAGTTACATGTCTCCTGCAGAAGTCCTATTTACAAGTTCTGAACTCTTACAGAAGCTGAATCATCTTTAAACAGTATCTTCTCTTTCTTGTGCACATCCCCACCCCCTTCTTCCAATCCCAGATGGCTTTGGATTTCTAGTAGTTCACACAAAACCATCATATTCTGAGTCAAGAAGTGTTTTGGTAACATATGTTAGTTCATATAAACACTATAGTATCAACAGGATGATCAAGAGACAGTGATGAAGTTAGACACTGACTTTTTTTTTAATATTGCTTTATGATACTTATGCCAAGTCTTGCCTGCTCAGGGAGGTGGACCTGCCAGAAGTGTTGCAAAACCCAGCCTACAGGTGTACACCATACTGTGTCACACAGCATCTCTCAGAATACCCAACACGCCTGCTGCTGGATTTAGTACGATCGTCTGGACAAGAGAGTTCCATACTGGCTTCTCTAGCTTCATTTTGACTGCACTTGAGGCCATTCTATCAGAAGCTATTTTACGAAGTTTTGGTTTTAACAAAGCAGTTATCACAGTTATATTTGAGAATTTTTCAGTAGAAATGTCAACATCTGCTATGGGATGTATTTTCTATCATTGCCATGTATGCCACTTATAGGATTATGATCCTGGATAGTAATTCAGCAAAATTACCTGCGGTACTAGTGCTACCGCAGTATAAATTTTGAGAAATTAATTTTGTCTGTGGTTACTTGCACCATAGTTTATGTCCTGAATGCCAAATGCTGAGACTACAGTTTAACAGGTCTTTAACTATTCATCCTCTTGCTTTTCCACAGGAGCTGGGTAAGGTTGGAGCCAATTCGTGAGTCTTTACAGTGGCACTGGGAGTGCTGCTCTGTCCTTGTGCCTTTGAGGAGATGACCTGCCATCATACTATGATCGTGATGTGGACTAGGGAACGATGATGTGCTCAATTTCTACACAAAGTCTAAAAAGTTCATTTTCCATGAGAGTATAGGCAGAAAAATCTGCTGAACACTTTGACAAAAAGCTGTACATGCAAAGGGGTATAATCCAGAGAACATGCTTGCTCTTGGTGGCTCTATTTCAGTCTCTCCCAAGGGAAGCTTTATTAACCTTTTGTGTCTCAAAAGGTTTGACTTCACCAAAACTGCACAAATTATAAAAATACAACTTAAGAAACACAAACCAAAGTATTCAGTTTTTCCAACCGTAAGGTTTGTCATTCAAATGCAAAGCAAACACGTAAGGGCAGTTCAACATAGTACCCAGTGGAAAAATATAATGGTTTGGGGGCTAGCAGTGTGAGCACAGGAATGCTAAAATCCCCAGTTCTCATCCTCTTTTACAAAAATCTTTCTGCGGCCTTAGTAAACAAGGGTAAGTCACACAAAGATTTACTCAGCATCTGGTGATAGCTCTAAGTACTCAGCACTTAGGGAAAAAAAATCTGATTCTGTCTACAAAGATCCATTTAAGTGTCATTGATCTGGTGGTTGTTCTAACCTACTCTGCCAGGACTTGATAATAATAACAAAGAAATGCAATAAGGAAGGGAAATAAACATGTTTAGATAAACACACACACACCCCCCTTTGCAATGTGAAATGATTCTGGAAAATACTCAGTTACCACCCACTGCCCCCAGGATATAATGGAGAGTTGTAATGGATTCATGCAAGAAATTCGTGGAATTCTATCCGCAGTAAACAGCTCTTCTTCCTATTCTATCAAAGGCTATTTCAACATCAAGCAGCACAACCACCTCCCCTGGAGAATCCAATTTTGTATCTGCAATCACTGCTCCCAGATGGTGGATATTATCAGTCAGGAATCTGCTTTTAATAACAACTTGTTTGATCTGTACAGCCTATTGCAAAAAGCAGATCCTCTGGCACAAAGTACTTTTCACTAATATTTTGCAATTATCATAAAAGGGGTCTGTATAACCCCATCTCAAAAAGATTCTTCACAAGTTTAATTTAAAAAGAGCAGAAAAAAATAGACACTAGATTAGGACTAGAAGAACTGGATGCCTTCCAAATCTTCGCAACAGTCACATTTAAACAGGGTAAATAATATATCCATAAATACATGCACACAACCCAGGCCACCTAAATTTTTTGCCTTCCATTTTCCAACTATAGATACTTTTTATCTGCCCTAGGAAAACTGTAGTCCATTTCACAGTTTCTTGTTCAGAGCCAGGACTTTAGAGTCAGCTAAATTTTTAGCATCAGGTAAAAAAAATAAAAAATATTATAGCATGAAATGCCATTAGCCTGAGCATAAAGAAGTTTTTCATTCACTCTGAGTTTTACACACCTCTGCCACAAGAGATACAATATGAACTTTCCTCATGCGCTAAAGTTTAAATATCACAGATTCTCTGGTTCTGGCCAACCCACTCAGGAAGACGTAAGTAATAAATAAAAGTGAACAGAACTTTACTAGTTAAGACCTCAATGAATTTATGGAATATGACTTGTCTTCCTTTTTATTAGCAGTGCCTCCTTAAATGCATAATTCTATTAAAGCCTTTTTCCTGCAATATTGCTATCCTTGAACACAGTAAGGTTCAAATGGAAAACAAAAAGAGTGAAGCTAAAATGCATAGAGATCCAAATAAAAATGAATGAAATTAACTGTCAGTTCTCTTCAACCACATTTTCACTGAGATGGGAACCACAATTTTTCGAACGTGTTTAGTATGTGATCAGGATTTATTAAACAAGCTTGGTAACTTTTGCTGCAGCAGCAAATAGAATGTGTATCACCAATGTTATTTCATATTCTCTGATTTGGTCAATACATGGGGCCTTTTAAACACTTTTTTTTCCCCAATATACCATTTAATAGTAGAAACAGATTCAGATTAAATCTCTTCCTGTGACATGTCTGAACACATTTGGAAAAATTTAGTATAGAAAAGTAATAGAAGACTATGTTCAAGGTTTGAAGCTAGTCTGGCTCATGGATTTACAGATGGGTGGTAATGTTACTTATCAGCACCACTGACAGATGTTGAATTTTAGAAGTCTGCATTTCTAGCCAACATATCTCCTGAGCCTGTTTTTACCTGAAACAGGATAACTTTTTATGCTCCATCAATTCACAGCCCATTTGCAGCTATCAGGAGAAGGAAGGTTCCACTAGTCATAATCGATTACACCTATTGAAAATAATCTGTGTATTTTTCATAAACTCTAAAACTATAAAGACAATCAAAATTAAAATATTGGTTGGTCCTTGTTTGTTCTCCAGATTTATGATTCTGTATCAATGAAAGTCTGTTTTTCTACTCGGTGCAGTGTAAATGAATGCATCTTCATAGACCAATCTGCATTTTGATGCTTAGGGTTTGTATTTGTATATATACACACACATGTATGTATATGCATATATTTTTAATATATGTATTTATAAATAAATAAAGTCAGTTTCCAATTTCGTGTTTGAAATCAGTCTGAGATCAACATGCTTTGAATTTTGATAAATCCCTTCAGGGCAATTGCAGGTTATAAATATAGAAGACAAGTTCTGTGCACACATTTCCACAGCTATATTCTCATTTAAGCATCCTTTCTTTCCTGCCCTTCAATTTGAGTACAAAAACCCTTTCTGGTTTCATTTTAGATCAAACTCTTGATCAAAAACCAATGACCAGCAAAACAGAACAAAAACGTTTACTGTCCTATGAATCAACTCTCTATATTAAAGCATATCACATGTCAATACACAGTACTGTCTAGTGCAAAACAGACAGTATGATAAGAATTGAAAGAATTTAAGTTTCAAAAAAATTACATAAGAGAGTGTTCACAGAAGATCAGATGTGTCTGGGATGTTGATACTAACCGTAAAAGGAGGGGTGCAGAGGGCAACAAGAAAGATAAATCCAAAGTATCTTAATACCAAGAGTTGTTAGCTAAAAGCTTGTAAGTAGGATTAAAAATAAGTCAAGGGGTTGTGATTTGAAATCAGAGATGATGAAAAACACTGCCCCTGGGGTACACACACCTCCACAGAACAGTACGGGGTAGGTGGAAGGGGCTGATCATACAGAAGAAAAAAGTCTATTCAAAAAATGTTATACACCTTCTCCCTGGAGACATACATACATCAGGGTTTTCCAGTTGTGGGTGTACACTTCAGAACTCCCTCATGAAGGATTAGGACTGCAAGGTATGTGTTACAACATGTGTGCTTCTGCCTTGTTAATACAGGGGATTGCCTGGCACTCAGCTACGCCTGCGCTGTTCCTCATGCTCTTGCGTACCCATGTTATTGTAAACATTAAGCACTTGCAGACGTGAAGTGGATGGATTTTGCATCAGTGCCTATAAAATTAGGAACAGGGAAAAGAACTGGGGTTTGGGATACACATAGCTTCGTTATCAATTACCTCTCCTAATTCAAATGGACACCATTTCCTCCACTTTGCAAAGACGTGCAGTTTGTGGAACAAACAGGGAACTCCGTCACACAGCCCTGCTGATCAGCAGCCTCAGTCACCCCTGCCCCCGGGGAAGATCACTTAGGAAACCAAGAAACCCATTGAATTAAGGGTTTCCCAATGGCCATAGCATTAGGCAACTGTAGCACTCGAGTGGTAATATTACTCATCTTTCCAGAAGCTTACCAAGGTATGTGAATCCTTGAAGTAATTTTGTGTTTCTATTCCAGACTTTTAATGAAAGGCCATTAGGTGAAATCCAGCCAAATCATTTCTCAGTATTATAAAAGCTTATGAAATACTCAATTTTTATTATGTGATGATACCTTTTATAAAAGCTTAGCAAAACAACAGTAACTGCTAAAACAGCCCCTTAAGAGGTGCTCAAATCTATGCCCAGTAAAAGGGTTTATAATTATAGTCATATTCATCAAAACCAATCAATTAAGTAAGTGAATTACAAACACAGAAGGTTCAGCTCTTATGGAGTTTTTCTTTACGGTTAGCCCAGCACTGGCAGAATTGGACACATTAAAACCCTTCCAAACTGTGAAGGATAAATTCCTCTCATAAGTGAAGTCATGCAGATCATTCTCAGCTGGATAGTTTTCATTTTTCATATTGATATTTGTCGTGCTCAGGGGACGTTAGCAGCACAGCATGCAACAATAGAAAAAAAGCTGAGACCACCACTACTAATAATCCCTAACTGCTTTAAAAAATTGATTACAGCTCACGTGTATGTGTGCATGTACACAAATAATATATAATACATATATAAAATATCTATATAAATAAAAATAATGAGGCTTTGGGTAATGCTTATTGGTTAAAGGGGTGAGGAAGATGCAAGGATTCTCAGGGATGCCACAGCATACAAAAAGGAAGATGGGGAACTATGCTCCTAAAGCTCATCAGAAGCATTTGCTGCAGAAGAACTTGCTCTCACAGCAATTATCTGACCAGCCTCATCCACAGCTCTTTAAGGAGAACAAACAGAGCCACACAGAGAAAGATTCTGAGACGTGGTGAGGGAGAAGAGAGTTTCACTGCTTCCCCCAGCATATGTATTAATTCAGGGAAAGGTCCACCCACCCCCCACCCCCAATTAAAAGCTCACCATGTTCAGATTTCCTGCACCATTCTCCCTTTACATATTTTGAACAGATGGTCACAATAAGAAGCTGCATTAATTCCATTGATAAAAATGCACCTTTATTGCAGGTAAGAAAAATATCTTTCCAACCACTTGTATCTATGGAACTGAGCAGCAACACTGAAACAAGTATAAAGGGAGCTGCAGATCTCTGTGCATACAGGTTTCTGGAGTTATTTTTGCAACCCAAACTCAAATGTGGTCTTTGGATTATAGGACAGAAATGTGATCAAGAACTGGAGAGTCATTTTCATGGCTCAGTGGATTTGCCGTGCACCACCGGGCAAATCTCTTAACCACCTTGGGCCTCGCTTACTTGTATAACGGTGTTGATAACACTGCATAACCCTTACTACAATGGGGGTAAAGCATAATTTACGCACTTCAAGATCCCCATAGTAAGGCACTCATAGAAAATGAAAGCTATATGATTACTTGGTCTAATGGCAGCACAGTCCTCAGCATTTACTGCCATTACTGATGTCTGTTAGGAATGTGACCCCACACGTTTAGGCTTTTAGAGCTCCAAAGCCACCTCGACACTGTGACAGTCCTCAGAGCTGTGACTTGCCTGATCTCAGCAGTGAGGCAGTAAATTTTTGGTGCAGAGCAACAGAAATTAGTCACAGGTCACTGTCACAAGCCCCACTGTGTGGGATTTGTGTTTAATTCCCCAGCTGAAGGCACACCACAGGTATCCTGTATTGGCAGAGTTCTGGTGCTTTACTGGGCACAACAGAACTTCAGGTAACTTCCACAGAGCCTTGCACAATGCCCATTTTTTCAATCAATCAAATTCTATTTCTTAGTTTTGAATTAAACAGTCTGAATCAACACGCTTCAAAATTTTAAAAGCCTCATCAGAAAAGTCATGGATTATGAATGCAAAAGAAAAACTTCCGAGTGTGTGATGCCACTGTGATATGTACCTAAAAAAAAATAAAAGCATAAAAGATCTCCTGTACTGGTTTAGCTTTGAAAATACTGTTAAATTAGCAAAAAAAAAAAAGTCAAATATGAAAACAATAGTTTGTCCCAATGTATAAGACCAGAGTTCTGATCTTGATCAAGAAGCAGCTAGAGTAGAAATACTGTGACCCTTCTGGAGTGATATCACCCAGTTAAACTGCAACCTCTACTTTGGTCTTCTCAGTTGCTACCATAAAGGAAACATTCAGTAAGTTTGATGTGCCTCCTATAAAAACACACTCAAAAAAAAAAAAGTAGTGTCAGCTATAGAACGCCAGACCGATAAACTCAACCACCATTAAGTCTAAAAAAGTAACTGACCATTGTGTTTCTTACAACAGCACTTTCTATTTGGTATTGTCTCAGAGAACAAGTAATTCCTGTATGAAGACACAAACACCTAAAAGTTGTCTTTTTAGTGGAGGAAGAAAAAGCTCTGTTGTCTAATGCTTTGCGGAGGGGTGCATGTTTGGGTGTTTGTGTGCGTGTGTTTGTTTTTAAATACATAAAATTTGTTACTCCTGCATTTTCTCCAAAATTCAAGAGTACTCAGATCCCACAAAGTTTTACTGTTATCTCCATGAAACAAAGAGGGTTTAGAGCTGGTCTCATTCAGAAGTATTTTCCAGCCTGCCAGCATCCCTTCATACTGATCAACAATCCTGCCTTCGGATTGGTACCTACCAAGTATCTGAAGGACAACAGACCTAGAGCACTCCTGGAGTAGGTTCATTCTCCATCACAGGTGTCTGAACTCCTGAGCTATTTTCCCTTCTTTTCCATGTTGCTGAGGAGTAGGAGAGGTAGAGTGTGTGAAAGTCCCTAGGAAATCTTTGCCAATAATGAAAGAGTAACAACTCTCTAACTTATGGTATAAGCAAAGGCAAACGATCTATGAGTTTCTTGGAATGCTCTCAGCGCTCATCTACCACTGGGGAAAAATTCATTTTGACTGATCAAATCTACAGTACTTAAAAGCCTTGTTCTACCATCACCACAGCCCTGAGAAGCCAGCCAATACCCTCACGACAGGAGCTGTTTTCCATGAAAATATCAAAACTATCAAGAAAACAGTTCTCTGCTGGCAGCACAGAAAGAAAGGCTGCCTACATTTTTCTGACAGTTTTTAAGAAGGAATTCACAGTTTACGGTCCCAAAATAACTTTAATCCCATGCACATTAAAAAAAAAATCCCAATGCTATGACAACACAGGAGAGTTAGCAAGAGATAAGCAAATTTTGTTTAATACATTTTCACAAGAGCAGAACACATTGCTACACCAAATTCAATATAGCCAACTCCACACATTTATAACAGGAGTGAAGCCATGAAGATTAGATTACTCCCCAAATACCCCTTATTTAAAACTGAGGTTCCCATGGTTCCAGGAGCTTGGATTTTAGTAAAAACAGCAAGCACTGCTAGACTCCCACCACTGCAATCAGCTTAACTGCCAAGGAACGTAAAGCAACGCAGTCCCAGACTCCTTCCCTCTGTTCAGTTAAGTTCATTTCTGTGGCCACCTGCTGCCTTTTTTAAGAGTTGAGTTATTGCACCAAGTCCTGAGCTGGCTACCTGCGATGAGTGGAAAAATAGCAATAGTGGTTCCTAGGTACTGACAGTTATAACCTAACACTCATTTCTTCAAGAAAAGAAAGCATTATCCCCATCTTGCAGAAGATCAGGTAATGCACCACTGGTTTAAATGATACATTCAAGGTCATGGAAAAAAATTAGCAAGTCAGAGGTTGAGTCTACTTCTTCTGTAAGTCAGCTCAGTGCTTCCACTAGATTATCATCTCTGATCTGCTGACACTGATGTCTTAATTAAAACTTGTATCACTTCAGTTGTTTACTCAGTTGTATGCTTTCTCTAATTATTATTTTGAAATACAGATAAACAGTTACAACAAGATCCGAACCAAGAAAAGATGCAGCAGCATTAAAATTTATTGCTTTTGACCAGAAGCATCAATATCAATTTTACTGCAGTGGGGATCCCACTAGATCCCACATAATATTCAATGTCACTCGTTGCCATTTTAAATCCCTTTCGCTAACAGAGCCCATCAGTTTAGCAGTTGATGTATGGCTGTTGGAGATTTTTTGACATTTGCTGCTTCAACCTTGACTCTTTAAATAAAACAGTAATTCTTTTAATACCACTGAGAGGGTTCCTCCAGGTAGTACAGGAATAGGTAGAGCTATGTAAATATATTCTTCAGTCTTGGCATGATCCGATTTAACTACCCTTGTTAAAGAAAAGAAAAAAGGAAAGAAAGAAATTACAACAAGGCTCATTCCTTACCCAGGAAAAAAACCACATGAATGTATTTCATGACTGTAGGCTAAAGTCATATTAATTTCGTTCAAATCATGGTATATGCTGCTACTAGAAGGAATTACTGCAAAAGGTTCAAATCCTAAATCAAGCACTGCCTCAAATAAGGTCATGGGTGACAGGAGGAAATATTACGAAGATGTGTAACCCTGACTGATATGCACACATAATAGAAAAGGGTTGGACCCACACCAGCATGGCAGAGGTGACTGGCACTAAATTGCCTACAACAACGTAATTGTCAACTAACATTACTCAAATTTTAAACCAGAATCTGCTGAAACTTCACAATTTTTCACATTTCATGAGCTGCACTGAAAGCTTCATTCGCTGTAAATGAATTCTGTTCACGATATCAAGCCTGACCTTCTGTTCCTCTTCCATATCTTTCTGTACACGTTATACCATTAATCTCTAAAGCATCACCTACACTCCACATGTGTTATTTAACATTGCTGCAATAATGCAGAGCACTTAGTTTCATCATCCCAGCATAAGTGGAATTTTGAATTGCTGGAGGAAGTTGTGATTTAGTAATATTAAATTTTCAGTCACAGATGTTGAGATACTACATTGAAGAGTTAGATTTTCCTCCCAGAAACCAACATGAACACTCTGAACTTACAGTATTACAGCAAAACCTAAACAAAACAAAAAACTCCAGTATTCATTTACTTCCATTCATAGTCACAGGGCAAGTTTGATAGTTTCACGTATCCAGCATTCAAGATTAAGATAATCACAGCATGTCCATTTACTATATACTAGTTAACACTCCGGGGTACTGTGCTTCTCAAACAAGTCAGTCTTGACCAGAAGGACTCATATATCATATGATATAACAACAGCTCACTTCCAAGCCATACCTACACAGATTGACATCCTAGGGACAATATATCCTGATGCATTGACTCAGTTTGAATTGTTGAGTCCACTGGAAAAGTTTTTACACCAAGAACAAAACCATGGTAAAGATCTAATCAGACTGGCCAATAAGCCCTTAAATCTACTTTTATTTTGAAGTATGAGACATTTGAACTTTTACACAATGCAAAACCAATTAGAAAATACTCCTCTGAACTCAAGTTCTGGCTATAGTTTACGATGAGGCAGTAAAACATCTCTGGTCTCAAGAGGCAGCCCTATATCTACAGAGAACTAGACCACTAGCTAAAGACTTTTATACCTTGACACAAAACACATAAAGGTACTTTCTGGAGTCTCAGATCTGGTTGAGTTGTCCAGACAGACACAGAACACAGTTGTCTTCATTTTTTTAAAAATCAATCTTTATAATTCTAAAAATTGTACTCCTATCAGTAGACAGTATCACATTTCAGCTCTGTGTATGTGAGGATCCTCCCTATGATTTGTTGAATCTAAGAGCAAAGTCATTATCCTGTAGCACGGAAAGGCAGTTAAATGGATAATATATAAGAATTTCCAAAGTCTATATTCTCATCAGTATTATACAAACTAACAACATCCTATTATTCTCAATTCATAAAGTTGCTACAGTGCAGCTCAATATTATTTAAACTGAGATTGTTCATGATATCCTGTTTACTAATTTTAAGATTTCAGACTTGAAAATGTTTCCAGGACATTTTTTAATTGGGTAGGATGAAGAAGAAATGTAGTTCAGGGATTAATGAGGACACTAGACCCTGGTGTCTGGACACTTTTTATGACCATCTTCCTTACTAGTGAACAGGAGCAAGAAGTTTAAATCTTATGTAATTGCATTTATGCAAACAAAAGCATCCTGAGCTACAAACAAAAGACTTGACCCAAGTGTAGCTGTTACAGCATGCTGGAGATTTCATCAACTTACTGCAGTAATGTACCCAGCCCATGTCTGCATTCACAAATGATCTTGCAGGTCAGCTGGCAGAGTCAGCCTTGCCTCTGACCTGTCTCATTTGCAAGTCATTGAAAGAGTCAATCTAGCATCAATCACACAGGTTCTGGCTTCTCTCTCTTCTTTGCCTGATGCAAGCAGGTGTTTAATGAGATGCTGTTGCTTGCTTTGAGGATGAACTATGTCCCATCCTACATCACCTTAATCTGAGCTGAAACTGCCTTCCAGCTCCCATTCCCTAACTTGCTTTGACTCTCTCCTAGGTGAGAAACATACCCTTGTGAGGCGTGCCTTTTTTTGTTTCCTCCTCACATTATGCTGGGAAAGATCCACGTGACAGGCAACACAGTGAACTCTTCTTTTACTTCAAGTGTCCGAACATCAAATAGCATTTGTACAAAAGAGAAAGGTAGCAAGCAAGATGACAGCTGGTATGCATAGATGGTATTCCTATGGTGAAGGGCTACAGTTCTGCCAACAAGCAGAACTTGTTCTAGCTCTGAACAGATTGCCAACACAGCTTAACCCATCCCTGGTTTGCATTTGTCCCCCAGCAACGCTGGCATATCACCTTCTGAACAGGCTCAATACCTTTATAACACGAGCTTCAGTATTCATAGCCAAGTGATTATGCATTCCTCCTGGACGCTTGGGGAAGGAGCCCAAGCGCTGGAAGCCAATACAATAGCTCTATGTTTTGGACTTTTAACACCTATGGCTTAAGGGATATATGCTTGCTATGCACATTCTGAGAAAGATTGTTTTGGAAAAAATCAGAAATCACTTCTGCAGCAGCTGAAGGTGGAGTGCTTTGACCAATGAAGCAACTGCAAGTCCACGAGGGAAGAGGCAGGCACAGACTACACTGCCAGGTTGCCAGACTTCAGCAAATTGGTTGAAAAGCTTCATTTTGCAGTCTTCTGGGGATCAGTTTCATACATGGAAGGACTAATACCCTCTGCAGAGAGCTCAATTTCTCCTCAAATTCACTCTACATACAAATAAAACCCTCTTGGCAAGAGTGTGGTCTGAATCACGGGACACAAGGGGGGCAGTCCATCCACTGCTGGGGGTCATCCTCTAGAGAGCAACGTTTTGGAAGCAGACCAGATCTTCTCCAAAGTTATCCAGTATGGAAATTTAATCTGATTGTCTTTCAGTGGAGATTTGTATCTTATTTAGCTTCAGACAAAAACTCTACTCTTGACGCTAATACTTCAAAACGTACTCGCATTTCTAAAAGCAATGCACAGCTCTATACTGTTCGCTCTGGTGAGTACAATGCATATGAAACTCTGGAAGCTATGCTCAGCTTACCCTCACACAAAACTAGATTGTATGATGGACAGTGAGAGAAGCTGCTTAAGCTAACAGAAAAACAGGTACAGCTTCTGAAGCAACCTCAAATGATTTGGGGCAATTTTTTTATTTTTAAGAAAAGCTTTTTAGGGATCCTAAAGAGAACTTTAATTGCTATTGCTAATATAAGCCCTTATGGTGAAGCAATGAGCTCCAACAGATCTCTCGGACAAAAATCAACATTTTAAACGGACAAGCTGCAGAATAGGTAAAGTCCTTAACTGCACCTAAACAGCAGTACTGGCAGAAGACTGAGGAAACACATAAAATGTTTTCAGGGCAGAAGAAAAAAAAAAAATGTGACTGCTGATTTAAAATCCCTTTTACGGCTACGTTTATTGCCATTCTTATTGTAATGTCTAAGCTTGCTCTACTGCATGAGCCTCAGGCCTCTCTTCCCATCAACTTCAAACAGGGAATTTATTACAGAAATAAGTACGGCTTTGGCCCAAAAAAAGTACACACAGAATACTGCCAACTGTGAGCAGCCCTAAATACAAAATGCTCGCAGTATAGCCCTTTAAAAAGCCAACACAACAGAGCTAGTAAGGAACCATCTTAGTTACTGAAAACACTTAGCAGTACATTTCTTCTTTACAAAGCTGCAGATTATTTTCAAATCACCAATGTCATAATGTAGAAAAAAATCTGATAGCCCAGAAGTCAGATGTTTTGCTGGTGTCAACAAGTCCCTACCCTTTCTGTGCATCTGACAGAACCCTTATAAATGGGAGATCGAATGGATTTGAAGTCCACAGGATCAGAAAGGAAAACAGGAATAAACAATGTAGCACGTCCAAGGACCAGGCTTCCTTTCAAGCCAGCGACAGATGAAGCAGGCTGGCTTTAGTATCTTAAAGGGTCAGGGATAAAGTGAGCCCTTAGCAGCTGGAACGGGGTCCCAGTGCAGATGATGTTTTTAACCTCTGCTGTAAGCTTCCAATAGAATAAAGCAGGAGATGATAAAAAATGAGTATGTAATGAGCCACTGTGCCTTGATGGCTCAAGATAGACACTGCCAGGACAGCCATATCAGCCTGAAATTATGCCAGCTCTATTAGGGACCATAAGCCATATTACATTCAATGTCAAAAAGGAAACAGAATAGAGATGTGCTCAGGGTAGAAGCTACGGCGAAAGATACAGATAAAGAGTGTTCTGTGTTCAGCTTTAATCTGAGCTTTTCACTTTGCCTAGCTTGGTTACAATTTGGATCCCACAACATGGAGAGGATTTAATCCAATACCTTATTACTGCAATTCCTTTTAATCAAAACAACGAAACAAAAGAATAGTTCCTTAAATGCTAATGTTTTCATACCTGCCATATTCCAACCAAGAGAAAGTTATTTCTTCCAAGACCTTCATGTCTGCTATGCCTCGACTCCTATTCTACAAGGCTAAACTCGAGACATCTATAAAAAGAATGGAGATGCCAGCACTATTACTGTTCATATTTAGGCTTTGCAGAGTTCAGAGTTTGTTTACTGGAAGAAAACGGGGTGGGAAATATCAATATTTAGAACTGATACTTATTTGGACTGCTGGTGTTTATTGTACAATAACTTCTTCTTAGATTCAGTTTTTCCCCCAGTGTCCATAGTGCTTCTTTGCATCCTGCACCCTCCATCCTTCAGTTCTGGTTTCTCCCTCTGTCTTCATTACACTCTTGCCTTGCCACAAGGCCACCTCTGCCACCTTACTCTACTACATTGACTTTCTGGCCACTCTCCATACGCGCCTGGACCAAAACGTCCAGCTGATGGGTCTAGGAAAGGAAAGCAGAAGGCAGCGCTGCAAGTTTCTGGCTGCAGAGAGGAGAGGCTGAAATCAGCTGAAACCAAGAGACCCACATGGGGAATAAAAAGCCAGCAAGCACATCAATAGATTTTTTTTCCCAGCTATTGATTAAAATATGCATATATTTAGCCTACCAATATCACACAGGCTCCACATATAACCAGAAAGTGTCATTCCTTTGGATTTTAGTCTGGCACGAGTTTAAACTTCGGCAAATTTAATCACCCCAGAAATAACAATGCCATGACAGCAGTTAAAGGAGAGAAGTTAGCCTCTGTGCCGTGTTCCACCACAGCACAAGCTCAAAGCCAATGGAAATACCAGAGAAAAAAGTTGGACGTCCTCCCACTGCTCTTTATTTGTATAATTAATTGTTTTCGCAGACTCACAAGATAAGGGTATTTACAGACACATTGCTTGAGAGCCGACAGAGACCCCTCACTCCTTGCTTTGACTCCGGAGTAAAGTGCAGCTGCCTGGAGCACACCTGGCCCAGCATCAGCTAATTTGTACACTCCTGGTCATGTCCTCAGCATCTTACTGTACCAGCTCACGTCAGGCATAAAGCAAAGCCAGACTAAATTTCTTATTAGGTGCTTTGTATTTTCATAGTATCATAGGTAACTCGGTCTGTTTTCCAAGTTTAAAAAAATCAGCCAGTAAAATGCCCTTGTCAATACATTTGAAGGTAGCAACAAGCTGTGCTGCTAAATGGTCAGAGTTCTATCAGGACTCCCAGGGATCCCTCTAACCTGGAAGGTAGTCTGGTCCTCAGTCTATTGAGGTTACTTTCTGATACTGTTATCTTCCCCTATCACGTCTTGAGGGGGTTGTCCTTCTCCTCCCCGTTGTCCCCGGGCTCCTTGTGCTTTCCCAAACTTCTTTGGCAACCGTTTCTTCTTGTAGGTTACGACACAAGGCAACCGTTGAGTATCAGATACAAGCGTCATCTTCTCAAGTGGAATGGAGTTACATGGGAAGGTGCTTATGAAAGTCTGAATCTCGCCTTTAGAGGGGCAACAAACCTGCGGGCAGGCACAGCACCATCCAAACAGATGGGAACAAGCACGAGCAGCCAAGAGACTCTGTACACACACAAAGTCTGGTGGCTGCAAGCAGGATTTCCAACCAAGCTCACCAGAAAAGCTGCCCACTCAGAAGCAGCATGGCTCTGAAGCAGAGAATATTGTCCTCCATAATGTTTCCTTAACTTCAGTTCATTTCTGCAGCCACACGAAGTGATGCCTGACCTTTGCAGATTAAGAGAAGCAGGCTCAGATGGAGAGAGGTGTTTTAATGCAGTGATCACACCGTGTGGGCTCTCTGCTCAAATCCCTACAGAAGAGGCTAACACTAACTGTTGTTTCTGTAATAGTTTCATCAAAATCAGCACACGGCACTGCAGCCAACTTTGATAACACTTCCATATCCATTCACACAGCAAGAAAAATGGGGAGAAAGGAGAGGAGCTATTTTGCAGGATGTGAAAATGGAGCCTATAGCAGTGACGTACTGCAGAACTTGTTATTTTCTCTGTAGAAATATTTCACGTCATGCCTCTGACCCGTGAAAATAGTTTAACAGGGAACATTCCAAACCGATTTTTACAGTGATTTTTTTCCCCCCTCAGGACTGAAGTATGAAAGTAACCAGACAATTTGCACAGCTTCCAGTGAAAGAGCTGAAATAAAAAAAGGCCACTATTAAACAGCTTTATAGTAACTACAGTATGCTGGAATCACCATACATATATTAGTATAATACTGCTGCCTTCCACTTGCCTCAGTCCTAAAGCGATGAAGATGAACCGGAAAGAGTTACCCCAGCAATTGCCTGAACCAGTGAACAGTATCTTTGCACACCGCCGCACGCACCTCTGGGTTTTAGTGAAGAAATATCATTTAAACAAGCAGATGTACATTTTACATACACATTGCCCCAGTACCTTTCTCTACCTGCTGTACCGTTTTTATTTTATGGTTATCTCTGCAGTTCAAGGAGCAGAGTGTTAATTTATGTCATGCATCCCGCAGAGGAGTGCCAGCTGAAGTCTGCTCTCTGATTGCCATCTTGTGGCCACAGCAACCTGGCTGCCTTGGCATTTACTGCTCCAAAACAAATCCATCTTGGAAAAGGTAACCTTTTTGCTATACCTTAAGCTATGAGGGATAATTTAGGGCTTCAGCTGTCAGAAAGACAGGTCGTGGTGTCCTAGCAAGCACCTCAACCAAACCCCCCAGTGCCGGGCACCTAAATATTGGCAAGGAAGGATGGAGGCGAGCTGCTCCCAAGCGTCTGCTCCATGGCTTCAGCATCTGTGCAGCAGGGGCTTCCCCAAGGACATTTGGACAGCCTCTGATCATTATCATTAATGATACCATGAGAGTCATCATTTGATGACACACAGAGTACAGCTGAGGTCACCTAGCACATCACTATAAGAAATTAATTTAGCAGTTTTGATGATGAGACCCTTTAACCTTACTTCATCCCACCTGGGAAAAACATACATACATTGTTTTGAATGGCATTTAGCATCTGTTGATTGAAAAAAATACTAAATACTCACAATGTTTAATGAACATACAGATTGTGTTTTAAAAATACATCCCTATGCATATACATTTCAGAATATATTGGCTAGAATTCACTGCTACACAGCATAACCATATACACAAAAAATAATTTCATTAAAATTACCACCCACAGAATGTCTTGCCATGAGTTTAGGGTATTTCATATAGTGAGACACCACAAATCTGAAACCAAATGAGACTTCTGCTGTGGTTATAAAATTTATCATGCAAAACATCATTTTATCCATGCCACCAACTGAGTATTTTGATCCTTGCTCTCAGACTCATTGTGTAGTTTAGCGCATCTCCAGCATGAAATATGAATACATTGTAATTCTGACAACCACAAAACCCAGAGGCAGAAGCTTGGAAGGGTTCCCAGCAAGAACTGTGAGGGAGAGAAATCGCCAAAACTCTGTAATGCTCATTAAAGGGACAAGAGTAATTCAGTCTTAAATTTCACTAACAGGTTTCAACAGAAAGGAAGCCTAAGGCTTCCTATATAAAAGAGTTAAAAGGTTAAACAAACGGAAAGCCCCACACAAACCCAACAACCACCTCTCCCTTAGAAGCTGCCATCTAGATTGGACACCATTCCAGATACCAGAGTTGGCTGATCCCTTTTACAGTCTTCTGGTCTTTTCTGAAAGCATCTTCGAAAGAGATTTTTATTTTAAGAATTCCTATTTTGATGTGTGCTGGCTGTTGTTGTAGAGAAAGAAAAGTTAAAAAAAAAACAACAACAAGACAACACACATATATCTTAATGGCTCATTATATGAAGAAGGACACATGCAGGTAACAGATACCTGTTCTCTTTCTTCCTTAGATCTATAAGATCTGTTCTACCACAGCTCGTGTCCTCTAGAGCTTCTCTAATTTTGTCCAACTATGCCAGTTCTTGTAATAAGTTACAGCACCTACGTGTCTTGCCCTATGTCCTTATACCATTGTAGCTATAGCAAAATACCACAAGACACTTTTCCATATTTCATCCTCATCCTGCGATCTTCCAGGCAACCTCTTTTAGCTTTTGCTTTTCCAAAGAAGTGACTGGAGAAACAAAAATATCTTTCAGCCCTTTCAGCCAGGGAATGCCATTTGCAGTCTTACAGCACGGATCAATATGTAAGTGCTTTCAGAAAGAAAAAAAACCTAATTATTCCACCCAAAGCTCACACACAGACTCATTGGTTTAATTATTCTGGGGGAGACCAGTTTTTTTAAAAAGAAAAACCACAAAACACCACACCACAAAAAACCCAACCAAACCCATTAGGCAGAGCTTGTTCTCTTGCGATCAGCACTAATCCACCAAGCACAAGCCAGGAGGGCATTAGTTCTTCAGGCTCACCCTCCTTTACCTGCTCTGCAACCAGGAGGGAGCAAAGTCTACAGTTAAGTCTATTGCAAATTGCAATTAGAGTAAGGACTACACACACCAAAAAACAACCCGCACACAGAGACTTTTCTGCTCTCTTCAGGAGCTGCCTCACTGCCTCTCAGCCTCCCCTTCCCAAACAATCCTGTTTTCACTACGGAGACGAGCACAGGACATGAAGACCTCAGGTTCCCTCCTCCTTTTCTCGGCACACATCTGGAGAACAACAGTCGATACGAAGTTTGCAAAAGGAGAAACGCAAAGCTTTAGTCTGCCAATTTTTCCGATCTTTTTCTAAAGCTCCTATGTAAGCCGTGAGAACGTGTAGCTTGGTTTGCAATGCAAACTGCTCTGTATTCATCATCTTATGACATTTGTAGCTTCAACGCCCAGCCAAACCCACCCAATTAGTGTGTCTTTCCTACAGCACAACTACTCCATAACTTTCAGATCAGACTCCATTGGTTTGCAGACAAAAGGCAGCAGAACATTAGGCGTGAATTTGGCTTATTGTGAAAAAAGGAATTTCGATTGTAAAAAAATTTAAAAAAAATAAAGCTTTTCAGTACATCAGAGAAAAGCGAAGCTATATTAAGAAAGACAAGTAGTAACAGATGTAATCAAAAAAGCCACTCACAGTTCTGCACCAGATCTGTCTACGGCTGTGCCTCAGATTCGGGGGCCAAGCAGCCAAGGGCAGGGGGGAGCCCAGGGCTGTCCCCGAACTCCAGCTCTCTGCACGAGCAGCTGCTACATCTGCTGCAGCAGTTGGTTAAAAAGTGATGTGGGGTGCTGTTTTAATCGTCAAACCTTTAAGTGACCTAAACCAAAGAACTTCTTACAGTTGTCAGAACTCGGATCCACTGGCCAAGAGAATGAAATTAAAGGGGGCTATAAACACACCCCACACACACACTTGCATCCATGCAGGGCAGGCTCTTTCCTTCAGCCTCAAACATCACCACAGCCTCCCCTCAGCTGCTCTAATTCTCAAGAAAAAACCCAAACTTCTTTCTGTCCCCATGGAGCCCCTCTCCCTCCCCAGGGATCAGGCTGCTCCCTCTCCCCCCCAGCACAGCTGGGGGAAAGCAAAGACAATCTTCCCCTCTGCTGCCCAGTCACTCCCTTCCTAAAGGAAAACACACACACAAACTGCAAAGCAAATAAAGCCGATAACTTCCATCAAAGCCCCATTTAGAAAGGTCCCCACAGTTCAAGAAAAACAAGGGCTCGAAGTAGAAAGTCATAATTAAAATGTAAAATCAAGCTTGGGAGGCTGCGGACAGCTGGAATCAGAGCAAACACCACCCTCCAGCCTCACATTCGATTTATCCTCAAGGAACAGAGATTTTGCAATTATATCTCAGTCTTTTAGCAATAGAGCATCAAGGGGCCAGAAACAGAGCAATGCAACAGAGACGCGGTCTGGTGAATCCCAAGCCCCAATTACAATAGTGACAATGCAGAGTCTGGAGGATTTACCCAGTATAAGTGATGAACAATTAACAATTCAAGCAATGAGCATTGTTTAAACAAGATAACACTAAGGTTTCCCTCTGGGAGACCGTGCAAGTCATAAGCTACCTTTCTCAAGGACATTCAAAATGCAATAATAAAACTTCTATCAAAGAAAGGTAAACACAGAAATAGGATTAGCAATGTCCAGTACTTTGACATGCAATGTGTTCCAAAATTAGTGTGAGCAGTCAGAACAGTAAAAGAAATCCTGAATACACAAATATAAACATTTTTTCTTTTAATTTCAAGAGTTCCAGAAACACAAGAAATGAGTCTTTTCATCTAGATCTCCCCTTCCAAGTGTGACCGCAAACACAGATTAGAAAGAGGTTAATGCTGTACACTGCATCTGGTTTCCTTGGAACTTTCATTTGCCTGTTGTAGGAGCCGGACCAGCAGCTCAGCACATGATTTCAGGGGTTATTGGGATCCGGGGCAAAGACTGGTCACAAACATCTTGTGTGGCTGATCACCCAGACTGGTATTTAGCAGCTGCTGTTACAGGGAGCACACTTCCACACCAGCCCCAACTGCGGGGACAACCAAACGAGGCTGCACATGGTGAAGTCTGGGTGACCTGGTCACGTATGTTTAATTCCAGTAAACACATTGAACCCTCCTGTAAAAATTCCCAAGAGATTTCACAGAAGAGGCAATTAAATTGTCCCGTAGGTGCCTTCACTGGCATCCTTGAAGCCAGATTTATCAGGTGGCCAAACCGACTGGTCCTAGTGCAGCCCCACAGACAGAGGGCACCTCAGCTGGGGTTGGGGTAGGTAAATACGCTTGGGCAGTCCAGCAGCTAAGGTCGGTAAAATGAACTGCCCTCTACAGCTGTCAGTATCTCTGTCAAGTGCAGGAGGAGTCTAGGCAGCTGTCTTGGACTAGACACCTAACGTTCGGTTACGTTAATCTCAGCTTAAGTGCTTCTGCAGAATTTAAAATCTTCAGGGGGAAGAAAAATATAGTTTGGTTTGAAGGGGACAACAGAAACTAAGCACCTTTCCTAATGAACTTCAAGTATTCCGGCAGTGATGTTGCTACTAGGAACACATCCCATCAAACCAAGTATTTTAATTGGCTTTTTATGTGCGACCAGTTTGTTTCTGCAGGTCTTTGACACAGCGACATAACAGAAAGACTGCAGTGCTTGAAAGCCAGGTGCTTGTGCTGTAAATCACCAAAAGTGACAGAGGGTCTCCCTGAAATTACTTAAAGGACTTTTTTTTCCCCTGGTCATAGCATCCATAATACCACCTGATAACATTCTCTTTGATCAGCTTTTTGACTGCCACAACTTCATATCAGTTCAAATTCAGTATTGGTGGAGGATCAAGGTCTATGCTGAATTTGGCTAGCTGGTTTAAATTAGAACTACCTTCTTGTGACTATATTAAGTTTCAAAGGACTGGGCTGCTACCTGTTTCACTTACATAGCCCTGCAGTAATTAAAACAGTTTTCCCCTCAGATATAAGCTTTAGAAGGAGTAAATGCTCTTCTTAAAACACAAATTAACACAGCTAAAGCTTATGTATTCTTAGACACATGGCTCATTCATCGATGTCTAAAGTGAAACATCACATGTACTTTCTACAAGGGTTAAAAATTCAGAATACAAAACCATGAAAGCAGATAGTATGATACAGCAGACAAGATGAAGAAAAAAAAGCAAACAGTGCAATCATCAATGCCAGCAGAAACGAGAAATAAAGTGAAATGAGAAAGAAATTGAAGGAAAAGAATCAACTGCCTCTATTATCAGGCTCAATTTACAGTCTGACCCTCGTGTTTACACTGTCTGAAAGATTCATGTTTAGTGGCACCATGTTGCTTACATCATATCTGACAATGCCTCAAACATCATTTGCTATTAAATTGTTATCAACATGCAAAGTAGTCTGGACAGATTTCTCATTACAAAATTACTTCTGGTAGCACAGTATTATCTCAAATACTCCAAGCAGCCATAAAAGGACCATCATTTGTTTTTAAAAAAAAAAATAAAGAGACTCTTCCCAGAATTTCTCTAAGAAGGTGTAATAGCTTCCTTTTGTCTGGGAAGGGGGGAAAGAAAAAACCCACCTACAGAACACCACAAAACCAGACCCACAAACCACACAATGGGGAAGTGGTTGGGGTCCCCATCGCCCCCCCCCATTTTTACATCATACAACACCCTGATTCCAAACAGAGTGTTTTCGGTGGAAAGCAAATATTTTTCTAAAGTTCATGAAGATGAACAGGAATAGACAAGTGCCATCACGTGGCATCAAGGTGTGTAAAATTCACATTACTTTCTTTAAATACATAGCATTTTAAATACAAACATACACATATGGTAGAAAAGTCTTACAGTTAAAAAATATCTGTAAATGCATCCCAGAAATCCTTTACATTAAGAACATCATAATCAAATTTCAGGAGTATCAGACCATGATTAATTGAGCGTGACCCTCTTTAAATAATGTTACATTAAAAATAAACAGATACATGATTGAAAATTTCAGATGCATCCATTACTGAATGGAAAAATATTCATAGGTCAAGAAAATTACATAAATTCAGAATGAAAAATGAAATTGATAATTGGAAGGAATAAACTCAACTATCAGGGGACAATTCATATGGAGAAGTAGTAGCCCATGCTCAAACAGAAACTGTGCTTCATGGAAGAAAAAAAAAATTGTACCTGAAGTGCATCACTAATCTGTTCCCACCAAACGTAAGGGTAAGCTGCATTAGGGAAGCCTTCATGTTTCTGATGGGGAGATGTCAGATCAAGGGCAATGCCTCAAAAATCACCTAATATGGGGGGAATAAAAACATATGAGGGTCTTGTCAGTTGTTATATCCCAAGGTAGCCTCAACCTGAAGGAGGTGGTGCTGCCTCCAGTTTAATAACCATCAACAAGGTGAGTTATAGGGTCAAATTGGCTCTTTGCAGGATTAAGATGCACATCACTAGAAAAAAGTAGCTTCCATCAGTGCTATCCACGCACTAATAATAGTTTATATGTACTTATTAACCTCATAAAATCTATGAAAATTAGAATTTTTTGGTTTAATGACCAGCCATTTCTGAACAGCTGACGGTACCCACTGTTCCTTATATCATACTTCCTAAAGAAAAAATATAGAGGGAAGAACATCTGTCATTTCAAAACTAAACATCTTGGCCACGTTAGTCTTCAACCTCCTCAAATCCCACCCAGGCACACGTGTAGCAGCAGGAGACCATGACACCATGGCAATAGGAAATTTTATTCCTTTTCTCCCAAGCGTGTCCACATCCTCTGCATCACAGCCAAGCAACATCACCAGTGCAAGAGCTACAGACACATCCACAGGCGTGCAAAGGCCTTAATTTGAGAAGTGCATTAGGCTGAAACGTATAGTTTTCCTGCAGCATTAGAGATAGATGCTCTATAAATTCAGACTCTGAGTACTCCCTTCAGCGATAGCAAGGATGCAGGAGTGCTGCCTGCAGGCTACACTGGGAACGATCCTCCAGTTGCTTTTGTAGGCAACATGGAATTTTCAAGGAAGATTACTCCATATAAACAGAAGAAATAGGGATTTACGATTCCTAGTTCTACTTCTGCCTCTCCTAGAATTACTTTAAACAAGCCTCCCTAATGCCCCTCTGCTTCAGTTTGGTGTGCTCAAAAATGCCGAATACAAAGTGTTACAGAAACGTAATGTAGTCCCGCTCTATCACCAGGTTTTCATCATGAAGTACAATTTTTTTCCTGAAGGTTTTTATCCAAAGAGACAATCCAGAAACTATGCTACATAGGTGCCTCTTTAGACACTAGAAAGCCTCAGTCAATTATGTGCATAACTATGAGCAACTGAAACTCTGAAGAGACTTTAAATGAGAAAATATAGTACTGAGTAAAAATCAAGTTAAAAAAAATGACATTTCAAATTTATTTTCTTTTATGTTGGGGTTTTTTTCCTCCACTGCACCAGGGTGGCTTTGTAACCCCAGCCATAACCCCTCGTGCGGCAGGAAGCCATAGCATAATCATCCCTTTCATAAAGCCGCCAAGCTTTATCTTCCTTCCACAATTGCAATAGGAAGGTTGTTTCAAAACTTTATTGCATCAACAGTTACAAGTGTCTTTCCTTTTCCATTATAAATGTCTCTATAAACAGCAACATGGATAAATAGTTCTTTCTTTGCACCATCACTGACCGCCTGTTTGGATACCACGTTCCCTTTCTTTCACTTACTCTTCCGATAGGATTTTACAACAGGGTGCCCAGGACAGCACCAGACCTCGTGGAGCCAGAGGTCCCCTGCCATCCTGTACATACATCAGCCACCCAGGTTCGATTTCCTGGCCCAAATTCCTGATATTAATACATTGCTATTGCTGGGTAATCACTTTTCCCTGACCTTAGCCAGACCCTAGCCAGATTACATGCTGTACACCCTACTGATTTATTATTTTTAATAGTCTAAACACTCTCTTCACTCTCCACTGTATTACCTCCCGCTATAATAGCGCTGAAGGCAGTGGTTAAGGTGCAAGTAAGTTACATCCATGGTATCCCTTTCTGGAAGTACCTATTGAAAGCATTAGAATACCTGTTTATTTTTATGATTGCTCCATTATCCAAAAGAGAATTGATACACTTCACTTACAGCTTCCAATTTATACATTAATATATACAGATTACAAAAACCTTCAAGTTTTACTTGTTGGGCCACATTGATTTTTCAGACTGCCGCGTAAGCTCTGAATCCCAGCTCACAAACCAAGGCTGACCTCAGAACCTAGCTCTGCCAGCTCTCTGACACTCAGCAAAGCGAGTCTCCGTAACGCAAAATTAAAAGCCTAGAAAAAGCATGTTCTTTAGAGAACGTAGAGCTTCTAGCTCTCACACAGTCCAAAATCTCCACAGTGTCCAAGAAGCCGCGAACCATTTGCAACCTGCCAGGACAACCTGTCTGCTCTAGAGCACGGTCTCTTCTGCCCCCACGTAGCTCCCCCCAACCAGGTTACAGCAGCTGCAGCCACCTGGCCCTGGCTCACCAGGGCCCTGGGGGACGGCGGGCATTACCTGTGCAGGTGCGTTCCGTGCTGCACACGCACAACCCTGATAAAGCACTGGGAAACACCATGAGCATGCACAGACCGACTCTGGGATTCTCTTCTGGGTGGACAGTTCTTTTGGTGAATTAATAAAATCCTCCTCCCCTTTTCTAAGTGCTATTGATTTTTTTTTAGTTGTTTGCAATATCAGAGCATACTGTATGTGTCAACAGGGTATAAAAAGAACAATTAGCCCTATTTCTATGTATGAGAAAACACATCTCTAGATCTTTAAGTCAGATTGCATTTGATATCATGTCTCAAGCGATATTTATCTCTCTTATTTACAAGACTCATTTAAAAGCTAGAAATCTTAATTCAATTTTACTAAATGCGTTTTTACTTATCTTTAGAGGGTTACATTATGAAAGCCAGACCTGATTTTATCTATTTTATTCAAAACTTGGAGGCTGGTGTGAAGGTTTTCAGTGGGAGTTTCACTTCAGTAAAAACTGGAAGAACCAACCACAAACAGCTTCTACTAGTGAAAGCTGCTGGTATTTCAAAACAGAAGCCTCATGGAAGAAAAAACAAACCGAAGACATAGCAGCACTCTGCCCAGTGAAGACACTTGTAGTGATAAAGTTACTGACATTATTTAGCTGTTTTACTAACCTGAATTTACACTGGCCCTGAAAATGCCAGTGTTTTCCCAGGTGTGCTGCCCTTTTCAAAAGCTCTATCATTATTACCTTATTACACCCCAGTGATTTCAAAGCCCTAACTTTTTGTTCCTGTCATATTTACTATTTCATAATCTTTAAAAGAAAGAGGAAAGAAAGTCTATAGAAACCTATAAAATATTATTTACTCAAGAGGTGGATGGTTTCTTTCAAGCAGCTACCTATCCTCCATACAAATAGAAATGACAAAGTATAAGAAACCTTCACACAATTCTGGAAAAAGGCAGTGTTTCTGTGAACAATAACTACTTCCAATGTCACTTTTCTTATTCCCGTGAAAACTTTGATTACCTTTTTTCTTTCCCTAAGACGGGAGAGCGCATGTGCCAGTGGCTACACTGTGCATCAGCACAACAATACTAGATAGCACTGAAGTCCGTACACTTAGTTTCAGACTTAATGGACTATGACAAGAAATAACAAATACAACCACCAAGTGACATGGAGGAGAAAGAAAAAAAAAGTTGAAAGATATAGATCCAAATCTTACAGGTAATGTGCTAGCACATAAGAAAGAGAAGAGACCACAGGGAATCTTTTCCCATCCATACAAATATCTACTGAGCACTAACAGCAAAAGAAAAAAGAACAAGATGCTATCTAGACACATTTTCCTGTGAGGTTTAGTCTGGAGCACAGGGGTACAGATAGTATCTGTCGACATACTGCCAATGAAATGCACAGGCAAGTTACTCCTGGGATACTCACCATCCCTGCTGTGAGGTGAGGAGCCCCAGGCACCAACCTGTGGTTACTATTTCCTCTCCTCACACAAGCCTGTGCCACAGGCCAGCCGGGGAGCCGGAAGACTGACAGTATTTCCACGGCCAGATGCCCCATCGCTCTTCTGAGCTCAGTCAGGCCAAGACGACTTTGGATTTATGATGCTGAACCCTGAGTGTACAGATATTCACCCCATTATTCACCAATAATCATCAAATAGTCAGCATATTTACTCATCATAAAACTCTTCACACAGATATGGATACAAACATTTCCTATTTACATTTGGTCCCTATGTCCTGCCCATCACTGTGAAACAAAGTTCAACGCCAAACTCCCTCACAACAGATTTTGGTTTCAATGCAAGTTAATACTATCAAGTTAACTGGGGCAAGGTAAAGCACCCCATTTCTCTCCATCTCAGCTTCATTATGCATGCAAAAGGAGCAACCAGAGATGTCATGAGGTGGAAATACATATGAGGGAGATGGAATGCAATACAATACAAGTGGTTTAAAAAAAAAATCTTATGGTACAGTTATGGGGGTTGCCAAAGCGAGACCACTTTCACATTGCCTTCCTCTGGAGTCCTTTAAGCTCTCCCCCCCCCCCAACAGGTGCCACACTGAGCTGTGCTGAATTTAACCACCACACTCAGGCAGAAGAATTCTCTTTCTAATACACCGATGCGTTACTATTTTTTCCCCCACAGGTGTATCTGACCCACCAAGAATACCAGTCTATCAAAATTCCCAGTTCAACCAGTGGCTTTTCTGTGTTAAGTTTGAGACAGACTTCCTAGAGCTTGTATCTCAACAATAAATATCAATCAAGATACAAACAAGAAACTTGCAGTAATATCTGATAGCCAGATTAAGTGGTGAATCACTTGCCATCCACCAGATAGCACAAGAGTTGATCGCCGAACGCTCAGCCTTGCTTTAATATTACACACTGAGGTACCAGAAAAAACTTTGAAGTTCTGGCCATTCTAAAAAAAAAAAAAAAAAACACACACCACACCAAAAAACCCCCACCCCACAGGCTTAAACAAACAAAGGATTAAGTGAACACCAGAGCAGCCCCACAGCAGGCAGCCCCTTTTTGGCTCCGGTGTAGAAAAGAAAGGAAAGCTGGAGCCCAGGGGCAGGAAGAGATCCTTAGGGAAGGAGGAGGATGCCACGCTGCCACACACCAGCCCTGGGCAAGTCCCTTCAAACAGGAGTTTGATACCTGCGCTTGTAACTGCAAGACACTGATATCCAGACAGATGATCCCGTCAAAGTAGTATCTCTCTATTAGTAATAAATTAGAAAGTTAAACACTTGCCAGGTCTGGGGATTTAGATGATGAACATGAAGTTATTTTATCAAACTAATTTTTTTATTCAGTGAATGAAGATTCGTAAGTTCTGTGCGTTTGGAATCATGCGCTTACAGTTTTATCTTTAAGAAGTAAAAAAAGATGATTGCAATGGGCTAAAGTAGGTTTACTTTCCTGGTGTTCTTGGGAATGGATATCTTGCATGATTGAGCAGAGCTTTGTTCAATTCTCAAAGCAATTTACTAGAATTGAGAACAGAACGTTTGGTAGAGCAAGTTGGTCAGTCCTGGATGATTACTTCTTATTCCAAAACAATTACAATAAAGGGAAAATGGGTTATGTTCCTGTAAAAATATGACGCTTTCCAAACAGCAGCAGAGAAACACGTCGATACGCAACTGCGGCCACAGAACCCAGTACAGAAAGTCCATATTATGCCAAGAAATGCCTAATTAAAACTCATTAAGCAAGTTCTTCATTTTTATTATTTTTTTAAAGAGCTATATAAAGTAGGATATATAGGAAACATGCTTTTCCCATCCTGTATTATTAGCTCCAGCTCCACACAGGTTAGAAGTAGCTGGTGCAATGCTGAACCACGATACAAGGTACTGCTTGGGACTCTACCTCTGGTAGATTATTGGATCAAAGAAGATGAGAAGCCATGGTTTTCCTCTACACTTGTTCCATTGATGGACAAAGGACTCCTTGGCTCTGGAAAGAGGGACTTCTCATTGAAAAGCCCTGGGCTGCGTTCATCATACCACTGTGTACTATTTACTCTCTGGAACTGTAAATGGGGGGAGGAAAGCAGCCTCATTGTTCAGAGGTTTCTGCAACAGTAAATTAAGCCTATCTGGAAAATTGAGACCTCATTAGCTTCTGTCTGAGAAAGGAAAGCGAGGGACAAATTCATTTCAGACTGTGATAAGGTTATCACATAAAATGAAATACAATAAAAATCATTTAGCAGTCAGAAAATGTAAAGAGAGACAGAGAGGTTTGAACTCTTCAGATTTTCATTCAGCCAGTCAAATAGTCAGCAGAGTTTTAATCATTACCAAAATAGCTTGCTTTTGAAAATGTACTAAGCCAACAGAACATCATACACATGCGATGAAGTCACATTACCAACACGCCAACACCTAAATCCTGTTCTGTATCACAGGATAGGTGTGATACACGGCAGCAGGGTTACAAACAGGAGGGGTGCATTGAATTTGCCCCTTTTTGCAAAGTTCTTCAGCATAACAGAGCTTGCAGAAGTCATCCGCACCTGTGACATCACCCCATTGGGAACGCCTCACCTGCAAGCCATGAGCCCAATAGTGTTTTGTCCCACTGGGCACTGGCTGTCCTCAAGGCTGCATAAAAATACATAGTACTGAATGTCTGCAAAAAAAAAATCATTTTACTGAAGGACAATGGGCCACTTTCTTTAACTGTCACAGTGCACAGACGTAAATGACAAAGGACAAGAGAAAAATACAACAAAGTCCAAGGAAGACAGAGAAGGAGCAAACTCTGAGGATAAATGAGTATTTTAACATCTGTGTTCCTCTCACATTTGTGTCTCTCAGCAAAGACTGCCAGCAAGGCAGCTAATTAGTGCTAAATCTGGTGAGCATTTTTTGGATGATGAGTGTACCTGTCTACCAAAGTAGAAAATGAGACCAACAGCTTATTTTGCAGACTGGAATGAGCAGCCATCAGGTGGTGATTATTTTCTGTCTACCAACTAGGAACTGTCTTAGAGAACTAAAGATATTTGCAGTCTAAGCCTTAGCTTACCTCTTGAGCCAATTTTGGACCCCCTGCCCTTCCTTGGCATGTCTAGTCCAGCAATAAACTCACATTTTGCATGTCAGGGAAAGCTGCAGACCAGTCCTTGTAGAAACATTCCAGCTCTACAGTGGTTTTCTCTCTCAAATAGATATAGGTATATATAAAGTAATTAGGTTCCACTGAAGTGCTGCTAGTTGAATATTAAAATAAAACATCTGCTTTCACTGCCCATTTGTACCAAGGAGCACGTTGTAGTGTCAGGTTATCGTAATGTCAGGTTATCGTAGTTTATATGCTAGCCATGTACAAAACCAATTAGTTTCAAATGAAGCTGACATCATTTGCCCTCCTGTACTGGAGCTGTTCATCAGATGTCTTACCTCTGCCATGTATCACTTTATTCTCTCTGAATTAATCTGCTGGGTCATGAAACCTGCTCATTTTAAATTTTTAGAAGATTGTTACATTTTTTTTTAACCCTCTTCTATACTCTTCAAATGACTTTAGAGTCTTACTTCCAGCTAAACAGCAGAATAGATTAATTTACCACCTCAGAATGAAAAACAAAGGTGGAGAAACTGGATTTACTTTTGCAAAAACATAACCTTGCAAACTTTTTTCAGGCAGACGTTGTTTGCTTTGTGCTTGCCTACAGCAAAGGGACTCTGGTCTGTGGCTCCACACACAGCTGCCATCTTAATACACAGTAAAAATATAAAGGGAAATTAATTCGGGAAAAGCTGAAAATGGGTTTATGTATATGCACAAACAAACAAGATAAGCCCCAGGTAGAACAGAAGACAGAAGAAAAGAGAAGAGGCAGAAGCCCAGCCGTGCAGCCAGTCCCTTCCCCAGCGGGCACGCCGAGCCCTCCCACCCGGTCCTCAAAGGGCACGGCACTCCTGCTCTGCCCCACCTGCGTCATCGTTACAAAACTAAATTTTGCCTGGACACCAGAACAATCCAAGACAGCCCTAGTACGTATATGCACACCTGGGACTACTTTTAGGATTTTAAAAAAACTCCAAGTTTTGTGCCATCACTAAAACTGCTGCAAAGAGACATTTCAGCAGTATGTTTAGAGGAAGAGACTGTTCAGTCTTTTTTTTCACCCCTTTCCAGCAGCAGCGCACGAGATTATTGAAGATTTATTTCTCCAAGCAACAGTCCCAGGTTACAATTAACATCCTGAGCCACAGGAGCTTTTCAAAAGCTATAAATTTTACCTAAGGTGCAGCAACTTACTCTTTGCCTTTATCCCACTTGGGCTAGTAATATTAAAAAGAAAGAAGTAAGGTTGGAAAGCAAAGATATGGGGGAGGGGGGGGGAGAAGAGAAAAAAAAATAATTTCTCACAATGAAAAGGATTTAGCCCTGCAAATGAGTTTTCTCCAGCATTTGTCAGAAGTGGGAATAGCAGAGCCAGTGCCCCTTGGTAGAGCCGCTAGCCCAGGGAAGCCCGACAGCCTCACAGGGAGCCGTAGACCAGAACGGCACGTACAATCGTAACCAAACGTGCCGGCGGGGATGATATTTCAAAGGAGAGCCCCATACAGCTGTTTCACTCCTGCACGATCAGTGTGAGATCAAAAAAGCTGCATCATGGCAGAGATCAGGCCACGTGGCAGGATAACTACTTCCTCCCCCACACTCCTTTTTTAATCCACATTTTCATTTTCATTGAGTTGGAGAAAGATTTATCAGAACAAGAATCCTTCCGCCTGAGCAGAGAAATGGAGAGGAAAATAAAAAAATAAATACCCCATATCAGAACTGTGTGTTTTTCCATACTATTAGACAAGGAGAACATATGAAAGATTTAAATTTTGATTTTAACTTTAAAGAACATCCTGTTCCCTTGGGTAGCAGGGTTCAGCTGAGAGAGAACGCTTATCCACGCTGACTACTCTGCATATGGTTCTTCTGAGTAAGAACACCAGAAGGCTGTTTATAAAAGCTTGATTTTTTTTTCCCCTGAAATTTTCCAAGACATTTACACATAAAAGCCATGCAGCTTCTTTGCAGAGTTAGTACAAAATTTTTTCCAACAAAATAAGAGGCCTTTTCTCATGCTTATAAATCATCCATTGCTCCTTTAGCTTTAAAGGGACCATACCAGCAAAACCACTGCCAAACAGGTTACTTAGAAGCGCACCCAGGTACTAACGGCAAATCTGTCGCCTTTGAGGGACACACCCCCCCAACAGCCCGCTCCACCCCTCAACTGGCAAGGGGAGGTGGAGAGCAACATTCGGCAACCTCGTCAGCACAATTCATGGAGAAGCAGCTAACACAGTTAAGAATTACTACACAGCAAGACCTGGCGGTAATTTTACACCCACCGAGAGCAATTGGATGGCTCTATACACAGAGAGGAAAACACGATAACCCACGGGAAGGGAGCGCGAGGGATGCGCCTCCGCTCCGAGCTCCTGCAGCACTGCTGCCTCCCTCCTCATCCTTACTGGTTTTAAAAGTCACGTTGCAGACACGACAGGGCTAAAACCAGGCTGCAGGTCCTTCAGGATAACTGGCTGCATGCGGAGTCACTGGGTTTAACACGATAAAAATCCCTGGCACATATAAGCTTAAAGCAGGACTAATTAGGACACTCTTTTCAGGGGCTCTCAACATTAAGTGTTGAAGGCTCATGAATTTCCTAGTCACAGCAACACATTAACATCCTTTTGTCTGTTTTTTACTTTTGTGAGGGCAGATTAGTGATGAACAAACAGACATTTCATCAGATGATACTATGGAAAACTAATCCGAGCAGAGGGGAGGTGATAAAGGAGCACGGCAGCTGCTCCCTCCTCTGTAAACTCGCAGTTCTTAGTCCCCTGGCAAACAAAAACCACCACCGAGGAGCTGGGAATTAGGGAAAAGACCAAGAAACAGATAAGCAGTCTCCTGTCCTAGCAGTAATTCCTTTTGGCCTGCATCCCTACAGCTTTCCTGTTCTAAATCTGTGAATGCAAACAGAGCTCTCAGGAAAGGGATCCTGCTTCAATCCATCCCTGCATACAGCTTCTGCAACACAACCAATAATTATACTGCACCCCCAATAGCTCACCATGCTCACTGATCCATCCCCAGTGCTTTCAAGAAAGCCCTTTCAATTCCCTTGGGAACGCCCTTCTCCAGAACTCAGTTATTAGCAAAATAATAAAACTAATAATAAGTAAAAAATAATAAATTTGTAGAGGAACAACTAGTCAGAGCTGGAACTGCAGCTCTAAGCTGCGCCAAAGCAACTTGTCCACATTACGTTAAGTGGACCAACAGGCAAAACTTTGCCCTCTAGGACAAGGATTCAGAAAAGCATTAGATTGTAGGGAAACACTTACCTGCCTTCCCAAAACCAGCCACACCTTGACCCGAGGGTGAATTTGTCCCTGCAGGAACCCCTTGCTCCGGTCTGAGCCTGCTCCAGGGGAGGTTCCTCCTGCCCCATCACACATCACCTGCCCCAGGCTGGTCCATTTAACCTCGTAACTGCCAGTGGTAATGCGTTCCACCTGTCCTTGCTCTGGGCACAAACCCATTTGTGCAGCCATTTCTGAAATACCTTGGATGGTCACAGTTTTTAGTACAAGAGGTAATTTTTGCCCAGTATGGTGAAAAAATCTGGTGCTGGCATTAAAAAATAGTCTAAAATGGAGAAATATGTACCTGCTCCTTCTGAATTCTGTGGGAACAAGACCCAGCCTTGTGATTTTGAAGGGTTTTTTTCCCTCTTTTTGAAAGGGCTTGCTGAATATATGCTTCATTTTCAAAGCTGGGAGGTGAATAATTGATATTAAGTAGGTCTGAAGTGGTTTACCCCACGACCACTCCAGTCAGTGAGTGCAGGAAGAGAAGGAACGAACCCTGGGCCCTCGGTAACGAGTTTCTCCTACTGACCCCAGCCAGAGCACAGCTGTTCAGCATCTCAAAAATCAAGAGTTTCTGCAATCTAAGACCATGACCCCATAAACCTTCATCCATCCAGGAACACCTGACATACCCAGCTGGGAAAAAACTTCAGAATAAGGCAGAAGTACAAATGATTAATGAAATGCAGAACTCCTTGAAATCCTTTTAAAACTCCCATGTGTTCGTGAAGTTTTTTGACAGAAAATAAATATATACATCTGTGTTCTTTAGAGTGATCTCGTTTCTGCTACAACACACATGTGCAAGCACATACTCTGGCAATTAATGACGCTTATAAATGCTATGATACCACTCTGTGCAGGGAGTAGCATTTGATGTTTATGAAGTCTTAAGTAATTTTGCCTAATAAAGTTAATGAAGTATATGTTAGTAGCTGGAGTATATCAATCTCTTCACTTTTATCACCATGATATATATATGTATGTATATAAAATCATTACCATAAAAATTTACTAAAGACACTTAATTTTTGCAAGTTTTCTTCCCTAACCCTTCTCCCTACGCTGATCTCTGGAAGTGGCACGGCCACTGACATAGTAAAACGTATCTGTAAATGAGATCGCCATGTGCTTCACAGAAATGTGTGCTCTGGCTACGTCCTTGAGAGCAAAGGATCATTTGCTGTCAAAATGCAGGAAAACTATGAGGCGAGAAAACTAATGAAGCAATGACATACTCATCAGGAACATAATCTAACTGTGAAGTAGCCCCATTAAAAATACTGGCTAACTTTGCACAGACTTAAAACTGTTATGAGTGTTAACAGCAATTATGTGCCTCATATTTTTAGATTAAGAGTGCTGGCTGAGCTAGAGACTTGCTGTAATCTTTTTTCTAGGGTCTTTCTGAGTCTGCCTGAAAGCAAGGAAGAGGTTCCCGGATAGATTGGGGGAAAGGCAGGAAAGCTCAGAAGAAAAAGAGCAACTTTTTGGGGACTCCCTCAAGCATCAGACGAGAGCAGCCATAGGCCTCGCTGCTTTAACCGAAGTAGTAAGCTGGACCTATACACCCAGAACCACACCAGACCTGTAATACCAGCTTTCTATCACTCGTTAGCCACTGCTAAAATACTGAGTACCAGAGACACCTCGTGCCTGGAAATCTTGCGACCTATAAGCAGTAGAAGAAAAAATGAGGTTTCCCCTCCCCTTGAGCGTCTTCCCCACATTGAACTTCTGCCTTGAGGTGCAACACATCAGTGGCCAAGCATGAACCTTCCCCTTGTCTCAACAGTGCTTTACCAGCCCTTCTGGAGCCTCCTTGCCCAGAAAAGCATCCAAATAACATCCCCTCGCACCCGACCAGGATAACAGAAGCTCTTTCATGGAAGAGCAAAGGCTGCTTGTCCTTGCTGAGCCGTGCGAGGAGCGTTGGCCAGGCAGTCGTGCTCCACGTCGGGCACAGAGGGGCTGGGGTTCCCCTTCTCACAGAGCCCTTCAGCAGAAACATGTTAATTACTGTAGTTAAAAGTTAGTAAAATCTTCCAGAGCTGGGAAAGGGGATACCCAACGCCTGACCTGTTCATTAATTTATCGTCTGTGCTTCACCTTCCTTTGTTCTTGGCCATGTTTTGCATAAGCACACACAGGTTTCTGAGCTGAAAACACGCCTGAAATGTTGGATTTACTCTATGTAACTAAAATACCAAATCAGCTAAGCCGGCTTCAGAGATTTGTATCCTTTCAGAGCTCAAACACCCACTCGTTTATTATTCTATTCGGAAAATCTTACATGGTACTCAGATTTTCTCCCTCTGGGGGAAATCAGCATATGGGAAAGGCAGGAGTAAAGCATTAAACGCATTCAAGTGAAGTTCTGTTCCACTGTTTTAATTGCTCTGAGGTGAAGACGTGAGTCGCTGGAGGATACATTCAAACAAATCAGTGAGTTACTATGGCTGGATTAATTTTAAAGGTATGGCCCAAAAATGCGGTTTCCAGAGGCGCATCTCAGCTTCTTTCTGGATAGAGGTAGGAGTATACTGAACATCCTGCATGCTTCTCCGTGGATTGTAGTGAGATGTTTGTTTACTGAGACGCCTTGAGTTCAGATAAGCAAAAGAGCATTAAGTAATTATTTTAGATAGATACAATGCTGACTGCATGTTACTGAACACTTTTTTTCAATTTGTCAGTTGAGTCTTGTGCAGCGCACCAATGGAGCCTGCAGAAATCATTGCAGATTAGAACTCCCATGGATGGTTTCTTTGAGACTTTTTGCTAACTGCTGGGTAATCTTTCTACTGTTAAGTATGTCACAGCCCCCAATTATCAGACCTACTCCTCACATCGCTGGAATTCACTTTATTGACAAGAAACCAGACAGCTAATATAAAAGATAGTCTCCTCCAGGCTTTGTGTAAAAATTTACTTCTCAGAGATTTGGGAAGAAGTTTATTCCATCTCTCTTAAAGGCTTTATTTAATGTCTCTCATACAGAATGAAGACAGATGGTTAGAAAGCATTTAGGACCTTAGACAAAATTCACAGTGGAAAAGCAGCTCTAGCATTATTAGACATGCAGACAGCAGGATATTTATGTAAGTTTAAAATAAAGGTAGTTATTTTTACATGGCCTTGACCATAGCCAATTTTATTGCATCTGTTTTTCCCACCGGACCCCCCTCCGTGTTCCTGGATTGCATCTACATCTGTATCCAGAAGAGCCAGAGGAACCTACAGATTTTTGTGCAAGACTGAATTTTCTGCAACAATCTGAACTTTTGCAAGACGAGTATCTTTGCAGAAACCTGCCAAAGCTGACAGATTAGTTAGAAATATTGATACGAATGTCAGATCCCACAGAACCAGTGTTCTTCACACATAGCTAAATACCATGTTCATCAGCAGAGTCACTTTTAAGTATTTGGGGAAGGAGAACAGATTGCAGAATGAATGAAACACCTTAAGTATCATTCAAGAACTACAAGCCAGTAAAAAAGGAAATAGCAGGTGTGCATGCAAGACCAGAACAAGGCATAGTCCTCAATGAGATGAGCTCGGCTGGCGTTTAAAATAAAAAGTGACAGGAAATCAAGACTCTAAACTGAAATTCCCAGTTCTGACTCAGCATGTAATTCAGGTCACCTCTGTACCTCTTTCCCCTCGCCATGACAGGAGCCTAATATTACTTTCTATGCACAATTCTTTGCCTTAACAAAGCCCTTCCGGGTCTTCCAACGGACGGGGCTGCATGCACGGATGACTACCATCAGAGAACGCATCAACGCTTTTCCACAACTTTGCCCTGCTGGGCTCCAGGACCCTGATGTGAGGTACCGAGTGCTTTCACTTTAAATCTAGTGGACATTGTACCTGCAGTAAGTACAAAATGCTGTTACATTAAGCACAGTAGGATGAGTTTTAAGCAGAATACTGGTTTCTTTCAGACCATAACAACGTGCACCTTTCCTGGTCCGTGCCTATCATGCCTTTATGCAAACACCATGTTAGAAATGCGGATTCAGCTTCGCAACACTCCTCAGGGGTAAGTGTGAAGCTGCAGCATTTCTTCAAAAGCTAGAGGAAAATAAAACACAGAATCCCCCATCCTACAATGGGGAAGGATATAATTTACAGTCTGGAATTTCAAAAAGGCTTTCAAATCTCCAACAGCTTAGACTTACCCTAAAGTTACACAGGTCTGTTTGGGAAGTTTACTTAAAATTTAAAACACTTGATTGACCCCATTATAATCTGTGTATTACTGAATTCCTCAGTATCTTTAGAGTAAGCCATTTGCTATCAGGGCTGATGTTACATATCACTTAAACTGGGAATGAGAGTCACAAAAAAATGGTTTTCCACACAACTGGAAACAGCAGTCTTAGCTTTTCCTGTAACTGAAACCTGCACACTCAAGGGGTCCCCAGTACAGCCTCCATTCTTTTCCACAATTATGCTAGAGTAAGTCATTACATCCAGTTATAATAGGTCAAGACAAATTTAGGGATAGAACATCAGCATTGTTCAGTCCAACAGTGTTCTTTTTGCAAGGAAAAAAACTTTAATTGGAGATTTGCTCAATTTTGGCCAAGTTATCTGTCCATAACACTCAACCTTTTACAGTAATTAATCTTCATTGGTACACATCAGTTTATTCTATAGCTTCATCTCAGTACACGGTATAATGCATAGCTGAAATACTCCAGCACAAAGTGGTTTGAGGAACTGACAGCCCATGAATTCCTCTCTAGTTATTACAAGCAGCTTGGGGGCCTGGCTCTGCTAGATAAATTTATGCAGATGAATGACTAGTTTGTGTTAATATAGACACAAATATTTTTACAAGCAATAATGGCCTTGTTACGTACAAAATTAACTTACACAAATTTCTCTTATTCATGAATCCCATGTCATTTTCGTATTACATTTACCCAACCACTTCTTGGGTGTCCTCAATTAAATGTAACCTTGAATTTCCTATTATCAAAGACCTTTCCATTCATTTCCAAACTACGATCACTTCATCTAACAGTATAGTGATCCTCCCTCTAACTCACCCTTATTGAACTGAAGCATACTGCAGCTAGGACAGCCTGGTAACAATTGTCCCACAGCGTAAGAGACCTGTCTTTTATTAAGAATGACTTAGCAGTACCAATTCAACACCCTGCAGCATTCACCCAAGGAATCAGTGCAGTGTTAGAGATCAACGGGACACAGTTTTTTCTTCTGTAATCTAGTTCGTACCTCCCAACCTCTGAAGAAACTTCAGCAAGCTGAGCTGTTATCTCCAGAATCTAATCCCTGTGTGCAGCAAAAGGTAGTTTGCATGGTCTCCCAGATGCACTGAGGTCTGTTGGAGCACACATAAGCATGGCTGTGACTGCAGTTGTGTAACACATTTGTACAAATGAAGGGTAACATTCTCCAAGGACGGACAATGCAGCTATGGAGTGCAGTGAGGCTGAGAACAAGCTGTTGCTGCTGCAATGCATTTGTTAGAGAAGCTACAGAAAAAAACCCATGGCTTAATTATTTCATTCTTAATGCAATTCCTCCCAGTATCAGGGCTAATAGTTTTTCACCAAGTAACTGAAACAATCTCATGAACAGCAGAATGCTGAGGGTGAGTGACTACACAAGTTTTTGAACAATTATCTTTGAATTGTAAGTACACAAAACACCTTTTCTCTTCCAGGAACTTAGAAATCTGCATCGAAAGCTTGAAACAAAGATTAAAGAACCCTTATGTTTAAGCATGTGATACGGATCCTTAGCTAAACACTACACTGCATCAAGATTTGCAGACAGAAGTTACTCAGTCTTCATAAAATGGATGCATCTTCAAAGATCCTAAATTGAAGTTCAACTCCCCCCAGTTCTTAGCCATGTAAATCTGTTAACAACATTGTGCTAGGCTTAATTTCTTAAGTCACTCTCTATTCAGTAGAAACTGACTGAAAATACATGCTAAACCCACAATAAATACAGATCCCTGATCTTCTGACAAGGCAGAATAGCAATGGGTAGTGATGATGAGTAAGGGCTCCCGCATCACATTTCCAAACTCCCCTCTGCTTCAAACTCTTCCTCCCATCTGTTTAAACATAATAAAACATTCAATATTGCACACACAAAATGGAAGTCTCAGATGGCAGGCAATCTTACGTGCAAAATATAACACTATGAAGACTGAGATCTCAGGCATATTTTGCAGTATCTATTAGGAATACCAAATCATATTGCAGCCATTTCAAAGTGTCTGATCAGCTTACAAGGTTTCGTTCAGGTTAAGGGGGTTCAAAATAATTTAATAAGACTTATAACTTGCATAGTTTTAATCACTGGAAGAAAATACACAGGTGCAGACTGCCTCAATGGAAGTGTCCCAAACTGGGTTAGGCTGTACTGCCATCTCCCTGTGACACAAACATGGGACAAAAACGTCTGAGTACCCAAAAAATGTTTTGTTCCAGAAAAAAACCCAATCTTTGTTCCACAGTTTCATCAGAAGAAATCCAACCAGTGACAGTAATGTGTCATTAACTGCCCAGCACATTGCTGCTGCTAGTGATCCAAAAGGAAATGCAGCATAAATGCAGCAGGATTCGCGGCAAGAGTAAGTGGCGGTGCATCGTATGGATACCAGCTAGGCGCCTGGAGGTACTGGACAGCAGTAACTGAGGACTATGTCCTCTACAGACTTGTTTCAGACACACTCCAGAAGAGCTCTGTATCCTCCCCCTAGATCTTACAAATCACAGCAAAAAAGGGATTTAAAGGATGACCAGAGGCATTCAAATGTTTCAAGAAACATCCTTAGGCGAGAAAGCAGCTTCATTTCAAGGTGTGCTATGACTGCCACATCCACTAGATGGGTTCAGCACTAGATCCAAAGCGGAGAATCTAATTTGCTGTCTGATCAGCAAGTGTTTGGGAAAAAAAAAAATCACGTAGTAGTTGAAACAGTTCCACATGGAAGAGATTTACAGAACCGCAACTTTCCAAATAATTTTGAGAGCAGCAATCCCAGATATTGAATGAGACACAGGAGAAAAAAAAAACCATCATTCAGTCCTTTAATTTGCTAAACCACCTGCACCACAAACACAGCTCTCAAACAGGAGGGTCAAGCAGATTCAAGAGACTTAGTAGCAAACTCGACCTTCGAAATAACCAGTGTTCCTCTAACATCTAGTCAGTTTGTTTTTTTCTTGGAGGTTTCCTTTCTAAGCACTAACCAGACGCGTTCTCTTTAGCTTGCAAAATCGGACGAGAGCACAGCCTGAAGGGGAAAGGCTGCGGTGATAAATATTTAATGGGCTACATCAATAAAATTTATTTTGCCAAGGAGAGTGGAAGAAGAGGAAAAGCAGAGAAATAATTCATTAAAAGAACTTCAGCTTAGAAATGCCAGGAAAAAAAAGCCCTGCTAGGAAAAAAGGAATTAAACACAAAGAGATTTTAAATAGGTCAGAACTTTAAGTACTCTTAACACATGGCAAGCTGACAAGGAGCTGTTTTTCATAATGAGAGTATGGTGATAGGTATACTTCATGGTAATTCATCCCATTGCAAATAAAGATCCCTGGACACACACATGTAAGTTTCAACTTCTTGCAATACTTCATATCATCCAACCTTTAAAGGCCTGTTTAGTACATGAAAGCATCATTACTCAAAACCCATGAAGAAATGCAACAAGCACCTTGAGGTTTCCTTTATTTCTCAAGGCAAAAGCTTTCCCTTTTTCACATTGGATGAGGCAGTAACTTACATTTTCCAGGAGGCAAAAAAATGCAACAGCAAGAATTAAGGTATTTAGTACAAAGCTGAAACATTCTTGTACTGCTGTGCACCCCGTAACTCAGTATAGAGCATTTGCAACTTACATTATAGAATTTGCAAAACTAAATGCTTAATCTCTCCTTCCTGACACTATCTGAAATCACTTGCAGTGATACAAGAGTACACAGCACCTCAGTACATCTTAAAACACATTTGCTCTCCTGCTCCATCCAATCTGGACCTCTCACAACCAGAATTCAGCAGGATGGGCAAGGAAGAACATCAGGAACTGTTGTGTTTATGCTAACTAAACAAGTCCAGGAACCCATTAATTCTCAAGTTCTAAGTCTAGATGTGCTAATGACTTGCTATATGGCTTTGAATCACTGGATTTGGAATTTTTTTTTTTTTTTTTAATGAGTAAAGTGGAGAAGCACATACTGTGCAAAGAAGGGCACAGTCTCAGGACAAGCAGATTAAATGGTATTAAAATACTTCACAGCTACTTCAGAGAGATTTGGTAAAAGACTTAGTATATTTTAAAATCTACCTTTTTAGAAGTATTTCATTTAAAATTATTTAATAGTTTTGTGCATAAAATCACACTACTTAAACCTCCCTAATGGTGAAATACAGAAATGTTTAAAAAAAGGCGAATTGTGTCGATAACCACGACCAAAACCTCACTTATCAGCAGTGCTGCCACAGGACAGGCTGCTCAGTAACATGAAGCGGTCAAGTCTCCAAATCAGTGATTAGGTGCTGCCCTCTAGTGAAGTCATAAACCTGTTTCAGCATCTACATTTCTGAAATTCATCAAAATCTCAGTCCCAGCCAGATTTTATGCAATTTGTTTGTAACAGAAGAGCAAGCAAGCATCTTAAAGTGAGCTTATGATTTAATTTTACTCTTCCATTACTAGGGTCTTTACTTTAGGTTCAGCACTGCACTAAGGTTAAACACTGTAGTCAATTTAACACCTCCAGAGCATATTCTGCTTTTCCTCCAAATTGTGAAATCAAGTCCTCATCTTACAATGAATCACTGTCAAAGCCATTTTAAAAACCCATTACTTCAGAAAACACATATTCAGTATAACAAGAATTTAACAATAGGCTCGTGTATTTAGAATTTTTTACAGTGTTCTAGAATTAGCTTTTACTGTGCTCAGAGTACCTTTTTGTAATGCCGCTTTCACTGAAGGCTTAATGATGTCACTACTGGCTACTGGAGCACCATGGTCCTTGATGTTACTGCCCAAAAAGCTCCTTCGTGGACAGATGTATTGGTCACAATTTATTCCCAAAGCAGTGTTTTTTATTGTAGCAGATTCCTAGTCACCTTTTTGTTCATGTATTTAAAAAGAAAGAGGTGGACACTTCAGGAACAAAGCGATCAGAGGTGCGGTATTTGGAATCAGATGAAAAACCAGCAACAACAACTGTAAAGCCGTCCGTGCTCAGTGACCCTAATGGTATGAGAATTTCACAATTGATTTAAAAACCAGCAGAAAGACTCTTTCTTAAGAATTGAACCCACATTACATACAGTTGTTTTTGTGACACATAGGAGGCAGTAAGCACAACTGAGGGTGGTGGTTCTCACTTTTTGGTTTAGGCTATCCCTAAGCTGGCCTATTAAGTGGGGCTGAACTACCACACCTCTATCAGCAGGGTTTCAGGTTACTTTGCTCCTCCAGCCAGCAAAATGCTGTTTCCAATGCAGCCTCAAATGAACCTGGCTGATGGAAAAGCTCAACCTAAACACATGGAGCAGAGCTTACAGTTTACACAAAACTAGTATTTTCTGTTTCAGCATTGGAACACTTCATATGCTCATAATAACTAAAGACATTTAAGCATTTCTTGAAGACATTATCTTGAATGCTAATGCTTAAAATCTACTTAGTCATTTGCTTACACAAAACATTGGAAAAAGTTGAAACAACTTGCCTGGAAACTTTTTATTAAGAAACAACATTCAAAACCACAGATGTTATATTAGTATTTTTGAATTTCCATACCAAATAAAAAACTTGTTTGATTTTGTCAGTGTACTTGTATCTGCAGGTTACAACACCTGGGGAAAGATCAGTAGAGAGAATTTTGTTAGTATCTTCCAAACATTTAGCCATCACAAACTTTTATTCAAGCTTCACATGCAGAAGACATACCTGCTTCCAGTCTGAATGAGTTGACCTTCCAATCATTAACACATTTTGGGTCAAACAGAACTACTGTATTACTGTCAAGGCTACAGGCCTTCCCAGTTTCCCAAGAAGAGGTTAAAGTGTACAATAAAATTGTATCTGCACACAAGCTACCCTTCAAATTTCAGTAACTTATGTAATCTGAATTTGCAATTACGCAGACTTGTGTGGGCACACTTGCATGACTTCATAACAGGATCAAGCCAAGTATCTGCCAGCCTACAGCTGTTTTTAACCACACTGCCTAGGAGTTTGATTTAAATATATTCAGATTTTTAAAACTGTTGTCAACAGCACTGAGCAGAAGTTTAGTTGAACTACCAGCTCCCTGCAAAAGTATTATTAGAAAAGCTAAGACTGATAAGACAAGCCTGACTCTTGCCCATCACATGGAACCTACTACATGAGTGATCCAGACAGAACAGTTTCCTATTACACAGTACGAAGAACTTGTTGCCATCTATAAAGAGGTGGAGGTAGCAAAATGAAAATAAGGTTCCTCAAGACAATGTTGTCAACAGTTCTAGTGCTACTTTTACCTTGATTACTGGTCCATTTTCTCCTGTATCTTCTTTTAAAAATCTGAATAATGTTTCAGCCTGAAGAAAAAAAGTTGACACAGATTTAAAACTTTTCAGTAACTTGTTGAGTGAACAACACAAAAAAGCAACAACTATTCAGTAGTGCCACTATGAGTACTCTTAGCTAATCTGAAACATAGGTGCAGCAAAAAATAGCAAATCATCCGCATGCTAGATTTACTTGAAGTGTCATTATAATATGCAGTTCACATTCAAATAAAGGACAAATCACAAGACTTATTCACGTTTTCAGACTTGTCTGGGAGTCTTTTTGTAAATGCTCTCTATCAGACTTTGTAAATCATTAAAATCTCACATTGAAAATACAAATTTTTTTCAAGTATCACATAAAGTTACTTTGTCTAAAGAAATATTCCTGCTCTGAGTTATTATCGCTCCTTACCCCTGACCACACCAGCAGAAAAAACTACTTCTCCCACTACTTCTCCATTCTCAGAAAAAGGCTAAAGTTAAGCTTATGCTGTCAGACATCAATCACTGAGTTCGACTTCCACATTAAAACTAGGATTTTAGAATGTAACAGTAAGCTGCCAAGAGAATACATCTATTCCTATGCCCTCACAACAAACCATGACATCTTGCACCACGCACTAGCCAGCATGTGCGCCAAGCCTTGAAACCTCACCGAGCTGGAGCACTGATCACAGAAGAGTTGGGGCTGGTAGGGACCTCTGGGGTCACCTGGTCCAACCCCCTACCCAGAGCAGGGCCACCCAGAGACAGCTGCCCTGGACCACGTCCAGACGGCTTTTGGGTGTCTCCAAGGACAGAGTCACCACAACCTCATTGAGCAACCTGTGCCAGTATTTAGTCACCCTCCCTCCAATGATGCTACTCGCCCTGCCTTTACAACTAGAGCAAACCCACACCAGATACAGATGTTAACACAGATCTTCTCTTAATCCTCTGAACTACTTTTTTTTTTAATGGGGAGAGCATCCAGCATCTGGCTTTTTACATCCTACTTATTTCAGAAAAGGACAATGACAGTTTTGACAGGGATGCCTGCAGCAATGCCTATTTTATAATGAGACAACAAACAACGCTCATTCTCCAGAAGGGAAAGCCAGCTCCGCACTCAGTTAAGTCATCAGGTGAAATTCAGATCACAAAGTCAAACCTTGTAATTTACCAGTCATCTGTCCCATCTTACAGAATATAAACATATTATCTAGGATTAATAAACCTAACTTAATACGTACCTAAATAATAAAGCTTTGCCTTTATTATTTGCTACAGAGAAAAAACCACTTCTGGGAGAAAAGTCCATAGATTGAGCAAGATAAATCTGTTTTCTTCTGAACACTGGGAAGTTTGAGAACACAGTATATGAAGGAATGTGTACCTGTTGAGAAATAGGCCATTAGTTATAATCATTAGGAAAAAGCCACTAGAACTCAAATTAAAATAAAAATTTAAAATTGAAGGTCAACGTTAAGTTCAAATGTTCAGTTCTATTCCGATCCTACACCACTCGTATATAGGGCTTCTACTGGAGAAACGAGGTGCAGGGAACACACTATGAAACCAGTTATTGGAATTCATTTATTTTTAAGTAATTACATCTAAGCAAGAAAAATAGGCTTCCAAGCCCTCAGATTAATTCAATAGTTCTGCTGTTGGCCAGAATTCTGACAAGGCTGGCAAGATTTTGAATGAACTAGGAAAAACACCACACAGTAAGACCATTACAGTTAACAGCTGCTGAAAAATTCATATTTGTTGCCAAGTTATATTTACAGCACTGAAATAAGGGCATTTTAAAAAGGGAAAACCAAAAGGTAAACTAGACCATAAGATGTTATTTTCAGAACAACTTCCCTGAAGAAAAAAAAACAAAAAACATTTCCTTATAAATGTACGGTATCCTGTACATGTCCTGATCATCTTGGTCTAGCAAATTTTCCAGTATACCTATCTGCTCAATATCAGTTTTATTACGTCACCAGGAACATTTTTGATCAAGATACAAAAAGAGCTTGCAGTAAAGAAGCTGAACATACCAATTTGACAGCCTCATCAGTTTCACGGGAAGCCACTGCCAAAATTTCTGTGGTGGGATTGAAGGTCACACATGTAGCAGATGTAACTAGGTTCATTATGGCTTTAACTGGTTTAGGATGGTTTTCCTTGAGACAGACATCAGTAGTATATAAATTTACGACTCCAGAAGCTGACCTATAAAAAGAAATTAAAGACTGTACCAAGAAGTAGCATTTACAGTACATATTACCTTGTTATCTATAGCCACCACTCAACTAAAAATGAAATTTCCAATTATTTACTGGAGTTTGTAACAATATTTTCTTTGGAGCTTTATTTTGCTTTGGAGTCTGTAACAATATTTAGTAGAGGGGTTTGGTGGGGGTTTTTTTATTTATTTGAAGAGACACACAACTGTGGAGAGCCCTGATAAGCCCATCTCTTTCACAGAATGAATTGAAAGCAATGAGAGCTTGGTATCAAAAGACTCTGAGATAGCTTCAAGGGGGTTTTATTTTTTTTTATACCCTGTAGAGTAAGTCCACTTAAAAATCCTCTTCTACAGTGGGCTAAGAAAACGCACACAAATGTACTTAAGTATTTGCTAGTCTCATTTAAAAGAATTGAATACAGTAGCTGAAGTTGCATCTCAGCAAGTATACTTGGAGAAACACTTTCAAGTTTGTGGCTTTGAGCTGAGGCATCTTTTCAAATGCTAACACATATATCACATGAGCGAAATTAGGAGTATAGGAAAGAGAACTAGAAAAGAGGGAAGGCCCTGAATTGACATTTGTACTATAGAATTTGTGATTTCAGTCAGTATGATCTCAAAATTAACTGCTAAACCCATATATGGCAACAGTAATACACTAGGAGTGATACTGGTATAAAGTGTGTTATGGTATTTTACATAGACATAGGACAAATTAAATGATTATCATAAAACAGGCAACATTCATCTATTCACATCTACTCTAACCTTATTAAAACCAGACTTATTCCATGTTCCTATACTCTCACCAGCCACCAGTAAGTTTACTGAAGAGCTTTCAAAATGAGATAGGATAAAGTTATGAAATCCAAGTCACTTACCCACATGCCACATACTGGTTATTTTTTGAAACAGCAATGCACTTTCCTTCCAAAGAACCTTCATCTTCAAATTTGTGTAGACACTTTCTGCTTCTCACATCCCAAATGAAAACTTCGCCTTCCTCTGGTTGCAGAATAAAGTAGAAGATTATAGAAGCCATATATACAGAACACATTGCTTGTCTATTTTGGTAAAATAAATTTCATTAGATGACAACTATTAGCTCATTTACAACTATCAAATTCAGGGTATTTAAAAAAAAAACCCAACACTAAAGGCATACTAAAATAGTTAACGCCATTCTTTAATGAATGGTCACTTGGTTGTATTTTTAGGCCAGATACTGGCATAAAGTCTTTTAATTATTTTTGTAAAACAATAAATGATTTATAAAAACTTATGCAATTTAAATAGAATTACGATCAGCGCTGTTAGAGAGAATACTTACTTGAATAGCTATATATTTTACTGCTGTCTGGAGTGAAAGCCGATGCAGTACATCTTCCATTTACCTTCATAGTGCTAATCAGTTCCTTTGTCTATAGGATGAAGAACAACAATGGTGACAATGATTCTGCCAAAAATCTGTAGGAAAGTTGTTTCCATACTCCTGTCCCATAAAAATCTTGAGCATCAACATTTTCAGTACCTGCAGACCAGAGCACAAGCTGATGCTCGTGAGTCCACAATCAATTTATTATTGCACAACCACAGTTAGTTCAATAAACATACATTTGCTCCCTCACTGAAGGGTCTTCATTATATAATGGAACTGAACTTTCTTTAAAAAGTATTTTTCCTCATAAAAGTTTAAAACAAATCCAGCTGCCACCATATGACATTTTAAAATTTAACTGAAAAAATTCTATACGCAACATGAATCACCGTAGATGGCATGATTCATGAACACGGTACACCAGCATGCACTAGCGCTATTCCCAAAAAAGCAGTCCTATATTTCTTCCGCCCCCAGATGCCAGTTTCCATGCTGAGGCCATTCCTTTTGCCAGCACAGCATTCATGCAATCAACTGAAATACAACACCGACATAAAACTTTTTCCAGTGACAGCTTAAAGAACCCATGAAACTCTGGCCTTACCTCCACCAGTCCCAAAGAGAACTGCATAGTCAGAAAATAATTCTCAGACACCCCAAAATAATTTTCTAAAGCTACCATTAGTTGATTCAGCAGCTCATTTTTAAAGGCTGTCACTGTATGCGTCATACCTTTGTTTCAATTGAAAGCTAGATTGCTTTTCAGATTAAATATAAGCAAGCAGACTCAAAAGGAAAAAGGTACCAAGAAACTGAAGCTACATGAAGAGAAATTACCTTCATTGACAACAAGTAAAGGTAACCTGAAGTTCCAGTTACAAGCATAAATGATCCATCTGGAGAGATTTCGAAGTCTCTGAGAAATCTTTCCTCCACACCTTTAAAAAGAGATTCAGAAGTTCAAATTGGCATAATTTTTTTCTTTTTCTTCAACAATCAGAGGATGATGAACATGGGTAAGACCTGACTCCCACTTCAGCTTTTCATTTCTGTAATACACTGTCACAGTAAAGCTACAACTCAACCTTGTTTATGTGTGACAATTAACTTTTAACATCCCAAACTAAAGCTAAAGGTACTTGAGTAAAGATCCCTGAAAAGTTAAAAACAGTTCATCCAATAATTCCCTGCATTTCCTTTTAAAGCAAATTCATATGTCATCTCTATTTGGGACAGCTTCAACTATGCCCAGACACTTAAAGTACTGTAAAACATACCTCTTACTTTCTGCATAGGAATAATACTTCCACTCATCATGTCATACACAAAGAACATTTTGTGGTGAGTACCAGTGGCTATAACTTGTTCTCCATCGACACTGAAACAAGCCTTATAGACTGGAAAACTCTCTAAATAGATGCTCTGTATCCTTGGATTCCTTATACCATCAACCTTCAAAAAAGAAACCAGATCATCATATTAAGGAATGTATCAAATACTTTTACATAGAAATTTCACCTCAACTAGCCAGTATGAGAGACCTAAGCAGTAAGAGGTACACCAGTTTGATGCATTAATCTCTTCCCGTCTTCCCAATCTGCAAATAGCCTGGCTTTTGTCTTCTTACCCCATATATCAAGCACTCCCCGCCCTCCGGGATATACTTCACACCTCTCATTCTTCTGCTGTCCTGCCCATGCTTCGTTCAAATAATCACTTCTATTTCGCTTTTCTAAACGGAAAGGTTTGCTTCATATTGTTCTTCCCTGCAGCCCTGTGGGAGTGTCAAATTCATCTTGTGTCTTTGACCACCTCACTGATACTGGGCCATGTTGAAAGTTCCTAAATAGAGTTTTGATCTTTAGTTTTCAGAGGAGCAGGGCAAGGTTGAGTAGCTCCCTGCTGCAGTACAGTCTCCCCACCCCCAAAATGCTTTCTCAGCATTATTACAGTTTTAAATGAAAGTGGACTGCTCCTCACACTATAGACTTTACAAACAACTTAAGAAAAAAATATTTAGTCCTCATCACTGCAAACCTTAAAACCAAACTTTTAAAAAAAATCTTCAACTAAAACCTGATACAACTAAGTTTGCCCATACTCTGCAAGTCATTGGTATGAAGTTACAGATGAAAATTTCTTGCAACAAGATACCTTTAACTAAGCAAGTTCCCTTGTAACCACAAACATTACAACCCCTGTGAGCCCACCATCACAGGAAGAGAGAAAATTCTATCGTTCCAGGCTATCTTAGGTATACTTATTGAAGAAAAAAAAAAAAAAAGACTCTGCATTAGTGGCCATTTACATAGTATATATTGAAATTCTTCACCTGAAAGAGTGACACAGATCGATCACGTCCAGCAGTCATGACTACTTGAGCAGATGGATGAAACTGCACAGTTGCCAGTTTTCCATTAGCAAAACGTTCCTGATTCGCAGGCAAGCAGGTGCTCATCTAGAACACAGAGCAAGCAGTTCAAAAAAAAAGCAACTTCTGTATTATTGCTTATGCTGATGAACAGCCAGTTTAATAGCTCTTTATTCTGCAAGAGCAAGATCTCAAACTCTATGATGAACTTTTAGACAGCATGACGTAAGCAGAACATACGCACAGTAAGTTTGGTAAGTTGCTTCAGTACAGCAGTGTAGATATAAGATAAACTAACTAGCCTTTCTACTGCCTTTGAAATTAATAGTCTACATAAAGCTAGTTGGATTCTGACTTATGTGAATTAGCTGTAGAAGACAGAGTGTAAGAAACACTCATTTAAGGTTGTCACTTTTCAAAGACCATTTCAGTAGCCTCAAAGTTGTGGGAGAATCCCACCCTTCCTATGCAGAAGTGAAAATCCTACTACAAGATGCTACTTTAGAGTACATAAAATAGTTCTTATGTGAAACAATACTTCTCAATTTATTTTTTCATGCTTGCATGATGTGAACTATCCAATTTGTCCAACTGTTTACTCTTTAGAAATTCCAGTTACAGAAATGAAGAAGAAATTCATATGATCACTAATTTTACTGCCCAAATAGAACAAATAAGTCAAAGTGGGCATATGGGTCACACTGAGGTGGAAAGACAACACTTGCTTTTACCTTCAAAATACCTCTTGGCAGGGACTCTGAGTTTGATATGAAATTGCCAGTCCTGCATAGCAGATCATCATCTTCATCACTGTCACCTAATTAAAACAAAGCACATTGAAAGGGTTAACTCCACAAACACTCCCACATGAAAACCTACAAATTCCTGAAACAAATTAAATCAAAGCACACTGAAGGAAGGAATAAAGCTGACTTATCCAGCGTATTATCACACTACTGAAACTGAGAAAACAAAAAATAACTATTTTCTAAGAAGCTGAATAGGGAAACACAGAAACCCTTATTAGAATAGTAATGGATTTATTTACTATCACTTGCAGTCCTTTTGGATTTCTTCCTGTTTCCTAACTCAGCCCAGGCAGGAACTCCTCCCATAGCTCGCTGAAACCTAGCAAGAGAAGAGGGAGAGGGGAGGAGGAAAAACAAACAACCAAACTTTTTTGAGAAAGTAATTTCCTTCTATGCGTTAAGTACTTTAGAAGACATAGTTACAATTTTGCAAGATTACTTGCACTTAGAACACTATGTAATTTTTTTTTTTAAATTTCACTCAGCTTTCTGTGTTTTGCTGACTTCCTGAACGTGAAACTAAAGCAAAATTGGTGCCAAACATTAAAGCACTCTTCTTTGGAGTGATACGTGCTAATACCAAGAAAACCCAAACACATCTAAAGATCTGGTTTGCTATCTGACTATGTTCACATCTCAGCTCATTCTTATATACCACATTAAGTATAGTACGATACTAAGAATCTTCCACCATTACATTTACAAAGCAATGTAGCACTATCAAAAGTTTCTGGTACAACTCTCTAGAAGACAAATTAGTTTGTGCATCTCTACTAAAACAAGCATTAAACAAATTAGTCTAGACAATGCTAATGCACATTTTATTTACTCTTCTTAGTATTATTTTGGATTTTAAAATACTGCAAATACTGTAAGAAGTAATAGTTTTAAACAGGCCACATGAATACCGGGCGGTAAACATCTGAATGTCACAGAAACGCATCTTATCTCATCATAAAGTTAGCCACAACAATAGTAATGAAACTCACTGTTCTTCGAGTCTTCTTTTTAGCTTTTTCTTAGTAAGTGTCTTCTCAGCATCACTTTTCATGAAATCTCTCCTATACCTATGGGTCATATCAACACTAGAGGGAAAAAAACACACAGAACAGGAAGATCAAACTGAAGCCACTTACAGTCACTCTTAAGTGTGACACGTAATTCCTACCTCCAAACTGGAACTTACTTTTCCTCAGCTTCATCATCTTCATCCACCCAGGCTGGCTTTTTTGACAAGAATTTACTTTTTGCTTCGTTTTCTACTTCCGAATCACTGGAGTCTTTCCGCAGACTTTTCCTCTCTGTAGCCTTAAGCTGAAAATAACCAAACAGGCCGTTTTAGCCCAGCCACGGATCGGTGGAGGGAGACGACAGACACGGCGCGGAGGGAACAGGCGGGGGCAAGGAGCCCGAAGCAAGCACCAGCCCCTGCTCGGGGCCGCGGAACCCGCCGCCTCCCCGCGCTCCCCTCCGGCGGGGCTCGGGCCTCAGGAAAGGCCGCGGGGCAGGAGCCGCCCGCCGGGCCCACAGCCCTACCCGCTGGGGGCCGGCCAGGCGCTGCAGCAGCTCGTCCTCCTCCGCATTGAGGCTGTCGCCGAACACCAGCTCCTCCAGCTCCCGCTCGGCGCCCGACGTACGGGAGAGTGCCTTCAAGTGCCGGGCGCGGCGAGCCGCCTCCTCCGCCGCCTGCTGCTCAGCCGCCGCCTGCTCAGTCGTCTCCGCGCACGGCTGGAGCCGCTTCGCTATTTTCTTCGTTTTCCCCAGTTTCTTCACTTTCTTCTTTTTCCTCACCGCCGGCGTACCGGCCACCGCCGGGCCCGGGCGAGGCGCCGGGGGCTGCATCGCTCCTCAAGGGGCCGCCGCGCGCCGGAACCGGAACGCGTGCCACTAGCCACGTGACTCCTAATATCACCTTTCTTGCCCCGCCCCCCGGGATGATAGGCTGGCTCCGCTGCCCCTCCTCGGCCCACGTGACTCGGCCAGCCCCCCAGGCCCAATAAGTTGTCACGTGATCTCCTTTCTTTGCCTTCCTTTCCCCTCCTCCTTCTCCGCGTTCCATGTGATGCGGCGCACGGCTGGGCTGCTCCATTGCGCGCCCAGAGGGGTCCACCGCCCCCTGTGAGAACGAGCGCTCCTCACTGGCGCCCCAGCGGCCTCTCCGCGCGTGCCGCCATCCACCGAAAGACAAAACGAGCCGCGGCGGGGCTGCTTTTCTCTCCCAACCTTTGCCCTGCCGCTGAACCCCCCCGTTTCCGAATGGTTTTTCCCAGAAGGGGTACGGCGAGCGAGGAAGCCCCAAACAGCTGGGAGCCCAATGAGGGCGCGCGGTGGGCCGGGCGCCGCGCATGCGCAGAGGCGTTATGTTAATGTTGTTGATATTCCGGCGCAGGGAGTTGGGTTTCTTTCTCCGGCTGAGTGAGAGGCTGAACTTTCCAGGCCGCCTCCTGCCCCGCCGGGCCCGGCCCCTCGCAGGGGGAGGCGGCAGGCGGAGGGGGCCGACCCGAGGGGAGGGGGCAGAGGCAGCGGGCGTCTCCTGCCCATGAGGGCCTGATGGAAAACACAAAGGACCTGGTGAGTACCACAGCCCTGGGGAGGCGGCAGCCGCGGCGGGGGGCTGCCCCACTGAAGGGGCGAGCGGAGCTCCCGGCGCCTGAGGGGAGCGGTGGGGTGGCCTGCGGTGGGGTGCGGGGGGCAGCCTGGGGTTGGGGGGGCTGGTGGCTGAGCGGCCCCCCTCGGTGCCTGTGCCGGGGGAGGCCGGCCTCCGCCGCACCTGTGTGGGAGGGGAGCGGCCCCAGCGCCCTCCGGCTTTTGGGGGGGGGGCGGCACGGTGCGGCTCTGCGGGGGGGGGGGGGGGGGGGGGGGGGGGCTCCGCCGTGCCGGCCTCCCGCGGGGTGCGGAACGGGGCTGGCTGCGGGCCGGCTTTCTGCGGAGTGCTGTCGCGGAAAGTTTATTGCGGGCAGCCCCGCGGAGCCGAGCCGTCCCGCGGAGTGGGGGCAGCCCGAGGCGGAGGGCCCCCCGCCCCCCCCCGGGGGCCGGTGCAGGCGGGGTGTCGCGGTGGGAGCCGTGGGGAGCCGTGGGTGGGTGCTGGCAGCGCGGCAGAGCCTGTCACCCGCGGAGGAGCCGCGGGCACGTGGAGGCGGAGAGCGGCGGCTCCCCCTTTGTTGTGATCCCGTCTGCGGGGGAGCGCTGCGCTCTGCCCCGGCCTTCCCGGGCTGGGCTTCGGGTCTCTTCCTTCCTCCCCTTCGCTTTCCTGCCCGCACTCGGGGTCGGTAGTGAAGACTTTCAGATTCTCTCGTTCTGAGCGATGCAGGCGTACTCGGATACGCTTCTGTTAGTGGTTCACTGAAGTGCTGGTTTTTCAGCAACTTCCTCTTATAGCTAAAGCCTTTAAGGTTTAGTTTTCCAGTCGTGTTCGTTTTAAGTGCCGTAGAGTGTTCTTTAATGTTAGCACTTCAAAAGTTAAAGATTCTCTGCACCTAGTTCCCCCCCTCCATATAACTTTTGTGACTGTTAATATTGTGACTTTGTTCTTAATGCGAGGAGCAGTAAACCCGTGAAACCAGTTTCACTTTCAGGTTGTTGCTGGAAATGTTTTAAAGTGTAACGATTTCTCTCCAGTGTGGCTTTAAAAAAAAAAAACCAACAACCTACTGCAAAGCATATGCTGATTATGGTAGAAAGTACTGCATGTGAAAAAGTAATTAATTTTATAATAACGATTTAAAACGTGGGTGGCAGCCCTTGTGATTTTCACATCTAAACCCAGTTAAAACTGAAAGCTGCAGGGCAATCTTCTGTATTTTAAATTAAGGTTTTTTTGCAAGTTGGAGAACCTGCATTTACTTATTCGGTTTTTGTATTCATTTGTCACAGTCTGATTTCAACTTGTAAGGACTAGAATAAAAGGTCTATGAGAGAGTCTAACCTGGAACATTAAATGAGAACTAAACCAATATATTCCTTTTAAAAAGCAATCAAACTTGGTAGGTTAGTAGTCCTTACTTGTTGCTTGTGCCTAGGGATCATTTTGAGGAAGTGTGTAATGTAAGTTATAGGGAAAGACAGCAGAGGTATACACTCTCCTCTGTGGAAGTTGTTTACGCCACAAGAATAGTTTAGGTGTTGTTCTGGAGGGTGGCTTGTGCATGTGCAAAAGGCTTGTAGACTGAAAGTGAGAATTCTCTTTATTGTGGTTCCCTAAAGAGCTAGATGAGTGTGGCAGTAATGAAAATATGTACAAAAGTTCCCTCTCATGGGCTTTCGTTTCTCTTACCTTCTAAAATTTGATTTAATTTTGCAAGGCTTTTGATACCTTCTGCAAACTACTACTGCATACCTTCATTTCTCAGGTAAGTTGGTACACTCTGGGCATGTGTGATATTTTGCTGAATCTGGCTCTGAGCACATGGAATGAATTCAGGTGTTGAAGACTTTGGTTTTGGGTTGCTGTTGTTTTTTGGGGTTTTTTTACATTTAAATTGATTTTTTTTTAATGGTAACACAGTGTTTAAAGTGAAATATTTGCCTCTTCCAGACAGTCCTATAAGGGCTTTGTAGAAACATAATGGAGTTTGTAAGAGATTTTCAGTTTTCTCAAAACTCAGATATTTCACATATTAATCATCACACACCCCCTCCAAAATTGCCTGCTAATTTGATATATTTTTTTATGAAAGAGTCTCCCCTCTTGTGTGAAACCCCCTGGGGAAGAGGCTATGGACAAAACCATTGGCAAACAGCAGAAACTGGCTTCAGACAAAATGCTGTCATACATAGCAAATGAAGAGACAGGAAAAAACATTTCTGTAATTTTCCAGCAGAGATTTTACTTATAATAAGAGTGGAAGGCACATTTCCAGATAGAGGTGAGTTGCTTGTAAAAAACCAAAAATGTAAATCTGGTTGGTTCTGATTTCCAGGAATCCCAAGATGTTTAGCTTTGGGGGTTTTTTTGTTTGTTTGTTTTTAATGAAAGCTGAAAGTATGTTTCCTTTAAATTGGTACCATGTTTTAATTCCCCCCCCCCCTTTTTTTTGTTATGCTATGAGGCACAATTAGACTTCAGTTCCACAGGGGGCAAGCTAGTATTACTACGGCAAATTATTTTGGCCAGCTTACATTCAGAAGAGTTGTAATAAATTAGTTCCGTTGTCTTGTTCCCTAATGCTGACATCCAGAGCTAGAACTAAGCTTGTAGCCTAAAACATTAATGAACTTCTGAAAACAAAAGCTGTGCATCGAATTTAATACCAACTTGGAAGTAGACTCTGGGAAATGCACGATCTGTTAAGGATATGTGATTTAAGTAAATGTGTCTTATCATAGACTCTTGGCTTCAAGGTTGTGGTGACCTCATTGTTGACCTTGGCCTCCAATACCATCTGTCCATGCTTCTGTCATGTTTCTGGGGGTTAGATCTGAATATAGAAAGTGATGCCTATCTGTATAGGTGCTGGTAGGCCTTTGTTAAGCTACAGCTCTTGTACTCAAAGCTCTAAATCGCTGCCTTTGTGAATTCAAGCACGGAATTGATTCAATAGTAGCAACAACCATTTTGAGTGGTTTTAAACCTTTCTCTGACTGTTTTGGGATCATCCCCTTTTGTCCAGGATGCACTTACTTGGGGGTAAGGAGTTTGGTTACTTAATAACAGGATATCTTTTGTAGCAAGTTTTCACCTTCAAAACACTTTCTTGTAAATTTTGCCAATACTTGAGCATAGTCTTCACCAAGACACTAAAGCAATCTCCTGAGTAAGTATTTGGTGTCTAATTAAACATTAAATGGTTTTATTTTGTGTTTTGGTCATGCATTGTTCACCCTTTGTGACCAACTTTTTCTGCTGAAAGAGCAGTTATTACACTCAAAGAATGTATGCTATAACGTGCTGACCAAATTCAACTGTATTTATATAGCACTGTATGTTAAGAGAGTGAGAAACTAGTTATTTTTCATATTTGCTTAGAGTTGTCTTCCTGCTTTTGGGGAAACCGGTTTCCTTAGTTGTATTACTTATCTTACTGTTTGCCTTGTGTAATGGTTAATTAAGGGTATTTCTTAAAAATTCACTGTTGCCAAGTATTTACAGGGAGGAGAGGAAGAACAGGAAAATGGGAAGTTGGGCAGAATACGAAAGCAGTTCTTAAGAGTTCCTTTCTCCACCCATCCCTTCAATAAAGAAAAGTATGCAAGAAAACCCCCAAGCAAATAGTCATTCAGGCTTATTTGCCAGTCCTGCTTATCCTAGACTTGGTATTGCTCTGTCTAAAAATCTTCCCTGTTGAGGAACCAGTAATCTCATTTGGAAAATAAGCCTTAGCCAGCATGCCTAAAAGTTTGTCCTGTGCTTTTGTTTGTGTGTTGCTTCTGCTTAATGTACTAGTAGACTTTCTTAGTAGTGGAGCTACTTAAGGCACTGCCTAAGGTTCTACGTTTTATAGTAAGCCAGACTCCTGCTCCAGTCATGTTTTGCACATAGGCAGGATGCTATTCCCTCATTTGTTAGAAGGTGAAGAAGTGATAGGGTTCAGTTTTGAGGAAAAGACAGCCTCCTCTGCATGATTTTTTTAGTGCTGAATCCAGCTTCTAAGAGTAGGAAACCACTTTTTTCCTTTTATGCCTATATTGTGAAACATGGATTGATTTTACTATGGTTGTAATTCTTAAATCAGGTTGCCACTACTGTTAGTTAGTGAAGGACTGCATTCTCATAGAATGTCTCAAAATTCAGCGGGAACACCTTGCAGGATAATAAGCTGTTCTTGGAGGCTTCCGTTCATAGAGGTCCTGTAGGTACCATGGTTAGGTGTGCCTCTGTCAGACAAGATACTGCTAGTCAGCTGATAAGGCGCACTGCTGCTCATCACTTGCAAGAACTCTTGCAGGCTGCTGCCGTTACTGAAGCAGCTGATTTTTTCCCAGTTATGGTTCTGTTTGAGGTATTTTTTTATTGTCCTTTTGTAAGGATGCCTTTGAGTTCAGAGTTGTACCCCAACTTTTTTCTGTTTCACATGATAGATGTAGTTTGTAAAAGAACAAGACCTCTAAGTTCTACAGGAAGGGTTATTGGAGATTCCACATGTTGTTCACTTCTTTCTACAAATGTTGTGCTTCAACATGGATTAAAAAGAACCTTAGTGGTGTTTATTATCAAAATAGAAATGTTTTGATCTCCTCTAGCAAAATTCCAGCATAAGTATTTGCATATCATCCTCCCTAACTTCCACCTACTTCTATGCACAAAGTACTTTGTAATTTTTTTGTTGCATTACTGTATCTTTTTCGAGTCTCAAAAAACATGTTTTGAATAATTTCCCCAGAATTGTGGTCCAGATTATAACATTAAGAATGTTCTACATAAATTATCTGGCAAACACAGTCATCTTCTGGCAAAAGCTTGGATAAAAATGTTTTATAAAAAAGAAAAGCTGCTGTTGTGAATCATTCATAACTTGAACTGGGGCGATTTGGCCGAATATAAAGTAAATGGAAAGGTGACTTGTTTTGACAGTGTAGTTAAACTCGACAAACTTGATGATTGCTACTTAGGAACTCGTATAATGCTGAAGAATGATTCTCTTAATAGAGGGCCCAACTTTCTATACGGGAAGTGAAAATGTTATCTTTCTCATCTGTGGGTATTTTGGCAAAGAGGGCTTGGCAGTAATACTGAGGTTCTAAATATATGTGATGCAAAAGAAGAACAAAAAAAAAAAGACTCAACTGTGCTGTTGTGGTATCTACAATTGTAATTTTGCACCATGCTTCAACTTGCTCAGAGCAGACTGTCTTCCCTTCTGTGCCACTGGTCCTTCATCTTGCCTCTAACCTCCTGTTTCTTCTTTCACCTTCCTTTGCAGTGGGAGCAGTGCTGGCGTGTGGTTTAGCCGCAGCCGGCAGCTAAGCACTGGCAGGGTCAGGGTGGGAGGAGAATCGGAAGAAGGTAAAACTTGTGGGTTGGGATAAGGACAGTTTACTGAGACCGCGAAGGAAGAGGAAAATAATAACAACACTTACAAAAGAATATACAAAGCGGGTGATACACAATGCAACTTGCTCACCCCTGGAGGCTGATGCCCAGCCTGTCCTCAAGCAGTGACCCCTTCTCCTCCTCCCCCCCTTACATCTGGAGCATGATGTCATATGGTATGGAATATCCATTTGGGTCAGCTGTCCTGGCTGTGTCCCCTCCCAGCATCTTGTGAAAATTAAGTCTGTCCCAGCTGAAAACCAGGTCAGCTGGCTATGGAGTTTCTCTACTGTAGCATGGGGAGTCGGAGGGACTGGGAGTGGGCTGTGCTTCTCTTCCGCTGCTGGTACAGCATTTCACATCTCTGCCAGCAAAGTAACTGGGCAAAGCAGAGCTGCCGCGTGGGTCCAGAGTTCTCCAGTCTGGAATGGAAAAGGAATGTCCCAAGACTACCTTGTACTGCAGCCTCCGCTGAAGGGTTGAAGTCCTCCTTTATGTGGGATGAGGCCCTAATCTCTTAGTGAAACCGGATCAGCTGACTTAGGGAGGATGAGTGAATGAGGAAGGAGATCCTGCACGTGGGCTCTGAAACACTGCTAATATCTGTCTGTAATACTAGAAGGCATCATGGTGTTCTGGTGTTACTGTTGTGAATGGTTAATATGGTATTGCGTTTTGTTTCTTAGCGGAGGCTGTGGTCAGGGAAAGTTAAGTATTGTGAGACGTTAAGGAGTTCATGAAATCTCAAGGAAGATGACTAGTCTTCATGTTCTGATCTGTAAATTATGGGCACTGTTCGCAGAACACGGTATCCATGGCAACGTTGTGCTCAACTTCTGCCTTAATCTACGTGCACGTGCACACACAAACAAATAACTGATCTGGCATCTGCTGGCTAATAGCATCAGTAATGGTGTACAGGTAGGACTTGTTACCAGTGCAGGTCAGGACTAGGTGGGGTTCTGCCACCATGCAGTGTTTCCTCTAACGATCGCGACTGTTACCCTAGCTACCTCAGGCAGATGTCGGTTCCCTCAAGGAGATGTCAAGTTATGCCCTATGCTAAGTTTTGATTGGTTTTAATATAATTTTGAATAGTTGCTGAGGAATGTGTGCATAATTAACATTACACTGATTTTTTGTTGTTGTTGTTTTGTTTCAGAGCTGCTTTAAGTGTTTTAAATTTGTTTACCTTATTGCATAACCTTTTGTGCTTACTGTTTTTTGGTTGGTTTTTTGTTTTTTTTTTTCTTTTAATTGAATGTTAGGATTGGGTCAGTGTGGAAATCAGTTTTCCCTCTTAACTATAAGGAAATCCCTCCATAATAGGATTTAGTCAGATTGCAAAGGAGAATAGAGAATATTACAATAAAGGGATAGCATGGCAGGAAAAGGCTCGGATGAGAACCAACAATGAAGATGTTCAGGCATATACTCTCTAGGAAAGGGATTTGGGGAATTAGTGTGATGAAATCTTAAAGCTATGAATCCAAATGCAATTTAAGAAGGAAAAGTCCAATCATATATTATTATTTTTCTGTCTACAATGGCTTTTAAATAAAATTAGCTCTTGGAAAAGGAAGTAGAGGCAAAGGCTTTCTTAATATTTTTTTTCTGTTTTCTTGGCTGTGCTTCATTCTCCTAACTTGTGCTCTGTTGTAGAATTTTTGTCTTCTCTTTAACTCTTTTATTTCCTCTTAAACTTAGTAGATACTGTTAAAGGTAGTGGAAATACTTTGGAATTTTTTTTAGCTTAATGAGGGCAGCTCACATAGCAGTCGCCTTGTTTCAGTAGAGCTGTGTAAGATATCGATAAAGTGAAAATTGTCACTGTATTAAAATGCATATATTGGATGTGCATCAGGAAAAAAAAGACATCAGTTAATCTATTGTTTATACTTTAATGTCTTTGCTGGAAATTGCTTATCTGTTATGCATTCTTCAAAATTGTATGTTTTTATTAGACCTCAGATTTTTTTTTGTTATAGGCGAACTCTATTATGTAACAAGTTTTCATATATGACAGTGGCAAATTAGTCACCTTTCTATCTTTTAGCATTTATACAGACCCTATTGCCATAGTAACTGAGCTCTTCATAATTGTTAATGTATTAGTCCCCAGAACATCCCTGTGAGGTAGGGAGGTATTCCTGTTTCACACGTGAGAAACTGAATCATAGGGAAGCTGACTGATTTATTGGCAACCCCAGAAGCCAATGAGAGCAGAGATATAATATACTCTCATTTCTGTTCCCATGGAATAAGTGCCCTCTTGGTTGAACTGTCTTTCCTCTGCCCAGCTTTCTCAAATGAATGAATTTTAGTGAAATTGGCTGGAGCCATCTGGAATGTGCTCATTTGCATATAAGATGTGTGGCTGTCATTATTCAGCACATCAGGATTAATGAACTCTGAAGATACCAAGGAAAAGAAATGTATGGACTGCTACTGTGTATTCTCAGTGGATCATGAGAGAGGTTTTTCTTCCTGTATATCACAATACCAAAAATTGGCTGGTTTGGACTCTACTAATACTAATTTAATTGGCAATATGTGGCTCATATCTCTGTGCTGATAGGGCAGTTTGTTAGTATATCTACTTCTGAAGGCTGACTTCGACCTTTGGAACTTTTTAAGCTTGACTTTGAAATACTTGCATTCAGAACACTCTGCTATTCTTTGGGGTTTTTGTTGTTGGGGTGTCTTTTTTGTTTTTGGTGGTTGTTTTTTTTTTTAATTTTTAGACAGAACATACTTCACGAGCAGAAAGGAAAAGACGTGATTCATTCGGGATGTTTGACGGTTATGATAGTTGTAGTGAGGACACCAGCAGCAGCTCCAGTTCAGATGAGAGTGAAGAGGAGGTTGCTCCTTTGCCGTCCAGTCTCCCAATTATAAAGAACAATGGACAGGTCTATACTTACCCAGATGGCAAATCTGGCATGGGTAAGTATGTGCTGCATGGGTACAGAAAGTTTGGTATTTATGTTTTTCAGCCTGTGCTGTGAGTTGTGAAAGTCCAATCCCAAATGTTGGTCCTGATTGAATATGGACCAAAAAAACTGAAGGGTTGGGGTTGGTTTGTTTTGGGAGGGGAGAATTGTTTGGTTTTTGCTAAACTGAAATAAGATAGATTTTGAATCTTGCTGTCAGGAAAGAAATAGTACGGGAACATATGCCTTCCCATCAAATGTGTGTTGTGTATATATGCATATGTATGTATATGTTCTCATGTACATTGTTTCTGTTCTTTGAGCTTTGATGAAGATGTTGGTGTGTACTCTCTATGCTTGGGCATACATTCTCTCTGCCCTTTATGTTATATATACATGTATTAAAATACATTTCTTCCCATAGTTGGCAAACTTGATTACTGCTACTGTATAAAGTCTGTCAGTGTATACCTGTTTGCTACTTATTAGCTGTAAGCGAGCGTATACTGGAAAAAATAAAAAAAGGGAAGATTACTTTTATTATTGGGGAAAAAAATATTTTAGCCAAAATCGTTAGTGATTAGTAGAGTGCTCTGTGGGTAGAATCTTGGTATTGTTTTATTGGCATAAGTTGGTCACATTCTTATTCATTGTGGAACAGCTCAGTGGGTGATGCTGTCGGCCTCTGAAGCTAGAAGAGAATACTGGTGGGCTAGGATACTTTGGGTATACTAATTTATGGTTCAAAAGAGAGATCTGGTTTTATTTCAGGTCGGAAGTATTAAATATTTAGAGGAAATCAAGATTGGCAGGCCCAGATTCAAAGCAGACGTCTCCTTGAGAATCGTGAAAACACAGAAATCGGCTTTAGCTGATTTAGCTGGGTTGTTCACTTCTGCCAGTGGTAAAATTAATAGGGAGCGGAAAGGAAGGAGGCACCCTTTTACCAATGAACTTGAGGTTGTTAGTGTTTCACTGACGTATGTGGTGGTGGTGTTATTTTAAGTTGTCTGTGCAATTCTCTTCAGGGACAAACCCTTTTAAAACTGTTTGGTGGTGCCACCTACAGGACTTTCCTTATGTCGACTTTGTTCTGCATTTTTACTGAGATCTATATTACACTCTTAACATTTGGCTTTTTCTCTCCTGATTAGCTACATGCGAGATGTGTGGAATGGTTGGTGTCCGTGACGCTTTTTACTCTAAAACAAAACGCTTCTGCAGTGTGTCATGCTCTAGAAGCTATTCATCGAACTCCAAGAAGGCCAGCATTCTGGCCAGACTTCAGGTAGCGGTACAGACACCATTTTCTTTATATACTTATTATAGTCTGAGTTTGTAAAGCATGTACACTTGTAAAACTTGCATGATGTTTTAAGATAAGTTTCTTAACATTAAAATTTTTACGATTTATTTTGTAAGCCAAAACTCAAAACTCTTTATCAGTCATGAACAAATTACTTTGCTCAGCAGAGCAAATTCCAGAGAATACTGGCTCCTTATTTCATTTCTGCTGCAGTGTCCCTCCTGCAAGAAAAAGATCAGGAATAATCTTCAGTCCACATATGTAGTGACTTGAAATTCTATGCTTCTCACACCCAAGAAAGTATTTCTGGCTTTAGAGAGCATAAAGGTTTATTTAGCATTGTTGTGTTTTGGTTTTGAGGGTTTTCTTAACTATATAGATTTGCAAAATGGGTTTTGGTCTGTTCACTTAAAATATAAATCAAATAATCATGAAAATATATTAGTAACATTCAAGAAAAGAGATAGAAATGTCAGGAAGTATTGTTATATCCTGTCTCAAACTCATTGCAACAAATGCCAAGAAATTGCAATGGTACAAATTAAAAGTTCTTCCTTTTTACCTGCTTTTGAAAGATATCTTTTTTTCAGGTAAAGAACAATGAATCTATAATGCTGTTCAAGTTGGAATACTAGTACAAAAGTCATCTTTTGGACATTATTTGCTACTGGTTTTTATATTTATTTAATATTACATGTAGTTTTGTGATACTTAGAACAACACAGAATGGAAGTCGACTGATTTTAGTTAAATGTGCCAGAGAGAGGCTACAGACCTATGGAAATTTGGTGATGGGGGTTTGGAAAGACTTTATTTACTTAGCTTTTTTTTTTTGCTTTAGGGTAAACCTCCAACAAAGAAGGCTAAAGTTCTACAAAAACAACCCTTAGTGGCTAAATTAGCAGCATATGCTCAGTACCAAGCAACTTTACAAAACCAGGCAAAGACTAAAGCAGGTAATGGCATATAAATGGAGCTGAAACAAATTCTTGGTAATACAAGATTTGTGGCTCATTAGCAGCTTCCTAAATAAAATAACTTTCTTTTAGCAGCTGTCCCTGTGGAAGGTTTCAGCTGGGGTAACTACATCAATAGCAATAGCTTTACAGCAGCTCCTGTTACCTGTTTTAAACATGTAAGTACTTTTCAATAGGTACTATACTTTTGTGTGTGTGCGTGAGAGAGAGAGAGTCCATGTTAATTCTTGAATTCATTTTTGCAAAAAATTGATATTCAAATATGTTTCATGGCCTTGGACTATGAAACTTATATTGTAAACTGTGCTAGTATGGCTGCTTTTTAGATAGGTATGTTTGGTTTTTTGTCCTTTAAAACCGTTCTGAACACGACCAGTTACTCTCATGGTACATGTTCTCATAAACAAAGAAAAAAGTAAAAGGAGACTCTTAAACACTTGTGAAGCTATTTTTCCTCACATTCAGGGTGCAAAATCATCGAATCCACTACAGAGTATCAAACCAACCAGGTCATGCAATATTGGAAAAAGTTACGAAAGGCTTTTTAGAATGAGTCAGGGTTGCTCCATTATGTTGAACTGATCTTTTGGTTACGTATTTGAATTTGGGGCTTTTTTTTTTAGTCAGCTTCTTCCTGTCAGTTGTGCTGCCAGGTAGTGTAGAAATAGAGGAAAATGAAGGCTTTGTATAAATCTGAAATTAAGAGGTTGGTTTTCTTTGTATGAGTTACAAAAATTCCAAACAAAGTCCTCAGTCATTACAGAATGTAATTAGGGGATGACGAGAATATTTAGCAACATCTATCTTTAATGTCTGTTGAATTCCAATTATTAGATCTTGTTTAAAATATTTTCAGTACTTTCTGTCTCTTAAGTAAAAACTTTATGACGGAAAGTGTTCTCTCAGCATACTTTTTTATTTTTATTTGGTAAATTGAGGTGTTCCATCTTCTTACAAAAGTTTCATTTTGCTCAAAATTATCAGATGAAAATTGCAATCAAAACAAACATTTTGTTTTGTGGAAGTTGTCCGTAAGGGAGAAGAGAGATATTTTCTGTTCAGTTCTGGAATTCATGCTGAGCCCTGTCAACTCATAAATCAGTGGGACTTGAGGGCTTTTGGCAGTTGGCACTTTCTGAATAGCACCCTTTATGTGTAGAGGCCTTAACTATTGCCCAGAACAGAGCCTTGCATTAGTATAGCTTCATGAATTTCTATCAAATTCCATGTGCTTAAGTAAGCATGTTTGCACTTTGCTCTCACAGTTACGTGCATGCTGTAATAAATAATTTCTTAAGTTCATATCAAAAGGCATTGTTTGATAATGTGGGCTGTACTATTGTAACACCAAATGCCTCATGATGTATGGCACCTTTAATTAGGATACAGCTACAATAGTTAGGTCACTTGTAAATTATGCTCTAATATTCATATTAAAAGGAGTTATCTTCCTTTCTTACTGCTTCATTCATTAAATTGAATGGTACACCAATAATGTGAACTGATACAATACTAATGTTTGCATTTTACTTTGAAAATTTTCACTACATGGCAGCAGTGCTACTAAGCCTGAATGTTTCTTTTCTGTCCCTATTTTCCTTTTTTATGCAAGTAAAATGCAACTCCTGCAGTCTCCTTTGGAGATTTTTACTTCTTGGGTGGACATTAGTTAGTGTTACAAGGGTGTGATTTGCACTTAGTTTTACTGTAATTATTTCTTTGAAAAATATATTATTTAAACCAGGCAGAATCTGAAAACACATTAGTAGTCTCTTGTTAGATTCTTCTCTCTTCTCCCCCCCCGTTGATAAATAAAAACCCCAATATTCTTTTGTCTGTTTGGAAAGATTATTTACATTTCCGGTGTACTATATTGCTTTGATTTGTAAAAGTTTGTATTCGTTGATGTTTGTTTACCATCCATGTTATAGATTCTATGCATGTGTTGTGTGTGTCTGTGAGATTGATTATATAGAGCTTATTCTGTTCAAAACAAAAGTCTTGAATTGACAGTAAAATTATGGCATATCTACCCTTAAATTTGTTATTAGATAAAATATGTATATTGTTCTACTGTGTATATCTGTATGGCTATTTAATAGGGAACATTGGTATTTAATATTAAAGAAAATTTAAGGGTTTTATAAGATATGGGACTTGGCTTATCGATTTATTTTTTTAATAACCTGGCATACTTCACTATTTCAGATCTGATGTAATTTTTCCAGATCAGTTTTTTTGCCTGGAGAGTTATTTCCTCTTCAATTCAAGACAGTTACATTTTAGAATTAAAGCATTTAAATCTTGAAATTCTCTCTATCTCTTTCTCTGTATGAGAAGAATTAATTTCAAAGTCTTTTGATGTGGCTTTTGTACTTCCCTGTTACCTTTATTCCAGACTTCAGTGTTGAGTAACACTAAGGACACTCACTAGTACACTCACTCATAGTACAACTATGCCCGCTTTATAGTTCGGTAAATTGAAGTACAGAAGCTGCTGTGGTTTGTATCATATAGGAAGCCTGTGACAAGCCAGAATTACAGTTTGTGCACCTTGCAGCTTGTTTTTTGCCAAATGGCATTAATCAGACACACGCAGCAGTAGCTGATGCAAGGAGGAAACCCCTAAATTTAATATTCTTGATATTGCATTATAGTTTAGTAACATACAATGTGCTCATTGCTAACCTGCATTCCAATTTCATTTCCTTCTAAACAGTTTTTACTTTCTATATTTGCTTTTACTAGCCCAAATCATTCATAGAAATGAAAGCAAATACAGTGCTTTTGAGCTGTTCATCAGTACTGCTTAATGTACAACTTGATGCACAATTAATACTGATTATTCTTTTCCACTCTGTTGCTAGTGAGATGCACAATTTCTGAAGTTAAGAATTTTTTTAGTCTTTCTTCCAGGTGAATTTTATTCTGAGCTGAAATATTTTCATTCTTTTGTGGGTTTTTATTTGCTATTTAAATAGATAAATCGTTTAAGGGAGCATTTCCAGGATTTTACACTAGGTGGCAGTGCTTTGCCTTGAACTTTTTTATTTTACACCATTTTGCACATTGTCTTCTCTGGCATTACTTTTTGTGGGGGTTCTGTTCACACACAAGGTATCAGCATAGGATCCTTATGCTTCAGGAATTGGTAGCATCGCTTTGCCATGAAAATCCTGATTCAAGGCTGAAATGGCAATGTCGGTGCCACCCAAAACTTTCGGAAGCCAATTGTTTAACCCACAAGAGCTTTATTCAGGGAGGCATGTGGGGATATTTAGCCTTTAGGCACTCTAAAACTGGACCTTCCTGATTGCAACTTACCTTGCAGAGAAGGCAGCTGCTGCTCACAGATAAACCCTCCCAAGTCATCTCCTGGAGCAGGAAGCGATGAACCAGATCTTCCCTTGTTTGGGAGTGACATGAAGTGGATCTCTTCGTCATGAGTCTGAAAGGTAAATTTGTTCTTACCTGTAAATTATGGTTCTGCTAGTTCGCACTATGCCAATCCAGACTTCAGAGTTATCCTTCCAGCCAGCACATGAATAAGACCTAACACTCACGTAGTGCTTTGTGAGTTTTTCAAAGCACTGTGCAACATAGATTGATTAATCAGATGAAGACAGAGAAGACATGAAGGAAGATGGCTGTTACAGCCCTGGTTTATCCAGTCTTCCTCCCTTAAGAATATTCCTAATGAGTCAAAAAGGAAAAGATGGGGCAGTATACCAGGTATATACTGTAAGCCATCCCTTCAGGACAGAAATGTTATCTGGCATTTCAGTAGTGATGCTACACAGGATGGCTCCCTTCTTCTGAAGGGTGAGCCATATGGATTGGTGTAGGAGAACTAGCAGAACCACTATTTTCACAGACAAGGACAAATTTAACTTTCTGCTATTTCCCTCTATACCAATCCACGTTCTAGAAATAAAAATTTGTGATATATTCATTACTGGTTGATGTGAGGAAAAGTGTTTTGATATACTTTTCATTCTGAATCAACTGAATAGATGAGCAGGCAGTAAAATATATTTCAGTTAAGTGCAGCTGGATTATGAAATTATTCAGCACTGCAATTTTGGTTGTTTGGCTTCATCTGTATTTCTATACAAGGCAACAAGATTTACTAAAATATGCAGTTTGAGAAGTTTAATTCCCCAATTCAATTCAAAAAGCTACACATGTTAATTTAGAGATGATAGTGAATATGTAATAGGACTTGATTAAGAAGCTGTATCTGCATATTTTGTGTGTGAAAATAAGCCATCATCTTTCAAGTTGTTTTTTTTCTCTCTGTCTGCCAGATGGCAGAAAAGAGCTCTGCACTCTAGACTGGTGTAGATGGGACATAGCAGAACATGAAGAGACCAGGCTTCAAGACTAAGAAACTGACATTCTTGCAATAACTTATTTTTCCTTTAATAGTTCAAACAAGTTTTAAGTTTTGCATGCCTAGCGTGAAATATTTCTACTAGTGAAAGGTATCCCTTTTTAAGAAAAGTTTTTCTTTTTCTGTTGCTAGTTGGCTATTGCTGATTGCCAGCAAAATTCCAGTATTGTGATTTCCAATAATTCAGGATTAATCCGACTTCATAGAATTTTGGCTGACGGCCACAAGTGAATAAAGTTGGAGGCTATTCCCACTGAGCTGTTAAGCTCTCTGTGTTTGCAAAGAGCTTTGTAAATGAGATGCAGCCTCAGGATCTTGTCTGCCCACTGTGGTGCAGAACCAGGGGACCTCTTTGATTGTCTCTGATATCTGGGTAGTAATTTTTTTTCAGAACACCTTAGAGTTGATATGACTAGTGTTCTAAAACACCCCAAATCTGAATCTTTCCCTTGGTGGTGGTCTCTAGTTTAATGTAGAGTGAGTCACTTCCTATTTTGTTACCAATATAACTTCAGTTGAGTAACTTCTGTGGTTTTAGATTCTTCAGCACATTGCATTTCTGGTATCTCTCAATATCATCTTTGACTGTCTTTTCATGATGCTCTGTTCAACAAAACATAATTTTTATTTCCAGTTTCCCCAAATCCTTAATAGTTCATCAAGCTTGTATTTCTTGTTACTAACACATTAGTCTAAGCTTTCAGGACAGTGTGTGAGGAATCTAGCTGTGCATTGCCATTTGGCATGCGTTAAAAAGATGCCATTCAGCCTTCTATTCTTTTTGCATGCTTGATGGAGTGATCGCTTGTAGGTGATATGAAAGCCTGTTCCTCTGAGGGGATGTGAACCAGTGGGTGATAAACCCCACCATAATAAATTGTCAGAATAGATGCAAGAAATAATTTTTAGGCATTTTTTCAGGAATGTTTCTGATTTACAGAATGCGAAGATTTTGATGTCTGTGGTACAGTTACGAATTTAAAGTACCATAATTTTCTTGCAAGTAAAATTGCAGAGGAATTACACCAGTCTCACTAAAATCGGCAGCATGCACCTAGATGAAACATAGTAAAATAAACACTGACCTGTGAGTATGTGCAGTTTGTGCTTGTGCTTTACAGATTTTTAAACTTTGGAATCCTATGGGATTTTTTGCAGGAAATACACAGTAATAATAGTATACAATTACAATACTACACATAAGGTTTGAATGAAAACCAAACTGGGTTTTCATAGAATGAATGTTTTCTAAACATACGCTTATGTCTTATTCTCTATATTGATTTTTTTTTGTCTCCAAGTTGCTTGTAAAACATGAATGTGAAAAAAAAAAAAAAAATTCGTGTGGTGAACTGGTGACTTTTTCCCCCTGAAATGATAGGCACCTATGGGGACATGCTGGGGTGATATCTCAGAAGGAGTGCGAGTGGAAGTTCCAAACACCGACTGCAGCCTACCTACCAAAGTCTTCTGGATAGCTGGAATTGTAAAATTAGCAGGTGAATATATTTTAGTTGAAATTATTAAAATAATCAAAACAATGATGTGAAGGGAGCTAAGAATTTAGTCAGTGGTCACCTGGTTAGTAGAATATTGACACTGGTTAGGTTGTCAGACCTGTGTCAATAGGTTATATGTGTTAGCTCTGTCGCTCTGTTATGCTGTTTTACAGTGAAGCTTGAGAACACCTGGGATTTTTATATTGCTGAAGAGTACAGTAAGAGCAGTGCAGAATGAATGAGGACATAAGAAATTGTATAATAGTTAACAAGTAAGCCTTGTTATATGGATCACTTTTCTTCATTAAAAGTTAAAAATTCAAGGTCACGTAGCTAAGATATGAAAAAGCAGATACTGTGGGTAATTTATCAATTTTGTCCTATTACATGTGATTTGTAAAGGTTTCTAGTTCAAGAATTTTAATTAAAATTTGGCTTACATGATAGCACATGCACATTTATCAAAGTAATCCATTCTGTGCATTAATAACATGTGGCAATGTGCCCTAAGAATAATGTTATATAAAAAGTTCTAGTCTAGAAAATCCAGCGTAATATACATTATGATTGGTAGAGAAATATTAATAGATCTTTTATAATCTTGTTTAAATTTTGTCTCTTTTAAATGGGACTGCTTTCTTTCAGGCTACAATGCTCTGCTAAGATATGAAGGCTTTGAAAATGATTCAAGTCTTGACTTCTGGTGCAACGTTTGTGGGTCTGACATCCACCCAGTTGGTTGGTGTGCAACCAGTGGGAAGCCCCTAGTCCCTCCTCGAAGTATGTAAATAGTAGCCTTACTGATTGATATAAAAGTCTTTCTTTATTAAACTAAATTTGCTCATGGTTCAGATATCAAACTTGTTTTTTCTTTACCATAGCAACTCTTCCAACTGTTACAAATAAATCATTTTAACTTTTGGAAAAATAAGGACTTGACTGATGCTGAAAGTGTTTCTTGGAGTAGCCCATCTGATGCAACTTAAAGTTTTTAAGATCAAGGTGGAACCGGTTAGCTAATCAGTGGTGTGAACATACACTGATTTTATTTATATTTTGTGATTAAATTCTTTGCCCTGACATACCCATAAACTTAATCTCGGGTAGCATTCATTCTCTAAAGAGGTTTTTGTCATTATTGTCATCCAAGCTTTTTAACAGTCATCTGGGATTTCTTCTTTACATATTCCAGACTCTAATATTGTCTCTAATGGACACAATTAAAAATCAGTGGCTTATTTTTTCCCCTTCATTTGCAACAGCCATCCAACACAAATACACAAACTGGAAAGCTTTTCTAGTGAAACGACTTACTGGTGCCAAAACACTTCCTCCTGACTTTTCTCAGAAGGTAAGGCTGATGCAATATCAATGATGTACTATAAACGAAATTGCAGCACAATGTGAAGAACTGAAGTATTTTACAATGGCACATTAGCTCCTTTTATAGTGAAGGTGATACAGTAGTCTCTTCCCTTAAATACAGTTTTCCTTGAAATCTCTATTCTCCATTTATGTCCACGCTTGTCAGCATGTATTTGGAAAACTGTTTCTTCTAGCAGAAAGTAATTTTCATTAAAAACTGGTTAGTCTCTTTTAATTTTAAAATACCCCAATTAAAAAAAGAAAAAAAAAGTCTTAATAAGCTACCCTGTGATATGTAAGAAAAAGGAAAACTTATTTTTCTAATTCAGGAATGATTTTTATCATGCACTATTTCAAGAAACTGAACAAAACTTGTTAATATAGCACGTATCTAGATGCAATGAAGTACATACTTTTGAATGTTAATATTTTTCATCTGCTCTGGATGAGTTTTTTGCTGTCTTTGTCATGTCTTTAAGTGTGGCAGCTGCCTGTATAGTGTTCTATAAGTTTACTATTATTGTGAGATGGTACACAGCTTTCAGTAGGAATAGGAGACTTATTGTATTGTTGTCTTACACTGCATCTAATATTCAGAAAAAAAAAACCCCACACCTTTCTGCAGTTGTTCGTTTCTATTTAAAAATCGGCTCCGTTGGAAGCCAAATTAAATTGGCACGGTCTCAACACTTGGGGGGAGTTCATAATGGAAATGGCAAGTGACAGATACTGATTTTTAAACAGAATGTATTGTCACAAGGCAGATTGACATCTATTTCCATTCTGTTCCTTTCTTTTTGGTATATTGTAAAGAAATATGTTTGTGAGTCACCACCTTTAATTATGTTGAAGGTTTGTTTTCCATGCCTTTTATAATAAAGTAAAAAAGGATTAAAATAAAGTGCTATGTTTGAGTGGGTGGCAAAGCAAAAAAAAAAACCCACAAAATTGGTGTCTTCTTTTTTTGGTTAAAATTGTTTCTTCAGGAAACTTGATCCATTGTTAACAACTGAACAAGCTTTCCTTAAGTCAATGGAAAATTCCTTTAACCTATGTGAGAATTGTATTAGGGGCTGTATTTGATACAATTAAAGCATTGTAGGATCTATTCTACTTAGTTTTCTGAATTGCTTCATTTTTCCCAGTGTACAGTGAAATATAAGAGAAATCATTTGTGTCGTTTTGCAGGTTGATTAACAAGTACTTGAGTTAAGTGAAAAGTGCAGTGATACTGCACTTTAATAGCTGAAGACAGATGACTAAGGAAAAAAAAGTATATTCTTACAGAATGGGTTTTTTCCTCTTGCTTTAAGGTGTCTGAGAGTATGCAGTACCCATTCAAAACGTCCATGAGAGTAGAAGTTGTTGACAAAACGCACCTTTGTCGAACAAGGGTAGCGGTTGTAGAAAGCGTCATTGGGGGACGGTTAAGATTGGTGTATGAAGAAAGCGAAGACAAAACTGATGATTTCTGGTGCCATATGTACAGTCCACTCATTCATCATATCGGTTGGTCTCGAAGTATAGGACACAGATTCAAAAGATCTGGTAAGCTGCTTGTGGTTTAGAGGTGTCTTTGTGGGCAGTGTTGGCTTGGAGAAGTCTGACTTAAGCGGTACTAAAAAACCGCCTGAATAATGATCTTTAAAAAAAATATGTTTTATATAACGTGGCCCAGGGCTTTTATCAGTTAGATCACATTCAATAGTTTCAGTTTAATTAGTGTATTTTATAGCATTGGAAAAGCCGAAAGAAAATTTTAGTTGCTTTGTAGCATGTCGATATCTAGAAAGATTCAACGATAAACAGTGGTTAACAGTCTAGGCAGGAAAACTGTGAACTGCAGTATTCAAGCATTCAATTTTTCATGCTGAAACCTGGAATTACACAGTCCTGCTCCACAAACTCCTTGTGTCTGCATGTTTGTTTCTTTTTGTACAATATAACATGGACAAGTATCCTATTAGATACTGATTTTTTTTTTACTTGCAAGTTTAAGGACTACTGTCTAGTATTTTTATATCGCAAGATTTACATGTGTTAGAGGGCATTAGGAGCTGGGCAGGGAAGATGTAGTGCTAGTCTAATAGATGGTACACAGTTAATACCCTTGTTATGTAAAAGACAAAAATCCTTGTAGTATGAAATATTTAAGATTTCTAAATAAAAAAGTCTGGGTTTTTTGAATATTTCTGTGCCCCATTGAGTTTGTGTCCTTTGTCAGAAACGGAATTTCTGTAAAACATTCCACAAGGCATCCCTTCAGGAAAACCTTCCATTTTCCTAGCACTTAAACTTTCACTAAAACCATTTGTAAATGAGAGTAGTTAAGAGAAGTCAGGAACAGTGCTACTTCCCAGCAGCTACTTCCCAGCTCTAACAGTTCCAGGGATTCCCCTTGGAAAGCAGTATTCAAGAGCTGGCAAACCCAGCTATGCTTATGTATTTAAAGTGATTACATATAATTATATAAAAAATGTGCAAATATAACTTTCTGTCATAACATAATGAAGGGATTTTATTTGTCGATTTTTTTGCAAAAGCGTCTATGTATATTTGTATCAGTCTGTGATATAATCAAGTGGTCTTGTAAATACTGGATTTTTTTTTTTCATAAATGAAACTGTGTTACAGAGGTATTTCAGGTCGAAGTCAGTAAGGAAAATAGATGGACTATGTCCTCCATATTTTTGTGGTAGCCCTATTATAAACCATGGGCCTCCCACACCAATGATTGCATTCTACTAGTTAGCATGTTCAGAAAAACACACAGTCTACTGTATTAACAAAACTTCTGAATAATATGTACTATTATGCCTCGTAGATATTACGAAGAAACAGGATGGACACTTTGACGCACCCCCACATTTATTTATGAAGGTGAGTTTGCTAGCAAGGACACTGTTTCCTCAGAGTTGACTGAGGACCTTTAGTTCCTGGGACATGTAAAACAGACCTGAAACTCTACTTCAGTCCTGGAAATAGGACCAGCACAAGCATTACTTTTTTTTATTCAAACACGTACCTAATTTTGCTTCCTTGACGTAAGCAGAGATGATAGAACAGGTATTTCAATCTGCTGCTTTGATGGTATGGGGTTGTATTTTGTTCCAGGCTTATTTGATTCTTAGCTTCTGATGCTGTTATCTGATTCTTTAGGTAAAAGAGGTTGACGCAGCTGGAGAATGGTTTAAAGAAGGAATGAAATTGGAAGCTATAGACCCCTTAAACCTCTCGGCAATATGTGTGGCCACTATTAGAAAGGTAAGAAAACAAATGTGTATTTTGGGAAGGTAGACAGGAGTTCTTTTTTCACTCACCTTTATTCAGGTTTGAAACAAAAAACTCAAAACAAAAAAAAATGCAGTTCATTCACACAGTGAATGTTTATGGAATATGTCCATTAATTATTTATATGCAACTGCTATGAAAAAGAATATACTCATGTAAGGTGGTGGTTGTTGTTGTTGTTTTTTTTAATTTAAATTACATTCATCTCTGGAAATTCATCCTTACCTTTAATTAGAATATGTTTGTGAGATTAATTTGCAGGACAATCTTCTGGTAATTATACCAAATGTTTTGCAACTATTCAGAAAGAAACCTCGTCTTGCTTGCTTGCAAAAGTCTATGAAGGCATTTTAAGGATGTACTTTTTTCCTAGCTTGGTTGAAAGGGATCCCATACATGTGAAATCTGTTTTAAGAGGAAAAAAATGTAAAAAGTAGCTTAGCAGAATTGCATAACCTTGTGGACTGTCGTTTATGATTTTGAGTCTTTTCTTACTAATGGTGTGCAGAATATCCTTGCAAGCTAAAGAGTACGCTGAATTATAAAGCTTTAGAAGTAGAGCTTAAGTTCACAAGAAAAATAAACTAGAGATCAGAAAAAGGAAATGTTCATCTCCTAGTTTGCAGTTAACAAAGGTACATTTGACAATAGAACACACGGTCTTGGAGACAGGTATGATTTGGGGTTTTTTCTTTTGTTACAATTAAATGTCCTTCTAAGTGTACTTCCATTATTATTGAGTTACTTTTCACTCTTTTGAAACATGGCATGCTTTCTTTCTAGCCTTATCACAGAGTTAAAGGTATTTAATGTAAAATTTTGTTTTTCTTTACAAAGGTTTTAGCAGATGGCTATCTTATGATTGGGATTGATGGCTCAGAAGCAGCAGATGGGTCTGATTGGTTTTGTTACCATGCCACTTCCCCTTCTATTTTCCCTGTTGGTTTCTGTGAAATTAACATGATTGAACTAACTCCACCCAGAGGTACATATAGCATTCTGACCACATTTTATTTTGAATATTTTTTCAGTGATATTGTATGTGCCATATGCTTTGTTTCTTAACTCAGTCTACAAAACTCATGTCACTTCTTAGGACTTTCTGAAGTCTGAAACAAATACAACAGCGTAACTTCAAAGTAATCTAAAACAGAGATAACAAACTTCATTTAGAACAAGTCAAATTGAACATCTGATTGATTCTCTGGCTAAAATAATTTGCTTTTGCAGTCAGAAATTGAGGATAGCCACTAGTTGAATAGTATATCCATTAAGTGAATGGGAAGTATGGTAGTCACTAAAAGGACTGTTCAGAATATGTCATTGCTTGGGAAGTCCTGGCCACCAAAAGGGCTAACAAACGTTGTAAAGAATCTCAGGCTAATTCACCAATGCCAGTTAATTTTTTTAAAGAATATGCACAAACTTGAGCTTTGAGGAAGTAGAGCTAGATGCTGAGTAATCCCTTCTGTCAGAAAAAGCTGTCTGTCCACTAGCACGTATGCCTACGGAAGACTCTGTTGCCTTCATTTTTCCTTTTTATTGTCTTGGTCTAGCAATTTATAAAGAGGATTGTAACTAGCTGTGTAACAGCAGATAATAATGGTTTTCTATGGATTTTTTTTCTCCGTTCTCATTTTTGCAGGCCTCTACTTGTACTTATTGCATTATTTTTCTAGGTAATAACTGCAAAGAGTGTAATGCAACACGAAGAAAATAATTTCATATCATTTTCATTATTGCACGCTAATGAATCTGTCATCTTTGAGTACGTGGAAAGTGCAGTTGGACAGATTTACTATTATTTTTCAGTCAGCTCATTTAGTGACCTTATTGCCTAGAAATTCATGGGCATAATCACCTCTTAAAAATACGTGGTGGAAGTCTCTTGCAATAGAAAATTTTTTTTCTGGGAGGAAAAAGCATGCATATCAATATATATATCAATCAATTTAGAAATACATACATTAAATTGACAATGTAGAATAGGAAAAAATCCCTCCCTTCTGTAATGAAAACTTTCCTCTTTCCTCTACAAATACTACTTACACAACAGTATGTGAATTTTGTTGTTAGCATATTTATGATACTTCTGTGCTTCTTGTATCGTGGCAACCTTATTCTTTATCTACATGTGTATTTCTCCTCCTACTGCAGTTTTCTGTAACAGTCCTGTTCATCCACTGAGAGGTGATAATAAATCACACATGCAATAATCTAAAGTAATTTGAAAGAGGAATTAACATGAGTAAAATGCAGAATATAATGTGCATTAACATATTTAATAGGATTAAAGCGATCAAAGCTTCTTGGCTCTTTGCTTTCCAAATTATGGGCTTGAAAATGGACAGTTCCTTAACTCTGACTACTCTAACAAGGACCACATGCACATGTGTCTAGTGCATGTGATGAGAAGTTAGTTAAAGGACTTACGTACAAATATATTGGTCTAGCCAGAGGAACTGTGCATTAACAAGAAAAGCATTAATATGCAAAACTGATACGTTACTACCCTTATTAATTGTCAGCTATCCAGCTACACCTGTTCATGCAGATATTATGTACCTAATGTGAACGCTCTTTTCCAAATGGCATTTAGCAGTGTGGATAGCTTAAAGCCCAGTGATTTCACAGCAGCTTACTTAAATTCATTTGTTCCAAACATCTTCATCTCTTGCTGAAATCAGAAGATGAAGCTGCTTAGACACTTTCAAGAATGAGATTACGTTTTGGATTGTGAATGTTAGCTACCTTATGAGTCTGGCCCTGTGGTGCTGAGCTGTGGCTCAGTGGGAGCTCTCTACCCTCACTTAGGTGAGATCCAGCTGTTTCCTGTAGCTCCCCATGCCATGCCTGCTATGCTGCGATATTTTTCGGAATGTCCATCACTGCATAGTACTGCAAAGGAATCTTTCAAGCTGTTGTTGCTCCAGCTAGAATTTGAGAATTACTGGTTTAAGCAGTTGTAGAAGTTGCCCAAACTAAAAAATAGTCCTGCGTGTTTTAGGCATATTCAGTAGATGCACAAAAGCTAAATATATTTGAGAGATTGTTTTCTTCCCTTTATAATAGCTTTTTAGATTGGGGGGGGGGGGAAATCCTGTAATTTTCCATCTGATTGGTATTTTTAGCCTTATTTAAGTTTTAAAATATCCATGCTTGTTCTTACCACTCCATTCCTAACAATCGAAGTGTTTCAATAGTGGAGCTCTTTCCCCACAGGAAAGATACTGGATGTGCTTATTTACATTGATCTGTTCTGGGTCATTTGTGTGGGGCTTTATAGAGATCCGGGATCTACGTGGACAGAAAGCTTCAAGTATGAATGATTAATCTTAACATTAAATGACACTTTCTATATTATCCAGAGGTTCATTCATCTTGTTTGTGGCAAATGGGCTATGTCCAGATGACTGTCCTGTCCCTTAGACCAAAGCTCAGAGAGTGGAAGTTTCTGATGTTAATGTTTTGCTTCTTTGTTGTCTTTTTAGCCATAACACAGTACCAATATACTATTTTTGTTGTGTTCTTATGCATGAAGTTTGCAGTTGATGTATGAAAATGTTGTTTGAAATTCACAGGTTATGCAAAACTCCCTTTTAAATGGTTTGACTACCTCAGGGAAACTGACTCAATAGCAGCCCCTGTAAAGCTCTTCAATAAGGTAATAAACATACATGTATATTTAAACTCTAATTAGTATTATCTTTACATTTCTGTCTCCATAGTCCATGGGATTGACCCATTTCTGTGAATAGAATTTTGAAAAGCTAAGACAGCAGAGACTTCTAGAAATAAGAACCATTTGAGTATATTAAGCTTAAATGCTTCTGAAATGTTAAATAAATACAGGGGTACATGAAACTTCATAACTAATACTTGGTGTTTTCCTCATTAACATGACTGAAAGTCACTTCAACACTGTGCTTAAACCATCTTAATTAACATGTTTCTTTACTGATGTTTGCTTTTTCAGGAAGTTCCAAACCATGGGTTTCATGTTGGAATGAAACTGGAGGCTGTTGATCTGATGGAACCTCGCCTGGTATGTGTGGCCACAGTAACTCGCATTATCCATCGTCTTTTGAGGATACACTTTGATGGGTGGGAAGATGAATATGATCAGTGGGTGGATTGCGAGTCCCCAGACCTCTATCCAGTGGGATGGTGTCAGCTAACTGGATATCAACTACAGCCTCCAGCACCACAGTGTAAGTTCCAGTTTTGTAAATAACGTAACAGTTGCTTACTGGTCCTTGGTCATGGGTGATGATTTTCCTAACTTCATCCTTTTCTAGTTGGGTCACCAGGTGTTACAAAAATAAAACAAAATCTTGCTAATGCTTAGACGTAGATAGTTCTAATCTCTTCCACCTTGACATTTAAAGTACTTCTGGGCATTTCTGTGACTACTTCCTACATTTAATGCCAGAAGATGCTTATTTTATCCAGGGAAAAAGCCTGTTACTCATCAATTCAGGATAATATCACTGGGAATATATATGGCTTTAAGGTTGCAAATATATATGCTTTGCATACTGGATTTCATGGAACTCAGCGTGTGCATAGCTATTCGTGAGAAGGCTGTATTTTATTTGATGCATTAAGACTTATCCTGTCAGGTCAAGTTATATGATAATATTTGATAACTGTATTTGGAGAACTGTTGGTTGTTTAGTGGGAGGGTAATAGTAGTTTAATGGGAGGCTTTTCCCACAATAAAGGTATCCTGCCTTCGTTCAGTCACCAAGGAGAAATTCTGTAGCTGTGTAGCAGCTTTGACATATTCTGAAGTGTTTTTCCAAAATACCGATCTTTAATTTTAAATTCTTAATTTTTTGCAGCATCAAGAGATAGCCAGTCGAGTTCATCAAAACAGAAGAAAAAAGCTAAATCGCAACAGTACAAAGGCCATAAGAAAAGTGGGTGACAAATTAGTGTTTACACTTTTCCTGTCATTTAAAAAGTTTGTGGTCTCTCCTTAAGTTCCTGTTCTATTTGGAAATGTTTGTGTGTAAACAGGTGTTATGGTTAAAGGTGCAGTATGCCATAAAAGGAACTTTTTCATTGAGAATAACCATTTTTTTATAACTTGCAACAGGGTTGATGTTACTAATAATAATCTATATGAATTGTAGGTGGACAACTGATAAAATAGTTTTGGTATTTGGACATCATTTTAGTTAATACACTGACTATATGTACCTTATACAAAATACTCAAGTATCAATTAACACAGTTTTAATTCTGCTCTTTGTAACACAGCTGTAGGAATAAGAACCAAGTTACTTGGATCAGAAAGAATGAGATGCAGAAAATTGAAATTACCATCTAGCTGGTTCCTTTTTTTGTGTTTAAAAAGTTACTTAATTGCCAGATTTTTAGATGAGACAGACATCTGTGGGAAGCTGCATTTAAATAAAACTTCTATATTTATTATTTATAAATAATTTATTTTAAATATTTTAATATATTATTTTCAGAAACAATAAATAGCATTGCTGTGTGTGACTATTCTTGTCACAGTAAAGATATTTTTAAGAATCTGAAGTATTCAGGTTCTTTCCATAGTAATTGTTTCCCTTAGGAACAAATTATCTTCAAAATTCACAACCAGTTTGAATTTGCACAAATAACACATTTTGCATTCCTCTGTATTTTTATTTTCATTACTCTGATTTAAACTGAAAATCTGTTCTGTATGAGTAACATAAAGGGAGTAGAGGCAACCAATCGTAAGAGCACCTTGTGCCTTCTCCCATCATTCTTCTCTGGAAATCAGATCCATCTGTATTCTCTCTAAGTAATATTCTAGGTTCATATGGCAGTCTTATTCCAAAGGTTCTCAAGCCATTTTTCCAATAATTTGACAGTTTTGAAAGGCAGCTACCTCTGGAGTCAGGAGCAGCAGCAACATGGCAGCCATTGTACAAGAAATGTGCAAGAGATGACATGGTAAATGAGACCATAGTGTAAGCCTGTAGTCTTGTTAAGTGCTACACAATTTGTAATTATGTTTAACTCAAGATTTTACAATATTGTATTTTTTTTAAAAAAGAACCAATTACAACTGCAGGGGGAGGTTTTTTCTGCCACATAAGAATGAATAGTTTGTCTTGATAGAAGTAGATGGTCTAGTTCCAGACAAGCTTGAGAAGTGGGCCTGTGTGAACCTCATGAGGTCCAACAAGGCCAAGTGTAAGGTCCTGCACCTGGTTTGGGGACATCCCCCGGTATCAATACAGGCTGGGGGATGAAGGGGCTCAGAGCAGCCCTGTGGAGAAAGACTTGGGGGTACTGGTGGATAGAAAGCTGGATGTGACCTGGCAGTGTGTGCTCACAGCCCAGAAAGCTACTCGTATCCTGGGCTGCATCACAAGCAGCATGACCAGCAGGTTGAGGGAGGGGATTCTCCCCTTCTACTCTGCTCTCATGACACCTCACGGCCTGCAGTACTACATCCAGCTCTGGGGTCCCCAGTACAAGACAGACATGGAGCTGTTGGAGCAAGTCCAGAGGAGGCCATGGAGATGATCCAAGGGCTGGAGCACCTCTGCTGTGAGGACAGGCTGAGGGAGTTGGGGTTGTTCAGCCTGGAGAAGAGAAGGTTCCAGGGAGACATTATGGCAGCCTTCCAGTACCGAAAGGGACCTACAGGAAAGAAGGGGACAAACTTTTTAGCAGGGCCTGTTGGAATAGGACAAGGGGTGATGGTTTTAAACTAAAAGAGGGGAGATTTAGACTAGATGTAAGGAAGAAATTTTTTACAATGAGGGTGGTGAAACACTGGCACAGGTTGCCCAGAGGGGTGATAGATGCCCTGCCCCTCGAAGAGTTCAAGGCCAGGATGCATGGGGCTCTGAGCCACCTGATCTAGTTGAAGTTGTCCCTGCTTCAACCTTAAAGGTCCCTTCCAACCTAAACTGTTCTGTGATTCTAGTCTAGTTCCAGACAGCCTAACTATGTATATTACATTGGAGCATCCAGTCATTATGCCAACTCATTCTCTTGGTGCTTCCTTGGAAGCAGCGGAGAGTTGGAAAGAAGGTGCAGTATTTTACATGGCAGACATACGGGCATATCAGCTACGGAAAAGGGTCTAGAATCTGTCATCTTCAATGGGCCTTGCTTCGTTGTCAAGATATTTTCTGATAGGACAGCCTAGCAGACAATCAAATCAACACTTTTGTTCATGTTGAAAGTTTTTTTACCTGCAAATCAGCAAACTTGACTCACAATAGTCTTTAACAGTCTTTAGTGAGATGTTAGGAGAGTATTATGTGAAATACTCTTCAAAGTGAGAATGTTAGGCCTTTTTTACTATTAGAACCACTATCATCTTGACTTATTTAGACTTGGTTCCAGAGAGTTTTGTTGATCTGAGACTTGAGTTCATCCAAGTATAAAATTAAAATTTTAAGGCACATTCCCTGAAAGATAGGAGAACAGTTTTCCCCATCCCTTAAAAACTGACTCTGAAATACAGAGGCTGTTGAAATCCAAGCTGTGTTGTTCTATAGATGTGAGCTGTAGCTGCTTTGCAGCTGTTCTCAGTAAAGTGTATTTTCTGATGGTGAATCCTGATGTGGTCTCCCTAACTTCTGGACAGCCTTATTTTATAAAATATCGATCATTTTGATGACCTCAATATCACTGACAGTGCTGTGATTGGAGACTTCCTATAGGTGATGTGGATTTTGGAGATATTAAGATATCTTGATTTAGGACAATTTCTTAATCCATAAAAACAAGTATAATTGGAGCTGAGAATACAGCTGTGCTTTTTTCTTTAAAATCCACAACAAGCAGCATAATGTTAATTTCCCCCTCTGTCATTGTGACTTACAAGTAGTTAATGAGCATACATATTTAGTAATGAAGATAGAAAAATTAAATGTCAGGTTGTTACCCCTTTTATGTAGAGGCTGATCATAATACAGATGTTCCTAGGACTTCTTTTAAGCATCATTTGTTGTTATTGTTAAAAGTCGGGGATGCCCAAACAATTTGTTTTGGTGTGATTACTGATACAGAGAGTGTGAAATAATGTTCTTAAAAGCTGTGACAATGTCTTTGGCCTAGTTTAAATAAGGAAACTGTCCAAGAGGGAGTGGAAATTAAGTAGCATCCTACGTGGCCTTGCCTTCAATAAAGCTACTATTTTTTTTAGATTTATTATGCTGCTATGCAAGCAGCTTGTCATGTTGACAGTGACCTCATTCACTAGCATTTGGATTGTAAAGATATGCTTATTTTATGCTTTTTAGTTTTCTACTTTTATTTAGAATGTTTTATAACTGTAATGTGTTCTGTATGCATGCAAGGTACCAGGTGACTGTTTGAATTATGCCTTGGGCCTTCTGCTTTTTCACTGTTCTCATCCAGCAGCGTGTCCATCGCTGCTGCTTGCTTGCTTCTGTTCAAGGGAAGGAAAATCAACTTTCATGTAGTTTGTATGTTTACTGGCTAGTTATTGTGTTACTTATTAATGTCTAATTGCAAACATAAGTTTTGCTTTTGTTAATGCTTGGGAATTGCTGCCAATTTTGTTTCCAGTAGTGTTTATTTCAAGTGGGTGGGATTTTGTACTAAATTCCCTCTGGTCAGGAAGCTGTGCAGGTGAATGCTTGAAGGGTAACTTTTCAGTTTGCCTAGACAGTTCATTAATAATGTAGTATGCAGTATCTGCTCCTATTGTCTGCTTTCTAGTAGGTATATATATTAGAATAAGGTTGTTGAAACGATAATGTGACCTCAACGTTTTAAAAGCTAGGGTTCCGCAGACAATATTCTGCCTAATTATGGTGTTATCTCTTTAAAAGGCTTATCCTGTAAGAATAATATTTAAGTATGGTGATGTCTTTCGCATATGCACAGTCTAGTTACTTTTTCTCTTCAGGGCTAGGCTCTTGTTTGTCATGTCATCTTTACATTGCAGTGCTGAGAATACTTAAGTATTAGCAACCATAGTTTTGATACAGCTGAAAGCAATGGAGATGATGTACTATAGTGCTTGTATCCCCGATGTAAAGAAGTTTCCTTGGGCACAGAATCAGAGCATCTCAGTGATAAAGGAGGAACACATTAATAATCTGCATGGAAAATGTTTTCATAACATTTTTACATGAATGCAATGTTTAATAATTGGAAAGCATTTTAGAAGGTATTTTTTCTAAACACTGAAATGCTTGTTGATGTTTGTAAGGCACTGTAAGAATGGGAAGCACTGTTCTAAAGTAATTAAGAGTATGTGTTTTTAAACTAGGTTTTTGGAGGTGATAAACTTTGTTTGGGCTGGATTATTTCCCCGGAATCATCCTTTCTGTCTCTTAGGCACACACACTGGAACAACTGCAGTTTGAAACCGAGCCCATATGCCTTGGGTGTCTAGCCAGAGGACTGCATGCTGACTGTGCAGTGTAGCTGCAGCAGAAGCCATTTACGGCATTTGTATTTCATTGATAAAGTATGAAATAAGTGGATCCAGTTTTTAAGCAATGCACTTAAAGTCCTACCAGCCAGTCTCTAGAATTCAATAACTAAAGCGTGGTTGTTGAGAACAGAATTCCCAATAACTGAATGGTGCCATTGTACAGGCCAGAATTGGTGATTATGAAGCAGAGCCATTTCTCAGTGAACAGTCTGAGTTACCTAATGCACTTTAACCCAAGTGTTTATTTTAGTTTGACTTGATGTTTAGAGAGGAAGATACCAATTGGGAAGAAACCTGTCAGTTTGTCCAGCCCACCCATGACAGGTGAGGTGCGGAGGAGCTTCTCTGGTGATGACGAGTTGACTCCTCCTCCGTATCGAACCCTTCCAGCACAGACAGCCCCAGAGGCCTTCCAGCCTCCCAGGACTAGCTGAGAGCTCAGTCCCAGCCTCAAAACAGGTAACTAGCTGCATCAGTCTCTGTTACTGCAGAAGGAAATGATGGACAGGGTGGGGAACTAAGCATGGTCTAGCGTGCAACATGCTGACTCATCAAATCTTTCTTTTTTTCTTTTATTTTTCTTTAATTTTTTTTTCTGTTAGAGAGCTTTTCATTCTCACTGATGCACCATGTCACTGAATTAATCATACAAAAGGATTGCAACTGTGCTAGAAGTCCATAGGAGGCTACATTGTAGGTTACCAAGGCACAAAGGCAGAGAGGAGCTCTGCAGAGTTTTAAAAAACAAAAATGCACTCTCTGAAACTGCATGGTAACGTGGATTAGGGAATATTTGATGTAAGCAGGAAGTTAGTGTGGATTATCTCTTGCAGAGAAAGTAACTACACAGTAAATAAGGGATGATTTTTGCCTTTGTGTCAGAAAAGGGCAGTTATCTGGGAAAAGATCTTCAGAATGTAAGCATTATTTGAAATTGTGTAGACTACTAATATAGAAAATTATTTGAAAAGAGTTTGTCCTTTTAGAATTGATCTCTTCCCTATTTTTGCTGCAAAACCTGGGTTTGGTTTGAGTATTGACAGTGTAATTGTGCATCTGTATGAGTGAGCGGAGGAAAAACTCTTAAAAATTCATTTATCAGTAATATTGAGCAAGTAGATTAAAATTTTGAGCTTATTTAAGGACAGTTTATGTAATGTAATCAACATTTGATTATAGAAGTCTACTGCAAGGATCTGGTAGTTTTTTCTCTCCTGTTTTCCTGATAGGTATGGCAATATAATGTAGCAGTTAAACAAATTATTTCTAACAAATATGTTGTAGCAATATGATCTGCCGGACAAAATGGATTATGCTTTCCCTGCCGGACAGCTGCTAGGTTGATAGATTTAGCTTCAGATTTGCTTGATTTACCCTTAAACTTGCTGTAGTCTGTGCAGGCTGCCATATCGGCACTTGTCACTGACTGCAGAATACATCCAGAACAGTTTCTCTTGCCCACACGTTATCCATTAAGCGACGGGACATGGTAACCTACTTGCCACCTTTAGACCCCAAGGAAAATCTTGTGTCTCTTCTGTACACTTCTCAAGAACTCCATTTTTATTTCAGTTTCCTACTCGTGTGTACATGCCTGTCTTTTAAGAGAGTCTTTGACGGAAAAGAGAAGCCTTGCTTAGGAGAGAGCGTTCTGCAGCGTTTGTTTCTGCACAGCTTTTCTTCTCCTACTGCAAATCTACACCTGCAGTGCATTTCTGTAGTGCACTGACATGCACAGTCTAAGTTTTCAGTCATACAAAATACCTGTGTCCTTTGGTTTCTGACACCCGCTGCTTTCTGTGATAATTTTGGGGGACCTTCTCAAAGTTCTGAATTGTAAGGGGCTGGACAAAATTAGTTTTATTTCTGATGTAGCCTGATCGTTGTCCAAAGATGTTTAAATTTAAATTGAAACCAGCAAGACCACACCCTTTAAGTCTGGGAAAGAGGGCATCACCCTGATATCGTAAGTTAAGAACACATTTGAGATCAGCCGGAACTTATTAATTGCATGCATACTCCTCAGCACTGTGCGCTGCCTTACATTGCAGTAGCCGTAGCTGGGATGTAGGCACATTGCAGGAGGTGTTTATACGGCTTTGAATGGAAGTAGTGTAAGATTAGTAATGAGACAGGTGTCTGCTCTAAAACTTCTCATCTATCAGAGGTTTCCATAAGGCTCATTAAACAACTCTTTCCCCTTTTGTACTGTCGTAAGCACAGAAGGTTTCAGTACTTCTTCATCTTATATAGTATTGAAGTGGTTTTGCTCTCTAGCAAAGCCACGGTGCTTTAGCATGCACGAGTGCTCCGCATCTTTGTGTCATGTGAAATGATCTTTTAAGCACTGAAATGTAAGTGTTGGACAGCTTCACTTTTCAAAAGAGCCTGTAGCCAGCCTGTCAGAGGAGGAGACTGTTCTGAGAGACTCACTCTACTTCTGCACGTATTCTGGACCATATTGCTCCATTCTCTGCTGATGTTTTGGGGATCTGAATGGCATTGCATCAGACAGTCTGTCTCCAGGCAAATCACTGAGACTGTTCAAAAAGGGAGTACCTTGTGCTTCTGCATCCCTGTTACTTCCTAGATGATCAGTCAGATGACTTCCATTGGCTTTTTAGTATTCTTTTTTAAAGTAACTTGGAAAAAAAAAAAGTAACTTGTTGTATAGCTGCAGCTAAGCCTTTCTTATGTAGGATTGTAGTTAAAAACTGTATAAGAGGGACAAATGAAGTAAAGCATCATTAAATATCTAAATGTAAGGATTTAGGTTCAAATTAGCCAGAGGCAAGCCAAATTATGGAGACTTGTTATTACTTTTGTTACCTGCAGAAGCATTCTACAAGCACTGGAAGTAGAGAAGAAAAAGAACATGCCTGGTGGATTGTATCCCTGACCTCTGTGTAGCCTTTGCTTAAGGTAGTAGCAGCATATCCAAGTATCCAATTATGTGTCTTATCATTTAGACAGCACTCTTGTGTCCTCCACAGACCATGATTCTTGATCAAGGTTGCGCATAATACAGGGAAAAGTATTTAGGGGGGAAAATAAAAAGCAGGGGATTGAGGGACTGTGGGCTATGTAGGTATCTACTCAAGAAAGAAATGAGGAGAGCTTGCATTCTGCTGCAACTTTTTGACATTTTTTCTTAATTTTCAAATTTTATTTTTATTTAGCACAAGAGTTTGTTTCAACATGGAAGATGACATAAATAATAAAAGAATAATCAAATGACTTGTAAGTTATTGCAGGGCTACTAGTAGCAACAGGCTGTGGGTTTGGGTGGTTGGTTGGTTTTTTTGCTTTCACTGCATATTTCTGCATATAAACTTTGTATTCAGTAGCTGTAAGCTTTAATACTCTTGTCATTCATTTGGTCTTGGAGAACTATTTATTTTTGTATAATCAACCCTTTAATGTGGGTACTGCACCTTTAATGAAAGTCTTGACATGTTTTGTTTTCAGTGTTCTTTTCATTGTGCTCATATTTTGATAGTTATCACTATTCATTAATGAACCTGGAAAAGTAATTGTGACATTACTGCTATTCATAACATCTTTTTTTTATGTCTTAGATCTCATTTCTGTTTTCTATTTACAAAAGAAGAGAGAAGATTAAAACTACAAAAAAGATGTTTTGCTTCAATGAAACTTCTGGGATCTTAATATTTTAATGATCTATTGAGAAATCTCTGTTCCTGTCTCACATAGACCATTTACAGTAATTGTGCAAAGTAACGTGATTTGTAGATTGTAAATGGCCAACAGTTAATCTTATTTTTACTTGCGTAAAGACTAAATAGGAAGTAAAGCATAAACAAAAGAGTAAACAGTAAAATAAACGTTCTTCTGAGCCGTAGTCATTATTTCTATTAACATGGCACAGTTACCTTCTTAAACCAGTGTTTTAAAATACTAAATTCTTGTGAAAACCCTGTAGAGAATATATTATTGAAAGTAATTTGTTCAAATATGTTACTATTAGAGCATAACTTAAGGTTCAGTTTACGGTCAGAAAACATCTACTTTCTGTGAGATATTGAGTGTTAAAAGAAGAATCACTAAAATGCAGAATGTAAGAAAATGGGAAATCTGAGGTTGGTTCCCAATTTAAATAATACTAAGTAGATTTAAAGAAAAGTTGTACTTTGAATTTTATATATCTTAAACGTTCCTCTCTTATTTTTAGTGACTTCATTGCAACTGAAGGAGGAGTTGCTAGATGGAGAAGAGTATAGCTACCTTCAAGGAGCATCTGATCAGGAAAGCAATGGATCTGCCAGTTACTACATCAAACAAGAACCATGAGGCAGCTCAGAAAAGTGAGGGGCAGAATACTGGTGATAGGAAAAGAGCCTTTCTCCAAGACTGATTGATTTTGTTCCCACTTGGATGGTACAGTTCAGGTGACTGTACCTGGGGCACTTTGCTAACTGTAATGAGTTAGACTCCGTTCAGAATTTTTTGGAAGGGTGGGGAAACTATTTTAGTGAAAAAGATTTTTCAATTTATTAAAAACAAAAATGGACACTTTTGTGTTGTATTTGAAGCTTTTGAAAGAATTTTGTAATATTTTCAAGTTCAGATTTATTGTGCATTGTTAACAAGAACTGAAATTCTAATTTTTTTGTAAGATTAAAGTTTAATTAGCATGATTGTGGGAAGCGGTTGGAGGAAGATATAGTTGCAAATACAAATGAACTGTCACAACAAATGAACCTTTTTGGTACAAGTTGGGAGACTTTTAGACTCTTGTGAACTGCACTGGTCACGCCTCTGCTTTTTATTGTGGAAATAAGGCATTTAAGCCCTAATTGAGAGGCATAAATTGTATGTGGAAGATAGTCTTGTAAAGCTCTACTCAGTGAGTAGCCCCGATTGCAATGGAGCCATCGCCTGAGGAAGATTTTAACTTTTCAAGATGTCTTTATTTAGTTTAGAATACTTTTTTTTATAGAAGATTTTTTTTTTAAAAAAAAGTTCCTTAGGGTCTGATTCAGTGCCCATTAATATCAGTAGCCTTGTTGCCACTGACTGCAGTGGGCGTTGGATTGGGACTATAAAGCTCTTGTCTGTACATGAATGTCTGTAGTCTTGGAATGCTTCAGCAACTGTTTACAGAGCCCTATGCCATACTGGAACTTCAGAAAATTCCCTCATTTGGAAGATTAGTTTTAGCTATGAATTTAGACTAAAGCAGCAGCTTAGATGGACAGTAACTCAGGCCTACCTTGGTAGTGGGAAGGAACTTCTGAGTATTCTTCTGATTATTTTTTTTTCCCCATTCAGAAAGACCTAGGTGTTTCCTTACCATCTTAAATATTTATTTCTGAACATTCAAAACAGATGTTCTGCGTGATTTCAGGTGAGCTAAAAGGAGCCGTACATTGTGGGTTAAAAAAAGTTTGGTTCTCCACAGCCTGCAATATTCGTTTCTTGCTGCAATAGTGTAATATGGAAGTCGAGACTTGAGAACAGCGTATAAATCATACATTGTCTAGTATAGAATTCATAAACTGGATTTGCTTATTGCCTGGAATCCTTGTGTCTCACTTCAAGTACCCCATTAGCCTCACCTGCTTAACTGTCCAGGTTTTTTAAAGGCAAAGTCATGTAAAAGGGTGAAAATGACTACCAGTAAAATACAAAGTATTTTAATGTGAGCTCTTAACAACATGGATTTTATCTTTCTGTATTTTTAAACTTTGTACATTTTTGTAAATGATGTCATTCATGGAGTTGATTAGTAAACTGGTTAATCAGCTCTGCAGAGCTGTGACTGGGAAGATGTGCATCAAGAGCTTTAGCTTTTACCAGTAAGGTTCATTAACTAAACTCTCAGGAATTAACTGCGTATGTTCTATAAGTGCTTCTGGGTCTTAGCAGGTCCCCTTCAGAGCAGTACAATGATCATCTGACTCGACCATAAATTAGGGCTTAAAACAAAAAAAGAATTGAAGTGATTAATGCCTGTGTTCCTACAGCCTAAGAAATGCTTTAAGGATATCAACCCCCAGAGCCCCAGGAGACCATTTTTGTATATTGTTGTTTGAGCTTAAAAAAAAGTGCATAGAAAGTTGAAAACCAGCAATTTGATTATTTTCTAAAATATTGCTCTAACTTGGGTACATAGTATTGGTAATATGCACAGGTTTACCTCATTCTATGCAAGAGGGGTTAATTATGTAAAGTTTTGTATTTACTACTGGAAGTAAAAAAATGTCCTGTATAGTGTAGGAATGTCTGGAATTCTATTCTCCCTTACTGGTAAAATTTCTTAAATAATGACCCCTTTTTAACAACAGCTTATATTGACAGAATCTGGTTATCAGATTAGAAGTCTCTGTAACTTCAGGTGGTAAAGACATTTTAGCTCTCTAAAACAGCCATTAAAAGGACTTTGTCAGGCTTGGTAGACTTCAAATACCCTCTCAGATTCTGACCTACCCATGACGTTTCTTTTGAACGGCCTGGATTGGAGAAGTATGATTAGAGACCATTGTAATCACACTTTAAGCCTTGATTGTTTTCTTTTTCCTGTGTTCTCCATTACCTCCTGTCTGCGAGCATTGATTTGCTTTGGTAAGTACATCACTATTGTTTTTTTTTTTTAATGCAACAACTTGCAGATTGTCCTAGTCAGCTGGAACAAGGTTGGCACGGTCTTGTTTTCTTCTCTCATCGATAGCTTCTGACTTCAGTAGAAAAGCCGTTGCATTGATTTGTGTTTCATAATGTGAAAATTTGGGCTAGTCGTGAGCGAGGTACATTGCCACCTCCTGAAACCTTGGGCTTCTGTGCATTGCCCAGGCTCAGAACTTGGTTTCCCAGTCACACCTGATGTCTGAGTTATCGTCTTCAAATGTCAAGAGGGAAGATCAGCACTTAGGTTGAACACATTTCTGTGTTGGAGAAATGTAAGAATTGGATTTGAAGTCTGTCAGTCTTTATAAGTTCTTTAAAACTAGGTATTTTATTCATTAAACACTAAAGTATGTGAGTTGACTTGCGTTCTCAGATACACACGTGATTTCAGTAGAAGTTGGGTGTTGAGATTTATGGGTGAAATTTCTCTCATGTTTCTGAATTCAAAATGTACTGAAATTGTGTAACTGTCAAGTACAGTGAAATCTGTCCTGAGCAAGCCACGGAAAGAACTAATGGAAGTCACTTGCTTAGGAGAGGTTTAAGGAAAATCTGAGCAAAATTCTACTGGGTATTTAGAGAATGGTCCCTCAAAGAGTGGGTTACCTCTTTGCTGGGGTATCCATAGTAAGGCTGCACTGTATTTGTAAAGCATTGGTTAGTAACATGGCTCGAGGTATTTTTATCTTCACTTTACTTTAAGCCAAGTTACTTGGCTAAAAGAGCAGCAAAGTGTTGGACATCTGAAATCTTCACTGGGGTCAGACTAATTTCAGTATTTGGCATAGCAGGTTTTTATAACCATAAGGTAGCACAAGAGATGTACCTTACTCTGCAGCTACCCTTGTTGTAGTGCTCAAAATCTCTCTGCTGATCTTTTGATTTTTATGTTATTTTAAATACAACTCTTTAACCTTTTCCTTGCTGCATCTGAGGAAAGCTAAAGCAGTTATCAATTCCTTGTTCTACGGATACTAACACGGGTTTCAGTGTTTGTTTGTTTTTTATTGTTGTTTTATGTGATGTGAATACCCTCTCCTGTCAATATTTGTACGATGGTGCTAATATATTTGGTAACAATCCTTTATTGGGAAGGGATTTTGAAAAACTGTGATTTAAACTGAATTTTTTTCTTCCTTTTAATTTTCATATTTAAAACAAAAAGCCACAGCCATTTATACAAAAAAGGCATCAGCTTTGGCCCCTGGGAAAATGTTGGGGCGGGAATCAAGATTAAACCAATAGGGTTTTTACATCATTTCTGTATGTATTTGATATATAGATCAATATCTGTACAAATTTAATCTTTTATTTTCTTGGTAATTTGTGTGGTCGATGAGAGAGATTATTTAAAGCTTTCTCATGCAATGTACATAACTAAGTGAAAAAATGCTTTTGGAGAAATTAATGTTACTTTCATTTTTACGAGACTGCAGATTTTCAGCATGGATGTGAAAAGCATTAAAATTATAACTTTGTGTACAAGATGAAAATAATTCACTAAATTTGCCTTTTTTACACAAAATAAAAATTATAAAAAGTCTTTTTTTCTGAACAGTGGTTATTTTGTTTCTAAGGCACTCCTTGGCAGGTACATAAACACATTCCAGCTTGTTTCTCTCCTAGGAGAATGCAGATTAAAAAAATCCCCAATTTGTACAACTGTGAATGTTAGAGGGAAGTGGGGCTGTTACTCTGAGCACAAATAAAGCATGAGGTAAGATTTTTAATATGAGAAGGTGGCATGAGATAAGCGTTTAATAGAGAGCAAGCTTTGCACTTGCACTCACGTATCTCACGGTTGGTATTAATAGTTGTGTAGGGAGGCGAAAAAATTTTGTCGTGGAGTGGTGTGACATTCTTCTGCCAGTTTAGTTCTGCTGAGTTGGAAGTAGCTGAAGTGTGCCTTAGCTCCCTCTGCACGCTGGCTGGGCACTGCGACCGCCATCTATTTCAGTAGCCTTCAAGGCAACTTTCAAAGCAGAAAAGTCACTGAATTTTTATTCTGATATGCCTGTACTTGGGAGTTGGCGTTAACTATCCCTCCTACCAGAGGAGAATGTTGAATGACTGAGTAAAATGACTTATGTGACTATTTGAACACAGGGTCTGTTTCACAGTGAATGCGCCACAATGATTTAGTTCATATCATCCATTTATTTGACACTGCTGAAAAATGACTAAGATAACCGTGGTGATAATTGCTCCCAGGTCAATAGCTGGAATGAGATGATGTGTTAAGAAGGCACAATTCATTGGGGAAACTCATTTCACTCATAGATCCAATCATGTGCACAAGACTTGAAGTCAATGAGCTCTGCAGGTTTGAACCACAGGTTGATCTCCTTCTGTGCACTTTCCACAGAGTCACTGCCATGAATGATGTTTCTGTGGAAGGAGACAAACACATTGTTTCAAATCAAAATACACTTTCAGTAACCTAATAGTAGTTCTCCATATGCAGAAACCTGGATGAAGCATCTAGAGCTGCAAGACACTATTTCAGGTACAGAATTCAAACACCCCCACTAAGAGCAAATTAAGCCTAGCAGGGCTGAGCGGGGCTACTTCACTACAGCAGCCAATGCCACCGACTGGTCTTACTCAAAGCTCTGGTGGAGCAGCTGTATGTCAGAAAACTCAGTTTTGGACCAACATGCCATTTTCTTACGTAGCAGTTACAGGTTGTGACCTGCAAATAAAATACTGTCAGACTAGGCTAGCTACCAACAGTTTTGACCTTCTAGACCAAAAGACCACCAACAATGAGTTTTCAATCCCAACTGATAACAAACTGAGCACAAACCTTCCTACTTGAATGCAGAAGTCACCACGGATAGTACCAGGCTTAGAGTCTGCAGGGTTTGTTTCCCCTAGCATCACTCTCCCAGTTTTAACCACGTTGAGTCCTTCCCATACCTTAAGGAAAACAGACAAACAAATCTTATTAACCCATGCTTATACAAAATTGCAGAGATTAACCTTTGCTAATAACTTATACTTTGTAAAGAAACAAGGGCTCCACCAGCAGAAAAATAAATCTAGCCTAGATTTTCTCCTATGCCTGTAGAGACTAGGGAAAAACTCACATAACCTGCAAATCCTTATATAAAAAGGACTACCAATGCTGTCACAGTGGTGAAGGAGACACTTTACCAAGCCTCAACATTAACTGCTGTACCACCTTTCTGCAGTGAATTCTGTTGTTTTGGGGGGGAGTGCAAAAAGGAATGACACAGGAGATGGGTTTCTGTGGGGGAGGGCAAGCACAAAATCCAAAAAAGATTCTTTGATGCAGAAGACTGGCTTTCAGAAATTTTGCTCAGTTCATGCTAAGCATTTTAATATGCATTTTATACATGCACACCTTTCTTGTTAATTAAAAGTAACTTCTTACTTGATTGTCTTCATTTTAATTTTGGTTTTCCCCCTATCAGAACTGGGTAGTTTGAAAAAGTGTTTCCTTAACAGTGTATCTGAATATTTTAGAACCATTTACAGAGCGAGACAAATATAGTCAAGAAAGTAGCCTTTAAGTAAAATCAAGCTGCTTACCATGGCCACAACAGGTCCAGAGTTCATGTATTTAACCAAACCAGGGTAGAACGGTCGGTCTTTCAGGTCAATGTAATGCTGTTTCAGAAGGTCTTCAGAGGCCTTTAAAGGGACAGATGTAACTTTAAATATCGCTTACACAAGATCACAGTGCAGAAGGAGTTACTACTGTAAGATAACAGCTAGTGCCTGGATTCAGCGGTCACTGACATTATCGGGAGTTGCTGCAACGCTAACGGGGGTTTCAGTGGAAGCTCCTGCTGTGCAGTGAAAGGAGTGCCTGACACTGCGGCTTTCTCTGCAGTAGTGTCAGCGGTGTGACCTGTCAAAATTATTTCTTTGCGTTACAGTAATCCTCAACAATAAGCTGAGCTCGAGATGTCTGGACATTATGTGATACAACCTTTCAGTCAAGGTCATTTCAGCTCTCAGTTACACTGCATTAAGCCATCTGAGCAAATTTTGTTTGCTTAGGAAATGGCAGAGATCAAACGTTTGTGCTTGACAGGAGGCCTGGCCCAAGGTGCCGTGCGATGCAGTGCGTCCAGCTCTTGTGCGGATTCAACATCCGACTCCCGTTCGGACGCCGAAGCGGCAGAGGCAGATGCCACACGGAGGTTCTATTCGGGCAGGCGAGGGAAAAGCGTTTCCCACAGAGCGGCCGCAGGGCGATGCCCGGAGCGGAGACTTACGTGCACGAACTTCATGGCCACCAGCCGGAAGCCCTTCTGCTCGAACCGCTTGATGATCTCTCCCACCAGCCCCCGCTGGACCCCATCGGGCTTGATGGCGATGAAGGTGCGCTCGCAGTTGGCAGCCATCGCGCTGCGGGGCAGAAGAACACGCACGGCTGAGGCCGGCCCCGCCGCCCCTCCGGCACCGCCTCAAGGTCGGAGGGAGCCGCCGCCCGCCCCACCATGGCGGCGCCCGCCCGCCCGGGCCCACGTGGCACCGGGCTGGGGTTCTGCCTCCCCCGGGCCCGGCAGCGCCAGCCCTGCCGCGCTCAGCCCGCGGGGCCCCGCTCCCCACCCGCCTCCCCGCCGCCCGCCGAGGCCCGCAGGCCGCCGCCGCGCCCGGGGCTGAGGCGGCCCGTCCGCCACGGGGTGACCGCCGCTGGCGCGGCCCACAGCCCCTCGGCCTCCTCTCCCCTCGCGGAGCGGACCGGAGCGCGGCGGGGGGGAGGGTGAAACCCGGCCCTCGCCTCACCTCGCCGGAGCTCCCGCAGCCGCCCGCACCGCAGCCGGCGAAGAAAGAGGAGGAAAAGGCGGCGGGCGGTCGCCGGATCCCCCGCCCTGCGGAGAGGAGGAGCCGCCCGGCTTGCGGCGCTTGGGGGCGGGCCTGCCGGGGCCGGCGGCTCGCTTCGGCGCCAGCCCGCGCTGCGGGGGTGCGGCCGGGCCGGTCGGTGCTGCTGGCGGCCGCTGCGCTCCCTCAGCGCCCGGCGGGACACGGCCCAGCTGCCGCCGAGCCCCCGCCGTGCCGGGCAAGGGCAGGTGTTGGCCGGGCTGTGCCGAACGGCTGGCGGCAGCCGGGCCCCTTCACCTGCTCGCAGCCGCCCTGCAGGGTTATCATCTTTCAGCCGCAGCAACGGCGGCGTAAGCCTTTTCCACACGGAAAAGATGAAGGTTATTTAATTATACTAAATGATATTTTACTAAGAGGTACTTGCTTTGCTGTTTTCAGAGCTATTCCTCCGGTTTGCTAACTAAAGGTTGCTGCTGCTCAGCTAGCTTAACCAACACAGCACGGCTCACTGCTGCTTGAAATTGTATTTCACGCAGAAAAGTGACAGAGGATCTGTAAGCCAGGAAATTTATCAGTGATATTGTTGGGATACGGGAAGACGACGTTGCAAAGTGTCCAAAGGCAGGTGTGGAACTGCCCAGTCCTTGGACCCGTGTCCTTACAAGAATGAGGAAGAGTGCTGTTACTTTGTATGATGTTTACCCCTTGGCCCTTTACAAAAGGCCTCTTCTCTTCCTGAGCTAGTTATACTCGTATGCCATCACTGCAAGTGTGATATCGATGACATACCCTTTGCAAAGGTTACGCAGTCTCTTACTGATGCGCCACTGGCCACTAGTGGAACTGGACGTGCTCAGACATCTCAGATGTGCAGCAGTATTACAGTGCTCCGAGAGATGCCTGACTTCCACCTCCTCGCGGTCTCGATGCATTAGAAGTACTTATCAGTAGCTTTCTGACAGCCCCCATGTCTCCAGATAACCCACATTTCTCTATTTTGTAGTAAGCAAATCGAGAAAAAGAAATCTCAAGTAATTCTTCAAGCAAAAAATGGAACTGGAGACTACTACTCTCGTGCACAGGTTTGTCACGTGTTCCCTTTTCTCTAACTTATCATCTATAACACTGAATAGCTTCAGAAGAGAAGCTAGCAACCTCACCTACGGTTTGGTAGCTAGGGAATGTGCTCCTTCTCCTTAAACTCATTAATTAGATCTAAGACATTATCCTGAAAATTTCCTTTTATTTCACTTAAGAAACAGTAAATGCTGTTTTATTTTGTACCACCTCTTTTTAGGAGTTAGGTATCTTCATAAAGTATCATAAGCATTGAATTCAACATTCATTGCACAGTTTACTATTTGAAACAAGAACTCACTGTAGGAAAAAATCTAGGAGTCTGAACAAATAATTTCATGAAACTCCTGCTTTTAATACAGTGTTGCAGGTAAATAAGCACACAATATTGACCCCAACACATTTCTTCTTCCTCCTCCACTACAGCTAGTAAATAATTGCTGTTAATATCTCTGCGAGGGGCCGATACTTTTCTCTGATAGAAGCAGACACCTCTACTGAAAAACATTTAGCATTATGACTGCATTTCTTTACATGATTAAATAAATAAAAAAAATAATGCTAAAATCACTTCTGGAATGCCTTACCCAAGAACAGCTTGCTTTGGAGTTCCAGCTATAAAGGAAAGAACACAAATAAGGACATAGCTAAATTGTCAGCTGTTCAGCCCGTAAAGCAAACATCGCTCCGTTGTCGCTCTGTGCAGCATCAGAGGACTGCTACAGCGATGTGGCTGAAGGTGCAATCTCTCTCATCCATCCTCACATTCATCTTCTTTTCACATAACAGGGCATTTCAGAAAGCCTGGCCTATTAATCCTCCCTCAAAATGCTAAATAAATCCCGGGGTGGGGGGGAAAGCAAGTAGAAACAGTGTCAATGGAGAGAAGAGGTCTCATTTTAAGCACAGCTATGCTCTGTGTGCATGCACGGCACGTTCTGGAGAAAGAAATAAGCTGCTTTCTGCAGCTGTTTTGGGCGTGGGGATTCGCTTGATATAGAGTTCAATCCTCAACATTTGGGCACACTATCACTACATTTACATACCACCAGCTGCCCCTTAACATTTTAACAAAGTTAACCTTTGACACTGAGCCATTTGCATATTTATTTACCAAATAAATTTTTAGCAATTTTGTTTCTATTTACCAAAATATCCTCTTTGACTACAGAGCATTTCAGGAAAATATATGCATTCTGTGTCATTAACAACAAATGTTTTATTTTTGTGTGTTTTAATCCCCTATCTCTCACCCCCAGAAGCAGCTTTTTAAAAGTACAATTCCATCCAGAGCTTGACAGCCTTTTAACCAAAGCAGCAGCAAACACTGACTATATTTAATATTCACAACAGAGCACCCTCACAGATTTCTGAGACAGGTTTCTACCGGTTTATCTGAAGGACTTTGAACTAGCTAGAGGCTATCAGCTATTCACAGACAGTAAGATATCAAAAGGTATAGGCTCAGTTTTACTCATAGATCCATTCATGAGCACAGCTTCTGTAATCAACCAGTTCTTCAGGAGTGAACCATAAATTGATCTCTGTCTCAGCGCTTTCTACAGAATCACTTCCATGAATGATGTTCCTAGGAAAAGAAAAAGGTGGATACAAAAGTAATATAATCCTCAAAGCCAAGCAAGCTTCTTTTTTTGAAGTGGTCTCCTTTATGGAGAGAAGCTGTAAGTAACCGTAAAGTAGCACCAGGCACGGAGTAGGCAGGCCCAGCTTTGCTCATCATTTTTGTCAACGGGGAAGACTACAACTCAGCTTCCATCTTTAGATCGTAACATTACCTGGGCACTGGGAACGGCAGCTCCGTGCATAAGATCGAGAACAATGGAGCACAAATCCTACATATATCCTGACATACCACTGGACATTTGGTGTCTTTAGATGATATCAATAGTTTCAAAATATACCTTCCGACTTGAACGCAGAGGTCACCACGAATAGTGCCAGGCTTTGAATCGAATGGATTAGTTTCTCCCAGCATCACTCTTCCAGTCTTAACCACGTTAAGACCCTCCCACACCTTAAAAAAAAAAAAAAATCCATTGAGATTATTAAATCTTAGCAGTAGGTAAAGCAGCAAAAGTTAATCACACCTTCCACAATTACACAATGCTGCCCGTCATGGCACAAATCACCATCTGAACGTTTCTAGTAGCAGGACTGATTTTATCTCCTATTTTTTCTGACAGATTCTTGAAGCATCTGCTGAAGTTCTCCCCTTCTGCAGAAAACCTCTCCTCACCAAGGATGGGAAAAGAACAATTTTAAATCTCAACATGGTAATCAGCCTTCAAAACTGTCTGCTCATTGAAGATCTAGACCTCCAGTTCAACTATTTACAAATACTCTCTCAAAGAAAAAAAGAGAAAATCCCTTCTAATGAACTTAGACTGAAAAAGATTTTCAAAGTTGTTATAGCTTAGGAGTATAGTAAAAATATTCCACCATCATTTTTCAGCTTGCTTAATGCATGGTATTTCATGGTGGGCTTTTTGTGCAGGTTCACTGTTGCTCCAGGTCCCAGCTTTGGTTCCCCCTTTCCCCCTGCCCTCTTCCTCCACATACTGACTCAAAGGAGAGAAAGATTAGGAAAAAACAATTAAAGAAAAAGGAGTTAACAGTACATCCTCCTCATTACAGTATTTGAATCTAGGTTTTTAAGGCCTTTTAATAGTAAACTAGAATTCAATAGGTAACAATCTTATTGCAGGTAAGACAATTAAAACAGTTTCTTTTTCTTAGCTGACCTTCATTTTTAAGAACTCACCATAGCTACAACCGGTCCAGAGTGCATGTACTGCACCAGACCGTCATAGAACGGCCGGTCTTTTAGGTCAATGTAGTGTTCTCTCAGAAGGTCTTCAGAGGCCTACATTAAAAAAACGAACAAACAAAAAAAGCTTACAGTAAGAACTTAAGAGCATACTGAAATCACATAGATTAACCACAGAGCACTATTAATCCTAAAACTTGCACGCACTTGAAAATTCAGCATTTATAGCAACTTCCTAGAAGTGCTTTCAGTCAATATGAATTTGAACTGGTTGCTTTAACCACAGCTGAACTTTGAAAAGTATCTTTTGCCCATATAGACAGTTTATGTGACCTGGGGTTTGTTGAAGGTATTCAGAGATATTTATTAGGTATAGGATGCACCTAAAAGAATATTCTCTTCAGACTAAGGTCATCAAGTTACTAAATTTAGTGTGCTTAGCATGTCTAAGGCATTTAGCCAGAGATGGGAATTGGAACTTTTCCAACGTATCCAAAGACTGCTCAAAATTTCAGGTTTAATGCTTCTGAAGACTACATTTATCATTATAGCATGCTACTCTATTTTAAGGCTGCGGTTTATGTGAAAATGGAGACATACAAATTAAGGAAAGCTTACGTGTATTAATTTCATGGCCACCAGTTTGAATCCTTTCTGTTCAAACCGCTTGATGATCTCTCCCACCAGTCCCCGCTGGACTCCGTCGGGCTTGATGGCGATGAACGTGCGCTCAGAGATTGAAGCCATCGTCCTAACGAGGAAGGGAATAAAAGTTATTATTCCAGGACCAGCAGGCAAATGCAATCACAGCCCTGTGTCGCGTGTAATATCAGCTATTATAATAATTAAATCGGCCACATCTGAAGGTCATTAACCCACAATCTGCACCGATTTGATAAATCAATCACTGTACACGGGTTTTCACAAATGCTACAAAAGTAAGTTTAAAACAATAACAGTGTGCCAAATATAGAAACAAGCAATTAGCAAATATTAAAATCAGACAAGCCCTAAATGGAACAGAAGGTAAAGACTGTCACTGATGCATCTCCAAGGGCAGCATGGGAAGCTGCTGCTCACAATTCAGGGCAAAGTAGGCTGTATGAATCCATGTGCATCGTTTTCATGTGCAAACCGGTATTATGGGTTGTTGGGTTTGAACCCCGCTTTGCGGCAGGGCCGTACAGGTACGGACGGGAGATGCAGGCAGACAGGCGGGGGGGCGGCACTGGACGCACGGTGGGACGCAGCGATAGGTGCCGGTTCAGTATTGTAGAAAAGCGCTGAAACGGGTCGCGGTGTAGCCCCTGCCCGCGGTGAGGTGAGGCGGGGAGGCCCTGCCCGCCGGCCCTCTGCCCCGCGGAACCGGGGGGTGCCCGGGCCGGACGACCCCCTCGCCGCCGCCCTCCCTTCTCCCCAGCACCACCCCGCGCCCCCCTGCCGCCGCCCCCTCTCACCTGCTGGCGGCCCCGGCTGGGTCTGGCGGTGTGTGGCGGAGGCCGCTGCCCGCCAAGCCGCGGCTTAGCCCTAAGCCGCCCCCGCGGGCCGCCGGGGCCGCCAGCTCGGGGCGGCCGCGGGCCGGGGCGGCCGGTTGCCATGGCGACGGCGCGGCCTCCCGCCCGCAGGGGGCGCTGGGCCGCGGGAGTCGCCGTTCCAGCCCCTCCGGGCCCGGAGCCTCCCCCCGGCAGCGGGGTCTCCTCCGGCCTCAGGCCGCTGAGGGTCCCCAGCCCTTCCTGGAGCTCTCCTCCGGCCTCAGCACACACCTTCACCCCTATCCGCTCGTGGGACCGGGTTCCGCTTTCCCTTCCATCTCCCGCCGCGGCCCCGGCCCGTTCATCCGACCCGTCACCGCCTCCCACCCGGCACGGCGGCCTGGCCGCCCCAGCGCCGAGCTCGGAGCGTTTGCTGTTGGCTTGCACCAGCAGCTACTCTTTTCTCTTTTCCAGGTTATTTAAAGTGGGGACGCCAGGGAAATGCCTTTTTTAAGCGTTTGAGTCTTAGCTGCTGAATCTCATTTTTCATCCAACAAAAGGCACACAAAACAATTCAAATAAAAGTCTCATTATCATACTGGTCTGTTTTCTGTGAGTTTCCTCTTTAGAGAAGGCAAATTTTTTTTTTTTGCTGGTTATACTATTTTAGATCTCCAAGTCAAAACACCCTTCAACAATTTACCACTTCACTGTTTTGCCTTGAGCATTTTATTCCCTTTGAGAGATCTGAGGATAAAACATCTGGGTGCCCAAGTTCTTGCGTTCTCAGCGTGTCCTGCTGAGAGGAAATGTGCACTCGTCCTGGTTTTCATCTCAAACCAGGGTGAACTTCCTGGGCTCCACTCCCTGGCTCTTCTTGAAAGCAAAATAGCATGGATTTCACTTCCCTCCGGGCAGGACTTAGCTGCCTCTGAACGGGGACAAGTTCATTTTTTTGATAGTGTGGATTTCCTTCCTTGGGATCCCTTTTCTTCGCTACAATGCGTCACACATCCATGTCTTACTTGTAGTTCTGGTGGGAGAATCTGAAGCTGACATAAGCATCTATTCAAACAACCTATCTACTACTATGCAAGGGTCTTTTTTTTCCAGGAATGATCCTACTATGGTGTATTCATTTTCCCAAGGTCTCTGATTTAATGGAAGATGTTTTAAAAAGACACAGCATTGTACATTCCAGCAAGTCCCCCTTGAACTTATTTTGGACTTAGAATTTCTGAGTATTCTCCTGACAATGTCAATCCACTATGTTGTTTCAATACACATTATTTAAGAGCTTTCATACTACTATTACAAACTCTAATGCTGTAATCCTCACTAAGGCAAAATAATATTTAAAAATAGAAAAAAAGGTCTCTAGAAACAGGACGTTTAGAGAAGTATTTGCTTAAAAGCAGCAATAGGACATCTATTTACAGCCTTGTTAAAACCATGTCATTTAACGATTAAAGCTTAGGACTTGCCATAAGGTGGGCAAGCACTATTTGCAGCTTTACCATAGATCTGCTCTGTGATCTTTGCCAAGTCTTTTAACCTCATTAAATAAGGGTCATCTTTGTCACTTTTGAGATTAATCCATGATTAGCAGAGCATGCTGTGCATTATATAGTACATGAAACACTACAGAAGCATGCTTCCTTTTTTTTTTTAATGTATAAACAAGCAGCTTTTCTGCGGGTTGAAAATTCTACCAAAATTACTAAATTATATTGAAAATTACACACTTTCCTAAAATGCAAAAAAGTAGTCAGTCCAGACAAATAATTTCCTAAAAATGGACTGATCATGGGAAGAGAAAACGACCTTCAAAGTCTTCACTGAGTGAATAAACTGTAATTACTGAGCTCAAGCCATTTACACATTACTTAAATCCAGTAGAGATTTTTAAAACAGGTCTGAGGCAGAAGACTTGATTCTGAATGTCTCCAAACTTCATGAGAATTTAAACACAGCTCCCAGCTTTGTTGTTTTGACCCCAGCTTCATAATGATTTCAGCTAACAGCCTATACCTGTACCACTCAGAACACTCAGGCAGTTCTCATCAGGACTCCCATTTTGGGCTGTGCACCTCTTGCTCCTTACGACAAGACTCGTAAGGCTGACATGTTTTGTTGCTCGTGGCTATACAACTCTTCATTTAGCTAAGTATTGCTATCATTCATCTGGTTTTAGTTTGATTTCTGTTGCACTCTGAGACATAAAGCACCATAGAATTAAGCTTTTACAACAGCATCTTCCTCTGGGTAAAGTCCCAGCTAAGCTCTTCTCACCTCATACCAATTCAAGGGCCAATTTTCTTCTCTGGTAAATTGCAAATCAATTTACTTTCAAATAAACTGTTCTTTCTATATTTTTTCTTATTATCTAGAAAACTGATTTCTTTTTCAGGCAGTTCTTTCCCCAAGAGTGTGAATTGCATTTTACTCTAGTAGTTACCACAGACAGTCACTGCTTTCAAGCTACAAAGACAAAACTATCAGGTTTCTTTCGTGCTGTTTCATATGCTTGATTAGTTTAATAAATTGTCAGGTCATCAAAGTCTCTTAATCTCCTGGCAAGCAACTAGGATATAATACCATAACTTGTTCTATTTTTAATCCATCCCTGAGTTTCTGATCTCACACTGTCTGTTAGGTGCACATCATAAAACATGATCACAGCGGTAATAAGACTGTCAATAAGATACATTTTTACACCACTTGAAACTTGGCTCTCAGGTAATTTTTTCTCATATTCCTCTTTTTAAATACTTCATTTATCCCTGTTAGAAAACCCCCAGGTGACTAGAAACAAAACATGACCACAAACAGCTCTCTTCTACCTGTACTCGTCAGTCTGACTGCGACTCTAGTGGCAACAGCCTGCCTGTTCAGTGACGGACTCGCTCCAGCTGTGAAAGAAAACCACAGATATCAATTTTTCTAATAGAAACAGGATAAAAATAGCACATCCTCAGAGACCCCTTCCCTTAAAGGCTGTCAGCAGGCACCTTGACCCATTTTTGCTGTCTGTCAGAACGTACCTCTTTTGAGCTAAAGGATTTATGCAATTTGCCAAGTATGATGGCAATAACTATAAAACTCTACATAGATAAAGGATCTCTGCTACAATTCAAGATGATTGGTATTTTTATCCTCACAATAATCTGCAGCTGTTTAGAGCTGTCCTCGCATTATACAGTATTGCACATGAATGACATGATGAGGTCTAGGTTAAAAGTCCACTGCAGTTAGGTACAGCCTGCCAACCTTGTCCTGAGAGCAGAACGGAGTTACCTCTCAGCTTTGGCTGTCTGCAGGCTTCTCTACGAGATTTATTCAGGCTCAGTAAAACCCCACAAGTCAATAACCCCCACCCCAAAGGCGCTCAGTGCCCTCTGCAATACAAACAACTGAGACAAATGGGAAACTAGGTATGACCTAAAGGGAGAGAGAGATTCCAAAAGGCAGCTTCCCTCCACACTCCTGCATCAAGTGAAGATTGTAATCCATGGCAGACAGCAGGTGAACACGGAGAAGTTGCATTTTTTCCTCAGTGGACAACAGCTAAAGACAAACATGAAAAAAATAATCTTTTCATAGGGATCATTTCCAATAATTTAAATGAAAATTTCACTTGAGGAGATGTGAGTAGGAAAGTACACATTGTGTCCTTTTTTTAAATTATTTTGTAGCTAAAATGATGTAATTTTTTTTGGTCATAATTAAAAGGCAAATAGCTTTTCTTTCCTTTTGCTGTGTTTATAAATAAATTTGTACTTTAACTGCCGATGCCTTGGCTGCACTATGTTAAATATTAGCTTAGGAGGATGATGTCTAAACAGAACTCACAGGAAAATCCAATATATGGGGCTTATGTCTTTCTTCTTGTTACTCCTGCACAGACCCACACTAGCTTAGTATGTAAAAAGACAACGCAACATATGCATTTAAAGCACAGTTACTGTCTTAGAATCAGTCCAAAGGAGAGAAAACAATAGTGAAAACCTCTACTGCTCTCCAGTGGAAATAAATGCAATCACCACAGTTAAAGTTCCACCACTTCTCAGGCTTTTTCATTTTTAAAAACACTCGTTTCTTTGTTCCTGTACTGCTGCTAGGCCACGAGGTTCCTTAGCTCCCTCGTACATGAAATACTTAATGAAAAATAGTTACTCCCCCAAATAGGACTTGTATGATAAAAATGAGAGATGTGAAGCAACTCTTAAAACTTTTCAATCTCAGTAGATGTTTTCAAATTTACGGTAAGCGTCTAGAACAGCTCACGTTATTCCCATGGCAAAACACATGATCCAGAATGGAATTCGCTGTTCCAAATCCTAGGTAAACCAATCTCTCTTAGCAAGCGCAAGATGCTTTCTAAGTTGTGTTATTGCTAATAAAACAGATTTTTTTATATTATCTGGAGATCTTACTAGAAATAAAAGGTCTTTTTGCTGTTAGAGATTAGCCAACAGAGTCACCCAAGCATGGTTTGGGAGGTGCAAAGTCCTGAAATCTAGTTTTAGCTCCGTCAGTCATCCCTAAATGAATCACTTGATCTATTTATGCCTCTGTGGGTGCAATAAATAAATAATAATGCTTTCATGTGAACTGTCAACGCTTCCTTAAATCTTCTATTCAAAGAGATGAAGATTAATTGTGCGATCCCTCGGGCCCGTGGGCCGCTCTCACGGGTGGCTGGCTCCCCGCAGGCCCGGCCCGTGGGCCTCGGCCCCTTTCAGCCCAACGGGCCGACTCCCCCGCGGTACTGACAGGGCCTGCGCCTCTCCCCTCAGGCGAACACCCTCCCAGAGGGCCCGGCGCCCCTTCGCCCCCAACACCGGGCGCCTCGCCTTTCGCTCCGGTGACCCGCAACGTGCCGCAGACACCCGGCCCCGCAGCGGACAGCCTGGCCCAGCGCTGTCGCCGCCCGCCTCCTGCGGAGCGGGAGCTGAGAGAGAACGGGAGGGGCCGGCCGCCGCCGCCGCCGCCGCCGCCGCCGCCCTCCCCTCCCGCGCTGCCCCGCCCACGCTGACCTCACCGCCAGGTCCCGCCCTCCGCGCCGCTGCGGGTGGCTGGCTCGCCCCGCCCCTCCCGCGTGACGCGGCGGCCCCGCCCCGGCGCGGCGGGTGAGGTCAGTGCCGTGCGCCAGGGCCGCTCTCCGCCCCCCGCGCCTCCCGCTCGCCCGGCTGCAGGCGAGGCCCCGCCGCAGAGGGAGGAGGAGGCGCCGGGACCGCGCTGAGCTGCTGCCGCCCCGCCGGGCCCCGACAGGGAAGGCGCTCGCCGGCAGCCATGGAGCTGGCGGACGGCGTGGTGTACCAGGAGGACCCCGGCGGCCCCGGCCCCGCCATGATGTCGGAGCGGGTGTCGGGGCTGGCGGGCTCCATCTACCGCGAGTTCGAGCGGCTCATCGGGCGCTACGACGAGGAGGTGGTGGCCGAGTTGATGCCGCTGGTGGTGGCCGTCCTGGAGAACCTGGACTCGGTGTGCGCCCACAGCCAGGAGACCAGCGTGGAGCTGGAGCTGCTGCGGGACGACAACGAGCAGCTCCTCACGCAGTACGAGCGGGAGAAGGCGCTGCGCAAGCAGGCCGAGGAGGTGAGGGCGGGCGCCGGGCCCAGGGGCTGAGGCGGGAGCGGAGCCGGTGGAGGGCGGGGGCCCGTTCCCGAGAGGGGCGGCGGCGCCGGGCTTCCTCTGTGGAGGCGGGGGGACTTCCTGCCCTCGGCGGCGGCCGGGCCGTCTCTCTCGGGGTCGCCGAGGGCGGGGTGCTTGCGGCACCTGGGCCCGGGGTGCCCCGCGGCCCGGCCGGGGCTCCTGCCAGCTCCCGTGAAGGGGGGGGGGGGCGGGGGGCTGCTGTCCGAGGGGCCGGGAGCCGCCGAGTTCAGGTCGTGTTTCTGGGAGGAGGGAAGGCCGAGAGCGCTCCGACCCTGCCAGCTCCGCTCGCTTGGCCTCCAGCGCCTCGGAGGGGCTGGTACGTGCCGCTCTGGCAGCGCCGTGTGGGCTGAGCGCAGCTGATGGCAGAGCTCTGCCGCCTGTGTGCCCGGGCCCTCTCCTCGGCACGGCTCTTCCTGGAGGACTCTTCAATAACTCTTCTGAAGCGCTGGTCTTCTAGTCACCGGGTCCGTAGGAGGAAACAGCCCTGCTTTTGCAGAGCAGGCACGGAGCCACGTACTGACTGCACCACTCTTTGGCTTTCCCTCTGGATTTCCTCCGTGGCAGGAGGAGGATTGTCCAGTTCAGATCAGTTGTCGAGGATATTTACAAAAAAGAGGGGAGGCATTGCAAAAAAATGTGGAAATACATGCAGTCTAGGCTGTAGTTCTTCAGAGTTGGTACATAAAAGCTGCAGTCAGCAACAGGTGGTGCAGACTGCTCAATGGCATAAACTCTGGCTTAGGTTATTACTACAAAAGTTGAAATAAAAATATCTAAGAATTACTTCAGCATAAATAAGCTTGTGAAGCGTGTGAGATTATAAAGCAATAGAAAAGAAAGCAGCTGTGCAGGATAACTTCCTCCAGCTCATTGTCTCGCCAAACTCCTATAGGAAATTGGATTGACAGCATTACCTGTAATAGAACAAGTCATAAGTCTGTTTCCAGATTTGGTGTCCTGCGCTTATCTCCGCGGTTGTGCTTACCCCCTAAATTTTCCAAGAATCAGAAAAATAACGACACTGAGGGTGAAGACAATATTGACAACAAAAACTTAATTTGAAAAACATTAGCCCTGTACAAATATTTGTATACATTATGGTTATAAGCGAGTGAAAAATGTTGTCTGCAAATTGTTCCAGGACTTCAGTAGTTTGCTACAAAGTAATGTGGTGTGAAGAGTGTCCCCCGAACTCTTGGACCAACAGACCATTCATCGTTCTTGTCAAACATGTAGTTGTTTTACAGTGCTTTATGGACTTCAGTCTGGGGACCATTGCCATAAAGACTTAATCACTAGTTCTGACACAAGCTGTGTGTAAAAGGCTTTTTTAGAAAACATATTTTATTTTTATTAAGAGAGTAAGAGACTGATAAATATTTTCTGAACTAATTTGTGAGAAAAATCACAGGCGTGAAACATGGGCAGCATTTGCCAGATTGGAAAAAAAGCAAGCCTTGGGCAGCAGAACAGAAACCATAACAATATGATGAAATAGAATACGGTATTAACTGTGTTCCTGTGGCTCTTCAGGAGCTGAATGTACTTATGTTGGTAGTGTACTTCACTGCGATCTCCATTTCTTTGTGTCATGATAAATTAACTTGAGAGGGACAAGGTTTATGCAGTCTAAGAACTGGTACTCATGCTTCAAGACAGCTTATTGATGCTTTCGAAAGTGCAACTAGACCAAAGACCGTATTTCTGATTGTAAGTACAAAGGTCATCTTCTTGGTATGTGCTGAAGTCGGTTATGCTGTACGTATGTGAAAATATCTGTCATAGATAAAGCACGGTATGTTCGTGAGAGGTACGTGTTTTAGTCAAACTTGACTGTTGCAACCACTTTTTTTTTGAATGCTGCAATAATCTGATGGGTGCAGTATGGTGGAAATGAAAGGAGGGCACACGAATGTAGCGCTCCTTTTCTTGGGCAACAAGTTAATGGCTTAGTGTGTTTCTTGCCTTTTATTGCAGAGGTTGCTTGTGATAGCAAAATGGAGACTTTTGAGCTACTGAGTTCAGTATTCCTTATCATCTGTTCTAACTGTCCTGAAGAATTAACATATCTTTTACTTTTTGCTTGCTGTTGTAGGAATTTTTATTTTCTGTGATTTGGTGAATATTAATGGTTTACCTTTTGAATAGGAGTCTCCTTACACCATTGTCCTAATTTGCCTCTTTTCTTTCCTGTAGTTAGAAAGTGTCACTAAAGAAACATCTTGAAAGTTGTTGCCTGTGAGCTTTTATTATAGTGACTTTAAAAGAAGAAGAATTATTTCAGAAGTTCTGGGCCTACTTCTTGGTCCTCTAGTAACGGCCATGGTCTTTTTAATTGCTGTGAAGTCACTTGTCTGACTTTTAATGGGGTATGTTTGTGATATAGTTAAGGAAATAGAGGAACCAGCTATGCAGAACTGTAAGCAGAACAGCAGAAAAACTTATCTTCCCACTTGGTGAATGTTAGGCAGCATGCCCTACCACAAAGAAGTGGGAGAGGAAGAAGGATTTGGGGTTCTGCTATTTTATGATTTGGGGTTCTGCTATTTTATACACTAATAAGTTTTACTTCTATAGAAGTATATTGCTCCATACCTGGGTATGTGTGGCTAGCAGAAGGGGTTTCATGTGCACTTGGACACAGGATAAAAACTACTGCTTTTAGCAGTGCCAAGCTGTCTAATACACTTTTAGCTTTTCTGCTGTTGGTGGGATAAAGCTGTTCTTGAAATCTGATGTTCAACACATGGTTGCTAATTTTGCAACCATAAAAAAGAGTTTACTGCCATGAAAATTAGTTTAATAGTGTGGACTTAATGGCTGCCTCTTCTTACTGTTCCCAAAGTTAACCTTTTTCCTTAGGATTGTGTGTTAAGTAAACACTGCAGTAAGAGTTTAAGTACTTTTAATTTATGAGAGAACAAAATTGAGATCCGTTACACAGAAAGCTTCCTAAAATAGTGTAAAAGCTACTAGGTTGTTCTCAGTTACGTATATTTTTCTCTACCCCAAGTCCAGCTGAGCTGACTTCATCATTAATTTTTCTCTACCTACTCCAGGAAGAACATGCCATTGGCTGAAAAGCTGGCATCATTGCAGTAAAAGTTACCCAAGTACATGTCATAGGGTAATAAAAACTGCTGAGGAGGTGGAACCGTGACATCAGATATGCTTAGTATTGCACCTGGATCGTGTGCTGGGAAAACAAGTTAAAATTTAAGGAGACAGAAGATGACATAAATGTAGGAAAAAAATGTTTAATTTGGTTAGTACTGTATTATGAAGTGATTAAATGGTTATACTTGTGGGAGAGGGCTCCACACGCTGTGCCGTTTCATTGTGTAGCCTGAGTTCATGCTTATTGCAATGATTATTGCTGTAAACTTTTAAATAGATTTAAAATTGATTACATAAAGACTTCTGAATCTTATTTGTGAAGTACTTTTTACTGGAGGTCTTTAAGAACAGGTCAGACCAATGTGTGTCTGAAATGACATAGTTGATACTGCCTGGAGAAAATGGGAAGGATTAAATGGGAGTTACCAAACATAGTTTGTGAAAGTATCACAGGCTTGGATTTCAGCAGCAGGCACATGCAGAAGGAGGTGTGCATCATATCCTGTATTACACCTTGTTATGTATCAAAATTAGGATCCAGCCATCAACACTGGGCATCAGAGCCTTGAAACAAGATGACCTTTTAAGGACTGTTCTAGCCATATCTTCTGTAATCTTGTGGTATTCGGTCTAGTTGTTTCTAAGATGTGTTGGTGTCCCTCAGCTTGTTCTTCAAAAAAAAAAAAAAAGGCCAAAAAAACCTTCCTCCTTGTTAGAGATGTTGAGATATGGCTTTCTGGCCTAGACAAGATGTCACTTAAAATAAGGAAAGCCAGATTATTATCATTTTTTATGTCTGCCTTGGTATTTTGTGTAACCAGTAGCTTGGATTGAAATAAGAGAATGTCCAGTATCCATATACTGAGTGGCTATGCAGATGATGTGCAATATTTGAGTGTATTGTCAATGTAAATTAAAAAAAAGTCTTTTAATATAGGTGCTCAGCCTATCCTTGGCTGCTGTTGTGGTTTATTTGACTAGTCCTTCCATCAGTCATACAGGCTTAGTCAGGACAAGATGGTCAATCTCCTGGGGCTCTGCCTGTGTTAATGCTATCAGCAGAAGGAGAGATGAAACCAAACAGAAACCTTCACAGTGTAAAGTACTCAATCCGTGATGATCTTGTACAGTTTTCAGCAGAGGGGAAAAAAAATTATCCAGCTCTAATGATAAAAATACTTTGAAGAGATGTACCTTGAATTCTAACTTTAACAAAATGAAGGTAAACTAGTGGTAAATAACGAAACCATTTACCTTTAATACAAAATCACTTTTAATAGTTGCAGTTGAACTTGAGAGGAAATACAAAATTATATCTATCTTTAGTTCATGAGTGACAATGACATTGATAGCTTTGAGCGTCTGTTTGTTGACAAGTATAATTGTCACTGGCTTTTGCACGTTATGAGGCACATCTGACTGGGAAATCATCAGAGAAGCAACTAAACAAAGATGTTACAGTTTTATAATTCTTCTTTCATGTTTTCCCATGTTTAATTTAACAAACCGTGTTGGTCCTTAGCCCCAGTGCCAAACTTGTGTCAAACTTTGAAGCCCCTTTTTAAGAAGGGAGTCTGCTAAGAATGAATAAGCCAGACATGACTTGAATCTTTAATATTAAAGGGGCAAAACTCTTGTATCGTTTACTACAAAGGAGAGATGAAACAAGTTAAAAGTTTGAGTTTTTCAGTATTACATTGTCAAATAATACTCCCAAACTTTGTGTTGAGATGGTAGAAAGACTTTTGCACATCTGTCCTTCTGGAGTGGGGGAAGAACTCATTTTAAATCACAGAAGCCGAAACAGTCCTACCTGGGCTAGTGTCAGCTCTTTCTCAATTGTTTCATGTTTTAGCTTCCAGCACAGTCATATGAACACCATGCCTTGTCCTGTGATAGCCGAGGAGAGCTTGTCTGAAAGAAACTCTTGTTCCACTTCATAGATTTTGATGCATTTCTACATCTGAAGAAATTTTTAAGCAAAACTTCTGATGACCCTGCTCAACTGAAGCCTTTTTCATAGGGTTACGAGTTTCTGCTTTTGTAAAAGCTGTAAAACCCATTGGTTAAAACTTAATAGTAGCTTATTAAAAGTTGATGTGTGAGCATTCAAAGTACTGTTTCCACTAGGTTTTCCTAGCAATACATAGGAAAAATCTATATTCAAATCACCTGCAACATTACTATTTTTAAGTTGCTGCCTCTTCTGTCTCTTTGCTTCCATGTGGTACCCAGCTGCAGCTTGCTTTCTGACCCTTTAGCTGTCTTTGATGTTTGTTTGGTTGGGTTTTTTATGCAAAGGCTTCTGGTACGCTTTTCCTCCCTGTGTGATGAGCCTTCTGTGTAACTTGTGTTCATGGCCTTGCCTTCTCATTGCAATGCAGCATAGAGAGTACTGCATGATCCAAGGCATCTTTGGCTATTAGAAGTATTCTTTATGTGGCTGGTACATACTGAATTTCTTAAGTTTTTTGTTGACATAAATAGCAAAAAAAAAAGCTTTTAAAATGGCTGTAATGAGGAATTGATAACTTTAATGTTATAAAATGTAAACACTTACATATGCATCAGTGGGTCCATAATATCATGAGACACTTTGATAAACCAGTGTAGCAGAAGATGATGATGATCAGCAAAATTGCAGAGTGCCCATGAATAGTTGTTTAAGCAGTTGACAAATCACAGGAGATGGTTATGAGGTATTTGATGAAGGGCGTGAGCATTTTATAACGTATCAAACAATAACAAACTGGGTGAGAATGAAAAGATAGCACATAATTTTGGTTAGCGCTGCTGCTGTGTCCATACCTTTGTGATTTACAGGTGAATGCAATGTCACCGATGTTCAGCCAAATCTAAGGGTACCAAGACACTCTGTATTCACATGCAGCATTGGCAGGCAAGTGTGTGAAGTTAGGGAAGAATGAAATAGTTCATATTTATGTTAGTCCCAGGCAGGCTTTTCTGTGGTAGTTGGCACTTAGTTGATAGTGATGACGTAGAGCAACCTAGGTGGAATGCTTGACTGATGGACACTGGACTGGAATATCGATAGTGTCCTTCATGTTTAAATGTGGGCTGTAGATCTCTTCTGTTTTGGAAACCTGCTGTCACCCTTCTTTGCTGTGAAGGGCTGCTCTGTTGTTTACTACATGCTGCTTGAAGTGAAAGTCTTTTTAAAAACAAATCTAGGACTGGCTATGTATCTGTTCTTTCTTTTTGGAGAAAGAAATTTGCTCAGGCTTTTTTTTTTTTTTAAATAAATCTGTAATTGTGAGTCTAACTTCACTTTTTTTGTTTAGAAATTCATTGAGTTTGAAGACTCTCAAGAACAAGAGAAAAAGGACTTGCAGACCAGAGTGGAAGCGTTAGAATCACAAACTCGACAGCTTGAACTAAAAGCAAAAAACTATGCTGATCAAAGTAAGTAAAATATATTGCACTCCCTTTAAAGTGATATTAATGCGTTTGAAATTCTGTTCTGTAAAATGCTAAATATCTGTGTTATCCAATTCCTGTATTTTGACAGATAACTAGGTTTAACTCTTGTGCAAGTTTGTTTTCCTTAGAATTAAGGCAAACAAATTAGATATAAGCTTGTGACTTGTAATCTGATTCTTCTGGTATCCTACCTTGTTTTGTTTTCCTTTTAGACCATGCTATTTTCATGTTTAGTAACTTTTTTCAGGAGATAGTTAGAACTTATTCCCTTGTTAATGATGGTAAACTAAGCTAACTTCCCATTGTTGTCTGTGCTAAAAATAAATGTAATCTTTGGGTTTAGAAGCACTACTGGAATGAGAATACCATTGATGTAGATTGTCATTAGCTTTTGTATAATTTTTGTTGAATTATTTATTTTCAAAGCATTTAGTGTTTATAGGAAAAAAGTTAAGGAAGAACATTTCCACTTTTAGAGATGTTCTGTGTAATTCACAAACTTGTGTAAATTTTGGAAAATGATAATGATCAGTTTTCCTGAAATACTGAAAGTTAAAATGTGAATATATTGTAGCTTAGACATTCTGCTGGACTGCTTCTCATCCAGGTTACATAGTCATTGAATGAAACACCATCACCAGTTTTTCTACTGCCAGTTGAGTAACAGATACAGGGGAAAAAAAAAATACTCACAGTTGTCGTCTTATTTCATCTCCCCCACCCTGCAGACTTAAATTGAAGATGAAAGACCTGTGCTGCTAATGATGGATTAATATTTTTTTGCTGTGAGTCTGTTAAACATGCAGTGAAGGTTATGATTTTTGTTTTCATTTAAGCTTTTTAGCACAGTGTAGAAATAATAATCAATATGAATTAACATGAATGTTTTGTCAAGCTCCTAAGCTAACGTCTCTTAACATAAGACACGCATGTCTATCACTTGATATACAGCTTTTATTGCTGGGCCCTGCAGAAATGTAAAGTAAGACTGTATCAAGCCTGATAGCCTGATAAGGCTGAGATAAGATCAGTTCCTAAAAGCAGAATGCTGGTTGTAAAAAAAAAAAACCAAACAAACAAAAAAAAAAACTCCAAAAAAACCACCTTTCACTATTCTTTCTTCCTTTATTTCTACTCGGCTACTTTTCCTGCACAAAATGCAACAAGTTACAGCGCTCTTTCTTTTTTTTTCCTCCAACTTAAGGTATAATAATCTTCCTCTGAAGTTTAATTTTCAGTGGCACAAGTGAGTCTATAGCAGGGTCAAAATATGAGTGCACCAGTGTTAAGATTAACGTAGGTGGCATGCAGAGCTGAATCTTTCTGAAATTTGAACGGTTAGAATGCTGTTTGCAAATCTGAAGCATGTACTTCTTCAGATCCGTTGCAGTTAAAATATTCTCTGTACAGACATTGATGGAGGAACACTTCAGGCAGTCTTTTCTAGTAAAAACTAGGACGAATGATTGCCAGGAGTGTATCTTTATAGATCAAGTCAAGCTAAAATGGATAATCGTAAAGCATATTGTAGAGACTTGTATCAGAAATGCTATGATTCCTGTGAATGGAAATGTGTGTGTTTAAAAGCAGCAGAAGAGGGGAAAAGAAAACATTGGAACAAGAGTGGAGTGGTGTGTTTTGGTAACAAAGGACACTGTTTCCAGAAGGCCTGTGCTCTGAGCCCACAGCCCAAACAATTTGTAATGGGAAACCCTGTGCTCTGACAACAGGATTATGGCATTGAGATTGTGTTGTGTCATATATGCCATTACTTTTTCTGTTAATACAATAAAAAGTACAAAGTAGTTGCACAAAAAAGAAAAATAATTTGGATTCCTGGCAATGTATGTGGCATTGTACCTGGAGTTTCTTTTTTAGAAATTGCACTTACATGCTGATGTATGTAATGCCATTTTATATTGTTCTATGAATCTGTTTGTGTGATATTGTTTTTAATAAAAGTATTTGCATGAGAAACTCAACTGTTCCAGTAGAACTGCTGAGTGTTGGCTAGAACTACTTTTTTAGAAACAATATTTTTAAAGCAGTTATGGTAACAGCGTGAAGTTCTGGTGTTGGAACCTTGACTTTTAAACAGTTCCAAAATCTTTTTATTGGGGAAAACCCTTCTGAGATAGCAAAAATGTAACTTTGGAGAAACAGTAGAGGTGTGTTGAACATTGAGTTTTGCTTAGGATTTGGGTTGATAACTTGCCTGGGACAACATGAAAGACTGTTTCAAAGATTTGACATGCTGCTGATGCAGAGCAAGATCAAAGGGGACATAGACACAGTTGTTGAACACGTGATTAATATTACGCAAGTGAACTGCTTTTAGTGATCTAAATTTCTAGGGTGTGAAAACCACGCTAGTGTACATGTTCTTGAAGTAGTTCAGCTCTTCTGTGTTATCTTGTTTTCTGTTTTATAGGATTTATATGTCCTACAATACCAAATATACCAATGTGTCACTTTAATTCACAGGCTGAGGCTACAAGTCTTCTAGCTATAATTCTTTTCTCTTCTACTTCCTGTACTACTGTCTGTGCATTTGTATTAGTCTTTGGTATTGCCAACTGTTAGCACATCAACATTCAAAATAGCAGTGGTGTTTTCCTTGATCATGGGAATTGCAAATGCTTGGCACGGAGCAAGTAAGCAAATAAAACCTGGCCTTGCTTTTTGTGTTGGGAGTATAGAGTCTGACATAGCAACATGAGTTTATGATGTAATAGTTTAGACTAGAAAACAGGTAAGATGCAGTCCCATGTAATACTTCAACTACAAGACTTTTTGGGTCTTGTAGAGTACTTCCTGTGCTATATGCATTTTTCCTCAAATAAGCAAGGTGTATGAGAACAAATTCTGTCCGTTAAAATGTTTCAACTCATTCCCCTGAACACTGTCCATCCTGAGCATTTAATGAAGACTACTTAGCCCTGGGAAAGGGCAGCTCTTAAGTTACATGGTAAGGTTCAGCACGATTGTATGTGCTTAAACATGCATGCCAGCTAAAATCTCTCAAGAAGCCATAGCTTTATGTCCTGAATTATAAGTGCTTGGTTTTGCGGTCTTAGTGACTGTCACACTAACAAAAAAAGAAATATTTCTTTGCACTTAAATTTATCATGTGGGATTACGTTCATAGCCATATATTCAATCAGCTGGGTTACAGTAAATCTGCCATTTGAAATTAAAGAAGTGAAATAAGCTTATTCTGTGTCAACCGGTTACCAGGTTCCTGTGGTTCACTGACTTTTGTCCCTGCATTACAAATTTAACCAGTTGCTGTCAGCTGTCTCCCAGACGAGTGAACTACTGTACTCTGCTCTTTCTTAGGGGGAAATGGAAGGAGGGAGAGATGACAGCATGGCCTGGTAGCACTGCTGGGAGGATTGTGAGCCACAGTAGATGATGAAATCCTGAACGACAGGGGCAGATACACATTGAGTCATTGAGTTACCACTCTTGCACAATTGATAGCACTCGGTCCTGGTATTTGGTGGGTTGTGGCGGTTGCCTAAGTAAAGTTTGCTGCCAAAAAATGGTGCAACATGTTGCATCCTGGGATGTTTTGGTAAACTTCTAACAACTCCTTAAAGGAGAGCAGAGGTGTAAGGATTTGCGACTTCTATTTGAGTGCAGGAATGCGCTGCAGTGATGTGGCTCTTCAGCCTGTGATCTGTGTCCTCATCTCATTTTGCACTGCTACTCTTCTCTGTAACTTTCCATGGTTTACCTCTGCCCTCTTGTTGGTGTGTTGGCTGTCTGCATTACCTGGGCAGGGAACAGAGGAAAGACAGTGCCAGTGCTCTCAGGGAGCCTGTGGCTTGTTAAAGGAAGTTAAATATCACAACATTCCTGGAGATGTGTCTAGGGACGGTGTTGGTACAGGCAGAGTTTTCAGAAGATCTTGCTGTTGGCCTTTAGCATGAGCACACATGCTTTGAGTGTGAGCAAATGTCTTTTTTTTGGTTTTGACTTGACTTCCGTGGATTATTTTTTCTCTCAGCAGCAGAGGGCAGCTCTGAATATTGTGGAGGTGCACCAAGCGTGGAAATGCCAGGTGTTCAAAAAAATAAAAGTTTAACACTTAAATTCTTTTCTTCTTCCCTTCCACTTCAATCACGTGTCTGAGGCAGACACCAGTCTTTGATATAATCTTAATTCTTACGAGAGCTTGAATGTATCTGACTTTCACATTATTTCAAGTCTTTGCTGTGGTGAGACCCCTAGCTCTGCCTGTGATTAGTTTGCAGCATTAGAACGTTTCAAATTTCAACCTTGAATCTGGAAAGCTAGGCACTTAGAGCTGTTACAAACTTGTAATAGCAGTATGCATCTTGCTTGTCCAGCAACGCTCCATGAGGGCACGTGATACTGCTTTGGATACTGCTCTGTCTCCAATTACCAAAAGGGGTAAGTGCCTTTTGGTGCTCACATAATGTGCCACTGAATTCTGGGGGGACTGCAGAGATTTAATTTATTTCCCTTTCTTTCCTCCATTTTTGGGAATGTCAGTTCTTTTTTTATGTATTACAGGCTGTAAGTTAATGAATTTTTTTGGAGTAAAAGACAACCATAGTGTATTTTGGCTTACTACAGGAATGGAACAGCTTTGGAGTATGCTTTATGGAGGAATCATTCTCAGAGTATTTACGAGAGAATCTGAAAAACATGATGTCTGCATGGTTGATGTGGTTTCTGATGGAGTGGTAGGTTGTGGGAGTTGAAAGATTTGGTTCTTTTTCTATATCTGCTTAGTGCTAAAGTACAACCAAGGTAACATACTGCATTTGACAGGATAACCAAGGCAGAGATATGTTTCCATACCTCAGTTTATCAAATCCTAGCTTTGTAATTTATGCTCAGGTTGGATTATATTTGTGGAAAACTACATGCGTTAAAAAAAAAAAAAATCAAACCCAGAAACACCTTTTCATCTTCAGAGCTGCAAATGTGATGCGACTGTTGGGATGACTTCATTTCCCACATCAGGTGACAGCATGCAGCAATTGATATTGCTTGCCATAGGTTTCATTTGGGATATGAGACAAATGTTTTGGCAGCTGACCTAGAAACGAACAGATTTGTTTTCCTTGGGAGCTAAACAGAACTAGTGTTTTCACTGGCTTCAAGAGAAAATGCAAGACCAGTTCTGTTGTGAGTCTTCTGTGGATGTTATTTGGTATTTTGTTTTTATCTGAGCTCTACAGTACTCCAGACACCCAGTACTCTGAGATTTACCTATGTAGAGCTGCGGCAGCAATTTAACACAGAACTGTCTAGTTAACAAGGAGATTCTAATATGAACTTTCAGCTGTGAAGCTTAACATTGTTTTGAGATTTGACTTGTGACTTGTGTATCTGCGCACGTGATGATGTGAATAACTAAACTGATATGAAATACATCTGTCAGTAGTGCTATTTCTAGGCATGGCTCAGCTGTAGTGTTTATTCTAAGGGATACAAGAAAGCTTTTCAATAGATCTTGAAAGAAGTTGGAAAGTTAAGATTTGTTCAGTGGGGGTCTGGATTGTTCGTCTGTATTTTTCGAAGGCTGAGAACAGCAGAACTAATTTTATTTCCAACAGAGAAGGAAGAAAACGGTTTGGCTTCTTGTATTTCTTGACTAACAAATTTGGAGCTTACTGTTTGCTACTTTTTTTCTCAGTGCAGCCATTTCTCAATGCATCTACGTTGGCTTGATTACAAGGCAGATGCTGGTTTTGTATTGTGATGTGGGAATCTGCAGTCCACTAGATGGAGCAGAGGGTACAGTTAGCTCCAGAGTTGCACGAAGTCATGCTACAAGACTGGAGGCTAAAATAAAATGGAGTAGGAAATTAGAGCAGTGATTGGCCTGCTTTAAACTCCTCTATTAATATACCTGAACAAAAGTGGTGAGAGGAGGTTGAAATCCACTGGCATATAATTAACTGCTCATGTACTTTTTTAAATGGAGGTATTGTGCTAGTGGTCTAGGTGTTGAAGTTTGATTGTTATAATAATTCTTTTGCTGCAACTGTTGCAGTAATGGAGAAAAAGGCTTTAAATGTCTTTGAGAGTCTTAGGTTCCTGAGTCGTCACTGGTTACCTGGCTTTAAAATACAATGCAATCTGCTGTAGCTTCTGAGTTCATACTGGCTTCATGTTGGATTTTCTCAAAAAGCTACTTGCTTCAATAGCCAAAAGTGTAAATGAAGCATCCCACTGTTTTCAAAACAGTCAGTCAAAGCTTTTCTCGGTGAAACACTGTTCTGGCCAGAGACTAGGCAAGAAATTGATACTAGGTCCAAATGATATTTGTTTTAACTTGATTTTGGGTAGAAGTTGGTGGTTGTTCATTTGAATCTCAGCCTTTGTGAGGGGTCTCCTGGCATATGGTTGTCTTTATATTAAGTGGTTGCAGCAGAAAGTTTAAGGACCTTTTTTTTAAGTTTTATGTCAAGTTTTTGGTGATAAAATTACAGTGATTTTGTGGGTCTGAGACATAGTGGATACTTGAACAGGCCAGAAGTGTCAGGGATAAGACCATGCAGCTGTATGTGTTGATATTTGCTATCAACAGAGCATTCTTGACAGCTAAATTATCTTCATAATTGAAAGTGCCCTACTTCTTAAACAGAACTGCGCCTATAGTTCAAAGAGCTACTTGAAGATGTCGGTCTTGCCACGGAGTTGATTGTATCACTTGTTTTACAAATCAGTTTTCTGTGCTGCTTGTTTCCAGATCTTATGGCTTTCAGGTTAAATACTTGTTTGATGGCTTCAGTCCCTGTTCCAGTGCATGGTTGATGTGTGTGCTGCTTAGCAACTTCTTTATAGGTTGTAAGGTCCTACTGGATCATGGGATTGATTATGCTTGATCTATATCTTAACTTTGGCATGGGATCTGCTTTTAAGAATGGAGTTGGATGAAAGCTGTCCAGGGAGAGCCTTCAGATAGTCTTAGTGCTAGGAAAGGCTTGTTAATGAGCTGGATCTCTGTCCTGGCTTTGTAGCAGGAACTTGTAATTCCTCTTGAAGGCATCATGCTGGTTGGATTTGGCATTCTAGCAGGTCTGTTTCTCTTTCTCCCCCTCAGGCTTATCAGCAGTTTGAGGCAGAGGACAACATACAGATGGAGGGTGTTCCAAACTTGGTAAAAGCCATCAGACTTGGGAGGTAAGCTCTGATTTTTGAACAGGCAGGGTGGGCAGCTTCGCTGCCTAATTCTTCGTAATGCTGTCAGGCAGAAACTCCAGGGGCTTCTCTCTAGTTTGCTGTAATATTTAATCTCCCATTTTTAGGCTTGACTGGTTTGATTTGATCAAACTTTCATTAGGATTAGTACTTCAGGTCATTGAATGTGTTAGGATATTGACAGTGCTGGAGAAGGTTGCAGGTATGAGTTTGTGGTGGTGTTCCAGTGGGATGCTTTCTCATCAGCCTAAAAATACTCAAATATTTGCATTTTATGCTCATATTTAAGATGCTGGAAGACCTTTAAAATTTTTCCATGTAGATTTGTAACTGTGAGTAGTGAAACTTTTTTGATATGTATATTTTGCACATGTAATATCTTACAATGTAATCTTGGAACATAATATCTTCCATGATGTAACAAGGATATATTTGCTTTATGAAGACATATTACAACAGAGACAATGATATTTTGCTTTTAGGATGTATATCCTCAAACTGATTTTTATCATCTACCCATTAAGAATTTGACGTCTTGGTGGAAAAAAGTCTTAGACTGAAATATCAGTGGAGCTTTTTGTACTGTTAAGTCAGATTGCTGGGAACTGTGGTTGCCACTTTGCGGACCCAGTGTGTGTCAGGCAGTGCTAGTGCCCAGCTCCATTCCTCTTGGGGGATGTTATCAGAGTGGTGCCAGACTTCCACTCTTCTGTGTGCTGTTGGAGTGAAATGGAACTGGTGACAATTTGGTTTTAAATGTACTTCTGGGTGCCAGGGGAAGGCATTTTTTTTATCTCCCATTGAGTTTCCTGTAACTGCTGATGAGAGTGTACCTTTAATAGTGACTTAATAAGTTTCTCCAAGGTTTTGGGGCAAGAATCTGGTGGTCTTCCTCAAAATTCTTCTGGCTGTTCTTCGCTAGGTTCAAGTATCTTCTGTTTTCAAGTCCATGGTGATCTCTGATCTTCAGGGAATATCTCATCTCTTCCACAGTGTTTAACTGGAGAAGGGAAGCGTGTTCTGTTGCTTGTTTCATCAAGATCTTATCTTTGATGGGAGGCATGTTTTGGGTAGAATAGATTTCTGATGTTGTGTGTCATCCTGCTGGTATTGGAAAAGCCTGTTTTGAGGACTGTTAGTGTGGTGTCTGGGGGTATAAAAACTTAGTGTACATCCATTTATGACAAACTTCCAGCTGTAGGACTGTAATGTGTTGCACAGCTGGAAGTATCTTCCACAAGAAAATGCTGACCTTTGTATGGAACAAAAATAGTTATCAGACTTAGTGGAGATACCCTCCTTGACTATGCAATACCAATACCTAGGTACATTTGTCTTCTATTACTTGATTTAAGGAACTATTTAAAATTGAGCCATAGAAAGAGACAATGTGCTTTGTTATGGAACCTCAACTGTTGTTAAGGTGTTTGTTATATCCATAACAGTGGGAAACACTTTTGTGGATTTCATCAAGGTAGGTTACGGTCAGCTATGGAGATGGGTGTTTGTAACACCTAATGTGGCATTAACCTTCATTAAATGCACTGGGTCAAGTACTTTTCCCAGAATCCAGCATGTAAAATCAATCACTAGGAGCCAGCGTTGGACGCGCTGTCTAGACACAAGCGTACCGAACAACATTGGGGTGCATCACTGTGGTTTCTTTGCAGGTTCCTGGTCAGGCTGCATTGAACAGTGACTTCAGTGTCTGGTGTGAAGCAGCAGCGTTTCACAGGGTGGCAGCGTGGGCATGGAGCTGCAACAGGGCGCAGTTTCTAGGGGAGGGAACGGGCTTCACAAAACACAAAGCCAATTAGTCATGCAGTATGCTCTTCCTGATTTCCAGGCTATTTGCCTGTCCTAAAGCAGGTTTAGCACAGCAGAAATGTTACCTTGGTCTGCAGGGAAGGGAGAGATGTCGGGAACTGTAATGCAAAGCCCAGAGATGGTGGAGGCACAAGTGAGCAGAGCTGTTGCTGGATGGGGTGTGGGCAGCTAAAACTGCTGAGCTCTGCCTTGTAGCTACTGACTGGTTACTGCTAGGATGTCTCTGGTCAACTGTTGTAAAATGTAATTATTTCTGATTAGAATACCAGTCAGTCAAAGATAGTGAATAAAATATGGTTTGTCATGTCATGCTTTGTAACGATAAATTCTGACATTTGTTTCTGTAGGCACTTACCACAAGCTTCCATATAACCTCCCTTTAAATGTATAAGCAGCCTTAAAACATCGGTGACCTAAAAATAATAAACTAAAATCTTCTATTCATCATATATTGTGTCCTGCATTGCATCTCAAAAATACATATTTATGTATTGTGCTGTAAAATATATTTTGATACATGTTGTGCTGTAAACACTTGTATATCACTTACAGCTATTTGACCCAATAACTGTTATCAGTCTGATAACAGTGCAGAAATGAAAGTGTTCCATCTTGCATTAGTATAAATAAAATTTGATGTAATGCTTTTGGTCAGGTTGGTGGCGTGCAAAAGGTTGTGTCAAGGAACTTAATGCTCTTATAAGAGCAAGATTAGATTAGGAGCTAAGAATGGTTATGCAGATTTGAGTAGACAATTACGTATTTTGGTTCCAGCATTTGACTCTGGCAAAGATATTTTTATTTGATTTGACTTACAATAAAATACTGTGCCAACATACAGCTCTATGGAGCAAAAAGAAATGGTATATTGAGAATTAATTTTCAGAAGACCCAGTTGGCATTATGAAAATGTGCAAATGGCAGAGAAGATGCAAGCATTTGTCTTAAGCTAATGTATATCTGGCAATGAGTCTCTGGAGACAAGTAACTATAAATTTGAAGTTTCACAGGGTATTTAAACATGACAAGTGAAATAAGAGAAGCTCATTTACAGAACTTGAAACACATGATTATATCAATAGATATTGTGCTCAAAAATACCTGAACAAAAAGATGGAATTCACATCTAAACAGCAGAAATGTTTTCTGTTTAAATGGAAGGAGTTAGTTATGTGAAGAAAGTTCTGAATTCTCTTCAGTTTTCTGCACAGTAATTGCATAGTTTGTTCCAGCTCATCTCCTCTTAATACGAACTTAGTGTGTAAAGTTCTACTAAACCTGCTAGATGTATTTTTAATTTCTTGGAATACCTTCAGAAATATCTAAATATTTTCTTTCCCTGAATCTATTGCCTTAATACTCAGTGGAATATGAGTGAATGCCAGCAGAAGTCTTTATTTCTGTACCACAACATATGACTTGAAGCTATTTAAAAAATGCCTTGTTTATGTTTGTCCTACTTAAACATCTCTGGAGATTGTGTGGTTATGTTCTAGGAAACCAATGTAGTGCTTTAACTGGAGCTCACAGCTCTTGTCTGAGATTGAGTCTAGCTATGTGATGTGGCTTCTGCCTCTTCCTACGTTTTCCATGTGCACGTGTGAAACAATCTGGATTGATGTGAACAGTAAGCTGTCCTTGAACATAAAAATCCCCTGTTGTTGGGCTAGCAGTCAGCTAGGGAAAACAGTACTTGGGCTTTTTTTGAGGACAGCAGATTGTAAGGTTGTGCTGATGATGATGTACTTGGAAAGCTCAAGTGAGAGTTTAAAAACACAAGAGCCAACATGCTCTCTTCCTTCTCTTTGCTATTCACTGATAAGAGTACTCTCACCTCTGATCTGGTTGCCTGTTCCTAGGCAAGTCACAATCTCGTACTAGAACTCTGAATTTAATTTTAATTCCTTTTTTAATTTTTCTTTTTCCAGTTAGCAGACTTGAGGAGAGGGAGGCAGAACTCAAGAAAGAATACAATGCACTTCATTCAAGACATACAGAGGTAGGTCATTATGCCAAGAGTAATTCAGGGTATCTGTAAAAATTTAGATCTATGGACAACTTTGTGAACAACTGGGAAAATTATCGGATGTTTTAGTTTATTCCCTGATGCTTGGATGTTTGTACTGGTAATGTTGGCTGTAACCAGGCTTCGTTTGGCGTGTAGTTTTTCTAATTCACATCTAAGTGCCTGTTTCTCCATGTTAGTTTGATCACCTGTTGGTCAATTGTATAGCTTTCTCAGATACTCAGAAGTTTCAAAGAAAACTAGGAATTTGCTTTTTCGTATTTCAAAGACAATTCTTCAAAGCGCACTAACAAACTTCAAAGAAATAGAAATGTAACTGCAATCTTAGTACTCGTTCCAGCAGTTTTCTGTGTTGGTTTTAGTTGTACCATCGAAGGAACAAATAACTTCAAAAATTGACCTCCTACTGAGACTCATGATTAAAAGAAGTCCCTGGCATACTTATTGATAGCTATTGAAACAGTATTTGCTAATGAAGATGGGACAAGATTGACTTTGTTAAATTAAATAACAGCCACGCTTTTGGTTCTAGAGTGTAAAGGGACTCGTGATGCTTTGATTTTTAGCAGCAGGTTGTCTTTCCCGTGCAGGGATGCTTACTGCCCAACTAGCATGTATACTTTAGTAAGGAAATCACTAGGTTCTCTGAATAATTCTGATTAATCTGAAGCCCCAGTATTGAGCACAGTTGTTCTCCTTACTGTGATTGCTTTGCCTTTGTTTGAAAGGTCAGATAGCTGTTTTTGGGATAGTCACTAACAGAGGGGAATGCGATACTGACTGTTCAAAAGACCTCGTGTGGGGAAAGGGAAAGCAAACACAGATGTCTAATTTGGTTACCTTTAATACTTCCCTAGCAATCTGAAGATAAGCATGTTATCCTGACAACAGCTGAAAGGGGCTTTGGAAGCACAACCAGCATATAGCTCCTGAGTATTGCATGACAAGATTTCTGCAGCTCTTAAAAATATCCATATATTTACTGAAATCATAATGTATTTAAGATCACGTTTGTTACTAAATAGTTGCTGTAGAATGCTGCATCTGCTGAAAACTGGAAATTTAAGTAAAGGGGGAAGTGACAAAATTTAATGCTGCCCACTTAAGTTTTATATCATTTTTGAATTGGAAGTACTTCAGAGTACTGTGGGCTTGCAAAGTTTTAGTTTATTTTAGTTAGAAACCATGGGTACTATCACAATGGAAATTGGACAGGTTTTTATTGAATCCTGTTTTGCAGAGTTCAAGATAACTAAATGTATTGGGCACCATTAATTCACTGAAATGCTAATGAAATGTTCTGAATATCTTTTTACGTAGGTTTTGCTCCAAAATGGACAACAACCTCTGCTGGTTTGATTCCAATTTATTAAATGCTTTTACATCTTAAATTCACTTTCTTTGGTGTAGGGAGAGGTGTTTCCTTGGGCTTTATTATTACTGAGGTGACTATGTCCTTTCCTCATAAAGAAATAAGTTGTAATGCAACATGGTATAGTCATACTTCTGTGCTCCTAAAATCAGGTCTTATGTTTTCTGTGCCCCTTCCTTTCAGCATGTTTACTTTCTTCTTTCTTTGTTGCCCAGTCTCGCACTTTTTTCTTTTGAATGTTTCGCCTCTCTCCCTTTATGTTACATAGCTTCTACCTTAGATTATTTCTGTTTTTTCCTACGAAGATTTTGATCTTTGTCTTCAGGTGACAAGTGTGTGTACACGTTACTAGAGGTACCCAAAATTCTGAGACTGGCAGCTGCTGAAGTAGAACAATATATGCAAGATAGGACATGGAGAGTTGATGGGGTAATGGGTTTTTGGGCTGCAAAAGCTTAGGACTGGGCTGGGAACTAAGGACAGAAAATAGCTACCAGGAGTGTGATTGTTTATGAAAGGTTGGGAGCCTTTAACAACTGTGTGACTAACCTCAGGAAGTTAACTAGATCCTCCTTATCTTCATTTGCAAAGACATTTTTGATCACAATTGGAGGGACCATTGACAATCTTGCAAAGTACAAACTTCCTGATGTACTTTAGTCATAGGCTGTCTCAGGTCAGGATTTTAATGCTGATATCTGGTGTTTGTGTTTAAGACTCAAGGACTGAAATCCATGGGGACTGGAAAGGACTGTCTGATAATAGTGCCTGTCTTCCCCATCCTGTTTGATTTCCTGCTTCCCTTTCTCCCAACAAATTCTAGTGTCTTAGGTCTGTATAGTAACTTTTTTCTTCTATTGCAAGAAATTTTGGTGAATACCCAACCTACTTCAAGCATGAAGTTACCAAGTTTATTGGCTTAAATACTTCTATCACAATACTTGTTTCTGAAACCTTTCTTCCTTCCATGTTTTTCTAGGAAGGAATAGTTTTTTTCCTTCTGAAGCAGCTTCACCATCATCTCTGCAAGTGATCCATCTTTGGTACTTACTGAAACAGCAATTGTTTTTCTTTCTATTGACCAAATAATGAACAAAGCATTAGAAAGGTTTTTTTATCTCTTAAGATGTTGGCAGTGATTAATTTGACAGATGTCGGTTAAAGATGCAACTTGACTGTATTTTCTGCAATCTTAATTTCTAGCAATTTTTCTCTACTCTGCCTGTCTTCAGTATTTGCTTCCCTCCATCCCCCCATCTTTAATTCACAATTTACTGTTTCAGACTTGGATGGCTTTCTCTTCCAGCTCTTGACTTCACTGAGGTTCTGTGACCATGTCCTCTGTCAGCACTAACCCTACCTGCTTGTGGCTACCTCTTTGCTGGAGATCATTGCCCAGCAAGATTGCTGGCTCAGCAGTTTCACCTAAATAATTTCTGTCAAAATGGATGAAGACCTTCTTAAGCTGATTAAGCCATGGGAAGCTGCACTAGTGATGTGAACTGGAGAACTGAATGCCTCACCTGCAGCATGTGTTGTGATGAGTGCTGGGAGTGCTCTTTGGAGCTGAGCCTGCCAGACAGGGCTCTGCATTGCAGCTCCAGGGCGCCTGCCCGCCTTACCAACACTGTGTCTTTGCAGCTGCTAAGACAGCAGGGCTGTCTTGACTTGTTAAAGCTCTCGGAAGAGGCTTTGGCCTTCTTCACCCTTCTGTCAAATTAGCCTCTGTTTGTCTTGCTGCTCTACATAGAGTGGGAGATGAGCTAATGGGTGTGAGTGGAATATATCCCCTTAAGCTTCCTCCCTGGTAAGTCTGTGCTTGAGCTAACTGGCTTGATTTTAAATGGATTAGGGTATGATAACCTGAGCAGTTGAGTTGACGGATTGGAAGGTGGAGAGTAGCTGGGTGTTTGTAGTAGGTAGTAGATAACATGTTCAGTCAGAACAGAATGTATGAAGACAGCCTGAACATGTTCTGCCATCCACGTTGTGATTCCCTGCATAGTTAATGTGGTCTGGTCCCTTGTCTGTCTTTTGCAACATATTTTAATCTTGTGCTGATCTCGCTCTTTTCTAATGCTCAGAACAGACGAGCAATAAAGCATCATGGTGGAGTTCCTGAATTTGAACTTGTGTAATTATCACTACGCAAAGTCTTGTTTCCATCTTCCTCTAGCTATAAAGGACCAGATGCAGGAAACGATCGTACAGCCACAAGGGCAGTATGCTAGAAAGTGGAACGGTTGATAGTGGTCTAACCCAAAAATCTTTGGACCATTACCCTATAGACTTAGAAAGGAATTTTGTTACTCAGTTATAGATTTTATCTCAAATGTTGTTAGGATACATGGCTGTTAGTGACTCTTTCAGAGCAAACCCCCTGAGTAGGATGTTAAAGGGTCTTACTTTCTTTTTCTGCATTGTTAGTGGGGCACATTTCCTAATGATGGCACTGACTTTTTAAAGGCTTGGCTGAAGACCGTTTTACGTTTATTACTCAGTTGGGAAAGTGAGGCAAAGCAGTACTTTAGCATCAATTTGAGAGTTGACTGACACTTGTGGCACTTCTCTGCATAGGTTTCCAAAATAAAACTTCTTTTCCATTTAAGGAAGTGAATCTTTATCCTTTGGGAAACACGAGGCTAAGATGGTTCGATATCTCTTTCCCTGACACACAGAATATGGGTTTAGTTTAATGAAGCATAATTGGGCCATGGAAGTTTCTCAGTGCTTTGCACTGATACAATGTGACAGAATGGCGAGCCTGTCTTTGGCATTGGGAATGTACTTTGTCAGGTTCGTTTGGATAAACAGATATCCCCAGCAAGTCCCTGTATAGGGAAATGGGAAAAGAAGACCAAGTGGAGATGTCTAGTTACAGTTGTGGCTAAGCATGGGTACCAGTCACTGTTTTTGAGATTAGATTTTAGATATCTGTTCAAGCAAAGAGTTTCTAAAGCCTTATGCTAAGCATTAACAGCTTGATGTATAAAGCCTGGATTTAACATCTTTATGTACTACTGTATCTGCCAGCAACATCATCTTGTATGTGGATAAAGATGTGTCATTCCCACTGGGGAGCTCGATGCTTTTACTTAGGTGACAAGCTCACCACAAATCCTTAAAGGTAAAAGGTAGTTACACGGAAGTATGTTTAGGACTTTCGTACTGAATCAAGGAGATTCTAGAAACGTCTGTTACCTCAATAAATCTAGATTATGTGGGACGCAGAAAGATCTATATATACACAGTTGGTCGTGCATTCCCAGAGGGAGGAGCCACTTGTGCCAAACCTGATAGAGTCGGCAGGATGAACACCGAAGGCTGTAGCACTGAGCCTGGCCTGACAGCAAAAAAAATTACTAAAACCTGTCCCGGGGGAGTTGAAGAAGTGACACAAAAAGGCAGCAGGCGTGAAAGAGAAAGGAAGGTATAAAGGAGATGCTCTCAACCTGGTTAAGGAAGAAATGCAGGTAACAGTAACCACAACGTGATATATACACATTTGTTGGTGACAAAGAAAGTCTCAGACTTGTGTACATTGGGAGTGGTTGTATTTGTAAGGGTAGGAACAGACACTAGAGACAGGATGTTCATTGTCTTTCACTGAATGCTGAAATTCAAGGTGTAGAAAAACCTGTAACACTTTGTGCAGCTGTAGAACTTGTCACGTGCTGTATGAAGAAACCAATCTGCGTATTTTTTTTATATGGAAAGACATTGCACGGTTGTCACTTGAATTTGAAGGGAATGACTTATGTATTCATGCTGTAATGACTTTAAAAGCTTATTGTAGTCAGTTTGCACGTTTCCTAAAATGAGCTAACGTGTGAACTGTGAAATGCTGTTAACTAAATAAGGTAATTCTTCCAAGTTCTGAGTTTATCTTTAATCCCCTCGGCTAATGGTAATTGAGCAATGTATTTAATTACAACAGTGCTGAAGAGGTCGGTGTTTATGATGTCTTCCTTGGAACAATTGGTCATATTCAATACACTTGTGGACTTTAGGGGCAGCAAGATGAGCTTTCAGTAATAAAAGGTTATGGATGATTAAATATTGACTGCAGTGTTTATTGAAAAGAAGGGTAGTAGATGTAGTCCTTTATTTATCATCTGTCCTTTAGTGTAACTTTGGTAAGAATTGTGCTGAGTAGAGCAATTAAGTCCTTTTAAGGCTATTTTTAAATTGTCAGTAACATTAAAACTTTTTTCTTTGGATAGCTGAGTAATCTCAAAACATAGCAAAACTTTTGATCAGATTTTGAGCATGAAAATTCTAGTGCAGCAATCTGTTAGACTTTTTGGGGGGGGGTGGGGAGGGAGGGAATCAGGATGGCACTTCAAGAATATGCTGAGTCTCAGAGTAATTTAGATTGAAAAGATCTCTGGAGGTCATGTAGTTCAAATCCACATGGTTTTGGAGAGTCTTCAAAATTTTATTGTAGATAAGCAGTTACACTGAGCTAACTTCCCAATAAGCTACAGTATTGAATTTGATATTATTTCAACCTCTTGATTAACTGATTTCTAGAAGCTGACAATCCATGACTCTACAGCATCAGCTGTGTAGTCCCCCATCCCAAGGGTGGAGAGGGAGTGTGAGGAGCTTTGGTCCTTGTGGACAATATTCCAGTATTGTCAACTTTTATCCTTGGGATCCTGGATCGAGGCAGTGTGTGGATGCTACATGGTGGTACCATGGTTTTTCTGTTTTTTGGGGGGATGCTGCAGGCATGGATAGCCTGGATCTGTGGAGAATTTGCCATGTGATGCATACGTTTGGTTTTTCATCTTATTTTTGTATTCATATAGCTTATGTACTCTATGCTGAAGTATGTGATACACGGATTTGCTTATTTTACCATCAGCATCACTTTCATCTGCAGAACAATACTAAACTACATAGTCCTTTAAATTGACGTTCCCTCTGGCCTCTATATGTGGGTAATAAATATGATGAGACATTTCAGTAAACAAAAGAATAGACTGAGGGGAGGGAAGAAAGTAGGTTAAACCATGTACTTTGCAAGAAAGTTGTGCGGGTTTTACTGACCCTACTCTTTCTTTCCCCTCCATGTGTTAGTTGTTCCCTGGAAAGGTACCAGTTACTCAGCTGCTGTTCACTAGCTAAAAAGCACCACAGATGTTCTGTTTAAATTTTTACTTTAAGAAAACAATTGGTATGCTGTAAAAAGAAGTGTTTGAAGGTAGGTCAGCTGCTGTTCAGTAATATCTCCCTCCCATGATGAGGGAGTACATGAACAGGATACAGAATGGTCTAATGTGCATTTCAAAGTTATGTATAGTTTTTTTTCCTGGAATTTCTAAATTAATTTGGATTATAATAAACTTGTGTAAAACTACGCACAGGAACTGGTGGAACATGTAATTTTGGTTGCTTGATGGAAACAGGAAAACCAAGAAATGTGGATAGTTGACGGTGGAGCTTTCAATTCTTTTGATTGCTTCTGTATATGAGCAAGCATTAAAAAAAATCAGAAAGCAAATGAGATAGTCCTAGTAAAACACTGCATTTATATCATTTTGTTGGAGGATAAATTTTGTAAGCTTTTGACAGCGGTTAAAGTATATTATATAATATTTCTCTAAAAATAGCAAGATTTTTTTCTGGTCTGAATTATATTAATTATTTCAGGTGAATGCTGGGAAACCCAGGATCTGTACCTAACCAGTATTTACCATATAAGTTACTGATTTATAGAATATCTATCATTCAGGATATCTTAAGCCAGTTCTCTACCAAAAAAAATTCAGACTAAGAATATCTATTCATATACAGCTAATGCTGGCAAGCAGTGCTTTTGGAGAAGCTTGTATTAACTGAAGTTGTAGCATCCGAATGTCAGTTTTAGCGGCCTTGGGCACATCAACCCTGACTTGAAAGTACCATGTAGATGCAGGGTTCCACGTCCTGCTGAACGCAGTCCTAGTGTATGCAACTGCCCCCAAAATAAAAGGTTATCTCACATTGGTTGTACAAATGCCTGTTAATAACACTCCTCTTAAAGGGTGTGTATACTCTTTCTAGACTTGCAGGAGAAATAACAGTTTTCCAGAATAGGGGTATTTTTTTCCTAGAGGAAGCCTTTGAGATGTGACCTGAATGTGTCTCAGGAAAAGAGTACACTAAATTCTTCTGCAGTACACCTATGATGTCTTTGTTTGTTTTGTTCTGAGTGCCCTATTCATCTTTGAATGCAAAGTGCAGAAATGCTAGAAATACCAAATGTCACGTAGGCTTCTCTTCAGGCTTTCCCATCTTTCATTTCAAAGGCATATGTCCAAATTAACCTTTTGGAGTGATGCAGCGATAGCTGTTACTTCTCCACATGCATGTCCCGGATCAGTTACATGCTGAGTAGCATCACCCTTTGGCTGATTGGAATTGGGGTTCATTAAATAAGTCATGACTGCAGGAGTCAGCAGGCTGGCCTGTGGTGCTCTTAAAAGAAAGAGCAAGCAAGCAAAGTTCTCAAGTGCTAAAAATCCACAGGCACTTGGTCCTTTTTATGAGATGTCAGTCGAGGTAATCTAAAACCAAACTTCACTTCCAGAAAATATGGAAAGCTTAAATTTAATTTGAATGTTAGAAGAAAAAGAAAAGAGATGCTGACTTCATATTTCTGCTTATGGAAATAATTGGATTCTTAGTTTGTGGATTCATTATGCTCAATATTTGAGGTGCATATTGTCTGACCTTCACAGTACTTTGCAATTACGCTATAGTGAAATGTATTGTGTCGCATAATGAATTTTACTATCTGCTGGACACAGAGGTCTTAAACAGCCTCCAAAATGGATTTGGACATGGTACTTCTGTTCAAAACTCCTGTTTCTAATATCACATGCACATTGTGTGCCCTTAGGATGTTTCCTGTGCATGAATGCACAAGTTCTCCAAATTTTTATTTATTATGGGCTTCTATTCTGCTTTGTGCTTTTACACACTGTATAATTTTGCTTCTTTATCTATTTCTTTAATGTTTCTGAATGCTTTGACTATTTTTAGCATTACAGGGGAAGATTATATTGTATTGGTGAAGAATCGTGTAGTTGCAGTAAAAGTAAATGTTACTAAATATTTCTTGCTGTTTCTCTGTCGTTTTAAACAGATGATTCACAATTATATGGAGCACTTGGAAAGAACCAAACTTCATCAGCTAACAGGGGGTGATCAGCTAGAATCCACAACACACAGTAGAATTAGGTAAGCTATTTATTACGCTCTCACCCTGAAATGAAAGAAAAAAAATCCATTCATTTGTGTTTGCAAGACTTTGTTCTTTAATCCTACAACAACAGTTCAGCTGAATCGGAAAGATTTGTTGTATGATTGGAATGCAGTAAGAGAATAGTGTAGAAATCAGTAGAAAGAGGCTTTTGCTGTTGTATTGCTAAACGTTGAGATATACTTTGTATGTTAGCCTTAAACAATTTCAGCTTTTTTTGAGTGTTTGAATTCAGGTAGGCAGGAAAAATGTCAGCAGCCATCCCAAAATTACTGGTATCTTGCCACGGCTTTGTGTACAGGTTGATGGAGGTATGTATGTGGTACCCATTTGTTCTATGGGCTCGATGTGAATATATTATGCAGATGTTGAAGCTTTCTAGCCTATGAACCTTGCGTGGAAGGAGGGGAGAACAGCTCCAGGGCTGGCTGTGTCTCTGCGTCGCTGCATAGATGCTGCGAGGAGCCCGGCAGCTCCCGGCGCGAGGGGGAGGAGAGCGGTGATGTCATTGCTCTGGAGCTGCTGCAGAAGAGTGGAAAGCTGCTGCTGATGGCATTGTTTTTGTGGCAGTGGCTGAATGACAGACTTTGCCTACAAAGATACACCCTCGGCCCCTGTGTAGCCTTCTTGGTTCCGGCGTTTCACCATGCCAGCGCAGCGCCATGAATCCTGGATGCATGCTGCTATTTGTGTTTGGCTTCGTTGGCGGGGCGGTGGTCATTAACTCGGCTATCTTGGTGTCGCTCTCGGTTTTGCTGCTCGTGCACTTTTCTATTTCTACTGGTGTGCCGGCTCTGACGCAGAACCTACCACGGATACTCAGGTACTCTGACCTACTGAACCTTGGCTTTGTGCACTCTTTCCTCTTCTCTTTCTGTTTTCCTTTCAAACAGAAAGAGCAAGGCTAAATCAGAGATGTGAATTATGTTTACAGAAGAATTTGAAATTTATACATAATATTCATGGACTGTGATATGGCAATATTTTTTTTTATACACTTAAATTTCATTGCCTTGTATTTAAGCAAGTACAGGGTCAGTGTATGGGTTGGTTTGTTTGTTGAAAGCTATTACATTGGTTTATTGTAACCTGCAAAAAAAGCTGTGATGATAATATCATGGATAAAGCTCACATTAGTGTATTGTCAGGTACTTGGCTGATCTTGTGTAGCCATAAATGTATGCAGTCTGAGGCTTTGTACTATTAAATTCCACTTTTTTAAATCAAAAGAATTATATAAGATCAGTTAACTGATGATCTGCTCAAAACCACAGTAATTAGTTGATCACGTTATTTTTTAAAAAAAATCTGATTATTGGTTGGTGGGAAAAAAAATCTTTCATTATTTAAGCATTAGAGCTCTTAAAGCCTATTCACTATTGTTCAGCCAAATGTTATCCTCTCCTCTTTTTTCTGTACTCGTATGGCAAGCTGCCAACTCTGTCCCCCTCAAGTTATGTTCTGTTTGTCCTAGTTGCCTGGAGCAGTAGCAGAGATGCATTAGAATATTGTGACCAAAAGTAATCTTGACACGTTTTAGTGCTATAATTACAAATTACAAAACAGTTGGAAAAGTTTTAAAATGTAGCTTTCTGACCTGAAAACTTGACATACTTTAACTATGGTTGTAAATTGAATAGTAAACTATATTTAAGGAAGGAAAAATGCTGGAAATAGTGTTCCCTGAAAGAGACATGTGACTTGTTCTCCTTAATACATGGTGCATGTAGACTTTGTATGGTGGTACGCTTTTAACTTGTGTCTCTGAGCACAGAAGGGTTGTTCCAAAGATTTAAAGCCAATTGATAGATAAAAGAAATGCCAATAATTAATAACAATGATAATCAGTATATGTGTGTGAATACTTAAATACAAAGAAATAAAATGAAGTGTAACTCTCTATAGACTGATCTAGTTAGTAAGGCTGCCCTTGTTTAAAAGGAGGGAAAAATCAAACCCCAACCAAATAATCCCCAACTCTTGGGGGGGGGGGGGGGGGGGGGGTGGTGGAACAAAAACCACACAAAAACCCCCCAAAAAATCCCCCCCCAAACCAACAAACAACCCACACCAAAGCAAAATATTGAACTTGGTGTTCAATAACTTTATTAGACTTTTCGTATTTAAGCAGTGAGGTGGTTTAAGAAATAGGGGGTTTTTTGTAATGTGCTTTTGCTTCCCTGGGGAATATTTGATGGGTTTGAGGGATTTTGGGAGGCTATGCTTTTTCCTGCCCCTAGTAATTTGTTGATTTAGGAATTACAGGAATTGGAACTCGGTTTGTTAATCTTTTATCCATTTAAAAAAGATGAAATTATAGGATGAAGGAATCTAACTGTAGAAGAATTGTTTCTATTTTTTAACACTAGTCGGATTTTAGGCAAGAGCATCTGGTTGCTTATCCTAAAGGTTCCTGTAAATGCTTCAACACATCACTTTAGAATATTAGTTTAGGTTTTTAAAACATGTGCCTACCTTCTGCTCCCTGACATATTTTCAGGCATTTCTTGGACATTGAGGGAGTAGGAGTTCTTTGCTTTCTGGTCAACAACCAGTATAATAAGTTGAAATTGCTTCAGTCTAATCAGTTTCTTTTAATGCAGACATGCATGTGACAGCCTTTGTTTCCAAAATAAGCCCCTTTTCAACCTTCATTTACTGCGAGGTATTGCAGTGCACCTGAACTGTGTTTTAGCGCCTCAAAACGGGCTCGTTATAAAATTTATTTAAAACTATTCTGAAAAAAAGCAAATGTCAGTTGAGAAATTTTTTGGTATCTCTTTTTGTTTAAATTCTCTCTTCTGAAGACTCGAAGAAGATAAGCATTGTAGCGTATCCTGCAAGTAGGCAAATCTGCCTGCTCTGAGCCATTGCTCCAGGAGGCGTTTTCCAAAGCGAAGGGCGCTTCACAATGCACGCTTTATCGCCGCTTGCTTTGCCCCTGAAGGGCAGCTTTTTTCCTTTTTTTTCTGCTGCTGGACTTCCTAACCAATGAAATGGGCTCAGCCTGTCTTTTAACATAATCTAAGCTTATGTGGTGTGTCTTTTGTTCCCCACAGCATTGGAGTTGTGGGAAATCTAAAGAAAAGCAGAACCTGTTACAATAGCGAGGATCGTTGGAATCAAATTCTCTTTAGTTCTGGGGCCATTTTTCACAAAGACTTTTCAGCTCAGTTGGTTTGCAGGTGCTGGAACAGTATCTGATGCTTTTTATTTTGTAACCCTGGCTAATTTTGCTTTACTTGCTTTGCCTACTTTACTCTGCTAAACTACTTCCGAATTAATAATGTAGCTTGGAATAATATTTATGAAGGGCCGAGATACGTGCAATGTGAGAATTAGTTGCAAAGATTTTTTTTTGTGACGGGAAGTGGTTTTTGTACACCTGTACTGGAAAGGTTATGCCAATTAAAATTGTTTACTATTTGAGCATTGGGGTTTTTTGGTGATGTAACACTTACCAAAAGGAGTTTGCTACTTAATTGCTAAATACAAGCCCTTCTTGCCTACCTTTTCTAAGTAAACAAAACAAATTTGTAAAAGTGCTTAGCTTTCGCTTTTCAGCATGCCCTTTCATATTTTTGCTTATAACTTACATGCAGATACTAATTCTGCACGGAATTCTGCCTAGGTTACATTTAATTTGTGAGAAGCCTTGCAAAAGAAACTACATGTGGTTGTGATTTGACTTTTTATAATGCTAAAATGTGAGATCTCTCAAATCTTAATATTTTGTCTGGATTGTCTCTGCAGGGATACTTGCAGGCAATACTTTCTCTCAAGAAGCGTATTTTTCTGCCATCACTTGTGCACACTTTTATCTTCTCTCTGCAGTATACTTAAAGCTGTGCTAGTTGATTACAGTCCTTTTTTCTGTATTTCATTGTTCTGACTGAACAAATGCTTTGCTTTATCTCAATTCTATGCCTGGCTGATATTTTTCCTTTTCAGGGCTGGCTGTAGCATCCTATGAGTTGCATTCTGCACAATGTTTTTGTCTCTTGCTAGCAGGAAGAATTGGTCTTTTTGTTCACCGATCACATTACTGACAGCAAGATTGACTCGAGGATTTTTTTTTTTAATGTGAATCTTTGGAATTTCCAAACATTGTTTGCCATAGAGAAGTGATAAAGACAGCAGAGATGGTGAAGAGTTGGGATGAAGTCATTTGCCTTACTGGCACAAGCTTTTGTGCAGATTTAGGGTGAAGTAGAGTGAAATGATCTTGGTTAAGACTATGCAGTTTTTGGCTGGGCTAGTTTTAACATCGGTAATTCCTTGACCCAGGTTTTTTCAGTTACACGAATATGTGTAATTCCTGTGATCTTCAGAAGAAAAAATACCATAAATTTTGAGAAGAGTTGGACTTTAAGCTGATTTGTTTATAACTTTCCCAAATGCTTCAGTTAATGATTTAGCTGTTGGCTGTTGTGGAAGTTATGTGGTACTGTATCTTGCAAAAAAAAAAAAAAGGTATTTTTGAGAGTGGTTGCTGAAAACTGAAATTTAAAATGTAATAAGGAGACATTTTCATCATGCTGCTCCTGTTTGTTCCATTTGTGTAAAACTTGTTTACTATAGATTAGCTTTGGTGCAATCAATAACTGCTGCCTAAAGCCATGAAATAGACTATTTGCAATTAAATAATGTGAAATGAGGAATTATGTGCTGTAATACAAACTGTGTGTGCTACATTGTATATTTAATAGAGCATAGTGTAGGAATGTTTGAGCCTATAATTTTACCACTTTCCTGCTGATTTCAGAGGCATAGAGGAAAATAAATTGTGTGACATCTGAAATGGCTGATGAAACCCGTCTCTCTTTCCAACAGAAAGGAGCGTCCGATATCACTGGGCATCTTCCCATTACCTCCAGGAGATGCGCTACTCACGCCTGAAACTCAGAGAGAAGCGGGGGAAACGCCTGGGTCAGAGCACTGGAAATTCCACGAGCTAAGCCAGCCACGGTCCCACACAAGCCTAAAGGTGAGCACTCGGCTCAGCTGCCTGGTGTGTTAGGAGAAACTCCCATAAACAGGTTGTAGATCCTTAATGGGGAGAAAAACCATATTGAAGGGGAGGAGGGAAACCTCTAAATCATCTTTGTGTAAGCCAAGTATGTTGCTTTCTCAAATGAGCTTTAAGGGAACTTATTTACTGGAAGAAATGGAGTTTGGGTTGCGTTTTCTGAACGAGCGGTAATACAGGCTAGTTCTTCTCTTGCTCACAGAAGTGGGTTTTTCCTTTCTGACTAAGGACCCTTTCCAAAGGTCAGTCACTTGTTCTTTACGCACTGGATATGTAACTAGACAGTGTAAACAGGTCTGCTGGTTTAATATCCTTTTAGAAGGAAAGCTTTGCTTACTACACAGGCAATACTCTTACTGCAGCCTCTGCCTACTATCAGGCGTATAGCGTAGGTATACTGCAGAGTTGAGAATGACCTAACTTTCCTAAATTAGCCTGTGATTATGATTTCCCTTACATGTAGCTTGGCTATAATTCCTGCAATTGTTCTGTGTTCCAACAGTGAGAGGGTGGCGTAGAACAAGCTGCAGAATTGGAAAAATGGGGGTGTGGTGTTGGAGTGCGATGAATCTGGCAGTCAGGATGAGGGTGCACTAACAGCACAGTAAGAGGAGGGATCTGCAGGGTGAAGAACTCCAGAATGTGTAAAGCCTCCCTGTATCTTTATGATGAGGAGGTTTTTTGGAAGACTGGATGTACTGTTATTTCTGAAAGGCATACAGCTGAGAGGAATGGCCTCCTAAGTGAACTTAATGCCTAACAGGGGAATATCCAACTGATAAGAATTCAAAAGCTGTCCAGAAATAATTGGAACCCAGGCTTGGGGGTTTTTTTGCCTAGAGGTAATATGGAGATAATGGGAAGTGTAAGTAATGGTTAATTATAAACATATCAAAGCAACAACAGGACTTTGGATCTAAAAATTTGTCACTTAAACTCTTGGCTAGGACTGGTTTTGGACCTTAAATTTGTCCTATTACCTTTCTCCTTTGTCAATTAACATCAATAATTTGACAGACTTTAGGAGAGCTGACTGAAATGCAACTTAAAGGTATGACTAAGAGTAAGTGGAGATGAGATGTAAAGGGAGGTCTCTGATCCCATCCTGTCTCCTCAGAAAATTGTACTAATTACTATATATTGTCAAAGTAGGTTTTTTGGTATAGTTCTTCTAAAAATAATGTGCTGCTAAAAGAGAATTTACAAAACAGCATAGACTGTAATTTTTCAAACCTAGTTAGTCAAAATAAGTTCCTTAGGTCCAAGGCAGCGTCTTTGCTTTTTAGCTGTGGATGTAAAGTATTTCTGAAGTGAACATGTTGAATTACATGATATATTGAAGTCATAACCAGAATTTGAAACATTTTTCTTTAGTGCTTTTATTTCCTGTAAATACTTTAAACATCAAGTACAAGGCACAAACAAGGTTCTGTTGCTTTCAGGCATCTCTTTTCCATTCGTGCATGAGCATTTCATTAATGGTCAGTGTTTCCTCTAAAAGTATCACAAAGAGGAGGTGTCAAGGAGAAACCCAGACTAAAAAGATGGGGTATCCTGTAGTGCCATTGCGGGGTGTCATTGTATGACAACATAGAATTATGTACCATTCATTCTCTTCTGCTTATTCCTGCAAAGTGTTGCAGATGCGCTGCTACTTCTTCAGATTTAATTATCTAATTTTGAAACTAATTTTTCTTTTTTCAGGAAAAGTCTTTTGGCAGCATTGCCATAAAAAGTCAAATTTGTGAAGTCAACCCAGCACTGACTTTCAAATGCTTAGGCTTTGAGATTAATTCTTTAATTAAATTAATTAATTTGAGAGTAATTCATTGTCACTGAATGGAATTCCATTTCATTTTCATGAGCTCTAGAACAAACATTCATGATAGCTTAATCAATATAGTTTCCAACAGCTAAAAAAATACAGTAAAGTCAGAAATATAAAATAGATGGTATTATTTAAAATTCCTTTAAGGAAAGGACAATTCTCTTCACTGTTTTCTCTGGTGCTATCAAGTTGTTTTTCTTGAGCTTTGTGTGTGAAAGTCAGTGATCAGTCTGTGCTGCATCAGTTAGTGGATGCTTTTGGAATACAAAGATGTAGAAATGTTTGAACAGAGCCAACAACTCTGGGGTTTTATTCCTTGTTTGTGTGAACTCTGGACTCCCTCTGTAAGGGCTACCATTTCCTTCCTTCTGTTTCTGCTTGCTGAAGTATGAATTGTTATCCAGCGGCTGAACTTCACCAATTCAAAAGACAATTGGGTCAATTGTGTAGTTTTTTTTCTTTAATGGCCGTAACGTATCTCATATAACACTTTCGTATGTGGGTTTTGCCTTGTATAACTGTGGGTAAGTGTATATGTTTTATTCCTTTAGGGGTGTGTGTTAGTTGACTGTATTTTTGAATAATTTTGTCAGACTATCAAATATTAAAAATTGATTATTTTTGGATTTACTAAAAAATGATGAAAACTGGAAGTAATTCATAGGCAGGTCTTGAAAGTGCTGAATTTTCTTTCTAGTGCTTGCAAAATTCACATGGGGATGTCACTATAAGATGCAGGCTTTACATTTATGCTGATCTGGATAAATGTGTGTTTTCTTTCCTGCCACCACGAATTAAAATCTTATCTTTCCAGAAAGTTCCAAAAGTAAAAAATTAGAAGTTACAATTACTGATAATCTTACACTAAGTACAAATGAGAGACTATGTATCTATATGCAGGTCTGTCTTGTTTGGTTTTTTAAAATAACCTTAAAATTCAGTTTCACTTCCTTTGCCAAAAGGTGTACTAGCACTATGGTGAATTCATGTCTCTCAAAATCTAAGCTTGCTTCATTCTTGACAAGTTTTGGTTTCTTCAGCTAACAGATACATTCTCTTTAAATGTCACAGACTTGCCTAGGAGACATGCTTTCACATCTGCTTCCCAAACAAAACCCTCAAAGAACTTTTTATCAAAACTTGCCATCCTGCCTTCATTTTGCACATACCAGCCTCAATGTTTCATCTAGATTTTTCCCAAGGAGATTCCTGTAACACTGCATGCTAGAAAATACTGACCTAAACAGACCGATTTGTTTTCATATCTGCAGTGATACCTTGTTTGTTGTTTCATTCTATTTAAGTCATAGTTAAGATGTCTGGGTGCTGGTATGGCTCTGGTCATGAAAGAGGAATGAAATATAAATGAAAGGAGACGCTGTCCAGAAAAGGGTTATTAGTATTATCAGATAGTAGCCTCTAGTTACATCAAATACAGTGCCCGATGCAGCCTTGTCTGGGTAATGATCATAATCCGGAGTCCAGAGGCTGGATTAATAGCCATACTTGTGGTTCCTGATATAGTGTTTCTGTAATGTAAAGTGTTGCCAGGAATTAGCTTCATTTACTGATGCTCCATAGTTGATCTGAAATCTAACCGGGCAAGTAGTTGCTGCAGTTCAGTGTCTCATTTCCAAGGTCTTCCAGGGCTTATAGTTGAGACTGGAAAGTGCATAAAAACAGTCTGAGCAAAGTACATGCAAATACTATGGTTTTATACCAGTTGAATCCATGTCTGCATCAGTGCTTCGATGTCTACTTTGTAAGAAGATTTTTTAAGATATTGTGCACATGTTGAACAGTTAAAATTTTTAGAATAGCTTTGGGAAGATTCAGCAATTCATTGTGCAGCTAGAACTATTAATAGGGGAATGCTGCCTGTTGTTTTGAAGACCTAACAGAAAAGCATCCTAAAGGTTGTGACTATACTTTATCAACTGAGAGCAAGGATTAGTATTAAAAATAAGAGCATGTTTTATGTAGCTATAACCTCCCTAATAGAAGTGAAACCATAGCTATAGTCTAAAGATTAATTTGGCAGTACTGGCTTAAAGTATTCTTTCCGTTCCTGCTTATTTTCATATCCTTCAGTAAAATACAGTAATTTAGGTGTTTGTTCTTTAGTTTATATGCCTAGCTCTTCTAATAATACTTTTATTTGTGTTCATTTTTTTTAATGGTAACATTCAATTTTAGGATGAGCTCTCTGATGTCAGCCAAGCAGGCTCAAAATCTACTACTCCAGCATCCACAGCTGCTTCAGATGCACCTGTGCTGCCTGGTGAAACTCCTCAAAAGGAAGATGTTGAAGGACTTGCAAAGGGCACAGACATGCCGAATGAGAAGCTGGACGTAAGCAAGAACATTGAAGTACAGGTAGCTCAAGAGACAAGAAATGTGTCTACTGGTGAGCTGCTTTAACTTCTTAGTATATGCTTACTACGGAGCTTGTATTTAATCTGTTATGAAATTTCTTTAATTGTGCCACAAATCAGAAATGTTTTTTGATGTATTATTTTTAGCAATACAGAATATTGGTAAGAGATACAAGTCTGTTTATAAGTTAATTTAGTCCTTATTTTTCTAGAATCGGAGTTATTTATGACACTTCCTTGTAAACAGAAGAAGTGGCACTCATCTAGTCACAAGACGAAAGACCATCTACTTAGAGAAGTAGAAGTAGTGGGGAATAACTATTGTTGGATGACTTACTTAAGTTAAATTCAGGAGAGACTTGTTTAGAAATTCAGGTGTCTGCCCTAGAGTATCAAAATCCATAGGTCTTCTCATTGAATTGCCTTGATGATGCTTTGAACAGAAGTTTACTGAGTTGTTGATTAATTAGTAAGAACTACATGTAGTTAATGTCATATGTTGCAGTGATTTTGTTTATGGAGATGTACCACTTGCTTTTTCCCTAGGTGGAAATGAAAATGAAGAAAAATCTGAAGTTCAGGCAATCATTGAGTCAACTCCAGAGTTGGATATGGATAAAGATCTCAGTGGATATAAGGGTTCCAGGTGGGTTGTGTGTTGTGATTTGAGTAGGAAGAACAATTTTAGAAGGTACCAGACTTCAGTTTTGAACTCATGACTTGTTTAGAAATTTTACCAGACCGAGATCATGCATTATATAATAAATCTTCTACTCCTGTGACCTTACTTCCCCAAATTCCTTGGGAGGTTTTATGTGCAACAGCAGTTCTTCGTTCTGTTGCTACAACTGATGAACGTTCAGGGGACTTCATGTTACAGCAGACTTAAGAATGCTTAAATATTCTTTCCATATTTCAAACAAAAGGTCTATACCAAGAGGCCTTTTCTCCCTAGATCTGGATTTCAAGGTAACTAGCACTTTCTAAGCTGGGACCTTGTGTTTTCACCTATGTCTTGAAAATCTGGACTTATGACTGACCGTGCCAGTGTTATAGCATTTCTTTATCAGATTCTGATGGTGGAATCCCAATGTTGGCAGAATGCTTTTGCATGAGTCTGCTTCCTTGCAGGCTTTTGCTTGTGAAGGGTAACATTTCTTTCAAAAGCTGTAAAGCCCCATTAAAAAAATAAAGCATGGGGAGTGCCTGAGCTTTTAGGTAAGCCCTGAACAATTCAGGGTCTCACCATAAGTCCTTCAAATATGTTATATGTCTGTGTGTTTCATTCTTGTGATGAGATGGAAAAAAATACCTTGTATAGTGAACATCAGTGACACGAGATCTTTGTGTGAAAGGAGCCTCTTTTCTGGCCAGAGGAATATTTTGATTTCTGATGATTTGATTCTTTTGTACCCTTGCTGTATTAAATGACTTTCAGTTTGGCTGAGCTGTCTGTTCTTCAGGCATTTGAGCTAAGTCCTGACAGGGCTGAATTTCTATATGCCAAAACTTGATATGCTTTAACTTATTAAAATACTGATCAGCTCAATATCAATAGCGACCTCAAATTTGGGATCTTGATGCTCAAGTAGAACTTGAAAACAGAATCTAGGACTGTAAGCCAACTGAATGCTTCTGAAAATTTTACTTCTGTTTTTTGGGATTTGGCGTTTTTTGGGGGGGTGACAAATGAACTGCTGGTAAAAACATGGAGAAAACTTTCTTCAATGTGGGAATGTTTTCTTTCTGCTTTTCTATGTCTTGTTTTAATTCTTTCAATAGCACTCCTACCAAAGGCATAGAGAACAAAGCATTTGACCGTAATACAGAGTCACTCTTTGAAGAGCTGTCATCTGCTGGTTCTGGCCTAATTGGAGATGTGGATGAAGGTGCAGATTTACTGGGTAAGAAAGGTTATTTAAAGAGGAATTTTCCTTGTTAGTGCAGTACTTAATTATCCTTGCTGGATTTATTGTTAGGATTCATTTGCATTAAAAACTTTTGAGTATCATCCTAAGGTGCTTATTAGGAATACAAAAACCAGGAGAAAGTATTTGCTCTTTCTTTCTTTCAATATGACAATATCACCCTTAATCTTTTGGGGCACTTCTTGCACTATTCTCTATTTCAGTTTTCCCTCTATGTTCTCTGACACAAAGATTTATTTTTTTTATATTGAACTAGTTTTAGGTAGTTTAATTCAGATTGTGCCCGATCTGTAATGGCCTGGCTTTATCACCTCTCTATGGAATTTAACATGTAAGAGAATTGCAGCAGAATGCAGTGGTGGTCATTTGAGAATCAAACCAGTAATGAAAAGGGGAGGGGGAACTCGCATTTCTCCTCTCCCTAAGCAGCTTGCTGCTGTTTGTGTGCTGACGGAACAAAACGTAGGTTCTGGGAATATGAGTTGAGCAGGAGCAGAAAGGTCATTAAAAGAAGGATCTTTCTCTGAACAATGAGTGCCTTATATTATAACAAGATATTTTTGGACATATCAATGTTCAGGCCTCATTTTGAAATAATGAAAGCTGGTACTATGGAATGTATAAAATGCAAATGCAACTTCTGTGTGTTTTAGGAATGCATTGTATACAGAAAATCATCAGTTTGCTTCTGTCGTCTGACCCGGCAGAAATACAGATTGTTAGCAGTATTATTGAGAACAGTTGTGTGTGCAATCTGGATTTCTGGTTGTTCAGTGTTCCACCTGAAACTTATTTTACATCAAGTAGGTGACATTTCTGCAAAGTATTACTCACTGGGAGTAATAGGCCTATCTCCAGTTTGAGATGGGTTTCCTTTGTTGTCACTCTTTGCTGCTTTGAGTCCTGAGCAGTGAGAACCACCCCATCGCTGCCGGAACATACTTCGTCCAAAACTCTTGCACTCTGTTCTCACAGGAACAACTAATGACACATTCTGCATGCAAAAAATATAGATACTGGAGAAGAAGTATTAACGTGTAGCAACTTCCATCCCTTATCTACATGATAAATTGTTTAAAGAAATCAAATTACTGTCAGGACTTCGTGATAATAGGTGCTTTGCTTTCCATGGGCAAAAATAATATACTTTTTAGTATAACATATCAAAAGTTCGTCACTGACTTCATTACTATTTTCCATAGAACTATGGCTGTAAACACTGATGTGTGCAAAATAAACACGTTGTTACAACTGCATTTGTTATGCAGAATGTGTTGGTCTAGAAGTTTTACTATATAATCACCATTTCATTTTGAGCGCAACCATACTCCAAATTACTCTGTTATTTAAAAGCCACATCTGCATCCAGGGTAGTCAGTGTTTTTCAAGCATTTGGATCTGTTCTAAATGACCGTTAAACTTTAGTTTGGAGTTCTGTAAAAGTAGTTAATTGGGATTCTCTAATCTGTTTTCTCTTGGGCTGCATACCCAGGGGAATATTCTGGTGTGTATGCTTCTTTTTTTAAAAAAATTCTTTGAAATCTGTTGCTTCTACAGTTAGGCGTTCTTGGCTGCTGCTCTCATAAAATACATTCTCTGCATTTTTTTCCCTGCTTGGTAACATTTTTTTTTGCCTTTGCACTCTGGCTTTCTAGTTTTCGTTCTTGCATTATAAAGGATCTGAAACCTGTTGGAAGTGATCCTAGGTACTTTTATCTGTGAATATTGAAAACTTTTAAAAAGCAATAGTCACTTGAATAAAACCTCATGATGACCGTAGTGTGGGGGGATTTCTCTAGATATTGATAAAATAACAATACCTGATCTAAATTCCTTCACTATTACATGTCATTTACTTTTAATCCAAAACCCAGAGAGACAAATTCCTGAAGAGGGAGCTTTGACTTGCATGTCTATTTTTAGATACCTTTTTTCATTGTTATCCAAATATCTTTTTAAGTCTCCTGTTACCAGAGTTGCTTAGAAGATTGTGTTCATGAAGTATTTTAAAAGGCCTCCACCACTAAGATACCAGTTTCCTTTGTTGTGTTAATCTTGGATTAGCATAACTTCTGCCATAGCAGTGTGCTAATTATTTTGCCATGCAAGATGTAAGACAACTATTTTCTGCCTGAAAGTTTTATCTTTTTACAAATCTGCAAATCATACTATTTTAGACATGCAAACAATAGGGTGAGAAATTAATTTCCAGAAATGTAAATAACATTGAAGTAGTTACATAAAGAGTTACGTTCACTGTTTTCCATAGTAGTATATTAATTTTAAACACTTACTGAATGGCTTAGCATTTCTTCCAAGTACTATGCATCTAAATTATTTCACAGAAAATGAGATAGACTTTTATTTATTAAGTTACTGATTTTTGTAAGAGGTCTAACTAGTAGAAATGGTTGTGACAACTTCTTTAACATCTGTCTTTCATACAAATCCTGCTTCTAATCACATCACATTCCACTTCAAATTTTTGGTGGTGGCTTTGTTTTAATTCACTCTTACTTCATAAGTCTAAATATTTTATTGCTCTTCACTCATACTACACCTTACATGAAATGTTTCTTGTTCTTGTTTTTGCTCTACATGGAATGCATGGGCTTTAAAGACCATAATTTCTTTGGTAAGGTATCGTTTGCTCTGGGGAGATCTGCAGGGCTTTTGCAATTTGAGCTTTATAATTCAGCATGTCTTGTGTCTATAACTGATGTACCTTTGCATCTAACATGGTATAAAAAACAGCTGAGGTTTTTAAACTTAACTTTTTGTGGACTAATACTTCCCCAGTGATGCCATGTTTGGTTTTTGACTTAGTAGTAATGTAACTTCTTCAAAATTTATAGACTGGGCGAAGGTAGAACTAGTCTATGGTTAGCCAGGCTTGCCTTTAGGCTTTAACTGAAGGCAGATTGGGAAGAAGGTGGAGGGGAAAGCTAATTGTAGAAGGTAGGTCCTGAAACTTCAGCTAGCTCACAGGTTTTCTGACAAGTTTGTCATACTTAAAAGTCAACTGGTTTTAGACAATGGCTAAACATAGGTTTTGTAAAAATATCCATTTCATGGGCTAATTTCAACTATATGTTTCCTTTGGAAAGGAATGGGTCGTGAGGTTGAAAACCTTATTTTGGAAAACACTCAGCTGTTGGAGACAAAGTAAGTGAGAATGTGAATATAAAACCCACTGACCTTCTCTATTTTATGTCTTCAAATCTTCATATACTGAAAGCTGAAATTGTACAAATGTGCTTCTAGTTCAGAGTAGTGTTGGTATAAGTATTTTGAATCTGTAGGTATAGTTGGCTAAATGTATAGCTTAGTTGGTATTCTTCTAGAAATTAGGGACCTAAGAAGCAAAAGCTGCTTTTATCCTTGTAAGGCTACAAGAAATGCAGTGCTGTGTCCTAATGAGATCAACTCCCTGCCTTTTCTGTTAGAAATACAGCTGTAACTGCAGAAGGTAATACTTTGGAGTACTGCTGAGGAATTCAACCTCTAAGCAAACTGTTCTGATTTATCAGTATTTTCTCTAATACAGGGGTGTGAATGTGTTTGAGCATTTGAGATTTGGGGGTGGGGGGGAGAGGGCTTAACCTGATTTAGAAAGCTCTATCTTTTTACAGCAGTTCTATGTAAGAAAAGAATATTCAAGAATAAAATCAGGCTGAAGTTAAACTATGAGACCATAGTCATCTTTGTAATGGCGTATTTTAAATGTTTGTGTAGAAATGCACTGAATGTAGTGAAGAATGATTTGATAGCAAAGGTGGATGAATTGACCTGTGAGAAGGACGTACTACAAGGTGAATTAGAGGCTGTAAAACAAGCAAAACAAAAGCTTGAAGAGAAGAATAAGGAACTGGAAGAAGAGCTGAGAAAGTAAGTTTAATTCCATGTTTGTGAAAAAGAAAAAAACAAACCACCCACTGTGGTATCTAATGTAGCTATTTTTAATTTTGTATTTAGAGCTCGTGCAGAAGCAGAAGAAGCAAGACAGAAAGCTAAAGAGGATGATGATGTAGGTGTATGTGTGTATGTGTGTTTTTGTATGTATAATTCACAGCGGGACTTTAGAAGTTCACGTGAGTTAGTGCTACTAAACTTTACTGCTTAAGTAGTGGTAAACTTCCTCCGTGTATAGGAAAAAAATAGAAGATCTAAAGAGTACAAGTAAACTTAAACAGACCACGTCTAGTTTTCTTTCTTTCCTCTCTGCCCATTATTGTGTATCACATTCTTTTGGAAGAAGTGGGGTTTTTATTCAGATGATACTACATACAAAGGATGGGAGGAGAGGAAGGTAAAATCGAGTTAGTTATACAAAGCCCCAAATGATTTGGAATCTGGAATTGTGCCCTAAACTGACTCTTATTGGAAGGCAGAGGCTGACTCTGCAAGGCCCTACTGTGCTCCTTTGTTTGTCCTATGTTTCCTTTTTGTGTGTTCAGAGTGATGTCCCCACCGCTCAGCGGAAGCGTTTTACTCGTGTTGAAATGGCCCGTGTTCTGATGGAAAGAAATCAGTATAAAGAGAGGTTGATGGAGCTTCAGGAAGCTGTCCGATGGACTGAGATGATAAGGTAAAAGGCTCTTTTAAAAATCTTTGACAGGGCTCCTTGCATTTTACAAGGTTTTGATTTTTAGCTGCAGAGTGATCTGGTCAGTAGTTTGAGGCCTTAATTGCCCATCTGCTTGTCTCCCCACATGCACACAAATAAACTTGTGTTAAAGTTATGTGTGTATAACATCTCGTGAAAATGGGTTCTTGCTGAGACATCAGTGAAGATATGTTACTTCATGTGATGTGAAGTAAGCACCCCTTGAAGAAATGTGTGTATTTTGGAAGGGTTAAAAAGTTTGGTAATTGCAAATAACATTAATTTGGTGAGCAGGAAAAATTACTCTCCGTGTGTGCCCATACCTTAAAGCAGTGGGCCCAATTGTCAGCTGAGATGTCCAAACAGGAATAATGTACAGTCTTCAGATTGAGCATAATCCATTTGTAAGGACTTGAGTTGTTCAGGAAAAAACGCAATTTTAAAACTGTGCAACGTTTGTTAAATATAAGCAGTAAAGATGGTGATCTGGTCTAGCTTGCGTCCTGAATATTGAGCTGTCTGAGGGTGTGATTTTTAAAAGCAAAAGTCTTCTGCCTCGGAGCTCAGCCCAGCTCATTCTTGTTGCATCCCCCGAGCCGTGCCTGCGTCCAGAGGTAATGGTGTCATTCGGTGCTGCCTGCCCGTCACGTATGACAATGGCATTTAACGTTTTCATTGTCCTCAATACCTGTGAGCCATTTGGAGTCTGAGAGGAAAAATACATATTGCCAAGCAGACGTGGCTTGCTTTTCTATAGCTATTTCTCCTGTAGAAATCCTCTCCTCTCTCTGCATCTATGGCTTCAGAAATGATCACTTTTATCATTTATTTACAGATGTGTGGAAGAATAAGAGGCTTTAAAATAAAAGGCCATGGTTAAAATATTAAAAAACAGGAGGTGGAAGAATTTAAAATCATTTGCTGCTGTCTTCTGTCTGTTTCCATTGCGAAGTGTTAAACATTTGTCTCTTCTGTCTGAAAGCACTCACCAGTTGTGTTTGTGATGCAAGTAAATGTGGATGATGTTTATTATGGAACTTCAGTTCATCTAATGAGAATTTCAGTATTGTGCTCTGATCAGAAAAGAAGCAGCAATCTGAAGAAACAGGCTTTGATACTTTTGATATGTTATCCTGGGCTTTTTGAATGAGTTACACACTGTTCCATTCCTTTCCTTTTTTTTAATTAATGCTTACTCAGTAAACTTGGAATTCATTTCTTGTAGAGCATCAAGAGAAAATCCAGCCATGCAAGAAAAGAAGAGATCAAGCATTTGGCAGTTGTAAGTATTGAAACACAACTCGCTGGCAAAAATAAATAAACGACCCTAACCAATTAGCTGGTACATTTTTGTATGTTAGCTAATTATCTTTTGGCAGATGAAGAGATCTTAACTGTTCTCCTCTTGTTATCTAGTGTGCCAGCTCGGTAAGACTGTTCTTGAAGACAAAATGTATCGTAAGCTGCATCACATAGTGAATGGCTGTGCACTTTGTGAAGTTAAATGCCAAAGTGCTGTAACTTTTTTTTTTCTAGTTGAATATGCACCAGGACTCTTGTTCTGAACATTTTTCTGGATTCTTTTTTTATGATGAAAAATAGAAACTTGAATAACTTGTTTGGATTGCATTTATTTCAGCTTCCTTTCCCTCTATGAAGTACAGCTTACTGATTGTTAAATTTTCCTTTCTAACTTGAGGCTCTTTAAAACGGTGTTATTCACAACAAGATATTTGTCAAATAATCTTTTCGATGTGGTTTGACAATTATTCTGTGTGTTAGCCCAAAAAATGATGGAGTTTTTAAACTGCTCTGTGCATGAACTAATATGCTTCATAAAACTGTCTTCCAGGTCTGATGTTCGCAGCCTAATTTTGTTGGTTCCCTGTAAATTTTCATTCAAGATGAAGATCCCATTAAACTTGATAAACAAATGGGATAATAATTCTTTAAGAATTTTGCTTACTGACATGAGTTTCTGTGCTTTGAGAGTGTTGCTGAGTGTGTGGTGGCTGCTGCTATATTGGTCTCCAGTTTTTTAGTCTAACTGGCTTGAGCAGACTAGCATATGCAGTGTTTTGCCTGCATAGTCAAATTTTGGATGCATCTTACAAATCTTAACTCTCATCTTTTTTTTTTTCTTCTAGTTTTAGCAGGCTCTTCAGTTCATCTAGCAATACAGCTAAGAAACCAGAACCTCCTGTCAATGTTAAATATAATGCTCCAACCTCACATATTACTCCATCAGTCAAGAAAAGAAGCAGCACCTTATCTCAGTTACCTAGTGACAAATCTAAAGCCTTTGAATTTCTCAGTGAAGAGTAAGACATTTTGGTTTTATAATACTAGATATGCTCTATTGAGTATTTACTCTTTTAATCCTCTGAGATAAATAGCATTGCTGCTAAGTGTTGTAGCTTAACCCGGCAGGCAGCTACAACCACCACACAGCTGATCACTCGCATTATACTGAAGTACAATGTTCTCCTGAAGTGAATGTTGATATATAAGAAATCAATATAGTGCAGACTGAAATGCGCAGCAGTGGATGAGTATCTGGGTACCTGACAGTAGTAGTCTGTTTGGCAAATATCGCTGCCTTTCATAAGAGTGCATTTAGGCACAGGAGGCAGCACTCAGTATGCTTTTGTATGCAAGAGTTGTAGCTAAGCAGTAACTGTACACATACTGTCACTGTAAATTCAATGGAAAGACAGAACAGTATGAGTCAGGCTAACAAATATCTGTAATTACTTTTTTCTCCTCTGCTTCTTTTTGGCAATATATCCTTTTGGTTTACAACTTTTAAAGCTTCTAGTAGAGGTACATAACTCAAGTTCATTTTCTTTAAGGATACTGACAATAGACTTTCTGGTTTTGCCTGTCTTTCACAAGTGCCTTAGAAATAGCCCACAGGAAACCTATTGTTCTATAGGTGATGTGTGGGAAAAACTAGGGATCTCTTTGGTAACCCAACGTTTCCACAGAGATCTTGTCTATTGAGTTTAATAGCAATTTTGATTACACAAATAATTCTAAAGAGCGTAAATAACAGGTTCTTTAATGATTCTTCCCTAGAACTGAAGCCAGTTTAGCCTCACGCAGAGAGCAGAAAAGAGAGCAGTATCGCCAAGTGAAGGCACATGTTCAGAAAGAGGATGGTAGAGTGCAAGCATTTGGCTGGAGTCTACCTCAGAAGTACAAACAGGTATCATGCTTATGTTTTCATATGTAGTGGTAACAACTCCATGTTTTGTGAAATTTGAACAGTGTATAATTTCACAGCTTGTGTTTGAGTGATTCCAGCATTTTTTTGTTGAACTTTTGCAGTTAAAAGACTCTTTCTAAGGAAAATCACAATACAAAACTCTTAGTCATGTTTAATAAAGTCTGATGAACTGATTCCAAAGACTGCAAACCTCTTTTGAAGGGGAAAGCTTTTCTGTTGTTTTTTTTGCCTAGGTAGCAAATGGTGGCCAGGGTGACAATAAGATGAAGAACTTGCCTGTACCTGTTTACCTGAGACCTTTAGATGAGAAGGATACCTCTATGAAGGTAGGATATTTACAGCCTTGACATAGAGAATGGGACAACCTATATTTTGAATATTTTTATTTTAGACCCAATTATTTTCTTTTTTAAATAAAGTTTCTTTTTAAAGCACAGGTGAATCAGAATTTAAGCTTCAGTAGAAATGTACATTAATCTTAATGAATTCCTTAAAATGAACTGCAGAGATACAATAATTTTGATTTAACAACATACTGAACAAAGGGTGTGTCTTTTTAGTTTAATGTTTAAGTGAAGTATGTATTTTTCTTTCAAGCTGTGGTGTGCTGTAGGAGTAAACCTATCAGGAGGGAAAACACGAGACGGCGGGTCTGTGGTTGGTGCTAGCGTATTCTACAATGATGTGACTGGTATGGATGCAGATGGCAACAAGCAGCAAACAGGATCTCAAAGTAGCTTAGACAGACTAGACCAAGAGCTCAAGGTAAGATCACATAAGGCATGGTGAATAACTTAAATAGTTGAACACCTTTACTCTGTAGATTAATAATATATTTTGTAATCAGGTTTATTGGTAACGAATAGATTTTTCTTGGGTAGTCATCAACCCAAGATATATTTGGGTTATTGAATCCATCTACAAAACTACTGTGATTCTTTCCTGTGTGCCAGCTTGTTGGCAAATCTGAGGAGCAAATCAATTTTATGTTGAAATGATTCACTGCTTATGCCAGTGCTGCCTGCTTTAAAAAACATTTGTGACAGAATTGTTCGTGTTCTGGCTGCCATTTAAATGGGTTTTTAGGTGTCTGTGCCATTGTCTAAAAAATGTGGTAGTCTTCATGATTTCATGAAGCAATGAATAGAATTCATATTAAGGGCATAGAATCAAAGGCTTAATTTTGAAGTGCTTTGGGACATCACATTAAGCTGTGGTGGTACTGAGTATGGTAGCTGGCACCTAAACAGTGTTCTTGTGTAGCTTTGTATTTGTCTAACTGTATAATTGTGAAATTACTTTCTATAGTTTTCTACACAAGTATGAAGTATTAAGGGTTTTATATTCCAAATACATAGAGAACAAGTAAATACATGTAATTTTACAATGGCACTAAAGATATTTATGTATGTTTCTGTAGTTGATAATATGAGAACACACAAGATCAAAGGCTGTAGTTCTATTCTTGCCCACCTTCCTGTTGTTGTTCACCTCTGTTCTGCCTTTATTCTCCTTCAGGACCAGCAGAAGGAGCTGAAACATCAGGAAGAATTATCCAGTCTAGTGTGGATCTGCACTAGCACACATTCTGCTACAAAAGTTATCATTATTGATGCTAATCAACCAGGAAATATTCTGGACAGTTTCATTGTTTGCAATTCTCATGTGCTTTGTATTGCTAGTGTACCAGGTAAAGACTTGTGATATTTTAGCTCCTGCTTTTTTAACTGAATCTTATTCAGATTTTCTTACTCAAAGATTTGTCAATTAGTATGATAAAATAACATGTATCTTGAAAATAAGTAGCAAGTCTTGGAGCTTCCTGTAGAGGGAATCCTTGTTACATTGAGAGTGTATGTGGAGAGTGTACTGAGGGAGGTTTAATAGAAGGATCTTATGAACCCGCAGAAGAACTAATTGTGCTTTTGGCTTTCTTGTTTCTTGGCTTATAGACTTATAGAAGTCCATAGCACTAGTTCCAGTGAAGCAGTTCTGTTTAATGAGCTCAGAAGAAATATCTTTCCACTGAAGTTTGAGGTTTTACTCCACTGAAACTATGTACAACTTGTAAAATCAAAACAGTATAAAATATGGTAAAATACAATAAAAATGTCAAGAAACCAAGAATATTTTAAGTCTTAAGGGTATTTGAGAGGGTTGTAGGAGAGAAAAGCAGCTTTTCTTCCAGAACAAAGGATCTATTGCAGTTAAAATCTTCATAAAGATGTGGATAGGTATCCCTGCATATAGGCACTGTCAAAAAATCTAATTTTAATGGAAAATGTATTTGAAATAGAAATAAACTAGTTGGAAAACTCTGCAGATTTTAAATACAGCTTATGACATTCAGATGTGCAGCATGTGTAGATGTTGCTTTTGCTTTTTGAGTTTTGTGACAGCATCTGTAATGTCTGCTGATCATGTTAAAATAAGCTTGTAGATAGGTACCTGCATGTTAAATCTCAGTTGCTGGAGAGTTCATTCAGTTTGAAAGCGTAGCTTGTTATTAGGTAAAAAAGTGATTTCCCTTCGTGCCCACAAGAAACATGCGAGTTTAATCTCTTTCAGGGGCAAGGGAAACAGACTATCCTGCAGGAGAAGAAGGGTCTCAAGAAGCAGATCCCAGCCAAGTGGACAAATCATCTCTGTGTGGAAGTATGACTAGCAACAGCTCTGCAGAAACAGATAGCTTGCTAGGAGGAATAACAGTGGTTGGCTGTACTGCTGAGGGTATCACAGGAGCACCTGTAGCTCACGATGCAAATGGTGGCTCGCCAATGACAGATAAACAGTCAGGTACGACAGTCCTACAAGTGTGCCAGGGATGGCCAAACACCATTAGGTATAACTGAGAAATGAATGGTGCAAATATTTAATGTAATAGTTTGTCTGTAAGCAATGATAACACACAAGTACTCTGTGGGAAATGGCCCATCAGTCTGACGTAACTTGCACTGTAATTGTAGCTGGAAACTTTGTGGAGGTGACATTAAACGGGCATAGGCAATTGCTTCTTTCAAAGAAGAGAACTCTATCTTGTGCACAATGTAGAGAGAGCTTTTAAGTTACTCAGTATTTGAAATGCAGACCTTACTGACAGATGATAGAGAGAATGTGAGTATATGCCTTAAATCTTGTAAAGCTGTAATAGAGATTTAAGTGAAGCTGTTTACTTTGTAGGCATTCTTAATATTTTCTGTCATATACCTTTCAGAGCTGTATGGTGATATGATTGTTAATGGATATGTGTTTATTGGACTTGAATGCCATTTCTTTTCTTATGGCATATAATACTGTTGCCAGAGTTTGTAATTGATTGGATTTCACTACTATTCTAGTTAATCACTTAAAGGGCAATCTGTGCCATCAGTCACTGGACTGATACTTAAAATGCATTTGACACTTGTTGATACACAAACTTTAGTAGGTTGCACTGTTTCAGATCTGATTTTTTTTTAATTTTTTTAAGATGAGATATAAAATCTGGATTGTGACTGGTTATTACACTTGTTCACTTAGTATCAAGTTCTGGCTGTTTTAAACAATTGAGAATTCTCTTGCAATTGTTAAAAGTTCTTGAATTTTTTTGTTCCATAGATACTGCAACTGAAAGTAATTCAGTAGATGAGAACATTCCAACAGCAGAAGAGGCAACAGAAGCAACAGAAGTTAATGCAGGGACAGGAGAAGACTCAGCTGATATTGCACAAACTGGAGTCTACACGGAGCATGTCTTTACAGATCCTCTGGGAGTGCAGAATACAACAGAGGCATCTCCAGTGTACCAGCCTAGGTACATAGTCCTCATACTTCTTAAAATGTGCTTAAAAAGAAAAACATAATGTTTGCAGGAACACAACATGGGGACAGAATAACTACTTTTTTCTTAAGTATGTTGAGGTTTATATAAGTAGTCTTGGTACCAGATACTCTATGCTTTGCTTGTGTGAAAGGTTCACCTATGTACAAAGAGGTTTTTTTGTCTGTGAACTTGTATGCCTTGAGTTCAGACACCGCCAGAATGGGTTGAGATAAAGGCAATTTAATAAGACAGAAAAGGAAGAACATAGTAATAATGATAAAAATGTACAAAAGAAATGATGAACAGCACAATTTCTCACCACCCAAAGCTGATGCTCAACAAGTTCCTGAGCCGCCCTGTGTCCCGGCCCACCCCCCAGTTATATATGGAACATGACATCATATGGTATAGAATATCCCTTTGGCCAGTCTGAGTCAGCTGTCCTGGCCGTGCACCCCCCGCCTTCTGGCAGGGCAGCGTGAGAAGCTGAAAAGTTCTTGACTGCTTGGCCACAACTAAAAACATCAGTGTGTTACCAACATTGTTCTCATCCTAAATCCAAAACACAGCACTATACCCGCTTCTAGGAAGAAAACTATCTGTGCTGAAACCAAGACGGTGGTGCTGATCTAGACATGCCCATTTCAATTCCCTGTTTGATGTCAAAATAAATAAAAATTACACTCCTTTCTTCCAATCAACTGGTTGTTCAAATGTATGTTTCTTTTCTCAGAATAGTCAATCTGTGAGTAGTTAGAGGAGTGGAGAAGAAGCTTGAAAGTAATCAGTAATTCAAATCTTCAGGAATCTTCACTCTCCACATACAGGCGCAAAAGTATTATACAACTTTTTTATAAGTGTTTCTCTTAACGTGTGTCTGATGTTGTGACTCTCTTCCACCATTTCCCACAGATATTGGCAATACTGACAGGCTTGAATGGAACCTAAATTTCCTGGTATAAGTAAATGGCCACTTGAAAACCTCAATAACAATGAATTTCATCATCTGTATCGTACTTTCATGCACAGTTGTTTTTTTTTAAATACCTTATGTACTTCAAAAGCCAGTGTAGAAACTAGCAGCAATTAAGTAAATACCTAGGCTATAATCTGAGTAATCTGTGCACTTTATTCAATGTATTTTAACTGTTGGTTTGGGTTTTTTTTAGTACTGAGTCAGAGTTATATAAAGACGTTGCGGTTTTGCCAAATGAGCAAGATTTAGTTAGAGAAGAAGCACAGAAAATGAGTAGCCTTTTACCGACAATGTGGCTTGGAGCACAGAATGGATGGTAAGAAAATGTTAATCTTGTTAAATTTATTTGGAAAAAAATATTTTAAACATGCTTCTTGTGCCCACAGGCCTGATAACTCTCTTGAGTCAAGATAAAGTGCAAGAAGGCCTCAAGAGAGCCTAAACTTTGTATGCTTTGCTACATTTAGGCATTACAGAACGCAAAGAAAGTGTCATAGTTGATTAGCAAGCTCTCTTTGATGGATAACACTTATTTGTGGAAAGTTTTGGTTGGGTTTTTTTTCGTAGTCAAAGGAATTGTTGTGGTCTGGTAATTCCATAACTTTCAATATTTTACTATGCTAGAAAAATATATTGCCCTTTTTACTGCAGATGTATCTGCAAAGGAGTTGGTAATGTTTTTAGCGCTCTGAAAAAACATTCTGCCTGCTCGTGTAGTTCGTTCTTTCAATCTATACATAAGTTTTCATCTTCCACTGAAAACTATTTTCCCTTTGGTGGTGGATTTCAATTATAGGGGTTTTGTTTGGGTTTTTTCCTGGCTGGTAGACCTTTCCTAGTGCTTTTAATCCCTCCTGATTTGTCTTTGCAGCTTGTATGTTCATTCGTCAGTGGCCCAGTGGAGGAAATGTGTTCATGCCATTAAACTTAAAGATTCTATTCTCAGTATTGTGTAAGTCCTGAAAGAAAATCATGTAAATAACAATGTTTGTTAAAATACTTGCAAAGTAATTTTATATTTTGTCCTCAGATGTTGGGAATGTCAGTTCCCATAAATGCGTGTATAGCCTTTGAGGGGCAGTGGAAATAACTTGGGCTTTAAGGAAAATACAAGTGACCTTTTGATAGTGTATCAATAGTATCTATTGAAGATACTATAGCTCAAATGATGAGCTGTAGCTATATACTCAAAACAGTTATAGGTTGTTATCCTTGATGTTTTCTTCAGGCATTGTAGATAGCTGTATTTTAAGCTTTCTCAACTGGATTTTGACCCCTTGTTACTGTCCATTCTCTTGAGCTATATTGTAGAAATCGAAATACTAGGGCTAATGTGAATATAAAAATATGCTGAAATACAAAATGTTTCTACCTTACTTTAAACTTGCATTTTGAGAAATGCAGTCTAACGGTATATATTCTCCTGCCTCCTTTATTTTCACAGACATGTAAAAGGAATAGTATTAGTTGCACTAGCTGATGGAACACTAGCAATATTTCACCGAGGAGTTGGTAAGCATTCTATTAGGTCTTGAAACCAGTGAAGCTGTAACAGTGTTTAGGGAAGAAATGTGCCATTTATAAATAGTGTTTTGAAAATGTATTCCCCAATGGCCTTTTCATAGGTTGCCTTGAGAAATCTCTCTGGTATTTCAGTTGCAGTTTCAGGTACCATTTTTGCACTGTCCTGATGCGTTCCTGGAATGTTTTTTCTTAATCTGAGAAGAAGAATGGGTTATGTCTGAGCTAAGTAGCAAAAAGCTAGTTGATAAAGTCCACTTGGATCATCATCTCTTTTGCTTTTTCATCATGCTCGATAGTTAAGCTTCTGTTTTGTTATTAGTGTTAATAACTGTCTGTGGTGAAATCCTTCAATGAGAATTTTGTAAGTGTCCCTTCAGAATTTCTACCCAAACCAGTCCTGGGACAAGCTCCGTTCTTCAGCCTCCAGAATAAGGACCTGGAGGGAAAGGTCTTACTATGAGTAGCCAGAACTTACCTGTTAGCTTATTTCCACAGAATCCCTATTCATTTATTTTTTCCTCGTGCAGTTTTAAATCCCTGTGCTCAACATTTAGAAGAATTAAAGAGGTTGCACAGCACTAATGCAGATATTGAGATGAAGTTATGTTTTTAGTGTTCTTTATTTTTATTTTTTTAACTCACTTTAGTGGCTTACAGTCCTTAAGGATCTTGAGTAAATGTCAGTGATGATCGGTAGCTTAGCTCAGTCCACAGAAGAATTTTCCTTGGTGTCGAATGACCCAATTTAGTATGCTTTTAGTAGATTTCAGGTGCCACTCCTAAGATCTTGCAGCATGCTTAAAAAAATCTTGATGCACTGGCCAACATTTCTATGTTCGATCAAGCAGCAAGTGCCTAGCGCTGTGTGGGTAGTTGCTTATTGTAATGTATACTGATGCCTAGCCAAGTAAACCAGTTAGTACTAGGTAATTGCTGTTTTTAAAAATGTTTTCATGTGTTTTGAACATGAGTCAGTGTACAACCTTGTTATATAAAAACAAAGTACTGTTTGGGATGTTGGTAGTTCATATAACTAGTTGCATTTTTTTTTTAATGAGGACCCTAGCCATAAATTTATATTAACTTTTCCAGATTGTTACAGTGCTTTTAAAAAAAATAGACTGTTAAGATACTTGCCTGTACTTTTCAATGATTTTTAAACTCATAGGAACCTATGCTCTCTTTTGCTATTTCTTTTCCTTCTGTTTTTAAAGATGGCCAGTGGGATTTGACAAATTATCACCTCTTAGACCTGGGCCGGCCACATCATTCGATAAGGTGCATGACAGTGGTACATGACAAAGTCTGGTGTGGCTACAGGAACAAAATCTATGTTGTTCAACCAAAGGCCATGAAAATAGAGGCAAGTTAAAATGGTGTTTAAAGTAATGAAATGTTATATTTTAATCCCATCTCATGCTGCAGCTCAAACTCCAGCGTAACTCCAGAGAACAGATATTTGTTCATCAGTATAGACACAAGCAGCCAAACAAATTTGTCTTGGGAAATACTATTACATTTTAAGATGTTTTCATTGCTTTGGAAGATTTTAAGCCATGATGAGACAGTTCTCACTTATTGAAACCAATTTTGGGGGGATTCAGTTCTCCACTTCTAGCTGGCCAGGAACTGGAGAGTGTCCTTGTGTCTGGGAGCAGAGCTTGTACAGCTAGCTCCCAGCACATCCTCTACGTGTACGCCTCATGTTGTCCACCCGCTTGTAGCCTTCTCTATAATCTGTCTTTACATACTTTAGAGGTTCATAAGTGTTAATTTTCAATGTACTCTCCTCCAGTTATAAATAGTTGTGCATAAGGTGTGTAAGCTGCTGTTACTGCAGTGTTGTATGTGTACCTGACACCTCTCAAGTACAGGAAGTGGCAAAGGTTTCTGAAAGCCATTAGCAGGATTAATGCTTCAGCTTCTGCTGATTGGCCCAAGACATGGGCCAGACCTTTTGAGGATGACTGCTCAGCCCTTCTCAAAATATCAAGCACCCAGTTAATAAGCTCTTTTTGTGAAGAAGAGTATATATGGGGAAAATGGGAATGAAGGAAGTCGTACAACAGTGACATTAATTGTTTTGCTGGTGGATAGTGTGTATTTTGCACGGGTGAGTTTGGTTTGTATGCTGGAGCAAGGCTTGACAGAACTAGGAAAACCACTTTTTCAGCATATGTATCTTGTGCTGTGACTGGAGGACCTCATACAAGAAAGGGTCCGTGTTAAAACGGAGACAGAAGCAGAGTAGGCTGGGATAGGAAATGTAAATGCAGATCCAGTAGGAAACTATGGCTTTGAGATCACACTCTAGAGAAGGGAATCAGTGCTCTTACTATTGCTTTACCAGCATCAAAAGGTAATTGTAACTAAAATAAACACTGTATCTGCTTGTGATCTTGCAAATCAGAGGGTCATAGATGACTTAAGCAAATTGCCAGTATTGACAGTGTAAGAGTAACAGAGAAGTCTATCTTTTTCCTTTGTTTCATCTTCTGATTTAAAATCCAATCATTCACAGAAGTCATTTGATGCACACCCAAGAAGAGAAAGCCAAGTGAGACAGCTGGCGTGGGTGGGTGACGGGGTATGGGTGTCTATTCGTTTGGACTCCACCCTGCGTCTCTATCATGCGCACACCTATCAGCATCTACAGGATGTGGACATTGAACCTTACGTAAGCAAAATGCTAGGTAAGTTGATGAGAAAAAGTGTTGTATTCTTACACCTCTTGCTGTCTGGAGCTTTCTTTTCCTGTTAGGGATCAGGGGGTTCTCCCTGGAAGGGTGGGTGGAAGGTTAGTCAAATCCTGTCTATGAAAACTTGAATCTGCAAGTAGAAGTCTAAGTTAGTCTGCAAAGCATCGTGATAGGCCTTTTGATACAGTCTGTTGATCCTACCTGATGTCTAAGCTGTCCCTAAAAACTCAGAACTAATGAGGAAAAGGGTGGTTGGGTTGGGCAGGAATCGATAGAGACACTAAAGTGTTTCTCTTTTTTACTGTGCTGATGCATTTTTTTTTTTTTTCAAATCTTAAAAGTGGGAAGAGTCTGTTACTTGCCTGGAAAAATTGCCTCTTTCATGAAAATACAAATGCAAAATAGCAAGTTTTTATTGCTATTGAAGTTAATATCCTTTCTGATTTATTTTTTGTTAATGTTTGTATAAGAGCAGTTTTACCACCTGTGTAACACAACAAATACAGGTAATCAGGCCATGGGAAATCCTTCACAAGTAACTACTGTGTCATTGCATCTGGCTGCCTTCTGCTCCCCTCCTGGTGCTGATGGATAAGAAATTAATTTTAATGGATGAGAAACCATTATCTTAGATCTGTAAACTCACCACTACTTTTTGCCTGTTTGGAAAGCTGCCCTGATGCCGTAAGCCCCCAAAGATTTTATTGTGCAGCATTAGGGAGCTGTTACACCTTTTGTGCTTTCTCACAGTTCATGTTAGTCTCTTTCTGTATAGGTTCATAACTTAATTAACACGGAGTTTTTTAGCCTTTTAGGTTATCTTTACAACTTAAATGTACTCCTCTACCCTGTTTCTGTTTGAAGTGGGAGGGAATTATTTGTCCGCGTGGTTTGGGAGTTGGAGTTAAGATTCTCTGTTATGGAACTAAAACTATTCTTGCTCATAATTTTTGATGAAAAGCATCTTTTGTTTTTAGGTACTGGTAAACTGGGATTCTCATTTGTGAGAATCACAGCTCTTATGGTGTCTTGTAATCGTTTATGGGTAGGAACAGGAAATGGTGTCATCATCTCCATTCCATTAACAGAAAGTAAGTAAAATATAAATGAATAGCACTGTGCAATATGCTGTAGACACAAAAAGAGAATATTAAGCGCCATTCAGATGCTTGCTAATAAAAAGAAAACTTTACTGCCTGGTCTGAATCTTTCAGGTTTGTACAGATTGGGCCTGTGTGATGTTTAGCATCTAATCCATGTACATGGTTACAATTACTCTGAGCAAAAAAAACGCATCTCAAATCTCCTGTCCTTCAATTTGAGCAGAGTTGCTGTGGCTTGAATGAGAGACGCTTTGTAGCCTTAAAGGTGTTATGTGCATCAACAGCACTGATAGTTCGTTGCTTGTAAGAGATGGCTATAGTTTTCTAATTAATGTTATTTTTGATTGCCATATGATCACCAAAGTATTTTTTGTGTGTTTCGAGCAAGTTGGTATTGTTGCTAATACAATTCAATTGGCTTTAGTTCTTGAGAATTCATTACAAAGGACTGGAGCAACAGTAGTACTGACAGTTTTAAAGGACATGTTTAAAGTTCCAGGAGTTGTAAACACATTCTACAAATAGGGCACCAACTTCTAGGTAAAATTCCAGTAATGTAAATCCAAGTATCTGCTTAATAACAGACCCCAAACTCTTGTCATAGGCTGAAACTACTTGGGGATGGGAGGGGAAGCATTCTGACATGGGCAGTTGAACCTTGGGAGAACAGTCCAGTTCAAGGGCAAAACAAATCTTAAATAGGTAAAGCTTGAGAAGAATCTGTGTAAAGTGATTGCATTTAAAAGTACAAAAAAACCCAACACTTGTGCCTGACGCTAACATTAACACACACACACAGACGTTTCAGAAAATAAAATATAGTACTTTGATAGTCCTAATTGTGCTCTTGTTACATAAAAAGTAGTACAGGCTGAGAGGTGAAATTTTAGGGGAATTTGATAATAGAACTCTTCATGTTGTACCTGCTTTGTTGAACAGCACATACATGCATTGTTTCTCATACTGTTCCATTACATTGTCCATGCCTTCAGTAAATGTCTTTTTTTGCATTGCATGAGTGTACTAAGGAAGTACAGACTTCCTATCGTGAATTTGAAATAGTTTAAATCATGCTTTCAAAAATTATAGCTCTTAATTTGCATCAAGCTTAACTTAATGTTTCCAGAGGAGGTTGTTTTAAAACAGTAGTGAACAGAAAAAGCTCCCTATTAAAGCTATTCCGTTTAATTTCAGTTTTTAGTTGTTCGTGAATTGGAACAACTGTTTGTGGGTAGCCTGATAGTGGGTTTGAACCCTTGTTACAAATAGTCATGGTTTTCAAAGGCAATTGCATCCTTGCATAAGGAATTGCATATCTCTGTTCCCTGGATCTCAGTAGCAGGGCATCTTCCAAATCTGCAGATGATGTTTCAAAAAGGCACTTGAAAACATGAGTTGTTATATCTTATTTTGGTGGCCTCCTGCCAAGGAAAGAGAGAAAGGGGAAACATTGCTAATCTATAACAAACTTCATAGTGATAAAGCACATGAAAGTGACAGTGCTTTCGTTGTCCATTTTGTACTGAAACTTTTATAACAAGATGCTGTTCTTTGTGACTTTTTATTGAATCTTCTGTAATTAGGTATTTAATGGTTTTAGGAGCTAAAATTTTAAGCTCTGCTTATCAAAAACCAAAATACAAGAGTGGTGGGTTCTCATTAATCCTTCTCCTCTACTGTCATACCTATCCATTTCCCCTTTCCTCCTTTCTCACTTTAGCTGTAATCCTCCACCAGGGACGTTTACTGGGGCTGAGGGGTAAGTGCAGATCCTGAACAAAAAAATCTATTTTCAGGCTTCTAATAGCCACTTCGAGGCTGTTTCCCACACTTTATAGATTTACCCTTTGTATGTTCCTAAATGTTTTTCCACTTGCAGTTACTGCATTGCAGCAGTTTTATGTTTGCTAAATGGCCACCAATCTGCTCAGCAGTTTAGTATATCATCCTGTGTTGCAGCTGAACTTTCATACAGACTTTGTTTTTCTTCCAGCCAATGTGATACCATATCTTATAACTTTGTCATTAATCCACATCATTTACTGTCTTGTTACAAATCACTGTTTCTTTCACTACTTTGATAGTCTTTGGAATGGAGATGGCTTGTATGTCTAGCATGAGTACTTCTTTGTTTTAATGGATTTTAAAACTTCTCAGTAAAAACTAGATGTAGAAATATAATAGGGTAGCTCCTTTGTGCCCACAGGTGGCTATTTTTAGAGAATTTTTGCTGGCAAGGGGGATACCCTATGATTAGTTGGAATGGAACTGTCTTTAATTATATGTTTAAGAACATTGAATTTGCTCATACTGAAACACATTAGAGGTACTTATTTTCTATGAAAGATACAGTCCTTTCACAAATTATTTTCTTCCAAAAGTAGGATATTAAAATCTGGTGTTTATGCTAGACTAATAAGAATCCTGCTCCATTTTCTGATGTACTTAAAATAACGAAGCATGCAATCTTTTTTCTTTCCAGCTCTGTCTTGAATTGGCATTGCTGCCCTCCTGTTTCATTTTTATCTAAGTTGGCTTTAGCTTTTAGATGGTACCATAAGGTTTCTTAACAAATAACCGTTTCTGTAATTTGTATTTTCAAGTAGAAAACACTTCTCTTCTTTTTACAGCTAATAAAGCAGCAGCAGGCTCCGGAAACCGTCCGGGGAGTGTAATACGTGTATATGGCGATGAAAACAGTGACAAAGTGACTCCGGGAACATTCATACCATATTGTTCAATGGCACACGCACAGCTTTGCTTCCATGGGCACCGTGATGCTGTTAAATTTTTTGTCGCAGTACCTGGTGAGGTTTTACTACCATTCTTCAAATGAAGTTTCTTTTTCACCCTTGTTTGCTTAGTTAAATGTACTGTTCAGGCAAAGATAGCAAGTGTATGAAATCATACATTCAGAAACAATTTATTCTGTTTTATTTACAAGAGTTGTCTGATTCCTAAGTGCAATTTTGTTTAATGGGAAGAAAAGGGTTGGTCACAAAGAAAGAAGTGCTTTGCTTCTGGGAAAAAGTTACTGTGATGAGTGAGTACTTGCCTGTTAAGATGACAGTCAACTGCCAATTGATGGAAGGTCTGATTTAAGAGCCTGCCATCCTGCAGGAAGGATGAGCTACTAAGGGAGAAGCCCCTAAAGGAAAGACACTCAGTTGCAAAAGCTAAGAGTTTCCTAGAAGCTGCAGTGCTGGCTGAATACCCCCTCAGTGCCTGTATGTACCTTGTGTGCTGGGAGTAAATGACAGAAGTTTGCTTAATGGGATGATGTGTGCTGAATCATTTCAGTTGTGCATCTGAAAGTCGTTAAGTCTGTTTCAATGTCATTCTCTAGATCTGCATGCCTGTGCTGTCAAATCTATCCAGGGGCATTTAATTCTCTGATTTCCATTGAACTGACCTGAACAGATTCTTCATCTCTATAGAGAGATGAAATTGGAACAAAGCTAGCTTGCTGTCCCTCGCTGAAGAGATACTAGAATCAAAGTTAAGTCTATCATTAGGCATGAAGTATGTCATCCAATGAGTAAATACAGATGGTATTATTCTGTGAGATGTGGCATAAAAATGTGTTCTGTTTTTAATTCAGGTCAGGTTGTTTGCCCACAAAGTAGTGGTGGAACAGAACTAACAGCTGATAAACCAGCCCAAGAGTCCTTCAACCAGAGTCCCTTAAAATCAATGTTGGTGATAAGTGGTGGAGAAGGATATATTGACTTCAGAATGGGTAAGAAAACGGACTTTAAAATCAGTTGTAACCTCTTCATACTGAAAAGTCATTAACTGTATAAACTGTATAATAACTTCTGTTGGGATTGCAGAGTGCATTTGTGTGGTCAGTCAGTATATAGTCTGTACTAAGGAAGTGCGAGGATAGAAGTATCTTTATGTTCTCTCTCACACACATACCTCTGCAGCTTCTCCTCCTCCTCCTCCTCCTCCCAATAAACCATGACCTCTGAGATGACTGTGTAAAAAGGTTTATTTGAAACTCTGCTGTGGAACCATGTATCACCTTGCTGTTTGTGCTGTCAGTCTTACCTTGACAGGTTAGCCTTCTGTCTCAAACTGCTGGAAAACATGTCCTTAGTTACTTAAATGTGCAGACTGACTATAAAAGAAGTCATATATTATGTGAAGAACACTAAAACTAAAATTTACTCATTTTTGAGTGAAAAGTGAAAAAGTAGTTCACTGTTATCTTTGCATGCTCTTTTTATTTTGATCACTGCTTTTCTTGGATAGCACTCCTGCATGATCTAGCGCATAAGAGATTTCTTGTGTAAATACTTTTTGTTAATTGAAGCTTTTGGGGAAATATAACAAAATGAGAGTGGTTGTGGTTCTGTGCTTAGAATCTGCAGCTGGAGACTTTGACAAAAAGTGCATAAAAAGGAGTTGCAACTGCTAGACCTTGTTTTGACCTCTTGCCTAAATTTGTCTATAGTGTGTTTCAAAAAAACAAACAACAAAAAACCCACAAAAGCCACTACAAAGACAAACCCATGAAGGCCAGCCCGAATTCTGTCATCCCACTAGTCAATGAAAAACCAGTTCCCGCTGGTAACCCCAGCGGAGTTACACAGACAGCAGCACTTGAGGCAATTCTGTGCCGCGCTGTAGTGAGTATTAAAGATCCTGCACGTATTCTGAGCAATCTGGTATAACCACATACCAAACCTGCGTTTTGCTGTCCTCGTGGCATGATGCAAAGCCATGAACTTAAGCGTCAGTACTGCAGCTGCATTAGCTCAGCTATTACCACATTAGTGCAGCAAACTGGCTCAAGAGCAAGTTTAGACTATTTGATGTTCATGTTCTTCAGACCTCCAAAGTAGTCTAACCAGAAAACCAGCCAAACTGTGACTTGAAACCTTCCTGAAGTTGTAGGTCAGTTCCCATTTCATCTGATTAAACTGATGTTCTTTGTACCACAAGACTGCCACTGTATTGATGTTTATTACTGTCTACGTGCAGTTTTATGTAGTGGTTAGTTTGTCACCTTTGATCCATGTCAGCTCATTTCACCAAGAGTTTAGACACAGTTCCAAACCTGTTCTGCTCTTTTGAAGAGCAATAACGGAGAATAGGCTTAAGGCTGTCTGGTGCCAGTGTGTGCAGAGTTGTGACAAGCTACAATAACTGGAACAAGAGGAGGGAAGGAGGAAAGGTTCGTCGTATACATGGATGTTGCATTGTCTCACTTGTGCTCAGTTACTGCTCTTATTTCCAGAGCACTTTATCTGGCTTATGTCTTTATGCTAGCACACTTTCTTGTAGCATAACCATCTCTGTTTCTGCCTGGGAGAGACTGCGAGTTTGCAAATCAGGTTGTCACTTCTCTGTCTCAAAGAGCTGCAAGTAATGAAACATGTAGAAAATGGTTACTTAAACTACAGTTAACTTGGAGGGTTAGAACTGTAGAATATGACCATCAGAATAGTAGGCTCTGAAATAATTATGAACGGCTTTTCAGTTTGTAATGTATATATTGACAATCTTGAATATACTTTCATATGAGCATATAGCAACTACTGTTGTTTATAGTGTTTTCTTGTAAACGTAGATGTTGCTTGTCTCGCTGCATTTGGTGTCAATACTGCTTTTTATTGTCTGTCTGAATCAAAGCTGTTGTTTTTCAGGTGACGAGGGTGGAGAATCTGAACTCCTTGGAGAAGCTCTACAACTTGAACCTTCTGTAGCCAAAGCTGAGAGGAGTCACTTGATAGTGTGGCAAGTAATGTGTGGCAGTGAGTGAGCCTGTAGGATGCAGCTGGAGACCTTAAAAAAAGAAAAAGGAAAAAAAAAAGGAAAAAAAAAAGCTTCTGCATGTTTTTTTATTTTGTGAAACCTATTTCACTACACGATGTTGAAGCATTTCTTTGCTGTTTAACTTTATATTGCAAATCTGTCATACCTTTAACTATACAGGAATTAGCTTGTGCTGTTTTACTGCACCCGTGTTACATGGAACAGTATAATGAAATCAGATCTTTCTCAAAACTGGTGTGCACACCATAGTAAGCAACTGAGACAGTTTTACTGTACCACAGCAATCTAATGTAGTTCACTTCTTTGGTAGTCTCACTTGAGTTCAGCTTTATTACAACTGAGCTTCATTTCACTGTATAATGCATTGGGTAAAACAGCAGAGTTATTCCCAGAGTATTAAAAAAAATGACAAATTATAAGATGGATTATTAAAACTCATCCAAATATTCAGTGAGGGCTAAAGCAAACTGTAAATTTCAGCTTTTGTTTTCAAACCTGGAAAATCTTGCTTACGTAGTGTATATGGTTTAATTTGTTACATTCATCTGAATTTCAGGGGGGGAAGAGGAAATTGTATAGGAATTAAGATTACAATATTTAAATAAAATTACATGTTTTCACTATCGAACTTCAAAGTTTGAGAACTGCTGCCCTCAATAATGAGCAATTTTGAGCATAGTGTTTTTCCATTTCCCCGACATGGAAGCACTTGGTTTCCAAAGGGTATTCTTAGGATGATTTAAATTTGAAAATAACTGTAAAATTCTTGAACAGGGGATATGTTTTGTTCTTTTCTTGTCTTAACTCCTTATGTCCTAAGCACTAGAATGATCTTCTCTGCCTAGCTGGTCAAACTCATGAGGCACTACATGTGTGAAGGTTAGAGACCTCGATTAGAGCATGAGAAAAGACTGAGAGTGTACAGGAAAAATGCATTCTGCCCAAGTGAGATTGTAAAGGAACTTTAGTGCCAGATAATTAGGTACAAAATGTATTTTTTGGTAGTTGCATACCCCAGTTTAGTTTAAAAAAAAAAAAAAATTAGTGACAATGTTAGCAGGTAACACTAAGATTGAGTAAATTGATGAAAGTCAGGAGACTCTAATATTAGGCTGACATTCTGTCTACTCACCATCTATTTTTTTAACCATAAGCGTGAGTTGAAGACTGTCTTCCTTTTACATTGAATTTCCTACATTAATATCAGACCTAAGTTAAACACTTCTTGATCTCTGTACTTCAGAATATTTTAAAACCCAGATTTGCTCTTTCATTTTGTCTCTGTAAAGTAAAAGTTTTGAGGGGTTTTAACAAACATCCAACATTTACCCCCAAAAGGCTGGGACTGTTCTGTTCAGATTAGCAGAGAAATTTAGTAACTTGATTATGTGAGAGAACTGAACAGTTTCAGAGGACTAAATATAGAAACACTTTTTTAAAACTGCCTAAACATTTTTATGCAATAGGAGCAGTTCTGGTCTATCAGGCAAACATGTGTTTATATATTTTCTTAATTTTTTAAATGAACACATTTAGCTGAGGTCTATTGTGTAAATATATATTTAGGCAGCTTTTTCAAATGCATATCATAGCTGATAAACCAGAAAAACTCCATCAGGTCTATTGGTTAGATTTATATGTATAAATACTTTTTAAGCGACATATTTTGTACACAGCTGTTCTCTCGTAAATATGTATTTAGGACATGAACTATGTAGTAAAAATCCTTATTAAAGATGTCTAATATCTTGGTAGTATTTTTCTCTTCAAGATGCCAAAAGTGATGAGAGCATGTTGTTCATAATTTGCTTTCCAAATTCATCTTTAACGTCACTCCTAAAGTACTTTGGCTTAAATATAAAGTCTGGGAGCTTTTTAAAAATTATACAAATACAGAAAATAAACGGACTAAACAGTCTTTGAAAGACCTATTTAAAACTTAGACACGTGTGCTGAACCTGAAGCACGTCTGAATTAACTTATGAAATTGGATGTCTAAGAAAAATGCTGTCTAAACTTTTACTGTTGTGCAGAATCGTCACTGTGAGTGGTGCAGTTTCATTGCTTCTCCTGCCGTTTTCTTAAATTTATTTTTTTTTTCCTCTTTTGAAAACACAGTCTCCAAAGCTTTTATTCACTGGTTGATTGTCACATTCTCATGTTCTCAGAAAAAAAGCGCACAATTCTGTTCCTTGGTTCTTGTATAGCATTTTAGTTTTCATTAGTGATGAGCCGTTTTCTCTGAACGGCTCTACTGCTATCAAATAGAGCAGTTCAATCTGGCAAGTGCGTACCTGGTCTTTTGCCAAATGTATCTGGTCCACCGTGCCATTTTCGTCACATCAGTGGGCCAACTCTTGCAAATTTTTCAGAGAATGATTGTTTCTGTCCAAAAGTGGAAGGGTTTTCAAGAAAACAATAGGTTAACTATGTACCACTGTGGGTGTAGATAAAAGGCTTGTGCACTTCTCTGTATTTCTCATTTAAAAACTTTATCCCCTGTCCTAAGGTACAGTAGATTAAGCGGGTCCCTATTGTCATCACAGTGCACTGGGATTGATAAACTCTACTTAAGGTCGCTTTGAATGGTGAATAAAGCCCGTAAAACCCCAGGCAGTGGGATGACAATACACCCCTACAAATCCGTCTCAAGAATGTGTTTATGCATACACTCATGTGATTAAAGCATCATATAAATAGGAGCTAATCTCTTGATAGCTACAGCTTGTTAATAGTTTGGAAACATTTCGAGCACAAAATATGCAGCACATTACTTGCCTGGGTAAGGGTGTTTGCATGGTAAAGGTGAAACGCGTTGTATAAGCTGCTGCATTGTCCATTTCTTGTAAAGGTCTTCCTGCGTTGGATCAGATAGAGCTGGCAGAGCGTAGACACTTTATCATAGGCTGCCTTAGTAACAAACAAATGTTAAATCTGTTTTATTATACTAACTGTTCTAAAGAACGTGTGTCTTTTAAAATGCTGTGTAACTGAATATTTATTTCCATGTGAGTATTATAAAAGTTACCAAAGGATTAAACCTGACTTAGCACTCTTGTAAGCGACCCTGTTGAGACAGGGTCTGGTGAAGGCCCTGCTCTGTAAAGCAAGACACAGTAAACTCAAATACAGTTCTTTAGGGAAATCAAATGTTTTTCTAACAGGGTTATGCCATATTGTAACAACCTATGTTGCACCTCAAAGCATTTTTCTATACACTAAATGTCTCTCCCGCCCTCTAACAAGATTAAGTTTCCTTTATTAATTTTGTTGATGCACATTTCTCAATCTTTTAAACATATATTTTAAACATTTTATGGTCTGTAATTTTTGAAAGTTTTGTCTGTTGGACACTTTACGCTGAATTTTACTTGCCTCTGTAATCCGAGATGGATACTACAGCGTTAAACTTGCTGTCTGTTAAAACTTGAGGCTTCTCTTCTGTGAGCAGAAAAGCTCATATAGCAGTGTAGTTATTTCAGTATTTATTTCTATTATTGAATCCATGGGGTTCAGAATGTAACTTTGTACATGAAATATATATAAATATGTATATGAAACATGCATCGGATTGGTGTGGTTTTTGTAGTCTCATGTTAAGTTCAAAGGGGTTCGATGCTACTAGAAGGCATAATAATTGGGTTTTTACACTGGCAGCCAAATAATTGCCATCATAAATACAGGTAGTAATCTACTTGAGTCAGCCCACAACTAGTGTGATCCTGCTGTCTCATACTGGGCCTAAGCAAAAGCTCGGAAGAAACGCTTAGTTTGCTGACCGGCTCCCAAACAACGCCACGCTCTCCTGGCCTCCCGCGTGGCCCACAGGATAAGACCCCCGGGGAGATCCGCTGACCTGCAGCTCTGATGAAATAGGCGTTGGCACTGGAATTTGGTTTTCAAGTTTTCTTAACACTTTACCAAAGATTCATCTAAGCTCAAACACACGGTCATTGGTTACCGCATGGCAAAGGAAATCGTACTTCTATAAGGCAGAAGAATGAGGACTCGGTGATGGGAGATTCCTTCCTGCTGCAGAAACAGAACGCTTGGCTAAAGCGAGGTTTTAATTTTTTCCTGGCTCATCTGCCACTTTCTAACCACATTTGTCCCAGCAATTTATCTGGATTAGTATGTCAGGAGTGGCTGTGCCGCTGAAAATGTTCGGTTAACCCTTGTGAGGAGGGGTTGGGGTGGCCTGTCCTCGCCGTGCTCGGGATGCAATGCCCTCCTGTCCCTTGTCTTGTCCTGCCCTGCCTGTGCGAACGCGCAAGCAGATGTCACTCTTGCTTCTCGTGGGCAATAGGGAGGGCCTACATGAACCTGTTGCTTTTGAAATACCTCTAGGATGCAAATACTTCCTGTTTGCACGTGCAAACGCAGGAATCATCCATGGCTCAGAAGTGCAAAGGTGCAGTGTGTCCTGTTCAGTGTTGTACCTTGAGATGTCATCATCTTGGTGCTTACAAGAAAATAAATCTTTATGCTCATTTACGGGAGTTTTCTCACAAGATTTTTGCCTCTCCAGAGCAGGTGTACTGACAAACTTCCCTCTCCTCGGCAGTGTTTATTCTCGGGATGTGTCCGTTCACATGCATGTCACATCATTGCACTGTGTACGTATTAAATAGAAAGAAGCTTTGTAAATCTTTACTCTGGATGTGTTTGAGCATTTCTGGCAGCGCCTCAGGTCTGTGGGTAAGTAATTTAATTTTTCAGATCTTGTATTGAGAGAAGTGCTAATAGAATAGTGAACTAGGTTAAGGTGTTATAAATTATATTTGGAGACTGAAGCTTTATGGCCTTGTAAATACCCCAGGCCCTTCTGCAGTGAACATGGTGATAATGGGAAAAGCACTCCCACTTGCTGTAGCAGATACTGAAAACATTATCATGGTTGTATCAGTATAGAAAGAGGTATTCAGAATACATAAAGTGTTAATAATCACACAGGAAGTGAAAATATTTTAATGTTAATGGTCTTTATTGGAAAATACTTGTTTGCTAGAAATTAAACCTCAAACTTATTGATACGATTTTCTACAATGGAATAGCAAACAAGAATTCTTTTTGCCTTCACCTCCCTTTTTATCATCTTGTAATCTATTTGAAAGCTGTTTGGGCGATAGTCTGTAAATGTTGTTTAGCACCATGATGATCTCTGATGCATGAGTTTAAGCCTACTGTAAAAGAAGCTTTGAGGGGCTCTCGTGGCCTTGGACCATGCTCTGATTCATGGCACGGTGTTTGGGACTCGTTGCAATTTTGCGTGGTTATAGTTAACTTCTTAAAAAGCTGTTTTGAGGTGACAAACCCAAGTATGAGAACTGTTTTCCTGCTTTACAAAACACTGAAGCGATGGTGAGAAGGGAGCTGACGAGAAGCAATGTGGATTGTTGCTTGTGACTGTAAACAGGACGGAAAGCCGCAGGCCTGGGCGCAGTCCGGTGTGTTTAAACACAAGATGGTGCTCTTACAATTCAAACACAACATGGAGATGTGGACAGAAACTCAGGCTGGAGCATTGTCTTCTCCCTGCCCTTCAACACCCAGGTTTCACATTTCCTCTAACAAGGCTTCAAGGTGACGCTGTTGTGTCAGCGGTCAAAGAAAGGAAAGGAGAATCTGAGCGTTCGATCACCGAAGAGTTCAGAAGATGCTCTGCCTTGCCTTCACCTCCGCAGTGGTGGGGACTTGCCTGCCTCTGCTATGGCCCCAGCTAAGAGCCCAGGCTGGAGGCGGCCGCTCCAGGGCTGTGACCTCTTCAGCCTGTTGCACCTAATGCTTAGAGAAAGGAAAGGAAAAAGGTTTCCTTCTTTCAAAAGGATCGCGCTGAGCAGCCCCTGTGCCCCGGGCAGGGTGGGCACTGCCTGCGGCATGCTCTGGGGCCGAGCTGCTGCTTTGCAGCGTCCCCCTGCCTGCCCCTTCTCCAGCTCTGGGAAAGTCTGCTCCAGTTTGCAGGTGAGACGTTAATGACCCCCTTAATTCACACCCTGCCCGCAGAACAGCGATGTCTAAGCTGCACACACGCAGCAGCCCCAGCTGTGATGGTGAGGGGGCTGGTGCTCCTCTCCTCTGGGCACAGACCTTCCCCTTCCTGAGACCAGCGGCTCTGGGACATGCAGGTGGTTTCTGCAGTGAAAGGGAGCCATGCTGCCATCGCTGCTGCTGCCACCTCTGCACAAAATGCCACTGTGCCCAGGGGCTCCTGCTTTGTAGGCTGTCTCCAGTTAAATGAGAGGGGGGAAAAAAGGAAGAAGAAAAAAACAAACCAACAAAAAACCCCCATGTTGGAAACCTTCCCCGACTCCGCATCTGCTTTTCACTTCCACCTTTTCGTGCCCATGTCCGAGATGGGGAGCGCTGCGTCCTGGCAGCCCTGGGGCCCAGCACCGGCTCTGCGCTGGGAGGGACGGAGCTGCTGCCAGCCACGTCCCCGTGTCCACACCAGTGCGGTGGCAGTGCTTCGTTATGGTGTCATCGTTACGCTTATCTTGTGGCCTGGCTTGCAGGTGTGGTTCTCGGAGTCTCCTTTTAAAATAAAACTAGGCTGATGCTTGCTTTGAGTTTAAGGAAGAACAAAGAAAAGCTGGTGAGTGCTGCACTGGCTCAGACCCACGTCCCGGTGTCCTGTCTGCTGATGGCTGAAAGCAAAAGCCTGGAGGAGAAAGCAAGAACGGGGCAGAGCTGTGGGTCACCTGCAGCCTGCGACACCTTCAGGCTTGAAGACTCAGCTTCTACCCTGTGGAAACACCCGGATTGATGGAAAATGGTGCAGCTCTGCATCCCAGCAGGAACAAAAAGCAAGAAAACAGAGAGCTCGCTGGTTGCAAAGGCGACTGGAATCCCTCTGGATGCTCCTCTAGATATGGTAAATACTGAAAATGAGATAAAACTTCCCGCTTCTTCCACCACTCACATTTTTGCTGCTTCTGGCACATGCAGGTGCCATGCACGGCTCTGTCCCTGCTCGCTTGGGGCAGTGGTTTCCGCTCCCCGGGGTGGCAGAGACACGTCTGTGGGGATGAGAACCACATGGATCAGGTGTGAAGAGTTTCAGGTCAGACCTGGCAGTGGTTTGGGGTGGGTAATTGCACTGGGAAATGGTGTTAAATGCTGATGGAGGAGGCTGAATCCAGGAGAGAAAAGATGCTGAGGACTTTTTTGGCTGCTAATTGATGTGTTCAATGAGAGAACAGCAGGATGTGTGTGTGGGCAGGGAAAATTGAATTCTTGTCAAAATTGCCCAAAAGGTAATGAAAATCCCTGAGATGAGAGAGGTGAATTGTGTGGCATCCCATTAGAGTCCAGCTGACTCACAAATAAACACCGTGTGGGTGCTCACTAGCAAAAAAGGCTCTGCTGCCCTTTGCAGATGTGCCCGTATCTCATTCCTCCTGGGGAGGAAGGCAGGATGTGCCCAGCCAGACCTCGGAGGTGCAGGGGGAGCAGGATCAGCCCCCAGCAGCGGCGGCGCAAACTCAGAGCACCAAACACGAGGTGCCCACCCTCGCCTCGCTGCAGGGGGCTGTAGTTACCCCTGTGTGGGGAGAGAAAATCAGGAAGGGCATCTCGAGAGGGGGAGATGGCACCAGGAACATCCCTGGCAATGCCCTGGCAGTACCATGGCTGTGAAACACCAGGACAGAGTAAAAACTTGATGCAGTGAGGGTAAGGAAACAGTTTTGTTGCCTTTTGGGTGACGATGTGCTGTCAAACCGACCGGCCATCAGCTCGACACAGCGAGTCAGATGACTGGCTTTTGCAAGCCTTTAAGAGTTGTTTCTCAGCCAAATCTCTGAACTTTTCAGGGTACTCAGAAGGTCATTTCACCATAGCAACCTGCATCTACAGTAAAGCCCAAAATGTCAACTTTGGGCCAAAGCATGGCTGAACTGCTGCGGTGAGCTGGGAATGGGGGGCGGGCGGTGTAGCTCCTGCTCCAGATGCAAAGCGAGTTGGAGCTTGTACCACGGTCCCTGTGGGGCTGGTCCTCCTGGGAAAAGTTACGGCTGTTCAGGCCCTGCCGGTCTGGGCTCTGCTATGGTCCCAGTTTGCAAGAGGCTCAGGGCTCTGATGGTCAAAAGCCATTTATTTGGCATTGGGAAGGCAAAATGCCTGCAACCAGGCCATTCTCATGAAAAGGAGGAGCTGTAACTGCTGTGGGGGTTAGTGGAGAGACCAAAGGTATCGGAGCCCCTCTCACGTGACAGGCAGGAGGGGTGGTTATGGCTGTAGCGGGTCCCCGAGGAGCCCAGGGCAGCCAGCCTCGCCTGGGACGTGCCCTCGCTCGTCATTCAGCCTGGGAATCGTACAAACGGGTCACGAACAGTGCAAAAGGAAGCATGGAGGAAACTTTCTGGAGGAATGAAGAGACTTTAAGAAAGCTCTGCCTGAGCCAGCAGCAGTGTTTGAGGCTGACAGCAGCACTTGGGTGTTAAAAGCGTTCCCATCTCGTGAGCTGGGTTTTGCAAGCACCGCAAGGTGTGATCTTAAATGAGACAAAGGAAGGAGAAGTAAATCGGAGTAGGTCCTAAGGAGGGTGTTCAGCTTGCGAAGAAGGAACAGCCAGCAGCACTTGGCTGGGCTTGCCCTGCCGCTGAAGTGACAATTAGTTTCTGTGTCCCCTCCCATGGTTAAAGCCGGCTTTGCTGAGCTGCTTGTGCCTTGAGCTGCTGGGTTGCACAATCTGAAGCTGGACCACACTTCTGACTGCTTGCTCAGTGTCGCTTTAGGCCGGTATCTACACACTGTAAGTTATAGGTCTGTTCTTGGGGCGATTCCCAAAAGAGAAAACCAGAGTTAAAGAGCTAGTCGAAATGGTCGTGGTTCACAGGAACTGCAGGCCAGACAGACACAGTTCGGAGGTTTTTCAGTGCTGGTGGTCTTCCTGGTCCTCCGGCTGCTCTATACCCAAATCTTGGCCTTAGGGTACAGTGTGCAGCACACCTTCCTCTAGGGATGTGTTGGTGTTTGGACAAGAGACACGGGAGTTTTTGCTGCTGCAGTTTCCTTTCTTGTTTGTACAAATTCCATTTTTTAAGTATATCTCACGCCCCATGCATGCTCATCTCGGGCAGCTCTTGTCACTTCTCATCAAAAACCAAATAAATCACTGATGTTGCAAATCCTGCCTTCCCCTCCAGCCATGAATCACCCTGCACAATGGCAGCGGCTTTCTCAAGGGCACTGAAGTTACCAAGCAATTGGGATGAAGACATCCTGGCCTGTAGCTGGTTCAGATGGAGTTTGGGATTATTCAAATTTGGGTGCGTTGGCCCAGAGGTGGGAGCTGCAGCGTGGAGACAGCCGGGTCCTGGTGTGGGTGCTGACGTTTGCCTGCACGCGTGCTGCCTGAAGAGTTTCAGCAGTTGGAGCCAAACCAGCCTGGAGGGTTAATAAGCCGTTGGACTTGCAGATTTGGGGTGTAGAGGAGAAGTCCTGAGAGGAGGGGACTGATTTGTATCGTGGGTATGGTCCAGCTAGCTGCACGCCGCGGTGCCACGGTACTGCTCGGAGCTCCTGGACAGGGCTGGTGGCAAACTGGGCAAATTCCTGGCAGATGGAGCAATGCCCTGTGGGTGGAAGCTGCCAGTGCTGGGTGTAATCAGGAGATGTTGCTCCTTAATGGAAGAATGTGTTGGTGCCGGACAAGGAGCAAATCTGCAGGGAAGCCTCCAAGGTGATGTTGGTATCAGAGTGGCTTGTGATGGAGAAATGCTCTGGGGTCATCCCTGCAGCTCCAGCACCGCAGGAGGAACGCTGCAAAGCCCTGGGTCACCGCTTCTCCAGGACCAGCTCTTCCTGCAAGCAGAGGTAGATGCACACACCCCACCCCCTACCCCCAAGATTTTGACTTGCCATCACCTAAAAGGATGGGTGAGGGCTAAGAAAGGAACACTCCCACCATCCCTCCCAGCAAACACCTTGTGTCCAGGACAAACACCAAGGGCCAAGACTGGGGTGGTTTTTTCCACTCAGTGCAGCCACGCTCCTTGTGAGAAGCTGAACATCGGCACTGCCCGGCCCTCCTGCACCTCGGAGCAGACGCCCATGCACCCCCTAAGCCCCCATCTCTGAACCCTCCAACTGCCTAACGTTGCTGTGTCTTTAACAGAGCCCAAATAAAGAAGTGCTACAAAATGAGCTTACTGCATCGCTGCAACAGGAGCCCCATCTAAGGCCAGTAGTAAGTAAAGTTACATAAGCCAGTAGGTCATAGCTCTACTAAACCTTTTATCCACGTTTCCTGGATTTTATAGCTTCTGATTAAAAATATAAAAAACACGATGTGATTGGAATAAGCCAGTTGATCACCTAACACAAATACTGTGCTGGGAAAAGCTCCTCATCCCGCGAGCAGGGGGGTCCACTCTGCAGGAAGCCCGGGGATGCTCCGAGAGGAAAGCTGGACGCTAGCAAAAAAGGAGCCATTGCCACGGGCACAGTGTAATCGAGGGACTTGGCCAGTGCCACATCACCATATGGTGACACGATGCTGTGCCCTCCCTTTAAATAGCATCAGTATCCGGCATCTTTATTTCCACAGGTTTTATGGCTGTGGAGGGTGCAAGAACCTACTGGCTTTTAATAGCTTGGAGTTATTTAGAGATTTTATTTGCCCGACAGCACTGTGCTTTCTGGGATGCCTTAGGAAGTGTGATAATTAGATCTTTTCTATTGATAACTGAAATTCAGGGACTGTCCTGGTTCATTCGGGGCTGTGACAAGCACTGGAGCTGAGCAAAATGCCAAGAGGTGGCCCAAGAACGGGTGCCCAGACTGTGCTGTGCATCGAGCCTCCTGGAGCAGGCTTCAAATTCAATATACCCGCTAGATGAGTGGCTTTGAAACCATGGTCTGGGTACATCTAGTTTCTGTGGGGTGCTTGGGGTGTCAGGGACATTCCTCCCAAAAATGACCCCTGGGCTCAACAGCCGCAATCCTGCAAACTCCTAAGCATGCACATAAAGTCGCAGCACATGACTTCAATGGAGCTATTCATGGGCCCATGGGAAGCGTCCGCTTCACTTCTTGCGGGATTAAGAACGCTGCAAGCCTTAAATCGAGGGCAGACTTTAGACTGCTGGACCTTTGGCAAATGGGGGAAATGTCTTCTTTCTTTCCTCCTCCTCAATGAAATGACTTACAAGCCAGTGCTTGTTACCCAGAAGGTGAATGTCAGTTTTGCTCTTTCTTGCAGCACATGAGCGCGCTGGGCTGGGTCACTGCCCCAACCAGGAGCGAGGGGCATTACCTGGCACTATACATCTCTTGGCAAACAAACGCTGAGGTTGTCCACAAGGTTTCTAAGCCATTTTTCTCCCATCTCTCCTGCCACTTTGTTGTAATCTTGGTTTGCCATCTTCTCCACTCAACTGGCATCTGCGCGAACTATGAGGCATCTGTTGCTTCGGTTTAGCCTGTTCGACGGTCTGACCGATCCCTCTAACAGTTGGCTTGTTTGCATTTCCTCTGTTCCCCACTTTTTTCATGAAGTTTTTGTACTCCCCCAGGCTGCTGCTGTATCCTGTGCTGCCCCATAGCTCCTGCAGTTAAACTCCGTTACAGCACTCCACGCTCAAGCATCTGGCTCAAGAACAGCCTTTAAACTGGTCACTCTGAATGAATGTATGTTTTCTGTAGCTAAGGCTCTTGGCTTCTTCCCTAAAGAAGTCAACTGTTAACTCAGACAGCTTTGATTTGGCAGCTGTAAATGACTCGCCTCCTCCCCAAACCCATTCCTGCTGCGGGATCAGCACGAAGCAAATCCCCATTTCTCAGCTTGTCGGTTCCATCCTTGTGCTGGTGGCTCTCCCCAGAAATCAGGTCCCACCTTGCCTCCCCAGGTACCACAGCTGGGCTGGGGTCCATTCACCATCGTACCAGCAGCTATGTTAAACGCAGCAGTAGCTGGCTGAAAGGCCTCTGCATCTCTGCTGGAGGAGAATTAAACTGGAAGAGGGACTTAGGGAGGCTCCGGAGGGATCCGTGTTGTGCCTGAGGCAGGTCAGCTTTTTTCACCACTGACTCGGGAGTAGATTTAAATGTCACAGATACGGTGTCCCTTCATCCGGGGCTTTTCAGGAGATCATGCAAAGCAAGTCAGGACAGTCTTACCCTTTTCACAGTCACTGTATGTAGAAACCAATTTTATTCCTTTCTTATTTGCAGTAACTTCAGGAGACTGTTACCACATCTCCCTTGGTCTTCCATCGATTAAAAACCCTGGTTCTCTCTCTCTCTCTCTCCTCATGACCCCTATTTTCTGATCATTTCCATTATTCTCTGGATTTTGGCTCCTGTGTTCAGTCTGAGCAGTGCCAAGCAGAGCACATCTAACGTGTGACAGTCCCCAGGAGGTTCCCTAAACCGTGCAGCGTAGGGGACCCTGCTGAGCCTGTGCTCCTCCCTTGCTCCCTGGTCTTTTCCTGAGGATGTCCTGCCTGCCTGCCTGCTCCTTGGCTGTTATTTTTGCTGAGAGGTTTTTATTCTGCATTTGCGCTAGCTTTCAGCTCATGCCGCACTTTGACTCATTTTAATATTGTTACTATCTCAAACCTACTCCTTGTCACATATTTGGGGAGTAGGTGGGAGACATCCAAGAATTTGAAGCCAAAAATAGGGAGAATGAGAGAAAATAAAATTGTGACTTTCAAGCTCTTCTGACTCAAACCAGTCTCGGTCTGCAGGGCACCCAGCAGGATGCACCCTTGGGGGATGCTCCCTTAGCCATGGCCACGCAGCCGACATTGGTCTCCTCTTCCCGGTCCTGGTGCTGTGCCCGAGCTGCTCAGGACTGCACCGGCTGTGCCACGAAGTCCAAAGTTCTCCTAAATCTCAGCCGCAGATGGCTGCAATGCCCTTCAGCCTGCTTGTATACCCTATATACGCCGTGCAGAAGCAGCACCGGGACCTGCAGGCAGGGAGAGGAGTCGTGAGAGCAAGATGTGAACTTACTGATTAGAAAGTGTTGAGTTGTTCACACCCAGGATAAATCCGTTGTGTATCCGTCCCGCGGCGCCCTGCATAGCTACGGGGGCTCAAGCCCAGCTGTCCACCCTCTTCGCTTTGGGTGCTTGGCTTGTCCCTGTGGCCGGCCCTTCTCACAAGGCATCGGGCTGCGTCTGGTGTCCACCATGTAACGTCACCCCAGGGAATGTATGGGATACATGCATCTGCTGGGCCAGGCGTGAACCCCCCAGGGCCAGTCACACAAGAGGTAAGAGAGGCTCCACGCAGGATTTAAAGGAAGCGGGGGGGGGGGGATGCAAGCTGGGGAACTGGCATCTGAGTGGGTACCCAAGTGAGCTGAAATGTGCTTTTGCAAAGACGTCAGCACTCGCCTCTCCTGCTGACCTCGGCGGTCACGGGCAGCTTTGGTATAGCTGGAGCTCGGGCTGTTTGCATACAGCTCAGCGTTGGCCGTGCCGTGCGAGGGCTGTTCCCAGCACACGGCTTACATCAGGCTTCTGCACAGGTAATAAGGAACACCAAAACCCACCGCATTCTTTATGGTTTGTAGCTGCTTTAACTTCACTTAGGATCATGATTAAGTCATGTATTTGTTTTTAAAATCCCTACCTATTTCATTTTGGTTTTAACTACCACTCGCTCTTAGAGCTGAACTGGTTTTAAATATCCTTCTTGCAGTCTGAGCTTTCCCGGTCCCAGAAAAGGAAATGGATTAGCCGCGGGCTGTTGTCGTGGTGTTGAATTTCTCCTCTATTGCAGTGTCGTAATGTTTGAGTCAAATGTTTCCAGGGAATAGCAGCTCAGTTAAATAATTCTGTTTCCGGAGGAATTAAAGAAAAAACTTTCCACTTGATCTCATGCACAATATCTTATATTTACAGAAACTAAATATCAGGCATAAATTGACTTGAGAGGTGCCTTTTAACTGACTGTGATATTTTGATCTGCCAGATCCACCCCTGTGACTATTACAGCACCGCCAGGTACGGGCAGTCGGCTGAACCCTGGGCCCGCAGGGCTTTGGGGTGAGCGCAGCACCGGGGCCGAGAGCCGAACCCTCCCTCTGCAGCAGCGTTACTGCACTTGCTTCTCACAAGCTCCTCCTGCGCATCCCTTGGTGAAGCTCGTTGGTATAAAACCACTTTTCCCTGGTGAAATGGGGCACCCCGAGGAACAGGGGGTCCCTCCCGGCTGCAGGAATGTTGCTGTGCTCTGCAACGCTCTGCCTGAGGGGATTGAGGGGGGGGGGGGGCGTGGGGACAGGACATATCTAGGCCTCTTGCTTTGATCATTTCAATCACTTGAGTACCAAGTTGGGTTTGGACAAAAGCTTGGATTGCAACCAAGCCCCCCCCCCCCCCCCCGCCCCGGTGCTGGTCCCAGCGAGGGGCGGACGGCTGTGTGGGAGCACTAGGAAGTCTCCAGGGAAGGTGCTGCTACCCGGCGTGGGGAAGCTGAGAAAGCACCGATCACGTTGGCTCCAGGCTCAAAGATGACCCAGAGCTGCGGCTTCTCTTTCCCAAACCACCATCAGGGAAACGCTGGTGGCACCCACACCTACCCAGGCTCGCTGTGAGCAGCTCCTGCAGCCTGTCCGTGCACCCGTCGCCTGTCCGTGCACCCAGCCCCTGAGAGCTACTGGGAATATGGCAGCGGGCTTGTTCCCGAAGGGGTGATGGTGACCCCAGGCTGGCGCCTGCCCGCTCCTCCCTGGCCCTCACCCTGCAAGAGGGGGTGGCTCATCCCCTGGAAAACCCCGCACCTCCATGGCGGGGGGTGAAAGGAGCCTAGTGGGCCCCAACACGGGGTGGGGGGATAATGCCCCACCAGTGCCCAGCATCAGCCAGCCAGGGGACTGGCCATACATCACCTATTTCTGGCAGCAGCACGCCGGGAGCCCAGGACACGTTGTCTCGGCTGTTAAACCCCTGTGAGTTTCCTATTGCTGGAGAGGCATTTGCTCGATGCCCAAAGACACTAGAGCAGTTAATTATGACCTACAGCTCTGATGGATCATATCACTGCTATTTTTAGTGCTCTCACTTCTGGTGCGAGCCCTGTATCTATCTCTTTTTGGCCTTTTATTTTCAGTTTCTTATTGCCGTTTCCTAAACTCGTCTCAGGCACCAGGTGGGCAGCAGCTGGGGAAGTATTTTTGTCTCCGTGTGGCACAACGAGACGGCTCCCGGGGTGCAGGTGGATGGGTACTGCTCTGCTCGGCCAGCAGCTGAAACCTAGCCGGGGTTGCAGATAGCGTGTGGCAGCTGAGCCCAAAATCAGAGCCCTGTCCCAGGGCAGCACCCGTGCCTCTCCACCTGCCCTGGCATGGCTTTGCCACAGCCACCGCGGGGACGGGCACAGCTGCTCCTGCTGGAAACAGAGACCGCGGCGGGTTCATCTCAGCTGTTTCCGAACATGGCTGAGGATACAGAAATGGGGTGTTGTGTCAGTTTTGGGGGGTGTTTTGGGTTTTGCACAGCTGATGTGTGAGGCTGGCAAACAGCGGGGTGCTCTTGGTGAGGGAAGATGCATCCCTGGTGGAAACGCAACACCGGCATGGTCATCCCGGCATGAACGCAGTGGGATCACGCAGCGATGAGAGTAGGAGGGTGCCAAGGGCACAAGTCAGAGAAGAGCTCCACGTCCCTCCCAGCTGGGGAGACGGGTGCTGCGTCACCCCTCCCTTGGCACCGGGGCCTCTGGCAGGGACCCAGCAACCTGGATGGGAAGAGGGGAGGAAACCTGGCCCTGGGGGAGAGAGTGGGGCTGGGAAAGGAATACCCCATCGCTCCTGGCTGCTGACAGCTGTACAGAAATAACCGGTGCCCCGTTCCCTAGAGAGCGGGCACACAGCATGGACATAGACGGGAAAACCCTCCCCTGGAGCGAGTGTCCCTCTGGGCTGGCAGGAGGGTGACCTGGGCAGCGTCCGGCTTCTTCCCAGCAGTGCCACTTCTCCCCTCCGCTCCCCACCATCCCCTCTGCACAATCCCTTCTCTCTTTGTAGGCCAGGAGTTCATCTGAAGGCCGTCAGAGGGATTTAAGGCTTTGGCAGAGGAATGAAAGGGTTTTGCAGAGAGCTGCTCCATGCAAACTGCTGGTCTGTAAATATCTGGCCCTGACTGGCAGGCTCGAGTCTCCTGCAATGTTTTACAGAACAACAAGGCATTTCTTATAAAAAACCAGCAACATAGAGATGCCATTTTCACAGGTTATTGGTGGATAAGTGTGATGTGGGCACGCAGCTAATCCTCCTTTAGCGTGTGCAGCTCCTGTGACTGCATTGCCCGCGTACAGTTGTGTTACTGCCCATCCACCACCAAGTTACCCAGCAAGCATCCAGAAGTAACTACACAAATTAACAAGGTGGATTCAGTGTACGAACACGTAACCACACTCATCTGACTGTAATAAATCAAGCACGCAGCCCTGAAGCAAAACAAAGGGAAGTCACAGCTTAAGGCTGTATATAGGCAATCAGAATGTGTACAGGTGATGAATGCCAGAAATTGAGTCCTTTCCAAACCCAGGACAGCACTCCAAAAGCCTTTGCAGGAGGCATTCCCGGCGAGGATGCCTCCCCGTGTCGGAGAGCGATGCCCATCTGCTCCGCGGCGAGGCAGGGGCTGCCCACAGCCCCCGCTGCAGTCAGCGCCACTCAGCCACGGGCAGTGACTTTCCCTCTGCTAATTAAGGTGTGGGAAATACGTTCAAGGTGGTGCAAGACATCTGGTTACCTCAAATGATTTTTTCCAAACTTAATTATACTTCTCCTCCCATAACATATGCTCAGGCGAAGAAGAGGATGGGACCAATGATAGATGAAACAAGCAGATGCAACAACAACAGAGGTGGGTTGGGGCGAGGGGGAAGCAGAATCTCAAATCTTGCTGGTATTTGTGGAGCGTATAACTGACAGGAACATTTTAGGGCTATGAATACGAGCTGACGTATGCATGTATGTGCAAGCAATAATCCTGCCAGGACAGGACATGCCAATCACCTTTAGGAGAGGGAATTTTAGGCAGTCTTTTCCAAACGAAATCACTTCACGTCAGCGTCTAGGATTTGTTGTTGCCATGCATTTTTCTTTTTTATTGTCCCTGCTTTTTATGGCTTTTTGTATCAACCTTGGTGCTAAGATTGGGTTTATTTAGTGCACTTTTTATGATCTAGCTCCCCTGCTGCTGGGTGCTGTTGCAGCCACTCCGGGCAGCGTGGAGACCAAGCCCAGGGTTTCTGTGCGAGATGTTACCAGCTGGATGCTTCCATCAGTCTTCACGGACAGAGGCTCAAGTTTTAGAAGCAAATAGTGGACGGCTGCAATCCTGGTACGAATATCAGAAAGGACCATGGGAGTCTCCTTGATGGACAGGCAGACCACAGCAAATGTAATACCGTGGTATTTCTGCTGATTTGTTGGAAAGCGCAGGCTGGTGATGTATGGCACTTACACACACACGTATCTGTCTGCGGATAGCGCGTGGAAGTGGAGGGCTCTGAGCACACAGAGTCCCTGGGTGACAGATTTACATCAAACCAGACGGTGTGGGAGGGCCAGATGCACAGCAAAGTGATGGGGCCAAAACTTAAACCCTCTGAGAGCTTATTTTTTCCACTAGCCTTTATGTGAACAGGGCAATTAATCCCTTGGACTGCTAAGTATGATTTAATGCTTGCATTTTGTCTTCCCAGCCATTAATTTGGGTGGCAATGGCAAGGTCTTTCTATTTGTATTCCGTTAGTACGAGGAGGTTCACCTGATCCCCTGGGCAAGGCACTGTCTGAGGATTGCCGGTAGGAATGTCCCTGTATCTCTGAATATACAGACTGGGTAGGAAAGCCAGGTTCAAAGAGGCAGGTGAGATAACCTGGAGCTGTGCTGCAGAGAGCACTAACTCGGTGTTGCTCTTCTAGATTGGAAACACAACTTCAACTTTTGCTCATGGGTTAAAATTAAAAAAAAAAAAAAAAAAAAAAAGATGTGAAAAGCATTCAGTAAGAACTGTCTGGAAGCAGCAGTGAGTTTCTCCTGGCTTGGTCCCTCCTTCTCTCACCCCACAGACTTTTTCCATTGCATAAAACAGTCATAAAAACCTTCCAGACTAGGGCTGGTCTCCAACACTTTGAGATAGACACAAAGCCCACCTGACCCTGTGCTACTGAAGCAGATGTGAAAATAAAGCAAGTCGGCTATTTTTGAACCAACAAGTAAAATCAAAATGCACATGTCCTGTAAGGAAGCAGGTACTGCTGCATGAGCCTGTCACCCAGGACGGAGAGGGTGACCGAGGGGACCCGCTGCAGCACCCATCTCCAGAGAAGCAGCAACCAAACTCTAACAGCCAGCAGAGTAGTGTGGGCACGAGGGCCCTCACGCTTCGTTAAGCGTTTGGGTAAGGATATTGCTTTTATTGCCTTTTTCATGTGTTACCTCTTTTATTTTAGGATATGGCTAAAACAGACCACCGAGTAAAATTCCTGAGTACTGACGAAGAGGGATGAGAGCCCGGACTCACCGATCCTCCAGCCTAATGAGCCTAATTATCATCCTCGTCCTAAGAAAGCAGCAAGTTTGGAAACTGAAGGTGATATTTTGGCAAGGGCAGGTAAAACCAAACCCAGTAGGAACTGGCTTGCTTATATTTTGAAGTAGGTTATGAAGGATCTGTCCCACAGGGATCCTCAATGCTCTGAGCTCCAGTAGCTACCAGGTACTTAGCTGAGAGGTACTTTGGCAGACAGAGGTTCAGCAGAGCATTCAGGCGCGTGCCCATTGGAATGGCATCTGAAAACACGGCTCAGAAACTTGCCTTCGCTTGGGAAACACCCCAGCTCAGTAGGCACGTTTTACTGGAAAAGAGAATTTAAGTGCTGAAGAGTAGGATGGAGTTTTCTGCAATGTCATTTTATCTGTGCTAAGGCTTGCAGTCACTTTTTCTAAATCTGCCTCCTGATGTGTGACTAAAGGAAAATGTGGGGTTTGGGTTTTTTTGCTTTTATAGTTTCTTACCATTACTGTAACGAAAACAGTCCTCAAACATTAACGTTAAAGGGTCAATGGCAGGGAACAGGTTGCACTTCAGTAGCCTTAGACTTCAAAAAATACTGAGAATTTCTAACTCACAACATCTGAGCGGTCAGGACAGGGTTGACAGAGAGAAGAAATCCAGTTGCCCTTTTCCTTCAGCCGCAAAGGCCAGTTCGTGTTTGTATCTGTGCAGTGAAGTGAGGGATCAGGGGGAGAATTTGTTCTGTGATGGAGGTCGGCTGCTATGTCACTGGAGTAGCATCCAGCCGATGCGCCGGGTAATCTTCTCCCCTGCAAAGCGCTTTTCCCCACCCTTTTACAGACAGGAGCAGCCATGCCTGTCCGGGCTTGCCGGTGGGTCAGCTGTGATTCCATGGATCAAATAGCACGATACACGCCGTCCGCATTTCTCTTGCCTCTCTCCCGCGCCCCAAGCAGCTGTGCTGTATGTCACCTAAACCAGTGACTGAAGGCCTTTGGGCTGGATTACAGCCCAGGAAACACTTGCAGCTTTCAGAAAAGCCTGGGACGGGTTGCACTCCCCGGGATGGCAGCTACCCGGCAAGCCCAGGGTGCAAATCCTGGGGGTGCAGCTCGGTGCTCAAAACATCACTGCTCAGGTGCAGTTTTCTTTTCTGCAGCAGGTCTTACTTTATATATTTATTTACTATTCATAACAGCAATGCATTTTTACCTAAATGCTTCTGTTCTGATGCTTCAGAATTGATTTTGCAGCTCAGGCCCTGGACTTTTGTGAAGATAAGCTGGAAGCAGAGCAGTCCCTGGCCACTGACACTGGGAGGAGTTCAGATCTGGGTTCACTCGGTTTTGCTCGCCTCTCTTTATCATCAGCCAAACCAAAACCTTGGATCCAGCTCCCCATGAATGGTGGTAAACTTTGGATTTGAGCTCCTGTAATAAGCAGTTGTTTGCCCTGGCTGGAGGCTTGAGACTCTGTAGAAAAAGATATTTCTAGGTATTATTTCTAAACGGAGAATGACAGTTGAAAGAGGAACCTTGTCTAGCCAACTCTTGTGTCCAACTCTTTGGCTTTCTAGGAGAAATGAGTAACTAGAATGAGACAATGAATGAGATAAATAACATATAACTGGTATTGTAATGAACCTCAAGCAGTCTGCCTCTGTGGATAACCTGCAAATTATCTCCATTGCCATTCTGTGAGTTTTTAAAAGAGGCTGCGAGTTATTTGCCAAATCCCCTGAAACACAATTGGAATTGAGCAACAAATTCCCAGTGGTCTCATTCGAAAATCCCAGCCATACCCCTACAGGGAGGTAGAGCTCCAGGTTAAATGCACCATAAAAAGGCTTGGATTTCTTTGTCTGGGATGGCAGCATGGAGAGGGAGAATGATTATGTTGTGCGTCATTGACAGACCATCAAGGCCATGAAGCCATGAGGTTTTGTTACCGATTCCTGGAGAGCTGGGAGGGTAATTTGGCCACAAAAGCAGAGGTGGATTTTGAAATGAGCTCCGTGCTGTCCAACTGCTGCTACGACTACTGTCAACAGCAGGCTGAGATGGGTGGAAAAAAGAAGGCAACGGAAAAAAGAAGGTAACGTAAGACCTGGCAAAGGCTCCTCATGGTCCTTGGGAGGCAAACTGGGGATGTGCACACCGCAGGGCCCCAGGTGTGTGCCCAAAGCCCCAAACTAGCTTCAAACCAGCCAGCACGGTGGGGCCGGGTGGGTTAGCCATCCCCCAGTGCTCCGGCAGGTTTTGCAGCCTGTGCTGAGCTCTGCCTTGCTGCGACCTGCTGGCACCACCAGCCTCGCCATTGGAGCCCTCTGGGCAACGAGGTGCTGCTTGCATTACTGAAGGCTCAGCCTTGTTCCTGGAGTTGGAACAGAAACCGCACCAAAGAGCTAACAGCTCTTCAAAAACTGCTTTTGAGAGAACTGTTGGGGGATTTGGCTTAGGTAAAGCTTATGAAGAAATTCTCATCTTGGTCTCTGTGCAACCTTCTGGCTGCTTGAAATTTTAGGAGAAGAGGAAAAGAGGGAGAGATCTGGAGCCACTCTGCCATCTTACTGCCTTAATTTGGATATAAAATATCAGGGAAGTCAGTCTTCTGGCTGTACATATTCTCAAAGTGCAGCCAACGGTGTAGCAGAGGAGTAAAGCAGGGATCGCTCTACTCTGGGCAGCAAGCATCTCTGCACGGTCGCTTTTATGTCTGTCCAGCCTCCAGGAAGCAGAAAGCAGAGGATGCCCAATCCCTCCCCTCCAGCCAGGCTGTGCACACCCAGATGTACACACGCAACCAAACCAGAAACTGGGTTACATGCAAAGGATATGCAGAAGGCACATGACACTGCGTATACGTTTGTCTTTAAGATTACCTCTTCACCCTTTCTTCATTAAAAAGCAAATGGCATTAAATGTCTCATAAGTTCTCACTTGGTTCTCTAGCAACGCTTCCAAGTGTTAATTAGATGATCTTCACAATTTCTTTATCATGTGGGTAAGCTACACAATCCCCATTTTTAAGGCAGATAAACTATCAAAGCAAAACACCGCTCGCTCACACACGTGTTCCCCCCGCCGAGAAGCGCGAGGCTGAGCCTGGCCATCCGACCAGGTGCCGCACAGCACACGGCCGCGGCGCTGGCACAGGAGGTGGTGGATGAGCCGGCTCATCTGAAAAAGCAGCACATGCCTAACTCACACATCTGCTCCTCTAATTTACACCTCGGTAGATGAGGCCGGGGGGGGATCAGCGGGATGCATTTTAATAATTTCCTTACGGGAGTTTTCAGAGGAAAGCTGGAAGGAAGGGGCTGAATGATGGCCTCCCTCTAACTGACATCCCAATCCCCCCCCCAGCCCCGACGTCCTCGGCGTGTGCAATGCTGTGGAGGACCGGCTGCCGTGCCGGCTGGCTCGGCCCCCACTGCCAAGCACAGCCCGCGCCTTTGGCTAACCTAGGATGGGCTGAAAGGAAAAGGAATGAGATGGTGAAGTTATTGCCATGGACCTGTAAATGTACCTGCAGGCTTGTCAAGGATTGACTGAAACATGTTTGCAAATATTTGGCATTTGTCAGCAAACTGAGATTGCTTACTCATTCAGAAGGGAAAAAAAAAAAAGGCCACAAAAGTAATAGAAAACATAGCCAAAAACTTAGTAGGTCTACAAATAGGATTTCCTAGATTTAAGCTCTGTCGGTGGGGCCACTTTCCTTGTGTGAGGAATAACACAATTTCACCTGCCACATCAGGTTCAGATACTGTGCGTCTAGGGTTTTGTGAAGATTAATGATGTTTATGACATCCAGTAGAGTCTTACCAGCTAGCCGTGGATTTCCAGGAAGAGAGGTATTTCCTAAGGCGCCGCGTAGGGCTCAGTACAGTCCAGTAAATAAGCTGATGACTCCCTTGGCTCTGCTCCTCAGGGCATTTCTTAAAGTGCAGTCTTGGAGCACAGTGTTCTTAAATCAAAGCATAAAAATAACCAAAACAGTATCAAGTGAATGGTAGGAGCTGGCAGAATGGAGGTAATAAACAAAGTTAAAACAGCCTGATAACAATATCCTGTTACCGGAGAAGAAGAAGCAATACTCTGTAATGGTGAAATATAAAAACTTTCTAGTGACAAGGCACTGATTTTCCCAAAAAGGAAAGGGAGAACAAACTGCAGCCGTAATGCAGCATGTGTGAGCACTGAGATGACAACATTGAATAAGTATCTAGTCTCCAAAAGCTTGGGCTGCGTGACCTTTAGCAGCATTCAGGATTGTGTGTCTGTTTAGGATGTCATTAAACAAGACAGGCTTCCTCCAACCGAACAGTGTGTAGAAGTAATTGGAGCAGTTTTGAAGAGCTAGATTCCAGACTAGCTAGTTAACAAACTTGGAAAAGCTACATGTTGGTAAGAAACCCAACACAAAAAATTAGTTTTGGATAACAGCTCTTTACTCCATGTTCAAGTTAGTAACCTGGTTTCCGTGACATGCCTAGTGCAGGTCCCAGTGGTCCCAGTGCTTGGTGTGCTACAGAACCAAGGGTGGGATGTGAATATCTTTAAGGCAAATTTAGATCACCTGGAATAGTCCTTAGGATCTTGGTAGCTGAGCTCATGGTGAGTGGATGGCTACGTGATCGCTGACAGCTTTGCAGATCTGTGCGTGAGGGAGGGATTCAGGGAACCGGTGGTGCTCAACCCAAGGTTTAGTACTCTAGAGCTAAGGGTGGTGCTATCAGCATGTCTCTCGTGGCCGGGTAAGATATGAGCGGCATTTGAAAGCCACTCTATAGAGTAGAATAAAGGGAGTGAAGAATTGTAAGGTAGCCTGAAGACTGACATTAATTACCCACTAATTTTCTAGCTGTGATGCATGAAATACTTGTTGCTGATCCCCAGACAGATGGCTAGTCACATAGGACGGGCTTCTCCTCTTTATTTCCATCTGCTATATTTCATTAAGACAGCTAAAAATAAAAATATCCTTAATGTTATTTTTCCATGTAAGTTACTGCTACAGTGATTTGATGTGGCTGTGAATAGAAGAGTTTCCAAGCGACAAGATTTTCTTAATTAATTTGTGATCCTTGGCATCAAAAGTGTCTGCAAACCCCTACACTAGACTCATCACGAGCGCTACACTTACTTCTAAATGCTATTTATCTAGAAGAGTCAGTTCAAAACATTTTTTTCTGGTATAAGGGGAGAAAAGAAGCTGCTGTCTCTTCTGAGCAGAAGTAGTTACCATTTTTAGGTTCTAACCAGTTGTAGATGGTGCCTATGAAATGGAGATGTAATCACGGAGATCCTTCAGGCATGGAGCCTTCTTTCTCTCTATGTCATAGGAATATGTCCAGAAACAGCTTTTCTGCATAGTTCCAAGCCCCTTTTTGGCCAGCACAGTGCCCAAAAGCCACCCCTGGGGAGAGTGGGTCATTTTGGGGAGGTTGTTTACTTCTGTTTTTCACAGATTTTCTGGCTCTATCATCTAATATGTCTTTGTGCGTCGTGAAGCTGGGTTCTTGCACACACAGCTCTACCAATTTCAGCGTTTAGTTCCTGATGTATTAAAACATTGTCCAGGGAAGCCAAGGTCCCCTCTATCCAGATTGCAATTTACTTATTTTCCAAAAGGGACAAAAGCCTGAAACATGTAAGTGTTGATAATCTTTTCTAGTCCTTCCATGCCTTTCCCACAAATTCTTTCAGAAGGACAGAAACTATCCCTTATTTCCTGATGAAGTTTTAACATGTTTTAGAACAAGGAACTGAGAGGTGGCCCAAGCTCCCCAAAGTAAGTGCAGAAACAGGGAGCAGGCAGCCCAGCAGAAGCAGCTTGGTGTGATGAGGAGCTCCAGGGACTTAGCTAACACTTGGTCTCCAGAACTTAAGATGAAATCTGGGACTGATATCTTAGACCTGGGCTATTTTTATTCTCGATGACACAAGCCATTGCCATAGACCTCCTGAATGGCGATCACAGATGCTTACGAGAGATGAATAAAGTCATCTTTAGTCTACTTTTAAAAGTCTAAAACAAACATGCTATTTTAGACAACACAACTCAAAGTGCCACTAGTACTATGTCTTAGTGACACTGCCTACAACACAGGCGAGAACTTTTGTTCTCACCCCTCCTTTATTAGTCGCTTCTGCTTAGAAAAACAAGCAATTTCCTCACCCTCCTGGCAATGTTCCTAGGAGGAAATTCCTCCTCCCAAGCTGTAGCCACGGAGCCAGTCACACAATCCCTCCTTCTCTCAGATCACGCTGTTTTCCCATTTGCTCAGGCTCTTGCCACTCACCCCAGCCTGTCACCCCAGGAGAACCTTTGGCTCCATTCTTGTGCCTGTCCTTCCTCCTCCAAGAGCAGTTATTTGGGTTCCACCCTAAGATCACACTGACTTAGGCCCCAGTTTAGCAAAAAGAATTTTATCACATGCTTAAGTGTAATTGACTTAGACTTTCAATCTGTTTTTAGCTTATCAGGAGTGTGGGTTGGTAAAGCCCTCGTCCTCTTACACACTTTTGGCTCCCATGGAGGTTGGCCGTTGATGAGCAAAGAGTGCATGGGCATAAAATTGAGCAGAAACTCAGATAAGAAGGACTGCTGAGCTGGACTCCATCCAGCATGGTGGCATGTCTTTTAAGACCTAATTATCTTCACACAACACTGCAGAGGTGTCAGCTCCATGGCTGTGACACACCGCAGGTTATTGGGTAACTTCTACCTCAACTCACCACTGCTGCCTGGTAATTAAACTCTGGGTAGCCTGTGCCTTGCTCAAACTTTCCCTCGGGTATTAGGAATCCTGAATAAGGACTTCAGGATTAATTCTTAAACTTGGGAGCAGAGAATGTGGCTAAGGTTGGCAAAGAGCAATGATTGCCTCCAGCCCAGAAAAAAAATTATCCAGTAATACTAGAGTCAGTATTTTATTCTGCTTAAACCACAGTGAAGTTGGACGCAGTAGCACCTCATTTTCCTGTAGGGCCTCATCAGATAATGACAATAGCTAAAGAAACAGAAAGACGCCATGGATTTTGCTTAGCCACTTATAACGTTTACCTTCAAAGTCTGGCATATTTAATTCAGATCACATAAAAATTCCAGTGGTGAAGGGCAAAGAAAATTGAATGTTGAATGAAGACTTTTGTTTTCCTGAACAGAGCTGAAATGAAGAAGAAGCTGGGTTGTGACGATCAGATTTCTCCTATAGGTCAGAAGTTCAATGTATCATCAGATTTCATGTCATGGGGCTGTTCTGTTCCTAATTGCAACCAGCCAGGACTCTGCACATCAGCGAGCTTTTACTCTGGGCTCCTTCCATAAGATATATATTGTAGTCAGACTAGTAACTAACTAATTTTAAATGTATTTTTTAAGAGTGAATCATTACCTTTCAATTCTACAGCACAGCAGAAAACGAAATTAGATGCTGGCTTACATTCATATAAAATATAAAACCCGATACTTAACTGGATCATCACTACAGCAAGTTCATTTTGTACAAATTTAACACAAGCATTAAGCCATGAACCTCTGGTAGCTATGATCTCAGATTCAAAGGTATCTGGAACCTCACAGGGATGGAGGAACTAAACCCCTGAGAAACGTGGTCCAAGGGCTCAGGCCCCAACCCCAAACGTCAGCTGTGGAGGATGGATGAAACACGGTTTAGCTGAGCTGAGTTCGTGCAGTAGGTGAGGAGATCTGTGCAAGCAGCACTCTGCAGCACAGGTCCTGAGTGATCCCACCACATAACTAAATGAATTATTTATACATCTCAGGGAGAGAAGCTGTACCCACATCTCAAGCCGAAATGAAAAAAAACCCAGCTTACCACTTAGCTGATGACTGACTTGTTGAATAATTTAAATTTGTCAGAGACATCCATGGTGGACGAGCGTGACCTCCTATGGACATCCGTTCATCTGCAGAATTAAATGAGACAGAGCAAGCGTGTGAGCCGTTTGGCCAGCCAAATCACAATATTAAATTATGACAGAGGAACATGAGATGTTACGCAAGGATGATGTGGGGCAAAGACTGAGAATCAAGTTGGGGTATCTCACGGTACTCCAATAGCTAATGAAGGTTAACCTATGAACCCTAAACCAACTTTACACTATGTATGTCTTCTGCAGAGCGCCTTTCAGCACACCTCTGCTTTAAGAAACCTCTGTCTCACATGGTGATTAACTCTGAGAGGTTTTATCCTTCATACATCCAGGACAGACCATCCTGTGACCTGTAACGCGTTCTCTCCTTAATAAATCACCTTCTAAACATTTTCATACTGAAAACAGGGCTTTCACAGGTTTCAGCATACTCTGGTTTCCCATGTTAGGAAGAATGAGGCTTTTGCTGGTGCTGTAGGACAGCTTTGAGATGCAGCTTTGGAGAATACGGCCAGCCAAGAGGAGCAGGACTGCACAGAAGACACGTCTGTGTTCCTCGGATGCTATGAATTTCTCTTAAAGCCAAGAAACCTGAAACTGCAATGGCAAGTCAGACTTCCTCTCGAGATGGAGTCGAGGCAGGCTAATTTTAGTCACCATGCACTATGCAAATCATCATTCTGTAGCTGAGTTTATTTTTTAAAAGTGCTGACTGCCAAACTTGCTGCAGGGCATAGACTCTTCATATGGGTCTTAAAGAGGTTTGAAACCAGCTGGTTCGTTAGCAGTGCTACACTTCAGATGAAGCAGGGGTGTGCTCAGAGGGGCCCTGCTAGAAAGCAGACTTTCAATAGGGAAGGTCTAGATGACTGGTTTAGATCATATATTGATTTTCTAGCTGGCCAGAATTAGCTGTTAGTGGTTTTTTGGAATATGGTTTTGGTTCTACATGTAATTTTTCCTTTTCCGTGAAAACTCCCCTGATAAGCTGCACCCCGTGGGCCCACAGGAGATGACGGGAGTGCTGGTATCTGGATCACACCCAATATTTGCAGATAAAGGAAGCAGATCACTATTGGGTTTTAGATTTATTCTCTAAATATTTGGCAGATTCACAGAGTTCACTTTTAACTGGGATTGATCGGACTTCCTAGGAAAGAAGTAATTCTTTAAAAAATTATTATTAGACTGTGATTCATGGCACTCATTTAGAAGACAGAGGCAGATAGGCGGAATGCAGAGCAGCAGAAGCAAGCCAAGATACTCTTCCAGGAAGCTCAGGCTTTAGCATGGACAGTAAATTGTTACATGTCTCTTCAATATTAAAAAGATTTAGCATGCAGACTTTCATCTGATAACTTTCATAATGTCTCTATCACGAGTCATACTATGACTGAATTGTTCTTTGTATTTAAAAGAAACAATTCTCCATTATTTCTTATCGACTTATCAGAGATATCTCCAGAAACATTCCTTTCTTAACTTTAAGAATAACCACGTCCAAGTTTGATGTCTTACCCATAACCTTCAGGGCATTTATCCATCCAAGCAGGTCTGCCCGGAGCTGAGTTTGGAAAGGCACTTTGAATCCTGAACTCAAAAATGAGGCAGGAGAGTAAAAGCAGGAGCCAGTTCTCAACTGCAAAATTCTTTTAAAAGGTGTTCCTATGTTCTGTGGCTGATCTTGAATCTTTGACATAAGTGTTTTGGATCTGGGGCTCGAACCCTAGTGAGCAGTCAGAATTTCTCCTTGAAATCTGCTGCAGGCTTTAGGGGGGACTTGGAATAAAAAATGTGCATAGCAGAATCTAATTTAGATAAGGAAGCTGTGAAATATCCCGTCGCATTTAGGGCATGGGAAGGGTCTGCCACTGTATTCCTCTGCACGCAGGGAGCTGCTGCATTGTGCATTTATTTCCATTTACATCAACAAACTGCCTGTTTTCTAAGAGTCCAGCAATGCTCGGACTAAGACACTACCAAGACTAAAATAAATAACTGTAACACTGCATATAGAACGTGTGGCAGCTCCCCAGCCATTGGAAGGGTGGGACTGGGAAAAAGTATCTTTTCCATTGTAAAAGCCTGGGACAATCCAAGTGGAATCCAGCTCCCCCCCCCCCCCCCCGCCCTCCTTGGGGGAAGACGAGGGAGCCGGCCGGCCGCTGGATGTCACTGGTTCTGCGCGGAGCTGGACGCAGCCTGGCCAGGGCAGGGGGGATGCTCCAGGATTGGGCTCTCCGGGGGGGAAGTAAGGGGGGGCTGGAGGCCACGCAGATGGCAATGATTCACCTGCTTAATTCACAGGATCTTCCTAAAAACGTATCTCCTGTGGAAGCGGAGCCACGTCCCAAATCTAAGACCAGGGAGCCATAAAGAGCCTCTGTGGAGATGAATGGTACGTTTGTGCTGCTGGGTGTTTCACCCAGACGAGCAGACACGCTTGCCTTTCAGTGTGGCTATGCTCTATTTTTGTACATTTTCTGTGTCATTTCATCGCCTCTCAGCTTCATATTAAATCTGACCTTTCTGCTGCACTTGACTGGGGAAAGGTAATCACCTACTTTGCTTTCTTCAGGGTTATACATCATTGCATATGGCAGGTAGATAAGTGTATCTGGAAAATATGGTTGCATGTGAGACGAGGCAGGAAAAAATATCTGCGGGTAAGTCAGGAACCACTTGAAGACCTGCCAGAGCACAAATATATTTTTCAAGCTGGATATTTAACTCCCACCGGCTCCTGTGAAAACTCCATGATTGCAGAAAATCTTCTTTCGCTTTGAACAGTGGAGACTTCAGTCCCTCCTCGCACGTTGCTGCAGAAAGGCCCTGAGTGAGCGTGGTGAGGCTTCTGTGACTTGCAATGTTACAAAGAGTTGGGAAATTACAACGGAAGAAAAGGAGTATTTCAGGTTTCATACAGCAGCTAGAGACAGATCTAAATATGCCATTGTGCAACCCTCGGATTGGAACTGAGACTGTGTCTTGCACAAAATAAACATCACTCAAAAGGAGTTTAATACCTGAGTGCAGCCATCAGGGCTTCCCAGGGGATAACAATAACCTCACACAAACAGCTCTGTTAGACCACCCCTACAGAAACTTCAGGGACCTCTTCTAATTAATGCAACTATATATTATATGCATCTAGTGTGGATTTGATCTGTTGGCTGCTGACAACAATTAATTGCTGTGACACGGTGACAATCCTGAAATGATGGCAAAGCCAATGCAGCAGGAAAGGTATGGGAACGCAGCGTGGCCGCCACTTGGGTCAAGCAATAGATAGCTTTCTCACAGCCATGTCCATTTTATATGTCCAGGAGCAGAGTAAAAGAGCCTGCACTGTGCTGTGTTGCTCCAACTGCTTATTTTTATTGCTCTTCACAGTACCTTGATACAGTGCCATCCAGAGGTACTGGGATATTCGGGATATAACCTCTAACGGGTGACAGAGGGGATGAGGGTCAGCTGCAGCAAATGCAAGGGCAGGGCTCCCACTGGCTTGGGGTTTGAAAGCCCTTAATTAAGGTGAAGAAAATGCCTTGGTGTCACAGCTTGTTCCACTCATTTTACTCATGTAGAAGCTCTGCTTAATGTTGAAGTGATTAAAGAATAAGCTAACGATACAGAAGCATCATCCAGCAAAAACAAAGGCAGTTAGCTAAAATTGGTTTGAAAACGCTCATTAATTAAGCTAACATGAATTGGCATAGATGTGGGCTGCTAACAGTCTTTTCCCCCCTCTTCTTACCTAAATGGGACTAATTATTTCTCTAATTATGATGTAATTGTGTGGCCTTGGGATCATTGATTACAGATGCACTTCCTTGTCTCACTGGTTTATCTGAATCCAAGCAGAAGAGAGGGATGTTCTTCTGGGATGTGCTGCTGCTCCTTTTGGCTGCAGTCTTGACCTTAAAAAAAAAAAAAAAAAAAAGAGGAAAAGAAAAAAGTAAGCTGAGCTATTTATAGTTGAGCTAATTATTTTGATGTGGTATGACAGCAGCAGAGTCTGTTTTCTCTTCACTCAATTAATGGCAATGGAAAAAGCACTCAATACCCTTTCATTGGCTACAATACAAATCTTTGCTTAATGTTTTAAGAGGCAGGATTTTGCAATACAGCAATGGGGGGGGGTCACAATGCTGCGTTGTGTTTCTGGTTGATGTAGGAGAAGCTGTGACGTGAGTAGCAGTGAGGAGCTGAAAGGAGGTTGCTGTTACTAGAGGAAAAAAAAAAAAATCTGTTGTTTGGTGGGAAGGTAGTATGCAGCAAGGCTGTACAACCCCCCACGTAAAATCGTACAGGTCAAAGCTCAGGTACCTTCTAGGGCGATTGGTGGACGCCAAGGAGTTTGAAGTAGCTAAAGGTTTGCTATTCACACAAGTGGGGAAACTGAGGCAGAAGCAAACTAACCTGGCAAAGGTTGTGAAGCAGGTAAATGGCCAGAGTGTGACAATCTTGCGCTGTGGTCTCTGATCCGTCCAGAGAAGGTGAGTTTACCCTGTGCTTTTCACTGTCTCTTACCTGCCTTTGTGCTGTTCCCATGCACAAACTCTGGGAGTGAGACCTGCTGGGCAGCAAACAAAACGGGGAAGGTGAAGGGGACAGAGGAGGATGTCTTGGCCGAATTTTTTGCTACCTGTTACTCAAGATTCTGCAACAAAAACCACCCCTTGAGCACTGTGATGAGTTTTCCAGGTCTCCCGGGAAGTTGCTAATAGCAGCTATCCCTGGTCGCTGTTTTGGAGCTGGAGAAGCAGCTAGATTTTTATTCTGTAAAATTTGGGGATTAAAAAAATGGAATGGATCCTTATCTTTTATCAAGACAAAATTTGAAATCCTAAACTTTTGTGAGTTATTTCTGGTGGAAAAACATCTTACTGTTGAAGCTCAGGTCTTGCTTCCCCCCTAGGCTTATAAAATAGCTTTTCTTCCTTGCTCCTTGCCACCCTCAGGGTGTTCTGCAGCTTGTCCCTCTCCATGACCACAGAACTCCTGCCAGAGGATTTGTCGTGTGTTACAGGGCTTTCTTCGCTGTTGCAAGAGAGGAAGAAAAAAATACGCTCTCTCCTCCTTTTAAGGCTTTGATCAGGTCCCTGAAATCTGTGCACTTCTCAGGTTGCTTTTGGTGACCTTTCAGGCTTTCAGAAAGCAGGTGCTGTTTGTGAAGCCTCTATGTGACTGTCGCTTTGTTTTCATTTTATTTATCTTTTTTTAAACATGTGGGTCAGGCAGCTGCAGGTACAGTGCAATATTCATGAGCGGCTCTGATTTATGCAGGCACAAGGCTGTGCAGCAGGATTACAGGGTACTGAATGTTATATGCAGTTTTAATTTCTTTTTATGACCAAAGGACATGGCCAGAGTTTCTCAAATATGGAATTTATGAGAGCCTCATTCATGCAAGTTTTAAAGGGCCCCTGTATCTCTGCCTCACAAAGCCGCTGCGCTGAACGCTGGATGGGGCAAGCAGCCTGCTCAGCCTTTGCCAGTTAACAGCAGTTTATACAAAAACATGGCTAGGGCAATTAGTGTGACACCCAAACGGCCTCTGCGTGTAGAGGCCAGGCACTCCTGCAGCATTTGTGCAGCCTCAGCCCTCCTCCGAGGCACACAGTAACTCCGTGCAATAGTTAGATCTTCGGAGCAGGGACGCTCTGTGCAGTTCAGTGCCAGGGGTTAACGTCAGGGCTTCTAAAAGCAACTGTAGTGCAAACTAAACAATATTTGTGGCAAGTCTGGACATCGTTTGGCCCTCCTGACTTCCAGTCCTGTGTTCCACCCCAACACAGCTTGCTCCTGTTCTGGCTTAATTTTGCACTTTGTGTCTGACCTTTCTCCTGAGAAGGAGCTAAGTTGAGTGACCATGGCCGGGCAGGGAGTGGGATGAGGAGGGAGCAAGTTTGGGGGTTGCAGGGGAGGGGTTTTAAGTCAGTGTAGGGGAAGAGGGCTGTCTGGGAGCAGTCCCCTTTGGGCAGGCAAAGGGAGCGGGTTACTTGTCAGCATGATGCTAGACTGGGCAGGGCAGCTCCAGCCTGTGTCTGTGGTATGTTTATTGTGTATCTTGTCCTCTGTGTCTTAGCCCTTTCTCAGGTCTCAATTCCCATCTTTGCGCTCAAGGGGCACGACACACTTCTCGGGCGCCATCCCTAGAGTCTCGAATGCCTGTACTCATCGGTTTAGGGCCCGTCGGGCGCTTCTTTGCTTGCATAGCAAGCTTACACCGTGGATCAGTCTTGCATCTCAGAAGTTTCTGGTGGGTCCTCTTTTTGCAGCCTCATCCCAGGCTGCGTTGGGAGCTCTGCTCTCCAGCCATCTATTTTCAGGGACTGGGGCTTCTTCCCTGCATCCTTACATTCTTAGGTCTTGAAGCCAGGCATCTTGCGCATCCCTCACCTCAGTTTTGACAGTAACTTCTTATAACGGGCCATCACAGTCAATTCTTTTCTGGGCTTGCCATAGAGCTTCCTCACCTGGGCGTTGCGCCCCGTAGGTTGTCTTGCTTGGCAGCCTCTCTGGTCCAGGAGTCATTCCTCTTGCTGAGAGTTTTCTCTCATCCTTGAGTCACTTTGTTTGTAGCGTTCTGCGTAGTGTTGGTCTGTGTGTGCATGTGATGGGCGTGGAACTGCTCTGCCTGGGGGTGTCGAGTCAGGGTTAGGTGGAATAGCAATAAGAGCGTCTGGTTAGTGTGTCGATATGCCCAGGCTCCTTGTGCAAAGGTTGTGTAGTCGCCTCAGATGGAGTAGCCGTTGGCAGGCTGTGTGGAGTGTCTTTTTCCACAGTGGTCTGTGGAGATGACGGGAGCCATCTCGGGGGGGTGTTGAGGGGTAGTGAAAGCAGACTGAACCTCAAAGGTGTCCAAGGCTTGTCTGTGTAGGGCTTAAAGTTTGGGGGTGTCTTTTAATGGTGGTCTGTAGTTGGGCTCTGGATGGTATTCCTAAATGGGAACAAGAGCTCTGGAACTGTTAAGCTCTAGTTCAGCATCCCGGTGACTTGTTTAATAACTTGGTTTTTTTTTTTTTTCTTCAGATGCAGACAGACAAGATGCGCACCAAAGAGCGGCAGAGGAGGTGAGCAGAGCACCATAAGAAGGCGGGTCGGGACAAGTTTGGGAGTTGCAGGAGATGGTTTTTTTAAAGTTAATGTATAGGAGAGGACTGCCCAGGAGCAGTCCCCTTTGGGCAGGCAAAGGGAGCGGGTTACTTGTCAGCACAATGCTAGTCTGTGCCAGGCAGGGCCGCTCCAGCCTGTGTGTGGTTGTGTTGTGTAGGTTGTGCTGTCCCATGTTCTACACCATCCCTTCCTCAGGTCTTGATGCCTCCAGAGCTTTCTGTGATCAGCAGGTACCTTATTAGACCTCCTGAGTCTTGAATACCTGTCCTCATCGGTGGTGTGCTCATCAATCACCCTTATTCTCTTGCAGTTATAGCTTAAACCATAGATCTGTTTGGCATGCAGAGCATCATAGATGTTTCTGTCTCTTGCGGTCATGTCTCACCTAACCCAACGAATTACTGCAAGGCCCAAAGACACAGATCTCCCAAAAACCCAAACAATTAAAAAAACAAAACCACAGAACCCCACATATTAAAAATCACAAACCTCCAACAACACTAACATAACCCAAAAAAACCCCTAATGTATACTACAAAAAATATAAAAACCCCCACAATAAAAATCATTGTCACAGCACTACAAGAGGACTCCAGCAAAACGCAAGAGGAATCAAACAACATTGAACCCTCCTAGGACCGAAAAGACCATCGATACAAGCTCCACCACCATAGACAGGAACTAAAACTCATCCCGTCCAGCAACACGACCACAGTCTCTATGATCCCCAAGTCCTCCAAGCCCTCCATTTTAAAAGCTCTATGACCAAGAGGAGCTACTCTATGACCGGAAGTCCTCCGTGGGACAGCAGAAGTCTTCCTAATCCGACGAGAAACATTGCCCGAAGTACCCTCCAAAACGCCCAGAACAACAGTCTCCATGACCAGAAGTCCTCCACTAACACCGGAAATCCCCAAATTCCGACTAGAAACACTACACCCCGCGACCGGAAGTGCCACAACAGAACCGGAAGTCAGCCATTTCGAAAATTTAAAGTTATAATACCGACATTAAAATGCACATTACGGTTAGACTTAAAGAATTAAAATTACATTTAAGGATTATATCTTAGGGTTAGGGTTACCTTTATGGGTTAGGGTAGGTACTCTTGACAGGACTATTAATGCCTCGTGGAGCCATTAATCATCTTGCTGTGTTTCTGAGGGTACCTGCTGCTGGTCAGGACGAGCACGCCATGGAAATATTTTTGGGATGAGCTGGGATTCCCTCCGAGCTCCCAAATAGCACAAGCGGTCTCACTATTTAAAATGACTTTGAAGTTGTGGAGCACAACACTGGCCCATTCAGACCCCGATGGCTGTTCGGTGTCCAGCAGCAGCTCAGTGTTACCAAGATTGAAGGTTACACATAGAGAGATATGTGTAACCTTCACATATAGAGAAATTAAGACCTCTGTGAAGAACAGCTTGTGCTTAAAACACAACAGGAGTTTGCCCAGATCCAGCTGATGTTTCTTGCCAAAAGCAGGCACGGCTGAAACACCGCAAAGCTTCAGTCTCAAACTGATGGTGCTGAGTTGCAAAATACCTGGTTTTGAAACCGACTTGGCCAAATAAATACTGAGGAACCCAGGCTTCGCCTGAACGCTCTGGTTTCTTAAATAGGCACAGCTCTAAACCCCTGGCTGTGAAGAACCATCATCTGAAAAGTACGGTGCCCTTAGAGCATTCCATTAAAAAACTAAAAATTTACAAAGTTCTGGATGTTATTCCTTCAATAAGGAATTATTGCTTGAATGAGGAATTCAAATAAGAGAATTTCTGGACCCCTTCTTTCAACTTTTTTTTTTTTTTTTTTAATTTAAAAATATCCCTGGGCATTGACAGTGCTGAAAGAACCATTTTAAAACCAAAGCAAAGCTCTTGAGCCTTCAAGAACTGCTGGCAGGGACAAAACGCTGACATCTGCTGTTTCTGCTGTCTGCAGGATGCGGGTTTTTGCTGAGCCCCAGCAAACAGCACAGGCGTACCCCCTCGCCCTCACGTCAGCACATGTAACACAAGTTGCGCATTAGCTGGGGTCTGAAGGCACAAACCCAGAAGTCCATGAACTTTTCAAGGCCGGTTTTTTTTATATTTCACTTTGCCACGTAGTCAAAAGTTTGTGACCCAGCACTTTTTATTGGGTTTGGATCATAGAATCTTAAAGATGGAAAAGACCTCTAAGATCATCAAGTCCAACTGTTGACCCAGCACCAGCATGTCTACTAAATCATGTCCTGAAGTGCCACATCTACACGTTTTTTTAACACTTCCAGGGATGGTGACTCCCCCACCTCTCTGGGAAGCCTGTTCTAATGCCTGACTACTCTTTCAGTGAAGAAATTTTTCCTAATATCCAATCTAAACCTCCCCTGGCACAACTTGAGACCATTTCCTCTTGTCCTTTTGCTAGTTACCTGGGAGAAGAGACCGACCCCCACCTGGCTGCACCCTCCTTTCAGGGAGTTGTAGAGAGCAATCAGGTCTCCCCTCAGCCTCCTCTTCTCCAGACTAAACACCCCCAGTTCCCTCAGCCGCTCCCATCAGAGCTGTGCTCCAGACCCTTCCCCAGCTCTGTTGCCCTTCTCTGGACACGCTCCAGCACCTCGATGTCCTTCAATGCTGAAGGGATGACGGCCGGTGGGTTTCCCAGAGACGTGGTGGTGAAGCCCACATGCCGTATGGGAAGGGTCACTGAATCCCAAGAGTCTTGTATCTCAAAAAAAACCTTTTTCTCAAAAGCTTTTCCATGAGACAGCGCTGAGATTTCAAAATGGGATTTTCCTGCAGTGGCAAATATGAAAATGCACCTGAGCGTTCTGTTCTGCTACTCACAGAGCTGACCAGTACTGCTAGTGAGTATTTAAGGAAGTGGCAGCACAGGGCTCCTTTTCGCTTGTCTTCTGCAAAAGCTTGTGCTTCCAGGAATTTTAAAGCCGATGCTGGCGTCGAGCAAATCTTAAACTTTGCATTTCTCCTAAGTATTTGTGGGGAAAAAAAAAAAAGAAAAAAAGAAATGGTGGATTTAGGCCACTCCAGCAACGGGACAGAAGTGTGCCATGAGGTTTAGCAATAGCAATGGTAACCCTGATTTTTTTTTTTTTTTTAAAGCCTTTAATATTTACAATAAATTGCTCAGGAAAGAATTATACATTATTCATTTTCATTGTTCTGATAAAATTTCAAAATCAAATTTGAGAGGAAAACACCTGGTAGTAGATGCTTTATGGCAAGAAAAAACCCCAACAGATCAGCTGTGCTAGCTCTTGAGATTTATCTGGGCAATTATACTTCATAGGAAATGCAAGTCTCCTAAAGAAATAACATTTTCTTCTTGAGCTGGTGAGGAACGCTGCATGGATCATAAATGGTAATAAGCCTGTGTGCGTGCTCAGGCAGATATTTGGCCGGGGGGTTGTTTTTCGGGGTGCCCTTTTCCCCTGGGTGCCTCGGGCAGACGCACCCTGCACGCTCACAGCGAGCTCCGACACTCAGCAGCACCTTTTAGGTTCGGCTGTGGGAACAGCCACGTTTCCTTCTGTTTCGGGTCACCGAGTTTATGCATCCGAGCTCCAAATCAGCCCCAGTCGACTTGAAACGCTGCCAGCCTGGCCTAAGATTTGAAAGTCTAAGTCTAACCAGGAAATCTCCTCTTGATGAAAGTCTGGGGAGGGGGAGAGGGCACGATCTGCGCTCTGTGACGTGCATTTCAATAATTTTATCTGCAGTGAATTTAGCATTCAAAGGACCTGTTTTTTAAAAAAAAAAGTTTTCCAAGCACAGCTGTGTTTCATGTAAACTCTACCTGAAGTTTCCTATTTTGTGTTAGGACATCTGAGAACACGCGAACCCCATTTATCAAGCCACACTGGTTAACCCCCCCCCATACACCCCATCTCCTGGCAAACCCCCCCCAATGGCGCCGAAACTGAATCTGCCTGAGCCGTGCTCATCCGGAGACGATCCCCTTGCTGCCACACGGCTGCTTTGGGGGCGGCTGGTTCCCTGGGGGGGTGGGGGTGTGAGGGGACACATCGCCATCACCCCGTGCTGGGATGGGAGCCCAAAAACCACAGGGACGGCTTGTCTGGGGTGGAGGTGTGAATACGCTAAGTTTTGGGTTGCACAGAGCTGGTCTGGCAGGGCTGAGAAATGAAGGTCGTGAAGTAAGGGGATCTGGGGTTATTTATACGCGGGGTGCTCGTCGCTGAGAGCAGCAACATTTGATCGGGGGCTTCTCCCGGCCGGAGCCCCCGCGCACCCGGGGGCACACAGGCACAGCCTGCTCCAGGGCACGGGGGTTACCCGCAGGGTCCCTCCCACCCCGGTTTGTAAAATAACCCGGGTTTGGGCCAGACCAAAGGGAAAATGTGTGAGGCTGAACCTGCTGACCCGGTGGCAGCTTTTGTAGTGTGAGTTGGGGAGAAAAAAATCCATCGCAAATCAGGTTCCTGGAGCCGAAGTATCTTTCATCTACGTGTAAATGCTGAATTAGCACAAGTCAAAGTTTCTTTTTCTAAAGCCCGCTGCTGGTTTGTGCAGTTTAATGATTTCCTCAGATATTTTTAGTTATTTATTTCCATTCTCTCAAGGCTCCTGGCTCTGTAACTTTTTTTTTTTTTTTCAAAAAACACCACCACTATTTTCTGAGCATGTTTTCCAGTTAAACGTTGATGAAAGACACCTTGCTTAAGAGGATGGGGGTTTGAGAAGCACTCGGGCCTGATTCAGCAAAAGCACTTGATCATCTTCAGTTTAATTTTACAAAGTAGTTAAGCACCTGCCTCAAGCTAGGTATGTCCCTAAGTCCACCTCTGCTCAGCAAAGCATTTAAACACGTGCTTCACTTTAACCAGAGACGAGGGATTTTTAGCATCTGCTTAAATACCGGAACCCGAGCAGCTCTGGCAGATGATTACCCTCCTGCCTTTCTAGCACTGGTGGATCCATCGCACTGCTAAAAACATTTTAAAAATACCTTAAAATATCCTGTTGCCGGTAAAAGCAAGAGCAGCTCCTCCCCGGCGGCACAGGCTGTCCCACACCGTCCTCCCCAGTTCGGGGCCAGAGGGAGCCGTGGCAGGGCAGGGAGGGATGCTTTTCAAGTGAGCGAAGCTTTGCGGTTGCACTGAGCATCATCTTGCTCTATATTTGGATGTTGTTGTACAGGCAGAGCGCAGGTCCCTGCCTGAAGCCTGTGGGTGTTGCTGAAATACAGATAATAAATGGCTCGTGTGATTCGACCGGAGCCGCTTTGCTGAGGACGCCTGAGCGCTGTTCCCTTCGCTGGATGCGGCTGTTGTGGTGGGAATTTCTACAACAGCCTTTCTGTTTCCAGGCTTCGAGCGTGTCGGTGTGTTTAAGACTAGACCTCACCGGAGGGAAAGCTCAGCCTGGATACGTTCTGGGTAGAGTTTGGCGGGTTGTCAAAATAGTCAGCAGAGATGGTCTGAAGCTGAGTCCAGCAAAACCAGGCAGGTTTGGATCAGTGGGGCTTCCCCTGAGGTCACCTGTCCGGTTCCTGGGCATCTCCTGTGCTGAGCTTCTCTGCGAGATTGGCAGCACTCGGAGTCGCAAATCAAATTATCCTGGAAAGCAGAAAGGCTCAAAGCCCTGACTGAGCCAGAAATTGGTATTTTCTGGGATTCAGCAACAGCCTTAAATCACAGCTTCCGTAATCCAAATTTGGAAAAAGCGCCGTTCAAATTTTTGATCCAGAGTTGCACCATGATGCAGTCAGTTAATAGCTGCCGTAGGCAGTAACGGTGGCCAGACGGGGTGACGCCACCCCGTGCATTACGATCGGGTGCATCAGGCACTGTCACCCATGGGAGCAGGCGCTCATCAGCCATGGGTAAATAAAGACTTTCCTTCTGGTTTTAAAATTAAAAAAAAATAATCTCTGTAAGAACAGTGCACCCAACAGAAATGGCAGCAAGCATCCTCCCTGCCGTCTGCTCCCGTGCCGCAGAGTAGAGACTGCGACTGTTGCAGTGGTGCTTCGGGTTCGTTTGCTGGCGCTTTGGGTGAAAAGCTACATTTTCCAGTGTAAGGAGTCTCCTCGCTCCCTCAAATAAACCCAGCTGCTGATCACGTAGTTCTACCACCAGGCGAAGGGCTGGGGACTGGGAAAGAAGAGTCAATGGATAAAAAACTCAGTGCCAATTTTCAGAGGGGGATGATCCAAGTACCACGAGAAAGATCAGACCTATTCCCAGCTGTCCGGCCAAAACTTATTCTTAGGATGGGACAAAGCAAAAGTCTAGATCCAAAGAGCTCTCAAGCTTTTTGGATTCAGGAATCTGCCCTGGTTGTTGAAGACGTAGCTGCCGCCTCGCCCGTCTAGTCCCCTCTTGTTTGCCTTGGCTGCGCAGCTCTATCGCTATAGACTCCCTGCTTTTTTTTTTGCCAAGGCATGGGGGACATTTAACAAATCATATTTTTTTTCCAGGATATATTCCTTCTCTGCAAAGCTCTTGGCTATTCCTATCTTTTTTAAAAGTCTTTAAAAAAAAAAAAAAAAAAGTTGTTTGCGGTGCTAACGGTATGGAATGAGCTGAAGCTTTATGCCATTTTTAGCGCTCTTGGAACAGAGAGAATTGGAGGAACTGAAAATATATGCTTAATCGCCCCCAGGAAAGACTGCCATAATATTTTGGGTTGCATAAGCAAACTAAATTGGAAATCTGGAATCTATTCAAGACCTTTTGATCAGGGAGCTTTGCAAGTGCAGAAAAGTAAAAACACAGACAGATGGGGATTAGAGTTGAGCATCAGGAGAATAATTTCCTCTTTTAATTTCAGTTCCGCCAACATATAAAAAGCATTAACAATCCAGTTACGTAACGTGCGTCAGAGCCCAGCTATACGGAGCAGTAATGCTCGGTGTAATTAAGCCATTACACAGCCTATGTTTGCTGCATGGAGGTAGGAGTTGCTTTGCACAAGTAAATGAACCCCCCCCCCCCCCCCCCTTTCAAAAATCTGGGCAAATGTCCTGGCCAAAATTAGAACCAGTTATCGAGGCTAATAGGAGCTGCAGGGGGTTCGGGGAAAATTGAAGCCTGCTCCGAGATACTGCTGGGTTTACAAAATCCAATTGACAATCACTTGCAAACCCCAATCCACCCTATTTTTCTGTATCTTTGTTACTAAATCAGCTCCGGTGGGACAAGGGAGATTAGGCTGAGGAGCAAGAGGAGATGTTTTTGCTGATTGTTTGACACTGGGAATAATAGTCCATAATATACTTGGTGTTATTCTAATAGCAGGATCTCCGAGAGAAGGCACTGCAATGTTTAGAGGCTGGCACGAGCCCCACAGAGTCGAGGCTGCAGAGGCTGGCAGAATGGATTAGATTTCTGTTCTTGCCTGCTTTCCGCTTCTCAGAGGATATTTTTGCATACAGCGGCTGATGCAGAGTGATGCAAAAAAAGTACTAAGAGGACGGTCTGAAAAGGGCCACTTACATTTCAGGATCAACTAACCGGACACGGCTTCTAAACAGGTTTTGAAGAGTCTCTGATACCCCAGAATATCCATATTAAGAACTATTTGCCTGCTGGGATCAGCTCCCTAGACTGCTGATGTCTGCAGCCTTTAGATAAAAGCCACTTCTTCCAGGTAGCTGATTTTTTTTTCTTTTTTTTTTTTTTTTTTCCTTCCAAGCAGATTTAACTGCAGTTACTTTGTCTTGCATTTCAGTCTTATTATGTGAACTTAGGTGGGAGTAGGGCTGAGATTTCACAGACCGGTTCTGCTTTTCTTCATTTCAATTAATATTGCATATGGGAAGACATCTGTATTTTTGGCATTGCTTTATGCTACTCAGCATAGGCACGAGCTCAGAGGAGCCTTGAGGGAAGTCTCTGCAGTGGGAGCGGAGCTGCCCTGGGCGTTTTCCTCCCACCCTGAGAAATCCCAAATTGGCCAAGACAAACCCTTGGAGCTCTCCCATCACAGCCATCGCTCCGGTCCTTTGCCGGGAGGGATACGGCGAGGAAATCCCAACCTCCCAGCAAACCCGAACGAGAGTCTGAGGGCAGCCGGTAACCTTTGCAGGTCAGAGCTGCTTGAAGGCTGCTGGTTTCAGCGCTGCACTGGGCTCCGGATTTCGGAATACGCTGTCGCTCTTCACACTGAATTGCTGAGCAAGCGTGGAGCCCGGCCCTTCATCGGACTTGGGGACTGCGGTTATTTTTGGACCACAAGACCAAAACAAGAAGAGTTAGTCATGCGTTAGCGGTACTCTCCAGGCTGACTCGCCACAATAAATAAATAAAAATAAGGCAGAAGCATTAAAAAAATTAGTTTTGCACAACTGGCATGTCATTTCCATTCAAATGGGTTATACCGTAGGTGCACATGAGATCATAGGCTGCTATTTAAGGAGGAAACCTCTACTTACATAAATGTCTGATTATGCAACTGTCATGGAAACCAGAGATGACAAAGATGTATTAGATTAGCTTGTCCATTCCCTCAGCGTGCAGGATTGTTCCTTGTGGTTTATTTTTTGCTCAAGATGTTAAGAAATGATCAGTGGCTGCTGGATGCCTAGCTTGAGAAGAAATGATTTATAGTACGAGCTGAGCTGTCACTTTTCTAAAGGTGATTTGCTTTGGAAACTCAAGAATAGAAGCGCATCAAGTCACTGGTCACATCCAGCGATCCTCACACCAGCGTTTACTTCAGCCCTGTGCTTATATTTTCAGAGTACCGTGGCTTTCATTACTTAAAATACATGTCTGGGTCTTAAAGAACATTATTCTAGCATTCTGCCTGACCTTTTTTTAATTTTCAGCCCCTAACTGTGTTGTCTTTCTAAATAATACTCGATTTTCTCTGGTTTTGCACCCTGCCAGCGCGTCCCTCGTTCGCTGTTGTTGCTTAGCCAAGCTATACAAATTTAGCTCGTCTTAATCTTTCCTCATAGGTCAGTCTTTCTAGCCGCGCTCATTTTTGCTGCTACAAAGGAAAATTGGTGGAGATTAGTATTTTAATCTTCTTTCCCTGTTTAAAGAAACCCCAGGAGCTGTACACATAGATGGTTTTCCTGTGACTTTAAATTAAAATGTTTAAAAATAAAAATATTTATATATATATATTTCTCTACCTTCACCTCTAGTTCCTCCCTGTCATTGATTTATCTGCTCTTCTGCCTTATTAGAAAATTGCTTTTTTTTTTTTTTTTTAAAAAAACAGATTAAACTTCAGTTTGGTTTATCATGGACAGGGTAAAAGTGTTATGTCCTGAGCTGTACAGTTTAGTCATACCCATGCTAATTCTACAGAATTAACCTGAACTGGTTTTAAACCAAACCCTCTGGGTTGTCCGGTCCCACCAGACTTGGGATTTAGGAAGATGTGTAGCAGTATGAAGCCTAAAAGATTAACACTGCCGGTAATATTTACCCTCATTTGAGTAAACTGGTTCCGCTTTCCTTGTATTTTCTGGTGGCTCGCAACGTATTTGGTTGCTGGTTTTTACCCTGAAGTTGGTCTCCTTGCTCTCTCTTAATCCCAATGGTTGCTGAACTCTTTAGCTCCCCCCGTGTCCAATCCAGACACCGATGTATAACTGCAATATTCACCTTTTGTTCTTAAGACCTATTTAGGACCACGTTTAAAGAGATTTAAACAGGAAACGTTTTTTATCCATAGCTGGCCTTTACTCAGGATCATAGAGCAAATTAAATTTAGGCTCCATCAGATCCCAGCAAGGAAACAGACCACAGAGTTGGGGCTTCTCCTTTGACAGGAGGTCCCAGACCCAACGTGGACCCATTCGTCAGCTGTCAGTGCCAACGGGAAAGCTGCCACCGCTGCTGCAGAATATGGGGAGAAGCCAATACCTGATGAGCAGGAACTCAAAATACAAAAGGGCTTCGCACTGAATCATTGCATCAGGCTTACGAGCTAATTCTGGTCTCGCTGAAGTCATTTGAAAAACTCTTTTAGTGTGGGCATGGTTCCCGCTGACAATCCTGCCAAGCACCTCGGCGCTAACCTACAACACCTCTCCTATCTCCCCGTGCAGCTCCGGGGCTATTTTAGCCGAAGCTGTCAGTGGAGCTGAATTGTTCCATTATGTGGTGACTTTGCAATGTGGAAAAGTGTTCAGGAGGGACCACTCTCTAAATGAGAGGAGAGTTATTGAGTCTCCAGGGCCAATTCAGTCATTGATTTTTATTTTTTTTTAATTTATTATTTTATTTTATTTTTTCCTGAGGCAGCTGATACAGGGAGCAATTACAGTGGTGATACTTCTGTGATTTGATTCTCAATTGACCATGTGCTGGAGGGACGTGTGCTTATTTCACATAAAACCCCACTAAGGAGCAATGCTTTCCAGCCACTACTGAACTGAGACAGATTTGACCCCCGAGATGAAAATTCAGATTGTAAAGTCTTACCCTGTATATCCTTCCATCAGCAAGAAGACAATGAAACGTAGTGCTTGTGGGATGATTAATAAGACCAAAGCGCTCCAAGTACTCATCTTAAATCACGGCAATTGGACTACATATAGACAAGCAGACTTTTTCTGGAGCAGGTCAGATGAGTTCCGACTTCTTCGAGTATTTAAAAGAAGTCCTTAAAAGCAAGAACCTGCTTCATTGCACTTCTCAAAAGAACAAGCTACCACAGGGAGAACTTGCCTGCTCCCTTCCCCATTACTCCGTAGCAGATGCCCACGTTGCTGCTGTCCCCTCTTCCACGAATAGACACATTTCCACAGGCATGATCCCTGAATTTCATCTGTAAGAGCCTTTGAGATCCTTCTAAATAATTTCAGCATGAGCTATCGTTAGGAAGCTAAATATCAAAGGCACGAGGACCAGCATATTTAATAAGATGGAAAAGGCTTTCAGCAAAATGAGAACCACATTGGACGATTTGGGAGTTTCTCCCTGTGCGGATTCCGAAAGGGGTCACGGGTTCGCGGTGCACTGCCAAGCACAGAGATGCGGTGTATTCAGCATAGGCAGTAATTACATCTCCTCTTTCTAAATGATGTTATCAGGAAACATCTATATTGTTTGCATGGGTCTAGATTACGCTCTGAGAATAGAGCGTTCTCTGCATAAAGAGCGCGGCTGGAGTAAATCAATGAGGATGCACTCAGAAACATCAATTAAAGGTAATACAAGTCTTTAGCACGGTATCAGGGAGCTACCAGAGTCTGAAATTCCTGTTTTCCCAACCCTGCCTTCCTCCCTAGGAAAGCGACAAAGCAGAACTACTCAGAAATTCATAAGGTTTAAAAATAAAATACTTGTCTCCTCTCATCCTCTTCTGTACTCAGGTTTTTACACGGTGCCGTTTCCCAGCATAGTAGATGAACGTAATGTTTTTCTTCAAGAGATCTCAAACTTCTGCTGGGTTAAGGGGTTGCCCTTCTGCAGGTGGCACTAGTTGAGTACCTTGGTTTCAGGGTATCTGCTTTGGGACACCTGCGATCTGATTTCCTGAGATGCCGAGAGCCTGCTGCTGCTTCAGCAGGAGCTAAGGATTCCCAGCCCTGCTGACCGTTGGGTCCCAGGCTCCTGCAGACCAGCACCTAGAAATTTCAGATTTTTCCAAGTCAACGGTCACCTCTGAATATAAAATAACAACAAATCTACAATAGAAGTGGGAACAAAATCCAGACCTTTTGCCTTCCTAGTACGTAATGCCTGGTGCTCGTTTGCAGAAGGGTGAGCGATCTGGCCACCTTTGGATGTAATTAGTGAGGGAGGTGTATGTAAACGCCGTCAACTCGTTCTCCACTGGTCCCAGCGATTTCCTGTTATTGAGGAAAATGGGAAAGTAATGTGAATCTTCCTTCAGCCTATTAATTCTGTGCAGATGTTAATTCAAATATGAAATCTGAGCCTGGGTTTGAGCCTCCCCTGTGCTGAAAGCCGTTCAAGCACCAGGTTCCTGTTCAGGTCCATTTGTTACCTACGTGACACTCATCCATCATCGTGACTCTAATGGTGAGAGCTGGAAAATTTTCCCCTAGCTACTCAGAAGAAAAAGGACTTTATGTAGAATTATAAGCTTCTTCAGCTGAGCTAATTATTCAGGAAATGGTATTTTTCATTTCAAGAAGCACAGGAGAGCATATTCCATTCATAACTGAAATACCAAACAGTTTTAGCACCTTTGGTTTTAGTGGCTTATTTTAATAATATTAAGGTGAGATTTTTTTAGTTGGGTTTTTTTCTTGTTTTTTGTTGTGTTTTTTTTTTTAAATGCTTTTTCCCTTTGGGCAGAAAGCTGCTCCCTTTTCGTCACAGCCTCGATAATGAATTGCAGTGTACAAAGCTGGTCATACAATACGCAGCGGCGGCAGCGCGGAGCGAGAATCTTTGGGAAGAGTTTCCATAGAAACATTGACGTCCTCCTGGCGAACAGGACACCGAGTTCCTTCAATGGGAGGTATGGGGTTTTAAAGGAGCAGCGAGGTGGCGGGAAGCCAATCCAGCAGAGCTATGACTCTGCATCTCCCAGCAGAATAGGGGGGTTGAGCTGGTGAGAGGGGGGAAAAAAAATAAAAATAACCCAATTACCCTCGCATTATCAAAATGTCGGATTTGATGGTTGCTACTTGAACGGTGCCGTATATAGCCTGGTAAATAATTAAACTGCTGACCGCAGAGTACGTGAGAGCCGGCAGCCAAAAATCATAAATACTCAAGGCTGTGAACTAGCGGCTTCTAAAAAATCTTGTCAGATTTTGTCACAGACTCCATCCCCAGAAGCCTTAAATTCAGCACAAATCGGCATGACGCAGGCATAAACCTCCCGGGGACGAGCAAGGTTGCACCCCAGCGATGCGCACCCTCCCCTTCCCTGCTTGTCTTGGAATGAGACAAGTGTTTTGCTAATGTTCCAGCTCTGTGTTTTAAATAGCCTCGTGTCTACCCAGCTAAATAGTGGCAGAGCAGCCCTGTCTGGAAGAGGCTGTTTCTAGAAGGAAAACAGTCAGAGGAAATGTTTTTGCCAGAAATGTTGGAAATCATACAAAACAAAAAGGGAGCGTGCAAAAGAATTCGCCACTGAGCGCTCCTCGGTGTTTTTGTTCAGGCTCACAAAACGCTTTGTTTGGGAGCAATCACAAGATAAGATTAATGAAGGTGACAGACGTCCCTTCTCAGAAAGCGTGTGGCCCACCCCGAGGCCCCGTCCGACGCCTGGGGACACCGGCTGCGGGGGCTTTGGCTCCGGACCCGGGACCTAACGTGCCTCTGCCTGGAGAAGCCAGCAGCCATCTGACCCAACCTGGTTGCTCTCAGCCCTCAGGGCTCCCGCAGGCTCTTTGGGCTGGCTATCTCTGTCACCATTCAGACGGCTCTCTGGTGCGGTCTTACACGTCTCAGTTAGGGTCTTATGTGTGTCACCCCCCCGGATACCTGAGCATCTTCCCCTGGCGAGTTACGTGAGGTGAGGAGCGCCTGTTACAGCCCTTCCTCTGTTTCTCTCCGGTGCTGATATTGCTTTGTGAAGGCGAGCTGGTGGGAGGGTGTGCTCCAGCGGGACAATGCGGAGCTCGGAGGGAGCTTTGCTACCTGCAGGAACAAGCGCCATGATCTTGAACCAGCCCTGTGCCCTCTGCAAGCGAGCTTCTGTTATTCAAAAATATCTTGCCGTTGTGCATACTTCTGTTTCTTGTGTGCACAGCTTAAAATCTCTCCAGAGTGATTGCCAGAAAATACAAAGCATCCACAACTCTGTCACAGTTTAACAGGTGCCCTGCACCTTTCATAGTCTGCTCCAGATAGTCTGGTGAGGACGCTGACCTTAAGCGCTTATCTCTTGCAATGCTCAGAAAATGTGGCTATTTATACTGCTGTTAGTACAGTACTGACAAGTCTGTGCTGAAAGTTAAATTATTTCAAATCTGTATGGTCATGATGCTACATGAAGTTCTGGTTTATAATTTTCTAGCAAAGACATCCACTTACTCAGTGGGCTCCGGGTAGGATGTTTGATACCAGATTCGGAACTGATCTATTTGCAGAATGTTTGCATGGAGATTATTTTGCTTAAACCTGTTCAGTAAGATTCGTTGTAGACCGAGAAAGACGGAAAAGTCAGCAAGTTGGGGGATCTCAAAGAAGTGTCTTGAGTTTTAGGGACTTATTCAGATTGTTTCATAGGATGATGGCAGGAATTACTTTCAAGAGCATAGGAAGAGAGGGTAAAAAAGATCTCCATCTTCCTGAACAGTACCTAGCTCTTTTCATCCATTAGTCTCAAAATGGTTTGCTACAGAACAAAAAAATACTTTATCGTGTTCTGTAGATGCAGAAGCCTTAGAAACAAGGACCAGTTTAGAATGAGAGCCGGTTTACTTGAGCACTTTGTCCTTACTTAGGTGAATGTGAAAGCTTGTTATTCTTTCTTGATTAACATCACTTTATAAGGTGTTCAGCTAGCACGGCCATGAACTTGACTTGAACATCCAGGCAGGCTGGATTTGCGTGCACCAGGAAGGGCAGGAGGCAGACCTGCCCACGCCACGAGAAGGCAGCCGGGTCAGAGGTGGGCTGAGGGCAACGCCTGGCGCTGCTCTCGGGAGAAGGCTCAGGCGTGCCCAGCGCCTGCGCGACCGAGCCACGGTGCGCCGACACTCTCGTCCTGGCACGGACCTGTGTGTACACGCAGAAAAAGAGAGTGTGTAATTGCAATGAAGAAGAAATACAGGTAAAGCGAGGGGACGCACTGCTTTTGACTGCAGTTGCACCCGCCAAGCACTTTGACGTGGTATTTCTGCAAGAGTGAGCAATAAGTGAAATTATCTACTTGACAAATATTAAACCGGCGTGTTACAGCGGTCCTGAATTTCTTCTAAACCACATCTTATTGCAGCACCTCCTACGCCAGAGGTGCTTTCTCTGCCAGATTATCTGCAGAACTGCGGTGCTGGGTGTGCGGTGCTTGTAACCAAGGCAGAGGCGCTGCTCTGTTCAAGCTGCTTACGAGGCGCCAGCTGAGCAAACCCTCTTTACGGACAATTAATTGAGAAGTTGTACTTAAGTCTTATGAAACCTGCCGGACCCTGATCACCCCCTTTGGTGCAGTACTGAACTGGGAGGCAAACTCCTCGGCGAATAACAAATAATTCCCATTAAGGGCAGATTTATCTGCAAGCTGAAGGGGACGGGGCTGCAGAGCCGCTAGCAGAACCATGCACCGTGCTGAGGGGCTGCGGTGATGCTCGGTGAATCCGCATGGGCTCGCGTTTGGTGGTGAGATGCTATGAATGTTTCTCCATACTGCTGAAAAACACGTGTTTGACTTAAAAAGTGAGAAGAGAGCCGATTCCCTTTCCATGTATCTTGTAGTCAAAAGTTGTCAAACACATCTCGCTAGCTGAATCAGGAAAGTCTTTCTCTGCACCTGAGCCTACGTGGTCGTTCTCTTTAGGTGGAACTTCTGGAAAACTGCAGCCACGGGGAACAGCAGCCAGCAAACACTGTGCAAATCCACTACGCAGACTTACTCCTTCTCCTGGAGTAGAGCCTGTGCAAACAGCAGGGAAATTGTATTCTCTGTGATATATCGTTTGAGCTTTCCTTCCAGCAGATCCTGCTTCTTTTTCACATCAGCTCCTCTATGAATCTAGGACGCGGGAGATGCTCAATCCTGCCTTCTGGGCTCTCATCCATCAGATTTGCAACGTTTTTGTGATCCAACAGTAATCACAAGCTGCTTGCATTAAATGGCACGCTATTGGAAAAGCCTTTCCGAAGGGCTCTTAGTCTTCGATCGCTCGTATTAGCAGAAAAGCAAGTATTTCTTTCAATAGTGAAAAAAGAATTCCCACTTTATCCTTCAAAATGGTGGCGGCTTTCTGTTCCTCAGATGTGATACAAACCCATTGCAGTAGCCATTTTGAACACCTAAATTTTCTATGAACGGCTGGAATTTGCAAAGCGAGGAGCCCATTGCTTCAAACACCGTGCTGGAGATCGACAGCGTGTAATACAGAATAACAAAAAAGGAAGAACAGACTTTGTTAAAGATGGGAATTTGATACCAAAAATTAAGCATGGCCATAACAATTACAGCCATCTAGTGGGCAAAAGTTTTTTAAAAAAATAAAAATAGTATCGATATTCAATTTCAACTGTAAAATACCTGCAAATGAAAGAGGTCCAGTAAATAATCTGGGGGGGGGGAGAAAGCTTGCACTGTTTGGGGTTTTATTTTACTACTATTCCTGAATACATAAAATCTTAAATATTTTCCTTCTTGCATTGTAGTCTGTAAATATTAGGAAAATTAGATCTCCTCTGGTGCTAATGTTTTAACGAGGGACTTGCTGAGAATATCTGATGAAGTGTATTATTGCTCACACTTCAGCTGAAGGGACAGAACTGCTTATTTTTTTTTCACAGAGATTTCCTTTCTCCAAATGGTTCATTAAATTTTAAAGTTAGATATATGACAACACAAGCTTTAAGTTAACTAGATGGCAACAAATCAACAGGCTTCACAGAGTGATTAAGGATCTCTTTCTTCAGATGCTTTGTACGTATTCTTTTGGCTCTTGATGTCATCCATCATTTCAGGAGCTCCTCAGGCTCCGCAGGGTATTTCATGTTCGATAGGATCTCTAGTGAATTTCTACTGAAAAAGCAAATTGGAAAGTAAGTATTTCATCTAAATCTTTGCATATCAAAAGGAAGAGAAAGTACATCCCTTTCTTTATCTTACTTTTATATGGAGCATATGGGCTGAAACGATGAACTTCAGATGTGAATTCCAAAAACTCCAAAGCATTTTGATTCAGCCCATAATAAAATCTGCACTGGGATTTCACAACAATGCTTTTTAATCCATCTCGGAGGAGGGAAAAGATTCTCGGTGAGAGGGTTCACTCTGTTAGAAGTTTTTGGGGTTTTTTTTTTTAAACTTAGTCATCTGTATTCAAGATTTCAAAAACATATTTACAGAACAAGCAAGCCTTCTTAGAATAATCTCTGCAAGCTTTTGATTGCATGCCTTGGAGTGGAAGAACAGGCTATAGGATTTTTTAACCCTATGACAAGAAAAGAAATAACTGGCTGTGAACTTTGGAAATCCTCTTTGGCATGTGTTCATACCGGTATTGATGCAAACCGCCCCATGCCAATCTCTTGACTCATCCCAAACGGCAGTTTCTGACACTCAACCCATCCGTCACCGACCTTCCCTAGGAAGAAAACAAAGCAGCTCCTCCCTTCCTTCCTGAAAGCTCACGTGCTCGTGCTGCTGCTGAACGGGAGCATCTTCGGTATGTCCAAGTATTTAATTTAGGGTCTGATCTTGTGCCTGCAGATCCCAGAGGGGAATTTGTCACTGTATAATTCGCCTCAACTCCCAGGGCACAGAGCAGCTCACCATGCGTCCTTCTGCCAGCCCTGGTTTCACGTTCAGGGCATGAGAAACTCTTTGCAGCAAGTATGTAAAATTCTCTTTGCACCTCTGGTACGAATCTCTTTGAAGATGACTACATGTCAAATATAGCATTACGTTGCTTCTAAATCCTATATGTATTTATAGGACTCGATCCTTACAGGTCCCTTCCAACACCAGATATTCCATGATTCTATGATATATGTAATTTATATATTATTTACATAGTGTATAAATATCCAAGTAACCATTATCCAGAGGCAGAAAATGTTTGCATGGGAAAATGCTGTTTAAATAGCACAGGCCTGCAGAATCTCGTGTGTTGGATTAAATCTCAACCCACGCTTATTTGTGCCAATTGCGGGAGGGCTTTTTCCTCATGCTACAGGCGAGAGGTGAGGAGTGAAGGGCAGACGTGCAGCTGCTCTAACTGTGAATTTCTTGACCTCTGACAGTTTTGGGGTTTTTTTTAATCACAGCCTTTTCTAAGCATAGGCTGTGCAGTATAACATGCCATAGAAAATCTCTGATAGATACAGAGCGAGATTTGTGATGCAGTTACTGGTATTTCATTAACCTTTATCTTGACAAGTGGAAATAACACCCTGTGATTCAGGGTAAATTTTTCACTTGCAGAGAAAAATGGTGCCAAAAGAAAGCGAATGGGCTAGAAATTAATAAATACAAATCTCAATAGCAAAAATCAGCTTCCAGCTGGACTTGGCCTGTTGTGCATGTTCTGGATGTGTTGGGTGCGGTGATGATGCTCTGCAGGACACAACAGAGCTGTGGCTTGCACATCGCTCAGGAGCCCATGGGTGACCACAGACAGCATTCAGGGATCGGGATGGCCCCCCTCCAGGCTCCTTCTCCTGCTTTTTCCACCTGGATGAAGACACAGGCCTCAAGGATTGTCCACCCCACCTTGGGCTGTGGTCCCTCCATGCCACGTTGGATCTACAGCCCTGTGGTCCCACTGGGCTCAGCTGCAAAATGCTTCTTGCTCTGCCAAAAGGCTGCTTGCACCCACAGTCCCAACGAAGAGGGTATGCAGCCGCTGACCCACCGAAACCCCAGGGAAAACCATTTCTAGGAGGGCCTGAGCTAAATACAGCCTCCCTTAGACTGCAGACTCACTGGTGGCCGGTAGAGTCCCCCAGAGGAGACAACAGAGCTGGTGAGTAATAAGGATAACTGATGTTTTTCCAAGTCGAAACCAGCCTGACTCACCACTATTTTGTTTCTTTTATTGTTATTTGTATTGCTCTGATGCCAGACAGCAAAGCTCAGTTATTGAGCCCAGGGTTTTATCACCGTATAACAGGAGAAAATGCCCTCTGAAATGCTTCCAAGCTAAATCAGTAGGGGAAAAAGAAAAAGGAAAGCCGCTTGCTCACTGCTGCCCTGTAGTTCGGGGCTGAAAACCTCCAATGCTCTGCTCCTAACTAAGCACCTTCACTCACCCACGGTGGCATATTTTCCAGCTGGCCTTGCCTTGCTCTAAGCTTAGGTTTATAAATAGTCAACACCATCTAGTTTTCCAAAGAAGAGATCTGCTTAGAGCACGTGCTCCTGGACCCCTCGTGCTCCGGGGAGTGCTCGCTGCCGGCAGGGGCTGCTCACAGCCACAGCTTTCTATCGAGATACTGATCTGAGGCTGCAGGAGAGCAAAACACGCCATCAGGGAAGGAGCAGGAGAAGGTGGATACACCACAGGTGTGGCAGAGGCCACCCCTGCCCCGCTCGCTCTGGCCGCGCCATCCTCAGCGAGTGGCACAACCCTGTACAACCAGCTCCCGCTCCTCTTTCAGATGAAGTCAGGATCTATTCCTGGGCAGGGCTGCCATGGAAAATGTTTCTCTGGAGCTGGTATCTGCCAGGGATAACGTCTCTCTCAGGCCAGTATCTAGCACAGGATAAGAGTCCTACTGTGTGTGATACACATCAGCCTCTTGAGGCTTTCGCGACACCCTGGGTGTTGCTGGCGCAGGGAGCAGTCATACCCATCGTCGTATCTGCAAAGCAGAAGATACGCATCTATTCCTTGAAAGCCATGACCCTTACCCTGAGGAGTTTAATAAAATATAAGGGCCTGGATCTGGTAACGTCACTAGAAGCAGAATTATTCCCAGATCCAGAGAGAAAAGTACAAACGAGGAGAACCTAGATGTCAAAGAGACAAAAGCTGGCTGGGAGATCAATGCAGAAAAGCTCTGCGAAAGGTCTGGGGTTTAATGAGAGATGAGTAGGATGGGACTTGGCATAGATAAAAGCTATTAGGAACAGCAGAGAAGAACATGAGATGCAGATAGGCAGAGGAGACAGAGAACAGCTGGAAGAGGAGGCTGGGAGGAAAGCAGGTGTGGGGGGGGTAAATTTTGGCACCAGTGAAACAGCTACAGCCCCTGCAAGGCCTGGCCAAGTGCTGGGAAATGCTGGAGGTTGCAGAGGAGCCATGCAGAAAGCAAAGCTGCTCAGCTGCTGTGGGGGCACAGAAGTGGTGGGGACCCTCGAGGACAGGCATCCCCACGGCGGGCACAGGCTCTGCGCTGGCCCAAGCATTGCAGGCAGCTTCTCCATTTTTTGAGTTTGGGCTTTTTTTCTAAAGCAGAGCCCAGAGGGGTTCAGCAGCGGCAGCTCTAACTTCTGCCTAAAGCTCCCCGGGGCCTCCGAGTGCCCCGGCATCTGCTGGGAAGGACCCTGACACTGAACTACACGTGTGCCGAGTGCCACCTCTGTGACAGTGGGTCGGACGCGCCGTGGCAGAGGTGCCGGTGAAGCTCCGCTGATCCACAGGGACGGGGTGTCCCTGGCTGGACCTGCCCGGCCGCGGCACCTTCGCCACCGAACGGCAGCATGGCAGAGGGGAGCAGGGTTGTTCAAACTGATCTTGGCTCGCGTCTTGGCTTGGGAGGACATGCCTGGCATTTTTGTCAGCAGTGTCTCTTGAAATAAATCATCAGCCTTTCTGGAGAACCGTGCCTGCGTATTAGAACAATTATTGCTTTCTTCCAGCCTCGGCTGTGTAAAAATGCATTGCTTCTCTTTATGAGAAATTCTCATCTCCTTCTGTCAGTCATCTTGTCTCAATGGGGAAAAAAAATCCCCTAGCCCTGTCATATCAGAAAATGAGAAAATTATCAATATCTAAAGTGTGTGTGAAAAATACGAGCTCTTTCTCCATTTGGGAGAATGGATCTTGGTTGTAAAGTCTTATAAATGTTAGCAGCTTCTCAGACATTCAAAAATGTTAATGATTCTAAGGTACTAAAATAGCTTGCCATGGAGTTCTCCATATTAAAAATACTGTCTTGCCCTCTGCAGCCATGTAGAAGACTCTACGATAGATGAATGGTCCTATACATGGCTTTATGTATTCAGAAAGCAGAGTCAGGATTAGTATATTCATGCAGACACAACAGACTCTGATGATTGCCTGCGTATCTGGAGTTAGGATCAAGCTTTGGTGCCTGAGATCAGCCTAATAAATATTATCAGCTTCTTCCCACCGTGCGTAGGAATAGGAAAAAAAATCTGTCAATAGCTGTAACTTTGAATAGGAATCCTTGAGTAAAGTCAATCTCTCTACTTCAGATTTCCGCTGGCCTCGTTACGCTGCCTTGGGGAGAGAGGAGGGACTCGGGAGGTGACAGCCCTGAGCACTGCAGCTGAACCAGCTGGGACATGGGGGGTCCCTGCCAGCCCCAGGAATGACACCCCCCATCACGGGGGGGGGTTCTGAGCCAGTCCCAGGGTCCTCTCTCCCCTGAAAAGCAGCAGCTGACTGTACCCACCGTCCTTCCAGGGGGAAGGGGGTGTTCGGGTAAGTGGGCTCAGCCTCCTGTCCTCCTCTCCTAGAGCCATGCACAGATCCCTGCGCTGTCGGGGGGGCTTGTGCTGTTGTTGACTTCAAAACAGTTGATTTTGGAGTCAGCTCCCCATGGGAAACCTGGGAGCAGCTCCTTCCCTCCCTCAGGCTGTCTGCAAACTCCAGCAGATCTCACCTCCCGTGGCTGCACGCAGCTCCCATCCCAGTGCTTTGGGCTGGGACCCACAAATGTGCACCTCCAGATGCTTCAGCGCAGCCTGAAGCAGCCAAGGCTGCCGCACACCACAAGACCGGAGGTCTGAATCAGATCCCCAGGCATGCGGAAGAGTGGCTTAATTCAGATCTAAACCTCATTAATGCTACCTGGAATCACAGGTTTGAGTCGTGGCACCTGTGAAGCTGGCTGGCTTGAGGCACGAGCGGAGGAACATGGAGGAACTTGCTGCTTCTATGGCACTCCTGTAGTAGGACTCACAATTAGATTGGAATGTGTTCTGCTTTTTTCCTTTTCAAATATCTGTCCCTTTTGCTTTTATGAGCCATCAATTGTTTTATTTCCCTATCAGGTTAGTTTGTTCCTCTCACTGTAGCTTTGGGCTTTAGCAGCTGAATGGGACCCAGGAGACCTGAGCATCAGGACTGAAGACACAGTACAACACAAAAAGGGCAGCTGGTGCTCAGCAGACACCACAAACCACTTAAAATGTCTGTTGTTTATTAGCTATTGTTCAGTTAAATATAGTACCTGTAGCTTGAACAATAGGCAGTGGCAGAGTACGTGCTTTGTGCGCTTATGGGCTGCAGCGGAGCACGGAGGTGAGGCTTTAACATGCGAGGCCAGAGGCAGAGTACAGCAAATTTGCCTAGAGAGCCTTCGTCATGCCATTATAACCGGCCCATTAGCAGAGCTACCCAGGAGCCTACGTAAATGATGTTTATTGCACTTCTGCGAGCCCACAGCGGGGCAGTTGATTTAAACAATTCTTGCAGGGAAAGGTGGATGTCGGTGGGGCTTTGGGCTCCGGAGTTGTGGGACGGTAGATGGAGCTGTGGGAGTGCTGCTCCAGGAGAGAGGTCCAGGGCACCCCAGGGTGGGCCACCCATGCTTGGGCTCCTCTTCCTCCCACACCAAGGTGCACTGGACCCCGAGGAGAGGCTTTCTAATCTTCTTCGAGCCAGACAGGTTATTTATGGGATGCATGAGCTGGAAGCAAGGGTCCCGCTGCCCTGCTTGCAGATCGACCCCCCCCCCCGACCTGCTGGGACCCCAGTCCCATCTGGATTGGGCACTGCGTTGTGCCTGCGCTGCTCTTCGGCTGCCTACGGACAAGAAATGGGGCCTTTTCAGACACTTAAGCAAGTGCTTTCTCAAAATTTTGTGGTGGGGCTCCAAAGGGAGTTACTGTTTGCGTGAATCAGTCCAGAGTTTTTTGGATGGTCCAAGGGAATGAAATGTGAATTTTTTTTTTCATTAATTTCCTTAGTTCTGAAGCTGAATTGAGTTTTCTGATCTAATTAGCCCTCCCTTCCCCCCAAAAATATAATGGTTTTGAAAAATTGCCCATACTTTTATACACTCAACATCTGGATTTGGTAAAAACTCTGAAACTTTTATAATGCTACTTGTGGTCTGGAGGAAGGGAGGGTGATATTTAGTAGATGATCTTTGCCCTCATTTTTAAGAAAAAACCCATCAATTCTGCTGCTGGCAATTGAAAAAGCAGTTAGGCTGAACTCTCTTTTAAGTGAACAAACACTTATGGATCTATTTATACCTGCCCTGAAGCAGAGTACCGTAGGTGGAAATGCTGTAATTATTTCCTTTCCCTGCTTTCCACTGTCCTATCAAGATCTCCTGGAGCAGCTTGTTAACAAGTTACCGCTGTACATGGTGAAATTAAACTCAAGCCCCTATTAACAACCAAACCAATTTGACTAAAAATTACTAAAACTAGCTGTAACAAAGGTGAGACAAGCTGGAGGGCTGCTAACAGACAGTTTTGTTGCTTAGCTCCATCTGTCTAAGAAGGTTGAGAATTACAAACGATGAGGATGGCTGACAGTCAAGGGGGGACAGCAACCTGATCAGTAGTGATGGGGAGATGCAACAACATATTTTTTCCTGTGTTTCTTTTCCCATCAGTGCACATTTTCAATTTAATTCCTCTCCCTAAAGAGTCCCTCTCCTTTGTTACCTCCTACTTTTCTCCCTCCCCCTTCTCTCTTGGTTTATTTCTCAGAGCAGATGATCCCCTCCGCTCACCACCCAGGATAACTCTAGTTTCAGTATCAAAGATCATTTAAGTTGAAAATAGCTTTTACCGAGTCCGTGTTACAACCCAGGAGCGTCTGGTCACCAGATAGGATCTCCAGCTGCCTCTCAGACGGCATGTCGGAGGGTTATCTGCGTTCCAGTACTCGCAGTACTATGGCCACAAGCCATCATGCCTCATAGCAATTCAGGAGGGTCGTGGACTCGATTACAGCTGATTATGGACCAAGTGGGAGGAGCTGATGAAGCAGGGAAAAGAAATTAATTAATATTCAGCAGGGCAGCCTGTTCTGTAAAGACATTTTTAATTTTCATGAAATGGAAAAGGATTTTTTTTTTAAAGCGATCATAAATTTTTATCGCTCTATGTTGCTACAGATTATTAGGAAATGGCTAGCGGTAATATTTACTATTGCCTTCTGGGGTGCAGAGTCCAAATTACTCAGTTATGAAAATAAGCCCTACAGTGTTTAGAAGTATGAAATGTTGCCCTTCAGTTCCAAGCATTAATGATGCTTCTGGAGCGAGAGGATGGATGTGCTATAAATCCCGCTGCGATGACCTGCCTCTCTTGCAGCGCAAGGGAACGGCACCTGCGAACTCTGAACAGACCGTGCGTCTGCAGCAGCCTGGACAGTTAGATGTGCTCGGTATTTTAGCAACCCCCTAAATGTATAAGAGCGTCTTTACTTTGGGAAGACTATGCATGTATGGCAGACTGGTGGAGGGAAGGAACAACGAACTGGCCGTGGGGAGGAATGTAACGAGTCCCTAAGGAGAGAGTCCTAGTGGAGATTTCAAAATCCTCACTACACTTAAAAAATAAACAGACTGTCTTGAGAGCAGGAGATGCAAAAAAGGTAGCAATTCAGTGATGGTTTACTGCAATATATTTTGGAAGATTTGCCAGATGGCTGGCAGCAAGACTTTTAAACTCTTTTTTTTCCGAGCCAGCCGTATTATCATCCATCAGACAGTCACTTTGGACTGACATTGCAGAGCGTGGCTGTCTCCCTTACATTTGCCTTGCTCCTGTTTATTTCTAGCTGATTTATTTATATCTGGAACTGATACAAGTGGCACGATTTCTTTGTTTCATTAAAAGATTCCTTGATCTAAACTTTAAAAGATTTGTCTTCAGAGAGATCAAAGTCAACCAAGTGTATGTCTGGCATCCCTGAGTTTTTCTGATATCCCAGTCTTCAGGTAAATCTGGAAAAGACATTTTGTTGCAGAGTAATAAACTGTGGTGACTAGGTTAGAGCTGGCCATGGAATTCTTGGGTGCTAATACAGACCTATCGTCCAGGCTTCTTAATTATTATTTTCTAAGAGGTGAAACAATGTTGACAGAGCTTGCACTGTCAAATGCAAGTCAAGGTAAAACCGAGCGCCAGCTGCAAGTGTGGAAAATTACATCCCACTGCCCAGCAACTCACAGTCAAGCAAGTAAAATACGATTTGCACAGCTGAGCGGAGGCATTGTCAGGCTGCTAACCTGGGAGCCAAGCACTCCTAAACCCCGTCTGCCATGACCTGTGGCTTACTGCTGGGAAAACTGCATGCAGCCGGTTCTCTAAAAGAGGCTATTAATCCTGGGCACCTTAATTATTAATTTTGGGGTGTGAATCTCCATGTCCCCTGATTTCTAGACCAGTGGTGGCATGCTGTGACCAGGACAGAGCTGTCTCATTCCTTCCTATTGCTGGAGGGACAGTGGAAGCCGTTTTTTCCCAGCTTAGCTCAATTACTCCAGGAATTAGCAGGTCTCAAGCACACACTTCAAGCCCCGCTGCCTGTTACCTGCCGGCGCCATTGAAAGGACAGGGTGTTTGTGGGCGCTTTGAAGATGTAAAGCTCTATAGAATTGCTGAGTGTTATTGTGGATGGTTGGAGTGTGTCTTGGATATGAATCATCTTGCTCTTTCTGACCTACTGTCCTAATTGAGAGTCATTTATTCTTTAGACGCTCGTCACTGTCTGGGCCATGCCTTTTTGCAATGAAGCAGCAGCCTGGAGCTGCAGGTATTTACCCCGTTCCCTCATTATGTGACAAATTAGAGGAGATTTAGTAAACTGACGTGCTGAATCATGGATCCTCCCCAAACATGACCCCAAATCCCAGCCCCTTTGTTTTGCTGTTTTCTGTGGCAGGGTCAGGCCAGGACATGGCTTTCCCACTGGCTATGTGAATTTTACTGCTGTGCATGTTCCAGTAAAATCAAAGGCCTTAGAAAAGGGATTCTGTGGAAGCATTTTTTTTTTCAGTGCCTTTACACTCATTAGTTATAGTTTAGAGCACAAGCCTCAGGGCAGGACCAGCACAGTTGCTCCTATTTGATTACACGGGCACTACCGCTTCTTCAAAAACCTCCACAGCCTTGCGGATCAGTAACGAGAGATGTTTCAGCCTTGTTTCTCCAGCACTTTTAAGAAGTGTACTCTTCCCTGACCATCTTGTATCTTCTTCTATTTATTAAAGGGAGGACTGATTGCCTGCTTCAAGACCCCCAGGGTGACAGTCTGCCTGGTCACATCCCTTTGAAGAATTTCTATCCGAGGGCTTATCTTCACTGCAGAATTAGCTCAGGCTTTCAGCTGAGGGTCCCCTGCCTCCCCGCTCTGCCCACGCTCCTCCCAGCAGCCTAACGGTAAATTGCAGCCGGGGACCCTCCGGTCACTACAGACGAGAAGTTTAAACGCTCAGTCGCTATCATGACTGCTGAGACGCAGACGTCGGCGTACACCGCTCTGTGCCGCAAATGCCCCGGTGCCTCCCTCGAGTCTTCCCGGAGATGTTCTTCCTTGTCATCTAGGCACTTCCCTGATTCAGCTGAATCGGGGACATTAATACTTCCGCCATCCCCATTTGGATGTCACTTGGACAGGCTGGTGTCAAACATTTAGCAAGAACAATCTGATTAGGAATGTTGAGCTTGAATGTCTGGTTTTTTTCCCCTTTGAAAACGCACGTCTTGTAATATAAGTGAGAGATCTGGGCTGGGAGTAACAACCAACCGTAACCCCTCTGGGGAAGCCATGGATATTTTTATGTATTTCACTGCTACCTTTGAAGGGTTCAGACAGTCTTTTATTATCTTTTTTACGTGTTGCTTTCTTCCCCATTGGAGATTCTTTTTTTTTTTTTTTAAAATTTATTATGTCTTTTAAACATGTCTGTATTTTGCAAAGGTACTGTGTTTGTGCAGATCGACCAGAGGAGATCTGATCCTTAATTCTGGCCAGATTCTGACCCAGCTCTAGATCAGCTCTGAATTTCACATTCACCCCTCCATACCATATTTATAGAGTTTTTTTACAATCAATTCTGTTATCTTGGGGGTTCATTTGTCTCTGGAAATACATTCCAGCAGAGTTTCTCTTTACTCTGCAGAAGGAAGTACTTGGAGAAAAGTCGATCCAACTTGGAAGAGAACTTCTAGGTAACAGACCCTCGGTCTCCTGGTGTGCAGTAACAATTGCATTATTATCTCTCTGTAGTCAGAGATAAATGAGATTTATCTTCTTTGGGGCAAGGCAGGTATGATTTATTACCAGAGAATAAAAGTCAAAGTTCCTGGTAAGGAACATGGTTGGGCTGTGCAGCAACAAGTGCTTCTGGAGAACCTAAGCCTGACATGCGTGCTGAAGTTACCCTTCGTTTCTGAGTTATTACCTGGTACAAAATCAGTGCCACGTATAAAGAAACAAATTTCAGCCTCTTCCCTACCTGATTTTCAACAGCTACTAATGAAATACTTCAGTCAGCAAGAAAGGAGATGTTCATAGCTAGCTGGAAACTAAACCAAGTCCTGGCACTTGCGTGACTGGTTCCATCCCAGATCCTCCAGTTCAGGGCTGGCATCTTCTGCAAATCCTTGTGGGTGGGATTGCTGGTTAATAATTGCTGTTATCCCAATTATTTAGGTCATGGCCCTTCTTCTGCTCCTTCTTTTCACTACCTGAGTGACAGAGTCGGAACAGGGATTACCCAAAGGCACAAGGGCTGGTTTGTCTTAGTGCCACAGTCAGCTAAATTTGAGCTCTCTGCCCAGTATCCATGGCTCAGTTCACCTCGGGTCTCTGGCATTGCTTCTTAAAATTGCCCTTCTTCCACTTCATTTCAAAACCTCAAAATTGTTCTTGTTTTAAGGATAGTTATACCTCCAAATGGAGCTTTGTGATATGAGGCCATTTAAAAGAAAAAGATTTCCATTTAAAATACTTAGTGCCGTGTTTGCAGGTGCTTTTATTAAAAGAGTCTGCTATAAGCAGTGTCACGTATGTAAAATGATGCAGCCTCATATTGGACTGAAATGAAATTGTGAGAATTTATGGAAAAGCGTTTGGTGAGAAAATATTCACAGCTATGTAGTCTTAGAAACTAAAGAGTTAGAGTTGGAGCTCAGAGAGTGGCTATGAATATGGAGAGCCGGGAGTTGGAATAATCACAAGGGAGGCAACGGCACCAGCCAGGATGAAAGATGAGAGTTTCAGCAGAAAATTGATCAAGATAACGAAGCAGGGGGAAGATGTCTTGTGACAGCAGCTGGATTTGTAGCATCTGGCCTCAAATAGGAGCATGAAACATAAGTTTGCTTGGAGATTTCACATAGGATTGTGAGACTATAGAAAGCTCCAAGACGCCCTGGAACACTGCACCATTTACCCTAATCAGAGGGTGAGTCAGCACTCAATTATGTTCAGGCAATTTTATATTCAGTTTTCTATGCGTTGGCGACAAAGCAATTTAGATAATATGGCCACATAGCAGAATCACCTTCACAAATCTGAGTTACATTAGCTACAATAAAAACTATGTCACTCTGAGTGCTCATTTTCCAGCGTATAAGATAATCATCATGTGGGATCAAGAAGAAATCTCTTCCCACTGCCAAACCCAATGTAATTGTGCAACATGGCTGGTTTATCCCTTCTTCTGAAGTTGTTAGTTACGGCTACTCTTGAGACTAGACAGATCCACCACTGTGTGCAGATACTGTCTGAAGTCTTGCACATTAATAATAGCATATGAGATAATAGCTCCTACTGGTTTGTGTATTCAAGAGAAAACATTCTGTTATCATGAAGTGAGTTATATATATGTAGGTACATGAGGATTGCTCAGTCTGTCCATCACACAGTAAAGACCTGTGACCTGTGAAATAGAAGAACCCGTGTTCTCTCCCTGCTGCTGCTCCATTGGCATGTCCCAAGAGTACCATCCTGGGAGATTTCAAGGTGAGGCTCCAGGTTTGCACAGCGTTTTGCCATCAGTTCAGGAAAGATGTTATTATGCTCATCTGGCCTTTTGCTTAATCTTTTAAGGCATGTGTTATATTATTTTGGAGAATTATACCTTTAGGAATCAGAAGTTGGAGAGGAAATGAGTGATTTACTATGCTTTGAATCAATGATTTAAACTGAATGATTGTTTCAATGCCAGTTACAGGTTCAGTCTTCCGTGAACTGCTCCTTACATCAACAGGATACATGAACTGCATTAAAAACAGGATATACAAACTGCGTTAAAATCCACTTTGTATGTCTCAGGAGCAAACACACAGCTTGAATCTTCATTCCCCTCCATTATTCCCGTCGCCATGACTCGATGGACTTTAATAAGAGTTGAATAAGGGCCAGATCTGGAGCGCAGTGAACTCGAAGAGAAATTTCCATTGGCTTTTTTTTTTTTTCTTCCCCTGTGGATAATACCCTTAAAGACTCAGGGTCAACCCTTCAGCTGTCATAAGCTGGCATCTTTCCACTCAGCTAGTTCTTCGTGTCTGCACAAACACAGTCACTAGGTTTCTGTTCATCTGAAAAGAAGAACCCTTGCTTTTTTATTAATATGAAGATAGTATTCAATGATCATCCTCTCATGAGAATGATTTTCATCAAGCTGTGTTCATCAAGCCACTGACATTTGAACTCGCTTTACTTTGAAGTCACTGTCATTCACACTGTCACAGCTTGACAGCACAGGAGGTTAACTTGGTGCTTCTCAAATTAATGCTCTCAGAGCCGGTATCAATACCTGTAACCTTTAGCTTTCCTAAATGTGATATTCTGCATGTCATCTACTAGTCACTAAGTAAACTCTCAAAGTCCTGAGCAAGTATTGGGCGCTGTGTAAAACACTGTTACTGATAGGAATAGTACTGCAAAAGGCAGGCATAAGGAACCCAGTCAATGGCCACAGACTCCAGAAAAATTGACTGGTTATCACCTGAAAGCTCAAAATATGGATGGTTTCTTACTGAGCTGTGTTGCTCTTGGTTGCTCTACATTCTTAGTCAAGAACCAGGTGAGATCTTCTAGGGATGTCAAAATTCTATTTTGCTCTGGATTTTATTGCAAAAATCTTCCAGTTGCTTCTTCATGACAAATTGGTGATGTGGCAAACATTGGCACAAGAAGTAATCCTTCCAGCTGTTTAAAAAAGCAGTTTTCTGTCTCTTTAAAACTGTTTATGAATCATTGTTTGGAACGAGCATAGTAAAGCATTTGAAGCTGATGATCTAAGACGTTACATGGCTATCAGCTAGGACAGTCTCAACCTCCTAACTTTATCTATTAGCAGATACTGTGGAACTAACTGACATTAAACTGGCACAATCCCAGCGCAAAGGTGAACTCGAGGAAAAAATTATATTGGATTTTAATAAAACTTTTCTCAAAGGTTAACCTCTCTAAGGTATAAAATCAATCTTCCTTCCTTCTTCTTCAGCCCATTTATTCATAGCTATAGAAAATTCTGATACTCATTAAATATTTCGATTTTTCTTTTCCCCCCTCTTATTACAGTATCTATCTACCTGTCACCGTTATTTTTCTCAGCATTTTTATTTAGATCCCTTACTGCTTGTTTCACTCTTTTTACCCAGCCTTCTTGGGATCCGTACCCCATTCTCAAAATGTCACTTATCAGGCTCCTCTTCAAGAACAGATCCTGCCTCATACCAGCTTCAGGACAAAAAACCCTTTTTATTTCATCTTTGAAGGTGGCTGAAACTTTGGCAAGAGCAAAGCTTTGGTGCACTCTTTATTAAAGTGTGTCAGGTTTCTCCTGTTTTTATTTTTCCTTCTTACCCAGCAGCTGCCTTCTGTGTCTTGCTCAGGACTTTTGCCAAGTAAGCTATAACATTAGTAGCGTGCCACTTAGGAGAGAATGATGTCCTTGTAAGCTCCAAGCTCCTGCAGATCTGTCCCTTTACTGATATTGGCCCAGTAAAATAATTTTTTTTTTTTTAAAGAAGAGTCACTAATATCTAAGAAAGTACCAGCTTAGAAGGTTTTTTTTCAGAGTGTACGGACTGCACAGAGCTGTAGAGACCCAGATCTGGAAACTGCTTCTCAATCCTTGGCATACAAGCTCCAGCTCTTGATAGCTAAGTTTCTAAAGTCTTGGCATCATCAGAGCCACCAACGTCACACACTGTAATAGCAGAGGACCTTCTGTTGCTGGTGTTTGGCATTGCCCGCCTGGCTGAGCTGTGTGGGGCAGGCGCAGCCAGTCCCAGCGCATCCCATGCAGATCGGTACCCTGGGCTTCCAGGACAGGACGCACAACGCTGGGCTGTCCTGACAATCACAGCCCCTCACTACTGTACCCTCTGTCCTCCCTTCTCCCCCTTTTACCACAGTATTTCCCTCCTTCCACTTCAAAGACTATTTCTCCCCCTCTGTGGCAGGATTAACTGCACCTCCGTCAAGACCGATGGACTTTTACCTAACCGCCTGGTCCTCTTCCTCCCAGCCCTTCCCCGCACGTTCCCACATCCCCAGGACACTAATCCCATTCTTCAGCCCCCTGTGCTCCAGAGGAACAAGTCTGGGCACAGCCTGGGTTGCTGTGGAGGCACACAGCGGTTTGGTTTGCAGCAAGTCGCTGACTGTGGCTGTTTGCCCTGGGGGTAAGAGCCTACAAACAAGAATTATGACACACACATCTGCCATGTCTGCGCTTAACTTGGCATATAAAGTTGCACGCAGCAGCCCCTGCCAGCCAGATGCTCTTGAACTTGCCCTCTTCACGTAATGAGAGATGAACTTGGGTCCCTCCTGGAAGATGACCTGGCTGGGACAATGCCCCATGAACTGCTCTGGGTTTGGCTGAATTCTGTTCTTGGTTATTCTTTACTCCATCAAAACAACATTACGTACAAGCTAATTTTGTTGTTCCCATCTCAAAAAATCTTTTTGGTCAGAGAGCTCCTGAAGCTGGGCAATGTCTGATAGGTATATACACCCTCTATAATCTGTGTTTACGGAAAAACCCCTGCTTAAGCTGGTAAAATTAAATGTAAGAGAATCTACGCTACATTTCAAAATCATTGTTAAGATACATGCTGGAGAGCAGCCAGCCTTGGTTGCTCACTCTGATAGATGATGGGGAAAAGGAACATGTATTAAAATCAGCAAATGGATAAAATTGGGCTAGAGAGGGATGAATACAATGGGAAAAACTTTCCATTTTTTTTTCAAAATCAAAGCCCAGGCTCCCACGCTAAAAGGAGAATTGTGCTCCTAAATAGGAAAATGTAAAAAAAGAAACTGTACTATATTCAGGAATGTACGTTACAAAGTTTTATGTCCACTGTCAGGATAAATCTTATACATTCTGTAAGGAAGAGCAACATTCCTTTAGCAGAGAAGATGAAAAGGACAAAGATGGGTGGTGGAAATTCTGAGCCTTGCTTTCTACTGCTCTAGAATTCTTGTCCATGTTGACAGATTAGTAGAAATTTTCTTAAGATATTTTTAATTCCTTTAAAAAACTTTTAAGATTAATAAACTGTATTTTATTTTTAGATATTGTACTGATCAATAATACTGATTTAGATTTTAAAAAAGTGTTATCAATTATTTTAAGAACCAAATTTAGATTGCTTTAGTAGAAAAAATAATGCCCCTTTGTAGAGACTATATAGTCTTGTAGAGATGCAGGTCTTTGGCAACGCAGAGATCTTGGCTCTAGAGATTAGACTTAGAAATTAGAAATTGTAGTTGCTTTGCTGGTAATGGCTGTCTTGCTGGCCAGCATCGCAGGATACGGATACAAACAGGGGACGAGATCAAAAGCCTTCTCGTTTACTATAGATTAAGAAACTCCTTACTTCTAATCTCCCTCCTGCCTCCCTGCCATGCTCTGAAATACTTCCGTTGATTTGCTCTGCTGGGGAGAAAAATCATCGAGGTTTGTCAGGAAATACGAGAATATATCTTCTTTTCTTTTAAGATTAATCTTTCAGTTGAATAGAATTGGCAACAGGAGTAAAATTTTGCTGCTGGAGTTGTTATTTTGTATTGATTGCATTTTTAAAGATTTTTTCTAGCAAGGAGAGGTAGACATTTTGTTATTGCTGTGTATTAATCAGAAGGACTGAAAAATACTGCAGGCCCTATTCTGACCTCTTTCTGGATCAAAAAGCCAGTTGGGTTTTAAGAATACAAGTGATCCTGGATTGGACTCTGGTTTTAGGTGCTAATAATTTAACATCACTACAGTTTGGTCACCTGCTCCTGATGTGTTATATGTGGATGACATAATGATCCCTGCACTTTAAAAGTCAGAATTTTCAGACAAATGAGGATAAATGAAAACTTTCCTTGGACAACGAGAAAGAAGCAGGCTTGATTCTTGCTGACCTGAAGAGGTTATTCTTAGGGTAAGCACCTGACTTTAACATTTAACATCAGATTTGCTCAATAGCATGCAATTTTAGCATTGACTGTATTAGAAGCTTCCTTTACATAAGCCACAGAAAAGTACATCACCATTTTTACGCTTTAAAGGGTCCCACAGCTGCCTTGATTATAAATGTATTAGCTCTGTATATTTAATTCAGTTCCTAATGCTTCTCATGTCGTGTTAAAGCCCTTTAAAAGAAAGTCTCTGCTTTTACAACCCTTCATTTATATGTTTTTTAAGTAACTCAGCAGCACAGTTATTCGGTTTGTAAAGCTCCTTACTAAATCTCACTGGAAAACTTCGATCTACGGAGTTGTGCTGTTTTTCCCACCTCAAAGGGAAATCTGGTGCTACCCCCGTCGGCGCAGAACTGAGACCAGTGACACGTTGAACCGTTCGCTGACAAAGCTGATGTTATCTGTCAATTTGTTCAGCGTTCGTTGTACCAGGGAGATTTTGAAATTTTAATTAAAATAAAAACAAAACACCTGTATTTGTCTTTTCACCTTAGCTGTTTCAGTAGTTGTTTTACATTGTCTCGTAATTTTTGTGGTAAAAGTAATGACAACTTGTTCAAAACAAAAAATCCAAGATTCTCATTTGGATTCCTGGCTGTGCTACAGCAATTCTCAGTAGTCTCCCACTTGCCAATGTTTTTAATTTTATAATCTTCATACTTTATTTTCCATTCGGGGTGCACAGTGATGACACATGACCCAGTTTTTACTGAAGGCTCATGCAACCCTTTGTGGTTATAAAGAATGAAAAATAGGGGGGAAAAATTGTAACTGTTTTGAGTCTTAATTAAAATTTTCAAGTTGTTTGCAATACTGCAATCCTGGTAGCACCAACATTCGTACAGCTGAATAAAACCTATGTGTTTTACAATGAATTAGGCCTTCTGGCAGGAATTTTCAGCTGTGGAAAATCCCAACCACCGTCCTTGCTGTCTTCCTCTCCTTAACATTTTGGTTTTCAGGCTCCCGTGCGGTCTCATACGTATTCTAAGCTCCAAAGGGTTAAAGTCCTGGCATTTCTTCTGACTGGTATTTCCAAATCTCTCCTGGGGCCCATGCAGCGTTTATGCCAAAATGCTTTATTATTATACACACACAGAGCAAAAGGAGGAGGAAGAAGAGAAAAAAACCCAACCAAAACCTCGGCGGTTTGTCCTCCAAACCCCGATCCTGCTGGCCGGTTTGAAGCTAACCATACCAACCCCAAACCTAATAATACCCGCAGGTGATATTTAAAGAGCAAAACCAGCGATGTTTTAATGAACAGCGGGCCTGGCTCTCCCCGCCACCGGTTCTCATTCCAACCGGCTCTCGGTGCGGGAGGAGGAAGCGGCGGCGCTGGCGGACGGGCTCCCCCCGCTTCCCTCAGCCGCTGCCTCGGGATTTAGCCGTGCCCCACGTTAAAATTAAAAGGCGGCCGGGCCGCACGGCTGTGCCCCACAGGCCCAAATCAGGCTCGGTGGCACCGGCGGCTGCCTGACCCCCTTCACACCGCCCCGCGCCGCCCCTCAGCGGGTCCCGGCGGGGCTGAGGCGGCGGCTGCGCCCTCACACCCCCCTCCCGGTAACTTTTTTCCCCCCAAAACTGGGGTTTGACGTCTTCCTCCTCGATACGGACTGACCAATCAGGCGGCTACCAGGGCGGGCAGGCAGCCAATCGGTCAGCGTTGCTACCTGTGGGGAGTATTTTTAGCCGCGGCGGGGAGAGGGGGGGCCGTGAGGGGCCCACCGGGGGTACCGCTCCGTACCCCCTCCTGTGAGGGCGAGCGCGGCTGCTCCCGCCGTCACCGGGCCTCGGTGGCCCCTCGCTGAGGGGGGGGCCGCCCCGCCCCTGGTTCGGGGACTCAGCCCGGCCCCTCGTCCCTCAGCGTGAGGGGCTGCGGGGTGCCCTCGCTTTCCCCCCCTTCCCCCCCGCCCCGTCCAGGCTGGCTGCCGGCCCCCGCGGAGCCGCGATCGCCGCTGCCGAAGCCCCTGCCGGCCGTCGCCGCCCGCCCCCCGTGCCGCGCCGCAGCGGCGGTCATGGGAGATGTAGTTCAGCGCGGGCCCCTTCTTCCCCCCTTCCCTGCGGAGATGAGGGGCGCGAGGGCAGGGTTTGACGTAGACAATGACGCAACGGTGTTGTGAGGTGAGGAGGGAGCTGACGTAGACAGCAGCCCCTCCACGCCGGGGTGGGGGAAGGGGAGGCAGCAGAGGGCTCTGCGCGCCGGGGGCCGGGCCAGGGCGAGGCCCCGCGGGTGGTGGGCGAGGCCCGGCGGGTGGTGGGCGGGGCCAGACCGGACGCTAGCCACTGGAGGGCGGGGTTGGTGGGCCGGACCGGGCGGGGCGCACGGGCGGGGCGCGGCGGGGGCGGGGGAAGGGAGGCGATATATAGGGGCGCGTCGAGCGGTGAGGCAGTAGCAGGAGGAGCCCAGCTGCGGCGGCCGAGCGAGCCCGTTGTGGGGGTGTGAGCAGCGCAGCCCTCCCCCCCTTTCCCTCCCCCCCCTTTTTTTTTCCAACCCTCCCCCTCCCTTTTTTTTTTTTTTTTCTCTCTTTCCTTTCCCCTCCCATCCTCGCCGAGGGAGCCGGCTCTCGGAGATGGGGGTCGGGTGCTGAGCCGCGCCCCCCACACCCCCCGCACTCACACCCCTGCCGGGATTGTTTGCACTAACCCCCGCACACCCACCCGGGTGAGTACCGCTCGCTGAGGGCGGGGGGACGGCCGGGCCGGGGGTGTGCGCTGGGGTGTGGGGGGGTGCTAGGCCGAAGGCAGACGGTGAGGCGGGGGGCTGAGGCAGCCCCCGTCCGGCCCCGTCCGTCAAGCGAGCGAGGGGCTGAGGCAGCCACCGCCCGGGCCCTGAGGCGGGCGCGGCCTCGGCCGCCGTGACGGGGAGCCCGAAGCAGCCACCGCCCGGACCCGGTCGCTGAGGCGGCCCCGGCCCCTAAGGCGGGGGTGTCGAGGCGGGCACGGCCCGGCCCGGCCGTGAGGCGGCGGGCAGTCCCAGGTGCTGAGGCCGTCACGACCCCGCGATGACGGGGACTGAGACGGGCACGGCCCCGCGGGGAGGGGAAGGGCCGGGGTGCCGTGAGGGGCGCAGCGGCACAGGAGCCGATGGGGAGGAGGGCGCGGGGGCCGCCGGCAGGGCCGCCGGCAGACCGGCAGAGAGGGGGCTGGGGGAGAGGGCACGGCCCGGGGAGCCGGGCTGCGAGAGGGTCCCTCCCAAGGCGGTCCCTGGACGCGCTCAGGCTGGGAGGGGTGAGCGTTGCCGGCTGACTAATAGCTCCTGCTTGCGCTGGGCCTCACTGGGCAGCGCTGGCAGCCGTCCTCTAGGACCCTGCCCCAGCGGGGGGACGGAGAGGGGTGTCGCCGGGCCCGGGGTACCGGCCTGTGTGCTGAGGAGAGGGGCCTTGCCTAAGCCCCCCCCCCTCCCTTTTTTCCCAGTCATCTCCCGTTTCTTCATTTTCTTTCTTATGGGCTCAGAAAATGCTCTTCCTTCTCCTCCTCCTCCTCCTCCTGTTGCTGGAGCTCCCAGGGCTGTGAGCAGAAATCTAATGAGACCCGACTGCCTGGTTATGTAACTCCCCACACTGCTTAAGGCTCCTGCCTTTAACCCCCAGCGCCAGGGCTCTGCTACTGGAGCAGTAAATGGGCTCGGATCCCTGAGAAATATTGTCCTCTTTAAATTTAAGGAAAAAAAAAAAAAGTTTTAAATGATCAACCTGATTTGTTTGATCAGCTGCTTGTACCATGGATCAGTTTTGGGGCTTAGAAAAATTTATAGCGTCTGCCCAGTGCACCTTGAAAGGATCATTTCATTCCTAAAGGACATGGAGGAAGGGAAACAAAACAGATGGATTAATAAATCATTTTTAAATGCCCCTTATAACCACCCAATCAGCTTTTCTGTACTGATTGTGTCCCTTTTGTAAATATCTTCTGTTTGCCCTTGATCTTTTCCTTATCCCCACCCAGTGCTGATCCAGCAAACGTTTAAAGGTCGCCTTATCGTACAGGCTTTCAAACTATTCCCATACCATGTTGGGGAGAACACAAGTGGCTTGGAAATAGGGTTCCAGACTTTAAAAGGAGATTGTTTGGAGCAGGAAATAAAATAACATTGTATTCATATTGTTAAAAGATTTTGATGTTGACTTTGATTTCTCTAATCTTTAGTGACAGCTATACTAAATTTTGTTCCTAGTGATGCAGTGCAGAAGAGCACGCACACTGAAATTCTCATTGGGTGTTTAACTTGAGCCAAAAAAATACATATTTTGTTTCATTGGAACTTTTTGAACAAAGGTGTCTCCTGTGGATTGAGTACCTTATTCAAAGGTACTGCGGAATTTTCGTTAGCAGTACGTGTGCTAACGCTTGATTCTTGTCCCTTCTTTAACTTCAGCTAGCTAATTTCTCTTTTGTCCTTTGGAAGGAGTGGCAACCATATTTTATATTAAATATAAAATGGAGTCATGGAAAAGGAGAAAAGCAATTGTTTTTGAGGCTGTCAAAAGCTCTGTTAGCTCCAGTAACTTTTTGAAATCTGTACTATAGGCAACACAATATATGAATTTAGTATCTATTAATATATTGTATCTGATAATACAGAGTAATTTGTAGAAAGGGAAAAATTTGTGAATTAATGTATTGTAATAATTTCACCGTCATTGCCACCCTTATGACAGAAGATACATGCATCTATTTTGTATGCATTGACCGCATTATCGTTTTACCTACTCTGAGGAAGAATTGTTGTATATGTACAGCGGACATTTTCTCTTCAGTTAGCATAATTTTGCCAGCACGCAGTTTATGCAGATGGTTTGCTTGGACTTCAAGTAAATGTTGCATAATTGTAGTTATTTGTGTGAAGTCTTCTAAAGCAACTTGTTAACATTTTTATAATTCTGTAGCTGGCAGTGCAACCAATATGTTTGCAAACTTTAAAATGATAAATGACCCTTGGACTAAGACCTTTCAAGCTAAACTAATAGTCTGGTGCTAAATTTTGCAGCTGAGTACTATAAATCATCCAAATACGCGTTGGTAATTGAACCCTTGACAGGCCTGGCAGTTCTGTGATGTCTTAAAAAAATATCCTTGCAGCTTTGTGAATAACTAAACGGCAAGCTCATGTGATTTTGAAATGCCCCATGCTGTATATGTAAACACATGCCTAGCGCATCTTCTGCAGTATTGTTTGTAAGTCGTACTGAATGTAGTTGACATCCTCACCTTCCGCAGGCATGAACATAAATAGTTTGATGCACGTTTAAGTAACCTGTTTTATGAGAAAGTGAAGCTAAAAGAATAGGCCTTGGAGCTTGATCTTACACTTTCCTTATTTGGATGTGTTTGCTTTTGTTTTTTCTTAAAGGAACAAGAGCACTCAAGGTGAAGGATAATAATCAACTAGAATCAGCACTTTGAATGAAATTTTGTTTCCCTGTGGCATCTTGAACACTGTCTTCTTCGGGTTTTGAAAGAGACTTATAACTTTGTGGCATAGCAGCTATGCAGCTTGAAATCCAAGTAGCACTCAATTTTATTATTTCATATTTGTACAATAAGCTTCCCAGACGACGTGTCAACATTTTTGGTGAAGAGCTTGAAAGACTTCTTAAGAAGAAGTATGAAGGGCACTGGTATCCAGAAAAGCCATACAAAGGATCAGGGTTTAGATGTATACATATAGGGGAGAAAGTGGACCCGGTCATAGAACAAGCATCCAAAGAGAGTGGTTTGGACATTGATGATGTTCGTGGCAACTTGCCTCAGGATCTTAGTGTTTGGATTGACCCGTTTGAGGTTTCATACCAAATCGGTGAAAAGGGACCAGTGAAAGTGCTTTATGTGGATGATAATGAAAATGGATGTGAGTTGGATAAGGAAATCAAGAACAGCTTTAACCCAGAGGCCCAGGTGTTCATGCCAATTAGTGACCCAGCATCTTCAGTGTCTAGTTCTCCTTCTCCTCCCTTTGGTCACTCTGCTGCTGTGAGCCCAACTTTCATGCCCCGCTCCACTCAGCCTTTAACCTTCACCACTGCCACATTTGCTGCCACCAAGTTTGGCTCGACCAAAATGAAGAATAGCGGCCGTAGCAACAAGGTCGCCCGCACCTCTCCCACCAACCTTGGCTTGAATGTCAATGACCTGTTGAAGCAGAAAGCCCTTTCCTCCTCCATGCACTCTCTCTACGGGCTGGGCTTAGGCAGTCAGCAGCAGCAGCAACAACAGCAGAAGACTTCTGCCCTTTCTCCTAACGCAAAGGAGTTCATTTTCCCCAACATGCAGGGTCAAGGTAGTACCAGTAGCATCTTTCCTGGTGACAGCCCCCTTAACCTCAGTCCTCTCCAGTACAGCAATGCCTTTGATATGTTTGCAGCGTATGGAGGTCTAAATGAGAAGTCTTTTGTGGATGGCTTGAATTTTAGTTTAAACAACATGCAGTATTCTAACCAGCAATTCCAGCCAGTGATGGCTAACTAAAAATAAACCGACAGTGAAATACAAGTAAATACTATTGTACAAGTTAAAATGCACGTACCCAAGGGTGTATCTTTTTTTCCACCTCTTGAGATTTTTTTTTAAGGCTTATAGTAATGAATACATTCAGGCTTGGTTAGATAAATACAACATGCATCATTTTTTTCATTTGCCAACCAAGCACAAAATTATTTTATACTGACTGTACATTACAAAAATATACTCTCAAAATATGGCCTCTTACAGTATTTAAGATATAGCAAGGATGTGGCTAATTTTTTTCATGTGTGTATATATATATGTACACAAACATATATGTGTATATATATTTAAAAAATTGGCACTAATAGGTGGGTTTATTGGTCTTTTTCTAATTGTATAATTTAATTTAGTACAAAGTTTGTAAAATATCAGAGTATATATATTGTTTCTACAACATGGTATTGCATTTATATCTTTTTACTACAGTGATCTGTGACAGCTGCAGCAGCTTCATGTTGTATTTTTTTTACTGAAATTGTAAGATATCCATCTTAAAGACATCAATTCTAAAAAAAAAATAAAAAGTTGTGTACAGAATATTCCTTAGTGGTGGAATTAAAATGTACGAAATATTTGCTTTTTTCAAAAGAAACACAAATTGTATTTTCTGTTAAAAGTTTAAAGATTTTTGCTATATATTATGGAAGAAAATGTAATCGTAAATATTAATTTTGTACCTACATTGTGCAATACTTGAAAAAAGGTATAAAAGTATTTTGAGTCAGTGTCTTACATGTTAAGAGGGACTGAAATAGTTTATATTAAGTTTGTATTAAAATTCTTTAAAATTAATTGACTGTTGCGGTGTGTGTTTTTACTGTTCTGCTGAAGATCAGAGTGCTGCGTTTATTGTGGTGTCAGTGCTAATGATGCAAAAAAGTCTGACTCAGTGCATCACAAAGGAGCGATGGAAAGGGTTGCTGTATTGATGCACCACAATAATGGGTTGCTTTACCTAAAATACTACTGACAAAGCATGTAGCCTGATTAAGTACTTGTCTACAATTATTTGAGCAAACTTTCACTTGTTTTTCATAACTGCAGCTCACTGAAGCCAGAGGTAATTTTATTTTATTTTTTTCCGTGAGAGTTAAGACTGTAAGCTATGTGAATGTTGAGTTATTGTGCAGTATGACGTATCTAGAAGGGACTCAGGTGATTGAATGACATTCACTTCCCATCTCATCAGAATGGATTTGAACTATTATCTGGAGAGGTCCTAGACCAATGCATCAGCGTTCTGTTTCTGTATTGGGGATTAATAGCTCAGAAACAAGACTGAATAAAAGTGCTGATGTACAGTTTACTAAACTCATTGTAAACTTTCATTTTATATGCTCTATTAAAAAAAGAAATGTAATGCAACTACAATGTGATATTCTAAGGTTTTTATTTTAGTGGAATTTACCGATTTTAACTTAGTAGATTCTCAAAACATGAATGTGAGTGGGAGGAGAAAGAATTCAGAGGCTGACAAAACAACTCAGCTTTTCCAGGGCTATTTTGAAGTTGCATCCCTTATTCTTTTCCGGCTGTTTGGGAAATAGTGTTCCTGGCTAATGGACGATGTCAAGGGAAAGAGAAACTTCTTCTTTAGTCCATAAATTTAACAAACTTTGACTTCTTTTCCACAGCAGTTGCAGTTGTACAGAGTAGATACATGCCAAGTGGATAGTCTTTTGGCTGATGATGTTGAATTGTAAGCTACAGGAGGAGTATGGGATTAAAATTATCTTTAGTATTCTGCAACTGGATTTTGAGGCTGAAGATCAGTCTTTTCCTGCTCGATGCCCGTGATTTTACAAAAGGTGTAAATTCCACGGACGTGTGCACCCCCAGTTTGGTGCACACAGAGCTTTGGTGGAAATAGTGCTCTGAGGAACAGAGTGTTTTTCACCACCAGCGTGAGATCTTTGGGCAGAGGCTGTGAAGAAATGGACAGGGTGGAGATGCGAGGCTGACAACGCTATCGGTTTCTAATGCCATGAAAACCAATTCAAAAGCAATAATGGAGCAAAGGGGTTTTTAGGCATTCCTCTGGCTGCCTTCAGCTGGCTGCTTTTTATTGAGTTTGCTGTCTGATTCATCTTTCCACTAATGGCCCATCAGTGGACAGAACCATACTTAGGAGTGCATCACTTGGTATCTCATTTTAAGTGGATGATTTTGCTCTAAAAAGGAATTTGAAAAAAAATTAGAAGAAAATATTCGATCAGTTACTGGAAAATGGAGACTGTTAGCTCTGTGTATTATTTCTATTTGTATGCCTAGGCTTTAAGACTTAGAATTTCCCATTTACAATACAATAATAATACCTAAACTGCCTAGGAGGTTGAGCGACTGACAGTGGAGACTATTCTACGTGTTCTGTAATATTTCTACTCCTGTGACTTAAACTGAGATGATTTGTCTTAAAGGCTTATCCTCTTCCCACGCTGATTTGTTCACTTCCACTGTAACGAGCTCTGCGTATGAAAGGCAGTGGTTTGCAGTAAGGAAGAATCTCTGGAAACAAGGTTGGTTTTTTGCAGCACCTCTTAATATAAAGATTTGAATAAGCTGGGTTGGTTTGTGGTGCTGTGCAAGGAGACAATCTGTAGAGAGAGCTTCCAGTTTTCTTAATGCAAATGGGCAGATTTTGAATGTTTTCTCTTGCTCCTTATAGAAATTAAAGATGTGCGCTTTCTGTTCAGTCTACTTCACCCATTTATTTATCTTTTGCTAAAGTTTGGTGCTGAATTTGTTAGATCAAACATTTACATTGCAACATTCTGTTCTAAGCGAGTGCCAAGTCAGTCTCTGGTTTACTTTGCACGCACCCAGCACTCTGAGCCGTGCTGTCAGGTAAACGCGTTTGCTGTGAGAGGGAGGACCTGAAAAGGCGTGAAGGGGCAAAAGGAAGCATTTGCTCAGTTGTGCGAGTTCTTTTGTATTTTCTTTCATGAACGCGCAATTTACTGCCGTAAAATTGCCGGTGTAAGTTAAACCTTAGAAGATGTCTTTCATTTACATGGAAGGAAAGGTTAAAACCGTGTCGTCCGTCCCCCCCGCCAATGCTGCTTAGTGCATCCTGTCTGTTCACTCCAAGTCCCCACTGAAGCGCAAGTTCAAAGCACTTTCATCCGTGAGGCTCACCCAGTTCAGCACAAGTTGGTAACTTTTGCAAATCCTAATCTGAGATCTGCGAAACTGAGTTCAGAGGCACTTGGTGTGGCAGGGCAGGGAGGAGTCGATGGATGGCTACCATCTGTGCTGTGTTTGTTTTGTGGGTAGACGACAGACCTTGATCAGAAGTCTAGTAGCAGTCACCAAAATTAAATGGATCTGATTATTTCTGCAAAGGAGAGCCAGCTCACAGGTGGAGTTCACGATACGTGGTGCTTCCTTACCGCCTCGTGCGGTCAAAGGTCCCTGCTGCGGGTCTGAATCCAGAGGGCACGGGCTGGCGCTGGAGTCTCGGTGAGTACAAGTTTTGTGGTTCTCTTAACTTCAACTAAGCTATCATAATTTAGACAAATCAAGGACTGGGTGTAAGCCACAGGAAGATCCATCCCTCCTTCACCATGCAAAATTAGAAAGCTGTTAAACATTGCTTGTACGGTCTCTTGCTCCAGATGACCGTGGCAGGTGATTACCCAGCTACAGCACGGCTGTCTGGCTGCACCCGCTGCTCCCACCGTACTGCAACGTGCAAAAGCCTCTTAGTAGCAAACAGCCTGGTTGCATTTCTGAAATATCAAATAACCAAACAACTAGTTGTTAAATCAGCTCTTTGGACCGGCTTGGGATCAAACCAGAGTTCATTTACTGATCTGACGCCCCAGACTGTTCTATTAACGTTTCAGGAATAAATACCTCAGAGTTTCTGTTGGTAGTTTTGGAGCAGATGAAGCAAACCGGCGGTTCAGCACTCTTTTTTATATCATCAGCAAGTTGATTTAAATTGAGTGTACAGAGTTGGCTGCATTCCTCTCATGAGCTGCATAAAAAGTTCGCTAAATCGAAGTGCCAGAGCTGTAAAATCCTGCTGAAGGGATTGTTTCCAAAGATCAGCGAGAGGAACAGTTAAACTGTTACCGTGGCAGTGCGCGTATGACTTTTGTCCTCTTGGCTTTATTTTAGTGACGGTAGTAAGGAGTTTTGCCTTACAGAAGGGAAAAAGCATTAAGACTCGGGAACATAAACCACATTCCCTTTGGCACTACGAGTTCTCTACCTCATAGACAAAATATGATCAGTGTGCGGAACGAATAGCAGGTGTAAAATATTTTTAGAAAAACGTTGGCATACAGTGCAGACATCCCTCAACCTCCATCCTTTATTCTGTCAACTTTTGTTGGTTAAAAACGATCTGTAGTATTGATGGCTGCATTTTTGGTGGGACTTGCTGCAGTTTTCGTTTGGTAATTTAGCGCTTCAGAGGCCTGAAATCGACGATCCTCTCCTCCTCCAAGAGCTGAGACACCATTACATTTAAACAGTCCGTCAGCTCCGTGCCCCCATGGAGCTCGTTGAGCTGCTTTCCCTTTCCCCCTTAGCTTCACGATTACCCATAGCATAAAACAAAAGAGGACTCTGGGAACGTAGTGCCTTAATTATTGTTTAGTGCCCCTGTGAGCTTCTTTGGGAAGGTTGTATCAATAGGGCAGGCTAATGCAATTAAAAACAGAGCTGGAAACCCACCTTTTTTTCCATGGCAGAATAGATTCATTCCCTGCTACACTCATGACCCTTTCCTTTGTCTTTTCTGCCTCTCCCACAGCATCCTCGGAAGGACCGGCTTGTGCGTTGCTGCCTCTCACTACTTGCTCTGCTGCACCAGGCTTTCACGCCGCTCTTCTCTTCACCGAGACTCCACTTCTCTCTGACCTCATCTTTTAAATTGCTCGATGCCGGGAACTGCTGTGCCATGGGAGACATCATCACACAAGTCTCTAGCCACCGAAAGGTACCCTCTTCCTCTGCCCCATGTAGGCTAAGGCTTACTTGACTTCATCTCTAAAGACATAGCGTAAAGAACTCCTGAATGTCAGAATACAGTTAAGGATTATATTAGTTGCTCACAGTCTCATGAAACTGGGTGAATTTGCTGTTTGGGCAGCCTCATCCAGTAATGCAACAGCCTGGGAGTTTTTAGGCTCATTGATGGAAATGGGAGGTGGCAGGTTAGTGAAGAACATGGTATAATAGATGACAACTCAGGCACCCCACGTTCCGGATCTGACTCTGCGCAAGTCACTGCCCTTTTCTGTGTTGATTTCCTCCTCTGTCTCCATTGAAATTCAGACGTTAGCTGGCTGTTGCTGTCTTTTTGCTGTCAATAAGGAACTTCATCCAATTTCTGTATGCCACAGGAACATCTTCTGAGGTTGACCTACCGTTCCCTCCTTTTATTGCCTTTAGTGTCTGTGGCCTTTGAGAGTCTCCTCCGTTGTACAGTTCACTTAACGTGTATTAGATGACCTTTACATTTTGAAACAAGGCATGCATATAAAAGTAAAGCACTTGATTCTCATTGTCCATGGTACATGGAGTCTGATTCATCCACCATTGGAGCAGAAGGCCTCCGGAGCAGTGAGATCTCACATACTGACTATTGTGATTCTCTAAAAGAATTTCTGTGGGTGTTTCTATAGATATGGAAGTATATATTCCTCCAGTACAAATCATGTGAAAATTTTACACCAGCCTACTCACTGAAGTTGCTGCTGGTCAAAATTAGACTTGCATACAGATTTTACAAACTAAAACAAATTCCCCTTTGATTTTCATTAGACCATAAGGTTAAGCATCCCGTGTGCCAGCACAGAGACAGGGCTGCTGGGTTCTGCCACCAGCTGTGCTATGAACTGTCTGCCCAGTCTTCAACAGATCGCTTCAGCCTTGTCAAAAGTAGTTTTGATGATTTTAAGACCATACTTGAGCCTTTAACTCCCTGCTGAGTCTCAGATGTTGTAGATAACTGCAACATATTTTTGGTTCTCAGTCCGTCTGTGTCTCTCAGGGTTCGTCAGGTATGTGCAGCACTACGGTTTGGCAATTTAGTGGGAAGAATGCAAAATTCCTGACTGCGGCTGAAACTGTTAACACCTGGAGCAGTTACCTACTTTGCAGATATTTGTGAATCTCATCTTGTATTTATTAACTGCTTTGAGCCATAGATCGTATTTTACTTGAGAACAATTGATGTTTCATTTTTAAGTAGTGCATAACGATGTTCTGTGTTTGTGCCTCCCAGACTGTTACGGTGCGGTCCTTAAAGGCTCATTTCAGTATTGCCAAACCAAATCACTCAAGAAATTGTGATTCAGGCCTCCAAGAATATTTTAGAAATTATGAGGTAATTGTAAATAATAATCAACCTCACACCCTTTTAATTTATCTTCTGGGTATAGACTTAAATAGACTTCAGAATGTTCTAGCTGTTCTCTACAAGTCCCCTAAGGACTTAATTTTTAGGTGAAAATTTTGATTCTTAGGAAATCACAGGTTCCCTGGGACTGGCATTTCACAGGAAACAGAATGTCTAAGGGATAGTGATGAACACGGAAGTGTTGGCAACTAACCACAGCTGCTTAATGCAATCAGATTTCCGAGTGATATAGAAGAACTGAGTGTTTGCATCACAGATTTGACAGTCTGGTGGCAGCGACTGCAGACAACCAATCTGAGTTAAGGTGTGCAAACTTTAAAGGATAGAGACACTTGGTAAGAGATCAACCACCGCATCTCTGACCTCTCTTTGACCGCGAGGAAGGTCTCTAAAACTGCTTCAAAAGACAGTCCAAGTACTAAAATTCCTGACTCTAGGATATAAAAATCACACAGATATTGATTGCATATTACATTATAATTTTTGCTACCACCAGCCATCCCTAGGCAATAATCATTCCTGTCTCTCTCACCCTCTCTTTGTGCCATAAATGACATTATCAGCTGTCCTCTGGCTAGTATCCTCCCTTTGATCAACAGGAACCAATCATCCTTTCTCTCAAATTGCCTAATTCATTAATATAATGAAGTTTAACTCAGAACAATTATTCTCAACCTGTATTTAGCTCTAAGGTTATTGCTTCTATTTCAGACCTAAGGAAGCCTTATGCGCCTGAAAGCATGTCTAGTTTTTCCAAGTACACCAGCTGACCTAATAAACCGTGTCCCCTCTCCCTGCCCTTGCCTCACTTACGTCTTGCACTGTCCTCGCTACAACACAACTACTGTGCTTGTTCCTGCTCAGCTGAGTCTACAAACGAAGGCATAGCCCTGAGGAGCTACTCTGGGAGGTACTCTACTAGCCCAATTAATAGGAGGTAAGCGTAGGCATCACGTGGTGGAGCTGCTCGGTCTATAAGCCATCCGTCCCACCTTGTATGAGATTGCCTTGCTGTCCCTGAGCGTGCCGTGTGGCAGTGGCTGGTGGGAGGTAAGCGAATCTGCTGGTGACACCAGAGACCTGTGAGCAAGGCTGACTTGATCATCTCAGTAGATGGCACACATTTGGGGGTGATGAACTGCCAGAGGTCAGTACGGTTGTCTTCCATTATTTCTTAGTGTCTCTGTGGCTTTAAGAACTCAGTATTTGGAGCAGCTTACCTGCCCCAAGTCAGATATCAGAAGGTCGGTTAAATGTAGGGTCTGGATCTCATCTCTACGAATCAATCCTTTTTCAAATTTTTTGCTGTACAAACTCTCTTACCTTGTTTATTGTTTGAAATTCCCAAGTTTCCCCCTCTTGATTTTTCTGTTTTCCTCCAAGGTCTTCCTTAAAACTTACTTTTCTTAGGTTCTTTCCCAAACCAAGCTGTTCTCCCCATTCTGAGGTCTGTGCCTCACCATGTATAATTTGCAGTGTATTATCTGATGGAGACTGTAATCTCTTCAGGGCAGGGCTGTGTCCCTCTCCAGACTCACAGTTGCCTGTTTTACTCTACAGGGTTGAATAAAAAGGACAGAAATAGAGGAGTATACAGACGCTTTCAAATAAACTGTGTATTTTGTGATCTATGTTCAAGAAACAAATGCAGGAACAATTGTTATTAGTAACATGGTTTATGCTGTACCACTGGAGGCTTGAGAAGAGGTAGATGCTTTAGGCAAAGAACTTTCCTTTACAAAACATTTGTGGAACATTAATCTAAAAATACACATAGTTATGGTAGAGAATGATGTTCCTCTGGTGATCTATAGTTGATTGTCAATGGCAACACAGGACTCTTATATCTTGTAAACAATCCTGCTTAGTAACGTCATGTACTTTCTCCCTTTCCTTCTCTGCAGCATCCCAAAGCCCTGCCCCGGCTGATTTCCATGGCCTCTGCCACTGCTGTTGAAACAGTCCCGTGCCCACCGAGGCTCAGGAGAGGAGGATGGATGGAGAGGAGGATGACCCCGTTCACCTACAGCAGAGGTAACGGTGGGGAGGGAAACCTTAGCTATGCAGGACAGATTTTTGCCTTTAACAATCGCTGAAACTTTTCCCCTCTACACATGTGCTGTGGGTAATACGCAGCTAATAATGTATTTTAAAATACATTTTGGTCTGAGATCTCCAGTGAGTTTGGCTTTTTGATGCCTGCACAAATGGACTCCACATACTTAGACGTCTGCCTGACAAAATTAGAAAACGAGCGATAAGTAAGTGGAGAAGGGGATCATCTGCAAGACTGAGATTACTCTCTCCGAAAGTCAGAGTGGTTAGAGCTAGGATTTGGACTTTGCCTATGTTCTGGAGAGATCCGAGGCCACCCAGCCTGGCCTTGCCACCGGGGGCATTGCTGCAGGGTGGCAACTGGCCCCTTCCCTCTCCTGACATTTGCCTTTGCTTGAACAAAAGGCTCATTCTGGCTGGGAGCACTGCGGGCGGGTCTCACGTTGTGCCCGGCTTTGAGTCACTTCTGTGGGGCACTGTCATCTTGGGTATTTTGGTCTTTTGTCGTATATAAAAAGATATCTGTATTATTTGCAAGGAGTTAGTCATCTGCTAGCCAAAACGGGGTGGTTTTCCTTAAGGATGTTTAGGATCACATAAGTCTTACAGGCAGAAGGGAAAATGTCCATAGATGTTGGGATTAGTCATGTAACTGCTGCAGTTATCTTCATCCAGAGCCTTTTCTTTCACTCTCCGTTACAGTTCCTGAACTTGAGGGCTGTATCCAGTCTCCAGCCTCTCCCATACCGACATTTATCTGGTGCGGTGGTTTAACCCCAGCCAGCAGTTAAGCCCCACGCAGCCACTGGCTCACTCCCGCCACGGTGGGATGGGCTGAGAATCAAAAGAGTGAAAGTGAGAAAACTCGTGGGTTGAGATAAAGGTGGTTTAACAGGTAAAGCAAAAGCCGCACGCGCAAGCAAAGCAAGATAAGGAGTTCACTCACCACGTCCCATCGGTAGGTGGGTGTTCAGCCATCTCCAGGAAAGCAGGAAGGTTACTTGACAAATGCCATCACTCCAAACGTCTCCCTCTTCCTTCTCCCCCCCCCAGGTTTATACACTGAGCATAACATCATATGGTATGGAATATCCCTTTGGTCATTGGGGTCAGCTGTCCCGGCTGTGTTCCCTCCAACTCCTTGTGCACCCCCAGCTACTCACTGGTGGCGTGAGGAGCAGAAACATCCTTGGCTCTGTGTAAGCACTGCTCAGCAGTAACAGAAACACCCCTGTGTTATCAGCACTGTTTCCAGCACAGATCCAAACCACAGCCCCATCCTACCTACTGTGAAGAAAATTAACTCTATCCCAGCCCAAACCAGCACATCTGGGCAGGCTGAAAGACAAAGGGGAGCCCAGGCTGTATAACCTCTAGCCAGTTATTTCTTTCTTTATTTGCTTGTTTTTTTCTATAACCACTTGATAAATTGTGCCGTGGAGAGCTGCGAATGAAAGGATGTGACCTGCTCACCGTGCTCGCCTGCTCCTGGCTTCCAGCAGCAGTTCCGATTTCTCTGGGCCTCTGTTCCCCATCAGCACGAGGTATAACCCCGTTTCTGTGCCTTGCAGCGCTGCCGTGAGGTTTCCTTCTCGCTTGGGAGCTCTGGGTGAGCCTGTGGTAAAGCACCTCCCAGTCAGCAACAGACTTTTATCCTTAGAAAAGCCCTGTGTGACATCGCTGTCCCCATCCCCAGGGTGGGGACGGGGCAGAGGAGGGATGGAGGAGCCGCCAGCCATCCCCTGTGGAGTGGGGATGAGGTGAGCCGTGGACTTTGGCACCGTGAAGGTTGGCTTTATTCTCCTGTGAAATGCACGATCCCTCTCACAGCACGGGAAAAGACAAAGCATTATTTGCTTTCCATCCATTCAATATCCTTGGGATGTGCTTAAACGGGGGACAGCTGCTTTACGGGGATGTTTTCAGGGGAGCTGATGTCAAGTGGGACTAAATGGCAGTGGCTGTCACTTAATGAGACGGGGCACAAATCCTTTGTGCTGGAGATGACCCGGGCTGTGCGGTGCTCATGCTAGTTGGTGAAGATGCTAGTCGGTGTACAACACTCAACAGCATCCTGCCAGTACAGGGACAAGCCAGTCAAGACAAAATGAAGGAAAATTGGAAATTGGTCACTATTACTTGTAACTCTTTGAAGTCCTCTTAGAAGCAGACCCCCAAAGCCCACCAAAACCCAGTGAATTTATCCTGACCATCCCTCGGGGGTGCAGTCAGCCCCAGGTGAAGGGTCTGTGCTGGGCTGTGAGTGTTGTTTGCACTCACAGAGGTCAGGTACTGGGAGGCCACTTGCAGAGCAAATGCCTTTGCTGTGCACGTTGTCCTCGTGAACTGGAAGAACCTGCAGGACTGGTGAAACGGGGACCCTGCAGCCAGCTCCTGCCAGGACTCACTTGGGGGTTTTTCTTTCCTCGGTCCTTCCAGAAATGAAGTAACACTTGCTGGGAGGTGCCTTTCAACATGGCAATTGGCCCACCAGGCTGGGTTGAGGCATGGCTGGGTATAGGACGCACTAAAAATATATGTGACAAATGTAAACATTGACTTTTGCCGGGGTGGGAGTGTGTCTGCCGAGAAGCGCCGGCATGCCAAGCGGGGCGGTCGGCAGCGCTGGGTGCTGCGGATGGGAGAGCAGTGGGGGGGGGGATCGCTTTCTTTGAATTTGGGGGGTTTTTTTATAGCAATTATTTAAAATTGTAACAGCTTCACACATTAAAATTGCAGCTTTTCTGTCATCGTGTCATGGTAACCCCGTTTCAACAGGTAGGGGAAGAAACTGGAAGGGGGAAAATAAGGAAATTAAGAAAGAGGAAGGATCTGTCGAAGGGGAAATGCCTCCACCTCCTCCCTCCTCTGCCAGACTCTTCATTTGGTTTTCTTTTCTATTTTCAGACATAAAAGCGAACATAAAAATTAGGAAGGAGGTAGTGGGACCCCCTGCTCGTGGCCGAGGGCAGGGCTCTGCTCCGGTCCAGCCTCCCGGTGCGCCTGGGGACAGGACAAGGTGACACAGCCGGGTGCCACGTCAGCAGCCTGCGTGCTCCTGCCCCGTGGCTGCCAACAAAGGTGGCCATTGAGAGCCCGCCGTGCGTGTGCTCGCAGCGATTGTGCTGTGGGAACCGGGCTGAAACCACCAGCTTGCTTTTGCACAGGCAGCTGATGAGCCACGTGCGCGTGCTCTCCTCCTCCTCCTCCTCCTCCTCCTCCTCTCCAGCAGAAGGTCTCCAGGGTGTCTGGGGAGCGGTGGCCGGTTGCAGGCTGTACGGTTGTGTGAGAGCTGGCTGGGTCGAGCCGGGACGGAGGAAATAGGGTGGAAATAGGTTTCCCCAGGTGAAGGAGCAACACGCACCCGAGCAGCCGCAGAGCAAACAAAAGTGCTTTTCCCCAGCCCCTTGACTGTTTTTGTCAGCTGAGGGTGCAACAGCAGAGGAAGAAAATGTCGCTCTTGATTTCTCTCCCTTGCTCTTGCCGACTCCAGCCATCCCGTATGTGCAGCTCCAGAACGAATGAATAAAATTATGTTATTCAAGGCACTTCTGCTCCAGAGCACAAAGTTACTCAGCATTTGCAGGACCAGGTCACTGCAGATATTTTTATTCTGTGTCTATTTTGCTCTGTCTCCGACTGACGTTTAATGGATGATTCCAATTAACAGTGCATGAAAATAAGCAATGCTTTACTCATACATCACAAATCAAAAGAGACTATTTTTTTTTTTTTAGTTATGTTTGCAAAAACGTATTCATGTTCAGATTTTCTTTATGCAAAAATGAAAGCACCTGAACTGCAGGCCAGGGAAGGTTTGGTGAGCAGAGAGTGTAGGAGCCTGGCTACACCACGTTGTATAAACAAACTGGTGTTTTCGAATGCAGACCTAGAGGAGTTTGCAAATGCATTTATTTAAGCAAGCAACCCATCTGCTCCTGCCAATAATGGATTCACAGACCGGTTGTGTATTTGCTCAGCTCACAGGCCAATGAGTTTTGCATACGTGACATGATTTGCACAAATCGATACGTAGCGTAGACACACATGCTCACATCTGGAACGCAGAAGCCGTGAAGACAGGGATTTGAATAGCGACCTAGTTAGCACCCAGCAGTGTCTGGATCTTCAAGGCAAAAATATTATATTTCTCTATTTATTTTTTTTAATGAACTGTTAGATTTTAATAGCCAGGCTGTAGCAATGCTGGTTTCACTGGGCTGCGTGACTCCTGCCAGGATGCAGCTACCGCAAGAACGACGTTTGGAGCTGCTTCACTCCCCTGGCTGGCCACGAAGGAAAACTCCGAATTACACCTGAGTGTAGCACAGCTGGATGGAGGATCTGCCCCCGCTCACAGCATTGCCAAGTACATGGAGATGCATTTTAATTCTAGCTATGGAAGTATGGAAAAGAAAGCTTTATCCAGAAAAACTAATCCCTTATATGGGAAATACGGAATATAAGAAAAACTCCAAAGGTTCTGTCTGGAAATATCTTTCTGAGCCCTCCAGAGTGTCGGGGTCCCTGTTTCTATTTACGTGTCCGTCTCCCACCGCTTCCTTCTGTGGTGGCACCTGAGGCTCTAGAAACCTCCCTTCTAGCCAGAAATATTTGTAGAAACAGCTTTTTTTCATCACCTCAGGAATGCTTGCAGAGCGCAATCCTGAATGGTTGGCCATGAGCATTTACCCTGGAGCTTGATTTAAGGAGCTGTGCTCGCCCAGCAAAATCCAGGAGCTGCTGCTGCGATACGCTCCCTTGAGCAGACTGGTGAGAAAACTGGAGGCCAGGAACTTAAATTTTATGACCTTGTAATGCCCAGAGGCTCAAACCCAGGACAAAAGTTTCATTGGTCACAGCAGTTACTAAAACAAGGAGAAAGGAAAAAAACCCACCCAACCTGTCCTCTCTCCAGATTACCAACTAAACAACCTGTGAGCTACAATAATTCTGCAAAAGATGCTCTCAGGAGTGGTTTTTACAGTGAAAGTAGCCATAAATAATAATAATAAAAATGCATGTGTGTGTATTTTACAAAGCAAGGAAAAAATTTCTTCCTCTTCAAGCCCATAGTCTGTGAATAATTTGTGAGCAAGAGAAGCAGCTCCATCTATCTTACACTGTATTTGTTACAAATCATTTGCTCATGTGTAAATCTTCCTGCCAGGGTAGGAGCAGCAAATCCTCCTTCAATTTTTGTCTGCCAAAAAACTTCTATAGGTAAACATGAAAAATTGAATCGATAAGTAACAGGTGTAGAGATGCATCTTGGGATGAATATATTCCCGGAGCCCGCGACGGAGGGTGACAGGCTTTATGAGGCGGCTGGTGTCTGTGGGGCAGGATGTCTGGCTGGCACGCGTTGCTGAACCACGAGGGCTAATAATTTTGCGGGAAAACAAAAGCCAAGCCAAAAAGACCATCATCAAAACCCGCTTCCCTCCCAGCACACCTACAGCGAGCAGGCGAACAGCCACAACCCGAGCGAAATGCAGCAGAGCATCCTACCTTGGAGAAAATTACTTTTTTCGAGCTCACAGAAGGTCCCTAGGTGGCAACACTGCTCCTCCCGACCCTCCTGTGAGTCTCCTCGTGGTTGATAGATCTCCGAAAGCTCCTGCTTTGGAGATTTGGTGACTAAGTGAGACCTTAACTTCCATTCACAAATAAAAGTGAGAAAAAGAGTATGCGCTGAATGCTGGCGGTGGCAAAGGAAAGCATAAACCTGTGATCGCTGAAAGGCTCTGCAGTCTGAAGGCAAATTAAAAGAACGATCGAAACACCCAAGAATTTATTTATTTAAAGGAAATAACAAGATTTTTAAAGCCAAGTTTGTGACACTGGGAGATGTGACTGTAATCCCTAAATGCTTTGGGTTCCAGGCACGCTTAGATATTTCTGTAAGCAAAAGCCCAACAAGTAACAATCGCAGAAAGGGGGTTCAGCCCTGCCAGCCCCTCCGAGCGGCACCATGGATGCTCCGCCGGGCCGTGGCACCGAGGGACCACTCGCCCCGTCCCGTCACCCGTCCGTGTGGTCCGTAAGCTCTCCGCAGGTAAGTTGCAGCTCTCCGTCGCTGTTCACAGTGACGTGAACCAGGCAACTCCACGGTAAATAATCCTGAACACAGACATGGGCTGGACGAGTCAGGGAGAAAAATGCCCATCCCACCCTGCTCCCGATATTTTCAGGGGAAAAAGCATCATCAGAGAGACCCGACAGCTAAGGAGAATTTGGTGTGAGTCCCGCTTATCACACCTGTTAGAGGAGCAGATCTGAGAAAGCCATTAACTTTTGCCTTTTAATCTATGTTTATTCACTGCTGATGCTGCACAAGCCTGCTGTGCCTATATACAGCCCTCCGGCACTGCAGCGCCGGTCGCACGTGCTCGTGAACGGCTGCTCCTTCGCCGAAACGCCAAACCCACTGATAAAAGTAGCAATTTCGTTATGTCAGAGATAAGATGCTTTTGCCCATCTCTTGATTAGATGACTTTTGGAGCTGGCTAGCACAGTAAAAATTGTGAATTGCAAGTATTATAATCAAATATACAATTTGAGTTTCATCCTGAGTTAATTACCTGAGTAGTATACATCTGGTCGCTACAATAAATTACAGCAGAAATGGGGAATTTGATTGCAATATTCACTTTTGCAATGATCTGCAGGTCAAGTAGTATTCACTGAAGAGATTCATGAATAATTTTGAATTACTGGACCAATATATTTAGAAACTGTGCAATCTGCAAACAGGGAGAGAAAAACCCTCAAATAAATTATGCATTATGTCTTTTTCCTGCGGCTCTGGAAATGGATTTGATTGCCTTATCACACTCCGTACTATATCTCTTTTTTTGCCCTGATAAACCTAAAATCTCTCTTGCTGTATTACTAACCAGGCAAGGATGAAATCAGTCAAACGGGAGCCAGCCATCCAGCTCGGGGGAGGGTGCTTTCGCCTTCGAAAATTTAAGTTATACAGATGAGTGTCTGTGCAACAGTTAAATTAACTAGGGCAAGGCAAACCTAACCACAACTGGAGAACGCTTCACTTTAAGAAGCAAATAAACCAGGGGATGCAATGGAAAGTGCGAGGTCCCCAATCTGTGATGCCACACGCCATCTCGTGTCGGGCACTGGGAGCAGCTGGACGCTCCTGCCCCAGTTTCCAGCGATCTGACGTCATTTCAGTGCTGAGGGATGAGGTTTTTTCTTCTCCCTTTGCACCACAAATCTTGCAAAAATAGAAGGACGTGGCCGTGCGAGGAAGACCTTGGGTCCTTCATGCCGGGGCCACGGTGGGTGCAATACTTGTGTGTGTGACTAATTGGGTGCCGGTGCTTGGTTTTGGCTCGTGTAATTAAATTATTTGTGTTGGATAAATGGATGGAAAACCTGACCCTGCCTGTTGATATGGTGAGTCCTGTTGAGGACAACGAGGCCTCCCCTGCTCTGTCTCTATAATATCCTGGTTGCACCTTGCTTTCTGTCCAGGGATGGAGTCACTTGGCCAAGGCCAACCTTGGAGTCATTTCCCGATGGAGCTTTGTGATTTCCAGCACGTTCCCCAAGCACCGCAGATGCAGCAATTGCGGGACACCTTCTAAAGAGACTTGGGCTCCGTTGTTGGAAGGGTGTGTGACTATGACCGTTGTCCCTCCTGCAGCATGGTGCGCTTGTGGAGGCGGATGGAGGTAAGGTTCCTATTTTATCAAGATTTGACTTTATGGGGCTGGGATGTGGCTGGGATTTATCTGATGATCTTAGGAGCAAGTCTTTAACAGCAAGTAGTGTTTTCTTAGCAAGGCAGTAACCAATGCAGCCTGAGCATGATGTGCAAGCGCTGCTGGGTTTTTGAGATGTCCGTAGGCTTTTGTGCTTGTTAATGGGAGTGTTGCAAGTCGTTAAGCTGCTGGTGCTGTTTTGAGAGGTGCGACGTGCAGGATCTGCTCCGGGGGCTGCCTGCACTCCAGAAGCAGGGTGGACCAGCCACCCTGGTCAGATCCTTGTGTGGATCATCCAGGTCTCCAATGGGAACAGCTTGTTTGAAGTAATTATAGGAATGCACAGCCAGGACTCGCTTCCCCCCCATGTATATTAATCAATATTGCATTTCATCTGCTATTTTATCATCCTGTCACTTGGTATTACGATGCCCTTCTGCAGCTCCTCACAGTCAGCTTGCATTTTTGCAGCCCTAAATAACTTGATCTTACTAACAGCCTTTGTAATGCACCTTTCCCATCCCTCTTCCAGACCATCAAGCAGCCCAGACCCTCACGCAGATCCCCTGGGACGCTGCCGTTGACTTCCCTTCATTGTGAAAACTGACCTTTCGGCCTTACCCTTTCTTTCCGACGTTTCAACCAGTTGTTGGCTCAAGGGACTGCCTTACAGCCCTACCTCTCCCTGCAGGACAGCTAAATGTCTTTAGAAGCCTTGGGTGAGGAAGTTGCTCCAAGGCCTTGATCCAAATCAACTCTATCAGCTGGACCATCTCTGTCCTTGTGATTGCTTCAAAGAAAGTTAAGTGTTACAGAGCATCACTTCCCTCTGTTGAAGTCCACAGCCTCTTCCTCTTTACATCATATTTATCGTGCAGCTGTGAATTTTATCCTCTATTACGGTTTCTACTAGACTTGCTGAGTTTTCATGCCCAGCCCCCAGGAATCCTTTTCTAAAATTAGCCCCATGTTTGCCACCTTCCATCCTCTGGTCCTGCCGCAGACTGAAGCAAAGGTTATCCACTGCAGTTAATGGTTAAGCCATTTTTTATGTGAGTACTTTTACCCTTGGGTGAATACCATCCGATCCCAGAGATTTATTACTGTTGTTTTTCTATTTATTTCGAGTAGTCGAGCTAGTCATGTCCTTTACACATGTTACAATACCCCCCTGGTTTGGGTGTGTTAGGAGCGGAGCCAAGGAGGAAGAGGAGGCACAAGCCTATGGGTAGTTCCTTTTTCTGCCAGTCAATCCAGTCCAACTACCATGTTGTCATGCCAGTTTAAGGCAAAAAAAAATGCTCTCCCTCCTCCCTCTAGATGAATTTTTTTCCTCATTCTCTTTGCTCCAGCCTTCTCCTTTCCTCCTGCGTTTCCAGCCATCGCTGGCACAAGTGAGAGGGGGCAGGAATTGCTGTGGGCTGGGCTCACAGTTCAGCGGTCGGATGGGTAAGCACCCAGTGCAGGCACCGTGGGGCTCAGCTGAGAAGAAAGGTGCCATAGGGATGTAAAACACCGAAATCTGAGAGTTTCCTGACTTTGAAACCCGAACCACATAGCAGCCTGCGGAAGACTTTCCATTCGCTTTCTAAACTCTCAGGCCTGAATGTCACATCATTCTCCCAGCCATAAATAGCTGTGAATTAAACAGGCTGCGCTGCTTTTTTGGCTAATAGATACGTCCGCTAGTGTGGCAGCGTTATCTTCACATCCCACTGGTGTTTGCATTGTAGATCAGGAGCTCAAGCTGACTTCTCTTTTTTTTTCGTTTTCAAGATTTAAAGAGCTGGCAGAACATTTATTCAGTTGTGCAACCTCCATTCAGAGTATTTCTCAGATCCTGGATATGGGGCTCATTTTTTGTCCTTTGACAGCCACTGCAAATCAATAAGGCAGTTGGAGGTCACTCGTAGGCAATCAGTAACCAGTCCGACAAAGGGGAAAACACTAAAAATTTGGTATAAAAACACAGGCTCTAAACTTGAAGTTCTCACTCAGGGTGACATTTTGACAGCCGTGCCTTCGGAAACCTGGCTCCATCCAGCCTCGGTGTTGATACCCAGCCTGGCCATGATCTTTTCCTGGTAATTACCTACACGAGAATTTCACAGCACGTGCACACCGCAGGAATTACAGCGAACCGGGGAGCAAGGTGCTTCAGGTGGAGGAAGTGGGTCTCGTGCTGCAAGGTGCTAATTTAGTGCCAGCTGAATCACTCCTCCTTCTTGCAGGAAGTCATTAGGTGTTGGCTGAAGCCGTGCATGACCTTCGTCACAGCCACCTCCCTCAGGAACCGAGAGACCTGTGGCCAGGCAGTAATTCTCGCAGGGGTCCCTAATTCCCTTTGAAACAACTAGGAGCTAAGCTCTTAAATACCTTTGCCGTCTGAATCATATTCCAATGGCGTCACCATCTCTGTTTGCTCCTAGTTCTGGAGCTGGTTGCCCATAAAAACTGCCTGACCTCATCTCAAGCCCCTGCAATGAGAACACACTCAATTTCCTCTTTCCTTTGACCTCAGCTGCTCTGGGCTTTGTGGTGATGCAGGATCCTCTCTCTAAATAACCATCCAGCCATCTCTTCGTGCGCACTAATGCGGGGCCCTCGTGCCCTGCACCGCCAGCTGTAATCTGGACGTGCTCTAGCAGTCCCTGTGCAGAGGCTGCACACCATCACTTTTTTGGTGATATTGTGCCCCCCTGTTACTATTGCTGGGCTGCACAGACGGTTTGCACAATACCTGTGACTCACTTTCAGATCCATATGCCGGATGGTTTCCATTGAGCTCTGGCTGCAGGGTTTGCAGATTCATGTTGTTGCACTTTTCATCTTCACTCCAGGCTGGGAGGTGAGCACGCCGCGCTGGTGCCAGTGGCTCTGCACCATCCTCCTGCCTCCCCAGAAGTGTCCGTCACATCCATCCCCAAGCCCTGGGGAGCTCCTGCAGGTCCTGGACCCAGCTAACATGGGTCTGCTCCCTTGCTGCTTCCCGGGCTGGTGTCTGCGGGAAATGGTGTCCGCGCACAGAGGAGAGCTTTGACAGCGGCTGCTGGCCGTGGCCAAGTGGCTTTGGAGGTGACATCCTTCCTCCAGCTCTTCCCTGGAGCCTCCAACAGGCGCTCGTGCTCCTTCCCAGCCCGCTGCCGTGCCAGGAGAGGAGTCAAGCAGGCTTCTCCTTTTCTCTCTCCTTTCATACATTTAATGCAAACTTTACATACTGGCACTTCCTTCCAGCTTTCTGACAGCCTGGAGAGATGCACCCCAGACAGCAGGACGGAAAACTGAGTGCATGAGCAACACAAGAGGGATTTTCTGATCAGGAGCCACATGCAAGTACCTATTAGCCTTGCAAAGGCTTTAACGACATGCTTCAGCGCCTGACCCTGTGCGTAGGCTTTCCTCAGGCTGGCTGACTGGTCAGACTTGAATTTTAGGCTTCTTAAGGATTTAATAAGAGGCTGAACTAAAATACTAGCTTTGAGAGAGCTAAATTCTTCAAGGTCAGAAGGTGGAGAGGCTCGGGGTTAGGGTCAGTCCCATGCCACAGGGAGGTGTGGTGCTCCCGGGATGGCCAGGGACGGTTCGTCCCCTGTCGAGCGGGCAAGGGGATGCCCGTGGCACTGCTCCTCCTGCCCCGGGGCAGACGTGGTGTGCTGTGCAGCGGAGCACAGCCCTGTGCGCCCCAGGGGGTCACAGCACAGCTCGTCACTCCCAACCCGGCTGGTCGTGTCAATATTTGTCTTCTCTGGGTGATCTGTCACTGCGGGGCTGCTGGCTGGCACCCCGCTGGTCCCGGCCGACGTGTCTGCGTGGCACCATGGGACTGAACGGATCGGCCTGGCCTGGCGCAGAGAGGGACTGCGTGCCCGTGCGGGGCCGATGTGCAATGGCAGCTGCGTGTGACACTCGCCCGTGCTGCCCTGTGCCAAGGGTGCGTCTGCCCGGCACTGAGCCGTCCCGCAGATACCGCAGGGCTCGGAAGCAGCCGGGCTCCGTGGGTCCAGGCAGGAGCTACACGAGCGTGGCCGTACCATGTCTGGGAGCTGGGCTGGCCTGTTCGGTGTCCCCTTGCACTGCACCACGTTGGAAAACTGATCCAAAATGTCCCCTGTGCAAGCAAGCCCTTGCACACCAGGACTGCATGCCCAAAGGGGGCTGGGAGGCACGTTATGCCTTGCACAACCCTGGGTCGCAACGCAGCAGATCACTTCCACGCTCACTTCGCTTTAAGTGCAGGCTTTATTCCCAGGGGTTTAACTAGGAGCAGAAGTTAAGAATGCATTTTAGACCTCAGGCTTAAGTGCTGTAATGTGCTAGCTGGAGCAGCAATGAATCGTGCGCTTTTTGCTCTCAGCTACGTTTGCATCCCAGCTCTGCTGGAACAACCAGATACGTGTCTCCCGAGTCACTCCAACACTCCCACACTTGCAAAATCTTTTAGCTTTTGGAAAAAAAGAGCCATATAAAGCCAGTCTTTATTAAACCTTCATCCTTCGATGCCTCTGTGTTAGAAAGTATGGCAAGAACATGCCACTTCCTACGGCTTGCTTGAAAAATGACAGATGAGCCATCAAAACACTGGCATTTGCCACAGCCAGGGATGATCCGGCAGAGGAGGGCAGCGGGGCTGGCATCTCCTGGCTCCAGAAAACAGTCTTCACAAGAACATACACAAACGTTACGGACCTTTAATTGGAGTTTTTCTCAGGTACACTTAGGAAAGGTGCAACAACAACAACAAAAAAAAGCAGGTATTTTCTTGGCCAGCAAATCTAGTCCAGACTCCTCTCCCTCCCACCCAGCTTCTTCTGGAATGATACAGAAAACCGGAGATTTAGATCCGTTCCTGCTGCCGGCGCATTTCAGACACGAGCCAAGCCCAGACCACTGGGAGAGAAGCCCAGGTCTCCATCATGCTGTGGTCTCTGCCCATAGCTCGGCTGCTGGTGCGGGGCACGGAAAGCCTTCACAGAAAGCAGCTGCCCCCACGTTCAAGGTTGTTACCCTCACTGCTATTCTTCAGCAAAATACCCAAGGTGTGAAGGCTTTGGGGGGGTTTGGAGCCTCGCAGGTCATGCTGAAGCCCAGCATCTGCCTATTTAATGTCCTTTCCCCAGCCCTTATCGCACCCACCCCAACGCATGCCTGCAAAAGCAGACACGTGCCGCCCGGGCACCAGCCACCGTCCTGCCGCCCGCCCCGCAGCAAGTCCGTCAGATGGCACCATGGAGCAGTGCGACTGCACCGTCCTTCCTCCCGCCCGAACACGTCTTGACACCGGGCCAGCTGCGCACCGGCCTTTGGTGGAAGGCAGAAAGCTCCGGGCACCGCCGTGGTCGCTCCCTGAACCCAGGGAACAAAGAGCAGTGATAAGGCTGGCCGCACCACGTTCCCCCTTCCCTGCAATGACAGTCCTTAGCGAGGCAGGATTTTTCCAGGATCAGCCTTTTCTTTATTTAAGGATTTTTGCATAGGCAAATGTTACATTTTTTGGACACGCAAACGTTAAAAAGATCGATCCTATGTGTATGCACGTGCTCACGGCCACAGCCCGTGCTGTCTGTCTTAGGGTATTTAATCATACGCGTATATACAGTGGCCTGGCGGAAAATGTTTTCCACGGTTTGAAAGAGTGCTCTAAAAGGGTGAAACCGATAAATGCCTTTAAAGGGTGTCCACTCGCTGCGTCTGTGCCTGTGCAGTTCGGTTGCAGCAGCTTTTGTGTCTGTGTAATACAGTCTGCAGACCGTGCACTGCACTTTTCTATTTTGAATTTTGTTCTGACTCCTCTTACTTTACTCTCTCACCTATAAAAGCAGGATTTCTAATGAAAATAAGCAATAAATTTGGTGTAAAGGATTTTCAAAAGCAAGACAGCTGGCAGCACACTGCCATCCTACTGCCTTGGACTTTTTGTGACAGACAATATATTGATTAAAACAAGAATAGGGAAGTGCAATGGAATGAGGGTGTTCACTGACCTTGTTCTGATGACAGAAAAGTCATTTCGGGGTGAGACTGTGCCTTGAGCTTCTACAGGGACCTGTTGTCCTGGGCATAGGATCAAGGGAATTTTTTTCTCCAGTAAAGATGGCAAGATAGGTAGTAGTTGCCATTTAAAAATGAGGTACATTCCAAAGAAAAGGGCTAGGAAAATTTCAATTAAAAGAAGCAAATTCATAATGCATAGATTGGTTAAATGTGCACAATTGTAAATATAGACAATAATTTACAGGCTTTTCTCTTGAAATATTAGTGCTGCTATAAAGAGACAAGAGTGTGACTTACTTATAATGACTTACCATAGCATTTCCATACCATAAATGAGACAGATTAAGTTGACATTATATATTACTTAGCTGTGTACCAATTAGCTAAACAAATGCTATGAATTCCGTCATTTATGATGGAAGCTACATAAAAATTGTATAATTACTGCAGTGAGTCATCTAGTTAAATGGCACTCCTATATGGACAAATTGATTTCAATGCAAGATTAATAGCCTTTTGCCCCTGTTTTACGTGCTTGCCAAAGACCATACTACATTGTTGCTAAGCATCATTAATGGATTAAAATAAGGGTTCTGCATAATTCCTACGGTGTATCTTCAAACAGCTTGTTTAGTTTGTGCACTAGCCTAGCGCTCGTTAGCCCTACGTAACACACGGGTCTGGAAGGCTGACACGCGTGAAGGAGGTTAATGCAATCCTAGGAACTCTTTCAAAAGCTCGCAGGTTTTCTTGTGGATGACTTCGCGAAGTTTCCGCACGCGCCGGATGCTGGAGGTCCCCACAAAGCTGTCTGGCTGTAGGACAGCCATGCCATTGTGGACGTCTCCCATGATGATGAGCTGGCCATCCACCGTGGTCATGTTGGGACACGGGCAGCTCCAGTCCATGTTCAAAAGCGTGATTTCTAGTGGTTCCTTCCCCAGGAATTTTAATCCCATTTTTTCATCTTTGAGAATCTCCTCCACTGTCACCAGAGCATGTCCCGAGTCTTGGTCTTCAGTCAGCTCTGTTATACGGCCCAGGATAACAAAGTCGCTTTTGCAAAAGCTTGTCACCAGCTTCTGGCGTGGTTTGCAAGCTTTGCAGTGCGTGTTCTTCGGGAAAGGGCACATCTCTTCACAGGCCTCCCGACTCTCAAAGTTGTTCTCATTGCCTCCACACCCGCCGTAAATGAAGGACTGGCACTGCTTTGTCAAGCTGTTATAGGCCCATCTGGGCTCATAGGCTTTGCAGTGACCTTGGAGGGCTGGCAGATTGCAAATGTTGATTGGGCCGTTCATGCAGGTTAACATACAGTTCTCGTAGGTCTCAAAGTGGTTGAGGTTGCTGTTACAGTTCCCATAGATGAAAGTAAAGCAGTTGTTTTTCTTTGCATCATAGTACCACCTGGTCTGCTCTTCCCCACAGTCTTCGCTGTCTGGTTGTTTCAGGCATTCATCGGTTGGAAAATGTGTTTTGTTTTGGGAAGCTTCTTTAGATGTGGGTTCTCCTTTGATGACTGACAGGGGGAAATCAGCCCTGAGAAGGCCACCGCTGTTTTTGGCAGTGCAGGTGTAGATGCCTGCGTCTTGGAGCTGCGTGTTGTAGATGACCAGTTGGGCAATGTTGGTGACCACGACATTCCCTCTGACGTGATTTGGCTTCATAATGACTTTTTCTTTCCCATCAACCTGCTTCTCCCATGTGATTTCTGGCTTGGGTCTCCCTGTAACATCACAGAGGAAGCTGACGGTCTCTCCCACGTAGACCGACTGATGGACGGGGTTGTTCACTAGGGCGGGTGGCAAGATATCAATGACTGTTGTCTCGGAATAGGCAGTAGTAGGGCGAGCTGTTGTTTCTGGTGGGATAGGGCTGGTGTTTGGCCAGGTAAGATGGTACCTACAGGTGACTACATTCAGTGTAATGCCTTTGATGCAAGCTTCGGCATCCATGTAGCACTTGTTGTAGTAGGTGAGCCCGTCGGAGGCACAGGTGAAGCTCGGCTCCTTCTCACACCTGTCCTTGCACTTGCAGACGGGTTGCCCGTCCCAGATGTCGCATTCTGAGCCTTGTTGGATGCACATGAAACGGTCGCAGGTTGCCTCTTTGGGCATTCCCACTGGCCCTTTTTTCCCCTTGACATCCATGTACCGAGCCGCCACACAACTCTTCGTTCCACAGACATTGGGGCAGCACTTCTCAAAGGTCTCACACTCCTGTAGGGAAGGAAAAGAACCCGATCATTACTGGGGACAGAGTAAAGTCCTTTTTAGAGACGCAGCAAGCAAAGAGACCAGAAACTTCCAAGGTGTTAGCTCAGGGGACCTGGTCTGCCGCAGATATCTGCAGTCTGAAACTCAGTGTCCCCACCTGGCAATGAGTGGAAACATCCCTCCAGCCTCTCCCGAGAGGTGTCTAAACACACTGGGGTTTCTGAAGTGCTTCAAGAGAAGACTCTCGAGAAGGAAAATGTATTTCTTAAACACTAGCCTCATCATAAGCCTTTCCTAGAGTCACATGGACTTCTTGACTACCGAACCAACAACCCCCCTTCCGCACTCTCCGAAATGCCTGAGGACAAGCCCTGAGAAACAAGAGCGGATGGAAAGTCTTATCATATGGCTGTAGGCAGTAATCCTTCTTATTTTCCACAGAAGTATGTAAAGTATTATTTGAATTCCCTGAGACTAACAGCCTACTCTTGGAGGTGAAACTGCCAAGGATTTGTAATTGTTCACATTGTAGAGGAAATAATAGAGTATCTCAAAAGTAAGGAAATTCTTGCTCCAAAAATAATTTTTCTATGGTATTTAGAAAAACAAACCCAAAACAGCTCATTATGGCTTCTCTGTCCTATTTTAGTCCTATTTTCAAATGCAGCATTGCTCTTCTAGTGATTTATTACAACCCGTCTCAGCTACAGTCAGCTCTAAATTGCGGTTAATTTTAGCATAATTTTCATCTTCTGTGCAGAAAAGGTATTTGATATGTGTGATCACAGCTGCTGTGTTGTTACGGATTACTTTAAGGGACCATGAACACTGCTACCGTGTACCCAACGGGGCACACTTCCACCATGTGTTAAACCTCTACAACCCCCCTGAAATCCAACGGCTTTCTCCCTAAGTGAGAACAAAATGTTTTTTTAAGCTACCAAACTAAATAGCTTCCCCTGAGTCCACTATCCTTTCCTTATTGGGAAAAAAGATGACCTAATAACATAACTCTCTCCCCATTTCCAGCGACACATTACTAGGTTTCAGAAGCAAAGCTAGAAACCAGAACGGGTAACGGTTTCAGCTGAGGGTAAGGAGCGTGGCTTTAGCAAAGCTGGTGGCAGAGTCCCTGGCTGCTTGCAGACCACTCACTCCATGCGAGGTCCCAGGACGCTGTGCTGCCACGAGGCAAAAGCGAATAGTTTTAACCAGTGGCTTCTGGCTTTCAGTTTTTGACCAGTAAGTTATTAAAACAATGTCCTCTGCTGCTGCTGCTGCTGCTGAGTTTTTGCGGATGATTTAATATTCATTGCTGCGCCTGGTAGTTGAAATAAAGGGGGCTTAGTTGGGAATGGCAAAAGTAAAACCAGCACCTTCATTCAGAACACATGGGATCCATCTGAGCAAAACTGTTTACTTGATGGCCAGCCTTTTTCTCTACTTACACCTCCAAAACTCCTTTTAGCACTGCAGAAGCAACCTGCCTACAGAACACAAACCCAATGACTTGTTTTAGCACGGTGCACGGTGCTGTCAGCCTGGTTTGGGCTGCAGGACCTTTGCCGTCGGACATGATGTAAGAGGCAGGAGGAGCAGGTATTTTCAGATGCCAGCTTGAGCTGGCAGTGCTGACGGGTTGAAAAATGAATTTTGAGGTTGTAAGCTAAGCACATTTTGAGCTGGGAGCATCACAGAGAACGTCTGCATGGTCATTTTAACCATGCCCCTGCACTGCACTCCAAGCACACTTTGTGTTTCAAGTGCAGCAAAGGCTGATGCTTTACATGTTAAATCAAACGGTTTCATACATGATTCCTCCCAGGAATATAAAGCATTGATGATGGCCACCACCACCAAAGAACATGGTGACACTGCTAAAATACTGTGGATTGACCCCAAGGCATGCTGAGTTCTGGAGCATCAAATTCGGATGTTTCTTTTGACAAGAAAGTATGGAAAATGATGCAACGGAGCAAGTGCTGTACCCACATCGGCATAAGTGACAGCTGCCACACACCTCCCCACTTCACTGATAACTCATCAAACATTTTCTATAGGTCACGGGTCAATTAAATACGTGCGCTGTCTGCATCAAGTCCTGCATGGTGCCGGCGCCTTTCTATCTGCAACAGAAACAGACTGCGGTGCAAACAAGCCCACCGACAAACCCCATCGCCCGCATTGCAGAGAGATAAAAATGTGCATCACTCACCAGATCAGCTTCACATTCTCTCTTGCAAGTGCTCTGCGCATCTACCCACAGGTTGGGGTTCATGTCATTGGGGCATATCCCAGCGTGGGAATACCGGATTGGAGGTAGGGCTCTCCCTTTCAGAGAGACCTCCAGAAGCAACAGGACACTGCTCTTCCCCAGCAAGATCCACATCCACCGCGTGAACAGCACCAACATCTCAGAACTTCTCCAGGGCAATGGCAGTGACTGAGCTGGAGGTCGTTCTTGTTTGCTTGGGCTTGCTCTTTTTTTTGTTTTGTTTTTTTTGGTAAGCCTTAAATTTTCGAGGAACCCAAATGCACCTGACTTCTGTAAAAACTTCAGCAAGCTCCTTTGCTGCCTCTGTTGATAGTGCAGTTTGGTCTGGACCTCATTGGATTAAAGGTCCTAGGAAGTTACCCCCTTATTTTAAGAGAAATGCTAATAGTCTGAGCAGAGTTAGCTCTATTTATACCCTGCCTCTGTTAACAAGTCAGAAAAAGTAAACTTGATTTCTTTGACAGGCACACGCTTCCTATGTCCTGGTGGCAGTCAGACAGATTTGTTGCAAGAAAAAAAAGCTGGAAAGAGTTTAAAAGGCTGGAACTGGCACGGTGGGACCCCTGCATGTTTCTGAATGCAGGGAGGCCTTCTTAACCCCTTTAGACCTAAAGTACTTCCCTATGCTAAGAATGGCATTTACTTCTGAAAGAGTACTTGTCTAAATAACACGGACCCGCGGTCAGGGGATTTCCCCACGGCAAGGGGCTACACAATCACTTGCTAAAAGGAACAAGTAATAGGATTGAAGCAATTAAAGCTAGAATATCATATTTTAACAAAGGAAGTAGGGAAGAAATAACTTATTTAAACTTAGAATCGGCAAAACAGTATGTCTTCATAACTTCTCCCGGGGTTCCTCTGGGCTTTTTTCTTCTCTTTGGTGGGGAGATTTCCAGGATGCAGGTTTTAATGCTGCCCTCCAACCCCACCAGCAAGATGTTAAAAGTGTCCCCGAATTCCTCCACATTTCCTGACAGCCAGATCCCATTGTACAGTGCATTGCTGACCCCTTTAACAGCGACAACAAAAAAATAGTAGAAGTTCAACTCTATGGAAACCTGCATAAAGGAATGTACAGCATTTTTGCATTTGGGGGCGGGGGGGGGGGGAAATTCAGTCAAGCTGAGATCCTCGTTCCCTGATTCTTACAGCAAGGGGCTGATCCTGCTCGTGCTGAACACGTGCCAAAATCCAGAGACGAGTGGCAGAAGTCAGAGTTGCTCAGCACCTTCCAGGATTACAGCCTTTGGGCTGAGTTCTGGGCTAGCTTGGATGGATCCCGCATGGTGCTCGGAGCCTCCTGGGAGGACCAGGTAAGTTTGCATCCCACGCGGGGTTCGGCAGGGCCGGCCCAGCAGCGCTGCGCTTTGGGAGGAGGGAAGGTCGTGCATCTGCAAAGCCGTCAGACCCGGGCGCAATCAACCCTTACTTCTAAAGTTTTTCCGTTGGGTTTATTAAACCAGGGTTGTTCTTCATGGCTGAGTTTGGGCCTAATTCTCACCTGAGTGATGACGGCTGCCAACCAGTACAACCAGCAGTGAACTGGGCCACCATGCAGGCACTGCCCCAGGCCATGGGGCTCCTGCTCCTCCCCTGGGGCAAGGCAGCATCATGCAGTGACTTGCTGGTGTTTCCCGAGGATTGCCTCTGAAAGGAAGGGAGAGCAACCTGGGGCTGGTCTGCCCTCGGATGTGGCATTTCTGTGGCAACTCAGGCTTATAAAAGAGGAACTAGCAGTTTTGATTTGTGTGACCGCATTAACGATATGCACAGTATTTGAATTTCATGTGACGTGCAGAGAGAAGTTGTCCAAATTAGCTATTTATAAGGAGTGAAGTCAACTGCCAGGCAGCAGTGTGCCGTTGATTTATTCTCTCTGAAACTTTAGAGACCTGCATGACACTTGTACAAAGAGCGGCTGTGCGCAAAATGTTTTATTCAATACTTGTTTACAAAGACAAACGCAGCACCCTGTGATGCCTAAAAAAGCCAACCAAAAATGACACATTCCCAAGAGGTACTTAAAATTCTTACAGCTCTATTAACAACAAAATCACATGTATTAGTGGTTCTGTTGACTAAACAAAGACACTCTATATTGTAAAACTGACTACAGATAAGCTTTGAAACCAGCTGTATGTGGGTCGCAAAGAGTGCGGGTATCCCGGGCGCTGGAGGAGCTGCTGTTGATGACCCCAAAAGCTGCTGTATGTGCAGGGAATTTGCCCTCAGTGCGTGATGTTGCCATCGCGTAGCGGTGGATGTCATTTTCCCCTGATATCTCGAGTCTTTTTGTGCTGTTTTAACCCCTTACCCGCTGGGCCAGAGGTGGGGAGCTGATGGCTTCACAGTGCTCTTGCAGCCTCCGTCTCCTCTCCTGGTGGCAGAAAGCCACCTCCTTGCAAGCTTTCGCCATGTTGAGTGAGAGACTCACCAGTGTGGACTCACCCTAGGTGGGACTCCTTTCCAAGGTGGGAAAAATAACACTATCTTATTTTTTTTCCCCCTCCCAGATCAAGGATCCCTTACCCACAGGCACATTTCAGCTGCAGGGGAGCGGAGTGGGGCTCTGAAAAATCAGACACCGGTTTGCATCAGATAGACGGAGCAATCCTCTGCTTTGCTATATGTCCTCCTCCATCCAGAGGGTTATTCTCCAGGGAGAGGTAAGTCTCACTGCAGCTTTCTGCACCCAGGTACCATGTTCAGTGCATGACGGCCAGGATGGTAGAGCTCAAGAGGTGACAGGTTAATGAGCCCAGCTGAAGGAGCAGTTGCACAGGACATGGAACTCAGCTGATTTAATTGTGTTCCTGTTGCAGGTCAGTGGGGTCGTTCAAGGAAAGGCCATCTGAATGGCTGCATTTGATGTATTGTTACCCCAAATGCTGGGCCAGCACTTGGCACAGCGGAGACGGGCAGGGACATCCCATACGAGCTTGGGGAAAAGTACAAAACAATTATCATTAATGACAATGATGGCTTTGTTAGGTCACTGCACTAACATTATAAATGAGGCACAGGAAACTCATGTTAACTGAGAAATCATGCTTTCAGCAAAACTTTTGCATAGGAAGCCTCTTGGGGAATCAAATCCTGGCCTAATCCAATGGAAACCGGACAGACGCTGTGCTCCTCCAACTCCCATTGCTCCAGGAACAGGGAGTGCTCAGCCCCATGAAGGATCAGTCCCTTGGCTACTAGAATACAGCCAGGAGAGAGAGGAAAACAGCACTATAAATCTCGCTGTGAATGCGGGCAGGCAGCTCCTGGGGTCAGAGGAGGCAGCGAGGACTCTGAATAACCCTCGACAGCTGCCCCGTCCCTGCCAGGACATCCCAGGCTTGCTGTTACCCAACCTGAGGGACACGTCCAGGAGGGGACACCACTATGCAGGCTGCCCCAGGTTGGCTCGGGGACAGCGGGGACCCTGATTGTCCCAGCACGGACAGCCAAGCTTTGCCTAATGCACTCAGTATCTCCTGGGTTTCATCGAGGGCTGTTTTCTCGCCTGGTTTAAATTAGTTTAGCTCCACTGACCTCAAAGGATCTGACTTGGTACTCAGAACAACACCGACTAATGCCAGCTGTGAATCAGGGTCTTTGTCAAGGTCCCTGGGCATAGTTTTTCTGCTCTACCTTGTTTATAAAGCTTTGTGCATTTTTTTTAATTTATGTAAGAAATAAAATAACTCTTCTGCTCCATTTTTATAAAAAAATATATTATGATCACCGAGTTTACAGCTTATCTTGTCTCATCCCTGTCAGATACTGATGTGATAAAGATCCTCCCAAATGAGTTCAAGCCTTAGAAGAAACCCTGCTACTACCCCAAAAATCCCCCTTTTTGCTCAAGATGTTGATCTGAGTCTGTTGGCTGGGGAGCTGGGATGAGCTGTCTGTGGATCTCAGATGGACAAACCTGAGCCCTGATGCCACAAAGCAACATCCCGGATCTGCTCCCGGCAGTGGGACACGCGGTCTCTGACCAGCCTGTGCTCCACAGATGTCCGTCTGTACACCACAGTCCCAAAAAGCCCTCCCAGGATGCCCAGGGTCCTCCTCAGAGCTGTTGATCTAGAATTGGTTTAACTGTGGCTGGTTTTGTAAATGATAATTTCTTTGCCTTTTTTCTTACTCTTCCCGAGATCCTATGGGATGTCCTTGCCCTTCTCTGCTGTACCAGGTGCTGACCCGGTGTTTGGTATGACCCCTTCTAATCGAGGAGGGAAACAGGATTCTCTGATACACTGGAAAGTATAATTGTATCATGCTATTTTCTTAAACCACGGTTAAAGGAACAGCGAACTGTTGATCGAATTTATTAGGCAAAACAAGCAATCCGCATCTGGAGTTACTCAGCGGATGGTGGATTGATTTGCTGGTTTTATTGTGGAAGGGCTCTTGGCAGGAACCGTCACACTGCGATGTTAAACCTCCCATCTCCCATTGATCTCTGCCTCGGCAAAGGGGCCCTTCCAGATTCGGCCTCTCGTGCTGTCTGGGCCTGCCGCCACTCGCAGCCAGTTGTGCCAATACAAACACAAACCACCTCCTTTCCCGGCATGGCTGTGATTCATCGCTGGTTCGCTCGCTGCGGCATCGAGAGCCCTCACGCAAGGGCTGATGGCTGGAGCGGGCACTGCTCTGTGCCGGGGGTGCCATGGATGCCCGCGGCACCCACCGCCGGGAGAGGCAAGCCTGGGCATTGCAGGTTGGACCTGCGTGCCTCCGCTGGACCTCTTCTGCCTTTAAGCTTAGCTTAAAGCAAAGACTCTGGTCCTTGAGCCCTCCATCCTCCTCCCTGCAGGGCAGCCAGGCACAGCAGGACCTGGGACGGACGCCCTGCACCGCCCCCGCCAGCGACCTGCCTGTTGCTCAAGGCACTGAAACCTGCCTGGATCTCGCAGGCAGCCCCAAGGACACGCTCTTCTTCATCCTCACCATCACCACTGATGCTCCTTAGGTGGCTTCTTGTCCACAGCACAGATGAAAATGTAATGCCTGAACAGAAAAGTAATTTAAAAAAATCAGGAAGTAACGATCTTCCAGTCTGTATGTAAAGCTTATTGCACTTAAAGCTGATAGCCAGACATTTGAGAGGGAACGTCACTGCCAGATCCCTTTTGGAGCACAGCTGCCAACCGCTTGCCTCAAGCAGTAACGTTGCTTCCAAACCCACACAGAAATCCAGATGATGCCTCAGGACCTCGCCTTTAGCTTGCTTTGGGCTGCAAAGGGCCAAATCTTCCCCTTCGGGCAATGCCCCGCTCCCACGAACATCAGCAGGCCCTGCTCAGAGCCTGGGCTGCGGGGACGGCTGGGGAGCCCAGCCTGGACGCCTTTCCACATCCCTCAGAAGGGTGAGTGTCTCATGCAGGATTTTTTGGCACCGTGCGATGCACCTCAGAACATCAAAGCAAAGGCAAAGGCTGCGTTGGCCACATGCTTTGGAAGCACATGCATATGATGGGGGCAGATTTGGGCTGAAGGTATACATTGGTAATGGCATGCCTGGGTCCTGTTTTTGGGGCCGTTTGTATGTATAATTAGCAGTGGAAGCATATTTCAGTTCCCCCTAGTTAAGATTTTTGTCAGGGTTCCCTGTAAGCGCCCGTAACTAACAAGTGCTGGTTTTGACTTCTGAAATAACCCATCCGAGCAGATAATAGCGTGTACGGACAGGCTCAGGGAACCGGGGGCACATTTAGAGCAGCGATTGCTCACCGAAATGAGCTGCTGTTTATGTGCATTCTGCCTCACGCGCAGATGCTCAGTAAGCAGAAGTTAATGTAGTTAGACAAAAGGGCTCAGTTTGGGGGGAAAAATCAATAATGTCAGGGAGTTTATTACAGGGTTATGGGCCACCTGCTAGAACTCAGCATCAGGCCTGCATTACATTGTGTTTCGGTGAGAGCTGATGGCATTGCACTCAGACAAGGCTAGCGCCAGAATTATTATTTTATGCCTCGGCAGATGGCTTCTGCTCAGGGGTTTTATCTTTGAGTGCAGACATACGACTAATCATCATTTGCTTTCTCTTGCTCTGCTAACGTAAGCTGGGCAGGAAGCAATTGCCAGTTTGATGATGGTTCATTATTGCTAGGTTTATTCCATCTGAAACAGCACAGCAAGAGGCAAAGAGGGTACGAAGGGAGATAATCAACCAGTTATCAGTGAGAGATGGGGAAAAGCTGGGCTCAGAGGCTTGTCTTTCACTGGCCCATGTCTTTTGTTCTCTCTTTCAGAGGCAAAACCTTAGATATCCTATATCTAAGGGAGGCCACGGAGGTGGTGTCTTTGGATTGCCAAGGTCAAATGTTGGGAATGAGTTCATCCTGCCTCGGAGCAGGAAGGTCTTAAAGTCACTCCCCAAGTCCCTTCCAGCCCTGCTCTCTGTCACCCTCACCATCGAGCGAGACTTGCTCCACCAGTTAAGCTTCGAGTTAGAGAAATCTGAGCTCTGTAATGCAACCTGGAAAGCCAAGAATCAGAAATCACAGCGGCATCATTGCACGGCCGGCACTTTCCATGTTAGGCCCCCTCAGTTTTATCTACTTGCATGGTGTACGGGCTGGACAAAGGTACCGGCGCCTGCGGAACATGGGCAAACCCGCACCACACAAACGCACGGCTGTGGCAGAGAGGCTTGAGCACCTCATTTTGCTGCAGGTTTCAGTAACTAGTGGTTAGTTTTGTGGCCAGTTTCAGTAACGGCACTTTAGGAAACTCTGGCACCAAATCCACGGTGTACAAATGGAGATGTTCCCACATCTTGCAGCACCGCTGTGGTTGTATAAGCCATCGCATGAAAACCTCAGAGTTGAACTGGTACATTTGTTGTTGTTGTTTATGATTTTCAGTTTTTCTGCTTGGTTCCAGCTTGATTCGAATGAAGGCTCAGAATAAAAGCGAGGTGCGGGCCGGGTGCGCGCTCAGGCTGAGTGCTCAGCACATCTTTCACCAAAGCCAGTCATGTTTCTCCAGGACCGTGGTTAATTTAGTTCCACATGTAGGAGGCTAATAAATATTATTAAACCCATTGCACAGATTCAGTTCAGTCTGCAAATGACCCTAATTTAACCTCCCTTATTTACTTTTAGGAATTTAAAGCTGGGAGAAAAATCACTTGGAAAGGCTGGAGTCCCAAGACCCTGCTTCCAACCTCAGAGGCACCATTTGCTTGTCAAAAAGCTAGTTCAATATAGAAATATCATGTTGCTTTTGTTTCTTTGTGATGTGATTCAACTTATATAAACAGTAAGGTTTTAACCTGTTGTGCTAATTGAATTTAACCCCCTCAGCTGTCATCTTTCTTCCTTGAAAGACCAGACTTTCTCCTGGTTTGTTCTGTAAGCCTTAATTCCCCGTGACTTCAGCAGGAAGGTACCACCTCACCATCAGTCTGAGCTGATCCATTTAGAAAGTTTATGAATCTTTCAGTGGATGAGGCCTGAGCTGACAGTTTGTAAGATGAGATAAAACTGCTGCAGATTTGCCTGGGTTTGTGCTTCGTCGTGAGACTTTACCAAACTCCTGAATCCACTGAAGTTTGGAAGCCCTCGCAGTGGCTGGGAGCCTCTCCAGGAGATGCGGAGCAGCTCCCAGCGACTGGGCTTGTCATTAGGCAATGAGCGTTGGCTTCTCCAGACAACCTGGAAGTCCCAGAGCTCCTCTGAGGGTTTGGTATCCAAAACTTCGCTATAAACAATAATTAATTTTCACAACAGGGAACTATTTCCAGTTCTGCAAATATCATGAAATCCTTTTAGTGTCAATTCTGCCTTCTTGGAATTTAAATCTAAATTAGGACAAAATAACTCTTTTTAACTGAAGAGTTATTGCCTTCGTTTGGCTTTGCTGGTTGTTCGCAGTCCCGGCTATCGCACAGCATGTCCTCTGACCATGCTCAAAGTGTGACCTAAAGGCTTGGTGTTCGGGCATACTAACAGCCTTTCCAAGAGGTGAACTGTTTTGTCTCACTTTGCCCTGGGTACTCTTTTACCACCGGATGCAAGACATCTTATGCTCTGCATTGCTTGAACCCAGATGATGGCCATCAGAGAGTTAGTAAATCCCTTCTGGGCCACTGACACCATCACTCCACACGCTCAACGGAGACTAAATGCAGATCGGGTGTACACAGGGTGTTCTTCTCCCGACATTCACTCCGCAGCAGATCTGAATACAGGCTAGAGGCGCCAGTCATGTCTGCAAAGCACTGATGATCTACTTCCACTGATCTTTAGCGTAGCAAGCCAATCCTGCCTGCCCTGGCAATGGGATGTTTGTCATGGCATTTAATGGCTTTTTTTTCATTGTTGCTCTTTCTGATTTCAGCTAATTCAACATACGTTTTTATTTTGATCTTTTATTGTTTGCAGCGTGAAGAGTCCACCTGCAGCGTACATCGTAGCAGGGTTCACTGAGATGCAGCACTTTCTTTTCCATGGCAGTTTTGAAGATAACCAGTCCTTGATTGCCTGACGTGATGGTGGCCGGCAGAGCGATTGCAGGTAATGTTTAAGAGATTCACGTGGTTTAATCGTTACAATTTTCCTGTGCCTCTAGGGCCTGCACGTTGGGCTCATTGCATTATCTAACCAATTGCTAGGATTGTGTTTTAATGATAGACGCAGCAAGCTGCCTCTGAGCAGGGAGGTATAAAGGAATCGGAGCATCGTTAGAGGTGAGCGTTTCAAACACGCTCTATAACGTCCTGATTTTTCTCCGATTGAAGTCAATGGTAAATATTCTGCTGACTTCAAAGGGGAGCGGGGTGAGGTTACAGCCAAACGCTCTTGGAAATCCCACCCAGCGCTTGATTTTTCTTGACCTGAAGGCCAGTTCAGTCAGCTCTGCTTCCACAAAGGAGCTTTCAGGAGTCCTGTAAAAGCCGCCGGAATGATTTTAGCCCTGGGTTCACATGGTAGCAGCATGTGAATTGCGGCAAATCCAGAGGCCTATTCAGCCCTCCCAAGTTCTGATTTCTTTTCTGCAGATGTCTGGCTGGCATCGCTCTTGCTCTCTCCTCGACTGTGGGGAAGTTTGGGGCAATGGGATTCCTAATTAGGTACTTCAGTTTGGTGGGGTGAACTCCTGCAGTGGGGCAGGAGGATTTGGGGTACCCTCACAAAGCCTTTGGCTTTGCTGTGCGTCAGCCATAAGAACAAGGTGGCCTATGTGCCTGGAAAATCTTTACATCCTCTCTGCAACCCATGGCATGAGCTGTGACTTTGTCTCTTCCTAGACAAGAGACAGAGAAAATGGTCTTGAATTAATTTTTCTTTTGTGTTTCTTCTTTTGTAATTTTACAGCTATTTCTTTTGTCTTTCTCTAACACTGTAGTTACAAAGTTCTGCAGGGTGGAAAATCAGTTATTGTCGTACATTTCCAAACGTTTCCATGAACTAATTCCCTTTTAAAATCAATTGGCTTTGTCAGTATTGCTACCTACACAGGACCCATTCCTGTCTCTGCCACTGATTTATTCTGTGAGCCTAGACTGCTTACTCCCTCGCTGCCACAGCTTCCACCTCTCCAAAGGGGAACACAAAGCTCACAAGTGGGTCAAGTGACATCAGTTTGTCTTCTAAATCCCCACTTCTTGCCATTGCTGCAGAAGTGATGTGTGAGTGTGAGGTGTGATTTGCTGCAACCCCAAAACTGTCTGAAAAAAATGACAAACGCAAAAATTGTATCTACCACCATTTGTTTCCGTGTCTTAAGCTGCAGCTAAAGCACAACCCTTTCTAGCTCACACACACACACACACACATATACTTTTTTTTGTTAACTTTACCATAGCTAGAAACCTAATACTGTTGCTGTTTCAGAACATATACTTGGCTTGTACTTTCCCAGCTCCTTCCCGACTTCTTTGAGGAATCTGGCGTACCAATGGCCATAGAAAACCAGGTTAGTGCACAGTAGAGGCTTTCATGGCCACTAATCTTGATGACAAAATTAGTCGAACAAACACTTCTTGTGTCACCAATATATATTATGTAAAACCTTGTGACTTTGATTATGTGTCTATAATACAGATTAGTCTGTTTGGGTGTTTGGTGCTGACCTCCAATAAGCTCCTAAAGTATTAGCAAGAATTTGCAAGTGACAGGCAGGCAGAGGTGCTGTGCTGCCTAATCCCATTCTTGAAACTCTGACTATATGTGTCTGAACAGTTTCTGCTGCTTTCCTTAAGGCACCGGGATATTTCTTTCTCTGCCCCCTCCCAACTGCCTTTGTCCTCTCCACTGCTTTGATGTATCACAAATGTTGGAAGATTTAGCTAACCTTATGGATTAGAGCCAGGAAGACAGCGAGAACAAATTTAGAATAGAAGGCAGAGAATGTACCAGCTGGGAGGTGATGCTGTCAATCTCCATGGAGACATCTTTAGTTACAGCTTTGCTAATTACTCTGTTGAATTGTATAGCGTCTGGTTGAAAGCCCATCCAAGTCAGTGGAGAGTTTCTAATTGACTGGCCATGTCTCAGGACCATGAAGAATGCACAGGGCATAGCCCCTAAGTGTAACCAGTTATGATTTGCATTTGTGGCTTTCTCCGTGAAGGCCAAAACACAACCTAAGGAGGATCCAGACACCTTGATCTGGTCTCCTGCATGGAGCCAGCTTCTTGTAAAGAAAAAAGCCCTGCAGAAACAAATGTAGACCTTGTCTTAGCAAAACAATTTTTTACTTAGGAATGCAGGTGAAGCATCTCCATCATCTTGTTAACAGCATGTGCACTTTCCACATAAGTCAGCTCCTGCGGGAGATGAACTGGGACAAGATCCACAGAAGCCTTTTGGTTCCCAACACCTAGATAGGACATGGCCCTGTGGAGGAGTCGGGCAACTACATACATTTGCCCTGTGTCCCCCAGATGAGCCTGTGTCATGGCTTGGGAGAGCAAAGCGAGGGACTGCACACACAGGCAGAGAGGAATGCAACCAGATGTCTGGAGAAAAAGCAAAGGTGGCCCCTCATCTGCTCAGTTTTCTGGGTTAGGACATCTCTTAGCTCAGGGGGGACTGGGCTCACGCTTGGGGACCCTACTCACAGCCCCAACACAAGCAACAACAACCCTCCGGGAGAGAAGTTTGGATCCATGGCACTGCAGCTCAGGCTTGTCATTACTTGAAGCCAACCTGGCTTTAGACACTAATCCACTGAACAATTTCCAGTTGTTATCAAAATCTATTGGCCTTCTTAACCACGAGTCCCTGAGCTGATGTACCACCCCCATCAGGTTCCAGTTCTCTGACTTGTTTGTTCAGAAATGATTTATTTGTCCTACAAAAAGGTACAATGTTAAATTAACAAATGAACAAAAAATCAGCTGCACACCATGCCTGATTTCTAAAGGGATTTGGCTGCCTGAGCAGATCCCTCCCCTGCAGAAAATCATTCCCCCAAATATCAATGCCGTTTTCCAACCCCCCACCAAATTTCACTCCGTGCTGCAGCCGTGTCCGTCTGTGTGCATGTGTGTGTGCTCGCACTGCCTGAAAAATCTTCCTAAGGCACTCAGCTTCCCCTCCAGGCCCTGCAGGATGCTCAGCAGGGCTAAAAAACCATGGGATAGCTGGTTGCACTGTGGTCCAGGGATGCTCCAGCTGGCTAAGACCTGTCCTAAGTCCAAGCCCTTTGTACAACTATCGGCGTTGCCGCTTGGTGATTTGGTGAAAAGAGCCATGATTTAAGGTCAAAAGAAAAGTGATCGGCGAGTTGCCTGCAACTTTGCAATTCACTGGAAGGATTTATTTATCCCATCAAAATAGAGAAGCTAAAGGAAGGGCCCCAGCCGCCCTGCCTCAAGTGCTCATCTTCCCGACACCCGACAGCTGGAAATTATTGGGTTCAAAGCTTGTTACCTTTGGCTCATTTGACAGGAGGTAGAACACAATAGGTATCTCCAGAGGATGATTTGTCTACGCTATTCTTAGACACTTGCCCTGGGATGAGATGAATCAGCCTCTGTGCTGCATGTTTCTTCCCATGGGCACGAAGCGAGCATTGGGTGACGCAGGCTCAGACTTGATAACGTGGAGCTTTGAAGTGAACCTAATTCACCTACAAACTTTCACACAGGGACTTCCACGGGTCCAGCACAAACACTGGTATAATAGAAACTGCTTCTCCCATGTGACTTTGACGTCTCTTTCTGAGACCATGTCCTCTGCATTCAAACACTCGGTGAAAGGCCCAAAGCAAGCAGCATAAATTAGTTTAAATCTAGGCGAATATGTGGCTTCACTTTTAATTTATTCCATCTTTATCCTCCACCAGTCCTGCCATTTCCCTGAGCTTTAATGCCATAAGGGCTTTAAATCTCTCTGTGTGTATGCACATTAAGGATAATGTTTACGGTTTCTGACTATCCCTAAATCTTATTTCTAACCCCTTTACACAAGTGAAAAGTTGGTTGAAACTGCCAGAAACATTATTTTTGGGGTTGGGTGCGGACTGGGTGTTTCAGATACGATCGCACAGCTGTATCACTGTGTAACTAGGAATTAAGCCTTTAAAAAGATGTTTAATAATAATTTTAAATGACTGAGAACTTGGGGAATGAAACCTGAAATACAAAGGGAGTGAAAAACTTCATAAGGCTTAAAAAAATACCAGAAGCAAATACCAAACAGGCAGACCATGGTTTCTCCAAAAAAGGAGAAAAGAACCAATCCAGAGGTTCAGTCACAGTCAGAAGCTTGCAAAAAGACAGATATTAAAACTAAACCAATAAAATCTGGAAAACTTGCTCTGAGGACAAAGAATGGCCCAACTCTCCCTTGTGGTTACTCCAAGCAGCAGCAGGACATTCAAGCGCGTAAGAGCGAAGGGCTGGCTCTGCGCTGCCAGGCATGTCCCAGCGCTCCCACCATCGCCTGCAGGCTGCCGGGGCTGCACCCGAGGCTGCTGGATACGGTTCCCCCTCGAGTGGTGAACGCACAGGGAGCACTGAGCACCTGTAAATCACAAAGACAGCAACATATTCCTGATCCGGGCTCCTCATACGAACACTCTTGCTGCGGCTCAGAGCTCAGCGTGTTCCTGCTGAAGGCCAAGGACATTTAGCAGGGACATTTGGGAGGCGAAGGGACTGCTCGCTTTTGCGCAGCCAAGCCATGAGCACGCAGCAGCGGGTGTGATTCCCAGCAGCTTCCAAAGGCGATGGCCAGCCCTCCGCCGGCACCGGCCTCTGTGCCTCCGGATCCGCGCACAGAGATGCAGCCCCTGCTGCTCTCAGTAGGGAGATGAGTAGGGCACGTGTGCCCTGCTCAGGTACAGGCACCGTAGGGGCTTGCCAAGCGTGGGCACAAACCCAGCTGCCAGATGGGAAAAGGGAGGGAAGGAGCAGGGAGAGAACATGGTCTCGGCTTTGCTCAGTTTTGGTTGTGCAACGCGTGTGCCAATAAACATGGAGGAGGCCTGAGGCTCCAAGCGAGGCGGAAGCAGGAAGGCTCATAGCGGCAGTGGGGAGTTTTAAATCAAGGGACTTGCTGCTAATCCTCTTCCGCAGAGTCTTTCTTGCGGGAGGAAATCTTATGACTCCGGGGAGAAGTACATTGTGTAACTAAGCAATGGTGAACCCGAGTTGCATTTAACAGGGCTTGGCACAAACATGAGAGAGTAGGATACTCATCCTGAGAGAGCGTGAGAGAAACCGTCTCAGTGCCTTGCCTGCTGGCTTCGAGTCCTTAAAAGCCCTGGTGTGGCCTCGGGAGAGGAGCTCAAGTAGAGGGAAAAAAAAAAATAGGAAAAAAGCCCCATAACCCTAAAGAAATCAGCTCACTGAGCAGGGCTTCCCTGTGCTTGTTGTTGAAACATTGCATAACGTCCCTTTGCACCGCGCCGAGCTTTGAAATCCACAGAATCAAAGCTGTATGGAGACACTATGGATGTGCTGAGACAAATTTAAAGGCATTTTACAATTGTAGCAAGAGGTGCAAAGCCACACTTCGGGCTCCTCTTGCTGTTCCAGCGTGACATCTAGTGGCACTGTGCAGTTTTACTGAGGAACTGGGTCCACGTTCTTTTTTTTTTTTTTTTTTAGGCCTGTTCCTGCACTCGTCTCCTGAATAGCTTTTCCCCATCGATTTGAGAGAGGTCGTGTACAACTTTGGAAAAGCCTATTTTTGCCACTTTATCCTATTGGATTTTTCCAGATTTAATAAGCTGGGATTGCTTAAAGCTTTCATGGCGCGCAAGAGAGCATTCTGCTTCCTGGAGTATATGGCCACAGCTCCGCATTTGTGTGCCTTGTCTTTGTGTTTTACAACTTTATGCCACAGATGCTGAAAACAGACAAAAAGGGTCATGGGTTAAAAAGTGTGATCGTTTATGATGACTTTTACTGAAAAAGGAAGCGAGTTAAAATAAAAAGATCTAGGTCACAGCAGTGTCCAGTTGAAGGCTGATCTTCCAGGTCTCTGAGGTCTGAATTCGCAGTTTTCACTGGGTAAAACTTGTTTGCAAACCATTCTCTAAATCGAATTGTTTCTCATATGGTTGGTTGTGTCTTTCGGTACGAGCCGGGCAAAATTTTTGCTCAGCCCGTTGCAGTCTGTTGCGTGAGATCAACAGCATGTGAGTTGGTGTTAAAAACCAAAAATGCCACTGAGTCACTGCATAACCTTTGTCACACCGGTTAAAACTGTCACTGCTGTTTGTGCGGGTCCCTCTGTGGTTTGCAGGGATGCTCAGCACTCGCTTACTGAAACAGAGAGGTCTAGCCTGTGGATCTCTCCCGGCTGATTAAAGGGAAGATGACTGACTGCAACCCAAGTCCTAAATTAAATGGCAGGTTAAAAATAACATCACTAATAAGAAAAGTGAGCAATGAAAGAGAGGCAATGAAAAAAACCCCAGCTTAGTGCAAATTTCTCATTGGTGACAGACGCTAATGCCAAAATAGAAACCCTGGAGTTAAAAAGAGCTTCCCAATTAATTAAGGCGTGAGCACGGTGCCAGAGAGGCACGGGCTGGGAGCGAGGGGTGCGCAGCTGGGGGTGCCCAGGGAAACCCTGCTGAGTTTCGCCCTGGCATTGTGGCCTCAAAGGAGCTCAGCGGGTGAAAAACGCCTGGAAACGGGCAAAGCCGTTTGGATGTGCCTTTGCTGGGCAGGCCATTCTGAATCACACAGCTTTTTCCCTCTTCCCCAGGAGCCTCCTCAAGCCTCAGTGCAGGGCTCGGGCTCTTTGCTAGGCAGCTGGCAAGCGTGGAGAGACCTTTAGAGGAAATGCTTCAGTTTTGGTGTTTTCTCCCTGTCCGGGCCTCTGCGTCACCCCAAGGCTCGATGGTCGGGTCCCTTCCAGGCTGGTTTGCCCTCGGGCATTCCCCTCGGTCAGGGCAGCGGCCGCGGCACCCCCTGCGGGGCCCGCACCCCGCCCCGGCCCCGGGCACAAGATGGCGGCGGCCGTGAAGGCGCCCGCCGGAGCGAAGGGCCGGGACGGCGGGCGGCGGGGCGGAGAGGGCCCGGCGGCGCGGCGCTGAGGAGGCCGCCCGGCCCGCCGCCCCTTCGCCGCCTCGTGACGGGCTCCGGCGGCCCCGCCGCGGCGGGGTGGGGTTGCAGCCGCGGCCGCAGCCGGGCCGAGGGCGGGGAGGGGGGGGGTCCCGGCCCTGCCTGGCGTCTACCGGCCCCGCGCTCCGGCATCGGCGATGAGCAGCGCCGCGGAGGCGCGGGAGCTGGAGGAGCGGCTGCGGGAGGCGGCGGCACTGGGGGACGTGGAAGAGGTGCGGCGGCTACTGGGCGCGGGGGCGGACATCAACTCCCGCAACGAGATCAACGGCTGGTGAGGGGCGCCGGGGGCGGCGGGGCCGGGGACGGCGGCGCCGGGAGCCCTGCGGGGGAGGGCGTGCGTCCTCCCGGCTGGGTCGGGCTGCCGGTGCCCGGAGGCAGGCCCTGAGCTCGGGGTTGCTGCCGGGCCGGCTCCCTGCTGGGGGGCTGCCGCTGCCCTTGGCTTGGACGGGGTGTTTGGCCACGCGTGTGTGGGACTCCGGGCTCCCCAGGAGAGGCTGGGGCCCCTCGCTGGACGTAGGGGAGAGCTGCTTTGGGACGCAGCTTTTGTTTCTTAGTTTTCTTCTTTACAAAAAAGGAAATGCTAATCTCAGGAGGCTTTGAGATTTACTGCTAAAGAGGATCACAACAAAAGGAGGCCACTGTCCTTCCACCTGCCACTGCGTGTCTGCTCGAGGCCCTCTCCTCAAGTTGCTCAGTGCACGTCCACAGCAGTGGGCAGTCACTCTTCACACTGTAGCAGGGCGAAGGAGGGCATTGCCCTGCAGAACTTACAACAGATTCCTAACTTTATAGAAGTGATGCAATGAAGGAAACTTTATTCCCAGTTATTGTCACTACGTGCAACTCAGGTGAATTAGGATGGGCGCGTGAGGAGGAGCTGGGGTGAGAGAGCTGAGGCTGATGGCACAACCCCTCTGCTTCCTTCTCCGCAGGACCTGTTTGCACTGGGCCTGCAAGCGGAACCATGCTCCCGTGGTGTCCTGCCTGCTGGATGCTGGTGCAGATAAGCAGATCCTCACTGCTCAAGGAGAGCTGGCAGCACAGTTAACTTCGAAACCAGACATCCGGAAGATTTTGGGAGGTACCGTTCCCATCTTAAAAATCATCTAGAGTTCTTGGTCTAAAAACTAAAGTATTTTTTGTGCTTTTATCTGGGGCAGTAGGTTGGCAAAACTTTGGCTAGGACTATTGTATCTCATTAGATAGCTTCGATTTGTAACTGTAGTTCATGCTCAGGCAAATAGACTTGGGGATTTCAGGTAGGCAAGCCTTTTATTCCGAGCTGTGTCATCAAGACATTGAAGAGCTGTACACTTTGGGAAGTGTGCTGCTGCAGTCCCATTTGCTCTCACTCAGCAGAAGCTAGCATGCAGCTGCAAACGGAGGGTTTCACAATTGCACAATTTGACTGTTGTCTGACCATAAGAAATCTTATAAATCCACTCAAAACAACTGCAGCATTTCAGAAGTTATGACTTCTGAGCATTGGTTATACTCTGACTTGCAGTATGATTAATTTTTGCCTCATAATTCTGTCACCCTACACTTTTCGTTAGATGTGACGCTCCTTGAACACTGCCAGTGCCTATTTTTCATGAGCAGCATAGATACTGTGCTCCAGATTAAAATTTTAAAAAGTGCTTCACTTTTGGAAATGTTGAGTGTTCTATCTTCTGCTAATTGCATGTAAATTGCGCTCTGCAATGATACGCTTTTACATCAACAGTGCACGGTTCTCTTAAATGAAATTGCAGCTAAATCATGACTAAGGTTACAACAGTCACAAATGAAGGAATGGCATGTTCTTTGCATGAGCGTTTTTGTTTTCTTTTGGGCAAGGTGCTCATCCCGTGGACTTGGTTGATGGCAAATGACTTGTGTTCTGGTTTTAACATCTAAATTGTCGAGTGTGTGTGAATGAACTCTTCTTTTTATGTCTGTTAAGCTTTCACGTGTTTCCTGGGGAATAAACACCTAGCACTTACTTTTATATTCTCCTACATGGTTTTTACTCTGGGAGCACAGTGCTATTAAGCAGGTCTTATTAGTGTCCTGTAATCCTGAGTCAGGCAAGAATGTCATTGACTGCAGTTACTTCTAAGCGAGAGAAGAGTTGGCTTGGGTATTACATCAAATATTCATTTACCTGAAGAAATACTTGTTTTAATTTGTTGGCATGGCTCACAACAAACTATTTACAGCAGTGATACTAAAAGCATTGCAAAATGAGATTTAGTGAATCGCTACTGGTTAGTCAGTTCCATTGAAAATGCTGGAGTATCACAGCTAGAAATGACATCTCTTTCCATGGTCTTTTCCCACTTTGCATTTAAAAAAACACAATACACTAGAAATTTGTAGGGGTTTTTTCTTTCATTTTACAGCTGTGTGCCTGCCAGGTGTTACATGCTTATCCTTTGATTACCTCAGAATGTGATGTAGTTCTAAGATGCAACAGGAAAACTAACTATATTAAAAATGAGAAAGATCCATCCAATAACATGGTGGTTTTTTTTTTTTTCTTTCTCCATCCCCTTCCCCCCATTGTTGAACTTCAGTAATAGAGGAGGAAACTGAACGTCAAGGAGTGAAGGATTTAAATCTGCCAATTGTTGCAAACTACTTGGCCAACCCACCATTCCCTTACATTTACGCTGAAGAAAGCATTCCAGACAGCTTGGCAGAATCCCAGAACGAAAGCGCTTCCATCTCTTCCGCTTCCCAGTGTGAAACTAGTCCTTGTTCATCAGCACCTCAGGTTGAAAGCGTGTGCACGCCCACGTCATGCAACAGCGAAGCCGATTTTCCTGCGCTAGACACTGTGGAACAGCTGCCCACCCCATCGGCAACTACCGCAGCACCGAAATGCGTTGGGCCTGCAGCACAGAACGGCCCCGCTCGCCAGCCGTCCCTGCCCCACGGCAGAGCTCCCTTCTCCCCGGTAGCACCCAAACAGGCTGCACCTCTGCAAACTGACAGCTCACCTACTGGTCCCGCACCAACTTTTCAGCCCTTTTTCTTTACTGGGACTTTCCCATATAACATGCAAGGTAATTAAGTGTTGTTTCCCATCCTTCTATTATGTTCTGTGCCATGTCTCTGTTTCTGGGTGAAAGATGAAGTTAAAGAATCATTCCGCTTTCAGACTCATGTGGAATAAAGGCAGAGATGTTGAATTTGTTGGCCAAAAGTACCCAGAACCTTTTTGTCTGCTCTGCTAAGTAAAGTAACTGTTATACTGTATTTCAAACTTGGTAATACTTTGCAAACCAATGAAAAGATCAGTCCAAGCAACATAGGAATTCACATTTTGCAATATACTATATAGCATCAAATGCATCTCTCGTATTTTGGTAATGACTTGACTTTGTGACTGGATGGATCAGATTTTTTAACATGGTAACCATGCTTCCCCCATGTATTTCTTGCTGTTGAAATGGAAGCATCCATTAACTGCACAGTATTTCTCAGTGAGCTAACAGGCATTGTGTTATAAAACATGAATTCGAAAGATAACGGTAAATACTTTAGTGTTAGGTTTGGGCTGGATTTTTTTTTTTTTTTGAGAAAAAAAACTGGTTTAATCTTTTTTTTTTTTTCAATCAGAACTTGTGCTTAAGGTGAGAGTCCAGAACCTGAGAGACAACGACTTCATTGAAATTGAACTGGACAGACAAGAACTGACCTATCAAGACCTGCTCAGAGTGAGTTGCTGTGAATTGGGTGTTAATCCAGAACAAGTAGAGAAGATCAGAAAATTACCTAATACACTAGTAAGAAAGGTAAGAATTAAAATCAGAGTTTAATTTGACTTTGCAGACAACAGAGAAGGTATTTCTGTAAAACCATCAGCAAAACTGACTTAAGCTCACAGACTCGAAAGGATACTGGACTTAGCTTAAAACTTCATCATAACTTACTTAAAAATATTCTTGTCAAAATAGCAGAGTATTTCAGCTCCAAAAGCACATGAAAGTATTACAGCTTGAGTTTTTTAAAAAATGTATCAGCAACAGTGCATTAGTGTGCTTTTTACCATAATTGCCGTGTACTACTTCACTGTTTGCTTGCCTAAAAAGAATAGTACGGGGAAAAAAACCTACAAACTGGCACATGAATAATTTAAAGATATGCTATTAACAAATGAACATGCTCGTCTGTTCCAAAAATACCTGTTCTGAAGGTCTGTAAATGAAATTAATTTCTAAGACTGTCGCAACTCTTAGTTAAGTGACATGCACAAACACAGTCAAGTCATAATGAGCTTCCAGGAGGAAAAAAAACTCTAACGTGCTTTGAAAGGAGGAGTGGATACTGGTAGAATTTTTTTCTTTCATTATTTATTCCTGTCATTGGGTGTGACCTCCCCAGAATTCTAGTTTTTACTTCCTTTATACAAAGTCAGACCAGATATGTTTAGAAGTAATGTGTAATACTGTCTGTTCTGTAACAGGACAAGGACGTTGCCAGACTTCAGGACTTCCAAGAGCTAGAGTTAGTTCTTGTGAAAAGCGACAGCTCTCCTTTCAGAAATGCTGCATCAACTTTGACTGAGAGACCATGCTACAATAGTAGAGCATCAAAGCTGACGTACTGATTCTTCTAGATGCCTCTAGAGTGAAAACCTGATAATTACGTGCTGCTGCTTTTTGAGGGCAGTGAATTAAGTGTGTGTAAAACCTTAAGTTATTGTTAGGGTTACTATTTTAACTAATAGTTTATCTTTTATATTTAATATCCCCTTTGCTTTTATTTTTTTACTTGATACTGTATTCAGATAAGGGATACCTCATTTGTTTACTAAAATCACATGCTTCCAGTGTATTTCAATGAAGTTTATTGGTTGTATTTGGCAACAGAGGGCAGGAAAAACTTAAGTATTGATATGAAAAATATTTTGAGTACTCCCACTTTGACCAAATAAGAGTCACTGAAAAGAGATTCAGGAAATTGTGTGTGTGCGTGTATGTGTATGCATATGTGTGTGTGTGTATATATATATATTTTAAACTTCCTGATTAAATTAAATGTTAGAGGGTATTTGCCATACAACAAACAGCTGCTCTCTAAAAATGTAAAATTTGCAAGTCCTTAATCTCTTGCCCCTCCTTACTACGATGCGTTGTCTTGCCTGCTGGCATAGAAATATTTAATGCTCTGAACTGACAGGAGAAAAATTTTCACTGAGCTGAAAATAAGTGGAGAAAGAATGTCCACATTTAAATGTTTGTTTCTTTCCCATATGAGAATATTGTAACTGAAGTGATGGCATCCCTCCACCTCCACCAAAAAAAAAATGGAAGCCTCTCTTAATTAAGGAGCATTTAAGTCACAAAGCAAGTTAAAGTGTCCTTTCAAAAGAAAGCCTGTATGTTTCAGGAGCTCAGGAGGGGATCACAAGTTTGTGTCCATGGTTTTATTGATTTATTTTTCCCAATGATGGGAGGAGGCAGTGTGTTGCTCACACAAGAAGTCAGTACTGGCACATCAGGTCACTTGGTTATGGCCCACCCTCACAGACCAGTTACAGGCATGCGGTTAGTTTCCGCTTTGCAAGGAGCAGGAGAAGCACAACAGTATACTCTTGAGGTGTCGCAACTGTAAGGAGCATACCATACTAAACTGGAAACATACACCATAAGCAAATAACTAACCTGTAACTTTACATCACACAGTTTACTATCACTTTTACATAGCATGAAAAGTTTTAGCCAGAGTACAGAAAGAGCTGAATGCCTCCAGGTGCTTTTGACTTTTTTTTTTGGCCCCCCCCCCCCTTAATTTGCATTTAAGCAAGTCAGTAATTAAAACATCCATCTGGGATTTTATGAATGGCAAAAGTCATCATTAAAATACACCTTGAAGTTACTTCCTTTCAGTTCGAGGAAAGTATTTAAGTTGCAGCATTGCTGGAATATTAACAGCCTGAAGCTTTTCCTCTTAATGGGGTAGGCTGCAAAGTCACACCATAGGAGGCTTTTTGTTTTCTTTTGTACCAAAAACCTACGATGATGACTTCTGCACCAAAAACCTTATTTGGGTAATGGGGTGGGTGGAGGGGGCAAGGGAGGTTTTTTTTCTGGACATGAGCTGCTGCTTTTTTCCCCTGCCAATAGTATGGATTTTCCTTCTGTCTCTGCTTTATTAAGCTGCACTAGAGCAGAGTTTATGCACAGCTGATGCAGTGTTTGTTGTTGTTGATCTGGATTGCAATGTTGACATTCAGACCATGAATAGTACAATCAACATGTTCTGTAGCAGCAACATGGCTGCCACCCTGTCTTAGCTTCCTGCAGCACAGCTGCTTTATCCTTGAAGCAGCTTCTCCCCACGAGGTCAGTAAAAGCATGCATGTCAGAAAAACACAGAAACCCTTCTGCCAGCAGAAGAGCCACTTGACTCTGGGTTCAGGATTTCAGCTACTTACTCTGGGCTTAAAATTCTTGCTTAGTGCATTCAAAGTCATTATCATTCTTTCCCACTTGCTCTGTATCCATCTCAGCACTTAAACTCTGCTAACTCCTTGTACTCAATCCTGGCCCTTCTCTCTCCAGGAGCTGGGCTACTTTAAAGCCTGATTCAACTCCTGGTAAGCTCAAGACTGTGACGCAGTATGAAGTAAAATTTCCTGACTGGGTCCTGCTTTTTCTTGTAGGACATGACAGGAGGTTTTATTTTAACAATTGTGCATTTATCTTATGTGCAATAACTGTTTGAAAACCAGGAGTAGTTAAATGGCTCAAAATTAAGAGTATCTAATTTCTTTTCAGTTCCTTTGTTTAGGAAATCAATGTAGAGACTGCCTCCACTAACATTCAGCTACAGGAACAACTGGTTTAAAAAAAGCTTTACTTGTGCTAGTTTCCACAAAGAATAACTGTTGACGTCATAAAACTAAAACTTTAATCATGATCTAACTGTAATAATAACAGTAAGTCTATGCATTCAGAGAAATATTTTTGTATGTTTTATGCAGTTTGATAAACTCTAAGGCACACTAGTTATGTTAACTGGGTTTTGTTGGTTTTTTTTTTTTCCTTTGAACAATAAACCGTTGGTATGACAACTGAAACTAAGTTTACAAAACTTACTCTTCTTCCAAGGACAACTTTTGTTTGCACTACAAACTTGTACTGAACTGTCATTGCTACCCTTCACTTATATTAAAGTATCAGTTGTTTCAAGTACCCAGATCTCCTCCTTTTTCAGGGGGTGGGGAGTACGGGGCGGGGGGGGGGGAATGTGATCCATGGGCACTCTAGAGTGGGCAGGACCCTCTTAAAATTTTAACACAACTTTGAAAAGTCAAGTCCAGTACATTTTTAACGCCTAGTAAAAACACTGTCAGGCTGCCAAAACCAGTATAGCGAAAGCATGTAGGAGGTGCTTAGTTAAGTAAGTTACTTGCTTTTTGCATAGCATTCCTAGAAAATTGGAGACGATATTCATCTTGGGCTCAGTCTCTGAAGATGACACTTTTCACATAGATTAATCTGTTGTAGAGATACTCATTACAATAAAATCTGAGGGTAGGTAGTAGAAAGGCACTGTGTTTTCTGTGCTCTGAAACACAGATTTTTTTTTCCCCCCTTCATCCTCAATGTGCTTGAGAAGACTCCACTATCAGACATGACAATCTGAATTCTAGCCCAATTTACTACATGTTACCTCATTTTGTCATTTATACCTGTGCAAAATAAGGGAAATGCTAGTCCTATAACAAATAATGTGCAAGACAAACATTTTGCCCACTGAAAGAAGTAACACATTCAGGCTGTAGCTGAATCGTGTCTCTTAAGTTTCAAAAGAAAAAGATGTTCATGCAATGTCCATAATTAGAACTAGTTATAATTTTACTTGCTCCAACTTGCATTAATTTTTCTTGTTAAGTTTTTCCCAACAAACCCACCACCCAGTCTCAACCCTCTGGGCCCCCGTATGGTGTCTGCTTTAGCCAGATACAAGTTACAAAGGGAACATGGCTTTTTCCACATGGTCTCCCTCCTTATCAAAGGCACAGCACTCCATTTCACCAGAGAGACCATCAGGCAGGCCCTTTTACAAGTGCACTTCCACAAACAGGCAAGGCATACCAAAATTAGAACAAGCAAGTTAGAATGGCACTTTGTCCATGTATGACTTCAGTTACATGTATAGCCAAGTCCTTAAACACTAGTATGAAGGATAATGTTCTTTTAAAAATAAGTCAGTGCCTTACAGACACCAAAGTACGCTCTTCTATCTCTACTGCTGACTAGTGCACATTGCAGTCCTTTTCCAACAAGAACTCCGCTTGCTTACACTATAGCTTCACAAGCTCTTTTCCCTTGTATCTCTTGGAACATGCAGACGGTGCATGCTTAGCGGCTGCACACAGTTGTTCATTAATATTACAAACTGATACCACAATGCAAACACAAAGGCTGATGGCCAATCTCGGAAGCGGCATCTTTATGCTAACGCTGTAGAAGTCTAACTGCTTTATAAAGGTTTAAAGCTTACATTTTATTGCTAGTTTTCTATACTTTCTTAACCAACTGCAGCATAAGTGACGCTTTTTAGGGGACACAGAATCCAACAGCTGCCTAACTGCTGAAAAATCCAGCTTGAAATGCAATACTGATGGCACCAAAAAAACCCCAAACCCACAAACACCACAGAATAACTAAGCATCCAAATTAATGGACTAAGCTTGAAGACATGAGCAGATTTATTAGGAAAGAAACTTATTTAATATTAAACGTTCAAAGACAGAGACAATCAAGTTTGTAACAGAAATTCAAAGATACTTTATTTCCATTTCTTGTATATCAAGAAGCTAGGAATAGCTTAGTTGTAAAAATGGGATTCATTTTAGTTCGATTCACACAAATACTAAACATTTATTCTTGTGTTTTAAAGTCCAAGAATGAAAACTTGCAATTAAACACTGAGCAAGCCATGTGTTCAGGTTATGTTGCTTTCTTATCTTAAAAAGTCTTAAAGAAAAAAAGGATACAGGACTTATATTCTCAGTAGCATATGTGCTATTATCAACACATCTTTCTGAACTCTGGGAGGAAACACCAGTCCTGAATTAAATTTTATAAAAAAAATTTCTAACTCAACTTTATATTTTTCTACGCCACTACAGCTTTCTTTCACCTCATTTTAAAGCAGATCTTCAGTTTAAGCTGTCTTCCGCTGTCTTCGCAGACTCTTCATGTAGTAGTCCTATAATGCAAAATTTTGGGAAAACAGACAATTAGACAGCATTAAGAGTATTTAGTTTACCATTTCTATATATTGGCCCAGTTGTTAGCTGTCATCTTAACTCTACAAAAATGTCAACATTGAACATAACTGGCTTTAGAAGCAATAATGTAGCATTAATGGTTTAATAATCAACATTAAGTGTTGAAGAGTTTCTAGCATAAATAATGAAACTACAGTAACAATTTATGCTGCAAGAAGCTCATTATCAGCTGTACTCTCCATTGTTAGTTCCTATTTCAGGTATACAACTAAAGACCTTCTGTAAGAGTAAGAAAGCTATGTCAAGCGTGGGGGAAAAAACTTCAAGTTTTCCTTTTAACACAGTATTTGTATTTCCTATTGTTTAGCTCTTTCATTTCCAACAAACAGTTTTTCAGCATACATTCTTGCCATGAACACTGTAATAATTCGGTGGCATCTGTCTTTGCATCTACATTTGCCTTAGAAGTCTGTTATCAGCCACTCCACTTCTCTGTACTATGGCTGACTGCAAATTCTCCTACACAGTAGGAAATATTAAACACATACCTCTTAAAGACTTGAATTGCATTGAAAGTAACAAGGCGATTATTATGTAGTGTTTATTGCATTTTAAACTCTTTAAAGATATCTAATTCTGGGCAGCACTGCATCCCTACATACAGTTGAAAGAAAATTCCATTCTGTTAACATCAGATTAACAGTATTCACACAATACACAAAAAGTCCTTTTCACTATCTTGAAAATCAAAAACACAACAGTAAGCTTAAAGATTACAGGCAACAGCATTCAAACATGGATGTGGGTAGAGAAAGGAGTACCTGGCATGAGTACCTGCTTAGTTTGACTGAATCCTTGATTTTTAATTTGGCTTTTCATGGGCCGCTCACAACACCAACGCTGTGTGAGGTATGGTAGTCAGCTGCAATAATTCATAAACCCTACACTTCCATCAATCCAATGCTACTGGCTCTCGAGTTACAGAACAAACTGCATTAGAATGCAAGGCAATAAAGCAAAAAAACTAGAAACATCCTTGACAAAGAAATACTAGCAGTTTATATGAAAACAAAGTAGTCCAACATGTGCCTCAAATATTAAGTATTAAAGCAAAAGTTTCTGCTGATGTACCAACACAATATGGACTTAAATACAAAAACAGTTCAACTTTTTAAAAAAACGATAACAAAATCCCTAAAAATAAAAAAAGGATAATTAATTTTTCTATGGTGACTATATTACAAATATGTCCCAAAGAGGCACACTAATGGGGGCACGAGTCTGCTACAAAATAGCTGAGACAAAACAATGTACCTCAAAATGTTTTGCAGGACTACACTGTCTTTTCCTTCAGAAGGTGCTCTAGTATGTCTTCTTACTTGGCTTAGTTCCATCTTCATCTGTGCATACTTACGCTGCACTGTTAAACAGTAACAAAAAGCCCTAATCAAAGTTTGAAATAATGCACTTACCTCTGTCTGATCTGAGGTCATATCAGATCAGTTTTAATTGGACTGAGTGTCACCTTCAGATTTAATGTCTTCACTGGTCCCATTGACCTCATTCTTAGTATCACTCTCCTTCGAGTCTGTATTTGTGTCTTCACTCTGTTTTTCTCGACTACTGGACTTCATACTACTTTTTTTATCATCAGATCCCCTCTTTTCTGCCATGAAAGAAGACATTGACCATGGATTTCAAAGTAAAAACAAACATTGCACATGTGAGATAGATATATTGCATACAAAATGGGACAATTACTTTCTATAGTAATAGCAGTAATACTCAAAAAGTTACAGAATTAGGCTTCAGGCTACCATGCTGGAATGGAGAGGGTACAAAAAATGATCAGAGGGGACAGTACAGGGTGGGGAAAAGAAGAGAAAGGACAGATCTCCTAACAGAGGCAGCTACTCAGCTGTCTGTCGAAATACATAAATGGGGGGAAAAAGGCAGTCAAGTTAGGCAAATGTGTAATTATGATGCATGGCTTCCTTACTTATCATGGGACTCTTTTTTTTGTCCCCAAGTTTTAGTATGTGTATGGCCTTCTTTGGTTTACAACTCTCAGTTCTTGAAAAAAGAATCAGAAAAGAGTGATGGGACAGTGAGTGCATCAGTGCGTTATCAAATAAATCAATACTTGCCAATTTGAAAAACCAGCAGCCCCAAGCAATGAAATACTCGGGGAAACAAACGATATTAAGCACTGCTAGCTTTGAAGGTAGGGATCACAGTGACAATCAAAATTAACTTTACAGTATGTCACAGAAGCTGCACGCTTGTCAGTGTTATTAATTCTCAATTTTATAAAAACAGCAGTCATTTATAATCCACTCATTAAAAAGGCTTGGGGAGACAGTTGGGAAGATATATAAAATGCACTATTTTTCAAAGGCAAAGAACAGCAAGATGGGAAGGACCCCACAATTCCATCACAAACTGGAAAGCTGACTGAAGAGTCTGCTACACTGCTGAAAAACTCATCTTTTCCTTAATAATCTTCAAAGAAGGAAGGAAGCCAGAAATAAAAATATTTCCATGGGAAGAAAAACATTCAGTATTAGAGCTGCGTGCCTCATCTGTAAATTCAGTGTTTACAAATTTAATAAAAATATCAATTCTTTCTGTATTATTTCACACCATAATATTCAACCCTTGATCAGTAAAGACACTTTGGAGAGAAAAAAAAAATCCAAAAAACCAACCTCTCGGATGTCATCATACAGAACAACATTCATGCTCTTTTTTCTGATTATTCCCTGCTCTCCAGCCAATTAAAATAAATAAAAATATATATACACATCCCCAACACAGGAGCACACAGATCGAACGCTCTGAAAAAGCTATTTTAAATAATGTTATCACCTAGACTGGCATAACACACTTTTATGTTCCAGAAGATAAAGTAGAAATTAAGCTTTAAAAGAGAAGCAACATCCCAACTTCTTTGTTTTAAAACAGATCACCAAAGGGAGGGGTAAAGCCCCCACACAGAAATGAGGGCACTGCCTAATGAACACCACTACTGAGGTTTCATCTGAAGCAGCACATCCAGTGCAGGGTGCTTGGAGAAAGCACGCAGCGATGTCAACAAGCTAACTGAAGAACTAATAATTTTGTATCTGTCTGCCCTCGGTTTTGCAACTCCGCAGGTAGATTGCACTCTAACTAACCTTGTTAAAAAGTCTTCTTTTTGTGTCTTATAGGTATCTCCGATGCACACGTAGATCCACTGAGGAATAGTAGTCTTGTTTCCCCGCAGAGGACTAGTAGTCAGTCCAATAATCTTATCTTCTGTCCTATGTAGATATGGTAGATCTTAATAGCCCTATGGATGTGCAGTGTGCAGGGTTTTGTTCTGTCTTGTTTGTTTCTTGAATTTTGTCAGGAAGGATAATTTTGTTTAAGGTTAAAAAACTATTATTAAACTGTGGTATGAAAGATGAAACTCTTCTAAAAATTTTATTAATAAAATAGTTTTACCATAGCAAACCTCCAGTTTGCCAAGAAGAACTGAGAAAGTGTATTCAACAAATAGTCCAGTAACTGAACTTCTTTCAATTCCTGAAGTATCTGCAAGCAGTTAAATTCCTCCACTGTATTTTCAATCAGTAAGATTTCTTTCTTTAAAAGCACGTACAGTTACTTTGCTGTTGAAACTGTGTATATTATTTCAGCTGTGATCTATTAGGTATAATCACATAATATTGACTTTGCTTCCTGATTCAACACATGCACATTTTTCTGATTGAGTTCGTGTGGGCAACTGCGATACTTTATGAGAATTCTTACCAAGATAATGGGAATGGTTTTACTGTTCAGAGAATGCAAAAATCAGTCAAACACAATATCCAGTATTACTGAGGGTTTGGGTGTTCTGGCAATATTTGCTGAGGTTTAATCACTGACACAAAAACACAATCACAAATACAATTATTTTTATATAAGTATACGAATCCAAATTAAGGAAGGTAAAGAGCCAAGTTAAAGCGGTCTGGAGACATGTTCCAGTATTAAACCCTAATAAAATGAAGGTACTTGCAAAATAGATGTTTTCCTTTTCTCAAAAAAACCCTATTTATTCCACCTACTCTGAAGTTAGTTTATTTGAACAGTAGTTGCATTCTGCTGGTTTATATTAAGCTAATGCTCAGCCAGTGTTTATGACTGGCAGGCTCCCTCCTTTAGCAAATGTACCCCTGTTCCTGAAACGAGTCAGAAATTGAGCGTCTCCAGTTTTACATATACTTTTTTCTTACAATCTTAAAGATCGTTGTATTCCACAGTATTTTAGTGAGTAAGGAATCTCAAAAGTATGGTGCTAATTTAATGTGTAACAGTAGGCAAGTCTTAGGCAACTGTGCCTTGCTTTTTTTCGTGTTAAGATTCATATTTACAAAGCAGTTTGAGATTTCAAGATGAAAGGCACTACTACCATGAGCAGTTACAGCCAGGCCTTTGCTGCTCACTTTTATAATTGCAGATCAATGGCGGATATAAAGACAATTAGATTCTGAAGCCAATATTCCCAATGGAACAGTAAATGTAGTAAGTCTTAACTTCTACATCACTACTTTTGTGCAAACAGTAGAGCAAGTAGCCAGCCACGTGCTTCAGATATATGAACCTCTAAAGCTATCTACTTAACTACCTACATAGAATGCCACATTGAAAACATGAGGACGTAATGGTGTTTACAGCTTCATCACAGAAATTCAATCCCTGTGTGTTAAATACTATTGGTTTGGGGTTTTTTTTCCCCTTTCTCCCTCCTCCTGTTTTTTTTTTTAATTAAAAATTTTCCCAGCAAAGGGAAAAATCACAAACTTCTTCAGCATTACAGTCCTGATCTAAGGCCTATTTGTGTTTCTACAAATGTAGTGATTACATAGTCAAAAAAAGTAATTGATTTTCCTAGGTAGAATTTTCATCACAGCTCAGAGCATCACCTCACTGTTATCACTTCTGGAGGAAGAAAGTAGCAAGCAGCAAATAAAATGGCCAGCAGGGAAATCAGTCAAGTTAAAACTAAAAATATTGAGATGCTGAAGAAAGTTCACTAGCTCCTCTATTTATGGAAGGAATAAGGAAAGAACTGAAAAAGCCATTACGCTCAAAACCAGACCAAATTTGAATAAATAAGAACACAGTTATTTATATGCACAGATACACATAGAATACTGATAGGACATTCTTGACTAAGCACCAGAAATCTGTTCATAAAGTAGGCAAAAAAGGCACAATATCAGGTAGGAATAAAGTAACAAATGCACAGATATAGACTACAATACTGTATCTGATTTAAACACTACGCATCAGTTTCGCTGCCAATGAGCAAGCAGCTAAAACCCACTTGCTTATAGAAGGCAAAGCAAAAAAGAGTAGAATCAATACTAAAGATGCGCTGTAGTATAAACCAGAAAAATTAAAACAGTCCAAAGAAGTCAGGCAAGAAAAATACAAGCAGCATTACTAACATTTTTGGGAACTAATCTGCTGGATAAATATGGAAGAGGGTAGGGAAAACAGGCCTATGCAATCCAGAAACATGCACATAGCACCTTTCATTCCGGAGAACCTCCAAAGTACCTTAGAAACATAACAGAATTGCGTCATCCATTACTGATGGTCAGCTCTAATAATGAAGTGGGGTAGCTGTTTCAGACTGGACACTAGTCAGCACCCCAACAGAGCCAGTAGTTTAAGCCAGAAGTCAGTATTACACTCCTCCAGAAGTTTCAAAAGACAAAAGGGGGAAATTTAGCAATAACAGTGAATTAGTATCTTTTCACAGAATGTGAAAAATGTGATCTCTCTGTACCTCTTTTTAATCCTACTTAAAGGTAAAGCTTCTGAACACCACCAGCCTTTGATGAAGCAGTGAGTCACCATCAATGCTGTTGTGCATGGCATGTACTGCTATAAAAGCATTCCAAGGACTAATACAGCATTCCTTTGAGACTCACCTGACTACTCGCAAAGCAAATCTCACTTCATTTAAAAAAACCCAAAACAAACAAACAAACAAACAAACAAGAGGGAAGGGATGGAAGGATGAGGGGAAGAGCAGGAGACTGGGGAGAGGGGATGAAACTGTCGTTTAGAGCATTACAGAAATTCTGCAAGATTTATCTTGGACTGCATTCATAGATCAGGGAAAAAAACCAAAACAAACCCCAAAACTTAAAGGCACTGTTAAAGGAAAATAAAGGAAACGTGATAGTGCGGAGAAGTAATAGACGCTATGGGTGAAAAAACCAGCTACCAATCTCCCACAAAACACGTACCAGCAAAGGGTAATTACAGAAATATCTGCTAACAGTAAGAATAGAAGATATTCACTCTTACGGAAGTCTGATTACAGGCTTATGTTTTTCTAAAGGTAAACAGTAAACAGGTCTTAAAATACATCAAAATCCTCACACAATTTGCAGACAAAGTGGTAAGTTTTTTTAATAACTACTGTGACAGATAAGAGGTGGACACTGGGGTGTACGTATGCAGGCATGTGCATTAACAATAACTGGAATGAACAAAATGCTTCAAGTTGATTAACAGCAACATATACAGTTTATAAAACCAGATCTGATTTGATACTAAGAAGAACTTTCAGTCACTGAAAGACTAAGAGCTTTTGAGACTTTAGGGAAAGATTAGTTTCAGAACTTGATATGAACTCAGTCTTCACACAAACATACCTTTTTCTTTTGACTTCCTGTCTTGTTCTCTCTCTCTGCTTTTGCTTCTGTGCTTGTAGGATTTCCGATCCCGACTTTTTGATCGTCTCCTGTCCCTGCTGCGAGACCTATGTTTTCTTTCTGATCTATCATGACTTCTGCTTCTTCTTCGGTCACGACTCCTTAACATTCCGAGAAAATTTCAAAGATGTAAATGTCAGCTGGTATTTTCTAACTCAGAAGATAAAATAGTAACACAGAAGCACTTTCTGATACATTGATTATTTGCAGAAAACAAGTATTTAAAACAAGCCTTAGCACACTGTATATAAATATTTCTCAGTACATAAGACTTGACTTAGTATTGCCTTCTTCATTTAAACCAACATTCGACCACACTGCTTAAAAATATCCACTGCTATGAAGACCATCTTACGGAAAAAACAAGACACTGTTCTTTGGGAGCATTTGTATACTCAAAGCCTCCTCATAAGACCACTTCCACTACAATGGTGTCGTCCACTTTAAAAATGGAGAGAAGATAGTGAACATGCAGAAAAACTTGTTTATCCTTAGAACCAGTAAAGAATGTCTTCACTTAGAGATAACAACAGTGAAGCTAACAAATCAGTGATGTGACCCCGGCTGATAAATGATGTCCCTGCAAGATTTTTACATTTTGGAAAGTTACATGAAAATACTCTCTCACACACACGTACCTGCTACGCCTTCTTTCTCTGCTTCTTGATCTTTTGTGGTCTCGTGAACGGCTGCATCTTCTGTCAGATGTTCTGCTCGAATGTCTACTCCGTGAACGACTCCTTTTACGCCGCTCTCTGTCACGAGCCCTCTCTTTTTCCTTTTCTTCTTCTTCACGTCGTCTCTTCCTTTCCCGCTCTTCTCTTTCCCGTTCCCTCTCTTTCTCTCTCTCTTCTCGTTCTTGTTTCTCTTTTTTTAACCTGTCATCACGGTCAGGTTCTTCTGTTCTTTTTCGTAACTTTTCCTTTAAAAAAAACAAACCACAGAAAGAAATTAAGATTAATCAAGATAAATCATTCAATATAACTTAGTTTACACATTCTGAGGATGTAGAAGCTTAAGCTTTTAAAATATTTCAGGGTGGTGGTTTTTTTCTAAACAAATCACTACCTAAAATTCCTGAAGTGGAAATCCTTTGTCTTGCAGAACTTTTTTTGCTTGCCATTCTCACAAGAACAGAGGCCACGCTACAGTTCTTTACAAAGGCCACAAAAAATTCCCACCTTAATTTACGTCTCTGCTTACATCTAGTGTGAGAAAGTCCACTGGATAGTTGTTAGTTTATCATAGGAAGTGTCTAAACAATGTTTATGTTCAATAACTGACGAGATGCTTACTTTTAAATCTTCTACAGTAGCTTTTATTTTGGCATAACCCATGTGCTGCTTTCCCATCAAGTGGTCATCTACCCTGGACTGTGCATCTCCTACAATTAAAAAGGCTCCACAAACTTCACAAACTTCCATTTGCTTTTCTTGGGCTGCAAAGCTCTCGATTGTCTGCAAAAGAAAAATATTTGATAAAGAAAAAGAAAAGTTTTAGCCAGAAGCCAGTGAAGATGTTTAGAACTTTACTGTTACTGTTGTCAAATCCTAGGCAGTAGTAAAAGCTGAAAATCCTAACAGCATGCTTTGTCTTCAGAGCACTGAACCTACTAGGATGAACAGGGTAAAAATAGGCTACGTATGCCCATTTCACACAAGCCACAAGGAAACAGTCTATTAGAAAACACACAAATCAAACCTTATTCTTCACGCAAAGGATGAATAGTATATAGCCATATCTGCAGCATCCTTGCAATCTCAGGATTAAGGAAAATAAAAATCAGTTTTCTCTTACGATAATTTCTTTGGCATGAACTGAAATGTTTGGAGCTGCAGAATAACCACGGAATATGTCTCAAAGGATGACAAGGCTAGAATATCCCATGAAGAAATACAAAAAGGAATGCTGGGCTACTATTTAAAAGGATGGTGGTGAAATTAATTCACTGTTTCAACAGACCAGAAATACACTGGAATTTCAACATAAACCTAAGTGATTATAGCAGTGCAATGTTCATGAATCACATGGTATGGACACAAACATTATTGCCTGCAACACTTAAGAACTTTTAAAAAATAAATCAGGAATCACAATTTGAGCTTATTATTAAACACTGAAATATAATGCTTAAACATAAGCTCCTTTTTGATGACAGGAACTTGCTACTTAACACATTACCTTTGGCTCTTAAGAGTCAGACAGGTGCCTGTCCCTAGTCAGAGCCCTAACACAGGGGCTTTCTGTAACACAGATTGGTAATTCAGTGATACAATATTGCAGAAGCTACATGGTAAAGTTTAATTGCGACCTGACCTATAGTAAGATGCAAACCCACCTCCAAGACTGTCACGTGAATAATGTCGTAATTTGTGTGCCTGAAACCCATGCTCAAGGTAGCATGCTACATCAACACACTGGAATAACACATTTAAATGTCGTGTTTTGTCTAATTCTGCACAGAACTTGCATGCCTCCAGTGAAAGAACAAGGTGATTAAGAATGTATTGTTGCACCCAATTTTTAAGTAAGTCTGACAGAACTACAAACACATTACTTACTGAAGTTGTAGACCTCAGCAATTCTCTCTCTTCCTTTAACTGTTCAACTAGTTTCATCATTCCTTGTGCTTCTTCCACCTTCCCTTCTGAACCTAGTTCTTCAATCTAAAGGACAATAAAAAAAATTTCAACTGTAATTTTTAATCAAGTAACAAAAGCAGAAGCTTTCTCTTACAGGGGGTAAAAAAACCTCACCTGTTGTAGAAGTACATCAATTTTGTCAGTTAACACCTGAATCTTCTCTTCATTTTTACCAGTGGGTCCCGCTCCCTGCCAAAGAGTATAAGTGTTTTGGGTTTATTTTGGTTTTGTTTTAGGCAAAATAACTTTAAAAAACACAAATATGTGTCTTCTCATATTGCAGAAACACTTCAGGAATAACCTCCTCCTGCCTCTTCTCCCACGAAGACCTACTAATAATAGTCTAGTCTAACGTAACACACTCAACACAGCTTACTCCACTCTTGCCGAGCGAAGCAAGTTCTAGTCACACTAATTCCTCCTAAATCAACAAAAACATTCAAGTCCCTGGCCCATAAAAGGAAGACATCTGAATGCAAAGTCCTAAATTTAAACTCTGAAACTGCCACGCAGCTATTACATAGCTTTGCAGACACTCAAGTCTGACTTAGAATTTCCAGGGGCTCTGAAATTTAACTTCTGAGCATAAATGCAAAAAGAATCTCACTTCATCCAAAATGTACTCGTTAGCAAAGTCCTCTCTGTAAGCTGCCAGAATAGACTTACACCTGCTTCCCCCACAACCTTTGCTCTACTCCACAGCCAATAAGCTCTCCTGACTAAGGATACTGTCCACAGCTCCTTCTGAAGCAACTGGACTTCGCACAGAACAATTACCTGGGGCAGCAAAAAGGAGCAAGGCTACCCTAGCAGCCTGAAACTCTCAGAGCACAGGCCACAGTCACTGCTCCAAATCAATGAGAGGATAACAATAAAAAAACCCCAGAAAATGAGGTAAACATGTACAATTTTTCTCCCAGTCAGTTTAAGCTTTTCATTAACAGCTGTCTAGTATGCAGCTTGGAACTGAGAAAACTTGCACAGAAGTATTTCCTTCTCAAACTTCCGTGATTCCATCACTGCCTGCCAGTGGTGGTGCTGGAGCAGAAAAAGGCTACTGCTTCAGTGTGGCATGTGACACAGGGATTTAGCTCCATCAGCTGCTGAATGACCTATTACTTGCCCACTTCAGTAACATCACTGTGATATAGCTTTCCAGTGGAGGGAAGGAGGAAAATGCAACTAAGGGAAAGAAGGTAAACTGAAGTTAACAGGGTAGAGACAACACTTAACAGGATTAAAGTTCCTGGGCAGAGAACAGGTACTGATTCAGAAGAAACAGAGATGGGGAGAACAGAGAGGGACTCTTGCTAACTGTAGAGCCACTTGGCTTGTCCATTAGGGCTACATGCAATCTGCTGGCTAACAGATGAAGAGACTTATCTAATGGGAACCTTCTGGAAAACAATGTATTTTACCCAAAAAGACAAGGTAAAGAGAACATGAAGACACTATCTAGGGGAAAAATTGCCTCAATGACTCTTCCAGACTCACCCCAGAAGACTGTTGATTTTGTGACAGTGCCAAACGAGCATGGCCTCTTCGAATCCTGCGTTCTACCTCTGCAAGTAAGCTTTGTAAATAGCGCAAGAAGTCTCTTTCGTAGCCCACTTTCATAAAACGAGAGCTCTTCTCATACCTGGTAAAATATTTGAGAAATGAAAGCCTATGTCAGTCCATAATATATGAAAAATAAATAATAAAACCTGCAATATTATAAATTCTTGCCCAAGGTAAGAAAATATTACAGATTTAAATAAATGTTTACATAAATCAAAAAGCAATTAGTTTCTCATGGTTGGGTTGCTTTTAGGAAATTTCAAGCATACTAGAAACATGATTTGCATTAACACATCAACCAACATACTTACTGTTTACGGAGATTTTCATCATGAATTTTTTCACAAGGACCTAAAAAGATCACACAAAAATTTTAAGCTTGCATTCTTGAATGCTGTATTCACACTCCATCAGCATTTGATGTGTGCCATGATAGAACAGAGCTATAAACACTTCCCAGTGGCTTTTATGCCTGCCTTTCTGCTTCCCTTGCTTGGAGTTTGAAAGACACATTAAAGAAAAAGAATGCCAATATGGTTTAGTAATTCTAAAACCAAAGGAGATTCTAAATGACATATGAAGTCTTCATATAAAAGAGAATTTCTAGATCACGTTCTTCATCAGTAAAACTGCACAAACAACATAATACCTTAAACATCCGGGGCCTTAAAAAAAAACCGAACAAAAAACCCCCACATATGACAGGTAATTTAATCAAGCACTTTCTAAGCTCCAGACAGTGTTCTTTGTAATAAAGAAATGGCTACTTAAAATGTTGACCTTCAGTGTAAAATTACGAGGTATGTGGCCTGAGTTCATGATGATAGTCATGTTAAAATTCCCCACCTTCTCCAGCCTATCAAACTCCAATGGAGTTGGACATTAACACTAAGAAGCCTGTTTCCCCTCGTTACCATCTCCAAACTGCATTTGTCCACATACCATCTCTTGATAGCTCCTACTAATTTAAAGACGGCCTTCAGTAATAACTACTACAGTAAATGAGTTTCTAATGTAAAGAGGCTCAAAAATGTATACTCACACAAAAGTAAGTTAAAACCCTGCCCAGGTAGAATAAACCAAACTAGAAGCCAACACTTCGGGAGGAGAAAACCACCCCACACCCAATAATTTAGCTCACATTGTAAGAAAAAAAATATGTTTTTTTCACTTAGAGGAAGTAACAACTGGAATAAATATTGCTCTTAACATACTGTATCACTGGCAATCCTTTCAAAATAAAAAAGCCCATTTTCAAAGTGTTTTGACAGCATTAAAGAATAAAAACGTAGCTGCAAACAAAAGTTCAAATGTAATTACATGTAAGTGAATAAAAGTTACAAGACTTACAGACTTACCTAAATCAGAACGGGTATTTGTAAATAATTCAGCTGGGCAAAAGCCACAAAGGTAGTATTTACAAACCTGACAGAGGAGAAGAAAAAAAACAGGCATCGTTTTCTTCCTCATGAATTAGCAATTTTAGGTAATCACTTCTATCTTCTAAAATAGAGTGTAAAAATCAGCTTTGTACACTCCAAAATTTCTGAAAATTTTACACAGGTACACCCTCTATCTTTGTGTTACTTGGTAGCAGTAAGTGCATCTTAACGACAAAACACCAAAATTTTTACTTTCCATTGCAATAATGGTATTTCTTAATTATACTGCTAAATATTTAAGATTACAGAAACGCATCATATATTTGTAAAAAACAATATAGTGTTTGATATTTCCAGAGGAATTAAATTAGACTGCATTATTAATAAAGTTACTGTGAAATTCCTTAACTGTGAAAACCTATGAGGGGTGAGAATATCTGCGATGGAAGCATGAAAGCAAGTTCCTCTTAGCCTGTCTACAACAATTTTATGTTCAGCCTCTATTTCTTCAATGCTACTGGCTTGGAGATCAGAAGCCATCAGTGTTCAAATGTAAGGTACCACCTCAAGGATTCTGATGTCAATTAGAAGACTTAAGAACACAGAAGTTAGGAAAAAACCAACCTGGCAGCCTAGCCAGGAAATACTTAACATACGATGGGATAAAGCCAGCTTTTGTTAAAAAGATTATTCACCCTCACCCATTAGCACGGGCTTAGCTAGTCAAGTCGGTCAGTTCTTGAAGTTCATGCACAGAAATATCTCCTGTCAATCTGACAGAACAGCCAAAAAGATACAATCATCAATACTTTCACCCCTAACTTCATAAGCCATCTTAAGGAATTCTTCAGCAGACTCTTCCCCAGATGTGATTGCCATGAACTGTCAATCCAAAACTAGCCTGGGCATTCTTCTAATATCTCTTTTATGTTTCACCAGTTTCTGATATTTGGCAAATCTAATAATTGCTACTGCATATTACAACCTAGTTCTAATACTCTCACATATACTGTGGATGAAGATTTGCAACAGTATTTCATAAGATACATTTTGAAGTATTTTAACAAATGGGGGGAGGAGAGACACCCAAAACCTACCCCACACCGACACCTCACTGAAATGCCTGTGACACCAGTTGATCAAATTAGATCACTCTGATTTATTTTTCTATGCTGTCAGATTGCAAATCAGACTACAGAATTTAAAACTGGACTGACTGCTTTACAGAGTACACAGAAAAACAATCAAGCTTTCTACTAACAAGCCATGGATACAAAAAAATAATCAAAATAATATCTTTTATTATGTAATTTGAATACTTTTCCCATAATCCATGTTATGACACTGTGACACCTATCTGAAGCAATTTATCAGGAATAGTCAAGAAAGCGCCACACAAAATCACTTTTTTTTTTCTTCTCAGGAAGTAAGGAGACAGTTATTGGACAGGCTCTGGTTTCAGAATCTGCTCTCTCCTCTGAAAGCTGCAACATCCCTTCTTTTAATACCAAGTTATTTCAAGGGAGTAGTTTCTCGGATGAACTCCTGTACTAGTCAATAGAAATATAATTGCTCTCTACCTTCTCTTTCTCCTCCATTTTCTCATCCTCACATACGAGTATTAGAGTGAGTGAAAAGGCAGTTCCCCCCCAAAAATTCTGAGGATGGATTAGACAATTTCCTAAGACATAGAGAGCTCAATAATAACGGTCTGACCGTCTTGTGCTGTAAAAAGAGTTACAGAACATGTTCTGTCAAAAATTATGCAAACCGGCCTGTAACAGTTATGAAACAAGTAGCAAAGGAAAGTTATTACAGGCAGAAGTATGCAAAGGAAAAAAAAAACCCAAACCCAAAACACCACCAGAAATCATCCTAGCACTGCTAGGAAAAGCCTCCTCTTATGAGCTGATTGTTACAGCCAAAACCTGTAGTGACTAATACTAAAAAATGCAGCTTAAAGATGTGCTGCATATTGTATTAATTATTTTTATATATTAAAAAAACCCAACCAACCCAAACAAAAACAACAAAGCAAGAACAAAACCCACATGCACTAAAAGTTGCAGTAATTTTCTCCTAACTAGCTCTGGATGCCATGGTACCTAGTGAATTCCTTGACATGTTTTCCTAAGAGGCAGCCTGCAGAGAAATACTTATGTTAAAGTGGTTCAGACTAGCGTGTCTGCAGCAATTTTCTCCCTCTCTCACACCTATTTCATTATGCTCTTCAACTGCTTTTGCTTCAACAGAAAAACATTACTTGAGAGAATCTTGCAGCTATCTTAAAAGGTATCATTCTGGCTTAGCTTCACAGTGTGGTACATCTGCCTTGACAGGCTGTAGATGCCAGTCAGCTGCACTTACAGTCGGCCTTAAGTAATCAATGATGAGTAAGAATAGAAAGGGCCAAGAAATGGCTGAAGCATCACAGAGCCATTAAAGGACTGAAACAGAGGTGATATGCTTCAAATGGCATTACTCATCTGTGGCTTATCAGACTGCTGCACTTCGCAGAAGTCAGAAGAAATATGGAAATACATTCCATATTTGCAGAAACAGAGCAACAGGCAATTTAGTACGGCTATTTACCTATGCAGGTAACAAGCACTTATTCCTTTTTGCCAAATTATTCTGACGACTCCGCTACCAAGAAGGTGGAATAGAGTGGAACGTTACTGCCAAACTATTGCAGCAGGATAAGCCATAGCTTGTGTCTCAAAGCCATTAAGGTCCTGCATTTTGATAAGACACTAGAACAAATATGCATAGGCACTTGGAACTTTCCACTTCATCTCAAATTCACTAATCCTTGAAATCTCTTGGAGGTGGGAAAGTAGTATCCTTCACCTCAAAGCTGACTAAGCTGACAAGAATAATGGCTATCTCTTCCAGAGGTTGTGAACCAATTCAAAGCTTTCCCATATAAAGAAACTACTGACAGCTCTATACCGTTAATACATCCACATTAACATGTTCCTCTTCTGCAAGAAATTATTTACTGATGGAGAAGTATCAGAATAACTGTAATGACCAATTACATAAGCGAAGTCCTTCAGGCAGACAATTCCTAGTAAAAAGGCTGAGAATAAACCAGCAGGTCATGGCTTACACACAACAAAATAGAAAACTCCTTCACATAGATGAGTTCTTTGAAACCATTAAAGTTCATATGCAATCAGATGTTTCATGAGCAATGCCCACTCACCCAAAAGCAAACAAATATAAGCCCTTCTCCCAAACCCCACTCTTAGAGATAACCTTCCATTACTAATATTCTTCCAAAACAAGTAACACTTAAGTCGTCATCCCTCCCTTGTCACCTCCTGGAGGATTAAGTTTTGAGATTCTATCTAGGTGCAAACTAATTTAGGTCTTTGGCATGAAAAAAAAAAAGTGTAACACATCATAAATAGCTAATACCATCAAATCATAAACACAGAACCTACATTTTGAGAAACTGCATTCCTATCAGAGATAACCGCTCACCGTCATTTTTCCATAACAGCTCTCTAGCCCTCCCCACTTCCTGAAAGTGCTGCATTTACCTTGAAAGAACCATCACAGTCTCCAAGCCTTATACGAAGCATGGGTTGCCAATGCTGGGCTTTCTCCTGCTACAGAACAGCCTCAGAACTCTTATGCAATCACTGTTTTCACATTAACTTGATTTTGTATAGGTGGCATATTAAAGCAAGAATGCGTGAATCAATGAAGTTACTGTTCCAGAAATGTACTTTGTCTACGGCTATGACAGTAAGCAGAAAGACTAAAATATATGATACTAATATTTTTCTCCAGCATACAAACAGAAAAAGCCTTTATGCCAAAACTAGAATTGATCATCCAAGGACATGCTGCAATACTGAAATATACAGCAACTGGGATTTCAATTTTTCAAGATTAAAGGCTTTAATCATGCTGAAGTTTTAAAGTAAGAACATAAGCTCTACAAAAGGCTTTATAATATATGATCAACCTGTTTCAACAAATGCTCAGTTATTGCACACTTCACTTCCACACCTTCAAAACAACCTACTCCTATCTTGTATTTCCTTGCATCTTCCATGTATTTTTTTGATATCTACCTAGGTGCAACTTACAAATTATAAAGAAAATAGATATGAGCTTGTTTTGATAACCTTGCACATCTAGAACTGATGAAATGCGACACAAAATCCTAAACTTTGGTATGAGTACAATACGCTTACATTGGAAGGGCTACATGTTGATATAGGTCTAATTTTACAAAAGATGACATTAGCATATGCATTTCATCTGAAAAGCAAAACAGCAGTCAAGCAAATTAATTAACGTTACTATTTGAACCTTATCTGCATTTCCTGTCTTAAAACATGTCAGCATTGGAAATTTAATCTTTAGGTGATGCAGGAAGTCAAACTGAAACATATCTTTATGTTTAAACAGCGACAAATTTTTTTACTGAACTCATCAGTTGACTATAAGAATCTATGAAAACATTCCTTTCAGGGAGACGGCATTTAATTATGATCCTATAAACTTCATAAATAAAAGCAGAAACAGAGCAAACAGCAGCAGCTCCTGCAAGACTGAAGGCTCAACCTTAAGCCCATAAATTTCCCACTGGCCCCAGACACAGGACAGCTCTCCACTTTCTAAATTGTCAAAGGAGGACTGGGAAGAAGAGACAAGGCCCTGTTTCTGAAACAACAAAACTGAACAACAGCTTCAAGACAGATTCCTATGGTTACAGACAATCTCTTCAGCCTAAATTGAAAAATTTATTCATTTGAAGATGAAGAAAGTAATCTGAACTTGATTAAAGAGAATGAGGCAACTCCACCACACCCCCCAATCTTTGTCACCTTAAGAAATAAACCTAAACAATCCCCTTATCTATTCTACCCGGACCAACATAGTTCAAGCCATTTACTCCATACTTCCAAAGATGAACAACTCCTTATTTTGCATTCAGAATCAAAAGAAAATATGTAACTGAACACCTAACTGAACAATGATATTTAGTTAATAAGAGAAGTCTAGAAAGACATTAAGGTCATGAAAACTTCCTGAACTCACAATTTCCTCCTGACTTACAGAGCTTACCTATATAGCAGTATGGGGGGGGGGGGGGGGAAGTTCCTTGCACTTGTGGAGTCAAGGCAAGACAGGTATTTGTCCTTATCTCTTGCATTCAAAGGCAAATTAAAACATGCATTAGCCATCTTTAAATGACAAACTCTCATTTGAAAACATGAAATTCTCACTTCTGTGATTCAGATGCAATGTAGAACAGCATTTCTCCCTCCTCACAATTCAACATCCCAAGAAATGCTAACAGGGGGAGGAGCTAAATGCTTTTTTGCAGCTTAAACCACAGAAATTCCTATCACACAGGTAATAAATAAACTATTGTAACTGTGAGACTTTCTTTTAACGTATACTGTAACACAAAAATATATCATGAACAAGGAAAAAAAAAAGTATTTCAGGATTGTTTATCTCTCCCAAAGAACTTTGCAACTACCATTGTTTTTTTGTGAAATGATTCACAATATGACGATGGATGTCACTAGAAGTCATCATTCATTAAAACCCCACTCCAAAATAACACTAGTAGCAATAATAATACTATAAAAAGTCTTGTTAGAACTATTTATTGCAGAAAACTAACAAACCACCTCATTAACAAAAAATATATAAGTACTACTAAACAATAGTGCTGTTTAGGTTAGCCGGCCCCTAGGAGCTGTGGAACTTTCTTTGACTGAGAAAGTACGGCAGGAATCAAGCTTTTCTTAGCAAAATCCTCAGTTTCGGAAGTCTTATGGTTCTTCCTTGCACTTCACCCTGCAGACAGTTAAGTCGGTATGTCTGTACCCTTCCGTTTCCTTCCCAATACCACACTCAGGAAGAGATCCAGAGACACTTGTCTTCCAAACTACTAACATCTGCCTCATCTCCCTTCCTGCAAGCCAACAGGCTTCTGCTCAGAAGAGCAGAATTCCACAATCCCCGCCCCCCCCCCCCCCCCGCACGTGATTTTTCTTTCGACACTCCGTGGAGAACACGCCACGGCGAACACCACCTCTCCCCCTTGCGCCCAAACCCAAACACAAGGCCTCTCTCCTCCCACCAGCCCAAACAACAGCGCAAGCCCTCACACAGCCTTGCCATGGCGGGATCCTCCTCCCTCCTGGCCACTCAGTTCCTCCTCCTCATCTTAAGGCTCAGCGAGGTTCCCGCGCAAGTGCCCAGGCCTAGCCCGCCCCGCGGCCGCCATGCAGGAGCCCCGCCGCCTCGGGCTCCGCACGAAGGGCCCGACCCGCACCCCCCAAAGCCCGGGGAACCCCCATACCCCCGCGGCCGGGGCCTCATCCCTTCCCCCCGCCCCTGTTGCAGTCCCCGGGCCGGGAGAAGCTGTAGGCCTGCACCCGCGGTCCGCGCCACTACGACAAAACCCCAGCCCTGCGCGGGGGATGGGAAGGAGGGAGGGGAGAGGCGGCTCCGCTTCACTCACGCTCTCATGGTCCCACCGCACGTTGCTGCGCTTCTCATCCGGGGCCAGGTTTCTGTCCCGGCCCATAAGCTCATCTAGGAGCTGGGCGGCCGATATCATCGTGTCCTCCTGGCCGAATCCCCCCTCGCCAAACACCGGCTCTGCCGCCGCCTCTCCTCCCCGACCGACCGCGCCGCCGCTGAGACTGACAGAGACAAAATGGCGGCGCGGCTCCTCACCCTGCCCACAATGCACCGCGCGCTCCTAACCGCCTGTGGGGCCTGGCGGAGCGCGGGCCGGGCGGCCTGGCGTGAGGGGCGGCTGCCGCGCTCCTCACCCACCCGGGGCCTGCCGCAGCTGCGTCCCTGCGGAGGCCGGCCCGGCTCCTAGTTCGAGATAGCGGCGAGATAAAAAACAGGGACGGAACTGCCGATCCCCTTCCTGCGGCCCGGCCTGGGGTGTCGTCGTGTGCGGTGGTTGTGAGGGGCGCCAGGTGCCGCGCAGGCCTGTGTCCTGCCCGTGGGGTGTCACGGCGCTGGGACGCGGCCCAGGCGCACGGTGCTGTGGCAGGAGCCTTTGCGGTGCTGCTCAGGGCTGGATGCAGAGGACGCGGGGCTGGGCGGCAGCTCAAGGGTCCCCTCTGCTCCCGGGCAGGGCCAAGGCAGCGAGCCCACCCACCTGATGGTCACCCACCTCCTGAGAGCCTCCAGCAGTCGGCATTCCCTTAATAAGTCTCCCTGTATGTTGGGGGGAAAAAAGCCCCTCAGATCTAACCTAAATCTGTTTGATCATGGAATCAGTTTCTGCTCATTTTGTTGGGTGTTTTTCCCTTCCTAGATGTAACTTTGCCCTTCACTGAACTTCACATACCAATTTTCAAATATTGCCCAATTTCTCAAAATAATTTTGATGATCCTAAGTGCATAAAATTAACTAAATTTAAAATTACATTTTTCCAAAGAGCTTGAAGTCTGTGTTAGTGCCGATCCTGTAAAACCCACAGGACTCGCCGCAGCCTTGCTCAGAGTCACCGAAGGCTTGGTGCAATCGCCAGCGGTACCTGTGCATTTTCTTTTCGGAACTCCGTCCGTGACACCGCCCTCACACAGTGCTGGAAGGCACCACAAAGTTCTTTCAAGCTTTGCAATTTTGTAATGATTTAACAACCTGCTGGAACTGTTGGAAGGGTGTAACTGAAATCAGTGCAATGCAAGTTGTATGAGTTTTCGGTCTGAATATCCTGCAGTCTGGGGTTCGGGGGTGGGATGGGAGGTGGGCATTTGCTTTAGAAAACGGGGCAGAACTGGGCTGTTTCAGCTTTTTTTATGTTGCTCACACTGCATCAAGAAAGCGAACAGGTACGCTGGAGCCTGACCGCTGCAGATTTCCCTGGCATGGTCACACAGAGCAGGCTAGGATAGAAATGGCTAGCTGGCTGGCTGGAGTTTGAAATTATTATTTTGTGTTTCTATAGTAATGAAATTTTTGCCAGCTTGCTCTCTCTCCCATAACTTGGTTTAGGACAAATCCACAACGACCAAACCCAGCTTTTCAAAGCAAATAATGCAAATTACAGGAATTAGCTGTAATCTTCCCAGTTGATTTGCAGGTAGATGTTGATTATTTATTTATTTTTTGGGGGGGATGAATTGATTTTGCTGAGAATGCGCAAAGATGACGAGAATTTCCTAGACAGAACAACCGCGTGATTCTGGAGCCCGTAAGAACACCCAGCAGGGCAGGAGACACTGCGTGATGCAGTTATCTGTGCACCGAGCGGTAACACCGCCGTGGCTCCGGGACTGCCGGTAAGTCCCCGGGGCCGTGACCCGCCGGCGCGGCTGCGAGCCGGAACCCGATGCCTGGGCCGAGGTTGTTACCGGTAATAGAGTCCCCCAGCGCAGCGCGGCCCGGGCCCCTGCGGGGGTAACACCGGGCGCCGCTCTGCCGCCGGGACGCGCTGTGCCCGCCGTGGGTCCGCCGAGGCTGGTCGGTGCGTGGGAGATGAGAGCTCGCCCCGGCCTGGAGGCGGTCGGGGGCTGCGGCGAGATGGCGGCTCCGGCCGCCGAGCGGGAGCGGCAGGAGCGGCTGCGGGAGGCGGCGGCGCTGGGGGACGCGGAGGAGGTTCAGAGGCTGGTGGAGTTGGGGGTCAGCCTCAACTCCCAGAACGAAGTCAACGGCTGGTAAGGCTCCCTCCCGGGCCAGCCGGCCCCGCCGCCCTCACGGGGATTTCTCCTCCGGTTTTCCAGCGCTAGCGCTGCCGTGGGTTCGCTCTTCCACGTGAAATACAAAATCGGTTTGAATTTAGAATGAGATGGAAAGGTCGAATCGCTGCAAATGCTCCTCTGTGCAGATAGCTGAAACCGGTGGAGCTGATAACATAACCACTGTTTGAAACACGCGTCCCCATCCCAGCTCCCGTGGTGGTTGTGCAGGTTCGCCAGGTCACTGTTGTTACTGTATATTGCTTTTTTCTTTCCTTTCCTTTCTTTTTCTTTTCTTTTTTTTTTTCGGAAGGGCATGCTGACAGCCTGAGACAGCACGGACAGTCAGAGCGCAAACCTCAGCTTGCCAACACGTCTAACCAGAAATATATTTTATTCACTCCTAAATCAGGTTTGAAAATGACTTTCCCTTTCAATCAGGGAGCTTGCAGGCTGTTTCAGTGATATATAAATACTTTGGTTTTGACATCTCATTCAAATACCACCTGATGACACAAAACCCGAAACTTTTCTGTAATAGACGTTTGGACAAATGGGACTCTGTCCACGAACACACACGCACACAACGTTATTTGAAGCAGGATTTATAGGGAATGCTCAGGCATTTTTACAGACTCTTTTCCATAAGTTCAATTCAGTTTGTGTTTACTGTGCTGTATTGTGCTTGAAGTTGTCATCAAAAATAGGAAGAATAAAATTATGAAAAGAGCTAGACTTTCAAAGATGAAAGCTCAATCAGCAATTTTGAGAAGTGTGGGACACATGCAACTTGAGGTTCAAGGTGTGCTGATTAAAATTAGAACTTGTAAAAATTTAAGGGAATTGATGCATAACATATTGAATCATTTTAGTGTCTAAGGTAAACAGCTGCTTGTCATCAAAATGAGTTTGTATCTAGAACTAGAATCGATGAAAGAAATCTGTCATAAAGTGTAAGTATTTTTAAAAATAATGATCTGGTCATATTTATCTATGGTGATAACGTGCTTCACCATTATTTAAATTTGCTTGTAGAATTTACATTTCTCCAATGAGCTTGTTGGTATGTCTGATGCTAAGAGGTGCTGAGTACTTACGTTTTGATGCTGGTACCTTACTGCGTGAGACCACGATGGATCCCAAAATGAGAGCAATGCTATTGAGGCTTACTTACCTTCTGTACAAACTAAACCTGCAGATTTTGCACTCGAAGCAAACACAGCCGCACTGTCTGCACTTTTTCCCCCACCACTTTGGTCCAAACTAGTTTATGACTCTGCAGTGTGCTACTTCTGAATTCATGCAGACTATTCACGCTCATTTCACAAGGAGATATTTGCAAAAAGTCCAGAAAACACTGCACAGAAAAACTGGTCAGAGTTTCATGGAGCTTGTTTCAGATTCTGTGGGATCTTTGGTGTTAAAAATTCAGGAATACTCTCTTTTGCCAAAATTCTTTTATCCCATTTAAAAATAGCATTTTCTAGCTGGAACGCACAGCCCAACTCTGGAGAGAGAATACGGGATTTTACACTGTTGTTAGCGATTTCACCTCTGAAACGCAGATTTTGTAGCACCCTTCCTAGGGTGTCTATGAAGAAAAATATTATATATACATACACTTACATTCATGTCTCTTCACTTAGATCTAATTCTACATAACCTCTTGGTGCAGTGACTAGTCCCACTACCTTTAATTCAGAGATACCTTCTGCCATCAAAATACATTAATTTTAGTCAGAAGAAATTGTAGAATTGAGCCTTTTGTTTCTAGTAAGACAGTTTTAATTAAGTCAGAATATATAACAATGAACAAGGTTTTGCGAGTTACCTTGTCTTCTCTCAGTTTTATCTGATTTATATCCCTCCAAAGATTAGACTATTTCTTTTCTCCCTTGCATTCTTTCACACAAGAAAATTTAAAAGAACAGAATTTTGTATATAAAGTTGCGAGTTATTGGTCAAGATTCAACTTTGCAGTCCAATGACTGTGTCTCTGAGAAAAAACAAAGTGGAAAAAGCTTTTTGGAGCTGGACTTTGAACTGAAACATTTTTTTCCCCTTATAAGTTTGTTATTTATCTCTGCTTTATTTATTTAATTCTTAAAAACCAAGTAAACTCAGAGAAGGGTTGTGTTCATTTTTCCAAAGAGTTTCCTTCAATGAGTTTCCTTCAAGCTAGAGAATTAAAACAAAAGAGAAAAGCTGGAGAAAGGTCAAACATCACTAGAACCTGGGATGGGGAAGGATGGTAAGACTGTACAGCAAGTTAAAAATGTGTGAGTTTACTAACTCTGTAATACTAAGCACAAAATAAGCTAAGTATCTTTTAAGATGTTTCTTTATTAGTCTCTCTAGGTCAACAACTGAAGTAATAATTACAAAAGATTGAAGAGAGGTTAGTTCTGTGCATCAGTTACAGATTGCAGAATACTAGTTGTCTGCAGATCAAAGCTTGGGAATTGCTGGTGCAGCGAATAGCAGCTGGGCAAAGAACTGTGCTTACAGACTATGCTTACCATATTTTAAACATCATTTACTTCCCAAAAAAGTGCAAGTCATTGTGCTGACAGCATTAATTAAAGAGTAAAAAGAGCATCCTAGAAAAGTATCCCTATTAGCTCACACACAAGTATTTTAAATACAACTTACTCTTTCAAAGATTAAAACAGCATACGCAAGCCTTCTTTTTATATTTATTTTTTCCAGAAGAGTTAGTAGCCTAATAAATGTCAAATGGAAAAGACCTTGAACTTTGAAAGTATTACTATGGTAACTTGGTATCAAGAGCATTAGAGCAAGGGAAAACTACATCAGCAGGTGTCACTGCAGGCTCCAAAACCAGTGTAAATTGTCAAGGAAGATTGCAATTAAAACCTTTTTTATGTTAGACATGCATTAGGTCTTGTTCTTCTCATAGGCAGCAAGAATGAGTGGAAATTAATCTGCCCTAATTCAGTATTTCAAACAGTGTTAACGTTTTCCATGTGCAGGACTTGTTTACACTGGGCATGTAAACGGAACCATGCTCCCGTGGTGGCTTACCTGCTGCACGCCGGTGCTGACAAGGAGATCCTCACGAAGAAAGGAGAGAGGCCAGCCCAATTAACGTCAAAGAGAGAGATAAGGAAGATGTTGGGAGGTAAACCTATTGGCTATGCGATACGATCGTCAAAGACTGTAGCAAAAGGCTGTTTAACGCATGTATGTTCCCATCTTTATTTTTCATGTGAAGATAGGGGGTAAGAAGGGGTAAGATAGGACAAGGGGTAATGGGTTTAAGCTGAAGGAGGGTCGATTCAGATTAGATGTTAGAAAGAAATTCTTTACTCTTAGAGTGGTGAGGCACTGGAACAGGTTTCCCAGAGAGGTTGTAGATGCCCCATCCCTGGAAGTGTTGAAGACCAGGTTGGATGGGGCTTTGGGCAATGTGGTCTAGTGGAGGGTGTCCCTGCCCACAGCAGGGGGGTTGGAACTAGATGATCTTTAAGGTCCCTTCCAACCCAAACCGTTCTGTGATTCTATGATTCTATACCATGTTTAGATTTTAGTAATAACTGTGACTTGATTTCTGGAGTGTTTACTTGATAAGAAATCAAAGTTTAAGACGAGAGGTTTACCAACAAATTCCATATCCAGCTAGCCAAACTTTTTTCTAAACACTGAAAAATTAGAAAACCCGTATTTTGAGAAATGCTGTGATTGAACCAGTGACAGATCGATGCAGCTTCCTGTTTTCAAAAGGACAACAGGAGAAAACCTCTCAAATTTGTACAAAGCTCTTACACGAGCAACACTTCATTTTCCCGATGTTCAGTGGAGCTTAAACAGTGTTGAATAAATCGAAAGTTAGGAGCCCAGAGAAACAGCTTATTAAAGGACAGTGGTAGAGCATTTTTATCATGGTTTGTAACTGTTGGAGCGGAGTAGGCTTTGCTGCTAGAGGTGATAAGTAATTTGAAATGTGGTCGATTAACAACCTCTTTCCTCCCCTTTGTATTCCCTTGTCTGGTTTTGTTTTCATTATTGTCTCCCAGCTGTTGAATTGGTAATGTTTCAGTTCTCCCAGTACTGCATGTTCTTTTCCCTTTATCCTCTGCCTTAATATCAAACAACAGATTACCCTTTGTTTTTCATTGCCTTATACATTATGAAGACGATAGCATTATACCACCAGAGACCCTGTTACACCATGCTGGCTATGGATTAAAACAAATCTAAACAAAAGTATTGCAGTATGTAGAAGGAAATTGCACCCCCAGAACTACTGGAATCAGACTCTGCTTTTGTGTTTACTGTATTGCAACGCTTGAGCACGGTTCTGTTTACTGCAGAAAAAAGGCATAGTGCTGCTTGATTCATCTTTTATCCTGTGATGCTTTTAACACTCCACTCCCTCCCCCTAAGAAAAAAAAACAGAAAAAAAAGAAGCCCCAGAGTGCAATAGCAGTATTTCTCTTTTTTCCCTCAGATCACTCTCAGAGAATGCTGTTTTGTTTGTTTTACAGTGGAAGATGATGAACTCCCAGACTTAACGAAAGATTCAGATCTGCCAATCATCCCTCATTACTTGGCTAACCCACCTTTCCCTTACATTTATAACACCATGAGCAACAGTATTCCAGATCCCTCTGTGAATGGGAGTCTCTCGCACGTAGAATCCCAAGATACCAACTCTTCTTCCATACCCGATGTGGAGACTTACAGACGGGCACCGTTACAGCACGGGAACGCTGCTCCCGAGGCAGCTGATAATGGAGGCAGGGGGTCGCTGCCCAGAGGCTGTACTGCACCACCACACTCAAAACCCATCCTTCAGAGGGGTCCCATGTACCAGGGGTCTGTGTCCTGGAGCAGAACTCCCCCTTCGCCAGTCAGATCAAATCAGTCCATACTGCAGCAAGAGAACGGCTCCTGCGTAGGGCCTGTGCCAGCATTTCAGCCAGTTTTCTTCACAGGAGCTTTCCCGCTTAATATGCAAGGTAACTGTAAAAGTCTTTTCTTGCTTTGTCTTAGAACGTCTGTCATCTTGGACAGTGAAAATGGACTAATCGGGGTTACCTCTATTCACAGCAGTTCTAGAGATTTTCATGTTCCCATGCTTAGGCATTCAGGAAACATTTGAAGGGAATTAGAGGCAGATAGCCTGTTTCTGCTGGAACTGTTATTAAAATATTGGTGAAAACATGTGCTGTTTGTCTCAATAAAAGCATACAGACACCAGGGTAATCCAATTCATTTGAAGTTTGGAGTAAGCTACTTGAGAAGACTGCGAGTATGCAGCCAGTGAGCTCAGGAGAGAACCTCATGTGGCTCAATCTGCAAAAGGACCCAAGATTTGAGGTGAACTATTACATGAGCTGCCATTTCTGTAGGGAAATTTTGACTGCCCAAAGAGGGAAATCTGGAATTTCCGTTCAGAATTTTGTTCTTGAAATAAAACCTGTTGTGATGCCATAAATTAGGAAGGAGGAGTTAAAAGAATCCATTCAAATCATAGTGCCTGATGACCAAACGAATCAAAACCGAGTAAAAGCAATCTTGGATTGCGCAGGAAATTGATAACCAGTATAATCTTCTGCTTTGAAAAGTTAGCTTAAATCCAGCAAGATGAGTATTCATGCAAAGGTTCATACATGGATATACAGTGACTGTATTGGATTTGTGATAGTTTTTTCATGTAGGTTGATGAAAGTCAATCTCATGAAAATCGTGGTCATACAAGTCCAGTTGTTTGCTCTCTGAGGATTCTTGTATTGTTACAAATGATACAAACAAGGTTAAGAGAACATTGAAATATTTGGAAGTTAGTGTAGTGTTATCTTTTCCAATTCATCTGTACATCTGCCTATTAATGTACCTTTTTATTTCTAACAGAACTGGTGCTTAAAGTTAGAATACAAAACCCAAATCTTAGAGAAAATGACTTCATTGAAATTGAACTGGACAGACAAGAACTGACCTATAAGGAACTGGTCCGAGTGAGTTGCCGTGAGCTGGGTGTTAACCCTGAGCATGTACAGAAGATCAGAAAATTGCCAAATACAGTGTTAAGAAAGGTAAGAACTCTAAGTTTTGAAGTGTAGTAACTTATAAAAAAGATTAAGTTACCATTGAAAAGGAATAATTTGTTGGTCATCTGCATAGGCCCATGTTGCAAGAAAACCTCAAACAAAACAAAAACCTCCCTTCAACTTCCAGCACTCAGGTTTTGGGTATTTTGGGTTTTTTTTTTGTTTTTAGCAAAAAACTTCTCAAGTTTCATAATCATTTCCTTTCATAACCATTTGGTGTTGAGCACAATTAATACCTGATTTCTCTACTACACTCTTAAATTCAGTGTGCTGCCACACCACTGTGACCTGTCATCAGGTTTTAAAAGGCCTGCGGTACTCAACCACGTTTTGCTAGTTCAGCAAGGACTGTACGCAGCCCCTTCACAAACCGCAGGGCGTTTCAGGCTTATTCTGAGTGCAGGTCTCTGAATGTAACTGTGTTTTCACTCCAGTGACATTTACCTGTGCAGCAGAGACCTGCTGACCTGTCTTACTGATTCACCGTTGACCTTTCTTTCACTCTCAAATCTCCCTACAGCGTTGTTGGCATCAGTTGCGGAGCTAATCTGATTAGCGCTAGATTAATAGCCATCACTGTACCACATCTTCACTGACTGCAAGATGACTTATTCTTTGTTAGTCAAGAAACATAAAAAAAAAAAAAAAACCCAAACAAAAAACCAACCACCCAAAGACACAACAAAGACAAAACAAAGAGGAGAGGCAAGAATAACTCAGGAGCTTCTAAGGGTTACCAAGGGGGAGAAAAAAGAGGAGTTGGGAGTGGCAAGCAGTAAATCTTTACAAGAGTAAGTCCACTAATCACTTGCACTCACCCTCAGTATTGCATTCCTTCTAAAAATAGACTTAAGCAAGTAGCTGAATAGGATCCCAGAATAAATGTAAGATGCAACAGGATGTCTGCTTTCCGGTTTACTGTAAAGAATTGTCATATTTATGAATAAATACACACCTTGTGTTAGTACAAGCCTATTACTTACCTGTGCAAAATTGAACAGATGGTGTATCACCTAACAACTGACTGTATTTATTTAAAGGACAAAGATGTTGCAAGGCTACAGGATTTCCAAGAACTGGAGCTTGTTCTAACAGTAAGCGACAAAAACTTACTTTTCAGAGTCCCAGCGCTTTCTGAACGGAGTGGTTATAACAAGAAGGCATCAGAACTGACATATTAATCATTTAGAAGAATAAACCAAAAGATTTGTATCTCTTATTTTAAAATTATGTTTAAAATACAGTATCTATAAGGGCTAATGATGTGGGGGGGAAAAAAAAAAAAATCTATTTTGTTAACCTGGACATAAACTAAAGATGTTATGCACAGTTATAGCCTCTAGTTAATCTAAGAATAATGAGTCTGATATGAAAGTAGCTTAATGCAAAGGAAGTATGGGTAGAACTATCTGTTAATGCAACACTTTTCCGTACAAAAATCTTGAAATACTGTAGAGGTAGCAGCTCTCAGGGAAAGGCTTACCTTAAACTGTTTGAAGAATTTGTTTGCTATAAAATAGTAGAGGTACTTGAGCTAAAGAACCTGCCGTGAAACCCATTTAATAATCTGTACTGAGTCCGTTACCATTAACGTTCACTTTTTAGATCATATATTTTAAGTCATATCTTATTTAGAAGGAAAAAAAAAACAGAAGGGTTTAAATCTGTGGAAGAAGCACAAAACTATGTCTAGTTTAAATACTATCAAATGACTTATTACCTGTGATTTCTTAATCCCTGTTTACACTTTTCCCTATTTCTCAGGTTGAAAACAAAGTGATAGTAATTCTCGAAATCGTAAATATGCTCTCAACCAAAATCCCTTTATTGCTGTCAATATACCATATTGACATGTGCAATTTAAAATACTATTTTTGTTTCCATATTGAAAACACATTTCTCCAATGCTGCTTTAATTTCCCCTTTAAAAGCACAAAAATGTTAATTTTTTTTTTCTTTTAACATTCCTGAGAAAGAGTGCATCTTGACACTTCAAAGTTGCCTGTGTAAAAAAGAAACTAGTGAAATGCCCAGGGTTTTCTGGGCTGATATTCAATCCTGATGTTCCTATGCAATGTATTTTCTTGGGTTTTTTTCTCCAGCGACTTGTGTTTACCTGTGTTGCTTACTGAAAAAAAAAAAAAAAAAATCACTTTTATTGTTCCTCTTAATAAAATTCAGAATTAGACTACTTTGCTATGAAATTCTGGAATAAATAAAAGTATTTAAGAGCTGAATTTTATCTTTTTTTTTTTTTAAGATTTTAGTATTTTCTCAGTCATCTGCATTTGAGGAAGAGTTCTAATCTGGTAGCCTAGCTGTAAAAGTATGTAGCATGAGTTAGATGAACAAATTGAAGTATGGGCTAAAACAAGCAAACAGAACGCACCAAACCAGACTGAATTTCCCACTTTCTTTGTCTGCCCTCCCCTCCCACTTTATTTGGAAACTACAGCAACCAAAGGATTTTATTGTCTTGCTGTCTAAAAATTTACAGCCTGAATTAGCTGTATGTTGTATGTGGAGCCATAAACTGGATTTATGGAAGTACCAAGCTGTGAGCAGGGAGCCACCCAAATGAGCTGGAGGAAACGCTGAGGCAAGAACTGCCATGTAAGATCTTAACCGCTCCAGGTACCTCCCTCTGATGGCGTGGGGTGTCCACCACAGCCCTCTCCCCTTTCTCAGGGGCTGTGGCAGGTAAAGGTGTCCGTTCTTGCCTGGCAGTCAGAGCAGGCGCTTGCGTTACCACTAATTCAACAGGAACCGGGGCCCAAACGCACCCGGGCTCTCTTTCTCATCCTGTGAGTAGTACTTGGTGCAAGGGAAGCAGCTCCAGCAGGAGTGACTGGGCACACGAGGGAGCCCTCTCCCAGTCCGCCTCTTAGTCAGATGTCCACGTTCACCTTGGAAGCAGAGATCCACGCAAACACCCAACTTTCCCGTGTGCCACTTAGCTAGACTAAAACTCAGTCTCCTAAGGCTGACAGTAGAACATTTTGTCACAACAAAATAGCCTCTTCTGAAAAGCGTTGGAGGTCAAACATGGTCAGAGTCTCCGTTTTTTTTATACCAGATCGCTGGTGGTGTATTTACTTCTGTATAATGGAATAATAAAGCTGTTGTTCCTGGTATTGCACTTTGTCTATCACGTTCTCCCGGCACAGAACTGACAGGGTTTAGGCATCAGCTGTCTAAACGCTAGCTAAATCCATGAAGGCACCAGGCTCACCCAGTCCGACCTGGAGAAAAGCTCAGCAGTTGGGTCGATGACTTTGTTGTTACACTAATGATCTTGCAGAGATGCTGATCATTGTCTATGCATTCAGAGGATTATTTTTTATACCTTAAGCAGTTTATACATAGAAGATATATTAACACTGCTAACAATCTGATCCGTGCATAATCATTACATTACTGTGTATGATAAATAATTCATTACTTTGTGCTCTGCTGTAGGAAATGTTAATATCAAATGAATGCTTGGCTGCAGATTCTTGTTTCTATTTAAGAAGTATTATTTGTAACAATTAATAAATGATTATTTTTTATCTTCTCAAAGTTTTTCTGAACTTTACTGAGGGAAAAACAGGAACTTTTCCTTGCTGGGTAGGTTTCTGGAGCGCTTGGTGGAGGAAGCGAACAACTAAAGCAAAAAGACGTTCTATCAGATTCTAGCAGCAAATACTGTTTAAACACAGTACTGCCCATATCTGAGGAGGCCTGGTTATCAGTAATAAGGTAGATATTTATTTCTACAAAACAAATCACATATTATTTCAGGTGATTAAGTGTTGAATGAGATAAATTACATACACATCTGCTCAGCATGCATGTTCACCTTAAGCAGAGAGTTACTCATACTGACTTCACACATAGGAGAGATACAGCAAAATGGTAACACTTCTGTGCCAGCCCTGTCCCTGCAGGGTTACGTGGCGTCTACTAAACTGGTAGAAATTGTGTAGTTAATGATTTATATTAAGCCATCTGTGGGCTTAGTTTTAAATACACGCTTCTCATAATTCTTACGCTGAAGAGGAATTTTACAATGCTGGAGCTGCCCAGGGCAGGGATCCCAAAGGTCCTGGGATAGCTCACAGCCCTGGAGCCGCAGCATTCGCCTCCCTCGTCCTGGGGAAATACCGAAAGGAATAGGTTGGAACCACGCAGAGATGACACACGATTGCACCCTTTTGCAGCCGAGTCACTGCTTAACGCCCTGTCTTTCCACTTCAAGACCAATGAAACCCTATACAGAAAATACACAAAACAGGTGGATTTTGTACCATTAATATAATTTTCTAATTATAAACCCGAATACAGTACATGTTGCCCTGCGTACATACATTTTCTTGGCAGAATGTTTGGTATTCTTTGGGAAAAAAAGCATGTAATAAAATACTTTATAGAAAATATTTAAAAATATAAAATTCACTTTCTGGTCCTTACAATTGTAAAATACTTTGTTCACATATCACAAGTTTAGTCTACTACAAAAACCGTTTTGTAAGTTACAGTACATTCACAAGTCACTTTTGTGGCAAGTCAGTAATATTAAAAAAAAACCAAACCCAAACCAAACCCCCAAGGGGGTGTCTTTTCATGCTAGTCCAGCATCTTTGGCCATACTGTAGAAAATACCCTTTGATGCTATAAGGCTTGTGGGTGTATCGAATTCAGCGATGGTTCCATTGTCTAGAACAAGAACCCTGTGCAAAACAAGATGGGGGTGGGGGGGAAGATATGTCAGAGAATTCCTCACAAGAAATGTGATACCCCTTTTTATCACAAAGCAAACTGTTCTAATCTTTTGCCTTGCCTTTGTTTTGCTCAATTATTTTCACATCTTGAAACACAACAGATGATAAACATTCTCCTTGAGCTACTGTTTGATTTAAAAAGGCACAGGACAGTCACTATCTTGCAGGGGGCATAAGTGGGGAAGTGTCATACTGTTGGTTCTGGAATTGAAAATACACTACCAGAAAGCCAAGGAGATAAAAGCTTATGAAGTATCGTAACATATTTTTGAGTAATTAATGTGCCATGATGTTAGTGACAGAGCTAGAGCAGCTGCTAGTTAAAAAAGGATCCCTAAGCTTGCTGACAGTGCCATTAATGCACTTCGTAGCATCTCTTGCGCAGCTCTGCCTAGTGACTATGGAACCTGTTTCTTACGCCAACAGAAGCAAAGTCGGGTCTGGATATTCAAGGATTATATGGCTTAAACATCATTGTTGACATACATACATTGCTTGCATCAGCGTGACTACCTAGAGACAAACCAGACCCTTTTAAGAGCTGCTCCACATGCCCAGTAAAGTGGTGAGCCCTGCCCCCAGCTCCACTGAGAGACTTTTACCTTGTGTAATCCATAATGGTGTTCAGCCTGTGCGCTATTGTCAGCACTGTGCAGTCTTCAAACTGGGTCCTAATTGTCATCTGGATAAGATCATCCGTCTCAAGATCGATAGCTGCCGTCGCTTCGTCAAGGATCAAGATTCTCGTCTTGCGAAGCAGTGCTCTTGCCAGACAGACAAGTTGTCTTTGGCCAACGCTGCAAACAGAGACAGGGCTTTCACAAACGAGGCCCCACTGCCCTTAGCTCTCCACAGCTCAGAATCACTCGTGCTAGAGCAGATTACTCATTAGGTAAAGTTATTGAACAACAACAACAACAAATAATAGTATTCAGCAAATAGCCTGGTCTGTCAGCCCTGGAGCTAATAAATACATGTTGCACCATTACTCGGCTAGTTTTAGCACATGGGTTCACTTACTGCCTGACCCAGTGCTGACAGACCAAGTGCTGCCTTTCTATCTCTGTGACAAAAGCCAGGGGAACTAATGATTACAGTGCTTTTCAGAAACACACACAGTTGTAACAACACTCAGCATGTGCAAACAAAAAAAAAAAAAAAAAAAAGAAAAAAGAAGAGGGGAAAAAAAAAAAGAAAAAACATGTTCTGAGGCTGTAAGTCCTTTCTACCGTAAAAAACCCCCCAAAACCTGGGCAGCCTACAGCTCCTCCCCTGCCACAACAGCACCCCAGACAAAGCCTCCGTCTTTGCAGGACAAGGAAGGAGATGAACATCCATCACATACATAATATGGTCACACCACAGGTTCAGAAGCCAACACAGCATATCAAAGCATGACGTTTTATCATCCCCATTCATGTCTTCACAGGTCTTCCAAATAATAATGGAAAAAAACATTGCTGAAGTGTCAGCTTAGGCAGAGGACTGACTTAGCACAGCAGTTATCTATGTTATCATGCCATTTCCCTTCCTACCAAACCGTGTTTCAGGGACTGCCTATTCCTAAGACTCTGTCATCCTGAAACATCTTTCTTTACTGATAAGACAGGATTTTGGTGTGGAAGAAATCCTTCCCAGCAGCAAAGAAGAACCAGGTCATTGGCAGCAGAGACAGAACAGCAGGCAAATGTTTGAGCCTTCTGGGTTTTCTTGAACTAGGAGTAGAAGGCTAAATCATTTTACCCACAACAGACTACAGAGTAAACCTGTGCTCATGTGCTACTCACCGTTATGGCTGAATGAAAGCTCAGTGTATGTTTCTAATCCAAGCATTCCTTACCTAAGATTTTCTCCCCCTTCTGAGCATTCATAGTCCAACATGGATGGCTGACTGCTGACAAACCTCTTCAGATGAGACAGTTCAAGAGCTTTCCATATTTCTTCATCTGAATACTTATTAAATGGATCCAGATTCATCCTCAATGTTCCAGAAAAGAGAACAGGATCCTGGATATAAAACCAACTTTCATTAGACAAGTGCTTTAGCTGTTTTAAGTAGAGATATTAAAATACGAGTTATTGCTTTGAAGTCTCCATTGCATTGCAGGTAGGCCACCTCCTAATCCTATTCACTCTGAAAAGACATTATGTTATACACACTGAAAACTCAAGTTACAAACGTAAAGAAGTTTTATCCTAAATCCTCTTTTATCACCCAGCATCAGCTTATAAGGTGGCAGAACAAGACCACCTAAAGTAAAAATAGTTTGTTTTTCTGAAATGATTTTATGAGTGTTACAAAGCATTCTTCTCTGTGGATAAACCATTATTAATGTTTGCTAAGCTGTTAAAGATCCTTCCTTTACTGAGATACACAGAAACTGTACCTGAGGAATAATTGTTAGCCGTGATCGAAGGTCATGGAGACCAATCTCTGAAATTTTCACACCATCAATTTTAATTTCCCCTTTTACAGCTTCCAGGATCCTAAAGAGACAGAGCGTCATGGAGGACTTCCCTGCTCCGGTTCTGCCAACAATCCCAATCTACAACAAATTGCGGGTTTAACAACAAAGCATAGAGTTAAAACCAAAACAAAACTCAACAAAAAACCCCCCAAAAAAACCCCCCACCAAAAAATCCCCAAGATTCCTTTAAGAGGTTTGACACGAGATCTAAATCTAAGAACAAATCTAAGAACATCTTTCCCTAGAAACCCCTGTCAAAAACTGCAGTGTATATATTGCTATTGAATGATACTGCATGGAAATATGTAGGATGGCTCTAGGCCTACGTACATAACTTTGGGTGATCAGCTGCGGTACCCATGTTAGGAGTCCTATCACTCAAGGACAAGAAATAAAAGCTTTTCAGAGGGCAATTCACACTTTATGGTAAGCACCTGTATCTCCATTCCAGGAGGCGGTTGTCATCCTGTCTGCTTAGAATAAGGGTTATTCTCTTCTCTGTTAATAACAGCCTGTTAAGTGGAGGACTTTCCCATGCTAATTGTTCTGTCACCAGCATGCAAAACCCAGAACTTTCAATTGAAGCATGAAGAAATGAATCTCCCACAACAAAGACAATTTCCTGATTAAGGAAACAAAGAATGTCATTTCCTTCCACGCTAAAAATTTCACAGGGAAAGCCAGAGAGCAGAGAAAGCTGGAATTCCTTCTCCCATCTGCACTGCTTCAGAAAAGCATTCTTGTCACTGAATTTTTTGTCACTTGTGCTAGTGCCTCCTACACAGTGTACGGTAGTAGCCAACCTAACTTGGAAAGTCCAGAAAGTCCCATGCAATTGTCAACTGCTTCCAGCCTGGAGGATGCTGGCACACCGACAGCATGGTTGGCACCATGTAGGTCTCCACAGGTCTTGTAGACCCTGCCCTTTACTCCATGGTTGTCACTGGAGGCCCAGAGCAAAGTTCTAGCAAAGACATACAGCTGGTAACTCACCTTTTCTCCACCGTGCACTTGGAGGTTTAGACCCTTCAGCACTAGATCCAGGCCTTTTCTGTACCTCACTGAATAATTCACAAACTCCAGCTCTCCCTTGGATGGCCAGTCTTCTGGGGGACTCTTGCCCTCAATGATCCAGGGAGCCTAAGGAAAACAGGAGCCAGAAAAGCCTCATATAGGTTTAAGAAAAAAATAATTCAAACTCAGATACAAACATTAACATTTGAGGGTCATTGGAAATATATCTGATAAATCAAATCTCCATTATCAAATAAATTTAAGATAATGGGGGCAAACATGGGTTCCTAACTATCCTCCCATTTTGGTCTTTGTTGTTGAGTTTACAGGGAAAAAAAGTCTGAGCATATCGGGCCAAATCCTCAATGGATATAAATTAACATTTTTTGCTATTCACTTTAATACAACACTGCCTGTTTCACGACAGCTCAAGCTCTGGCTTATAACATGTATCATGCATCTCTTCTAGTTTCCTTTTAGCTTCCAGATTAAATACGTGATCTCCAGAACTGTACACTGCAGCTCTCCTCAGATCCTCCATTTGCTAATTCTTAGTCTCCCATCATGTACATGTCTGCAGAGCCGCAGATTTCCCAGCATAGCTCCATCTGCCACCTTTAAAAGTATTTGGCAAGAAAGGTAGATGACTGGATGATTTTGCTGGATTAGGCAGTACTGTGTTCCTAGAGATGTTCTTCTCTCGTGGGAGACAAGGACTGATTAAGCTGATTAAATAGAAATACTATTGAAAACCTGTGCATAGCCTGATAATGGCACTGCAGCTGTGCTCACTAGCAGGATCGCAGCACCATCCACGCAGGTAAGACTGTGCATCAAACACTTCAAACCCCATGGGAGCAATATTCTGATGGTGAAACTCAACTCTGTTGTGCTACAGCCTCTCACAGTAACAGAAAATGAGATGCTAAGCACAGGCTGCACAACGGCTGTAATAATTTGGAGCTGTGATAGCATAAATTACAGTTCAGAGTGTGACATTTGTTCAGGTTAAATGAGAACACTCTCAGAGCAGGAACTGTCTCTCAAGAGTCTAAAGAAAGACCATGTAAATCTGTGCATTAAAATTTTGCCACGCTTGTTGGTGAGCACGCTTGACGCTTGGTAGCTGACCTCCGTTTCAGTCTCTGAATACTCTTTTATTCTTTCAACAGCCACAATGTTAGTTTCAAGTTCAGAAGTCATTCGGACCATCCAATTCAGAGACAGGGTCACCTTGGAGAAGACAAGAAACAAAATATCACCATCAGAGGAACAACAGATTTAATAACAACAACAACAAAACCAGACACTGCTATTAAGACATGGATTCATATTAATATTACAAGTGGAATAATTACCTTTGCATTTACATTAATATAGTTATTGGGACAAGAAGTCTACAAGATAATCAGGTGCTTATGTGAAGAAGCATATGCCTCTCAGGGTGATTTAATAAACGGCCCTCAAAAAATTTGGTTGGAAGCCATTCCCCTAAGTCATGGGTCTCGCTGGAAACCACTGATAGCAATCCTGCACACTCACAGTATCTAAAAAGCCTCCGGCAAGAGTGAGGTCATTAAATCTGCTAAACTGTCCACAGCTTGGGTGAGTACACTTTATCTTGCCTATTTATGAATCCTATTGACCTGCCTGTGATTACCTGGCCACACAGATGTGCTACGTAGCAGGCAAGATCCAGGACGTGTTAAGCCCGTGCTGCTCAAATGACCTGTTCTTGGCGGGTGCACCTCACACTTCCTGAGCTTCCTGCACGCTGCCACTGGGGATACTGGGGTGCAGCACAACCTCAGTGCTCCTGAAGTGCCCTGAAGTCCTATTGCATGTGAGCTTGCTGATGGTCTGTCAGCATTCAGTGTAAGTCTCTACTGTTTCCACACGTCCCACAATTTGTTTTTAGTATTTCCTTATTAACTTCAGCTTTAATAAGCACTTAAATTATTGCTAATATATCCATATAATCTATAAAAATGCAAACGCATCAATGAACAGAAAGCTATAATACATACCTGTAATGCATATGATACTGAAAGTCCTACCAAGCCAGGATTTAGGCTGTTTTTACCAATCACGGCAAAAAGGGCAGCAAAAAGGACGATACAATTCCCCACAAATTCAACTCGAACACCCAGCCACCTAGTAGAAAGGCAGACATAAGTAGAGCAGTAAATCGTTGCTTGGACAAACACAGGACTACCTAAGTGGAAACAAGAAGTTATACACCTTTTTCACCTGTTTGAGACTATGCCAGGATAGTAACTCTTCTGATTTTCATCCATCTTCAGATCACTGATGTCCACAAAGGACTTCACTCTTCTATAGGCCCTGATGACACTGGCCCCCGACACTGTTTCTGAGAAGTGGGAGTAGATGGGAGATCTGCTTACAGACTCCAGACGCTTCAGCTGGCGGGAGGTAGCTACGTAGAATCGCTGCCATTTTTGGGAGAAAATTGAAGGTTACATGAAATACTTTTTCTTTTTTAATTAAAGAGAGAAGAATTTCTTAGGTTAAAGATTTAAAGGAGATTGCGACTGATGCACTTCAACCCTCCACAATATTCTCTATAATTCAGAGGAATTTTAAGAAAGTTATCTTTATTCATTCCACAACAGAGTATTGGGTAACTGCAATTTCTATAGACTGCAAGTTGAATTTTCCTACATCCCTTTAAATTTAGTTGATATAGTCTAACAAAATGAATCCATTTGTAGGAGCCTCATCTTCCAAGAAAACAAAACATGAATTTGCACCTCCATTATCAGGTCTCTATTTACGGTCTATAACATAAGCTTCATTTTTGCTCATAAGTCAATAAAATTGATGCTTTCTATTTTCAACATTTTAACTCCTCTCTGCCTTAAAAAAAACTTGTCAATACGTCAAATATATACACACTTCAATATACTAAAGTGCACCACAACTCTATCTCTAGCAGTAGGCTTATTTGTTACTACTTAAACGAAAAAAAAAAAAAAAAAAAAGGTTATTTGCCTATACGCCTATTTATTTCATGACATCTCACAGGACATTTCTTTTCATGATAGAAGTAAATAATGTTGTGTTTACATAAACACGTAGTTACTTCAGATTTTTCAATTTTCTCCAAAATTCATGTTGTTTTTCCTAAAAAGAAAGACGTACAATGGAATAAGAGTCATCGCAATAGTGGTCAGACATTTTTCCAGTTACCTGAACAAAGAAGTACAGAATTGCAAGTGGAACTATAACCACAGCGAAGAGCGGAGTACTTGCTATAATTACAATCATCGTCGACAAAGAGGTGAAGAATGTTCCGAGGAACATCAAGATCGTTGGTGGGATTACTTCATCGATCACATAGATGTCCTTCGAAAAGCGGTTGATGATTCGGCCGGTCGGGGTGGTGTCGTAGAAGGACTGCGGGGTGTGAAATTTGTTCTCCAGCAGAGCAGCATGGAGTGTCCGGGCTGCATTAACGCCTCCCATGGCCAGGGTGAAGGAGCAGATGAGTACTATGAGACCTAACAGGCAAAGAGGAGAGGTGTTAACTAGTGAACAGGATGCTCCTGATTCACAGCTCTGACTCCTGGCAGTTTCTGTTGTGCTAGAAGCTTTTTTCCTTTACTATATTCCCTGTCCACCCTTCTCTTACCACGCACGTTAGCACAGGAACATGGCCTGTAGGATTTCGTCATGCTGTACACATAAGACAGATGCAAAACAGTCTTCCCTCTGCTTTCCACAAGCCTCCATGACATCCTAATGTTACAACTTCACCCCAGCCCTTCAGTCTCTTCTACACCTGTTTTCGTGTTTTCTCTCCAACTTACTTCTCTGAAGGTTCCATGTCACCCAATCAACCCCCTCAAAGGGCTTCACAACAAAATTAAAATTGTTGGGCTGAGCTCAGGCTTTGTAGCTCCAGGTTATGTTACTTCCTTGGCTCAGGATAGGATTTGAGGGGCAATTTTGGGCCATGAGCAACTGGTGCCATGGCTTTTCCACCTAAGTCCTCTTTACTAAACATTGAGACATCGTGATTTTATCTGGTCTCACCTTGCAAGAGGCCCAAGGCAGCATAGACTCCGATTCGCATGGCTGTGTTGTGCTGAGTCCCGTTTATCACCGGCTCGTTGGTCCAGTCACTGAGCCACACGTTGGCCCCAATGGCAGCCGCATTTTGACAGCAATATAAGAAACATATCACTAAAGAGATGACTGGGCCGACAGCCTTCACATATTGCCAGAACACTGTTAGCTTTACCTGAAAAATCACACACCAAAGCTCGTTTGTACAACTTACACAATCAGGGGTTTAGACAGAAGAAGAGCAAAAAAAAAAATTTCTTTGTCAGAGGAACTGCTGAGTTCAAAATTGCCCAAACTCTAACATACAGCAGAGAACAGTTCATCTGCCGAGCTCCATGTCACGGCAATAACTTTCAAAACAAGTCAGAAACTTCTCTGAAATACTCTTTTCCTCTATTTTGAGGAACTGTATTTTATTAGTTTTGTGGGGTTTTAGTTTTGAAGACTATGCCAGAGGGAAGAAAGGAGAAGAAAAAAAAAAAAAGAAAAAAAAGAAAAAAAAAGAAGCTGATCAAATAGCAGCAAAGGATGGGTAACAAAACAGGAGCCAAGTTTTTCAAGCAAAAGCAACAACTTGGCAGGCATATCGAGCTCAGGACTACTTTACATGGCCTATTTAAGGAAAAGTGCTGAATATGCCTCCAATGAGGTGTCTTTACAGCAGCTTAAATGAGGTACCAAATGCTAGCGCACCCCAGAAGGAACATAAACAGATGATGTTTGTGGCAAAAAGTAAAGATGCTATCTCTAAGGCAGTGCAAAAAGGCAGAGAAGCAAAAAGAGACAGGCTCAGGACAAAACTCAGTCTCTAAAAAAGCATAAGAAGGAATAATTAAAAGACCAAGTGTTGTTGATTAGGGACTTGGAAAGCTAAAATAATCCACAGAAACAGTTAATCACAGTCTGTGCCATGGACCATGTACACCAGACTAAACAGGACACACTGAGCCTTCTGAAGTGGAGGGAGGGGGCTTTCTAACAAAACCTCCCTGCTCCTAATCCATCCACTGCTCCTTTCTGTCCCTTTCTTTAACTTTCATATTCCCACCTTCTCCTTTTTTTCCTTCTCTTCTCTTTCCCCGTTCCCATTTCACTCCCCAGCCCTGCTCAGGGAGAGTACAGCCCTTTTTGTACCTATAAGCATAAAACGCTCTCGAAGACGGCGTGGCGGGTATCACTGACAGAACAGGTTGGCTGGCACACAGCAGCCGGCTGACAGCTGTCTGGTATAACCCACTGCTGTGGCTCAGCAAATAGCCGGTGCTGCAGCTGGACTCAACAGCAGCCAAACAGTTTAAAGACCAACAGTTCTGAAAGCTCTGCAATGCAAAGACAGGGCTGACAGAGCACAGTGCTACACGGTACCAGGTGACTGTGGCAGGAGCTGGAAGGAATCTTTTTTTTTTTTTCCTTCTTCTTTCTCTAAGTACACAACCCTTTCCAGGTGCAGAAAGTTCTGCCAAAATCCCAAATTTGAATGATCGGTGGCCACCAGATTAATGCCTAAAACCTGCAGTTGTAATTTATACAACACATTTAACAGAACTGGATCAAATGTAAAAATAAAAATTATTTTTTCAAACAGAAAAAAAAAAAATAGAAAAAGGGAGAGGGGAATCAAACCATACCGTTCCCGTTTCAGTGGTTTCAGCCTGAATAAGTTTCTCGTTAGGATTTTTTCTTGGCAGAGGAGGCTCTGCTGGCTTCTTTTCACAGACTCTTCGTTTCGTTGACATTTTGTTGGGACATTCTCCTCCCTCAGAAGATATTACACTAAGTTGCCTAGTCAAAACAAAAGAGTCATTAGGAGAAAAGGGGCATATTGTGGCAGTGCTAAGGCAAGACTGGGATGCAGCAGATTGGATTTATTCCCAGCTCTTCTGCTGAGTTCCCATGCCAACCTCACTCACAGCTATGGGTGCTTGTACCACCCCTCTGAATGTTCAGCGATGCCAGAAATATCATTCATAGCAAAGGCTGTGGCAGGGCTCAGGCTCTTGGTAAAGGCCTTTAGAGGCTTCAGCACAAGACAGACGTGTCAAATCTAACCCCTGAGCTTCTCTGTTTTCACATCAACAGTAGCTGGACAGCATCTATGGGTATGGTTATGAAAACTTTTAAAAAGATTTCCCTGCAACTGGTAGCAGTTTAGTGTTGTGTGGGTAAATACATACAATGGTGTTACCGGAGAACCAGAGAGTTGCTTTAAGAACTTGGTTCAGTTTGGATTAAAAACAGGATTGCAGGAATAAATGTTTGATCTTCTTTGCATGTTCTTTCACATTTATTTTCAAAAGGACACTAAATCAATTTATTTATAAGAGGAAACTCAGGAAACTAAAGCCCAGACTGAGAAGCAGTACGTGACTAACTGCTGAAAGATGTATTTTACCCCAGACGCAGACTACAAACACATGAATCTCATGTTTACCTAAGAAACTGTTTGCGGACTTCGTTTGTCACTGGTTCGTTATCTGCGAGATCAGTGTGGATGCTGAGGGTGTCTTCAGCTAGCAGGACTTCTTCCTCCTCCAGCACTGCAAGACAAGATCACACCTCAGATTTTCTGCTGAATAAAGCAGAAAGCAGAGAAAAAAGTGGCTATACAACGAAAGAGTCATGCAAAACAATACCACAGGGGGAAGGTCACAGAGCATGAACTCCCCCATAGTTTTGCTTACATCCCTTCTGTGCATCATTTCTCTTAACTAAATTGCAAAGATCTTGTGAGGCAGGTTGGCTGCCAAATGCATTTACATCACATTCCTTTAATGTATCAGAAATGCTAAGCAATAGTGTTATAGCTGAGTCCAGCTACATTCACTTATAGGGCATGCTCTAGGCATGATCTTGGGATGAGGGAGTCATGTCAGGAGCTACTGCAAGCTTCTGTTGATGCTAGATGTCCTGCATGTTCCCCTCTGCCTGTCTGGAGAGAAGCAGTGCTGCAATCAAAGAGCGTGGGAACACTGTCACACAGAGGAAACATTTACCGAAATGTTTTAATCTTGTATCATTTTATCAGAATCAAACCAAGCTGAAAATTAACTCAAGATTAAAATGTCATTTGAACTTTGCTATATGAAAAAAGCTCCTACATATAAACAGAGAAAAAAAATTAATAGATTCTGGCCAGCCCCTTTGATAGCAAGCCCAGTTTGTTCTTGGCTACTCTATTTTCCTGTTGAGCTCGACCTTGCTAATTGTAAAATAAATTCCCAACTTTAAAATAATTTCTAACACAAGAATTGCTTTTTTCTAGGACAAACCACATGAAATTTTGTAAGAAATTTGTGAAAACACTTATCAGTAATACAGACCTGGCCATAGACAATAATTTTCATGGTAGTGCAGAAAGGCAAATGCCAGGTTGTCATGAGGAAGCAGGGGACACTTTATACAGAGAAAATTTCTGTAATCTGGTTGACAGAAAAAGACATATTTTAAGAGAAAGCAATACTGTACTTGTTGGTTCGTCCTCCTCGATGTCTTCATCGAGTGCATAATTTCGCAGGAATTCTGCAAAGGCCTTGTTTTGTTTCAGAAGGTCTTGGTAAGATCCCATTTCAGAGATTTTGCCATCTGCCAGGACAACTATATGGTCTACCTGAGGCAGGAAGCTGATGCCATGGGTCACCAGAATTCGGGTCTGGATAGGGAAAAAGAGAAAAACCCCAAATCTCTCAGTTGTCACTGTGGAGACTAACACTACTCAGCAAGCCAAGTACTACCACATTTTTGGGACAGGGAGTGAATTATCCCATCAAGGTGAAATGCCAGGGGAAATACATTGTCCTTGTTAGCCAAAGTAGCTTGGAAATATGTACATGAACTTACTGTGTTTCCTATTGCATGCTGATATAACCACAGAGGGAAGTAAACCAACCAAATTATCATTCCCCCTTTCCCTTGTGCTGACTTTCTTTGCAGCCCTTCCCTTCAGAGCTCTGAAATTGTCTGAGAAGATCATAACGGGAGCAGAAGGGGAAGCAAAGAGATTGCAATTTAGTTGCATACTGCCAAAGACCTCTGTAAAATCAGCAAGCTGTTACAACTTCCTCACTGCACTGCCTCCAAGTAACAACAAGCAATACTAAGCTGACAACTTTTACAGGTTTCTGCAAACGTCTCAGGTTTGGAGATCTCATAGTAGGGATTTTAAAAGACAGACCAGGTTTTGGCCGCTACATGTTCTGACTAGATCACATCACTTCTGGGCATGCCTAAACAGCAGCTCACCGCAGTCTGTGCTGTGGGGAAAAGGTATCCACGTTGCCAATTAAACACAGAAATTCAGGAATGATTCAGCACTCAAGCCTCAGTGGTGAAATAGCTTTCCTGTTACCCATCAATGTTTCTGTTTGTGTGCATTTTTAAGAGGATCTAAATGCCAGCTTACTTTTCCTTTAAGTACTCCATCTGGACCAATAACTTTGTCAAAGATGTGCTTTGCAACATGCGAATCCACTGCAGAAAGAGGATCATCTAACAGGTAAATGTCAGAGTTGCTGTACACTGCACGAGCGAGGCTCACTCGCTGCCTCTGGCCACCTGAGAGGTTGATGCCCTGGAGGGAAAGAGAAGAGAACAAAACCTATCACACAACTCAGTTCCAACAACAGCTATGACTTTTCATGGCTCTCCCCCTGTCAAACACTCAGATGCTAAATTGAAACATGACACACTGAGGAGAATAACTCCAAACCAGAGACAGGAACAGAATGCCTCTAAATCTGTTCATTCACTGCCAAACTTCCACTCACCCAGCATTCTGGAGATGGAATAAGCCTCTTGCTTAATAAGCTCCTAAAGGGAGCTGTTAAAACACAAAACTATAAAAAGGAAGACCGTCAACCAGGATATAAAATGCAAACATTCAAAGCAGGGCAGTGGCATATGGAACATCTTCCACATCTCTCATCTTACATACAAATCCACCTATCCACCCCATTTAATGAAATCTATCACAAATTTAGTGGCCTACCAAAAAAAAAAAAAAAAATTCTTTGTTGGTAATCACAGATGTAAAAGTTTCTCATAAAATGAGGTGTTAAGGGATGATCACAGCACTTTTTCACTTGAAGCACACCATATGTTCCCTCCCTTTCTATCCCTACAGGAAAAGGAAGGACTTTAAATATCCTGGACAGATGCACCTGTACAATTGGACAACAAATGGACGACGCTCTTATCTTCCAGGGCTAGATGTGCAATTATGCATCACAGTACAAACACACACTTCAAGGCAGGAACAATTTTAAGTCCAACTGCCTTCCACAAAGCTGCCCTGCACGTTTCGGTGTTGACTCTAGCAGGGATGTCTTTGTAAAGATCAAACCAAATCAAGTGCTGACTTTGCAGCATTCTCTCTTTAGCTAGATAGAACAGGAATCACCAAGCAGGTCTGACTTGGAAAAAAAATAATTACCTTTTCTCCTATCTCAGTCTGATCTCCTCCTGGCAGCACTTCCAGGTCAGTTTTTAAAGCACAGGCCTCCAGGACATTTTGGTATTTTTGTTCATTAGGAGCTTGGCCAAACAAAATGTTATCTTTCAGCGTGGCATTCTGGATCCAGGCTTGTTGGGGCACATAAGCAACAGAGCCCTAGAACAAGGAGGGAGAAAGAAAACCTCTGATTTGTAACAACCAGCAATTCATGCTTACAACTCTGATTAAGATCTGCAGCACGTATATTTCACATTATACATATATGTGTGCTAATTGCTAATGTATAGTTGATAGAATCAGGAAAGTCATTTCATATAAAACACAACTGAAGTTGTGGGCAAACTCCAAATAAACATGCAGATAATCTGCCACAGGAGCAAACAGAATTCCTTCTCCAGCTTGATGTGCATTATAAGCAAGGGCAGGCATAAGCAGCACATTTCCATACCATCATTAAATGGCACCATAAACAATACCAACCTTCACAGCCACTTCTCCTTCCAGCTTTTCCATTTCACCCAGGAGAGCAGACACCAGAGAAGACTTCCCACAACCAACATGGCCAACAATGGCAACCAAAGCACCACTGGGGACCAACAGATTTATACTGTGGAGGAAACAGGCTGGAAATTAATTAAACATTAGTTTACTAAAGACATTATGGGTCTTTAAACCAGGGCTGAAATACACAGTGACAAATCAGCCTGACCTCAGCCTGACTGGATATAGTAAGCATAGCTTGGTCACTGGTCTTCTCCTCCCTTTCTTGTGTACAATCAACTGTAACCAGAACTGTAGCAGTAAATGCAAACCCAGATTAATCTATCTTGTCGGCTGCTAAAATGGTAGGATTGGTAGCAAGCCTTCCAAGACCCTTTGTTGTGTCATATCAGACCATCAGCAAGTCAAACAGGGTTAATAAGCGTTTTGAAAGCAGACAGTCTTCCAGAAGTATTTTGGATTTTGATTTTAAAACCAAGAGCAATTGTACAAAAGTAGTGAGCAAATATATCCCATTTAAAAATGTTCAAACCACTTTAGTGCCGTACTTCCCATGCTAGTAAATAGGGTTCACAAGAAAAACAAAACTTTTCCAGTTAAAACCCTTTACTGTTTTCCCCACTATGTTATTGAAGGTCCAGCTTTAGATCCTGGTTTTGAAGGTGAACTGATACAGAAGTGACTGATGGACACAGTTTCTTTGCCATCAAAGCGCCTTTCACTAATGAAATCAAGCCAAACTCTGTTTGCATAGATCCTGATGCAGAACTAGGGCTCTAATTCTTATGCGGATTCTAACCGAGCAGGTAATTGATGTTTTGAACACTGCAAGAGGTTTTTTGTTTGGTTGTGTTGTTTTGGTTTTTTTTTTTTTAAGGAAACATTCAAAGCAGGAAAGCTTGAAAGCACTTTTTTCATTATTCTTCCCCTCTAGCTGAGTTTTGCCTTACTGCTACTTTAGGAAGTCACCAGGTAATTTTAGGCTAGCAAATGGAGCTAGAGATGCATGGATCTTTCTGAAAATAAACCCCAGAACACTGAAGTCTACCTGGCTGCAGATTTGGTTGCCCAAACCAAACTGGCTCCTTTGAACTCTATGCCTCTTCCTTGCAGATTATCCATGTACAACTTGTTAACATAATACACTCAGCACAGCAGCACAAGCTCTTTGGACTGAGAATTCTAAGAATACTTCTCAGGTTTCTGTGATTTTGATCTGACAACAAAGCATAACATACAGAAGTATATGCTTCCAGGCAAATTTTGTTCGTATTCGTTCAAATAGGCAAATGAACAAAACACGCAACCCCATAGTCTGGAAATGGCCTGTCTACAGCCACAGGGATGAGTCTGCCACAAGACTCTTAAAATAACAGATCACTGTTGGCACGCCCAAGTCCAAACCCAGACATCTCAATTGTCCTTATAATCCATCAGACCAATTTGATTTGTCCAATGCTTCAGTTAAAAAAAAAAAGTGTATTTAAGAAATTTACATTGCCTTTCTGTCTTTAATAGGTAACTAGTTTATGCTAGTTGCTGTGGAGTTAAAGCCTTACAGCACTGTTCTATAAAGCCTAAATACCATGAGGATTAGCTTGATGTTTTAAAGGCAGAAGAGATGCACATATGCAATGCTCACTTTTCCAGAAGTGAGCCTCCAGATATTACTAGACATCTTTCAAACAGACCTCCCAGGAACCAGAAACCCAGAAGCGGGTAGATGTTGTATTGCAATTGCATAAAGGAATCTTACTCTTTCAGAGAAGACTTAAGCTCCTTTCCCCAGCTGAACGTCGCATTTGTTACACTGATGGCATTGCCTGTATGACAAAAACAGACAAGGCAGGAAATGTATTACACAGAATAGTACAGTTGGGAGACTGGCAGACAGAGGAATCTTTATGGGTGTTTAATGTACACTGCAGTTCCCTTTTCTACTGGCATGGGAAGCACAGTCTCATGACTGGGGGTCACAAGACAGGCTTGTTCAGAGTGAAAATAACTGATTGCAGCTTAAGTTATCGCCTGTGAGCTTACAGACCTATGGAGCTGAACATCTGTCCTGCTTCACCCTGCCCCAGTGAGGCTAGCCTCAACATCTGCTGCTCAGAACTCCCCTGCAACTGTTAGCAGAACTTTACTTAAGAAACCGCTTTCAAGTTGTAGGAGACCACTGCATGCTGTTGACTTTGATGTATCACATTAAATTTGCCTCTGCGCAGCTTTTTGCTTGCTGCACTAACAAGTTACAGATCTGCAGGCTTTCTTTATCTTCTGGTGGGGTGGTGCATAACAATAATCGCATGGCAGCCGCACAGCCATCCCTCCTCCTCCTCTGTCTATGGCATCACACACAAGTATCACCAAAGTGCATTACATGAGAAAACACTTTTTTTTTTTTGAGACCACCTCATTTGGTTTGGGATACTGTTTCCAACAGAAGAAATCAAAATTGTTTACAGTGTTCCTGAGCATTTGTGCAGTGTGAAAGGTTTGAACAGATCTTGCTGTCCCTACTCAGTAGATGCACTTCATTATTCAGTGCTGTTGGCATCCAATATATTGCAGATGCAAACTCAAGCCCAATAACTCAGGTCAAAGCTCAAAAATATAGCTGGAAACTTTTGTGATTTCCACACAGCCTGAACAACAAACACATACTTTTCAAAGCAGCAGCTTCTTTTTTAAAAAAAAACAACCAATATTATTATTCTTATTTTCTTTTTGCTTTTCTTCTATAACTCTATCAGTCCAAAACAAATACATTTGTTGTATTAGCATAGTTTAGAAAAATACTGATGTCTTTACCTGGTGCAATCGCTTTTGTTTCCACACAATTCGGATCAAGTTCATCATGACTCAAGAACTGTTGAATTCTCTTTAGGGAAACGCTTGTCTAAGAAAAGAGCGCAGCATTATTTTATCATTCTTTTAGTGCAGACTTAATGCTCTTACTACTGAAAAAGAATGCATGCAGAATGGCTTAAGCTTTCACCCCATGGGCTTCCAGAACAGTGACTCATTCTTTCTCTGCAATCAGTCCTATGCTGAAATTCAAGCTTTTAATGGTGAAATTTCTCAGACCAAACTGAGTTCATCTGAGTGAAGCAAAATTCACATGGACAAGCTTACTCAGAAGACCTCAGGCTTTCCAATGCAGAGCAGCAGTAGAGAAAGGGTATTAGAAAGAAAACCAGCTAACCGGCAGATGCGAGGAAGCTGTGCATTCCAGAAATTAGGGACATCTGGGATTCGTTTTGTTCAAGTTAGTCAAACCAACTTATGCATCAGACCCTCCTTACCTGTGCAATGTTGCTAATGACTTGTGGAAGCATGTTGAGGGGAAACTTTAAGATATTAAACAAGGAGAGGGAGACAAAAGCCTTTTCTGCATCCAGGATATTCTTCTCATCCACTGAGACATATACAGCAAATGTCGTCAATGCTACCTGAAAGCCAGAAAGTGAGTTTATGGCAAGACATATGTAATATTTTGACATTTCAAAAAGCAGTGAAGCCTGATAGGCACCTTTGAAATAAAAGTATCAACAACAAAATTGGGCAAATACTCTATTTCCAACCTTTTCCACATGCTTTAAGAATGACAAGTCACATGAATGACAAGTCACATGAACAATTTGATACAAAAAAGGGCACGCGGAATAAAATAACTTTCAGATTACTAATGGCTACATTTAGTTGAAGTAGGAGATTCAAGAGGTGAACCACAGAACTTGGGTAAATAAAAATGAAGAGCAGTTATCTGGCTGTGGTTTGGCTGCATTTCCAACTCCACCCAAGCACATTTTCCCATTGTAAACTGCAGGCTAAGCAAACAAGACTTACTGATCAATAGGAAAGGGGTAAAATCCAAGTTTTTGCTGGTTTGCTGCATGACAGGGACCATCCACTGTGGAGGGACCATCCTATGCAGTAAACTAACGGTGAGCAGGAACGGAAATGTGTATTTAAGGAAGTGCATTAACTTTAAAGAAACATGAAAGAGGCAGGATCTTGAGGCTGTTAAAAAAATTTCTGCAGGGTTGGGCCTTTGATCTTGAGAACAGTTGGCTAGGAATATTTTTGACAAAGCACTTATCTGAATGTTTTTATTCACCAAAAGCAAAACCCTTTCTGCACAAGGGATCGCAGTGCAATGAAGTGGGAAAGAGAAAAATCGAGGAAAAAGCATTTCAGAATTGGCAATGTATCACTTGGGCTTTATTTTTTACATTAAATCAATCTTTTATTTTTAAGTTGCAGAATAATTTAACAACTCACTCTCCCGCTACGACAAGAGGAGCACTGTAACATGAAAGGTGGAAATGAGAGCTTAAGATAGATGTTGTCCTGACTGACTCAATAATTTTTTTTTTTTTTTTTTTTACTATTTTTGCTATTCACAAATATCTCAGAGGTTTCAAATTCTAATTTCAATTTGTTAAGGGAAGTACTTTGAAGTGGTTGGAAATTCTCCTGAGACAGCTATTCCCAGCTTCCACTGGCAGGCTTTATCAAGAAATACTTTAATACCGATTAACAAAAAGGCTCTAGAGAACAGGGAACTTTGCTTCAAAGCATGTGAATAATTTTTTAAAAAATTATTTACATTCTATTCCTATGTACATTTTGCAAGCAGAAAGCCTCACACTTATCCTTCCAGGATGTACTTGTACTGCTTAGAAAGTCATGCAAATTCAACGTACTAGGAATGGTGCGCTGATCCATGCAAAGGTGGACAAAGAATTGAGATAGGCAGATTTTTTCAAAACTCGCAGCTCATTCTTTCGTATCTCCAACACTTTTTCTGAAAACGATGGTTCCCAAGCATACAGCTTCAGCACCTTTATGCCACCCAGAATCTCATTCATTAATTTAATGCGGGAGTCTTTATATCGCATTTGTTCCACCTAGGTTATTAGTAAACACAGGAGACAGTGTCACAGGAATGACTAGAAGAGAGCTTTCAACATGTTGTCTCACAGCTGTGACGGTCCTTGGGCTATTTCTAAAGAGAATGTGAAAGGTAATTAAAGAAAGCCAGACTGTTATCAGTAAGCTTACTGTGCAAGCATATACCTCCAAGGAAACCAGAAATCAAAGAAAATGGCTGAAAAGCAGAGTATAAAATCTTGCCACTCATCTTCACTGTTAGGGGTTATGTTTTCAAAACCACCTTAAAGAAAGATTCAGGCACTTCACAAAAATACTACTATACTGCTTCCTTTGATTTCTTCAGATTTTTTTTCTGATATGCACAGCTGTATTTCTCAGGACATCCCTTGAAAATTGTAGTTACTCCTAGTTTATTTTTTTACCCAAATATATTTGAATACAGTGATTCATTCAGCTACTTTAATTAAAAAAAAAATAAAAAAAAAATCCCTGCTCAGCTGTATAGACAAAATGAAATACTGCCTTCACACACACATGCACACCAAGTTATGCAGCTCTGAGCATCTTATAATGGGCAAGGAAGAAAAGGAATGTTAATACTAATGTGTCATCATCTAAGAGATGCAATGGGAAGTCTGGATGTCTCTTTAAGGCACATAATAATATCACTCTGTTACTAAGGCTGCGCTTAAATGTCATAATTTATATTCATTTTCCAATTCTTACCTTTTTTACATCAACAGCTTGATTTTTTTTTTTAAATCTTCCAAACAGTCACTGATAGGTTGCACAGCACCAGACACTTACTATATTTTTCTAGCACAAAGCCAGAGGGCACTATTATATTGGTTTTTTCAGCCTTCCTTGACTAGAGACCACTAAGACTACAAAGAAAGGAATAAAGGATCCTTTTACCTTAAGGTAATAATTCAAATTTAGCCCAGTTCAGTAGCAGTGAAAGTCAACAGTGGCTGTTAGCATAAAAAATAAGCTGCCAGGTTTCAGTTCCCATCTCTGAACACAGTCATTCACAGCTTAAAGAACAGAATTTGCCCTTTCTCTAGACACTCCTAGAAGCAGCAATGACATGAAGGGATATGGAGACAAAGAAACTTCTTGCTAATCCCAGAAGCTGCTCCAGCAGTATGAAGAGCCACTGACTCAATGCCACACCTTTCTCTTACATAGCATTCAATTCACTATGGAAAAGCAGTTATTAAACATATCAGTACAATCTTACTCACAAGAAAATTGGGGCAAACGGTAGCTCATTAATGGCCAAGATAACCACCAATGCCTTCGTTTCTCATAGCAGAGCTGCCAATTCAGATAACATCACCTTCTCTGCTGGTACCTTACCTGGAATGCTCTGGTTTTCATTGCTATTGCAGAGTTAAATGGGATAAGTAAAACCATCACGGCAACTCCTGCCAGCACAGAGGGCCCTAAAGTCTTGATTGAAAGAAAAAAGGTAAGTTGTTGTTGTACTCAAGTGCTGCCGTTACTTATGGTGAGCATTAAAACAACAGCAATGACTGTTTTACATAGACAAAGTTGAACTCCTCCCAGTAAAGTGTTCTGATTCCACAGAACAACTATGAGGAGGAGACAGAAAAACATGACAGCATCCACCTTGAATTATTATTATGCTAGTATTGGTGATAGCAGAGCACTTTGTGATTTACCTGTTAAGTAGTTCCCAGTGGGAGGGGAAAGTAAGTTTGAACTAATGCAAATACAGAGCTATCGAGCAAATGTAGAAAGGGAACAAATAAGCCACAGAAGGATTTCTTCCATTAACTTCTCTCTGACCTAGAGAACTGTAATTACTGAATTAACCCTGTAGCCTCAATGTGAGTAAAAGCATACAAACTGCTAGCTACCAGAGTTCAGCTTACCAGCAGAGCAGTAACTCATAAAGCTGCTGCAACTTAATGGCTTTCAAGTCTAAATCAATATGGTCATGTTGATGCTAATCAGTAAAACAGATTAATTGCATAAAAACATTTTAAGGATGAAAGCCAGTGCTCAAACTGGACCTGGAATAAATCAGAAACAATTTCACTACAGCGAAGGAAAAATTATGGTTATTCCAGATGAGATTTTTTTTTCATGTTGACGTGCACAAAACTTCTTTATATGGCATGATATAATCTTTATACATGGCTTACATTTCCTATGTCCAGGGTTTTTTTGGTTTGGGTTGGGTTTTAAACCATTTCCCTCAAGCTCTCATTTGTATCAACTACTAGGAACACTGTGATGAGTCCAAGACTGATCCTAATAAAGCGTGGTAGGGGCAGAGGAGACATAAAGGCTATCTTTTGCTTCAAATGCCTTATCCTGCCTACCAGCTGAACAAAATAATTAAGAGACTAATTGATCATGTACACCCATACAAGCTATTTTACCACAAGGTAGAACAATAAGTTTCTTAAAAAAGCAGTGGTGGGTCAAATTAACAAAAAAAAAATAATAAGCTTGTACATCATTTAGACAAATTCTGAAAAAAATGTGACAACATCTGTACCTGCCAGAGGAAATACAAAGCTAGAAATATCTGGAGTGGTGCAGACCACAACATGTTCAGGAAAGTCATCAGGTCCATGAAACGCTGGGCATCCACTGACATCAAGTTGACAATTTCTCCAACAGTAGATGAACGCTTCGCTGAGTTTGTGATGACTAAGGACTGAGAAATAAGAAATTCAGTTTATTCACAATGTTGATATGTATAGAGAAACACAAGAAGAAATCCTCAATTATTAGCAAAACAAGACGCTCCCCAAGAATATGGTTCTCCAACAAGAATAAAATAGTTCACACCCACATCATTTCCTAATCGCCAAAGAACAAGACTTCATGAAATGGTTTGCTTGTGAGCATCTCTATCTCAAGCAGTATGTAGCATTCTGAAGAAAACCTAGTTGCGTCTAAACGACTCATAGCACAAACACGCTATTCTCCTTGATCCCTTTTCCAAATATTTAAAGTGAACCAATATCTGCCTGTGATATGTCTGGTGACCTACCAGTACACCCACATTAAGTTGCTGATTGCTAGAAAATTCTGTAAAGTATGATAGAGGCACTCCTAAAACCTCACCAAAAACCAATCTTTTATATTCTTCTCCAATGCATCTGCTCTTCCTCGAGTATTTGAGAACTGAGGCCACTTGCTTGGCTATACACTGGTGTTCCAGCCCATGAAATGCTTCCAGTCTTACCTTTCGATATATGACTCCAGTGATCCCAGTTCTCAGCCTCATCCCAGTAACAAAGCAATACTGGAAATGCTGGTGAAGCATGAGTGTCTGCAGCACAGCACAGATAAACATCAAAGCCGCAATCAAAAATCCCCACCAGGCTGGGGCATCTTTGTTCTTGATGAAGCCAATTAATACACTGTTTTTCAGAAGATTAGGGAAGGAAAAGGAAAAAGAAACAAAAATGAAAACCATGCAGCAAGTTTGATGGGACATAACACAGCTTCTCTCAGCTATGGCATCCTGCCACATCCTCTCTCTAACCACAAAAAGTAAACAGCTCTACAGGATGCAAGCTGAGTTACGATTTCAGTCAAACAACATTGCAAAGATAGAACAGCAAAACCTTAGGCTTTGCCAGTGAGAAAGTCCATTTGCAAATGAACCTGTAAGAAAATGAAATATGATGAGAAACTCTAGGTTTCCCTCCCGAGATCCAGTGTTTAAACACATGGCTCACTGTCTGAGCTCTGTTAGGCAGCCCCCCAGGGCAAGAGGTGAATGATAGGACACAGTAGGACAGTGTGGTAAAGCAGGCGAAACCAGCTTCTTACCCAAATCCTTTTTGAGCAGCCTGACTGCTTCTGCCTGGGGTGTTTTCCCACAAAAAAAAAAAGCTAGATTAAAAGACATTCTGGATGGATGCATAAAGAGTTCTTCACTACTACTTTTTTGGTAAAGTAGTACCATTAAACTGGCTATATCATCTTTTATTAAGAACCCATTTCTTACTACACAGAGCTGCTCTCCCTGCGAGACCTGCACACTGTCGTATAGCAAACAAGCAGAACAACATATGGCAATGTCCAGCATCCTCAAAAATCACCTTTGTGATTTCAGCCTACTGACCAGAGTATTGAATTGTCAAAATATGGGAGGAACAGAGATTTGACTCCATGGTTCAAATAACCAGCAGGGGAAAAATACACCTGGAAACTACAAATCAGGCCCCAAAGCCTTATGTTAGAAGCATGAGGTTGCTGTATATTTCTTCTTCCAGTCCAGTGAGATCTTCCTTCTGCACTGGTCGTTCATGCTGTAAGTAGACAGCTTCAGGAAAATCTCTTGTAGTCCCAGCATGGGATTCAGCAATCTTTTTAGAAACATAAAACTATCTCATGTGCAACATGCCAGACAGCCATGGCTTTTTCATTTTCTCTTACCACTAGCAGTGCATTTTCCAAGACTGCAGTAATGTAGACTGGAGAAGAAATTGCCTGTCATATGCCTTATGATATCACTAAAAACATATCCAGGAATTTATGCAAAATTTGAGAAATTCCCATAATAGATTATACTTAATGTCTTCTCAGAAGGAAGCCAGTTGCCTCCTCTTCAGTAGGGACTCTGGAAGAAGACAGACTGCAAGCTATTAAATGTCACCATACTGGGTCGGACCCTCTTTTTAGCAAATTTCTGGGTATGTCACAAACCGCCCACAGAACAATGTGATCTCAGAACACAGCTCCACAGTGGTGTTATTTTAAGAGATGCTCATATAGGAGCGGGGCCCTCTCTTCTCCCCTTACCCACATCCACCTGTGAAATACATTCCCCTCTCATGCATTAATAGGACTATGTGCTTTTCCATTGATTTAGAAATAAAAAATAATTGTTTGATAGAAATGCTGGTATTTCCATTGTTACTTTCTTTTTAGTTAATGATTATCTGGTGAAATTCTCACTTTAAGAATAATAATAACAAAGGAAAAAGATGTGCATATCATGCAAATTCCTCCATGGATCAGTCTGAGCAACTGGTCCCCCTGGAGATGGGAGGTACAGGTATTCCTCATACAAGGAGAGCTTGAAGACATACCACTTTTGTCAAGATAGCTCTCTTTTTTTTTTTAATAGAGCCATAATTTTTTTTCACATGGAAATTTACTGCAACTGTGCCTCACACGTTCTTATTGCTGCGCACAGCTAAGAATACATGAACTCATCTAAATGGTCCAAAATCTTTCCCAGATGACAGCAGCATGGCCAAAGCACCACATACTCGAGCATCACACTTCATTTGTATATCAAGGCGTGCTACAGCTGTGGCCACCACCAACACATGTGCGTATCAGATGGACAGAGACTACTAGATCCAGCAAGCAGTGCTTCGCGTTGATTTCACAAATAATCCTTTAGAAATGGAGAGAAATTGCTTTGGATTGCTGCACGGAGCAACAGGTAATTTGTAATTCAAAGCTGTCTACTGGTGATGGGCAATTTACATATCTTGCATTTCAGTGAAGCTTGCCCAATTTACAGCTTAGTCCACAATAAAGAACTCCTGTCTTAGGACGTTTCAGTGGGAAAGTGGGGAATCATACACATGCAACACTGTGAGGGAAACTAGCTATGTATTTCAAAAATAAATACTCCATGCCAAAGCCAAGCCTCCACAGGGATTGCACATAGAAACTACTCACACAGTAAACCAACCTTAACAGCTGAGGGTTGACGAAAGAAAGTAGGTCTTGTATCAGCTTGAAGAAGGAGCCAATTAAGAAGTATGGCCCAAACGTCCTCAATAAAGCTTTGAGAAAGGAAGGTTTTCTATTGTGCTTCTTGTCTCTGATCAGAACTTCTGCTTCCTCTGGACCATCACCAACATGATTCAGCACATGGTTAGATTTCTTCATATATGTCACATCTTCTTTCCTAGGTGAATGCAACAAGAAGTCAGAGACAACTGACAATGAGAATGACATTGCCCTACGTGTACAGAACTGCAGTAATACCTATAAGTCTGCTCCTTTCTTTGCTTTGCTACTGATCAATAGCAAGACTTTCAACAAGATCTAGGTGCACTCAGGGATAGGCCACTCTTGTGTAATGAGTCTTGTTTTCTTTTCTTTTCCTGCAGTATTTAAGAGGTGTACTCCATGGGCCAGAAAAATCAATCACCATGGGATGAGAATGTGGCGCAAAGGAGTAGCAGATGAAGGCCTGACTTCCTTTGGCAGAGAATAGAGTTGACCTTGAATCTCCAATTTCTTGTAGAGGAATCCCCTAATAGTTGCTATTTATGTCTTTTACATTTATTCAATTAGTAGCTGTACTAAACCTTTAGCCTTATGTTATCACACAGCTGCTTTCAGACAAGTAGTCTGAATCCCTCCGTGGAGACAGGCATTGAATCACACACCAAGCTAAGAGCGGAAGCAGGCACAGCCCTCTCAAAATATAGTTTTGCATTACTTGAAAGACTACAAACCACAGCACCTGCAAAGCTGAGCCATCTCCGAGATCTGGGCTGCAGCTGTCCGAGGTTCTTCCAGGACAGAAAGTTTGGGTTTAGGTGGCTAAATTTTACCCAGATGACAATTTAAGCATTTAAACCCTGTTTGTCTGTATCCCTTTCTTACTTTGGGCTTCTCTTTCTCCATCTGCAACATAAGTCAATGGAAGTGACCTCTTCTGCAAAGCTCTTTGAGACTGACTGGTGAAAAACAGACCCAACAGATTCGTGCTGCTCTCCAGGGCTCTGGATGAGTTTTCTAGAAGCACCTCTGGGGTTTAGGTGCCTGACTTCTGTTGCCCATCAAAAAAGATGGGGTGCTCTGGGAAATTATTTCCTTCATGAACTGCTCTCAAAGAGCAGCCTGGCAGCTTTTCTACCAGCAAATATGAAACTGCTGTTGTTTCTTGGGGACGATGGGACCTAGAGAACAATTTCCTGAATGTCAGCCAGGGAAGGTTAAGTCCAGGTGGAGCAGGGAGAAGGAAGTTAGTCTGGGGCACATAAGCCTTATAAGAAGGGACAGATAGAAGAGAGACCGTAGGAACAGTGAAAACTTGGAAGAAGGCATTTGAAAAATAGCTTGTAAGTACTAGCAAGTGAGGTTGGATTGATGAAGCTTCATAAAGAGCGTGCAGGTTTGGGTGTTTTGCTTTTTTTTTTTGAGCTGGCTGGCTGCAGAGTCAAATAATTTCAACAGCCTGTGAGCGTTCAAAATGATCACTGTGACTAACAGTCCACAGGTAGAAACTTGTTCGTATCCTTTCAAACAAAAGCATGTGCAAATCCCAATTCGTTTGCAATAAAGTTTGAGGGCAGGGGGAGAACCTAAACCAGACATTTTCTTTTTTCCCCAGACAAGAACAAACAGTGTTGTCTTTGTCCTTCCAGATCAAACCTGGAGAGTTTATGAGCAAAGCTTTATTTTTCTGGCAGCCAGGCTGTTAAACTCATTGAAGGATTTAAAGAAACAAGACTATTTGCCCCTAACTTTGTGCTATTAAAAATGTTTATTATAGTGAGCTAACAGCAAGGCAATAGTTCTCTCGCAGCAAAAAATCCCAAAGGGAGAAAATCACTTCTAGTGTTTACTACGGGTAGCTAGGTGAGGTCAGGTTTTCAGCAGTGTGTGGGACTGCTCACACCCAGCTTTTTATCAAAGCAAAAAGCATGTGCCTGGTTTCCATTATTAATACTAAGGCAGATAATAGATGCTGATTATCTCATGGGAAAACACATAGCTTTCTCAATGGTGATGACAAGGCCCTGCATCTTCAACTGTCCTCAGAAGCATAGTCTCAGAAGCTAATTAAAAATGAGGCAAAACAGATTCCAGCTCTCTCTTCTCCATCCAGCACAGTTCTAACTTTCTCAGAAGCAACTGCACTTACCAGTAAAGTGAGCAAGTAAAGACTTTGGCCATACACGCAAAGAGAGCAAAAGCAAAGGAAAAATACTCGTTGCATGCTTTGTTATCTATAACAATAACTTAAATCCACACTGATCTCTCCTGTAACTCATGAGTAGCAAATGAATTATTAGCAATTATTTAACAGTGATTCACAAGACAGCTGTGAAACAAAAATGTAAAAAAGGTTTTGTAGGTTTAGGAACAATAGAAATGTGATAATCATTAACAACAAAAAAAAAGGTTTAAAGCTTTGGCTATGCCAGAGTTGCAACTGATTAAGTTTTTAAAAATAAATTACTACTATGTACACTGCAAATATTTTCCATGACCCTTTCAACACATGTACAACTCGACACTGCATTTTTAATGCCATAAAAGCTTGCTCAGAGCAGATTTAATGAGTTAAAAAAAGAGTATTTACAACAGCTCCCAAGCAACTACCATTAATGTTATTTGACATGAAGTAATTGAGAATACCTACTTATAATTGAAGAATAAGCAGAGCCACGAATATTTTGATGTTACGCGAAACCCAGCAATCTGGAGTACAGTGATTTGCTTTGTTTTTTCTCTTTTCCTTACCTTAGAATCATTAATATAGTCACCACAAAATTTTACCTGAGCTAAATACAAGCCAGAATTTATGGTTAAATTCATTGCCAACTGGCCCCAGTTTGTATGAATAATTTCCAAAATGCAACGAACCCCATGACAAAGTTCCAGGCATGGTTTCTGGTTTCCTAGCAAAAGTTTTCCTGGACCCTAGGCACTTCTGCACAATTCCTGTGCTCTTACTATATAAAAGCCTGGGGGAGTAAGATTTATGTCTGTGCAGCTAAAGACCAGAAACCAGACAATGCACATTATTCCACACCATAAAAATAGAGACGTTAAGAAAACAAAAAAAACTCAAAGTAAAACCACAACGCACAGATGCACAGAGCACTAGTGGACAAGCTGCTGCTGTTAGTGCTGGAAACCTTTCAAATTTTAGCTGTGAAGTAGAACTCTCCACATCATATTCAGCCTTGCCAAGAATCTTACAACTCTCTCCTAATATTATCACATAATAGGGTCTTTCCAATTTGGCAAGGATATGCACAGAAGAGAACAGAGGAAAGCCTCCAGATGGAGAAGAAATCTCCACAATGAAAGGAAATGGAAGTGCAGGCCTCCTCCTTATTGACATTTTTCATTTGAATTATGCCATTATCACATCTATTTGTTTGGAAACATTTTGGACACTAACCAGTGGGAGAAGGAAATACAGTTGCACAATAGATAATGCCTTTAGATTAGATTAGGACAGAACATGCAATAAAAAGGATATCCTCTCCAGCATGGATGTAACTATATGCAAGTTCTGACCCTCATTCCATTTCCATCGGGAGTAGGGTCTCAGCTCTTAAAGTGGGACATCTCTTCCCCTCCTTCCTTTCACATGTTGAGATAGTTTCATATCTTTACTGCTAGGAATTGAAGAATTGCTCGCTGCTATGAGCCTTAAGGCTAAAAATAGTGTCAGGCCAAAACAAATCATGATGAGGATCATGAAGAATTCCTTTTGGTTCATGGTGCCTAGAAGTGGTGCTCTACCATATCTAGGAGGAATGCAATCATGGGGTTGGATGACGACCAGCTCAGTGACGAAAGCTGTTCATTTTCTACAATCCAACCCAACTGAATCCCTTCTTCTTACTTATCTTCAGCCCTTCTCCACTTGGTCAATGGCAGTACCTGCCCACGTACATTTTAAGCACCTAAAGTCTGTAGGTGGTGCACAAGCCCCAGAGGGCCCCTGCTTGCCTCTGCCTAGACATATTAAAAGAAGCAAATTTGACTGTTAATATTAATGGAGAACAGATTGGTTGATGAGGTAAGTGCCATTTTTGGTTGGCTCATTTTCAGGGATAAGCAGCTTATTAATGTTGAAACGACTCAGATCTCCGTTTGCAGACTTGTTTGTATACTTACTGTTTACACTCTGCTTTTTCTTTGTCCCACTCTTTACTTAGTTGTTGTACAATAATTTTTGAAGTATCATCTTCATTCAGTGACCACAAATCTTTATCTTCAAGGGGCCTTTTGTAACCAAGAATTGCCATGCTGCACATACAGAGAAAACCAGTCCAATTCAGTTTGGCTATTAGTACTTAAAGCATTGCTAGTAACCCTGGGACTACTAAGCTAACAAAAGCAAAAAGATACACCTCCATCTGCCTTTGTTCCTTACATTGATGTTTGCAATTAAGGAAAGGACATTACGTAGTTTTGATTACATGTATTTTATTGCAAACATCACTTCAGAAAATAGGACAGTAAAAACCAACTACAGAAGCATTTGAATGAAATTGCAGTGTTAAATGAAAACAGTGAAGCTTTAGAAGTGAGAATAAGTCTATCTGGAGTAACTGTCAGAGGTGAACAAAATACAGAAGTGAAGCTCACGTAAATTAAAGGAAAATCAGATTCCTCTCTCCAAATAAATGAAAATTACTGCTCCTCAACTGTCAGAGCAATTTTGTCAAGCGATACAAACATCTGGTTGCCAAGAATCTCAATGGGGAAACCGAACATTCAAAACTCTAGAAGTTTAGAAAGATCTCACTCTCTCATTAAAAAAACAAACTTTACAGGGCTGTTGCCAGGACAATGAAGTTATGTGGATGGAAGAATGAAGATCTCAACACCCTCGACCACTAAGAAAAAACTGGGTCTTAACATGACCTTTGACACGTGTTCCACTCCTTTATCATGGAGTAGTAGCAAACCCAATCTCAAATTTGCACCTTTAATACGCATGCCTTTTGACAGCCATATCAGTTGGTGGTAATCATTTGTATATATAACAGAGTTTACTTTCCCTCTTGCATGGAAAATGTCCTTATAAAAATGCATTCACCCATGATCCTCAACAGGAAACAAAATGCATCCTCAGGTAGGTGAAAGGTTGCCACAATTAATCTTGTGGAACACAGTCTTACATCTTGGTTTAGGTTATACTCCAACATGTGGTAAGCACAAGCAGACTGCGTATCCTATTAGTCGTGCCACAATTGTTGCCACTGCTCTTCAGAGAAGAAGTTTTGGCAGTATGAACACTCTGAAAGCTGTTTCTAAAGAGGCAAATACTAGAAGTGCCAACACCACTGTGGATGAAAGAGCATCCAACATCAACTGCTTACAGAGGAAAAATCTCTACATTGCTAACTCTGTACACCACACATCACAAGTAGAGTTTGGGGTTGTCAGCTGTCCAACAGCTTGAGAAGAGAAGCTTACCTTGTAAACCACCAAAATGTTAATCTTGACAGGAAGCCTGAAGTTAACTCTGGACATGGATTCTACAGTAAAGTTATGGGGGGAAAAAAACCCAAAATAAATAAAGCAAGACAGTCTATTTTGATCAGTTTTGGTATATTAGGTGCATACATGTAATATACCATATATGTCCTAACAAGACATAAAACTGATTTATTTCATTTCCTATGTCATGCAGAACTCTTTTTATCTTTAAAAATTGCTTTATATGCTGCCTTTAAATCATACTTAAAGTGAAATGTCATTCTATAGTTTCCGAAATGAACTCAACTTCTCTCTCAGCTCTCAATCCAATTATAGAGACCATTTTATGAATTGGAGAAGAAATTTAACCTGTGATACCACTAATACCTTCTGTTCTTCCATAATGTTCTTCCATATCTATTCTCAACACATATAGAATTCATTTATTAAGACAACCCTTATAGACTGTAGCTAACTCTAAATGAATGTTAAGCAAGTAGACCACCATCTCCACAAAAACCACTCTTGAAATAATTAATATTACACTTCAATGTTCATAAATGTAATTCAAACTGCTGTGAAGCAGCAAATAGGAGAGCCGCTTTCACTACATAGCTTCCAGTCATTACTGACAGCACATATAATGGAAAAATGCTTCAAACCCCAATATTACTCTCCATACCCAGTGTTTCCTAAGGGGGTCACCAAGTAGTGCAATCTCAATGACAAAGCTGTTTTCAATGACAAGTATCCCCAGTGGAACTCTCAAAACATGATATAGTCTGTAAAATGCAAATAAAGCAAAGTAAAAATACTTACAGGATCTGTATTAACAGGGGAAAAAAATGGAGGCTTTTCTTTAAAACATGAAAGGATCAACTCAATGATTATCAAAGCAAAGTAGATGTAAAACGTGGTAAACCTGAACCTTTCATTTACATGGCCCTAGAGAGAAAAAAGAATCACAGTAAATGATTGTTCTTATTGTACTTCCCCGCTCCCCAACACACACACACACATACTCTCACTCTCTCCCTCCGACTTTTTCAGTTTCTTTTGGCAATTTCTTTCTTCCTCTACAGTTGAATACTGCTGAGTAGTTGCTAGCAGGAATTATCTTACAAAAGTATGCACGTACCCTGTAAAGTGCCTAAGAACATGCTTATTTCCAAGCTTTTCATTAAATCATGTCACGTACAAAGTGCTTACACATCTTCACTGCATGCAGACACCCTCTGGAATCAGGGTTACATGACATCCTTTTAAATTACTCCAGGGGTTCTTGCAAAATCATGTCTTAAGCATAGGAATTGTCAACCCAGATCAGAGAACATCCATTTGCTTTAGTATCTTCTCACTGACAAGCAGTCAGTGTTAAATACTTTCAGAAGAAGCTGCAAAAAACCCCACTTTATTGCATAATAACAGTTCCATCTGCTCTAGAGATATTTCCTTTCCTACTCATCTGAGTCTGCAGTTAACTTAAAACTTCTTGCTGTGAGGGTACATCCCTTATACAGCTCTTTCATATCCTAATGTAGTCGTGAATGCTCTCACTGGTCACTTAAAATGTCTAAACCTTAAGTGCAAGAGAAAGAATATTTGGTCCTCTGCAGTTGCAAGAACAGAAGAAATTTTACCCATACCCGTTCTAAGGCTCTGCGCCCATAATTTTACATCGATTAAGGATTCAAACATTGATAGTCCAATATTTGTACTTATTCACCCCTACTATAGCTTTAAAATTGACTCTAAGAGGCATTTGAAAGAGTCTCACCAGGATTGCAGCTATTTTCTGAAGAAGTTCTGCACAAACTGTCATTTAAGGATTAATTCAATCTCTGCTGGAATATTTACAACAGCCTGGTATAGCAAAATCCTTGCTAAAAGGATAATGTTGCTAATAGTTACAAAAAAGTAAGTATAAAAAAAAAAAAAAGAAATTGCCAAACAGAATGAACACTGATTTCACTGAAGAGAAGCAATCACCTTAATGTTTTTCAAATACTCTTTTTCATTCCTAGCCTTTGATGATCTAATCACTGAAGCAATCTGCTTTGCCCTACTTAGTGAAATTTGTTTCTGTGAAAAACATAACAACTTTCTTACTGTGGGAGAACCTGCTATGTTTTCAAACAGGAATCATAACAGCCCAGGTTTCTTTCCTCTCCCTCCAACTTTCTGTTCCCTATTTACAGCCACAGTTGGAGTCAAAATGCTGTCCTCAGCACATCAGGCACTGACAAAAGAAAGCCTATGGAGGTGCATAATGTGGCCAAGCTGCCTAAGCAAAAAAGGAACATTACATATTAAAATGCGTCATCTCCCATTACTACCCATCCCTATTTAAGCAGGGCAGGGGAAGGGGGCTGCAAAAGGGAAAAGGGAAGAAGAAAAAAAAAAGAAAAAAAAAGAAAAAAAAAGAGTCTGTTCTAATATATATACGGTGTTGCTAGAGCCCTTACATGTCTGTCAGGTTTCCAGTATAGCCTTGGGCTAAGCAAAATCTACTTTTTGACATTGCATGAGAAATCCCAGCTCCCTTCAAGTTGCACAAGTCTGAGTCAAGGCAACAGAACCAAACTTTCTCTCTGGCAAAAGCTGGGCTCAGATCTGACTCCAAAGTCAGTGATTCATTCCCTTCACAGAGATGTTAATGCTACATTTCCTGTTCTCCAAGTGCTAACAAGGATGGCATGTTACCTGTGCTGTTGTAGTTATGATCTTAGACCGGAAAGGCCCCACGGCACAGAGCACAGACAAAAACCAGAAGATAATGAGCACTCCAGAGGACTGAACTCCTCTCAGCCTTTCATACTGAATAAGCAATGTAGCTAACAGCTGTAAAAGTAAATACAGGAACACGTGAACACAATCCCCCGTCCCACTGCTCCCCTTATTCACACTCCCAGCTGGCAGCTATTACAGTCATCATCGACAACAGGACCTCTTTGAAATAAGGCCCCATCATAACTTCACAGAAGTCAATGGAAAAACTTCCTCTATCTAAGGAAAGGAGCAAATAACTTTATGAAATAATTTGGTTTTACTATTTTCAGAGCCTCATCTCCAGAATTCAATTTTTAAACCAGACTTTGTACCTAGGGCTAGACACAATTAAATATTAGCTACAAACTTTTTAAACAAATGTAAGAGCTGTCATTTCTCCAGTCCAGATGGACAGTCATGACTTGTCTAGAAAACAAGATTTTAAAAAAATCTAGTAAAGGGTAAACTTAATGGGTAAATTTTACTGCTTCATTTTTCACACAGCAGCCCCAAGCCTGATTGTCATCCTAGGCAAAGCAAATTTGGCTTCTGTTTAATGGAGGAACAACCACCAGATAAGAGACAGTTTTACAAAGTCCAATTCAATACCGAACAATGCACAAGCCATGGGCTATCATATCTCCCGGTTTAGGCAAAGTCATATGCAAATTCTCTCCACACCCGGATCACAAGCCTGGCAAAATAGATGCAAGCAAGGTGGGAGACAGAACAATCTCTCCATTATAAAGATTTTAATTCACATAGCCGAGTCTATCTGCGAGAGATATCTGTAACTGTGGCCTTTTCGGTAAGCAAAATTTGCTTCAGTAATACAAGTACTAATCATTAAATTAAAAGAGTATAGGAAAAGGCAATAAACACAAAGGAACCCTTTCCCTTCTTCATCTGTCTAAGAAAGAGTTATTCTTATTGGCCACAATAAACAGAAACAGCTACAAACCACAGTGATGCCAACGATCAATGGAGTTACAAAATAGACTGGTGGAGGCGTTCTGTTTTGCAGGAGCTCGTGGAAAGAGTAGAATAGATCTGCCCAGCTCACGCACCACAGCAGGACACCGAACAGCTGAAAGTAGTCAAACAGAAACAGCATTTGGTAAACTCATCTCCAGGGGTAGTCAGAGGGCTAGCAAAACCGTTAGGATTCACAGATGCCCAGCAAGACAAAGCTGTGTAAACAGAACAATACTGCTGCATTCATTGGCTGCAATCAGGCTAATGGAATTGTCCCACTGCACCCAAACCAAGGATCTCCTCTCAAGTGCTTTCCAAGGGATTTGTAAACAGAATGAGTAGAAAGACTAACATATTTACCCGTTTCTTTCCCCATACTATTCAGTTTTGATTGGAAATACAGGCAGCATACAGATTAAAGGCAGACATGCCCTGAAGCAGAAGCCTGGAATTTTTCTTCAGGAATAATCCGTTCTCTCAGGGCCTATGGAAGGTGACTTCCCTGCTTTCCTTAGACCTAGCCATTTATAAACCTGAGGTGCTGTTGCCACCAGCCATCTCTTAAGGACAAGATGCAGATGAAATCACATAGCTATTGGGTGTGTAGAATGACTTGAAAAAATACTTTCTTGTGCTTGTCACAATGAGATTAAATTCTCACTAGACCTAAATTAAGGTCTTTGTTTAGCAGCTTTCAGTGGTTTAAAGCTTAAGTAAGGGCGAAGGAGCATAGTTTTGGCTCAACAAAGGGGTGAACCCTACTGCAGAGCAATCAACTCCTCTCTCTACCCAGAAATGTGAGCTCGCAGGATGGATTTCCTTACAGATGAGCTATCCTCAGAAATCTGTACATATATTGTTCTTTCCTATAAGCAAGTTCTTCAGTTCCCCCATAAATCAGAGAGAATTTTCTTTAAAACCTACTGCAGCACTTGCTTGGATACTGAACTAATGCTAACAATCTCAAAACTGTAAAAAGATCTTACCGTCTTGAACCTGCTCAACACAGAAAGCACGATGTACCCTCTTTTGTTGTGCTTTAGGTAGAAAAGATAAAAGGGTAATGCACTCCATAGATAAATGCTAGGGATCCACGCTAGGATGGTATTCTGGAAACACGGTGTCAGGTCTGGATTATTGGTGTGTATTGAAAGATTTGAATCCTGGAAAAAAAGATGAGACTTTTATTAATAGAGAGGCACTGCCAATTGGAACATCTGCTTGAAGAAGTTGTATCCAAATTCTGCTGCAGTTAGCAAATGGCCTCAGTAAAAGCTTTCCAAAAATATCTATCCCAACTACTTCTTGTTAATCTGCTATAGTAAAGGGGCTAAGTACAGTTTTAAATACTGGGCAAAACCTAGAAAGACAGATTTCTGCCCTCTTGTATCTCAGAGCTGGACATACATTTCATAGCAGAGAAACACCTTGTTTTTCTGTCTTTGCTAAGGCTGTTACATGCGCTGATATCATGGCATTTCTCAGGCATTCCCAGCCTGGAGTGCAACTGCTAAACAAAGCTCTTGAGGTAAAATCCTCGACTTGAGGACTCATCCAGCAAGAATGTCCAGCACTGGAGAAAATATTAGATTTAGAGCAACTGTACACTGACCTGGGAAAACCCCCTCTGTTTATGACTAAAATTTTGTCCTTCTTACTCATATGCCTCCAACTATAATTACTTCCCTATTCTAAACTAAGATGAAAGGAATGTATTGTACATGCAGGTAGGAATATGGGTTTTCTTGCAAATCGCAAGCAATGCTTTCCATCTGTGACCTTTGACACCACAATTCACATATGCAACTTGTACCTAAGGATTTGAATGCACAACGCGCAAACACACAGTTACACAAGTTCAAATTAAAATAGAAATTTCAGTACAGTTAAGGGGAACTTGGTTTTAATCAAACCTACTGGAAATTCACAACTTGCATTTCACCATCTGATGTGTCATCTTATACGCGGTAGATAAATACTTACTTGCAGGAAATGTAAAATTACTTTGTTTTACTATCATGAACAAGCAGATGATAAAACTAAGATATCTGTGGTGCCTTATCTCTGTACTAGAATAATTTACTTGTACCTACTTATTTTTGGATATGAGCTCTCAATAGAAGTATGTTTTAGTTAAGCCAAGCCACTTCTCCCCATCTCTTACAAATGAATGATTGACTAGTCTGAATATGAATTCTTCAAAAGTATTTTCAGCCCTGCTTTAGTTTACCAATACAAAAGAGACCAAATGCCAAAAGCCATGGCTGATTTTAGGAGAATTGAAGAGCCACAGTCTGCTATTCATCGGCGATGATCTGTCAGAAGGGACATGCATCACTGCATCGGCTCATATACATGTGAAATTGCTCATAAGTACAATGAAACTACAAAGCCTTGGCAGGTTGCAGGATGGTTAGGCTGAACTGTGACAAGTTTGTCACTCAGTACTTCAGCTTTGGCACAAATGAAACCTCTGGCAATGGTGAAGGGTGGCACAGATCCATTAGCTGTGCATCTGAACTGCAGCCTTTAGTGCCGCAGAGTTAGTGCCTCTCCAGCCGAGAAATGGCTCTTCTGGAGGCATGCAAGCACCCAGTGTGGGCCACGGGAATAAAAACATTCCCATTTACCTAAACAGGTTTGTCCAGACCTTGGGGAAACTCCAGGCACAAATCAACAACACAGAGGCAATTACACTACAATTTAAACACAAGATCAAACCCAAACAAAACTCCAGCCTCACATTTAAATTATTTCTGTGTTTTCCTCCAGCAAGCAGGTCTCTGGCACCAGAAAGGAAGATAACATTTAAAGAGCACCCATTTTTGGCTCATCATCAAAACACTTCAGCATCTCTAACATGATAAGCTCCCCTAGCAGCTACCCTGCCTCGGGCAGGAGATGCCCTCTAGAAGTTTGGAGCTGAAGAGCTCTTTAGTTCCAAAGCAGAAGCTTATTTATTATCGTTTATTCAACAAAATACTAATTTCCTCTTTAAATTACATGTGGTTTAGCAATGTCTTGAGCATGTTTGCAATTGTGCTCCTTTTGTTTGCTGGAAAAAATCCTGAAAAAAGAAAGTTGAGGAAGAATAGCAATAACTGGGCACAGAATAAAACAAAGATTCTGTTTAAGGGAAAAGTTATTGAGGGGGGGGGGGGAGGGGAGTACTCTTAATTTAAACCTTTCCTATAAGACCAAAATGTCCAGAAATGGCTGTCTGACAGCAACCTAGAAACTGCCCCAGATGTCCATTAAATTTGGACTGAACACAAGCTGACTATTGTATCCAAGACACAGACTGTGTGGCTGCCAAGCCATTTAAAGGTTTTCATTAACTCTTATTTAAACAAGGCAAAGGACTTGCATTTCTGAATGAATAAATACAGCTGGCCAGAAAACAAAAATTCTGTCCTAAAAAAACACGTAAGGTTTTGAGATTCGGTTGAATTATCCCTGAGAATATAAGTGGAACCTTTCCAAAATCATGTGAAAATACAAGCAGCAGCACCCACCCAATGACCAAGAGCCTACTACTTCCATGGCACATGGGAAACAGGGATATGGACTGAAGGAGAAACCTATGTCCAAAGTGACAGACCTGACTACTGGCTATCTTGGTAATGTTTTCCCAGGTCCAATTCCATCCTGGACCAGATAAACATGCTTTCCTGGAAGAGATCTGTTTCTGTAAAAAGTTGCCCTTTCAACAAACTGGTGTTTCCCAAGAGCAGACTCTTTCCATCCTTGAATACAATGAGAGGGGTTCCTGTTAGAAGATACAGTACCTGAAACATTTTAGTGTAATTCCATGCAAATTACTTGCTCTCCCTAAGGCCAGACCACAGTGGACTAATGCTGCCATGCCATGTAGCATGAATTATTATTATTACTACTACTTTTAAATCTGGGAATCTGAAAGTTGTGTTTCTTACCAAGCTGGATCTGTTCTCACAAAGCTGGCAGTTCCACTTCATGGCTTTATAAATCACACTGACAGCATATATTCCAACATCAACTCCAACCATAAACAACTCATTTTGAGTCAGAATATGACACAAAATCTCAATACAATCTATCCTGACCAAGCCAACATTGTTAAATATTGCTAAATACCCTTCAATTCAGCAGTAAAGTTACGGAACTCCACCCTTGAGAACAAACACAAGAAGCAACGGCTGGAAGGACACACCAGCTCTTTGACTCCTATCTTTAAGGCTCCTGCTTTAATCTGTCTTTGCCTTTCCATATTCTGAACTCTGTCCTGGTAAACAGAGCAAGTTTAAATGCTTCTTGTGCCCCAGTCTGATTGAGGATGAAAATACCCAACTTGAGCTGTCTGGGTTTGAGGGTTTTCCTTGAACTCGCTGGTGAAAGATGTCTAATATGCTAACGTTGTATAGCGCATGTGTTCCTTGGCTCGTGGCTCTGTGCTGTCCCAACAGCCGCTCACCTTCCTCTGTGCATCACAGCTCTGTCTCAGGGTGCCCTTCAATGAAAGCCCACTGAAAACAGTCTGCAGGCAGCTCTGTGACCCATCAACAGGCATCTTGCAAGGGGAAATCCTCAGCAGCACATGTTGGGAAACATCACTTTCTCTAAGAAACTCATCCCAGGGAAACTCTAACAGCCAGCATGTCCATCACAGCTAACATCCCTGTCAGCTCGCTTCCCCACAAGCAAATCTTAAGGGCAGTAACCTGTAACCTGTTCCTAATCCAGACTCACACCATGCTCTGTGGCTCCTCCAGACTGCCAAGGGCTCTGTGGCAGCTGTCTGTAAGCAATGCAGTAGCATGGATCAGGTTGGAGGCTCTGCTGGTGAGATACAGCACTGCAGAAATACCAGCCTGCTGTACTGAACCCCCAGACACACAATTTACTTAATCCTGTAATAATACTTAAATGCAATGCCAACATCCACGGGAAAAGAGATTAGAGATGCTTATTACAGCTTCACAGCAGACAAGGGGTCCCCTGGAGTCTAAAACTTACAAATTAGGGGGACTTTCTTTTGATCAGTTAAGAATATCATTGACATTGCCCCTTGGGGCAGCTTTCAATCATACCCATCACTCCAGTCAGTCTTTGGATAAACACGACCCTCATAGTAAGGGCCATCTGTGCAGTAGGACTTACATTTAAATGAGCAGTTTTAAATATATGATCTTAATTTAAGGGACGGTATTCAATGGGGGAAGCTCTGAGCAACATTAAATCTCCTCTAATAATTAGCACTTTCCCCTCTAGAAAAGAACACTGCTATTGAAAAGGCTATCCTTAAAACTGATAATGTACTTAAAGGAAACAGAAGTTCAACCCAACTTACCCTGGGTTTCTTGCACATCATCCCTTACAGCTTTCAAAGCAAAGGGAGAACAAACAGAAAGCCTAAAGCTGGCTGAAAAACAGGAACAGAGAAATTCCTGCCTATCCCTTTCCCAAACCCCAAGGATGGCGTTAAGAGACCCTGCTGAGAAAGACCAGTTGGGGTTCTGGTCTGGGGTTAAGTCTAAACCAACTCCTACTCCATTACAGAAGCTTAAAATAGAAGTGGCTCACATGGGCTTTACCCAGCATAAATGCTGCAGTAACGCTCCTCAAACAGCCGGCAATGGAAAGCTTCTAAACCCTAGGGAAGACTAATGATATCTTGTGTAGTCTCCAGCAGTTACCTTCATTGAGTGGACAAATTAATACATGTTTCTCTCTAAGTTTCTATAGCACAAAAAGAATTGGGAAAAGCACAGGAAACACAAATTCATTTTTTATCTGCTGGAAAGGTGAAGGCCATTGTGTTGACGTCATTCACACTCTACCCAAGGTTAACACATGCCATATCACTGATTCTGTGTCAGTTATAACTAGTTGGCACATTATTCAAGATTAAAAATCAAATTGGAAAGCTAACTGGGAAGGTACACATGAGTAAGAGATAAGGAAGTGAATAACTGAAAGTAACAACCATGGAAATGGTATCTCTTGTAGCAGAAATTGTCAGTGAGAACTTGAATGCAGAGGAGAATCTTCCTGCCTGTCTTTTGCCCCTAGTTATGGTAGATATCCTGCCAGTGAGTTTCACTTGCACAGCCTGGCAAAACAAAACAAAACAAAAACAAAAAGGGTTTTCTCTTGGCTTTACCACACAGCCTCCTCCCAAGCACAAGGATGGCTCTACAGTTACAGCTCTGAACCTCAACACCAAAAATACCAGGGCTCAGTCTTAGCTACAGCACAGGCTTCATCTCAGCCTCTCCATGTCTCACCTCCCACTTTTAGCTGTTGTCCATCTCCTCTGTTTTGTCCTTGCTGGTAAGCAACTTGGGGCAAACTCTAGTAATCATTTTAGAGCACAAATGCAAACAAACCTCTGCTCCAGACCTCCAGAAAGCTGTCGTTTTCAAATGGCCTTTTCAGAGCAAGATCATTCTTCTACAGTTCCAAAGGAACAATTTCACCCTTATGCACAAAAGAACTAACATGCTTCATTAATCCACAGTGACTGCACAGCCCAATTCCTTCATATGATTACATTTTTATCCCCCCCCGCCCCAAGGCAAAAGATAATGACATTGTCCACTGCAACAACACAACAATACTGCTTGGAAAACAGGTGAGGTTCAGAGGATGTAAGTATTTATAGTACTGCATGAACCACACAGTTAATAACCAGAAATAGTATTCTTCCGTTTACAAAGCACACTGCAACGGTTATCTACATTAGTGAAGGACACCATGAAGGATGCTGAACTTTCTTTCACAGCAGTAAAAGGATCTTTAGTGGCTTATTTTAATGGATCAAATAGACCTTGCACAAGTTCATAGCCTATATGAGCTAGCTTATGGTTGTGGAGTAACTACTCACAGGTTTTTCCTTGAGTTGAAGTGTTATGGTACCAATCACACAATGCACTTGAGAACTGTGGGCCAGACATCCAAAAAAATCAATGTATGGGCTTAATGACAGGTGTTATACAAAACCATAAGTTTCTCTTTCTTCTCCTTTTAGTTTTTGAGTTTTAGGAATAGAAGTTCAGAGCTTCTCTGCCATCATGAATAAAAATAAGTCAGAATCAAAAAAAGGTAGGTTCATATTCTGCCACAGTCATGTAACCCTGGGAAATGGGTCTTTCAGAAAAGCACCTATAGCTTAAGAGAGGTAGTAAAGTAGAAGCTGTCCACAGGAAATACCTGCATCTAAGATGACATATACCTAAAGTAAGAGTAAAATCCATCTACTTCAACTGTTTTAGTAGCAGACTTCTTGCTTGGACAGAGCAACATTTATTGACTTGCAGAGGGGAATGTATAGTGCAACCATAGAGGTACGAATGCTCGTGAATCAAAAGTAGGATTGAGTTGTAAAGGAAACAGGATCATTCTTCCAGCAGAAGAAATTCCCCGACTGTCTTTCAGAATTGATCAAAGCTATATACTGTTGTTGGGAAAACTTTCTGTTAATTGCATCATCAAAGACCTTTCCTATGGCCTTGTGCAAGTACAGAAAAAGGAGTGGGTCGCTGCATTTCAGCCCAGTGTGATCATGGGTGTGGGGGGAATATCCTTAATTTGAGTCATCCTGTCTCCATTCAGTTGAAAGAAACAGGGTAAATCCAAGGATCATAATGAATGCAGCTCAATTATGAAAAGGTAGGAACTAAACTAGCTCCAAATGAGATGGTTCCTGCTTTATTTTTTCCCCTTCCCACCCTGACTCCTCCATTTTAAGCTGGCCCATCCAGCTGGCCTGATGTAGAATAACAATCAAAGGGATTATCACAAAAAAGTTATCATCAGTGCTGTTCTGACACTCCTCATGCCTAGCAGAAGCTGGAACCAACAAATTGACTGCAGCAATAATGAGATTTTAGTGTCCAGTCAAGGCTGTCTTTAACACGACAGTAGTGTGGGAGTTTGGCGGGCGGGCTACAAAGGTCACACACCATCTCAAGTGCCTGAGGTTGGTCACTCTCTTCAGCCACAGGGATACTCATTAGGGCAGCACCAAGAAGTCAAACGCAGCAGCAGGCTAGAGGGCAAGGACAGACTCTGCGTGCTAATGAGCTTTAATGCCAAGATTAAGCTTGGTTTATCACTCACAGAACTGACCTAAGCTCACCTAACACAGACGAGCATTACACTCTAGCTATACTCTCGGAGTTAACTTGTACAAACCATACTCATTTCTCAGTCCACAGACCTATTTATTTCAGTCATTTTTATTCACCAAAAAAAAAAAAAAAAAAAAAAAAGAGTGACATCCACAGTCTGGCCCTAAACCAGAAAAAGAGTTTGCAAAGCACCACTACAGGCAGCATCTCTGGGAAATGTCTGCTCCTACGCCTCCCCCCACTCTCTCAGCTATTCTCTCTTCCTTTCTTCTTAAAGGGAAGGTTGGCCTTCAGTGTTGTTAAGCCAAAAAATTCAGAGAAAAAGAAATGGTAGGATCAGGTAACTATGGAAAAGAAATATGTTAATCATGGAAGTCAGAGCAAAGGCAGAAAAGTCCTGGTACATTGTTCTACCCCAACCCAATTGCACGCACAGCTTCTATCCAACACTGAGTCATGTGAACTTAAAGCCTAAAACTTGATTTTTTTTTTCCCCAACACCTAGGAAATTTCTATTTCTGAAAGAATCTGTACACACACCCTGCCACTGAATCTCCCCAGCCAGTGCCGGTAGGAAGAGAGCAGCACCATCCCTAAAGAGCTGCTGTAAGACCACAGTGGCCCAATTGCAACACACTTACAAGAACCGTGTTTCAAATACCCAAACAAGCCAGAACTTTCACACTTCACCACAAAAAGGCTTAGACAGGAAGGTGAATTTTTGCAGGTCACCAACATGTAAGCGAGAGGTAGCAACTCTGTATCAGGGCAGGAGAAAAAAGGCGAAAAAGAAGCAGACAGAATAGCATTGCTGCATATGAAGATTACCACTGGCCACAATTTTCCACCTGATAGATAGATCTCTTTCCCCCAGAAGATATACCTTGCTTTTTCAAAGGAGACAAAACATTAAGACATAAAGTTTTTTACTGCTTTTTGTTCCACTTTGCCTGGTCCCACCTCCCCTTACTGTAATAAAAAGATGATACCCAGAATGTGGAGATTTTTCCCCTTTTATGTTTCCATGTTTCCAAATGTCCATAATAAAAAAAGGGAAATGAAAGGAAAAAGTTGTATGTGCAAGAGGTGGGAGAGATTCTAGGCTAGAAGTCATTCATCTGGGGGAGGGGGGATGGGGGGAAGGAGAGAGCGAGCAAAGGAAGAAATGAACATTGTACTTCTTTTTTTAATTGCACAAGTGTCAAATGTATTTCTGTATTCTCAGAAAGTTTGGAAACCAAATTACTTTGACATTTGAAACAACTCCCGTGAAATAGTTTTTCTCCTCCCCTCCTTAATTTCTTATTCTGTTCCAATTCAAAGCTTTATGACACCAGCACGTGACATTACTGTAAATGACCTAAGTTTTATTACATCAACTTCACCTCTCACACAGCCGTGAGATTAGCACAGGGACAAGGTGCCAGCTCACACAGGCCCAGCATGGAATCAAGGCTGTTGGTTGTACAAAAGCCCGAACGTGTTCCCGGGAAGATTTCTGGCTGCTTGCTGCTATGCTCTCCTGCAGCTCAGCCAAATAACGTGCGACTGGATAACGGCCCATCACATTCTCGGCAGTGTCAGGAGACAAATGGAGCATTAGCTCGCTGGAAAAAATCAAAGATCCCATTTAATAGGTTTCTCAAAGGAATTTTTTTTTTAAATTAAATTTTAAACAGTAATAGTCTCTTCATTTTAATATATTACAAATTTACACATGTAGAAAGGAAAGGATTATATCTCCAGTGGCATAGCAATTTGCCTACCAGGTAGGTTAGGCCCATCTCAAAATGCTTTATATTCTTAACTGCAGCGATTAAATAAGCTCCATTTTAAGGAGCTCCTCATGCAACTCAAATTTTGCTTTAGATATTATTTCTTTTCAGGAGATGAACTTTATAATATTCCTAAGTCCCAAACACTACATGTACCAGCTATGTCACTTCAGCTAAAACAGTCAGAGCTGTGCCCAGGGAGGAACAGTTGTGTTGAAAGCTGAAGAACATATGAGACCTTGAGTTTTACTACAGAGAAGTCTCCCTGTGGGGCTTTAATCCTCTGCTAAAGCAAGGTGAGACCTTGCCTCCCTACCAGCTGCCCCATCTCACAACATCCTCAAGTTTTACTGTCCCACCCCTACGAAAAACATGAAGGAAACACACAGAGGGATGAGCAGGTTTTTGTGTCCAGAAGATCTTTGTGAAGCATCTCCCACAAAGCCACAGCACACCAGGTGGAAAGAAAAAAAAAAAAAAAAAAAAAAAGATTCTTATCCCCCTGGAAGTTGTTTTGTTTTGTTTTCCTAAAATTCCTTTTTGCTGCAATTCCAGAATTGCAACCAGGAATTCCTGAAGGGATTCAACCATGTTGGTCAGATGCTGGTGGTGACAATCTTATCAGCTGCCCCTATTCTCCTGCACTGAGGACAACGGTTCATTCGACCCATCAGTGAGCTAGTTTGAAGGAAATGGCAAGGACTGCTTTCCATGAAAAAGATGAACAATCACATTCACATATTCTACTGACATGAATGTCATTTTCAGGAGCGTCATTAATTGACACTGTCATTTAAAGACTCCATAAATCCTTGATATTGGCAGTTTTCCCTGGTATTAAGTTTTGCTCACAACTCTCAAATCCAGACTTTGTCTTTCCCAAAGAGATTCAAATGCAGTCTATTATACCATTTACACATAGATGAATGAGAAGAGGTCCTGGATAATACTCCAAATCTAATGATAAATATTTATACTGCTCTTGAAATTGAGAATCTGAGGCCCAAATCCTTTAGCCATAGCTTCCATTCAACTCAACTCAATAATCTTAAAATCTTGGAGGGTGTGAGCTTGAGTATTTAATTGCTTTTAAGTTCGGGATGTTACCAACGCAGCTACCCTTTGAGAGAGCATAACTTCATATATGTGATGTCTGAAGAGACCATTAAAGTTACCCATTTTGATCTCCTAAAACGAGAAAGAACACAGATACCTGACATGATTGTGGATCACCTGCCATGAAGAGATTTATAGAAGTGGGATTCAGATAACTATCTGAAGTCGGATGCAGTTAACAAAGATTATGTGGAGATCTGCATCATGTTTAAATATCTATAAACACTGAAGATTCTGTGTTTATCACAGTGTGGCAGAAAGGGAAGCTAATATATAAAGAACAGCCAGTCTGGATCATACTACCATACTGCAGAATCCCTCCTTTGCTATGACCTGCTACCACCTTTTACTTCACTCCTCCTCTGCTGGAATGAATTTAGTTGACAATATAATGGAATAATTGAAATTCAATGTTTTATTATTAATTTATGGCCAAATCACATAAATTGTAATGGTTTTAAAATAAACTTGTACACATGTTACAAGAAGTACATTGTTTGTCATCTTCCTTGAAAGAAACATTTCTTCCTTACTACAGTTATCCTAAGTCATCTTGAACTACAAAAAAAATAAGCACAACACATGATGAAGCAAAAGGGGAAGTTATGCAGAGGGAAGACTCATGGCACTTTGAGCCAACAGAGCAAGAAGTTGCATTTCCAGAGAGCAGCGTGACTTTTAGTCCAAATCTACCAGAACTTCACAGAATGACTCAAGGTGAAGGAATATCTACAAACCTAAAGGTTAAAGGGGTGATTGTATGAGATTGTCTCCAAGACAAGACTGAGGTATTGTTTCCTTCTGAAAGTTGCTGCAACTTCCTGTTGAATTACTCAAGAGCCTATGGATAAAGAAGGAGCCGGCACTCCACATGGGACAGGAAAAAAAAAAAGAAAAAAAAAAGGTAGACATCTGTCAGGGTACCAAGACACAGGGTAGGCAAAGACACTGAGCTCTGTGGGCTAAGCAGGATCAAAAGGAACAAGCCTGGATCTCGTCCACAATCGACTAGAAGTTGTGGTCTCCCCTTTGAAGCACTGTATCACTTGTCCTCCCATTTCCTATGTAAGCTGTTAAAAAAACCCAAAAAACAACACACCACCAAAACCACAAGCTGCTGCTTAAGCCTAGATCCCAACAGCACCCAAGTACTGCAGAGCACTTCATGTTTTATCCTCACAGCAGCCATAGAGCCACTTCTTACCCAGACAGCCTGAGCCACAGAAAGACAAAATGTCTTTACACTGGAACAGAATTTGGTTTTCTAAGCTCGTGTTGTTTAGTCCCTAGGCCAAAACTCTTTTGCAGCAATCAGTCCCTAGGAGATCACTTTGCTCTCCTCTCAGAGGAACTGCTCACGTTTCACTACAGTGGAGGACATAAGCAACAAATAAGCAATAATTCACCAGTATCTACTTCTCAAGCACAGAGATTGTGGGTCACATAATTGGCACACCTACCTAGCACACTTACTATCACATAGTAAATATGTGACACAATAAATAGGAGGTAATTATGGGCAATAGTACACAACACACCTAAGGACTGCCTTGTGCGGGTATGTGCTATCGCATTCATCTCCTCCCGAAAGGCAGTTAGCATGGGAACACTGATATTAACAATTAGCTTTGAATTCTCACTGAAGTAGACAGTGTTCAGATGGTAAGATTGCTCATACTGCATTTTTTAAAAGTAATGTTCTGGTTATTCCTCTTTTACATATAAAATACCGTGTATTTGTATTAGTGACTTACTGATTGAATGTTCAACAGGTAAAGCAGTAGGTGGAAGCCAGAAGCTTTTATAGATTTCTAATGTGACCTACAGCGTTTCCTTTAATTTCTTATTTCTAAAATGGGTTGAACAGGAAATTATTTTGCCTTTGTACAAACACAAAAAACCCCAAACTGTTGACATTTCCAGCAAAATTCCCCACCCTGCATCAGGGTGAAAAGTTGAAACCTTAACACTTTTGATAAGCCAAAAAAAAATCCAACCTAAATCAATCATCTATTAAAGTTGATACATTTCAATGTAAACATTTTCATTAACTAATTCTGAACTGTTTTGTTTTGATTCTGACCTTTTAACAGAAAAGTACTGTAGTTGGTTTAAACTCCAAAACAAAGAGCTGTTTAAATTGGAACAGCATGTTTCCTTTCTCTCTAAACAGTTTTAAAACTGACACCAATGTCATTCATCTTCCAAAAATATCTAGATTTTCTTTGACAAAAACATGGGGAAAGAGTCTAAGTTCCTCAGCTATGAAAGAGTGACTATTAATACTGGTTCACATTTTATCAAGTTCTCGATCTGAACTGCAAAGCTGAACACCTTTAGTTTGCATGCACTGGCCAGCAGCTGCCTTTCACCTTGTTCTTCCTTCTTCAAGTACACAGCAGTATGGGAAACCCCAACTTTTGTGCTTGTATTTCAAAAAGAAGCCTCCACCTGCATTTTCTTATGAAACAGCATATTTGCACAGCAAATCATTTCAATGTGACTGTCATCTATATGGTCATCACTTAAAATCTCTCATAAAATCGGTTCAGTGTACATACTCCTGTGAACAGAGAAAATACCACTGGCTACCAAAAATAGGGTATAAGGCTCATGGTCACTGAGTCCATTCTGCTGGTCACTGCGTCACATGTTCCATTTCACACAGTTATTAAACACCATTTTTTAAAAACAATTAAATACATGGAAGATTGTTCTGACTCTAAATAACTCTGGATCATTCCGAAGAAACAGAACAGGTCTACATTTATTAAGTAGCTTGCCCATTTGCTTAAGGAAGATTGTTCTTCTCAATCAGTGTCCCTTTATTCTTTAGTAATATTTTACATTGAAGTCTAAGGATGGGATAATTACACACAAAAAAAAGTTTCTGGAGAGCCTTGTAACACATGCCTGACATCGTCCTTCACAGACTCAGACAGAAAATGCAATCCTGTCCCAATCCAAACTACCATGTTTCAGATCAACTGGAGCGAATCACATTTGAACTACTACTTTGAACAAGGCTGAAGGTACATTTTTTAATTATTGTTTATGCTTTGTTAAACACATTTAGATTTCTTGATCATTTATGCTGTAAATAAATGTTTATTAATTGAAAACCCTTCCCTGGATTACGTTTATATTACTTCCTGCAAATTTAGTTTTGAAAAGTCATGGCAATATTAAAACTAGGATACACTACCCGAGCATAGCATACACCAGACACAGCACTGCAAAGGGTACTGTGCTTGAGTGTCACAGTACTGCATGAAGTACAGAATGATACGTTTATTTCATACTTAAAACCAGCAAAACTGCCAGAACAGTTTTGTTGTTCAACAAACTGTTATCAAAAGCTTTGGCCATGAAAAATAGCTGCACTACAAGCCTTCCTTGAGAAGCTAAGACATGCTTCTCAAGGCAGTCAATAAACTAGAGAGCAGTGTTGATCTGTTTGTGCTTGTTCCTGTTCTATAAGTGTTTATAGTAGAAATAAGGTGAAAATACGTGTTTGAGCAAGCTTATCTACCAACTGTTGTAGCAGAGAGCATGCAGAGCACTTGGAAACTAAATCCAAGACCGAACAAAGAAATGTAACCAAGGGCCTTAGGAGCCTAAGTACTCTTTTAAAAAGTAATGTTGGGACAGTTCTGGAAAGCTAATTAGTTATCTGGAGTTGAGCATTAAATCCTCATAGCCAATTGCTTGTTTTGTCCTTTAAATAGCTTTCCAGCAGTGCTTCATCTTCAGACATTCCTTTTCATTCCTGCTCATCTTTCTTTGAAAAAAATCCCCCTTAAGCTAAATCAATATGAAAGAGAAAGGCACATGCAAAAATCATGATTTATTGGAGGGCAGTTCCAGGTTCACCACAGATGCTTAAACCCCCATGGCTTCACATGGTCTAAAGCGTCAGCCTACACAGCGCCGAGAGGAAAGTGGCATGCTGTACCTTGTGGGAATACTGCACCAAGTACTTGGAACAGTTAGCACTTACACACTTCACCATCTGAGCAGACCAGGGCAGCAATTTCCAAACTTTCCTGCTTAGAAACACAGTGCCTGCTGCAATCAGCCTTTCCAAAAAGCTGACGGCTCCAAATATGAACATAAGTCACTGTAATCCTCCGAGGCTTGTGACCAGCCTTGGCTGCTGTGAACCCGTCACTCTTTAGCTGTAACAAAGCACTTAACGGGGAGCACCTTCCCGTTCATCAGAGGGGTTCTGAGGAGCAGCAGCAACACTAAACCAGCACCCCTCAGAAGAAGGCAACAGCCGAGGCCCAGAGGCGGGCTATGGCTGTTAGGAGAGCTGCAAGAAACACCGCATCTCCTGCGGGAAGGCCAGGGCTGTGGCATGGCTTGGGGTCTTGTGGGGTCCCCTGGGGTCTTAGTTCTGGTCTGAGATGCTGAATCTCGAACAAGAAAGGTGCTACCGGCCCTGCTCCTGCTCCTCAGCCGGGTGCAGCAGGAGACACCGCACCAAGCCAGCTCTGGAGACGGGTTGCTGCCGGAGCTGAGCCACCAAGGCAGAGATGCAGCTCAGCCCCTCCGAAGCCACAGAGCGACCTCTCCCTGCCCGCCCCGGCCCCGCAGACCCGGCCGGGGGAGCACACGGCCCCCTTCGCGGGGAAACCCCCCGCTTCTCCTCCGCACCGGGGCAAGCCCCGCAGCCGGCGCCGAGGGGGCTGGCTCCCACTTCACCCCGGCCCCTCCGCGCAAACCTCCGCGTCCAACTTTCTCCTCAGCGAGGGGAAGCCCACGGGAAGGGGAAGGGAGGCGACACGGCCGGCCGCGCTGCTTACCCAGAAGCGGGACCCGCAGAAAGTCTCCATGGCCGCGGCAGGAGCGCAGAGCCTCCTCCAGGCCCACGCCGGGCACCAGACGGGGGGAGAAGCCGGTTCCTTTCCTCCTGGGCGGGCCGGGGGCGGGGAGCAGCGGGCCCGGCGCGCCCCGTCCCGCCCTCCCCGGCGGCGGCGGGAGGTGCCACCGCCCCCGCCCCACTGCCCTCGCCCCCTCAGGTCGGGAGGCGCTGGCCGGGGCCGCGTCGCTTCGACGAGGCTTTTTGAAGCCATGAGAAGGTCCGAGGTCTCCCTTCGGCGGCGGGGCAGCCCCTGAGAGGCCGGGCACCCCGGCCAGCGTCACAGGGAGGGAGAGGGGCTGCCGCAGCTCTCCTCCGGCTCCTATAGCCCGGGCAGTGCTCTTGAGATGTGGCTTCTTGCTTTTCAGGGTTAACGTCCCTGTAGAAGGACTAAGACCCATGGAAAACATTTCCCCTGGCCACTGTGACCTGCTGGGACAGCCAGACCCCTGCTCTTGGAGGGGGACATTGGTGGTCCCCACATGACAAGCAAAGGGTGGGCTGAGGGACGGTCACCAGGGTTGCTGTGTGGAGCTGGGGTATCCACTGGGTTTGGGGCTGACTGTGCCCATCTGTCCAGACCACCCAGGCTAACGTTAACGTCTTGGAGACGCCTGTCACCTCCCATTTAGAGCGGTGTGGAGTGTGATTGCCTGAGCGGAACTAAAATGAGCATCACATCTCTTTTCCATCCACCTGCAGCCTCTTCCTTCATGGTGATTGCTTCCGCTGTAGACACGTGGTTAAACCAGTAGTGTGGATCTATTTTCAAAAGCTTTCAGTCAATAAATTTCACATAGATGTGTAACTAATAGATTTTGTAGAGTAGCACCTTGGACACAATCTGGATTTCACCTCCCCGTGATGCAGAAGCACTGTTTGCTTTCCTCTTGGGCAGGACTTCTCCGACAGCATTATTGACCTTCCAGCACCTGCTGTTTGTCCACCCACTTGCTGTAGCATCTGGTTCAATAACATCATCTCACGCAAAGCACCCTGCTGCCACAAAGCTACTTAAATACTTCAGGAGTTTGAGTTTCCTTCCTTGCTGGACGGTGAGGAACCATCGGGCAGAAAGGTGTTGTCAAAACCGCTCACCAGAATGGAAAACAGAGATGAGAAGCACAGTATTGCTGTGTCCCAAAAATATTTCATCCCTAAAGAAAAAAATATTCTGCTAATCTTTTATGAAGACCTCTGAAGATGCCAGGGGTGATACCCACTCAGATTACTATCAGAGGAAGCCATGTGCTTCCCACTAACAATGCAGAGAATTTGTTTTACACATTTACTTTGGCTAAAAGGATGCAGTTCTGTTAGTGTGGGAAGACAGGATCTTGCCCAAGATAAAGTTCTCAGGTGATTGCCTGCAAGATTTGAAATCTCAGACTGATCCAGGCTAATGAGCACAATCACATTACAGTCCTCTCAAGGAAATACTAGAGGAGCCCGAGCCAACTGGGTGAACGAGATCTTCTAAGGACATCATGGGTTGTCTTTGCAAGTATTACATTGAAAGTTTTGTTCAGTGGAATTGTCCCATGAGAAAAGTTTTAAGAAAAGTCATTAATAGCTGGAAGTTTCTCCTTAATGGCTCTTTAAGCCTCCTCCTGCAACAATCTGTGAGAGCAGTTGCTCCAGGAGAAGTGCTGAGAATTTCATCTCTCTTGATACACAAACATGCATCTGTTTCTTGCACCAAGGAGCAGAACTTGGTGACGTTTGAGAACGTGTCCTAAATTAAGACTAAGTCCGACATTATAAGATGTCACAGGTACAGAGGCACCTCATGAACAGCTACCGTAGGCTGTGTGTACAGGAGGGGAGAGGTTTATTTTATCAGTGTACTGCACAGTTCCATTGACATGTGCAACGTGAATTAATCCCTGATTAAAGTATTGACTTCAGTAGAATTGTTCCACCATATCCATGGAGGAAGGTCCTGTATTAGGGTACTTCCCCAGGTCTCACAGGACCTTAAAGTAGGGGGCCCTAAATGATTCTGCCTCTTGCTTCATGTTCCTAATTCATGGTGGGGAGCTTCTGCCTGCAGTAGTGGTCCATGCCATTAAACAGGGAGGGTACGGATGAGTGGGGGGCAGCTGGGGTGCCCCCACGTGCCCCACCATGAGCTTGAGGGGAGCCACCAGGCAGCCAGCCTGGACCTCACAGCAGACCCTGCTGATGTGCACTGACTCTGCAGTGTAATTACTGACCTCCAGGTGCTGTCTGGCAAAACAGACTAGCAGAGAGGAAAAAAAATCAAAGGCAGGAATTAAGGGAATACTAAAGTCTCAGACAGACCAGATGGGGGGGTGGGGCGGAACTTAAAAGCTCCTGGGAAGGGCCATGGTAAAGGATTCTGCTGAACCTGTGCAAAGCAAAGCCTGAAGCACTATCTCAGGCAGCTCACTTTGGTCCTGTTTCCTTTTGATGATGGGAAGTAAGCCAGATGTACCTAGAACATATCATTACTCCTCTGATGTTCCCCAAAAGCAGGCTGGCTATGCAGGAAAATGAAATGGTACCTTTGTTGTGAATGTCAGGGAGGTCATGAACTCACCTTTTCTCACCGGACATTTATTCCGGGGAGTGGCAAGATCTGATCTGGCTTCATTCAGTAATGTATTTGCATCCTCTTTTCCATGCCAGCTGCACAGTAAAGGACTTTTCACCTGCTAACACACAGAGCAGGTCAAGTCAGCGCAATCATGAAGTGCCTACAAGGCGCACCCAGGGCCACGCAGCAGAACGGCAGCTATCAACTGGAGCGATTGGCCAGGGCAGGACAGGAGGTAACATGAGAGAGAAGCTGTTTGTGTAAGCACAGTGCCAGGTATGAGGCAGGCTTCTTTTCATACCGCACCTCGTGCTGATTTGCAAAGCGCTAAAAGCAAAATGAAGTGTGACCGACTCCTGAAGAAACCTGTATAAAGAAGGACATTTAGAGTTGAGGTTGGGAAGGGCTTGAGCATGTGCAGCTCTGGAAGTCATAGCTTTATGGTTAGTTGACTGTAAATATCACCTTCTTTCCCTGCTTGGAACAGCAGAGGCTCAGCTTCTTTTCTGAGACCCACAGGGGTGTCACATTTTACAGACGGCAAGAAAAAGAGGCTGCCAGAGTGGCATTTACAGCAAAGCCTTATACATTTATAAGAAAGGGGATGACACCTTTTTTTAACACATATAAGATGTGGACTTGTAACAAACTCTGCTTAAGTAGCAGAGTAGCAGCAGACTTCAGTTTTCCTCTTCTCAAACGATCAATGGGGTTGCATATAGTGTGCATCTCTCTTCTTGCAGGAAGGGATTTAACTTTAATTTCTTCATTTCTAGAAAGCACAACAAGCCCTTTGGAAGTCCCGTGATAAAACAGATGAGGCAGTGGGTTAGGAATTTTCAGCCCCAGTTTTTACTCACAGCTCTGCTTTTGGGCATGTATCAGCTACGTGGCTCTGTAGGCAAGTGGAAGGCAAGACTCTGCTGGCTGGAAGAAGAGAAGCGGCAGTTCCTTGGAAAGCCAGCACAGGGAGGTTGGGAGAACACTGCATTTGGCCTGAAGTTGCATTGTAAAGTCATTCTGTTTGCTGTGGGGTGAGGAGGGGTCCTCCAGTGCATCAAGACTCTATGAAATGAGAAAATGGTGTATGTGTGACACCTCCAGGATGCCGTGTGTAACACCGTCTTCCCCGGTTACATGAGTGCTCCTGTGTTTCATACTGAGAGCGATGAGCTGGAGAAGAATTTAGACACGCTAAGAACTGCCTAGATCTCCCCAAAGTGATCCTGGAGCTGCTCCAGCAGCAAGCAGCCGATCTCAATGCACTGAGCGTCTCTCTCGCCTGCTAGATAATTCCACAAACATGCTCTCAAGTGCCTAAAGAGGTTGATGAAACCTGTGGCAGGTGTAATACACCCCAGCTTGTGGGCGGTTTAACTGTGGAAGGAGCTTAGAGGGATGGACAAACAGTCACGGACAAGCAGCATGTGGCACTTGGGCCTTCTTGGGCAAAGACCCAAACTAGCCTACTTTAGCCCCCAGCACAATTCCCACAGCTTATCCCCTCCCCTGCCAACCTGGCCACCCCACATGTCCCTCCTAGTTTTAATGGGCTGGAGCTGTTCAGGATTTCACTGCAAAACAGGCACACAGAATTCACCGTGTTTGCAGGACTCTTGCTGCAAACACCGGGTCCTGCTTTGTTTGAATGAACACGGAGTTGTCACCAGCCCTTGGCGATGCTGAGCTGGTGACACCCGGCAGAGCTGTTCTGTGCTGCCTTCACAAGTGTCAGCACAGTACATGCTGTCCACTGCAGTATTTTTTCTTTGTAGAATGGCTCCAATATTAACTTCTTCCTGATTTCCCCCAGAACAGCTGGATTCTGCTTTCTGTTTCCACAAAATAATTGTTAGTGCAGTAAGTAATTAAGTGGTTTAACCATCCTTTTCATTTCCCAGCTGGAGCTGCAGGGGTCTTTGGCTGCATTATTTAGAGTATTAAATAGATATGGAAAGATAATCTATTCAGGACCTTTGACAGCTTGCCAATTAGAGCATCCAGTGACTCAAGCAATAATAGAAAATGCCAGAGGATGTGCCAGGATTATATAGTGTGCTGTAAATATATCCGAAGCATTGAATACAACATGTAAAAAACACCTTAAAGTCCAGTCACCCTCAAACATGAAAATGCCAGCGAGGCAACGGCTTTCGCTGATGATGCTGAAGACCACGCCAAACCATGCAGAAACAGCAGGATGCGGGGGACCTCAGGTGCGGCCTGAACTAACGCGCACAACTAAACCCCTTCATGGCATTGCCATCTAGCGACAAGCTCTCTGCCTGTGCCCGAGCAAACAACGAACCCCTGAGCACCTCGGCACAAGCCACGTAAGATGGCATGAGGCCTGCTCGATTATCCTCCTCCCACGCAGGGCCAAGCAGAGGTTAAGCACCACATTCGAGCTCACGGGTTGTAGATGCGTGGCAGCTGCTGCGTGTCAGTGTGCAGCCCATGGGGGATTGCCACGCACGGGGAGGACTGTGGCCTGGGCTGTTTTACATGTGCTTAAAACAAGGCATAAGCACATGCAGGGACAAACAAGCCTCTTGGGTGCTGCCACAGCCGCTGAGGTGCTAGACAGCCCTAGGAGTGTACCTGGGTGGGCTGTTGTCTCACAGGGCCTTCCACAAGCCTGAGCCACGCAGCCGGGGGAGATGCCAGCGGCTGTGCACGGCAGCCTGGCCGCAAGCAGCTCCCACAAGCACGGAGCAATGCACGTCTCTGCGACGCGGCTCCACTGGCTGGTGTGATGCTCCTGAATGTGGGAGAAATCCTTCCTCTCCTCCTACCGTAGGAAGAAATTTTTATAAATTCAGTGGCTGAAAATCCCCGCAGAAGTAGAAACCCTCTTTTTTTTTCTTTTTTTTTTTTTCTCCAATACTGCGCTGTTTCTGCCACACCGAGCCAGGAAGCAAAGCGCTTCACGGGTGGGCACAACTGCACCGCAGGGTCCTTCTTACCCGTTTCCCCGGTCGGCGGAGGGTGCCGGTAACCGGCGGGCAGCCCTCCCAACCCGCTCCCTGCCCCAAGCCCACTAGGTGGTAGCAAACCGCTGCGCACGGGCGGGCCCGGCACCACCGGCCGTGGGCTGCCCACGGGCTGATGCCCCTTGACCACCCCCGGGCAATTCAATTCGGGCCTGTGTCCCTCCAAAACTCTGCTGGCTTCAACCCTTTAATCTGCAGGATCCTCCCAGCTGCTCCTTTACACGGTGCTGGTGGCAATAAAAGGAGCCAGGCGCGTTTCTTTAAATTGCTTTTTCCTACATTCTTTTATTTATTTTTTTTTTTGGGGGGGGGAGTATTCTAGTACAGGTGACATCTAAGACTTGGTGTGTCTCAGTTTGTATCTCTGGAACACCTGAAATTCTGTATTTCAAGCACAAACATGCCTTTCCTATTTCAGAGCTACTTGCAGGGTTTTGCAGAGCTCTGGCCAAGGGATGTGCTGTGCTCACAGCTCTTCTGATGGGACACTGCTCTCCAGAAAGCAGGACAGTTGGCTAAGTTTACCTAACTGTCTCAACTAAGCCAGAAACAAATTAAATTTGAAGTGCTACCCCCCAGATGCAGCTACCATTACATAAAAAACAATCTAGTTTCACATGACATCCAAATGACTTACTAAACAGAGTAACTAAGTGCCGTGCCCAAGCTCTGGCAAGTTGAGAGCAAGCAGCCAGCCTGGGTGGGAGCCTTCTAAAAACCACAAGCAAAACTCAGCAAAAGAGCTTCATACAGGAACACTTGCAAAACAGAGCAGAAAAACAATTCCCCTGCTAAATCCCTCAGAACCCCAGCATTAGAAATAGAGGGATTTGCCATCCCCTGTAAGGAATTACTACAGGGCTAAACTCACCTGTGTGCAGAGCTGTGAAGTGCCTGAACCTGGGAACTGCTCTGCTTTCTTGGCTCAGCCTGGCTTTCCTTAATGCCGCGTGGATCCTCCAGCCTCGGAGGGCTGGGAAGGCACTTCAGTGGTCCCAGCATGGTGGGGTTGGCCCCACAGCCTGGACAACACAGATGCATTACCGAGCTCACCTCTGGAGTCCTGCTCTGCGTGGATTTGCATGGGATTTTGCACAGATCCACATTTTCTTTCTGTTTAAGGACTAGCTTCCTTCCTGCTGTTTTGTACTCAGAGATGAATACGAGCGAGCCTTTATCAAAACACCCTCTAGACAACACAACCACTCTGGATGTCAGGTGAGGGTCCCTCCTGCTGCACAACGAACATCAAGTCATTCAAGCTGAAGTAGAGACAGGGCTGCAAAGTGCTTAAGTGCCTGCTCCCCAGAGGAGAGGAGGCTTCGCGTTAGGAGCTAACTCATTCGCTAAAGACCTCTGAAGAGTCTAGGTTCAAATATTTCTGGTGGTACCTAAGCAGCATCTGCTGCTGAGCCCCAGGGCGGTACCATCGCCGCCAACACCTCCTTTACCAAGAGCTAAATGACTGCAGAAGTGATGGTGAAGGGGCTGCTGTACTTCAGGCTACAAATCCTGAAGCTGTGAATGCATGAAAAACCCCGGCATCTTCCTCTTCACAGCAACGCGTTTTCTTGGACAGATTCAACCTGCCCCTTCTCCCGACTCCTTTCTCCCCTTTGGCTGCAGCTCTCTCCGTTGCAGTCCCAGCAGCCTTCGCATGGTTAAGGACTTGCCAAGCTGCCCTTTGCCAGCGTAGTGCAATTGCAGAAGCACAGCTGATGGTCTCCTTGGTAAAACAGCACACCCTGGGTAGAGTCGCTCGCTCTCGATGTCAAACCGAATTGCTTCACAAAGGGCCGACGTGTCGCAATCTTTCTTTCAACTTCCCATCCGCTGCTGCTGTACAATACCTACTCCCAACTGTTTGCAATTAAAACATGACCAAAGATTTGATCGCTCTGAATGATACAGATTATCATCAGCAACAACAAAAAAAGGGAAGTGCACAGTTGTTTTCTTTTCAAAAGCTTTTAATAGGACACATTTGTTTTTGTCATTTGTAAAGATTTACACTCATTTTTTGTCTTTTTTCTTTTTTTAAAAAGGAACATTTTAACCCAATTTTCCCCATGAATACCACCTTTTGTTGCCCTGACCAAAAGACCTCGTTTTGGCCTATATACCTGATACAGTATAACAATATATTAACTATTAAATACAAAGTTCTATAATATATACTAGGTTGTTACGGACATTGCAATGGTACTGTGCCTACTCTAGTCACCTTGTGTAATAGTGTACATGGGTTATTATAGCCAAAGGGGCAGAAAAGGGGAGACTGGGGCATAGCCTAATTTACAATGGTAATGCATTTGTTTTCTTTTTTTTTTTCCTTTTTTTTTTTCACCTTGAACACACCTTGTGCTGAGTGCAATCCACAGAAGTCAAAAACAGTGTTTTCTTTGCCCTCCTCCAAAATATCTACAGTATAAATGGCCTGTAACCGAGCTATGAAAAGTCAGTTCTGTGTGCAAGGGGTTGCAAGAATGGAATTTACATTTTTCCAGACACGTCCGCAATCTCTTTTTCCCCGTGTGTCAGACTGGCAATAGTAGAATATCTTCCTCCCACCTGTATACAGTAAATCCACAGTAGTAAAGTGCTGGTGTGCTTTAATGAACTGGATAGCCATGCGACTATTTTACCATTGATAGGGGCTGCGTTTTGGGGGGTAGAGGTTTTATACGGGTACAGTTCTCGAACAGTAATAGCACTGCAATATCGTAGAACTTGAGCTTAGCTGCTTACTTCTAAACGCAACCTGGATGCAGGCTCTGAAACTAGGCTATACATGGTGTAATACAGTAGGTCTAGCTCCAGGTTTATGATAAGAAACTCGGTAGATAAGAGCTGCTTCTGTTCCCAAGATGCTACGCAGACTTTTAACAATTTCTCTATAGATTTCTACAAAAATATAAAAAATTCTATCAACATAACCATTCTACAGAATTCCTGTGGATTTTGTACATTTTGTTTAAAAAAAGTCAAATTCTATAAAACCCCCCCAAATGGTATTTAAAATTATCTTAAGATTATTGCACACACTGCAGTACATTTGTAATTGTTTGTCAAAAGGGCATCTAGAAAAAACTTATCTGGTTTAGAAAACAAACTATTTTACATGGATTTCTCTTCCTGAATGCATCATCACAGAGTATTTTTTTATTGGCTAGTCTTTACTGAATATTCACGTATGATGTAAACTTTTTGTTACTTCCACAAACCATGTCAGTGGGCAAAAACCCCAAGCAGTGAAATTAGAAGAGTCTTTAGGCTTTCTGTGGAGTTGAGCATTGGATTAACATCACATCACCATTTTGTGCCATGATTTCAAGCTAAAATGTTGCTTTATTTTTTTTGCCTTTTTTTTTTTTGTAAGGGAGGAACTGCATGAGTAGTATCATTCCAGCTACACAAACACGCTCCTAATCATTAAGGAACCTGGGTCAGCAATTTGAGTGGCCTAGCTCTTTTCCCAAATTATTTAGTACATGTGAAAGGCAAAGCTAAGGCTCATTACGAGCGTAAAACCAAGAAGGGATTAAGAATATTTCTCAGGCTTAATACATTGTAATTTTATTATTTCCTTAAATATGATCTGGGGGAAGAACTGATGAAAGGTTTGTTTGAAATCATTGCTTTAAACGGGCTTAACTCCGGATTTGGACTGGCATATCAAAGACAGCGGTCTCCATACGGGCCCGTGTTGAAGAGGGGAAAAATGTCCCAGCCAAGAATTAATCTAACTGCAGTAAATAGTACAGAATGTTAATCCTCCTACTTCAAATACACTGATTGCCTGACTTCCTGCTGAAAGCCCTTACATTTCTCCAGGACATGTAAATCAATAGGGATCGTTTCTGGAGTAAATGTCCTCAAGTGAAAATAAAGGAGCTTAAGACCTCACATGGGCTGTTCGGTATAAACAGCATCGTCTTGTATGTATACTTGAAGCTAACGCAGATACACGTAGTCGTAACAGTCTAATCTCCGAATGGATAAAAGGCTGTACATCAACACGTTGTAGTGATTTGAAAAGATCAGTAGTTCTCAAAAAGTTACAAACTCCCGACTGACAGAATTAGCACAAATCCTCCTCTTGCTCGTGCTGGTTTAAAGACACGATCCAGCAAAGCCTTATCCATGTATGCAGTTTTAAACCTGTGACTATTCACACGCTTCAAAACCGTGCCTGCAGAGTCTCATTTAGCCTGCATCTCAATGGGATTTCACGGAAGCTGAGGGAAGTTAATGTCTGGTTTCCAACAGTCCTGTGAAGAGCAGGAGGTGTTGAACCGGACCAACCTTTCCTGATTTTTCAGGCTGTGCCTCTGCTTTTTGCAGAGGGCGCTAGCACAGAAGTAAACAGTTAATTTCTGAGATGACTGACATTAAGGACATGTTACAAAGTAAGGACATGAATTCCATTTTTATCTACTTTTTATCATGATGTTGCTGCTTAAGGCTTTTGATAGATTGGAAATAAAATTACAGTCAGGGTCATGTGAATTAACTCCAGCAGTGACAGCAAAAAACCTGACTTTCTAACTGGAACATCAACAGACTTTTCAGTATCTACAGACTTTCTTACATATATTCTGTAAAATAACTTGCAGTAGGCCTTGATTCTGTCAAACACATAAGCATATGATTTTAATTTTCAAGAATTACTTAAATACGACGCACCTCAAAGCAGTTTAAGCAAGAGCTTAACTTTAAACACGTGCTTAAGCCCACTGCTGTGTCATGTCTGCACTGAATTCACCCACTGCAAATCTGAAACGTGGCCTTGCTCATCTTTTCGCACGGTGCAGAAAGGAGCGGCTCCACTGCAAACAGCGGTTTTACAGAGGTGTAAAACTCAGCAAAAGAAACAGTCTGTCTCAGAGAACACTGGAAAAACATCTCAGAAGTGACCACAGGCTTTTCTTGCCTCAGTTTCCTAGGCACATACGAAAATTAGCCATTGACATGATTTTGTGAGTCACCAGTGGGTGATCTACAGTACCCTTTCATAATTCAGTATTGTGTGCAGCTACTTGGCTCTGCATTCACCATCCCCAGACATCTATCAGCACGTTGTACCTTCCTGGGTTTGTGCACCTGCTTTCACTCTGGATGTTGATTTTATGCAAGGTTGGAATATTATTTTGTTAAAAAACTGCCACTGCATTTCTATACTACCCAAACAATCTTTTTTCCCAGAATATCATTGAAGTCCAAGGGGAAAAATAAATTACATTAAATAATCCTTATTTACTGCTGACTGTGGGATACGTTTCCTCTGTAATGCACTAATTGGCTACATTTTGTGCTTTGCAAAACAAAATGAAACCCAAACAAAACAAAACAAAAAAGAGAAGGGATTAAATATATATTTTTAGGTTAAAATATTCATAAAAACCAACTTCATCTCAGAAATATTCTGAGATACATAAAATAGAAGAAAATTAAACGAGTCTTTAGTCACAAAATGTACTACATCCCGCAATACTAGATTCAATTAATTTAATAAAATATAATATACATATAGATTCTGCACATTGTATTGCTTTTACCTAAGCAGAACATATGCTTAAGTAAGCGTGATATAGGTTAACCACTCTTTTAACCAGCTGGTTCTTTAATCTTTCTTTGGAAATTTTTTTACCCAGTGCCATTTTGGAATACAGAGTTTTAAAATTTTTTTTTTCTTTTTTTTTTCTATTACATGAAAGGAAGAAAACATTTGGCACCAACAGAAAAGTAACTCAGGGGTCCATTTCCGTTTGATCAAAGGAAAAGCTAGGAAGTGTCAACAAGTCTTTCTTTGGGGTAGGAGATGTTGACATACTGTCTGGAAGCAACGAATCCCCTATATCCATCGAATCCTTGGACTCACAAGATGGAGCACGCCGTCTCAAGCAAATGTCTCCACTGGCAGGTGAGATGCTGTGAGGTCCTCTAGGTAGCAAACTCTGTCCATCGGGTGGATCTATAGATATACATGGAGGGCTCAGTTTTTTCTTCTGCCGTGTTCCTTGCAAGCCTTCCATTTCACTTACCACCTGACTTATGAAGCCAGAAGAGCTAGATGTGGAATGGTGCTGAGGGCTGTTTTCCATCGAACAAATTTCTATCGAATGTCTCCTTTGATCATCTAACCAAGAGGGTGGTTTTTTTAGAAGACCCTGGGTGTCTACACTGTGGTATTTCTTCAGGTCCTTCAGTGTAACATTGCCGGTATTGCCTATGTTCCTCTTAGGAGAGAGAGGCTGAACCTCTGAACAGGCACTCGAGGCTGTACAAGTTTCTGAAGTGAAAGGCTCCGAGGAGCTGTTTATTTCAGATACTTCTTGGTCCATTGAATCTCCAGGTGTCTCCTGATACGAGTCTGCACAAGCACACGATGCTGGTGCCTGCTTTGAAATATTATACTGATTGTGGGAATGCTGCTGCGTATGAACGCTCGCCCGGCTCCATGCAGCCAACTCCTGCACTTCTGAGGGCGTCAGAGCCATTGATGACTCCTCCTTGGGCACAGCAGGGACATTTGGGTCAGAGAGTTCACTCACCTCGGTGTGGAGATTCTCCTTGCTATCCAAAGAGTCGTTCCTTATAGCCATCTGTATCGGAGTGCAAAGGGATCAGGGAGGAGGGGATTTGCCAGATGAGAGAGACAGACCAAACAAAGGTTAGTACAAGCAAGGCACAACATTTACAGGGCGCTCAACTCTGCTGAGATACCTCAGCACAGACCTACTGTCTCCTGTAACTCGACCTGCGCCGTGGGTTTAATTCCCATGCTTCAGTGATCTGTGGGTTTGTCCCTGTGTAAGTGACAGCAGAATTTGGCCCATCATTCTTCATAAATAGTTGACCTTTAGCTTTCTCCTCTAAGGACGGAGGGCTGCAAAACCAGAATGCCTCCACCCAAACTTAGACATATTCATGTTATGCAAAGGATGAGGGTCTACAGCAAACCCCTTTATAATTTTAGCAGTCCAGGCACGAGTGGAAGAGGGAAGATGTGTAAGTGAGCCTGTGTATTCCCTTCTCTAGCTCAGGTGATGCTGAGGGCATGGAGCAGGATCCCCAGAGCCAGCGACGCCAGAGCCCCCATGCTCTGCACCAGCAGCCTGACCCTGGCTTTGGTGCCCAGGCTGGAACCACGACTCTGCACCATCTTATGGCAGAGGAGCTGGAAAAGCTGGAGTCCAAGGCTGGACTAATAATAATAAGTAATTATTTCAACTTATTCTGACGCTTGAGTTCAGGCTTCCTAAGGCACATTTTGCCTTGGCTGTCTGGAGCCATATGCAGCATCAGTGCCTGCTGGCAGAGAGAACCATGTTTTGAAGGCTTTGTCTTTTCACTGCACTGCATCCCTTGTCAAAAGGGTTTATAAATCAGCCACATTAACTGGCCCTTAAAGGCAGAGTCTCAGTTTGAGAAGACTCTTAAATGATCTTGAAGATTAAAAACTTCACAGAGAAATTTGGAGGAAATGTGTACAGCTGGTCTCAGTCCTTTAGAGAAGTGTAAGGAGATGAAATTCCTCACACTAAGGAATGCTTTTGTGACGAATCGCCCCAAAATGATCTTAGAATTTATATAAAAATTGTCCCACAAGGATCATTTCAGCCAAATGATCTCTATTTAGGCAAAGCTCTCATCAGCTGCAGTATGCACATGTGTGCACGCAGAAACACAAGAGTCTATTGCTACATCTGCACATTGGGCTCCCTTTTGTCGTCTGCAAGAGTTGAGAGAATATTTAATAAGGCAAACGACTTTGTCCAATGCTGGTGAATCCTTTCTAGTTAAAATTTTACAGCATAATACCGGCAACTAACCACAGTCAAGAGTGGACCTAATTCTGGTCTCCTCAATGCCAATAGTTTTAGTGAGTGTTTGGGAGAAGAGATCATGTTCATATCCTAAGAAGACACACAGAGACCACAAAAACGTAGAATACAGAAGCAAAAAGTAATTACTGTCATTAGTTTTGCTTGTACACCAACCTGTGTTGCACACAACGACAGTATTAGTCACCACCAGCTCTTTCTTTCCCTATGATACAGGCATCTTTGGTAGTTGGTAGTAGTAACTGTTTGTACAAACGTTTTACTGGTTTGTTTCAAAATAAAAGAACCCTCTGCCATCCCATTGGGGTGTACACCTGTAGTAGCCACAGCTTGGCGTGGGCTACACCTTGGATACACAGTCCTGGAGCCAGAAAATCAATACAGTTTTAATTTCAGGTAGAATTCCCCTGGAGAAAAGCTTTTGCGCAATACACTGCCAAGGAGCCTATTCCTCAGCAGGGAATGTTCTCTCAAAGCATCCGATCCACTCATCTTCATCTGCGAGTGCATCGCTAATTGTCAAACTTTCCGGAGTCTAAACTGCACGTTACTGTAGGGACTGTGTCCACTCTCCAGCACTCTGGAGGGAAAAGGAGGTTAAACACACAGGTTTTAATGATGGAGGAAAGTGCACGGACCAGGTATGTGGTGGACAAGATTTATCTATGCACAGATTTTGGACAGGAGAAGGGGCAAGGGGGAAGGGAAAGGAAAGAAAGGAAAGAAAGAAAAGAAAACAAATCAGAATTACATGCAATATATGCAACAATAAGGAAAAATGGGTAGTGCAAACCAAAACGCTTTGCTAGTTTGGGCTATTGTGATGTGCTAGTAACAAATTAGTGGTGGCAATAAAAGGAGCCAAGCAGAGAATACTTGAGCAAGCAGAAGTGCGGGGAGGTGTAAAGGGAATTTTGCTTCTTGAAGGACCAAGTCTCACAGTGTCTGGCTATCTAGATTGCAATTAACAGTACCAGCAATGCTGCTGGACCAGGACCAACCTCGCTGCTCCCATTAGCCACGTTGGGAGCTGCTTGCTCCTCGGGAGCGTGCCCAAGGCAACACCTCACCAACCTTCAGAGGGATCTGTCCGGCCCATGGGCCCTATCTGCTCACTGTCCCAAAGCTTTTCTCTTTCTGAAATGTCCCTCCAAGAGCATGCTCATGTCACCGCGTGAGCAGAGAGGGGAGGGAGGGGGATAAATTAACTTAAATATATGAAAAGGTTTAGAAAAAGAAGCCTTTAAAGATATGAACAAAATTAGGCTGAGGAAGATGGCTAACATGGTAATTTATTCTAGATAGATCAGTTCAAAAGGATGGGTCTGTTATTCATTAGAAAGCAAGAGAGAGTGGTTATGAACTGGAATCATGACATCAATTAGTTTCCCCATTAGCAGTGATTGGGGTAGCTGGCCAGCCCTGTGCAAACGAATACATGCTAGGAATTTCTTATGTCAATTTAGTATTACAGACTAATGTAATTGTTAACCTTGGTACTTCACATTCATTTTTACAGCTTAATGAATCAACTGTCTAATTTGTCAATGTTGATTAAAAGATTAAAGAAATTGGAATATTTTCATGCAGGAAAGAAATTGCTTTTGAAAAAATAGAACTGATCTATTTTGTGTATATAAAATCAGGCATGAAACTACTGAAGAAAGCAGAGTTTGGGAATCAGACATGCCTCTGGTCCTGGTCCAGCTGCACAATGAAATATGCTTAAAAATGTGAGAGTGAAGCACAAGTTTAAGGATTTTATTAAAAAAGATAAATTTAAACTTATGCTTCCAATCAACCAGACTGGAATCTTTGATTAGATCTCTCAGATCTTTGGTTGAATCAGGACTTAAATCAATGCCAGGCAAAAATCAGAGATAAAAACAGTTGCAAAATAAAATGCATTCTGTTTTGCATATACTTTTCAAAAGCACATAGGAGATTCAAAAGGATTTTAATTTTCAATTCTCACTGTAAAAACAGTATGCTTTCCATGATGGTTTTGCATATGCGATATCCAGCTTCCTTTAAACAGTTTTCCCCTTTCGAGAAACCAGAGGAGCCAGAGGAAGGGTGGCCTGGGATGGAGTCTGCAGTCCCTGTGTCCTTTCAAGCACTGAGAAAATCACAGCAGTTAAGAATTAGTTCCTTAACCCCAACGAGCCCCTGGGGAGCATTTGGCTGCATTTATGAAGAGGACTGAAAAAAAAATAAAGTGCTAACAATGTGGAGAACATTTAGGCGTGCTGCCAGAGGAGATGATACTCATCACGCACATTCTTTGGAGACTCCTGGATGGCTTTCAGATCAAAATCCAGCAACCTTTTTGTTTTTTCTGTTGGAGAATTACAGTTCTCCGGAGGTTTCTCTGCGAATCCCTCCTTGAATTTAAAGCACAGTTAACCTGGAAACACGACAATACAAAACCTCAGCAGGTTCACGATTCTAAGTCTGCTTACCTGTCTGCGGAGCAGCCTTTCAGCAGAAGGAGAGTGCACCTGCTGGGAAACCTGGGATTTGCTCTCCCTCACCAAATGGTCACGAGCTCTTATGTGGTGAAAATGGTCTTTTGGAATTTGCAGGAGAGCGCTGGTGTCCGCCGGCTGCGATTGCACCGATGCCTTTGAACCTGGCAAGAGGGAGAAGAGACAGAAACGTGACGTGTTCATCTAGGGATTGTGTCCCATCTCAGTGACCTTTCAGAGAAAACTGCTCCATTGCACCTTGGAACAGACAGGCACGACAAAACCACTGAATTCAGCAACTGGCTCTCCATGGTTAGGAAAAAACTCCCACCTAGTAATAAATTATTCCAAAATTGTCTATTATTTCATTTTTCTTGGCATTTTCCCCTGATACAACTGGGACTAGCTCCTGTTAAGAACAGGAGATTATGAAGTAGAAGTTCATCCGGACTGGCAGTTTCTACATCCCTGCTTTAGCGCCAACAACTTTGCAGGCAACCACACATCTTCGCACCGCAAGGATCTGACTTTTAAAGACTCTACAGAATGATGTCTCCACACCTGAGCGTATGCGGAGACCGACTGCTGGGATCTCAAAACCAGCGCGTACACTGGAAATGAAGCAAAAAGGAACGGCACCTGGCAGCTTTCAAGGCCAGTTTTACAAAGCATCCCCGGAGAAGGAAATACATACTCTCCAGCTTCTTTCTGACCCTTTGTGGTTGCTGGCTACTTCTTCTAAAAGGTTTGAAACTCTGCATGCTCCCCACCCCCCCCAGGCTCAACATTTTTCAAAACAATTCATTTAACCTGGACCGCATCCCAGAGAATCTCATTTGTCCTGGAATCTTTCCCAGAACAACAGCCCCATTACGAAGGAGTATTCAAACAAATACCTCCTGCAAGTGCCAGTGTTTCTGACAACAAAACCTTTCTCAGCTTGAAATATTATGGCTTAGTTGTGGTGATTTATTAGAGGCGCCTGGCACCTTTTGCTATCTTCACAGCACTTTATAATATTACAAACTGTAAACAGGTAGGGGTGACTTCCCCCACCCTGAAAAGCGGTGACATTGTAGGTGGAACAGGACAACGATGCATACGCCAAGATTTGGGCACCTTACCCACCTCCGAGCACTTTGGCTGGCTTAAGACGATTGGAATTTCACCAGCAGGAGAAAAATACAAAAGGTTTAATTGCTTAATGTGGTTATGAATAAGACATCAGCTTTACCTTTCCAAAATACTTCTCCTATGTCTCAGCGGAACAGTTTTTCCTGTGGATTTACAAGGGTGCAATGCCCGCCCCCCCGCCGAGCCAGGGCTGTTCAGTTCTCCCAGCTGGGAACCGGGAATTGCAATCTTGAAGAAAGAACAACTCAGAAATTACCCACTTTTTGTTCAAGTTGATGTAGTTTTTGTTCAAGACAGGACAAACAAATTTGAATTAATGGTAAAAAAATGAAGCACTGGAAACTCCCTCTGTAGCAAACAGGGCCCTTTTGGACGGTCAGGGATTATAACTCCAAGGAATTTCTTGGGTGTTGCAGAGAGCCATAAATTCTGGCTCCACTGGAGGAAATGGGAGTTTTACTATTGACTTCAGTGGGATTTGACCAGGATTTTAGCTGCACCTTTTGCGTTATGTACAAACAGGTTCTTCAAAGACAGCTCTTGACCTTGAAAATTCCATATTATGGCAGTGATTTCTCCCAACTCCAGATTCATCTTCCTCTGTTGTGTCCGCATTTTTCTTCTGCTGTTCAACAGTCGCTATTCATCCAAATTCTTATTACTATGCAAATTTCAACATCTTATTTCTAATCTGTTCAAATCTCCTACCATTCTGAACAGCGCTGAAATTATGTTCTGCTTAGAGGCTTTCAAATGACAATGCTTGTAAAAACTTCTCCGTCTTATCTGTGACAAATGTCTAAAATGATGGCACGTACAGAAGAATTAGAGACAGCTACGTTCACTTACCAGCAGAAGGTAACCCCTAGCAGACAGCGCAAATGAAATCACATTGATAAGCACCGGGAGGCAGCTGCAAGTACAGGTACAGAGGTGCAGGTAGAGAGAGAGCCCTTGGTATCTGCAACATGCCGTATCTAAGAATATCTCTGAATTTAGCTCTAAGGCGTATATCCCAACCATGCACACTGGGAAGGACAATTCTACACTCTCTCATTTTTCCATTCATCTCACACTGAGATCTCTCTCAATTCAGCACATTTATGTTCAGTTTACAGGCATTTAGAGACACCATTTTCCCTTCTTTCACAGATGTTCCCATATAGAGCTTCCAAAACCTGCTAGAATAGGTACTGCTGCAAAAAAAACAGACAGAAGGAAATATTTTTCTGCTGGGATTTTTGCTCCGGGGCCATAGCTAGCTCAGGTGAGATGGATGGAGCCCAGGCTGTATGGACTGTAACCCTTGGGGAACCAGGTGGAGGGACAATCAGCGTTGAGCCAGGCCAACTGCTCACTGTCACGTTGCCAAAAAGCTCAGAGGAAAGGAGTTCTCTTTAACAGCCTGGACTTTGCAAGTTGTGGAGGGTCTTTGCAAGTTGTAGAGGGACTTTGCAAAGCCATTCCACAGGTCTGGACATCAACGCCTCACTGGAAACCCATGGCAATTTGCTGCCTCCTACTGACTAGCTTGGGAAATCCAAAATATTACTATATTGGAAAATCCTGCTCTTGTCCCAGCTGACAGATGTGTACCTGACTGGGACTTGTGATGTGCCGGATTCCTCTCACCCAGGGAGGCAGGGCAGGGGCCGGAGTACGGCGGCTGGAACATGTAGCTGTCATTTGGCAAAGAGTGGGTGCGTCCCACCGAAGGCTTTCTCACGCTCAGCAAGTCCTTGCTGGGAGACAGGGTCAGCGTGTCATCTTTGGAGCGGAGATCAGCCTACGGGGCAAAAAACCCAGTGAGGAAAGAAGACTTCACGGGGTGGGAAGAGGAGAAGTGCCCAGAAACGCTAGCGACAGCCATTGCAATCAGTATGGCACGATGGGCATGCACATCGTCAGTATGTACAAGTTGCACAAATGGATCTACCAGGAAGCTATATCCCCCTTGTTTTGTATTGTCAATAAATTGTCACACGGCATGAACCACAGAAACAGAGGAAGCAACGCTGTAGTAATAAACCATGACTATTTCAGGGATATGCAAAGAAGGCATCATGCCTCAAGGCCAGCAAAGGTCACATGCTTTGCATAACTTTGATCCTCCACAGTAACAGTAAAGCTCTCTCTATGTGCCCTCATCAGCAAGTCAGGCTTTTGCAAAGGTGAGTAGTTTCCTCTTCTAGCAATAAAAAAAAAAAACAAAACCCCAAATACAAAAACTAGTTTACAGAAAATATTCTATATTCTGGCTCCCAGCACAATTTTATTGGTTTTTCTTCTCACATAATGAATAACTAAACCCATTTTATTGAAAGGGATATCTAAACCTACTGCTTCAGGGTTAAAGCCATTCTCTAATTAGAAGGGATCTAATGCAAGAGAGTGTTATTGTATACATGTTGACTGTGGAGTTTTTACAGCCAAAGAGTCTCTTGGAATAGGCAGCGCCAGAGGCAATATAGAATGAGGTGGATTCAGGTCTGATTTCATAAGGAAATATCTCCATCCCAGAAATGTTCTTGGGTGTTATTGTGTTGGACTGTATTAGCAAAAATGGAAGCAAAGTCAACTTCCCTGGATTTTTCTAATAAAAGAATTATTTCATCTTTAAAAGGTCTCCATTGAATAAGATGTCACAGAAATAAGATGTGACACTGTAGTTCGATACAGTATATTGCTGATCATTTTTGAAAAACTTTAAATCTTATTTTCTGACAAATCTTCCCTTCACTCAGTGCATTACAAGTTTTCTGAAATCAACACTGAGATTTTTTTTCCCCAATTTTATCCTTCAGTCACAAACCCAAAATTTCACTATGGCATTTCATTTGCACAAGAAACATGATGAGATTAAAAGGAATTTACAAAAAGGAAAAAAAAGGAGGAAAAAAAGAAGAGAGAAAAAAAAAAAGGAAGACCACTGTTGTAAATTTAATGAAGGAAATGGATCTGCACTGTCATGCAGCATTCGTTTCAGTCCTCAAGAACCTCCCGATTTGGATATAGCCTGGGTATAGCCTAGATAAGAGAGACAGCAGCCTGCGGATATAGCTCAGGGAAGGAGAGCGAAACCTGTGCTGCTAAAGCTGAGCCTGGGGTTTTGGGAACCTCTCTGGTCCTCCCTGCCTTCCCCTTCCGAGCAGCAGGTTTATGCTATTTAGCTTAAAGCATACGAGATGGCCTGAAACCTGAGATTTCAAATTCAAAACCCTTTGGATCCGAACACGAGAATTTGGATTTGAGATCCTATCCAAACCCAACCTTTACTGAATCTTTAGGTTCATTGACAGGCTCCAATACCACAGCGGATTTGTTTCCACTTTCATCTCAGGGGAAATCTCATGAGGGAACTTCATGAAAACCATTTAAAATGGCTGGAGAATGATCTTCCGAGTCCAGCTCGCAAACAGAGCAGCAGGAGCACATGACTTTTTTGGTTCACTGGTAGTTTTGAAAAACGTTGTTTTGGCTTGACTGAAAATCAAAACTGAGTTTTCCGTGAACAAAAAAAAAAAACAAAACCAAAACCAAAAAACCCAACCCAAATCTATTTTGAGTCAAACAAAACATTCTGTGATATTTTTCAACTAAAACTGTGTCTAAATGAAGTATAAAAATATTGCATTCAGAAAACACTTCAGTGAAAGCTTGCAGTTTTTCAGGAGTTTGGGAAACTGTTTTGACCAAAACACTTTGTTGCTATTGACACAAATTCACAAAATGCTTTGTTCAACCTGGGTTTGCTTTTTTTTTTTTTTGAGGAAAAACATCTCTCTTGGCTATACCTCTGAGACTTTGCTACGCTGTCAAAGAGGTTTGTCTAATCTAATTCAAACCCAAAAGGGCTCTCTCTTCAGTCCAGCTCTCCAGACTAACTAATTTTGAAACAAAATGTCCCATACAAAACGTTAAACGTAGTTTACAAAATCTTTTGCATGCGATGCCATGAAGCATGATGGGAAATATTGTCACGGTTTAAGAGGTGTTTCCCAAATAAGTGCTAATTAGGATGACAATCGACTAGAATGGCAGAAAATTTATCAACAACACAAACATCCAAACGCAGGTACATGAACAACAACAAAGAAAATAAGAATGATCCAAAAAATGTTGGAAAAGGAGTTATGTCTGTTGTACAGCAGAAAAAAAGCACTTGACCGCTACACAGCTAAAAATGTCTAATGTTTCAAAGAGGAGATGGTTAAGGCAGGGTTCAAAATACTGGCTATTTCATTCAAAAAGACACAAAATAGTCCAAACTTTTTTTTTTTTTTAATTTCAGCAGGATGACTGCTAGTAAGAATTCACAAAACAAGCAGCATCTCAGAGAGAGATCCCCATCTGATATTTGTAAAATAAACAGTCTGGCACCAATCATGCAAAAAGCCTTGTGGTGCCTGTGTTCATAAAGACAAAAATCCATTACAAACCAAAGGGTTGTAGATGACCCCTCAGCAGAGGATACATGAGTCATTACCTCACGGGCGTCTCTTCCACACAGCATCACTGATTTGTTTCAGATGGGGAGGAAATTTCAACCTTGACGCTTTCCAAAGCTGCTTTTTTTTTTTTTTCCTCTTTATTTTACTTGTAGAAAACACATTGTTTTTACACAAGACGCCAAAGGAAAAATAGAAATAAATACTTGTTCCTCGCAAGGAGCCAAGTTTGTGGACAAGAACGGTAAAACCCAGGACCTAATGGCATTAAGGACATCGTCCTGTTCGGGGGAAAGGTTGGTGCTGTTTGGAAATGGGCTTGAAGTGCAAATGCCATTAGGCAGGCGTAGAGCGGTGGAAGCAGTATTTCGAACCCTGTAAACATCAGACTATACAGCGACCAGTGTATGTACATTGCTTTCCAGAGCATTAAGTAAGTGTGTGTTAGTATCATCAGGAAAAGAGTCATCCGTCAGAGCTAAGGACCAGGACTTTTCAGAGAGAATATCTGACGTCAGAGACAGAGCCTCCATCTCAGCTAGAGGGATCTAAAGGGAGAGATGATTAAGCATAAGAAACCAGGACACAAATCTTTTGGAAAAGAAAAAAAAAAAAAAAAGTATCATAATCTAAATACTTCTAGACACTAAAGCAATATCCCTGCAGTGGGAGAAGCTACATCATGCACATTGTTATCGGGGACAGAACATTAAAGAAATGAAATATAACAAAGAAATGAAAAAAAAAAAAAGAGCAGGACATTCATACTTAAATGCTTACCAATGATCTGGGAGGGAGTTTAAAACCATACACTAATGCTAGCATTGTATTTTGCTGTTCTCCTGTCTAGATGAAGAAGCAAAAGTAACATTATTTTCATATTAGAGATATTTATCCTCTTGGCTGTGATCAAATATAAGAGGCTTCAGAATCTTCCAATTTCTCTGCAGCTGTTCCTACCCAATAACCACGCCATTCTTGTGGCCTCTAAGCTAATCTGGTCGAGTCTGCAGAGATTCCCCAACACCAAAATAATTTTGCAGGCAGGGTACGGAGCGTGCCTTTCCCTGCGCTCCGGGGAGGGTACGGGGACCTCTCCCTCCCCAAGAGGCAGGTGGGACTCTAATTAACTTCCCAATGGCTAAACGGCGACAGGGAGAAACTTAAGGCTTGATTTCGGTCAGCGAATGCCTTCCTGGTGCCTTCGGCGGGTTTTGCCCTGCTAAAGAGCCTCCCGTGCCTGGGGAGGCACCAATAACTGTCCTAGCAGAAGAACGCCCGTGTCTCCCGGCCCCGACAGCCGCCGCTGGCTCCCAGCAAACCCGAGCTGGGAACGGGTGCTGCGCTGCCGCACCGATGCTGTACCGATGCGCTTTGCACAAGCACATCCCTGCTGAAGGCATTCAAATAACTGATAAAAATCTTTTATCAAAATATTGGTGAAGCGCTCTCTCTAGACACAAAGCTCTTTTTATAAGTAATGCGAAACGTCACTCCAGGTTTTGGAGAGAAAGGGGGAAGGAGGGGAGTGCAGCATCTCCCCCAGAGCAGCATCCCTGCTGCCAGGCAAGGAGGGATGTTTGCCCTGAAGCGCAGGCTCAGCCCTACCCAAATTCCCATCCCGGGAACGCGTCTGAGGCTGGTGCCCACGGCGCTGGGGAGAGCTCTTCGTCGGGTGACCTGCAGACCTGGCTCACGCTTGCAGGAGCCTCCTGGTCTGGACAAGTCCCAGGTGCTTCCTTTTCATTTCTCACTGTGCATTTTTTTTTTTTTCCTATCCTCTAGGCTTGAAAAGTCTTTCAACAGCAATATATCTTCCAAGAGAAACCACAGAGGCCCAGATCTGTTGCATAAGCTGTCAAAGGGCTGGATTTTCTCACTCTTAGAAATGGCATCAGTGGGGTGAAATAAACCCAGTGATGAGTGAACCTCGAGAGGCTCAAAACTTCAGCTGAGATAAGGAAGAGGGTCAGGCTCCTCTCATCTAACCACGGGCTTGATATCTCCTCTAACACAGTCATCCGCTGGCAACGGATGAGACACGCTTTGGAGGAGCTCCTGATTTCATACGAGGCTCCCCAAAAAAAGCATCACTGCAAGGGCTGCCAGCAGAAGGACTGTGATCCCTGACGGGGACCCACCGACGGGGACCCACCGACGGGGACCCACCGACGGGGACCCACCGACGGGGACCCACCGACGGGGACCCACCGACGGGGACCCACGCGTGCAGCGAGAGGCTGTGCTAGAGCGTGGTGGACACCAGCAGCTCCTGCCTGATGGAGCTGCTCTGCTGGGAGCTGCTATTAATCAGGTTGCTTTCAGCAAGTCCCAGCGCTGCTCTAAATTCCTGACTTGCCTGAGAACATGACAAATGGTGTGAACAGAAAAGCCAAAATGTAAACAAAACATCACACCCCCCTTCAGCCCCCCCTCTCCCAAAATTGAGTTTGAAGCCGTCAAAACATTTTGTTGGAAATGTTCAACTGATTTATACGCGTTTTAATTGGGGGGGGGAAATAAAATAGTGTAAATTTTAAAAGAAAAAGCCATTGCAAACTGGAATGCTATATTTTTTCATTATAAAAATGTCAAAACAAATTTTTTTTTTTTTTTTTGCTGCAGCAGCACTTTCTGGTGAAAAATGTTGTGACAAAAAATTTCCAACCCGCTCTTGCTGAGTTTCATACTGACCCCTCTGCCTTCCCCGCCAAAGCTACCGTCTCTATTCCTCCCGCAATTCTTAGAGGCAACCACTTCCTATAGCTTAATAGACCTCAATCTGGAAAGCGATACGCAGCAATCAGAGGGAGACATGTCATCCCGCTATATAAAGATCTGCAGTAGGATTTCATTTTACCTAAGCTTGTTCCTTTCCTCTAATGAACCACCGAGTTGGATAATTTAGAGTGTCAGTGAGCTCATAAATAAGCACACTGATTTAACAAGAAAACTTCTGCTATTTTTAGCCAGAAAGGGGGGAAAAAATAGATCAAGAAATATGGAATTTGCTCTATTCCAACTGCAGGAAAAAATAGGTATGCTTGAATTATTATTATGGCCACTGCTGTGATTTAGGGAAAACATTTGCTCTAAAGAATAACACACTTGAGAAAGTAGGTATTTTAATTCTAAGAAGTAAATGAACTAATTTTAAACAAGTATTACAGCCCTAGTTCGAGAAAGCACTGGAGTACAGATTACTTAAGTACATCATTAAGGGCTGCCTCGCCTTCCAAATTCAGTTTAGATCAGAGACGAGGATCTCGTTTACAATGACCCACTTGCAAGAAGCCTCTTTAGGAAAATAATTTGAAACTGGATTTTCATGCAGTCTAAGTAGGCACAAGATGTAGAGACCGTTTTCTGATCCCCACCAGCTCAGGCTCTGCTCTGGGAACACCTCATACCGTACTCCAGGCTCTGCAGACGTGTCCTCACATTGCTACGGAGCCCCGGCTAGGAGCAAGAACCCAAACACAAGAACCCCACTGAAGGATGGAGCCGGGATTTTGCACATTTTCCCTACCACGCTCGTGAACAGTAAATCCCAATGAAAAACTTCTTAATGTGTTGAAGAGGGAAACTCAGAGCCTGCACTTTTCCTCTTGCATTGATACACAACATCATAAACCGAGATATTATCTCAACTCCCACAGAAAAAGCCAAAATGACTTATGCCTCAAAATCCCTGTGACTACATTACATAAAGAACTTTAACTCGCTATTAAAGGTCTCAGTCAAATCAAGTTTGGATGGAGACTTTGCAGGAAATTAGGAATATTAACCTGGTTCTCAGAGTTGTAATATTCGGGAGCTGGGAGGGCATAATGATGGCACACAGAGCCTGACAGGTTGTCCATCAGCTTCAGCTCTCCTTCCAGAGATTCCTGGATCAGCAGTGATATGGTATCAAACAAGTGCCTTTCCTAGGAGGGGTGGTGTATAGCATGCAGAAAGATAGAGCGAGCCAAAAACAGAGAGGAAAAAAGCGAGGGACAGAGACAGAGAGAAAAAAAGATGGTGTGTAAAACCCAACAAACAAAAGGGGGAAAAAACCAGAATAAAAAGGTGGGGGGGAAGACAGAAACGTTCAGGGAGAAGAGCAGTAATAGAAACAACGGGACAGGAGAGGTGAGGCGGGAGAGGAGAGAGAACAGTGCAGTAATATCACGGTGAGCAGTGACAGCTTTCTCAGACATTCCTAGAGACGGGGCCGACGCTGGCTGCCCCAGGACCGCGGCGGCTCCCGCTCAGGGCCCTCCTCGGGGACAATTCTCGCTCTCAGCATCACGGCTGGTTACTTTTGGGATCTGAGTGGTCTAATGGTCAACAGCAGCATCTTGATACTTGGTGCTGTGAACTTCTACAGGACACCACCGCTCTAAGGCTTCTATACCTGCTGTCCACAATTCTGAGCAGGAAGACCTAATATTTGACACCTAAATCCATATCCAGGGTACACATAAATTAAAATAACCTGACTTGCAGAGAAGCTGAGCATCTTGTCCATGAAAGCTGCAGATGCCCAGGACGGACACACGTCAGGTCACTAATTCATGTGCCAGACATGGGTTGAGGTGCGTCAGTTGTCCTGGCCAACTTCAAACCAGCTGGCCACAGCACAGACAACGGGAGGTTATACAGAGCAGGGTCTGGCTTTCGCAGGCAGCATGGGAGCGATTTCAGGATTGCACCTTTCACGTAGGGAATGCCTACTACGTACAATGAAATGAGGACCGTCATTACAGTCAAACAGCACACAGTGCAAAAATCCTGGGGCAAAGGCAAGCAAAAGAGCATGCTGACCACATGTCCTTGCAGGGTCGTGTCCTGGGAATTGTATTCCTCTGCTATCGTGCTCAAGCGTCAGATTTTTCCTGAAGATTTTGGCTGGGAGAATAAACAGTCGGAATAAAATCTCCCAGAGGTTTTTGAGGCCTCTGTTTGAGTGAAAGAGCAAGAAACACACTCTGGAGATTATAATTAGAATAAGCCCTTTCCCAAGCCACCTTCAGAGAGGACAGGTTTAAGAGATTGAAGAGCTGTGGGACTCCTTCTCACTGATTCGTCTTGCAATTTCTTTTTTTTTTCCAGCGTGAGGACGGATGCAGGACAACAGCGCTGAGCACAGTTTGCCAGTACTCTGCTTAACATGTACAACAACAGTTGGGACATGTTGTTTCTTCCTAGATGACATAATGAGTCTGGATTTCCCCATATTGCCCTGAACTCCTTTTTCCTGTGCCAAAGAGCAGCTTTGGACTCCATCTCAGACAGCAGTGACTCCTAATGGCACCAGAAATTTCCAGTAGCTTAGGAACTGAAACAAAGCTTAAGCAGGGATTACTCTTTTTCACCCTTGGACTAAAGATCATAAATGAGTTTTTCATGCATTAGAATACTCATTAGTCCACCCCAGGCAGAGGCCAAGATATGCTGTTGTGAAATCATGATGTAATAGAAGCTAATGAGGTCTGTGTAGAGTTTAACCCAATTTGCAATCAGCTAAGACTAAAAAAAGGCTGGACCGTATTCCTTGTATAATTCCAGTTCAGTTCGCTCCCAAAGGACCTGTCTGGGTCTTGACCTCACCTCTCACTCCTCAAACTGAGCCTTCATCCAGAAACTGTGCTTTAGAGAGACTTGGTGCAGCTCGTAGCAGGTACCACACTAGAGCCCCGCTCCGGCGCTGCTCCTGCTGGTGGGAGTTTTGCCACCAGCGCTGGTGAGCTCAGGTTTGAGTCCCCTCTGGATCATTCCATTGCTAAAAGAATCTTTTCTTACAAGCTTGATTGTGGGGATGGATTTTAAATTGAGGTTACATAAAACAAATTTAATACTTAAGCAAAGATTAGCCAAGTTTTATTCCTCTCTTATGCTGCGGTTCATGGTCTGCATTAGAAAAGCAAACACATTATTCTCAGGATTTTGCTATCACAAAGGACCTGGCCCAAACTCTGGATTAGAGCAAATTTGGGGCTAGCTCTGAACAGGGTGGCTCGGGCACATCTCCAGAACAAATTGCAAAGCTCTCTACCTCCGAACAGATGCGTCAAGGTGGTCTGGAGACCTGCCTAGGGTCTCTTCCCTGGAGCATCAGTCCCCAGACCACGCAACAGTCAGCAGACAGCGAGGAATACAAGCCCTGGACGTACGGTACACCCGCTCCTTCATTACCAACTCGTGCATGTCTTGCCCTAGCAAATATGCAGGTCAAGCCCCCTTCACCCTCCAACTGAGACTCTCACCGTAGGGTAAACTAATGAGAGCTGAGAATCCACCTTGATTTGCATGGGATTGGTACATCCTCGGGGGCTGTCGGGTCTCTCTCCACCGACACTGCCTGTCCACGCAAAGATGTCCGAGGGGCTGTGTTGGCCAGGGGTGATTGTCTTCATTTCCATCTCCAGTTCTGCTTCGAGCTCTGCCTCTTCCTTAGCCTCCTTGTTGCTCTCCTCCAAGTGCTTCATGAGCACGGCGATCACCACGTTCACCAGAACAAACTGGGCCGTGAGCACGAAGGAGACGAAGTAGATGGGTGAAATGACAGTGTTGTAGCAGGTGGACTCCTGGTCACAGTCTCGCAGCGTGTCCTGGAAACAGGGGGGAAATGATGGAGGGATGTCAAGAGGTTCCAGCATGGACCTCGGTCTGCTGTCTGGTCATCTGGCTGCAATGGGTTCTCCTTTCATTAAGAAAACTGAGAAGACTGGGCAATCTTCACATCTAGAATGGCAAAATACTTGCCAGTAAAATCTTACATTTTCTGTGTTAGTCACCACCAGCAGGCTCAGAGGAAATCGTCCTGGGGGTGTGTGACGACGGACATCGACACCCTGCTGCTCCTAAAGGCAAGGCTGTTGTACCAAATACACAAGAGTGTGGCAGATGGATCCAGGGCAAAGCAGGGTTCAGCTACAACCCATCAGCTATCCCACAGCAGCTGGGCTTGCAGACACTCTTTCCTCAAGTTCACACCCTGTCATTAAGTTTGGCCACCTAACACTCACCATGGGCTACGAACGGACAGAGCAGTGATTCTTTCGGACTAGACAGCGCCCTGTGTATTCACAGACCAGATTTCTTTGCAACAGCATGCCTTTATGGCTATCCCCTAAGAGAGACTCTCTCTAAGAAATCTGGGTTTTCCCAGAAAAAAACCTCACCAAAGTATTATCAACAAGGCTTTTAAGGAAAAAAAATAAAACCAATGCATGTTACTGAGCTGAACTTGTGCTGCTTGAGAGATGAGTCTCTTTATTTTTTTCCCTTCTTTTTAAGTTGCGCTCTCTGGGTAAAAAAGGGAATACATGGAGTATGCCAGGAGCTGGCAACCATAGACATCACATTGCTGGGAGGAGGGAAGAGAAACATTAGAGACTTCGCCCAATGCACGAACGAAGAGACCAGATCGCTGCGGTACGTGAGCATCCTGGCTGGGCATTGCTACCAGCCTGGAGCAGAGCAGAGAGCTTCTAATTAAGCAATTATAGGCAATACTCATTTTCCATGGGTCTCTTACCTTCATTATCCCGTTCCAGTTGTCTCCCGTGGATACTCGGAAGAGAGTCAGGAAGGCCATCCCAAAGTTTCTGAAGGTGGCGTGCCGTCCCAGCCCCTCGCAGGGGTGCGTGTCGTCACATTCTGCGGGACCAAGCATAGCCGTGAGATCCCCGCTCGTGCACCGCTCCCACCCCTTCCACCGGCACGGGAAGACTCACCGAGGTCTCCAAAGAGCTCCACCCCAAGAGCTGCAAATATGAAAAACAACAACATGAAGAGAAGACCCAGATTCCCCACCTGGAAAGAGAAAAAGAAATGGGGGAAAAAAAACACAAAAAAAGAACATTCATTGATTTTTTTGTTCCAGACCTGTTTCTTGCTGTATTCTTTAATCCAAAACTTAAATTGCTTCAGGGGAAAAATGACCTCAATGTGAGGACTGTATCTCAGACTGTGCTTCGGAAGGGAAATGTGATTCTCTAATGACAGCAAAGATAAAATGATTAGCATTCCTCTGCAATAGGAAATTAGCTCTGGGCCAGAGGAGATCTGGTTTGATATGGCAGTGGGTTACCTGCGGCAGCGCTTGCATCACGGTGTCCAACAGGGCTCTCATCCCTACAGCCATCTTCAGCAACTTCAACACTGCGGAAAACACGTTCGTAATATGGTAACGGCAGCGTTAGCACGGAGCCACAAACTCAGTCCCTCTCCCAGAAGCCACAGATTATAGAAAGAGAAATGTGAAATCATGTCAAGTGTTCTCCACTACCCGCTACGGTCCCTGGCCTTTTTACATCGCTCCTGGTTGCTTGGATACTATTAAATTTCCGTGAACAGCAGCATCGCCTATCCTGAGACTTGGAGAAAGTGTCATTGTCCTGCCTGGCTGTTCCTTTCCCCACTTTATCTGTGTTGGACCCATCTCCTCCTTCCTCTGGTTATCGTGAGCAATTACTTTCCCAGCCCTGGGGCTACTTTCCCACTTCCATAGGCTACCCACTATCACACATGATTCACCGAAGAGCTGATTTACACATCTCTTCCAGAAGGTTGCATTTCCAATTGGAAACCACATGTATTTTTAATTCTGAAAGGGATCCAATGCATGGGGAAAACACTTTTTTTTCCCCCTTGAGACACAGCAGCATTTCATTTCTCCTCCAATTCCTTCTTTGCTTAGATGAGAGCTGCAATCACAACAATTATGCCTCAGAGCACAACGTTGCCCTTCAGGAGAGCCTGGGAGTACTTTTTTAAGGGCCTGAGCACTCACATTTTACGTCTTCATCATTTGGCCCTGAGACCTCCCTGTTCTGAAAAATCAGGCCCTGAAGAAGCTGGCTTCCCAGCTCGGGTACGTGTTGTTACAAGTCTGAGGGGACAGATGGATGCAGAGTGACGAGGCATGCTTTGTCACCAAGTGGTGAGATGTAAAGTCCCATGGGAAATTAAATTTATTAGATGCTTGTCTTTTAAAACCACTGTACTCAAGCTTGTGTTCTCTAATCCCCGTTAGAGATGACTTTGATTTGACTGGCATCTTTATTCCAGGTACATCTCTGTGAGTTGCAGCCACAACTCTCTCCCCTTTATTTCTAAGCTCTCAGCCTTCAAGTCCTCTGAAGATAGAAACACACGGTCAGTTGGCTCAGCTTTTTGGCTCCTCGCAAGTATTTTCCCCCATTGTTCTTTTATTTGTTTACAGCCTGTTGATGCCAGAACTAAGCACATTGTGATGGGGATGTGCCCCAGAACTGTTTCCCAATGATTAACTCTCCCCCGGAGGGGACCCTGCACCTCGACCACAAGCCAATCCTGCTTTATTCGTCTCACCTCGAGCAATCCTGAGAACCCTCATGATTCGGATAATAGTGGGGTTAATTGGTAGCGAAGCGTTCACCTCGATCTCTTCCAAAGTGATGCCCATGATAGACAGCAGCACGATTGCCAGATCTAATTGGTTCCATCTGGAGACAACATGAAATGAAGTTTAACGTCTACTAAGAAGCTGGCAAGGGGAGGCAGCTTGTTTCACACAAATTCCAGTCATTTCAATGGTTCTAGCACTCAAATGAATCCGCAGCATTTTTCTGAGGGTATTATACAAAAGCAGTTATGTTATGAAATCATTATAACTAATGCATCTCGTTAGAAAATCAGCCAATTCCGGAGATATTCTCGACTGAGGGGAAACAGAAACAAAAGCTGGGCAGTTTTCTACCCAGAGGCTGCAGACCTCAGGGGAGACACTGTGGTATCGGTTCGGCCACTTCTAGACACAACACTTGTGAACCTCAGCATGAGACCTGCCCTAGAAAGAACCAGACCCCGTGTCTAGTCCTTGCTGGGCAAAGGAACGACCCCAAGGGTTTGTGCCAGGTCAGAGGCGTAATCCCAGCACGGACACCCAAAACATGGGGAGATGACGTGTGGAACCATCCCCTGGCTGCTGAAGGGCTTGTGTTAGGTCCTGTGCAGTGCCAGCACTCTCGGCATTAACATTGAAGGAGGCAAACGTGGGAGGAGAAAGATTCACCAAGGACGTAAAATCTGTATTTGTGAGGTAAAAGAGTGAAAATCTAGAAAAAGAAGCAATGTCATCTGCTGCTCGGCATCTGCATAAAAAGAGGTCCCTTTTCTCTTTCATTTCCACTCAGGACCAGATTCTCTCTCTTGGCATAGATTTTGTCACTTCAGCAGGTCCTCTTGATTACTTGGACACGCAGCTGGTGTGAGAAGAGAACCAGCCGCTCGGTGTGAGACTTGCTCCTATTTTGTCCACCCCCAGGGGCCAAAGTGGTGCAATCACACCCCTTGGCCAGCACGATCCTTTCTCCAACTCACATCCCAAGCATCCACCTACCCACGCTTCAGTCAGTCACACCAAAAAGCATTCACACGTGTCAGACTGACATCACCGGGAAGAGCATCAGGGTCCAGGACACTGAATTTGGGCAACCGTCTCCAGAAACATGCTGCTGCCCCCGTGGCCAAGATGGAGCTTTTGTTACCTGTCTTGGAAGAAGCGACGAAACCCAAAGGCGATAAGCTTGAAAACAGACTCCAGGACAAAGATAACGGTGAAAATGTAATTGCAAATCTTCAGGGCTTCATCAAGAACCTGGGATGTGGACACAGGACCGGGGTTAGATGCTGCTGAGGAGCTTTGCTGCCCACAAACCTGCGCTGCTCTTCCTTCACCAGTTAACCCATTTCCAAATTACAGGCAACAGGCTCCAACCGTGGGCTCTCTCCGATGACAAATGTCCCCAGAAAAAGCCCCAGTACTTCAGCAAGTGCACAGACTGCACTTCTGCCTGGCCCCAACCCAGCTGATACAATTCCCAGGAGGGGGCTGACACAAACCCGAGGCACAGCTCAGCCCCGCGGCAGTAACGCAGCCCCGGCTGGGATTGCTCGGGTGAGCGGTGAGAGCTGCTGCGTTTGCAGGTGTCAGCAGCGCAAAACCCCTCGTGCTTTTGGCAGAAAGCTGAATTTGATCCCGCTTGCTCATTTGTGCAGTGCTGCAAGAGCTGTGGGCTTGCCAGGACCGTGCGAGCGCTGGCCAAATGACTTCTTTGTGACAGCTCATCATTCGCTCCTCACCTTGAGCTTCTGGCAAGGAGCAGAAGAGAGGGATGGCATGCCAGCAGGAGCAAGTGCCTTGGTTTTTCCTCTGCCCACCCTTTCCTCTCCAGGTGTCACAGCCTGGCCATTAACTACAGGTGTCTCCTGGCTGGGACAACTCTTGTACAGTCAGGCATTAAGCCAGGTCACAGGTGATTTCATCCCAAAAGTCCTGCTCGTGAAGGAGTGCTGTGGTAGCAGCATCTGCACGGCCTCTTAGGTAACGTGCATCAAATGGGACGGTAATGACTGTGTCCAGGGCACTGTCAGGGATCGTGGGAGGCGGCAAGAGAGCACTCTCAGACCAAAACCAAGATTTGCTAATCCTCGTGCGGGAGAAATCATAGTAGAAGGGATTTAAGCCACGCTCTCTGCCTTCATGCTACAGTCTAGCTCCAAGCATCCATGGATGAAAACCCCTCGAGCCCAGCCACCAAAGGAAGCCATGGCTCTGAACGAGCTGCCCTGTCATGCTGCAGAGGAACACGAGCTCTGCCAGCAAACGAGCATATTTATTTGGCAAAAGCAGATTTTGCCCAGCCGCTCTTTGCTCAAACCACCTCCAGGCACACGGCAGCCCCTGCTCTCTACGGGCAGCCGCAGCATCTGTGGCTGGGATCTCGTCCCTGGGCATCCCAGGGCATCCCACCACCAAGCCCTTTCAGCACCAACACGCCAAGCAATCGTTAGATTAGATATGAGGCTCTCTGGTACATCTAGCCTTTTAAATATCTGCAGGAGCCCAGCCATCAGTTACTCGACCAGAGTGATTCTGAGGCCCTGATTCAGCAAGGCTCTCAAGCACGTGCACGGCTCTAAGCGTGCTGTCATCTCAGCACAGCTCGAGCTTAGAGTTATTACCCAGATGCTGCATACCAGAGGCTTAGAGACAAAATGTTATTTTCCTAAAGAAAATTAAAAACAAAAGCCTGCCCAACATTTTTATAATACAAGAGAAAATGTAGCTGCAAAGCGACTGCGGTAAGACGCACACCCTAGAGCGATTCCAATACTGGCTCCTTAGCCAACAACCTTTTTCATCACCAAATAACTGAATCATGCAATGAGCCTTCCAGGGTATTTAAAGGTGATCTGAACAGAAAAAATAAATTGGGCCTGTGCCCTTTCACTTTTTGGCTTCTTTATGATAGCCTGGAGGATATTTTTCCCCTCGCTTGCACGTCTTAGTTGTTTGGGTTTTTTTTTTTTACATTAAGTATTCAAGTCCTGTCTAGTCTTAAAGAATATTTCCTCCTATTGTATGTTATATTTATTCATTCTGAAAGTGGCTAATAAAAATAAGTACAAGTTATATGGCAAAGACAGCTATTTCCATTTCATTCTTATGCACAAGAGACTTGACATCCCAGGACGGGCTGTTTTTATTTTCTGAATATGACGAAGACCCAGGAACTTAGCGCACTAATATATTAAAATGTATTTTAAGGACCAGCACAGAATCCAGTGCCTGTGAAAACTGGGCCCTATGGGACATTGAGGATTTAGGAGAAACTTTGCAAAAAGAAACATTTCACAAATTCTACTATTCTTTTTCCTTTTTCTCCTTTTTTTTTTTTTTTTGGTGGAAATCCTAAGTCAAATGGAAGATTTCAATGGCGATCTCACCTAGCAAACCAAACAAACATGCTCCCATCCTCATTTTCAAAGCAGTTTGCTTGCACTTGATGAGAAGGAAGAGGTGCAATGGGATCCAGGTACCGAAAGCCATGGTTTGAGCTGGAAGCCGGATGAAGGATGGGTACACGCTCCATGGGACAAAGGGACAGGTCAGGCAAGGTGAATGGGGGCCTGAGGTCTAACAGCAAACCTGGCCTCAACTCTGCTCATCAGCACATTCCATCGCCACCGAGCGTGTCCCCCCCTGCTCTTCCCCCTCTCTGTCCCAATACCTTCGGCTGCTGGTAGTGCTCCATGGCCATTGTGATCACGTTGAGGCCGATCACTCCGGTGATGAACAAATCCAGGTAGTGGCTGGTGCACATCTGGTGGATCAGGAGGCGGAAGCGGGAGTAATCCGAATAGTAGGGCTTACACTGTGCTTCTGCAGCGGGGAGGAGGAGGAGGAGAGCGGAGAGGCACGTCAAGTCATTTCTCTGCGTCTTTCTGAAGTCAATGCACCCTCACTTTCCAACTCCAAAGAGGATAAATTCTAGACTGATTACAGCAACATGCTGTCTTTTTTTTTTTTCTTTCCCCTTTTTTCTTGCTGGCGTGTTACCATTTGTAATACACAGCAGGGCTCCCGTCATCTTACAGCCATTAAACATCTTCAGTGGGACATGCGCTATACTCAGCCTTATGGCACCAGGGATGAGGTGAGCTGCGACCATTGTGCTGCTAAAGAATGTTTTCCCTGTAGGGAAATTTAAATTAAATTTAAATTAAAGCAACAATTTTTGTTGTTACTGATATTAAAAGATCTTAAAAGTCCCCAAAGCATCCAAAAGCCCAATTAATGGTCAGATGTTAGGGACAGATTTTACTAATAATTGCTTAAAAATACAGGCCGTTGAGTTAGCGGTGGTCTTTGAAAGAGAAGTAATTCAGTCATATTATGTTCTTTGCAATAAACTGTAGAGAGAACAAAATTCAACACTTTGGCTGTCAGAGCCCTGAAAAATGGTCCATAAAAATACCAAGGAAAACTGATCAGTCAGCCTTAGCGATTAGAAAATAATGATCCTCCGTTTAGACAAGATTATCAAAGTACAGATTTCACTGTTCAACTCATTCCCGTGTTCGGCTGCCTCGGGGATGACACATGCTCTTTAGACCCCGAATGTTCCTGGAGATAAACTCATTTACTCACCTAATCTCTAATGAGGAAATGCCAAGGCTGAGTATATAATTCAGTACAATTTTCAAGGAGGCATTATAATGCAGATTGAAGTGGAAAGGACTGTCTTGAATATGTCAGAGTATAATATTACTCTCATAATTAGATGATCAACTGGTTATGAAAATTATTGAGCTCTAAGAATTACATGGCTTGATATTTAGTGCTGCTGAGCAAACGTACAGTTTGATACATTACTCCAAGCAAAAAGTTGGGCAGAACAAAGCCACGAAGCACAGGTTTGGGTTGCCCTCAGGGAAAACTAATTTTAGAAGATTAAATTTTGCCTGGAAATAGAATTCGCTTTGTCAATAGCCAATGACATTGCGATCAAACCCATAGATTTAATAGCTTCATAACAGGATCCTGAAAAATCAGAGAAGTTTTGGGGTTTTTCCATAGAGACAGACCTTTCCCTTACAGCCCAGGGACCAGAGAGACAAATCACTTGGCAGTTTTATTCTGTAGGGGTTTGGAATGCCCAAAATTCTGCTTCAGTGTCATCAAATGAAAGGCAGTGTTAATATTCACTTTCTGATCTGCAGTGCACTTTAGGTGATCTGTACCTGAGTGCTAAAGCACGATATCGATGAAAAGGTCTATAAAATGAATTTTCATGCCGAATCTATTGAGTGCTTACAAAGAAGCAGACTGGTAGCTGCTGACTCACGCATAAGACTTTGTCAGATATCTCAGAATCTGCATAAATCTCCATAAAGTCAAGATATCTCGATCGCATTATGCTAAATTATGAGTAACAAATTAACTAAAATGTTTGAATACAATTAGGTTAGGAATAGGACCTATTTTTATGAACCAACTTATCACCTCAGAAAGAAACACCATCGTAATTGGATCACTTACTTCTTCTACATTTACGTATAATTCACATTCAGAAAGAAAAACGTCAATGTTTCTGCCTTTTCTTGCGGTGGATTTACGTATGAATAATTACACTGGCACTCAAATTTTTCTTAGCTTTGATTGACAGGTAATTCCAAATCCTACAGAATAGCACCGACGCCGTTAGAACAGAGAGAGGATTTAGAGAGAGGTTGTAAAATGTCTCCTGTGCAGGGCTCCTGCACCTGGATTAGCCAGTGCACGGCCTTATAAGCAGGGTTGCTAATTGTTCGTCTATCTGCAAAGGCTTCTCCCCCTTCGCATCCCCCCCTCTCCCAAACGCCAAAGCTCCTTTCCACCTTTCCCAGCACGTGCCCCCAGGTTTCCACAGCCAAACATCTCTGGATGCTGCTCTCACAGCCTCAGAGAATTACCGTTAGCAAACGCTTCGTTCTTCCCCGTTAACGTTGTTAAGAGGGGATTTGTCAACCCTGTTTATGAATCGTGCCACCACTCGCTTCACCGGTCGCCGCATGCCAGCCATGCAAGTTAGTGCAATGCAGATACTACCGCGAGATGAACCACACACAAGCTAGCATGCTGTCCAAGGACTGCAGATAAATACTGTGTCTAGGTGGGCAGGGAACTTTCTGAACAGATAAACCACTTTCTTGCTATTATATAAATACCATTTATTTAATCCAACCTGCACAGGTCCGCAGAGAAGTTGGGTGTTGCTCGTGTGTAATTATCCAAGTGCAAAGTCCGTGCCCCCTGTCACACAGTATCATTTCTCATTATTGCAGTAAAGATCTAAACAATACCAACATCTTGGGAAATACAGACATCTGTTAAACTCCAGGTGGTGAACTTCACAACTAACACAACACCACATTACTGTACTGTTACAATACACTGTGTCAAGAACAACAAGAGCTCTGGGTTAGTCTTGGTTATTACTAGAAAGGTTAATTTGGCTTCCCGGCACACATGGTGTTAAAGAAAAGAGGAGGAGAGCAAATGAACAAAAGAATTGGCAGAATGAGAATGTGAGAAGATGGGGAAATACAGCAAAAGCCCACTACGCGGCATCGGGCTGGTAACCAGGGTGTAAATCAAGCTGCTTCACCGGGGCCAGAGGGAGAAGTGGCTCAAACTGAGGTATCGCTACGATGGAGAAAATCAGCTCAGACAGTGGATCCCAAGCAATCTCCTCCTGACCCGGGTAGGAAGGAGATTTTGCAGCTGGTTTGGGAGAGTCCCACCTGCCTGCTCATCCTGGGCGATGGTGGTCTACGGGGACCGTGCCAGCAAGGGGAGCGGGTGTCGGGCACTTGGCTTTAGCTTATCATTTTTATGGGCTCTCAACTCCAGTTGTTTCCCAAACAGACATTCTGTACTCTGCTTGGCATCATCCTGCAGGGTTATAATTGATCCCTTTGACAAGGGCTGGGGGGCAGAGCACGGCAGCCCCAGCAGCGTCCTGGGGTACCCAAACTCATCGCCCTCCTCTCCTGCCCATTTGGAAAGGCAATCACCATTGCTGTTGCAGTATAAACATTTCCCATTCCTCATCCCACTCTAACATCTCTCAGGCCAGGTGCACTTCAGCAATCACAGCCCGGGTCCGGGGCGTTAAACCCCTGAGCGCTCTAGGACGAGACCTGCGAAAGGGCACAGTGGCCAGCAAAGCAGCGCTGGAGGCAACCTTGGGTTTGGCTGGGCAATGCCACTGCCAGCTCCCAGCGGGTCCCAGGGCTCGGCCGGTCTCTGTCGGCACCGCAGGAGATGGAGCCGGGGCCACTCTCTTCCCATTAACTGCGTTGTCTTGGGGAGAATCACGCTGGGCATGCAGCTCCGAAATATCTCCGAAGAGCGGCTGCCTCCGAATATAGCCCTGTCAAGAGAGAAATTGCCACTTTCCCCGAGGTGGCTTTCGAGCCGGACGTGCGTGGGCACGGGAAATTGGAATTCACGAGAGTGGGACAATTCCATTACTGTCTCCTCTAGCTTCTTCCTTCTCCTATAATAAGGGAATTAACTACTTTGCAGGTCTGAGTATATCTGGAGGACAGCAGCAAACCAGTGAGCAATGAGCCCGTGACGCAGCTGGATTTACAAACTGTATCAAGAATATTATTAGGTTAAAAAGTAGTTTGCACTGAAGGAACTTTTTTATTTAAACACAGTGTTTTACTTGGCTTTTATTGTACTGAATGGATTTGTTTAAAAAAAAAAAAAGCAAAATGGAAAATGATAAATTATTTCCACTGATTCCAGTTGTGATAGAATGTAGACTCAAAAAAAAAAAAAAGGAAAAAACAAAATTATAATATCTCACTAAGCACCAGGCAGCAGCACACACACACACACAATATTCCATCTTATCTTCACAAAGAGAAAGAAGCCCTCTGTAAGTGCAGAGATGTGTGGAAGCTTTGGGGTCACAACTCCAGATTTCTCATTGAACCACAGGAGGTTCGTCTACAGCGCCCGGGACCGATTCCCTCACATCCCCCACAGTCAGGTTCAGAAACAAAAATCTTTCTATTCCCTCACGCCGGTGCCTGAAGAGCAGCGTGGCACTTTCACTGCCACTGGATCCAAAGGAAAGACAACAAAAGGAAACACAAAGCACAGAGCTGACAATCGCACACTTTTTAAAGGCAAACTCTAAGAGACTTTTTCTGAGCCTGCGCAGGACAACGGAGGGGTTTGGAATGAGTTCAATGCCTTAAAAATATAAAATAAAATAAAACAAACCAGCCTTGATGTAGCTCTGTAGGACCAGAAAAGGAATCACAACCAAATAAAAAGAAGAAAAAATAAATAGAGCCCCAAACCCAGTGACAACACCTGCCTTGTGCTGCCCCTGTTTCACAGGAGAGGACAGGAGGCCTACCAAGAAAAGCAAGAATGAAGGCAAAGAAATAAAAATACCAGGAATGGCCATGGAAGGAGATTCAGGATTTATTAAAGCATGTTGTGATAACTTCCAACGAGGCCTTAGAAATATAAGGTAGGAACCTCGGTCTCCTCGAGTTATCCTCCGCAGCGAAAGGCGATAGCCCTCACCTTGCCATTTTTATTTAATCAAAACTCCCTGCAATGTGAGAGATGGATGGAGCCCTGCTCCCATCTCGAGCACTGAGAGCTTGTTCACAGGTGAGAGTTTTAATGGCACAATTTTCCTAGCATATTATTTTTGTCAAAAATTACAGCTATATTTGTTTCTATGTTGGCACCTCTTTCATTATTCAGGCTAATGTTCTTAAGTTATGAATGAAACAAAATGTTTGCCAGATCAAAGCTTCTTCTAAAAATAAAAAGAGCAAGGGACAGATTTGCAGCCCTGAGCATCGTCCTGGTGAGGGGGGACGGGAAAGGGAGACGTGAGCGAGCCCTGTCGGGGTGCCCAGGTCAAACCCCCAGCTGGTTCAGCCCAGCTGGTCCATCCCCTCCAGGACCTGGAAAGGCTTTGAGGTGGCATCTTTATTTCTTTTCTTTTACAAGACATCTCACAGATTGAGCAATTCTCAGTCAATACGAAGAACGTAACAGTTTGGTAGCACAAGGGATAAACCCCACGTCCACGCTGAGGGTTGGCGTGGGGTTGATCTTTCCGTTAACGCACTGAGGCTCTGCACTACACTGAATTTTACCCTGCTGAAAAAATACTGTGCCTCCCTGAAACACAGCATTCATGGAGCAATGAGCAAGGGCTGGAGAAGTAATGAAATAACCTCCCTAAGCGAGACTGCCTGCCTTCCAGAGACACTCCTGCAAATTATTCGGAGACTCCTAAGTTGGTGGTTGGAAAGCTAGAGTAAACAATAAAGGACCCATTTCACAGTCCAGTCATTATTGTCTAAGAAAAACCAAAAAAAAAAAAAAAAAAAAAAAGCCATGAAAAGTCTGACAGTGTCTTAATGAAAACCAGAAAAAAAACAACTGAAAACCACAACATGATAAAGGGGTAAATCAAGGGTTTGCAAGTGTCAGTCCTGAGCCAGGTCGGCAGACCCGCGGTTCAGAATGATATGCGTGTGCCATGAAGTAAGCAAACGAGCTTTGCACCACACACACGGTTTAGTGGGATGCCTCACAGCAGCGGTGGCCAGCCGTTAGTGACACAGCACTGCCATTCAAGTGGGACGAGACGTGCCGACTTCCCAGTACCTTGCACTGCACTGGCTGAGCTCTCCATTAATACATCATCCAGCATTAGATCTAAAAGAACGAAACGGCATTAATCACCCGGCAGGACACACGGCAAGACTTCCCTTCCCCTTCAGACGTCCCTACGGCTCTCATGCTCTCCGTTGCATCTACCGGGAATGTTTCCTTGTGGGATGCTTTCCTTGTGCCTTGTGGGGGGTGGGCTCAGGTACACAGGCTCGTTGCAAAAAAGGAAGGACTCTTGTGCTTCTCCCACGTACACAGGTGGAAGCCCAAGAGATCCCTGAGAACCTCCTTGCTTGACAACGATGAAGGAGAAGACACTTCTGAAGGATGGACTTTGTACATATCCTGCTGGGCCAGCGCCCCTACACCACTCCTGCATCTGCCTACATCTCACCGAGCTGGCATCTCGCATGCTCATCTGATGTTCAAATGTCCAATTGGGTAAATGCATTTGAAGAATCTATGATCAAAAATGACTGTGCAACCAGTTAGATGTCTACGTCCGTCTACATCTGACATCCATAGGCTGGTTTGGGCAGGAGGGGACACTCAGGAAACCTGGCTGAAAGCAATCCCCGTGCATTTGCTGGCATGATCAAAGCCCTAGTCATGGTATCATCTGCAAGTTCCCATCATGCAGAATGAAGCTGAGCACTGACATCTGTTGTCTCCGAGGGCAAAGCTTGACACGGTCAATTAAAACCAACGTTTCACTGAACTCAAATTGGGAAAACTGTTCTGAAGCGATTTGGAGGGCTTCATACTTTGCTCTTGAAAGGTTTTTATGGCAATTGAATACTCAGCAATATTTGATCCTCAGTAAAATAGCTGTTTATTGCCTCTTTAATTAGGCATTTCATAGGACTGAATGAATAACTACATCTCCAAGGATGGTTTGTGATTCCTTCCCGCTGGGAAATTGCCCAGACTTACGTCTTTTCTTTATCTAGTTCCTCTAGCATTATACATAAGGTCATTAATAATAACTAAACATCTATTTTTCTTCTACAGAAATGTCTGCTTTCCGAAACTGCAACTTTAAATGGGGATCTTTCCATCCAGCCTTTAAAAACGTTTTCTAACTCATCAGCCTGAAACTGTGTTTGGGAAACTGGACTGACCAAAAGGGCAATTCCTTGACGTGAAAAACAAAAAAATTCTTTTTCCACCTGTTTCCCACTTAACTGAGAACAGTCTAACGTGTCCTCCACTGCTCCTGAGGGAAGCCTCCATCTTTCCACTGACCATCGAGGAAGCCAGGCTCTCGCCATAAACCAAAGTTTGATGTCCAGAGGCTGGTGTGATACATCCTATTGGTTACAAAACCTGTGAAGCTCATGGGACTTAAAGACACGACCAAAGGAAAGTGCGGGGTGAGTGCTGAACTGAGAGAGGCTGAGACACCGTTGTGGTACGGGATTGCACGATTAAGCCTGTCACAGCTATTAAACACCTCTTAGAGTATTAAAAAAACCAAAACAGACTTAATATTACCAGCTTTCGGAACAAGTGCCTGATCAGACAGCCTCTTAAACAGTACTGAAGTCTGTCAAAGATAGAGAAGAGATGAGAAAGGGGACACGGAGAGAGCAGCAGGCGGACTGGCCAGGGAGGGAAAGAGCGAGGCCATGGACACAAAGGGCAACGGAGAAACTTCAGTCAGAAGAGAGAGCATGCAAGAAGAGTACCTCCGACCCATGGCCTCGGGCTGACTGATTTCTTACTTATTCAACCAAATTAAAAGAAAAAAAAGGACAAAGGACAAATGTCAGTTTGGAGACTTTTGACAGAACAGAGGTCTAGTCTCCTTTCACTTGTAAAGCCTTCTCTAGGCAGGGCTGCGAGCTTGCACATCCAGCTTGGAGTTTGGTTCAATTTGCATCACTGCTATTTTGCCTAGTTAGTTACTCTTGACTGCTTTTTTTTTTTTCTAATCTGTATTTCTCAAGCAAATCCATTGATATGTTTCTCTAAGGAGTTTTTAAGCATTACTAGAATGAGATGGCTCCATTATTTTATTACACTCTTGAATAGCAGTGGTGCTACTGCGCCAATAAATAAACCTGCTTGATAAATGGGACAGGTAACATCACTGTGGCATTACAAGGCTGTAATAAACCAAATAGTGAATCCAGTTATCAGCAACAGTGCTCATGACTCAGAAGATTTATGGTGCCATTCGGCACTGCTGATCTTTGCAGTTGTCACTATTTGTGTAACACTGAGCTCTGCTATCCAAGAAGCTCCAGGTCTGATTATTATTATATTTTAATTTAAATAACCTCCAATGGAAAGGTCATTGCAAATCATGCAGCCATTAAAAAGGCTTCCATGGCTCCTTGCTCAGCCTAAAACGACACTATTTCCTTCATGCAAATTTTATAGCTGGACATGCTTTTGGGAGAAGAATGATCACCAGACGCGAGGCAGGGAGGGGAGGGAGGAGGGGATCGTGTGGAAGGTCAAGCAGGACTCAGAAAGATGTGGAAAGACTACCGACCAGCCATCTGTTTCTCCTTACTCCTTCTCTTTTTCTCCAGCCGGCGAAGCCTCTTCTCCTCCCGCCTCTTGGCTTCTTCCTCTTCCTGGTGCTGCCGACACTTGTGGAAATTCTCCACCACCACCCCCACAAACATGTTGAGGACAAAGAAGGCCACGATCAGCAGGAAGGAGATGAAGTAGAGGAGCATCCACGGGTTGTAGTTCATGACTGGCTGCAAAGTGGAGGAAGGCGAATGTCAACTGAACCTCAAAAAAAAAGGGAGCAAATTGATGCAGGTGCCACATCCACAAACCCATGGGGGCCCCTTTGAGGCAGCTCTGCATGCTCTGCTCTTCCTGAAAGAAGATTCCTTCTTCAGCATGACCCGGCAATGCGTGCTCACAGCCCAGAAAGCCAACCGCATCGTGGGCTGCATCAAACCCATAACCCCATTTGACTGTGGAAGCCAACAGCACTTTGCAAAACAAGAGCAGAAATGTGTGACCTTTGACAAGTCACTTCTTACAGCTTTGCTAGAGCACGTACCTGCTGGTCAACTCCCACGGCATCTAAGCCATCGTACATGATATCCACCCACCCGTCCTTGGAGGCCAGAACAAAAAGAGACATCAGGGCCTAGAAATACATGGAAAAAAAGTTAGACATAGTGGCGCTAACGCTTTTTTACCTGTAACATTTTACTCCTCTTTGCCCTTTCCCGTCTGGGGATTATCATTACCTGTCTGATAATGGGACACTTTGGTGCCCAAGGTTTCTCCTGGCAGCAAAAACCTATCAATGGCAGCGCCTGGTTCAGCAATAAGCGCTAATTCAGAAACCACAAAGCCAAAGACAAAAGCAGCTTCATTTCCACCCTCCAGGTCTCTACTGCTCCCAACTAATTAGTCCTTACCATGCTGCTAAAATAAGACTGTGTTGCCGAGATGGTTGAAAGTGTCCAGCTCTATTAGACAAGCCCTTCTGCAAGATGTATTTGGTTTGTTATGTAGCAGTGAAGCAATTAAGTACTCCACGAAGCCACATGTGCTTGTTCTGTTCTGAAAAGAAGTGTATGCCTGCTTGGAAACACTACCTTTGGGATTTACCGAGAGAGAATGCTGTGTATGTGAACTGAATATTTACTGCGGCTGGTAGTGCCCTGTAAGAAAATCCCCTGGGATAATAATGCACAGGTTTTTAAGTCAAGGAAGTAAAGGAGCAAAGAAGCAGATTACCATTCCATTAATACCTGGCCGAGATTATCAAAATTATACTTGTGCCGGACCCATTTGTAGCTTGCTTCTGTACAATCCGATTTATTTGTGATGTTTCTGGTGTCCTCCCCCTGGCAGACAAAAAACTTGCCTTTGAAAAGCTGCAAAACATGCAAAGAAGAGAGGAAAGGTAAGGGTTCGGTCCGCAGGATTTCTCTGCCGATGATGGGCATTTCTCCCGGGATATCCTGCGCAGCCCACACCAACCAGGGAAGTTATGGGAAATGGCCTCGTTCGTGCTGGTTATTAAGTGCGAGCAGCCTGTATAATCTGCACCTAATGAGCAAATGGATGATTTCACATCGTTTAGGACACCCACCTCGTGCATTAGATTGTCTGGTTCAGTGATCTGAGACTGGCCTAAAGGCCTTTGCTTCTGGGCCGCCAGCTCAAGCGCAGCCCTGGCTAATAGCCCAGACCAGCTAATGGCCTCTTGCCACACCTGGGATGACTCCGGCAACTCCAGCCGAGTTAATGATGCTGGTTTCAAGAGCCGCCGACAAATTAAATGTACCGGGGGCCCTCTGTCAGGAGAGAAAAGGTGGCACTGAAGAGGCACAGCGATGGACTAAGCTCTGCTCTTACAGGTCACCAGGGGACACGTCAGAGAGGAGCTGGGCCGCTGCCAGTGACTTTGGGCTCTCGCTGAATCCAGACTGCTGTCAGTCCAGCTCCCCTCTCTGATCCCAAATGCTGCTCTCCAGCCGTCATTAGGCTCTGCAGTCCGTGCAGGGGTCTCCGAAATTATTCCTTGTGCCAAGCTTGAGGAGTCAAGCCCAACTGGTGCTGGGCACCTGATCCCGAGATTATTTCCTTTGGTGTAAGCCAGGAGAAACGCAACTCCTGGGGAGTCAGCTCCTGATTTACACCTGCACGAGGAACATGAGCCTCCACGCGCTTAATTCTAGACCTGGTGCTTCCCGTGCAGAGAACAGAGAGTGGCAGGGGATGATTACTGCTTCAGACAGGGTGATTGATGCTCACAGGATGGATGGTATCAGAGCCCGGGAGACATCCAACAAATCTGGTTTTATTTGCTGACAGAAGCTATTGACATTACTGTTTTTGGGGAAAATGGCAACCTGCTCTCCAGGCTCCTTAAAACACCACCTGGGTATACAGAGAAAAGACGCTGACGATTTTTGATCTGTTATTCTACACAAATATCAGTAGAAATAATAGCGAACAAGATAAACCCACGCATTACTCCATGGGTTTCCTTCAGAAATCAACAGCAGAAGTATGTTCTCCAGGCATGCAAAATTAATCACCATTCAACGCACTCATAAAACTTCTGGATGTAAGAAGAGAAGTATTCCCTGATCTTTCCATGGAGAAACACTATCCATGGGTAAGGCAGACTAGGGAGATATAGCCTTCACAGAGAAAAGTTTTAATTAAGCAGGAAGGTAAACAACTGTTTTTAATTTACCATCTACAAATATAACTTCTCCAGGAGCTGGACTGTGATGCCACTCAGATGGGAGCAGTAACACAGCTACTAACGGGGTTTGGAAATACAAAGCCCAATTTGCAAAAATGCTGATCCCTGTCAGTGCTTCAGATTTTAGTGCTTCTGAAAGTGGAAAGACCCAGTGATTCCTACTGTACTTGTTTTATCAATCAATTTCTTGTGTCTTATTATAATGACTATTCATCTGTGGACAAGCTCTACAATAAAAACAGTCTCGCTAAGAAAAAATACTGTTAGAAACCTGGATGTCTGGATTTTAATAGCATTAAAAACCTCTAGTTTGATCCCCAGTTTATAGTTACATGGGAAAACCAACTGTAAATTTGAAAGATCATCTTTTTATAGAAAATAGCTATGGCCCTCATCTTACACCTAATTGGACATAAATATTAACTGAGAATTTTGCATCCTGAGTACAGGATCAGTCTTGCTCGTATCTACCACTTAAGCACATCAATAGTCATGACAATTTAACGTAAGACTGCAAGTCACTAGGGAAAGCAATCACAATTAGCAGGGAGGAAATTCAAAGAGCATACTCCAAGTTTTGTTGTTTGGCATAAATTTTCCCATGTCTGAGTTTTATATTGTTTTACGGGATATGCTTAGTTTTATGAATCTGTTTAGTATAATGGATGGATGTTGTTGTAGTGTAATGCTAAGCCGATCTAGCTGCTGAGATGGTTATGGATGGCATGATTTTCTTCTCTGTTTATTTTCAATGCTGTATTTATTATTTAAACAGTATATTAGTATAAAATATTACATAAGACACCTTTCCAAAACAAAGCCCAACAAAGCTGCTTTCCAAAGCTGGCTGTGACAGATCAGATAAACTTCAGAAAGAAATAAGTGTTATGTCAGAATATTTATATGAAACAATCTCTTCTTCTCAGGTAATGAGAAACCAATCGCATTGGAAACTCTGCCACTTTTCCCCCGGGTTCCTGCACTCCTGGGACCGAGAATATTGCCAGCAGAGCTGGCAGGAAGCAGACTCAGAAATCTCTATTTCTGCAAGCTTTCAGTTATACAAACTGTCAGAATCTGAATGAATCTCCAGGTCAAGGTCTCTCTGGAGTTTACAAACCAACAATTTCAGCTTTGAGAGTTTCTATTTCCCCATTGGTTTATACCTAGAAGAAAGGTGGAGGGGAGATGTCCCCACGTTATCTCCCAGATGGAACAGGAATGGGATTTAATAGTTTCCCTGAGCAGAGTTTTTCTGGTGGTGCACGTCATGCCTCAGGCCTGACCCTTCTGTGGTGTGGCCAGGGAAAGAAAGTGGAGAAATATCTTCATTCATGTCCTGCTGCAGGCAGAGCAGAAGTCTTTGTGGTGAAGAAAGGGTGAAGAAAGGCCATTCTGTGCCTTTGAGGGGGTCACCGCGTTGGCTTTTGTACCACTGCATGCAACAGGGAAGCTTCAAGAAAGTTCAACGTGTCAAGTGACACACAGCCAAGGTTTGCAAGTCAGGAATAAACGTGTCTCAAGAGCGCTAGAAAGGCTGCGCTTGTGCTGCTGGGGTGAGGACCGAGAGCTACGTAAGCCCTTGGGTCTGAGTCACTCCAGGCTGTTAACTTTGGCAAAGTTACGGATTTGAAACCAACACACATTTCTAGAGCTGGGCAGAGGACCTCGGTGGAACCAGAGAGAGGCAAAACCAACCCCACTGACTGGCTCTAACCATTGCTCCTTCAGCTACGGCTAAGGATGCGTGTTGCTGGGCCACTGTTGCTAAGTTGTAATTGTTAATGAGGTTTTAATGGCTGACCAGTAATGGGAAATCTGCTTCATCCTCACTAGGAACAAGGAGCGCTCCCCAAGAAGGCCAACCAGCCCATTGGTTTGGTTTCAGAAAGGCTTATAGTGTGCCCATCGGTATGGATACCCAGACGTGGGGCCATGTGGGGCTCGTTACGCTTTCAGGTTAGGTGCTGAGAGGCTTACAGGGGACTCACCTGAACTCCCAGGATCCCAAAGATTATGAAAAAGGCACAGCAAATGACCACGATGTTCCCAATGGGCTTCAGGGATGACATGAGAGTCTCCACCACCAGCTTCAGTCCTTGGGCTCGACTAATGACTCTGTGGGGGCAAGTAAACACAAAAGCTATGTTAGTCCTGTTCTTGCCCAGTTCTGCCTCCTATTAAGATAGAAGATGTGGAGAAAACAGCATTAGGGAATTTTTTAGAATGGCAAATAACTCAGCAGGACCACAGGTATCTAACATTATTTCTGTAGCTCCTCTCCATCTGATACTGCATAGAATTTCCTAACAGAGGATTAGATCATAGTGGAAGATTGAGGAAGAATAACGTGGACATCATGACTGAAGGTAAAAAAAAATAAATTTTAAAAAAAAAGAGAAACTGTACTATACTCTCAAGGACAATACTAGAACGAAACGACAAGGCTCGGGTGATTTAGAGAAGCCATCTCACCGTGCTGGGCAAGATGAACGAGGTATTCAGGCTCACAGACATGAAGGTGGAGAGCTAGGGGACCGAGAAAGGCATCTGAAGAAGTTGCATGTTTCCCTCCTCTTGATGCCAACTGGAATTAAGCATTTCACTAGCTCTGTAAATCCATTTGTACTGATGCCATAGAAACTGCTTTCCCAAGGCAGAAGTAGCTGTCTGCCGTGTAAGCTGGAGGGAGGGAAGTGCCTGTGTGCTTCTGGGTATCCACTGGTGACTCCTTTGAACACTTGGCACTCAAAAGTGCCACAAACTTCCCCACCTTGTTCCTGCCTGGTTCTCTCTTTTGCCATGGGAGTCCTCTCCTGTTTCACCCCAAGTCTGGCTGCACCACCTGAAGCACAGGTTTTGTCCCCGGGACAGAATCCAAGGTCTCCTCCTCTCTCCCCTCTCCCAGGCTATGGTGCTCCCAAGCAGAGGTCCCCACGGACACATCCACGTGCCCGACGTGCATGGCCTTAGCTGAGACGCCAGCTAAGCCCGCACCAACCCTCTCCTGCCCCAGAGCCTACGGGTTTAGCAAACTGCAGAGCTCAGTGCACAGGCACCAGGTCTTTCAAAACCTGTTGGCTTCAAACAGTATCCTGAAAAGCTAAAAATTACTTCCCTTTTTTCTGGTTAAATATTTACTTGAAATGTCACGGGTAACTCATCAATTCTCATTTTTAAAAAGAAACGGTGGCATTTTTACCCACTCCTTTACCAGTGAAACACAAAAGGCAGATGCTGCTATTCCTCACGCTGGGTGTCTCTTCCAGGTAGCTGCTGTGGCTCCCTGTTTCCAATACCTCGGCTTTCCTGATGCTCAGATCTGGGTTATTTTAGGGAATGGCTCAGGGAGCAGAAGGTTGCTCAAGGCAGCCGTGGAGACTGGTCGGTGTGGGCTGCCAAAACCACCCACATCAATTAGCCCAGGCCGAGGTCCTCGCTGGGGCAGCTACGCTGCTGCTGCTGCCACGTTGTACCTGCACCGACGCTGAGACTTGAGCAGAGACCGGCTAGCAGAGGAGGTTGGTCGGCAGGTTAGTGTGCCCAACTCAATGAACGGGTTAATGCTGCCTCACGGCAGTGTCCACAGGGCAAGAGCTCTTCCCATTCCATCTGAGTGCACCAGGCAAGCATTGGGCTGGGCAGTCTGAAGCTGAATTGCTCTTCTGGATCCTCAGACAGCCTAAAGACCTCATCATCCCTCATCTATTTCACCCTCACACAGTCCTGAGTGAAATACTACGACTGCCAAACTACAGATGGGAAACTGAGGCACAGGGGGACCGCAAGCCATGTTCTCAGAAGTACACAGGCACCTCATTTCCAATGATTTCAATAGAAATTGGGTACTTTGGTGCCTTTAGGGATCCTGACTTAGGTATTCTGCCCACTGTCACACAGGATGGAACTGAAGTAAGGTCTTCTAAATAGAAGGCCTGTGGTCTAACTGCTGGAGCATCCTTAAATTCGGGGGAACAAGGAAGAAATTTAGTCTCCAGAGTCTAAAGTTGATAATGTTCTCCAACACTTATTAAGAAAGCCTATTCTAGAAATAATAAAGTGATTTCCCTTGTGAGATACTATTTCGTATCCAGCAGAGAGAGAAAATATGAGGTTACTTGTCTGACTTCATGAAGTCTCAAAAAAAAGGGCTAAGAAACTGCAGCATTTGGCTGCTTTCAGAGTTTTGATCAACCAGGGAATTCCTCAAATGAGAATGCATGAGGGTAAAAGCTGCCACCAGTTTAGCTCCACGCCAATGCTGTTTCCAGCCCTACAGGGAGAGAAGACTTTGAAAAGATTTTGAAAAATAATAGTTCTTACTAATGAAAACCTTCAGACCTCAGAGCTGCCTCAAACTAAGGACCTGATTCAACGTCAAGACAAGTCTGTGCAAAGACCCCTGCTGCTCTCCTGAGAGTCTGATAACTCCCTAAGAAGTGCCAATGAAATCCTCAGCATTTCCAGATTATTAGTGTCAACTCCAATATGTCAACATACAGCATCCTCGCGCCTCATCAATATTGCCCAAGGTCCTCCTGATATCAGGTTTGGAAACTCATATTATCTGTCCCACCACTCCTGCAATTTATTGCTGAAGGATCCAGCTGATTTGGAGCCCTCCAGGCGTGCCAGAGCTGTAGACTCACCGAGGTTGCACTCAGGACAATTCCAGTCTGCATTAGGCATATGACAAATGGGGAAATTGAAATTAGAAGTGTTAATCCCTTGAGTTCCTCCTGGTTCTGCTGGTCTCAGCATTCCCAATGCTGTTAAACTCCTGGTGTGAGACACTCCAAACCCAGTGCCAGCCTCACCCCAGCTGGATCACATTTACTAACGTTAAGCCTGCTACTCTGATCAGAGCTCTCAGAAGAAGTAGCAGCACTTAGATGAAGTAGCAGATCAACATTAATGAAGACCTTCCTCCACAGATTTAAAAAAGAATTAGCAAAGGTGATAATATGACAGATAGAAGAGAGTCTATGAAATGACTATTTCATACTGCAATGGTATGAAAAGTGAATAATTTATCCATCTGCTTTGGAAGTCAAAGCCCAGGCTCTGTAGAGAGCACTGAAGTCCATCCACATTAACTCTGAATACATTTCCAATTTTGATTTCTCTTGTATCTTAAGCTGCAACACTTGATCCCAACAACAGCAGGTTGAACGCATTAGGAAGGAATGTTATTGTATAAGCAATCCCTCTACTGGCTGAAACATCAGAGGGTCATGGAAACATCTTTAAATGTCACTCCTTTGTGAATATATTTTTGGAATTCTGGTCATAAAGCTGGGCTCAAATCCTCATGGATTCAATTTGGAGGCTGATAATCAATCATGCAATCAAAAGCCCGTGATTGGCACACAGGCCAGGTTTTTTTAATGCCTGTGCAAAAGGCACAAGCACGTGTGGTTTTGTGTGCTGCATAAAGCAACGGGGTTGTTTTCATAAGAGAACATAAGAGACAGAATGAGGGAGGTCTTTTGCAAGACCCACCCCTTCAGACCGTCAAGCCAACACAGACACAACGAGGGCTGTCCCTGCCCTCGAGTTGAGTGTGACACACAGAGCTGCGGCTTGGCTTCTCACAGAGCGTGTGTCCTCCCTGCAGCCCTGTCCCCGAGCACCCACGGAAAGGGAGGACAGAAGGAGCCGGGCCAGCTTCTCCATGGTGGGGACAGAGCATTCGCTTTGGTCTCTGCCCTACACCTTCCTGGGAAGGAAAACACATTGGCTTGGTCCCCACAGGGGACTTCACCTGGACACGGGGACTGGAGCCACGGTGTGCAAAGACCTCAGGTCGCCTGTCCCAGCTGTCATCCCATGTTGATCCAGCTGAACATCCCAGGCACATCCCCGAGCCATGCGGTGCGGCCCGCAGCAAAGGCAGAGCGGGCAGCTGTGGGCAGAGGCGTGCTCAGGGCAGCCCAGATGTGCATCGCAGAGGCAGATGGGTTTCCACATGCGGAAATTTATGACTTACTGAAAAGCCCCCAGTTTGATGGCTGCTTTTTCATTTCCTACAAATCTAATTACAGGGGAATAGAACTGATTGTGAACATATTTAGGGAATGGGCTCGTTGCTGTCTTTTTACATTTCCTTTGTAGTAGAAAGCAGTATGTTGGCTGAAAACATTCACACGCTCTCTTGAGAAAACAGATCAAATGCCAACAGGAATGGAATAGCAATGAAAGAGCCTAATCCTGCACATGCTCCAGATGGCAGGTCTTCCTCCAGCCTGCAGTTACTCAGTGGATTGTTCCCCGTAGCTACAGACTACTCATGCACACAGGTGACTGCAGAGAAACACTCTAGTAAATGAAGACCCAGGTCCTGGCCAGGCAGACCTACAGATCTACAAAGCAGCATACTGGGCTTTTACTAGGTCAGACAGGTGACTCTAGCAGGGGTCAGCACAAACCAAGCCTCTTCCTCTAGATCCAATTCAACCACACTACCTCAGAAAAGAAACTTGTGTTCCACAGTTCAGAGATGGGAAATCAATCCTTATTTTACCCAGAGCTATCCAGTTTATTTTGTAGGTTTTCTTAATACAGGTCGAAAATCAGCCAAAAGAGAAGAGCAGAGCAGATCTATCAAACCAGCAATTTGGCAGAAACTGCCCCCAAAAACTACAGTTGACATGAAGACGCTGGAGGGACACATGAAGAGAAAATATCCAAGCTGGAGTCACGTAAGAAGACAGTCTAGTCATATGGTCAGGGAGCTGAACCACACCAATGGCATGATCTAGCCAGATAAAAATGATTAAAAGCAGCTCACGTCCTAAAACTCACCAGGCACAACATACACAGAGCCCAATTTAACAGAATGGCTTTCACAGCTGTTGAGAATATTTGAAAGATATACGTATAGGCACGGCCATTGTTATTTAGACTTATTATTCACACAGGGGTAGTAAAACAACATCTTCTGTCAGAAGCAAGGTCCTATTTTTCTGTCCTGAAAGAGAAAATCCTGACTCAAAGCAAACCTTTTATGAAGGAAGCAGCAGTAAGATATGACAGGCACACAAAGATGCTTTGAGCAGGAAGGTTTATTAGCTGCTGCATAACGAGAGCAGCAACAATGGTATTAAAGAGGGACTGCATTTAGCATGGAGAGAAACCTTCATGCCTTGGGGTACAGGACAAAAGGGATGCCTGTTTGGAAGAGCCTGGTCCTTGGGCAGGTTCTTGTCAGAGGGGTGCCTGTCCCTGGAGCAGGGGATACTGTCTGCTGTCAGAGATGGGGGACCCAGTTAGCAGGACAATTGCTTTCATCTTGTCTGGGCAATTTTCAAAATAAATGTCTCTGTAAAATTAATGGGGAAATGAGGGGGAAAAAAGCTCCTTTGCATTCTAGGTTAAGCAACAGTTTAGTCTCTGCTTCCTTAAAAATGATCTGCCACCTGCTACTAATTTCCTTCTTTGTAACAAAAGCCATTGACTGCCTGAAGGAAAGGGGGAGAAGAAGCTGTTAAGCTGCACTTTACACAGAGCAAATGAGAACACAAATAGCAGGGGATGTGTGTTTTAATGAGCAAAAGAGGCATTGATCAGTTTACTACTGCACTTGGGGCTGGTCCCAAAACACAGCGAGTCCCCGGAGCTCCTTGCAGCTCTGCAGGACCTGCAGACATGCATTGTCTGCGGAGCAGCAGGAGGCTGGGCACAACGCTGCCGACAGACACCGTGCCCTTGTCTCGCCTGCCCCTTCCCTTGCACAAATGCTGCTGCTTGCAGGAGAGGCTCAGCTCCCCCTTGGGCACACACACTCTACAGTCTTTTAGGTGTTCCTCACCGTCTGCTTACCTTAAAGGCCGCAGCGTCCTCAGCAGTCTCAAAACCCGTAGCATCCCCAGGATTTTCGTGCCACTGTCTGACACCATCGAGACCAGGATGTCGATGACAGAGATGAGAACCAGCACCCCATCCAGCACGTTCCAGCTGCTTTTCAAGTAGGCTTTCTCCCCAAAACACAAGCCTAGTGCTACCACCTGCCCGGACACCAAGATGCAACAAATTATGACTATCACATCCAATATGTTTCTTCAGTTAGCAACCTGCTGAGAAGGCATTATTTACAGATAAAAGTCTGTGTCCACTTGCTTCCCAGTACAGAAGCCTAATTAGACAAATTAGCAAGTGTTATATTGCAAGAATTGTAAAAATACCTCTGCAGAAACATCTCAGACCGTCCCTTACAGCTGATATCTTTTTAATGCAGGTAAACCAATGCAGGTTTAGCTCTGGCATAAAAAGTTTGATCATATTTTATTCCTACAGACTGCTGGAGGAAAGGTTCAGAGTGGCTGACCCAAAGCAATCATTTACAAGCTTTGCAAATAAAGAAAATAGAGAAACTTTCCGAAGAAAGAGCAATTGTTCTGCCAGATGATTATGAATTACACGAGAGAGATTTACCGCAATGGGTTTCTGAGCCTCCTGCCTCAAATCCAGCAAAGTGCGTCAACGTGCTTAAGTCTCTCCCTCCTCAGGAAAGCACATAGCTGCTTAGGTTGTTGAGAACAATTGGTTGTTGAAGACAATGGGACTTACATGCATGGTTGAAGTTAAGCATGTGCTCAAGAGCTTTGCTGAATAGGGAAGGATTGCCGAATTGAAGCATCCCATTGCTCGTAGAATGGTGTAAATCAAGAGCAACTTCAGTGAAATTGTTCTGATGTAAAACATGCTCAGAATAAGGCATGTGGTGGGTATTTGAATACGATTCAGATGAGGAAAACGTACACCTCACTCGTAGCTGGTAGACCTAGGGGTTTTGTGAGTTCACCGTAATAAAATATCACTAATATAATACAGGCACACTTATCCTCCAGCTTCATTTACCTTAACTGTCATCTCAGTCAGGAAGATAACTGTAAAGATGTAGTTGGAGAGTGTTAGGAAAATCCGTTCCTATAAAAAAGAAAATGAGAGACGTTTTATAGCCTGCTCTCTGCAGCCGTACATCTCCCTGTGCGTATTTGAGTGGTTGCTAACTGTTCTCCAGCTTCTGTGCTGAAACAGGCCTTGAACTGTTTGCTCTCAAAGAGGGGAGAATCCAAATATTTAGACAATAACACAATAACACTGCGCACGGTTCAGCGCTGCCAGGGTCTGTGTCAGCACCATGGACAGGGGCGGCAACAGCACCTGCCCCCAAATCCCCCCACCTGCCCCCCCAAAACTTCCCCCACAGAAACAGGGAGACCTCCCCTCCTTGGAGCACGCTTGACAAATCTCCACCTGCCCCTCACCTGCGGACGTCACCACACAGTGCAAATATCACTGAGCTCCCAATTCTCCTAGAAATTAAGTCAATATTGGAGTGGCTGTGCTGCAAGGCAAGCAGGACCCACGGGACACTGAAGCTCAGCTGGCATGAGTTGTCACAGCTCCACCGAAGCCAGCAAAGCTCTGGGGGTTTAAGCCAGCTCAGACCTGCCCCCCAAAATGTTGATTCACTTGCCCAAAGCCACAGGCTAGACCTGGGCGTGAAGCCCAATAGTCTCATCTCCCAGTCCCCCGCGCTATCCACCAGACCATGCAGTCCTCGCTGCCACTGCTCTGCAATCGCAGCTAGTGATTACAGATGAGACCATGGACCGGTTCCCTATCTGTAGTTAGCAGAAACCTTTCTTTTTAATGATGATCATTAAATAAATTACACTTTTCCCTAATCCCCAAACAATCTCTGATTGCCTGTACAGAGAAATGGACAGCAGAAGGCGGAGGCTGGAGGAAAGATGATGTGTATGCATGTATGCATGTGCGCGTACAATTGAACCAGCCCCAGTTCAGCTAATAACAATTTCGGATTTATTTCTGCCTCTCCCTACAGAGCAGTCCTGTAAGAGATGCAGATCTCTTGCTCAAAATGAGATGCAATTTAAACAAGACAAAACACCTTGGCAACTCTCTCGCTCACCAGATCATGATTTACTGAAGTGACTCAGGAACCACAGAGTAGCTTCTTTCCATACTGGGTCCATAATTAATTAGGTCCTAGACCTGCGCTGTGATTGCCTGAGCAGTGATAGGAAACATCTCCGGCTGTTAGCCAACTGCCACACAAAAGACTGCTGTGGAGGGGTAGGCAGTATGAAGGAGAAAAAGAGTAGGGACCTGCTTGTGGAGCTGGAGATAAAACAGCAATAGCGTGGAGGAGAGACCGAGGATATTACATTCCTCTCTGGCAAGCGCGTGGCTATTTTGAAGGATAATCTCCCTGGCCCATGTCGCGTGCACTGCGATGGGGAGGGCGTGTTGGCTAGCAACAGCATCCCCTGTTCCGATAAGCCAGCTGAAACTGGGACAGGGAAAGAGAACTCGCTTGAAGCAGCTACAAAATCCACAGCTCAGGGAAGCAAAGTACAATTATTTTAAACAACTCAAGCTAAACTAACTCTCTTGGTTTCCAGATGAGAGCTCCATCAGCACAGGCAGGGCTTGCGCACTTCTCCTGGCTGCCCTGCTCCATGCCCCACCGCTCAGCATCCCCCTTCTCCTCTCTGCTGCTCCGAGACCGTGGTCCGGCTCAGCTCCAGCCCTGGATGACCCATTTTGGTTCCCTTGGTTATAACTTGATGCTAATGAACCTCACACCGGTCTCTGTCTCTTTTCCTCTCTTCCAATGCCTGAGGACACCACAGCTCATCCTTCTCCTCTCATACGTGAAGTACTGGGGTTTGGCACTATAGCTCCTTGCTGTGGACTCCTCTGACTCATGCGTGTCACCCCCTTCATCTCTGTGTAACTACAGTTCCTGTCGGAGCCAGCCTTGGAGAACGGTGACTCTCGGACAACACAGCAAGGGGCTCCAAAGAAGCATTTGGGATTTCTAGGGACGTTCTCAGGGTGCCCTATTTGGGGAACAGCAGGGTGATTTCCTCCTGCGACATGGCTGGCAGGGAGTCCTGCTCTCTTCTTGCAGCTGTGAGTTGGTGCACCACAACTGCGTGATAGCCGAGAGAAAAAAAATGAATTTAGGGGAGGGACCACTGGGCAAACTATTTCAGTAAAGAGGACTACTAGGGAAAGCTTAAAATAGGCACAGAGCATCCAAGACTCCAGTTTTAAGGTCTTGCATTGAAGATCCACAAAAATGAACAGCCTGACACGCCTACGGCAACAAAACAGGATTCTATACGATTGCGATATGAGCAGTCTTTTGCAGTACATCAGCAAGAGCCCAGTGTATCTCTCAGCCACAATCTATGCTAAAATAAGAGAGCAATAGGATGATTCTGCCCCTCTGACTGATGGATGTCGGTGCTGTGAGGGTCTGGTTTGAGAAATTATTACGTAGTCTATTAAAACAAAATGGTTCAGGGAAATGGCATTAGCACTACTGTGCATCTATCAATTCAGGTTTTCTTGTGTCACAACAAAGCTGATACACAAAGGGGAGAGAAGAGTATGAAAAGAACAGTTTCCCCCATTCCCTTCACACCACACATACGTGCCCGTGGAGAACAGATGGAAGAAGCGAACATTGTGTGGAGAGAAGAAAAGTGTTTGAAGGTTTATCAGGGAAGGAAACCAAGACAGATGTCGTGCTTATGTCATGTGTTAAAACCTTGATTGTACTTGCAGAAATGGGATATTCGATATATTACAGGCCATGAGCTCTGCTCTTGTACTTTGAAAGGACGCTAGGAGAGTTGCTGTACCTAATTCGAAGGATACACGGGGGGTGTTCGCAGCTGCCCATTTGAAAAAGAGAAAGAAAGTGAGACCAAGCGCAGAGCGGTGGGGTCTGAGCCACAGGTTTCGGCCCCACGGGGAGCACAGGAAAAGGTTAACCTCAGAAACTCACAGCACTGTGAGGCTCGATTTTGGGTCGTTCCATGGCAATGGTAATGCAGTTCAGGAAAATGATCACCAAGACGATATGATCAAACATCTTGTGTGTGATGATTTTATTGCACATCAGACGGAATCTGTCAAGAAATAAGAAAAAAAAAAAAAGTATGCACAGACTAGCTATTAATGCTCGACTGGTTGGGGAGAAACGCAGCAGCTCGATGCATGGCAGGGGAACCGAGCGCTCCGTTTGCAAAGCAGATGAGCTACAATCTCCCAATCCCCTCCCTGGCAGAGCCGCACGGCGCAGGCAGATCGGGGTATGAATAGAAAAGGATCTGAGCTACAGAATTGGGCTACAGAATTTCAAGCCCTGGTAATGTTCATAGGGGACTTTGGGTCACTTGAAATGGAGGAGCTGCTTCCACAACTCAGACATGCGGCCAGGTTTGGATCCGACCCCCTACCTGGTCCATAGTGCTCAGGTTTAGCTTAAATAAAGGAAGAAATACTCCCAGCAAGCCTGTAAGGGTTGAGCGCACATGGAACAAAGGGACAGAAGCTATTTATTGTGACAGATGGCTGTACACTGACCCAGGATTTATAATACCGTATTACATTTCCCAAAGTCTGTTTCTGAAAATCTCTCTAATCTTTATATGAATGAACTCGAATGCTGCCCACAGCCCAGGAGCTCGAACATGGGAAACCCTCCCCGAGCGTGGCGTAACGTCCGCAGGAGCACAGAGCCCCGATGGCCCCGGCGCGGCTGGCTTTGGGAAGGGCAGAGCTGGGGGCTTGCAGGCGAGGAGAGCGTGTTTTCTGGGGTTGTTGGGAGAGGGAGGAAGGGAAGGGGCAGGACAGAGAAGTCCAGGCTGAGGGGCAGGTTTAGGAGGTCAAGGAGTGTCCTTTGCTCTGTGCACTGGGGGCAAATTCAGATTTATCTGCTTAACAAGCACCCGTCCCCCTTGCTTCAAACTCCCCACACTCTGTTGAATGAAAAACCTGCAGGCGCTGGGATCACTGATGAAGCAAATGATGAACTCGATAAAGCTGTACCCGTGCTCTGAGCCACGGGTCTCTACCGGACGCTCCTATGCCAGGGCCATGCTGGGGCGCAGCTGCCTTACCTTGAGTGAGGGGCGAAGATGTAGATGGACCAGGAGTCCCTCTCTTTGCAGCAGGTGGGGAGCCGTGCCCGTACCCACGCCTTCAGACGGTCCCTTTTGCTCTAGGAGGAAAACGTACAGCAGAAACGCACCGGGAGGAAAACACAGAGAGAACTGTTAAAACAATAAAACTCCCCCAAAACTTCCAAGCGAAGGACTCAGGGTAATTTTTCACTGAACACATATCTCCAAGTGCTCAGTAAAGCTGAAATGAAATGATCTCCCCCAAAAAAGGCACACAGTTAGCCAAGAGGACAAACTTGGTAAACAAAACCCTTGCCCAGAGGACTGGTAACCAGCTCCCATCAGCTTCAGTCCCTCCAGATACCCATCAGATGTTTGTCAGAATCTTCTAAGGTTTTCTGGGTATTTTTGTTGGGGTTTTGTTGTTTGGAGGTTTTTTAAAGAATATATAACGGTTATGTCAGAGGTTATAAAAAGAGCAGAGGGAGGGATTCCTGCTGCTTGCCAGCCCAAGGCCTATGTCCATGCACCACTGGAAAGCTGAAGAAATCATTTGAGGACCTGAAGTTTGGTCCAGGAACGCAATGGCGAGCATCTGCCTCTCATTCAGCACGAACAGATTAGATGGGAGATTATAAAGCCAGAAGGAAACGTCGTGGCCAGCCTGACCTTCTGCATGAACACGGGCCATCCGACTCCCGCAAATGAATTCCTACTTGAAACCACAGCGCATCCTCAGCCACACATACTTCTGTTTTAGACCGTCTGCAAGGTCATTTAAGGCCAGGAGGGCAGATTGTAAAAGCCTTGGCCAACAGGTCACCTAAAGACATGAAAAACTGGATGCCGAGGGGAAGCCTCATCCCGGCTGCAACAGCCTCTGGATTAGGTCTTGTCGCCTTCTCATCCATAGGTCTCCGAGGGGACATCAGGATCTTTAATCCCATTGGCACTGCAGAGCACCTTCAGCACAGACAACCAGCAGAAGCCAGACGAACATCTCGCCCACCGCACCGAGGCTTTCCCAGCTCATCCAAATCAAAGCACCAGAAGATAAATCCACAGACCGGTGTGTGCAACGTCACTGCAGCGCTTTGCATTTACAGATAAATAAAAAAGAATCCTTGCTCTTTCATTACCCTTATTTCTCTGCTACCACCTGGGCTTGGGACGGGCACGCGCAGGGGAACGCAGCTGCACGGGCTCTTTGAAGCTTTCTTCTGCGGATGTTCAGAGCCATGAGCATGCCGAGGGGTGCAAAGCACAGCGCAGGAATCGCCGCTCACACCCCGGCAGCGCCCGGACCCGGGGCTGAGGCACTTTTATTTATTTCACCCTAGAAACAGGGAGGGGGGGATTCGTTTGGAGCCAAACTGTTAGCAATTGGAGGTACTCTGGACTGTAAAAATGGGATTTGTTAGGGTAATTGAGGAAACGCTTTCTGTTCCTATAGGCACTCAGCCAGGGGTCTCATTAGCGATGGGTAATAGCTAGTGTAGTGTCCGTTTAATGAAAGCACTTGGTGACAACCTGAACCCTTCAGAAAATAAAAACCACCTTGTGAAAATAACAATAGAAGTTTGAATAACAACAACAACAACAAAAAGCTAGATCTTTCTACCCCTCTCCTTCAGCTGTCCGTCCTTCCCTCCCCTTCTACGCAAACACAGACCACATCATGGTACACCAGTAGGTTTTGGCCACGTCTTGCCTGTTTTCACATCCCTTTTGCAACCCCAGGCAAGGAGTCAGAACTGCTCCCTTCTCTCTAAACTGTATTTAACAGAGCATGCATCCTTAGGGTTGTGTTATCCCTTCGAGCAGCCTAGTTAGTTTAATTACCCATAGATTTAACAAAGGTAAATAAATGGATAAAAATCGGGTGCTCAAGGTTGCGGTGGGAACGGCGATTGCTACCCCAGCCTCTGGACATGGAGTAATAGCTGCGACTCGGTCCAGTTCATTTTGCGAGCTGGAAGGTTTCCAGAAGTATCTATTATTCAAAGCAGTTCTGGTATTTATCATGGGGATTTGTAGTGAATGGTAATGCGTCAGCAGCACAGAATGCTTCTTTATATTCCTTTTGTCCAATTTTAATGCCAAAGATATTTTGGGGTTTGGCTAATTGTTGCAGCTTGCAGTTCATGGGCTAAATCAGATAACAAAGGCAAAAAGTGATCTTCCATCATGTCTCTCTATTCAGCGTGTTAGAGTAAGGGCGAGCACCAGGGCTCAGCCACGGCCGGCTCAGCCAGGGATGCAGTGCGGCTGCTCTGTACCGGGCCAAGTACATCCACAGAAATCTCAAGTTAAAGGAATTACTCCAGATTTGCACCGGTGGAACAGCGCAGCTCAGTTAATTTGAGCCAAATGTAAGATATTTGTGAAATAAAACCTGAGCATTTCCAGCCTAAGTCCCATCAAACGCTTTCTCCGCGAGGTCCAGACACGCATCAACTGCTTACAATCAGGCTGATTGCTGCTTAAGCCCGCATTATGTTCAAAGCGATATATCAATTATGTGGTTAAAATCATATCTATTTCTTCATAAAACACACCTGGACAGGATGAATAAAGATGCGGGGGGGAGAAGAAAAACTACAGTTGCCAGCAAGTTAGACAAAATCTCCCTGGGTAAGACCACCCGAACTCCCCCCGGCAGCACGCGGGCAGGGGCCAGGACATGGTGGGCTGCTGCTTGCTACCAGGCAGCGGTGCTGCCTTCACCCGGCAGCGTGTTAACAGGGCCCTCTGATCCCACAGCAAGGAGAGCCGCTGATAAATAGCTGCTTTTATTTTTTTATTTTTTTTTTCCCCCCCCTTAGGACTTTCAGATATTCATGTACTTCTGAGGACAGGATGAAAGGCAGTTGGCATTAAAAGACGACCGATGCACTCCTCGGAGTAAGGGAGAGGCATATATTTATAAAAGATTTATTATAAGGATGGGGGGGAACAGCTGAAAAATGCTCTAGGAGTGGCAATGGACCTCCAGGCAAGCTGGAAGCTGCACGGAGGCGCTCGGGACCTGATTATTTAATTTAAATATGCAGCTGGGGCAGGCCGAGAGGGTTTGGACTGCACACCACAGGAGAAAAAGTGCATTAGGCAAAGGGGAAAGGAGCTGCAATTGCCATGTGCAATGAGGTTTTTGGGAGGAGGGGACACATTTGGTTGCATATTCAGTATTTCCCTCACTTTCTGCTCCGAGCACTCAGCAATTTGGGTAGGAAGGCACCCAAAAGCATCCAAAATCCAGCAGATGTGAATAACAAAGCCCTCGCAGCAGATCCCTGATCTCGGTTGCAGCCACGTGAACCCAAGCAGGCAGCAGATCTCTCTCCCCGTGAAGTTTCTCCTTGTCTGCATTCAGGCAATGAAGAACAGATTTCAGTCCCCTGATTTTTCTACTTCTGGGGAGAAGAGCTACCAGGGGCCTGATTCTGGCTCCTCGGAGGGATGTAAATTCAGAATAAACTCATTGAAGGCAGCGGAGCGGCACTAATATAATGGGAGCCTGGGAGATCCAGACGAAGCCTTTGCACTTCCTTTTATTTCTGCGCAGAGGCAATCAAAACCAGCCAGCAAGGAGAGATGTGAAGCTTTGTTGCAGAAGGGCATATTTAGGATTACTTTGATCTGAATAACAGCTGAGTTCTTTTCTTCTTTTGTTGGTGGGGGAGTTTTGAATTTTATTTTTTCCATTTAAAAAATAATTACTTTTTTTCTGACTTTGTCAAGGCTAATTTAGGGGCAAAGCATCCCCCCAAACGTCAGGAGGGAACCACAAAGGGAAGCTCCGCAACCTGGGGGCTCATTCCACTAATCTAAGTAATATTTTCCAATCCGTCTGGTTTAGCGATTTGCAGCAAAGACATATTTCGGAGCGTGGGGAAAGGCACCAGCCAGCTGCGGACGTCCCAGCTGTAGCTATACCATGGGCTGGCGCATAATTTATTTACCCTATTTTGCCTATTCTTTCCCTAGGCATTTGCTTTTGACCCCTCCATGGGAGAAGAACTGAGGGACCTTTGGTCCAACCCTACGTGACCAGACCTCGGCACACAGAAAAACATTTTGTTTACGCTAAAAGCGGCTGCCATAAAAAAAAAAGATTAAAACCACGCATCTTATTCAACATCTTATCGTCAGCGCTGGCTGGGGCCACGGGGCTGGGTAGGACAGGAGAGGAGGGACGCGTCCCACCACACGATGCTCAGCGCCGGGGGGCTGCTGGTTTCTGATCTTGCCGGGGGCAAAGGAAGGGACCTGTGGGATGTTTGGACCAGGTAAGCTGGAAAAAGCCACAGATGTCGGAAGATGAAAAAAATCCCTAGCTAGCAATACAGAGTGTGGTCTCTTAATCACTTTTAATAGTGCTTTTTCAAAAAATAATTACTGCTCCTTTTCTTAAAAATTCAATTTATTTTATGGAGGTTAAAAACCAGGTTAAGACAATCAGTAATAATCCCAGGTTGAGGATCCATGCTGGCGATGTAATGGGATAATGGCTTTTTTTAAAGGCAGTTCACAGCTGAGTGACTCCATTCTGCCAGCACTAACTCTCTTTCTCCTCCTGTTCCTTCTCTGGAGTCACCGCTGCCTTTCGCATCTCTTCACATGCTCCAAATTCCATTTTCATTCAACAAACTCAGTGAAATAACAGTAAAATCATGTCCACAAGCCGCAGCTTTCCTGTTCTCAGTACCGCCCCGGTTACCATCACGCGGCTCTACCCAAAACCCATCAGCCTCAGCAACAGAAACAGTTACCCCCTGGGGATGGCACGTCAGACCGTCACATTTTTAAGCCTGAGAACAAGGTAAAGTGAAACAAAGAGGTAATCTGGGAAGAGCAGAAAACACCCCAAAACCCCCACAAACTGTCCTGGGAACATCCCAGCAGGACAGTCCCCGCAGGTGTCCTGCCACCAGCTCAAGCCCCTCTCTGCCAGCCATGCAAAAACCCTCAGAAAAGCAGCCAAATTCCTTTTATTCCTTTAAGATACAAATATCCACGTGGCAAAAGAGCCAGGGACCATCGTCCCTTCCCTGAGCTTGCAGCCCTTTTAGCTAACGTTTCCTAAATGGCACTTTTCAGGCTTGGGAAAGAGATGCTTATTGGACTAATGCCTCTTCATATCGAAATTAATGCAAAGCCTCTGAAATTACCATCGACTGACGCTGCCATGGGAATGGGGGGTCAAACCCTGCCCTTTCCTTGCCTATTGATGTCAACAGAAATTGTCTGCTGCTGTGCATGGCGGCAGAAAGCTGAATAATGGTTGGAGAGTGGGGAAGTTACTTGGGGTTTTTTTTTTTCAAAAAAAGAAAAAAATAAAAACAGAAAAGCATATATTTCCAAAAGTCTTTGCTCTGCACCTTTTAGCGGAATCTCGGGAGTTTTGACCCGATGTCTCCATCGTGAACCATCCGATACTGCATTGAAATAATTAATATGATGCCAACCCCATTTCTGGTGGCATCCACAGCCCAGAGACCTTCTGGTGAGACCCAGCCCCTGCAGCAAGCCATCGCTTGTGCACTCCTGAGAGAGGTACGTGCATCACTTTGACAAGGAAAAAAAATGCAAAACAAGCGCTTAACATTTCCTTACCATGTTGCCTTCATCGTCGCAGTCATCGCAGTCCTGTCGGGGATCATCCAGGTGGAGCTGGTGCAGCAGCAGACCCGCAGAGGTCTTCCCGTTGCAGTCCTGGTGCTCGGAGCGGCTGCTGTGCATGCTGCTGGTCCGGTACAGGGAAGGCACCTGCAGCGTATCCTGGAGGTCGAAGGAGCCTTTTGTTTCCAGCGACTCCATGCGATGAGGCAAAGAGCCGTTGAAGCTGCCGGCCCGGCTGGAGTGCTCCTCATCGGAGCTTTCCCCTTCCTCCGAGCTCTCCTTCCCCTCTCCGGAGAGGAGGGATCTGCGCTCGCTGCTCTGACCCCGACGCTTGAGGCTGGGGGCCCGGCCGATGCTGTTCCAGCTGGAGCGGCGGCTGTTCCAGCTGCTGCCGGCGCTCCAGGGGCTGTGCGGGGAGCTGCGGGTGCTGGGCTGCGGGAAGGAGACAAGGAGAGCATCAGCCCCGTGCCACCTGCCCCACGCCAGGCTGCCGCTCTGCCGGCCGGGGCGGATGGATGGACAGAGAGTCCCGTAAGCCCAGCAGACACCCGCTGAGCATCCGCAGGAGGAGGTGACGGGAGTACCGGGGACTTGAGCTCGTAGGCGGCGGGGTCCACGGAGACGCCGCTGGCCCGGCGGGACTCGTAGCCCTGCGCTGCATCTCCGAACATGGCGCTCTTGGGCATGGGCATCGGCGTGGCAGCGGTGTGTATGATGAGCGGCGGGGTCAGGCTCTTCTTCAGCTCCGGGTGGTCGCTCAGGGCCATCACTGGAAGACACAAGTTGGTTTCAGGTGTCACACCTCGAGGGACACATCTACAACCTGCTCCCGGGCAGGCAAAGCAGCTGCGCAGGGAGGGCTCTCCTCCAAGCATCGGGAGGATGGGGTCAAAAAGCCCTTCTGGAGAGCTGAGAGCCTGTCCAGGGAGTGGGGGGATGTAAATCAGGAATGGGATCAGGTGCCAATGGGAGGGGAGAGCAGATGCAGAATGTCATCTGCTGCCCCTCAACCTTCCAACACCCACCAGCTCCAGCCCTGGGAACCTCCTGCCCATGCTGGGCTCCCTCCCTCCTCCTTCCCCGCAGCTCCTCCACCTGTGCCCCTGCAGAGAGACCCCGAAAGCCCAGACCTTGGGCTTGGTAGGGAGATTACAACCCAAACGCCATCATGTCTCTGCATCCCACGATCCCACCCGACACCACAAGCCTGCTGGCCTCGGTCGAGCGTGCCACGGCTTGGACTATGCCGTTCTCTCTAGCAGGGCTCTTCCCTTTGGGACATATTGTTTTCACAGCAAAACAAGGTTTCTGCTGAAAAGCCCGTTCTCCCGGGGTTGTTACTCACAGGCTGGATTCGACAAGTTTTTCTTAAGTCCTCCCTCCTCTTCCAGGCTACGGGGGAAGAGATCCCCCTCAGAATCAGATTTGGAAGCATCGCCCTGGAGCAAAACAGAGGGCTTCAGCAAAGAGGGCAAAGGGCTGCAGTGCACGGACACCCCTCTGAAAAAATGGGTTCCCATGTCCAACACCACACCTACGGATCCACCGAATTTCGTACCACGATGCAACATCACCTTTCACAAAATGACGCATGCACATATTTATACCACAGACTAATTAACCTCCTACCAGGAAGACAGATTGCCTCTGGCTCCAGATACGGTCCCAGAAAGGGATCAGAAAAAAAAAACCCCCACACCAAAACGTTGCTTAATTTTTGTTGCTGGAATTGCATACTGGGCAGATATTAGGGAAGGACACATCTGATGAGCAATTTTGGGACAAAAATTGACCCTACTGATCTCTCTTGACTTATACACTATGGTTTAAAACTCCCTGTGTGTGGCGTTTTCTGGCGATGCTTTGATGAAGCAATCCAGGATTCAGAAGGGGCACAATGGACCCTGACTTTCCAACGCAGCTAATGGGCACGTGTCGACGGACGCCCCACCAGCGCAGAGAGGATCCAGGTTGCGGAACCCGATAACAACCGCCCCGGGCAGCCGTTCTCCTCCCAGCTGCAACACGCAACAGAAGTTGAAGTTTTAGGGATTTACGCTGTATCATTCTGAGGATTTAAATTCCGCTGCATCATTTCAAACGCCGGGGGTTCAGTGAGAGGTGCCTGCTTTGACACAGGCCCATCCTCAGGAGGAGACCGAAGAGGTTTACCATTGCTTGCGCCGTGGTGCCCAGGCTCTCGCTCGGTCCTGCGGCACGGACCCGATTCGGGACGCCCCTGCGCACCCCACTGATTCTGTCCATTGGCACTGCAGAAAGGCACTTAGGGTGTGGTATAGCCAGGATACACCTGACAGGCCATGGTGCTCGCCAGAACGATGCCCATCCAAAAGAGGAGGACTCACGGCTGAAACCACTGCTCTGGCAAAGGGCACCAAGCCCCGTCGCGATGTATGTTGGGAGGGAGGAGAGGTGGGAAGGGAGGGAGGATGCCGGGGTGAAAGAAGCCAAGCAGACCCTCACTTCAGCTGGGAGAGACAGGGAGCCCCAGAAAACCCCACCAAGGCTCAGCTGCACCCCCAGGAGCCCAGGCCAGCGCTGCGGAGGTTTGGTGCTTGGGTACCTGTTGGTTGTAAAAACCCAGAGGGGCCCCAGCATGGGACGGGAGAAAGAGATGGCATCCGACACAAGGGCCAGGGCCCTGTGCCTCTTTGTTGAGCAAAACCCCAGAGGGGTCAGCCCTAATACTCCCCCACGGGGTCACTCAACAGTTAAGGGGATTTTTTCTCCAGGCAGACTGGCTGCTCTCAGACACATGTTTTTAAGGCAAATGAGTGTGTGAAGTGTTGGCTCAAAACTTCCCCTCCTGAGGATCCAGGACTTCTGTGCTATTCAGGGAAGCTCATCCTGCAGGACGCAGACTGGGAAGGCCAGGAATGCACCTTGCAAGGGGGAGCAGTAAAGTCAGGCTGGCCTGAACTTTGCTGGAGTCAAAACCGTGTCTCCGTAGGAACAGAGGCTCCAGCTGGCTCCAGGTACGCTCCCCGCGGAGGCTCCCGGCTCAGCCCGTCAGTGGGCCTGCCAGGAATTACTCATTCTCCCTAATGGGTTATTAAAAAGGAATAAATAACGGGAAGAATTTTATGTGATTTGTATTCCTGGAGTTCTCTTTAACAGCCCAAAGGAAAGTTTTAGGGTGCACGATGAGATGTGTGCTGAGATGGACAAGCAGAGCTACGTGGGGACTTCCCACCCCCCTCCCCAGCACCAAACCCCACGTCTGGAGGGCAGAAAGCATCCCCCCTGAAACACCACGTGCCAGACTCAGTACGGTGCAGGCAAGCATCTCGCAGCCAGGGCTGCTGCCCGTTACCTGTTCTTGCACTCCCAGTTTGCCTTTCTGGATAAAAAAGGGGTTATGAGAGAACAGGGAGTTAAAATCCTTTGGGAAACGAGGGTATGTCAAGACGGACCAGACGGTACAACGGCTAAACCAGCCGGTACCGAAGGGGACTGACAAACGGGGGTACGATGGGAAAGGGCTTTTGTGCTGAAGGAAAAGCCAGGCTTCTCGGAAAGGACAGAAAGGGAAGGGAGCAGTAAAGAGAAAGATGAGATTGGCAGAAGAGTAAGGTTTGGGGTGTGCTGCACTCCGGAGATCCACGGCTTCCTCAGACCTGGACGGGACCGTTTCACATCCTGACCCGCGCTGTAAAGCGGGATCTCACCGGCGATCTCTGCATCCCAGGCAGCCTTTCTGGGACATGCCACAGCGCAGCTGCCGCCATCCTACCCTGTCCTGCCGAGCACGGGGCTCCCCCCACACGTGTCCACAAACAGGCTTGATTCCAGGTCCCTTCGCTGCCAGGCACCCTCCTCTGCCCACATGATGGAGGGAGCGCTCGGCGGGCACGCTCAGCGATCGGCATCACCATCCGCATCCCTAGGGAGGTCCCTGGGATGTGACCACGCTGTGGAGGGGCTGTGACAGCCCCACGGGGAGCCTTCCCTGGGGCAGGCGTCCAGAAAGAGGTGGGCAAGAGCTGGAGCCCCATCAGCCGCCCCAAAGCGCCCGTCTTAATTTACCTGGCTCCCCTGGAGAAGGAAGGGACTTAAAATCAAGACTGACTCAACAATGAGGACAACAAAAAAAGGAAAGAAAAAACAAAAAACAACCCCAAAACACCCAAAACAAACCCCAGAAGAACAACAGCTACTACAATGAGCACAGCACCACGGTGTGTGACCAGGCACCACGAGAGAGACAACCACGGCGGGCGGTGGGATGTGCTGTGTACGTACCCCCGACGAGTCGACAGGCAGCTGAATACAGCTTAACTGCCCACTCGCGTCTTCTCGCTTGGAGATCTCCTGAAGGAGAAACGGGGGGGAGGGAGGGGGGAGGAAGGGGAAGGGGGCGTTCAATTTTCACAGTTTCAACAGCAGGACTGAATGGGGAAATCAAAAAACACACGAGAAAAGGCAGGGGAGGAGAGGGGAAGGGGTGGAAGATCTCAGATGGAGCGAAGCCCTTCGAAGGGACCAGCCTTACCTTTAAATTAAGTGTTTCGAACAGAGCTTGCTTCAGCTCCTAAGTGATAATTGTGCTAATGAAACAGCAGCTAATTATTGAAAACATGATTATATTTTTTTTTTTGTGGCTGCATAATAGGATCTTTATTTATTATGCCTTCATTAAGCAGCAATGGAGGCTTTTAATGAATGTTTGATTAACACAATATCAGTCCTCTTACAGCCAGGTGAAATATCTAATTTAAGAAAAGCCACCAGAACCTATCATGAGTTCAGATCCCTCCTCACCCCCGTTAGTGCAGACACCCATTTAAATGCCCAAACGCAACAGGGGTCTGCGGGCGAGGGGGGGCACAGCCCCATCCTGGGGGGCTTTGCCATACGAGTGGCCCCAGTACCACTTCACGGCACCAGTCAGTCGTTCCTACCCACTTGGAAAGCACACATCATTTTTGACCCCGCCATGTTTCCCCTTCCTCAGGGGTGACTCTCCCAATGCTCCTCGGCACATTTCGGCAACGCAGCCGTGCCCGGTCCTGTCCCGCAGGGCTGCGGGAGGTGACACGCTGCGGCAGGAGGGCACAGGTTGTCCCACCGCCTTAATTTCTGGCCTAGAGGGCAAGGGATCTTGCCTCTGGTTGCTACATGGGATGCAAAACTCATCCCACTCTAGGCTGGGATGAAGAGTTTCAGACAGACAGATCAGCTTTGGGATCTGGATGGGCCAACAGTGCCTTGCCAGGCATGTAATGGACACTTAATTTAAAGTCTTTGGTTGTAACAGAGAGAGACACGGAAAAGCCATTGAAAGAAAACACAAACACTTTTTCTTCACAAGGAAAATCCCACTGAAACCAATAGGAATGCAAGAAAAACACCATCCAAAATCCCTACTGAAGGAGAAGGGACCGTTCCATCTGGTTGAAGCCCAGAAGAAGTCAAAGTCTGTATTTCTCCAAGGATGCTAACATCCCGAGAGCAGGTAATGTCCTCCTGCAGAGGAAAGAGTGGGGGAAAGGAGGACCTGGGGTGCCAGGGAGGGAGGGGGGCACAAAGGAGGAGAAGGAACGAACCCACAGGCAAGGATGGCCGGGGACAAGGGGACATGAAACCGGGAGGACTACCAATGGAAGAATACATTCTGGAGATAATATTCTTAGGAAGTCCCTTAGGAGAGGAGCTTTATGCCTGACAAAGAGGAGTGATTGCTTGCTTCAGAAGTCCTCCCCAGGGCAGGGACCTGAGAGGTCAGGCAGCAGTTCCAAGTTAGCAGCTCCATCAAACGCAGTTCCCTGCTCACCTTCCCCACACCAACGCCAGGCTCAAGTTAAATCAGAGAACACACGGTCAAAAATAACCACATCGCATAAAGTCCTGCGTGCGCCTCTTGTAAGAGAAAAGCAGGTTACCAAATAAAAGGAAAGGAGGGAAGGGAAAGAAAAAAAAAAAAAAGAAACTCAACCCTGCAAAATATATTACTCCATATTTAAAGTTTGGAACAGGTCCTTTTTGTTTCTCAACTGCTTATATACATCTGCTGCCTAGCAACTGGGGCTGCAAAGCCATGCACTAAAATTAACGAGGTGCTTGCAGATTGAGGAAAGGCACTCAAGGACCACGGAGATAAAGGCAGCAGCCCCAGGATTGTGTTTCAGGCCAGAAATCTGAAGGAGAATGGAAAAAAAAAACCCCACCAATAACTCAGAAGAAGGGTCAAGTGCAATCACAGGAGGGAGACGCTGGCGTTTGTTTAGAGTGAGAGATGATCTCTCTATTAATTCTGCTTAGGAGAGGATCCTTTGTGTGCTGGCTAGCAAAAACCAGAACGAGATCTGTTTGCAAAGCTGCACGCCAGCAAAGCTGAATAAACATGAACCAGCAAGGCCAGAGCCGGCTCCCAACCTCCAGCAGACGTTTGCTCCCTGTCTGCTGCGGGAAACTTGGGTTGAGTCAAGGGATCTCTTGATCCCACTGCAATTTACTGGAGGAGCATGGAGACCTCAGAATAACAAGGATGTGGAAGGAATATTATTATTAAAATGCCATCATCAAAGCCTGAGATGTAAAATAGCACTGTAATCAGAGTCACAAATTATAGAAATCTGGTGCGAGTTGATTGAAATTGCCGTGGTTGGGCAGAATTGGCCAGAGCGGGTTCGATCTTTGGAGGCTGTGCTGGATCCTGGTCCTGCGCTCACCTCTCCATACCAGCATGAGCATCCCTGGCTGTCTCAGTGCTTTCCTGAATCAGAAGTTACTCCCTGATTTACGCTGCACTTAAAGCATATCTGCAGTTCATGCGGAAATCATCCTGGAGCTGGCTTGGAGCAGCCCGACACTGCCCCGACAGCGGGACAGCGGGGGCAGGAGATGGGGCAGCCCTGCTGCAAAAATCAGCCGAAAGCAAGTTTGGGGAGTGCTGCAGGCGGTTCCCCTGACTCCAGGGAAGATGTATCCTCAAGGACATGGGTATCGGAATAAAACTGCAGCGCATTAAGCCAGGGCATGAATTTACAGGCAGTTATGCCATGGCAGCAGCTGGCCGCAAAGCGAGCACAGGATAAATTGCTGCCCAGGGAAACAGGCCGGGTGCGCGGGAGCGGGAGCATGCCGGCGGGCAAGCACGGGGATGCTCTAGCAAGAATAACCAGGCTGAGCCAAGGACCAGAGGCGTCAGCGTCCCTCGAGGACCAGGGGTTGGAAAAGGGATTGCTGAACTTAAAGGCTGCGTCCTTTTCTCTAAGGAGCGGGTACAGCAGGTGATCTCCCACTTCGGCGACCTTCAGAGAATCAATTTGGTAGAGCGAACAGACAAAGGTTCGATTTCGAAGCCGTCATCACAAGCAGACAAGGAGCTTTTTACCTCTTCTCGCTCGGGCAAGGGAACATTGTGCTATTCGGGAGAACCTGGCAGTGACCTTCCCTTCGGCTGAACGGTGCGTGGGGGGGATTTACAGACAGAAACAGCTACAACAACAACAATTAAAAAGAAAAGCACCAACATGGAGAGAGATGATACAAAAAATAAAAAAATTTCTCCTTGCTATCTTCTGGTATGACTCCATTAATTTAACTCTAAACTGTGCTCCAAAAATAATAATAATAAAATCAGTTCTGTGCGTAGCTGTTCATAGGGTGGTAGGATATTACGATACACAAGCCAATCATAAATAATACTCAGTCACCCCAGAACACTTACAAATATCAGAGATAGCAGGTACAGGCACAACCTATACAAGCAGGTCCCAGTTTTAGGTTATATTTACCTCTCCAACCCCCTGGGCAGGCTGTAAAGGTCCCCTCCCCTTACTGAGGTTCTTGGACAGTCGGACAATTTTTGCAGAGAGTGGGTGGGCATCACAGGTCCCCCACTCTGGGGACTAGGTGACACACTCACTTGCTCCGAGCTGGACACTTGGGAAGGCAGCAGGGGTGGAAAAAAGGTTCAGTTCAAACCTAAGAGCCCCCCCTGCCCTCCCACGAAAGCCTCCAGCAATCCAGGATGTCTCGTGGAGGTTCCCAGCCTGAGGAAGCAGCCGGCAGAGACCAGAAATTATGTACTTTAAAATGTGCAGAGCACTGCAGAGCTGGAAACGAGAAGAGCTCCGTGAACGCATACCATCAAAAAAGATAATCGTGTCACTAATCTCTTACCAGCCTGCATAAGTTTTCAGGAGGGGCTTTTAGTCTGGCTGACAAACACGGTGACAACTGTTTCAAAGACACTGTCATAGCAGCGATCCCATCCGCAGTGCCTGACTCACCGCTGAATTCCCACTCCTGCATTAATGCTAACAATGCTTTTCATTTAAGCCCTTTGTTTAGAGGGCTTACTGTATTAAATTGCATTGTGGCTAAGGAAAAAAAAAAAAAAAAGACGACCTAATATTTTCCCCCACTTTCTTCATGTACCACTCCTGTAAATGCTTTGCTGTCCATCTCAGAAATCAAATTCCAGGATCTTGAGGCCCTGAAGCTTTAGAGAAAGCAAAGACACAAGTGTGAGGACATTACCTCCGTCTGGAAACCCTCCACCAGGATGGCCACCAGCAGGTTAAAGAGAACGTAATTCCCAAACGTCATGAGAGCGATGAAGTAGAGAGCAGCCCAGGAGGAGGTCGACGCCATGCCGTTGTAAAGGACCTTGTTCCAGTCTTCCTGGGTCAAAATCTGCAGAGGAAGGGTACCAGGAAAATGCAGATACTGGAGGATTATGTGCTGGTTTCCCCCAGCCTGGCTGGCTATCTGTGCTCTGGACGGGCCAGGCAAGCACCCCATTTCTGGGGTATCCACCGTGGCTATAACCACAGGAGGACAAATCTGGCCCGAGCCATCTTCTGAGGCAGAGAAGAGACAGGACCAAAGTGACCGTGACTCACACGTGACCGGTAAGGACCATGCGCCCAAACTGCCCCGACTCCAACCCGCACTGGGGGAGACGTTCAGCCATAAGGGATTGGAACATCCCGTGGGTCAGACATTTCCTTTGCTCAGCCAGAACAGCTAAAAGTCCTTCACAGATCCCGCAGTTACAGAGCTCAGAGCTGCTAGAACAAAAAACTGCACATATCAATTATGGGCTTAAACCTGATTCTGTTCTGTGTCAAAATATCACTGCAAATGGCCCTGATCTCCTCCTCTCCATCTCCACCCTCTACACTTACTTTCACCCACCCAGCCCATACTCTGCAAATGCAAGAGTGCCCTGCCTCAGCAGCCCCTCATTAGCCTTCTGATTTATTCTGGAAAATGGCCCAAAAACCTCCCGTGTTCCTGCACTTGTGGTTTTGGGTCCTCTCCCTTCCATGGCAAGGAGCTTCACTAAGCTCTAACAGATGCTTTGGAAAACAACCGCAGCCCTTGCAGCCCCAAAACGCACAAGAATTGTGGCGTTTTCCATTTTGTACCTGGAAAACGGTGACGATGGCCCAGAGCAAGGAGTCAAAGTTCTTCCTGTCGGGCAGCGTGTCGCCGTCTCGCTCCGAAGCAAACTTACAGCCGAAGAGGTGCATCCCCAGGATGCTGCACGGGAAGGAAAGCAGGGGCTCAACAGGAGACAACATCAGTCTCCTACTAAAAACTAATAATCACACAGCAGGGATGACTGTGTATCCTGATTTCACCTGGGCAATTCTTTTTAGTTTAATTTTTTTTTTTTTTTAAATAAAAAAGATGAATCATTCATTCACTGAAAAACACGCCTCATGATCACACAAACCAGTTGTGAATTTGGGTCAAATCTGTCAAAGAGTTTCAACCAAAAAGTATGCCTGCTCCTTCTTTTTCTTCTGCTTTGTTTTTTGTTTTTGTTTTTTTAAGTCAAAACACTGTCTTCCAACATTTTCTAAACAAAATGTTTTGACTTTCTGGTTTGCAATGACACATTTTCAGCAAAATGTGCTTAAATTGAATTAGGAAGACAAAAAGGGTTTCTGTGAAATGCCGGAATGAGACATATCAGAGGACCCAAAACAGCTTTTTCAATTTTGACAAGAAAACAGAATAACTTTCATTTTAGATTGATACTAAAAGAATAATTTAGGTTTTTCCCCTGTTCTCAGCCAGTAACCTGAATAATCAAATTATTTACAGCTCTACTGAGCACCGCAGCTGCAAATGGTGGTTTTGGAGCAAAACGTCTCACTGGGAGAAGGGACGTTATTCCATGGAAGAGACTGGCTTTCTTCAGCCTTCCCAGTGCCCAGATTGCTGGAACACCAGAGCTGGCTGTTACAAGGAGACAAAATCTTCTCAAAATCTAGACAAAAATCCGAAAATTCGGGGCTATGCCAAGCCTATTTCTAACATTTCCACTTCTCAGAAGAAGAGGCCATGCAAGAGCAGAAGCACGACCGTGGCTGACTTTATTTTAGGAACAACACCCTCTCCTTGGCAATATTTTTAGCACCAGACTTTCTGCTAGTCGGGACCACCGTCTTGGGGTGATGTCAAGGAATCATCCAGTTGAAAGATTTTCCTTGTAAATCATCTTGCAAAGACAGATGCCTCGTTTGGCCAGAGTGAAGGGAATTTAGTCAAGGCAGCAAGCCGTCGCCGGCACTGGGCAGCGATGCTGTTCCTGGGTCTGCTCAGCTCAGCCATGTCCTGGTATGGACTCTTACATCTCCTCACCTCGCCATGGGATCCCACCTAAAAACCCAGAGCAACCTCAGGACGGGGAATCAGAAGCTCTCACCTAAAGATGAAGATGAAGAGCATCAGCAACATGCAGAATGTGGCCACGTTGTCCATGGTCTTCATGAGGACTACAAGCTGGCGCTGGAGGGCTGGCATGAAGCGGACCAGCTTCAAAACTCGCATGAGCCGAAAGGTCCGCAGGACCGAGAGCCCCCCGCCTTGCTGGCCCACTATCTCCCACACGCTGAGGGAGAACAAAAAGTCATTGCAGGATGAGAAGACAAAGCCTAACGCAAAGGCACGGAGGAGAGGAAGTAAAGGGAGGGTGAAATTCAGAGAGAAGAGGGATGGAAAGCAGGCAGAGATGCACTGCTAATGACCCTGGTGAGCTGGATGCCATCCAGGCTTGCAAAGAGCAGAGTCCCACTAGAGTGTCAAAAACACACCTGCAAATCAGTGGCTGCAGCTGCAGGGGCAATTACAGCCTTCGCACATGCCAAAAAAATAAGACACCTACTTAATCGGGCACTGGTCGTACCATTTGGATCCTGGGCTTTCCCAGGACATTGGGACTGATAGCTTTCTGCTTGGGCCTCTCTCTAAATTGACCATAAAATAACCCCAAGATATGTATTAGCAATTGTGTCTAAGTGCATTAATTTACAGCAGAGAAGTATAAAGTGTCATAGGAAGGTATTTATGCCCACTCTCCATTACTTTCTGTTTAATTAAACAGCTAAATGAGGGGAAACACACATAAAGGAAGCTCTAGGTTTGTACCTAATCACCACGATGATCCCATCAAAGATGTTGTATGGATTCTTAATGTAGCCAAAAGGACCATAAACGAGGACTTTCAACAGCATCTCCAGGGCAAAGAGGCTTGTGAAGACTATGTTGCTGATCTCCAGGGCGTTGGTAAGCTCCTCTGGCTGGGGAAAGAGGAGGAGGAAAGGGACACGGTAAGCAGCACAGCTCCATATCCAAAATTACCCCTGGAAATGCAACAAGCCCCAGTACCGCAAGTGTAGGAATATCGATGCTAATGGTATAGCGAGAAAACGGCAATAACTCACTCAAAGCCCAGGAGAGAGAAGAAAAATACTATCAGAGTATTTAAGGTTTATACACCCGTCGTAAATTGAGCAGGTAAATGCAGACATGCACTTCACGTTAATCGCAGCTTTAGTATGACCACAGGAGGTTTTAGTGGTGTGTAACGAGCCTTAACGCTTTCACATCCTCCAAACCGAGTCTCCTTATGCAGAAGAGAAAGTCGGGCCGTTTTCTCACATAAATATGTTTTATAGGGTCTGTCTTTTTATTTAGTATCTCATCAAAACATTTAATCTAAAATTTTCAAACGGCACAGATTTGAGGTGCTATAACTGGAATGGCTCAAAAAACCTCATTAACAGGAAGCCCCGAATACTGCTGCTGCTGAAGGGCCCGATCCTGGGGATTCAGACTAGCAATCTGAAAATAGACGTATGAAAAAACTCTCACAAATAGACTTACAGGAACCTGAGACCTAAATGAATACCCTTCATGTTTTTCTAGCATATTTTACAGAGGGTTCCCAACAATGCCTGCAGACACCCAGCGCTGCGCTTTCCCCGGCGGGTGGGCGTGCATTATTGGAAAACATATTGCAGAAGACAAAAACCGGTGGCGTAGTCTGTTTGGGATCAGTCAGTGGCAAAGACAGGAGCAGAATCTGCAGTACCAGATCCCTTCTCCCCATTTAACCCCAACACACAGCCGCGACTGCATGTTCCTGCTTAAAGGCTTTATCAAAATGAGGAGCCAACGTCCTGCCGGCAGAGGGCTGGGGGTCGTGTCGGCAACGCCGAGGTGCCCCATGGGGCAGCGGGCTGGCGCAGATCACTCAACGCCATACACACGCTGGGTGCTGGATTCCTCTTAGGGGTAGTTTGGCTCTCAACTCACTTGGATACTTTGCTAAATCCCCACATCCAACTGCCGCGGCTTTAGATGCCCAAACACCACGGTGGGTTATGGCCAGATGCGCAGGGTCATGGCAGCTACGCCACGAGCAGAAGTCAATGCGCAACGCGTGCTGTTGACTGCTCCCGCCACTCACATGAAACGCCTTCATGCCTGGCCAAAAACTTCCTACAACAGACCAGGAGCTGCACGCCACGGCACGTGCTGTGGCACAAGCTGGAGGGTTTGGCGTGAAGTGACCCAACCCCAACCCAACACCATGGGAGCCAGGAGAGGGGATGGGGCAGGGGCAGGGTCAACACTTGATCAACTGTGTTTCAGAGCCACAAGAAACTACAGTGACCAATGGCTCCACAAATATACGCTGGCAAATAAACAGATAAATCCATGCGGGCATTCAACTCTTTCTTTCTCAGGGTTGAAGTCTCCAGGCACAGCTGGCCGAGCCCCTTCTGCTCAAATTGCTCCAACCCAGTGGGATGGTAGATGGGGACTCAAATCGGGCTGATGTTACCTCAGCATGGTAGTGTAATCCCAGGGAACTTGCACTGATGCTGATAGGAGCTTGTGATGACAAAGCAATAGTCCCAAGATAGCAAAGGGGAAACAGCAGCATCGAAAAGAAAAATAAAAAAGGAAAAAAAGGAGATGTTGAACGCTTCCTATATCTCAAACATCTTCGCTGAGGAACGGATCCCTTGGCTAGAGTTTGCCAAACACACACCGGACACACAGCCCAAAATCACCTCCTCGCTGATCTAGAGCTAAAACACAAATGCTCCAGCTCCCGATATTAAACACAGCCTGGTTTAAAAGCATATACCTATGGGAACACTCATGCACAGAGTAATAAATAGGCCGAGAACTTATATGTCAAGCTGCACCTCAGGACAATTTCAAATAGCTGAAAGTCTACATTAGTCACAAAAAAAAATGCCAACTCATTCACGAGTGCCCCAGCGCCGAGGCAGGCTGTGCTGTTATCATTACCGCAGCGATACCGCTGGAAAGGAAACGCGTTGCTGGAAGCTTTCCTTCTCATCCATCAGCGCAGCTAACCCAGGCCCCAAAGGCTGATTTCCACCCTCTGTTCCCCCTCTGCGACCACGCTGCCAAACCTAACCGGCCCCGCAGGCACAGCCTGGTTAAGTCCCTCGACGCATCTCCGGCAGCTGCTGCACCCCTTCCCCATGGGGGCTGGCGTGGAAAACCCAACCGGCCCCAGCAGGGATGTCATCTTAACAGCGTGGATTAATGAAACTTGGCACCTCCTCTCCCTGGCTCCCCAGCACCCACTGGAAGGGCTGTGACCTCCCCCAGCCCGTGAAACGTCCCTCCCAGCCTGCCCACCTCACGAGAGCCCCAAATACCCCTGGCACCGTACGGGAGGGCTATGGCTCAGCCCGTGCAGCACAGTGATGCTCAGCACCCACAGCAGCACTGGATCCATCCCTGCTCTCACCTTGCTTCACCCCAAAAAAGCCTCCTGGCCCCCCGCTCCTCCTCCTTTTCCATTCCCCTCACAGGAAACAATTTTTTGACATTTGAGACATCGGGTGCCCATAATAAAAATGAAGAGTGGGATCTCCTGAACCAGAGGTGAGAATTAATATCCAAAAATCTAAGATTAATGGCCAAAATGGGTTGATAGGGAAAGCTTCCCGCTCACCTAACCAGGGGAAGAGGAGGGTGTCCAGGGCAGGGCAAGGCGAGCATCTGCTGGAAGCACCCCGCAACCAGACCTGGCTGAAATCAAGGAGTTATTTTGCTTCGGGAAACAACACATCCCTGAACAGTTGAGACTGGGCAATGCTAATTACTCAGAGGATTTTTGCAGCTGGCTGTGGAGCGGTCTCCCCCTCGCTCCCGCTTGGGGGTCCCTGGGGCAGCTGACGAGCCCCCTGCAACAGCTCCGCACCCCTTTCAAGGGACACCTCGCCGCAGCCAGGCCGTGGGGCACCCGCCCGGACCCCTGCCACCAGCACCGCCAGGAATTAGTTATAAAACCAGAGGTGGGCCGATACCACGATCCTGCCCAAGGGGATCCCAGCCTGGCAGCGGGGATTCAGACACTTCTGAGAACGTCAGCTACGGGATTTCCACGCAGCCATAGATGCGTATAGATAATAAGGCTGTTTATAAGATGCTTCTGCTCTAGAGAAATCACAAACACGCCTGAGACATCTTTCCTTAGCCATCATTACGATACAGCAGGAAAGTGGCTTTTCTCTCCGTGGGAACTGAAATTGCGATCCCATCCCAAAAAGGAATGCAGAGTTTCAGAATTGGTGAACTGAAACAGTTTGTGCCCAAAATGTTGAAATCACTCCATTTCAGTCCCTATTCCCTTATCCATTTGCTCTGTACTGTAAATCAACTGAAATTAAAAAACATAAATAAAAATCAGCTTGAAGAAGAACATGGAACTTTTTGTTCCCCAAATGCTAAAACAGACATTTCAGATATCTCAGACAATGTATTTCAGTTTGGGTTTTTTTTCAAGCCAGTTCACTGAAACCACTCTCCTCCCATGAACAGCTTCAATTTTGATAAATTGCCATTTTCTGACAATAACTGTCTAACCAAAACAGTATCGACCAGCTCTAGACATAATGTACCTGGGAGACTCACTGACTCGCGGCACACAACCAGCTCCACAGGTCCTCACCAGGGGTGGAGGAAAAGAGCTGCTAAAATCAAGCAGCTTTCCCCTCCAAGGGCCACGACACGGCAGCCAGGGGAGGTAGCATCCTTCCTGTAGCTTAATGATATATTTGGAAAACAAACCCCCCCAGGAACCCCCTGAAAAGGGCATTTTGTGGGGAAACAGAGCCCAAGGTGCAGACCCTGGGGTTTCTTTGCAGCACAAAGCCTCCTGCCCTGATTATAGCACATCTGCCACAGCCTCAGCTTCTTCATTAAGAGAAGAGTCTGCTAATTCTCTCATCAGTAGCAGCAGTGACTAATTAAAAGGAAAGCATCCTATGATTAAACGAGCAACACCCAGAAAGAGCGAGATACAAGCGCGATTCAGCTGTGGCATGAAACACCAGCTCTTCCAATGAATCTTTGGTAAATAGTGAATTTTGCTTCCAGGACACCTCGCCTTGCTGGACACACAGACGCGGTGTCCTGGATAAATCATTCCCTGTTAGCTCTCTGTTTGTGTGCTGTCGATTTGTTGATGTACCAAACAGCACATTGACAAGCTCTGGCAGCACATAAAATAGGAGCAGACAGCGCAGCATCTCTCATAAACACCACGTGGCAAACGAAGGCGGCGGGGAAGAGGCGAGACGCAGGCGCCCGCCCTGCCTGGCGGGGTGCAAACCGTGGTGGCGAGGAGGGGATGCTCTCCGTGCCCTGCCCAGAGGTTTCAGGCAGCGCTGCCTGGCACCAAGCGGGGCACTGCCCTGGGGGGGCAGGAGCAGGCAAGGGAAGGTGTCTCCAGGTATTACGTGTTGCCTCGAGGGGTATCTCAGAGCTGGACCAGCGCCTTGCCCTTTTTCAGCATTCAGAAATGGGCTGTAATGCATTTCTTTGGGGTTTTTTTTTTCTTTTTTAAAACTGAGTAGAAGCTCATGAGTGAGGTTTCTGATGGCAGAAGGGACGTGGTGCATTTCCAGCTGGGTACGAGATGGTGGCACACACTACTCCTTCCTGCGCACGGGGCTCCAAGGTGCCTGCTGAGCAAGCGAGGCTGCAGGCAACAAGGGGGAAATGCTCCTGAAGGTGAGGACAGGGGCTGGGGCCATGAAAAGCAGAAGCCACAGGGGCTGTGTCCCCAGTTCCTCAAAGACAAGCCCCTGGCAGGCAGGGCAGAGAGCTTACAAGGCTTCTACTCCTGCCTTCCTCCAGCCGTGACCCATAGAAGGGAAATGACTGTGCCATGGCACAGGCTCTTCATCATCATCAGACCTGCACCCAGCACCACAGATCCGTCCATCCCCGTTTCCCCCGTGCTCAGGCAGCGAGCTCCAGGCTGCGGCCAAGCCTGGTCTTGCCCAGCCCCTGGGGATGTCAGCACAAAAGAGCAGAAGCACCCCAGGGTCTCTCCTCTGTATCTTGCTAACAATAAAATAAAATAGAGAAAACACTCTGTCTTGCCAAAGCAGTGGGAGGGATGGGGTGACTGGCCAGGAGGCAGATCCCCCCTGATCCCAAGGGCTCTGCTTCTGTGAGGAGATCTAGAAGACGAAGAAAACTTCAAACCCATTCAAACGGCTGCAGAATAAAACCCTTCTGAAATCATTACCATGGCAACTAAGGAAAAATAACACAGAAAGAAAATACCGACCTCAGCTATTTCACAGGAAACACCAACAACATTTTACTGACTCATCACTTGCAGATTTTTAATATATATACATAAGAAAAAAATCAAATGGGTCACACAAAGACGCAATTTTCAACCTGACACAGCTCCATTAGATCCTCCCCACCCTCCGTCGGGGTGCAGGCAGACATCAGGTCTGCCTCAAAACAGGAGCCAGACCATCAGTCCTGGAGCAAAACATAAGAAATTCTGATGAACAGAAGCAGCTATTAATTAACAAAATGAGGTGCCCTTCTTTTGCCCTCTCCCACGCCTGGTTCCCCATCATTTATAGCTCACGTGGCCATGTCCTCAGTCAACCAACAAGCCCTCTCCATGGCCTACCCCCATCACTTTATTCCCCCTGCTCTGGTGCACCCACTGAGCCAGAGCCAACCAAAAACCCGACTTTGGTTCCCTTCGGTAAATGCAGCTCCTCTTAGCTCCAGAGCCCTTGCTACTTTATAAATAGAAACTCAATCCACGCATATTTTCAGCGATGACTTTCATTGTCTTTGGGGCTCCTTAAAAGGCATCGGGATTAAGTTATCGTCCTCTGTCCGGCAGCACAAACCTGAGCTGTGCTTAATCGGAGCCTGATAGACTGATAGGCTTTCTCTACTCATCCTTTGCCAAATTGGTTAAAGAAAGTCCTCCCTCTGGAAAACGGTTCAGAAAGTAGCAGGATTGCAGCGGGTTTTCCTGTGGTCCCCCTGGGGCAGGAGACACGGAAAGGGCAGCGCGCTCGCTGCGCAGTGGGCTGGAGGAGGAGGACTGCTGGGAAGTTCAGGATTTATAGGCATTTATTAAAAGAAAATGACTTTGACAGACAAGTGAACGGTTTCATCCCATCACCACACGGGAAAGGAGGATTTTGTTATGGGCTGAATGGAGGCTGAATATTTCAGGCCACGGCAAGTAATGCTGTAAGAAAGGGAGGAAAACAGCTTTCATTGTGGAGAAAATGGAGCTGTCTGCACAGGAGGGACTCCCACCATCACCACTAATCTCCTCACCTTCCACTCATTCCTCCCCGTTCCAATTAACAAATCTCCCTTCCCATCCCACACCTGCAGAGGGAAGGCGCTGAGCCCCATGGACATGGCATCTTCTGGTGCAAGACCTTCCTCTCCACCACATCCTTCTTGAGCAACCATGGCCAACAAACAAATTTCCCAGCCCCGACTGCCCATACGGGTTCGTGTCCCCATGCATCTCGCCTCCGGTCCACCTCAACTCAGGGTACAAACGAGAAGACGAGCCCTGAGCACAATGGAGAACCTCATCATCCAACCCCAAAGGGACCTGCCATGAACTAACCCTGCCCAGGACCATAAACAGGACCTGCAGAGCTCTCCTCCTCCAAGCCCTGAGGCTGGGCTCTCTTTACCGTTCTCAGGAGGCACAGCAGATATTCTTGTCTGAAGTCTTATCTCTCTCGGCTTGAGATTTCTGGATGAATATTATCCCAGAAAATGCAAGAAAAACATGAACTGGCTCATCCCTCTGCCCAGGTTTTGAAGGAGCTTAAGCCGAACAAAAGCTGCATTTCCACTTGGTCACACCTTGTAAGTACTTGAGATTTAAAGCCCTCTATTTCTAGTTAATCTAAACCAAGTTTGAAACTTATCTCCCCATTAGTACTTGAGAAGGTACCAGGGGGAGGGAGGAAATTAAAAAAAAAAAAGAGAATGGAAAAGGCTGTCTCTGTACAGCTCCTGCACAGTTCTGCTGAACCCAGGTTTCTGATGCTGGTAACACTATCTCTAATGCTGACAGACGTCCACGGGGGGAAAGTCAGTCGTTTGCTAACATCAGCAAAAAAACAATTATAACAAAGAGCTGAAATCCAGCAGAGATGAGGGAAAAAGTGCTCAGCTCCTGTCCCCGCTCCCGCTGGGGGCTGAGCGGGGTGGGAAGGGGCTCTGCGAGGACTCAGGTGGCAGCAGGGCAGAATCATGGGCACCAACAGCATTGGGACCAACCTCCACCAGGAGGATCGGGATAAAAAATGGACCGATCCCTGGGAAATCACCAACAATCAGCAATCAGGAGCGCTTACAGACAAAAGCGTTTGCTAGTGCAAGCTGAGGATGCTCCAGAAGCTCTAGCTGAGTTTGCTGGCTCCCACCCAAGGGGAACAACCACAATAATCAAAGAAGGAGCAGAGAGAAATGCCTGGCTATCTGCAGAGAGCAGCGATTTTTCATCCGCCCGGGGATGAAGTGAGTTTCGAAAGCACACATCATTTTCCCATTTCACTGAGCCGGAGTCTCTTCTCAGTGCTGCCTGAGCAGAGATAACACAAGGGTACGGATGGCAGCTGAAACAACAGCTGTAATGATAGGATCTAAGGCAGCCCGAGTATTTCCAGCCTCTGAACTAAATTAACAGGAAAGGATTGACACTTACAGCTCCCCATCCAGGGACCTGAAGAAAACTTTAGTAGATGTCAAGGAATCCACACAGGCTCATCCCTAAAGCATGCAAAGAACTGAATTATCTGATAAAAACCCCATACACTTTCCAGTTGCATGAAATCTCATTTAATTTTCTAATCATTCACTCTCCAGATCCAGGATAAAGTCTGCTTTATAAGCACAGCCCGTTTTTTTTTAATGATTATATGAGGGCTGTGGCACCCCTGTATTTTGCATGGCATTCTGGAAGAGCTTCATGAGTGAGTCAATTAAAACATGCAAGTTGCTACAAGACCTCATAAACCCTTCAAATTACTGAGAAGCGGAAGAACCCCCGAGGTCCATAAAAAGAATTACCCCCAATAACAAACAGAGAGCTGGTTTTGAAGTCAGTGATCCCAGTGATTAACAGCTCGGATGACTTCCATTAGCGTTGACTTGACTCCTCCAGTCTCCAACAACAAACCGTTAATAAGAGTAATTTCTGCTTAAGCAGGAGCTAATTGAATACAGCACGTGCGAATCTATAGGGCACCTCATTTTCCTACCATGGGAGTGCCCCATGCAGCTGCAGAGCTGAGAAATTAAGTCGACGCTAGCTACAAGCCCTGCGTTGGGCAAAGCCAGCAGACGCCGAGGGAGGGAAAGCCTCGCTGCGCTGCCAAAGCTTTGATCGCTTGGCTAAGAGTAGCTGGCGCAGGGCTGGAGAGATGTGTAATGGAGTTAAATAGAGACATGGGATATGCACCAAAGTGGAAGCGGAGATGTCTCTAGGAAGAGAAGACGGTGCATGAAAGCAGGACCTTGCGAGCTCCTGGAAAGAGCCCGGGGCAGACGGAGGTTGTGTGGGGAAAGGCTATCTCGTTGATTTAAGGAACGCACACATACGCGTAAGTGCCCTCTTGAATCAAAGCCTAATGAATCAGATTCATACGGGGAAGCGTCTAATTAGAAATTTCACCACAGAAAAAAGGCCACAGTTGGAGTAAAGCAGCCGGGGTGCAGGATTAAGGGGGTACAGGACCGGTTTGCATTGGTGTGTGATGCAGAGAGCCCTTGGTGCAGCACCTGGTGCCGCCTGGATGTGGGACATCTCTTTGAGTCCCTGCACTCGCAGGAAACAATTCAAAAGAGATACCAAAAATATTTTACAAAAAAAGGATTCTCTTCCTTCCTGACACAAATCCACGCACATGAAAGAAGCCAAAATTTAGATGTCCTGGATGGACCTGACGTGGAGGTTGGAGTAGACATGGTGCTGCCCATGACCACCCTATCTATGCAGCCAGAGAAGAACGAGCTGGGCAGCAGGCACCCTGCGAGCTGCAGCTCATCCCCAGATCCTCCACAGCCTCCTCGGGAGGCAAACGAGCACTTGGCAAGATCTCCTTTTGGCACAGAGGGATGTCAAAGGAGCAGCCTGACAAATCTGCAGCTGCCCTCCACCACTGCTGCGGCCAGCAGCAAAACGTTCAAACTTGGCTTGAAACTGGTGGAGAGTAGGATGCTCTTGACCACCAATTCCTGGGAGCAAAGTGCTTCTAATCCCCAAGACGCCCTCATTTCTTGAAGCAGCGCTCACAAATGGATGCAGACCTGCTGCCCTCCAGCCTGCCCAGGACTTTGCACACTAGCACAGAATCAAGCACCCCAAGACTGGGGCACCAGCCTGCCAAATCCCCACTGCTCAGCTCCGTTACACCACTTGTCCATGGAGCAATCAAATTTTCCTCCCACATGGAGAAATCAATCAGTGGGTGTCACGACAGCTAATAATTTTCAGTTACCTTCTTCCCTGCACACTGAATTCAGGCAGAAGCAGAAGTACATAAATATCATTTGGGTGACTTTTATTAATGCTTGAACCTGGAGCCTAATGGCTCCTCCACGCCGGCAGGTTTTCTAACCCTTCATCTGCCCTCTCGATCATCCTGGATACCTGAAAATTTCACGTCCTCTGACGCTGATTAAGACGACTCCTGTGTTCTCCAGCCTTGACTATTTACATAAATAGACATTTTAATGCATTTTGCCAGCAAGCTTTCCTTTGACGCTTTGCCACAGATGGTTGATATTTCCATGCCACAGCAGCTATTAGATCGTAATGTTACTAGTGACAACTTTACATCATCCGTGCTGTGTACGCTCCGGGCCCCTGCAGCGGGATGCACTAGGAATTCAGCTTGAGATGTTACCATGGGCTTAGGCTGCTCCTGCCTTCTGCAGATGGAGTTTGCACACCTTGGTTTGGGGCACTGTTGCTTTATAGATTCCTACAACACCTTGCTGTAGCTGGGGGTACTCCACCAGTTTTCCTCCCGCTAGGGTGATGTCAAGCATCGCCTCTTCCCACTTCCTTGGGTGCTCTTCTCCTTGGGTGCTGTCCCCGAGAGTCATTCACCCTTGTCATCGCTCCAATTTGCTTTTAAAAGTTAACAAAAGGTTCTCTACAGGTCTGAACCAATTTCCTCTTCCTTCCTTCAGAGACACCAGTGTTTTGGATCAATCTAGATCCAAGTCCCCACAAGCTCCAGCCATGGATTTTACCCGAGCGCAGCTCCGGGGAGGCCAATGCAGGACTCGCCAGTCTCTTTCTTGTTATGTTAACAATGGCAAAACACTGCAGAGACGGCGGCTGAAATTCAAGCGCTATTTAAACAAATGAATATGTAGGGTATAGTTCATACAATGCGAGTTCAGACAAGGAAAATCGGAACAGCCAGGCAGCTCAATGCGAACCAGATTTTAAAAACAAAAACAAAACCCCAAAGCCCTTCCTCAAGGAAGCCCTTGCTGAATTCTTTCCCCTGCTGAGGAGTCCAACATCACGCCTTGTACTAAAGCCTTTGCATTTCACTCCAAGGAAGGATTTAGAGGGAAAAAAAAAAAAAAAAAAAAAGAAAGAAAAAGCAGCACATTATGGAACACAGTCTGGCTTACAGCCAGGGCTGGGGGGGAAAGCAGCACAGAAACCCTCTGGTTTAGCAGCACATTTCACTCCTGCTCTATGGCAGAACAAGCTTTCGCAAAGCCCTAGCCGTCTGAGCCCGCAGCGCTGCAGTCTCAGCTTCCCTAAGGCGAATCAGTCAATTGGTTCAACAGTGTATTTAAAATCCCCCAGAGTCTACCTTTAAATCACCTTTATATTCCTCTACCCAAAGCTAATAGTTTCTACCTGCATTTTGCTTCATCTCCGTAGAAAAACAAGCTATTTAGCAGTCACATTAATAATCCGCGGCAATCTGGTTGTCATTTCCCTGATGGAAAATTTCACACTGCTGCCCAGCAGCCGCGACATGGTGAGTGCTATGTGCACCTCCAACCGCTCCGCTTTCCTCTCGCTAAACCCAGCGGTCGTGAGGAAGGCAAGAGTCCAAGCAGGATGGGTGAGAAGGATGGGCAGAAAATGCAGAATTAAGCTCGGTCGGGTGTACGTACGGCTCAGACACCTGCAGGAACCAGGGGGAAGCAACCTGATGCTGAGTGAGAAAGTCGGCAAGCTCATGTCAGAAGGAGCTTGGAGAAAATCCAGCTCCTGAATCCCCAGCCATACGATGGTAAAATTATTTGGTGACAATGACTTTACTGTGGAAGGTGGTCTATGGAGAGGAGCTTTGGGATGGAAGGTCCTAAGGTAGGACTTGAGCTCCTTGGGACATGAACTACTTTGCTATGTGCATCCAGCACCCCTGGCCATGGGTGCTCAGTCTGGGCAGGTTGACTGATGGTTGAATGCAAATAAACAGCAAGAGGTGGGGGTCAGTGTTTTCAACACACTCCCAATTTCCACTCATTTTGATGTGTCTTCAAACCACCACTTTCATCCTAAATACTCCAACCTGGTCTTCTCTGGTTGATGAGTCTGTTAAGCGAGTGACTGAAAGGCTGTTTCAGTCTTCTAGGCATCGCCCAAGAAGAAAAGCAGGTCTCTCCAGCATGCCTGTCCCAAGGTGAGATACAAAGCCTCCAGAGGAACACACTTCCCTCCCCAGCTATAATGAGGACCTCAGCTGACCATGTTTTGAAGTCCAGGATGCTCTGGTGGTCCCAGAGCTGCTGAATCCCACCCAATACTGCTGGGGACAGATGGGGGGGTAGAAGCCTTCCTCCTCCCAGAGTAACCACCAGCCCATCCTTCCTCTCACACAGTAGCTGCTAGCCTGTCTTCTCCCCTCTGGCAAGGTGCTGGTAAACAACACAAGGCTTTTGACATGGCACCATAAAACATGTCCTGAAAGTATTTATCCTAACATAGCCCAGTGTGCCCAGGGTGGCTTCATGTGAAAAGCCCAAGAGGTAAATATTCATTAAATAAGCAGAGAGCTTAATATAGAAAGTCACAGAGTCAGGTACACTTCGAGCCCCCTCATGGCTTTGCAAACAATCAGCCAATGAAGATAAATTTGGCATGGTTGATCACTTGCACTTCTAGGAAAGAGTCTTCTAACAGAAAAAAATCACATTTCAGTGTTTATAATCTCTGTAGAAAGGCCTGGTCCAGCACTTCTCCCTTCTAATTCCTGCTCTCATAACTGTCAGATTATGAAACAGCAGACTATAAGCCTCCCGAGTTTACCGAAAAACACCTCTCTGCTCTCTGCCGCCACTTTCAGCAGATGAACTAATAAAAACAAGCTCCGCTATTCACTCCAAATGCCTGGGAGAAAGGAATCTGGAACAGTAGTAGCTTCAAAATATCGCCAAAGAAAGCAACCACCCACAGCGTCTGGAGTCCCCCCACGCTTATCAGCTCCCTTCACCTTGTTACCCAAAAATCACCACAAAAATCTGCCTCTTCCCATCCAGCTGCCTGCTGGGACGCACCGCTGGCGGGCGCAGAGGCCAGGACCAAGCCAAAGCGTTAAGGAGCTGTGCTGCCTTTAGGGTGTTTGATGATGGGAGCTTGCTCGGCCACCCACCCCTGGTTGGGACGGTCCCCTTGGTACAGGCACAGGAGCCTACACCAGCATCTCCCAAAAATGCTCCTGCTAAAGGGCAACAAGCTTTGACAGTCCACCCCTTGGACAGTGGCAGCAAAGACATGGTGGATCTGCTCTCAGCTCTCAGCCAGAGGAGGAATATAACTGTTTATCCGCTTCCTGAGCCACCTCCCCGCCAGGTTCTTAGGAGATGATCTTCCCAATATTATTAAATAAAGGTGGAATCACTCAAGCTTCCCCGCAGAGCTCCCACCAAGGGCAGCACACGAAGGTGAAACCTGCAGGACTTCAGAGCGCATCGCTGCTTAATGTGTACTGAAAACAACGGTTAGCCAGCCAGACTGTATTAGGACGTCAGGGAGAAGGTGCTGGCTGGAAGGGACACATTTAGCACAGCCGCGTCTCCCTGGCGTTCGGTCATCGAGGCATTAATGCCACGGGAGGACACGGGAATTTGGAGCCGGTCTGCAGCCACCACCGCTGCCACTGGGAGCTGTGGGAGAAATGCCTCTGCGTGCAACAGCGAGTGACTCTGCAAATACAAAACGTGCCAGGAAGGGAGAAAAGTAAACAGCCCTGACTCGAGGTGCATGGGAGCTCCCAGCAAAGGCTGGCACGGGGACAGGGGTGGCCGTGTCTGCCTGGGAGGGGAGAGGTCTGGCAGCCCGGGAGAAGCACCGTGCTGGGCTGGCCAGTGGGAGCCCTCAAGCATTGGAGGGGTGTATAACAAGGTTTTGCAGCATCTCAGCATCCCCACTGGTAATCGCGTCCCCCCAAATCCAAACGAAGCGTGCACCTGCAGCACCGAGCCGTCCCATGCCTGCGGCAGGACCGCGGGCACCCTGCCAGGCGTGCTGCCGGCAGCAGCCACAAAACCCACGTGAGACCAGACCGTGTAAAAGGCTCTCTAAAAGCAGAGCTCTCGTCATCTTTATGGAGATGTTTCAAAAGGAACGTGGCAACTCCTTTTCTTAATGACTATATATAGGGAAAAGCTCTGCTAGGTGACAAGCGTGCGAGAGGCTGGAGCAGAGGCAGCCTCCTGCCTGCAAGGACTCAGATAATCTAGCGGAGGAATAGCCAGCGATGAGTCTATTTTGGACTCAGTGTGCTGTTGCTGGAGCATTCACTGGGGAGGCAAAGACATTTGTTACCTCCTCTCCAGGGACCGCAAATTCAATAGACTTCCTTGCCTGCAGCTGCACCGACCCTGGAGCTCGCAGCCGCCGGCAGCGCCGCTTGGACTGCTGGGCTGGCACAAACCCAGCGGCAAATGGCTGCTCCCTCTCCTTGGCCCCCACGCCACAGAAACCAGCAACGCGCGGTGCTGCCCATGTGACGGCGGTCTTGGCACGGTGCTGAGCATCCCTGGCAGGGCTGGGATGCGGGAGCTCACACAGCCCAGTACCAGCCACGGTGATGGCTGCCTGCAAGCTGGAAGCAGGCTCAGAGGAGAAAAATCAGCCCTGCTCTGTCCTGGGACCCTTCCTACAGCACCCCAATGCCTCTCACCCCAAACCATCCCACTGGCGGCCGGAGTCAGACCCGTAACACCTCCCGCACCCCCGCTGCGCCTAGAGTTGCCGGGACAGCGCTCACCTGCTCGTGGTACTCGATCCCCATGCTGAGTGTGTTGATGAGAATGGCCACCATGATCCCGCGGCCAAAATATTTGCTGTCCACGATCTTCCGGAAGGTCTCGCACACCACGTGCCAGAAGGCCAGCACCCGGCTCGCTCTCCTGGCCCGGGCTCTGCCCCGCTGCGGGTCCCGCTGGTCGCTGTAGTGGGCGTCCTGCGTGAATTCGTAGACCCCCTCGCTGTCCGAGTCAGCCGTCTCGTTGTCCGACAGCTCGGCCTCGCTCGCCAGTGCCTTGAGGCAGTAAGGGCAGCTCTCGGGGTTGCAGGAACCGCCGTCCAGCTTGGTGCAGGGGCTGGAGATCTTGCAGGAGCTTTGGCAGGGACCTGAAATGCCAGAGGGGCAGGGCAGCCTGTCAGCTGGGATGGGGGGGCTGTGGGCAGCCACGGGAGCAACCCCCCATCCCCGTCAGCACCAAGCCGTTGCCCTTGACATGACAGGCAGTTCCTAAGGGGAAAAAGGCTCCTGCTGGCACAAAAAGCCCTAGGCAAAACCTGGGCTCCCCAAGCGCCTTCTCCCCAGTTACAAAGTCCTCTTTGCTGCCCCAGGCAGACACTGCCGCCAGCCCGGGACCCCTAGCCCACCTCGTTATACCTCTGGCCATTATGGCTAGGAGAAAGCAATCAGCTCCCCTGGCCCTGCCAGGCTCCGGGCTGTAATTAGTGGGAGCGCCGCTGCCAGCAGCCTCCTTTCCTGCTCCCGCTGTTTGCTGCTGATGCTCCAAAACCACCAGCTTCCCCCTCCAGGCGCTGCCCCCGACACAAGCTCCCAGCTGCCAGGTGGCTCCCGGGTGACAATACCAGCGGGATATTCCCCCAAAATCCCACCAGCTGGCTGCCAGGGGAGAGGCTATCTGCAAAGCACGCTCCTGACTCACACACAGCAGCATGCAGCAATGCTAATAAAAACCCGGCATTAAACCATCTCAGAGCCCAGCTTTGTGTATTTAGTCTCTGAGCAGCTCCGGGCTGGGGGCAGGACTTGGTCTCTTCTCCGCACAGCTCCTGGCTGGAAAGGTCAATGCTGCTGTGGTGGGGTGGACACGGCATCGATTGCCTGGGAAAGCTTGGCCAGAAATGCTTCTCGGAGACTGAAAGGGTTTGGACTAGACTGGCCCGAGCTCCCAAACCTCAAGATGTGGAGGGGGAAAGAGCATCTTGCGGTGAAGGTATGAAACCCCCAATCCAGGAAAGCTGCATTCGGTGTCTGACTCTGCTACAGGCTTCCTGAGCAAATCACAGATTTTTAACACTCAGCGTCTGTGATTGCCAACGAACACTCTGCAAAGCAGCCAGCCGATCCCCCCCGAGCCTCGGGTCATGCAAGGAGCGGAGCTACAGGGAGGGTGTGCTGGGGCTTGGGTCATTTAGATCTGGAAGGTGTCCATCCCCAAGCCACCACCAGACCCCGTGTTTCAGCGAGGAAGGGACGTGGCCATTTGGAAGTGGCCAGGCTGGGCTTCAGCTCTGCTCGGGGTCGCTGAGCCCAGTTCTAGCTGATTTGGGGAGTGCAGGGATTTGGGCAGTGCTCCCTGTAATTGCAGAATAAATTGGGTTGCGGGGGGGGAAAATGAGGATGGGAAAGAAAATGGCTTCATTGAAAACATTCATTTCCCTTGGATTCTTGCAAGTATGAAGTCTGGGAGGTTGAAACTTCTCTCCTGGTTTTGGCTATAAGATGCATTAGGTAGGTCAGAAGATTCATGTTGGCCTCACCTGGAAAGCCGTCGCCTTTCTCCGTAACATGGACTGAAAAGAACCCTGCAAAGATTCGGAAAAAGAAAGAAAGAAATTAGGTCATAGCTTGTATTTCTGCAAGGCAACCCCAGACGGATGGCCAGCCCCAGGCTCACCCGTGCTCTGGGTCTCCAGCAGCTTGTGCATGGTGCTGTACGGCCCGGGCGGGATGTTGAGGCTTGTCAAGGTGCTGCTCCCGGCACCGACTGCCGCCTCCCCCAGGTTCTTCTCTTTCAGCATCTCATGGGAGGTACTGGGGTGCACCGTGGGGTACACCTTGCTGCCCACGATGTTCTTGGGGATCCCCTCCGGGCTCGGTAAGCCGAGGCCCGGCTGCGGGAGGGACGACCGGCAGCGCACCGGCTCGAAGTGGCAGTCGGCGTGGTAGATGCTGTGGACGGACTCGGTGTTGCTGGGAGTGGCGCTGGGGGCCCCGTGGGGGTTCGATGCCGAGGGAGGGAGCATCAGTCGGTTGGTCCCGTTGTGGAGTGAGCTGGTCTCCACATCGCTGATCTCCGGGCTGGCACGGGGTGCCCGCAGGTTCCCATTGCCCAGGTGATAGTGGTGGTGGTGGTGGTGATGGTGGTGGATGAGGTGGTGCACAGAGGACCTCTTCCTGCTCCGGCGCTTCCCAGCGTGCCGGTCAGCTCCCGCCTTGCTTGTGGGGCTGGTGAGGAAGCCCATCCTCACGCCCGCCACCCGGTAGACCTCCACGAGCTGCTTGCTGCCTTTACGGGCAATGTAAACCAGGTACTTGAGGAGTTCATCGTAGCAGCTGCCCGGCTCTGAAAAGCTGGCAAGGGTGCTGGCGTTGGACAGGTAGCGAACGCGCTGCTCCTTCATCAGCTGGCTCTCACGCTGCTTCGTCTCGGAGAACTGCGTCGCTATCACCACCAGGCAGAGGTTGATCATGAAGAAGGAGCCCACCTAAGGGGACAGGAGCCATCAGCCACCTCAGGGTGGCCATGCCCACCCCATCGCCCTTCCTCACCCCACGCCCCAGCGCAAGGATCAGGGGACAAACCCCAGCCAGCCCCATCTCCCGCATCACCCGGCAGGGACCACCGGCCGGGACCACCGTAGGGCTGACTCACCCCCCCAAACCCCCACCCCAGCGACTCCCATGCCAGCGCTCCACGGAGGACATCAGAGATCAAAGACGAGAGAAGATTATTTTGACAAAAAGCTTTTGCTCTTTTAAGATGGTGTTTTTCTCTCTCTGCAGACAGCGGTTGTAATTATCACAATTAGTGGCATTACGATGAATGCTCTGAGCCTTCCTGATAGGAGCGTTTTTTCTGGCAGTGTGTGGGCAGCTTGCGAGCGGATCCCTTTCCCCTGCTAACGGGATTTGCGGGTGACTGTTACGCAAGGGCATCAGCAGTCTGTACCCACAGCTTGGAGATTTTATTTCCAGCCAGGGTTTCATGAGGTTCTGCCTTCTGCAGAGCCCAGCTCGGCTCACAGAGAATTACTGACGTGCTAACGGGCTATCACACACCGCTAATGTTACTCGCACGGCATCTGGAAAAGTACTGCTTGCCCTTCGTCTCCGTTGTTTCAGGGATGCTGAGAGGAAGGGATTGGTTCTTTTTTTGGTGAACCAGAAAAAGCATCATGGGCTAAACGACCTCCTACCTTCTCATCAGGGTTTGAGTCCTGGTTTGATGAGGAGCAGAAATCCCCACAATGGCCTAATGGACGACGTGCAGCTATTTTGCTGGACTTAGTCCAATTAGAGAGGAAGAAAAGGACTCATCTCACTTATCTCAGATACATCTGAGTGAGGCACCTAATGATCCTTTAGAGTCAAGAGAGAAATAGGCACATCAAATCTGCAATGCATCTAATTTATTTTGGATGTCTACCTTTGGAGGAGATGAATCACTCCCTTAAAGCACCTATTTTTCCTCCCTTGACGATAAAAGGAGTCTAGACAACGAGCTCAGCCAGTCACGGTAGACAATTCTGCTTGCAAAGATGAAGCCCATCATGGAGCCCACCCCACAGAAACCTTTTGTTGGTTCCTTTGTGGGTGGTCTCGGATGATGCTGTGAAGCGTGGGTGAGCCGTGGGCAGTAATCTCTTCCCTCCTTTCTTAATGTGCTCTCTGAATTTTGGGACTGTTTTCCTGAAATGTCCCCTCTGCACCAAGGACCCAGCCAGCTGGGTTCTTCAATATGGGGGAATTTCTGGGCAGCCTCCCCTTCTGGAGCTCAAAACCTGATCGGGGAAAATTGCCTACTTTTAAACTTAAATTCAAGGTGGCAACTAAGGGAGAGGACCTTGGAGCACAAGGAGAGAAGTAGTAGAAACAGCAGCAACAGAAGTGTATCTACCACAGCTTAAGCATTCTTTCCTTCCTTCCTTCACGTTAGCAGCAAAATGCAGCTGCAACGCAATGCCATATTGAAGCTGCATGTCTTCCAGTAGGCTGGTTTCTGCCCCTCCTACGTGGCACCAGACCTTTATTCACTGTATTGTCTGCCCTGTTCCTCTGGGTCACTCCACTCTGCTCTCTCCAAATGCCAGGAGGTCCCCCATGCTCCCCTAAGGCCACTCACAATGATCAGGAGGATGAAGTAGATGAAGTTGTAGAAGGAGTGTGCATCCATGACAAAGTACATGATGTCCACCCAGCCTTCCAGGGTGATGACCTGGCGGAGACAGGAAGGGAAAATGAACCCACCAAGGCTCAACACAAAGTGCACAAGCAACATTTCTCCTGGCCGGGTCGTTTCTGACATCCCACAGCTGGTCTTGGTGCAGTACAAGACACTGAGGAGCCAAATCCTGCTCTGACCAATGCCAATAACCACATTTCCAGCTGCCCAGGCTGAATCCAGCCCTTCTTTTCCAGCTGAACTTAAAGCCCACTACTGCATTTTGCAGAGGGAAGAGCAGCCTCTAGGCTCTGCTCCACATCAGGATGTTCTTCCTGCACACACACACAGGGTTTGGAGACTGGGGTTTTGTCCACGCATGTGCGATGGAGGCATCTTCACAGGAGGCATTAGACTGTATCCCTGACATTTTGAGCACCCATGCACTACTATAGAAGTGCTTGCTGGTGCAAAATAGCCCCCAGGAGTGTGACTCTGCAGCCCCTGGGAACATGCCATTGGGGGGCACGCCTGGCTGTTCCCCACCTCGTGACAGTTTGCACACAGGGCTCACCTGAAATATCGCGATCCAGGCGTAGCCGATGTTATCGAAGTTGATGGCTCCCTTGAAGGGGTTGTGCTCCCCAGCAGAGCAGTTGGTGTAATACTGGTTCCAATTGACACAAGACGTGTTGGTGGTGTCGTTATAGGAATAATAATCCAGGGTGCACTCCAGACCCTCTTCCCTCCGTGTTGGGATGCTCCGGCAGTAGCGCATCCCGTTCTCCCGGGGCTGGGAGCAGATGAAAGGGTTCTCGTCTTCGTTCTCCGTCTGGTAGTACCGCTCCAAATCCACCATGTAGGGGCTGAAAGAGTCCAGACAGGGCTGGGGTTTGCACACCGATGGCAGGCAATCTGATGAGGTAACAACTGTAACAGCAAAGCCTGACACCTTTTATTCTGGATCTTAAAGTGTTGTTTTGGTGTTTTTTTTAAAAGGGATCCCCTTGAACTTTCTGCAGCCTCACTGGGTGAGATGATGTCCCTAACTGGGTTTCAGCAAACTGAGGCAGTGCACTTGGCCGCTCAGCAGCCCCTCTGATGATGTCACTAAGAGTCACTCCATCTGGAAGTGCTCTGGCTTTGACTTTAGGGGACTAAGAGCGGGATTCAGCCCAACAGGGCTTCTCTGAAATGTCTTTGCTGCAGTAAGGTGGAAATCAGTCAGTTTAAGCTCCTGTATCTCCTGTGCTCCTGGAGATGCTGAGAATGGCTTGAGGAGACTCTACGTACACGGACCTCCCCCAAGCTTCCTAAAAACCAGAGACAGGACCTTCATCTGCATTTCCCAGTGCCTGTTCAGCCCATAGATAAGCTCTAAATTCTCTCTGAGGGTGGCCTTACCTCAGCAAACCAGGCAAAAACACTCTGCAGGGAGATGAAACAACCCACGGCCAGCCAGAAACTGGCTTCTTGCTCTGCACACAGCTATCTCCTTAATGCTGCCAGGACTCCCACTAAAGCTTGCAAAGATACTTTTAAGCCTAGTTCAGCCCGGTTAATTCCTGCAGAATTGCCTTTAATACCCTTCAAAGCTTATCTAAACCCCTGGAATTCTGGCTCAATTAAACAGCACCCAAACCTGCGGCTCTATTGGATTTACTCAGTGGTGAAGCAGTCCCTCTGCTCTGCTGCCATGTACTTAACAGGGACGTACCCTGGTAATGACTCTCCCAACTGCCCTTTGAGGGCATGGCCTACAAGAGGGGTGACAGTTGATTAGGAGATGCGTGGGAGAGCATCGTGCATCGTGCCAGCTCCAGACCTGAGAGCCAGCCTAGCCACAGCAACGTCATCACGATCCTGCTGTGTGCAAGTGAGAGGCTCTGGGCTTGCAGGACTCCTCCATCTAGGTGTGGATCTAGCCAGATCAGTTCCGAGTAGATATGAAATGTATGGTAGCTCCATCAGCCTCCCCTGGGGTTTAGGTGGAACTACGAATGTCATACCAATATACACCACCAGCTTTTCAATGTGATTCAGACCTCAATGTCTTGACAAAAGCAGAAAAGGTCACGCATTAATGATATGCTGGATTTAGAAAGCCTGAACTCTTATTCTTGGGTTTTTTTGGAGACTCTTATCAATCAGAGAGGTTCCCAAGTGCCGACCAAGGGTTAAGGACAGCCCTGCAGGACTTGAATGGCAAATTGTCACAGCTCGCTCTGTTCCAGCTGCGCACGCCTGGGCAGCAGTTGTGGTGGCATTTAGGGGCAGGGAGCATTTACAGAAGTCCAGGGCTTTTTAATAGAGGGTATCCTGGTCTCCTGGAGGGATAGACTTGCCCGAGCTGGAGAGACGCTTCTGCTGCCCGCACAGACTCACATGCTGAAGTTCTCGGGGAGGAAGCAGCGGTTCCTGAGCAAACCTGCCCACAGCTGGACTCCCACGATGCCGAAGATGAAGAAGACAAAGAAACAGAGGAGGAGGACGTTCCCCAGCATGGGCAGCGTGTCCAAAAGAAGCGTCACCAGGATGCGCATACCTGAGGCAAAAAGGAAAAGTCCACGCTGAATTTTTTTATTCCAGCTATGTCCTCCTGACGTTTTTCTTTCCATCCGTACTTTTCCTTCCACTGACAGCCACTGCCTTCCCAGCCACTGTCCTTGTCACCCACACATGGCTTGCAAACTCCCGCAGCTCCCCAACACCTCTGGTTTCCCCCCAAAACCCCTGGGATCCCCCCTTCATCCGTGCCCCGCTCCTGGGCACACAATGTACCTTCCCCCCTCCTCTCCCTTCACTCCCCATCTCAAGACCTCTTCTCCCACAGTTTTCTGGCAATTATATGTCTCCTTTCTTCCCTGAGACCAAACTCTGATGTTCTTCCCTGCTCAGTCGTATTTCTTTCCCTGCTCAGTATATATTAAAATTCCCTTCGCTCCCTAATTCTTCTCATCTACCCTAAATCCCCTCTCTTCCTTAAAATACAGGACTCTTTCTGGCAGTTAATTCTCACAAGTTCAGGAACAGCCAGTTCTGTAACAAAGACAAATTGATGGTGACTTCAACTTGACATTTACACACAAAAAAAATTGATTTCATCTGACGTCTCTGTAATATTCTGCTCATCTCTCACTCTCTTTTACCATCTTCTGCATTCTCTCACTCGCTTATATTGATTTTCATTTAAAGAAAGCTTTACTGTTGCACCCTTTACTTTGATACTTCAAGAAGACTTTTTTCTCTCTTCCTGATGCTGTCACCTCCTCTATCAGGGTTTTGCTTCTACTCCTCTACTGGGGAACAACCACCTTGCGTCAACTCCTAATTAACTGAAATGACTTTCTGTGGTTACTGCATTTATCATCATACAAAACTCTCTTTTTTCTTTTCCCACCTTACATTTCTATCCCATTGTAACTACGTTGCAGAGAAGCCAAGATAAATTACCCGGGATATCAAAATACATTAAGTGAATTACATCCCCAGTTAGACAGTGGTGGATAAATTCATCAGTTCAGCAGTGAGGATAAAAAAAAAAAAAAACATTGCAAACAGGAGTCTGAAACTGCCGTAATGATTGAAACAGCAGCAGCAGTGAAGCCAGATTAAGTTCAAGAGTCAGGACCAGAAAAATAAATAGAGCCCAGGCATCTCCAGCATCGGCAGACAGAACTGATGCTGACTAGTTCTCGTCAAGGCATTGGGCTAGTTCAGACAGGGGAGTTAGGACTTGGATTTGTCTAAAACAATTCTGGATTCAATACCCGGGACTGTAGGACCAGGAAAATGACGTTTCTGATGCAGTTGTACTTACGCTTATCACACCCGATCCGTATGGCATCCAAGGGGAACGGAGCTCAGCGCCTCTCGCAGCGCTCTGGGCTTTGCCCAGCACGGTGCAGCAGGAACGGCTCCGTGGGCAGTTTGGTTGGGTTTGCGATGGCCAGTGCCTCTCCGAGCACAGGGCTGGGTTGCCATCGCCTGCTGTGATGCAGGAGCAGGCAATGCTACCCGTTGCTGTTCAAGGAGGGGGTTGAGGTCCTCATGCATGACCTGATAAACCAGCACTGAACAGCCACCTCCCATCCCACCCAGGCTTGTTTTGGAGGTGTTGGGGTTTTTGGTTGTCCAGACCAGCTCTGGGGTGCAGAGCAAGAGATGCTCCAAGAGGAGGCTCCTCAGGACCTCCCAGGGAGCTGCCTCCAGGCACAAGAACATTTCCTTGCATCAGTTTCTCCAGGAAAGGATAGGGTAGTGCAGGGAGGGTGGGAGCAGCGTGGCTCAGACCCCTCTGCCCGTATTGCCTGGCAAAGGCTGTTGGCTCAGTCAATCCCTACCACCTGCATCCCTTCACCTTACCAGCCTCCTAAAACCTCTTCAGAGGAGAAAGAAAGATGTCTGAAGATAGTCCTGGGTTTCTTATTGACTGGTAGCTCATCTCTGATGCCACAGATGTCAAAATGAATATTATTTAAAGTAGGAGAGTGACAGGCACTGGAAACCAGAAAGTGGTGGTAGGACCTTGCACTACCAGGGCTTAGGTGAATGTTTGAGCTGCGATGTAAGATGGGAAGCATGTGCATTTGCTCTTCCATCTTTGGGGCAGAGATATAAAGAACTTGCATCAGCTGGGAGGAAAAGGACCAGACTTACTGGGGACCCTGTTAATGGCCCTGAGCGGCCGCAGGACACGGACGGTGCGGACTGCTGAGAAGCTGACGTTCTGCAGGTCCAGGGAGTACTCCAGCATCCTGTGAAAGACACGAATGCAGAGCAGCATCAAGAATCTTCTGGAGAAATGTTTGATTATCAAACATTATAAATCAAACATTATATGCCAACTGCTCAGAGGGACTTGTTACTGCATCTCTCCCATCAAGAAAGTTTGCCAGAGGAATTAATTAAGGGTTGTTTGCGTATCAGAATAAAGTCAATGAGCGAGAACGTGATACACCAGCTCACGCAGCCACAGATCCTCTCTCTCTCTCATCTGCTTTGATTACTGTTTTTGCACAGGTCCAAGGCAGAAGCTTCTGAAAATCCCTGCACGCTCCAGGAGGGCAATTTCCAGACACAGCCCTGTCTTTAGCAACAATTGTACAGATAACCCCGATGAATCTGGGTTCGCTGTGCTGAGCACCACCACAACCCTGAAAAGCAGGAGGTGCATCCCCTGGTGCAGAGCCTTTCCGCAGACGCAGGAGGTGTGCAGCCAGGACACCGAGCTGTGCTAGCTCTGCCCTGCAGAGGTCATTGCCAGGTGGGACTCAGGTGGACAAGCAAGTGCACACATCAAAACTGATGACACTCGTAGACACCAAATGGGGCAAACGTGGACCAAGGAACCTCCTAGTGCTCCTACACTGATAGGGTTATTTCACAGCTCAGGACACCGAGGTGCAACCTTGACATGACTTAATCTGAGAATGCACTTGAACTGCTGCAAGTTCTTGGGGTCCACCAGCACCATCTTGCTCTGCTCATGGCACCGTTGCTCAAGCACAGCGGGGCCATCACTCACATCACCACCGGGACTTTGCTCTCCAGCCATGGGAAAACACAAGGTCTCTGCCCAAAAGCATTCTTGAAGAGGCAGAGCCAGGCAAAGGCAAGGAAGAGGCTCCCCACACAGCCGGGCTCCCGCAGCCACAGGCAACCACAGAATATTAATCTCTTCGAAAATTATCAAGTTCCATCTTAAAGCTAGTTGAGTGGTTGGAAGCCTAACTTCCAGCCTGAATTTATTCAGGACAAGCTTCTATCCATTTGTTCTTATGCCAGCGCTGTCTTTAAGTAGCTTCTATAGCTCTTTGTCCCTGGTGTTTACCCACCCGATGTATTTACAGAGGACAAATCACATCTCCTCTCAGCCTTGATTTTGCAAAGCCAAACAAACCAAGCTCTTCCAGCTGCATCTTGCAGACAGGCTCTCTGCTTTCCAGTCACAACCTTTCTCCACACCTGCCCTGGCCTGAATTAATCTTACCTGAGTAGACATCAAGCTTTTCGAGGAGGCTTTGCCGGCACCTTGCACAAAGGCATCAGCGCTGCCCCCCCCCCCCGCTGGAAATCCCGCAGGAACCATCAGTGCCGTGTTAGCTTTGCCACGGCTGCAGCACGCTGGAGGTTTCTGCTCTTGCTGTCATCAGCCAAACCCACTCACCTCCCTCCCAGCCATCGGCAGGTGAGGAGCGCCCAGGGTGGAGAAGACTTTCTCCTCCTAGTCCCCAAATACAAAACTCCACACTTGATTCAGTGGCACTTTATCCCATTTCTCATGGTAGGATGTAACAGGATGATGATGATCAAACCACGTCTAAAATCAAAATAACCTCAACATATTCCTCCGTATTTAGCTGACACCCACAGCTGCGGGACAGTCCTGGAATACGAATGTTGGACAGACACGTGTGGATGCTACGAGTTTGTTCTAATCCCCGACCGGAGAGGAAGGCAGCGTGTCCGTGAAAACCCACCTGGCCCCAGCGACAAAACCAGCCCCTTCCCCAGCGCATGGGACTCACTGCATTGGGTGGGACTTGGCTGCAGTAAGGAGAGGGGCAACACTTTCCCTGGACTTTAATAGTTCTCAAGTTTCACTCGCTGTTTGAAAATAAGATTTTTGTACGGTTTGCAGGATTCAGGTAAAAAGCCCATGTCAAACATACAGCCTTTCTTTCATCCATTATTAAAACAGAGGCTACCAGCAAAATTCAGAGCAGCATATGGTTATTTGCACCAAGACAAATCACTTTCTGATTAATGACAGCTCTAGACTCACTTCCAGAGACGCGTGTGCTTGTAATCTGCAAAGGGCATGTTGTAAAATGCATTTACATTTAACATATTAAAGCACAATTATAATGCCAAATTTAAAAACCCAGCCAAACAACAACCCACTAGCTTGAGCAAACACTTGAACACCAAGACCAAGAGCAGGTAGGTGGTCTCCTACCTCTGCTGCCAGACACGGCTGCCAGCGCCAGCCTTACAGCACCGCAAGCTCAGCCCCAGCCCCAGACTACAGGATCCACACATCGCTGATAACTAACAGCTCGAGAGCCTTGAGACAACCCAGTATCGGGGGGGGGAAGCGGGTAAAAATCAGTCACTAAAGAGCAAGTCCAGTGAGGAGCCCACCACTTCCCAGCTCAAAGGTCACTTGCCAAGGCGAGGGGATGAATGGGAGGAATCAATCCACGTCCCTGGCAAGGGGAGATACCCAGGGAGAGCAAATGTCAGGATGTCACCAACTGGCGAGGTGACAGGTGCATTTACCGGCATATATAACATTTACGCATTGAAAATCTGCAGTGTAAAAAGCCCCCAGTGAAGCTTCAACTCAAATGTCATTTCTGTTCAAACGCAAAAGCACGATGCCTGTCAGCGCCTCTGCCATGGACCCGGGTGCCCAGCCAAGTTAAAGGCTCAGAAGAATAGTCAGCATTAAGTAGGATGGATCCACAGCAAATGCTGAGACTCGTCAGAGTGATCAGCAACCCCCGATCGTTGGAGTTAGAAGCAAAGCGGAAACGTTTAGGATTTCTAAGAATAAAAGTGGAGCATCTGCAAAGCCAGACGTACAACGGGCTGGTGGTGGGATGCAGAGAGAGAGCTGATGCAAACCTTTGGCAAACGCTCCTCAGAGAAGGAAAACTCCTGGGACTCAGCAAACAGACAGACACAAGGGATGCTCAGGACGGACAAGGCATCAGAAATTCATTCCTGTTCTGTCTGGAGATAGCAAGACTCGGAGCACGCTGAGGTTTCTTTCATATAAAACCCAAAGCCTTGGGAAGGATCTTGAAAACAGAGTGTCAGGCAGCACCCCTGCCTGCACCGAAGGGCTCGCAGAAGTGACACTCAGGAGCATCACAGGAGGGGTTGAAGGGGCTCTTCTCACCCAGCGAGCCTCTGAGAGCACAGAAATGCCAGCAAAGCCCTTTCCACACCTGCCCGCCATTGCCTCTTTGACCCACCCTGTGCACTCCCATCCCCGGGATCACTCCTGCTCAGGAAGCAGAAGATGGTGTGAAAACCCATCAGAGTCGTGGAGTTTGTGCTGAGGGCGCTTTCCGAGGAAAACTTGGGTTCTCTCCTTTCACAGCTGGGTGCAGGGGGTGCTGCGCGGCCAGGGGACGTGACCAAGGCCACATAAGTAACCTGTAGCAGAGCAGCAATGCCTGCAGGCAGGCAGCGGCCCCAGGAGCCGCCCACCCCTCTGCCCGCAGAGGCACAGAGCCGCCGCTTGCTGCAGGCAAGAGATAGGCTCAGATTTATTCAGCGTCAAAAGGTTTCCAAAACCGGGCAGATAGGCACCCTTTATCTCCAAAGCGCAGCAATCAGTGGATGATATTAAGCCATTGGTGTTGGAAAAGACAAGGGGAAATCAGTTAGTTAGGCAGCGTTGTATCTTCAGAAAGCTGGAATGAAATTTCCTCCCGGCCTTTGCCGTCTTTGCCGTGCTCTGCTTTTGCTCAGGCGCTGCTTTTTAAGCATTCGTGGGTGTTGCTTAATTTTAAAAATACTCACTTTAATCAAGCTGAACGAATAAAAAGAGTAACAGCGGAGGGAGCGTGAGCCCTGCAGCCCGCTGGATCCAGCCACACAGAGGCACCACGTGTCCCAGCCAGGACACTGGACTCATGAGGCTTTTGAAGCAGCAGCAAGTTCAGCTGAAGAACTGAAAAAAAACCTAAGGAATTCTCTTTTTAAAAAGTCCTAAAACTTCAAAAACACAAGGTTTTTCAGAGGTGGGTTTGAGTCAGCTTGGCTGCAAGGGAGGCTGCTGAGGCGTTCCTTTTACCAAGGAGGTTTCTGTGAGTCACGGACGTGGCCTGCTCAGGATGCTCTGAAGGCTGCAAAGGCTGCGGTACGGCGGCACGGAGCAGAGAGCATCTGCAGCCGGGGGACTTCACTGGCCCTGGGTCTCCACTGCTCTTCATCCTCCCAAAAGTCACTCACAGCACCAAACTGCAAAGCTCAACCCCAGGTTTTGAACCCCTGGAGAGTTGCGATCACGAGTATCAGCTCGATGTGGTTCTGCCACCTCTGCTTGGAGCAAAGAGCACCTAACCGGGGGTGAGCCAGGACACAGCGGGGCCCCGGGAGGAGGCTCCTGGCTTCCAGGCACCCTCGCATCCATCCCGGAAAGCACCGGAAAGGGGCAGGCTCCTGGGAGAGGGTTTGGTGCAGCTTCCACTGCAGCTCAAAGGGGCTGCGGCTGCGGTTGCACATTGGGTAATTGCGTGTGCAAATCGGCCACTTACACGGGCAATTACCCCGTAGCTCTAACGGTGCCCAGGCAGCACAGAGGGCACCGTGCAGTCACATCTCCAAGGTGCTGTTCCTCGGTGTGAGAGGGATCAACATGGGCAGAGGGGATGAAAAAGCAACATTCGTTCCTGCCTTTTGATTATTTTAATATTTAGTTTTTTAAGGGATGAAGGGACAAATACACGGGGAAAGAACAGCCTTTGCCCGGAGCGGCAGCGGGAGGCTGCAGCAGGGACTCCCATGGGCGGCCCTACGCCAGCGCTTCCTTCCCCATGGCTGAACTGGGGAGTTGAAACAGCCCCTTGATGAGCCTCGTACAGCTGAAGTGCCCCTCAGGAGAGCCCTGCCCGCTTGTGAAGCGACCCGGTGCTGCGAGGTGAAGGCCACGGGCTGGACACTTCACCCAGCGGGAACCTCGCTCCGGCAGCCGCAGCATCCCTGCTCCCCGCGGACACCGGTCTGGCAGCATCGCCCTTATCCCAATTTCTGAGCTAAAGAGCTTTTCAGAAACCACACGGTGCTTTTGGTTTAGATGGAGCAGGGATGGCGTGGGGCACTGCGGCATCCCTTTCTCTCCTGGTACCTCTGAATACAGCCAGGCTTCCTGCAGCGTATTTCATCCCTGAAATTCAGCACTCAAAACCGGGAGGGAGCAAGACAGCCTTAAGGGTTGTTTACGAAGGTTTCAGCAGAGCTAACTCTTTAACACAGCCTTCAACACAGGGAGAAAAAATGATAGCAAACATTAGAAGAAGTGTTCAGGAGAAAGCAGCCTGCCAACCACCTCCAGCCCCGGCTCGTCTCAAATTATAAGCAAAATATTCCAGAAGTGGTTAACTTTCCTGCAAAGTCTTTTAAAGAGGCCTGTTACCGTTACAATGAAAAAAGCACTAACAAGACTCCGCAGACTTGGCCAAACAACTGACTGAGCCCGGAGTAACAACAGACCCACACGACTCCAACACGGGATGATGCACAGCCCTGCTCGCAGGGGAGCAGAGACGCAGGCACGGACCCAGGGCCCTGCTCAACCCCGTGTCCAGAGAAGGCAGAGGGGAACCCTGTGAGCTCTTACAGCACCAAATTATCCCCTGATTTAAAGCTTCTCTCCCTGGAAAACAATTAACCATTGTGAGGTCTTTGTTGGTTTGCTTGTTGGGGTTTTTTTTGTTGAGGATGGTTTAAAGCTGAAAGAGGGTTGATTTAGATGAGATGTGAGGCAGAAATTCTTCCCCGTGAGGGTGCTGAGGCCCTGGCACAGGGTGCCCAGAGAAGCTGTGGCTGCCCCTGGCTCCCTGGCAGTGTTCAAGGCCAGGTTGGATGGGGCTTTGGGCAACCTGGGCTAGTGGAGGGTGTCCCTGCCCATGGCAGGGGGGTGGAACAAACGGGCTTTGAGATCCCTCCCAACCCAAACCAGCCTGTGATTCCGTGATAAAGCACAACTCAAGCCACAGGGATGCAGAGGTTCAGGGATGTCCTTATCTGACCAAAGCCAAAGCAAGCTGATCTCTTGCAAGCTGGTGGGACTGCAGCAAAGTGGCTGGGCCTGGGGCTGGCTCCAGCTGAGGAGCAGGTAGATCTCAACCTGCGGCTATCCTCTTCCCACAGACCGATGGGAGAAGAGGTCCCTGCGCCCTGCCCGGAGGAGGGGGAGGCAGAGCACGTGCTGGGTCCCGAAGTGACCAGGGAGACGGCAAGGAAGGGGACATCTCCACCCCCCAGCTACAGTTCACTAGCCCAAGCCTCAGCCAGCACTAAACTGTTAACGTTTCTGCATATTTTTGGATGTAAACAAGTGTTCATCCTCGATACTTCAGCGTCTTACACTGGGAGAGGTTGAAATCGTATTGAATCATCTTTAGAGGGTGAAAGCTGGCTTGCAATGCCTGTTAACCTTCAAGCGTTCTCTTAAAACCTAACTCCCCAAATCCTCCTCTTTAAAATAACACAACTTAATTATGTCATTCATCACTTTTTTCCCTTCCCTTTTCCCCATGCAACTCCGTAACCTACAACCAAAGCCATGTTTCACTAAGCTGAGTTTTGATAATACAGCACTATTCTCATCTCCAGCAAGTTTTACTGTAATTACAGAGATGTGTTGCAGACATTACACACTCTACAATTAGCACTAATTGCATTACATTGTCACAAAGAAGTCATTTACTCTCCATGAGCTCATGAGATTGGTCTGGACAGTTTAACCGAGCTGAGAAGTACTTAATGGCACGCCACGAAAGTGGCCGGCAGCGCGGTGAGAGCGAGCACGGCACCCGAGCGGCTCTCCCAGCCCTCTGCAAGTGGTAGATTTGGGGTAAACAACGCGCACAAAAAGATTTCTCTGAGATCTCAGCATCTGTCAGGTCCAGAAACTTCTCCTGGAGGACGAAATACTGCAAGTTTTGGAGAGGTTTTTGGTTTTTTTTCTTGTGGAAGCCTCCCCTAGCCTGGTGGTGGTGGGGAAGGGTTTCTATGGGAGGTGTGCCCGTGGGACCATACAGCCCCGGCGTGCAGCACGTCCCACGTGCCCCTGCACGACATGCCTTCCCCAGCCTGCAGACACACACAGCTGGCTGGTTCTCCTCTGCCCCCGTCATCACCTTCTGCAGCCCATGGGCAGGGAAACGGCAGGGAAAGCAGGAGAGCAGGACCTGCGGGGCACCGGGGAGCCCACGCTGTCCTGCTGCTGCCCCCCCCCCCCATGTACTGCGTGAAAATGGGGAGGGAAACGTGGGAAGGCAGAAGCATGGAAACGTCCCTTTGTGAGTCTCTTACCCTGTCATTTCACTGGGAACCTGGCTGAAGCCCTTGTGTGAGACCCCCCAAAAAACGTGACGTGTTTTACCAAGTCTCTAGCAAACGCAGTGAGGATTTGAGCATCGCCTCAGCGCACACTCCCCTCCACGGCCACAGCTGGCCTCTGGCCCCTTTCCTCACGCCACACACCCGCTCAGATGCAAGGTGCCTTCATGTCAAGCGCGGCTCGTCCCTTGCTCCCCTGCTCTGCTGTTAGCACCGTGGTCTGGATGCTCCTCGGTGTAATTTGCCCCACGTGGGAACCGCAAAGCTGCAGGAGGAATTTCCCTCTGTCTGGCTGGGATTTGACCTTGCAGTGCTTTTTCCTCTTATCCTTACGGTGCTTTTTACCTACGTCTGGAGTCTAGTAACGGGCTTGGGCCCTTATTTTTCCCTCTGCTACAGCAGTGGCCCATTCCCGCAGCCCCTTTGGCTTTCCCTGGCGCTCGGCGCTGCCGGGGATGGCTGAGACACCCTCCAGGACCGCAGCGACGCTCCGAGCAGGACGCAGCACTCCGGGATGGATGGGGAGGGCTGGAGGAGAGTGCAAGGGCTTAAAAGGAGCAGAGAAAGCGGGCGCTGGGGGAAGAGAGGCTCCGCTTTGTATTTAAAGCCAGTTCGATCCTTTGTCAGCCAAATTGGTTTTGACGGGGCCCAGATGGGAACAGTTCACGCACATAAAGGAAAGACCCATCATTCAGCGAGAGGCAAAGCCGACCTGGCAGGAGTCACGGGAGCGGTCAAGCCGTGCGGCTGCAAAACCTCTGCAACAAATAAATGCCTCCGTGCATCGGGGATGCGGGAAGGCGGCTGCAGCAGTGGGGAGGTCGGTGCCACCAACCACACTCTGCCCGGGAAGGAGGCGGCTATCACCCACCCAAACACCCACCCAGGCGCAGCAGGAGATTGGATCCTTGCTTAAGCAAAGTGCACCTATATTTTGGCTTAGGAATTAGGATGGTCTCTGCTGATGTCCCTCTAGACCAAGGTCCCATCACAGTGGGGTCTCCACAGAGGCACATCAAGGATAACTCTAGCTCCAAAGACTCCGCAAGCTCGACAGGCAAGGCCAGGACCGGGCTGGGAGGGGAACGCAGCAGCACCCCGGGGCGGCAGAGCGGGAAGCAGCCCAGCACCCACCACCATGCCTCCCCGAGCCTCCCCAGGCAGGACGTCCGGCCTTGCTTGGGTCTGGTTCTTCCTCACAATTCTAGTATAAGAAATAATAAAGAAGAAATAAAGAATACACAGGGTGCCCTTAGCAGGCTCCAGCCCTCGGCTGTGCTGCTGATGTTTGCAACCCTACCAGAGCCGATCGGACCTGGGGTCCCACCTTGTCCAACATCGCATCGCTGCAGCCCCTAACATTGCTCAGACGCTTCAGGAGGAAACTTTGGGCCTTCTCCTAACCCCAGGAGCCAGAGGCTGGTGCAGCTGGAAAGCACGAGCTTGTGGCCTCCTGCAGAAGCTGGGTTTATGGGGACAGTTACAGCTCTTGGCTCTTCTGCCCTCCATCTCTGCCTCCAGTCTGGGTCTTGAGCTGTGCTACATCTTTTGGCCTCTGCAGCAATGAGCTTCCCAGGCCAAGGATGCGCTGGAAGACCTGGCACCTCCTCACTGGTTTTACTGGGCCACTGTTTCAGTTGTCCCAGCTGCCTGGCAGAGACGTGTGCCACGACCCTACAGGGCCGGTGATGGACCACAAGCAAAGCCCCTTCTTGGGGCACACCAAAGCCACGCCAGGGAAGCTGCCCAGGTGGGAGAGTCCCCTGTTCCCTTCCAGGAAAATCAGTAAATTTGATCCCTAGCTCTATCAAAAGAGGAAAAAACCCACTGTTTTCCCAAAGGTCTTTGGGCTCTTGGAGCGGGGAGGGAAGGCGAGGGCCGGCAAGCAATTCATGTGTCAAAGAAACTTAGCTCGCTGGCCAGGGGCCAGGGACTTTTCATGTGGATTTCCAGCCTCTGCCAGGAGACTCTCGGGTGCTGGAAGAGCCTTTAATTCAAACCAGGTGCCTCTGAAAGGAAACACTCAAAAAGGCAAACTTGGTTGCTTTCCCTCACAAAAAAAAAAAAAAGTATAATAACGAGGGCAATCACACACATTTCACTCAACTATCCTCCCTGGCACGCTGCTCCGTGCTCACAACCACCCGCTCCACCACCACCTCCCCAATGGAAACTGCAACCACCGGTGGGGCCGGAGGGAGAAGAGCTGAGCCCAGCGCTGGCCAAAATCCACTGCAAGCAGCTTTCGTCACCCTGCTCCACTCTCTTCATGAGATGAGCATCAGCTCTCCGGCGAGCTATGGAGAGGACTGGAGCGACCACAGCGGTCCGGGCAGCGATCCCCGCTGCAGAGCCAGGTTGGACAATGCCAAGGGCACCGAGGTCCAGCAAGACCCCAGTATTCACCGCTGCAAACCAGCCATATCCCCAAAGCCGACGCTCACCAAGTCAAGCCATGAATGAGAACAGAGAGGCATGGGGAGAGGGGGACCCGCCGTGCCAGGCTTACCCCGCGATGACGATGAAGAAGTCCAGGCGGTTCCACGTGTCTCCCAAGTAGCATTTCTTCCCAAAAATCCCCAGCGCGATCATCTTGACAATCATTTCCACGGCGAAGAAGGCAAAGATGAAATCATCGAAGCTCTGCAAAAGAAAGGCACGGAGGAGGGATGCTCCTGCGTTGCTGCATGCTCGCACCGGAGAAGGGAATTAGAGACCTGAGGCCAGCAAGGTCTCCCGCTGCACCACTGAGGGCTAAAATCCCTGGGCAGAGGCAGTGCTGGGAGCAGCCTCGTGTCTTCCCCCAGCCAACAGCACCCACAGCGCAGGGATAAAGGAACGAGCACATTCTGGGCTCTGCTTTCACTATAAACTCACTGGTTAACCCTCGCCAAACACTCCAAACAAGACTTGGCTACGTTGGGGCTGGCACAGCCTGGCAGGGGCTTTGCCTGGTGACACCGTGTTCACATCCAAGCACCAAAATCAGCATTTTTTTATGTGCTGGGGGGACAGCCAGCACAGGACCCAGCTATCCCCGGGCACGAGGCCACCTCCACCACGGCTAGAGCCAGCTGTGCCGCGGCTCGGTCCTTCCCACTCCCCATCAACCCAGGGCCGCCGTTAAGCTAAAAGCTGCGGCCGGGCCATACCTGGAGGATCCTGCAGCGCGGCGAGTCGCAGGCGATGTCCTCGCAGGGGTGGAACATGCCCAGCGTCACGCAGTTGAGCAGGATCACCAGCATGCTCACCCTCTCAAACCACCTGCGTGGCACCCCGTCAAGGAAGCAACGGATCCAAACGAGCATCCACGAGCGGCCACCACTGAATCAGAAAGGTTATTCTGGTCTTTAAGGCAAGGCGCACACCAGCTTCTCTAGGTTAGACATTATCTGGTTTTGCATGGCAAGTCTGCCTGCTGTTTAGATACCTGCACGGCAAATCGATGGCATGTTGTCCCCGCGCTGACATCAGTGGCTACAGCTAATCTAAAAACCGCTATAAAATGAAAGTTGCATGGCAAGAGTGCTGAGTGCTGATGTAATAGATTAAAAAATTAAATTAAAAGAACTACATCAACTTTTAGGAAAAAAAAAAAAAAAAAAGAAAAACCCACACCGTTAATTTCCTCTCCTGGAATTTTATGGAAACGCACTTTAACAACATTACAATTTTCTATTAACCATGTCACGGCTTATCCCAGGGGCGTTTCCCTGAAATCACTGCTTGAACTTTTCATTCCCAGTCCAAATTAAGACTGTCAAAACCATTAGCCAACTGCCTAAAAGCCTTTAAGACTGTGAGGGCCAGCAGAGCCCGTCCCCTACCCTGACTGCTGCCTCTCGGAGCAATGTTAAAGAGCTGAGCTGTCGGGACAGACTTTGGATGCCGTTACTTTTGGGGCAGAATAAAGCGTACTGCTGCAGCAGCAAATCCTCACCGGGATGGTTCAAACCCAGTACCCAATTTCTGCATCCTTCTAGGGGGCATTTCTAGCCAGCTCCCAACTGCCTGGGGCACAGAGATGTGAAATCCAGGAGCCAATGCAACGCTGTGCCGGGGTTATCTTCCAGCCTAGAGCAGAAAACACCCCATCGACCGTCACAACCCGCGAGCAGTCGGGGCCACGCTCCTGCCTGGGCGCAGGCAGCAGCTTCCAGGCTCTAGGAAAAATAAGCACGGCCCTTGCCAGACAAGAGCTTTCGCTGCAACGCGGTAGCGGGTGGTGTTTGGGAGCCCGTGCTGTAGCGTTATCTGGCTGGGGAAGAAGAAGGTGAGGATGAATCAGCAGGTGCCTCCCTGCTGGGCGCGCGGGGCTGGAGCTGGCAGCTCCTACCACCCATCCTGGGCGAATTCCTGGGAAATCACACGGGACTGAGTCACGGCTCGGTCGCCAGCAGTCTGGATCTTTTAATCGGAAGAAATGTTTACAAGATATCGGGATAGACATTCCAACTGTCAGGCTGGGGCTATGGGCTGGAATATTTAGTCCAAATATAGCCCTGCGGGGGCAGGCGTGAAGGGCAGCTGCTGCGGGGGATCCGCGGGCGTTCCCCGGCTCAGGGCGCTGGGAAGCATCCCTCTGCAGAGCCAGCCACATCCGCGGCTCTGCCAGCGAGGACCTGCAAAGCCCTCGAGAACACAAAGAATTAAGAAAATCCCTATAAGATCCCAAACGGGTGTCTGCAAGGGCTGTGCGAGACGTTCAGCAGGGAAGCGAGGAGCCTCAGGGGTAGCCTGCTTGGTTGGGTCAAAACCTCCAGAGAGACGGATGCTTCCCCAGACAGGCAAAGCTTCACGCGAGTTCTTTTGTGGCGGTGGAGAAGACCCTGCACTGGGCCCAGCTCTCCCCCGTGGGCTCCGTCGCAGCTGGGTACGGGACCTGGGTGATGCTTTCGCCATGGCGGGCAGCTGCTTGGTGCTGGCTGGGGAACCTCAAGCTCCTGAGCGAGCAGGGATGGGCACACAACCACGATGTGCCTCTGCTTGCGGTCGCTCTGATCTCACCTCCTCCCTCTCCTGGAGCAGCCCTAACGCCCGCCCAGGGCAGCTCAGCGGATCCAAGCTCACCGCGGCCCCGTGGCCAGCGCCAAGGGCTGAGCGGTGGCTGAAACGGGAGGAACCGCACGGGGTGGCACCGAGGGCACCCTCCCCGCCCTCCTCCGGCACGCCACAGATGGCAAAGCCATGGGTGCCCCTCGATGCTCGTTAGCACGCCGGCGCTGGCACCAGCGACTAATTGCAAGCGGAGGGTAGCCAGGAGCGCGCAGCCCCCCGAGACGCCGCAACCTGCTGTATGTGGGGCACGAGGTGCAGCCAGGAGGGAGATGTGGGGACCGGTGCCAGAGCTGCACCCGCCAAAGGGTCCCCCGCGGTGCAGGCAGCAGCTCCCACCTGCCTGCAACACCTTGCTGCCCAGAGCCCCAGCTCCCCAAATCTCGACGCAGATGCTGGCACAGGCACGGCCCCCCCACGCTGCCCTGCCCAGCGAGGCGACGGCACATGTCCCCTCATCCCCCCCAGCTCTGTCCGTGCCCGCAGCCCAGTGCTGGTCCCTGCCCTCCCACCCCACGCTCCCCAAACCCCGATTCCCCCCTTGCAGGAACAAACATCCCGCAGCAGAAAAACAGCCTGGGGAAGGAGGGGTACCCAGGGAGCGGGAGGGGATTTTATTTGCTGATGGCAGGTTTTTTTTCCCCCAGCTTTAACCGCAGACCCACTTATCAGCATATCGCTCCCTCAAGCAAATACATTTCAGTCCAATATAACACTTCACCCTGATTAAATATTCCCGGGACAGGGACCCCAGCGGTGCCGAGGGCGGTATGTTAATGTGCAGCTGACAGATCAGAAGGTTGAGGGGGGACGTATTTTATTTTTTTGCCTTTTTTTTTTTTTCCCCAGCTGAATGAAACTTCAAGCTCGCTCTTCTGCTAATGGGATTTTCAGAGGCACACAAAGTGCTGATGGCTACGGCTTTGTACCGACCCTCCTTTGAGCCGAGAGGCTGACAAAGGGAAACTCTTCAATTAGCAAAAGCAGAAAGTGCTTTATTGAATGCCGCTCGCTGCTGCTGTGCGGGCAGCGAAGGGGCAAAGGGGCTTTGGGAAGCACCAGAGACCGCGCTGGTCCTCGGCCAGCGGCTCAGGCGAGGAGGAGGAGGAGGCGGTGGCGGCGGCACACGGTCAGGGTGAGGGGCAGCGGTGGCACTGCAGGAGAGGAGTATTTGCCAGGAATGGGGGGTCCTGCCTTCTCGCACCGAGCAGGCGGGGAGCGTAGGGCTGATGTTTAAAAGCAATAAATAATGGGGTTCACATACACACAGCAGGTAATCACCCCATCTGCTCCATCCCACAGGTGTCAGAGTCCCTGCTTTTCAGGGTTACCTGCTCACCCCAGCTTATGCTTAAAAATCCACATTTTTACCATCAACTTAGTCAAGACAGACAGCCGAAATGCTCACAGATTCTTTTCAATTAAACAAAAATATTTCTGCCACACAGAAATATCCAGTAACACTTTTGTTGTAACCTGACTCTTAAAATTCCTAAGATAAAAAGCACCAAAACAAAAAGGAAAATATCCAGAAGCCAGTCACTCATTACGAACAGGAGCCTTTGCCCAGAGCAAGACCCCTCGGTCCCCTTCCCACCGCGAGCGATCCCCGTGCTACCTGCCCGCGGCTCGGCAGAGCCTGACCTTTCGTAATTAAGAGGCAAGAGCCCCAGATTCAATTAGCCAGCACTACCCAGCTTAATGTAATCAAAAGAGAAAGATATTGCATTATGCTTGCTATGATTTGGTTGCAGAAGTTTGGATCAAATTCGCCAGCGAGTGAATTAAACGGGAAGCTGTTGCCCAAGGGCAGCGGCAACCAAGAGGACGGCAGGCACGACGCTCGGTCCATCGGCGGCCCAGGCTCTCTCCACCAAGCCAGAGCGCACATGCCACTCCCGGTGTGCCCTTTGGCTTGGAGATGGGGAGAGCGGGCACCGCCGTGCCACAGCATCGCCCATCCCCAGAGGCGGTGGTCCCTACGCCCGGGGGGCCGGGCATCTCCACCAACGGCTGAGCCAGGGACGGAGGGCAGCGTTTGGCGATGCTTTACAGGGACACACACTCTTCCATGGGATTAATATTCATTTCTTCCCTTGGTACTCTGCTACTCCTGGGTGGCTTCTGCCATTCCCCCCTCTCCTCCTTCCCTGCACCCCTCCCTCTCCCCTCCGGCTCCTTCCTTAGCTCTCCCTAAGCAGCGCCGGTGCTCCAGAACAGCAGCGGCTCCAAGGCAACACACTGCCGTCCCACCAGCGCCGGGAGATGGGGTGGGACCCCCCGAAAGCCCAGCCGGCGTGATGGGGAGCGGGGCTCCGCCGGCAAGGTGGGGACCAAGGGGGCTGCAAGCTTGTACCCTGCAAAAAAACCCAACGCCAGAAATGCATCGAACTGCCTGGATGTGGCCAGGTGACACCTCGGCTCGGCTCTGCTGCGTGGTTCTGGAGCAAGGAGAGGGCGTTGGGACCCATGGCCACGATCGGGTGCCCCCATCGCCACCCGCAGTCATTTCTCTCATGCCAGGCAAAACCTCTGCTCTCCAGGACAGCGGCTGGTTGATAAACGTACCAAAAGCGCTGGCGAGGCCTGGAAATTTTTGTGCAAATGTGATGTGAAAATTGGGTTGAAATGACAGCCTTCCCCTGCAGTGTCACCGAGTCCCACCAGCTTAGGAGTGACACTGGGATAAGCTGCAGACGTTAATGAGAGCGGAGTTTTAGGCTTCATTCATATCATCAATTCCAGAAATAGCCCCTTTGACAGGAGCATAATGGGACTTCCAGGGTCTGGCCTTTGGCGGGGGCGGGAGGAGGCAGGGACTAAAATCCTAAAACATTAATTCAGGCCCTTTGCAAGGGAAGTTAAAAGTCCTCAGAATTAATCTGCCTCACGGATGGAAATAATAACCCCTTCCCAGCTTCACCTCCAACTGCAGCAGGCCAACAGGAAAAAGCTCTTAGTGTCATGCCCATTTGAAAGGTTATACGATTCCCATCACAAGTCTGGACATTTAATTGAATTTTTTTTTTCCCCATCGTACTCCTTCGACAGCAAAACCGGTACCCATCTTTTCCTTTCAGCATTGGCAGGAAGCATTTGCATCCCCTTGGATGCTGCATGCCAGAGGTGCTCTCAGAGCATCTTTACCCGGTGATTCCTGCTTCCCGGCTTTTCCAGGCGTGGTACCTCCCCTCCCTCTGGGGAACGGAAGAACGGGATGAAGCAGGGAAGATGCAGCAGGTTTACAGCCCTTCCCGCAGCATCGTGCTGACAGCAAAACTGCTTTCTCCTGGTGGGGTGGACAGCCCGCTGCGGGCACGGCAGCCCCGGGCACGCTCGCTGCGTGCGATGGAGCGCGCGCCTCCTGCCCCACGGTCCGCAGGGATTCGTGCCGGGCAAGTCCGTTCCTGGAAAGCAAAGCCAGAGGCGTTCCTCTGGTGGGGCTGCAGCAAAGGGGTTTAAAAATTCAAATGTTGCTCAGAGAGCATTTACACGACGTGCCCGGTGCCTGCCACGTCCCGGGTCACCGCGTCTGGCAGCCCGAGCGCACGCTGCCAGGAGCCAACGCGACCCCACTGAGCCCGGCGTACCCTCGACATCCCCGTCCACGGGCTCTGAGCCGGGAAAAAGCCAGGCAGGGAGCATCCCTGCCTCGGCACTGCTCTGCAGCGCTTCGAAACCGCTTCCCTCACAGCACAGACAGACCCAGGAGGTTATTTTAATTCACGCAGCTTCACAATTAAACCTGGGAAACCAAAACAGGGTGACTATTCATGCCAGTGTTTTGGGGAAATTCATCTCTAATTTACTTTCCCTCGCAGATATCCAAGGGGATGCACCGGCAGCTGCTTCCCCCTGCCATGAAACAGCCGCACTCCGCTCCCGTCTCGCCCGTACCGCAGGGCCACAGCCAGGTGACGGTCCCCAAAGGCCCCATAACGCACAATGGCCACTGTAAAGCCCAAAAGTAGAGAGAAAAGGGGATTTCGGGGAGTAATCATCTTGATCATCTTTTCATTTTTCTCCCAAAGATTTAAAAACCGCACTGCCGGCTGCAGGCAGGAGATGCTCTCCTCTGCCTCGCAACGCAGCTGCCTCTCAAGGGGGATGTAGGATTTGCTCAGCAGCGCGGAGGAACCCTGCTCAGCCACCCAGGTGATGAAGCAAAGAATGATGCTGTATTTAGAGGGGATGAAGCTCGATAAAAAAAAAAGATGTTTTGTCAAAAAAAAAAAAATTCCTGACGAGGTTCTTATTTGCTTTACTGTTTCGCAATTGTTTCCCTGTAACCTTTTAGATTTGTACTTTAAGGTTTTTTTTTCCAGCAACCAAGAGGGTTTAAAATCTTATTGCTTAAAGAGATAAAAAAAAAAAAGATTAAAAAAAAATCCTGCAAGCTGAGTGTCTTGCATAATCTCCAAACTTCAGGAGCTGGAGCTTTTAAGAAAAGCCCTACATATCGCTTCCAATTAACTCCTGAACGGGGAGCTGGGGGAGCTCGGCTGCTGGCAGCCCGGCCTTGGGACCAGCACCTGGGAGGACGGGTGCTTAAAATCAAATAAAATGAAATGTCAAGCAAGAACACTTCAGCTCACCAGCTATTTCACCAGCTGATGCCAAACGCTGGGACCCCGACCCTTGCTATCCCGCACTGCCCAAAGAGCAGAGCAGAGGAGCAGCCACGAAGCCTCGCTCGCCCAGACGGAGCCCAGCAGAAACCCCAGCTCCCCCCACTCCTGTCCCTGGTTTAGCACCTTCTAGTGACATTTGGGCGGCTCGGGGATGGGGTCTCCTCCCACTCGCCCCACCAAGGTTGGGCTGCGGAGGTGGGAGCGTGCCCCGGCCGCAGGCATGCCCGTCCCCGTCCTCCTCCCAGCTCAGCCTCCCCACCAGCCATCTCCTCCCGTGACGGAGCCCCGGGGACGCGCTCCCTCCCAGCAGCTCACACGTGCCATTAACGAAGATGATGTTGTGAGCAGTAAAATCCTTCCTAATGGACTCCTCTGCAGGAGGGACCAGGGGTTACCAGTTAAAATACCCCAAATGTGCCAAAGCTGTTGCTGGTGCTCAATAATATATTTAAGACCTTTTCTCCCACCACGCCTTACGAAGTGCAGAGTGGATAAAAACTTAATCCCCAAATATATATATTTTTAAACTCGCTTGCTGTAAATGGTTCCTTAATAGCGCCTGCCCTTAAAGCTCGGCGGAGCAGAAGAGCGGCGGGGGTGGCCGCTCACCGGGACGTATCCACAGCACCCAGCGGTGCCACCCCCTCGTGAGGCGCAGCCCCAGCCGTGGGCCGGGTGGGAGGAAAACCCGCAGAAACCCAGGTAAACGCTGCAACACGGGCAGATGCGTCTTCCCCTTGTGCTCATGCAGAAAAGCACCTCGTGCAGAGTTGCCAGAGCCTCCTCCGTCTTACTAAGAGACTTGGGATATTTGGGATACTGATACTATGAAGTTTCTGCCGTCCCTGATTCGGCTTGCTGCATTACTCAAGACAAAAACTGTTATGCAAGGCTTCCTAAACAAGTTGCAGCGAAATCTTTGTAACATCCTACACCGACACATAGTTGGGATATGTCACATATTTGTCTTATTTTGTTCCTTCTTTGTCCTTTTTTTAGTCTCCTTCTACTTTTTCCCCCTTGGAAGTACGCTGGTTCCCATGGAAACAGTGATGTTATGGGTATGGACAGAGCTTCAGTGACGTCCACAAGTTCAGTATAAAAGCGGATTTATGTAACAGTTGGTGAAATGAAGGAATTGAAGAGATGGCTCTGCACGGCCACACGTGTGGCATCAGTGCTGCCGCGCCAGGGATGCTGCACTGGTCAGGTGGGATCAAACTGAAGCGGGAAAAAACAAGAGGATGAGGCAGAGAGGAGATGCCAGACACACGGGAAGGTGGAGGAGGATAAAACTTGCCCTAAACATACATATATCTATATAAAAAATATTTTAATATGTGTATTTATTTTTTTTCTATTTATACATTCCCATATACCCATAGAAAGCATCTCTCACCCTTCGCTGCTGGAGCGGAGGGCAGACGGGGGACCCGGGCACAGAAAACCTCCTCCCTGTGCTCGCCCAGGAGCTGCAGGGGGGCAGCCAGGTCCTCACTGCTGCACCGGCCCCAGAAGCCGGATGGGACGGAGCATCCTGCCCCGGTGCTGGCAGAAGGCCAGCTGGCTCCACGGCCAAGGAAGGAGACAGATCCCCTCCAAGCCGTACCTCCCCGAATGGGCAAGGGGAGCATCTCTGGGAGGCTCCTGCAAGCTTCCAAGCCTGCAAAACGGGCGCGTTTCCTCTTTTTCACGAGCCTGTGATTTAAATCCCTTCCTAGGGCAGCGCACAGATGGAGGGGATGTCTCTCCTCCTCCTCCTCCATCAGTCCCCAAGGAAGAAACCTGAACAGCTTCCAAAATGAGACATTGCCATGCCCAGAGACATGCCACCTCAAACCCCCCCCTCCACCCCCCTGCAGAGGCTTCGTTGGCAGGTACCGCACTGTGCGGAGCCAAAACCCCCCAAAAATCAATGTATTAATAAAGCCAGGGAAGTGACAGGCTGATTACAGCCCCGCTCTATCCCAGGGACGTGCTGGTAAGAACAAGCCTGTGCTAATTGTCCTGGCAGCTCCTCCACTTCCCTTACAATCCCTGACACGCTCCGGGAAGCCTCCACAGGCTCTCTGCTCCCACCGCTGGGTTAACCCCCCCTTGGCCCAGAAAACCCTGAGCCCAGCCCCACGGAGCCAAAATATTCCCTGTGAAGCCGAAATATTCCCGGAGAGCATCACGCCCCCACGCAGCACAGGTGATACAGGCTCTCCGCCTCCCTCCGCACCCCTCTCCCCTGGGGATCGCTGTTTCCCCCCCAGCCTCATCCCGCTGGGGGATGCGGCCCCCCGAGCCCCGGCAGCACAAACCCAGTCCCAGCCTATTAAATATACACGAGGGGAGAGGATGAAAGATTCATCTGGGGCAGGGGATGTCAGCAGCTGCAGGCGGGAGCGCAGGAGACGGGACAGCTCTGCAGGGTCAGCAGCAGCCGCCGATTAATTCAGCGCTTCCCTAATCACCCGAGCAAGCGGGCGGCAGGATGGGCACTGAGACGCGGCAACCAAGCAAGGACCACGAAACCCGGCGAACCTGGGGAGAGGCGGCAATTACAGCCCGTCCTCACGTTCGCCACAGCGATCCCGGCTGCAGCTGGAGCTCAGGCAGAGGAGAGGGAATTCCCTCTGCTGACTGAGGGCCAGGGGAAACCTCGGAGGGAAGAGCTGTTAGCGAGGAGCTGGGATGCGAGCAAGCTAAACAAAGCAGCTCCGGCTCCATCCGAGACACGCGACCGGTTTCTACCCCCACCCCTCCCACCGCCCGTTCCCGTCCATCTGCAGACACCCGGGCGAGGGACGCTCACAGACAGGATTTGAGAGACGGGGAAATCGGGGCGCAGGGCAGGAGGGATGCACCGGAGCGAACCTTCCCGCGGTGGCGGAGCATCCCACCCCACGGCACTGCACAGCCCACGCCTGGCGTCTCTGCGGCTGCCGGACCCACAAAGTCATTGCCAAGATCTCCAGAAAGGCGAGCAAGCACGGGGGGCATTTCAAAACACCCTTCCATCTGCCCTCTTCCACCAAGCAGGGAAACGTAGTCCACCACACCGAGGCAAACACCTTCCAAGGCCGTTAGGAAATGTCAAACTCCGGGGTTTGCCCATTCGCACTCTACAAATGGGCAGCTTGGGGCTCAGCAGAGGAAAAGAGGAGAGATGGGGCAGACGCAGAGCGATTCCTGGCTGCACCAGCTCCAGGATGAGCCGAAAGCACCCGGCTCCCAGCCGCATCTGCTGCAGTTGGGCCCTTCTCCTTCCCAGCCCAGTAGTTTAATCGCAGAAGGGTACGAGCTCAAAGCCCCGAGGAAACCTGGCCAAGCCTCCCAAAAAGCTCAGAGGACAAATCCAAGGACAAACCCAGCATCACTTTAACCCTATGGACCGAGACAGGGCAGAAGGGCTGGAGGGACCCGTATCGCTGCTTCGGAAGGATGCAACCAACTTAACAGCAGTTAAAGCAGAGGTGGGGGCCGCAGACCCCCCCCATCCCCACACCTTCACCCTTCCCGTCCACTGGCACCAGTGTCCTGCCCTGACCTGGGGACACCGGCCAGGGGGGTTCCCAGGAGCTTCTCGGGGCCATGCCTGAGCGGCTGTGACAGAAAAGATAACCAAGGTGACGGCCTTTTTGGGGCAAACCCTTCTCCAGGCGCCAGCAGGAGCTGTGCCCGACCACCGGAGAGCCGAGCCCTTTCCACTTCACAGTTTGCATTAGCTAATGCTGGGTATAACTTTCCATGCAAGGCTTTGCTGAAGAAATACAGCTTTAGGGTGACTCAAACTACCTGCAAATTTTTGTTTATGTTTTCTGACCTGGCTTCAAGTTGAGGGGAAAAAAAATAATATTAAATATTATGTTTACAAAGTCTGAATATGATGACGATTTTCCAACTGGCCTGCTTCGATGTTTTACTTAGAAACAGAGCCAACATTTCCTTTCTAAAAAAACATCAGCGTAAAATACAATATTTTGTTGCAGGTTAAGTACTTAATTAGACAGGAACCATCTTACACGCTTCAGATTTTAAAGTCTACGATTTAAAAAAAAAAAAAAAAGAAAAAGACTGTTTTTCAGTGTAAGCAATGCGGAGCTTTTCCAATGGGGCTGAACGTTAAGAAGGTTGTTATGCAGGTGGGGAAACGGAGGTCAAGGCCACTCCGGTCCCAAACCTGCTGCATTTTCTCCTGTATGGAAGAGGTTGCTCCTGCCCGAGGACGCAGCGGGGGAGCAGCCAGTCCAAGACCGCAGCGGGCGATGCTCGAGGAGTGCATCTCCGGGAGACGCTCGAGCCACGAGCTGTGCCCGTGCTGGTGCGCCTGACTCAGTTCTTGAGGTGTCTACAAGTAACGTTCGTCTGCGTGAACTGAAACATCTTGACGCCACGTCAAAATACCGCAGTGACTAAATGCGACTAAAAGCCGTCACGGGCGCGGGATTTATGCGGAACGACTGGGTGCAGCAAGCTGCTCTCCCCAGGGCAGAGCCATCACGGGGAGAGGGAGCTGGAGCAGGCTGGGGGGCTCGGACGAGGCTTGCTCCCCAGCACCTGCCCATGCGCGCGGTCTAATTGCTCCCTGCATGCAAATCCATGGCTGGGAACTCATTAATTAGCAACTTGCTGGCAGAGGAGGAGGAGGCAGGAAGATAGGGTACGGACAGTGCTCAGAATGCCCTCCTGCAGAGCGGAGCTCTGCCATGGCACTTGCACGGATGCAATAGGAGATGCCACCCCAAAACGAATCCCAGCATCGCACAGCTGCAGCCCAGCCCAAAACAGGCTGAGACCAGCTCAAAAGCAGGACCCACCCCACGCACTCCAGCCCAAACTCTGGGCTCAGCTCAGATGCGACGTCCTACACGTGCCACATCCCACTGCCTGCTATTGCCCAAAAAACCAAAGGCAGATGTGGAGGGAAGATGTACAACCCCGAGAAACAGGCAGGGGCTCCACAGCAGGGTTTGCGTGACTGAAGTTAGATGAAATACCTCAAGTCCTGGGAAAGACCACAAAAAAATCCTTCTTTGTAAAGTTTAAGGTGCATCCTATGGAACCTGCTTGCAGGGATGGCACAGCCCCCCCGGCTTCTCTTCCCCGGGCAAGTACAAGGGAAGGCGGCGGTGAGGACAGCGGTGCCGCTGCAGGAGATGTTGGGAAACCTACATCCCACGCTGTCAGCCACTCGTCCGGAGCGGGGCCTGCGGCCAGCCAGGTCTGTGCCCGTGCCCCCCATCCCTGTAACACCCTCCTGCCCCCGGGCACCCCAGTTGCTGATGGAGTAACCCAGGTTTGTGCTATGCACGATCCCGGCATCCCCAGGGGAAACGGGCCAGCTGAGCCTCCCCTCCGGGCGAGGGAAGCCAAGGAGGAAGGGGGGGGCATGGCTGGCAGCAAGGGCAGCTGCCCACCTTCCCGACAGGCAGGACGCAGGCAGCACTCCTGAGCTTTCCGGGGGTTTGGGACATGGCACCGGTTTGGTGCCTGCGGCTGCGCTGACGTCTCCTCGCAGAGCTGGGACGGGAGAGCAGAGTGGGGTGCACAGGGCTGGCTGCCTGGCGGTGGCAGGAAGGGGACGGGACAGGACAGGACACCGCTGCACGGGGTGGCCACTGCCCGGGGATGGTCGCCCTGCTCCAGCATTTGCGGATCCACCCCAGGTGCGGCTAACCCAGCGAGGGGGCTTTTCTTCCCAAGCATCAGATAGGCACGTTCATCAGGCGCAGCGGTACGGGAGCACGCAGGGGAGCGCCCACGGGGCCGAGGGGTGCAGAGGCACCCAAGGATGGGTGCCAAGGACCCACAGGGGGAACCACCCCACAGTGCCACCGGCGGGGACCCAACCAGCGCCCTCCACCTGACATGATTCAAGTAGGAGTCTATTAAACACAAAACACCTCATTTAATTAGTGTCAGGCTTCAACAGAAGCTGACAAAAGGCAGGAAGCTCGGGGAGCAGAATGCATGTCATCCATGATGCCTCGCAGAGACTCCGGCGCGGCAGCAATGGCCCGACTGACCCGCACGGCTCCTCCTGCGCTGCCAGTGCCAACGGCACGATGCCACCAGGGCCAAACCTGAACGAAGGGAGAGCGGGGACCGGAGCTGCCACTGTCTTCTACTGCCTGTCACCAGCGCCACGGCCTGGCATTTAAAATGGATTTATCCTGTTCGTTCATTCCCACAGAATAAGCCCCGGAGGGCACTGGGCCCCCACTGCCCCGGGAGCTGCTCAGTGTCGGCGAGAAACCCAACAGAGACACCCCAGCAGCCACAGGGGCTCCATTTCCCCGTCCTTCCAAATCTCCTCTTTCACGAGGTGGTTGGGAACAAGGTCGGTTCAAGCCCATTTTGGGTGGAAATTGTCACTCTGGGGGTCTGTGTCCCACAGCAAGCCCTGCCGAGGGACCAAGCACTTTCAGTGCAGGTGACCTGACCATCACCACCAGCGACCACCGAGCTGGGACGGAGGTGGGAAACACTCTGGCACGCAGCCCCTGGTAAGCAGCTCTCCAAAATCTTTATTAGACCAAAGCTGGACCCAGCAGTAAGTTCAACCCTGCTCCCATGGCCAGATCCAGCCCCGTGCACCACCGTGTCCTGGCACACCTCCGGGCTGCTCTGGAAAAGCCCCAGCCAGGGCATTTGGCCACTTCAGGAGCCTTAAGCCTGAAGATTTCCAACGCTTCTGATCTCTCCAAAAAATTCATGAAAAATGCACCAAACCCCCCAGGTTCCCAGTTTCCCACACATCACCCAAGCCTCGCTCGCTTTGGCTTGGGAAAAGCGACACAGACAACCTTTGGCAACCCAAAACACCCTCAGAGTCGTTCGGTCCCAGCCCATTCAATCGCCTCCTCGCTGGAAACCCCCGGGGATATGGGGAAACCCCCAAACCCTCGCAGCAAAGCCGCCGGCAGCACGAGCGACGGCAGGCTGGGGAGAAGCCCAGCAGAAGCCCTGCAGCAGCACCGACCCCAGCACCATGTGCTGCAGAGCTCTCGGTGCGGTCGCACCAACCCACAGCCAGTTTAAGAGTCACGGAGTCTCCCGACATTCAGCCACCCCCCCGTTCCAGCACACAATTATGGGTTCAAGGTGCAAAATGCACCCGCAAGGCATACCAGGCAGGAGAGAGGACACGGTACAAAGCCAGCCCATCGGTTTGGCGCACCAGAAACACGATGGCCATTCCTAAGAGGCCTCTGGACTCAAATCTCAGATTTTTTTTTTTAATTATTCTTTTTTTGCCCCACTCTCTGGATGTGACTCATCCTTAGGCGGCATCTCCAGCCAGCGTGCTGCTCCTGATGAGCTGCTATTGATTTACTCCATGTGCGGACAAGCTTATTGGGGAATAAGGGCGCCTTGTTCCTGTTCCAGGATCCGCGTGTCTCCGCACATGGAGTTAATTAAGAAAGAGCTGTGTGTGTAGGCAAGCCCTCATCAAGCCCCAGCACCTAACGAAGGCACGCAGCCCACCACAGCCCAGCCCCGGCACCTTCCATGTCCCCCACCCCAGGGCCCGGGTGATGCTTGGTGGGTGCGAAGGGAGCGGTGGGGTTGGGGTGCCGGCCCCGGGGAAGCACCCTGCACCCCTGCACGGCTCCCCCATCCCGGATGCAAAATGGGCCCCCCAAAGCCTTTCAAAAGGCAGCTCCTCCCAGCCAGCACCGTGCTCCGGCAGGAGGCTGTAATGGGAGCAAAGCGTGCTTTAAAAATTAATGTGGAACAAAAGAATTTCCACAAAATAAAAATTGCAGTTTCTTTTCCATTAATAACATATTACAAGCCTCGCTAAAGAGGCTGCAGGCTCCAGCTCTTGCCCTTCGCTGTCCTGTCTCCCTCTCCATCACAGCCTCATCGTCCCCTCCTGCTCCCCCTGCACTTTTCACTTCTGTTATCTGCGGCAAAAGCTCTCCGAAAGCTCAAACTTCCCCATCTCAGCCCATCGCTGGTAACTCTCTCCGATCCCGTGTGATTTCATCTTCTGCCCTCTAATGCAAAATGGATGTTCTAATTCCAGCTAATAAAGTGAAAAGCAAGAAAGTAGCCGAAAATAAAGCCATCAGGCACGGGACTGATCTGTGTTTGTCTTCCTCCTAATTCCATTATTGCTTTGAAACGAGCTCTAGATATTACTGCTCCCTCATTAACAGCTGCTCCGGTTTCCCTCCGAACCCTGGAGACTGGACCCTAATGAATCCTGCAGCCAGAAGAAGGTGTTTTTAACCACAACAGCAGCAACACAGACAGAAACTCGGATCAGAGCATCTCACGGTGCTAATATTTATCTTTTCTCCAAGCCTGCAAGGAAACAAGGTATTTCGGCTGAGGACAGGAGGTGCAGAAGCGCATACATGCACGGAGCAGAGAGGGACACGGACGCTTTCAGGCACTCACAATCCATTTACACCTCATAAAATTCTCATTGCTTTTGCCTGGAACAAGTGCAGTGACTGCACCAACCCTTACTAAAAATGCCAGAATATTGTGCAGCAGCCGGCTGGAGTGCCACTGCCCCGGCACAGCACGGGCAGCGCGGGTCCGGCACACTACGGGACCGCTTGATGCTCGAGGGGCAAGCGCCTCCTTGCAACCGGGGGTGTCAGATGCCTCGTTTTATGGTGTAGGAGATTTTGGGGTGATTTTGGTCTCCTCTGCAGGACTGCAAGGTGCAGCCAAATCGAGTCCCTTGGAGCTCTGTCCTTCCCCGTGACCCCGTACAGGGTGGCACTCTCCGATGTCCCTGCTCTTCTCACTGAGCGTGGAGCTAAAGACAACCAGCCCTGGTGCCTCTCGGTGACTATTTTCCAGCAGAAGGGCCCAGGGAAACCTCCCCAGTACCGAGCCCCTTCCCTCAGCCCAGTGGGAAACACCGCCCGGGTGCTGCCCGCGGCACGGAGCCTGGGGCGTCGCTGCAGGCAGGGGCTGCGAGGTTTCCCTGCCTGCAGCTCTGCCGGCCGAGGACAGGACAGGGAAGAGCTCAGCGCTTCGTTTCCCCATGCGCATCCCGCACTGAGGGGCTGGGGGCTCCCATCGCCTCCCCGGCCGTTCCCAGCCCCGTGCCTGCTCCGACACTCCTGCCTTTGGCTGAGAACAGTCGCTCCGACCGCGCTCAAACGCTCCGGGGACGGCAAGCGCTGCCAGCAAATACATTAGCGAGAGCAGAGCAGCCGGGGGGAAGGAGATCGGCTTTGTGCATCTTGCCAGGCTGCTTTTCTCCTGCTTCCCTCTCGGCAACCGTAAATAAGGAGCACTGAGCCGGATTAGAGGTTACTGTCCCGACCAAGGGTACTTGTGCGCATCCTAATTCATTTTCCCCTGATCTGGCCTTTCCCCTCCCATCCGTGCTGCGGCCACGATTCCTGCCGCCCTGAGTGCCCGTGGGCTGGGACGTGCATTTCAGACACCCCAGGGAGGTGACATCTCCAAATGACAGGAGAGCAAAGGCGGGTGGGTTTCCCAGGAGAGCAGCCGCCTGCGAGGGGGATGCTCCCCGCGGAGCCCCAGGAAGGCCAGGCAGCCCACGGTCCTGCGGCACGAAGGATCACATCATGGACGGACCAAAACCCGGGAGGTGATTTTGTAGAAGGACAAACCAGGCACAAAACCAAAATAACGCGAGCTCTGGCACACAGAGAAGATGATGCGGGTGCCGTGGCTGGGACCAGCCCTCGGTCCCAGGAAACATTTACCGCAATTATGCTCATCCAATTTCGCAGACCGGCCCTGATCACAGAGGAGGGGTTGGTGTCGTATCCACACAATTAAAATTATAATTTGTTCTTGCCCAGAGCACAAGAGCACAAGTGACCTCTGGTCCATACTAGGAGGCAAAACGCTTTGCCCATCCTGCGCACTGCCACCCTGCCGCAGCTCTGTCGGCACCTCCCTGGGGGTCCCCGCTGCCCCTGCCCTGCAAGCTGCGCGGCTCGGGGAAGCAGCTTCCCAGCCTGGGCAGGCATTTCGGAACTGGCTCCCGCCTCCTGGTGTGACCCACCAGCCCGTGCCTGTGTCCAGCTTGTTCAGCTTTAGGATCCCAGCTAAGCCCACCTAATTCAAAGCTCAGCTTCTGCAAGCGTTTCACTGCTTATTCCTGGGGAGATTGACCCCGGAGACCTGGCAGACTGCTCAGCTGAGCAAGCGAGATACTGTTTTTCTTTCAAGGGATTTTGCTTTCTATTTGGGCAGCAGGAGCAGAGCGGGGCAGCAGCAGGACGGGGCGCAGAGAGCAGCAGCTCCAGCCTCACCACCCGCTGCGGAGGGAAACGGTCCACGCGCTGCCAAAAGCATCCCGACGCCGATTCCCCATCCGAGGAGCCGTATGCAGCTCGGCTGCGCAGGCTAACACAGGTGCTTCGCCTGCCTCTGTTTCCTCTTTCCCTTCACTGCTGTTTATTGCTAAATACATCTCAGAGCTCGGGGTGTGATAAGGGGCTGAAAAGCCTGGATCTGCTTTTGCCTTCCAGACCCGGAGAGATCCAGCCCCCGTCCCTCAGCGCTACCAAGGGCACGGAACTCACCTGGCTAAAACACAGCTGCCCCAAACAAAAACTCCTTATTTTTCTCTTAAGTTCAAAGAAATTCAGATAAACTCCACCTCATTAACTCCATCATCTGGTCCTGGACCTTATGAAGGCTCGTGGTGGCAGTGCCAAATTAAGGGAAGGCGGCTCTCTCTCCAGACCCAGGCCACCTTTGCAGACCTACGGAACCAGACTTATTCCAGGTTTTACCCTGGAGACTTGACCACCAGTCTACTAAAATCAGGCCATTTATTTAGGTGCTTAGATCTGGACTTCAAATGGCTAAAATTAGCCGGGAAAGTTGCACTTTTCTGGTTTTCTCATCCCATGCCTCAGTTTCTAAAACCAGGGAAGAGAAGAACAATTATTTCTCTCCAACCCTTTCGAAAGCACTTGGAGATCTTCAGATGACAGCGCGATTTGGTACAGACTTATTCATTATTCTTCCCCTCCATGGAGCAGTGTTAAATCTTTCTCCATATAAAGTCATTTTCTAAATTAGGTAAAGACGGTGAGTTTTGCACTGAGCACATGTGGATATTTTTATAAAATGTTTAAAACTTCTTGTCTGACTTTTCCTTCCCTTGAAGGACAACGTACCGAATTAAACCCTTCTGTGACCCCGTTTCATTTCACCCTCGAGGACTTCTCAGTAAGACTTTGCCAAAAAGTAACGTTAGGGAGTTTGGTTCATTGCGGATAGTAAACGGCAAAGTTTGGGTACATGCGCTGCTTGGGCTTCGTGGGAAGCGGGGGGCTGGGGATGCTCTGGGACAGCCCCCAAAGGGCTGTCGGTTTTCCTACCCGGAACCAGACAGGCGAGTCCACAGAAATCCCACAGGAACCGCTGTCACAGACGGAGCCTCCAGCTCCTCTCCGGTTTCCATCCCTGCCTCATTTTGCTCGATTCGAGACGCCGCCAAAGCCGCCGCTGGTTCCGCTCCCCAAAACATGTACCGCAGCGGGGGGGGTCCCAGGCTGCTCCCCGAGCGGGCGGGAGGGAGGATGCTGGCCTTCCCCGCTGGCACCCAGGCGGGCAGGACCGGGTGCCCCCTCACCCCCCACGGGCGCAGGGCTGGGAACAGGCACCCTCCCGCAGAGGATGGGTAACCTCGAAGAGCCCTCCTCAGGAGGGGATTTCTTCCTGGGAGAAGGGGGTTATATCGCCGGTACCTACGCAGAGGTGGGATAGATCAGCCCTTTCCCTTCAGCCTTCCGCTAGGACAGGTATCCCCTGCGGGGAGCCGGGGTTGGGGTGCCCAGCTCCGAGGAGCGGGTGCAGGGGGATGCCCAGCCCCTCCGCACGCACTCAGCACTGCTCTGCACCAGGGTGATGAGACGCGATCAGGCCCAAGCAAAGGGGCCAAAAGCCAGGAGGACAGAAATGAAAAGGGGGAGGTGGCACAGGATCTGCTGGGTGCCAGCGTCGAGCAGGGAAGCATTTCTGCAAGGTGCTTGCCATCGCCCGCTGCCTTCATCGGGAGCTGCGGAGCCGCAGCCCGAAGCACGGATGAATCCTGAGCCCAGACGGCAAACACGGGAAAGGTCACCCCTGCTCAGGCCCAGCAAGCTCGAGCAAAGCCGCCGCTGTGTCAACAGGGAAAAGGTTTGAGCCGAACCAAAATAAGACATCGATGCTGAGAAACGTGCCTGCGCGGGGATTTGTTTGGTGTCTCAGCTGTAGCGGGCTGGAAGAGGAGGTCGCGGGGGATGCTGTGTAACCAAACAGCTTTGGGCTTTTCGATGGCGAACCAGCCCCTCTGGCTCTCCCCGCAAAGCTGCTGTGCCAGGAACGCGCTCGGCAGAACCCAGCCCGGCTCCCGAGATCTGGGCATGGGGGAGCGTCCTCCTCCTGTCCTACAACCCCTCTTTCCCAGGGAGCGAGGGGGGCCAGACCCGCTGCAGGAGCCCCCCAGGAGGCTTTGAAGGGGCTCCAGGTGCCGGGAGCAGCACGGCCATCGGCTCCAGATGTGCCTGCTGACAGCGGAGATGCCGGGAGCTGGGGGTGGGAACCCCTCTGACCCCTGGCAGGGGAACAAACACCGCAGTGACAATAAAAGCAACCGCGTGGGACGCACAGGAGATGCGACCAGGCGCTCCTCCCTCCCCGAGGCTGCTGGGACCCCGGAGCAGAGCCTGCCTCTGCCTCCCTCCACTGCCCTTGCAGCACCCACTGGGCACCAAACAGTTTTCGGGGCTTCTTGCGGTGCCCCCACTCCCTCTGGGAACAGGGACAATCCCTGCAGCCACAGAACTGGACCCAGCGCACCAGGAGGAAGGGACCTGCGGAGCCCCAAGGGACACAGGACCGCAGGGACGGAGGCTGGCCAGCGCTAGCCCTGGCATCCCAATACCAAAGTAAAAGTTTCTTATCCTCCAAAACAGCTTCCTGCACTTAAATTTCTGTTATTTTTAACCTCGCTGCTGCATTATAAATATCTATTGGGTCCGGCGCTCGCCTCCCAAGCCAGCCACTGCGGGTTTGTGCTCCAGCTGGGGCAAACTTTATGGCTTTGCTTTTCCGAGAGCCGATCCGAAACCTTGGAGGGGAGCCAGAGAAAGGCCTGACCCGTGGGGAGAGGCCGAGGGAACCGGAGCTGCCCCGTGGGGCTGCAGGGTCAGGAGACGCAGGGACCCTCCCTAGGCGGAGAGGAAGGGGTCACTGGGAATCAGCCGCACGTGGGTGGGAGAGCGGGTCCAGGGCGGGATGTTTCCCAGGAAAGCATCCCGAAAACATCCCGGTGCACTCATGTGCACATCTTGGTCCTCCTCACCCAAAGTTACCGCCATTTTGGGTACCAGGTTGCTGGCACCCAGCCAGTCACCCAGCTCCCCGGGGACGGAACCGGCACGCAGCAGCGTGGGTGCAGACAGGGCTCCGTGCCACCGTCACAGCCCCGAGCAGAGCTCCTCGGGGTCAGCGTGGCAGGACGGGAAACCCAGGGGCCGGGCACCAGACTGACGAGCAGGGATGATGGGGTAAACGTGAGAGATGCTCAGGCCTGGGGACAGTCACACCCACGCCGGGGGACACGCTAAGGGGGCAGCATCTTGCCCAGCACCTACAGCACACATGCAGCAGCCCCTGCCAGCACGCAGGTGAGCGGAGCCCCCCGGGGCCGGGGCAGGCTGGGCAGGCTGCAGCGGGGCGCTGGCTCCCACTGCCATTTTCCTATCCCCTATCTGTGCAGCAAAGGTTGCTGCAGCGTCCTGGGCAATTGTTCGTGCAATCTGCAAGAAAGAGATTAGAACCTCTTCGCTCAGCAGATGCGAGTGGCAGAGGAATAAAAAAAAAGAAAAAAAAAAAGAAAAAAAAAAACACCAGAAGAGCTTTTATTCCAGCTGCTGCAAGGCGCGAAGCCAGCCTGGCTCTGCGGGGCTCCCGGCATGGTCCCCACAGCGCAGTGACCACATCTCTCACGGTCTGGGGGGACCGCACGGGAAAAGCAGCTTTTTCTTAGCAGCTGAGAAACTTTTCCTAGTGGAAGGTTCCCCAAAGCACCGAGAATTTCATCCCCAAGCTGTTTACTTTCCACATTTCTGCAGATTTCACTTGTGGTTCAGAGGAATTCGGGCACAATTAGAGCCGCTGCCACTCACCCGCTGGAGCCCAGCACAACAGCACCGGGACGCGCTGCTCGAGGAAACCACCTGCCCTAAAACCCGGGCTCTGCCCTGCGTCCCTTCCTGGCACAGGGGTGATGGCCAAGGCCAAGAGCTGCCTGGGAAAGCCTTCGGGCAGACAGACTCCCACCGCCACAGCCAGGAGAGACGCGTCTCCCAGAGCCATTCTGCAGAGGGAACAAGCTCCGCTCCCTCCAGAGCCTTCCTTGGGGGGAAGATCTGGCTCAGAAAAGGTACCGTTGACCACTCACAGCCCCCCCCAATCCATCCAGCCCTTCCTCCACCGGCACGGACCCCCACAGCCCTGACCCTGCTGGATTAATCAGCTATAAAGGGTAAGTGGGAACAGACTAGAAGAAAGGAGAGGCCAAACCTTGACAGTTCGTTAGGCGGTACTGGGATGAGGCTGCGTGCAAGGGGAGAGTCCCTCACCCCAGGGCTCAGCTGCTTTGCTCCCAGCTTGTGTGGGGTTTTCCCCTCCTCCAGCAGCTTTCCCTTCCACACTCCCCAGCCCAGAACATCTTTGGAGAGGACAAGACAGCTCGTGCTTCCCGCAGGACAGCGGAGGCTGCTCTTCTCTACGGAAGCCCGTGCTTTTGGCATGTATTTTTAAGAACGGACCCCAGCCTGACGCCTGGGACGTGGCGTCCTCTTGGGTTCTTGCTTCTGCTGGATCCCCAGCCTGTCTGCACCCCCTGTCACCTCCAGATCTGCAGTGAGGACTCTGCCCTGCAACGCAGCCCAAAATACCTTAGGGGACGGGTCCAGACCCCCTGCACTGCCAAGACTTTGTACTGGAGCAGAACCAAGCGGAACGGGGCCCCAGCCGGCCTCGGTCTTGCTCTAGGAAGGGTCATGAGCAAATCAATCCCCCAAGCACTGGAAACCATGGACCCAAACCCAAGTCCTGGAAAAGGCATCCAGCATGGGGAGTCTGGGGCAGTTCGCACCCCAACACGGCGGAGTCAGACCAGCCGGTGGGTTTACGGAGCACTTGCTCCAGAGAAGAGCGGCTCTGGCCATACCGGCATCGCCTGCCCCATCCCACGGCACTGGGAACGGGAGAGCAACACCCGCTACCAAACCAGCCAGGGAGAGCCCAACAGCCCAGCGTGCACCACCAGGCTCCCTCCATCCCCTCCGCCTGCTCTCCCCCTGCTTCCCACGGGATCCTCTCTGCTGCAGGAATGGCAGCAGTGGGAAAAAAATCAGGGATCGGCTGAGATAAACAAATTCTGAATTAAAAAAAAAACCTGCAGCTGCTTGTGGCAAAGCCCTGGTTCTCAGAGCTGCATCTCACCCCGTTGGGGGTCAGCAACCCCCAGAGCGAGCTACGTGTCCAAATCAAAGGCAGGCACAATCAGAGCGATCCAAATAACACACGCAAACGGGCTATTTGCAAATAAACAGAGCGAGCCAGAGCTCACCAGCGGAAACGGCGGGGGAAGGAATGCTCTCCGGTTTAGGAAGGTTGGGATCTGCTGGTGGGCAGTCCAAGGAAGGAATGCAGTGACGTCCGCTCAGCTAATAAATTAGCGAGATGAATTATTCAGGATGAATTATTCGCCCGGCTGTCCATCCCCATGAGGAGCTGATCGTGCAGCCAGTGCAGCAGGGACCCCGGCGGGAGCCAGAAACCCCGGTGAGGCATTTGCTGCCAACGCTTCCAGGAAGGGCTCGGCTCAGTGCAGCAGCGATGGGTTTGGGCAGTTTTCACCCTGGTGACAGGGCGAGTGGAGGAACAACGGAGGCTGGGGACACCGTGCCGGGAGGCGTGCTGGGTGCTGGGGGCCACACAAGTGTTCTCGTGATGGGTGACAGCCAGGGGCACGGCTCGTGTGGGTCACCGGCGGTACAGAATCGCAGCGGGGACTGGCCAGGGTGGGCAGCGCGCCCTGACTCCATGCTGCCACCTCGGCGTGTTCCCCTGAGGCCATACCTGCTGTCCCACTGCCTGGCTCTGCTCCCCCAAAAGCGGGGCCATCCCTCTCAGTGACACACGGGCACTGCGTGCCCTCCGAGGTGCCCTGCAGACCCTAAACCCCAGCCCTGCTTGCCCATTTCGGGGGGGGGAGAGGGGGAGCCGGGTTCTCACGTACCCCATCACCCTCCAGGCTGTTCTCTCCCACCCACCCCGACACCTCCCGGGGGGACCCCCAGGATTTCTGCCTGTCCAGCCTCACCTGCCCCATGCCAACCAGCCGGCGGTGCCCTCATGGGGATGCCACCATGCCCCCAACATCACACCTCAGCCTAATGACTTCTTAATTAGCAGAGCCGCAAGGTGTGAGATGATGGGCTGGCGTGATGCAACCGGGACACGATGACGCACAGCTCAAACACAGTTAAATGCAAACAGGGGTTGCTGCACCCTGCCCAGAGCACCCACTCATCCCCCAGCTTGTCCCTTTTTGGGGTCCCTCAAACCAGAGACACCCCACACAGGAGCGAACAACAAAGCCCGAGACTCCGCGGCCACATGAGTGGGATCGCTGTGCTCCGCATGCGATGAAATCCACCCCCCCCCCCGAAACGCCACAGTCTCACGCCTGCATTGCGTGAGTGGAAACCTCGAGCGTGCGTTGAGCGACGCAGAGAGCACGTGGGGAGGACGCGGGGAGCGCGCCCGCTGCCAGCACGTCTTCCCACGCCCCCACTCCCAGCCCCGCTGGGTTTCTTTCCCTGGTTAAGTAGCTGTCGCTCCCAGGGAGCGGTTTCCTGGGCAGTGATGTGACCGTGCTCCCCCGAGAGGCATGGCCGTCGCTGGGATTCATTCTCAGGGTTATAAAACCGCCGCCACCCCCGGGCTGGGCTTTCCCTCCACGGGGCCGCGCTGGGAACCCGGCGGCGGGGGGCGAAGGGCAGGAGCTGCCCCCGCCAGCGCCCAGCATCCCCGCCAGCCTTTCCCTCCAGCGGTGATGGAGAGGAAGAGGAGGGAGACGGTGACGACCTGCGCCCCCACCACAACAGCAAAGGGAAAGGCGACCATTGCAGAGGTGCCCCAGCTCTGTGGGTGCTGGCAGGAGGAGGAAGAGGAAGGTCCCAAGGCCATGGCAGGAGGCAGAGCGGGGACAGCGTAAGGACAAGCTGCAAAGTCCCCGTCGAAGGTGCAAAGCCCACGCAACACCGATGTCCCGCCGTTACTAAAACCCGGAGAGGTGCCCTAGGCAGGTCACCCGCACGGACTCTGAGCCCCCCCGGTTATTATTAGAAGCCAGCGAGACATTAAACTCCAGAACCAAAGCCATGGCTCTGTGCTCAGGGACGCGCTGGGGTGGCCGGCCAAGGGGATGCACCAGGACCGAGCCAGGACCTGCTCCCCCTGCATCTTCAAACAACTCAACAACCACAAAGAACCGAGCCCCCCAGCAAACCCCGAGCGGGGACCAGGGGAAGGCGACCGCAGAGGAGCCCGTCCCACTGCCGCTGGGTCCGACCGGGGAGATGCTCGGTGGATGAGCAGGGGGCAGGGGGGGCACGCTGTCGCGTGGTGCCACGAACAACAGCCAGGTTTAGGAGGCCCCAGGGAGCGGGGAGGCTGTTAGGTTTCCAAATCCCCATCTGCCCGAGGAAACAGCAGGTGCTGAGGAACAGCGGCTGCTAAGATACAATACTTATGTACAAATATATGTATTTTAAGAAGTAAAATACAAAAACGGTCTGCGTGAGCAAGCGGAAGGTTATGAGTGGTGGGAGAGAACCATAGAATCGTTTAGGTTGGAAAAGACCTTTAAGATCATCAAATCCAACCATTAACCTAGCACGGCCAAGTCCAGCCACTAAACCATGTCCCCAAGCACCACATCTACCCATCTTTCAAATCCCTCCAGGGATGGTGACTCAGCCACTTCCCTGGGCAGCCTGTTCCTGTGCTTGACAATCCCTTCGGTGAAGAAATATTTCGCTCCCCTGGTGCAACCTGAGGCCATTTCCTCTCGTCCTGTCACTTGGGAGAAGAGACCAACCCCCCCCGGCTGCACCCTCCTTTCAGGGAGTTGTAGAGAGCAATCAGGTCTCCCCTCAGCCTCCTCTTCTCCAGACTAAACACCCCCAGTTCCCTCAGCAGCTCCCATCAGAGCTGTGCTCCAGACCCTTCCCCAGCTCTGTTGCCCTTCTCTGGACACGCTCCAGCACCTCGATGTCCTTCTGGTAGTGAGGGGCCCAAAACTGAGCACAGCACTCGAGGTGCGGCCTCACCGGTGCCCAGGGGGATGGTCGTTGCCCTGGTCCTGCTGGCCACACCATTGCTGATACAAACACTGCCGGCTCGTATTCAGCCACTGTTGACCAACACCCCCAGGTCCTTTTCCACCGGGCAGCTTTCCAGCCACTCTTCCCCAAGCCTGTGGTGCTGCCTGGGGTTGTTCTGACCCAAGGGCAGGACCCAGCACTGAGCCTTGTTGAACCTCATACAGCTGCCTCGGCCCATCGATCCAGCCTGTCCAGGTCCCTCTGCAGAGCCTTCCTGCGCTCCAGCAGATCAACGCTCCTGCCCAACGCGGTCTTGTCTGCGAATTTAGTGAGGGTGCCCTCGATCCCCTCGTCCAGGTCATTGATAAGACATTACAGAGACCTGGCCCCAGCACTGAGCCCTGGGGAACACGCCACTGGTGAGCGGCCACCAACTGGGTTCAACTCCATTCACCACAACTCTTTGGGCCCTGCCATCCAGCCGGTTTTTAAGTCAGCGAAGGGTCCGTTCATCCAAGCCATGAGCAACCAGTTTCTCCAGGAGAACGATGTAAGAAATGGTGTCAAAGGCTTTACTAGAGTCGAGGTAGATAACATCCGCAGCCTTTCCCTCATCCACTAAGTGGGCCACCTTGTCACAGAAGGAGATCAGGTCAGTCAAGCAGGACCTGCCTTTCATGAACCAAAGCTGACTGGGTCTGATCACCTGGTTGTCCTGAATGTGCCACGTGATGGCACTCAAGATGATCTGCTCCATAACCTTCCCCAGCACCAAGGTCAGACTGACAGACCTGTAGTTTCCTAGATCCTCCTTCCAGCCCTTCTTGCAGACGGGCATCACATTTGCTAACCTCCAGTCAACCGGGACCTCCCCAGTTAGCCAGACTGCTGATAAGTGACGGAAAGTGGCTTGGTGAGCACTTCCACCAGCTCCCTCAGCACCCTTGGGTGGATCCCATCCAGCCCCACAGACCTGCGTGTGTCTAAGTGGTGTAGTAGGTCGCTAAGCTTTTCTCCTTGGATTGTGGGGGCTTCACTCTGCTCCCCGTCCCTGTCTTCCAGCTCTGGGGCTGGGTACCCCGAGAACAACTGGTCTTACTAGTAAAGCCTGAGGCAATGCAGGCATTAAGTACCTCAGCCTCTTCCTCAGCCTTTGAAGCCAGAGAGCTGCTAGTTCCCAATATCCATTTCACATTGTCAGTGGGGGACGATGCTCTCCCCTGCAATTCCCATGTTACTGATGAGGAAAACTGAGGCAGGACAAACCACTGGGGTCTCCTGAGCCTCCACCGACCCCAAACCAGTGCAAAGACAGATCCCTTGAGATACCCACCCCAAATATTGCTCACACACAGGGAGGCATTCTGGTGGGACTGCCCGAGGGATGCAAGGCAGACAGAGGAACAAGTCCGCAGAGCCAGCTCCCCCCAAAATCTGCTTTCATGGGGCTCCCCCAGCTGAGCTATGGGAACCTTTGGGGGGCCACAGCAGCAGGATGGGGGACACGGAGCCACCCAATGCCCACCCCACGGGAGCAGGATCACAGGGCTAGCTCGGCCCCAGAGGGATCACCCCAGGGATGTCCCCCCGCTCCCCGCCACCACCCCAGGCAGCAGTAAGCACCCCGTGGGGCTCAGCACTACCCCTCCGTGCCCCCCAGGACCACCAGCCTCCTGGTTTGGGGTTTCCATTGCACATCTTCCCCTTCCCGGGTGGGAAAGGGGCTCGGGGGGCACATCCTCCCCGGGGTCGGCATCCGGGAGCAGCTTCCAGCACCGGCTGCTCCCCCAGGGGGGAAGAAGAGAGCTGGGGCCAGGAAAGAAGGGTGTGCGTGGAGGGAACAGCATGAGAAAGCCAACCCGCTGCCAAGCGTGCCAAGTTGTGCAATGCTTGAAATGTCACCGCGGGTTCCTCTTTTGTTCCCCCGGTCCCAAGCAGAGAAGTGGGACCTGACCCCCCCTGCCATCAGGGCCCCCCTGCCCCCTCACCCCCTCTCCTCAGTTAATTTCTAGCAAAGCCAGAACCTCTCGGGTTTCCCGGCAGCATCCCCGGCTCAGCCGGCCGGTGCCAACGGCGCATGTTAGTGAGCGAGAGCTTGGACCAAAGGGAACGTGCCCGGCCGTCGGGGTCACTGCAGAAAGGAGCCATCCCCTCCGGCCGCTGCTGAGCACCGATACGCTGCGATCCCACCCTGCTCTCCCTTCCTGGCTCCCTCCTCTCTCCAAGATCAATATTTTGGCTTTTTCCTCCTTCCAGGCAGCAGTGCTCAGCAACTCGGCATATTTTCAGCGGGCGAGCGGCAGCTCGGGCACCCGCAGCCGGTGACGCCGGGGTAGCGACAGCCTTGTCCCGCACCCTCCCACGGCAGCGGCGATGCTCGTGATGCCCCGGGACATCCCCCAACTGAACCAGCACATGCACAGGGCCCCGTCCTCGTCCTCAACCCCACCACTGACCCAGCATTAAAAAAAACCACCCAAAACTGGGGCAGGCGAGGTGGCACGCAGCAGCCCTCCGCGGAAGGCAAACCCAGGGGGAACCGTGCCAGCTTAATTAGAGGGGAGAGAGGCAAGTGGCTGCAAACCTGAGAGGAGAGGAGCCTCGTTAGAGGTTACACAACAATTTCTTAATTTCTTAATCAACCAAGGCTGCTCCACAGAGTGCGGCCGACGCAGCCGCTCGGGGTTTGGCCGGCGCCCGCTCTTGGCCGCGGCTGCCCGGGCTCAGGCTGCAGGCAGGGCAGGGTGGGTGCGGGCAGCAGTTGCCAGCGCCTGCCCGATGGCAGGCAGGGACGTAACGTGAAGTGAAAGCGTTTACTCTCCACAAACACGTGTGCGTCAGGTCCCCGCAGCCTGCCCAGAGCTGGCCACCCCAACCCATCCCACCGGCGTCCTTCCATTCACAGAGGGTGCCGAGCCGAAAACCTCTTTGACAGCAAGGAGACGCCGGGGAAGCGGGGCGCACGGCACCCTGCTCGGCCGCAGCACTGTGCAAGCGATTCCCCTGGCAGGGAACCAGGCTCGGTAATTTTAGAAAACGCCAGTTTGCTAAACCACCCGCCGCACCTCCAGCGCCAGCCTGCGAGCTCCGCTTTCTCCCCAGCTTTTATTTGGGCAGGCGTGGGCCAGCCGGGAGGAGCGAGGAGCGCCCGGCGCTGCCAACTCGCCCAGCCAGCTGCTCCCCCGGCTGTCCCGGCAGCTGGAGTCGTGGGAACACACAAGAAATCGCTAGAAAAGCATGAAAACATAAATCACGCTCCCCATCTAAGGCTCATGACGGGGCCGGAGGCAAAGGGAAGCCGCCGCTTGTGCCGTTCCTAAACACGCTGGGTTGGTGCTGGGTTTGCTGAGCACCTCTGGCAGCTCAAAGGGAAATGACAGCCAAGGACAGGGGCTGAAACGCTGAGACCACGGGCACCTCAGAGCCACGCTTGACTCCCGGCAGCCAGCTGGAGCAGATTTAAACTGGAGCTCGAGCCTTGACATCCCTCCAGCACCAGCAGCCTGCCCCTACCCGGAGCAGTACGGGGGGATGCATCCTGCGCCCGTCCCGCTACCCAACGGCCTCGCAACCTGCAGCATCCTGGATCACCATCGTTTTCTGGTTGTGGGGCACTGCTGGTGGCGAGGGAATGGGAGGAAGCTCCCACCAATGCTCCTAGCCAGCATATGTGTTTTTCTACATTTTTTTTAATAAACAAAATAAAATCCACATATTTAACAGTGATGAGGTATTTCAAGCCACGCTCGTTAGCACCTGCTGTGAGCACCTCCGAAAGCAGCACCCATTCATCCCGTCTGCCCACGCGCCCTCGGCAGCGGGAGGGGTGGGGGGGGTCCTCGGGATCTGTGTCACCCCGCAGGGAGCTGGCACAGGGACACTGACACCAGCCTCCTGTCCCCTGCTGCTGCGGCCGGGCAAGGTGAGATGCGATGGGAAGGACACCTACTCCCCGTCCCGCCAGGCAGCGCAACTCCTTGCAGAGACCCGACGCACTCATCTCCCCCACCGCCCGAGCAGGGCAGGATCGGGCCCCGCGGGAGCTGCCAACGGCGTTTTCCCCTTCCCCCTCCTCCAGCCCAGCTGCAGCACGGGGCCGTGGGAGGTGGGAACGCGGCAGCGAAAGGTATCGAACGCGGCACCAAACCCAGCCATAAATAGTCTCCCGAGCACAGCCAGGTTTTACAGCCTTTCCCCCACCTTCCTCCGGCAAACCTGGGAGCGTCCTGGATTCCTAACCTGGAAATGGAGCGAGACGGTGGAAATAGCAGCAACTTTCTCCCCTTTTCTGAAAGGATGGGGATGGAAAGCAGCAGCGTCAGGGCAATCTGCAGCCTCACCCGGCTCCGCGGGCAGCACCAGCCACGGTGCAGGGACGGTGTGACCCACGGGTGCACGAACCACAGCCCCTCCACCCCCTTCCCACCCCAGGAAAATTTCATCTCATGATTAAGACACAGGATTGCCAAAGAGATCCTGCCTCGCGTCGCTTTTCCTGTACGCCTGGAGGCAAATCATCTCATCTGCCATATGCATCAGTTCAGCGTATAAAATTCGTGGAATAATAACAACAAGGATTTTTTTCTCCTCCTCCCTGCTGTGCTCTCTCGTGTCTGTTGGGAGTGCAGACTCCTCGGGATGGCATCGGCTGCCTGCACACCGCGGTGCCCAGCGTGGCTGCACCCATGGGTGCCACATCACACGAGCACATGCTGCTGCTCGGGCCGGCTGTCCTTGGAAGATAGTCCGGGCACAAATAACGTAACCAGCCCTCCCTGCCTTCCCCCAGGGTATTTAACACTAATGCGATAATCTCCTCACCCCACGCACAGACACATTTTCTTGGAAGAGCAATAAAGGAGAATACAAATGTGAGTCTGGGAACGCTGGACATGTTCGCTAAGCCACCATCCCGGCAAGGCTTGGGTGGCCAAAAGGCGAGGGGAGGGATGCCCGCAGGTCCAGGGCATCCCGATGGCAACCCAGGGGAAAGCGCAGCCGCTCGGCACCTCGACCGCATCCCACCTTGGCACGGCCAGCACGTCCCGGCCAGGAAACCCACCCCAGTTTAATCCACTTTGGCCTGAAAAATTGGGCAGTGGAAACGCAGTGGGTAGGGACCACGGTTTGGGGCAATAAGTGGATTTTCACAGGTTCCTGCAAGGCTGGAGGCAGAAGGAGCTGCCCACCAGGGTCCTTGCCAACTGACCCCTGACTTCAGCCCACAGCATCCTTCAGGGCTGCAAACAAACACCAAAATCTCTGCCAGCACCGAAATCGCCGCCGCGGCAGCGGTTCGCTCTAGGCAGGCTCTCAGGAAAAGCATCCTGGGTGCTGCACACACACGCGTCCTCGGTGGGGATGTATTAGTTCAGTCACGCAGACCTATTGATTCAGGAGCATTAATTGGTCTTCACTGTTCAAATACCGACTTCAATTAGCGCCACTTTTGCTTTTTTTTTTTTCCTCTTTTTCTCCCCCCCCTTTGCTGGATCCTTCCCCTTGGCTTTGCTAGTTTAAATACCAGAATACCTACACTGGCCTTGGGGAGACTTGGCATTAACTGTACATTTGTATCTAATTTATAGTCAGGCTCTTTGCAGCCTTAATGAGCATGGCTCTGTAGAAAAGGGGGAGGAAAAAAAAAAAAAAAAAAAGACACCTACTGCAGGGGATGTTTGCTGCCAGGCTCAGAGACACTCAGTCATTAAGGGAGATTTGGAGACGGCACTGCCAGCTCTGACCTCCCAGTTTGAACAAATCCCAGATTCGGATGATGCTCAGCTGTAGTGACGACACAGCCTTTCCCCAGGAGTTATCCCATCCATGCCACACACATCCCAAAGCAGGAGCGCGGCTCTGCCTCACCACAGCCCGCCCGGCTGCCAGCCCCCCGCTAGCCGGGAACGCAACGGCCCTTGAAGTTGCTCTAATTCTCATTATTTCCTTCCACTGATTTCCTACTCGTGGCATCCCAAGCCAAAGCCCAGGAGAGAAAACGGCCGGGATTTCAGATTTAATTAAACCTCGCTGAGCTGGCTGCAACCCTCCTTCGAGGCCGGCGCTGATGTCGTTATCGTTGAGCATCCCGCACGCGGCGGGTCGAGCCCGTATCAACGCCAGGGAGCCGGAGGGGGCGGCAACTGCCCGATGCTGCACATGGGTCCCTGCTAAAGTGCATGGCTTGGGGCTAATTCCCATCCCAGAAGCACAAGACACTTGTCAGGGTAAGAACAATAGCTGGAGATTTTACCTCAATTCCCTATTTATTTAATTTTTTTACCAGCTCCCTGCTGGTTGAATGGAGCCCTGGGATCTTCAGCCCGGTGCCAAAACCACGTTGGAAACCGAGAGCTGACGTCGTTAGGTCAGACAGGGAGAGGCAGGCTGTACTCCCTGACTCTGCCCAGGGTCTAAAATAAACCCAAAGCAAGCTCTTCCCGGGTCTCCGATGCTAAAGCAGGGGAGCAGGGTGCTGCAGGCGCCCACGGGGAACCCTAGCTCCGGCACAGGCTCCGTGCAGGACAAGCTCCCCGGCAGAGGCAGGAGCACCCAATGAAGCCACCCAAAACGGCCGGTTAATGCTCTGCTGGGGACGGACAGCAGGGAGGGGGCTGTGGCAAGGACCTCCCCAGGCTGGGGTTTCTCTTCCCTTGGGGTACAGCAAGTTGTCTACAGAAGGTTTCCAGGGTGCAAAGGCGGTGGGAAGCAGACATACACAAAATCAGGTATTTTGCACTCTAGTAACCGGCCGGCACAGCCTTGGTTTCCACATGAAACCGTTTCCAGTCCTGCTTTAAAAAATGAGCTGGAAATCAGTCTCGAGAGCCACCAGCAGCCCCACTAGCCACAGCAGCTCAGGCCAGTGGGGTTATACTGGTGCGTTACCTGGACGCCAAATCGCTCCCTCCTTTTGCCATTTATTGTGGCTATCCAATTATTTTTTTTCCCCTGAACTCTAAACCATCAAGTGTCCGACACAAGCAGCAGAGGAGAGGCAGCAAAGCGCTCTGGACCGATGGCACTGGAAGGCGCCTTTCACAGGCACAGGGCGAGATGCGCAGTGAGATTTTGGGGCGAGGGGAGGGATTTCCCATCAGGATGGAGCTGGGAAGGAGGGCGGGCAGGCACCGGAGCCTCGAGAGCCCCAGCTCCTCAATGTGCTGGGGAAAATGGGCACGTTGCAACAACTGCAGAGGTGGCTCTTTGCTGCCAGCCCGGCCAGCAGAGCTTTGCACTGAGATTTTCCACAGTTTTAACGTCCATCCATCGCTGCACTGATTTCATGCCTGACCAGGACGGACCCACGACCCCAAACAGGACCCACCTTTCCCACAGCACCAGCCCTGCTCTCGGCCAGGGTTTATCTTCCCACAACGGATAAACCACGGGTAAAACTCTGAAAAGCCTCGATCGTTTTGAAGTCCCACTCGAGAAGCACTTGAGCAAAGTCAGAGCTTAAGTCCTCCAGAAAGCCAGCAGGACTTGGACGCTGCTGAACGTGTTACCTAACCACAACTCCCAGCCCCCCGCAGACCAAGCACCAACCAGGAGGAGAAAAATAAAAAAGAAAAGGTTGGCCTGAAAGTTCACCAAAAAAAAATTAACCAGCTCAGTTCACAGCCATTAAAAAAACTCCAAACCTGTAAACCTTCCTAAAGCAATAACATTTATTTGCAGGAGTGTTTACAGAAACCGGAGATACTCCTAAGTGTCCGAGCAATGTGTTTCTAATGGTAGGTCTGCAACAACAGGGAAAGAAGGGCTGAAATGCATTTGCAAGAAATGCTTCAACAGCTCCAAATACATGAATTCCTAAAATTTTCAGCCTGTTAGTGGATAAATTCGGGAAACGACTGCCTTTGCGGAAGCGATTCAGCGCAAACGCTGCACCCAGCAGGTGTGTGCGACTCGGCATCCACAGCACTGTGCCAGAGCCGGGGCTGCTCCGAGCCCCCGTGGTCCCACCATGGCATAACCCCAGCAGACCCCTCGCACTGGACAGCTACAAATCCTAATTAACCCGTAACAGCTAGGGCTAGTTAACGAGGTGCTGAGCAAGCTACGGCAGGGGGCCACACGGGGAGCCGGCGTATGTCCTGCTGCCTCCCCCTTGCTGGGGGAAGCTTCCCAGCCTCTCCACTCCATTCTGGCGGCTTGGAAAACCCCAGCTTGGGAGACGGAGGGTGAGGTGACCCCAGGCACAGCAAGGAAAACCAGCCTGCGAGTGCTTGCAAGCATCCTACTGTGAAACGCTTTGCCGGTGGGGAGGTAGTTTCTAGCCCTTAGTACCTCTTATTTTTCTCCCCCTTCAGCAACCAAAAGCCCACCAGACAATTAATTCAAGTCATTTTTCCCCCCCAAAAAATGCTGCTTTTGTGGGGGGAAGAAAACACCAAAAAACCTCAAAACACCACCACACCCCAGGGAGCTTGCACCTTCCTCATCTTCACCAGCTTGGGAACATCCCAGTGGGCTGCACCCCGGGGTCACCTTACAAGCCCGATTCCCGCGAAGCCCCCGGGGCTCCGCAGCCCCCGAGCCCCCCGCGGTTTCTCCCCAGGCTCCCCCCTCCTCGCAGAAGCGGGTTCACCTCGGGATAAACCCCCCCACCACTCCCCAGAGCAGAGATTTAAGGCAGCGATGCTAAAAAACTACCCGGCCCGTTTCCATGGGTACGTGAGGCACATGTTGCTATGTGATGTTCGGCCCGTTACCATGGAGACGGCAGGGATGTCACCACGCAGGGCTTATTAGTTGCCATGGCTATTAAAAGGCGCTTGTCCTCTGGGGACCTGGAAGGACCAGGGCCACCAGCTTCCCCCGCACCTCTCTCTGGGATGGCACCAGCTCCCTGGGAGCCCGGTGGGAATCTGGCCATGCAGGTCCCCAGGACCAGGCAGAGCCTCGAGGCCACGGTGATGGGCACCTCCGAGCTAAGATAAAGAGGGGGCTCAGCCCCGCATGTTGCCATGGAGAGCGGCATCAAGCCCCAGGCCATCACATGCCCTGGCCTTGCCCATACCTGAGCAGAGCATCCCAGCAACGTGGATTTATCGGTTGAGAGACTCTAACCCCCGAAGGCGAGCACGCCGAAGGGCCCGGTCGCCATCTGCCCACCGAACCCCGTCGCACCTCCCGTTAGCACAGCAGGGAGGAGGAATCTTTGCCCCGCTTTGGGGATGACTGTATGACCAAAACCACACGGTACCAGGCAGAAACACAACAGGACTCAGCCCTTACAGACAAGGAAGAACTGCAAAATGAATGCAAGAGCAGTGTCCATCCCAAGGTCCTGCAGATAGCCCTAACCTGGACTTCTAGATGGGGAACCAAAGCTAAAAATAAATAAATAAAAATCAGATCCTGAAGCTGGGGTTTATCTGGGATTAGATACCTCGCTTTGCTGCGGGCAACAGCTTTTAATTTTCTCCCTGCGCATGGTTTGCGCGGCCGCAGCCATCCCGGCAATGTGAGCGAGCCTGACCCCGAACAAGGTGCCGAGCAGAGCAGGCTCCCGCGGGACCACCCAGGACCACCGAGCTGCCCAGTCACTCGCTACGGACCAGCGCAGCCACTGCCCAGAGGTTAATTTGACATCTCCGTGGCCACGTTTTCAGTCCCTCCCTCCTCCTCCCGCCTTCCTCAGCCTGCTGCAGACAGCCACACAGCCCGGTACAGCCCCTGCCTATTTCCCAAGCCCATTTCTCCGGGTGCAGAGAGCTCCTTGCTCCCTCCTCCTGCCCCTGCACCCACCCGGGCTACCAGCACCAGCCCCCAGCCCGTGGGACCCCGGTACAGGATCTGGCCCCGAGCCTCACCCCACTCCCTGTAGCTCCCAAGTGCGACTTCACAGCCCTGAACCCACCGCTCCGTCTTTGCTCTAATTGCATTCCAGGAAGGGAAACAAAGAGAAAAGAAAGTCCTGGATTTTTATTTCTTTTTTATTTTTCCCCTTTTAAACAGGCCCGAGCCCCCGCTGCAGAGCCCCTGCACTGCCCGACCAGGACCGTGTCTGAATCCATCTCTATCTGATCACAAACCACTTCCCCAACAAGCTCAAAGTGGGTTTTTATACGGCCGTATAAACCCCCATGGAAAATACTTACATGCTTTATTAAATAAAGGTATTATTTTCTCATCATTTTGTTAGATTTTCTAGGAAGGATATAATTTTTTCATTTAACTCCATTGGACGAAAAAAACCCACAACTGAAAACCTATAGAAAGGTATAGTACCCTGTAGTGGAAAATTAGATTCCTCCTACACAATACTATAGGATGATTTAAATATAACATATAGGAATCTAACACATTATTAAATTGTATAGTATCTTTCTAGAAAGACCTACAGTATAGGATTCTAAAAATTACTCCCCAAACCTTCAATCTAGCCCAGCTGGCTTCCTTTCTATTACATGCTGCAAGACTTTTCCTGAAAGGTTAGGGTTTTAATTGCGTCTTGAAATGCTGCCGCATTCACGCTCCGAGAACGGCTCCAAACTCCTCCGGACGCGGCAAACTCGAGCAGGGAACCCCTGGCCTTGGGGTGGGATGGATGCGGGGATGGATGCGGGGATGGATGCGGGGATGGATGCGACTCCGCTGTCTCCCGCAATCAAAAAATACCTTTGCTGGCAGAGGGGAGAGGGGCCCAGCCGGAGCAGAGCTCGTCCCAGCCCCTTGGCTTCATAGGCACAAAGCAATTCTCTACTTGAATTAAACCAGTGGCAGCCCTCTCCCAGAGCTCACTACCCTAAATGTTAGGGGGGTTCAAATAGTTATCTGTGCCCCAGCATCACGCACCCGTCCTCTTCCCCCTCTGCGAGAAAAAAAGGGTTAGGAATAAAAGTTGCGTTTAGCTGTTGCCATAGAGACTCTCCGGCTCGGCACAGAAACCCCAAATCTTGTCAAAAATGGAAGAATTTAAGATTTTCATCAGCGAGAACGCAAAGGAGGCCAGGAGCATCAATGCACATCCTTGCCCTAGCAGTCTGCCTTCAGATGTGTTCCCCCTCGTTTAACAGCATCCCAAGAGCTGGCCGGGAGCAGGGACGGAAAGAGAAAGGAGCGAAAGCAATGAAAATCCCGTCCGCTTTCGAGTATTTTCTCTCCCCACCAAAGCAGCTGCTCGCTGGCCAGGCTGATTTCTGGACCAATAAGCCAACGGCCAAGCTGTTTGTGTTCCCGTTTCCTTCATCCGCTGCCAGAAAAAAGAAAATAAAATACAACAATACAAGCTAGGCAAAATATTTCCCGGAACCGCTGCTATTTCTCTCATAAACTTCACCTCGCAGCCAGCACGGCCGGCAGCAGGGGAGGAAAAACAAAAAGAAAATCCCAACTTCTAGCACCACAAGATGTTTCTGTGACCGTCTCGAAATTGCTCTTTTCTGCCGCATCCTCCACGTTTACTCCTGACCCCGCTTCCACCACAACCACAAATCAAACACCACGGGACAAACTCACTGCTCTGGCATTTTCGCTGCTTGGCAGAGGTCCGGCTCTGGCCGTGGCCCTCGGCTAAGACAAACACTGCCGGGAGCACGCTTCGGTGGCTGCCTTTCCCCCGTCCGCCCGGGCGGCACACCGCAGCGTGCCGAGGTGGCTGGAGGATCCTATTTTACCACCGTTTTAAGATTTGAGGCGAGTTTGGGAGGGGATGGCATCCGTCGGCGGCCCAGGGATGGGGCAGCGGTTTCACCAGGCAGCAGGACGCTGGAGATAACCAAAACCGCGGGGTTGGGGAAAAGCCTCCGGTGCCAAGGGGTGTTGTGTTTCATGCCTGAGGATACGAAGTTTGAGGAATACCAAAACAAGGAACTTCAAAAAGGAGCGGTACTGGCCCCGGGGCATATTGTTGTATGAGCTCAGTCGTTTTGGAGCGATGGAAAAAATCATGCCCCAACCCCAGAGGGACGGCAGGAGGACTCTGTGTGTGGGGACCAAGCCGAGACACGCGCCATCAGCATTCACCCGCGGGGCCCAGAGGGGAGCTGGGGGGACAGGGACGCCCGTGGACACCCCCTGCAAGAGGGGGTGCTCCCACACACCCCCCCCAGCACCCCGACCTGCTCCACAGCCCCGAAGCTGGGGAAGGACCCAGAGCTGGGGGCTCAGGCAGGTGTCCCCGCCAGCCCCCTGGCATGCTGCTGCAGGGGACAGCTTGCTGCTGGCTTGCAGCCCGGGCACGCTGAGGTGTCTCTCCAAAACCTTCCACCACCGCTGAGTGCCCATCTGCTCGGCTTCTCAGCCAGCCCCTCGCCTTTACCTGCTGCTGCACACCCAGATGCCCACCAGGATGAAGGTTTATTTCCTTTCCACAAACCCCATCCCTCCCAGCGCCGGGGGACGCATCCACACCACCACCAGCTCCTCCAGAAACCAAGAACCAGCACAAGGACCCGGCTGGCAAGGAAGGCGCCGGAGGGAGAAGGGACTTACAGGCTACGAGAGCCACTGCAGCACCAGCTCATCTTTGGAAACAAGATGACTTTGGCTTGAAGGTCACTGGGAGAGGAGCTTTGTGACTCCTTTCCGTACCTTTGCTCTTCTCCCATTGCGAAAGCAGGTCTGGGCCCCGTGCTGCCATGCCCTGGGCTCTGCTTAGCCCATGGCAGGTACGTGTGTACACACACACACACAGAGCGTGCAACCCTACAACTGCCCTGGAGTCCCCCAGCCACTCTCGGGGCCACCGCCAGGCTCAGGGGCACCCTCTGCACTCAAGTAAAGCAGCCAGGCACCCATGGGTGCAGCCACGCACCTGCACAGTCTTGAGATACGGGGTTGAGGCAGAGGGTACCATCTCCTGTCCCCGGATAAAGGCTATGGACCGCTCCAAAGAGGATTCACCAAAAGCAGGGAAAGGCTCCCAAGCACCCCGCGCTGCCCGGCCCCCAGCCCTCCCCATCCCCCTTGAGCAGCTCCCTCGCCTGCTTTCTCTCTTGCTGTGCCTGTGTGTGTGGGTGTATTTGGAAACGAGATCTTTCCAGCTGAACTGCAAAATGAAATGCAGAGATCACAACTCCTCGAATAGCTTCATCGCGCGCGCACACACACACGAACCTCCATCCTGCCCCCAATGCAAAACCCAGGCAATAGTAAAAAAGAAAAAAAAAAAAAGGTGGAAGAATCAAGGTATTTGGCAGAAGAAAGGAGGGGATGTGGGGGAGGTGAGGAGGAGGCACAGCAAAGCACTTTTGGTGCATCCTTTTGTCCCCCAGTTAACCACCAGATTTGACCACCACTTGCCCAACTCTCTGTGCTCCTGGAGCCGAGACAGCCCAGTTTCACAGGGCTACAAGAAAAGAGAGAAAAACCCAGCAAAAAGCCAAGCCCAAAACCCAGCTGCGAGATGTGAACATCCACTGCTGGAGGAGCCAGAGCCCATTCACAGATGAAGGAAGAAGCATCTCCACCCTCGCTGCGGGTACCCTGCGCTGGCCTTGGGCTCCTCTGCTGTCTTCCAGCCTCATAGGAGACAGAATTCTCCTGTGCTGCTGCCACGAGAGGTTTTTGAGGAAGGGGCTTCGATATGCCCACGGGGAGGGGGGGGAAATTGCTCCTCTGGGAGCTGCACATCAGTGGCCGGGGCTGGAGGGGAGAGGCAGAGCCCGGGGAAGGGGCTGCAGGAGGGGACAGGAGGTGCTCCATCCCAAGGGATGGGCTGGAAGCATCCTACCACACACCCTCACCGCAGCGAGGCCTAACCCAGGCAAGGGGACGCACCAGCGCCCGCAGCAATGGGTCAGGGGCAGCGGAGGAGCAGGGGTGGGGGCTCGGAGCTCTGCTCGCCTGGCCCAGGGACTTCTCTGCTAACGCAGCTGTGCCAGAGAACGGGGTCAACACGCACTGCCATAAGGGGACCGAGTTATCCCCCGTGCAAAACAGAGCCCAAGGGTGGGAAAGAAACGTCCGCCTTAGCTAGAGGAAGGACACACTGGGGATGTCCCAGCTCCAGCCTCGAGGGGACCACAACAGGTCAGCCTGGCCCACACCATCACCAAACCACGAGCTTCCCAAGCTGCTGACCCCACGTGCACCCATATACGTGTGGGTACAACAGCCCCAGGATGCCGAGAAGACCACCCACCCGGGCACGGGGCACGCTGAGCCGCGAAATGCCCAGTGCCAGCCCCACGGCCGGCATCGCTGCGGTGCCACGGCTCACCCGCGGTCGGCATCGCATCCAGCGCATCACCCAGAGCAGAGCGTCCGCATGGGAAGATCTCGTTCCTCCACCTGGGCTCACGGATACCCCACCCCCTTGGCTAGGGTATCAAGAGGTGCACTGAGACCCCCCCAGCTTATCTCACCAAAGCATCCTCAACCCCCAAACAGCTACCTCGGGGGGGCAAAATCCTGGGCACAGGGAAAAAGGGAACGGATGAGAGTACAAGGCTCCAGCTGTGATCCATCCCAACTGCGGAGCCGAGGAGCTTTGCCCGTGCCTCTCCCCTGAGTCAAATCGGGCTCCGCGCCCTCCAGCACTGAGCCGACCGGAGGATTACAAACAATAAAGCAATTTATGCGAGGCAGAGGCCTTCAAGATTTATGCTGTATGCTCACAGTAAAGTGCAAACACATTCCCCTCCGCATGTGGCTAGGTCCTTTGTCAGAGGAATTTGGATTTTTGACCCCAGAAGTCAGGATGAGTCTCTGAAGGAGCATCAGAGACAGACCTGCACTGTGACCCCGAGCAGATTATGGTCTCAGGGGTATATCCCGAGACATATTTATGGTCCTCCAAAGCAAGATAAGTCAATAACCACATACAGTAGCAGTTACAAGTCAGATATTAATTTAATTCCTCTCCTCCCTGTCTGCCCAAATAAGCATTAATTCAATGGAGCATCAGGGCCCCGTTATTTATCATTCTTACCGGGGTTTCTGTTTTCTCCTGTTAAGGTAGAATTGCTACAGCCAGGCTACCTAGACACAATGGTTCCCAAATTAAAGATACTCTGCATCCGACACAGGCACGGGGGGCACCGCCAGCCCGGACCCAGATTTCATGCTATTAGCAGCTAACGCCAACACGGAGGAGGCTGGTTAAAGCGCAGCCCATCAAATGCACTTGAAAGCCTCGCTGAACCCGCAGCAGAAGGAACATTTTATTCCTGCAGACCCCAGGGCTTCGCGGGAGCCAAGACGCTTCCTCCCTCCCGCAGGATTTGGCCGCCCCAGCCCCCCCTGTGTGCCCACCCCCCCCAGAGCCAGATTCCTCCCAAGTCTAGTCTCAACCCAGAGCTAAAAATGAACGTTATTCATGATTAACATCTATATTTGCATAGCGTGGCTGGCAGCTTAACACCAAATAAATGTTTTGGCAGAGGGAGTTGCAGGCATGGGGGCGAGCCCTGCCCTCCAGAAAGGAGCTTCAGCCTCTCCATGGGTTAACGAGCATTTTCTAATTGAATTAACAAATCATTAACAAGTCCTGTTCGCCATCTGGGCAGGGGAGGGCTCAGCCTGGGGCTGCTCTGGCCACCAGCATCTCAGAGGCGGTCAGTAACGCCGCAGGAGGAGCGAGCGCTAAACCCGACCCGATTAAGTGAGGAATCGCAGGAAATCCTGAAGGCACAACCCCCCCCTCCCCGGGGCGTGGGGCTGCCACGGTGCGTGAATCCCTGTGAATCCCTCGCCCGGCTCCAGCCCCGGCTGCAGGTTTGCCTTCAGCCCCGGGGACAGCGAGCATCTCGAGGCCGGTTCGGTGGATGCACCCGGGAAAATCTCTTGGAAGAGATCCAAATTAGAGATAAATATAAGGATGCTTTGCATCAGGAACCCTGTAAGTGTGGGGCTAGCATATGGATTGCAGTAAATAAATCCCCTTTTCTTTATAAGCTTGTCTGTGCCAAGTTCCCAGCTCTCGCCCATCACCTGCTTTAGCATTTTGTTCTCATTTTCAGCCCCCTCCTGACCTCACCCCTGGGTTTCGCATCCTGGCGGAGGGAGAGAGAAAGCAGGGAGGACACGAGGGGAAAAAAACCCACCAAACCAAACCCCACCAAACAACAGCCAGTCCCTTTTGCCTAGGAAACACGTTAAAAATCCCAACCAAAACCACGTTTCAGGCACCAGAGCCAAACCAATAGACAATTTCCATCCACTTGTGACTAACCGGTGAACTTCTCGGGGTTGAGTCACGGGCACGTCCCAGTCCCACACACGTGTGCACGGCCCCGGCTTGGGGCTCACATCGGGACCTGCCCAGCCGTGCCGCACCTCGGGCACGCGATGTTGCTCCTGGCACCCCGACAGCCCACTTCCCGTAAGGCAGGAACCAGTGCCATGGCAGTCATCACGGAGATCGAGCCTGAAAATTTCTCTCAGCAAATATTCAGGCTGAAATATGTGCTTTTTCCATCTGCTCGAAGCCTCTTTGCTGGGGCTTTGGTAGGAAGCAGATGTGAGAGCATCCCAAAGCACGATTGCTCGTTACTCACTCCGTTATATAAAACCATGAGAATTTCCTTTTTTTTTTTTTCTTTTTTTTTCCTCTTTTCTTTACACCAGGCCAGATTCCTGGGTGAGAGGCCAAGGCTGGCGAAAGCCAAAGCCAAACAAACCCAGGTTGGGGGAAACCTCCGTGTGCATCACCAACCAAAGGGAATATTTCACATCTAGGTCGCTCAGCAGAGAGCCAAGGCGCCGGGGAAAGGAAAGCCACTATCTGGCCTCGTAACAAACCCAGAGACACTTAGGCCTCCTAATTAACTAGGAAATTCAACCCCCTCCAAACCACAGCGAAGCTTCAAAGCCCTCCCAACCTGACTCCGGATGCTTCTTCCCCAGCTCCCCCCGGACCTTCCTCCCCATCCGCAGCGGCCAGCAAAGCTGCCGGGGGCAAAGGCTCCCTGGGGCTCCTCTTCCAAGGGAAAATTATTTCATGATCCAAATGAAAAAGCCATCAGGGAGGTTCACTCTGGCCAAAGCAAAACAGCAGAAAAAGGAAAGGAGAGCTGAGAGAGACCCGGGCAGGGAACTTGGGGCAATCAAACACTTGGTCTTTTCTGCATGGAAAAAAAAAGTGAAACAGAGTTTAAAGTAAAAATGGGAAAGAAGCAGTTTTCAGTATGACGCCAAAATATCTGCAGGGGGTCTGGGGGGGGGAGAAGAAAGCAGAAAATTTTCTATGCATCATAAAATGCTGGGCATTTCCAGACCGGCTCCAACACCCAGCGCTACTGAACGGGGGAGAGAGCACGAAAGCCGAATACGAGTCGAGAGCAGCGGGTCTGCACGGATCGGCCGGGAGACACGTCGGCCCCGTGGGTGAGAGGCGGCTGGGGTGGTCTGGCCCCATCCCGAATTACCACCCGCCTGTCTGAGGTCTGAGCCCCCCTGGGGCTGGGGAAAAGGCTGCGATCCCCCACCCCAGCCACCCTGCCTCGGCTCCTGGCCCCAAACGAAAAGCAGGTCTCCAGAGATGGCCCCCGCCGCCCCGCGTGGGAGCCCTTGTTCCGGATTTCCTACAAGGAGCCAAAGCAGAGCTGTCCCCGAGCAGAGCAGGGTCCCCAGGCAGGACGGGGCCACCCCTCCCGGCCGGGGCTCCCCGCGCCAGGATGACATAACCATGAACTGCATGAGGCCGAGCCTTTTGTCTGCGCGCCGGGAGAGAGGGAGGGAAAGCAAGAAAGGAAGAAAGAAAGAGAACTTCTGGAAGTCATTATGATTCCTCTGCTCCAGTCTCCTTTTTGGCAGACAGCTTCCCTCTCCCCTTCCCTCCCTCCCCCCCCCCCCCCAGGCCGCTTCAAAATGCCAGCCTATGATTTTTAAATGAGAAAAAGCTGCGCTGTACTCCAGCGCTTGGATAAACTCCTACACAAACTTCCAGATGTGACACAACTGCCTGGAAGAGGGAATTCGCAGAAGAATCTCCTTAAAAACCACACACACACACACACAGACGCAGGGAGCAAAGGAAGTGCCCGGCTGCCGGCACGGCCAGGCGATGGATGGCTCCAGAGACGGCTGGTGAGACGCGGTGCGTTACCTAGATGAGGACCGAGCAGCTCCCGGCTCTGCTGGGGAAGCAGCAATGAGAGGGATGCTGGCCACCGCACCCACCTCCAGGAGGTAAATACCGCCGAGCTCCTGCCGAGCTCACTCCCAAAGGGTTTGTGAACAGCAGGGAAGAGGTTTTGCAGTTATTTGCCCCCCAGGAGGCGAGAAATAACCACCCCACCTTCATGCTGCCCTTGGTAAAAGGCGATGGGTCCTGTTTCTCTCCAGGATCCTCCTGGGTGTGAGCCCAGGGATGCGCCAGCACCTGCCCCGGGAGCAGCAGGATGCTCCGTCCCAGCCGGGGGGCTGAGGGGCTGCAGGAGCTCCCCCCCCCCCCCAAAGCCTGGCATCAGCCGGGAAAGTCGTGTTTCTCGTTTCCCCCCAGGAACCAGGGAAGGGGCACGGAGCTCAGCCATGGCGGCAGCGTTTCCATCTGCCCGGGGAGGGGCAGGAGGTGCCGGCTGGTGAAATGGGTCACAGGAGAGAAACAAGTTCAGGTGCCCTGGGACGGATCAGACACAGGTGAAGCAAACGGATTGTGACTCCTTTGTGGGGTTTTTAAATCAAAACAAGATCCATTTCAGGTCCAACCTCTCAAATCAAAGCTTTCTGCTTTGTTAAAATCAAAAGTGAGGTTGGAACAAACGTAACAAAGTTTAAAGGACACTAGGTGCGCTCTCCCCTCAACACGCACCCTTTTGATAATCAAAAAATCATGGGTTTAACCGTGTCCTACAGCTGAGCCCTTCAAACAGCACCGTATGCAGCACCCGGCTCTCCCCAGCCAAGGGGGGGGTGAGGACCCCAAGCACCCGCTGAGGTGACGGGGGTTCTGCTCACCCACCGCCCGAACTGCGGGCATCCCCACAGGGAGTGCTTCGGGACGCACCCCGGGGCTGGGGAGCCCAAACCCCAGCACAGCCCAGCGGGTTCAATTCTCGTCCCCACCACGCTAGAGATTCCTTGCTCCCGTGCAGTCGGACACGCAGACGTGCCCCTCCAGGGCAGCCGGATCCGGCCAGGCAGACACGGAGCAGTGCCGGCACGCAGACCCACAGGGCTTGGGGCAAGCGCAGCGGGCGAGGGCTGACCGGCCCCCTCGGCGGGGCCAGCGCTGCCTTCCACGGTGCGCCGAGCTCCGGCACAGCGGCTCCAGCCGTCCCGCGAGCCAGCCCGGCGCAGAGCTCAGCTATGCCTTGGCACGAGGCCCCGAGGGCTCCGGGCCCGCTCCTGGAGGCCGTCGGCCATCTGAAGCTCTGCCGACTTCCAGCGAGAACCGGGGGCACTCGGCAGCTCCCCGGGACGGAGCCTTTGATCATCCACCTCTCGCTAATGGGAAGCGAGCGGAGCCGTGCGAGGCGGCTGCTGGAAGAGCCCTCTCGGTTTTATTGCAGAGCAAAGGCAGAAGGCAGGGCTGCTTGCCGTGACCGGAGCAAGATACATTTCTTTCCTAAAGTCATTTTTGAAACCCAAATCCTGGGGACCGTGCAGCAGAGCAGCCAAGTGAGATGGGAGCGCTCCTCCCAGCGCCGCTCAAACCTCCTCTCCCCAGCGAGGGCATTCACGGAGCTGCCCTTCAACCTCCGAATCAGTAGAAAAAGATGGGATTTCAGTCAATTTGGAGGCATCTCCCCAGAACGGCACCTTTCTTCAGCTTTTTGCAGCCCCCTCGTTGCCGGCGTGCTGCTCTCCAGGCAGCAGCGCTCTGCAGGCAGACACCGTGCGGGGGAAGAGGCAGATTTCAGTACTACAATAGAGATCACAGGCCCTTTCAGTTACACTGTTATTTTCCTATTCAGAGCTCTTAACACCAAGCAGTAGCATCCTCCCCACTTTCTCCATCCACGCTCTTCAATCACTCCACAACTCTCAAGAAATCGCCTCATTTCTTGTCTCTGATCAGAGGACCAGCCTGGCACAGACCTCGCTACAGCCTTTCATCCTCCCAGCCTTCATGGTGCTTTTATTTTACAAGTGAAAGTCAAGTAACCAGCCTCCCTCCTCTTTTCTCCCCCACCCAGAGACGCCCGCTTCTCCTCTCGCCGCCCCACCAGTGCACACACCACGACACCCTGCCTTTCCCCGCAGCCCTTCCCAGCCCCGAGCCCGTGGGGCCAGCGCCGTGACCATTAAACACGTCCCACCCGTGTCCCTGCTCCTTCCCTTTTGACCCAGGCGGTCCTCCCCCGGGGCAGAGCCTTTCATCCCAGAGCCACTGGGAACACCGGGCTGGTCCCACCCCCCCCACCAGGGTCCTCTCAGCACCCAGAGAGGTTTTCGCTCAAAGACCACGATGGAGTGGAGGGGGAAGGACAGCTTGGCAGGGCTGATAACAGTTTTAGGGTTAAAACCTCAAGATTTTAAGCTCCAGAGTATTTCTGGATCAGGACAAACTTCATGACCTCTTTCTAGCCCTAAGGGAGAGGGGGAGCAGGAGAGCAGCACAGGTCCCCCCCATCTCTGCTCCAGACAGCAAGAGAGAAACCTCCTTGGCCCAGGCAGATGATGCTCTGAACGGAAACACGTAGAAAAGCCTGACAAACCACCTGGATGGGACTTTGCATCCTTGCTGGGCACTCGGCACATCAACCGCCATCCTCCCCCAAACCCCACATCCCCGCCTCGGCTACCACGGTCCCTGCCCAGAGAGGGCCGGAGAGCAGCACCCCAGGGGCACGAGCTGCCCTTCCCGGGGTGGGCGAGGGAGCCGCGGGTGCATGAGCAGCTCCAGCACCTCTCCTGATACCCCATCAACAGCAAAGTTTATCGGCCAGATTAGAGCACCGCAAACGCGCCTTGGCAAGCCGTACATCTCCACGGGCACAGCTCAAATGAGCCATCTGATTTCTGCACGGGCAGGAGCCTCACCTGCAGAAAGGCAAAAACCACCCGAGAGCAGCAGGAGCCATCGAAAGCCCCAAATGCCCCAGGGCCAGGGCAGGATTCACCAGCCACGTGAGCCCATCACTCCTCTCCAGGGCAGCTGGGGGCAACAAAGACCTTCCAGGAACGTGATTATACGGTTTTAGCAACAGGGCACGATTCCTAGAAGATTACAGCCTGAGAAGGGGCACTTTAATGGCCCACCACACTAAAGGAGAAAAATAAAACTAATAAATATAAACAAGCAACGGGCTCAGCTCTGGCACCGAGAGCGCCAAAGGGACGAGCAAGATGCCGCTCTGCTGAACAGCCCAGCGAGTGATGGGACGCAGTGTGGGTGCCAAATTGGCCGCTGCTTTCCTTTCATCTGTAAGCTTAACCACTTTTTTGGTGTTGTTTTTAAATAAACTCCCCCAATTCTGGGTCAGTGACCCTGAAAACAAACAGCAGCATGCAGACACACCACTCCGAGACCTGCAGCAACAATCCCGGTGGTCCTGGGGCTCCCGGCAAGTGCCTTTCTCTCTCGGTAAGGAGCGAAAAATTAGTGACAAGGAAAATCCCAGCTTGCAGAGCTGCACCTAATGCTCGTCCCCTGCTCCCAGCGGTGCCTGCAGGTGCCCACAATACAACTCATTTTCCAAGGACAAAAGTTAATCTGCTTGTATTTGCAGCCACAGAGAAGATGCTTTTCAAGCCATTATTGGGGTGGGGGATTTTACTGAAAACAACTAAAGACATGCAGGTGTTAACACCTGCTTCAAAACAATTAGGAAGGAGGAAAAAAAAAAAAAAAAGAGACTTGAAAACATTTAAATCAGCAATCCTAAATTAATAGTAGTCATAGTAGGCAATAAGAACACACTGACTTGCAGCCTGTCATTAATATTTCTTCCCAAAACAGAAGGCTTCACAAAGTTGCAAGATTTCCTAAGATGCTTAAATAAATGCAGCTTGGAACTGCTTAGCTGGTGTGAAAGAGATTTGGGGGGAAACTGCTGGGAATAGTCATGACTGGGAAGAGAAATCTTGTTTTTCCCCTCCTGGGGGACATTTTAGAAAAGACGACAGCCTGGTTATCAGATAAATTATTGCCGAAGCTCAAGTAAAACAATATTCACAACTCTGGCAGACCCTCGCCGCTCTTCCCAGGCACATCGACCTCAGCCGAGATGTAATTCCTAACAGTTCCCGCACCCCAGGAGCGGAGGAGGACTCGCACAGGATATTCTGGCCCTCTGTACCATGTAACATGTCCTCCCCGCTACCGCACAGCCTCTCCCACTCCAGATGTGGGTTTGCTGCCCATACGTACTCGCCTGCCTTTTGCGCAGGCAGAGCTGCACGGACCCGGTAACTTCCCATTCAGCCGGGCAGCGGCCGCCTCTCGTGCACCAGCCCCTGTTGGAAGCCACATCGCTTCGCTTTATTTCATTTCAGGTTTTTGTTTCTGCAAATAATAAATGGAACCAGAGTTCAGGGATGGTAAAACACTTGCGATGCTACAAACCGTGTACTGGTTGCAACTCAACTCCAAGGGAGGCTTTAAAGGCACCAAGACCGTGGCAAAAAGCAATTTTTCTATTGTCTTTTCTATTTCTTTCCCCTCCCTCCTTCTTTTGAAAGCTTAAACTTGACAAAAGCGGCTCGGACACAGAGCCCGTGCAGGAGCAGACAGGGAGTTTGGAAGGAAACCAGACGCCTTTGCGGGGTCACAGCTCACCCCAGGACCTGGTGAGCAGCAATCCTTGACCGATGCACGCCTCGGGGACCGTGATCCCCGCTTTGCCCAGACCCCTCCGAGCGAGGAGCATCCCCAGGGGACTGCAGAGAGCGGGCCCTGCGGTCGGCCCCACACACTGTGAATTATTTAGGGGTCCTGGAGCCGGGCAGCAAACGAACCCCTCCAGCACCACCGCCTCCCCCCAACTGCACCCTCCTTACAACCCTCGAGGAAGGGACCGGGGAGCCTAAAACGGGCGAGAAACGGGGTCAGGCAGGAAGCACGGTTCTGCAAGAGGAGGGGACTGGGGTTACAGTCCCTCGGTACGCCGGGGGAGCGGGAACACGGGAGGCCGGCCGATCCCCGGGGGTAGGATCCCGGTGGAGCGGCGCGGCAGAGCCCGCGGGAGACGGGGCATCGCGGCGGGGCGGCCGGGGGAGGGGAGCCCCGCACCCCCCTCCACCCCGCACCCCGGCGGGGAGCGCCGAGCCCCCTGCAACAGCCCGGAAAAACTTCCTGACCGAGCATCGGGCAGGGGGCGAGCATTGCCCGCGTTCCCCCCCCCCATCCCCCCCGGCGGGTGCTGAGTCCTCCCAAACCCCGGCTCCTTCCCCATCACCCGGCGGGCTCCAGCCGGGAGGTGCCCCCCGCCCTGCCCGCCGCTCCGGGGGGGGGGGGGGGGGGGGGGGGGGTGGGGGGGAGTGGGGGCCGCGGGGCTTACCTCGCCGCCGAGCACCTGCAAAGGATACGGGTTACAGACCAGCCGGAGGCACCAGCTCCGCGGCCGGCTCTCCTGGCTCAGGTAGAAGAAGACGACGGGGGCCAGCGCCGGGTAGGGCAGCGCCTCCGCCTCCGAGTCGCCGCTGCCCGCCTCCCTGTCCCCCGGCCCCGGGCGGCCCCCGGCCCCGGACAGGTCATTAAGGCGGATGAAAGTCTTGGCTCTGCCCGACTCCGGCTCCTCCTCGGCCGCTCGCGGTCCATCCTCGTCCATCCTCCGGCCGGCGGCCCCGGGGGGAGCCGGGGCGACGCGGGGCGAGCCGGTGGGGCGCCTAGAGGGGCGCGGCCATGGCGGGGCCGGGGGGCTGGGGGCTGCGGCGGGGCGGCTTCAGCGCCGGGGTGGCATGGCCGGGCGAGCCGCTGCCTCGCCCCCCACCGGGGCCGGGCCGCCCCCCTCGCCCTGCCCTGCCGTCTGCGGGCTCCGTAGCTCCTCCTCGCCGTGCCTCCGGGGGCCCGAGCCGGGCGAGCCGCGGGCAGGGAGGCCGGCGGGGCGGCCCCCGGTGCTGGCCCCCACCCGCGGGGCGGGCCGCCTTAGCGGCTCTGCCTGCCCCCTCCGCGCCCCAACATCTGCCCGGGGCGGGGGGGGGGGGTGGGGCGGGGGTGGTGCTGCCCGGCGCCCCGGGGACGGGCGGCGGAGGATGCTCCCGCGGGCGGCCGCGCCGAGCCGAGCGCTCCGCACAGCTGGATCCCTCACTCCAACTTCAAGTCCCGGCTCCTCCTCCCCCCGCCGCCAATGGGGGCTCGTTCCCGGCCCCTCCGCGCCTTCCCATTGGCTGCCGCGGGTGTCCGTCCGGGCACGGTCCCCAGGCGCGGCGGCGGGGCTGGACGGGGCGCACCCGCCCGGCGCTGCCCGGCTGGGGGTCGGGCCCGGTCACCCCCCTGCCCTGGGGGACCTGCAGCGCCGAGCGCTGGAGGGAAGGAGGGGGGGAGAAAGCCCCGCACTGCGTTAGGCAGAGGCGGCCCCCGGTGGGACACGCTGCAGCAGCCAGGAGAGGGGGAAGCCGGTGAGAGGGGGGATGGGGCAGGGGGAGACCGCCCGGCCCCTTTGCGGGAGGGCAGGAGCCCCAGGCGAGGGCGGCCCGCCGGGGCCAACAGGAGCCGGTACCGGGGCGTACGCCAACTGCAGCCCCGGTAGCGCCCTCCCGAGCGCCGCGGCTCCGCTCCTCGCTGCTGCTCCAGCGGCCCCGGCGAGCCTTGCCCGCGCTCCTCGCGGGGCCCCGGGGGGTTCCCCCCGCGCCGTGTCCCCCCCACCGCTTGCGAGCGGAGACGGTGCTGCAGGGCTGGGCACATGTGGGTCACCGCCGTGTGCCCCCCACACCCCCCCCCGCGAGGGGCCACCCCATCCGGAGCAGGTCGCCCCGGGGCGAGCGCGACCGCGGCGGGGGCACGATCGCGGCCAGGAGCTCCCAGGGGAGCCGGGCCCCGAGCGGGGGAGGACCCGCCACCCCCGGGAGCAGCGGGTGCCCCCGGTCCCCCCGGCTCGGAGGACGCGGCCGGAGCTCCCTCTGCCGGTGCGACTCCCGGAGCCGGCCCCGACGTGCCGCAAGCATCCCCCGGGAGGGAACACGGGGACGGCGTGGGGCACGCCACGCTGGGCGCTCCCGGCCACGGCGCAAGGCAGAGCCCTTCTTTGGGCAGGGCCAAAGGATTTTCTGCAGGCACCGCTCATTTTGAGCGCAGACATCCCCACAGGCTGAGCCAAGGTCCTGTTCTTAATGTTTAAGGTTTCTGGCCACTTTAGAAATAGCTTTCTCACCCCCACGTCATATCTAAGCATCCCCTTCTCAAGAGCTCCAGCTAACCCAAAACCACCTGCAAGAGCAATAGGGAGATGCTCTTGTCTGACCCAAAATGCCTTCTCTGGGCTGAATCCTGCTGGCCTGGGAGCACACGATCTTGGATTCACAGCCTGTGCTGTCCAGCCCGAGACAAATCACATGGCTGTTGGCACAACTTCAAGGCCAGCTGGGCTCTGCTGCAGAACCGCGAGAGACGGTGTCCGGACAACGGAGGAGATGCAAAGCCCACAGCCCCATCACCAGGAGACCCTTCTGCAAGCCTAGGGGGGACCCGAGTGTGGCAGCACATGGCGCGCGTGACGCCAGGCGAGCGGAGAGCCTGTGACGTGGTTGCCAAGGTCAGGGACTCCCATTTCTCTCCCACATTTCTGAGCGATTCCCCCCTCCGGACACGGTGTCTGCACCCATGAACAGGGCAAAGCTCAGCTGGTCTTTGGCCTCTCTCCCCTCCCACCAAAGCCAGCAGACATACCGACACGCCAGGAGCTCCCTCGCTTCCCCAGCAAAGGCTTCTGTGGTGGGGGAAGACACCAGCCTTTACGCTCCCAGCCCAGCCCAGCAGCCCAACAGCTCGGCTGTTGTATAAATGCAATTCATGGAGAGGTCCGCAAACACATTTGCATGTGCAAGGTACAGTCTTAGATCAAGCAATTTCCTCGCTACATATGTACAGCCTGGCCACAGCTGCTTTTGATCCTATTCTCTTTGTATCCTGATAATGTACAGAGAGCCTTTGTGTATCGGTCTGTTTATTTAAATGGATTTGGAGCAAACATTTTTTTAAAAGCTGAAGCTTTGAGCCTCTAAGTGGGTTACCAGATTATATGCTGTCTCCATTTTAATTACATTTGGCTCGTTTTGTTTATTGCGTACATTTTTGAGAATTATGCTCATCGTGAGAATTGAAAACATTTTGCCTTAGAAGATACCTGCCCTATAAAGGGATCCAACATCCCACAGGAGAGAGGATGCAAACCTTCCCATCTCAAAGAGCACTCTCCCTCCGACTAGGACAGGAAAAGAAGAACAACTCGACAGAGCCATATATCCTCTAAGTTCAAAGTGAAGCATCCGAACATCAGAAGGATCAAGCCAGCACCAGACTAGCAGGATTTTGGCATCAGCAAACACAGATAAGAGGGTGCTCTTGCATGATCTTGGTCGTGGATCTTAGAGGGATGAGAGCATGGAGCCTGTCACAGCCCGGCCGGGGTGTTTGTCATCCTCTGTTTCAGCCAGCAGCAGAGCAGAGGGAGCACCCAGAGCTTCGCTGTCTCAACGTGGGTGGGCAGAGGAGTTAAACTGGGAGCCCCCTCTGCGCTGCCCCAGCCCAGGCAGCTCCCCAGGGAGCCCTTCCCAGCATAAACCGGGAATTTGTCTTCCTCAAATGTGTTGTGGGGGGGAGAATCAGCTTTGAGATGGTCAAGGAGAGGGAGCGTGACTCTGTCCCAGAGCCTCGGTGAGAGGGATGGAAAGCAGCAGAAAGCAACCCCGGAGACCAGAGCTGCACATTTAGGGATTGGGGATGTAAGTGAGAAGAAATTTCAATACAGCATAAGAAACTAATGAGGTCACATTCACCTCACACGCACAGTCCTGGCCTCCTAATTATACCAAAGATAGCACCGGAGAGAGGGATGGGGGTGAGCCAGGGACAGCTCGGGTGGCAGCAGGAATTTTAGGGCTGTGGCATTTTTGGAGGAGATGGGAGGGAAAGGGGCTCGTACGCCGCAACATCAATAAAACTCCGGCAGCAGATGCGGTGCACCCCAAGTTACCCAGCAGACCCCCAACAGGGACAAGAACCATGCCACCCAAGGAGGAGCGGGAGGAAGAAGCAGCAGCCCTGCTTTCATTCCAGCACAGCCCTCTTGCTCTGCTCTCCCCCCCCCCACCATTTTGGGTCTCTTTTGGGGGAGCACAGCGGTACTTCTAGGAAAAGCATCACGAGCAACATTTCACGTCAGCGGGGGAGCTTTAGCCGAGCTGATGCTCACCAAAGACGGCTCCGGCGTGGTAATGGGATTTGAAGCCGGCTGTACAGGAGCTGCACCGAGCTGTAATGGGAAAAGCCTACATCTGTAACCGTTTTAGCAGGAGGCGGATTGAAGACAGCCTCAACAGAGAGGCTCCGATCCGATGAGAACCGGTCGCTATTTGTTTTGCTGTTGACATACAGCTGCAGTAGCTGTGGGTGATTTTAATAAGATGGGATAATATTTCTATCGGTTCTGGGAGCTATAGATTGAACCCATATAGACATCTGGCTCGGGGCTGAGCGATAAATCGCAATGAGATCCAAAGCTCTGCTCATGCCTTGGAACCAGAGAGAAAACACACATTTTGTTTCGGATGTCACAGTTTGGGGGCAGACAGGCCTCCCACGACCAATTTACAGACTCGAGTGTTGATGAAGAGCACTGTGACAGCAGTGAGCCTGCTCTATCCCAGCTCCCCCGCCCCACCAGTGCCAGCGAGTGCTGTGGGACCCCCCCCCCCCTTGCTGTGCACAGGGGTCCCCGCTTGGCCCCATCAGTGAATTAACCTCCTGAGGTTTTCAGCTGACACAGCTACAGCCGAGACACCAGAGACCACCCTGCCCACCCCTCCTGCCTCTTCCCACCAAACCTGGCCCCACGCAGCCCCTGCTCCCCCCAGCCGTGGCACAGCCCCACGGGTGTGCTCCCGTCCCTCAGCACCCACAGCTCAAAGAGCCCCAGACTAGCCCAGACTAATGATTTTAGCACATTTGCTTCCTAGGACAGCAGCTAACGACCCGGGAGGAGCAGGAGACCAGCCCCACATTCAACACCGCACACGATAGCAGCTTAACCCTGCATAACCTGGTCCAAACAGCCGCTTTTCCCCAAAAAAGCTTATTTTACTAATTCCCTTTCTCATCACCCAGGCAGTTTCTTGCCCTCCTCAGTTATCCCATCGGTGCCATGCCCGTGACCTTCACCCTGAGCATCCCAGGGCTTCGCAGTCCGGTGCTGCCTCCCCAAACCCCCGGGCTGGGTACTAGCACGGGAGCCACCGCGAAGGGTTTGGGAGAAGCAATCGCTTAATGAAACCAACTGCTAGAGGGTACGAGCAGGGCTTCATCTTTTATTTTTTCCCTCTTTAATGAATGTTTTTATTGTCTCTCTCAATCTTTATTAAGTGAAGAACCAGACAAGTAGTTGGAGGGAAAATATACTACGGCATGAAGCACAACCACTGTGCAGAGGGGACGTACATGACCGACGCAATCCGTTTGCTGTGCAGAAAGGAATTAATAATTTAGGCTGGGGAATGCTTATTTTTGGCTGATGACCAGCACTTTCCTGCATGATCAATGTTTGCATCTTGACTTTTGGGTACACAATCAATCCGTGCCTGAATACAGCCTGAGTTTTGGGAACTGCTATGTCTGCAAGGGCTGAGCCGCTCGGGGCTGTAGCATCAGTGCGGCTGAACCTCCTGACTCGGCGAGAGCTGAGCCCAGCGCGGGTTTCAGCTCTGGGGCTCAGAATATAATTTATAGTAAAAATATAATTCGTCATAAAAATCTGTCTGCCCCCCATCTTTAAAAAAAATTGCATTTTCCTTAACAACTGCTATTACCTCCAGAAAACGTCAAGAGGAGAGGGAATTGTCCTTTCGAGACCATCCCGGATGGGCAGACTGGGTGTTTCAGTGGTCAGATCCTGGCTCTGACCCTCAAAAAAGGGTCATCACAGGTCCATCAGCCCCACAAAGACAGCTCCCCCAGATGGGATGCAAGGGCCCAGCACCACACTGGATGTTGGCCCTATTGAATACCCTCTTGCATTCACTGCAGCTCTGGCCGGAGCCTGTCCTCGTCCCCACGCCTGGCCAGGCGGCCACGAGGCTTCACGCCGAAGGCTGCAGCGTTTCAGCAGCTCAGACAGTCTCTACGTCTCTCTGAAGCGTTAGTACCAAATGAAACACGGCTTTCAAGGGACGGGGGGAAAGAAACCCCAACTGAAATCCAGCCTTCTGCTCCTGCCGTTTGGCCCACCCGACGCACGCGGGAGGTTTTGCCGCGCTCCCCCCTTGGGTGCTGACACCCAGCCCCGCTCCTAGCTCACTCTCGACGCCGCCCTGGAGCCCCAGCTCTGCTGGGTGAGGTTACGGGTCAGCGAGCCGTGCCCCGATGCCCAGCCTCACCCCGCTGAGCGCACATTTCGGAGCAGGTCTCCCCTGCCCTGGGAGCCCTTCTCCCGGGTGGGCGCCAGCCTACAGCTCCAGGAGCCAGAGCACACCCCGAGCCTCCAGCCATCCCTCAGTCCCCCCAAATCTGCGTTTCTTGCCTTTTCCTCCCAGGCTCTCTGCCTCCCTTTCCAACACCCTCCTCTCCCCACCCCCCCCTCACGTCGCCTTCGGCTTTCATTTGGTTCCCATGCAGTGCGAACACAGGGCGCGAGCGGCACGCCAGCACCGCTGCTTATCAGCGGCTCCCACTCTAATTGAATCTTCAAATCTTGTCTGACAGGAAGAGACAAGAGGGAAATGAGACGCTTGTTGCTGAGCCCCGGATCCCCCAGCGGTGCTGAGCACCGGGATGCTGGCGTGCATCACACGGTGCTCCCAAACGCGCCCGCCTTGGCCCCAGCGCTGCTACGAGCACTTCCAGCACCCCGGTGAGGCCAGGAAGGCAGCACCACAGCTCAGGGTGGCCCCAGGAAGGAGGGGTACGAGGTATCAAAAAGCCAACTGTGCTGAGAGATCAGGCAAGGGGAAGGGCAGAGCCACACAAACGCCTGGCTTGCACCAGGCAGAGGATGGGCTGCAGAGCTCAGCCCTGGCAGGGATCAGGACACCAAGCCCTGGCTCACGGCACAGCAGGTTTGCAAGGAAACCTTCTGAGCGCCGGCAGCACGCCCACGAGTCACCCCACAGCCCTCCTGAGCGACTCCAGACTCAAGAAAAGCAACACCCAGCAATCCACCCAGGAACTCGCAGCAGCCAGAGGCACACGAGGACATCTCCATCACCTCCACCTCCCCTAGCACAAGATGCACAGTGCCAACGAGGGGTCCCACCACGACAGTTTTGCCTGGGCTCTTACCTGAGTCCTGCAGAGCCCCAGCCAGAGGAAACCTTCAGCCCAGAGCTGCTGCTGCAGCACCCTGAGGCACCCCCCTGCCCCGGGGGCTGGCAGGGAGGGAAGGCAGGAGCTGGAGCAGTGATTGGCACCTGCTGAGCAAGCCCTAATTGAGAAAAGGTGGATGTGGGAGGAGGAGAGGGCACGGAGAGGACAGCAGCTCCTGGTGCTCAAGCAAGAACCAGCTCTTGGCCCACATAAAAAGGATTAACCAAAATTTGCCCTAGTAAAGGTTTTTCCAGCCAGCCCTCCCAGCACACAGTGGCCGGGCTGTGACGGCCCCAGCTGAGCCCCACGTCCTGGAGGTCAAACTCGTTAATCCTCCTTGCAAAGGCTGTGCTGCTGTGGGGAGGGGAGGTCACCGTCCTACCCCGAAGGGGCCAACACCGTCCCCTGGCTCCCAGCCCCAGGCAGCAGCTCTGGGGGGGCACTGCACCCTCCGCACCCCTTCCCCTGCCCCAGAACAGCGGCTTCCCCCACCAGCTGGGGAGCAAGTTTTAAAATAAGTTAATATTAAATGAGCACACAGCTCTACTAGCAAGGACCAACAGACACGGTATAAATGTTTCCTGCTCTCCGAGGAGCAGCGGATAGCAGTGAGGGCAGGGGGATGGGGAAACACATCCCTCAGGGACCCCAGGAGGAGAGGGGTCAGGGCGGGAGGGAGAGCGGGGCTGACCTGGGGTCTGCGGAGGGAGGGGAGACGCTGCCAAGCCAGAGGGTCACGAGCAAGAGCTTGTGCCCTCCATCCCACGGAGTGCAGCGGGACTCAGGCGGGAGCTCAGCAGCAAGTGCTGTCCTGAGCCAGGATCTGCGGGCTGGGATGGCTGGGACGGCTGCCCTTCCTCCGGGGAGGGGGCTCTGTGCCTGCAGGCAAGCTTGCCCACAAGCTGGGGGCACCCCTGAATGCCACTGAGCCTTCTGCACCCCAAACTTTGCTTCTTTGCTGCTTAAGCCCCTCTCGATCGTTATTCATATTCCAGCTCACCCCCAACAACCCTTGATGTGGAAGAGATTTTTTTCTTACCCCTTTCCTTTTTTTATTTTTAAGGCCTCTGCTGGGAAATCTTTGTAATTAATGGCCCTTTAAAGTAAAATATAATTAAAAATAATGTGGAGCATGCCAAAGCCTGCTGGCAGCTTGTGATGCGAATGGCTGATGGGGAGGGGGGCACCGAGTGGCTGCGGATGCTGCAGACCTGCCGTGGCGGTGCCCAGGCTGGGGTGTGCGGGTACCCGCTGCGAGATGCTGGGGCAGGCTCATCCCTGCCTCCTTTAGCCCTAAAGCAATTTCTAAACCACCGAGAGCACCCAGCGTCTCCATCACACCCATGGGGACACTGGGGCACGCTTCGTCCTCGCCTTCCCGTGGGAGATGGGGTGCGTGTGGCTCTGCCGGGAGGAGATGCTGAACGTGCAGCGCTGGGGCAGGGGGAGACCTGATCTCATCCGGCTGCGTGTGGGGCTGCGATGGGTCCGTCCACACCTGCGGGAGCCTTCTTGGATAGAAAAGTCTGATTTTCACACTTTTAGACAGCCAGGGTGGGAGAACCGGCTTGCTGAGCCTCCGCCGAAGCATGAGCTCCCCAGTCACCCTCTTGCAGGAGCCAGAGCTACGCAGAAGCGTGCAAATGAGGACTGGCTCATTTAAATTTAATGCTGATGAGGAGATCTTCCTCCTCTTTCCAGCAGAGAGCAGATGTTCTCGTTTCTCGTCGGCAAGGCATCTCTAAATCACTTCCCCAGCAGCGAGGTGGACAGTGATGTCATTGTTTATAGGTTATTAGTTATTATTTCATAGACAAACCTGACATTTTTCCCTTTTAAAGATACATTGGGATGGATTCTGGGTTTGTGCCGCTGAAAATATCCTGGCAGTCCTGTCGTTATCCTCCTTCCAAGATTCAGGCTGCTTTCCTCATAGCACATAATTAAAACAGCACTTTGAATTTTCAGCAGCTTGCAACATCTTCATGATACACGGGAACCCAGGCAACAGCTTGCTGTCGAGCCCAGCCCTGCCAAGAGACAGCACCCGGCGAGCGTGCGAGCAATGCGTGCGTGCGTGGACGTGCAAGATGCAAGCAAGGGACGTGGCGCGGGAGGTGGCAGAACAGCCCGGCAAACCCGGCGAGCCTTGGGCACAAGCCACGTGCCGGCCACTCCGTGTGGTCCCCTCCTCTGCGCCGGGTCCGGCCGCTCCTCGCCGTGCCGGTGGTACCTGGGGTGCTTTTAGCCGGTTCAACGCCGTTTAGCTGAGTCACGCAGCCCATCCGTGGCCTTCCTCCAGTATTAATCATAATTACCTTAACGAATCCGCAGGCGAAACAATCTCTGTCTGCCCCACGGCGGAGCTGGAGGGGGGAGCGCGGTGCTGCGAACCCCCATGGAGCCAGCGGAGCCGGGTGCTGGCCCCACGCCACCGCTCTTGCTCTGCACGCTGGTGCCAGCCCCGTGTGTGTCCCTGTCCTGCCTTTTCTCGGGGTACCAAGCGGGTTTGGCGATTGCAAGGCACCTTTCCAGCGCTCAGAGCTCCAGCCTTTCCCGCAGAGCTCTCCGAGGAGCAGCCCGAGGTCCCAGGCCACACGGGGACAGGGGGTGAGGGACCGGCAGCCCCCCGGCAAAGCACAGGGCACTCACGGGCTCAAAACCTGTCCCCTGCCTCCGCTTCGCTGCTGCTCCTGCCGTGCCAGAGCCAACGTGCTCAGGAAGCCTCGTCCTGCCTTAAAACATCCGTAACGGTACAAAAGGCAGCTTGGGGGTTGTTTCGGTGGGGGGCCTGGACCCAGCTGTGGCCCAAACGGCTTCATCACCCCGGGATGGACCTGGGGAAGCCCCAGCACACCAGACCTGGCCACAGCACTCGGTCACCCCCAGCACGACAAGTCCCGAGACCTGCCCCGAGAGCCGCTCCCCTGCAGCGCCCGGGTTCTGCTACCTGGGGGCAGACCCAGCTTGTCCTCACGGGCAGCAGCCACCACCCAAAATTCACCCGGGGCTTCCTCCCACCACGGCCCCGGCCCTTTTCACTCTCTGAGCACCTGGCTGTGACAGCCCTGCCCCAGCCCAGCCCAGCCCAGCGATGCTTTAGTTCGTGTCCCACCCCAGGTACATCCCCACTCGAGCGGCGGCAAGACGGGGACACGATCCCAGATCTCAGCCCAAACCGGGCTCCGTTCAGCCTTTGCCCTGCAAGACCCAAACCTCAGACACCACACGCCCCCACAAGCTGCCCCTGCCCCAGTTCTCGCCCATACTGGTGTGACTGGGGCAGCTCCCACCCGCAGCGTTGCCGGAGCGGGCACACGGCGCTTGCACGCACGGAAGAGCTGGCAATGAAAGGGAACATATTAGTGCTCCCCTAACCAACGGAGGGGAGTTAATGACATCAAACTGGTTTGTTGTTGGTTTTGATTTTTTTTTTTTTTTTTTTTAAGATCTGGCTTCTATCTGTCATTACCATTATATTGCATAACTGGGGAGAAATCTGAATGAAGTTAATACCCACGGAGCGTGGTGCAGAATATTCATGTACTGGGAACCAGAACGAGGCAAATGTGAATCTTTATTACCAGTGGAGGTTGTTAAATATTTATATTTTCTGTTTGAGACACGCTGTGACACATGAAACTCAATTAGAATATAACTAAAACCCATGCTAAATTATAGATAAATGGCAACAAATGAAGGGGAGCAGCCTGAGCTCCCCCGTGCACAGCCTTGGGGACAAAGGTGACAACTTTGGGAGAAGAGGGCAGCCCCACCAAAGGCACCGTGGTTCCGCAGCAGCCGGCCAGCGAGCCCCGGTAGTGTCGCATGTCCTCTGCAGGGCTGATTTTTGCCCTGAGACATCCCGAAGGAGACCCTCGGGGAAGCAGGATGGATCCCGGCTCCCTGCAAACCACCCTACGCCTTCGTGCAAAGCAGCCCCGGACATCCTGGTCTCCCGGCCGGTCCCGATGCATCACGAAGAACCTCGAGCCCCCCACTCCTGGGCTGTGTTTGTTTTTGACACAAACGTGTCTAGTAATAAAAACCACAGTGAAAAGGAAAGACAGATGTTACAGAGAAATATATAGTCGGGACCAAACGCTGCGCTGGTGCCATGCTGTGGAAATGGCTGGAGATTTCTGTCCCTTGGCTCGCTGGAGACGAGCTAAGGACACGGTCAGGGCTGGAAAATTAGGGGCTGAAAGGACTGTGGGGTTAATTCTGTAATTGTTTGCTCTGGGAGACGTTCATCATCGCCAGCGAGGCCGGGGAGCGGGGGATACCACGCGGACGTGGGCTTTAAGTGGCTGCTGCCGGGGCCGGGGCCGAGCAGCGCCTCTGTGCAATATCCGCAGGGAAATTGCTGTGGGCGGACAGACAGACGGCCGGCCAGGCAGGCAGCCGTGCTCCCAGCCCAGACAGGTGTTTTCTCCCTGACCCTGCATGGTGCTGAGGTCCCCAGGCTGCTGGGATTCCCCTCGGTGGCCTTGCAAGAGCATCCCGCAGGAGCATCCCTCGGCGTTGCCATGGAGATGCAGCTCAGGAGGAGCCCGGGTGCTGTACCCCTCCGGGGGGGCTGCAGGACCCCGACCCCGCTGCAGCCCTTCCCCTTGGCTGCCCTGGGCGATAAAAGTGATTTTAGGGCTTCATTAATGCTCAAGGAACTCGGCCAGAGACGAGCGCAGGATCTGTCCCGGAGATCAAAGCCGCGTTCCTTCGTTAGTGGCACTAACCAGAACTGTCGTCAGTGTGTGATGAGGGAGACCAGAGCAAAAGGACAGACAGACAGCGAGGGAGGTGGCATGGGGAGAGAACAGCAGCTTCCCGGAGGGGTGTTTGCCTGCCCTTCTCAGCTCTGCAAGCCGCAAAGGACCCCAAGTCCCCGCTGCCCTCCCGCCCTGCGGCGGGGCTCTGCCAAAGCACCGACCCCCTGCCCTGCGCCGGCCGTGGCTATCCCAGCCGTGCCACAGCCACGCACAGAGCCTTCCCTCCCTGCGGCACGTTTCCAGCCTGATGTCCTCCTAATTTTGCCTCCTGCCTCCTCTTGCTCTGCCTGCCCCCAGCACGGGGTTACTCCTCGCCCTGTCCCCGCACCAGCGCTGGCCGGCCTGGGTGCTGTGTGTGCAAAGAGCCTCATTTTGCCAATGGATGAAAAACGTGCCATTTAGTGAAGAAAACAGCAATACAGAAGGAAAAAAAACCCCAGGAATTTAAATTAAATTTAAATTATGACTTTGCTGAGGCTCGTGAGCAGAATCCCTTCCTCCTCCCGGACCTGCAGGGATGCCCGACCTGTGGGGATCACATTTTCCACGGGGAGAGGTGGGAAACTTTTCCCCAGCCCGTCCCACACCCACAAACCTGCCGACAGGAGGTCCCCGACCCGATGAACCCTCCTGTGGGCTGAGCCCCTCATCCTGGGGGTACGTGGGGGTGCCCAGGGATGCCCAGCAGCCACAGACCCCACCGGTGCAGGCTCTGACCCCCTCGCCTTGGCCTCAGTAACTGAGGTTTTAATTCCTCGTGACCAGGACAGCCGCTCGCAGAACGTGCTTAGAGGGGGGGCTGAGCTCTCAGCCATGCCGCCAACACCTCCAGTGCAGCAGGCTTAATAATAATAATAATAATAATGATGATGATGATGATGATATCGTCAGCATTTCCCGGCATGGTGTCAGGTACCGGAGGCTGATAACCAGCTCTAGCAATCTGCTCTGGGCAAAACAGAGACCTTCCCCTGCCCCAAGGATCCCCAAACACCATGGGCAGACTGGCTCTTGCCCCCAGCGCAGGCCGAGCTGCCGGGACATGTCTGGGCCCCGCGGGCTGGCAGGGCGATCCTCCGTCGATGCTCGGGCTGAGGCTTTGCACTACGACCAGGACCCCCTCTGGCACTTCTGCCTTTGTATACTCTTTCTAAATTAGGTTTTCTCTTTTCTTTTATCCCTGCCAACCCCCTAGGAGCTGGGAAATAGCTTTGTCCCCTTCTTCTCCTCCTTTAATTTCCAGTCATTCACCAGAACACCGATTCCCTTTCCTGCCCGCTTTTCCAGGCGATAAACACTTCTGTGCCGGCCACGCGTTGCACGTCCCAGAGGCAGCCGGCATCCCCAGCACGTGGCGGGGGGAGCAGCTCCCGCACTCCTTGGGCAGCTGATGGAGACATCGCTCACAGCCACAGAAACCCGAGTTTCAAAGCGCAAGACAGTGAGGAAGAGGTGCTGAGAGGGGTAGCAAGCCCGGTGCTGCCAGCGTCCTGAGCAGGTGCCGAGGGGGATGAGAGGGTCACATGCAGGAGCAGGGTCTGGTCCAAAGGCAGGACCCCAGAGCTGCTCACACACCCCCGGAGGGATGGGGACCCCCCCTGCTCCATCACACCCCAGCCACACGGCCACACAACCACAGAGCCGGGGGTGACATCAATGCCACCGTACCCAGCACCCTGGCTCTATCCAGGTCCCCGTGACTAATTTGGGATGTGGTGGACATTTTTAATATGCTGCTATAAATATTCATGGGCTGTCAGCTATGACAAAGGACCCTGCCTCCCGCCGCGCTGCCCTGCCGGAAGGCAGCACAAGGGAGACAGAGCGAGCCCTTGCTGGTGGCCACGGGGGCTCAGAAACCCTGGGGCCACTGGGACATTCCCAGTTCACACTGGTGAGCATCCCGTTGTGAGGACGCCTGGTTGGTGCACACCTTGCAGACGGCCCAAGCCAGCTTCCGCCCAAATTCTGGTTGAACCTCAAACCAGTTTCCTCGTGGCCGTGACGTCCCCGGCAAGTGCGGGGGCGAGCGCAGCGGCACGGGCGGGGGCCGGCTGTCAAACCCGTGCCTTGAATCCCGCAGAGCTGAAGCTCGCGCCTGTCACAGCAGCCTCCAGTCTGCTGAGCTGCAAAAACCCGATGAAAGCCTCGTGCTGAGTTGCAGTTCTGCTTTGCTGGCGTGCATCGCCCGAGGGATCGCCTGCCACCAGCTCCCACGTCTCCACCTCTCCCTCCCGGCCCCGCGTCGCTTGGGCATCGCCACTACCCCGGCCCCGAACGCGTCGCCCCATAGAGCTACACAGCCCATCTTCTGCATTTCTGAACACTTATCAACTCCTCCTTTATGTGCTTCACCCCAACATATTGATCCAATTTAGCCTCTGTAACTCAAACTAAATTAGCTGCCTTTAATCTGTGGATAATTGCAGTGAGCCTGGCTCTGCCTGTCCCAGATTCACGGGTGTTCTGGGTCGGGCAGGGATGTTCAGGCTCCTCGTCTGTGGGTAAAGCCCCCAAATAATCCAGCGGGCATCAGCCCCGAGGCACTGGGGGAAGTTGCCTCAGGACAGCCATGCTGCGGCCAGAAAAACCCAGCTCCTATGGCTGGGGCCCCATCCTGCTTTTCCAGGGGGAGATTTGGTCCCAAAGCCTGGGCATCCCCACCCGGCTCCTGCTTTCCCCAAGCCCCCGGGTCCCTGATGTGGGTTTCAGCCTTAGCTGATAGCACGAAGCATCACTACCTGCTCCTGCCAGGCTGCAGCACACGCGGGGTTAACCCCAAATCCACCCAGCCCAGGGGAGAGGAGCAGCCTCAGCCCCGCTGGAGCTGTGTATAAAACCCCAGATGAAAAGCGGAGCCTGTTCCCCTTTGATTAGCAGCCGAGGCTCCCCGGGAGCCCTCAGCATCGCTCGCCTTTAATTTAGCAGCTCACAGAGTGCCGCAGGCACCGGAGATGCCACCGGCACCTCACCTGGACTGACAGCCCAGCACAGCACCTGGGGGACATCCCCACGCTGGTGACGAGGCCATTTGGGACCTAATGGGGTCCTGGTCCCTCTGTGCACCCCCAAATCCCCCCCCTCCACCCAGACACCCACAAACCTGCACCCTCCTCCCTGGACATCCTCCTCCGCCCTTCTGCAGAACCTCCTAAATACTCATTTAATTTCAATTTAATGCAATAGTTACTGCGGTCAGTAAATACCAAAACCATATTAAAGGAGGATTAATAGCCGTGTAATGGCCAAGTGTCTATTGCATAACCCTTAATAAGTGCGGATGGCCTCCCGCTGCCCTCCCGCTGTGCCGCGGGCGCTGCAGGGCCTCCAGCCATCCCCTCCCATCCTTCCCTGCCTTCCCCGCGGTGCCCGAGGTTGACAGTCCCATGAGAAATGGATGAGATAGCTGCAGTGCTGCCAGGTGGGAGGGGAAGATCTCCAAGCGATAAAGCTGGTTAAAAGCATCGGTCCGCAGCCGCAGCGCCCGTTTGGAGCGGCTGAGCGTCGCGTGGGGATGATCATCCCCAAATGCCTTGGCGCATGCTCTTGGCCATGGCAGCCAGCCTGGGGATGGCTGCGAATTCCCCTGCACGGCCCCTGGAGCGTGTCTGCCCCTCTCTGCCCGGTAAAAAAAATAGGTGTTCAACAGCTGGGCTGTATCCTGTTTGTGTTTTCTGCCTCTGGAGGGGAGGCAGGCAGCGTTCCCATCCCACCTCCCCATCACACCAACTGCTCACTGCGCCCAGCGGCATCGCAGCACCAACCCACTCGCGAGGACAGAGCCATTAGCTTGTCTCTGAGGTCCCCCCTGCTTCCCTGAAACGCAGCGTTTGGGGTCCCCAACTTGGCCTGGCAAAAGAGAGCCAGAGCACGCAGCGTCTCTGGGAGAGGCCGAGCAGGGCACACGCTCCAGGGCCACGCAGGAGTGGCGGATGGTTTGGACAGGAACAGCCAGGATACGCTTTCGAAGGAGGGGAAACTGAGGCAGCAGCCGAGGCAAACGGAGTCCCCCGCAGAGCCCCCCTCCCTGGGTCTCTGGCACCGATCCGCACGGAAAGTTGGTTTAAAAAGAAAAAAAAGCACGTTTTGAGCAAGCGTTGGCCAGCTTCAGCTGCAAATTCACTTGTCAGGAATATTGGAATTACTGGAGCTGGATGGCGTGAACATCTGCACAAAGCAAATGCTGGGGCGGGGAGGGGGGAGCGGAGCCGGCTGCCTGCGGATGCTCCAGTGGGATGCAGCCACCCCCTGGGAGGGGGACAGCCAGGACCCAAACGTGCCCCCCACCCGCCTCCTGGTGCAAGGGGACCCAGTGAGCTGCCCAAAACACCCCCGGGAGGACGCCGCAGCTCGGGGGACTCACCAGCCGGCTGCAAGTTCCCATTGGGCGAATATTGGAGGAACGGGGCTGGACGGTGCAGGATGGGCGCGGAGGGACTCCTCGCACCAGCGGGACTCCAGCCCCACACCTCTGCCCTCCCTGCCTGTCCCCTGGGGCTGCCTCAGGCTCCTCCAACGTTTTGGGGTGCAATGGGGCTTTTCCATCACTTTCAGAGCCATTGCGACCAGCACCTGGCCCTTCCCAACCTCCTCCCTCATGGGCACCACTACAGCCCCCCGCTCCCCAAACCTGCCCATTTATGCCCAAAATAACCCTCAGGCAGGAGCTAATCGGCCACTCAGGCATGAGCAGATTGGGTGGTCAGGTGTCAACTAATTGGGTGCTCAGGTGTTTGTTAATTGGCCACCCAAGCATGGAGCAAGGGGGCACCCAGGCGTGACCTAACTGGGTGCTCACGCGTGAATTAGTTTCGTGCTGGGGTGTGAATTGGGCACCCACGCCCGGGCACCCACGCGGGAAGCAACTGGGTGCAGAAACCTCATCGTTTTGCCCAACGTACCTTCTCAGAGGGGCTGGAAACAAGGATGCCCAAATGGCACCCGCACGGGCACACGCAGCCCTCCGCGTGTGTTTTGGGGGGGCGACAGACACCGGGGCCGGGCTCGGGGACGCCCCTCTCCATCCTCCCTCTCCTGCAGATGCAACATCGCAAATAACAAACAGCTTTCAAAGCCCCGTCTTCCATTGATGTCACATCAATGCCAACGGAGATAAAAGCTGAGAGACCCAGACTCAGCGCCGGCTTTGCCGGGGAATATTAATTAGAGGGAAAGCCTCATTAGAGCAGCGAGGGTGGCCGCTGGCGCTGTCTGCCTCCCCGTGTGTGCCCTGGACCCCCCAAAGATCTGGGGGGCTGAGCCTTGGTGGGCTGAGCGATGGGGTGCACCGCCGTTACCCCAATGTAAGAGTTCAAAATTAAAATGTTGAAAAGGTTTTTTATTATTATTATTATTGTTATTATTAAAAAAAAAAAAAAAAAGGAAGGGGAAAACCTGTTTCTCCCCATCCACAGCTGCTGGGGCAAAAACCCAGAACCCCGGGCAGGGTGAGAAACCCCCTCTGCACCCCCCGGAGCTGCCCAATGAGAAACCCAAGTGACCATGGGGAAAAAGCAGCGCACGGGTTATTTAACGCATTTTGGGATGTTTTTTGCCAACTCTGCAGCTGGAGAGGAGCGTGGGATGCTGCCTCCTGACACCCTGAGCCTCCCCGCCGCCGGGGAAGGGGGGGTCCGGCGCTGCCCTGGGGTGAGTCCCTGGCAGCGCCCCCGTCCCCTGCCAAAGGAAACACGGGGAGCGGTCAGGAAAATGGATATCGTGAAGTGGCACGGGACCCTTCAGCACCGAGACCCCGCTCCATCACTCCCCCGAGAGCCCGGGCCAGCTGGGCAGCACCCTGCCAGCCCTGTCTCCCGTTGATCGCCCCAGAAAACAACCCTTGCAGCAAATCAACAGCATCTGCAGTGAAATCGCTGGGCTAATGACAGGACAGTAATGAGGAAGGAAGCGTCGCCAGGAGGGTTTAACCACCATGGCCGTGCCAGCTCCCATAGCCAGGCACTCCTTCAGCACCGCCTGCCAACGAGGAGCAGCACCCATGGGTGCCCCAGACCCAGCCCGGCCAGGGCACTCTGAGGGGACCAGCAGGGTGGGTGCTGCACCCGAACTCAGGCAGCAACGCCCCTCGCCGAGGCCGTAACGCCGAAGGGCTGAAGCAGCCGGGCAGCTCCGGGGACGAGGCAGAGAGCGTGACCCACGGGGCTGCGCAGGATGGGGCCACCAGCTCCCGGGGAGCAGCGAGGCGGAGGCACCGGGAGGACCGAGGTGCCGCAACATCAGTTATTTATTGCAGAGAACTTTTCTTCCTTTTCAGTTTTTTTATTTTGAGAGGTGAGCCCAATTCATCCTGACAGAGGTTCACAGCACATTTTTGCCCGGCGGCTGCTTACAGAGACGCGTCGACAAGCAAGACGTTGCAGGAGAAAGGCACCCTGTGCCTGTGCCACGGGGGGCTGCTGAGCACCGAAATGAGCTCAGTGCATTGCCCCCAGCACCGTGCCAACTTGGGGCCGGCTGCCGCACGTGGACCTGGCCGGCCCCGGGGCCCGAGACGTCCGGGCTTCCCTGCAGGGTGCTCAGCGCCAGCCCCGCTCTCCGAGGATGCTCTCCTGGCAGGGATACAGCACCGACCCGCTCCAAGCACTCGTGAGGACGGGTGTCAAATCAATCCCCGCAGCAGAGATGCCAATTTAAAAAAAAAAAAAAAAAAAAAAAAAGACCAAAAAAACAGAGGAAAGCAGCCAGCCATCTGCCAAACCAGCAATTTTCAGCTGGATTTCCAGAAACACTTCAGCTTTTTAAACCAAGAGAGGAGAGAATGTAAAACCGCTCCTCTTCCACAAGCATAGAAAGCATTCACGAGATGAGGTGCAAAATTCCTTTTTGACTTCAAAGGCATTTCTCCTGGCCGGTTACCCCAAATCCTGGCACAACCCACTGGAGAGCCGGCGGGCAGCGCGGCTTGGTGCCGCTTTGCTGCCAGATGACGGTATCCCACCGGCCGGGGCGTGGGCTGCCGTGCCGGGGGAGCCCCAGGGTGTCCGAGGGATGCTGAAAACGTGGTACTTGCCCCTTTGGAAACGGGGAGGAGGGACAGGACAGGCAGGAGGAAAGGGAGAATAAAGTTTATGCTGCAGCAAAGGGAGCTTGTGTGGTTGGCGACAGCATCTCGCTTCTGCCGGGGTGGGTTATCTCCCTCTGCTCAGTGTGCAGAGATGCTGAGACCCAGCAGCGCCGTCCCCATGGCTGGTGTGAGCAGGATGCGGCCGAGCCCCCAGTGAGGATGGGCGAGACCCTTGGTCCAGCCTAGGCTTTGCCGGGAAAGTTCAGAGCAAGCATCTCCCCCCACCCAAATGCTGGCAGAAAGGTGTTTTTAGGGGTTATTTCTTGTGCTGTTATTGAAACTTTCTGCAAGCAAAGGCAGAGGCCAGGCTGGGGCAGCCGCAGCCCCGAGCACCCTGGCCGGCAGCCCCCACCCACAGCACCCAGCCTGAAAAGGCAGCCCCAGCCCTCCCACCTCACCAGCCCTCCATCCCTGCCTCCCGGCTGGCCTCCCCGGCATGGAGCTGCTGCCAGCCGCTCTCCTGCCAGCCCCGCTGCCTGCAGGCTCGGGGGTCCCAGCCCCTCGGCTCCTGCCCAGCAGGGAGGGCTGGCGGCCCCAGCCGAGGCGCAGCCGGGCCGTTTCCCTGCTCGCCATCCCCGCTGGGGATCCCCGGCCGGAGCGGTGCCAGGCGGGGGATGCTCAGGATCCCAGGGCAGCCGTGGGGCACGCCGGCCCCCCCAGTTCCCGGGGTCCCCAGCTCCCTCCAGCCCCGGGGGAAGCTCCCCACCCCGCTGCGGGTCCCAGGGGAAGCGGGGCAGCCTCACAAGCCCCACGGCTTTTCCAAAGAAAGCGAGACTTTGACAAGTCCTTTCTCGAGCTGTTTGGAAATGCTTCGGCTGGGTCTTGTGGCACGTTTTCATCGGTTGCGGTAATCAGCAGGTTTTTTGCATGCACTATATATTAACTTAATGTATGTTACAATCTACCCTGTAATGGAAAAATACCGCGGCTGTTGTAACCAGTAACGCTTTCAAAAGCACTTGACTCCCAAGTCATCCAGGTGCTTTTGACAATGTTACCCCGGGTTGCTATAGGAACCCTAATAGTTTTCCCATCTGACTTCTCCATTAACGCTGGGATTTATATTTAATTTGTTTTCCTTCTCCTCGGCAAGAAGAGGCGAGGAGCGAGTGCGTGTGCAGGGGGAGGAGATGCTGCTCGGCGGGTCTCTCCTGGCCATGCCGAAACCAGCACCGGGGACCAGAGCCGGTTCTGCAGAGATGCTGCCAGAGCAGCGGCGCAGGCAGAGCCCGATGCGCTGCGGGCAGGGAAGGGCACAGCCCCATTGCGCCGCCAGGAACTCTCTGGGAGGCAGTTGCTGCCCAGGGTGGCTTTATTACGGGTCCCAGGCTTGTTCCCAGGCTGGCGTGACAGTCTGCCTGCCCCTGGCCTTTCTGCGGGCAGAGGGGCCGAGAGGCTCACGGGCAGAGCATCCCACGCAGCTCCTGGGGCGAGGTGACGGGCAGGGAGCAGGCGAAGTTGCTGCAGACATAGGCGGTGGCTTTCCCATCCTTCCTCTCCAGGGATGCAAGGAAAGGCAACTGGCGGTAGAGGAACCCAGAGCTGTCTCCATCTGCTAGCATCAGCACCTGCCGGAGAAGGAGCCGTGAGGGCACGGCCAGCGCCAGCCAGCTGGTCCGTCCCTCCCCGCAGACGTACCAGCGTCCCCCCATGCGCCTGCCCGAAGACAGGAGGGGACAGGCAGCCCAGGGGACCCACGCCAGCCCTCTGCCAGGGTCCCATGGTGGCCACCTCCCCATCGCACCTGCATCGGAGGGAGCTCGTGGTCCACAGCATCCCCAGCAGCTTTGCCTCCCATTTCCCCACCAGACATGCGGCAGCTGGGGATGAAGCCCGAGGGGGGCTGCCCGAGCCAGCCAGCTCCCTGGGGACACCCAGCCAGCCCTAATCCTGACACCAGCTGCAGCACTGTCCTGTCCCAGCCTTGCAGCCCAGCTCCTCCTGCCCTCCAAACGCTTCCCAGAAAACTCAGACACCGGTGAGCAGTGGGTCAGGGGCGCTCCGGGCTGACACAGCAGCACCAGCCAGGGGCGATGATGGGGCTGCCATGATAATTAGCTTTTTCTGAAAGGGAAAATGTTTGTCAAAGCCTCAGGGCTTGCGGGCTAATCAGGGGACAGGCCAGGAGCTGGCAGAAAGCCTGGTGCCCACAGGGATGCGAAGGGTGAGCAAAGCACAGACCGTTCCCAGGCCCGTGGCAGCAGCATCCCGCTGCAGGAGCACACGGCCGTCCCTCGCCTGCGCCCAGCCCCAGCCCCGCACATGCGCCCGCTGCAGCACCTGCTGAGCACTGACACGCTCGCCACATGTTTGCACTACTCATGCCGCCAAGGGAAGCCGACACCAAACGCTGACTCCCGGCTCCCACCGCCCCCGCCAGCTGCCGAGCGATGGCACGCGCAGCTCCCACCACAGCACCGCTCGCCTGGTGTGCAGCATCCTCTGCCGCCCGCCCCAGGGCCAGGAGCAAACCCAGCCCTGACACCCAGCAGGGACCCCCGCGCAGCCTCCCCCGTGCCTGGCAGGGGCTGCCCTCACCCCACGTCCCCGGGAGGTCACCACGTCCCCAAGCCCTTGCCCCGGAAAATGGCAGGGGGGTGCAGTCCCGTCCTGTCCCCCATCACCCCACATCTCCTGCTCAGCCCCTATCTTGACCCAGCTCCGGCTCAGCACGTCTCCCTGCCTGCCTCCTGCTCCCCCCGCCCTCCTCGCCTTTGTCTGGAATTAATTCCAGGAGTGATTAATTACCAATTCATGTCCAATCTGAAATTCATTATTCATTTTTCTCACAAGCTCCCTAAGGTCCTCTTGCGGGGCCAGAATGAAGGCAAGCGGCAGGCTAGCGCTCTGCAGCTGAGGAGATAATGGGATCCTTCATAATTACCCTAAAGACCATTAACAGGGCAGGGATCTATACCAGGAGCCAGGATCCAGCCCTGGAGCAGGGATCCAACCCCCTCCACTCCCAGCACCGGGACCCACAGGGGAGCAGCCGCTGGCATCGCCCCCGGAGCACCCGCATCCCTGCAGCAGCTGCCTGTGGCAAAGGGCTCCTCCGGGCACAGGGTCCATTTAAATCTGCGACCTCAATGCCGTTTTATCATTGGCATCTCGTTACAGCAAGGATTTCAATGTGAGATTTGTAAGGAATTAATTACTGGAACGACCTAATTAATTGTGTTCCTGCAGACGAGCCTAGCCCCCAGCGCCCTGCCGGCACCAAGGGAGTGGGGGTGGCAGGGGACACGGCGGTCACGTTTGTCCAACTCCTTGGCAAAGCCGATTCCCAAAGCTGCCGCATCCCTGGAGCGGGTGATCCGGGGCTGCTCTACCTTGGGCAGCTTCTCAGGGTGGGGAAGGAGAGCTGGGGAGCAGCTGAGGGGACCGAAGGCGGGTGGGAAGAGGAGCATCCACATCTCCCTGTGATGCGGCACAGAAGGAGGGATGGCTATTGGGAGGTGGCGGGCTGCTCCTGAATTCAGTGTGACCCCCGGAGCAGTGGGATTCTCCTCCCCTCTCTCCATCACCTCTGCAAGGCAAGGAGCCATCGCCACTGCCAGAGACGGGGCTGCCCGCAGGGCAGGAGCGTGGCACCGGGGAAGCCCCGGCAGGACGGCTCAGGGCAAGCATGGCTCTGCGCGCTGCCCGGCTCCGGCTCCGTGAGGCGCCCGGGGCTGTGAGGCTCGAGGAGGAGCTCAGCTCCCACCGCTCCTGCACACCCACGCACGGGGAAGCGGACACACACGCCCGTGGGGCTGCACTCCTCTGCGCAGAGAGCTCTACCAGCAGAGATCCTCCTGCCACGTTCCTTCTTCCAGGAAACAAAGTCAGGCTGCCAACCGGGCCGGTTTCTGATCCATCCCACCATGAGGTGCACACAAGGGCAGGTACACCCAGCCCCCTGCCCCTGCCTGCCGCCAGCCTCCAGCTGCAGCCCCCCGCGCACCCCTGCACGCACAGCCCCCCTGCACGCAGCCCGGGTGGGTGCTGCTGTCCTCAGGCAGCTCCCGAGCACCCCATGGAAATACCCACCCAGAGCACCCAGCCCTCCTCTTCCTCCATGCTCCAAGGAAGGCAACAACCCGGGGGGAGATGGAGCTACCCAGAGGAGCAACCATCCCACCAGCCAGGCTTCTGAACAGCTTAGCAGGAGGGAACCGAGCTGCACAGGAGAGGAGGGGATGGCTGCGCTATTTGCTCTGCTCAAAACCCCAGAGCTGCCGGCTGAGTCCACCCCGGAGCCCCTGCGGACTCGGGGGACCGATGGCTGAACCAGCTCCAGGGAAAGGGAGCGGGTTATTAGCAGCGGTGCTGGGCTCCCTGCTGCCACCGCGGCGCTTCCCGTCCCTGCAAAGTGGGTCACCCGCTGTAATCCTTCGCAGGGAGAGAGGAAGAGCAGAAGCCTCGCACACAGCACGGGGACCGGCACAGCTGAGGGCTCTGCTGGACAGGAGATGGCGGAGGAAGGACCAGGAGCTGTGTCCCCAACCCGTGCTCCCAGGCAGTTGTGACTGTCCTCCAACACCAGCGTTAAACACCGCTGAGCACGTAGGCAGAGGGTCAGGGACGAAATCCTCCGTGGGCTGAGCTAATGCAAGGACAGAGCGGGGAAGCCCATGCTGATGGCTCAGCCCTCCCCAGCTCACCCGTTAGGGTTACAGAGGGAAAATGGTGCTTTTGGCCCCAGTGCCAGCTCCCCACGTGCTGCAGCTCAACATGCCAGTCCCTGGCACCAGGACCCCAACAGGCGGGGATGAATCCAGTCTAGAGGCTGAAACGCTGAGTCCCCTCTCCCGCAGCCCAGCCCTGCTTCCCTCAGCTCCACAGCTTTGCCAAGGCATGAACCGTCCGTCCCCAGGGCAGGGACGCTGCTTACGGAACATGACGGGCACCAGCTGCCATGCTGCCCTTCCCTGCCAGCTCCGCAGGCAGCAAACAGCTCCGTCCCCAAGGCAGCACGGCCCCTCCGTGGGATGCACCGAGTGACGCATCTCTGCGCAGGGACGCAGACGAGCCGAGCAAGGGGGTAACCCCAGCGCACAGTGACAGCCCAGCTGGGGTCACAGCTTTTGGGAAAAGCCAGCCCCTCCCGGCCAGGGGCACCCACACCACAGCCGGAGCAATGTACCACCTCGCCGCTCCCCGAGGATGCGAGGGTGGCTCCAGGCAGAAGGTGACCCAGACATTGTCTGGATCCACACCAGGTATGACACATCCGCACCAGAATGAAAGGTTTTCCCTTGGGAGATCAGCGCTGGGCTGAGGCTGAGAGCAGTGTAAACAGCCGGCAGCGACAGCAGCCGCCACTGCAGCCGCTCCCTGGGCTGAGCTGCCAGCGCTCTGCGCCGGGGAGAGGGGTGCAGGGGCTCAGCCATGGCCCCGCCGGCTGCGCTTACAAACAAGGACAGGACGGGATGCTACCCAGAAGGGAGGCAGGACAGAGGAGGAAGAGGATGGATGCTACAGCTGCACTGGGAGAAGGGATGAAGGCACCAGCAATGCAGGCAGCAGCGTGACGGCAGCTGGCAGGCAGCGGCTGCGCAGGGGGCAGGGGAGGGCTGGCAGGCAGGGCTGGCACCTCTACCTTGTTTGGGGTGAAGACGGAGTGGACGCAGCGCAGCATCTCCTTCGTGTCTTCTCCCTGGGGGTCCCCGCAGATAACGACCTGTCCGGGCAGAGTGTGGGTGGTGGGAGGGAGAAAGCAGAGAGCTGTGACTGCACCCACACCACCGCCAGGCCCCCTCCCTGCGGCAGGTCCCGTAGGGGACACGTGAGCCCCAGCCCGTACCTGTTTGAGGGTGTGATGGAAGACAGCGGTGGCCCGGGCCATCTCTGGCAGGGTTATGGGGATCTTCTGCAGCCTCTCTGAGAAGGCGGCCAAGATCTGCCCAGCTTTTTCCACCCATTCCATGTGGCCGGAGTAAGAAGCCGCTCGGAGCAGGTTTGTGACAGTGACGGAGTTGGCGGTGGGCTCTGCTCCATCTTGGTCTGTGGGTGACAACAGCTCTTCCATCAGCTCCATGCCTTGCCACCCCATGGCTTGATCCTCCAGCTGCCCCACACCATGACCCGTGCAGACCACGGCCAGGTCCCCAAACTCACCAGCCTTCAGGCGCAGGAGCAGAGAGGGATCGCCAGCCTCGCTGGAGAAATACGCAAAGCCTTTGGGGTCCCAGAAGAGCTTGTCTTGCATGTGCTGGAGCTGCAGGGCCCACTCCAGCCAGCCCTGCTCCAGTGAGGCTTCGTACAGGTCAAAGAGAGCCTGGATGACGAAGACGTAATCCTCCAGGAAGCCCTGGATGGGCACGGCGCTGCGGTGGCAGACAGGGAAACAGCATGAGGGTCAGGTGGGAAATGTTCTCCAACCCAGCAAAGCCCTACCTACTGGTCTCCGCTACTCTGAGGAGATGCCACCTCAGAGCTCAATCCAAGATAAGCAGCGGCTGTGCCAAGTCACCAGGGTCAGCCCTGGGCTTCTGTGCAGCAGGGGAGGGCAGGGGAAGGCTCCTGCCAGCTTGGGAGATGAGGAACAGGAAAGGATTTGACCTCAATTCCTCCTCACTGGGTGGGGGGCACTAATCCATCCCAAACTGCACCGGAGGCAGTTCTGCGCAAGGCAAACAGCCTCCCTCCAAGTTCAGTCCCAGCTGGAGGGGAGGAGGACGTGGACCACGAGCGCCTGGGCAGCTCCCGCTGGGTGGCCAGTAGGTCTGGAGACCCTCTCCGTACCACTGCTCACCTCTGCTCCACCGTGCTGTCTTTGCCCCGGTAGCAGCTCCGCAGCAACCTCCCACTGGCAGGGTCGAAAAGGTGCCTCCGTAGGAAGGCGGCCGCCTGCGCAGCCCGGCTCACGTACTCGTGCTGGGCCAGGGCCGCCCCAGCCTGGGCAAAGCCCGAGATCATCAGCCCTGCGTAGGCACAGACATGGGGACAGGCTCGGGGGGGCACAAGAAACTGGCGGGGGTGTCACTGTCTTTCCTTTAAAGGATGCTCAGCGTGAAGCTCATCCTCCCTGATGCTCAAGGCAGGTCAGGGCTCAGTCATCAGCTCTTCTGCTCAATTCAAACCACTAAGGAAGTCACTTACTGTCACCAAAGAGAAGGGCACAGCTCTGCAAGGCCAGCAGGACCTAAGCCTTCGCTTGCGGGCAGAAACAGGGCTTAAGAGACTCTTCCTGTTTGCAGGACACGGTGTAACTCCAGCCCACACCAGCTCCAGCCCCAGCTACCCAGGCATTTACTGCTGGGAGCAGTGCCTGGGGCGCTGCAGTTATTACCTGCTGCAGGACGCCCGGACAGACGGACGCAGAGCCGTGGTCCCCCCGCTAACGCAGTGGTGGAGGTGGGCTCTGCGCCCCGTCTGGGTCCCGAATCCCCAACTCGGTCCCCTTCCCCAGAGCCCAACTGGGGGAGCCGGGCTGAGCCACGGGAAGAGTTTTGCTGCTCTCTGCTGGCAACAGGGGAGGAAAATAAAACCAGAGCAATATCCCAACCCTCGGCAGCCCCACGGCTTGCAGGTGGGGGGGCTGCTTCCCACAGGTGCTCCCACAGCCCCGGACCCCAGCCCACCCACCACCTCCGTCGGGGGCTGCCCAGTCCCAGCAGGGTTGCTACAAACCCCCAAAAACGCGCTGGCCCCGGGCAGCCGTGGAGGGGTCTGGCCAAGGCACGCACCCCCCGGAGCTGAGCAGCCTCTCACCGTTCCACGCCGCCAGCATCTTGGTGTCCAAGTGTGGCCGTGGCCGCTGTGCCCGGGCTGCAGACAGCCTCCGCCGGCCCTCCCGCAGCAGGGCACCGAGCCGCCCCGGCTCCAGCCCAAACCGGGCCGCTGTCAGCTCCGGGGAGCACTGGACAATAAGGACGTTCTTGCCCTTCAGTTCTTGATGGGGGTCCTGAAAGGAGAGCCCCGTTCTACAAATGCTACCGGGCTGAGGAGGGCTTGGACCCCGCGTGCTTTGGGACTGCTCTGCCATCCCCCCATGCCCAGGGGTGCGGGTCGCCCAGCGACCGCCCCGGTACCAGGCAGGTCTTTGCTCTCCCTCACCTTCATGGGGCTCACATTGCCAGCCTCCTTCACTCCGTAGTGGTGCATGAAGATATCTCCCAGGGTCGTCCCCTCTGTGGCCCCCTCGACAGGGTCAGGAAGGAGAGCCCGGATTTCCTCAGCTGCCCACACACGGAAAGCTCCTTCTCGCTTCTCTCGGGATGCAGCGGTCGGGTAGGAATCAGCATCTTCTGCGCTGTAGAAACCCCCAGCCTGGGAAAAAAGCAACAGAGAGACCCTCCAGCTACTGGGACAGCCCCTTCAGCCTGCTCCCCATCACGGCTCGGCAGGCGGTCCAGCCGGCGAGCCACAGCAGTGCCCCAGCCTGAGCTCAGCTAGGAAGGGAGGGAAAAGCAGCCCCGAGCCATATCCCAGGGCAGGGCAAGCAGCTCCCTTTGGCCCAGCTCAGGGAACAACCTACCTGGTCACTCAGGTCCCGCAAGACGTAGAGCAGAATGTCTTGGGTGACATCAGAAAAGAATTCATCGCCAGAGATCTGCGGGAGGCATGGGGTGGGCATCAATGTTACAAGGGACAGGGGGAAGGCAAGAGACACAGCACAATATAATAAGAGATTCAGATTTAAAAAGCTGGCAAAGGAGGGGAAACACATTTGAAAGTCCAGGGATTTTAAATGTGGGACGGATTCAGAGTAAGATCTCTGACAGAAATCCCCGGGCACTGGAGAGCAACCCCAGAGTTACACCAATGTCAGAGGCAGCAGCATGTGTTTGCTGACTTGCAAAGACCAGCCAGAAGGCTGTTCCCTCCCTCATTACGCTCAAAACCCTGGGGCTACACTGTCACGGATTCGTGCAGTGTTTCTGGATGAAGACTAGTCAATGAAGGGGGGTACGGGACCGCCCCATGCCCATGGGACGGGCACCATCTTGGGCAACAGGCTTTGAAGCTGTTCTCCAAACCAAGCCAGCCCTCCCCAGCCAGCACTCAGCGTGCCAAGTGAGTGCCCCCCCACCCCCCCGCAGAGAGATGCCAAGGCCGTACCTGAAACGCTCTGCTATACGTAGCTGCCAGCTGCCCCTGGTCATACAACATCTTCTCAAAGTGAGGGACGTGCCAGTGCTGGTCGGTGGAGTAGCGGTGAAACCCCTGCAAAGCCCAAGCGGACACGTCTCCACCTCATGCCTCCTGGACGTGCCAGGGGTTTACCCCCAAGGGTTCCCTCCTACCTGGCCGATGTGGTCATGGATGCCCCCATGGGCCATCATCTTGAGGGTATGCAGAGCCATCTGCAGCGCCCGGGCACCTTCTGGAGTTGTTCGGTGCAGGGCCCAGTACGTGAAGAGGAAATTCAAATTCACTGAAATACAGGGAGAAAGCGGGAGGCTGTGGGGTGGGCTCTGCCCCCGGGGTGCTGCCTGCCCCAGGGCAGGGCTCAGCAGCAGAGCCCAGACTGACCTGGGGTGGGGAACTTGGGGGATTTGGAAAAGCCGCCGTAGTCCTCGTCATAGGAGTTGGAGAGCTGCTGGAAACAGGTGGCCATCACCTCTTTGGATGGTGGGGGTGACTCCTGGCCCCGCACACAGATCTCAGACATGTGTTGCAATGTTTCCAGGATCTTCTGGCTGCTCTCCAACAGGGCATCTTTGTTCTCCTTCCACTAAGATGCAGAGTGAGAACGTCAGTTCTGCCATTTTTTGTCACTCTCTGCTTCCTGCATTGCACCTGTCCAAACTGCACCTTCCGTTCTTGGTCCCCCTCCCCAGATCAGTTCAAATCCATCTCTAACCCAGCCAAAGCTCTGACACGTTCTCTGGGCTACTGTTTCTCATGAGTCTATTATCTTAACTCAGTCACCCATCAAGCCCAGACCAATTTCCCTGCGGCCCCTTTGGTTGAGCGCTGCCTGCTACGCCGTTCCTGCTCCGTACCTGCTCTGCGATTCGAAGCAGCACAGTCCGAAAGCCAACACGATGAACTCCATCTTCAGGAGGGAAGTATGTCCCCCCCACAAAGGGTTTGAGGTCTGGAGTCAGCCACACGCTCATCGGCCAGCCACCTCCACCGCTGGTTGCCTGAAAGACAAATCACAGAAGCACCACGGTCACGCGAGAGGCACCTTCTGCTCTGTACCCCTCCGGCACATCCAAGTGCCTCTCCTGAGGACAGACGTGTGCTTCTCTCCACCCTTGTGATCACGCATGGCCCCCTGCAGACAACCCCAAATACTGATTGTTCTTGCCTGGGGAGCATGACCGTGAACCTCATCTTGAGAGAGCCAGTCAAAGCCTCCCAAGCCCTACCTGTGTCCCCCTTACCTGCACGAAGGTCATGTACACTTTATCCACATCCGGCCGCTCCTCACGATCCACTTTGATGCACACAAAGTTCTTGTTCATAATCTCCCCAATCTCCTTGTTCTTGAAGGACTCCTCCTCCATCACATGGCACCAGTGGCAGGTGGAGTAGCCAACTGAAAACAAGCGAGGGAGGAAAAGCCCTTTGCAGGGAGCAGGACATGTGTTATGGGGAGATGGCTCAGAGGTGGGGAACAGCTGGAGAACAGATGGAGGAGAAAGACCTCCTGCAAGCACGGAGGCTTGCAGGGCCTCCTGGGCTCTCCAGCTCTTGCTCCTAAAATCTGGCCAAGGGCTCTGGTCCTTGTTGCAGCCCATCTTCAGAGGGAGCTATTAAAAGACGTGGCCCTCTCTTGCTAGCAGAGAATTGGTGCTCAGTGTCCATCCTTACCTACATGGCTACTCAAACACCAGCTTAGGACACAGCCCAGCTTATCTGGTCATCTACCGAACAACATGTGGGTACATGAAATATGTCTTGTTTCTGGTTACCTGACAGGAATATCAGCTTGTTTTCTCTCTTCGCTTTATCAAAGGCTTCCTGACCCCAAGGGTACCTGTGGAGGGAAGACAAGAGAGGAGCTTCAGGGGTCACCGCTGCGGGACCTGGGCTCCTCTAAAGCTGCCTGAGAAGCTGCTGCCTGGTGGAGAGCAGTCAGGACAGCCGGGGACACGGGTGGCTCAGGAGCGTGGACCCCGAGCCCACGGGGACCTGCGCAGGAGGCCAGGCTGCTTCGCCTGCCGTTGCTCCCATGGCAGTGCGGAGCCCCATGGGTGCACGGAGAGGAGGAGGAGGGAGAAAGGCATCAGTTGCTCTTACCAATCCACAGGGTTGTGAGCGTGCTGCAAGAGGTACGGGGACTTCTCATTGATCAGGCGGTTGGTGTGACGAGGGACGCTGGGGGGGGCGGTTGTCCCCCCCGTGGCCATGGTCACGCTCCCCGATAGAAACAAGCACCTGTGATGCCAAACAGGCTCATCGTTTCCTTGCTCACCACAGCAAAGCACAGCCCCTGGAGAGAGCCCTGACGCCCCGCACCAGCACCACCTTCACCTCAGCTCCTGCGGGCGCCCAGCATGGCCCCGGGATGGGGTGCTGCTCCCTGCTATTTGCTCCCTGTGCCAGCGAAACTGCTCTCAGCCCCACCGGAGCTCAGTCCACCTCCATTCCCCCCCCCCCCCCCACAGGACCCTACAAAGTCCTCCCCACTTGCTGGAGGCTCAGGCGAGGTTGTTCTCCTCTGGCTCAGCACAGGCATGGCCCAGGGACTGCCGTCCCCAGGGTTCCCCCAGCCCACCACCGGCACCCTTTGGGGGCTCGGTCACCCGACAGCCATGGGGAAAGGAGCAGCATCTGTGGGACGTGACCTGTGTGTCCTCACAGAGGAAAATCCCCTCCCGCGGGTGCACGGGTAGGTGTGGGGGCAGGGTGCGGGCAGGGTGGCACAGGCTCTTCGTGGTGAGGGGAGCGAGGGACCAGAGAGATCCTCCTGCTGCCGGGTGGGATGCAGGGCTGGGGCACAGGGATGCAGGAGGGGGTGCAGGGATGCAGGGCTGGGGCACAGGGATGCACGGCTGGGGCACAATGATGCAAGAGGGGGTGTAGGGATGCGGGGGGGGGTGCGAAGGGGGTGGAGGAAGGGTGTGCAGGGAGTATGTAAAGTCATGCAGGGGATATAGGGATGCAGGGAGGGTTTAGGGGAATGCAGGAGGGGTGCAGGGAGGATGCAGGGAGATGCAGAGGGAGGCAGGGAAGATTTCGGGGAATGCAGAAGGGGTGTAAGAATGCAAAGAGGATTTAGGAGGGATGCGGGTGGGATCAGGGGGGATTTAGGCGGGACGCAGGAGGGGTACAGGGCGTTGCAAGGACGCACGGAGTATTTGGGGATGCGGGAGGTGCACGGGGGACACAGGGGATACGGGAGGTGCGCAGGAAGGATTCCGAGCGGCGCAGGGGGAGGCAGCGGTGACGCAGAAGAGCTGCCAGGTAGCGCAGCGATCGCTCCCCGCCGCTGCCGATCCCCCCACCCCGCAGCCGCCCGCCCCCGGGCCCGCAGCCGTCCCCCGCCCGGCCCCTCCCGGTACCTGCGGGCCCGGCGCAGGGGCGCTGCCAACATGGCGGCGGGGCGGGGCGGAGCTGCCGCCGCTGCCCGTCACAGGCCCGAGGCCTGGCCCGCCCTCGGCCCCCCCCCCCCCCCCCCCCCAGGCCCGGCCTCCTCGCTGGGCCCTGCCCGCCCCCGCCGCCCGCCCCCGCAGCCGCACACCGGGTCGGTCAGAGCGTTTTATTGTCTCACAGGCAGCCCGGAGCCGCCGCTCTCCAGCAGCACCGAAGCACCGGCGCTCCCCCCCCCCCCCGCGGCGCGGGGCCCAGCAGCGGGCGAGGAGGCGGCTGTTCCCCGCGGGGCCCTGCCCGCAGCTCCTTCTGCAGGGGCCGAGGCGGGAGCAGCGAGCGGGCAGGGGACGAGGGGCGGGCGGGCGAGGCGGGGGGCAGCCGGCGGGGCGGGGGGTGGGAAGTAACAGCCAGGGGAGCGCGAACCAGCCGGGGACCCCCGCACCTGCCCAGGACGGGAGCGCACGGTGGGGGGGGGAACCCCAAACCACCCCCCCCATCGGCCCCAACGCTGCCCCAGCTCCCTGCAGGCACTGGGGCAAAGCCCCCTACCCCGGGGCACCCATCCAGCAGCGAGACCCCATGCACCAGCCCAGCCCGCTGCACCGGAGCCCCCAAACCGCAGCCCTTGGGATGGGCCCCGCCGTGGCCCCTGCACCCCCCTCGGCAGCGGCTCTGCCCTTTGCAGGGGAAGGGGGGGTCCCCTCTTGCTTGTCAAGCACGGGGGCTCATGCTGGCTGCCCCCCAGCCGGTGGGCACGGGGAGGGGGCTGGTGTGGGGGGCACCCTCCCTTGCAGCTAGCGAACCGCCAGCCCCCCCAAGGTCTTGGCGGGAGGAAAGGCCAGGGGGGTCTGTAACAGCCGGGGAAGGGGAGAGAGTCTGCACGTCCAGTGGATTCAGAGGAAAGGGTTGAGCCCCCCCGGAGCAGACGGCGGGGCCGGGGGGCCGCTCAGCGGCAGTAAAGGCTGCGGCAAGTTGCTGGGGAGTTCGGGGAAGGCGCCGGCCTGGGGGAAGGCACTGGCGGAGGCAGGGAGGGCGGCAGCGGCGGCGGGGACGCTGCTGAGGGGCAGCGGCAGGGATGCGCTGTAGGTCATGGAGTTGGCGGGGAGGCCCGCGGGCAGCCCGGGCACCGGTGAGCTGGTCCGCATCTGGTTGAGCGTTGGCTTGGGCTGTTCGGCGAGGCTGAAGGGGTTGGTGGGGGATGGCGTGCTCAGACCTAGAGAGGAGAGGATGGGACACGTCAAGGCAGCCGTGCTGTCCCCAGCCCTCCTCCTCCTCCCCCAAACACCACTCTGCCAGTGGAGCCCCCGGCCGGCAGCCGGTACTGGCACCTACCCGACAGAAAGGGGTTGCGCGTCTTGGAAGCCGGCGCAGGTGCGACCAGGGAGTCCAGGTTGACCAGAGAGGAGGCGGCAGGGCCGAGGAAGGCCTCGGGGGTTTTACAGTCCTTCCGCTCCTTGCCGGATTCGGGCAGGGAATCGGCCAGGTTGGTGAGGTCAAAGCTCTTCGCCCCATCCTGCCTGGTGCCGGGGAACAGGTCGCCGAAGGGGTCCAGCTCTGGGGCGAGGGAGGGAGACGAGTCGCGTGAGCCAGCTGGGAGACACCGAAGGTGACGGCGTGCCCCCGTCACTGCCCAGGGTGGCTAACAGCACATCTCGCCCCGGGTCAAAGCTCGATGCGGTGTGGCTCAGGCTGCGGCATGGCGTGCCCAAGCTCCCCCTGAGCCACCGCGGGCTGCTGGGCAGCCCCAGCCCACGGCATGCACGGCTGCAGGTGGGAAAAAGCTTTGGCCACACCAGTGAGCAGCCGCACGCAGCTGGAGCTGCCTCCCTGCAAACGGGCAGGGACAGGTCACCGTCCCCACCTGCCCGAATCGGCCCCCGCCTGCTCCCCCGGCTCTTACCGACGGGGCTGTTGGACTTGGCGGAGGAGGGCAGCTGCGAGGGCTCCTGCTCTGGCGGCTCGGCTGGCTCGGGCGGCTTTGCAAACAGGTCGAAAGCGTCCCCCCCTGGAGCTGGGGGAAGAGGTGAGACTCGAGGAGGGGAGCAAGCGGGGAGGTGAGAGGCAGATGTATGGGCAGGGGAGAGGCAGGGGTGGCTGCCTGCAAGGAGACAGAGAGGAGGGCGTGCGGCAAGGGGATGCGGGGCTGGGGGTCGGGAACAGGCACTGGCCCGGGGGCTGAGATGAGCCAGACCGTCAGGGGGGTGACGCCAACCCAGGCAGCCCCCACGCTACCCGCAGCCATCCCCCCGCAGCAGGCAGGTCCTTTCCCAGCCCCAGTGGGGACAGGCAGAGGGGACAGGTCTGTGGGAATGCTCTAACAGCCATTGCTGGCCCCCAGGCCGGATTCTGCTCTCCTCCCCAGGGACCAAAGCTGAAGGCAGCACACGCAGGACCTCTGTGGGGCCGGAGGAAGCACCAAGGAGGAACCGAGAGTGGCACTGAGCTCTGAAACACAGACTGCTCCTCCAACTGCTTCCCTGTCTGCAACACGGCACCTGCGAGCAGCAACCGTCCCGTCCCGGCAGAGCACGTAGGGCCAGTTTGGGGGGAGCACACAACAGGTATCACGGGGGACACACACCATCGCCCCACTGCTGGAACAGTGTGGCAGCTGTTATCCACTCCCACAGGAGGGCTCTGTTAACTGTGACATGTTAATTAAAGCAGCCTATTATGTACAGAGATAAAGCCTAAAAGTTCCTTGAAGTCTTCAGGACACCGAGGGGTGAGCAGAGGTCCCGCTGTAGGGCAGGAGAGCGGGGAGGGGTGTTTGCAGAGCTGGCTGTGGGAGGAAGGGGGGGGCACCCGGGATGCCCACTCGCAGGAGGGCAGCGATGGCCAGCACTGCCCGCAGTCCCCAGCAAAGCCGAAACGCCGATCGAGCCTCTTACCAGGGTTAGGAGGTTGGTCAGCCACAGCAGCCCACGGGTCGGCAGCTGGCGTAGAACCAGAGACCTGGGCGGGGGGGGACGCCGTCACCCAGGGGTCCGCAGGAGGGAAGCCAGAAGACAAGGGTGCCTTGCCCCAAGGGTCCGAGGCTGCAGTGGTGCCGGGGGGGAAATCCCAGGGCCCAGAGGAGGTTTGCTGGGACAAGGCGCTCGCCTGGGAGAGGGGCTCCCCGCCGGCGGCTGGGACAGGCACCCAGGGGTCAGGCGCACCCGCCCAGGCAGAGGCTGCCGGCTCCACTTTGGGTTTCATATCTGAAAGAAGAAGGGAAGCTGTGGAAGAGGGGAACAGTGCAGGGCATGGAGGGATGCTGAGCGGTGGGGATGTGCCCAGGGGACCAGAGCTTCGAGTAGCGCTGCCTGAGCCTGCAACGGATGAAGCGAGAAGCAAGAAGTCCTTACAGTTGAGCTCCTGGGAACTGGGGAGGGACAGAGGCATGGGAGAGGTTTCTGCCACTGTGCCAAGCTTTGGCAGCCTGCGAGTTGCCCTCACCTGGCATATCCCACGGGTCGGCAGACGTGTGGCTGGAGGGGGCTGGCGCCGGCCCGAATATATCTGCCAGCTCCAGGATAGAGGACTGCAAACAGAAAGGGAATAAAGAGGTGAGGGAAGCCCAGGGCAGACGTGCAGGATTGCCCCGGAGCCCAAGGCTGGCTGTGTGGGCATCCAGACCCCCAGGGCCGTACCTGGCTTTTCTTCATCTTATCTTCTTCCTCCTCTTCCTCCTTGCTCTGGGCAGTCTCCTCCATGGATCTCTGCAGCAGGGAGTTCTCCCCTTGCCAAGCCCTCACCTCCTGTGGGGACAAGGGACGGGGCCCGTGAGCTCAGCAGCCCTGCAGCCAGCACCTTCTCCAGGGGACAGACCCAGCACAGGAGCTGCCACCGCATGCCCGAAAAGTCCCAGCATCCGAGCAGATGGCTCCTCTGGGGCCGAGCCCACTGGGAGAATGGTCAGCAGACAGCCCGGAGTGGCGAAAGCAAAGCAGGTGCTGGAGCGAGGCGGCATTTCGGGCTCCAGCGCCCCAGAGAGAAGCCCAAGTGCAAGGAGAGAGGAGCACCCGGGGCTGCGGGGCACAGGTACCTTCTCGTGCTCCTCTTTGCTCAGTGCAAGCGCTAGCTGCAATTGCCTTTCTTCGTCTGTACTGGAAATTGGAGGAAGTGGCTTCTGCCAACAGAGGAAATTGGGTGACATTTCAGCTTGCCCTCAGCTCACGGGGCTGCTCAGAGGTCCCCGTCCTTGCCACCACCTCTCCTGCCTGCACAGCACGTCTGTGCCCATCCAGCCAGCTTTGCCTGCGGACCCCCAGCCCGGTGCCCCTACACTCTCGAACCGGCTCCCGCTCTCCACTGCAGCCACTGTCCCAGCTCCTTCCCCTACCCCATCACTGGCCGCTGCATCTAGGCTGGGATGACCCAGCCAGCAGCTCCCCCAGGAGGTTTTCAGGGACTCTGATGCAGTCGGTGGAGGAGAAGAGATCGATTAGGTGTTCCCTTGCCCAAGTGTTTGTGACACTGACTGGCCTTGGTTCGGGAATCCCGCCTGGCCCAGCTCTGCTGGGGGAGAAGCACCCAGACCTGAGGCAGATTTTGGGGAGAAGCTGTCCCCGTACTGCCACGACAGCCCTGCTCGCCACCCTGTGACGCTCATCCAGCAGCATGGGCCCAGCCGGGGCTGGGAACGGGGACCCCAGTGGGCGTGGGGGTGTGTACACGCCTGTACTAGCGTGTGCGACTGTGCACATGTGTGCACAGCCCAGATGGACTCCAACAGGCAACGCTTTCAAGAGTGTGTTCCTGCAGCACTCATTGCAGCAGCGTGTGGAAACTATAAATACTCCAATTCCAGGACAGAAATAGGGATATACGCTCTGCTCCATCTCCAAAGAGCTTCCACCAGGCAGGGAGATGGGCAGCAGCAAGCGCTGTCCCTGAAGCACATCCCCTGCCCCGGCAGGGCTGAGTTCACGGTGCTCGGTGCCAGCCCCGGGGGGATGCCCTCCAGCCCACGCACGCAGCCCTTCGGTCACCACGTCCCTCTGACTTTGTGTACCCGGCTGTACCCGCGTGCTCCGCACAGGCCGTGCCAGCCGGAGGCAATCTCAGCCGGTGCGCAAATAAGCCACCCTCGGTGGAAAAGGGGCCGTGGCCAGCAGATAGGAGAGGGGACAGCCCTGGGGGAGGTTTCGCGGTTGGGGACAGCAGCTAGCTGGCTGCCTGCATCCCTGCTCGGCTCCTCCTGGCGCTGTTTTCCAGCACTGCTTCTAGCCCGGTTTGAAAGGACCAGCCGGTGGGAGGGAGCACCCGGCCCCACCGAGTCCCCAGCCCGGGGATGCTGCTGGCCCCCCACCCTCCAGGCAAACCACAGTGCCGGGGGCGAGGTGTCGCCTCCCAAAACCTCTGCGAGAAGGCAAGAGAAATGAAGGAGCTTAGTCCAGAAGGCCTCGGCAGAAAAGGGCAGCCAGGTTCAGGGGGGGTCGTGGTGAATCCAGAAGACACACACCCCCCCCAAGTTCACCCTGGAGCCTGGGAGGCTGGATGTGTCTCAGGCTGGTGCTGTACGAGGATGGGGAGCAGGGACAGGCCGTGCCTCTATCTGCCTGCTGGCGACTTTGGATGCTGGGCACAGCGTGAGCAGCCCGGTGCGGTTGCAGGTGCATGCACCAGCCTCGGGCAGCCCCCAAAATTCTCTCTCCTCCCAGAGAAATGACCCACCATGTCCACAGACAAGGCACGGTGCAGGGAGATGCCGGGCCGCGCGCGCCCCGGGGCAGGCAGAGCCACCCTACCTTCTCCGCCTCCTCCCGACTCATGGCCAGCGCAAGCTGCAGCTGCAGCTCCTCCTCGCCCGTCGTCTGGGGCCTCGCTTGCTCCAAGTCAGAGGCGAACCGTGGGGATGAGGATGATGCTGGGAGATGAAAGAGGAAAAGTGAAAGGAGCAACATTAGGATGGGGGTATTTTGGGGAGCACGTCAGCAGCCTCCCCTTGGCCTCCATCCCAATGCCCGCAGCTCCGCAGCGTGCCTTCCCCAAGGGATGTAGCCCCTGACTAGAGCTCCCCACCACGAAGCAGCCGTGGGGCAGGCTCAGGGCACCGCCAGCTGCCACCGTTGTTGGGGTTCACCACTGGCCCAGCCAAACCTCTGCCCATGGCACAGGATAGAGTCGGGCTTCACTGCCATCCCCCCAAAAGGTGGAGGGGAGCGACAGGCACCAGGCAGGTGCAAGCTGAGTGCAATGCCCACCTCCACCCCACGGTGAGCCCAAGCGAGCAGCGAGCCCCACGAGCGAGCCCCCAGACCCCGCTGGCAGCACTCACAGTTAAAGGAGGAGGGCGAGCCCCGCGCCCGGCCGTAGTCTTCGCCGTAGGGTGACGTGCGGCGGCCGTAGGTGACCTGGTGGCTGCCGCTGCCCATGCCCTCGAGGGCCATGCGCTCCTTGGTCTGCAGCGCGTGCGCCCGCTCCTGCTTCAGCCGCTCTTCATCCTTCAGCAGCGCCATCACCTGCTTCACCTTCTCCCGGATGTTGATGCCCTGGTCCTTGCCGTCACGGTCCACGTACTGGAAGTCCTTCAGTGTCTGGATGGTGTAGAGGTTCTCCCGGCACTGGTGGGTCACCTTCTCAGAGCCGGTTTTGATGAGGTAGTCCAGGAGCGTGAGGGCTTTATAGACGTGACGCCAGTTCTTGCCGCTGTCATTCAGCCGCCGCCAGATCATGCCCATGACCTCGGCGAAGGCCACCGTGTTGAAGGTGAGGTCGGCGATCTCCGACATCAGGGAGCTGGGGGGTCCCCAGGGATCATTGGAGGTGGCCTCCCGCACCTTGATCTCTGCCTCCGAGTAGTTGTGCACGATGTTTTTCACCTGCCGGCGCAGCGCCGAGGTCGTCATGGCTGTGGGGTGCTGGAGACCCGCCGGCGGCAGGAGAAGGGATGAGCGCTCACGGTCACAGCCTCACCGGTGCCTGCAGCAGGGAACAGGGACAGAGACCTCAGCATCGCCGCAGCCACCAAGACCCAACCCCAGAGCCCCTGGCTGGCACCTGGGACACTTCTCAAGGTAGAAGCGCCCATCATCAGGGCATCAGGTGCACCCTGCCGGGCTGCCACCGCTCGCCAACCCAAAGACACGCAGGATGTTCAAGGGGAAAAAAAAAATCTCATAGCAAGCTGATACCCAGCACCACAGAGCCGCCAAGAGATTTGGCTCCAGATTCAGCAACATTTGGAGGAGATTTTACCCTACACTTCTGCTTCTAAAAGTAACCACCTGAAAATGGTAGCTCCCTCCTCCAGATGCCGGCTGCCTCAGCCTCACCATCCTGGCAAAGCTTGTTTCAGGCCCCCCAGCCCTCACACCAGCCAAGGGCTCCCCTGTACCCCCAGATGCACTATCGGTGGCTGCACACAGCCCCGCTCGCCCCAGCCATTGCCCCAAGGCTCTCAGTGCCATCGAGGACGCGTCGTGCAAAACCAAAACCCTGCCATGACTCAGAGCCCGCCACCACTTACCAGCGCTGGCAGCCACTCGGGTGGGTTTTCCCAGCAAACTCGATAATTTTGCTTCTGCAAGAGGCTGCGGGTACAGAAGCGCGTGCTGATGCGGGGTTGCGAATTCAGGATGCTATCCTGCAGCGCCAGGTCAGCGAGCGGGATGGATAACACAACCGCCCCCCCTCTTCGAAAACCCCTGAGCTGCCTGAGCCTTCTCTGTGCCCGGACCCGGGGCGGCAGGGGCTGGCGCGGACCGGAGCTGCCCCGGTACCTCCCCAGCAGGCAGCGCCCATCCTTGGGACACACTGCGCCCGACGGGGATGCAAAATCACGCGGGTCAGTCTGGACCCATCTTTACGTGAGCCCATCACCACTCTGTCCCCTACTCCAAGCTAGCCCTAATCCTCACCTTCTCCCTGCATGGAGGGAAGACACCGTTTACCCTTGTTTTATCAGAGGGCTAAGCAAAGCCGGGGGCAGAGGCTGCCTGGAGCTGCCTTGCCCTCAGCAGGGCTGAACCGCAGGGCTGGGGAGCCGGGCTGCTCCCAGAGCTCCCACTGCCGCTGCAACAAAACTCACTGGCAATGTTAGATAAGGCCTGCGGGCAGAGGGATATCTCCCCCCGCACAGCCGTGCCTGCGGATAGCGATTACCGGTGTCCACCCCACCACCCACCTCGGGTCCCAGTACCTTCTGGTCCGCAGCCCCACGCCGCGTCCAGCCCCCTCCCGGCTCGGGACACCAGTCCCTCCCGCTGGAGCTGGGCCGGAGCCGTGCCGACGTGCCCACGAGCCACGCACGGCACCTGCCACGCTCCCGTGCAACCCGTGCGACCGGTCCGGCACCTCTTGCTCCTATGGGCCAGCAGCCGGGAGCCCCACGGCTCTGCCGGCGACGTCCCCCGTGAGTCAGAGAGGAGCCTGGCACCGCCACGCTTGCGGGCAGCCAAAGTTTCTCCTGAGACGCTTCCCCGTATCGACTCCCTTTCGCAATGCAGCCCGTCACCGTGGCCTTTGGATCCCGGCAGGAGAGCCCGTGGTGTGGATGGCTGCACCGTTGCCCGCCTGGTGTGGAAACGCCTTCGGGACAAGGGCAGCCACGCAGCAAAGTCCTCCAGGACTCGGCTCTGCGCTCTGCTATCTCCAGGCAGGAGATAAAGTCGCGTTTTCCAAAGGTGCCACCGGCCCGGCAAACACCGGTACAGTCCCTCCTGCCTCCAACAGGTCCCCTGGCAGGACAAACCCCAGGTCGAGCGTGACGGGCTCCAGCACCGCTCGTCCCAGCCGGAGACCTGATCCCAGCTGGACTTTGCCCACCACGAGATGGCCTGGAAAGTCTGCGTGGGAAGAGATGGGAAGCAGGGGCTGGGGCAGGGGTGAGAGGAGCGTGGCCCTGGCTGGAGCGCTGCCAGCGGTGCTAAAAGCAGCGGGGTTTATCGAACACAATATTCCCCCCCCCTCCCCGGAATATAAAGGGAGTGAAACAGAAGCTGTGCGGGAGATAAGGCAGCAGCAGCACCCGGCAGCTCATATGGAATTACTGCAGTGACCTTGAGCAAGAGGCTGCCAGGTGGGAGAAGGACGGACGGGTGCGGGGACAGGTCCCCATCGCCCCGCGGCCCGGCGCAGTGGACTGCGGAGGCAAAGCGGGGGGGTGGGAGGGGGCGAGGAGGAATAACATGGAGGGGAGCAGGAGGGGATGGGGGGAAGGAGGAGAGGGCAGAGGGGCCAGACGAGAGGAGGAGGAGGAGGAGGAAGGCGGGGGGGGGGGGATTAAAGCCTCGCTCCATCCCTAATCAGGTGCGGGGCTGGGAGAAACAGCGCCCGACATGGAGGGAGCGGCAGGGAAACGCTCCCGGCAGAGCCCTCGGCCCCGCCGCCGGCTCCCGGGGGGCCGCACCGCACCTTCCGCGGGGCCCCGGCGCTCCGAGCCCGGCCCGAGAGGCACCGCGCCACCGAGCTGCCTGCCGGGGCCCGGCATCCCCCGGCCCGCGGTGCTCCGGCGTCCAGAACCTTCCTCCTCCTTCTCCTCCTCCTCCACCCCCCCCTTTCCTCTTCCTCTTCCTCTTCCTCCTCCTCCTCCCCCCGCAGCCCGGCTGCCGAGGGGCGCGCAGTCCCGCTTACCTGCGCGGAGCGGAGCGCGGCCCCGCCGTGCCGGTGCCGGTGCCGGTGCGAGCGGGCTGGAGGCGGCCGCAGCCCGCCCGCTGTCTGCTGCGCGCCGCCGAGTTGCCGGGCTGGCTGGGCAGGTCCCGGCGGCAGGTCCCGGCTTAACCCCTTCGGGGCCGCCCGAGCCCCGGCCCGGCTCCCGCCCGGGCACCGGCAGAGGCGCTCAGCTGCCCCCCCCCCCCCCCGGCCCCCCCGGTGCGGTGCGGTGCGGTGCAGCGCGGTGCGGTGCGGTACCGGCCGCGGGGGATGCGGCGCCGAGCCCCTGCCCATGCGGGAGGCGGGGATGCTGCAAATGCTCAGTCACTGCCCCTCGCTGGCAGGCAGCCAGGCGCTGCTTGCTGCTGCTGCATGCTTTGCTTTATTTATTATTTTTTTTCCTTCCCCCATTATTTTTAGACAGAAATCAGCATCCTCGGGCTCGGAAGCAGCTCCGAGGGATGCCGACCCTCCCCACTCCACCCCACCCCCAGTAATGCAGCTCCCTCTCTGGCACCCAAGGCCACGGTTGCAATTTGGGTGTGTTAATTTTTTTTTAAATTTTTTTTTTTTTGCCGGGATCTAAATTTGGAGCAGATTCTTCCCCTCCTCTGAACAGCTCCCAGAGCCTGGCTGGGGGAGAGAAGGAGGCATCAGATGACATGACAAAATAAGTCATGTCTCTCGATCCTTTCAATACCACCCCCTCTCTCCCGGCCTCTGCCTTCCATTTTAATCACTGTCAGGCCTTCAAGTATTATGGATATATATAATCTTTTTAATATCACTTGCATTTTCCATAATGGAAAGCATCTCCTGTGCACCGAGACATTCTGGAGCAGGAACGTGCCGGCCTGCCGATGGTCCCACCGTGCAAAGCGTGGAGCTGAGATTCATCTTGCCCCAGGCCCCAGCTCTGAAGGTCCTGCCTTGGGTGGCAGGGAGAAGGCAGGGGGGAGGCCGCGTGCCTCCCAGGGCTTTGCAGATCTCATCAGCCTGACTTTCCCAAGAAGCTCTGGCCGTGGAAGCTCAATGCACATCTAGTCCCACTCTTGGCTGCAGCCTCCACCATCCAAACCATCCTCCAGGTCAACCTGGAGAGCACCCTAGCTCAGGTGGTGGGAGGCATTCTTCGTGGCTGCCTGAGAGCCAGGCCTTCCTCCTCCTCTGCTCCCAACACCCAAGCTGGCTGCTCACCCAGACCCCTCTGCATTGAGAAGGTGCTGTCATGTCACCTTCTGCTTGCAGCATTTTCCTGGAATCCCCCTTCCCAGCCTCTCTAATAGTTACGGTGTCTTCAGGCCCTGACTCACACGATGGGTTTGGTATGCCACTCCCAAGGCCAGGAAGGTCGCTCACCTCTGTTATTTAGCAAACACAACACAAATTATTAACACTAATACAAATAATGCTCACAGTTGGGAGAAGAGAAAGGATACTCTCCTTGCCTGGCTGCTAGGACTTGGCATTACAGGGACAGGAGCATCCACACGTCCTTCAGAACCCTGAAGGTGCCTGCTCTAATGGCAGAACCCCCATCTCCCACCAGGGCTGTCAACGAGGGTATGTATTTCCAAAGGTGTTCTGTGGAAGCCAGCTCTGGAACTGCAGTGGAGTTAGTCATGTAACTTCCACAAATCAATGCAAAAGAAAAAAAGCAGCTGGCTCAGAACACGCTGCAGCAGCCAGACAGCAGAGTATCGCACTCGGTCCAGCACATCCCTTCCCGTGTGCTACTCGTCCCTTGTTGACACTCTTGTCCAAGGCTGTAAGAGGCATTGGCAATAGTTATGACAAAAAAGTAGACTACACACAGCATTCAGGTTTGTTCTCCTTTGCAGAAGTTCTTACGCTACCCACCTGCCCTGGGCCACCAGGCTCCTCCCATGGAAGGGAAGGAAAGACCAGTGTGGAACATTCTTCCACGGTACACAACTAACATGGAACTCCATCTACCTGTTTTCGTATTAACCAGTTTTCCTGTGACTAGAGGTAATACATGGAGCTATAGGCTGGAGGCACGGATCTCGTGAATGGGCGTTGCCATGTTTTAAGGTAAAGATACCAAATAAAAGTATTCCTGCCTCTGAGACAATCACGTTGCCTCTATAATGTGCAGACTCCCTCTTGTCTAGAAACAGATGGCTCAAGCTGTTTGAGTTGGGCATATTCGCAAGCTGATAATCATCTCCAGGGAGGCAGGAGCTATTGTCAGAGCCTGTGAGACACACCCCAACTTCAGGCCTTTTTCCTTCTAATTCTCAAAATGTTGCTGAAATTCTCACTACAGGAATGCTGAGCAGAGACATTCCCTTTGTGGGTTCCTGCCTGCTAAGCCAGAAGAGGCTCCTGGCTTCCACAGAAGCCAAAGTGCTTCCCCGCACCCTGCTAAGAGAAAGCACCTCAAAACATGAGGGGTCTCACCAAGCCAGCCAAAAAAATAAGCTGCACTTTGCCGTGGTGCTGCCAGGAGCCAGAGACAGCACACGAGTTGAAGTGAGAACGCAAAAGAACACAATGCTGCGGAAGGAACAGTTATTTTACACTAGGTGCAGCTCCAGGACGCGTGTCAGCACGGCTGCCAATGTAAAAGAGCACGTGCCTGAGGCACACACGCCTGGTGCCACTGCACAGTGATGTACAGAAGTTCTAACAGCAATACTCAGCGTGGATCTGCTGCCTGAGAACCCCAAAGGTATCATAAACCTCAATTAATAATCTACACTGATGTCATTTCTCTACAGGGCCAAAGCCTTTCTGGGGAATGCCATCCAGCTGCTTAACAGGAAGATGGCATTTTACTGACATACGCCAGGTCAATAATGGGATGGATTTTTCTCAGTTACTGTCCTGGTACTTGGGCTCATGAGTACAAGGGACACTCTGCCCACTCACCTGCCAGCCAAGCAAGATCGAGAAACAAGGAATAAGACATATCTCATGTTGACTGGCACCTTTCAATTCTTCCATAGCAGAAGTGCCAGTATTTTCTAGTCTTAACGATTTCTGAGGCTGTGATATTTCTTGCCTTGTCTCTTCTTGGCAAGCGATCATCTGTAGAAGTAACAGATGATCTAGCAATAGTCTCGCATAACAGCATGTCAGAAAAGAGGCAGCCCAGTATTTGTAACCACTGCATCACTTCAGAAAGAAGAATCTCCACTTGATCTGTGTAAATATGGTTTTATTTATTTTTTAAAAGCAATTCTATTTCTAGTTACAAAGGGCTTCGCTCTCCCACTTTAGAGCACCTTTTTTCTTTAGTTCCTCAAATAAAGAAACCATTTTGCTCACCATTGAATCCAGCAGCCCGTAAACCTGCAGCAGAAATTAACAGAAGATAGTTGCAGTGAAAACACATGAAGTAATGCTGATGACAAGACTGACAGACAGAGAGACGGTCTCTCACGCAGGAGCACATTAACGTATGGGCACGCACACAACCACATAAAAGTGGCTGCCTGCTAACAGAGCTTAGCTCTAGTAATAACTTCTCTGGCTGTGAAGTGTGTTTAACATTATCCGAGATACAATTAATTCTGCTGATCCCTCAAGAGTCCACAAGCATGCTAAAGACATCCCAGATAGAAATCCCGCATGTGGCTATGCGACGGCTGGATTTATGTTAACGGATTCCAGGCTGGAATAAAGGACATCCTACTTTGTATTTCACACTTACCTTGCTACAGAATTACAGATGTACGTTTGTCAGCCTTCCGAGTTTAACAAAACACTTACCTCTCCACCTAAGCTTCAATGCAAGCTTACAAGCAAATAACAAAATAAAAACAAAGATATAAGCTTTGGTCAGACTTACTTCAATATAAAGTTTTTCCTGGTATGTCCCAAACAGAACAGGGTCCACCTGCTCCTGAGGAGGTTCTACTCCATCTGTAGCTACAGCTTCCATGGGCTGTGCTCCCTCTTTCACCTCCTGCGATGAAGTGGAAGATTTCAGCTTTTTCTCATCTCTTACTTTTAACTTTCTGCTGCTTGGATGTTCCTATTCAGGGACAGACACACACAAAAAGTGTCATAGGTCATTACACCTTTCAGATTGTTACAAGATGCACCTCTTTCACTGGGTTGGAAATCAGCTCAAACTCAGGACACACAACCTCAGAATGGATCACAATCTCCCCAGCACTTCGGTTTCAACAAGCATCCCAACACATACCTCTTTCCCTGCCGTCTTTGTTGTTCTTTTTTTGCCTTCTTTATCCTTACGACCAAATGACCTACTCTCTTCTTTCTTAATGGTTATTCTGTCTTCCTTTCCTCCTTTTGCAGGTTGCTTTACTTCCACTACAAAAGAAAGAATTTAAATTATCCAAAAGCAACATCTTCACATCCAGAAAGACAAGCCCACTGCACTTATGCAAGGGAAGTATATTACTTTTGCAATGTATTTCCCTCTTTTCATTAATCTGAGCTGTACTGCACTGAAAAACAATGCTGTGAAGAGTACTTTGTTTAAATAAGAACAGGTCTCAGACGTGTATCAGAACAAGCCTGTAAGACAGCTAATAGTGAGATAAGGTTTTCTGGGTTAGTCTGTGTGAAAACCATGGCTACATCTAGCTAAATTAAAAGGCTTATTTGCGCAGGGTTTTTTTAACGATGCCAAACCACAGATCACAATTAGTATCGCACAACCTGCCATTTTTTCTGATGCATTTTCCTATAAAAGCTTTGAGGGGGAACTGCTGAAACTTCCATTTCAGTTGAAATTCAGCACGTTTTCTGGATTTCCAACAGTCCACAGAAACCAGCTGCTGTGCTAAAACTGCCGTTTACCTGCTTCCTCTGGAACAACGTCTACATAGGTGTCCTTCTCAGGCAAGCCAAGCAGGGATCTCAGCTTCAGAGAGTGACTCACCAGACCATCAATTGTTTCACGCCACAGCTGGAGACTGAGAAAAGTATCCAAATCAGAAGGGAGAGAGTACAGCAATCGCCATCTCATTGTACCTTGTGCCCAGGAGTGAAGGCACCTTAGAGCCGAGAGCTGCTTTGTCCAACTAAACCAATAAAATAGCACCCACCATCTGAAAATCAGTGCAGAGGGAAGCTAAATTACTTTCCTCATGTTAGAATCCTCTGAGGTCTCAACAGTTTGCAAATCAATGGACTCATATAGAGCCATAAATATTACTGTGAAACTACGTCTCCTGCTCTTCAACATAAAACATGTTGGCAAATCAGCATCGACCTGCTGTGTTTACCAAAAGGAATCTGTGTCCTTCTAATTTAGAAGCAACTAGAAGCTGTTGATATGTTTACAGTCTGAAAGCTTGAGCAAAGAACAGAGAGACTATATGAGGGAGGATACAGTTATCTGAGTAAAAGGGTACAGAAAATTACCCAAAGGTTTCATAAATACAGACTAGAATAATCCTGTCAGAAATAATCTTGTATACTCCCCAAAATTCCATGAATTTGACATTCTAAACCTATCTTCAGGAAAAAAAAAGAAAAAAAAAGCATTTGGGTCCTAGACAGCTGCTACAATTAATCTATAAAAAAAACAGTGTAAAGACGACTTCTAGACCTCATAGAATTATCTGCACTCTGAATCACAACGCTTGCAACAGAGCTTGCTAAGGCTGTTGATCACAGGATGCATTTACAAGCTTTATCTTGCAAAGGTAACGCACCAGGTTTGATATAAAAGGTCTGACTGAGCCGGCCTCTGTTCAACACACAGCTCCAGTGCTGCCTCATTGAGCTGGGCCAGTGCTGCTTCTCGCTGCTCCTCCTCGGGGATTGACTTTATAGCCTGATGTGAGACAAAACACAGGGTTTATGGAGCGTGCCTCAGTCTTTGTTCTCAATCATCTGGACCCTGAGCTCAATGGAGCACACCACGGCTCTCTTCCCACTCTGAAAGCAGTTGCACTGGGCACTTACACACCCACGTGTGGCCTCCTATATGGCTGGGATTTGGCCAAGGTGCACACGCAACGCAAGATCTGGGGAGCAATCCCAGACCGCCCCAGTAAGCCCCTTTGCAACTTCATAGGTATGCTGCAGAACGGGGATTCTAGCAAGCTAGAAGACTTCGAAGTAAAGATTACTTGTAAAAGCAGCAGAGAGGTTTCCAAGAGTTTCCACAGAAAAACTGTGCTGGCAGAATCCAAACCACTCTCGCTTTAATCTAGGGAGGCCTGTACTTTATCCACAGCCTGTGATGAGAGCCCCCTTAGTGCTCTGATGAATAGGAAGGTCTCTCCAAGGAGAGGAGCCCTTGGGGAAGCCACAGGAGGCTGTAGGATTAGCTTGCCCCCCGCATTCAGTCCTGGGATGACAGAAAGCTAAATGGGGGAAGAGCTTAAAATATCTATGACATTGTGTGGTTCTCTTTTCTTCTTCACACAACAGCCCTCAAAGCCTCTCTCGGGAATCTCTACAAGAGCGCTGAGGGTGTGGTCAGCAGAGCTGAAGTGCTTTTCTGCGACACACATCACAAATCGTCTCTAACTTGCAGCACATTGGAAGTAGACCTTTGGGTGGGCTGACGTTGGGGTCGGCCAGGCTATTTGTAGGGAAAATGAAGATGCCATCAGCTTGTCATAGCACTAGGCAGAACAGGGGTGACCACCTGCTTAAAGTCGTCGAAGGAGAGGTTCCACCCTGATGGGCCTGGTTCTTCATCCTCCACATTCATCATTTGACTTGGAGCCTCCTTGAGTGTGTTCTTCCAAGCTGGCACCTCTGTGGCGCTGCTCTGAGCGGGGAGAGCCTCCGAGGTACTCTCCAGGCACTGCACGTCCTCCACAGTGCTCTTCTGGCCCGAGGGCACCTTCTCCTCAAAGGCTGAAGGAACAGTCATGTGCTGTCTCCATAGTTCATGCAGCTGCTTTACCACACGATGCTGATAATGCAACTGTGATAAAAGGGAAAAGGTAAATAGTGAAGTGAGCTATGCCTTTCCCCTGCAAACCTAATTGTTAAAGCCACCATGGCAGCCTACACCACCTCCAGAAAACCCAGGGATGCACCAGTCCCACGGGTCTTCCCTCCCTGCTTTCAGTTGTGCAGCCCATCAAATAGCAAACTTCACCTTGGGATTCTTCTGGTGGAATAACTCTTCCTCGGTTGCACAGGCACCCACAGGAGATGGAGTGCGCTCTGGGGTGCGAATTCGGACAAGAAGTTCTTTCAGACTCTCTTCTACTATCGTAGCACCTTCTTGAGCAGCCAGGTCACTCTGAGGCACCACAACAAGAATAACACGTGTGAGTCCCTGTTCCATGCACTGACACACAAACAAATTCACACCCACGCTAGTAACCACATGTATACGTTATATATAGGGTTACAAGGACAAGAATAACTGCAAACCCTGCCAAGCAGAGCAATACTTACAACAGCTTTTCAAATAAACCCTACAAATCCTCCCACAAACTATACTTTTCAAAGTATAGTGTAATTTTCAATTTATACCTTCACTGATACCATAGTGTACAACACATAATCCCATCCCCACTAAGTAACTAATGAAATTCATCACCAACAGAAAATTCATTCTTTAAAGGACCAGTGCGAACAGTTAAGGAGACACAATCATGTCTTTATTAACAACATTACAACAGACTGCAGAGATCTTCCATTTTCTTTAGCAAACCTGCTCAAGTATGCAGAGATGTTCTGTAAATAAATAATCATCTCTCTCTCAGCCCTAATTGCAGAGCAATAAAAATACCATGTCATTCACTCCCACCCTTATCCTCTATTTGCATATTAAGTTCAAAGCTCGCAGTTACCCAGTTACATGCTTGGTTACCTCCAGTTTCTCTCGGAGGTCAGCCAATTTATCCTCGTACACAGAAATTCCCCAAAGGGTCACCTGCAGCAGAGCTCCTCCTAATAATAGAGGATGTGTCCTAAATTCCCAGGACTCGCTGAAAATGCCTGCTCTTTCTGACTTGAAAAGAAAGGAAAACTTCCTAGTTTCCCCAGGCAAAATTACACCTGAAATGAGAGAGAAAAATGCATCGGTCTGCAAGAAACCACCTGGTTAACTTGACCCTTTTCCAACCCCATACCAAGTGTCCTTATCTCCGCATGAGACTCCCCATAGTTTATCTGGTTGTCACACTTCATCCAGCTATTTTTCTCCTTCCAGATTTACTTTCAGTCACCATATTACCGAACTGGTGTTATTTCCACTGCACGCTCCTTTTACAGCAAGCTCAGTACTCTCTTTGGCAGATTACGCCCAGTTTTCCATCAGAAAATGATTCAATTCAACATTCCATCCATTTACATTCAGCGTAGGAGCAACCTCCTGTCCTTTAAGTCCCACAAAAGGGATCTGCCTCGCACACCTCTTTTGGTGTGAGTCAGCTCTGATGCCCAGAGTGGCTTCCTAAGGAGAATCACCCAGCAGGCTTGCTCTGCCATTAGTCAGACTCCACATCTCCTAACTCCTGAATACGTCCTCTCTGGTCTATATACAAAGGTCTTAGAGATCAGCAGCTCTCATACCTGGTCTGGTATCAAAGTAAAAACACTGCATCCTCTTCCCCTCAGTTTCTCTGGAGGGGATCTGCTGGGGGAGCCTCATCCAGTTATACCAGATGGCAGCTGTGCCATCATTGCTCACCGTCAGGGAGCTTTCAGCTTTCTCACCAGCCAAAGTCTCAAAGGTGAGCCGGGCAGCAATGCCAATTTCATCCTACAAGGAAGAGGAAAAAGACAAAGATAACAATTTCTACTCTGTCTGGCAGGATTTATCTTGCCTGAAGTCATATCGCAAATACAAGGTTGAGCCTTGGTAGCAGAACTTGTAAGGCAGGTCCAATGAAGTGGCCATAATACAGAGACCGCCTGGGAACCTGAGCTTCACACCACAGAGCAACCCCTTCTGTTTCTAGATCTCTCCGGAGCAAACATAGGGATACTCTATTATGCTCAGAATAAATCCCTCATTCTTTGGCCTGGGAGTGACACTCATTGTACAGCTGTGACTTGAGAACTCAAGCAGGCTTAGCTAGACTAAACAATAAAAAGCACACAATTACCCTGCAAGAAGTGGTGCAGTTGATCCAACGAGCAGGCTGGCCACAGAAATCTAAAGATGGACCCAGTACTGCTTCTGGAACCGCATCGGGGTAGTCCCTTACGGAGTCACTGCTAAAGAAAACAAAAGCCAGCATGTTTGTGGAGTGAAACTCACTTTCAGAGAGGGGAGAACCAGGGGTGATTTACAAGACCCTATAAGAAATAATCCCAACTAATGCTTTTCCACACAGTCACCTCTTTAGGGACAGAGCCCTGCAGATGTGGTAAACTCCAGCTAGCTACTTGTCACCATCAAGGACAGGACAGCCAGAATATTAAAGAATGATAGCTGCCAATGGGTACATGACTGAATAAGGAGAAGAGGCCCTCGGGTTGTGCCCATTACAGATGGACGGGACAGGGAAAAAAGGCAGATTAAGGATGGAAATGGAAGGCTGGAAAGAGACAAGCAGATGGAGGTAATTTAGAGCAGAATCCCCACCCTGCCTAACGTAACTTCTGGAGCCACACAGAGGGAAGACTGGAGGAAACACCTAAAAAAAAAAAAACCCCAACCCAAAACTTAGTCTGATTCTTGCTCCTTAGGCACAAGGCCCCAAGGCACAAAGGAACTGCTTGATTCCTAAATCTGGTGATTATAATATTAGAATATGCATTTTCTTGTCCCCGGTGGAGAGTCCTCTCCATTCTGGATAAGAACTGCTGAGGATACCTTTACAGACTGGTGGTACAGACCCAAAATTCTTTATTTCTGCCACAAAGTAAAACTCACAGGGTCTCAGACTCTTCAGAAGTGGTGGAATGTGGAAAAGGCTCTGTTGAGACAGACGTGAAAGGCTGTCCTTTACCGATCACCTCCAGTCCATCCAGATCCTGGACACACAAAAAAATAACCAACTCACAATTTCTCTTTTTATATAGAAAGGAATTTAAAATACCAGACAAATGTACCAAGTCAAGCAAAGTGCAGTTGAGATATCTTGCTCCTAGGATGGTTTTTAGATGCATCCAATGAATGTTCAAGAGACACAGGAATACACCAGTTCTGGGTCTCCCAAGAATCCTAGATGCCTGCATTCCCCAATACAAACGATGCATGGATGGGAAAAGTCTCCTTTCACACACGTTTCTCATCCCCAGAGCCAAGTTTCAAGAAAAAAAAGGTGAGGATTGTTCAGTTTTTAGAACAGGGGGCTACCTGCCTTCAGGAAATTATTATTAAATTATCATTAATCAAAGCCCTACACCAGTACTTGGCAGGTTTTTTATTGCCTAGGTCTTAGCAGCTGCATGCTGCTGGTTCAGGGTCCTATTCTGAGGCTCCTATAGACCACTCCATCCAACACTTTGCGAGGCCAGAGAACTCTTTCATGGGTGTGAACCTTTGGAAATGTGGGAACTTCCAAGAAAAGTACTGAGGGACTAAGTTTTAGATTCCTAATGCTTTTTCAGATCCAGTTCTTGGCAATTGTATGTTATTCTACAGCATCTGACAAGATACAAGAGATGAAAAGAATGTCCTTGCTCCTCTATTCTTACCGGCTTATAAAAATCTAGCTCCTCTAGGATAGACTTCAGCTCCTGCCGTCGATGTTTCAGGAAAAGACTCTTATCCCAGGTTAGATGGAAAGGGATCCTCTTTGGAGACTTCAGACCTGTATGGGAAATACCCATACAGGAGCTCACTGTCTGCATACCCACATGCCTATTAGTTTCACTCTGGTCTCATGGTGTTTTAAAGAGGAGGTCCAACAGATGACCAGGAAGTAGCTTGTGCTGCACTTATCAGAAGGGACAACTACAATGCGAGTCTCCATACTCGCAGGAGTCACCGTTTCATTCTCCCTCCACACTTGTAACCCATTTATGGGGGATCACCTCTCTGTGACACTCCCTTACCCGTTTCCCTCCAGACAGTGTGGGGTTTCCCCACATGAGTGACTGGCTCTGGGTAGCCACGTTCTCTCTGAGTCAGCGTCATCGTCAGGCCAGTGAGCTCATCTCCAATATGCTCAGGCTGGCTCCAGAACTCGCTTCCTCTTCGGTAGCCCTAGGGCAGAAAACAAGGCTCTGACACTTTCAGCCAATACAGCTGCCTGCTATTTTCACAGGGACTAGAAGCTAAAAAAAAGAAAAAAGGGGGGGGTGGTGTCTAACTCTGCTTATACGAACATTTTAAAAGTCTATAAATTATCATGTTCTACAGCCAAAATTTCTATCAGGCTGCTGTCAAAGACAAAAGAACTTTCTTCTATCAAGTGCTACATGAAGGTTGAATGGTATTAAAATAATGCCTCACACAAATGCAAATTCTTTGATAGTGCTATAAATGTAAAAAAAAATAATTTTAATATAGGATACTCCCATAATCCTCCTGACTTACCCATACCCCTTTCTCCATGGCAATCACTAAAATTCAAGCCTGCAGCTAGCAGGTCTTTCTGTCCCTGGAAAAGCAATAGCAGCACACTCCCATGCCACTTCCCAGTGCATGACAGTCTTTGGTGAAAATCAAGAAATGGCACTTGCCCATGTACAGCAGTTCGTTAGCAAGGAGCCAAAGCACACCACCACTTTCCTCTGACTGGTACAGATAGCACAGTTCATGTTTTTATTTTTAAAGTCACTGAAAGTTCTGCTTGCACGGTAGGCTGAAAGACTTAGAGTGGCTTTGATAAATATCTAATGACAGATCTTCACAGATATTACTCATAGCACCAGCGTCTTAACTCTTTCACAAGAGGAGAGCGATCAGGATGCAGAGGAAGTGGGCCTCTCACCTTTCCAGGAAACAGGGCAGGGAGACTCCGGTCAATGAGGTCACGTTCTTCCTGGATTTGCCTGTAATCCTCCGAGACGCTCATCAGCAATTCATTCTCTGGCCTCTGAAGAATTTCTATAAAGGAGGAACATCAAATCATGAGTGCTGCGCTTTTGGGCATACCCTTTACCTATCGTTCACGTGTAACCCCCTTACATTGTCCCCCATCAAAACCACTGTCCGTCTCCCAGCCAGAGCCTCCAGCTCACCTCCCCACAGCACCCACTGGCACCAGCAGCACGGTGAGCTCTGAGAACACTGAAGCAGACTGCGACAGCAAGAGGATTAACCTCAGTGAGCTATGACCATTCCAGTTTGTTGTGGTGCCATCACACTGCCCCATCTGCACACAGAATTTCAAAGAACAAGGCCTCAGCTTTTCTCACCTCCTAAATATCTCTCCTGCTTTTTCCTGATTGCCATATTACGGTGCCAGTTCTGAAGAGCTTTGTGCTCTGCTAGGGGACTCTGAGGAACCTTTTTCTTCTTCTCTTCTCCATACTCCTCTTTTAAAGCTGCTGCAGTAATATCTTGATGAGAAACCTCAATAAAATCTGCTATCTGAAGAGAAAGGAAATGTTAAATTAACCGTTTATGGACACACGGCCACAACAATGAGAATGGAGGAGAAAAGAATTCTTCAGATTGACAGTACTTTTACCTGACCATTCTGAAGGTAACAAAACCAGGGTACTAGGAACACACTGAGAAACAATGGAAGGATTTATCTGAGTAATTAAGACTCCAGCAATGGCATTGCTGCAACACCAGCTCTTCCCTTGTGAGCCTGACGCCATCAGCAGAAGCACGTATGGAAGAGGAAGCCTCTGTAATTCGTCCCTCCATGACCTCCTCCTGCACACAGGACTTGAAAACCTGCTGGTGCAGTTTCTCTGAAGGCAAGCCCTCCTCCAGAGGATGACAAGGCTGGGAAAACCACACCTCAGGCCTGACCTGCTCCTGATAGGTGCTGGAAAGCATCGAAAGGTACTGTAGGCACTGCACTCCACCTCCAGAAAAGTGACACACAGCAGCATTTTTGTAACTTTACAAACCAACCTGATTGTTTCCTCTGGCCAAGGCTTCCATCTTGAACTCCTGGAGACTTCCCAAAATATGATGGGGGAGAATCTTTTCACAGCCATCACCAAACAGTCCTGGTCCTACAACACACACACACAAAAACCCCAATCCCAGAGTCACTAAAGCTAGGCTTAGCAAAACCAAAATCCAAAGGTAAGATGTGAAGTTTAACCCTACCAGAAAAAGTCAGCGGTTCCCTGGGTGCCTTTGGGAAAGCAGGATATGCTACAAGGAGATGTGCCGTCTTCTTTGTCTCTTTGGGTTGATATTTTCGAACGAGGTATTTCCTCCTAACTGGAATTCTCCCAGCATCATGGGGAAGGCGTGGAGCATGGAGCTTCAGAAAATAAACAGTCGCAGTGCAAATAGGTATGTACTGACTCACCTGCATTCTGTCTGAGCCTTCTAGGATACACAGAGAAGTCACATCAGTACAGGTTGTTCCTGCCCTAAGAGGCACGTTACACGACCGTGGAGATACCAGCTTAGTTACTGCACTACTCTTCTGGACCCTGCTTCATAATTGGGGCAGGGAAAAGAGTTTTAAATCACTTTCCCAATAGTTTTCTGCTGTGTCACTCGGTGGCAAATGCTGCCACTCACACAATTTGACCCGAGTTTTGGAAGGGAAGTGGTAATATTACTAAACAACTTCTACGTCTTATTAGGCTAGAAGTTGGAAATGTAATTTTGAAAGGGCACGTCTTATCTTTCCATTAGAAAAGATTGCATAAGGACCGATAATCCTTTACTTTTAGCAACTGAGCCTGACAATCTGACAAGTCATAAAAAGCAGGACAGAAAAAAATGGAATGAGAACTGAACTCCAAGAGTGGGTTTTAGTTTCAGTAAATGGGCAAGACCCTCTGTTAAACACACAAAATAAAAGGAAAGTGTCAGCTCTTTCCATCAGTAAAAATACATACTTTCTCCAGGTCCTCCACCTTAATTGCAAGTGCCTGGATGTCATCTCCTTGCAGGACACATGAAACAGGCTCAGGCTCTTCTGCAATTGTTGAGGAGGACAGTTCATGTGTCTTTTCTTTCTTGTCTGAAAAAAAGATGAAGAGACCTTCTCTTCAGTCTCCCAAGGAAACCCCATCTTCCTCTTTCAGCCTGGTTGTTAAATTTCCAGCTGAATTATGTTTGGGTTTTCACAAAACAATTAGATTCAGCATCTCTTAAAACTGGAAAACATCAAACTATGAGAAGCTACAAGGACCAAAGCGGGTCACTAGGATTCAACTGTCTCACACTTTATTCTAGATGAGAGACAATGGATGATATAAACACAGCCTGCGCTTCCCGCAGGTAGAACAACAAATTCCTGGGAAGTTTCCTACTCCAGGAGCAGGCACGAGCGCACAGCCTCCCTACACGCCTGCCCCACGCTCACCGAACACAGCTCCGATAGCAAGCCATTAGATTTTCAGGAGCTCCTAAAGAGCAAAATAGCTCTTAAATAGCAAAACCGCCGGTGAGCCAGGCGCAGGGCAGCGCTCCCCGGCCCAGGCCGCAGCTGAGGCACCCCACAGGGGTTTGGTTCTCCCCGTAACCTTAACCTGCAAGTCTCTCCAGCTGGGACTGGCTCCTCGACACGCGTGGCATTACGTGGCCTTTCCAGGTCAAAAAAGAAAAAGAACAACAATAAAAGCGGGGTCGCTGCGTGGGGAAGGGGCTGATCCCGACGGCTTCAGTGAACTGCTCGGAAGCGGCGGGGAAGCCCAGGCCGGGCGAGGACGGACGGCTCTGGCCGCACCGAGGACACGACCCAGGCCCGGGGCCAGGCCGCCAGCCGCCGCTGCCCGGCCGTTGGGCCGTACCCGTGGGGGGCCGGGCCCGTTGGGCCGTACCCGTGGGGGGCCGGGCCCGTTGGGCCGTACCGGTGGGGGGCCGGGCCGGGCCCCCAGCAGCACCGCCGCGTCCCGCCGCCCCGCTCCGCGCCCGGGCGCCATGGCAACGCCGCCCGCACACCACCGAGAAACCACCCGCGCCGCCTAGAGGGGTACCTCCCGCCGCGACTCTATGGTACCGCTGCCGGAGGGCGGGACCGCGCTCCCCGCCCCGCCCCGCGAGGTGAGGATCGTGCGCATGCGCAGTGCGGCAGAGGCCTAGCGGGGCCTGCAGCGCCGAGCACCGGGAGCTGCGGGGCCTGCAGCGCCCGGGCAGGAGCCGCCCGCTGATCCCCGGCACCCGCGGCCGGGTGCCGCTGTCCCCCACACTCCAGTCAGCCCCTCAGCCAGTGCACGGTTTTTGCTTTTTATTCCCCACTGCCGCCACTCACAACCCCCGTGAGCCCCGCAGCCTCGCCACCGGCCCTGTCCCCCGTCGGGCTCCTTCTCGGGGCCCCGCTGCCGCAGCCGGGCGCAGGTCCCTGGGCAGGGTGCGCCGGGGCGGCTGGCAGGGCCCAGCGGTGCTGCAGCTGGCAGAGCAGGTCGGGCAGCAGGGAGTCCAGCAGGCCCAGGCCCTCCCCCGTGCACCGCAGGCCACTGGGGAAGAGAGGGCAGCTGAGCCCCGGTACCGCACGGGAGCCCCCGCCGCCACGGCACCCCCGGGGCTCACCTGCCGTCCAGGACCAGCCAGCCCTGCTGCTGTAGATCTTTCGCCTCCCCCGGTGCCCCGAACACGGCCTCCAGGCTGAGGTGAGGGGAGAAGCGCCCCCAGCGCTGCGTGCCCAGAGAGGGTCGTTAGCGATGGGTCACGAGCGGCAGGTCGATGCAGGGTTCCCCCACGCGTGGCTCCTCACCTCCTGCGTGACCCCCTCGTCCGTGCGCAGTCCCAGGGCGAGCACCTCCTCCAGCCTGCGGGCACACGGAGAGCTGTGGGGTGGCTGTGGGATGGCATGGCTGGGGAGGGGGCGTGAGGGGGACCCCCGTACTCACTGCTCCAGCGGGCTCAGCACCATCCGTCTCCTGGTGCCATGCCCCCGGCTCCGCACCTCCCGCATCCAGGCATCGGGCTCCAGCGTCTGAACACGGGCTTCTCGGCTGTGGCCACCCTCGCCCCACGGCACAAACCGCCCGTGCGCCCCTGCAGTGGCGGGGGGATGGACAATGGAGTTCAGGGGGCACACACGGCCACGCACGCCTCCCCGCCAGCCTCCCGTCACCCCGGCTTACCTGGCCCCACGCCGATGTACTGCTCAGCCCGCCAGTATGAGAGGTTGTGGGTGCTGAGGGCGCCCTGGGGGAGAGCGTTGCATGGGGTGAGGGGGGTGCTGAGCCTGCTGGGGGGGGGGGGGCATGGCATGGGGGGCACAGCATGGGGGGGCACCCCACCTTCCTTGCAAAATTGGAGACCTCGTAGTGCCGGAAGCCAGTGGCCACCAGCGTTGCACAGGCAGCCTGGTACATGTCGGCCAGGAGGTCCTGGGGGGGCGTGGGCAGGGCCCCCCCCCAGACCTGTGCCGCCAGCACCGTGCCCCGCTCCAGCGTCAGCTGGTACAGGGAGACGTGGTCATCGCAGAGCCCCAGTGCCGCCTCCAGCCCCCGGGCCCAGGCGCCCCGGCTCTGCCCTGGCAGCCCGAAGAGGAGGTCGATGGAGGTTCGGCCAGGGAAGAGCCCCCGTGCCGCCTCCACGGCCTCTCGCGCCTCCGCCGCCGTGTGCTCCCGGCCCAGCAGCCACAGCTCGGCGTCGTCCAGCGACTGTGGAGGGAACAAGGTGGCAGCGGGGGGCACGGGGGGGGGGCTGCAGGGGGTGGGATGGCGGAGAGCCCCTCTCACCTGAACACCGATGGAGAGGCGGTTCACGCCAGCGGCCCTGAAGCCAGCGAGGCGCGGTGTGCCAGCGGAGCTGGGGTTGGCCTCCAGCGTGACCTCGGCGCCGTCGGGGAGGTGGGCAGCCCCCGCGACAGCCTCCAGCACGGCGGCGATGGTGCGGGGGCTGGCCAGGCTGGGGGTGCCCCCGCCAAAGAAGACGGAGGTGATGCTGTAGGGCAGAGGAGGGGGGAGGCTGCGGGTAGCTGCCAAAGGGCCTCGCGCCCCCCCCGGAGCCCTCCCCGTGCACCCACCTCTGCACCTGGCTGAGGCGGAGCAGGGTGCGTGTCTCCCGCACCAGGCAGGCGCGCACGGCCGCCTCGTCCACCGCCGGCACCACGTACTTGTTGAAGTTGCAGTAGGAGCAGCGCTTGCGGCAGTAGGGCCACTGCGGGCACGGGATGCTGTGGGGGACAGCCCCCACCCCCCCGGCACCCCACTTTGGGGAGGGGGACAGCCCCAGCCCCGTGCATGGGTCCCATTGCTCCCCACCTGCCCCAGGGCCACAAGGTGCCCCCCCTCCCCTTCACGTGCACAGCTCGGGGACCCCCTCAGCCCCCCCACGTGCATGGCAGGGGACCCCCCCACACACACACCCTGTGACACGTGCAAGCCCCGGGGTCCTGCACGCACCCACGTGTGCAAGCCCCATGGTCCCGCATTCACCCCCCCAAAATGTGCAAGCCCCAGGGTCCCATGTGTGCCCACACGTGTTGCAAGCCCCTGGGTCCCACGTGCACCTTCCCACGTCCCACGTGCGTCCCCACGTGTGCAAGCCCCAGGATCCATCCCTCCACGTGTGCAAGCCCCGGGGTTCCCTTGCACACCCCCCCACACGTGTGCAAGCCCCGGGGTTCCCTTGCACACCCCCCCACACGTGTGCAAGCCCCGGGGTTCCCTTGCACACACCCCCCACCTGTGCAAGCCCCGGGGTTCCCTTGCACACCCCCCCCCACGTGTGCAAGCCCCGGGGTTCCCTTGCACACCCCCCCACACGTGTGCAAGCCCGGGCTCCCCCGCTCACGTGCACGTAGAGCGCGGCGGTGGCGGGAGCGGCCGGTTCCGGGACCGGCCCCGGGGCCGGTTCCGAGGCAGGACCCGATCCCGAACCCCGTCCCGGGCCGCCCCCGCCGGGCCGCGCCGCAGCGATCGCCGCCACCGGCCACCACCCCCGCGCCGCCATCGGGCCCCGCGGGCTGCGGCACCGCCCCGAGGCGGGCACCGAGCCTCGGCACACCGACCGACAGACCGACCGACCGACCGACCGGCGTCCCGCGGTGCCGGGGCGGTGGGGAGGGGCTGAGCCCTTTGCTTCCAGCCGGGTGGTGCGGGGGCTGCCGGGGCCGGTGTCCTCCCCCGCTGCCGGCCCGGGCACACGGTCCCGACCAGGGTCGGGCACCCCCGGGACCTGCCCCGGCCGCCCCTCCGGGGGTGGAGGAGGGTTTTCCCGTTCGGGGGCTGCTCAGCGTTTGTCAGAAGGGAGCCGCGGCCTTTCTCCACAGAGTTGTGCAAACCCAGTGCTGACGGTCCCGGACATTATTTTTGCTTAATTTGCACTATTAATAGCCACGGAGAAGTGAAAAACGCCGATGACAAAGGCCGTGGCCGCAGATTCCTGTTTTCCAGCCAGAAGCCGGTAGTTTGGAGTAACCCATCCCTGACGTAGCCCTCCCTCCCCGGGACGAGCCCCCAGCTGCCGGGAGTTTCCGAGCTGGCAGCGAGCGCTATAAGAGCGGGACCCAGGTATGGGGAAGGGCAGAAGCCCTGGAGCCTGCCTGCACTCCTGCCTGCACTGAGGCCATGCTGCCAGCCCCGAGGATCCGTCTTTCCCCTCCTGTGAGTACTTGCAGCAGGGGCTGCGGCGTCCCGGGGGAGCTGGGATAGCCCCGGGACATCCCAGGAGGTGTCCTGGCTGGGGAGGGCTGGATGTGCCCCGGGGAAGGGGATGGCAGGGAAGGGTCCCTGGGCACCCAGGCTCTGCTGGGACTCAGCCCCACGGATGGTGCAGCACCCCTCCCAGGACACGAGCAGAGCTCTGGGGAGCAGGGATGGGGTCACTGTACCCCACGTGCTGGCTGTGACCGGTGCTCGCCGTGTTCCTCAGCAGCGTGTCTACCCATGCAAGCCCAGGCTGACTTCACCCTCATTTCTTGCCAGCAAACGCGTAATGACGGTGAGTACATGGGGCGCTTCTGGGCCCGTGCAAAGGGTGGGGTTATCGGACAGGAACCAGAGGAGAAGCTCCTCTCACTGCAGGCCTGTCCCCTGCCTGGGTTAATGCCGTGGGAAACAGAGGAAGGTAAAGAGTCCTTCCCTAGACATCAGACATAGAGGTCCGGTGTCCCCCCAAGGTCACTGGCTGCAGTTGCTGAAATGCAGGTAATGGTTCCTCCTCTGGGAAGGAAGGTTTACAAGGGTCCTAAAACCAGGGCAGGGAGGAGACCTGAGTTTTGCTTGCACACATCCCACTTCCTCTGGGGTGGGCAGAGGCGAAGCTGGTGAAACACTCTGACACCAGCCCCACGAGCTGTTGGGGAACGGTGGAGGAACTTGCTGGAGCCACACCGTAGGGAAAGGGTCTGACACGAACCATCCTGCACGCTTGTCTTTCAGAAAGCAGACATGAAACGTGGGCTTGTTGTCCACTTGGTCTGCTTCCATGGGTAGAGCCCACAGTCCAGCTGGGAGATCCAGGATCGAGACCTCGCTGATGCTTCACCTCTCTCCCCATTGCACCGTTTCCCCCAACCCAGCGGAGGAAGCCCCAGCGTGGAGGTGGAGGCCCAGCCGCTAGCCTTGCTTGGAAGGAAGCAGGAAGGAGATGGCCAGGAGGTTGGTGAGAGTCAGCAGCAACGTTATCCGCTTCCCAGCTGGGGTGCGACACTTCTGCCGGGAAGGAAGAGGAACTGTGCTCCTCCACTTCTCGGCGTAGTGTTTCATGGTTGGGAGGTACCAAATAACTCCCGTAAAACACTGTCCCGGGTATGCTCTGCTTCACGCTGCCGATGGGACAGGAACTTTGGTATTTCTGTAAAATCCTTACTGTCTGTCTTGTCTAAAAGAACAAAATAAATAATGCCAAGTCTACCGCGGAGAAGTCTCTTTGGGGGTCAGGAGGCCCAGGGGAGGTGCGGGAACAGGGCGAGCTTTTCCAGCCAGCTTTAGGGAGCCCCTTCCCATGCAAAGTCTCACTCTCCAAAGCCCCTGCCCCTCATTTCAAGTCCATCAGCTGTGTTATATGAGCTAGGAGTCTGAGCAAGGCCCAAGCAGAGAAGGCATTCGCCTACCCTGGGAAGCCAGGCCAGGCTGTTATGACTTAGAAATATCAGTAAAATACCTACCAGCGTCTGTTCCAGTGCTCTGAAATGGCTGCAGCCAAATTGCTCAAAGAGACGCAAGATTTTAAAACCTTCATAAGGTCTTTCAGTAGCAGGAGAGAACTCCAGAAATAAGCATCCCTTCCTCGCACCGCAGTATTGCTGTTGGCAAAGAAACAAACCCAACTGGGAAAAAAAGGCTGTTTTATTAACTAGAAGTGCCATCAGCCTGATGCCGGGGAGAGGAGGTCTCCGCTGCGTAGCCCGAGGCACAGGTGAAAGGCAGAGGCAAAGCTGGCTGAAGCGGGGCTGATTTATCCTCTCTTCTGCTCTGCCTTCCCGAGCTCAGAGCTGAAGGTGTTTCTCCATCTGCTCCCTCAACTTGTATTTCTGAATCTGGTATAAAGTGCAGAGAGGAGGAGGAAGGGAGACGGGACAGGAGGCCAGAGCTCCTGCCCTGCCCCAGCCTCTCTTACCTTGCCTGAGACGGTGAGCGGGTACTGACCCACAAACACAACGTACCGCGGGACCTTGAAATGGGAGATCTGGGAAGAGAAAACCAACCACTACGCAACCTGCCGGGAACAGCTGGTACTACCCAAGCCAGGGCTGGATCCCCAGTTGCTCTAAACTCTTGCACTTTCATCTGCAAATCCCCAGCAGCTGCTGGGTGTACTGGTCCGGCAGGGAACTGAATTACTGGGCTCAGAGGAGTGGGAGACCCACCTTCCCTTTGCAGAAAGCTTTAATCTCTCCCTCGGTGCAGTCCTGCCCAGCCCTCACTCGGATGCAGGCGCAGATCTCTTCTCCCATCCGCGAATCCTTCACGCCAACCACCTGGGTGGGACAGAAGGACGGTGTGACCCCTGAGGACATCCCTCTCCTCCCGCAGGGCGTGTGCGCTGGGAAAACAGCGCGAGCCCTGACCCACATCACGGGATGCTGGAGGTGTGGTGCGGGGCTGTGTAAAGGCAGCTTGAGCTGCCTGAACATCCCACCGGTGCTTTCTACATAACATTAAGTCCTCCTGGAAGGACTTCCCAACCGTTTGCCAGAGGAAAGGTGGTGGAGCAGATGCCAGCACCTTCCTTTGGTTTTGCAAAGTCCCTGGAGCGAGGGCAGAGTCAGACCAGCCAGGCAGTAGCTCATCGTGGGTGCAACATGGACCTGTCGTCCCTCTGCGTGCCTCTGCTTCCCCAAAAAATGGGCAACAGGGTTCACGACCAACAGGGAGATTTGGGAGGCTGATTCAAGTGCTTTGGGATCTCCAGATGAAATGGCAGGAGAGGGATAAAGTCAAATTAAAGGATTATTTGAAACCTTTATAACAGCAGACCTTAGTAGACCGCTGCCTGTGACACCAGGAGATGAGCTTCCCAAGCCTGATCTCTCTCTGAAGTTTGCTCACAGTATTTCACAAGAGTCCTACTGTCATTCCCCGCCTCAAACTGGTATCTCAAAATCCTAGAGACACGTCGATCCTTTTGAGTCCAGAGCAGTGACATAAACCCTAGAAACTACATAAACAGGGCTAGTTTGCAACCCATCTGCACTGGGATTGTTCCAAGGAGAGATGCTAGCCTGGCACAGGCACAACACTGACTAAATAACTGGTTTATTTATGGGGAAACTTGTCTGGCACAAAACCTGGAGGAGAACAATCCCAGCAGATTGGGAGCAGCTGCTCAATGCTGCAAATCATTGCTGTCTTACGAAGGGGTGAAACTAAGTCTCACTCCTCATCTCCAGGGACTCATTGGAGGAGTCATTTTGGATTTAGGAGTTCAGTAATTAATTATCAGTAAAAACTGTCCTTCCAGACTGCTTTCCAAGTAAGAATTTCAGAGGGAGCTACAAAAGTGGACAGGCAGTTTAAAAAATGAAGAATGACAGTCACTACCTCACAGATGTGAGGCCGGTGCACGAGGGGTTTGCCCGAACGGATGTGCCCCATGCCAGGAGCTCTGCCTGCCCCTTCCGTGCCATGAGCCTTTCCCTTCTGCTCACCAACCGCTATTACACAAGAGGGGAAGACAGCCAGGTCCCAAGCAGCAGTCCCAGCAGCTTTGTGTACAGGTTTCCCACCACAGGGACCATCATTGCTCACCCACCCCACCTCCCTTCCCCTCACCTGGACCTCCTCAACCTTGGGATGGGTGTGGAGAAACTGCTCAAGTTCTGCTGGGTAGATGTTCTCTCCTCCCCGAATAATCATGTCCTTGCAACGGCCTATGATTTTGCAGTAGCCGTGCTCATCCAGGATCGCGAGGTCCCTGCAATGACACCACACTCCGAGTCCTGTCCCCGCTGGGTGGAAGAACGGCTGACGCTCCCACCCAGCTCGGTACGGAGGTCAGGTCAGGTTATCCAGAGGGAAACCGCTGAGATGCCACCCGAGTACATGGAAGAGATCAAAGAGCTTCTGCTACAGCCAGACATTGCCGTCAGGGCTTGGGGGGAGGCGATTCCTGCCCTCTGCGTACCCCCACAGCCCCTCCATCACACCGGTAGCAAAGTGACTGTCCCCAACCCCAGGGGCACTCGGGACCGAGGGCTCTGTGCTGAAAGCCGTTCTGAAGTTCCAGGGACAGACCAGCCCGGGAGGAGCAGGGCTGTTTCCAGACTCACCCCGTCTTGTACCACCTCTCAGCAGTGACCACTTCACTCGTCTTGGTGGGGTCGTCCCAGTAGCCCAGCATGACACAGTAGCCACGGATCTGAAGCTCCCCGGGAGTGTTCAGAGGCACGGACTTCCCTGTTTCTGGATCCTCAATTTTTGCCTGCAATTCAAGAGAAGAAGGGCTTAGGAGGGGATGTCTGAGCCAAAACGTGATGGCATGCCCTGACTCCAGCGCCAGACAGGGAGGACAGGCCAAGGTCTACTGCAGGCAGGGGACCTGGAGCAGGTGGGGACGGTCATGGTCACCTCTGTGTGGGGAAAGACGCATCCCACCGTCTCGGTTTTCCTGGCAATGCTGTCATTGGGGAATCCCATGAAGGTGACAGGGCTGTTTTCTGTGGTCCCATAGGCAACCTGCAAACACAAGAGGAGAAACGTGCCTCAAGGGGAAGAGGACCGCATAGCTCCAGGCATGGGAAAGATGAAGCTAGTGATGAGCACAGGGAAGATCAGGGTGGGAGGAGGATGTTCTCACAAGTCACTCAGGTCACAGGCAAGCACTGTTCTCCTGGCCCATGGATGGGGCTCTCCCAACACTGCCAGAGAGTCCTGGAGGGACAGGAGCTAAAGGAGCACTGCACCTGCCTGCCTCAGCCTTCTTCACCTCCCCCGCCGTGCTGCAGGCCCACCGCCACACACAACATTCTGGGTGTCGTGTATTTTTGACACCCCAACCACTTTTCTTGGACAACCCCAGGGTTCGCCCTCCTCTTTTGTAACTTATGTCTCTCCAAGCTCTGTCCTGTTGACTCCCTACCAGACACCGATCTTGCCTTGGAGACCTTGCGGCCATCGGCTCAAGGTGCTGAGTTCATCTTCTACAGCTCAGAGCACACTGGACATTGCTTTGGAAAAATCTCGGAGCCAGCAGTGGGCTCCTATGGGAGACCGCATGACCCGCAGCACGGCTGCTTGCTCCAGATCCTTTTGTGCAGACAGCAGCTCCTGTAACCCTCCTAAAGGCATCACGAGGCTGCACAACGCTCGGTGCAGCTGCACTTACAGACCGAAAGCCTCACAGCAGGACAAAAGCTTCTCACTGCTAAACCTCCCTCACCGCTAATCCCAACAGCGGGCTCTGAGTCACCTCAGCTGAAGGTCACTTCTCCTCGGAGGAAAATTCCAGCTCTTTATGCCCAACTCAGTGGCCTGCCGAGACAGCAGGAGCCAGGCAGGAGGTGTGCTGGGCAGCTCTGAGCTGCACCGACGGCACCATTGCTGGAACTGCTCCTTCACCTCCAGCTCGAGAGCTGCGTTTCAGTGGTGGGACATGCTGGAACACTGCTCTGGTCTCTCTAACCTGCTCAGCATGTCATGTGTCATCAGGCAGGGGTTTTCTCCCACCTACTAACGTCACTGGTGGCTGCTTTGCTGGCAGAGCATGGCTGGGAAAGGGCTGATACCGTTTGCTCCTTTCTCCTCCAGATCTTCAAAGGCTGACGTGCAAGCAGCTCTGACCCACCAAACTGCAACAGGGCCCAACCATCTTTCTACAGCCTTGGCCCTCAGGTCTGGGTCATGCCTTTAGAGCAAATGCCCGGGCGCACCGCTGGCTGCGAGGGCTCGTCTGCACGCTCAGGGCTTCTGCACGGTGCTCACCAAATTCCAGGCACTGGGCCCAAAATTAACAAGGGGCTTTGCAAAGGACTGTGATGAGGCATCCTCAAAAAACATATCCTGAACGAGCTATACATAATACTGGTGGGAGCACTTGGCGCATTCTGCCGCTCGTGGCTGCCGAGGGATCTCACGTTGCGCGCAGTCTGTCATAACGGCTGATGCTCTTGTTTGACTACACCGGGGTCAGCGTGAATTCGAGCTGGAGATTTGCAGGAGCCTCCTCTTAGCCAGGAATCTGGAGGAGATAGTCTTCAGGATGCTGCAGGGACCATCTGGTGCAAACTGCTCTGCTAGGAGCCTGGCAACCCACAGGGAGCGACTGTAAATAGGCTTCTCCTACCAGACGCAACGATAGCTTCCCAGCCGGGGTGGAAACCTACAGCGTCTAATGCTCAGACAGGATTTCTCTCCCACCCACTAATAGGAGTCCTGTGGCTGGATCAAATGACTGACGAGACGCAAATCCAAGATCTTAAACACTTATTAAAAATCCCAGCGCCTTTGTTTTTTTGTTTTACTCTGCTGGATGAATTGCGATGTCGGTCCCAGGATCCCAGCCAAGCCCTGAGTCAACCCTTTCTGCCTCTCCGGGTCGCTCCAGCGGTTTAATTGGACACAGGAGCAGGCAGCTCCCTGGCAGGACGATGCTGCGGGTGCCGCGGCTCACCAGGCTCCTCTAGATGCCTGGCAACGTGCCGTGTACCCCAAGCACCGGCTGTCCGTGCCTTGGCCGGCGGCTTGTCCCTATAAACACCCTCACACCCAAAATAACGGGCTTCCCGACTCGGCCCAGAGACCAACACGGGTCTGAACCTCCAGCCTGCTGCCTGATCGCTGCCTCCCAGCCTGCCCGCACCGGCACCGCTCTCTGCAGCCAGACACCAGAACATTGCTCCCGACCTTTCCCAGGTAGCATTTCTCCCTTGGGATAGCGTATTCCCCATCTGCATGCCCAGGATCGAGGCAGTGGCTGGAGCAAGCCCTCATGCCAGCGCTGCTGTCCTTCCCAACCCTCATCTGACATGTGGAGCATCCTCCAACGGCTCCATCGTCCCAGCCCAGCCGCAGCTCTTGATACACGAGATGAAACGACGCTTCCACAAAACCCCACATACCAATTTAAGCTTGGCGATATCCACGAAGATTCATAGCTTTCAAGACCCAAAGGGACACTTAGCATCATCTAGCCTTGTCATCTGGTATAATTCAGTCCAGAAAACCTCACCCAATAATTTCTGCATCAGCTCCGTAATTTCCACTGGAGCTGTATCTTGTGTCAAAGCAAAGCTTTTCAGAGGAACGGAGTCCAGCTCAGACCCTTGGCTTTGCGAGGAGCTACAAGAGTACAGAATATAATTGACTGTAAAGCCTTTTTTACTGTGCAGGACCCACAAGTGACCCCCCAATACCCAGCAGGCAGATCAGTCATTCCCTCAGCAACGACAAGGACAGCTCCAAAACAAACTGCTGCCTAACTTACTCCTACTGACAAGAGATTCATTCTTTGTGAATCCTAAGCCTCTGTCTAAACCAGGAATAAAAAGAACATCTTAGCTGAACTGTGTTTTTTAAAGCACATTTCACAAACATTTCCTGCTAGCGCTGTTTAAACACTGGCCACTGCGGAACAGGCAAAACAGCCTGAAGAAGGAAGTGTCTAAAAATTAAAAATAAAGTCAAAACAATCAGACTCCAGTCTCTTTAGTAAACATTTGGGAGGCAGACTGATTCGGTGGGGAGAGCAGGGACTCTGAAGACCCTGGGTTTTTCCCAACCGTGCCGCTTATTTACTGCATAACTTGGAACGAGTCACATCAGCTCTCTGCTCCTCAGTTTTCCCCAGCGTTCAACAGCAATAAAAACACACACTTCCCTCCTCCTTCAACTGCTGCTGAAAGGCTGCGGTGAAAAGGCTGGCTTCAGGACCACCGGTACCCCAAGTGGGGTTACGCTGGGTGGGACTGGAGCAGAAGGTCAGGGCTGCAGGAGGGCACAAGGTCCTTGGACAAAACTCACTTTGGACCTGAACGATGCTCAAGGAGGATCTTCACGTCCCTCTTCACCACCCTCTGGTTATGCCACGCTGGAGGATAAGGCAGGGCTTGAACCACCAAACTAAAACCTACAGAAATTGAGCTTTGCTGAAGACAATATTGGCCTCGGAAAAAAGAAGCAAATTGACCATGAAATAATAGGGATTTTCAGACTTCAAAGAAGGCATAATGAACAACAGAAAGCAGGCTGGCAACCCAACAGATGTGCTCAGGGACCTCTAAGAGACCCTTTGAACCCCTCTCAGTGTAACATGCCACATGGATCTAATTATCCCCAAACCTGCACTGAGAGTGTTGTCTGCCTCACATATCTCCACCAAAGTCAACCCCAGCCCTTCCCTCTGCAGCCAGATCCAAATCATTCTCAACTGAGCAACGACCTTCCCTCATTCAGCTGCTCTCTACCAAGATCACCCTGAGTTTTCCTGTCCTCTGGGGACATGAGTCTCCTTGCTTTGGGCATGTCCTGCTACCCCAAATTGTATTGGAATATTCCTGAACCTTCAGGTCAACTTTGCTGCCGCAAAAAAAACCAACTTCTGATCATGTCCAGCCTATGTCACACTGAGATTTCGTTTCCTTCTCCAGCAACAGAACCATCTTTGTGTCAAAAACGTCAGGACACAAACAAGCAGGTCTTGTAGGACAAACCTCCAAGGGTGGCCACCCTGTTGGCATTTCTCCCCACACGGAGAGCTGCCAGACAGTCCCAGTTTGGATGGGGCTTAAAAAGTTCCCAAAAATATCAGGTGCCCAAAGCGCTGTCTTTGTGTTTAGCACGCAATGGCTTTGCCTCAGCAGGAGACCACTGCAAAAATGGCAACCCAGCTTGCCCGGGCTAGAAGACTGCCGCTGAAAATTAACCTCCTGTTATTGTACAGTTAGGACAAACTGCTCCTCGTGGTCTGGAGTTAAAGCTGCCTCTCTTCTTTCCACGCTGAGCAGAAGTCTTGAGGCTTGCAAGTATTTCCCCAGTCCTGCCAGCACATCAGAAGCACTGCCCAGTGGCAACCAGCTTGATAAAAGGGTCTTTGCAATGTGATTAACTCCATCGTCTCTGCTGCTGGGTGCCAATGCATTTAGAAAAAGTGGGATTAAAAGGAAAAGGTGAGAGGAAACGTGCAGAAACAAAGTCTTGCAAAGGTGGAAAACCACTGGTTTGGGGGTACCTAAATGCTCAAAGTGGCAAAAACCTGGGGGCAAAGGTAACATTTCCATGGATTTGGTGAGCTCAGCCCTCACTGAAGACCTGGCTGGAAGTCCAGGATCTTGTTGCTTCCCTGCTGCATTTTAAATGTTCTCACAGCACATTCCCATAGCTTCTACAGCTACTGAAACCACTTACTCACCAAGTCCTCCCCAAAAATGAGGTGGGATGGGATGAGGAGGTCTCACTTTGGCCAAGGACAAGCAGGGAAGTTATGACTGAGTGGAGCTGATTTTCCATTTTGAGAACAGGGATGGACTCATGGCTGGGAAGCATTTGGGAAAGGCAGAAGTCTTACAGGGATCGGTTGGGTTCTGCTAGGGAAGAAAGCTCCACTCTTCTTCAGAGCCTGCAAGAGCTGCAGAGATGACAGTGGCCCCGGGCAGAGCACTGGGCTGCTGGAGGATGCCCAGTGCCTTGCAGGGTGGACACGACAGGGCTGGGGAGAGGCAGTGAGGGCTGGGTGAGCTTCACAGGAGAGGCCAAGAGCATCATGCAGCAGCTGCTGGGATCAAACAGAAGGGAAGGGTGGGTGGACATCAATGGAAAGCCAAACTGGCAACATATCAATGGGTGGAGGCCATGCTACAGTGGAAGAAAACCATCAGAAGGAAGGAGGTGCACCCACCACCACTTCCTCCAGCTAAACAAGCAGCCTGGGCCCCCACTCCACAGTGAAGGGTATCCTTCAAGCACATAAAATAGAAACAATAACTTGAGTCTGAACTCGAAGCCCCAGATGCTGCTGTCACTGATGGGATACTTGCACATCACAAAGCTCAGGTAACTGCCTGGAAGGGGTGGGGGACGGCCAGAAGACCCTCTGGGGCTCCCCATTGCCACCCACCAGGGCTCCTCAAACACCGCCTGGAGGGTGCTCCACGCTTGGGACAACCCCCCTGGGGCTCTGCAGAGCTTGCACCTTCTCCCACGCTGCTCCCTCCCCAACACCCGGTGCCAGGCAGAGGCAGAGGCTCAGCTCTGCCAGGGCTGGTGCTGCGCAGGCAGCAAACGGGGACAGCACGTGCACCCCAGGGCACCCCCCAAGCTGTCCGAGCCCTCGCCTCCAGCCCAGACCCCAAGGCGAGCTACACCAGTGCCTCCTCAAGAAGGTGATTGCCAGCATGCGCTAACATGCAAAACAAGATCCAGATCCCCTTAAAAGCTACAGAATTGGGTTTAAGCCAGCAATGGATTATTTTAACATGGAGTACTGCACGTGCAGCTATATTGATGTGCCAGAATTGCCAATACTAACAAAAATAAAGATTAAACATGGAAAAGACCATCTCCAATGTTGTATCAAAACAGCTCTGGCCTGCAGCACCAAAGAAACACCCCAAATCTACATTTATACTGTTTCCAAAACTGTATTTATTTGCTTAGCCCACAATGCCTCCAAGAAGGAGAGGAGGGGAGTCCAGCATCTGCGAATTACCAGGCACCGGGAATGTTTGCAGAACTGTTAATCAATTAAGAAAGAGAGGGTGGCAGGATAATCCTGCCTCTTCTGCGCAGTCCTAGCAGCGCCGGTCCCAGGGGACCTGCGAGGTAGGGGGCTGGACCGGACCCAGCTCACTGCGGTATCCCACCGCGGCAGAGGGAACACCGACACTGCTGCCATTGTCACCGCCAGACTGCGAACCACCCACGAACGGGACCCGCGGGACCCAGGCGAGCTTTTGAGGATCGCTGGATGTTTGCTGGCCAGTCGAGGGCTGCAAAACCCGGTGTGGGAAGAGCAGCCCCCACCAGCGAGCAGCTCAAAACACAAACAGCCGGGAGCCCAGGGGCAAGGTGCCAGTTGTGGCAGATGCCAACCAGCTCCTGCCACAGGAATGTGCTCACCGAGGCATGGAAATCAAAAAACATTAAGGGAAAGAACTTCCTTTTATTCAACATTTGTGCCTGGAGAAATGGAGCTGAGAAGCAGACACCTTTCCCCCAGAAGCACTGCCCTGCTGCCACCCCACCACGGGACCAAAAATAACCCGGCATCCACCTAACCTCTGCTGCAGGCACTGGGCTGGCAGGGAGCCCTCGGGGTAGGGACGCCTTCCCACCCTGCACCAGCATCGCGGCAGCAACATCACGGCATCTTCAGGAGGAAACTATGGGTCTCACCTGCGTCCACAGCCTGCCCGCTCCAGCCACAACACAGACATCCCTGCAGGAAGGGTGTCCCTGTCCCCCAAAATCTGCAGTCTTGGCAAGCAAACAGATAAAGGGTGGAAGAAGGGGAAATTTATCCTCAGAGCAAGAAAGATGAGAAGATGGTTTGAGGTTTAGTCAGTTTAACCTCTGAAAAGGGGCTTGTTCCAGAAATACATACGGGTGGGATGTATTTATGGATCGAGTTTGCAAGGCTCTCACCAGCATGTTGCTCCAGTCTGACCCACGCTGGCAGAAATCTTTGCAGAAGCAGTAAACTGTTAAATGGTATTTTCTGCAAGGGGATGGGAAAACCAAGTATCAGACATCAGCTGCATTCGGGGAAGGAGCACGGATAGCTGCCTAGCCTCGGTGTGCAGCAGAAACAGGCTGGACTTTAAATTTCACCCATTGGTTGCTCTTGCACAGTACAGCTGGTACGTAACTGCAGGAATTGTTCATCAAATGATTACAAGTAAAACTAAGGTGGTTGAACCTGCTCAGAGAGCGGGGAAAAAAAAAAAAAAATCGATCAGCAGATAGATGATGCTTTAGAGGTGAATTTTTTTCTTTTCCAATCATTCACCCAGCTCCCTGAGCTTCACAAGCAGCACAGACTTAAGAGGCACTCTCAGTCCTGATCAACCTGGAGAGGCAAAGGAGGAGAACACAGAGGGTTCTTCTGTCTACCTCCTCTTTTGCCACCTCAAAGGTCCTGACCAAGACACTCGAAGAGCTACTCCAGAGATCAGAGCACGTGCATGACCGTTGTGGTGCCTACTGAATCAGGCATAAGCAAAAATACCATTGTTTTGCTCAAAGAGTTTTAAATCCTACAGTAACTGCAGTAGCGAGCCCTGCAGGAGGTCCCTCCAGCAGGACCCTGGAGCTCCCACAGCCAGCGCATCCCTCCGGAGATGAGGCAGGAGAAGCGCTTGGTGCTGCTCGACAGCAAGGCATCGCGCCTCAGGGCTGACAAACATTGGAAGCCTGACGTGGCCTGGTTTGCACCGCGGTCCCACATTACATCATTGCTCGGCCAACCCCATCTGCCCCACAGGCTCACCAGAACCTACATTCACACCCCAAAAGCCCTTATTCTCCCCCAAATTAGTCATGCAATGAAAACCCTTCAGACTGACAGCTGCTGACCAGAGCGCAGGCTGCCAGGCAGTTTGCATAACACCGTGCGGAGCATGCTCTGCGGCGCTGGGTAATTCCTCATTGCAACAATGGAAAAACCCAGAAATCTTGGTGAATAAGCCAGTCTGTGTCCTAAGTCAGCCCTTGGATTTCCTCCCTTTCTTGAGCCTGTCTCGCCTCTGCAAAAGCTCCGCTGGGGCTCTGCAGCCAGCCTCAGGAGCAGAAATCTCAACAAGCTCACAGTTATGTGCTCGGCTCTCAGCTGTTTGCTGCAGCCAGGAACTGGCTGGAAATCAGTTCAAAATGTTCCACTTCCAAACCCCACCCCGCAACCCCTGGATCTCTCTCTCCGCTCTCACAGAAGCAGGCGCTGGGGCTTTTAACCACTTTGCTTTAGCCTTCTCTATTGGGAGAGCAAGGAACATCCTCTACAACTGCTGCCCCAAGACGGGAGCTAAGGCAGACCCTAACCCCAGCTCCAGCAGTGATTTCCTTGCTCTGCTCCTTCACCATCCCTTTACCAATGCCACAGCTTCATCTCGAGAGCCGTAGGCTTTGCCATCCACCTCACCTGAGCCGGGAAGGCAGCAGGGCACCGCTGTCCGGCACTTCACATCCACCAGCCCTTGCCACACCACTTCACTGCAGGCTCTGCCACCGCCCCATCCCTTGTTGGAAGGCAACAGCCACTGTCCCACAGTGCCATGTGCTGAGAAAAAAAATCCCTCACACAGGTCTCCGACCACGACCACGGACGTGTCGTACTGCGCTGCTCCTAAGAAAAGACGCAGCAGAAATTAAGACTGTGTTTGCTCTCCCTTTCTTGGCCACCTCCTAGGTGCAGTCTAGATCTGGAAGTCTTCAACAAAAATTGTGTGTTGCAAGAGCAACTACAGTGCTGGTGGCCTTTGGCATGACCCCGTATCGCTCCCATCTCTGTTCAGGCAAACTCCTTTGAAATCACCAAGACAAGACCCCTCAAACACATTCCTCTGTGATAAACCTTCCTCTCCCCAAACCAGCCAAGGCTAAATATGGTCCAGGAACCTGCTGAAAGCTCCAGCACGAGGTGGCTGTGGAGCACAGCAGTGCTCCCTGCTACGCCATTCAAATGAAACAGGTTGTTTTTCCCCCGACTGATGGATCTGGGCCCTGCTCGGCTCCGCAGGGACCAGAGAGGTTCCCCACAGAGCAGGTCTGCGTTGGTCCTCCCTGACCATTTGCCTCCCTGTCGCACAGAGGAAAACTACCTCTGCACGGTCGCTTCGGCAGCGGGGCCAGGCAGGACCGCGGACACTCCTCCGCCTGATGCCAAGGGGTTAAGCTCACAGTAAGTTCCCAACGCCGGTTGCTTCCAACTGGCTGCTGCCTGCGGTTTGTGGGAAGGGATTTTGCTTTTTAATAACATTATAAATAGGGCTGTGTTCAGTATGCTGCAAACCCAGTTACTCTCTCCCTCCCACCCATCTCCCTCCTCCTCCTGCTGCTTCTCTTCCCACCACACTAATTCCAGATCTGACCATGAATCGGTCAGGCTTCTTCCTCGGCGTCCTCAGCCTACTGGCATGTCTTGCCTCCATGGTGCAGGCATGTCCCCCGAGCTGCCACTGCCACGGCGGAGACCTGCAGCACGTCATCTGCGACAACGCGGGGCTGAAGAAGATCCCCAAGGTGCCTGAGCAAACGCGACTTCTCAACCTGCAGAAGAACAACTTCCCCGTCCTGCCGACCAACGGCTTCCGTGACATGAAAAAGCTGGTGTCCCTGCACCTCCAAAGCTCACGGATCAAGGAGATCTCAACTGGAGCCTTCCGGGGGCTCAAGAGCCTGGTCTACCTCTATCTCACTGACAACCAGATCAGTGTCATAAAGCCAGGAGCCTTTGATGACCTCTCTGAGCTCACCTACCTGTACCTGGACCAGAACAAGATCCCAGATCTACCCAAAGGGCTCCTCTCCCCTCTTGTCAACCTCTTCATCCTGCACTTAGGCAGCAATAAAATCCGGGAGCTCAAACCAGGGGTGTTCAGCGGGGCTAAAGATCTGCGCTGGCTCTTCCTCTCTGACAATTCCCTCACCAACCTCCTGCCTGGGGCCTTGGAGGATGTAGAAAACCTCGCTGTCCTCCACCTGGACAAGAACCAGCTGAGCAGCTACCCTGTGAATGCAATGAGTAAGCTGAGAGTGCTGGAGGAACTGAAGCTTTCTCATAACCCAATCGAGGTCATCCCTGACAATGCCTTCCAGTCCTTCGGGAGATACCTGCAGACACTCAACCTGGACAACATGAAACTGAAGAAGGTAAGTCCTTTTCTCTTTCCATTTGCTCCAGTTAAGAAACATGGGGGTTGATGATCTTCTCCTTTACAAAGCCCTCGGTTTGCTGTCCCTCCCTGGCAGAGGAGAGGGGAGATGTAGGTCTGCAGGCTCTGCAGACAGCAAGGCACGGGCCCAGCTGACAACACACCTGATGTGGTTCAAGCGAGGGATGAGAGAGAGAGTACTCCACCTTTCTGTTGAGTTATTTATGCAAAACCAAATTATCTGGAGCTGATCAAACTCCCTGGAAAGGCAGTGCATTACCTCCCAAGCCGGAGGTGACACCAGACATTGAGAAAGGTATTTGGGATGCTCCAGGACAATTAGCCACCTTCCATCATCCCAAACACAAGGCGTGGGATGAGAGGCGAGCGTCTGGCCCCTACTCGAGGGACCGAAGGGCACTGCCACCTTGCAGAGCTGAACTGCTCTGCCTCCTTCCTTCAGCCTGGGGACCTGCTTGGGGGGGTGGGGGGGTGTGTGCTCCTCGGGAGGAGCTATGAGCAGCAGCGGTTCCTTACCCACACCTTGCAGACAGGTAGGCATACAGACCTTCACCTTCACCTCCCCCCCACGCCTTCCAACTTTACACGTTATAAAGAAAGGTTTGTTTATTGATGCTCTCTCAAAAGGAACTCTCCCAGCATCTCACAAAGGGGCCCTGTTCCCACTGGAGAGGAGGGACGTTCGGGTATTCCGAATGGCAAAACAACCATCCTCTTCTTCTGTGAGGAAGCACGATCCATAGGCAGGAGCATCACACTCGGGGAATCACTTGCACCAGTACCTCTGCAATGCCAGGCAGTGCAAGAACAGAAACAAGCGCCGTGCGAGAGCAGCAGCACCCAGTTGCAGCCTGACGTCCTAGGTGTACCCCACGCAACTGGAAAGGGAGGGTGCTGCAGGTGGGGCAGAACAGTCCTCCCTGGGAGGATGCTTTGCCAGGAAGCCCGAAGGGCATCCAGGTAAGGTGGGCTTGCATTCGCGGCAAAGCTACACCCACCACGTGCAGGAAGATGTGATGAAAAAGAGAATTTCTTAGCAACAAAGAGCAAACTCAAAGGGCCCCACGGAGATGAGCAGATCACACAAATGCTGCCAAGAATAGAGCACACCAGAGTTTTCAAGGGGATGTAGCATTCCAAAATGCTCAAAAACTGGAATTACAGCTTGCCCAGGTAGAAAACAACACTACCCAAACCACCCGAGTAGCACCTAGTCGGTATTTAAGCCCTTGCCCACTCTCAGCACTAACCTCTCCAGGATGGGAGTAAGCAAACAACACTTGGGAACAATCTACTGACCTCTCTAGGCAAGACCTTAGGCATGCTGTCACAGCACTTTTGTAGACTCACTTTCATCATGTGCAAGTCAAAAATTACAGCTTAAATGTCGCTACAGATGGTACATCATCAGCATCCCAAGTTATACAATGAAGAAATTAGACTAACCCACCCATGATGCTGGGGTACTCTAGGGAATTAAGTGTCCTTGGATTGGCCAAAAAGCAAGGGTTAACAATTCTAGCCAGCAGAAAAGACTTTCTTCTTTTCGGTGACCACCTATGGACAGGACTTTAAAATTCTCTTCTGCAGCCAGACGTCTCCTTTCCTCCCCAATAGCCCAGTAAGACGCCAGTTTATGGGATCAGCACTAACAGGGGTGGCTTCTGCAGCTTTAGGGCTTGCGTTCTTTTTCAGGAAAACAAAGCTCCCATCCCCACTCAGAGTTTTCTCTTCAAATCCCCAAATGCCTCATTCATATCCAAACAGCCCACACGTGAACTTTGCACTGCTAGGAGACATCTAATCACAGAGGCCTCATGACCTAGGAAATCACTACCAAATACTTTAAATGCCTCTGGCATCTTGACTGCATCTCTTTCTCCTTCACAAAATTACTGTCCTTAGCTGTTCCCTGCATGGCTGCAAGATTTTTTGAGCTGGTCAAGTGCAAAACCCTTCCATGGGCCAGGACCCACCATATACATCAACAAGAAACCAGGCAACGTGGATCTTTATGTACGCCCCTTTCTAGGTATTTAATGCAAAATAAATTACAGCAGCAATCCTCCATCTAAGTAAGGGGAAAAAATCACCTATTTCTTTACAAACGCACGCTCTGGCAGGCAGCACAGCAGCTGTTAGCGGCAGATGTGAACTCCTCTCATGGGGCTGGGAGAGGAATGAGCAGCTGAGACAGTACACCACTGTCCAAACCAGAACGTGGCCAGGCTACCGCCCCGCCGCACGGCATGCCAGCATCTCTCTGAGCAGCTCCACTATCAGCACAGTAAAACCTACCAGGGTCAGCTCGGTTTTGGACAGCAGAGGCCAGCCCCGCTGACTGTCCAACAGCTACAGGAATCTGGGAGTCTCTTAGCTAAACTCTAATCCTATCCAACGTTGCTTAATTTGGAAGATGACAAAAGTTCACAGCTTAAAATAACGCATCTCCTCTGTCAAGCTTAGAGAGCTTGAACAAACCCTGAGGGTCCTGTCTGAATGAGAGCTTCTGGCCAGAAAAGGGAGCATAGGTCCTTGACTGGGGCTGGTTCTGGTAGACCTAGCTAGACCTAGGCCTCCTCTCCACCCTTTTGAGAGGGCTTTCCCCTGCGCTGAGAAGGGGGAGAAATGGTTTGTCATAGCCAAAAGGAGCTTTGAGCTTTGTCAATGCCCCCCTCTCCAATTCATCACCGCCAAGGAAATTTGTGTTGAGGGGTTTGCTTTCAAGAAGAAACTTTCCAACCTGAGTAACCATGGGTTGAGAAAAGCCAAGGATGAGGCCTCAGAGAAGAGAGGAGAGGACTGCAGACCGGGGTTTACAGCCTCCCTCTTCTCTTCGGTAGCTTTTTTAAGGAAGGCTCTCCCTTAAAGCCTGTCTGTTAATTGAGAAAAGACAAATCTTGCAGCATCCCTTGCAAACAACCCACTGGAAATGAGAAAAAATGGAGGATGTTGAGGTGCTGGAAACCTGCCTCTATTTCTACACTGCTCAGATGCCAAGTGTAACTTTCCACTCGGAGCCCCCGGGCACTGCCAAAGTCTACAGCCCCTTCAGACGCCACAAACACTCCCTCCTTCAGCCGTTCCAGGACAGGCAAGGCAACAGGCGCTGGGAGGATTTCCAGCCTTGGAAAGGAATACACCCAGAAAATATCTTCATTTAGAACAGAGAAGTATGGCTCAAAAATAGAGAGGCCTGCCAGACTTCACTTTATTTAGGGATGTGGCTGCAAAGATGATCCTGCATGGATTTGGGACGTAGCTCTCTTAAGGCAGGAGCCTCCATCACCCCTGAGCCCACCAGCCTGATGCCTCTCTCGGGTGTCCAGAGGTTCCAGCGAGCCAGGACCCTCCTCCACCGCTCCTTCTCTTGCTCTTTCCATGCTTATGCCACTAAAAGTCTTGAACAGAAGCACCCAGGTTTGAAGTCCCCTTCCCTAACTCAGCGTTCCTCACCAGAAACCTTTGTGCTTTAGTTTGCAGACAACACGTTCACAGGTGTGACCATGCTGAAGACCGCTCACCTGGAGAACAACCGGCTCACCCAGCTGCCCCGCAACTTCCCCTTTGACAAAATGGAGACGCTGACGCTTTCCCGAAACGCCTGGCACTGCAACTGCCAGCTAGCACATCTGCGCAAGTATGGCTCCATGCACCACTTCCCTCCCTGGGGTCTCCTCGGGGGTCTCCCCCGAGCTGTGCCAGGCAAGAGGAGGCTGCTGAAGGCTGCAGACATGCTCAGCATCCCTCTCTCCAGCCTGTCCTCTCTGTTCACAGTACGAGTGTTGTCCATGATGATTTGTACCTCTTGTAAACTCATGTTCTTCATTCTCCCCGTGTGCCAGGTGGCTGAAGGGCAATCGCACCCGCACCGATGATACCTGCTCCACGCCCACGCAGTACCGGGGGCAGTCCATCAGAGACACCCCTGCCCTCCGCACATGCAAGCTCCCCACCAAGAGGTCCAAGAAGGGAAGCCGCCATTAAACACGTAAGACGGTTCATAGAGCCACTTATTGGTAGCTTTTAGTCAGACCTACAGCAAACCCTGATGCCACCAAAGGTACGGGGACTTTATCTCTGACGTCAGTGACACCAGGGTTTGGGTCAAAACAGCTCATCCAGCTCCTGGCAATACTGGGCTCCGTGGGCTCCCAGAGCAGAGAATCTGCCTGGAGCATCAGGGATGGAGTCAACCCTGGAAAACAAACATGGGGCTAAAGACAGGCCTGGGGCAGCAAGAAAGGGTGAAACGTGTAATTAAGTGTCAAAACAAGGGTGGACTTAGCCCACTCTTATCCTGAGCTGGGATCACACACCCTTTACTTTTCCAGCTGACTGGAGATGCTCAGCCTTTTGCCCCAGTAAAGCTCCTCCAGGTCTGGTTTGAAATCCAGGGCAGGACACTGCTGGGAAATCTGGCCCCAGGCTGCCCAGCCCATATGAAGATAGATGTCTTCCATAAGGAGCAGCTCTCGGTCCAGCACCTGCCTTTCAGCAACTACAATTCCCATCCAAGACACTCAGGTATTTAAAAACAAGGGCTGATGCCTTCAAATGAGTGTCCCAGAAAAGGAAGGTTTGAGACAGCAAATACGCTTTGAATAAAATGTTCTGGGCCAAAAGGTGATTCAGAGACAGTGCTGACTTTCCCTTGAGCAACGAGCTTAGTAACGCCTACCAACCCAAACACCGACTGTGAAAACCTACCACACAAACACCTTCCACAACTGGAAACTACCAAGAGTATTAAATTCAGGGCATAGAGCAGGCAAGAAAGCCACAACTGTCATCACTCCATTCCAAGCATTTTGCTTTTCCCCATCCCAGGAATAAGTCTGGAGCTTGTATGGATTCCAAAGGACTTTGGATGAGCCTGCAAGTTTGTAAGCTCTTGGGAAAGGGACCTTTGCTCATGTGTTAAGTGCAGTGACCTTGCACTGCACTGTATGAACAAGGGTTGTCACTGTGCCCTTTCACAACAGAAAGGATGAGGCAGAAGCCCAAAGCCCAGTTACGGCCGTTTGGTCCCCACTTCGCTAAGGATATGCATAACAGGATGGAGAAAGTAAGTTTATGATCAAAATGTCAGGGATGATGCCAGCTGCTCTGCGCCTTCCTAAAGCAGTTATTTCTCTTGCAGTGCCAGAGGTTTTATGGATTAGAGGTGGAAATACCAGTCGTTCCATATAGGGCGGATAAAATTCTGCTCTAAGGGTGGAAAAAATTCAGTTTTCTAAACCACAATACTTAAATGTATTTTATATACAGGTCTGGCCCTTCTTAACCTTTTTCTCTCCCTGCCTGAACTCAATTCCAGTTCACTCCTCCATGAGGACAGTAAGAAAACCATAACACCTGCTTTTTTCTATAGCACCTTCCACCCAACTCTCTCAAACAAGTTTGCAAGTGTTAATGAAACAGATAATTATTTATTCCAGTCTTGCAGAACACAAAGCTCGGTACCTTCGGGTGTGAGTGCCAAAATGCAGGCACACAAACCCACTCCAGTGTGGTGACAGGTTTTTAAGGAATATGAAGAACCTCTGACTTCAGTCGCACCTCTTGAGAGCCAGGCAGCTTTCTCAGATGCCAGCTGTGGGGGTCTGTATTTCAGGGATGACCAGTGACTTGGTCCCTGACCACATTTCCAATGAAAAGCTGCTTGGCAGTTTCTAAAAAAATCTACCTACCCTGGATTTCCAGAACCAGGGCACCAAAATAATTCACTGCTCTTCGAAGTTTTGCTCTTGGGTTTCTTCCTTCACGCAGGAAGCACTCACTGACCACCAACATTCTGGGTAAGATACTCAAGAGTCACATAGCGAGTTGGCAGAAGTCAGGGACAGGACTAACCCATCTCCTGTGCTGTGGGAACTCATAACAGCTCCTTGCCTCATAACTCTTCGCTTTCAAGTACGGGCTTCATTCACTCACAGAGCATAAAAAGAAACGGACAAATGCTAGAAGTTTACTGATCTGCTTGAAAAATCCCCTTAAACATGTGTACTTCTCTTTTTTTTTTTTTTCCCCCCCTAGCAGGCCCTGGTATGGCCTGTCCTGGTGACTGGTCACTTCAACCATCAGAAAACTACTGACTTCTGAGTCCTTCCTTAAGCTTCTCCTACCTGTCAGGAAACATTTTTGATATATCCGAACACCTCCAGCCTCCTCCGAATCCCCGCTTCTCTGCTGATCGCAGGATGGAATCCACCTTTTCAATCTTTTCCGACATCTATATATTTTAAAAGAGGCATTTTTAAAAACTAAACTATGCATGACCATACTAAGACAAGCTAACCTAGATCCTGCCGGTAAAACACAGTCATCTTTCCCAGAGACAACATAACCCACGTCCCCGATTGACCAGTTGGTCGCTGTCTCTCCCCTTCCAGTGGATGGAAGCAAGTGGGAAGGTAGGAGCATCCCTCCCCCAGCTGCTTGATCAGGAAAATTGGTCTCAACCCATGCAAAGAGACTCCTCTGCCTTCCCACGGAGGGGATCCCTGCAGGCCAGGGCTGAGGGGGATAGGTGAAGCAACGACCAAGAACCGGTGGCCCTGAGACCGAGCTGCCCCTTCACGTCAAAAGGCGGCAATCTCTCCAGGTTGGCCAGAAATCCTTTAAGTGAAGCAGTACTGGGAAACCCCGAAACCGAAGCCATCTGAAGACTGGATTCCCTCCCACTCCGTGGGGTCTACCAAGATGTACGTATGTCCGGGAGGAGGTGTGCACCGTGCAGCCTGGCTTGGGCACCCCTCTCCACCCATGCTCCAGAGGATCTAGCAGGACACCAGGATGACTGTGGTTTATTGTCACGGCTATTACAATACCACAGTTGCAATTTAACTCTGGTTTTTAATCCTAAAGAGTTATATAAATATATGTATATTTATTCCTCTGTAACTGAGTGTAAATGACCTTTAAGAGGATGAAAACTCCTCTGTCTCCTATATAGAAATCAAATTGTATATTTTCTTATGTACATCTTCTGTATAAAGCTCTTGCTGCAAAGATGAATTCAACAAGTCTCCCTGTATCTGTCTGAGGGCTGGGGGGGATCAGAAGTAACATGAGAACAGTGGTACAAAGATAGACTTAATCCTCTTTATCCTATGGGCAGAGCAACTGTTTGGGAGGGTTTTATTATTTCTCTTTCTACAAAGCAGGAACATGTGACACCTAATGAGTCCTGGGCACTCGCAGTAATGTCTGAAAGTATTTTGTGAGGCTAAACTCAAGCCTACTATAAAAATAGATAGCTGTCACCTGACAGAGTCCGGGCAACAGCACCAGGGCTGTCTCTGTTGTTTTCAGTTCGGCATTAAGAGCATCACATCCAGGAAAAACCCCTGGCCGCCTCTGAGACGGCTCCAGGACAGATGCCCTGGACTCCCCTGGTCCGCAGCAGAGCACACAGCCGTCCCTGTAAAACCCTGGTGCTGGTGCGGCCGGGTCTGCCAACAGTAACACACCTAATCTGACTCCCAGCCCCGTGTGTTTACCCATCACAACAGTCTGCTTCCTCAGCATCTGCAAGCAGCGTAGCGCTGAAGTTATTTCCCTTAAAGTCAAACAAAAAAGCCCTTTTTTGGCTCAGCCGTTCACTCGCAGGCACACACGTGCAGATGGCAGGACCCGCCTATGAAACGCGTCACCCGGAGCGCCAGCGTCCCGCTCGCTGGTGGCCTGTCCCCCTCCACACGCAGGACATGCTGATGCTCTTGCACGGGCCAAGGGTGAGGGGACGTGTGATGGTGCAGCAGCATACGTGTTCCGACACGTGCTGCCCCTCTGGCAACGCAATGCCTGGTGCTGCACGCGTGGATGGCACCGTTCCCACGTTCAGACTCGAACGCGTAGCATGCAACAGGGTGTTATAGCTGCATGCGGTCCAGGATGGGGAAAGAAATCCGACAGCTCTGCAGCAAAACGAACACGTGCAGCCACCCACACTGATACGAACCAGCACCGCCTCTTCCGTGATCATTCATCCTTGCAGCATGTACAACAGAAGGGTTTATAAGCTTTGAAACACACCAGCACAAGTTCAGTTTACGACACTGAATGCCACATCTTCTCTTCTTACAAAGCTTCCTCCCCAGACACCCCACCAGCAACCAGGCAGAATCCCCTTTCTTCCTCCCAGCCCCTCTAGACCTTCACTCCCCAGCTTGGCCTCACACCCACAGTCCCATCGCGCCTGGTCCCAGCAGCTCCAGCACCGCCGGGTGCTGCTGCGGGACAGAGATGCCCAAACTCAGGGTCTCACCACGACAAAGAGCACTCGTAGCTCTAGTTACAGCAACCGTGACTTACCACAACCTCTGGCATGTGCATCTTGGTGATAATCATCTTCATAATCTCAGGGGGAACAGGAGAACCTGCAATGACTCCTGGAAGAAGAGGAAAAGATGACCATCTTGGAAATCACTTATTTAGTCCCAGGAGTGGTCCCTCAGAAGGTTCTGCACTCCCAGATTTAAACGCTGGCAAGACCTTTGGGATACACCGGTTCCTGTCAAAATCCTTTCTATTTTTATGGATACAGGTCCTAGTTATTCTGGAAGCAAAGGCTGCAGCAAGGCCAGTTTGCCTGAATGAATTAAGAGTTGGCAGAGTTCACTAGTTAGGAAAATAAACTCTATAGCAGAAACTGAGTCCAAGCTGCAGTACCCAAAAAGGAAAGATTGAGAGCAGAAAAAGGCACAGATTTTTAGCAGGACAAACACTCCCATAGAACCAAAAGCCCTTCCCCTGCCTTGCACAAACCGGCCCTTTTGGGAGAGGGCAGATCACATCTTCACCTGTTCCATCCCAGGATGACAGAGCAAAAGAGCGGGGTAATATATAGGCTTTGCTGGGGAACAAGAAGAGACGGGATGATTTTTCACATATCAGAAATGATTAGGTAATCTGCTTAAATGTTTCTTTATGCTCCAGCACCATCATCTCTCCGTGCTGCCATCGCCTCAAAGGGGCTGGCGGTCTCCCCGTTTCAGCTCAGCTATTGCCAAGGCTGTCCGCGACAAGAAAGCTCCAGCACGCGTTATCACACCCTCTCCAGTACTCAGATGAGTGACTTCAAAAACCAGACAGGAAACTTCAGGCCAGACGCAATCCCAGCACAGCTCTGCTTCAGGGACTGCACCAGCCTAAAGCACACAAAGCATCTGCTGCCACACGGTGGTGGCTGGTGAGACCAGAGTTGAGCAAAATCACCTCCCTACTGTACCCGATAGAACAGAAAGGTCATTCCCCAATCTGCTTTAAGATGAAAGAAATATTAAAAACGTGCAATTCTTGAAGGAAACCCCAAGGAAAGGAAACGTAGCAGTGAAACACAAGGCTCGTGCAACAAAACTTCCCTCCAGAAGAGTGATTTGCTCACAAAGCTCAATACAGCCTCCCAGCAGGGAGCCAGTAATATCCAGTTTCTCGGGATTTTTCCATTTGAGATGTCAGACTTACCTCCCCGGAGAGATGACAGGTCGTAGGAGTCAAAGTCCGGCTGGGAGAGCATGTCTATAAACATGGTTGGCGTGCCGTGTAGGAAGGAGCATCTTCAGGAAGGGGAGAGAAAAGGCAAAGCTGGAACCAGGCGCAGCCCCAGCTCAGCACCACGTCCCGTCCCATCGCACGTGGGGCGGCGGCAGCACGGAGGCAGGCACAGCAGATGCGCTCTTCATCCGTGCACGTATACGTATGTACGTATAAAAATATAAATAAATATCCATATACGTGTGTATTATGCATACACAACGATTAGTCTTTTGTCTGACAGCTACCCATGAAGAACAAGCTGGAAACGCAAGAGCTGGACGTGGAGGAGGAGTGCAGGGGGTTAAGTGTAAAAACACACCGGCCACGGCACACCAAGCCACCGCTACGCTTGCCAGCTAAAGCCCTACAGTGACCTGAAGAATCCCTCATTTTCGGGGAAAAAAGCAGCGTGACAAACTCCTAAGCGCAGCTGAAAAGGCAGGATTTAGGCTCCTGAAGTGCCTGTGCAAGCGTGCGGACCAGCAAACCTGCCTCTCCCGTCGCGGGAAGGAGGAGCGCGAGCAATGGCCCGGCAGGTGAGACAAGGAGAAGCACCGCCACGAGGCAACGAGCTCCTCTGCAGCAAGACACAAACAGACTCTCACTTCTCTTGAGACACTGCCTCCAGAGCAGCCTTCCCCTCGAAGCTCGGCGATGAGAAGACGCAGGAGGACCCGTGCACAGCCATCACCATGCAGCCTCCTACCGACGCCAGGCAGTGGTAGAGGGGGGCGGGGAGGCCAACGCGGTAGTCCTGGGGTCAAGCCAAAGACAACAGTGAGGAGAGGAGATCTTCCAGTCCGTGACCAGCCCGCCTCACTGCTGAAGAGCAAAGACCTGAGCAGAGAAGTTTTCCCTGATTCACTGAAAACTTGCTGGAAATTTGACGTTCATCTGTATTCCCGTCAGGTGGAAACACGACGCTGATGCTTCCTGTCTTTAATAAAAATCACTTTTGGGAAGTTTTTAATGTCAAAATTTCATTCTGCAATTTTGCAATGTCTTCTCTTTGCTGGACTTCTTGGTCTGGTATTGCTTACACATCATTTTGTGATATGCCGGAAGAGAAGAGCGGTAGTGCTATGACAGGCATGAAATATGCAGGCCTTGACACATGCTATTAATTTTGTTTGGTTTTTAAAAACACCAAAGGATCTGAAGACTGATTGAAACAACTCATCTTTTTTTTTTTTTCTGGATCAAAGCTGTTGTGTTAGAAATAACTACTTCAGAACTTCAAAAGAAAATATTTACTTTTAACAATTTTTAAAAGGAACTACAAATAGAAAGGTCAGATCCTGATAAGAGTAATGAGACTGTATACATGGCATGAAACCGAGTCACGTAAAATAAATTAAAACCTCATTCAACAGAACTCAAAGCTAACATCTAACATCTAACAGCTAAGATTCTTGTAATTATTTGAAATGAGTGTTCACCAGAATGAAAAGTGATCAATTTCACAATTTTTCCCCCACAAAAAGGAGAAGAAAAAAACCTTCACATGACACTAAAATGAAACATCAGTGAAATGAAGAATGACATGCATGAGTACCCCTCAACGTCATTTGTAGCAAACCATCCCGCCCTTCTGCGGAGCGGGCACCGACGCTCTCCGCACGTGCGGTCTCTCTGCGGCAGTGGAGACCCCCCAAACTCTGTTCCCACCGAGACCCACCTGCTCTGTGATCCCCAGCCTCAGACCGATCAGATTGGCATTATTCACAATGTTCCTGTGGGAGAGCGTGGCTCCTTTGGGGCTTCCCGTCGTCCCCTGAAAGACGGAGGGCATAATGCAACCATGCCGCCTTTTCCAAGGGTGAGCTACGTGCGCTCTCTGGGGCGGTTTCCCAGCACTCCATTGTCCCTTCAGACCTGGGAGACTTTATTTTCTTCTTCAACAGCATTTTAATCCCAAACCACACCCAAAAGAATAATCCAACTTCAGTTGGACAGAATTCCCACGACACCCTCTCATCTCCACCAGCCCTTGAGAAAGGGTTGAGCAGCAGGAATGGAAGAAGTAAAGGGAAATGCTAGAACGCTTCCTCCATCCCACAGGAGGAGGTGGAACCAGAGCTCGGTCTCAGAGGGCAGAAGGCGAAGGAAACGGGACGCTCGGCATCGCACACATCTTTCCCCGTGTCCCCAGCGAGGAACCCACAAGGCGCGGAGCAGGCAGAAGCACCTACTGAAGTAAACTGGATGTTGATGGGCTCATTGCAGGACAGGGTCTGCTGCACGGCTCTTAACTGCTTCATATGGCTGCTGTCCCCAGCCTGCATCACTTCATCCATGTGGAAGGTGCCGGGCAGCTTGGAGTCCACGGTGATGACAACGGACAAGTCAGGCAGCCTGGTAGAAAGAAAAATGCCATCGACAATAACGGAGCAAGGAGAAAACTGCCTGGATAGGTGTACGGTGGTCAGGGCAAACCCCCAGGACAGCCTAACCCGTTCCCTTCGGATGAGACCCTGTGCGAGTCCTTCTTCTGCTAGAGCCTGCGTGGTGCAGCTGAGAGGACACAGGGCAGGACACAGCTGTGAGGTCAGTGCAAAGACCCCTAACAAAGATGTTCATAACTCACCTCTTGCTCTTTATTCCTCCTGGAGTGGATTTTTCTAGCTCAGGACACGACTGCTTTAGAATGTCATAGTATTTCTGTGTTTTAAATTGAGTGGGAAACACCAGTGCCTTACAGCCAACCTGCGAAGGGAGACAGAAACCCATGAGTCACGTCGGGTTGACGTTCAGGACACGACAAAGAGCAGTCACCGCCGTCACAGGAACGTGCGCAGCCCTGCGACCTCACACAGCAAGCGTTAGCCATTAACACCCCACCGGGATTTTCTCCCTGGCTTGTTTCTATAAGCACATGACACCATCTCCAGAGGAGACTGGGAGATTTTTAACTCTTCCGAGTGAGAGCCACGGCGTGCAGCAATTTAAAGATTCGCAGGGGAGCACGACACAGGTCCGGCACAGCGAGGGCACAGCAGCCACGCTCCCAGGGCTGGGGACGTGCCTCCAGCAGGCAGATTCATCCAGGACAAGCGCAAACTGAGCCCTTACAGCTGCGCGCTCATAAAACCCCGCAAGCGCAGGGCAGGGTGCTCTTACTGCACGCCCGGCACGCCGAGCCCTGATCCGTGCGTGCAGCCGGCGCTCTGCTCCTCCTCGACGTTCGGTTCGGGACGGGCTGGTTGCTTTTTGCTGGGCAAGAGAGCAGAGCTGCAGCCAGAGGTTCCCTCTCCTCCCAGGATCTGCAGTCCCCGTGCAAGCACTAAGCAAACAACTGATTTTTCAGATTAGGAGTCCCAATACTAACAAAAAGCTCAGTGCCAAAATGTGTGTGGCGGGGGGAGGAGGGAAAGAAAAAAAAAAAATCAATTTATTGTATCTGAAATGAGAATGCTTTAGGAACTTTGGAAAAACAAGGAAACCTAAAGACTGCCTCTCAGGTCAAGCCAAGGTTTTCTTGTGGGTTTTTTTTTTTAAGGTGCTGTGTTTCCTAAGATTTTTCCACCTCTTTTTAAAGCACTAGCTACTTTGAAAATTAAAACATTTTTCTTTCAACATTTACATAATCCTGAAGCAGTGCACTTTAATTACTCCAAGAATTTCTGTTTTTTTCAGCAGAGGAGATCTGCTGTATTTGACCCAGATTTGCAAACCACTTTCATATTCCAAAAAAATGCATTCTTGTCAAATAAACTATTTACATAAATGATTTGCTCAGCTGTTTTCATTATTTTCCCAAGGTCCGTGAAATAAGGAGACCAAGGCTGTGCCAATAAATTATCTCTAAGTACCCTCTGGGGTTTGTCAGAAGGGAAGACAAATATTTGCTCTATTTTCTGGAACAGACTGCCCAGAGCCCAGGGGACTGAGTCTGTTCTGGGATGTTTTGGGCATCTGTAGCTTTTTACTATTAGTTCCTTCAAACTACTCTCCTGGTTGAACCAGCTTTGCAAAAGAGACGCTATGGGAGGAGAGGAGCTTGCAGGGCAGATGCTGTAGGAGATAGGGGTCTCCAGTTGGGCACCTCCTACTTGGTCTCAACCTGCATGGCAGCAGATCCATCTTCAAAAGGACCTGTCGTATGAAAGCCGACACCAGTTTGTTTTTACAAAGCCCTGGAAAAACGGCAGGAATCAGAAGAATGGTTATTCAGCACGTATTAGTGCATACAGCACAGGGAGGGAACCTGATGGAGCAAGGAAGGGACTGCACAGGCTGACAGGATCCAACAGGCAAAGGTCAAAAGTCTTCAGGGGCTTTGTTGTGCAAATAAACAAACACAAACAAATAATTAGGAAGGTGAGGGACGCCAGAGATCCCAGTGCCAAAGGTACACGGCAAAGCTAGAAAACCTGGGAAGGTGAGACAGGAGTAATGCCCAATGGAGCTGAAGCACATTTCTGCTCTTACCCCATCAACACTCCAGATTTACACTGGAGAAGAACATCAGAGCAGAGTCTGACACACAGAGATGGAAAGGAAAACAAAAGCCAGGTCTCACTGGGGGAAAAGGAAAGTACCGACATGCACCTTTCCACCTGGTGAGAGAAGCAGGAGGACATCCACACCGGAAGAGACGTGCTTCACTGCAGCACTGTGTTCGATCTTGACACATGAAAACAGCTACCGTAAGAGGATTAAATGAAAGATGAAATGGGAACTCAAATTGCAGCCCAGCAACTGAATTACAGAGCTACTGATGCAAGAGAAAAGTCTCCCTTCACTGCCAGAAACCATCCACCTTCTAGGTAAAGCGAGAACTTGGATGGTGCTGGGAAGACCCAGAAGTGGTTCCCTCTTTTCTGCTATCAGCCTTTGATTTAAAGCTGAACAAACCAGAGATGAGCAAGTTAGCTTCTTAATCCTAGGATTAATTTTTAGCTATCGAATGTTTAATAATCTGAATTCCTTGTTACTGGAGCTAAGGAGCCAAAGCAGTTTAAATTGATCAGTGCTCTGCACATTGCAAACTCAAACCCAGGCAGATACATGAGGGGAGCTGAGGCAGCAAGGATCAGACAGCAGAAAGACATCAAGCAGTGGTAATACCTTGGACTTAAACCAGGTTAAACCCAAGGCAAGCAAGGCCTAGGACAGATCTGGGAAAGAGAAACGAAGCTACCAAGTAGGCTGGTCCTTTCTGAGCCTTCCCCCTTTCAAGGTTAAAATCCCAGATGGTGATTTTTGCCCCGAGCAGGAGGCAGGCAGGATGGCACCGAGCCGGGGAGGGCAGCCACATGGTTCTCTCCCTCCCAGGCAGGCTGGAGCATGAGGGTGGGAAAGTCAGAACCGATTTCAGACAGATGCTGCCTCTCGAGATTGCCGCCACGCTCTGTTAGTCCATACAGTCTCTGCTGTCCTGGCTGCCAGCTTCTCGGGTAGTCCTTGGGTCAGGTATTTAGCCTCGCCTTGTTCTCCTCACTCCCTAGTGAACGGTTGCTGGCAGGTACGGTTGTTATTGGTGTAATATTGGCAGCACATGGTTGTTAGAGAGGGATGAGAAGGATGCAGAAGTCTCCATCAAACAGACAGGGTGGCAGCCACAGGGAACAGCAAGAAACGTGACCACTTCAGCTGGTCACTGCGTGGTGGTGGTCCCTCTACACGGCCACCACCAGCCCTGCTCTCTGGCCAGCTCTCCCTAATACACTCCAGTGCTTAACCAGCAGCTTATCCGTACTGTCCTCCCCCCACCCCTCCACCAGACGGCTGCTTGCACGAGTCCTCACAAGGAATCAATCAGCATTACCAGCGAGTGCCATACAAACCTTCCTGATGACAAACTCCAGCTCAAGGGCCTGGTAGGCTGGATTCACAGATACCTGAAGGGGGAGAAACAAGAAGGTTGATCAGAGTTACCCTTGCCTTGAACACCCTCTCCCCTAACACATATTTCAGCAGAAAAGTTCTCCCAGGGCCAAGCCACACTCAAAGCCCCTCCTCCAACTGAGGAGCTCACCACCACGGGGATTTCACATTCACCAGAAAAATTAGCTGAATCCTGTGTTTGCACAAAAGAAAACAATCAAAAAAGAGAAGACATTTATGTGAGGTCAGGTAGTCACCACAGAGATTCAGGAACAGAAACCAGATCCATCTCCCAGACAGACATTCAATCCACTGAACCAAAGACTCAAAATTCAAGATCAGGTCAGGTTTCTTAACAGACAACTGTGAAAATACCAGCTTTCTCCTGTCCAACTCTCCACAGAAGAAGTATTGGCCACTGGAGTCAAGTTCACCATCAGGTTCATACTGAGCCATGCTCATCCACCCCGTTACTGTCTCTTAGCAGACACTGGGATGAACCACGATGAAGAAAAAGGACCAGAAGGTCCGCTGCAGTCCTTACCACAGTGCACTGTCTAAATAAGACACATTTTGGGAAATGTGCCAGGTCATACTCTCAAATGAAAACTGTCTTTTGGGGATATGCAGCTTGGACTAGATTTTGAAGTGAGCAGTTGCACCATGAAGCAATACAGGTCACGTTTAGGAGGGATCTAAATAACTGGTAACTGTTTAGGACAGCAGCACGCCACACAAAAATGGTGTGCAGGCAAAAGCATGTCTCCACCTCTCATCGGCTGCTGCCCGCTAGGTCACGGCAGTCCGTTTCTTGCCGCTTCTTCCTCTGAGCTCTGCGCTCTGCTCTCCTACACAGCGGGGGACGAGGACACAGCGTATCTGGTTTAGATGGTGGCTTCAGTGACAGCCAACATGCTGGGCAAGAGCACAGAGAAGAGTCACACAACAAACTCTACTCTCCAGTATCTCCTATTGCTTCTTTGCCTCCATTTCCTTTCCCAACGGACTGTTAAAAACCCAAACGCAGCAAACTCCTTACCAGGATGATTCCTGCCTGGGCAGTTGCAAACTGCATCAGAACCCACTCGTATTTATTGGGACCCCACATTCCCAGCCGGTCTCCCTTCTTCAGGCCAAGAGCCAGAAGCCCAGCTGCTGCCTGGTCCACCTGTAAAATACAAGACAAGAGCTTGGGGATCACACACAGGATGGAGCAGGGGATGTTTGTCTCCACACACCGGTTTTCTGGGGAAAAAGCATCGTCTTTGCAACTGAAATTGAGCAGAACGTACAGAATGAATTGAACGGAATGCTGCACATCCCGCAGAAAGTACCTCTGCGGCACAGCGTGTTTCAGGTGTGCAGACATATGTATAAACGTTCTGAGGTATTCATAAAGTTTGTATAGTTCTGTTCTCAGATGAGTTTATGAAATCTACCTTGTAGGAGATATGAATTTGAGGAATAGCTATTCTCTGAATTACAGCCTACTTTTTAAAACCAGGGTGAGCACAGCTAATCTTATTTATCTGAATGGGTGTAAACAAGACACTAGTAAATCTAAAAAACCCAGTTGTTCCTATCCAAGATCTTATCACACATTTAGTAGAAACTTTCCACGTAGTTAGCCTTGACACACTGCCCCTCCATTCAGAATACATACAAGCATATATTTGTATGTAATATGCACGCGTACCTACACGCGCGTAGATACACCCGTTGTTGTGGATTATATTGAGACCAAGTCCTTGACCTTGCTCAGTTGCTTTTGTGCTTGGACTAGAAACCCCTACACAGTCAGGACCTCTGACAGTCAGAGCACAGTGACTAATACAAGAGGTGGAGCCTGCTCCAGTGGAGAAAACCACTGTAACTCCGCCCATAAAATCATCTCCCCTATCTGATGTGTTAAGTATGAAAGTTCATTCTGGGATATTCAGCAAGAATTTTACATACGCTGCCGTCTCCCTTTGATCTCGAGACTCTAAGGAGGACAAAGGCAGCACACACCCATCGGTGCTGCTCAGGGCCAGGATGAAGATCTGCGTAAGACTAACTCCACTCCTGAGCTGAGCGATGAAATCGCTTTCCGTTTCTCCATCACGCCTGCTGCTGCCATTACCCTCCTGCCTGGGCTCTGCCAGGGACGAGCCAGGCACTCACCTCCTCCTTGAACTGAGCGAACGTCTTCCGAACCCCGTCTCGGCAGAAGACCAAGGCGTCACGGTCGGGAAACCTCTCGGCGGTCTCATCCAGGCACTGGCCCATGGTTTTGGTGAGAAGGGGAATGTCTAAGGTCCCCTGGACGTAGCTGTTGGTCAGCCTGTGGGACGCAGAGGGCACCCCTGTGTGCAGGGCGCTGCGAAAGAAAAGGAGAAGAGTCTATTTTTAATACATCAATACAATTCTCCCCACCTGGAAGGATTACCAACCTGCCGACACTACCGAGTACTCGATGCACGTCCCCACACCAGAGGGGACCACGGGCAGCCAGTTCAGTGGGTCAAGATCAGGAAGACCTCCAAAAGCACTTGGAAAGCACATGCTGCAGCCGGGGGCGGGGGGGGGGACGGGGGACGGAGCGGGCAGATAGCCTCGGTAACCCCAGTGCACCCCCCTGGCCCTGCCCACACCGGCAGGCAGCACAGGCAGAGCCTCCGCTGGAAACCTGGACCCTGCTCAGTGATGGGGAAGGAGCCTGCACCAGCCCTGCGGGACCGGGCACAGCCTGGTCCTACAGTCATTCACCGGGGGTGAAAGCCACCTCGGACATTTCGGGATATCTAGAGAGATGATGGACTTTGCTGAAAGATGGCAACCGGGTTTGGTCTTTCTGTGACACTACAAAGTGCAAATAACTTGGAAGGAACACAATTAAAACAGTTTGTAGGGAAATTCCCCAAATGGCTTCTCTCTGCTGGCAAGAGCAGACAACCAAGAAAGAGTAGGTTACGGTTAACATCAATTTGTCATTTTCTCTGTCTCCAAAAAGATCTGCAGAGGACGGTCTAATCTTGCGCAATAAAAACTGTTTAGAAGAGTTCAGAGAAGTTGTGTTGTAACCGAGAGACATTTGCAAAGTACCGGTCTGTGTACACAGCAGCCAGCGGGCTGTACACGCTTCACCATCTGCCAGCTAGACCGCAAAGAGTTTACGGTACTGAGGGCAACATCAGTAAAAGGAGAAGCTACCGGTGAGACGAGAAGAGAAGGGCAGGGCAATAATACAGCAGGCTGACGGGGTGGAGGAGACTACACCACGCAAACGTGGGACAGGAGGGGAGCAGGGAGGTGTTTCAGCAGAACAACGCCGGGGCACCAACGGCACGACTGGGTCCTTGAGAGGAGCACGGAGGTATTGCGTCGGAGGCCAAGCGGGAGAGGGAACACAGTTAGGAAAGGCAGCCAGAAGACGCGGGCAGGGCGGTAGGGAAAAGCATTTTTAAATTGTTAAGGCTTTCACTGAGTTCTGATCACCAGTGGAAAAGCAGCGACCTCTCCTCCAACCACAGCTCCCAACCATCCAGGCGCTGCAGTTCTTGCCCCGGTTTCTCTCCCTCACGTCCTCCGAGCACCTCTCTGCCCCAGCCGCCACCCCCCACCACACTGCCCTCCTCCCCGGACAGCCCCCCACTTTCTATGTCCCTCCTCACTTCTTCCCTGCCTCCCTCTGTGCTCTCAGCTCCTCCAGTCCTGCCTTAGGAGACGAGCAGGAAGGACAGGGTGAAGCGACGCTCAGAGGCAATGCCCGGTGTTTGCAGATTCGGTGTATAACGGGGGGTTCCCTGCCCTAGAGGGGACAAACAGATCAGCCTGAACTCCGATTTTCCCCATTCATTACGGGATCAATATCCTGCAAAGACTCTGCGCTATTTTCCATAAAAGATTTGTTTTCCTGCCCACGAGAAAGCTCCTAGCATGAAGTTACTTCCACCAAGGGGTGGAGTTCAACCTTGAGATAAGTACAAAACAAGATCTTAATCTTCCAGAGGATTTTTGCTCCAAGAGCTGAGCAAATGGCCTCACTGCTCTTCTGCAACTCCCACTGACTATCCTGATGTCTCTCCTGGCTCTGCTCTTGGGTAACTTACACCAAGGCTGCAAGGGCTGCCCAAGGAGGAGGAGGAGAAGTCCTAACCTGAACTATCTTCTCTTGTTTGAAAGCTCCTGAGCAAGGCATGTAGATAAACTAAGGAGATGAAAGCAAGCTCTGCAGAACAAAAGCCTTTATAAATATAGGTTATATAAAATAAAGGTTGAAAAAGCTCTCCCTAACCCAAGGGAAGGACCAATGCTCCTGGGAAAGCAGAAAAGCCACTGCAGCCACTGCTTTTTGAAATGGTGACCAGAGAAGCCGCTGTCCCATCACCGTAGGGTGGTCTCAGATAAGCAGCTCCAGCCGCCCACGCGGGCAGATGAGGAAAGCACTTGCAAAAACGTTTAATGGAGACAAGTCTCCTCCTGTTTCAGCAGAGCGGGTCCCTAAACACCCCATGTTTCACTGCCACAGAGACAGGTCCCTGCTCGTTCCCGCAGCCCGAGAAGGGCTGGAGCAGCCAAAGAGCAGCCGCTGAGCTGGTTGTACAAGAGCATTTTTTCCTGAGCACCATCTCAGGGGTTGGCGCTGGGCTGGAGCGGGAGCAAGGAAACAGAAGCCTTTCATGGACTGCAGAGTTCTTCTGGGGATATCACTCAAGGAACTAATTGGTAAGAAATTTGGTCTAACACATTCTTCTACTCCGTGACTAAAAAAAAACACAAAACAACAAAACCACAATATTTCACCACGAAAGGAGACTGGAGAGGGGAGGAAAAATTATTTGAATTTTCTCACAGTCTAAATTTTCTATCAAAATCCAAAACGTCCAGCTGAAACAGTCTCCCACTCTCTGCAGTCAGCCTTCAAGAGGTACTTGCACAACCCTGCATCGCTAAGGAAAAGGGTGATATTTTACACTCTCATGTCTTGGCAAAGCCCGCGGCAGACCAAGCTTTCTGGTCTTACTCTCAATTTTCTCCAGAACTGAAGAGCCAAAGGGTTTCTCGCAGGAACCAGACTTTCACACTAAATGCAAGAAGGTGCAAAGCCAGAGCCAAACGACAGTTCCACCTCCAGTCTTCAAGGCTACAGGTTCCTCTCCATCCCCAAACACGGGGATGAAAGAGCATCAAAGAGCAGTAAAAGGTGTCTTGATAAAGCCCTACACTGCAAAACACTGCTGGTTCCCCTCACAGTGTGGAAGCACACAGAGCTTGCTCTCAAAGGTCCCAAGCAGTCACATTTTCAAATCAAAGCATCAGCAGCTTTAAAAATCAGGGCCTAAGATATCTCATGCTCATAACCCAGAGTCACTAATTCCTCTCTAAGCGCTTGCTCACGTGGGTTCTTCAAATACATTAAGGAAAGCAAAATTCACAGCTGTCATCTACTTTGAGCTCCCTGAATTCTGGACTGACGTTCACATGCGCTTCAGCATTTCTGTATCACTTATCTCCTGGCCATGGCGGCAGGGAAAGATGTGGGATTAAAACACAGCAGGCTCTTGGAAGCACTGGGGGTCAGGAACCAAAGGAACAAGGCAGATACAAGATACATTCGTTATCAGGAAATAACGCCGGGTCGGTCTCTCCTGCCTATAGCCACCAGCAAGCGTATATATCTGATCTGAAAAATGTATCGAGAGACCTCTACAAAGAAAGGGTCCAAAGGATTTAGAAATAATCTTTTTGTTCATCTTTGTTACAGAAAACAAGTAATTCACTCTCCACGTCTTCCTATGAAGCATCTGGTACTGCTGGAGGTAAAACAAGACCAACGATCCGATGGTCTGATATTACAGCAGCTCTTACTTCCCTGCCTCAGCCGGAGGAGAGCAACTAAAACCCTGCTTGCTCTTGGGTCTCAGCAGAGACTGTTAAACACCACTTGTGGAGAGCACGTGCCTTCCGTTGGCAACACATTCCAGCAGCAAGACTGCCCGCGGTGCCTGCAAACAAGCCAGCCTCGACACTCGGCCGCTCTCGCAAAACTCCGTAACCGGGGAGTTCAGCGGCACAACTGAACGGAGAAACATCAGAGACCCAGGGAAAACGCGTCCCCCTCCCGTCTCGTGCGAAAGGCAGGCAAGCAGCCGAACGCTGGCAGACCCAGAAAGCACTCCTGCCCGATGGCGGCAAGCAGAAACAGTCAGGCTGAAGCAAGCACTCTCAACTAATCCTAGGAGCTCTGTGTGTTTATCTCTAAATAGCCCCAACTAACATTTTACAGTTGTTGATACAAGATAACCAGCTTCATTTTTCACCTTTTTCTCTTCACCAGTCTCTACAGAACTTATCAGAAGAGACGAAGACGAGGCAGAGGCATCAGCGTCACATCCTGTCCCCTACGACGACCCACACGCAAGCTGCTGCTTTGCGGCCGTGAAGGACATTGACCCGACCTGCGGTGCCATCCCCTGCGCACGTGGATGAAAGGCTCTGCCCTCCCGGGGCTTGGGAGCCCTCCCGACTGCAGAGTTCGTACTCCAAGAGGTTCACGGACTCCCCAGGCAGCTCCTTCGTCTACCAGGAGCTTCTCCCCACAAAAGCAAGAGCTTTTGGGTCTTTTACATAACACAGCTGCAATAAAAGGGTAGTGAAAGTTAACTCTGCTCTAACCTTAAGTCTTCTTTACTCTTCAAAACAATGCTGTTACCTAAGGGTTCTCTTTTTTTGTCTGTTTGGTTGGTTTGAGGAAGGATCAAGTTCCCACAGCTTTCAGACTCCTACTGCAGCAGACCTCTTGGTTACATTTTCCACTGCATCTCTCTCCCCGCTGCGCTTTCTGCCAGGATAAATACCGCTTAACGCTAGGAGTGGTACTTAATAAACTTTGTAATAGCTTTACTAGAAAGAGTTTACTCCTCTAAATACGCTGTGTTTTTCTCCAAACACTTTGTATTCCTGCCCCTCAGTTTCACTTCTGGGCTGGAGTCCAACCTGCAGTGAACTCTGTCATGCTTCCCTTCTGATCCCGTTTCTTAAGAACCGATTCCAAAATGGCAATCTTGGCTCCAGCACAGGCTTCAGTCACCTCGCTCCTAATCACAACCCAGCTGAAAAAAAACAACAAACGAACCACCCAGACCCCTCGTGTGGAAAAACAAGGGCTGCTCCCCACGGTTCCTGGGGAATTGCTCCCTGGAAGTCATACCTCCCGGTGAGTGTTAGGCTCTGAATATCAGCTAATACTTCAAAGCCTTTCCCAAAGCCAGTTGCCTTCCTTTCCCACGAACTTGCTCCAAGAGGCAGCGTTAAACAAAAGGCAAAGAACTGGCCCGACGTCCCCGGCCCCCAGAGCTCCTCGGTGCCCTGCTGGCACCCCAGTGCCCCCCCCCCGCTGCCCACCCAGGGGTCCCTGGGGCCGCAGGGGGACACTGCCTGACCAAGCCCGTAACTCAGAGCGCCGAAGGAGGACACAGAAGCCGTTTGACACATGTCACGTTACTGCGGTCAGGACGGAGCTGCTGCACGAAGCTGGGCCCTGGGCCCACGGCCGCGTCCCTCCGCACGCCGTGTGGGGCTGGCCCGGCTCCTCGTCCCCTCCCGGGCCGGGCGGGGGGGGGGGAGCAGACGCAGGGGATGCGGCCGCCTTCTGCCACTTCGGAGGGGTTTTAGGGGAGCCAGGGGACAGCGACACGCACTGAGAGTAAAACCTCCAGCTGAACCTGCCCTCCCTGCAAGCGGCCACCCGCCTGGCCGGGCAAACACAGCGCTCTGCAGCTGCCCCACAGCCCCCGGCCCCCAGAGCCCCCCTCCCCGCAGCCCCCTCCTCCTCCAGCCCCTCTCACCCACGGCCCGCCGTCCATGCCCACGCACTCCCTGCCCTACAGCCCCCTTCCCCCGCAGCCCCTCTCCCCGCACCCCGGACCCGTCCCTACCTGCCCGCCGGGGCTCCCCGCCGCAGGAGCAGCGCAGCCAGCCGCGCCGTGGCCATGCCCGCGGCCCGCAGGAACCCGGGGCCCGGCCCGCTGCTCGGTACGCAGGGGCGGTGCGCACCGCGGCCCGCCTCCGGCCCGGCCCCGCTCCCGCCCCGCCTCGGCGGGCTGTGGCTGCCCGCGGCTGCGGGGGAAGCGCCCGGCGGGACGGGGAGCGGGGGCGAGCAGCAGCGGGGCGTGCGGGGATGGGGGCTGAGGCCAGGCAGAGCGGGGGACCCCTACCCCCACCCCCGGGCACCTGCCCCATCCTCTGCCAGCCGCCTTCCCGAGTGCCTGCACCGCACCTCCGTGCCTGTATCCCCCCCCCCCCCCATTATCTCTTTTTCCAGACTGCCCCATCAGCCTTCTTCTGCCTAACCCCAACCACTACTACACCCCAGCCCTGGCCTTTCCGTGCACCCCAAAAAAGCCCCACACCCTAGCTGAGATGGGCTTTGGTGCAAGACACCCGACGCCACTTGCCTCTGCTTTTCTCCATCTGGATTGCATGGTGCCTGAGGCCTGTGAGTCGCTAATTGTTTTCCAGCCCTATCCACTTAATGATTTATCACAGCTACCACCTCACTAACAGCTTTAGGCACTCCAGGGCTGCCCGTACCCTGCTAAGGTAGGAAGAGACACCAGCCAGGAACTGCAGAGCTACTCCAGAGCAGGGCAGGCTGAGATCCTCCCACCTAAGGGCAGAGGCACGGGCAGGCATCCAGGCAAGGAGCGCTGCGGTGCTGAGCTCCGCCGAGCACCCAGCCACAGGAGCAGCGCTGCTCCGCTGCAGCAGAACTGATGCTGAAGGAAAAGAAGTGACACGTGCATTGTTCCCCACGTAAAATGACTGACGGTGCCTGCTAATTGATCCTCGTGCAAAGGCTGGGGTACGGATTTGAGCCCAGAAAATAGTCTATGTCTTTTAAATACAGTATGGGCATTACTCGAACGGTGCCAGCAGCGCTGGGCTGTTTCTGGCTCAGCCACTGACCTGCTGGGTGATCGCTGGCTGCTGTTCTGCAGCTCTGCCCGGGTGGAAGCTGGAGCGCAGCGTGTGTGTGTCTGGACACAGTGCGATGGCACCAGCAAACAAGGGCACGCATACTGGCTCAGAATGGGTGTATCTCGGACAGCAAAGCCATAAATGTGCTCGTAAGAGCCGCGTAGAGAAATACTGACTGCAACCAGGCCCCCAGTGTTAGGTACTTGGTTTTAGAAGCAGGAAGAATTTTCCCCAATGTGCATCTTGCTCACGAGGCACAGGGAGTTTGGTTGGTGACAGTGTTTTCTTTGGTTGGGGGAAGGGACGTTTTTGTCTTTGAAACGTGAAGAATCGGCCGCGGCCGCACAGGGGACACGGGGTGAGGCGGGCCAGCCGGCTGCAGAGGCTCCGGGAACGTCTGCAGCCCCAGGCTGGCGCGGCCAGCCCCTGCTCCCCCAGGGCCACAGTAAGGATCATGAGATCAGGATTAGACAGTGCTCTTCCCGCTTCCCTCAGCAGTTCCTGCTCCCTTCTCCCTGCTCGTGTTCTTGCAGCCTTCGCGTGGAAATGTGCCCCGTGTTACGGTCTGTCTCGAGGAGGTCTGAACTCTTTTTAGACAGGCACAGGAGCTCTATTTACATGTCGGTCTTGCTGAAATCAGTAGCTAGGAGAGTTTATGCGTTTTCACAGACGATGTAAGGCTGTGTGACATCTGTGGCTAGAAGTTATCCTTTCACCGTTTCAGCACAGCACAGAGCAATTATCTTTGTCTGTACTGCGGGAGCATCAAAGTGCGCTCAGTGTTGTATAACCACAGAGAAAAAAAACCCAAACCAAAGCAACAAACCAAATGTCTGTGACCCGAAAACCCCTCACCTTAATAAATAAAAATAAATCTTCCCATGTTCTGATCAGGGTGAATCCCAGTTAGGTATTAAACCAACAATTATGCAGAAGTTAATGTGACCTTGACATTTGGGTACGTTTGAGATTGTCAAAGCAGAGGCAGGCTGAACCAGCAACACCCCAGACACCATTAAGACATCGTTTCTTTCTAATGAAGCTTTAAAAACCTGCCTTCGAGTTAAGCACAAATAAGCAGGTAGGTTTTGTAACTGATCCACACCCCCGTTTCCTTCTGCTAAGGGCAAACGGCTCTTGGCCTGGTGTAAACCCCAAGCCCAGAAGGGCAGGTTTCAGCCTCTGCAGCACCGCACGGACAAAGGCCTTCTCCGGAGATGCCGAGGGTCTTGCTCAGGTCCCCCCCAAAGCCTCTCTGGGTTTCACCCTCAGGAGCAGGACGAGGGAAGGGAGCAGGGGCTCTCCAGCTGCACGGCACCTCACCTCGCTGTGACGCGGGGCTCGGGCAGTCGGCTCCCTTGGCGTCCGTGCTGGGCGATGCGGACGCGTGAGGTCTCCCCACCCGTCCCCGGAGCAGGTTGTCCCCTGGCCCATCCCCGCCGTCTGAACCTTGGTGTGAAAAGCTGAGGGACAGAAGGGGCGCTTGCACAACTACACCTCGCTCTTCTCAAATGAGGGCTCTGTAATTTCAGCTCACCTTTGGAGGAACAATCTCACCTCCAAGAAACATCTGTAATCGCCTGGACGAGAGCTCGTTAACCCCATGCAGATTTTGTTATACTTTCTATGAGGCAAATCCCTGTCTGCTGTTTCGGGGTGCCTTTGCTCAGAGACTCCCGCGGTCTGGGTTACCTCTGCGCTGAGCTAACGCAGATCTCTGGGTGTTGGAACAGACCTACTGCCAACTCCAGCACCCACGAGGTGGACGCGCTGGAGTAGTTCAAACACCTTCGCGAGGTCCCGTGCATCACGGTTTGCACAGGGGCCAGGAAATTCAAGGTTAGTCCTCGCTGGGATCCCATTCCTGGGTAATATGAATTTGGCTCTGCCCCAGGCTCCCTTTCCCCGTCGCTGACTTTCTCAACAGCGGGTCGGTGGAGACGGGAGAGCGCTCTGCTCCTGCAGCGCTGGAGCCTCTGGATCCAAGCAGGAACGTTCATCGTAAGAGCCCAGCAAAAAGGGAATTCACCGCTCCGGCTGCGGAGACTGCAGAGAGGCCGAACCCGCGGTATCTGCTGCTGTGAAACGAGGCACAGGTTACTCGGTTTCTGGGTTCGCGTTGGGATTATTAGCCGTTAAACGGTTGGGTTTTCGTGGGGTCGTGTGCGACCGGTGAAACGCCAGGGTGTGAAAGTCACCGGCCGTGGGGCCGGGCTGAGACATCTCCTTCCCTTCGTGGGACGGTTTCACGCAGGAGGCCAGCGACCGGCTGCTGAACTTCCGACGGCCTGGCGAGGGGCCCGGTGCAAAGGCTGCCTGCGGCCGGGGGGTGCCCCGAAGCGGTGCCGGTGCCGGTGCCCCGGGCAGGGCTCGGCCGGTGGGGCGCTCCGGGCCGGCAGGGGGCGCGCTCGGTCTCGCGGCGGCGGCTGGCGGGGCCCGCGCGGACGTGGACGCGGACGTGGACGCGGAAGTGGGTGGCGGAGCCGAGCCGAGCCGAGCGCAGCGCAGCCCAGCCCAGCCGAGCCGAGCCGAGCGCAGCCCAGCCCAGCCCAGGCGCCCCCGGCCGCTCCGTCCCGCACCGCGTCCGCCTGTTCTCGGGTCTCGGAGGAGCCCGGCGGTGCCGGCGGCCATGTCGCGGGGCGGCGGGAAGGGTCCGAGCCTGAAGGACAAGCTGGACGGCAACGAGCTGGACCTGAGCCTCTGCAACCTGAACGAGGTGCCGGTCCGGGAGCTGGTGAGCGTCCGGGCCGCCCGGCGGGGACGGGGCCGCAGCCCCGGGGGTCGGCTCTGGGAAGGGGCTGCGCGGGGGGAGCCAGATGTGCTGGAGGTGTTCGGGAGCTGGCCTGCAGGTATTCAAAACAGCAGAGGAGGGTTTCGTGTCCTGTTGGCCGAGCAGCCGCCGATGCTCGCATCTGTTTCGGGAGAAGTACTGCCTTGGGACCCCGAAACCGGTCCAGACCTGCCGTGAGCTCGGGGGCAGCCGCGGGGGGATGGACGGACAGAGGCGGGGGAAGCTGCAGGGGCTGAAGCAAAACTAGCAGGTGTCGGAGGGGCGAGGGGGTACCTCGATGCTGATTTAGTGCTCTGTTTCTCTTTCAGGCCGCTCTTCCAAAAGCTACTATATTGGATTTGTCCTGTAACAACCTCATTTCTTTGCCGGTAAGGTGCTAAAGGGTCTTTGTGGGGATGAGGCTGCTGGGAAATATTCAGAAAAAGATAACTAGTGCTTCAGTAAAGGTTCACCGGGAGGTTTGGAACTGGCACCCTCCTCATCCTGGGGCGGGGTGAGGGACTCTGCTGTCAGTGGCGGGTCAGGACCGGTGGGTGGTTTTGGCTGAGGCAGGAGAGAGAAGAGGGTTGCACTGCGTGAAGATTGCAGCGCCTGCCTGCCAGAGCATCCCCGCGTGAATGCAGACCAGTTTCATCAGCAATGGAGACTCGGGTTTGTTTCTGTTGTATTGCCAGACATCACCTTGTCAGTCTGTCTTATCTACCCCGCTGTTTTCCACCTCCATCTTCCAAGGCAAAGGAGGAGAGTGATTTTCCTCCATCACGGTTCTGTAGTAAGTTTAGGATTTGTGGCTTATGTAAGGTGCAGGCTGTCTCCACACAGTCCCCGCTGAGGTTCCTTTGTAAAGGTGCTGACAAGCTTTTTCTGGGTTTTGTCTGTTTGGGTTTTAGTCAGACTTCTGCAGTTTGATGCATCTGGTGAAACTGGACTTGAGTAAAAATCGGCTTCAACAGCTGCCCTTGGACTTTGGCCGCCTGGTCAATCTGCAGCACCTGGACCTTCTGAATAACCGTTTAGTCACCCTGCCAGTCAGCTTCGCACAGCTCAAGGTAAAAGTGTTTGCTGGGCAGTTACGTAAAGCTTTGGGATGCAGCCCAGGGTCTTGTGATCCTTCTCAAGTTGATTTCTCTGGTAAAGCATCCGTCCTGCTGATGATCCATTCCAAAATTCAGCTCGCTCTGCACCACAGCTCAGTGGAAATTATCTCACATCTATTGAAAATGCCTCTGCTCGAGCTCTCTGCTTGTCTTCCATACCTATGTTATTCACGTGAAAACTAAGTAGTTCTTTGCTTCTGCTTTGGATCTCTTAAATAACTGCCAGACTACCACGCTCTTACAGCTTGCCCTTTATCGTTCCTTTCTGCAGAACCTGAAGTGGCTGGATCTGAAGGACAATCCCCTGGATCCTGTCCTGGCTAAAGTAGCAGGAGACTGTCTGGATGAGAAGCAGTGTAAACAGGCTGCTGTCAAGGTAAGGAATCTGCTTTTATTCCTTTTTTCCTTTCTTGGCTTTATTAGTGGTGGTTCTTCCTCTATTTGCTTAGCAAGCTGCTGCAGCAGTTTGAAGTTTCGTCAGCCAGGGAGGTGCAGGTTCACTGCACTGACTTTGCTGCTTCTGTGCCTGCAGAGAGCAAACGCTGGGCTGAGTAGGATTCTCTTCCATTAGCAGAGTTAAGAGAGGACTAAATGCTGGTTGCCAAGAAAGTGGAGGCATAATCAGACAAAATAACCTGTATCTAGGTTTATAGTCCTGAGTACAAAAATCTCTGGAGAAGCTCTGGTAAACTATAGCCTCACAGAAGTGTTCTGTGATCCTCTGTATTGGCTAGCCCCAGTTCACCACATTAGCTTTTTAACGGAAAGATCTGTTTCTTAACTGCAAAAATTCCCGTGGGAAGGTGTGAGCCCTTCAGAGCCATACCCATAGGGGGTAAGTTGGGGTTGGCGGTCAGCCCCAGCTGACTGTCCTCAGCTACGCTCCCGCTGTTCTGTTTGAACTGACCGTGCAACAAGCTTCCTGCGGAGCCCTCAGGTTGTTTTCTTGGACCTCGAAGGTACTGCAGCACATGAAAGCTATCCAGTCTGAGCAGGATCGACAACGGCAACGGAAGCTCCAAGCAGAACGAGGTAAGCGCAAAAAGCCCTCACGTGCTGTCTGCTGAGGACTGGTTTTGATCTCTTACGTGCCCAAACATACTGACTGCAATCTAACAAATACTTGTAACTATCAAAATTCTGCGGACTCTGGGAGCAGTAGGGTAGAAGGGCCGGAGGGAGAAAGATAGCCAGGGATAACTGTGCGATTTCTTGCCTGAATAATACTTAGATCTCTAGATGGAATGTGCCGTAGGTTACCTATGAAAATATGAAAGAAGAGCACAGGATTTATTTTAAGGGAAGCCTAATTCTGAGAGTGCAAATTGCAAGGTATGTAATATTTAAAAAAAAAAAAAGATTAAAAAAGGGGGTAGTTATCTGATTTGTTTCCTCATTCCAATTGGGAACAGATAAGCAGGTATTAAGGAAGAAGGCAATGACAACCCTTTATATAAAAGGAAAAAAACTTCCTGTTAATCCCCAGAAATGGAGAAGAAGCGTGAAGCAGAACAGCGAGCAAAGGAGGCTCAGGAGAGGGAACTGAGGAAGCGAGAGAAGGCAGAAGAGAAGGAACGCAGAAGGCGAGAGTATGATGCTCAGAAAGCTGCAAAACAGGAGATGGAAAAGAAAACTAAAAAAGAAACCGTGCAGACCCGAAGTAAGTAGTATCCGCTGTGGATGGGATTGTATCAGATTTCATCTTCATCACATTTTGATGCTGCCAGATTGGCTTTTATGCAGCCCAGGTACTGGGAGATGGTGGGAGTCAGGGGGAAACCTGTAAGACTTTCAATAAGCTCTACTGCTCTGCCTCTTCCCCTGTCATCTGCATTCCCGATGAACTGCTGAGCGACTGGATTCGGGAAGTTCTTCAGCTGCTCCTGCGGGGAGCTTCCCTCCACTCATTTCTTAAGTGTACTGAGCTATATGTGCAAAACCAGATCTTGCGCAACACGGAGGTGCCTTACACCCTGTTCACTGCTGCCCACGAAACGCAATCTGAAATTTTTCATCCTAAACGGGTAGCTCCTATGCATCTATTTATTAACCAGAGTTCATGACAAAAGACAACTGCAGCACAGGCTAAAGTATCTTACCTGAACAGCTCGTGTCTGAGTGTAGACTGTTAAAGATATTTGATTAATTCCTCACGTTCTCCATCTTGTAAATGTTTTACGTTACAGAGCCCGCCTCCAGTTCTCGCCCCCCTCAGCCACCCCGGCACAAGCACTCCTGGTCGCGGTCAGTGCTGAGGGTCCTGCTCTTCGTGCTGCTGTGCGTCCTCTGTACTTTGGCCGCCTGCAAGCTGACAGAGCTGCAACATCAACCTCTGTGCATCAGCGTGAACACTCTCTACGAGGATGTGGTAGCCGCTCTGCAAAACCACAAAACCCTCCAAAATATGCTACAACAGAACTCGCAGCAGTGATTGTCCTGGACGGGCACTTGCTTCGTCAGCATCTCCCTCCACCATCTACGCAGCCAGAATTCCTATGGAATTGTGTTCTGATGAAACTGCTTTTAATCAGTCAGCATTGGTTTGCTGGTCCACTCCACACAGAGCAGAGTTATTGTTCAGATCACCTTTGCTGTGCATGTTTCACAGTTGGCCTGTAACCCCCATTATCTGCCCACCTTAACCTAAACTTGTTAACACGTCTTACCTCCGAGGGGTTTTTACCTAGATTGTGAGATACAGAAAGCTGCCAGTCTATAGGAGTGGAAAAAACCAGCCCATGCGTTATCTAGGTACCTATAGCTCTATCCTGGAGGTAGAAGGTTTTTAATACATAGCCATTCCTTGCTCTCATTTCTACCCGTGCTAAAATTGGTGATATGGCTGTATGGGAATAATACATCAAGGCCTGCTCCAGGACCAATTACAGGTGTGTAGGATGGCTGTGCATCCCTATGTTGGAGCGAAGAAGCTGATGTACTATTGAAAGGAGCTGAAAATTTTCAATACAAGAGTTTTCGCAGCAATTTGTCTGAGCTGGATGTTTATGTTTCTAATACAGTTTTTATTTTAATTAGGTCTTCTAGAAACAGCCCAAAATTATTTCTGAGTACATACAGCAATGATTTCTAACTACATTTATTTCAACCAGCTACTGCCAACAAAGCAGCTACAGCTTAAGAAGGGCTTCTGGCCAGGCTGCCGGCTGGTTTGGTGTGTCCCTGAGACCCAGGGACAGACAACAGGCGAGTTTTCCACCCGTTGCTGGCTGCAGCACTGGGTGGCACTGTGGCAGCACTGGGTGGCACTGTGGCAGCGCCGGGTGGCACTGTGGCAGCGCCGGGCGGCACTGTGGCAGCGCCGGGCGCCCAGGCAGGCAGAGCAGGGCTGGGCTTGGGGCTGTGGGGAAGGCCGGGAGGTTTGGCAAAACTTGCCTGTGAATTATTTATAATTTCCTTACAGAGAAAACCAAACAGAAGTTTGACATATCCTTAAGGACTTTGCAGGTACTAAAACAAAGTATACGCATAAGCGCAGGTGTCAGAGAATACCCGCGCTACAGACTCCAGCGAGACATCCTACATCAGGCACCAGAATTGCTCCCTCACTTCTCATACCTGGGATTACTGCTGATAAAAGCAGTGCCACGAGGAAATAATTTATAGCATTTCATGCCAAGGTCATCAGCGAAGCAGTAAGCCTTCACCTTTTTGTAACCTCATGATAAGACTCTAGTTGCTCGAGTACCACGCAGAAAAAAGCGACAGCATGAATATCAGATAAAAGGAAGGAAAGGCTGCCTGTCTCTGGCTGCACAGTATATAGGTTTTCTAAGCTTCCTTGAAACGGCTTTAGGCTTTGCTTTTGGTATCGAACTCATCACATTCCTTAAAAGGTCCTTGCTTACTCTGCAGAAATACTTGGAAAAAACAACAAACAACATTCAAAGCAGCATTTCCTCTCTGCAGACGTTCCTGCCAGCATCTGGCAGGAGCCTGCTGCTTTGCCATCTAGGAGAGTGCTGATTAAGTTCGCAAATACCTGGCTGATAAGATTTATCAATTCGGGTCAGAAGCGCACTACTGGCCAGGCAAGGGCTCCTGCTGGACGCCTGAAGTAGTGGGTGGGTAAGTCTTCATTCGAGGCAACGCGATTCCAAAGCGTAACTTCCACACACTGGGCGCAGTTTAATTCACTCTCGGCACTCATCTCAGTAAGTGCTGCTGTCGTGAAAGATCTCAACTGTCCTTGTGTGCACACGAGCGCTAATGGCTTCGTGGACAGACGAGCGTGTTCCTCAATCTAATTAAAAGAAAGCTTTTTTTGCCAACTGTTCAGACCTCGTAATTCCAGCGCATATAATCAGATTTCAAGACCCTCTATAGATTAAGCCGTCTGGAGGCTGAATCAGGGCAGTCTAAATTTATATCTGAAAATTAGTCTTACTCATTCCCATCTGCCACAGCAGAAAACTCAAGAGTCTATTTTGTGAGGTAAAGTTCTTCCACCTCACTAGAGCAGGTGCTGGGGGGGCAGCACCGTGTTGCTTTAGCATTAGGATTTTTCACACTGGAGAGAGAAGATAACTACTCGCAGTTTAGGATAGCAGTAGAAAGTATTCCTTTCAACAGATGGCATACCTGTCTATATTCCAGATGGCATGTTAAGAAGCAAAGATCATTATTATTATTCAAAATTATTTATTTTCTAGGAAGACAAATAAAAGGCACTATTAGTACTATAAGCCGTGTCCAACTCATGCTCTGATGGAAGATGTTCACCATCTTTCTTGTGTAAACTCCAGCCATTCAGCAATTTTATCCAATCTTCTTCTGCTACAATACAGTCTAGATGTGTTTTAAGTCTTTAAACTGGGATCGATTACTCAGTCTGTTAACGAAGCACTTCTTCGGAGAAGGAAGCTGAATACTTAAACCAGGCAAATGGTAAAATCCTCATTCCTTGGGGCTACCCAGTGAAATCCAAATAGAGATCAGGATCGTGGGAAGTCATCTGCAGATAGATTCGTCGGGAGAGTTCTGGTCCAATCCTCCGGGAGGTGGCTGTCACACCATCACCGCGGCGCACAGGGATATTAGCCAGCATGTTTTCCCGCTCCTGCTCTGAGGAGCATCTGCTATATGCCTAAAAGCAACACAAAGGAACAACAGTATCATCCGTTTGCATCCATTGCTCAAAAAAATAATCAAAGCTATGCACCTGTGACTGCTCTACCCTTTCACAATGTACGCTTATTTTTCACCTGGTCCCTCCCCAGATCTCATTTGTAGCTTACAGGCTGACACAGAACCAATATTGCTCCCTCAGTACTCTGCTCTGTAACGCCAAAGCAATGGGTGCCAAGGAATCGGTTCCTTTGCTGCCTTACTGAACGGCTCATACAGAATCGTCGTGTCAAATTTAATACCAATGAACTGATTTCTTCCGCTCCTTACATTAATCGGCTGCCTGCACCCAGTACTCTGCATCCTCACCTGGTTCAGAAGCTGAGGAGAAGGGTATGCAGACACAATAGCCTCAGCCATCTCGAGGCTGACCCGGTTAAATTGTTGTATCTGCCTCTTCCAAACTTCGGAGAGGCCCTTTCCAGACTGATCCACCTTCACCCCTCCGCACCACCCCTTCTCTAAGTAGAAAGAGAACCCCGTCTTCTCTCGCTCTCGCCTAGGGAGAACAAAGAATGGGAAAGTAAATGAGACAATGAAGCTACGAAGAAAATCCTATCTCTGCATCTGTTGTCACATAGCCGGAGAGCCATTTCTCACTCCCTCCAAACACCACTGGAATTAAAGTAAATGCTAAAAATTTGACCCTATTTTCTTTACATGCATTAACAATTTCCACGTTTCAGACCCAGATTTCCTACTGAAAAAGAAACAATCCTGTATTTGGGAACAATCCTGACACAAGCCAACACGCATACGAAGTGGTAAACAAGAATTCACTTTCTGACTGCCAACCATAATAAAACACTTTTACATGTAATTTTTAATGACATGTCATCTCTTCTCATGGCTGAGATGTAAAACACAGCAGCTGCTGCGATAGGAACGCTAGCATTGTGTGAGACTGCACAAGATGGCTTGCTTAGCTATCGCTGCGTAACATACTGCTGCCCTTCCTTATCAATGGAAACAGCTAAATGGTTCATTCTCAGTAACGTCTCTCTTAGTTACACACTGAAGAAGAATAGCTGGTGCTGCAAGAGCCCAACCCTACTTCAATTCCCTTCCTGCTCCTAGAATCAGACCAAGAACAAGAGCTTTGCTTGATGTCAAGACTCCAACGTGAAAGCAGGGTCAGTCCTCACCCCTCCCCAGGCAGGACATCAGCTTCAAGAACTAAGGCTGTGTTGAAGGAGCTGCATTAGCAGCTGGTCCTTTGAAGATCACTACGCTGTGTTGTACTGAAGTACCTCCTGTTCCCTCCCAGTAACTGTGAAAGCGCAGCCTCTCCAAAGACATGACCAAACCTCATCTGCTTACTCACTTGAACGGTGCTTCAGCTACAGCTTTTGTGAACATAGTGGCAAACTCTCCAAGCTCGTCCCAGCTCTCAAAAAAGCTGACTTGAACTTGTTTGCACAGCTGCAGATCCACCAAGGCCTGTAAACATGATTGGAAACAACAGATGGAACAATTTATCCTCTCACATCAAACCCCACTCTTCTTTGAAACAAAAAAAAGGTCACAACATCTTGCTATAGGACAAGAGCATCCACTCTCTCCCCATTTTGGGAACAGTTAAGGTACTGAAGTATTTGGGGCAGCCTCTGTCCTGCTGGTTAATACATATTTAGTGGCATTTCAGCCGCCGCAGCTCCTCAGCACAGGCTCTGGTTACAGACAGGCCCCCCCGCCCAGGGCAGCACTGATGTGCTTTGCCAGCAGGCCACGAAAGGCGAGAGACGTGACCGAGGCTGACACTGCGCTGCCCAGGACCGAGGTGAACGAGACACATCAGTCCGTGGGAGAGCAGATAAGTACCTGAGCGGTGGGGAACTGAACCCAAAGAGGTTTGCCCAGACACACAGACTAATGAAGGCTGAATCCCCCCCATCCAAGAAAGTGTGTGATTGGGTCAAAGGTTCAAACGATGGCAGACAACAAGAGATGATGGCTGCATGCCTGTTATAAGGGTACTCACTTCCTCCACATCCATTCTGGTTATCTCCAGGCCAAAATCCTTAACTTTCTTTTTTCTCCGTTTTCCCTGTACCTCTTCTTCGTCTCTACTTGCCTGTCGCAGTCTCCTTGTTGACTGAACCCCGAGAGACCTAAGGAGAGTAAAGTAAGCCTGGGAGCACATGCTTTTCCCCAGGTATTTGCTATTGGTCACTGTGGTGACAGGCCAGGTGGACCTTTGCTTCTGTTTCCATATAACAAATAGTGGAGCAGTTCTGGCTGGCAATACCTCGTACACTCCAGTCTCTGCTAGAAGGGATTAATGTAAACACCTATGGTTTTTTTTCAAGGCCAGAGACAACAGAGAAACATATGGAGTGAAAAAAAGTTTTACCTGAAATAACTTTCTACTTCAACTACTGCCAGTGCCAGAATTTTCCCAGGCATTTTCTCCATCACATGAGCTACGTAGCTCTGTAGGGTCTCCTTCTGTCCTTCTGTACAGCCTTGGACTTCCTGCAAAGATCAATGGAAAAAAGAGGTTAGACCATTCTGAGGTACACATGCGAGCCTGGCAACCTATGGCTTCAATTCTGCAGATGAAAAAGTCTGTACACATAGCTCTTCAGGGGCAAACAGGCAATACTTGATCCGGTATAAAGTTATGGCAGAAAGAAATAAAAAATAAAAATAATAATAAAAAAAAAAATCGCACTCGATCTGACAATGTTACTTCTTAAAAAAAAATCTGTGAAAAACTGTAACTAGGACAGAAAGCTTGTCAGAACTTTGCATTATACAACCCTAGTGTTTTTGATCCATTAATGGCTTCTAAAACCAGATTTTTGGTTTACTGGAACCATGGCTCCATCCCACATCAAAACCTTCCTGCTGCGAAGAGATATGACAAACACCACCCTTACAGCAAGGCATGTTCGAGAACACAAGCACTCACTTGTTTGTAGTTGTGAACCATGGACAGAAACTCCTCCAAGCGAAGCAGAACCAGGACATTTGGTTCTTCTGTCCATTCATCTCCTTCTCCCATCTGTTCAGATATGAAAACAAACAGCCAGACCAACAGTCTGTCTATAATTTGCTCAAACCGGTGCTCCCACTCAGACCTCTGAGGGAGGGAGATTAGAGAGCGTTTACTTGGGTTGCTAAATACAATTACTAATGAATGCAAACAACAGAGGAAGAAAAGGGCGAGATCATCGAGATTTTGCTCGCACACCTGAGATGACACAGTCTTTCTCCTCCAGGTAATGCTGCAGGGAACAGCCTGATTCTCAGCCACACAGGAATAATTCACAGCCTGCAAAGCACTAAGGATCTGTCCACCACCTTCTACCTGTAACAGAACTGAAATTGGCGCATGGGTCAGGCCTCCACAGAGAGGAGACAACAGTCAGTATAAGGCAGACGCAGGTCGTGAGGACAAGTACCTGGATCTAAAACCACTGTTATGTATTTCTGGCACTCCCCTGGCCGCTGAGCTTTCAGCATCTTGGCAAGGGCCCTCTTCTTCTCTTTTTCCTGCTCCTTCTGCCTCCTTCGTGCTTCTCGCTCCTTCCTCCTCTGCCACGCAGCCTTGCAGATTGCCTCCCTTTCCTTCTGACTATATTTTGGCTTCTTGGGACGGGGGGATGTTTCTGGGCTTGCAGTGCTTACCAGGGACCTATCAAACTGGTCTGCGGAGTCAGACTGAGAGGCTGGCAGCGGGCACAAGGAGGGCCTCTCAGCACCACATGTGCCATTCTGGCTACCACAAGACACTTCTCCAGACGACACCAGGGCTCCCTGCGGCTCTCTGCAGCCAGGTGCCAACAGGTCACCGCTAGCACTAAGGCCAGCTGCCCCTGCTGCATCCCCACCGCCCGGCTTGGGGGCCTCAAAAGCCGCATCTCTCTTTGCTTCCACCCTCCTCTTGATCCTCTCAGACAGAGGGACGACCTCCACTACCTCGTCCTCCTCTTCGCTCCCACTGCTCACCACCACAACCACCCCGGCCTTCCTCCCCGGTTTGGGAGCGGGAGATGAGGACCGCCGGTGGTCCAACCTGCCGGGCGATAGCGAGGGCTGCAGCAGAGAGGCTAAGGTAGGCAGCTCCTCCTCATCATCATCGCTCTCCTCAGGCATCGGTTCGTTCTCCGCCATTCCCGCTTCTCCCCTGAGGGAAAAGAGCGACCGGCGCCCGCTGAGGGAGAAGCTCGCCCGAGTGGCGGTTGGTCCGAACGCACGCGCGGCTGGCGGCGGTTGGTCCGAACGCACGCGCGTTCGGACCAACCGCCGCCAGCCGCGCGTGCGCTTGCGCTCTCCCACCGGAAGAGGAAGAGGTGTTAAGGAAAATGGCGGCGCTGCGGCGGCTGTGTGAGTGAGGGGTTACCTTCCACATACACGCACGCCCCTCCAGCTTTACCACTCCGCGGGGTGGGGAAGGGATTGGGCCGTGAGGTGGGAGGCTGAACTGGGGAGGGGGAGTGCCCTGGGGGAAGGTCACTGTCCTGGGGGTGGCTCGAGGTCGAGGCCTTCGCCTTTACCTCAGGCCGCGGCTCGGGTGAGGCGGTGCTGTGGTGAAACAGGGGGGTTTCGGGGCTTAGTGTTACCGCGCCGCGGGGTTATTCATGCGGGAAGGGCCCTTAGGTGGTGTATAGTGCAACCTGCTGAAAGCAAGGTCAGCTCTGAGGTGAGGCCGAGGTGCTGAAGGTTTTATCCCTTCTGGCTTCGAAAATCTCCAGGGATAGGGGACTGCACAACCTCTCTGTGCTGCTGCTTGACTGCCCTCATGGTGAAAAAGTCATCTTTGGAAAAACAGTATTAATGTGTGCTAGGTACAGACCAAACAGCATGCTGCTCTCCCATTGCACAGTGCTATAGTCAGGAGGCTTCAAAAATCCCTTTTTTAATATGGAAGTGTTACAGGCAGAAATATCCTCACAGTTTCCTTGGTGGGGTATCAGAATTGTGATGTTTTTCCACTGATTTCCAATATGACTTCAACCAAGTTCCAAAGTCTTTGTCTCAGTCTTCTCTAGATAATGGCTTTTCCCCAAGTGTCTGATGCTTTGAGGTTCTTTGTTGTTGTTGTTAGCAAGCTTCTTGCATGCAACACAGAATGTAACCCTGGAATCAGCCTGTTGGAGCTTTTTTGATAAAAGTTAACTGGACTATAACTTCACAGAATTTGTGTATATGAAACCGTAACTCTTTTTCATCTTTGCCGAACTTCCCTGTAGTTTGTCAAGTCTCAGAGCCTTTATTTTACTCAATGGGTAAGCTTCTGAAATTAATGGTACTTAGAGTAATTATTCTTTTCTCAACAATATTTCTAGCTGACTGAGTATCTATGATCATTTAATGAAGATAAAATTAATCCAGTGGTTTTACTTAGGATAAGGAAAGAAGAATGTTACAATAACCACTATTCCGTACTAACCTGCTGCTTAAGAGGTTGAATAGAGGGATTCAGAAAAATTGGATTTGCCTGCTAACTGCGTGAAAGGAGGTACTGAAGAGATTTTTAAAAAGATCTAACTAGATCACAATCAATTTTTAACAAAGAGAAGTTCACATGAGGGGCAGCTTTCTTGATAAGAAAACCAGTGTGTTTTCTGTCAGTGTTGTTTGTTTAAGGAATAAGTTTATGGGGTGAATGATATTTTGTGTTCCAGAGGCAATCAGCATCTGTAATAACTGTTTGGGTTTTTTTTCCTTGACTTGTCCTGATTGTAACTCAGGAATTTGCACAAAATGCTTCAGTCAGTATGCTCAGGATAGCAAATCTATATGTGCTTATATATTGGCCTGAATTGGAGTTGTCTTACTTGTAAGATTTCAAAATATTGCTGTGTAAGTAAATGTAATTCGATTGAAGGGGAAACTGAAACAGAGATCACAGCTTGTCTTTTCTCAAAGCAATACAAGGCCAATCCACAGTGACCAGTAACTTCTGTACCTCATTTTACAAGGCCTTGCTGAAACATGAATTTGTGCATGTCCTTTAATGTCGTTGCTGGGAGTTTTACTCCTCCCTGGGCAGCAGCAGTACTTGAGATGCAGCCTTTTTGCAGGGGGCTTAGGCCGTGGTGGTCTAATTATGGTTTATCTTGGAAGTACTTTTTGTTTTCCCTGAGAGCTTTCTTTTGCCTTTAGTTTTAAAGCCTGTATTAACTGACATCCTTTAAATCTGAAAAAAAGAAAGTGCGTGTAATAGAGTTTTTTTTCAGCCAATGTTGTTATTCTTGTTCTTGCTCCGAACCTAGTTCTAACTACTCCACAAACAAGCCTGGTTGCTGTCAGATGTGCTTCTAAGAAAACTGGGGGCAGCTCAAAAAATTTAGGTGGCCGCAGTCCTGGGAAGCGCTACGGATTCAAAAAATTAGAAGGTAGGTCTGAGTATCTGCTGAGTCTTATTTGTGTTTCATGGGGTTTGTCACAGCTTCTCCCCTGGTTACAGGTGTCAGTTGTTGAGCGTTTTGGTAGGAGGTGGCCAGGGCACTCTTCCAAGAGAAAGGAAAGGGGAGGTTCAGTGAAACCTTATGATCAAAGGTAGCCGGTGGGAGGGCAGGGTGAGTCAGCCTCCCTCCCCGACCGGCCCGCGAGTGGCCAGCCGAAACTGCCTGCAGAAAACGTACTTTGATTCTAACTTCGTCTCTCTGGAGCGCCTGGGAGGAGGGTACGCTGTGGGACACCTCATAACTTAAGTGCACTTTCCCCCCACGCTGTGTTGAAAAGCTGGGCATTTTAGATGTTTACAAAGGGGAGAATTATGAGGCTTAACAGAAGCCAAAGTACAGATTCTTGCAGCTGAGTGCCTAATAATTATTAGCTTTGCTGATGAAAACATCTCAATGTAAAAGGTAATAAAACAAATGCCTTCAGCAACCAGAAAATGCCTTGTACCCTTGAAGTAATCTTTTCAAAGACCAGAATTGCTTTTTGCCATTGTATATGAATTGCCCTTTATTTCCTGCTAACAGCATTTTTATTTAGGTGCTTTTAGCATTTGAAGTAATTTTTCCTTAGGAAATTCTCACAGAAAGCTGGCTTTGTAAGTCCTGGAACCATTTGTTTTCTGCCAGGGCTGCGGGGAGCTCTGTTTCTCTGCAGTCTGACTCTGTTGCTCTGTTGCAGGTGCATTTGTGCACGCAGGCAACACTTTGGCTACGCAGCGGTTGATACGCTGGCATCCAGGGGCTCACGTAAGTTGTTTTCCCACGTTTTCCTTGACTGTCAGAGAACAGCAGCCCAGAACAAGTCCTGTGCTCGGTACCTCCTCTCTTTCAAGCTCATTCTGAATGCTCTTCCCTATTATCTATATGATCCTGAAATTGGGTTTCATTACCTGGTATTTCTTAGTTGCAGAGCCTGCTCAGTCACACCTGTGCCCGTGTGACCGGGGAAAGGACTGAAAGTTGTGGATATCCCCAAACACTTCCATAACCTAACTGCATTCTTGTGCTTCAGGGTGGAATCGGTATCTGCTCCCTTGTAATAAGCACCATAGTGCAAATAGCCTGGTTTTCTTTTTATTTTAAAATACAAAGCAACAGATGCTGTTGAAGCCAGGATATCAAACAAGGCAGACCGATGATCAGATCTGCTTTAGTGGTGGACCTCCAGCCTTTCCTTTCTAACACTTCTCGTCCTCTTCCAGGTGGGGATAGGCCGTAACAAGACACTCTATGCCCTGGAGGATGGGATTGTGAGATATACCAAAGAGGTCTACATACCTCCGCCCCGCAGCAGCGAGAGCAGGGAAGTGATCTGTCGTCTACCCAAAGGAGCGATTCTTTATAAAACCTTTATCAATGTCATCCCTACCGCAGAAGTAGGAAGCTTTAAACTGGTCACCATGCTCTGAGCCTCCCGTGTCTGGTAGGGACGGATGGGAAGGAGAGGCTGGGACAGACTGGACTGGCATCTGAGGACAGGAATGTTCTAGCTCTGAAGATACCAGTTTAGGACTTTTGTTTTCTTGCTCATAAAGCACACGTGGTCAGTGCTCAGACACTGGATCACCTGCTGGCATTTGCAGGAGTGTGTAATAAATGCTGCGGGGCTGCTGAAGGTCGTGACTGTTCACAGAATGTGTTACTTGTCTTCATTTGATATTGAGCTCTCTCTTCCTCTGGAGAACCTGTTGTGTTGTGCCACTGGAGGAGTTCTCACTACCCTTATGCTACTACTTGTCCCACTAATAACTCTTATTTTTACTCATTTTTAGACACTTCTGTTATATTTGTATCTTAATTAAAAAAAACTGCAGAAGAGGCCAAATCCTTTTCCACTTGCACCTAACTGCATCCCAGGAAGCTGGATTTTTCCTTTCATTTAACTCACCTCAATGATTAACTCATATTTGAAAGTGTTCCATTTACTAGCCCTATGAGGCAAATTCACACTCATAAAGCTAACTCATGACTAATTTTAGAGTGCCTGGTAAGATGCACAAGTCTCGGTGGCATTTGAAGTTCAGCAGCTCGAGGCGTATCATAAAGCCATAATCCAGGAGACTTATCCTTTTGTCTTCCCCAAGTCATTCCGTGACACTTTCAGGCTTATGTCACTCAAAGGAAAGCAGCCCGAATGCCTTGTAGCCAAACTTACCTCATTTTAGCTACAGGTTTGTAAACAATTTGAAACATTGGCTCTGCAGTAGAAAACAGGTCATCAAAATTGGGGGTGTGAGGACACCAGCGTTTACATTATTAGATTGTCTGCTCTGCAGAACTAGGTAAACTGGTTGGCCACGCACGTCCACCTTTGCTTTACATTCTTCCTGGAGACCACCAGCTATTTTGTCCACGCTTCTGTCCCTTCCCAGCTTGCGTATCCAGTCACACGGTTCATCTTGGCGGTCGGTATTTGTGTACAGCGGGTGACACAACCCCCGCACCCTCCCCAGATCTTTGTCTGGAGTCCACACGAAGCTGCTCGTGGTCAGAGGACCGTTGCTGTGAGAGCACACAGCAATGCTCTGACGCAAGTTAGTTCTGCTGTTCACAGGTGAAGATTCCCACCTGGTATCTGATACACTGATAAAGTAAAACATTTTATAACTTAAGACATAAGTGAAATAGCACAACACGACCACTGTCTGAGGTCTGGTCCTTGCCACGCTGGATAGTGCCTGCCTCACTGAGGTATGATACACCAGCTGCTCGGAGGAGCTCTGGCTGAGCAGACTTTCACCTTGCCTTTACTCCCTGCGTAGAAGCAAGCAGCTGGTCCATCACCTTTGGTAACGAGAAGAAAAGAGCGAGCAGACATCCCCGGCTGCTCCGCTTGGAGCACGGTACCTGGCGGTGGCTCCGTGTTTATCCCGGTGCTGCGGGAGGGATGTCTCTGCTGGCTGGGTCTGACTTGCCTGTGTCTCGACTGATTGCGAATCAGGGTGGAGATCTGAGGTTTGGCCGTTCCTTACAGACGAGAACGACGTCACAGGCACTTCTGTCACTGACACCATGGGAAGAAGTGGTACGCGGAGGCCAAGGCCTCACACAGCTGTGTTTCGCTGAGTTTGGTAGCTGAGAGGGGCCTGGAAAGGGTCTGGCATGCCACGTCTGTCCAAGGTCTCTGAGCTTATTACTGTTCCTGAGAAAGCCGGAGGATGCCTCAGAGCATGCTCATAGGGAGGCGGCATCTATTGAGGAGAGAGGAAGAGTGTTACAGCTGATCAGAAATAACCAGGAGATTATCCCACCTCTTCCAACAGAGCAGATGACAAGGCTCACAGCCACCAGCAGCCTGAAATTAAATGCCTGCAGTCCTCAGAGCAGCGAGCTGCTGGCTAGATGAACGCCTGGAAAACGAGTGCTTAGCCACTGGTTTGCAGCACAGCAGGGTGCAATCCACTGGAGAGGCACGTTCCACCTGCTCCCCCCCTCACGCTGTGCCAGGTTCCTGCTCCGCCCTGTCCCCCTTCAAGGACTTGTCACTACTTGTTGCGAGGCCAGAAAAGACCTGACTTTTGTTCAAACAGGACTGTTACTCGCTTTCCTTAGATCAAGGATTAATTACTGGGATTTATACAAGCACCTACAAACCAGGCTTTTACTCAGGTTTTGGTAGTGAGTCGCACTACGCAGCAGAGAGGAACCTCCAGGCTGTTGTTACATTTATTTTGGCAGAGCTGGGCCAGCTTTGTCCCGATAATGAATGACAGGAGTGGCACAGGGATGTTGTGGAAGAGCTCCCATTGTAGTTCCTCAACTACTCGTCCTTGGGGGCTTTACTCTCCTGTGCCCTCGGTGCTCTGGTTTCAGGGCAGGTATCATTAGTTACGGCTCCAAACACCAAGTGGCAAGTGCTGACTATGCCAGGCTTTACAGTGCAGTTTAAAAGCCCAAAATCCAGGTAAATCGGTGAACCTTTAGTGCTCTACTCAGGGCTTCAAATGTTTCTGTTCTGCATTAGTCAGTGAGGTCTCTCTGTTCAACAGGAGCCTCTTGGGCTGCTGCCACAGGACCTACTTGGCAGATGCACTCGCTTTTCTCTATTGCGGAGTGCAAATCTTAGATGTCGTAACAGGCAAAACCTCCTGCTCATAAATAAGCCATAAACGCTTCAAGGTAATAGCGAGGGGCCTCCCAGAGGTGTCCTGCAGGGAGAAGGGTGCAAGAAACTGGGGAAGCCTTACAGATCTAAAAATAACATTCCCAGCTTGGGCTTGCACTGAGCAGATGATCTGAAGGGCCTGTCCTTTCAGCAGCAACTCTGCCCTTCCTCCCGGCACAGGCATTTCTGCAAACGCACTGGGAGAGATGGATCATTAACCAGCACAGATGTACACCAAAAGAGCCTCCCGGTACACTTTGTGCCCTTCCCAGAGATAAAGGCTATCAGAGAAAGGCAAATCGCAGAGAACAGAGTCCTTAGCTACTGCAAACTGCTGAAGCGGGACCCAGATACAGACCGAAGCGGGGACTGCCCCGGGGCCTCCGCCAGCACCCTCGTGCAGGGGAAGGAGAGCTCACCTCCTGGGACGGCTCTGCCCACAGCCCAAACCTCTCGGCAATCATCTGATGGATTTCCCGCTGGCGATCTTTCTTCCGCACGCTCTCGTAGCTTGGCAAGCGGGGCTGCTCCCAGGAAGGGAGTTGGTAGGTGCTGGGGGGTCCAACACAGAATAGCTCGTCTCCCTAGAAATGCCCGGCCCCGAAGAGAAAGGTCAGCACAGCAGTGGCTCTCTTCTCTGGAAGTTCATGGCCTGGTGCCACCTCAAGTTACTTCAGGGTTCAAAGTTGTGAGTGCCCTTCCTTGAACCCTGAGGAAGGAAATCCACCTCCCAGGAGGGAATTACACCACAACCTGCTTTGGAGGATCCCAAGCCCTGAGGGATCTGCCTGGCACTTCATGCCTGCACGCGTCAGGGCACCCTGGGCTCCTCCGCAGCACCCCTGGCTCTCCCCACACAGGCAGCACTTCCCAAAGTTGCTCCTGCTGTCCAGCACCTTCTCCCTGTGCCCCAGGAGCTCCCCGGGTCCCCATAACCACAGTCTCTTCCCAAGCTCATCAGGGTCTTTGCCACCATTCGCCCCCTCCCACGAGGGACCCAGCAGTCACCTGCACGCCAGGGTTCTCGGCAGCGCTCTCCAGCCGTGACGCTCCGCACTGGGGACCCACCAGCCGCTGGCTGCTGCTGAAGTATGGCGGGGGGCGGTCCTGGAACGAGGGAGGAGGACGTGAGCAAAGCCGAAACCCCTCACATCCCACCCGGCAGCAAGCAGAGCTCAGCCAGCTCACACGGGACAGCCTGGGAAGCGGGACTCTGGGCCAGGGGCCTCGCTGCTGGCAGCCAACCTCTGCCTGCCTGTTTACTGACACTGACGGCTCGGGCACGTCCTTGCTGGGCCGTGCGGGGACCGCTGAAAGAGCCCGAGCCAGCTGGCCCCGCTATGCAGCATGGCCGGAGGGACGGCAGGGCCCATGGCAGGGCTTCATTCAGACTCAGCAGAACTGTCTCTTTTTGGGGGACAAGAAAAAAACCAACTCAACTATTCCGCTAGTGTAGATAAGAGCTCCATCACATGCTCAGGGTTACAGAATTTGTAAACAGTTATCTACCAAGGTAGTCATTTCACAATAACGTAGCAAGCAAATCTGCAGAGGCATAGCTGTTCTGTTCCACAGCAGTCTTGCTCCAGTTAAACTCGATTCCCCATCAAGGTGTTGAGCAACAGCAGAGATCTCTCTCGCAGAGAGCAGCCCCTCGAGCCAGAGCCAGGACTCGAGCCGTGGGCCGTTCCTCACTCTCAGAAAAGCCCCATCTCTGCCAGCAGAAAACAGTCCAGAGACTCCTAGAGCAACCAGGGATTTGCAGGGGGAACTACAAACAGCAGATTTACTTTTGCTCTTAACAACCGAGGAACCGTTTGTCTCAGCCCTACGGCGCAATTACAGAAGCTGCAGGAAACTGGGCTGGCTGGGGGTGCAATTATTTGTTTTAATAAATGATTAGCAAACCCAGCACAACCAGCGCAACTACACCAGCTTGAAATCTGCCTCACCACTACAACTGCATCACTTTTTCTGATGGAAATACATCCAATATACGTTCTCTTTCTATATATAGTTCTTTGCATCTATATCCATCTGTCCACACAGCCCTTTGCTAAAGGCAAGATGCCTTCTCCTTTAACCACCCACCCAAGAGCCAGCCCCGAGCACAGCAAAGGCTCTGCAGCTCACGGCACATCCTGCACAGCCCTGGGGAGCAGCTCTGCAGGGCGAGGAACACGGCGTCCGAGCCCTCTCCCCCACACGTGCCACGGACAGGGAGTGGGGAGGAAGAGGAGGCAAGGAGCCGATGCAGCGATGCGGGCAGGGGACACCAGCAGCGCAGCCCATTCCCAGTGTGATTTCTGCAGGGGACTTCCCAGCCTGTGCTGGGCTACTGAATTTGCCTTTCATGGCACAAGTCCGTCCGTCCCCTGCTAGCTGAGGCTGGATGTCCCCTCTTCTCCCAGGGACCGCAGCAGTACCCACAGCCCTCCCCCGAGTAGCCATCCCTGCGGCCTTCGGAGCCCAAGCTTTCCCCAGGCAGCCACCGCCACAAAGGCGACGCCGGCTGAACACGCTGCTCTTTTTCCATCGCCAGCTTCCCGCATGAAAGCCAGCCCCAGAAAATTACAGATGCGAGCAAAAGGGCTTTGTCTCTCTCTGCTCCGCGCTCAGGAGCTGTGCACAAGAGAGCCAGTTGCCGGGGATGCGAGCGCTGGCGAGCGGCATTGTCTGCTCTCGCCCTGAACTTCCAGCCCCCTTCCCCGCTGGGCCCCTTCCCTGTAAAGCAGAGCCCGACCCCCCACACAACTGTGCCGGGGGAGGAGAACTCCCCTCCTGAGCTGCGTGGGGAGTTGGGGAACCTGCTAGTGCCGGGCCGTGCAGATATCACCCCTAACAACACAGCCAGGCAGGGTGGGATCTCTTGGGTAGAGCGGGAGCAAGCAGGAGGCAGAGCCCAGCTCTGCTCGGAGGTCTCACGTCCGTCAGCGAGCCCGGCCAGGCTGCAGGAGGGGAGCCCGGCGATGCCACCTCGCAGATGTCAGCGCAAGGGAACAAGAGCTTGGGGGGGCAGCCGGGGCCTTGCAGGCAGGAGGAGGAGAGGGGGGACACTCACATACTGGCTGGGGGTCTGGAAGAAGCGGCAGGAGCAGAGGAACTGGCAGCACATGGGGTCCCGGTGGTACAGGAGCAGCAGCAGGATGAGGATCGCCACGATGAACACGGAGGTGGATACCGCTGCCAGGGGAAGGGAGAAGAGGCAAATGAGCTGGTGGCCCAGTGGGCTCATGGGCCGCCCTGCCGCCTCCACCCTTCAGGGGTGCCTTGGCAAAGAGCGGCTTGGAAAAGCCCCAGAGAAGCCGCGTTCGCCCGTTACCCGTCCCAAGGATGCCAAGCCCCTTCGTGCCCAACACCTCCCGCTGCCTACGAGACCAGGGACCAGCCGCAGAGCCAGAGGGGCTCAGCCCCGTCCCGGACCGCTGCAGCAGGGACCGGCCCCCGCACCGACCGCGGCCCCGGCACCCCAGCGCTCTCCGTCCCTCCCGGGTCCGGGGCTCTCGGCTCACACTGAACACCTCGGCAGGGTGCCGGTTCGCCACCGCTCCGGCGTTCCGGGAACCCACGGCTCCTACCCAGCCCACGTTCTGCTCCGCGGAACCCACCCGGCACCGCCAACCCCTCCCGCCGCTCCGCTCGGGCTCCCAGCCCCGGTAGCCAGCAGAGTCCCGGAGAAGAACCAGGAACGGCAACGACCGCTCATCCCGGGCCGCCCCGGGAGACCAACGGCGGAGGCTGATCCTACACGGGCGGCCACCCCCTCACTCCCCGGCTCCGTTCCCGATCCCGCCGCCCATGCCACTCACTCGCGGCTATAACGATTGCCAACACGTTACTGTCCATAGCCGCACCGGCGGAAGCCGCCGTGTGAACCGAGGCCTCACCGGGATGCGCCATACCGCCACCGGCAGCCGCTGACCGCGTCCCATCGGCCGGGGGCGGCGGGGCCGGACCGGGAGGGGCGGGGCCGGGCGCACTGCCGCTGCGACCGCAGCGGCAGTGCGCCCGGCCCCGCCCCTCCCGGTCCGGCCCCGCCCCTCCCGGTCCGGCCCCGCCCCTCCCGGTCCCCATTGGCCATCGCACCTCCCTCCACCGATCCCTATTGGCCGACGGCGGGCCTGGCTACATTGGCGGTACCGGCGGTTACCGTAGCGACGCTACGCGACCGGGAACAACCGCGCCGCAAACGCGGTTCCGATCCGGGCCGGTGTTCTCCCGACCGGACCGGACGGAAGGAAAGGCTCCCGTCCTCTCCCCGGTGGAGATAAGCCCGGGCCAGTCCAGCTCAGCTCGTTCGCGGGTGTGGCGGCCCCGTGCCGGGGTTACCGGAGCATCGCCGTCCCGACCGAGCAGCAGCCGGGCCGGGTGTCGGTGGTCGGACCCGCACGGCGCTGCTCGGGGTCGGGTCAGCGGGCAGGGAACAGCCCCAGCGCTGCCCAACGCTCCTGGGGAGGGAAAGCCGGGCCGGGCTACGGGAGGCTCCCAACCCGAGCCCCGCAGGCACCGGGACGTGCCCGTTCATTATAGCTAATTAACATTTCAACGTAAGTGCAATGTAAACTGCTGCCAGGGCCGGCCTCTGCACAGAAAACCAGTGGGCAGCAGCGGGTGAAAACACGGGTCCTAACCGGGCTCCAGCCCCGGGATAAGCACAAGCAACAGCCTGGTTGTGAGCCGCACAGCACCCCAGCGAACAAACCCACCAGCACCCCAACACCTCCTGCCCCGGTGCCCAGGACGGATTTACACCCTCACCAGGGTGGGGGGCAGAGGCAAACCCCTCCACAACCTTCCTGAAACCCAGCGGCTCCCCCCGCCCCTCCCGGCACACGCAGCAAAAACCCGACACGCCGCACCGTAGAGATATAGATATATTTGTGGTGATGTTGCATATTTAAGACAACTTTACATAATACTTCTGACACAGAGTTTTGGCGTCCTCCCCTGCAGCGGGGCCAGGCCCTGCACGGCCCCTCTCACCCCACGTTCCCCCCCCCCCAGCCCCAGAGCACCCCGCGAGGGAGCGGGCGCAGGAGGGGTGGGCTGGGGTGCTGGCAGGTAACCTGCCCTCATGCACCAAGGTCTCCATCCTCCCCCTTTTACAACGTGCCTCTTGCAGCACCGGTATCCTTAAACCTCTTTGTTTTTTGGCCAGGGAAGCACAGCAAATCCCGAGAGCTTCTGCCGACCCGGGAGAAAAAGGAAAGGCTGGGCCAAGGGGCCGTGGCACAGGGCAGCCCCCTGGGCACAGCCAGCTGCTGTCACCTCTGCAGCAGGACGTCAGCCCTGGGGATGGCGTTTTGGCGGGGGACTGGGGCATCCCCTTGCTGAAGTGGACACGGAGGCGGGAGGTTCTACAGAGGTTTGCTGGACTTGAACCACGAACCGAGCGTTCCCTGGCTCGCCGTCACACAAAACACAGACCGGCAGCTCCAAACGTTTGGCACAGGCAGGCAGCTGCCTCGGAGGGCAGGCAGCACCCCACAACCCTGGGGCAGCCCTGCCCGAGGGCCAGCAGGGTGCAGCTCCCCAGCAAGAAATGGGGAAACAGCAAAATAATAATACTAATAATAATAAAAAAAATACTACTAATAAAAAAAACACTACGTAAACAACCCAGCACCCTGTCCTGTAGCACCAGGACACCCAAGAGAACAAGGTATGTTACAGTCTGAGGGGATATGGAGACACAAGGACTTCCCGGCCAATGCGGGGTCTTGTCTCTATTGCACTTTGCATCATATATATTTCTATATATATATTTATAAAAATACAAACTAAAGGGCTGGGGTGGAGGGGATGAGATGCAAGCCCTGGGCCAGCAGCAGCTCCGTGTACACGGCAGGCTCCGACCCATTCTGCTTCCGCCTGTCCCTAGAGTCCCATGCCAGCCCTCCCGGGGGGGGGGGGACGACAGCCAGCAGCACAGGGCCTGATCCTGCAGGGATCTGGCCTGGGGTGGCAGGGAGGGCAGGCTGCTGAGCTGGGCCAGAGCCTGCCCATCCACCAGCCTCCCCTTCCTCCCCCATCACTCCTTCCCGAGGCCTGGAATAACAAACACGCAGCTCTTCCCAGCTGCCAGCGTCATCTGTGCCCCCGCGGTGACGGGCACCCTGGCACACTGTCCCCGGCCAACAAGCGCCTGTTCCTGGGGGAGGTGGGCAACACCGACCTCACACCTCCCCCTCCACCCAAAACACCCACAGGAGAAGGTTTCCCCCGGCCCAGAGGTTCCCATGCTCTCCTCCTCGAGTGACTACGGTGCAAGTCACACAGGGTGATGCAGTCCGGAGACCCCCCCCCCACCAGTGATGGAGAATGCTCCTCGCTCCCAAGGCCACCCCCCCCGGCTGCTCCTGCTACCTCAGCCGCCCGTCAGGTTTGACGGGCCCCAGTTCAGATTTGGGGTCCGGGGAGAGGGAGCTCCAGGAGGTTTTGCTGCAGGTCTCCAGTGAAGCGCAGGCAGAGGGGCTGCTGACGCAGACATCTGCCACAGACCAGAAAGCGCTGATGGCACCGTCCGCCCAGTCCTCCAGCGCCTTGCCCGTCAGCTGCGCCTTCCGCACCGCGTCCTCCTCCACCTCCTCGGAGCGCGGCAGGTTGAGGATCCCCCCCAGGCCCTGGAAGCTCTGCTCCATGTACTCGTTGCGGGGGGGCCCGCCGTGCAGCCAGTTACTGTCATCTGGGCAGGACAGGCAGAAGAGAGAGGGGATCAGCAGGCAGCAACATCGTGGCACCCTGCCCCTCCTACCGCTTCCCTCCCGGCAGGGCTCAGCACCCCGTCCCTTTGCAAGCCCAGCCCGAGGAGAGGGGTGCTGCTGTGAGGCAGAGGGATGGACCTGAGCTGCAAACGGGCCCTCTGCAGCTGCCCAGGGGTCCGGTTTGAGGACTCACATCGGCAAGGGGACACCAGCGGGGAAGGATCACTCCTGCCTTGTCATCACCTGCAGCCCAGAGAGGCCGGCACCAGGGGGAAGTGCCTTGCTTGACCCTCCCATCCAGCCCCAATGTTCAGAGCATCCTCCTCACCTTTCCTGAGAGGCTGCTTGCGGTTGAAGGTCTGGGGCACCACCAGGAACTGGTTCTCCCCCAGGGGCTCCCAGAACTGAAGGAGGCGGATGGTCCAGACACCGGGGCGTAGGGGCCGATTGAGGGGGGGCTTGTACTGGGTGAACTCTGCCTCAGCATCCACCGTGATGTCGTAGGAGGCGGCGATGACGTAGGTGGGGTCAATCCACACCACCGTGGCCGTCAGGTTAGGGCCTCGTGACCACTTCTGCATGGCCACTGGCTCATCAAAAGGCCCCATCAAGCCTCCAAAATTCCGGAAGAGCCTTTCCTTGGGGTCCCACTCTGTGCCCACCTGGAGGGACAGGTGGCATGAGCAGTGGGACACTGGGCACTGAGCTATCAGCTCAGGTTTTGCATTTCACCTCCCCAAACCAGGGAAGGCACAAGCTTTGGAGCCCAAAGCAACACACACCCACCCTCCGTGGCTCTCCTGCCTGCCTGCACCGTGCCAGTGCCAATCCAGCTGTGTGTGATGCCTCCTGCAGCCGCAGGCACTGGGCACCACAGCCTCAGCTTCCCCCTGAAAGACCCCTTTCAGGCCTTTTCCCCACCGATCAGCACCACACTCCGCTCACAAGCCATACTCCTAGGCAATTTTGTCCTCAGGCATGACAGCGGCCCCCGTGTCCCTCTGTCCCCACAGCATGCAGGTGGGGGACAGGAGGAAGGGCAGCGCAGTGTGGGAAAGCCGGGGAGGAAAGTGGGCGTTGTGAGGGAACCTTTCCCCATATACCTCAAGGTTTTGTAAGCGGTTTGCCTGCACTCCGTGACCCGCCAGCTTCAGAGCTCCTTGGGGCATCATCCACACCTCCAGGGACTCTGCCTGCCCAGTTGCCAAATTCTGCACTTCCTGCATCACCAGGTAACCCTGGAAACGGTCGTCATAGAAATATAAGTGCACACTGGAAGGGAAGCCCTGGGGCTCAAATCTGGAGAGAGACAGACAGACGGAGAGGTTCCATATCTGAACATCAGCATCCTCCCAGCACGAGAAGCAGGCCACCACTCGGAGCCCGGCTCGAGCCCGCAGCAAATACCCCACCTGCAGAGCTTGTCAGTCTTTGCCGCTGGCGCAGACATGGCTTTGCGGAGCCCCAGCCTGGAGAAGGCCGTGTAGAAGGTGAGGGTGACATCGCTGAGGCCGCTGAGCCCGTCGACACGGTCGTAGATGTTCTCCCAGTATGCCTTCAGGGCCGGAGTGTTGGGAGGGTAGCTGCCGTAGAGGTGTGTGTCCAGGATCTCCAGCACCTCCTGATTCACCGTCGACTCAAACTTGCGGGCGAAGAAGGTGGGTCTGGAGAGTTGCTGGAAGAGCACATGCATTTCTAACAGCGTTGGCTGCAGCCCCTCTGCCCTCCCACCTCAGCGGGGCAGCTGGGAGGGAGACAGACCAGGAATAAACATGCTGGGATCCATCCTGCCCCCTTTGATGGCACAGGCTAAGGAGCAACAAAGCACAGCCAGCCTCTACGTGGGATCCTCTATGGTAGGATCAGGGGGAGCGTACAGTACGGTTACCGGCAATGCAGATGGGTTCCCATCTCTCCCACTGCCTCCCCCTTTCTGTGCTCAGAAGCAGCCATGTGTCATCTAGCGCCTTTGCTGCAATCTCTGTTCAGATGGGCCCCCGCCCTGCAGAGCCGCTGCGGAGCCCTTGGCCACGTGGCACAGCTTGCAGGATTGGGGCCCTGCACCATATAAGCCCAGGACTGCTCGAAAATCCTGCTAATGTCTCTTTTCAGGGCTGGGTGTACCTCCCCCAAATCTCTCTTGGTCAGCGTACATCCCTACGCACTGAGAGCATGGGAGACAGGTTGTCACAAGGCATTTTGTCCTGCCAAAGAGGACAGCACTCTGGAGTGGTTTTACTGAAAAGGTGTTTGCCCGTTAGGTCTGCAGGGAAAGAGCAGGAAAATGGGAGAGAAAGCCTGGGAAGAGGAGCAGCATTGCAAGCAAAAGCCTGGCTGCTGGGCAGAACAGTCAGCGTAATCATGCTGCCCGAGCGTTTACAGACAGGTCTGTGCTGAGCCCCACGGCGGTGGGGGAGCCACTCCTGCTCCTGTCCCTCGCAGGGCTGGGGTGAGGCGCGTGCGTGCGTGCACAGCAGCTGGCATTGCACCCAGGGGTGCGCCCGCAGGGGAGCTCCGAGAAGAGAGATGGGGAGGAGGGGAGAGAGCGGGAGGAGAAAGGAGGATCTTTTTCACCTGTAGCCGGAGGAAGTCCTGGGGTTTGAAGTCATTTGGGGAGCACCCGCACCAGTCGACTATGTGTTTATATTGGCACTTACAGCCCAGCTTCCGGTTCCAGTTGGTCACTCGGAGGTTGTTATCGACCAGTGTCTCGCAGGCGTGACTGTTCTCCAGGACTGTGTGGAAGAAGGACTGTGCACGGCAGAGAAGGGACAGGAGACCCAGTGGGGATGGAGGACGGATGGTTAAAGGAGACACACACACCCCCTCCCATCACTCAGAGCAACAGGACAGGCCTTGATAGCTCCTGAACAGAAACTTATCCCTGTTCCCAGCAGAGGGCAACACGTAAGGGACCAGGCTGTGCACCCCTATCAGTTCTTGTCCAGCCCAGAGGGGCATGAGGACCTAAAGCAGGGTTGGATATAAACAAGACCCTTGGCCTGTCTGCTCCTCTCTTTCGTACCTGGGTCTGGACAAAGGGGAGGCACAAAGCTGCCCAAGCAGAACCATCAATGCCCTTTGCAGCTACCCAGGGCGGGGATGAAGTGGGACAGAGACGTTAAGTACAGCGGGAAGAAAATCCGGCCTGTGCCCGGGAGCCAGCACCCACCTCGGCTGGCAGGAGCGTGTAGGTGTAGAACTGGCGCAGCTGGGACACCAGCTGGTCGTCGGTGTAGACCACATACTCCACAAAGCTGCGCGTCAGTGAGAACCAGTCGGAGCCCCCATCCACCACGATGCCCTCGGGGATGTGGCGCTCGCCCAGCCGCCACATGTGGGAGTCACACTCGTGGAACAGGCGGTCCAGGCCTTGCTTCTTGATAAATCTGGGCATGGGGACAAAGATGAGGGGTTAGGAGTGTCACCCATTTTGTTGGGTGCAGCTGTAGCTAGAACATCCCCCTCTGACCTAACTGTTTCAGTTCTTTTCTGAAATCCCTCCTTTTGCTGTTCCTCCAGCTCAGCTCTGCCCCTAGCTGGGATTACCTGGCATTGTCTCGGCCATGAGACTTCAGGAAGTTCTTATCTCGGTATTTGGACAGGAACATCACCAGCTCCTCATTGGTCCTGAGGTGCAAATTAGAAAGCATTAATGACCCCTGGGGTAAAGCAGCCCAGAAAACATTCATGCTGCAACAGCCATCAGACGCAAGGAGCCTACAGCTGCTTGGTGGGTCTGACTCAAACCCTGGTCCCATTGCTGGGGAGACAGACGTGGCCTCTCTGCTGTCTGGCGCCTCACATGTGCGTTCACCTGCAACACCCAGACCGCAGGAAAAAACAGCCTCTGAGGTACTGGTTGGGCTCCTCTGCAGAGATGGGACCAGCCTGGCCCTGGAGCATCATCACCAGCACGTGGGTGCAATCTCCAACCCCATCTTCCCTCGGCTCCCTGCTCCTCTCTGCGCCTCCCGAGGCTGCTGCAGCATCACACAGCACAAACACCTCCATCACCCTCCCCTGACCCAGCACAGTCCTCACCTCGTGGGGTAGTCAGTGGCACTCAGGTTGATGAAGAAGTCCCAGGGCCACTCGGCCAGTTCTAGCAAGTCCTTCATGCTACGCAGGTACATCTTCAGCAGGCTGGCACCTCCCCAGATGGTCACCATGCGCCAGGGCGTCACGCGGATGTTGGGGTAGTGCCGGGCCAGCTCCACCGCCTCGTGATGGAGGTAGTTGGAGCGCTGCCAGGGAACAGGGCTCACGGTCAGCGGGGAGCTCATCTTCCCAGGGCCCTGCCCTCCTTGCTGCCAGCCCGAGGTCAGCCCTTACAGCAGCCTCCGCAGGGAGGAGAGCGGCAAGACAAGACTGCTCTGGGCAGGGGGAATAGATCCTGCTTCCCTGGGGCTGCAGAAATAGGGGTGGGAGGGTCACAGCTCCACTGGTAGTGAGGACAAACCCTACCCAGCCACTTCTTCCACCCAAGCCGCAGCTCTGCACCCTGTCCCAGTGACCGATCCAGGTGCTGTTAGCACCCCCCTTCCTCTCACCCCTGCCACATACCTTGTCAACGTGGATGTAGAAGAAGTGCTGCTGGTGGTACACCGCCTTGATGAGCCGCTTTAGCTGGCGAATGGCCCGGCCGTGCACAACCAGCATGTAGGCAATGCGCACGGGCTTGCTGGGGGGTGCCTGCTGCAGCCGACTCTCGTCCCACTGGATGACAGGGCTGACCTTGCCTGTGCAGGGAGGGAGAGGGCTGTCAGCCACCCCCGGCCTTGGCACCCACCGCCTGGGGCTCCTGATAAACCAGGGAGACCTGAGCAAGGCAGGGGACAGCAGGGAAGAGCCTGGCCTCGGGCAAACCCCATCACACTGCAGTGCCAGGGCACGGTGGCACATGCAGCCCCTTGCGTTAAATTGACAGAACCGTGTTGGGAAAGGAAGGGGTGTCCTCCTCTGGCCCCTCAAAACAGAAAATGCAGCTGGTCCGGGCTCTAACCTCTGCAGGCACTGCAGGTTGGGATGAACAGCCCATCTTAAGGAGACTGGCACAGCTTTGATTGGATTACAGAGACAGTGGTAATCTGGGAATCAGTGACAGATTGAGGCTGCTTTTTGCCAGATGGGACAGTTTGGTGACATAAGGAAGGTGGCCCACGTGCCTGGATGGGATATTCCCGATGCCCAGGGGTGACCGGGAACACCCTGGCAGGACTCACCTGAGAGCTGGCAGTGGCGAGGCACAGACTGGGGCATGAGGCTGCCAGCCCGGTGCAGACACACCACGTTGGCGATCTCCTGTTGGCACTGCTTGCTGCTGGCCCGAGCCAGCGCCGAGAGGGCATCTTTGCCTGTGATTTCACACTTGGGGGTGAAGCTGTTCTCGGTGGGCTGGGGAGCCCCCTCCACGCTGCCCGTGTCGCCCTGCTGGAAGACAGCCAGCTGGGCCTCCCCACGTGGCTCCGTCAGGTTCCTCCGGCTGGAAGAGTCCGGTGCCGCCGGCAGCCTCCGTCCTGGTTTATGTCTCGCTGTGACTGCTCTCACCACCTTGGACACCAGCGCCCCGGGGCTGTCCAGCCGTCCCCGCCATCGCCCATGCTTCCGGCTAGTGCTGCCCCGGCGCCCAGCAGAGCTGTCCGAGTCCTTGGAGCCGTCACTGCTCTCGGGCAACCTGGCTTTTTTCTGCCGCTCCTGTACCAGTTCCAGGTGGATGCAGAAGAGAGGACAGACAGCGTTAACTGAGGCCTGCTTCCCCCCGGCTCTGCCAACAGGTTCCCCAGAGCATCCTTGCTCCCCGAGCTTGATGCTCCCAGTCTCCGTGCTGCTCAGCGCTACAAAATAGCAGGTCCTCCAGGAGCAACTGCTGCGCAAACGACCTTACACTGCCCCTCTGCCACTTAGAACCCCACGGTACCTCCCTGCATGGTCCTATGCCCCCCTATATGCCAACAAGGGAGACTCCACCTTGCAGACCCCGTCATCACAGCACCCCAGATGCACAAAGAGGGTCTTGCTCTCTGCTGCCAGGCTCACTGCAAGACTAACTGGCCAAGGTTGGCTGTGTCTGCACCAGCCACCTCCTCAGACAGTGGGGATGAGCACAGGGCCACTCTGGCTAGCAGTGGCTATTTTATCAGGAGGCAAATGCACCAGCTCCTCCCTGCCATGATCGGGCTGTGAGCCCAAGCCCAGCACACCCATCTGGGAGCAGGCATCCCAGGCAGCCACAGCTGTGCTCTCTGGTGATAAAAGTACTGGAGAGGCATTGAACAAGGTCCTGCCCGCACTCCTTTCCCTGGGCCCCAGCTCCCCACGCTGGGCTGGAGCAGGCGCTGTGATTGCAGCTTCTCTAGAAATCCCTTTAACAAACCCTCCTGCCGAGCCAGGCGGATGTGTAAAGGGAGCAGTTAATTACACTTCGTTACCTCTGCCAGGCTGGCTGATGAGCAGAAACGCGTCAGCCTTGGGGAGAGCAGAGAGTTGGGAAGTTTCGATGCCTGCAAGAGCCACGCTCGTGGGAAAGAACTTTCCCAGCAAGTGGTGCTCGCGGGGCTGTGTGTGCCCCCAGCCCACCGCAGGTGCTCCTGGCCAACAGGCAGGCAGGCTGGCAGCAAAGCTGCTGCCTGCTCCAGCCAGGCCTCCCAGGGCTATCTCACAACACCCTCAAAACCCTGCCTGCCCAGCCTCTGTGCCAGGTGCTGCAGGAGACAGCAAGGCGCATCACGGGCTATTCCTGGGCAGCGGCACCTTCCAAGGATGGGCAGATGCCTCACAAGGACAGCAGGACTGAATTAGCCCCCTGCACAAGCCCCGCTGTGGGTGCAGCTGCTGGGAAGGTCACAGCCAGGAGAAACCATCCTGCGCAAAGGCTGGAAAGCATCTGGCAAGATCTGCCCAGTGTCCTTGAAGTACCCATGTTTTGGTGGCACAGCCTGCAAACCATGGCTACCCAGGAAGGGGCCAAGACACCACTTAACTTCCGAGGGGCTGGCGTCAGCAAGGATCAGCTGAGCCCCCTTCTGCCCAGACAGGCGTCACAGGCTGTCCGAGACAGGCAGCAAACCGTTCATTAGTCACCACGCAGGACCATCTGTTCGAGAGTTATAAACCTGTTTTTTCTGCCGAGCATCACAGGAGTCAGGAGGCGACAAGCGAGTCTCTTCCTGTGGGGACGGGGCTGAGCCCGTGGAAGAAACCTGCCAGCCCTGCTCACATCATCTGCTCCCCAAGTTGTGTTAACCCTCGGTTACAGCCCTGCTCATGCCCCTGAAAGGAGCCCTGTTCCCAGCTCACGAGCGTGCCCAGCTGCCTTCCTCAGCAGGGAAGTTGTTAGAAGCACCGCCAGCCTTTCCAGAGCTGGCAGTTAACTAACTCAATGGCTTCTAATTACTGCACCACAGTGGAATGATCCCTCCACCCCAGCCAGGCAGGGAATGACTCCAGCCACGTTGCTCTGCTGTATTAAAGACTTGCGTGCAGGACTTTTGGTAAGACTCCCCATCCCTCTCCTTCCAACACATTCAGACGACCCCAGGTGTCAGCCAGACGTCACTTCTCCCACCCTGCCTCCCCTGATGTGACACTGCCATGGAGCTGTGGGTCAGGTATCTACCTGCCCCCTATTCCCAGCGCAGATCCGACCGCGCCAACATCTCCAAGTTCTGCCATTGCAAGGAGCAGTGCTAACAGCACCCGGTGTCCTGCAGGATTCCCCCTCTGGTTGACTGACTCTGGTATCCGCCACATACGAGCACTCATCAGGCAAAAACGGCCCCAAAACATTCCAAAGTCACTAGAGGAATCTGGACTCTTGATTGCCAACTGTGGCAGCAGAGCCTTAAACCTCAGAATGAAAATGGCTGGAGACAGCCCCCTAAAAATAAGGTCGGGGGGTAAAAATCAAGGAATCTCAGCAAAAGTGGAAGGAAAGATGTTTTGTAGGAAGCATCTCTGGTGGCCACAGCACATGGAGGACACCAACACACAGGCCCCAGAAAGGTGCCGCCTCCTGCCTGGAAGGAGGAAGATAGGAGATGAAATGGGGGAAGAGACGTGACTGGGCTGACAGATCCTCTTCTCTGCCCACGAGGACACTGCAGTTTGCACATTCCCACTGCCAGCTCCACCACGGACAAACCACCCTGGGAAGCTCTTGTGCTTGCTCAGGAGCTGTCTGTGCCACCAAGACAGTGGTAGGATGTTCTGGCGCCCTGAGGCTTAAGCACCCACGGGTCCCACCTTTGTGTGCACTGCAGATGCTGTCAGCAAAGGGCTAGGTACCAACGGGAATTTCCTTTCCCATCAGTCAGTCTGGACAAGGATTGTGGTGTTTGATCCCAGTGGAACAAGATTATTTGGCTTCCTAGAGGTAGGAAACTCAGTGTTGACCTGGGCGGGTGGAGACTGATCCAACCTCTGCTGGTCTGCATGCCATCACCATCTGCTTGGTGAATAAAGGGAGCCTGTAGGACCCTGGCATCGGGCTTGCAAAGAGAAGCGACACGATCCGAGCAGCGTGGCCTTCTCAAGGAGGGTTGTGCCTCTGACGTGGCTGAAGCCTGTTACAGGCCAGTGAGTGGTTAGTGCTGCTGGTACGAGACGGGTTTACAACCTGCTCTGGTGAAAGGCAAAGATCCTCCCTCAGCTTCTGCTCAGCTCACACCGGGGAGCCATGGGGGATGGATCCTGCCAAAAAGGGGAAGCTCTTCCCTCCCCTGCAAAGGGAAGAAAAGGAAACCAGCAGGCTTCAAAGAACTGAGCACGACAGAAAAAGGGGCTGCCCTCAGCAAAGATCAGAGAAGCCCTTTTGGGAGACCTGGGCAAGCGCACACAGCTGCCAGCCCGGGGCACAGGGCTGCAGTACAGCCTCCGAGTGCTGCAGACACCCCAGCCAAAGGCGCTGGTCTGGAGGGCAAGGCGAGTTCGCCCAACTCCAGACACTCCATAGCTTTTACAGGACTAAAGTCTCCCTTTTGCTCTCAACAGCGACTCACAGCGGGTTCGTGGTGGGGATGAGCCAGGTTAGAGCTCTGTCCATTAGTGGGAAGGAGCCATTTACTCAAGCAATTATGAGATCCCAAGGTTCCCCAAATCCTTCCACGCCTGCAAGGTCAGGCTCCCCCGGGAGGGTTCCTTCAGCTTTACAAGAAATGCCCCTGGGGAACGGTGGCTCCTCCAGGTCTGGCCAAAATCAGAAGCTGCAGGAGGGCACAGAAACCAAGAGCTTTGCCATTTTATAAGAATTAAAGGTTAATTGGACTTCTCCCAGCTTGCTAATGGGTTTGGGCTGTCCATAAAGTTCAGGATTGTTCTTGCCTTCTCTGAAGAGGCTTGTTTGTTCCCAAGCCCTGGAGTCAGGGCTGCTGGTGGTGAACCATCCCCTCTCCAGATGAGGGGACCCACTGCCCAACCTGTCAGCTGCTCAGCCAGGTTTTGGGAAGAGACCTGGGGAAACCAGGTGAGGACTGAGGCTGCACAGGACAAGAGAAGAGAAAAGCAGACAAGCAGTGTGGGATAGTGCAGAGAGGGAAGGAGAAGCCGGGAGAGGTAAAGTGATTTGATCAAGGTCCTGGGAAAGGGGGAATCAGGCACTCTGGGCTGCCAGGTTGGTCTGCTCTCATGATCCCAGTGCCTCCAAATAGCAGGCAACTCCATGTCCCCTCTCCTTGCTGCATTTATTCCCTAGTTCTGTTTTGATGGTGGGTGTACGGCAGCACATGAGAGCGCTCACGGCCATTCCCAACATCCCAAGAGAAGGCCTGGGGCTGGAAATTAATCTGCTGAGTGAGCAATCGCCTTAGAGACCTTCTCCCTTGCAAGGGGCTGCCCAGTTCTCCTTCTCACCTCTTTACTCCCACGGAAAACTTTCTAGTCCTGTGAAAAGACCTGCCAACCACAGACAGGGTCACGCTCCACACCAGGGAAACACCCCACGTCGGGGAGGGGAAGTGCTCACCCCTCCAGAGATCCCCACCTCTCGCCTCACGACTACTGGCTTTGCTCTGCCCCAGCTATCACGCTCACCCCATGGCTGCCCCGGCACAGCTCCCAGATCTCACCGCACGCTGTCCCCCCTCCTACCAAACCTGGCTTCACCATCACCCCGGGGGCTTGTCAACAGCCCCAGGCAGCCCACAGAGGGTCTCCACAGCCCCTGGAACACGAGGGTCCTGCCCAAGGTGAGGGGCTCTGGTGCCACGCAGACATTCACCAAGGGAGCCCATGCAGGGTCTGTCAGACTTTCCCCAATGCTCTTGGAGAAAGCGGCTTCAGCCACTGGGTCACCTAGATGCAGCAGGCCCGGACATGGTTTGGGCAGCGCACAACAAATAAATAAATTCAAATAAGCAACCCAGAGGTCAAGAGCTTTGTTTGAAGATGGAAGCAGTGTTCTCCAGAGGCCTGGGTCCTCCTCAATACCTGTTCCATGCATGACCTTGGGCAAACACCTTCACCAACCCATGCCTCAGTTTCCCCGTGCATAAAAGAGAGCAGAGTGTTCTGGTACAGACAACAGATGACTGCAAAAGGTCCCTGTACCCTCACACGTCACAGGGATATCCCTGACCAGAGCTGCCGCAAACTTCCTGAGCTGCTGTGCGTGCTCTCCCCAGCTCTCTCAGTTACTGTATGTTTTTGTATTTTCTGGCTTGGGTGTCACCGACTCCAGCTTCCCACGACATCTCCCACAGAGCAGCACAAGACCCCCGTCGAGCCTCCCACGCCCCCCACCCCATGCCAGACACCAGTCGACCCCCCCCTTGGCCACAAGGTCCCCTTCTCAGGTGCCGCGACCCCACACTGCTGCAGCTGGAGCCCCCTCACAGGCTACGGCCCGCTGCCCACCCCCCCCCAGCAGCCTGGGGCCTGCGGGACCCCCACCACAGGGACCCCGTCCTGGGACGGGGCCTCACCAGCCCCGCAGAGACACTCTGGGGGGGGGGGGGGCACGGGGGGAGAGCAGCACCCCCTTCGTGTCCCCTCGCAGTTCCAGAGCAAGGGGACACGTTAACCCCCCCCCAGGCACTGTCCCCCCCCAGAACCCCCACCCCAAGGGCCCTCTCCCTGTCAAGAGCCCCCTCCCAGCACGCGCCACTCCCCTATGACCCCCCCCCAGCCCCTCACCGCCTCCCCTGTCTCCCCCGCCTCCCTCAACCCCTTCACCGCCCCCCCCCAGCCCCCGCCCCCCCCTCAGCCCCCTCACCGCCCCCCAGCCCCTTCACCGCCGCCCTACCTCCCTCTCACCTCACCCCGCCCCGTCCCCTCACCGCCCCCTCGGCCCCCGTCGGCAGGCCCCGGGCCGCCGGTCAGGCCTCCCCCCGCGGCGCACCTCGGCCGGTCCCTCCTCGTCGAGGCCGGCGGAGGTCCAGAGGACGAGCCCTTGGAGAAGGAGGATGGCGAGGGCCGTGGCCACCGCCAGCCGGTAGCGCCGCGCCAGCTTCCGCGCCCGCCCGCTGGCCACCATCGTCACGGCCGCTCCGCCGCGGCAGGGCGGGCTGCGCCGGCGCGCGCCTCCCGCGCGCACGCGCCCGCGGGGTCGGGGGGGGGGCGGGGTCGGGGGCGCGCGACGGGGCGGGGTCGGGGGACTGCGGGGAGTGCGGGGTGCGCGCGCGCGGGCGCGCGCGTGTGTGTGTGTGTGTGTGTGTGTGTGTGCGCGCGTGTGTGTACCGGGGTGTGCGTGTGTGTGTGTGCGCGCGCGTGTGTGTGCACCGGGGTGTGCGTGTGTTCGTGTGTGTGCACCGGGTGTGTGTGTGTGTGTGTGCGTGTGTGTGTGCACCGGGGTGTGCGTGTGTGTGTGTGCGTGTGTGTACACCGGGGTGTGCGTGTGTGTGCGTGTGTGTACACCAGGGTGTGCGTGTGTTCATGTGTGTGCACCGGGTGTGCGTGTGTGTGCGTGTGTGTACACCGGGGTGTGCGTGTGTTCGTGTGTGTGCACCGGGGTGTGCATGTGTTCGTGTGTGTGCACCGGGTGTACATGTGTGTGCGTGTGTGTACACCGGGGTGTGCGTGTGTTCATGCATGGGTGCACCGGAGTGTGCATGGTGGTGTGTGTGCATGCACCGGGGTGTGCGTGTATTCATGCATGTGCACACACTGTGGTGTGCATGTGTTAATGCATGTCTGCACCGGGGTGTGCATGTGTGCACCGGGGCGTGCGTGTGTGTGCGCACACCGGGGCGTGCATGTGTTCATGCATGTGTGCACCAGGGTGTGCATGTGTTCATACACGTGTGCCCTAGGGTGTGTGTCTGTGTGTTCATGCATGTATGCACCAGGGTGTGCATGTGTTCATGCATGCGTGCACTGGGGTATGCGTGTGCTCATGCATGTATGCACCAGAGTGTGTGTGGTGCACCGGGGTGTGCATGTATACATACATGCGTGCACCACGTGTGCATGCCTGTGTATGCATGCACTAGATTGTGCAAGGGTACATACATGTGCACGCATGCGTGTGTATGTGTGCTTGTGTGTGTGTGCATGTGTGCACCTGGGGGGGGGGGGTGTGTGTGTGGTTACGTATGCGTGTGTGTGCATGCATGTGTATGTGTGCCTGTGTGTCCATGCCTGTGTGCACTGGGGTGTGTATACGTTCAAGCACATGTGTATCGTGTGCATGTGTGGACAGAGGTGTGCATGTATCCATCCATGTACACGTGTGCAATGGGGTGTGCATGGGTTCATGCATGTGTGCATGCCTGTGCATGTGGGCACTGGGGTATGCATGTGTGCACACGTGCACGCAGGCACGTGCACCTGTGCACTGGGTGTGTGTGGGTGTGCTTGCATGCACGCGTGGTTGGGGGTGTGCCCGTGCCCGTGCGTATGCGCCTATGTGTGCATGCATGCACCACTGACTGCACACGCGTGTGTATGGTTGTGCATGTATGCACTGGAGGCAGTACTCGTGCATGTACTTCTGTGCAAGCAGGGCATGCGTGTGGTTGTGCATGTGTACCCCAGGGCGTTCACATCCTGGTGAGCAGCAGGATACGCGTGTGATTGTACATGTGCACACTGGGGCATACGTGTGCTTGTGCACGCTGGGGTACGCACAGGCATGTGTGCGCTGCAGTGCGCGCCAGTGTCCACTGGGTGTCCACAGGTGTATGCACACTGGTGTGCACGTGTGCACGTACATGTACACATTCACATGTACTGGGGTGTGCAGGTGTGCCTCAGGATGCGTGTGTACACCTGCACGTGTGTGTGTTGTGGGCATTTATGTCCGCGCATGTGTGTGCACGGGGGCACGTATGTGAGCACGTGCACGTGTGCGCGCTGAGGCGTAGGGCTGTGCGTGAACAGGTGAGTGCACGATGGTGCATGGGCACGTGCCCGTGAGCACAGGGGGGGCGTGCGCAGGCACATCCGTCCGTGCACGGGGGGCACGTCCACGCGTGTGAAGGTGCTGGGTGCGTCCCACGGAGGAGCCAGCTCTGCGCCAGCCGCGGGTGCGGAGCTCCCCGGTTCCGGGCTGGGTGCGGGGCCCGGTGCCCGCGCTGGGCGCTCGCAGCTCCGCTCCTCCGCACGGGCAGCGTGCAAAGGCCTCGGGGAGCCCCCCCAGCCCCGCGATGCCGCTCGGGGGGCTCTCAGCAGCAAGAGGTATCACCAGCCCCCCCCCCCCCCCACTGGCAGAGGAGACTTTTTGGGAGCCCGGGGGGTGAGTGCCGAGTTTGCTGCAGCCCCAGAGCCCCTGGAATGGTTTTAAACTAAAAAAAGGGGAGATTTAGACTAGATAAAAGGAAGAAATTTTTTGCAATGAGGGTGGTGAAGCAGCGGCACGGGCTGCCCCGAGAGGTGATGGCCGCCCCGTCCCCGGAAACATTCAAGGCCAGGTCGGACGGGGCTCTGAGCAGCCTGATGTGGTTGAAGATGTCCCTCCGGGGGGGGGCTAGCCGCCCTTTAGTGGTCCCTTCCGACCCAAACGGCTGCGCGGTTCTCCGGGTGTCGGAGCGAGAGCTGCCCCCACGGCAGGAAACATCTGCAGCAACAGCACGGGCACGGCAGGGACGTCTGCACAAACCCGTCCTGCTGCCAAGCTTGCTTTAAGGAAAAAAAAAACCCCACTTCTCATTCCTGTTTCTGCTGTGAGAAAACCCGAAAAGATTCAAAACCTCTTTTGGGACACCCACCCAGCCAGAAGAGCTCCGGGGAAGCTCCCCGGGTGGCTGCAGGCACCGGAGGTGCTCCGGGACGGACGCTGGGCTCCACGGCCGTGCCGGTGGCAGACCCTTGCCGGAGCTTCGCCCGCCAACCCCAACCTTACCCCCTGTGGGAGCTGCTGGGGGGGGTGTTGCGGCAGGGGAAATAGGAAGCGGTGTCTGGGTGGCGATAGCAGCTCCGGGGAGCCCTGGAACTTCCTATCCGCTTTCTGGGCACGTTCCGCAGACGCAGCAGAAGTAACGCTCGCAGCCCAAAGGGTTTTAAGGGGAAGAGGTTTAGGTAAAAGGGATTCCCTGGGCTCCGTGCAGCCTGCTGAGCTCCAACGGTGCTTCCCCTTGTACAGGGGCAATCTAGTCCGTGCTTGTAAAGGCCGAGAGCTGCAGGACTGCCTCAGCATCTCCACGCTGGCAAGGAGGAGAGGACCTCCACGCAGATAACAAACGGCCGGGCTGTTTCAGAGGCAGCTCGCGCGCCCCATCCCAGAGCAGGCTGCGGGGCCGGGAGTGAGCACGGGCACAGCTCTGCCCCCGCACCGCTCCCTCTCCGGTGCTTTGACCGATGCGTGAGGCTCAAGCCAGAAAATGCGTGGCTCGTCAGTATGAAGGGCAAACCCTCCTCTGCTGGAAGAGGTTTGTTATTCCCCTGTTGCAGCTCCCCACCTTGCAAGGTACAAGAGACAAATCACAGTTTCACGGTGTTTTGAGGCTGTTGATAGCAAACAAGTCAGAGTCACTCCCACAGCCCGTTGCTTTGCAGCTTGCCAGGCAGCAAGAGCAGGTTGGGAAGCCGTTGCGCAGTCCAGGGGGTACGAGAGCCGTGCTCCCACCCCCCCACCTGCCCCTGCGCACCTCCCTGGGGAAACAGGAGCAGGGAACCTCAAGCACGTGGGCTTTCTGATGGAGAGGAGGGAAATGCTCCAAGGAAAGACAGAGGTGCTCCCCAAACCCTGCACAGGCAGGGGCAGAAAGCTGGGTGCACCCCTAGTTCATGGTGGAGGGGGGTAACGCATGCGACTCCACCCAGCAGGCCCCCAGATAATTCCCCTCCCCTGCATTAGACCTGCCACTCGGGTAACACTCAAGTTCCTACCAGATCATGACCAAACCCATTTATTATTCCAGGAGTTGTTAAAACTCAGCTATCGCACAGCGTCCTCAGAAAAACCCCAGGCAGCAAGCAGCGCACCTCAGCCCCAGCGCAGGCTCTTCTACTACCACCGGACTCCGCTCTTTTCACCTCTGGGTTCAACCTCGGGGCTTAAACCAGCCCAGAGCCAAAGCCCAAGGAGCAGGAGGGACACTTACCTCCTGCTCATAGAGCCAAGGCTTCCCCAGGAGCAAAGCACACCCAACTGCTCCCAGCCCCGGCTCCCTGGGGACATGTAGCCCTGCAGCTTCGCCTCGTTCGCTCTCCTGCTGCTGGGGGGGGGCATAAAAGCAGGGCTGGCAGCAGCACCCCATCTCCTTAGTCAGGGCTCTGTGCTTGGCTGATGTCATGGTCTCCCCTTCCTTAAAGTCCTGCTGCAGGAGGAGTAGAAGAAAAGCTCCTTCTCTGCTTGGGTCATCCCATCCGCTCATCTCCCCTTATGTGTTAATTGGGGGTTGCAGGCTACAGCAACTCATTAATAAGCCAGGCAGCTGGGGCTCTCCCTCTCCTAGCTCTGTCCTGCTGGGGTTGGTCTCTCTCCCCAGCTTCACACAGGCTCCCCGTTTGCCCAGGAACCACTTTTCTCTCCAGCAAGGTGTGGTTGTTGCTTCTGACTCTCTGTCTCCCACCCTGGCCAGGGGAAGATGTTTCTCTGCTGCTGAGCATCCCTGAGTATTCACAAATTTTGTTAGAGAGTACATATGTATCCAGAAGTCATCCCCTTTACACCTGAACGAGTTACAGGGGAGTCAGTACATGAAACAGGGGGGTGATGGAGGGAAGGTGGAGAAGGAAGCAGAGTTATGTGGACATCAGGGAGCATCCTGTCCAGAAAAATCACTGTTCCTTTTCAGGAAGGGCTGAGCTACAGGAAGGCTGCTGCACCAGGATAGGACATCTCCACTTTCAGCTGACTCCTGCAGCCAGAGCTTGGAAATCATGATTTTGGGGCAGAGCTGGTTGCACAAAGTAAATCAGTATCCCCGTCCCTCAAACCAGCCCGGCTGTGCGGAGCTGCAGCACCCGAATTCCCGTGGCATGGGAAAACTCGTCTCTTTGGGAAAAACCACTTGCACGGGACCACGTGCGTGGAAGAGCTCAGGTTTTCTGCTCCCAGCCCTGTTTCCGTCGCGGGTTGGCTGTTCTAATGCCGAAAGCAGGGAGGTTTCACCTGCCAGGCGTTATTTCTGTCTTCCAGGCAGCTGCCACTAGTGCTGGAGAAAAGGCACATTTCTTACGCTCTTCAAGTTACCTGAGAAAGCTTGGAAGTCTTCAGCTGTTAAAACTTCGGTGCTCAAAATGACTCTTGCAGAAGGTGCTGCTGAATACCCCCCTCTTTGCACACCCCGAGGATCCCACCCCCGCCACCCCCCCATGCGTCCCCATCATGCAGCTGGTGGCTATTTCTGCCTTAGCACTGCGGCGAGGGCTTTAATTTAAGAAAACCATTTAGTTCTTTTTTTAAAGCATGAAAACTACCTCCAGATTTGGCACAATGGGACCTGGTTACCTAAAAAAAAAAAATCCAACGGATTCCTCCTCCTGATTCCTTCAGAGAAGGGGTGTTTTTATCTCCAGTAATAAATGTTGGAGCAGGAGGAGCAATATGTGATTTTTCTTTTTTTTTTCCCCCCTGTTCCACATGAAATTTGTGGCAGAAGTTTGTTTGTGTGGATGAGGAGGGGTTTGCTTTCCCTTTTTTCCCAGCAACGGCTGGAATCCGGCTGGATGCTCGTTTTCCTTACAAAACCGCAGCGATGCTTGTCTGTGCCGTCGCTGTTTGTTCCCCGTGCGCTCCCTCCTCTGGTGCCCAGCCTGGTGCAGGGTAGGAAGGATGGATCCCACCTCCTGACCGAACACAGGAGGAATTTTGCTTGTATGGGAATATAGGCTTATTCAGGAATAACCACAACTGTCACACCAGAGACCTTTACTTCCAGCTGCCTGGTTTTGACAGAGCAGGGATGCTCCACATGGCTTCTCCAATAAAATAATTACAAAAATATTGAAACAAAGCTTTACAGCAGTTACCATAATTAACAAATTCTTTCCAAATGAAGCCTAGAAATACACTCGGCTCAGCCTCACAAATAGATGCCCACCCCCTGACCTGTGTTTTGGGCAAGTGGGTTGTCACGATGGATGAATTGCCCGGCGCCGGGCAGGAGCGGAGGGAATATGCACGGAGGAGGGCACCGGCATGCGGAGGGCAGAGCGTGCCCAATGCGCGGCCCCGTGGGATGTCCCATGGGATGTCCTGTGGGATGTCCCGTGGGATGTCCTGTGGGATGTCCTGTGGGGAGCGGTGCCGCAGCAGCCGGCGGTGGGGCTGCGGGTTCGTGCTGGAGCAGCAGAATCCAGAGTCCTCGCCCTTAAAGATCTGGATTTCCAGGCTGCTGGATCCTGCCTGGGCACCAGTGAGGGGCCAGACCCGCTTTTGAGGCGACACTCTGCAATAAACCCTTTAGCAAGATGTAAAACTGCCGTAAAACGCAGCCAAATACAGTGTTAGATTCTATCGGATTCTCACTTCCTGTCACTGATAAAGGAACGATACTTTACACAGAGGAATGCATTTAGCGGGTGCCGGAAAATAAATTAACAGCAAAGCAGAGAAGAGGGTGAGGAGGGTGATGGATACAGCCCAACGGTGTGCTCCCAGCTGGGGGGTCCTTGGGGGTGGCAGGGGGGAGAGAGCAGGAGCAGCGCTTCCCGGGGGCTCTGGGAGCAGGGGGGTCGGAGGAGCGGTGTCCCAGCTGCCGCACAGAAGGGACAGGAGCACCTCTGTTGTCTCCTTTGCGCCAAGACCCTAATGCACTGCACCTTCCATCCGGGTCCCGCCGGTATTTGGATATAACACATGCATTTGGATAAAACGTTTCTCACTGTCCCTTTTCTCAGGAGCTGCCAGCTCTGCCCGGCATCAGCATGACAAACAGTCAGCCTGGGTTTGGGAGCGGGTTTGGGAGCTTCAGCCCAGTGAATAATGCAGCCAAGAGAGGCAAGCGGAGCGGGCGCTGGGTGCACGGAGCCAGGCAGCCCACCCGCCACCCCCAGCCCACCCTCGCCTCCCGCCACCAGGCTCCTCCACACCCTGCCTGGGCGGTCTCTGGCCTGGGCTACCCCAGTGCAAGGGGCATTTTTTTTATTCCCAGCACCATTGCTATACAGGTGAGGTCTCCAAATGCAGAGGGATGATTTCATCCTCATCCTGCTCCGCACCTCCTGCTCAACCTCATCCTCTGTGAGGCTGCTCTGAAGAAATGTCTGAGCCTACAAGAGTAGCAGCTCTGCTATCAAGCCAGCTCCTTGGCTGAGCAGAAAGCCAGCCCGACCCCCCGTGCACCGTGCACGTCCCACTGGCACTGCTGGCAGCAGGAGCAGCCCACGGGGCGAGTGCCGGCTCACACCCTCTGCACTGTGCTGTAGGGCTTTTCTCCGGGTCGTGGGGCTGGCAGCATGTTGGCGTAGATTTCCTGATGCTCCGGCAGGGACATCTGCACGGTGGCATATGTAGCACCTTTTTCCTTTTCCAAATGCTGGGAAAGGAGGGGAATAAACAAAAACCACTGTCTGCTGGAACCTCTCTCAGCTGCTTTAAGCACCCAGGAGCAGCCGTGGGGATCGGAGAGGGCACCCGCATTATCCAGGGTCATTTGCACCCCAGCTTGGCATGTCCCTTTGCAGCCCCCTCCCTACCCACCCAACCCATCCCACTGCCCACGCCGTCGCCCACCCGCCCCAGCTTTCCACCCACCGCTTCGAGCTTGGTGCTGCTTTGCGCTCTCCTACCTTATTGCTGTGCTTCACCTCCGCGTATTCGGTCCCAGTGTCTGCCAAGCAGCGGAAAGCCTCGGCATTGCTGTACAACTGGCTCTCCGCTGTGCCCGTGCGGTGGTTAATGTCCGCGTAGTTCAAGGTGTCCGCTCCCTAGCACGCGAAGGAGAGGCATGAGCTCTTAACTTAGCGCTGCTCCCCTGCCTGCAGCTCCTGCCTGCAGCCCCTGCCTGCAGCCGCAAGGATGGGAACATCTCCCGTCCTGCTGCCGTTCCTCATGAGAGCTGAGACGGCTGCAGGAGCACTGGGGGAAAATGTAACCTGCAGCGAGGGCTGGCTCAACATTTCCCAGGGAAATCTGGTTAGTGACACCAGCCCCTCCTCAAAAGCTGGCAGAAAACATTAGAAAATGTTTCCCAAGCAGTGACCGAAGATCAGCTGCCCCGCAGCCTCCTCAGGTGTGCTTTGCTGGAGGTTCCTAAGACTCTTGCCCGGAGAAGCAGGTCCCCTGCTTGGAGGGGCTCGAGGAGAAACCTCTCAGCTCAATCCTAAATTCCCTTCCCAGGAATACTCTGCGATAGTCACACAAAAGCCCCGGTCGGGTCTTTTTGTTGCTGAACAGAGCCCGAAGGATCCCTAAAGGGTCATCGACCTGGCTGAAAGCAAATGGATCAGGCAGCTCGTTTGCTCAGCTCGGGGTGTACCATTTCCCCTCCCCACGTGAGCTCAGGGCACGCCATCCCAAGACCTCGCGCGGTTTGCCTTACCGTACGTGACGTGCTGCGTGTCCCGTCCATCTCTACAGCTGCTCCGGAGAGGGCTGGATGGAGCACGGACATGGTTAGACGTGAGTGAAACCAGAGGAAAAGAAATGTATTAAAAAACTGCGCTGCCACTGTGAATCTCGCTGTAAAGAGGGAAGGGAACCTGTTGCCCCATCAACCATCTAAACTGGAGCGGTTCTTCAAATAAAACCAGACCCCACCTGCCAGCTGGTGACGTCCCCTCCTGTCCCTCCTCATCCTTCACACTCGCCTTAAACTTCGCACCAAGCCTAGTGCAAGCCTGGCCTACGCAACTGAGCACGTCTGGAGGAGCTGACGGTGCCCAGGCAAACTCAAGCGGGTGCCGTGCCAGGCAGCACCCATCGCGAGAGCCGTGGGGATCAGACCTGTGGGACGGCCCCACTGCTCCCTCGGGGGAAGGAGACCCCCTTGGTGGAGGTCTCGGTGACGGACCCAGGATTTGGATGATTCCGGGAGGGAATGGGGGAGAAAAAAGAAATAAAGAGAAAAAACCAAATACAGTGGAAGAAAGGCTCTGGTGCAGAAATTGTGTGTGGCGGCGACAGCTTTGCTTACCCTTCTTCCTCTTCCTGGACAGCATTACCAAAATGCCGGCAGCAACTGCAAGCATAAGAAGAACCACTATGATGCCTGGAGTGAGGATGTGCACAACCACATCCAATCTGCAAGAAAAAAAAGAGTTTCTGTTCTCACGCTGCTCCTCAGAAGCAGACTCGGGAGGAAGCGGCCCGGAGCGGGCACGCAGGGAGTGCCTGGGGGCGACGGGGTTTGCCCCGGGAGGAAGGGAAGCAGGCGTGGGGGTGGTCAGGCTTCAAGCTGGGCATGGAGCAAAGGAAACGGAAAACTGCAGAGGCAAATGGACGCTCGGGTCTGAGGGCTTCTGCCTCTTCACTGCTTTAAAGATCAGTTCCTGCACCTAATTTTGCTCTGATTTAGCTCCACTATTTCTTGACTTTCTTGTAATGGGCAACCAGGCAAGGTCGGTGTGCCAGCTCCCCTCGAGCATGCTGATGGGAAGCCTCAGCTTTGCCCACTTCCTGCATCACCTCCAAGAGGCAGAGGAGGAGGGAGGAAGCTCCGGTCTCACGCTTTCTCAGTTATCTCTGTGGGGCTGCATGTGACTACAAAACAGAACAAGACCCAGCTCAGCACTTGATTTCCCACAAGCAAATGGTCCCTCTGCGTTTTGGGGAAGGAAACGGGGTCAGTGCTACAGTCAGAAACCACTTCTCGCATGGTGATAACTTGCGCCTTGCTTAAGCTGCAAGACAGGGACAAGCAGGGCTTTGCCAGGGCTAAGCGACCCGGGGTGCTGGGATTATTTTCCACGCCGAGTGGCTGGCCAAGAGGACGAAAAGCTGGTCTCTCAAGGCAAACGCAGGATCCTTAAGGGAACTGTGAAGAGCTGCAGGGCTCCAGCTGCGCCACAGAGAGCTCATGGAGGGAGACGGCCGCTGCGGGCAGGAGCTGTTACTCACGGTGGAGAGCTGGTGTCATCATGGTGGGAGCCATTTGATCCCGGTTGCACAGCTTTCCCCTGGGGAGTTGTCTGTGCGGGGACTGATACAGACCTGATGCGATCGGGGTGCTTGGTGGTGGTGGTGGAGTAGGATGACGCTGGGGAGAAGGAGGAAGCAGAAGGAGCTGGAACTAAAAGAGGAGATGCTTGGTAAGTCTCCTTGCCTCTGTGGGGAAAAAATTCTGCAAGTTTTGCAGTGAGTCAGAACTGACCCACTTACCATCACCCCAGGAGACACTGGGTCCCCCCTGCCATGTCCAGAGCACGCTCCTTGAGGTGGGAGGGCTGTGATCCCCTGCCCCTGCCTGGGAGGCTTTTCGCAGTCCCGGTCCTTCCCCAAATCACACACACGCATGCACGCACGCAGCAGAGTTCACGCTGCAGGAAAGGGGTCTGGGCACCCTGTCCCAGCCCGGCACCACCACAACAGCCCCACATAAATGTCTCACCAGGGGCTGGGCCCTGGCGAGGGGACGGAGAGGGACATTCCCTAAGCCCAGGGCCTGGTGCCCACAGACACTGTCTGCTCCTCAGCAGGAAATGGGGCGGCATAGGGGGGAAGGCATCCCTGGAGTGATAAAATAAGGCAAGGAGAGCAAAGACAGGGCTAGCAGGATCTGATGAGGAGGAAAATGGGGCACAGAGAGCAGGGTGGTGCACCCTAGCGATGGGGTGGCTGACCCTGGGACACCAAGAAGGGGCCGCAGTGACACCTAGGCATGGAGAATGAGTTAAAGTGGCTTCTGCAATGGCAGCTGCCTGCCGAGCCCTGGTGACACATCCTGGGGCTGCCCTTGGGCACCCACCTCCTCCAAGCTGCCCCTCCCTGCATCCCCCGCTCCAAGCACTTGGAGGGGGACGCACGAACGCTGGAACAGGGGAACCCACAAGTACTGACCTGGGGACACGATCACCTTCACATCGTGACTCTCATCAGGCCAGCCAAAGCCTGTTCGCACCCCGCAGCGGTAGGTGCCCGCATCCTCCATGGTCAGGCCTTCCACGGTCACCATGAACACCCGGCGTGTGCGATTGTCCCGGATGGAGAATCGGTGCCTCCGCACCTCTGTCTCCAGCTCCGAGGTGATGACGATGTCCTCAGCACAGGTACGAAATGTTCCCGGTTTGCACCAGAATTTCGGCTTCGTCTCCTGGCCGGCCTCGTACGTGCAGGTCACCGAGAGGGCCCCCCCCAGCAATCCCTGCACGGTGCGGGGTCCCGTCACCGCCCAGCAGCCTGCGGAGACACACGGTGCCGCGGGAGTGATGCTCCTGCTCCTGCTCCTGCCGCCGCCGCCGCGCCCGCCCCGCCCGTCGGGGCCGCGCCGGGACTCGGGGGCTCCGGTCCCGCCTTACCTGGCAGCAGCGCCCAGGCGAGCAGCGGCAGGAGCTGCATGGCCGCTCCGGGACGGCGGGGCCCGGCGTCCTGCCGCGCTCGGTTCCTCTCCGCGGGGCCCGACCCGCCCCCGGGGCCGCCCCCACGGTACCGCCCGCCCCGTCGGGGCGGAGCGCCGGGACCCCCGGGGTTGCCCGACCGCGGGAGCCACCGGAAAGAAGAGACGGAGGTGGGGAGCGGTGGCGAAGAAACTTTATTACAGCTACCGGCGGCGGCGGGAAGGGCCCGGCGGGGCCCCTGTGCTGCCCCCCCCCCCCCCCGCCTGCGCCGTCGGGGCCGGGGCGTCCCGGGGCGGAGCGGCGCCGGTTGCGGCCGTGGGGTCCCCGCCGGGGGCTCAGCCGCCCCGCAGGCTGACCCAGAGCACGGCTCCGCTCATGGCCAGCAGCGCCAGCGCCTGCAGCCCGGCCAGCACCGGGAAGTAGCGGAAGGGGCCGCGGCTCTCCGGCGGAGCGTCCGGCATCACCACGGGCGGCCGGCGGGTGGTCGGAGGGAGCGTGGCGGCCGGGCTGTGCTTCGGGGCTGCAAATGCGAAGAGGGGACAGATGCAGAGCGGGTGCCTGCCGGGCACCCACCCGCCCCTGCCCCCCCGTCATCCCCCCATGCCCAGGGTACCACCTCCTCCCGTGGCTCGGCCCCGGTCCCCCGACGTGGTGGTGGCTGTGGCTGTGCGGGGAGAGACGTCCCAGGAAGGACCTGGGGGCACGATCACCTTCACATCGTGACTCTCATCAGGCCAGCCAAAGCCCATTCGCACCCCGCAGCGGTAGGTGCCCGCATCCTCCATGGTCAGGCCTTCCACGGTCACCGTGAACACCCGGCGTGTGCGATTGTCCCGGATGGAGAATCGGTGCCTCCGCACCTCTGTCTCCAGCTCCGAGGTGATGACGATGTCCTCAGCACAGGTACGAATTGTTCCCGGTTTGCACCAGAATTTCGGCTTCGTCTCCTGGCCGGCCTCGTACGTGCAGGTCACCGAGAGGGCCCCCCCCAGCAATCCCTGCACGGTGCGGGGTCCCGTCACCGCCCAGCAGCCTGCGGAGACACACGGTGCCGCGGGAGTGATGCTCCTGCTCCTGCTCCTGCCGCCGCCGCCGCGCCCGCCCCACCCGTCGGGGCCGCGCCGGGACTCGGGGGCTCCGGTCCCGCCTTACCTGGCAGCAGCGCCCAGGCGAGCAGCGGCAGGAGCTGCATGGCCGCTCCGGGACGGCGGGGCCCGGCGTCCTGCCGCGCTCGGTTCCTCTCCGCGGGGCCCGACCCGCCCCCGGGGCCGCCCCCACGGTACCGCCCGCCCCGTCGGGGCGGAGCGCCGGGACCCCCGGGGTTGCCCGACCGCGGGAGCCACCGGAAAGAAGAGACGGAGGTGGGGAGCGGTGGCGAAGAAACTTTATTACAGCTACCGGCGGTGGCGGGAAGGGCCCGGCGGGGCCCCTGTGCTGCCCCCCCCCCCCCCCCCCCGCCTGCGCCGTCGGGGCCGGGGCGTCCCGGGGCGGAGCGGCGCCGGTTGCGGCCGTGGGGTCCCCGCCGGGGGCTCAGCCGCCCCGCAGGCTGACCCAGAGCACGGCTCCGCTCATGGCCAGCAGCGCCAGCGCCTGCAGCCCGGCCAGCACCGGGAAGTAGCGGAAGGGGCCGCGGCTCTCCGGCGGAGCGTCCGGCATCACCACGGGCGGCCGGCGGGTGGTCGGAGGGAGCGTGGCGGCCGGGCTGTGCTTCGGGGCTGCAAATGCGAAGAGGGGACAGATGCAGAGCGGGTGCCTGCCGGGCACCCACCCGCCCCTGTCCCCCCGTCATCCCCCCATGCCCAGGGTACCACCTCCTCCCGTGGCTCGGCCCCGGTCCCCCGACGTGGTGGTGGCTGTGGCTGTGCGGGGAGAGACATCCCAGGAAGGACCTGGGGACATGATCACCTTCACATCGTGACTCTCATCCCACTCGATCTTGCTCGTTCGCACCCCGCAGCGGTAGGTGCCCGCATCCTCCATGGTCAGGCCTTCCATGGTCACCATGAACACCCGGCGTGCGCGATTGTCCCGGATGGAGAATCGGTGCCTCCGCACCTCTGTCTCCAGCTCCGAGGTGATGACGATGTCCTCAGCACAGGTACGAATTGTTCCCGGTTTGCACCAGAATTTTGGCTTCGTCTCCTGGCCGGCCTTGTACGTGCAGGTCACCGAGAGGGCCCCCCCCAGCAATCCCTGCACGGTGCCGGGTCCCGTCACCGCCCAGCAGCCTGCGGAGACACACGGTGCCGCGGGAGTGGTGCTGCCACACCGACACCTCCTGCCTCATGGGCCGGTCCAGTGTGGGGCTTGAGTCCCGGGGTCCCCTCAGCCCTACCTGGCAGCAGCGCCCAGGTGAGCAGCAGCAGGAGCTGCATGCACAGGCTGGCCTGGGCTGCGTGTCAGGGCAGCCCTCCGGCTCCTCACGCTCCTTCTTTGTTGTGTCTCTGGGGCTTTGCTTCCTCTTCTCCCTGGAGTACCAAATCCGTTGCTGCTGGAGATTTAGCAAGACCGTGGGGTTTCTTGCTTCCTCTGGTCTTATCTGACTTCCTGCCTCCCCTGTCACTGAGATCACCCGTCCCCGCTGCCTTGGCACGTCCCCCCAGGCGGTCCTCAGCACAGCCTCTCTGCAGCTCAGTAGCCCCATGGCCATTGCCCCTGTGAGGTCTCTCCAGACCTCCCCCTGTGTCCCCATCCCTTGTCCCCTGGCAGTACCAGTGCCCACCCCCCCCCCCCCCCATGTCCTCCCTCCCACCCATCAGCCACTCGCTGAGCCTGCACTGGGTTGGGCAAAGCCTTTGGAAGAAGCTCCCTGGGGTGAGGGAGGGTTTGGGGACGGGGCGGGGGGGACGACACAGACAGGACAAAAGCATCCCATGCGCAGGGACCAGACCCGCACAGGGTGCCACAGGGTCTTTCTCCTACAGCCACGGGCTGGTCCTGGCTTGGACCAAAGCCTCACACATGGTCCCGCTGCTGGCACCACCGCAGCTCTGGCCTTAGCAAAGACGAGGAGACAGCTTTATTACCAATGGCTGGTTCTAGGTTAGCGGTGCTGGGGGTGTTCCTTGGTGGAGACACAACTGAGCTGTCCCTGTCCCTGACTTGTGCCTGGACCTGAACCCTGGTCCCTGACAACAGCTCTCTGCGGGCAAAGGGTCCCTGTCCGGAATCACAGAATCATTTTGGTTGGAAAAAACCTTTTAGATCATCAAGCCCAACCATTAACCCAGCACTGCCACGTCCAACCACTAAACCATGTCCCTAAGCACCACATCTACACGTCTTTTAAATACTTCCAGGGATGGTGACTCCACCATTTCCCTCGGCAGCCTGTTCCAATGTTTGATAACCCTTTCAGTGAAGGATTTTTTTCCTAATATCCAATCTAAACTATCCGAGCATCACCCAGGCAGGGCTGTCTGTCCCCACCTGACGGTGCCAGGAGCACTCCGGGGATGGGAAGTCTCATCCACTCCCCCCATGACCCCCTTCCCGGAGTTTTCCCGCTCCCACATGTTCACCCAGGGGGTGGCACCAGCCAGACCCAGGAAAACGAGGCCCTTCAAACCCACCAGACAATAAATGAGGAGTTGGGACCCCAGCGGGTGGAAGCACAGCCCTGGTCCCTGTGCTCCCGGCAGGCTCCGGGCACCTAGCCGGGCTCCCCAGCTCACTCCCTCCCAGACAGCCAGACTGCTGTGTCTGCAGCGGAGGTTTTGTCGTGTGGGGCTGGAGCAGGTTGTGGGTTCTTGGTTCTTGCCTGCTCCTGGCACCTCAGGCAAATGGTTCCTAAAACAGAGCTGAAAAGAAACAGCTCTCCTCCAAAGCTTTCTGGGGGGATGCTGTTGAAGCTGGTTGTGCCATGAAATGCAGGACACGGTGTAGCCCCGAGGAGGATGGAGGTGACCACACTGCTCTCCCTGACGTGGCTGCTGATGCCAGCCACCCCGTGGGACACAAGCATGCGTAAGGAGCAGGGTTTCAGCAGTGCGCAAGTGCCCACTTTTTGGAGATGCAGAACCTGGAAAATAATACCAGCAATGAGAAAATGAGCCCACGCTGCAGCAGGGTGCGATGTGAGCTTTGCTCTCGGGCTGAGGGTGGAAAGTTGCTGTGTGGGGGAGGCAGGTGTAGGTTCCCTGACTCTCACTCAGCTGGAGACGGGCATTTGGTCGCATCGGGCAGGGCTGGCAGGGCTGAGGGCTCCTCTCCCTGTGCTGGGGCTCAGCCGGGCCATGGCGGAGCAGGTGCCCGCATGGCCTCCCGTGACCCCATGTCCCCCCCAGCCACGCCGCAGCACGTCCCCACACGGCTCCACACATCGGCATGGGCAGCCACCAGCGACCCGGGCAGTGCTGGCAGCCGAAGGAGGGAGCGGATGGACAAACAGGCAGACAGACAGACAGGTGCCTGCAGAATACCCAGGCTTTATCACAAAATTGTCTTCGGTTGGCAGCTCGGGCTCAGCAGATGCAGGCTCCCTGCGCCCCAAACCCTCCCCTCTCCAGCGCAGGGGCTGCCAGGAGGGGCCGAGGCTTCACAGGGAGAGAAGCACCCAGAGCCGAGCAGCTCCCGGCATGGGGTGGCCCTTATGGGTGGTGCAGCCCCAGCAGGGTGGGGGGCAAGGGGGCAGGAGGCTGTCCCTGTGGTTCTGGGGTGCGGGGGGACCCTGGTGCCCCGGCGCTGCCGGCCACCTCCAAGAGCTGCAGGTTTTCCCGGTCGCAGCTCCTGCGTCGGCTCCTCACCCAGGCGGCTCTGCACACCAGGGCCAGCACCACAGGCACCTTCACGCTGAGGAAGAGCAGCAGGTGGGTGATGCCGAGCTGAGACCTGGGCAGGAGAAAGGAGATGATGCTAGAGCTTGAGTAGGGTCTGGGAAATGAGGATGGGGACTGGGGCACTTGCATGTCTGCCAGCCACCCCGCTTGCCCCTGGGATGCTCCTTGGGGCAGCTGCAACCAGGGAGGACCCGTGGCTGGGGATGCATGTGGGGGAAAAGATGTCTTAGGCTGAAGGATGCTGTTGGGGGCTTGCCCAGACCCCAAGCCCTGACTCACACCACTGGAGGCTCCCCACAACCCGTGGGGCACAGGGGGTTGGTGGCCAACGAGCTCACGGTGCTGCCCTGGGTTGTGGCTGAAACAGCTGCAAAGAAAACACAGAGAGTGAGAGCAAAGTGGAGATCCCCCCCGCACCCCGTCCTGTCCCCCGCACAGGGTGTCTCTGCCCCGAGAGTTCGGCTGTGGAGGTGCAGGATGTGGAGATGGGGGTCCATGGGCAATGCACTGGGCACTGGGGAGGAGGAGGAAGGAAAAGGGGGGGTTAACTGTGAGGGACTGGGGACTCCAAAGGACAGGCTTGCGGAAGCAGAGACCCTAAATGGGAGCGAGGGAGAGGCTCTCCTCTGCACGAAGCTCTGTACAGCCTCCTCCATCCTTCATCCAAGTTTGCACTGGGGCAGCCTCCAGTGGGTCTCGGTGTGTGCAAGGAGCTTGTTCCCGCTTTGACAACCTCAGTGTTCCCCTGGCTGGGGAGGCCCCGTCCCCATCGCTGAGACCCAAGTGACGGGCTCCATCGCACACCCCTGCTTTGCTCCCAGCCCGGCTTTACCTGCAGAGACCATCACCTCGGTGGTGTGCCACAGCCTGAACCACAGGCTGCTCCCCACCCCGCAGGAGTACCAGCCTGCGTCCCCCGGCTTGACGTTGCTCAGCGTCACTGTGAACGAGTGTGTCGCGTGGTCGTCCCTGATGGACACCCTGCCCTGCGTCACCGTCACCTCCGAGCCGTTGGTTTGGGCGATGTAGGTGAAGCAAAACCACAAGAAGCTTGGGCGGCACCAGTACTTGGGGTAGAGCTTGTAGCCTGGCTTGTAGCTGCAGGACACTGCCAGCGAGCCGCCCTGCTTGGCCGTCACCCGTGCGGGGCCCGTCACCGCCCAGCCACCTGCGGAGGACGGGGAGAGGTGCTGCAAGCCCATAGCGGCATCGCCTCGGGGAACCGGGAGGCCCCGGGAGCTCAGGGGCACCCTGTTCCGAGGGAGGCTGTGTCCCGCTGTGCCGGGGAGTGGTGCTGAGATGACGTGTCCCCAGTCATTGAAAAAAGCCCCCCCCGTCAAGCGTGTGTGTTATTAAATGAGCCAAGAGCCTTATTACCAGGGTTCATATGGCAGCAACACAAGCGTACCTCAGAGATCACCCCCTGTAGCCGTCTGCTGGCCACCAGAAAGGGACGGTATCGGCTGGGCTCTTGCCGTGACCGTGATGGCCTTACTGGGCTGGCTCGGTCCCAGCCTTCCACAGCTCTGCCAGAGCTCGTGGGGTGGGAACCGCCTGACCTGTGCTGCTGGGTCTTACCTGGGAAAAGGGTCCAAACCAGCAAAATCCTCATTTTCTAGCTTCTCGCTCCCAATGTGGGTTTTCCCCTGCGGTCATTCATGAAGCATCCTGTGGGATGGAGCCTGGTTCACACACACCCAAGTGTCCCAGGAGTTTCTCAAGCGTCCTTCTGCCGTTGGTTTACCCACAGATCCTGGATGTCTATTTTAAAGGCAGCAGCTTCCTCCCCTTCGCCAGGGGACCATGACTGGCCCTAGGGGTGTCTCATGAGAGAGACTCTATGATTTTGCTCTGAAGCGGCCGCTGGTTCCCAGCAAAATGCCAAAATGCAGTGGGTTCCTTCGCTGCGATGCCCGTCCCAGCGGGGAATACAGCCCCTTCCCCACGCACAGAGCCCAAAGGGCTTTGGGGGGGTTTGCAGGGGGGCTGGCACAGAGCGGGGATCCGGAGATCAGGGTAGAGCAAATGCAGGTCAGCCCCTGTCGATAGACCAGTTGGGATCGCCGGGATGCTCTCCAGGTCGTGAGGGACTGGGATGAGGGACTGGGATGAGGGACTGGGATGATGGACAGCCGTCCCTGCTGCACTGCTGCTCCCCAGCTCCCGAGCAAGCTGCCAGTGTGAGCTGGGCTGCTTCTGTTTGTTTTCTCAAGCAGAAGTGCCTCATTTCCCCCCAAAAAACGCCTTTTTTGGCACAGCTGTGGGGTTTGAGTGACAACACTGTTTTTCTCCCGAAATTAAGTGTTTCCACTGAAAGTTTCAGAAACCAGAACATAAAAAGCAAAACCACTTCCCTGGCAGCTGCCTTGCTGATGGCTCTCCTCCTCAATGACCCTTGGAAAGAGCAGAAAGCAGAAACCTCTGGCCCTGCCGGAGGCTGAGGCTGCTCCTTCCCCCCGTGCCGTGCCCTCCCTGTCCCCTGCCATGGCAAGAGGAAGCTCTGTGTTCTCCTTCTGATCATCACGTAACCCCATTCCTTCCCAGAAAACTGAGTGACCAACTGTGAGCCGAGTTGCTGCAAATAGCAGCAAGATCTAAATTCAAGAAGTGGCTGGAGATTCCAAATCTGGTTTCTGCTGATAAGCCTTCCTGGAAAGGTTGGGCAGCCAGGGCTCCAGCCACCTCCCCAGCCGCTCTCGTCTTCCTTGCTTTGAGCGTCGGTTCCCATTGTCCCCTCCTGACGCAGCCCCAGCAGTACCAGGGTGCCCTGGGGAGACCCAAAAGGGATGACAGCAGCAGAATGGCTCTGTGGGCACACCAGATTGTCCCCTCTCCCCTCCAGACCGAGCCCCCACGGAGGAATTTCTTTCTTGGATTTATCTGAACCCAAAGCAATCTGTTTGCTGCTGAGCTGGGAGAGCATCCTGCTCCTCAGCCTGTGCAGGAATCAGGGATACGGTTTCTTGCCAGCCGAGAGGCGCGGGACAATCTGCCAAAGCAACGCAGGGGCACCCACGGCTGCCGCTGCCCTTCCCTGTGCCCACCCTGTGCCCCAGGCCCCGCGCTCACCCCACAGCAGTGGTGGTGGTGGTAGGGGGATGCTCTGTCGTGGTAGTGGGGATCCAGGGGGTGGGGGCAGCTGGGGGACCGTGGGTTCCCCATGTCTCCTCTGGCAGCAGTTAAATACTTGCCCGTGTCCCCTCCAGAATGTGCCCCTGCCCTGCCGGCATCCCTGTGGGATGCGCCTGCCTGCACCTGCCTGCACCTGCCTGTCTAGAAACTCCAATGTTCCATCATTTGGCTGCCAGAGGCAGGTTTGGCAGGTGCTCCCTGGCCCCAGCGCTGGGGCTCAGCGTTAGTGCTCGCTGCTGCCTGTAACCGGCAGCTCCACCATCCTGCCTGCACCATGATGGGTGCCGGGAGCCCCCAAAACAGTGGGGGGCTACACCCTGCATTGAGCTCCAGCACACTCTGCCCGTATCTGTGAGCATCCCCAGGAGAAAGCAACCCGTCACCCCTCCCAGTCTCTGTCACTGGTTTATACTGGGTCCCAGGGGCTCTTTCCCACATTGCTGCCTCCTCCCAGGCTACTGCTGGCCCATAAACCAGCAGCCTCTCCAGAAAAGGGTCCTGGCCAGCAAAACCTTTAGCCAGCTGGACACCAGGGCTTACCCGGGACCACCCTCACTGTCACCAGCTCCATCAGGTCCCTGCCTGTCCTCTCGACCCTGCACCAGTACCTCCCAGCATCCACCTCGCAGACATCCTTCATGGTGAGCAGGACCACGCAGAAGATGTGGTTGTCCTGGATGGAGACCCGGCCGTGCTGCTGGACCACTTCCCTGCTTGCCGCCTCCACCACCTTGCGGCAGGAGTCCCGGCTGGCCCCCCCGCACCAGTACTTGCAGTTGCCCTCGTAGCCCCGCGGGTACCAGCGGTGGAGGGAAAGCATCTGCCCCGCCTGGGCACTGACCTCCCTGGGGACAACCGGAGCCTGGCAAACTGCAAAGAAACCCACAGCAACACCGGAGAGAAACAGGGCTGTAAAGTCAGCCTTCGCCCGAGCCCCTCCTCTGCTCCCCTTGGAAAGAAGCACTTTGGGGGAGACCCTGTCTGCCGGCCTTTAGCCCCAGACACGAGGCCGTGGTGACGGGAAGCTTTGGCTCTGTCGGTGCCCGACGTGGAGCCTGTGCCTCTGGGGGGGCTCAGCAGCCCCGGCCCCTTGGTACCAGCGGGAGCCGGAGCATCGCCGGCACGGTTGGAACCTGTCCTCACCTGGGAGAAGGAGCCAGCCCCAGCCCGGCAATACCCCATCGTCCCGCTTTGCTCTGGAGATTCGTGAGCATCAGTCTCCCACGCAGGGCAGCGAGCCGGGGGATGCTGAGCTGATGTGCACTCTCGGCTTCTTTCACTGATTTTTTGCTTGTGCAAGAGGCGGTGGTGAAGCGTGCTGCTCTGCTGCCTGGTTATTTTTATCTGGCCAGGGTTTGCCTTGTGGCTGGGAGTATTCTGCCATGGGTGAAAATCCTCTGAGATGCTTTTTGCATCCAACAGTGCAGGGGCTTTAATCTTTGCTTGACCTTTACAGAGCCCACCTCGTGTTCCTGGGGGTGCCGGAGGCTGCGTGTCCTGGTGCTCCCCCTCGGGCAGGCTAAGGAGTGATGCTGGGATGGGTGCAGCCTCCTGGGCGCTCGGAGGGAGTCAGCTCAGCCCCTGGGCTGCTTTTCGGCTGAGAGGGACATGCCAGGCCCTGCCAGCTCTCAGGTGTGCGGGTCCCTGACCCCAGCCCCGGGCTCTGCTGGGGTCTGCAGCACTGAGCTGGTCCGAGGGGGAGACGTGAGACATAGCGGGGGGGGGAGCGGGAGCGATCCGGACATTGCCCGGAGCTGCTGTACGGCACAGGGGGATGTGTCTGGGTAGCTGGGGGTCGGCTCTGCCAATGGAGCTTGCTGGGACAGAGTGGTTGGGATGATGTAGGGCTTCCTCCTCCTCCTCTGGCTTTATCATCCCAGGTACGACTGTGCTGGGGCTCAGGGGAAAATTGGGAGCAGGGATGCATGGCTGGAGCTGGCCCAGGCAGCGAGTCCCTCTGTGCTCCTGCTCCCCATTCGGCACCAAAGCTTCTTGCAGACAGTGAAGCTTGGGTTGCCCTTGGGAGCAAGCAGCGCGCAGCGGAGCTCTCTTGGCCTGTGGCAGGGCAGGGATGGAGCTGAGCTTCAGCTCCAGCTTGGCCACCCACTGCCCAGGCTGCTGCTGTAGGGTTGTCTGCAAGCCCTTTGTGCAGCATCTCCCCAACTCTTTTTCTTTCCATCATTGTGGCTTTTCTTCCTCTTTCTAAAACGGCTGAGTGGGTTCCCATTTCACATCAGGGTGATTATATTTGGGTGGATGACAAGACCGACCCAAACAGGGGCTTTTTCTTCTGCAGCTCTCCCATCTGGGATACGCAGCTGAAATCCTGACGTCTGCACAGGAGGCTGGGCTGGGGGAAACCGGGGGACCCCCTGAGCCAGGCTCCCCCAGGACCCTCCCTCCACCTCACCCTTCAGCCCCTTTGCTCTGTGCAAAGACCCAGAGGGAAGGGAACGAGACACCAGGTAAAAATAAAGAAGCAGAAGTCTGAGGTCTGTGTGGGAACAGGGATGACCTCACTGGCTGCAGCATCTCAGAGTCCCTGGGGTCGTGGAGGGGACAGAGGCCACGTCTCTGACAGGACACCAGCCTCCCCTTCCTCCCCATGTGCTCCTCGTTGCTGAGCACAAGAATTGAGGAGGATGAGAAGGGGCTGCCAGGACCCAGCATGCCCTGGTACCCCACAGTCTGGACCGGGGATGCTGGGCTTTTAACCCCTGATTGGAGGATATTTTAAACGCATCCCAAATCTTCTGATTTCAATTCATTTAATAATCTCATGGCAGGGTGGGGATGAACAACGCTGCTGGCCTGGTGGCGTGCATGTCACGCTGCGGGACCCCGTGGCACACTGGGGGCCCTGGCCTCACGTGGTACAGAGGGGACGGGGGTTGCTTCTGCGGGATACAGGGAATTGCAACGGGAGAGGCAGAGAGAGCTCGGGCAGCGGTGAGGAAACGCACCCTGGGTGTTGGGAGAGCTGCAGGGGATGCCCGTTACCGGACACGGGGCTTTCTGGCAGCGAGGGACCAAGCGCCGAGCAGCTCAGTGCGTGTTCACGTAGATCAGTTCTGGAGCTCTGGAAACCGAAATGTCATCTCCCTTTTCATAGTCCTGAAATGGGGAAGAAATGCAAAGATTTGGGGCCCTTTGCAGGTCCGCCTGTGCTAGAGCACTAAAAGCTCCTGTCTACAGAATGCCTGTTCCTACGGAGTTTGTGAGCTGCTGCCCGGGACAGGCTGTTAAAGGGAAGGGAAAGGCTGGTGTGAGGAAAGGACTGTGACCCCAAAGCGGGGCAGCTCCTCCTTCCTGCACCCCAAAGCACGGTGCAGCTCCTTCTTGCTGCAGGTCTGGGAGCAAGGAGCACCCATGGGGTAACTTGCTGTGCACCCCAGGAGCTGCCCTTTACCTGCCACTTGGCTGGGCTGTTCTCATAGTCATCCTCAGGTGAGCTGAGCTCCCACTCCCTGTTCACGTAGATGTTATTGGAAGTGGCTGCTTGCTCCCCGTTTGCAGTGACCTGGGGGGGGACGAGGGGTGTTGAGGACAAGGGGGCTCCAGGCAGTGGCTCCCTCGTGGTGGAGCCATCACAAGTGCCCTGTCCCACCGCCCTCCCACCCGTGGTACCTGGAGGTCCTTGTCCCTCTTCCTCTCCATGGCCCAGGCTGCTGGTGGAAGAGCAAGAGAAATGGCTCAGACAGAGCTCCCTTTGCTGAAGGGGAGCATTTTGGGGGGTCCTGACCCCCCTGCCATGGGTGCCCACATCGGGTCCTGTGCAACCTCAGGTCTGGCTTTGCCATGAGCCCCCTGGACCATGGGGCTCAATGAACTGGGGTCCTGGGGAGGGCTCAGCCCCTTTCACCCCAAGTCCTGCTCACCCCTGGGATGGGAGTGGGAGGGCAGCCTGTGGTGTGCTGGGGTGGGGGGGGGCAGCATTGGGACCCCTGCAGCCACCCCACACAGGAGGGCCACAGCTTGGGCCCCCAGATCACTTGTACCTCTGCTCTTCTCCGACGATGCTCTTCTCATCCTGCATCTGATGATGATGATGCCCAAAACCAGCACCAGCACCAGCACAGCGGAGGGTGTCAGGATCAGAACAAGCAGGTTTGGCATTCTAGGATGGGAGAAAAGGGAGTTACCGCCGTTCTGCCCTGCCTCCTCTGCAGCCCTGTGCCCTGGGGAGGCTTTTGTGCCTGTATCTAGTGCAGCCCCAGGGGGTATGAGATTCCACGAGCTGGCAAGGATGTTCCAAGGATTTCTCCCAGGTTTCCTGGCCAGGGATGCATGCACATCTACAGTCCACAATGTCTGGACAACTTGGCATGACTGAGTTGCACAGATTCGTCCTCCACCTCCACGGACAAGTGCCCAGATGCAGCACATGCCTGGGAGTCCCACCAATGCATCCCTACGGCAGGCAGGGATACAGCAGCCCCCTTAGCAGCACATTTTGCTTTCTCCAGAGATGTCCTGCTGACCCCAAAAACCTGTGGGCAGCTGGAGCTGGACCCTGCATCCTCAGACTGCCTGGTCCTTGTACCGGGGACAGTCCCTCTCCGCCCCAGTGGCCCTGGCACTCACTCTGGCAGGCTTTTGACCTTTGGCGTGGACGCAGTGTTTTCCAGCTCCAGGGGAGTCCATGGGAAGGTGGGAGCAGATGTGGCCTCTTCCCCCTGTGTCGTGTGGAGGTCATACGGTGTTGTCTCGGGCACTGTGGTGTAAACAGATGGGAAGCAAAGCGCCGTGGTGCGGGTTACCTGGTCCTGGGCTGTAGCTGAGGTTGGTGACTGGGGGCTTTGGGGCTCCAGAGGCTGCTGGTGGGGAGGTGATGGGGGGCAGCTGGGAAATGAGAAGCATGGCCCTGGGGGGGGGCTGTGTGCACCAGGGGAGTGAGGGGGGGGGATGCTGGGGGATCAATGAAGGCAGCTGGGAGGGGGATTTCTTCCATCTCTGGCTCTCCACGTCCTCCCTCCCAAGCCTCCCCTCTCTCCATTCCCTCTGCCCCTCCAGCCCCCATGAAAGCAGAACGGCCACGCCGGGCCCTTACCTGGGAGAACAGACACCATGACGGGGAACATGGGGTCATACCAGGCCGTCTGGATCCCACACCAGTACCGATCCCCGTCCTCCACTGTTAGGTTCTCCATGGTCACCACGAACATGTGCCGAGCAGGGACATCTTGAATGGAGACCCTGTCCCCCAACACCTTGTCCTCAGGGGCCGTGGTCTGAACGAGGATGGAGCAGGAAAGCCAGCTCCTGCCCCTGCACCAGTACTTATTGGCATCCACCAGCTCTGGCTTGTACTCGCAGGGTACCTCCACGGAGCCCCCCGGGAAGCCGCTCACCTCTGCGGGGCCCTGCAGAGCCCAGCATCCTGCAGGGACAGAGGCCATGCCAGCCTGCGGGCTAGCACAAGCCCATGCACAAGCCTCCTGCCTGTCCCCAGCCTGCTGCCCGTGCCCCTGCCCCCGCCGTGCGAGCTGCTTCGTGCTGCCCCTGGAAAACCCCTCCCAGAGCGAGCGGGGCTGCAGCCCCGGGGTCTGGGTTGGAGGTGGGGGGATGCTGTGTGGGGCCAGGGGCCAAGGAGGGAGGGAGAGCACGGGGGTGGGAACCGCTCGGTCTCTCTTTGCCTCCCTGCGAAACCCCCAGTGCTTGGAAACGCACTTCTGCTTCTGTCAGAGGGTCTCCCGGGGTCAGGTTTAAAAGAAAGGAAGAAATGTCACATACCCCCCACTCTGCGACCCCCTGGGGAGCTTCACCTCTGCCCTCCCCCAAAGCCAACCCCCCTGGACACTGCTGCCCACCCCAAAACGTTTGGGTTTCTGGTAAAGCCATCTCTGCCAGCAAGCACAAGGCAGCAAGCCCACCCTGCCTGCCCTGCCTGCCCTGCCTGCCCTGCCTGCCCTGCCTGCTGCTCTCATGGCACGGAGGGGTCGCAGGATTTGCAGGCTCCCTGCAGCCTCCCGTGGGGTGTTTTTAGGGATCCGTGAGTTGGAAAAGGTTGCCAGCCTCTGTGTGGGATTGAAATAATTAATCACTTCTTGGCAGAGGAAAAAGTAGGGAAGAAATGTATCTGCAAGGCATTTCCGTCACTGCTGGACGAGGATGTGGATTTTGGGAGGTTAGTACAGCCCCAGTGAGCCCTTACCCACTCCCATCAACACGAGAAGATCCTGTTCTCACCTGGGAGGAGAATCAAGGTCCAGACCAGGAGCCTTTCCCCCATCCCGCTTGCCGGGTGGCTGCAGGCTCAGCCCTCGCTCCCCAGCGCTACACGTCCCCGGCAGCGGCCATGCCGGGCACCAACTGCCCTCGAAGGAGCCCTTCGCCGCCGCAGTGCCGCTCTTCGGCTTCCTGCCCCGATTTCACTTCCCCCAGGGTGTGGGTGCCGCCTTGCTTCTCTAGCTCGGGGCAGAGCATTCGGCTGTTGCTCTGGGAGCCAGGGAGACCCGCACCAACCACTTCTTTCCAAACTCGCTCAGCCTGAGTCGGAACTTTGTCCTTGCCAGCAGCTCCGGCAGCCAGGGAGCCGAGAAGGCGATCGGAAGCAGGGGGATGGCATAGGCAAAGGCCTCAAGAGACTAAATTCAGCCTTCACTTTCTGTTCAAGAGTTTCAGGGCTGATGAAAAATTAAGTTCAGCTTTCAGAAGGGGAAATCCTGACACTGAAGAGGAGAAATATGCTGAGGATAGCCAAACCACTACAGGGCAATGGCCTGTGCTCTGCTTTGGCCAGTACGTGTGTGCTGGGCTTCTCTGGGCTGCGTGCATGCGGAGCAGCAGCTGGAGTTGCTGGCGTTTGGTTTCCATCTGTCCCGGAGTCTGTGCTGCCCACAACCAGCCCTGGGGTGACGGGGGGCGCAGACGCCGGGGTGGGAGAGTCGCTCCGCAGGAAGGTGTCTCGCACCAGCTCTGCCAGTGATGGTGTCCTGACGGTACACGAGAGCTGCTAACGTACAGCAGCGCTGACCTGCGGGATACAGCAGAGGACCGAGCTCTTCGAAAGGCAAGCAAGAAGGGGTCAACCTCCCTGGAACCCATCAGGTAGGAGAGGCAGACACCAAGTTATCCTGCCAGGGTTTTTGTGTGCGGACCAGAGAGATGCGGGAGATGCACAGGCATCCCTACCGGTGCCCAGCAAAGCACAGTGAGCCCTTCCCACCGTTCCCTCGGGGCGGGAGGAGGATTGGGAGAAGCTGCTCAGAGGTGGAGGTTCCAGCTGGAATGTGCGTGGGGAAAGCACCTACAAAGGCATTTGCTGGCTGAGGATTTCGAGGGCAGCTCAGTTACCCGAAAGCAGCCAGAAGCACTTCTTCAAAGAGTCACTTTGGTAGAAAGGCTGGGGGAATTTTCCAAACCACATCCGTGCTATTATCATCAGATAAGAGGTGTCATTTCTCCTTCCCTTTCTCTGCTGCAGGTTTGGTATCTGGGCAGGACGAGTAGCTGCCCAGCCCAGGACAGGGACTGGGACCCCTGGCACAGACCGGGGCAGGTTTCTCCCCATCACCGCAGTCCACAGGACCGTGTTACCCTCCAGAGAGCTCCTGACTGTTGCAGTGGCTGAAGGCAGGTCTCCTTCCTGCCCCTGAGGACGCTGCAGGGATTTACAGCTGCCCAGCACCGACGCTGCAACTCCCACATGGGGTTTTACCCAGATATTTCTTCTTTCAGCTGTTGGGTGAAGGGGCCCTGGCTGCAGCAGGGGTGCTGGCTGGGGGGTATCGATGAGGGACTTGCAAAGGGGACGGGTGGCTCCAGCTCAACATCTCGGCCCCAAACCACCTGGGCAGCCTGTGGTGCTCCTGAAGGAGAAGAGGAAGGTGGGAGTGGGCAGAAGCAAGGAGCCCCGCAGTGCTGATGCGAGAGGTTCTGTCACACAAGGCGCTGTGATATTTGAAAGCGAATGTCAGGTTGAAAGTGATGAAACCAGAAAGGGAGTGGAGCAATTCAGACAAACCAACGCGGCAGAGCGTGGTGCAGAGCCACTGCTTGGTCCCCTGCAGAAAGGGAGAGAGCCCCGTGCAGAGCCCTACCCCGACACCCTCCACCCGGGGCACAGACATGGGTGCTGGGGTGCTGCAGACACCCCGTGGGGGAACGAATAAGTGCAGCCGCCTGCAGAGGAAGCTGCAGCGAAGGGCAGGGGAAGGCACCGGGCTTGGCACCAGCGTCTCTGCGGGGTGGCTGTGGCTGGGAAGACGCTGCCCTCCCCGCCATGGGCAGGGCAAGGGGAGCCTGATGGGGAGAACCAGGTTCTGTCTGCCCAGAGCTGGGTCCTGCCCTCCTCTTGAGCCAAGACCCCCTCTCTTTCGGCAACAAGCAGCTCGGGAAACACAAGGCAAGGCTATTCTGTAAGAGAAGAAGCACTGCTGAAACACTCCTGAGCAATCCCACTGATCCATCCCGGCAGAAACTAATCAGTTTGTCTTTTCGTCTCAGTCACACTTGGGGCTGGAGCAAGCACTTGCGTGCGGCTCAGTAGCCGTGTCAGTGAGCAAAGCGGCCCTGACAGCAGCAGAGCGATGGCTGGCGATGGGAACACGGCAGCCGGAGATGAGCTGACACCTGCGCTGCTGCAGCCCCTGCCCAGCCCCTGCCCACGGGCAGCCGTTCCCAGCCCCTGCCCAGCAGCGACGGGACGTGGAGCAACATGACCAGACGCTGCTTTTGCCCCGGCTCTGGCGAGATTCTGGGTCCTGGTTTAGTCTCTGGCAGTGGCCTTAAAAAAAAAGACTCAAAGCCCCTGTGGGACAGGCAGTGATTGAATCGATCAGTGCGTGCACCCCCTCGGTGCGTGGCCCCGCACCAACAGATCTTCCCCAGCTCCCATCCCACCTTGCTACCCGCTGCCACAGCTGAGCCTTTCCAGAGTCCTCCTCTGCTCTGGGCTTCAATGACATTTCCAACCCCTGATTCTGTTATTTAATCTAGGAGCTTTGAAAAATAATCTGGGTGTTTCAGACTGTGCTTTCATGGGAAGCTTTGGCAACTTTGGTGAAATTGTCCTTAGGAGATAAGGCTGAATACAATAATTGTTAATACAGCTCCTTTAGTGCTGGCTGATTGCGCACACAGTTTCATCTCTCCCTTCTGCTGCCATCTCAGATAACCAAGATAACCCAGATCATTCCCAGATCTCCTGACTTAGCAAAGCTAGTAAGAGAGAAAAATCCTTGCAGACTTTGTGGGGGTGGAGGGTTTACTCCAGGCTGTGCCTTAGACTGGACTTCTCAGCCAGAAAGGGTTAAGGCAGGGGTTAGTTATTACGGTGAAATTAAGAAAGCAAAATTCAGCAGATTCAGAGGATGAAATTCTGACTCCTTCCCCCTAGTTCACAGGGAAGGAATGAGCTTGGTGGGGCTCAGATCTCCCCCAAAAAGTGTTCTAAGGGCAGATCAGAGAGATATTACTGCAGGTTAATGGGATTGGGCTGAGAATGAGCAGGACCCGGCAAGGCAGACAGTGAAGTAGAAACTCCTGAGCTGGCTGTAAATGCTCCACTGTTAGAGCTGTACTTCCCAAGGCAAATAGACAAGTAATTAAGCTATCAGAGATACAGTCTACCAGCAAGGGAGACCAAACAATGGGGCTAAATTGCAGGTTCATTTGAAATCACTCCTGCCCGTTTGCAGGTCATTTCCTCTGATTTCATTGCTCTGCACTGATTTCAGCTGGTCAGTGCTCGCTCAGGGCTATAAACTGCTCGCTGGCTCCCAGGAGCATCTGCTGGGGTCTGGGAGAGCAAGTGGCTTGCTTTGGGTGGTGGGGAGGAGGGTGGTGTGGGTGTCAGGCTGCTGGGCTCTGCTAAAACTGCAGATACCGCTTATCTGTAACGGGTCAGGTCCCCCAGAGCCATGAAGTGGTATAAAGCCCTTGGAGCAGTGCCAGGCTGTGCTGGTGCCTGTCTTTTGCCAGCGATCTGTGTTGTCTCATTAGGCTGCATTACACTTGGCGATATCATGATAGATAGGAAAACTGTCTTCTTCCTGCGCACTGCTAAGCCTGCAGGGCCAAATGCCTTTCTGGTGTAATGCCAGTGCCTGCAGTAGGAAAGGAGAATTTGGCTTTACAAGGCTCTCCTTGCTTGGCAGCAGCTCCTTGCCGCTCTCCTTTGTGACTTAGAAAAGGGAGACAAATGTTGCTGGAGCTGAGATGGGTCAGAGGATGCCCTCAGAGCCCCTCCTGCAGCAGGGATGTGCTGGGAATGTCCCTCCAGAGGTAAGCAGGGCTGGAGTCTTGGACCTGGTGGTGCACTGGGGGCTTCCTCCCCTCTTCACTGGGGGTTAAGTTCATCCCACCCCCTGGCAACCTGGGTGCCCATGGCGGAGCTGCACGGTGCCTGTAGCAGATTTGGGTCTCCAGGGTCTGTGTAACCCAGCACGCAGCTCGGGTCGGGGCAGGACCCCCACTCTGTGTGGGTGCTGGGGCAGGACAAGGCTGACATGGACTTGAGGCACGTTAGCATGAGGTGTCCATCCTCAAGGGGCCGATACAGCTCTGGTACACCCGTGGGAAGGATTGTGCTGCCACTCATGGGCTTTTGTCAAGTTCTCGGTGTATTTACGAGGCGAGAGTTGCCCTGGCTTTGTTGAAGTCACCCTGAGGTTTGCTGCTCTCATCTTCCAAGCCCTGCCTGGTGTGGGGTGCGTGCGCTATGTTGAACCCTCAAGTGGCAAGGCCAGCATCACAAATTATCTGATCCAGACACTGCGAATCATGATATCGCTTATTTTTTTGTGCTGTTGATTGTCTTCCAGTGCTTGAGACCAACTGTGTCTGGCTGCAGGATGGGCTGTGCCGGGCCTGGGTTTAGCCTGGCCTTGGGCAAGCCTGGAAACCCCCTGCCCCTCCGCATTGTTTTTCATTTTTTTTCTGCCTGTTGTTGCCAAGACTGATCATCTGACCCAGCAAAACCATCTCTGCTGTCAGAGGAAGTAACGGGCAGATATAATTAGCAACGTCAGGCCCAGGCAGTCAAACAGCAATCGGATGGGTGCAGATGGCTCTTGGAAACATGGTCTGTTCCTCTGGCTTGGGGCTGTCTGCTGATCTGGAGGGAGGGAAATGGAAATTGAATAGAATCTCTCTTAAATAAACCTCTCGGTGAAGATTAATTTCTATCCAGTCTAATCGAGAGCACCAGATTGCTCTAAAGGGAGTTGTAAATAGAAGGATCTCAATGAGATATCGACTGTCACCTCCAGGTTTAGGCACAGATTCCTCCTGTTTCTAAATACAACTTGGTTTTCACTCCAGGCAGGCCCCTAACTGGGCCCTGTAAATGCAGTGGGTTTCCAATTGGGAGCTACTGGGGTAGCCAGGCTCAGGTTAGCACCAGTTTTGTGAAGAAGCTGAAATGGCCTGACAAGCACAAGCCACTGACCCTCCCTGGGGTGACGCCCTGCTAGCCCTAGGGACCCCCCAGGTCTGTGCTTTGCCGCTGCCCAGGGACACGCAATGGCCGCATGGGCTGACAGCCAGAGGGGTGTCAGCTGGCGCGGACATGGGGGTCCCTAACGCACGTGCCACTGAGCCGGGTGTGAAGTGCGGCTCGAGCAGCGCGGTGGAGCTGGCTTCGTGCTCTCAGCTCGGTGATTGATCGGAGCCGGCAGCAAGAAGCCTCCCTGCCCACGGCCGCCTCCCTGCCCACGGCCGCCTCCCTGCCCCGCCTCGCCGTGCCCCGTGGACGCCTCTCTGGGCAGCGTTTCCCGGTAGGGAGGGCAGGGAGCCCTGGGCTCTTTGCAGAGCCGGGGGTGGGGGGGCTCTATCACGGCAGACAGAGATGGGGGGGCTGGAAGGGGACCAGCAGTTGTGTGGAAGCTGCCACGGGCCCTGCCTGAGTGGAGGGGAGCTCCCACGGCCACCCCGCCCCCGGGCGGGACCGGCCTCCGCCCCCCCCCCCTCCTCCGTCCGGGAGAATCCTGCGAGCGGCGAGGAGCCGGGCACCGCTCCGCTGTCCTGCAGTGGCTCAGACCGAGCCGTGCCGTGCTGAAACGGGCCGCGCCAACGGAAGCCAACCGGCCCGAACCTAGCCGTGCTGTGCCGCACCGGGCCGAACTGAACCGGTCCGGTCCGTGCCGAACGGGGCCGAAGAGAACCGAACCGGGCCGTGCCGAACTGAACCGGGCCGAGCCGGGCGCTGTCCGCGGTGCTGGAGGCGGTGCGGGCGCTGTCCGCGGTGCTGCAGGAGCGGCCCGGCCCGGCCCCCCCGGCGGCCGCAGCCGGCCCATGCACCCCGGCCATGGAGGGCCGCGCCGCCGGCTCGGGGGGGGCTGGCTACAGCGAGGCCCTGCTGCACAAGGTAGGGCTGGGGCAGCGGCCCTGCTCGGGGAGGGGGGGAACCGGGGAGGGGACTGCAAAGTGCACGGAGCGGGGGCGGCGTGAGAGCAACTGCCGGGGCAGGGCGCCTGCATGATCTTCCCCGGCAAAGTCTGTCCTTCTTTCCCCGGCGGGGTCCGTTTGCCAACCCCCATCCTGACGTGGAGGGGCGCAGATGCAGCTCTTTCCCCCCCCCCCGGCCCCGGCAGCAGCCGGAGCTGGGCATCCCGCGGGGCTCGGTCCTGGCCACGGTCCCCGCCGCCTCCCGGGTGACGGTGGGGAGGAGGAGGACGGCAGGATCGGGCGTGTTTCCAAAGCAAAGCGGGTAGGAGAGCTGGAAAGGGGCCAGCCCCGCGGCACAGCCCGCAGCCCGCGTTCAGCCGCTCCCGCTGCCCTGTGCATGCTCCGGGGGTCGGGGGGGAGCTGCACCCCGGGGTTCTGTTTGCCAGAGCCAACCTAAGGAGCTGGTACTCACCAGACGTGAAATAGCAGTGTCCCAAGAGACGTCCATCCCTGCCCTCCTTGCTTTAAAATCCTTCTCTTCTGCGGAGTCCCTGGAACTGTGTTTTATAACTCTACGTTGCATGGAGGGTGGCCAGGGCTGTTGCTGTCCCTGCAAGACCTGGGTGGCTCAGGCTCTGCTGGAGCAGGGCTTTTGCTCTCTGCAGTCAGATGCTGCCCTGCAATTCCAGGGGATATGGAGGAGACGCTGATCTCTGCCAGACCCACCCATCGCTCCTTCTTGTTGTCCTCACGGTGCTTTGCTGCAATCCCCAGTGTGACTGTGCAGGAACTGACATCCCTGGGGAGCAGGGACAGGGCAGGGGCAGAGCAGGGCAGGGGAAAGGGCTGGGGCTGTGTGGATCCCTCTTCACAAATATCAGTCTATTTTACATCTTGCTCTGCTCAGGGCAATGTGCCCAGCCCTTGATTAGCAGGAAAATATCAATTACTAGCAGCTCTCATTTCTGTTGTACACCGAGTACGCAGGACATGCCTCCAGGGATGACTCAAGAAAGTTTGATTCTTTGCAAAGCCTTAACTCTCTCTTCTCCAGGTACGAGCTGCTGCAGTTAAGGAACGACATTGGTGGAAATGAGTCTCTGGGCAGAAGAGCTGCCCAGGCAAATAACCATCCCAGCCCCATGTTCTCTGCCATTTCCCTTGGTATTTTCCTGCTGCTTGTGGCTGGGTTGCTTGTTGTGCAGAAACAAGCCTGATCTCGTTCTGGGGATGTGAGGCAGCAAATACCTCACTATATCTTGTTTCTGAGTGAGGAATCACATTTCAGATGTGCTAAGAAACCCTGAGAGAGCTTTGCACTCTGGAGGCAAAGGTTAAATGATTTCTGGTTGGTGGCTAAACCCAGGCCCGGGGATGAAAAGGCATAGGAGCAAATCAAAGCAGGAACACCAGAGGTTTGTTCTGGGCTGTTCCAGAAAAGTTTCACTTGGCACAAAATGATGGATTTTGCTTTCAGGTGATTTGACCCATTGCCAAATCATTCTTCCTCCCATTGGATGTTTGGATCCATTTGTCTGCAACAAGCCCCAGGAGGAGAGGGATGTGCCCTTGGACTGTGGCTGATCCAAGGTGCTTGCAGGGGTTTTGCAAACAGGGATCCCCTGCGTGATCTGAGCCAGCTTTTGTTTGATGCGCAGCCCTAGAGCTCGTGTCTACAGGGCTGAAATACGGCTTCTGCCAAGGCAAGGGGCTGGCAGAGGGCCCCGGGCTCTGGCTTGAGCCAGCGTAAGTGGCTTGGCCATGGTGAAACGGCACCTGGGCAGGGTGGGAACACCCTGGGGTGCCCCTGTGGCACAGCACGGCTTAAGGCAGCATCCAGCAGCATCCAAGTTTCCCTGGAGCAGGGGAAAGGCAGCACAATTTTGTATATAGAGCAGGTAAAAATAAGCCTCGGTAATGCAACCCTGAGAGACTGTGAGAGCGGGGTGGTGAGGGGCCGAAAGCAGCTACGGCTTCACTCTCGGACCTCTCCCGGTGTCATGTCTTGGCTGAGCTCTGCAGGCAGCTGTGCTGGGGTGCACGTACACAATTGCCACCATTTGTTGTGACAAATCCTGCTGACCTGGGAGCAAACCTTTGGGTTTGGGGCTTCAGCAACCTTCTGAGAGCAACAGAAGAGCCCGTGGTGGGTACCTCTCTCCTCCCAGCATCCCCAAGGAGCGGGGATTTACCCTGTCAGGCTCCTACTAGCTACATTTAGCTCAGGTCCAGCTAAAGCTCAAAAAGGAACTGGAAAGATAACCTCAACCCACACGTGCTATCCCAGATGTCCTCCCGCTTGGCTGGCACTGGAAATGCAGCAATCACCTCCCTACGCTGCCTTGACAGCCCTGCAAAACCTCTCTTCCCTAGGCGCGTTACACCAAAATATCTCCTTTGCTTGCTGGCTGCCAGCACGGGTAGGGGAGATCTGGGTGGGTTTGCCCTTGCTGCCCCTTTGCTTTGCCTTGCTCCTGCAGCCCACACTGAGCCAGCAGTGATTTTGAAGGGAGGTGATTTGTCTAGATCTGAATTAGCAAAAAAAAAATAAAAAAATCCCAGCCTAAGGCGTGGGGAGGGATATTTGCTCTTTCCATAAGGCAGAGCTGGCAGACAGGTCTGCTTGGAGGTGTGTTACAAGCTGTGCCCGCTTTTCTGCTGGGGCTGTGGAGCAGGCGAGGTGTGAGGTAGTGGAGAAGTGAGGTTACCTCTGCCCGTTCAGTGGAAATAATTTCCTTTAGCTGGAAACAAGAATTGCTTTGATTGTGCTGGGGCTTGGGAGCTGTGCTTTGGGACCGTCACCGAGCGGCTTTCCCGGTCTTGGCCAGGTTTCCCTCTGCACCTTGGCCAGCCCATCCGTGCATGCACCCCGGCCAAGCACCACTCCATCCCTACACCACCATACAGAGAGGAACTGCAGCAGCACCAAAAGGAGTTTGCAACCTTTTACCAAAGTTTTTCAAGCAAAAAAAATAACCCTGGGAAAACCCAGGGGGCTGAGGGGGTGCTGGGATGGCCAGGCTGTGGCTGAGGATGCTGGCAAGAGGCAGGGCAGGTACGGAGCTTTGTCGCTGGGAGGCTTCTTGCTATCATGACTCAGGCATGTCCAGCCTGAGGTTTTGACAGCTGGCTAGCCACATCCACTCCACAGCGGGTTTTTTATTCTTCTTTTATGTTTATTTCGTAGCCGTGGTGGTTTCCGCTGTACTGTACCTCCACAGAGCCCATAAGCTTTTCCTAAAGTCATTAGGAAAGTCTCTTGGCTGATTCAGGCCAACTTTTACTATTATTATTATTAAGTCATGAAGCAATTCATGAGTTGTCTCTATTATAAATCCCAATTAAATTATTGATGGGGGAGTCTGCCTTTTCTACATGTTCTCTGTAAGTTCTGGGCTCTGGAGGCTTTCTGGTGCTCATTCCAGCCAGCTCTCCTGCCTCCATAATTAATGCTGCTCTCTGCATTAACTGCTCCCAAAGACAGCGCTTCAAGGTACAGCTGGTCTTGTTGCACCTCCCAGCACCAGTATTTTACTTGGGAATAGTGTGTATGACCAAAAAATGCAGGGCTGGGGTGCAGGAGCCCCGTGTTAATGAACTCTTGGGATGTTTTCCTGGGCTGCTCTGGGACAGATCCCACTCTCTGCATAGGGAACATGCCAGGGGCCCAGGGCAAAGCCAAGGGGGGCTTGGGTAGGGAAATTCCTCCCAGGGAAAGGGGTGACCCAGCTCCTCTGCCCCACGTGCAAGGGCTTCACCCAGAAATTTCTGCCTCCCAACACCCCCCAGCTCCTGCACAGGCTCCCGGCCATGAGGCTGCTCTGAATGCACAAGTGACCCGCAAACAGCCCGATGTCTAGTTAGGGAGGAGGGAGAAATCTCCAGCTGTGGATCTGGCCGCAGGTTGCTGCCTCTCAGCACGCAGGTCTGTGCAGCAGCGTGCGTCTGGTGGAGGTGCAGGGCTCCCTCCTGCCAACAGCTCTGCTCAGCAGGTCAGGCTTTTCCCGGGAGATGTTTGGGGTTTGGGATGTTTTATCAGAGGGAAAACGCTGATTCACCAAAGCAAGCGTTTCACTGAAGCGTATCGGCGTTAACAGGCTCCAGGCAGGTTGCGGTGCGGTGATTTATGCAAGGCAGGATGCTGGTCTCCTGCCAGTCCATGTTCCTGCTTTGTTTGTGGTCCTCGGGCTCCTTGGCTTTGGGTTTCAGCCCACTCCGTCAGGGTCCGTGGGGTGTCAGGAACTGTGGTGCTGGGCGCTGTGGCACGTGCCTGGTGGCTCGATCCCCCATGGCCCCCTGGGGCACGAAATCAGGTCTTGATGTGCCAGGGCTGTTTGGGCACTTGGTTAAACACGTTCCTCCACGCTCATCTGCCCTGCACTTCACGAGGGGGTACGTGCAGTGCCTAAAATGGCACCAGGCATTTCACCCCACGCCCCTGGGTGCAGGGGAGGTGATGGAGGGATGTGTCCAGCCACACGTGGAGTTTCCCCTGGCCATCAGGAAGATGCTGGAGCAACAGCTCCTGCTCAGCAGGTGACAAGTGACCTTCACGATATCACCCGGGGTGGGAAAGAAGGGCTGAGGTGCCCTGGGACGGAGCAGGGCTGCTGGACCTGCATTGGTCTAAACACAAATCAAGGGGGAAACAACAGATGCAGCAAAGTGCGGCAGGCAGAGAATGGGGGGGTTCAGCCCCAGCACCTCACTAGGGGTAGCAGGGGGGCTGGTGGTGGGATGGGGTGGGGGGGGGAGATGCTGCCCCGGGGCCCGCTCAGCACTCGCCAGGGCTGCAGCTGCAGGAACACCCGTGTCCTGAAAGACAGAGCCAAAACCACTTCTGAGCAAGAAGCTGGTTAGCAGTGTTTATTTTAACTTGTGTCCCTGCAAATGGGTTGAAAATGTCCCGGTTTCCTGAAAGGATGGGAATGTTTGCGCCTGGGGCTCTGCCAACAAAACCCAGATACCGGCAGAGAGAGGAGGGAGGAGTCTGAATTTACACCCTTGGCCTGGGGTTTGGAGAAACACAGGCAGGAGGAGAACGGGCTCCCCGGGGATGCAGTGTGGGTACCAGGGCCATGGGCCAGCAGCCTGGGGAGGCGATGGCAGTGCCCCAGCTCTGCCACCTGCACCGCTCTCTCGTCCCTTCTGCTCAGGGACAGACAAGCTTTGCTCCCTGCGGGAGAGCCCTGGGGCTTCCCACGAAGGGCTGGAGAGGCAGAGGGGCTCCGTGACTTCAAACCCCGTGCCCTGCCAGGAGGGACCACTGCACGTCCATGGTGATAATGTGGCGTGAAGCAGCCCGGTGCCCGGAGAGGCTGCGTGGCTGCAGCTGAGTGCAGCAGCTGCAGGAGACACTCTCTTTATTAAACGGTTTTGGACCTAGTCCAGCGCTGTCAGAGTCCTCCCAAAGACCTTTTTGCCAGGGCTGTGTGAGCCAAGGCTGCCTCTGCCCTGCAGCTTCCCAAGCCGGGTCAGGAGCGTTTCTCCTGCTCGCTCCCTGTGACAGACTGCGCTTTGCCTTCTCTTCCACTCTCTGCACTTGGAGAGGGCGCAGTGGGGCTCATGCCCAAAGCTCAGCCTGGGGCACATTTAATTTATTACAGAGATGATCAGAGGGGTGGAAATTCCTCTCCAGGCATGCAGCAGGACCAAAGGTGACAGCAAAGGACACGGTGCAGCAGGACAAGCCATCTGGCCGTGGCCGCTGGCACCCAGCAGCCCATGGGGACAAACTGCTGCTGAGCAGGGCTGTGCAGTGGGGCTGCCATGGGGCTGCCCATGGGGCTCATGGCCATGGGCTGGGGCTGGGCTGGTCCCTCCCAGTCCTGCTGCATTCGCTGCCGCATCCCCCCAGCATCCCTTCCCCAAATGCCCGGCCCCCGGCTGCACGCCCTGCCTGCAAGTTCGGGCACCGCCTGCTCCTGCGTGCTGACGCCTCTTTACCTGGTCCTTGCAGACGATCCTGGTCGGGGACAGCGGTGTGGGGAAGACGTCTCTGCTGGTGCAGTTTGACCAGGGCAAGTTCATTCCTGGCTCCTTCTCCGCCACTGTGGGCATTGGGTTTACGGTAAGAGCCCAGCCCCATGTCCCTGGGCTGTGCAACCTCGCTCACCCTTGTGGGAGCAGTTTTATTCGGGTAATCGTATTCTATCATTCCAAGCGGTGCTAAGCACAAAGAATTGGGAGCATTTATTTTGATGCTGCTGGACGAGGGGCCCGGTTTGGCTGTGTGCTCGCCGACAAGCTGGCGGCTTGGGCTGTGGAGGGGGATGGAGGAGGGACAAGGCTTCGTGTCCCAAAAGCCGTGGTGGGGCCGTGCCCAAGCTGCCTTCAGAGTGGCCCTGCTCTCCCAGGGAGAAGCCAGCCTGTGTCCTGCCTGTGTGGCCTGGGGCCCTCACAAAAAGTCAGGCAGATGGTGGCAGCACCTTGGAAAAGCGCTCAGCCACCATCCAGCGCTATTTGCAGAGCTGCCATGGGGCCAGCGAGTGGCTCCAGCGTGTGTGTCCCTTCTCCCAGGGGAGCCCGGGACAGAGACGGCACTTGGGAACTCACTGCACAGTGAGACCAGCATCCCTCCATCATCCGTGGCAAGGCTGGGGCGCAGCAAGAGGCTATAACCCACGGGATGGCTGTTGCCCATGAGGAGGCTGTTGCCCATGAGGAGGCTGTTGCCCATGAGGAGGCTGTTGCCCATGGGCAATTTCTCTCTAGTCCAGGCCAAGGAAGCAGGGAAACATGTACTGGCACGGGGGGCCTGGGGCCAAGCACCCAGGGACTGGCAGCCAAGGGTGTTCCTGCGGACAGTGCCGAGCCCTGGGCAGGCAGAGGGGGCTCAGCCGTGCTCTCGACCTTTGCCGGCTCCCGGCTGCCTTGTTTCTCCTGCAGCAAATGACAGCGTGTGGAGGTGATGCTCAGCCAGGCGTTTTTCCTGCCTAGGCAACTCCGTGAGCACCAGCACCGTCTGCCGTATCCTTCCAGCCCTCCTCCCCAGCAAGCTGCAGGGGAGCTCAACCGCTTCCAGGAGCTCGGAGTGCCTCCAGCGTTCAGCTCTGGGCACTTTCCTGGCCAAAGAGTGTATATAAACTATAAATCCCCTGACTTGGTCTGAGCGCAGTTATGGGACTGGAAATACAGGTTCCTTTTCCCAAGGGGCAGAGGAAAGCTTGGCCGGAGCAGGAGCCGGCAGCCGGGGAAGGCGGCGGAGGCCGGTGCCATCGCAGAGGGCATCTCTGCCATCAGACCTCCCGTGGCCACGCACGGCCTTTGCCCAGAGAGCAGCGAGGGGCACGGCTCTGCACTGTGCCGGGCTGGAATCCCGCACGCCTGGATCCCAGCAACGTGAGCAGGGACAGGATGTTTGCACTGAGGTTAGTCCCGGTGTGGGGCAGATGGGCTGAGTATCCTGGGGAAGATAAATCGGGGGGCTGAAGGCTCCTGGCCGTGGAGTGATGCCTGTGAGCTTGAAGACCCCGAGGCAGCCAGAGCCCGTGGACCCAGATGAGGTTTCGTGGAGTGAGTTTTTGAGTAACACAACATCCCTGGCTCTCTGCCAGGGCTTCTCCTGTGTTCCCACGCTTGGGCTTTTCCCAAATGAAGTGTGCTATGGGTCAGACCCCAACAATCAGCACAGGATGCTGGGGGCTGTGAGCAGTGGGGGCAGCGGGAGCCCCAGCAGCTGAGACGCAGGCGCTGCTGAACCCCGCTCACCGCAGCGTGCGGCTTCCGGCTAACGGCCGCTGCTTCTGGTTTCCTCCCGGCTTTGCTGTGCCTTGGTGCTAAACTGGGGCCCAGCTCGGCAGCTCAGGGCTGCAGCGGATGGGACAAACCCCCCACCCTCGGGTGGGCTGGTGGGGTGGGAGTGGGCACTGCCATCCCCACTGTCCCCCCCAACCGGTGTGGCGGGCGTGATTTGGCAGCATCCGGGGCTCCATCCCCGCACCCCGTGGGGGACGGGGGGGCTGTTCATTTGCGGGGTGAGCGGTTCCTCCTCTCCCCATCCGTGTGTCCAGAGCGACGTGCCAGGGCTCTGTCCGGTGCCACCGTGAGCCTGGCAAACCCAAGCACCCCTCGGTCGCCGGTGTGGGGGTGCAGGGGGGCAAGTTTCCAGCCTTGAGCCTCCTCTTCCTCATCCCGTGGCCGGGCTGGGTTGGGAGGCGGCCGGGGCACAGCCTCGGGGGTGGCATTGGCCGGGGAGGAGGAGGAAGGGGAGGAGGAAGGCGGGCCGGGCCGGGTGGGGCAGCGGCTCCCGTTGGCCTCGCAGCGCCGGGGCTCGGCGGCTCCACTCGGACGCATCATGAGCGGGGCGGCGGGGAGCGGGGACCCCCCGGTGGGGAGCGGGGACCCCCCGGCGCTGCCCCGGGACTACGAGCTGTCCGGCAAGGTGGGAGGCGGCGCGGGGTGCCGGGGGGGGGGCTCGAAGCAGGGATGGACCTTCCAATCCCTGCCGGGGGGGGAGGTTAGGGCTCGCCCCCCAGTCCAGGGGAGACCGGGAGGGGTCCAAGGGGGGTCTCGGGGGTCGCTCGCTTCCTCCGCTGCCGCGATCGCGCCCGGGAAGCGGCTGCGGGCCGGGGAGGTCCCGGATCCCGCCGATGGGGGGGTAGGGGTCCTCCCCCCCGGGAGATGGGGATGGGGGGTCCCTGCCCGAGGGCGGGCGGAGGTCTTTGCCCCGGGTGTGTCCCTGTCCCGGGGGAGGTGGCGATGCCCTTATCTGCAGAAATAGGGGTTTTGCGGGTCTCGGCTTGGTGGGCAGTGGGACTCCCTGGGGGGGGGGGGCACGGCCGAGCTCTGCCCTCTGGAAGCCCGTCCTGCCCTTCTGCAGGCAAGGGGGACTCCTGCCAGCCGGGGGAGCGGTGCCCCCCATGATAAAGGGCAGGGAAAGCGGGACCCCCTCCAGCCCATCACTGCATCCCGACTGCACTGGCAGCTCCTGGGCCAAGCCAGCCCTGGGCCCTGCACCCCCGCCGCAGCCCCCCGCACCGCAAACACCCCCGTGCCCCTGCCAGGCACCAGGGTGGGAACCCTCCTCCCCGAATGCCCCCCTCCCTCTTCCCCAGACCAGCTCGGCTGAGGGTCGCTCCGGGCAAGCACCCTCCTCTTCCTCGCTGCACAGGGGAGGCACGGGGCGGATGAACCTTGTACCCAAAAAATTTAACATGCAGCCCCAGGCTGAGCCCAGCGCCGACAGTGCCAGCCCCGAGCCCTGCTGCTGCCTCGCTGAGCTGGCTCCCAAAGTGGTCCCGTGCGCTGCCACCTTCCCTAAACCACTTCTGTTCCTTTCCCTTTATGCTCTCCACTCTGACTCCTTTCAGTGAAGGGCAATTTTTGTCTTTGAGGGTGGAAGTCAGTTGCCAGCTGGATTTAGAGCGAGGTGGAGGCAGAACTGGGTGTTGTTCCCAGCTGCCCTCCAGCCTAGGCTGGGTCAGGGTGTCCTGGGGAAGGATTTGACCAGCAAAGTGAATTGGCAGGAGGCAGAGCGTTTCCAGCCCCAGGTCTGGCTGTGCTGGCCCACAGGGCTTTTTCTGTGCCATCCCTGCGGAGGGTGGCCACGGCTCGCTGTGTTCGCCCGGCCCCGGGGCAGCAGGGCCACGCAGGTTTGGTTTTCAGGCTCCAGCATCCCCGCAGGGTGGCCTTGCAGGGATGGACCTTCTTGCTGGAGTCCTGCTCGCTGCCATTTTTAAGCAAGGGATGAAGTCAGTGTCAGGTTAATTATTGCCGGACAGGAAAGGGCCGCTGCCAGCGAGCAGGGAGGAGAGCATGGCGTGGGGGCGGTGGGTAAGGCTGTGCTTACAGAGACCAGCGTCAGTCCTGGCTGCTGCCTGCCTGGGTCTGGCGGTGCCGGAGCGGTCGGAGAGCCCAGGCTGAGCCTGTTTATTTAGCAGGAGGGGAAAAGGCGCCGTGTTTGCTTTGGTGTCTGTGGCAGGCAGGGCCCTGAGCACTGACAGGGTGAGAGTCCCGGACATGGCAGGGTTTGCCTGAGCCGTGCATCGGCCCGTGGGCTGGGCGCACCCGCGTTAGGGGCAAAGCGTGGGCGGAGGTGGCTCCATGTGTCTGGCAGCTGCGGCTGGTTCTCCAGGAGCCTCCTGGGCTGGGAGATGGCCAGGGGCCGGCTGGGAGACATCTCTTCTTGCTGCGGTACCTGCCTTCCCACCAGCTCTCCCCTTCTGCTCCCCCCCTCTGTGGTGGCTGGGGGCTGTGCTGCTGCCCTGGGGCACTGCTTGGCTGCACCCCCGGGGGTCCCATCCCACCCCCAGCTCGCAGAGGGCTCCCCAGACCCCGCAGGACCAGCCCTTGGGAAAGAAACAGAGGGACACAAGGGACTGGGGGGCTCAGCACCACCCAGGGACGCTGCCCCCTCCCCGTCCCACTGACACCTCTCCCTGCGCCCATCTTACAGGTGATGTTACTTGGAGACTCGGGCGTGGGGAAAACCTGCTTCCTGCTCCAGTTCAAAGACGGGGCCTTTCTCTCCGGGACGTTCATAGCCACCGTGGGCATAGATTTCCGGGTGAGACCACCACGGCTGCTGGCCCCTCGCCTCCCCCGACCCACACCTCAGCCAGGATGGGGTGCTGGGAAGGGGGCATGGGGGGTTGCCAGCCTTTGCACCCCGAATAATCTCTCAACCGGCTGCAGGCACTTGCTGAAACCCTTCCACCTCACCCAGTGGTAACAGACAGAAGAGCCCACTGGGAACATCACCTCTTACCTTTAAGTCAGCAAAAAGCCTCAGTTTAGCCCATCCCGTCTGGGGGTGTGCGGTGGACACACTCCAGTGGCCGGGCTGAGGCCAACGGCTTGGGGGGGCAAACACTGGTTGCTGTCATTTTGTGTCTTGAGAGGGCTGAAATGGGCTGCTGAGGAGTTATTAAGATCACCGGATCCCGTATAAACCCTCCTGCTCTTCTCTGTTCACCAATTTTCAGCTGCAAGGTCTCTCTGAGGATGCACGGGCAGGCAGAGCTGTTTGCAGCACAGAGTGGAGCGTTTCAGCAGGCTGGAAGTCACGGGGGGGGGGTGTCCCTGGGCAAGGCTCTGCCCGCGGCTGCCGACACACGTCGAGCGCGGTCGACACTTCCTCTGCCTCCGTGGCCGCTCTGTTTTTCTGCTGCCTTTGCTGCCTGGGCTGCTCTTGCAGAGGAGGATTGGGGGGTTGATGAGCAGAGGCTGGGGAAGAGGGCTGTGGGTTCGCTTTGGAGGGGGTCTCGTGGCCTGTCCTTCCAATAAAGTCAGGAAAGAAGGAAAATCTGCCGTGTCCCACTGCTGGGCTCCGCACTGGTGGCCCCAGGGGTGTTACCAGCTCATACGTTCCTGCTCTGCCTCGTGCAGGTTGTCCCCTCCGGCAGCTCACGGCTTGCTGCTGGCAGGTAATTTCCAGCATCTCCTACGGCACATTTTTTGTTTTACTCAGCCCATTTTCTCAACTTTTATCATCTCCACATGGACTGCATTTCCATTTAAAACAATTCCAGGCAACTAAATTATTTATAGGGGTCTTCTCTTTCCAGAATCATCCCTCCAAGTACAATTCTTTGAGTCTTAAAATAGCCCTTTAGTAACTCCTGCTTTTCTTTTCTCGGGCCTCTGGAGAGAAGTCCCTGCACTTCCGAGTTGGGTACAGCGATTGCTTAAGCTCTCTCTGATAACCGCCTCCCCCTCTCACTTGCAAATGCTGCTTCCCTTCTGGGGTCCCCGCCTGGCTGCGGGGTCGAGCAGCCCCGATGTCTGGCTGCAAACCGCCCTGACCTGGGGGATTTCCTCCCGCCGCGCTGGATAAAGCTATGGGCTACCCCAGCTCACTGCGTACAACCACCTGTCAGGGTGAAGCAAGGCTCCCACCGGCAAGGAAACCTGAACTGGACACCTAGTATCACCCTCTGAGCATCCCCAGGAATCTCATAGCGTCCAAAGGCCTTAAATTGCTGCAAATAGTCCAAATTTTTAGCGCAGTGGTGGTTCCTTCGGCACGTGGAGCAGAGGAATCCGGGCAGAAGGGTCAGGGCTTTGTGGTGGGCAAACGTTATCAAAGCATGCAAAGATGTTATTAACAGATGCACATTTGCATGTAGTTCATGCAAGATCTCCCCACTTCCCCAGCTCTGCCAAACGTCCCCTGGCCACGCGGGCAGGGGCTGCTGCACCCCCCGGGGGCTGCCCAGCCGGAGCCGGAGCGGGTCGGTGTCCCCAGGCTTTGCGGGGCAGCCTGCGTCATTAGCTGGCTCGTTAGGGGACTCGGGAGCCACAGGACAGGGATGCTGGCTCACCCGAAGCAGGCTGGCATCTTGCTGTCCTGTCTCTGTCGGGGCCTGATTCTGCCCTTTTCCACCCCGGCGCCAGGGGATGCTGCTCCGGGGTGTCCCTGTAGCTGCCACGCAACATCGCAGCCCCCCGGCAGGACCAGGGTTTGTAGCAATGAGGCTTCAACCTCCAGCCCCACAGGCAGCCTGGCTTCATCCTGCTGGCCGGGGGAGAGCAGCCGAGGGGCCGGGGCACGGCCAGCTCCATGCTGGGGCTGGCCAGCACCCGTGCCAAGATGCATTTTGGGCTGATAAACGTGCTCTCCTTCTCTTCTGCAGAACAAAGTGGTGGCCGTGGATGGTGTGAAGGTGAAGTTGCAGGTGAGCTTTGGGAGGGGGGGAGCAATTCCCAGCCAGATTGCTGGAAGCCTCCCCCTGCCCTGAGGCTGAGCGCGGTGGTCCAGTGGGGCTGGGAGCCGCAGGGACATCCCCAGCCAGGGGCTTTCCTCTCCCCGCTCTCACTGGGGTGGCTTCTCAGCAGATCTGGGATACGGCAGGACAGGAGCGTTTCCGCAGTGTCACCCACGCCTACTACAGGGATGCCCAAGGTGGGTTTGGGGTCTGGTGGGGATGGAGGAGACCGGCCGGGGTGCATCCCTGCAGCGGGACAACGCCTCTGCCTCTTCCCTTCCAGCCCTGCTCCTGCTCTATGATATCACCAGCAAGATGTCCTTCGACAACATCCGCGTGAGTCCCCGCCACGGGTCGGGAGGGTGTTTCTCCCCAGGGATCGGGATCGTGGGTGCCCCACATGGCTTGCTGAGTGTTTGGGGCAGTGTGAAGCCTGTTTTACACATAAGCACCGGCTGTTTCGGCCAGAGCCAGCTGGCTGGGAGCTCGTCCCCAGGGCGCCTGGCTGGGTGCTGCACGGCTGGGTGAGTTTTGTTTAGGGACACGGTAAATGGCTGGAGGGGGAAAAGGCAGCTTGGGATGGACGTGAGCTACATGTAGGCTTGGGCCATAGCCAGGAGACGGGGCGTTTTCAGGACTGTTCGGCCGTGATGCTGGAATGGTTCCCATGTCAAAAAAAAAAAAAAAAAAAAAGTTGTTTTCCCAGTCCTTGGTGGGGGGGGTGAGAGGGCTGAGAGGGGAGGGATGGGGGTATCGCTCACCCCGACGCAGCCCCGCTGCCCCGCAGGCCTGGCTGACGGAGATCCATGAGTACGCCCAGAAGGACGTGGTCATCATGCTGCTGGGCAATAAGGTGCGTACAGGGTCCCCCTTCGCCCCGTGGTTTGCCGTGCCGTGCCGTGCTGTGCCGTGCCAGTCCTGCCCTGCCCTTGCCACCCCCGTGGCCGTGGAGGGATGGGGTTCGGTGGGCTCTGCCTGCACCCTGCCTGCACCCTGCCTGCACCCTCCGCCGGGCTCTGCTGCTTTCTGGGCTCAGCCAGGCCCAGAGGTGACCCCAGAGGTTTGGGGGGGGGCGGAGGGGCAATGTCCCCGGCAGCCAGAGGGGGGCAGCACGAGGCTGAGGCTCCCGGTACGGGATGCTCCCGGTACGGGATGCTCCCGGTAGGGGATGCTCCCAGTAAGGGACGCTGCTGGATGCGGGATGCTGCTGGGTGTGGAATGCGCACCCAGGTCCTGGATATACCCCCAGATCCCAGGTAGCTCCAAGTCCTGGATGCCCAACCAGGTCCCACATTCTCTCCTGGGGTCCTAGATGCCCGATGCCTGACGGGGTACCAGATTTTCCCCCGGGGCTGGGTGTCCCCCTGGATCCTAGGTGATGCTAGGTGCTCGATGCCCAGCAGGATACCAGAAGCCCCTCTGGGTCCTGGATGCCCCCAGGTACTGCATGCTGCCCCAGGTCCCCGGTGCCCCCCCACATCCTGAATGCCACCAGGTCCCAGACACTCAACAGGTCCCAGATTTTCCTCTGGGCACTGGATGTTCCCGGGTCCCCAACACCCCCAGTTCCTGGCAGCCCCCTGTGCACCCCACACTGCCTGCTTGCCAGATGCCCCCAGGCTGCCAGCTGGCCCTGGTACACGGTGACACTTCCCTTTCCTTGGCAGGCCGACGTGAGCAGCGAGAGGGCTGTGAGGACAGAGGACGGAGCACTGCTGGCCAGGGTGAGCTATGCCGGGGTCTAACCCAGCTGCAGCCTCCCCAGACAGCTGCACGTCGCTCAGGGTCTCCGTGCAGCCGTGCCATCCCCTCTAGCACGGGCAGCACGGCAGCCGTGTGCGTGCAAAACCTGGAGCAAGGCAGGGAGGGGATGGCACCTTGTCCCTAAGCCTTGGCCAGGTGACGGGGGTGATTTGGAGGGGCAGGAGGGCATTTCAGGGCTGGATGTTGATGAGGTCATGCTGCCTTTGCAGGAGTACGGGGTGCCTTTCATGGAGACGAGCGCCAAGACGGGCATGAATGTGGAGCTGGCCTTCCTGGCCATTGCCAAGTGAGTACCTGGGGGACCCAGGCAAGGGAAGAGGGGGTGTTCCTGTGGCCCCACCACCTCCCGCACTGTACTGGAGCAGGCAGGGAGTGATAACACGGCCCCACCACCTCAGGGAGCTGAAGCAGCGCGCAGTGCAGCCAGCAGACGAGCCCCGCTTCCAGATCCACGACTACATCGAGTCGCAGAAGAAGAAATCCAGCTGCTGTGCCTTCGCCTGAGAGGGGCTGGGAGGAGCCGGCAGCCCCGGGGGCACAGGCAGGCAGGAGGCAGAGCAGGGGCCCGATCCCGCCCTCGAGCGTCCGAGGGAACCAGGCTCTGACAAGCCAAGTGTGGACGGGACACTACAGCGGAGCGGAGCATGCGTGAGGAGAGCCATCCCCCAGCACCAGGATCCAGGGGCCGGATCCTGCTGCCCTGCGGGGCAATGCCTGGAGCTTACTGTGTGCCGCTGGAGGAATAACCACGGTGTGATGACTGCCAGCCTGGCCAGCGAGCCATGGTGATGCCTCCAGCACCCGAGCAGGGTGCAGGATATGGCCCGCACCTAGCTGATGTGCTGCTGGAGGGGCCGTGTGCGTGCCGTGGATGAGCCGCCTTGCAGCCCCTGGCCCTCTCCTCCCCTGCAGCCATCCCTGCTCTCGGCACTGCTCTCGTCTGGCCGGAAGGGCCTGATCCAGCCCCCCGTGTCCCCGGTGCTGCCAGGCTCTGGCTTCCCCCCAGGGAGCCTCGACTCTGCCCCCCGAGCTGCCCCACGCCCGGGTACAGCTGGTGCCCACACTCGGCCGTGGCTCCTCGCTGCTGTGGTTCCTGCTGTCGCCTTTTATCCTCCTGTTGCCACGAGGGCAGCGATGTCCCGGTTGTGTCCTGGTTCTGCCAAAGGGCCGGGATGGGGAAGCATCAGGCCAAGGCTGCTCCCTGCCTGCACAGCTGATGTGAGAAATAAAACTCCTGCGGGAGCACCCAAGCGATGCTCGGGACGCTTCTAGTACATACAGCAAAAGAAAAACTTTTATTTCCCCCCTCTTGTAGCTACAGGAATAAGAGACTTTTTTTCTTTTTTTTTTTTTTTTTAACAGGAAAGGCTTTTTTCTTTTCAATCCCTCCAGACAAAACCATCTCCAGCTTCATGCAGGCTGGAGCTGGTGGGGTGGAGGTGCCCGTGGTGGCCTGGGGCTGCTGTGCCTGCCGGCTCCGAGGGTGGGCTGGGTTTCTCTCCCGTCACTGCACGTGTAATAATTCAACTGTTTCTTCCTGCCGCTGGCAAATAGCAGCTGAAACCCACTCTCTGGAGAGCAGATGCCTGAGATGCTTCAGCCAGCAAGTGCTGCTAGGTTGGGCACCGACAGAGCGCAGGGTGCAAGGCTTGGTCCCGCGTTGCTGCACATCTCCGGTGCTCAGCCTGGCTCTGCTGACCCCTCCGGCATGCTGCCGGCCCCCCCGAGCACCATGTAGGGCGGCAAGACGGTGAATATTTGGTTACGTAGCTGAAAAGCTGATGCGAAGGGCAGCTGTGGAGGGCATGGCAATGCTGCACGTGGGAGTTGGGGACTGGCCGGCACGTCCGTCCCCGCCAGCACCTTCCCTGGTACTGCGCCTGAGCGGCTCGTTTCTCACCGGCCCCAGGGCCCCTTTCGCCTCTGCTCTGCTCCTGGGTCTCTCTTTGCAAGTTTACAGATTAAAGCTGGGTATTTTTGAGGCTTTGCATCTGCCTGGTTGTTTATTGCGTGAGAAATCCCTGCCCCGGGTCTGCAACGTGGGAGGCTGCTGCGCCCGGGCGCTGCAGAGCAGCGGGGCTGGGGGGGGCCCTGGGAGCAGCTGTGGGGAGGGGGAAGCACCCACAGCCCCTTCCTCCCCACTGGGGCTTTCGTTGCACGTTTCAGACAGTCCAAAGGTGAGAGGGGAAGAGTAAACATGGCCTGTTAAATTAAAACCAACCTCCTCCCCTGCTGTTCTCATGGTGCGGAGTCCAGCATTCCCCAAATAACTCTGTCTTCCCACCAATGGCATTGCTGCTGCCGCTTGGCTGATGTCTGCAAAAAATGCTGGATGGCTTCAACACAAACAGACGTTGGCTCTTTTCTGCTTTCCCCCTCCAGCCCGAGCTCCCTTAACGTCACACCGAGCCACAAAGGGCCCTGGCAGGAGGAGGCAGCTGGAGTGTGATGGTGCTGCCTGCAATGGTGCTGCCTGCACCCTGCCATCCTGCGGGCACTGCCGGGGTCTGCCGGACCCAAAAGTGGCTCCTGCTGTTTCCTTTGCTGCTGCCTTTTTTCCTTATCGCGGTCCTGTGCACAAACCAGCCCTCTCGGAGCTGGGTTTTGTTTCCTGACTTAGGGCAGCGTTTCCAAAAAGTGTCCCCCCCTGCCTCCCCCCCCCCGAACACGCTCGCTCGTGGGGCCATGCCGCTCACAACCCCCTTGCCGAGGGGAGGGCTGTGCTGCGTTGATGCCGCAGGCAATGGACCCCCCCCCAGTCCTGGGGCTGTACCGCAACATGCTCGCCGTGGTTTTCCTCTCTGCAGGCATCTGCCGCCGGCCGCCGTGGGATTCCTCTCTGCCGCCTTTCTCAGGGCTGAGCGGCCGCAGGCAAATGCTCAGCCGAGTGGAGGAAACAAATGAGCCCACCCTCCGCACCCAGCTCGGCCCCGCGGAGTTGGAGCAAAGCCATCCCCCAGCACACGGGGGGGGTTCTTGGCCGTTGGGGTCCCTGCAGCAGGGGTTCGGTGCAGAGCCGGCTGGGAGGGACACGTCCTGCGGCATGCTGCCGTCACCTCCCCGCTCACCTGGCTGCGGCACGGTTAAATGTGGTCCCGGCTGCCCTGAGGACCTTTGGCCAGCCTGAACTTCAGCCAGACCCTGAAGCCCAGCGGTGAGAGACGCTGACGGTACCTCCATGCCACCCTCCCTGGGACGACCCCGGGAGCCGGGGGCCAGCTCTGCCTGGCACCAGCAGCCCTGCCACGATGCCGGAGCAGCCTAGGCTTGCTGCCACCTTTCTCTGCCCTGGCTGACCCGAAACCTCAGGATTTCACACTCTCGTAACCCCCTGCAGCCATTTCTGCTTTCCAGGCCGCAAGCGGAGCACGTCGGGGCCGAGCCCCAGGTTTCCTCTGTCTCCCCACCCTCCACCCCCCCCCCCAGCTCCAGGGTGCTGAGCGGGGGCCAGGGGCTGCTCGGGGGAGCAGGGCTGCTCTCTCAGTTCCACCACACAGCGGGTTACCGGCGAGCACGGCCTCCCGTGCCGCTCTCCCACGCTATTTCTGTTTGGGGTTTTTATTTCGTTTTTGAAGCTCCGAGCATCCCTCCAGCACCGGGGCCGGCAGCGGAAGTGGTGTTCGAGGACCAGGTGAGGGGATGGAGAGGATGGGTCCCGAGAGGCAGAGATGTGTCCCCCCGAGACGTGCCCCGGGCGGAGCGGGGAGCACCCCACCGGTCTCCGGCCACCGTCGGGGCAGCCTGCGGTGACCGGGGTGGGGGGGGGAAGCAGAGCCGGCCCTCGGGTGGGGGAGCTCAGCCGTGAGCGGGGACTGCCCCGGCGGACGCGGCCGGCTGGCGGAGAGAGGCGGGGGCGGCCCCGGGAGAGCGACCCGACCCACGCAGGGGCCATCCGGCCCCACGGGACGCGCAGGACCCCGCGGCAGCGTCCTCGGGACGCCCCGGAGCGGCGGCACATTTGCATAACCCCACCCCCCGATAGATTTGCATAGCCACGCCTCAAATATTTGCATGACCTCGCCCCGTCGATCTCCTTGTTTGGCGGGTCCCGCCCCTTCCCGCTCTCCTATTGGCGGCGCCCTCTCCGCGCCCCGCCCCCGGGTATAAGATTGGCGGGCCGGGGGCCGGGCCACGCAGAGGCGCTCGGCGGTTACGGGCGGCGGAGCCGCTTCCGCCCCTCCCGCCATGAGCAGCAGCGCGGGGCCCGCGGCGCGGCTGTGCCGCCTGGAGCGGGGGCCGGACGGGTACGGCTTCCACCTGCACGGCGAGAAGGGCAAGCCGGGCCAGTTCATCCGGCTGGTGGAGGCGGGCTCACCGGCCGAACGCTCGGGGCTGCGGGCCGGGGACCGGCTGCTGGAGGTAGATGGCGAGAACGTGGAACGGGAGAGCCACCAGCAGGTGGTGGAGCGCATCCGAGCCGCCGCCGGTGCCGTCAGCCTCCTCGTCGTGGACCCGGTGGCCGACGAGCAGCTGCAGAAGCGGGGCGGGTCGAGTACCGAGCCCCCCGTGGGCGGCGGGCAGGCGGCCCCGGAGCCGGCGGAGCCCGGGACGCGGGAGCCCAGCGGCGGCGGGCAGCGGGTAAATGGGCGGCCGGGGGGAGCTCGGGTCCTTGTCGGAGGGAGGAGGTGGTGTCCGGGGCGGGGGAGGGGGGGGGGGCAGAGGCGGGTCGGGACCTCCCAGGACCGGCCCCGGTCGTCGCCTTCCGACCGAGCGAGCGGGAGCAGCAGCTGCCTCCGCCCCGGGCCCCCCCGGGCACCCCGCGGGGTGTTCCTCTCCGTTCTTGCTTTTTTGCTTCGCTTTAAACGCGGCTCCCCCGGAGTACCGGGTCCCGCCGGGCCCTGCTGCTTTTCCTTTTTTTATTTTCCATCCTTTTCTTTTGCTTAACGCTTTTCTCTGCCAGCCACGTTGAGTGACGAGCAGGGGCAGGGGGGCACCCGGGGGCGTTTGGACCCACAACCGAACAGCCCGTTGTGTCCCGGAGCCCTTTGGCCCATCCTTGTGCTGCAGGGCCGGTAAAACAGGGTGAGAAAAGCAACAGGGAGCGAGGGCATCGGCGAGCTTCGTCGTGCACGTGAGCCCCTGCCCAGGGCTGGGCTGAGGGCGACTGACGTTAACCCGCTCCAAAATACAACAAAAAAAGCTGTGGCCGAGGGTATTTTTTGAGGGCTGTGACCGCAGGCATTGGCGGCAGTCACTTCTGCCCTGAGTGGGTTCAGTCTCCGCTGCGGAGTGGTGATGGCAGAGCCCTTTCCAGGCTGGAGGGACTGATCCCATCGTCAGCGGGTCCCCGCGTACAGACACTTACTAATTCAGGAATGTCGGCCTTAAGCGGCGCGTGGGAGTTAGCGGTTGCACAAACAGAGTGATGTAGAAAGGTGAGAAATTGAGAAATAGCTGACCTTTCCTGCCCAGAGCGGTTTCTAAGAGACGCTCTGGGCTGCCGGAGATAATACTGCTTTTATTTACCCAGCAAAACCATATGTTTGTTATCGCAACAGAGATGTGGATGATCTTTCCAGGAAGCAGGTTCCTGGTGTCCCTGGGCTGAGGGACGTTCTGAGGAACTCTCATGACCTGCTCCCAAAGACCAGGCGTGTGATGACTGGTGGGATGGGCTGAGCCCCAGCTCCTGGTGCTGGGGAAGGGTTGGTGCCGTGGAGCCTTCCCAGTGCCGGTGCTGAGCCCCAGGTGGACTTTGGTGCCTCGCTCAGCTGTTGTCACACAGGGTTTTGCTGAGGATCAGGTGTTTTTATTAGTTTAGTGTGTCTCCTGTTGGACTTCAGCCTCGTACCTGCTGCCCGTTGCCCCCGGTTGGGCTGATCCGCTGCAGGGCGCTGGGCTCATCCCCGCCTGGCTAAAACACCGCTCGGGCACCTCCCTGATGGGGTCGTTCAGGTGGGAACAACCAGGCTCTGCTCTGCCCCTGTCACTGCCCCACTTGCTCGCGCTCTGTCCCCTGTGGCATCCCTGGTCCCTTGGGTCTGGCCCTGTGCCGAGCTGCGGTGAGCGTGCCTGCTGTCCTGTGTGTCGCGGTGCCAGAGCTCCCTCGGGGCCAGTGAGACCGTCTGTGCTGTGCTTTCCGCTCCCAGATCTCTCCATGGGCTGGAGAAAATAAAAGGGATGTAGTTAATGCAGCTTGGGCAAGTCCCCTGCCGGGTTTGGGGGGCTGAGGACACGCGGTCCCCGATGACGTGCCGCAGGGCGGCCACCTGCTTGCAGGGGCTGTGCCGGCCGGAGCGATGCAAGGGATGTGGGAAGATGGAGATGCCCCGCGGGCTTGGGGGGCAGGCTCGGGGTGCAGCCCGTGTGGGGTTACCATGGGTGGTTTCTCTCTGCACAAGAGCAGGAAGTGAGTGATGTGGGTGACACGGGGTGACATTGCTGCATAGCCCCGGATGGTTTCTCAACAGGTAGCAGGAAATCTTGTGGCTGGGGGCAGGGCAGGAGAGCAAAGACAGGCACATTTGGAGACATCACCCCAGCCGGGTGCACACCGAGTGGGGTGGGAAGATGCCAGGTGGGATGCCGAGCCAAACTGGAGCGGCCAGAAAGGGATTTCTCTCCGGCGAGCTGGGAACACACTGGCGTGCCTGTTCTCTGGCCGCTGGCAGGCAGCCGGTGCCTGCCCCCCCAGCCCCCCGCAGCCCCCACGGCCCCGTCCCAGCCCTGCGGGTCGGTGGGATTCCCCCGGGATCGCTGCGGCAGGGAGCGGGAGGTTTGCACGTGTCAGAGTCCTGTTTGCTTTATTGGGCTGGACTTGCCTTTATTTGCTTAATGAGCTTGGAGACACTCCGCTGCCCGGACAGCCGGCCGGCCGTGCCCGCACCCTGCCTGGGGCCGAGCGAGGGTTTAACATCTTCCAGCTTCGGGCAGGATCCAACCTGTCTCCAAACCCTGCTGGGTCCTGCACGGACAGGACCCCCCTCTGGCAGGGGGCTTGGACACCCCCATGAGTCCCAGTGCTGGGCATGGGCTGAGGAGGTTTTGGGGGGGGGGTCGTCATGGGCTCCCTTCTCGTTCCCATAAAAACCCTGGGTGTGCAAATCCCCCTGATGTGCTGGGCCGGAGGTTTTGAGTCTCCCTGGAGACACCTGGGGAGCTGATCCCTGCACCCCTCTTCTGTGGCGCTGAGCCAGCGAGGTGACAGTTTTACACCCCCAAGGCCACCCTCGCTTCCGGGGGCCCTGCACCACGGGGACTGTCCCCAACAGCTCTCGGCCGGGAGCCGTAACAGTTCATCCTGCCCCCGCCTGCGTTTCCGGAGGCTTCAGCTGCTTGGGAGTGTCTTGAGAAAGTTTCGTGCAAACCGCACGGCGTTAGAGCAACGCCGGCAGCTGCCAGCGCAGCGCCCTGGCACGGGCTGGGGCGGCTTTTACCGGGACAAGGCTTTTGCTACCAGCCCTGGGCTTGCCTCTTGCAAATTTAGCACGAAATTAGAGCCCTCCCTGCCAACAATGCTCATCCCTCCTTGTAAAACCCGGGTGAGCCTCCCAGGGCTGGGGTTTGGGGTGTAACAGAGAGCAGATCCCCCCATTTGGGAGCATTGCACTGGGGGTAGCTGGCATCTAATTAGGAAATGAATTAAATTTCCTCCCAAGGCAGCTGCATGAAAAGCAGCTCCAGTCAGATGGGACGTGACAGGGATGCTGTGAGGAGGCTGCTTTGCATCCCCTTTGTATGAAACCCGAATGCGTGCGCCAGATTTCGGGACCCGTGTGAATTTGCTGGCCCAGGCGTCCTCGGAGCCGTTGTGCTTTGAGTAACCAGGAACGTTGCTGCCGACGGGCTTGTTGCTGCTTGTAGGGCTGCAGGGAGTGTCCTGGGTCTTGGGGCTTCAAAAGTTGTCCTGAAATTGCTGTTGGGGGGCTGGGAGCTGGGGAGCGGGTCCGGGCACACTGAGCAGTTGGGGTCCCTGGGGCCGCTGGTCCTGCTGGGTGGCCGAAGGTGCTGGGCAGGGATGGTCCTGCACGGCTCTGGAGGGAGAAGGGTCTGGAGGTGCCCCAGGTCCTGTTCAGGGCAGGAATAGGGATGTGATGCTGCGGAGCTCCCCATCCCAAACGGGCATCTCTGTGGGCAGGAGATGTCCCTCTGCCACCCATGGGTGCAGAGGAGAGGGGTGGCATGAGGTACCCGTGCGTGGGGCTGAGTTTGTCTTCCCCCACTGCCCTCCCCGCCGGAGGTTGTAATTGCTTGTAACGAGGCTCTGCCGGCTAATCCGTGCTCGGGCACGGCGGGAGGGCTGCTGGTATTGGAGGAGAGGATGCAAAAGCTTATAGAAATTAGGGGCATTTCCGTTTTCCTGCTGTCCAGCTCCTGTCCCCGCAGCTGTGGGGCTTCTCCGCGTCCCGGGTGTTGACCCCAAACCCTCTCACCTCGTGTCCCCTCTGGCCAGGGGCACTTTGGGGCTGGAGGGATGCCCTACCATGGGGTGCTCGCCCCGTGGATGGGCAGGATACGGCCAGTGGAGGATCAGATGCATTTATATTTTTCTCTTGGGGAGGCAGAATGGTGGCTGCCTGCAGGGTTTCTGCTGCGCGAGGGATTTGGGGAGGGCGGCCTGGCACACGGGGCTGGAGAAGCAGCCAGCCTCTGGCAGGGGGATACTGGGGGGGCCAGGTCACGGCTCGGCCAGGCTCCCTCAAAGTGGATGCTGCTGCCTTCACTGGCTGCCATGACCTGCCCCCCTGCCCCGAGGCATCTGTCCATCCCGCAGGGCTATCCCCCCGCCTTACACCCCCCCCCCCCCCCAAATTCATGGCCCCGGTATCTTGGAGAGCCCGGGCTGCTGGGGCTTTGTTAGTACGGGTGGAAGCGAAGTCCTCCCTCCTCCTCCTCGCCCGGGAGTGCTGCCAGCACCGCTTGCTGGGTGCTCCCTCCGGCTTTGTCTCGAGCTATCGGTGTGGAGCAACCCCGTGGTGCTGCCAAGGGCACTGGGAGCGTGGGTGCTTGCAGAGCCTGAACCCCCTTCCCAGGGCAAGGACTCGGGGAGGTGCTGCCTTCCTCCGGGCTCCACCACCTTCTCCTTTTTGTCCTTGGTTTGGGTCTTCCCTGTCCCCACCCTGGCTAGAGATTGCTGCCTGGGCGGAGGGTGCAGTCGCAGCAGCCCGGGCGCCACGTGAACCTGGTGCCACCTGGGCACGGGGACCGGGGCAGAGCCCACAGCCCAGCCCCGTGGCACGAGGGGAGCGAGGGGCAGCCGGGGCGAAGTCGAGGTGTTGCAATCCTCCATCCATCCATCCGTCCGGGCAACCCACCGCAGGAGACACCGCCAGCTCCTCGTGGTGCGGCCAGGCTGTTGCACCGGGCATCGCTCAGCTGAGCCGTGGGTGGAGCGGGTCCTGCGTGACTGCCAGTGCCGCGGTGTCCCGGGCTCACCTTTGCTCCCCGGCAGAACCAGCTGGGTGTTTGCGTGTGCCTCCCTCCCCGGGGCGTTGGTGAGTGGTGCCGGGGCGGACGCCGGCCTTGACCCTGCAGGAGGGCGTTGTGCAAGAGGACGAGGTTTTATCGCAGCGTTGGGCTTAGGAATTGCAAATGCATCACCCCAGCCCGTGCTGGGTGCCAGCACCCCGGGGACCAGGCTTTCCTGGCAGGGGGCAAAGGGGATTTTATGGTGAGAAGGGAGCGTTCTGTACAGGGAGGGGAAGAGCAGCATGGTGCAGATACAGTAGGGGAAATTCCTGCAGTGCTTGTCCCCAGTGATGCTATGGGTACCAAAGGAGAACAAACAATCTCAGAAGAAAGAATAAATATTTACACACACACCCCCCCCAGTGAGGAATATTTCAGGAGAATGAGTGTGGCTTGGCTGCCGGGAGAGCCCTACCAGAGCCCAGGAGCTCGTGGTCAAGGCAGGATCAAACCATTTTATATTGAAATATGTAGAAGTGGTGTTTGGGTGCTGGGGTCAGAGCAGTTCCTGCGGGCAGGTGTTCGTCTTGCCTGGTTCCTCTGATGCTTCCTGCGCATCCCGCTGCCCACCGGGAGAGCGAAGGCAGCTCCTATTTGCCAGACTCCTGGGGATGCTCCTGCTTCCCCCGCTGCCGCAGTGTGCGGAATTGCGCCGTTAATGGGCTCGTGGGGGGGCGGGTGCGGGGGCCATGGCTGCCCCAGTCGGTTCCCTGGCTCTGGATGCTGGTGGATCCATGGGTCAGGGTGAAATCGGGCACAGACGAGCTGGGTGTTGCCTCCTGGAGAGATGAGCGTCCCATGTTGTACTGCCCCGGTCGAGCTGGTTTCTCTGTTTTGCAATCACGGAGGGTCGTGCCGGGATGTTGGGGCGTGCTTCCGTATCGGGGCTGCCCCGTCTGGCTCCCTGCTTGAGCAACTTGTGCCCCTTCCCCGCCAGCAACAGCTATGGGGTGCTTTGGGGAGTGGGGGGGGTCCCACTGCTGGATTTGCCGTGGGGGGGGCTGGCACTTGTAAGGGGGTGATGGAGGGGATCTGCACCGGTGGCTGGGACTTCTCTGGTAGCAAAGGCTTCCCGGGTGGGGTGGGGGTGCTGCCCAGCAGCCTGGGCTGGTTCTTCCTCCACCTTCACGTGGCAGTTGCAATCCTGATCCCAAAAGGAAGATTGTGGTCTAGGGACAGACATAATAACAAGTTGTCTTAATGTTTTGCCGCAATTAGCGTGCTCTGCACCTAATTAACTAACTAGATTCTGAGTTCATAGGGTGTCTTGGCACCCTGTGTCCCAACTCGAAGTGTCTGGGTGTGGGTGGCCACCTGAGGACGATGTCCCTGCCACCCAAGCAGATGTCTGGTGGTCCCGAGTGCTGTCCCTGGGTGTTGGGTGGTCCCGGAGCGGCTTTCCCACGGGCTGTCCCTGTTGCAGGAGGAGCTGCGGCCTCGGCTGTGCCGCATGAAGAAGGGCCCCAATGGCTACGGCTTCAACCTGCACAGTGACAAGAGCCGTCCGGGGCAGTACGTGCGTGCCGTCGACCCCGACTCGCCGGCCGAGGCGGCAGGGCTGGCCCCCCAGGACCGCATCATCGAGGTATGCCGGGGCACGGGGGAGGGGGGTGTCCCTGAAAAGCTTGGTGCCCCGGAGGGAGGTGCGCTTTCCCGGGAAGGCGCACGGTGTCCCCGGTGCCGGTGGTGACTCACGGCGCAGCCGCCTGGCCCGTGCCAGCCTGCCGGTTCCCACCCAGGGGTGCAGCCGGGTGGGCGGCGGGGAGCTGCACTGCAGAGGGCTGGGGCTGAGCACTAATTAGGCGGCTGTGGGCTAAGTGGCAGTAACGCTGTCCCCTGCCCAGCGCAGGAGTGTCCCTGGGCTGTCCTTGGGATGGGGCAGGCTGAGGACAAGGTGCACGATAGCCCCAAGCCCTGCTGCCGGCCGTGACCGGGGTGGGGACGGGGACAGGGTTTGTGCCAGGCGGGATGGTGACTCACGAGGGCAAGGACCGGCCGAGCTCCAGCCCCGCTGCTCACCAGAGTGTGGGGCTGCTGCCTCTTTTGGGGCGAAGCTTTGGGGTCTCCGGGCACCGTGCACGGCACGAGGGCTCTGTGCCTTGCCCATGCCACCCATCTCCTGCGCCAGCCCCGGGTCCGTGCCCTGCCAGGCACTCCCAGCTGTGCCCGTATGATCCCGTGCTAAATCACTCAGAAGAAAATCTGCTTTTAATGAGGTTTGCTGGCTTCACCGCTAATCCCCGTGAGGCTGCGGATACCTGCGGGGGCTGTGGGGTGGCCGTGCTGGGGTTGGGACTGGTACGAAGGCTGGTACCCGGCCCCCCTGCAGAGCTCCCAAGGGATGCACGTCCCCTGGCCCCAGCAGTGACGTGGTGCCATGCCCGCAGGTGAACGGGGTGTGCATGGAGGGCAAGCAGCATGCCGACGTGGTGGCAGCCATCAAGGCGGGCGGTGATGAGACCAGGCTGCTGGTGGTGGACGTCCTCACGGATGAGTTCTTCAAGAAGTGCAAGGTGGTGCCCTCTGAGGAGCACCTGGCAGGTGGGCTGGGGGCTGTGCTGCAGGGAGGGGGGTTTGTGCCACCTCTGCCAACTCTTGTGTCACCTTGTCACCAAACCTGGGGGTGCTGGGGGTGTCCCTGAGCACTGGGAGGTGGAGGTCTCATCACCTTAGGACCAAGCAAGGTCACCTGGCTTTGGTATCTCCCTGCCCAGCTGAGGGCCCCGTGCCAGGGCAGTGGGGCTGACGTGGGCTCCGTGGGACGACAGGTTTATGGCCCTGGGTTGCACTTTGGCAGGGTTTATGGCTTGGGGAGCAAACAGGCAGCAGCCGCCCTTCGCTCACCTCTACAGCCTCGGCTCAGCTGTGGCCCCCTCCCTGCTATGTGACGATGGTCCCTGGGACAGCCGGGAGTCTCGGTGGGCTTCGTGTCGTGGCTGTCATCACGGGGATGTACCTGGCGTCTGACAGAATCCCCCTATGCTGCAGGGCTGGCTGCGAGGGGTGGGTTAAAAAATTCGGGACCCAGGCAGACCCTGGGCAGTGTTGGATGAGCGCTGGGCATGGGCAGCCTTTGCTGGGCACTGCTGTGCCCACCAGTGGGGGGGGACAGGTGGGAGGGGACAGAGCAAATACATCCTCACCCAGCGCCCGTGTCCTCACCCTGCAGGTCCCTTGCCAGAACCAGTTGCCAATGGCGATATAGAGAAGGTAAGAGAGCTTCATCTTGCTTTTAATCCCATTTATACCAGCCTCTGGGCAGGGCCCCTGCCTGTGTAGGTGTCCCTCTGCCCATGGATGGGTGATGCCACCAGGGGCTGCGATGCTCCTAGGCTGTCACACAAGAGCAGGTGCCTCCCAGGAAAGGGGTTGCCTGTGGGGCTGAGTGTCATGGAGGTGGCTGCAATGCCTCCCTTCCTCCTCCTCCTCCATCCTCATGATGCTGCAGGGAGGTAGCATCCAGCCTCGCAGCTGCCCTCCTCCTCCTCCTCCCGCTAAAGCCAGGGCAGTCAGACTGGGGTTTAATCCTTCCCCGCCCCGGATGGGCTGCACTAAAGGTATTTATGAGCCTGGAGCTCGCAGGGGATTATGTGTGAGGAGGATGGATTTTGCAGCCCCCCGGGTGGGACTCGCAGCTCCAGGGGCCATTCCCAAACCTCAGGGCTGGAGCTGCCCCGCTCACGCTCACTCCCTGCTCCCCCCCCAGGAAAATGGTGGAGAGCCACGGTCCAACTCAGTGTCCGAGAGCCCGTCCAGCCCCGGGCCGCTGGCCGTGTCCCCCAACTCCAGCGAGACCCACAGCGAGGTAGGGCTGGGGATGCCGGGGGGAGGCGGTGGCTGGAAAGCGGGGTCTGGGCTGAACCCCCACCACGGGGCTGTCCCAGGGGGGCACGGCGGGGCTGACGCAGCATCTCGCCCCTCAGCCCGACACACAGGAGGGTGAGAAGCGCCATTCAGCATCCGGCTCCCTCCTGGACCTCGACATCCCGCTGGCGGTGGCCAAGGAGCGGGCGCACCAGAAGCGCACCAGCAAGCGGGCACCTCAGATGGACTGGAGCAAGAAAAACGAACTGTTCAGCAACCTGTGAAGGCCCTGGGGTGGGGGCGAGGGTCCACCGGCTTCCCCCCACGCACACTTCACACCCACCTCTCCTGCATCCCCCTCCTCCCTGCCATGGCTCCCGGTGAGGATGCGGGACTGCTCCCCACCACCCTGACCTGAGGGATGGGGCTCGGTGGCCAGCGAGCGTCCCCGCGGTGGGGTCCTGGGTGGTGGTTTTAGGCTAGAGCCGGGGAGTGCTGGGGGGCTGCCTCTTCCCATGAGCCCATCCCCGGGGTGCTCCTCCAGCCCTGCCCTGCACACCAGGGGTTCGGGGAGGGGATTTGGGGTGACCCGATGCCCAACACTTCTGATCTCTGCTGTTCCCTGGTTCTTCCCCCACCTCAAATCCCTTCTCTGTTTGAGCCTCCCCCACCTCCCCCCCTCAATTGCCCTTTAACTGCAAAACTTGAGGCTTTTAGTGACTTTTAGCAAACCCCACTGCCTGGCCATCCACCACAGCGATTCCTCCCCGGGGTGTTTGACCCTGCCTGGCAAGCTCCGTCCACGATGACCCTGTCCCTTCATCCCCCAGGTCCCAGCGAGTGCATGGAGGGACACGGGTGCCCGGCATAGCAGGGAGCCCCCAGCACCCTGCCCCTGGGGCTGTTTTGGGAGAGGAGAGGGTGTCCAGAGCCAGCACAGCAAGCAATAATCATCTCCTTTGCTCCCGCTCGCTCCTGGAGACAGAGCCGATCAGGGTTTGAATCAGACACTGTTTAATTTAAAGGCTTCTCAATAGGCACTGTTTTTTTCCAAAATAAGAGTTTTCCAATCACATTGTTTATTTTTTTTTAAAAATGTATTTTGTGGAAATTCTTCCTGTGGATGTTTTGTTTCTGTGTTTTGTGAACGGGTGTTGTCATACTGTCCAGCTCAAGAGAAATTCTGTTTACTGGAATAAACCTTCCTGACTTCACATCTCCGGTTTAAGGCTAAATCCTTCTGAAGCCTGAGGATGTGGGGGGGCTCGGGGGGCTCACCGTGCTGCAGAGACTGGGGGAAGAGGCAGGTAATGCTCCCAGTGGTGGTGGGGACACTGGGGCTGGTTTGGGTACCCTCTCAGCACTCAGTGGGGCCAGGCTGGGGTGGTCACGGAGGTACCGGCTGGTCCCAGTGCGGGTTAATGCCTCGAGGTGATTAAATGGCTCTAATCCCCCCGGGGAGGAGGGGGAGGTGTGATGTGAGGCTCTAATCTCTGTCTGCTGGGCTGGCTGGAGGGCAGCAGCTCTGCTAGGGGCAGCCCAAATCTGCCCCCAGCTCCTCTGGGTGTTTGGGGTGAGCCTGAGCCCCAGGGTTGCATCCTGGGCTGGGGGAAAGCGAGGGGGGGAATCGGTGGGGAGAGGATTGCTTGTCCCTCTAAGTTGATGGATCTCAGCCCTGTCTGGGGAGCGAAGCAGGGGAAAGCAGGGCAGAGAGGGGTCTTGGCATGGGGTTGGCAATGGTGCTGTGGCTGGAACGGGCTGGGGTCACAGCGTGGTGGGGTCAGGATGCCCCCAGGGCTCTGCCACCCTGCCCGCTTCCCAGGGCGATTTTTAAGCCCATGCGGGGCAGCTTATACATGGCCAAGCTGAGCCCTGCTGCCGCGGTGGGCAGGTGTGGGGGCACGCTGTGCCTGGGCAGCTCATCGGGGCTGGGCTGGTGGCACCACAGCTGCACTGGGGAGGGTGGGATGGTGGCTTCCTGGGGACAAGGCAGGGCTGCGCTCCCAGCAGCGGCCATGGTGTGCCGTGGACCCGCAGCCCCAGTCTCTGCCCGGCATCTTTGCTTCCTCCCCTTCTGCACGCTCTTGTCTCACGCTCCAAACCCCTGGCCGAGCCCCTCTACCCGAGCAGAAGAGCCATCGCAGAGCTCTGCAGCTCAGATGACAACCAAGTGACAATGTGCCACTGGATCTGCGGAGGGCATGCAGGCTGTCGCTCCCCTGGAAGCTGGGGAAGCCCACTTCAACCCGCCTTGTCCTCCCAAGTCCTGTCCTCTGCGGCGGTGCTGCTGGACGGAGGTGAGCCCCTGTCCCTTCGTGTCCCACCCTCACCCCCTTGGGGCCAGCAGGATGTCCCTGCCTGGGACAGGGTGCGATGCTGCAGGCTGGGGCTGCCCATGTGGGGCAGGAGTGGGGCACCCACAGCCTCCCGGGAGCACCTTTTGCATCTTTGCCTGGTCAGAGCAGCCTGGGGACTGGTTTGCTGTGGGAACCCTGGCTGAGCTCTGCCAGGATGCCCCCCCCCCGGCCCAGGGGAGGGCCGCAGCTCCAGGACAGACCCAACTTTGTTTTGGGTTGCCAGGGCAAAGGCTTTTCCCAGCCACCCATGGAGGCGGGGGAGCATGCCGGCGTTGCTGGGGGACCAGGGATGCCAAGCGGGGCGCTCACTGGCTCCAGAGTAACCGTCCAGGCACGGAGAGCTGGGGAGGGCTGTGTGGTTTCACTGTGCCCCCCTCAGCCCTGGCAGCAGGAGGTAAAAGAAATTATTATTTTTCCCACCTTGGTCACTTTTTAGGGGAGCAAATCCCACCCCAGCTACATGTGTCCTGCCAGTCTGACCTTGTTCTTCTGGCAAGACAGATGAAATGCTCCACAGAAGGAGCGCGGAGCCAGCAGTTCACCCGGCAGGTTCTGCAAATCTTGTTCTGGGGGACAGAATCCATTCCTGCCTGCAGCAGGTGACGAAGAGCACAAGGATTAGTAGCCCTTGTCATGGTAATCCCAGCTGGAAGTAGAGCTGCTCTTCAGTTTATTACCGCACAAAGCTTTCGCTACAACTAAATCCGTGCTAAATGCTTGTTTAAAATACCACGATACACTGTTCCCACACTTGGTTTTAATATTAGTCACAGGAATGATGTATTTAAATTAACTAAAATTGGAAAGCTAAAACCCCCGGGCCCTAAAAATACAGACACAAAAATTCCACAGTCTACCAATCTCCGATAAAAACATCTCTGGGCAAATCTGAAAGCTATTACCTGATACTATGTCATTGGAACAAATAATTTCTGGTCTAGAATTAGCCGTTACGGCTGGTATTACAGTGGGAAAACACACAGGAGCACCAGTTATCCTCCTTACCTTCTGTCCTCTCCTCTTAGCAAGCTTCCCTGCTGTGGAGAGCATGCTGTGTGGGGCAGGAAAGGTCAGACTAAATAAGTGCATTAAAAAGCCTGTCCAGTGGGAGTCAGGCAAGTGCCTCTCCTTCAGCTATAGCTCTCATATATATATCACAGCGGAGGCTGGCTGGCTAGCTCCTGCCCTAAATATATCTGCCTCCAGTAAGAGGTATTTTTTTCCCCCATTTATCTTACTGGAAAGCAGCAAATGGAGCATTTAGGCTCAGCAGAGCAAGTCCTGAGCTCCTCGAAGCAGGGGATCACTCTCCTGTCTCCTTTCAGTGGTGTTCTCCCTCTCCTCACGTTCACAAAAGCAGCCCGGAAAAATGAAGCGCAATCTCTCTTCACTGATGGCCTGAGGTTTCCAGGTCCGTGCTTTAACGTGCAGCAGCGTGCCAAAGCATGCCCTGAAACTCAGCAAGGGGTTTTGTCTCAGCAGCCTCCTCCGTTACGCAGCGATCGTGACAAGGCTCTGCTCTAGTCTCGATTGGCCGATATCAATCATTTTCATCTGGTTAATTTGCCCTTTGGTTGTGCTGACCCACACCCGGGCCTCTCACTTCCAGGACACAGCAGTGACCCCCCCACACCCCAGAAAATGTGTTTCAAAGAGTCTCTGCTGTCCTTTACAACTTCTAACCACCCTTTCAGCAGCCAAAGCCAGCAGCCGAGCCCCACTGCTCCCAGAGGGCTCTGAGGAAACCTCAGATTTTTGTCAGGTTTTTTTATTCAAGAGAGAACAGACTGAGCTACCAGCACACTGAGACTGCCTCTGCCGAACTGATGAATCCTGCTCTAAGGGCAGTGAAGGAGGAAACAGTGGGTGCTGCTTGTCCAGAAACTGGTGGCACCAGGAATCAACTGCTGGTGAGTTTAGGCTCTGCAGGAACAGCACGTTAAGGTTATAGTCAGTCCTGGTCAAGCCTGTGAATTGGCAGCTGTTCTCCAGGTCCAAATTTCAGGCAGTAAATTTCCTGGCTGGTGCAACAAGGTGCAAAGATGAGAAGATGACAAAGTAACTGAAGGAGACAGATGAAAACAGTCAAGTGCAGCACTGGCTCACTGGTGTCCTCCACGCCCAGACCTTGCAGCGGCGTCCAACTCCTCCCTGGAAACCAGGCCTGTGTCTGGATGTGTCTGTCAGGTCTCCAGCACCCCAGCTGGCAGCTTCAGTTCAACGTAGCTCTTCTCCTCCACGTGGTTTGTCTGTTCCAGGAGCCACCGTCTCTCCTGGTCAGTGACATCCAGCCTCAGCGTCACCTCTTGGAAAATGCTGTTCACAGCAACCTGTACCACAGAGGAAAAACAGCTCAATCCCAGTTGAGGGCAAAGGCTGCTCATGTTCTCTGGGTAGAAGACAGGCTGTTACCACACCTCCTTAAAATGAAGCTTTTTGAACATGCAAATACTGGTTTCATTTTCCTGACCAATCTTAGCTTCAAATTTGGTGATCCCCAGGTTTCTCACTCCTGCAAAAGAAACCGGAAAGAGAAGCATTTCTACTACCTGCTCGGCTGCCACATCTACAAAGGCACAGGACTCCAATTTCTGGGGCAGATGGATCCCTTACTACCCTGACTGTATCACTGGGAATACGCGCTTCTAGATCACGTCCCAACTGTACTCCCCTTCCCTTGCACTGAGCCACCCTTACCATAGGACATCATCATCAGAGTTGCCTCCTTGCCAAACCCTCTGCCGCGGTAGCTGGGCTCTGAAAGAGAGAGCCACAGAAGTCAGCATCCAGTTACGTGAGACAGATCAGCCATGCTGGGTACTTTTTGGAAAAGACTGCGACCCAGACCAGCAAAGGATGCTGATCAGGGGTGAACAGCCATGGTAAGGCTATGAGAATACAAAGATGCTGTACGTAACATCTGTCTGCAGCTGGCTTTAGCCACGGTGAGAGGCCGAAGGTAGGAAGCAGAACTTGACCTGCAATCATAATTTCAATTTCGCCCAACGTTGGATCCTCAGTGTCAGTGAGGAAGAGATTCACGTCCCCCACCATGCAGTCCTCATCCGCATGCGCCTGCCCGGACCACCGCTCCGTGTCCAGCACAATGAAAGTACACTCTGCAGAAAACAAAAACGTAGCAGCGTTTTCAGGGCACACTGAGGATTATTCACAAATTACTGAAGGATGAAATTAAAGGCATGCAATACACAGAGGAACAATGGTCTCCACTTGTTAACAGTGAGGAAGAGCTAATAATTAGGCCTCCCATGTCAAGCGTGCCTGCTCCCATCCCTAGAAAGGTAAGAAATATTCTGAAAAACCCGTGGTGAAGGTGACGTAGACATCAAGACTAGAAACAGCTTATTTAAGGAGCATGACAACTTTCATTCCATGACTGAGGTCTCCCTGCCTTGTCTCACTCTGCAGCAAGCTTGGGCAAAGAATTGTTTGGTGCAGAAGAGACTGAGACCTAGTGATTCACCTAGACCATATTATTTTTTGCTTTTAGTAAGGCTTTTAATGCCAGTTAAGACAAATGTTCCAGACTGAGGTCTTTGCCAGCCTCAGTATTTTGCAGCTCACTATATTTCTACCAGGCTTTTATGGGCAGTGATTCATTACCTGTAGGAGAGCCAGGGAACCAATTCAGTCAGCACACCTCAACCAGGTAATTATGAAGTCATTCGATTTCTCAAGGAAAAATACAACCCCCTTCCACCTTTTTATGATGATCAGACCTGAGGAGTGTTGACTGTGCAGGAGCAGCTCAGCAGATAATGCTGTGGGAAGTAAATCACTGTAATCTTTGGAAAACTGCATAAAAAGGACACCAACAGCCCCAGACATTCTCTACTTCCCTGAATATATACCAGCTATAAACAGAAAGCCAGTTTAAAGCTGCTGTTGTAGAAGGTCTCACATCCCATCTGCTTCAGCAAGTAGAGCCCACTCACTAGGTGCTCTCAGCCCCACTGTGGGTCCTTTACAGGACAGAAGGGACCTGCTCACCACTCCCAACCACCCTTAGAAAATATTTAAGATCCTCACTGTCTGCGTCGTCCCGCCAGCTGCGCTGCATCTCGTACTCCTGCTCCAGGCTGAGTGGTTCAGAGGCGGTGAGGCGCTGCAGCTCCTCTGACTGCATCCACTCGTGGTACCTGACAACAGGACCCAAAACCAGATCACTGCCTGAGCTATAGCATCACAGTCTAATTTCCACAGGTGCTCCCAGGATCAGGCTTCATAAACCAGTTCTGGAAACACTAGTCTGGCATTTATGGCAACTTGAAAGTATCCACAAGCCTTTCTCCCTTATCTAACACAGGAATCAATGTTCTCTGTGGAAATTTAGCAAGTATGTGGCTTTTTCTACAGAGTGCTCAATGCAAACTTGATGTTTTTAAAAGTACTGAGCATTGAGTTCTGGTGCATTTCATCCTGACCAAGATTGATACATCATCTCCCGGACACTGACAAAAAGACTAATACTGCCATCTTTGTGCTGAGGCTGCAGCTGCCCAGGCCAGCACTTTACAAACTGCCCGCATGCCTGCCTCTAATTTATCAAACATCCATCCGGCTTTACACGTTGAAGTTTTGCTCTTCCACCGTCATTAGGGAAAGACATCAGTTAACAAGAGAACTGTTGGCAGTTCACTCACGGACAGGTATTTCCCTTTCCATGGGTACCCAGTGGCACAGACGAAGTTCTTTTGTCAGCAGACCTGACAAAGAACACAGACCTGCTGGGAGGAGACAGAGGGCCAAACTGATTGCCTTTCTATGAGTGCTCTTTCTGCTGTGTGGTTCCTAGGGGGAAGAGGACCCTGCAGCTGTCAAGCCAGCACCCTTTCTGAACACCACACTCCCTCTAAAAAGAGAAATGAAATCAGACCATGCAAGAGTATCAGAGGAGGACACCAGCCACGTACCGGGGCACATGTGCAGAAGTGTACGGCACCAGGGTCACCCTCTGTCCTTGCAGCACAGTGTTCTGGTTAATCTTCATGGTCTCTGCACTGAGAGAGATACAACACACCACGCCGCGTTTCCAGGGAGCCCAAGGGCTGGGACAGCACCCCTGGAGCCCTTCGGGAGCCAGTGGCTCTCACTGTGCGGACAGGCCCCAGCTCATGCCAATCCCCCCCACAGCAACCTTCCCGCGTCCTCCGTGCTCCCCCCGCCCCAGGGCAGGGCTGTATCTGTGCCGAGTGTCCCCAGAGACCCAACAGCGGCTGGGGGGGGTCTACCCTGACAGGGGCCACTTAACACTTCGTGACCCAGGTGGTGGTGGAGGTGCCCTGCTCTGACACACCGCAGGCTTCGGCGCAGAGGGGAGATGCGGGGCTGGGGGGGGAGATGCGGGGCTGGGGGGGGGGGATGCGGGGCCTGAGGGGAGATGTGAGGCTACAGGGGGAACCGGGGCCTGAGGGGAGATCGGGACCTCAGGGGAGCCCCGGGAGCTGAGGGCAGACCGGGGCCTGAGGGGAGATCGGGGCGAGGGGGAGATGCGGGGCGAGGGGTGGCTCGGGGGCCCGAGGGCAGAGCAGGGCCCGAGGGCAGGCAGGCCGCGGGGCCGAGCACACCAAACCCCTACCTTCCGCGGCGCCCTTCCGCGCATGCGCAGAGGCCCACCCATCTCCCCGCCCCGAAACACGTACGTCATCGCCCCGCCCCACCCCTTCCCCGCCCCGCCGACGCGCACGTGACTCCAATCGCGGTCGGCGCATTCACCCCGCCCAGGGGGCCGGTCACGTGCGCGGAAGGTCGCTGTGGGCGGCGCGTGCTCCGTAAGCGCCCCGCGATGAGAGGGGCGGAGCCGCCGGCACGAGCCGCCGCCGGTGAGGGAGCGGGGTCTCGGTGTGGGGGGGCGGCGTGAGGCGGCGGGTGGGGCCCGGAGCTGGGACCCGGGCTGAGGCCTGGGGAGCGTCCCCGGGGGGGGGGGGAGTGCGGGTGTAGGCCTGGGGAGGGGGTCCCGTAGGCGGGGGTGCGGGGTGAGCGCCGGGTGAGGGTCCCGGTGTGGGGCGGTGGTGAGCTGGAGCGACAAGGCCCTGGCCGGGGGGGGGGAGAAGGCGGCGGGGGTGTCTGTGGGGCGGGGGGGGGGGGGCGGGTTAGGGCGAGCAGGGGAGCGCTCAGGGGGGTTCTGGGGACCCTGGTAGGCTCCGGGGTGGGTGCCCCGCACAAGCGCCCTTTCCCCAGCTGTGTTCCAGAGGTGTCTGCTCGCGTGGCCGTGGTCTTCCCGCTTTCCCTTGGCTGGTTAAGCTTGGCTCCAGTGACTCGGGTCGAGGTCTGTCACGAAGGATGTTTGGCCTCTTCTTCCGAGGGCTGGTCTAGTCCCGACCACAGTGGGCTGTGCTGCCTGGCTGGTTTCTGTCATCTAGTGTGAGCTTACGGACTGTTTGGGTTTTTCGGTAGTGCTCTGAGCTTGCGGAGTTTGTGCTGGTGATTTGTCCCAGTTGGCATGGCTAAGTAGGAGCAGATGTAGAAGTATGAGGAATTTGATAAAACTCTGAAACAATTCAACTATGCCTAATTATTTATGGACTCTGAAATCTTTCAGAAGGCTTGGGTTCTCCCTCCCCCCTGTAGTTCTAAGAGAATGTGAAATTCCCCAAATAATTCTGCATTAGAAACCTTGGTACATGTAACAAAGCTTAGTGTATTTTGTCTATTTCTTTACTTAAGATTATGAGGAGAGACTGCAGACTGGTTTTTTTTTTTTTTTACTGCTTTGATTTGCAGGAGGCACGTGCTAAGGGTAGTAGCTGTATGAGAAGCAGCGGTATAAGATCATCCCCGAGGCAGACATTCTTCCTCTTGAGGTTTTAGTGTTGAAATGGCCCCTCTGGCTGTTTGGGGAAGGTGAAGTTTTGTGTGCTGTGAAAGGGCGGGGCCTTTTTGGTTACTTTTAAACTAGTTTAATGAGTATGAGAACTTTTTGTAGAGTATTGAACCAAGTGTTGCCAGCGAGGGGGGTCTATCTGTCCAAAGTGCAAGATCCTGCTGAAATCCTCTTTTGCTCAAATACCAGAAGACCGACGTGCAAAAGCTGACTCAGGAGGAACTCCTCTTTCCGACAAAGCTAACACAACTTTATGATATTTCCTTAGGTTAAAGGCAATAGAAGTTGAAAACACTCTCCTCGCTTTGCTCCGAGCCTCTGCACCATCTTCAACATGGCTGGTGGCATTACTGATACAGGAGAGCTTTACTCTCCCTATGTAAGTACCGCTGTTTGGGGGTTTGCTCACAAGTCTGTTCAAAATCCTCTTCTCTCAATGTTGTGTTTTCATTTCCTACTTCCCCATGGGCATGACGTCAGTGTTTCAAGAGATGATGGAGCTCAAAGGGTACTTAAAAATGCTTAATGCTTATAGTTGTTCAGTTTTTTTTTACATCACTGATCACTTTATATAATGTAAAGGGATGATGTCTGCTTAAGGAATAGTTCTAAAAGTGTTACAAAGAGCTTCATGCCCCATACCAGCTGTTGTATCCTTCTACCCACTTTCATCTTATTAATGTTTTCATCAATCCAAATTGTCATGTAAAGCCAGCAAAAATAAGGGGGATTGTGACATGGAAACTATCCCACTTCTCTTTTTTTTTTTTAAACTTTATGTAAACAGCTTCCTCTGAATTTCTTAAACTTTACTGAGTTGTAGCTGTTGTAGTAATTTGTTTTAAACCACTTCACTTAAAATAGTAATCAGGATGTTTCTTCCTTGTGATGTGGTGTCCTGTGAAACTGCAGAGCCAATTACTGCTTTCCTATGTTACTGGAAATACTGGTTTTCATAGCTACAGGTGTTCATATAGTGTCAGCTCTTAAAAAAACAGTGGTCTGCAACCTTTTTTTTTTCCTGAAGTGAACTCACTAAATATAGAACCAGTCCTGAAATCTGCCTGTTGGCTTTAAAATGCCTAAAAACTTCCATCCCCATATTAACGACTGAATTTAGAAGAACTGAATATTAGACTGCAGAAATAGGTCACAACTGAGAAAATGGAGAACAAGACAGTAACTGGGACGTCTGGACCCTGAAGGATTAGTCACCTGCTCTTATGTTGTTATGCTAGTGCTGCATGAATTTCCTCGAGTCTAATCTCTAGGGCTATGACTCTCATCTTTCCCTGAAGATGTCTAGCCATACTGAATACACAAGCACCATTCTCATCTCTGTCTACTTGACCAAAGTCAAGGAAAATCACCTGAAGTGTTGGTTTTTTTGGTTGTGTTTTTTTTTTTTTTCCAAGAGTCCTTCACTGGAGAGTAAGTCATGGCCCTGGACACTTGAGTTGTGCTGGGGGAATGACACCTCTGCTAGCTCAATGAAAAGAACTTTCTTGCCAGCTGTAATGGCTGATTTTTTTCGTTGTTCTGGGAGACTCATCAAAAGCTGAACTTGCTGTGCTTATGTCAGTGAATGAAGGGCAGGCGTGCTCACAGGGTCTCTGGGGAATAGTCCTCCTGATATTAATTGCTCCACACCCAGAAAAGTGTACTCAGACACAGTTCTTTACTGGCTCTCCTCTGGAGAGACTCTGACCTATATAAAAATAAAATAAAAAAACCCACCACAACCAACTTTGAGGCAATTTTTCATTTGAGTTCTGCTAAATTTGTAGTCTGGGGGTCGTGTCTAGGTGCACAGTTACCTTTTGCCCCAGGCAGAAAAAAAGCTCATTGCCAGAGAGGATAAAATCCTTTCTGCAGGTAAAATCCCTTCTTCAGAATGTGCTCAGCTTTTTACTGATAAAATGGCAAGTAGGCTTTGCATTAGAATTCTGCTTGGGTATTTCCTGCTTGGGTAAGAATACAGAACAGCAAGAGATTCTAAAGGGTCGCTTATGTATGTAGTCATAACTACATAGGCTCCGGTCAGAAAACAAGGAGAGACCCCAACCCACAATGTAGACCATTCTGGAGGAAGGCAGTGGATTTGAAAAAAAACAAATAAAAAGCTCATGTGCTTTCTAACTTGAAAAGTTAGAAAGAAAAAAAAAAAATTAGAAGAATGGAGAGGAATATCAGTTTCTCCTAGAAGTGTGATGACACTCACTTTGTTCTCTTTGATTATCAGTCTACCTCTGTTACTTACTTCCAGTATGGGTTTGCTCCCACCCTGCTTGCTCAAAGATTGCTGTCTCCGTTTAAATCAGTATGTATGTGAGGTGTCTTAGATGATCTCTGGCACAGCTGCACACTCGTGTTATGTGGATGATTGCAGGTTGGTCTGGTTTATATGTTCAACCTCATCGTTGGAACAGGAGCCCTGACCATGCCGAAGGCCTTTGCGACAGCAGGGTGGCTTGTCAGCCTCATTCTCCTAATGTTCCTGGGATTTATGAGGTAGGACGCGAGTACGTGTCTTTTGGGGATTGGGGAGTTCGGCTGGGTGGGGCTGTAAGGACAGTGCTAAGCCTTTTGCCGCTTTTCTGAGCGATCCTGTCCCTCTGCTGCTTGAGCATTGGTCTCTGTAGTAGTGTTGCCTGTGGATCTTATTTGGAGGGATGCATTTTCTGACTGCAGACAATAAGGTGCTACATCCCATTTCCTGACTGATGAGAGAGACTTTTTCTCCAGTACAGAGTTTTCTGGGACATTTTTCCCAGCTTCTGTTTTTGATGCTGTCCTTGCTGTGGATACATCCCATGCTTGCCTCTGTCACACATCGGTTCCCCAAACACCAACCAGGTCACAGGTGACACGGGGTCATTTCCCTGCTTTGTGACTTGCAGATGTGATGCAGACCTGTTGTGTTAGCTTTCTCTTGGCTTCTGGCAATGCTCTGGGCAGCTGCAAGAATGTCAGGAAAACAAATTACTGTATAGCTGGGCCTGTCTTATCCCCCCCCACACCTTTGCTGCTTGAGACCTTGGAACTGGTCTCATGATTTTCACACTGGCTCACCATGAGCTTCTGCCCAGATGTCTGCCTGCTGGAGCAGCAGGTGGAGCTGAAGGCTGTTGATACAGCACTGATGTCTAAGTAGTTTATTAATAGAATTGCCATCTTCTGTCAGGCTGTGAATCCCTTCTTGCTTAGTTTTAAAATAAAACCAAAATCCCCTCCTGCCATTTGTAAGAATGGAACTTAAAGGTTCCTTTCTTGTCAGTAACCAGCTCTGTCAGCCTGAATGTGCCTTTGATTTGGAGGCAGAGCTTTTCAGATCGGTTAGGTGCTGCTATAGAGAGGTACTGTATGGTCAGTACTGACTGTAGTAATGCTTGTAAGTTCCCCACCTCAAAGCTATATGCTACAAAGGCTTGATAAAATGTAAACTGTGGGAGTACCATAACTGGGAGCTTTGGAAGCAATTTCTTTTAGATACATTAGTTTTAAAGCGTAAATTCAGTGTATGAAACTCAGCACCAGCAGACAATCCTTCAAGGTCCAGCAGAAGAGCAGAAAACTCCAAAACTGCACTGGATTAAACTGAGAAGATGCAGCTCAAAGTACTGTGTGCCTTGGGAGCTGCGTTGCCCTGTTGCTTTTGTTCTGGTGCTCATGACTTCCTCCTGTCTGCTGGGGACCCTTTGGTGCAAGACGAGTCTAGGCGGAAATTGCTACATGGGCCTCGGGACAGGGCTGCTTTCTTTATTCTTGCAAAACTAATCTCTCATTTGAGCTTGCTAAGTGAGTCCTGTTCTTGAAGCAGCAAGAAACCACTTTTAAAACCTTAAATAAGATTGATTTGAGGTTGGTTTGGTTTTTTAATTACAGGACTGGTTTTAGCTGAGATAATGATATTCCTTCCATCAGTGACTCTCGTTGTCTCCCTGGACAGCTTTTCCCCTGGCCTCCAGTGAAGTGCATTTGCATGCACGTGTGATCTGCTCCTTCGTCTTGTATTGCTGCTTTGCTTCTGATGCCATGTGTAAGATTCTTTAAAGGACCGTAGTACCTTTGTCACGCGCTCTAACAGAGAAGCTTCAGAATAGTACTATGTTCGTCCTGGGCCCTAAAAAGAGGAAGGAAGCTTGCTTTCTAACAAAGGGGAAAGTCCTCTTGCCGTATTCAACCCACAGAAGCACTAGGAAGGTGCCTTCCAGATATCTAAAGTGTCATCTTATATCTGAAGGCATGTTATATTTTACTCATATGGTGGTCTGCTTGAACACCTCAATCTCAAGAACAGAAGGGAACAGCAAACTGAGATGAAGCACTGTACCAAAACCACAGTGTGTGTGGGGACCTTGCGAAAGGGTTGTTTTGGCTTGTTTGTTCCTACAAACAGATGGGACTCATTCTTCATCTCATTTCAGTGACAGTTCTTGACTATTATTGATATCAATTGAATTTCTCTAGCTATATGACTACGACCTTTGTGGTGGAAGCCATGGCTGCTGCAAATGCCCAGCTGCGATGGAAGAGAATGGAAAAACGCAAGGTTTGTGTGGGGTTTAATTTTCCATTTTCTTTTGTGCTTTTATCCTGTAGGACTTGCCTGAGATTCTTCTGCATCTTTGCCTTGCCTCATTAGTAACTCTAAAGGAATAAATTTCTACTGTACTTAACTTTGCTGTATAAAATATGGCTGTTGGTTCCCTGTGGGGTTGCTCATTAAAGGCAGGATTTTCTGCTCCTCCTTTGAAAAATCTCTTGCACTGTTCACATTTCTTACTGATTGTGCTCTCCTTTCCCAGAAGAACTGCTCAGTGAATGTGGAGAGGTGGCAGCCGATATATATGGGTGCTATTTGGGGTGTGCTGAGGTCTGTAAATCCTTGCTGATCTCAGGTCATTTAACTGTGACAGGCTGGAATGTCCTTGCTGCCACTCGGGCTGTATCCCAGAGCGTGGACAGTCCTGAACTATGTCCTTGCTGTAAAACTTACTTGTGGCTTTTTGGATCCTGGCTTTAGTGGCTTTTCTGAATCAGCATGAGGCATAACTGTTTGTGCTGATTTAGATCCATGCCTGTATGTTAGTGGGTTGGAGTAGGAGCTAGACCTGTCTGCTCTGACCAGCTAAGACTATATATGTTTGGATTTTTTTTACCAGGTCTGCAACCTTGCAGATCTGCTGGAACTTTCCAGCTTCCTTGTGCCACATATCACTACATGAATTGGACACTGTTGCTGTGTGCATGACCATGACCTAGTGTGTGACAGGCTCTGCTGTCCCAGTCTTCAGCCTGATATGCTAGTGCCCTCTTCTGCTCTTCACAGCACACTGGGCCAAGGACTCCCTGGTACTGCCTTTGCTTGCATGTCCTGCCCATGCCTGTTTGGGACCTTCCTTTGAGTTTCTGGAAGTGAGACCACGACATTGGTGGTGCCACAGCCTAGCCTGTACTGTTGGTAGCAGACATCTCAGCAGTGGTCTGATCTTTTCTTCCAGGAGGATGATGATGAGGATTCTTCCTCTGGAGTGTCTGACAGTGACGTTCTTCTCCAAGATGGCTATGAGCGAGCAGAGACACGACCTATCCTGTCAGTTCGTAAGTACCCAGTTCATGCTTTCACTGGATCCAAGACCTCTTCTCTGCAGACAGTCTCCCAGTGGGCTCCAGCAAGTGGAGCAGGACTCTTCTGTCCACCTAATCCTTAATTTCACCCACATGCTCACATCCCAAAGTCCTTAGCACTTGCAAGATAAGACTCATTGAGAATTCAGTTCACCTTCTGCAGTCTGATAAGATCTTTTCCTTCTAGGTCACTCAGATGAGAACATCTTACTTTGAAAACACTTTTAGACTAACTTCAGCAGAGTAATTGGACCAGTGACTCTGCAGCTGTGGAGTTGTACATACTGTCCTTCAAACTGTTACTAGAGCTTCCTGAGTGTCTTCAGATAGTCTGGCCTCTGGGTTTGTTGGAGGGGCTGGTTGAAACACTTCTTGTTTTCAACTTGCAGAGAGACGTGGCTCACCCAATATCTTTGAAATCACTGAGAGGGTGGAAATGGGCCAGATGGCTTCCATGTTCTTCAATAAAGGTAAGTGATTCACGTTTTCAAAAGTCCATTCAGGTCCTCCTGCACACTGTGTGTGTGGCTCTTCCTCAAGTTTGTGTGCTTCTCTGTGGGTTTGCATCCTGAGTTTGTGATGATTCCACCCAAACGTGTCATTCCTTCTCTCTGTGGACGGTAATCATTCCTGCGTAGTGTTTCTATAAAGTAAAAGAGTATTTACAGGCCATGTGGGCAAGAACCTGCATGAAGGGGAGGGTGCTGTGGTGGTGGCAGAACTAGCCAAAATACTGCGGGTTACAGGCCCAGTTTCTTGAGACAGATAGGTTTAAGTCAGTGCCTTTTCTGAGTGCCCTTAACCTAACTCTGAACTGCATCTATCCTCTGTGATCTCCACTGTCTAAAGCAGTAGAGCCCAGCTGTAGTGTCTGCTAGTTCCATCTTGGTTGTAGTGTTTGAGAACAAGGTGTTTGGGCTTCCCTGAACCCCTTAAGTATCAGTCTGAAGGAGAGAGACTTCCGGAGAGAGTGTCTGAGAACTGCATGTGTCTGGGGGGTTGCGAACAGAGCTGCTGGGGCATGAACTGCTGAAAGGGTCCCTGGTGTGTATATGATAGGCAGCTGTCTTTTTGCTTCTAAATCTCTTGTATGCCAGGGAATGAACTTGTAACTATACTGCAATAAAGCCATATCCATTGCTGCATGTGATAGAAATGCAAACTACAATGTTAGGTATGTTGAAACTTGTAAAACAGTACATTTGAAATGCTGTGCAGAGCCAGAAAATCATCAGACACCATGGTTGTGCAGTTCTGAGCCTGTCAGGCCCCATTTCTTGTGTAAAAGGACATTTTCTCTTGTTCACTGGCCACCTTACAAAGACGCAATGGGCTGGTTTTTTCCACTACATTACATCAGCTTTATGCCAGTGTAAGACTGTTGCCTCTGAAGGACAGCTGGACTTAAGGAGTGAAGATTCTTTGAACTTTATTATTGCTGATGTTGAAGTCCAATTGAAAAAACTTTTTGATTTTCCTGCATGCCTCTGTAGATTTGAATCGCTTAGGGCTATCAAAATAATCCACCTTGGATCAGACTGCCACTTCCCTAGTCAGAGGAGCAAGGGGTGACTTGAGTGTGGGTTGAAGACCCATAAACATCTTGTTGCTAGCCTTGCCTATAGCACTGGGTTGCTCTGACTTTCGCAGGTTTTGTTTGTGAAGGAACACTGTGAACACTTCCCTGGCTCTTGAGCATCCACTGCGGAGTAGTATTTGGGAAGTGCTTTGAGAGCAAGCACCATATAATGGGGCTTAGCAGTATTGCTGAGGATTTGGCTGTAGAGGCCTGTTCAGCTGCAGGAGGGCTGGGGGATCACAGGAGGTAGCGTACTCCCATAAACAAGTTCCAGAAGGTCCCTGCTTTGCATGTGCTTCACAGAGGGAGATGGCAAGGACCCCCCAAATCCAGCCAGGCGTGGGGCAGTTCCTTCCAGACCTCTCTGCCTTGGTGCTGGCCAGTAGAGGGTGCTGGAAATACATGTCCTCTCTCCCATCCAGCACTGAGCTACACTTCCTAGCAAAGCGATATAAACTGCTTAGTACTCTAAATCTTAATCCCTCTTCTTAATGTTGCTTTAGCCAGAGTTATCTGATTTCTGTGTTAGGGATCCTCCCCAGGACCTACTCAGCCCAATGTGAAGGGATGAATTGCTGCAGGAAGGCAGCTGGAACAGCTGCAGACCATAGCTTGAAACAACTTGTGACTTCCAGATGAGATGAGGTACACACAGCAAAGGGTGCAGGGCAGCTGTGACTCATTTGCTGCTTTCCCTTCCTCAGTGCTCAGCAATGAGGCTCCATCCCTGTACTGTTGCTGAGTCTTAGTTCAGACACCCCTCTGGTCTGCTGAGCAGTTGCAGAGAAGAGACAAGTATCTCCCTCTGCAGATCCTTACTGAAGTGTTTCCTTCTGTCAGTTTTGCAGAAAGGCCTTCCTTCAATAAGGGCAGTTGCTCAGTGACCAGTTGCTGCTGCCTAGGGTTGAGACACTGGGCCCCGCTTGGGAATTCCTGGCTTCAAGCACCAACCTCTGCAGTTTCACAGCTAGCGAGTGTCTAGGTGGGTTTTTGTTCACAATATACAAAGCACGGATCCAAACCCAAGGTGTCTGAGGTCTTTACAACCTTCAGAGGGAAGGGTGGTGAAAGCTTCGCAGTAGACCTCAAAGCCTCTGATTTCTAGCGAGTTCTCTGCTCCTTTCTCTTGACTGATTTTTTATTTTCAACAACCTGACAGGACTTGAATCTGCAGTCCTGGGAGGTAAGCTGGGGATAAATCTCAATTTCAGACTGTCTGCTTTCTTAAAGGCAGCTGCCTTAGGTTTAGGCTGTGAAGGGTCTGTGTGCTCTTTTTTGAAAGAGCTGGCTCTGAAGAGCTACTTTTAATTTAGTTTTTTTTAATTTGCAATGTTGGGTGCTTTCTTCTGGGACTGAGCAGTCATTTATTGCAGTAATAGATTCTAGGCACATCTATCATGCTGTTTCCACACAGGAAGTCATTGATTTTTTTTTTCCTGTTTTGTGTCCAGTAATGAAAGTATTGATCAGGGAGGGTCAGTAGCAGTTTATAAAAGAACTGATGCTAAAGTCTTCCTGCCTTCAAGAGGATGAGTTTGGGAGAGGACTGCCGCCTGGACTTCCCACAGACAGAGAAATTGGGACTGGAACAGGGGTATAATGTGTGCTGGTGGGTACCTGGTGCTGCTGTGGCTTAGCTGGTTATGTTAGCCTTATTTTATTGGAGGGGGGGTCAGCTGAGGCCTGAGATGAGTAGCAGATCTCCAGAATTCGTATCAGAGTCTGTCTAGTCCTGTGCTTAGTGTGTCTTGCAGCTTCTGTCCTATGTCAGATATTTGTTATAGTCCAACCCTTTTTAGTAGGAAACTGGAGAAAACTGGTAGGTAGGTTGTTGCAATCTTCACAACAATGCAGAGACTCCTTAACTGTGAAGCCATCTTAAACCTTTCATGGAGGAAGAAAGGAAGGGGGAACTATATAAAATGATCTGACAATTTCTGTAAGATCTCCAGTTATCTGTTTAGTAGACAAAGCAGGAACAGCTCTAGAGTGCTGGCTGAGTGTGCTGCTTTACAGAAGCAGGGAAGTTTTCTTGCTGTTTTCCCAATACAGCCCCTTTTTAGGAATGTTTTATGCTAAGTAGACTCAGCATATTGAATAATTTATTTAAATGAAGGAGATTGACTATAAATGTTTCCTGGATCCAGGGGCAGTATGATGGTAAAACTTTGGGGCGTGCAAGCACTGTAGAAATACTAGTCCATGTTCATGCAGTAATGCTGTCCTTGTTTGATAGCTGTTGCATGCAAGGCATGGAGAGGTAAACTGATTTGCCCAAGCTGCATTAGGATTAAGCATCAGGTGGCATTGCAGCTTGAAAGTATGGGCAGGTTCCTTGAGCTGTTTTCCTTCAATGCCAGCTTCCTAAATGAAACAAATCTGAGGCTTTTTTGTAGCTCACCTGCATCTGAACTAAAATATGTTCCAGTTTGTTTTCCCTTGGCGAGATTTATATTGACTTGCTTGGGAGAAAAGAATCCTGGTGCCTCATCAAGTGTTTCTTTATTCCTGCAGATTTTAGCCCTCCACAGCAGTGTCGTCTTGTGCCCCAGTAAGGCTGTTCTGTGCACCCAATTAACTTGTATAAGACTTCTTAATATCACAGGTGAAGGCAGGGCAAGCTTAAAAAAACCCCACCAGTATGGGGCAGGAACAGCATACACTGTGGCAGTAAGGTGTTAAGAGGGCTGCAGAAAGAGTTTTAAAGCTGTGCAGGTTTGAACCTTGGCTCAAGTTGCTGATGGTAAGGAATCTCCCAAAGCAGCTTCATTTCAACCCTGTGGAACCTGAGCTCTTTGGGGCCAAATCCCTGATGTGAAAGTCGTGCAGGTTTGCAAGCAGAGGATTTGGAATTGGCAGAGGACTAAAAGCATCTTGTCTCTTCATTTCACTGTTTGTCAAGCTGCGCTCGCACCAAGTCTGTGAGCATCAGCTAGGTATTTGTCTGTGGCTGTTCCAAGTTGAGAGCTTCATCTGGCAGATGACTTATGTCAGACCTGTGGGTCTTGACCAGTGACTGAAGGATGGACTTGAACTAGAGGGCCTGGTGTAAAGGCCAGGTATTGAAGGAGGCAGAGTTGAGGTCTGAGGCAGCTCATGTCCCATCAGTTCCCTAAGCTGCTGGTGTGACCCTTGGGAGGAGTTTGCAGCAGAAAGAAGTAAACTATGGAAGCAAATGGTGATTTAAGACCTTGAAAAAGCTTTGTGTATTTGAAGTGCAGAGTTCAAGAGTCCCTGTGTACTTTGCTGTCTACATTATTTCCTTTTCCTGCAGTGGGTGTCAACCTCTTCTATTTCTGCATAATTATCTACCTCTACGGGGACTTGGCAATCTACGCAGCAGCTGTACCGGTCTCTCTCATGCAGGTGACCTGGTAAGTGTGCTTACTGCTGCGGGGTTGTGTGCTAGCAGAAGAGAGCAGGCTTTTGGATTTGTTGGGGTGATGAGTCTGAGTGGGATCAGCTCTACTTTCTGAAGAATGGAGTGGAGAAATGACTGAAGGACAGCTCATCACTTGTAGGTGGGAAGGTGAAGTTTTATTTTCCCCGCCGGAGTACCTGCTGCCTGCCTGAAAAGTAGCTGACCTGATCTCAGATGAGTCCTCAGGTGTGAAGTACTTTCGGCTTCAGCACCTTGCAAACATGGGATTTATGGCAATCAAACTATTGAGCAACACTCTGTGCAGTATTTTAGCTTCTCTGTCTCTTTGGGTAAGAGCTGAGAGGTGTGATGTTTACCAAGCCTGTGACCAGCAAGTGGTGACATTACATGGACTGAGACCAGTTCCTTTCTCAAAGAAAGATAAAGAAAGAGACTGGTTTGATCAAATCTGTGCTGGATTTGGACTCATGACTTGGAAATAGAAAACTGCAATGATCCATATATGACCTGAACTTGTTAACTTGATGACCAAATGACCAAACTTGTAGATAACTGTAGGCGATCCAAGAATTTGTCTCTAAATATATGGTACTCAGTGACTTGCTGTGTTACACAGTCCAGAAAATATAAGGAGGGAGGGAGGGTGTTTGGTGAGGGAGGGAAGGAATGGACACTTCAGTCTCTGATAATTCCTCTTTCATGAATGCAGGAGAGGGGAAGACATCTGCTAGGAGTTAATTACAGTCTTTTGTTTCTCTCTCCTTTCCCAGCAGTGCCACTGGCAACCATTCTTGCAGTGTTGGAGATGGCACAAAGTATAACGATACAGACAAGTGCTGGGGGCCAATTCGACGGATTGATGCTTACAGACTGTATCTGGTGAGTTTCTGAAACTGGGATGACCATTATTTCCATTTAAACTTTACTTCTGGTGCATAGGGATTTTTTTCCCTGTAGAGATGATGTGGTTCAATTGAACAACAGAAGTGTGAAGCTTTTGGTTCATTCTGGCCTTATTGGCCAAATACCTCCTCTCTATTCTTGGTGACATGGCTGTGTTTCAGTTTGCTGGCCATCAGAATAATCCTTATAATTTTGAGTTTAAGTAGAGTTCTGTCCTTGTTGTGTAGCTTTATAGTGCTTAAGCAGGTGATATGTCCATGCCAAAGGGTGGGGCTTTTTCAGTGGCTGGCTAAGTAATTGTTGCTTTGAGGTAATTGTTGTCAGTATACTCAAGCACATTAAGCTCTCTTGAGTGCATCCTTTATGTGAATAAAATTGTTTATGCTGCAGGAGAATCTGCTTTTTGAGAGATGATGGAAACAGCCCACTTAAACAACATCCAGTGCTATATGCTGCTTTAGTAATAGCTTTCTGTCTAGTTTAGGATTGTCTATTGCATCTATTACTGTGCTATGGTTCTGCTGTGAAACCAAGGTTTTTCCCAAAGGATGATAAACAGTGCTTTCCTTTGAGCTTGGGGAAAGCTGGGTGCTCATACCTGGAGACAGATGTCAGTAGGGCAAAATGAGAAGAGGGAGGTATGGAAGTGCTGCATAGCATGGCTTCTGTTAAGGGTCTCAGTGAGAATTTTAAGAAAAAAGAGTGAAAGTGGCCATGTGTGTGCAGAGAAATCCAGGGGTAAAGACTATTTGAAGCAATTTTGCAGTTTAGTACACTTTGGACCTGCAGTGGATCACATCCCTGAGTGCACTTGTTCTAGCGTTATTGTAAAAGTAAGAGCTGAGCCTCAGAAATACTACAGAATGTCAAAGCCTAGTTAATTATTTAAGAGAAATATTATTGCTTTATTAAATTGTGTCTTGGTCTGTTTCTTTAAAACTTCCAGAAGATTGAAAATTTCCTTCCTGAATTTCAATAACTCTCCCTGACCCAGCAGAAGGAGCTAGTCAGAAAAGGCAGACATGCATTAATTACTGCCTGCATCTCTCAGATATTATGTCTATAATTCATGAAGATAATTGTTGTTAGGACTTGAAAAATTAAAAAATTAAGACTGTGTAAGCATTAGACTTTCTGTCTGTGTACATAACTCTCAGAGGAGCTTTTCCCTCTGCTTGTCTCCTCTTGTGGATTTGGAGAATAAATATCTGCAAAGTCTTTGGTAGTGGTTAATCCTTCCCTGCTCAGTAATTGAGATGAGGGTTTCTGTGCTCTTCTCTGCCCTCCCTACCTCCCGAAGAAGGGATGGATTGTTTGTGGGAGAATGTACCAGCCTGTGGTGGATAACTGGAAGGTGTGTGGGGGGGTGTCCCACAATCGCAGTGTTCAGGAGACTACTGGGTGTCAGCATTACCTCTTGAGTTTTGGGGTTTTGTTAAGGTCTCTAATACTTCTTCCTGGATCAGTCTGGGAGTGAACTGGGACTTGTTCTACCTCCAGCTCTGCTGGTCCCACTCCCTGCTTGCCCTGTGTGTTTTTTATTCTCCAGAAAACAAAAATCATGACAACTTCCCTAGAGAGAGGTAAGAGATATAATAACTTATAAAACATTCAGACTCACAACACTGACAAGTTTGGACTGCTTCTGAAGAGACTGTGCTGGTCAATGTTTTCCCCCACTGTCCTGTTTGCAACATGGACAGCTAGTGACTAGTAGTTAAAGGTCTTAAATTCTCTACAAAAAATCTCTACAAATTTTGTCCAAGCTTCTTGTGTATAAAAGTGGAGTCGTAAACATGCAAGAAAAGCTGAAGCCTGCCTGTCTGAAGGGGAAAAGGCAACATGAAAGTGAGGAGGGGTGAGATGCATCAAGAGCGTAGCTATTCTCTTGGTCCCAGGGGATCATGCCCATAGAGAACTTGCTCTCTTTTAGCATCTTTTTCTTTCTTGGATTCTTGTTTGCCGAAATAATTCAGGTTCCACGTTTCAGTGGACAAACAAGGTCTCTTTTTGCAGGCTAAGTTCCCCTGTGGCAAGGGGACAGATGGACATTGCGATCCCAAAAGAAAACAGCTGAGTTTTTGGATCAGCCCTTTTGTCCTAGATGCCTGCCTCTAGTTTTTTCACCTTGCCTTAGTACTGTACTTAGGTTTTAAGTGGCTTTTAGGAGTAAGATGGGTGGATGTAACTGGAACATCTTCCCTGTTCCAGTGAAGCAGGTCTCTGGATGCAGTGCTGTATCTCTTACTCTGTATGTGGCCCCACAGAAAGCCTTTTTTTGACTACCAGGACAAATAATCTATTTGAGGTTTTCTGGGAAAATGGTGCCAATGGGAGCTCTCTTGTGCCAAGTACCACCAGTCTGCCAAAGATTTGTGCTGCCTTCCTCCTGTCGACTCTCTCTCTCAACACTATGTCGTCTTTTCAACAAAAACTATTTCATACATTGACTCTTTGAGGTGGGGGTGGAGAGGGGAATAATGACTGATTGTAAAAATCCTATTTCACGGTTTATTGTCCAAAAAGGCCTCTGGAAACTGTCTATGCTCTGATCACTGTGAATGGAAGCTGAAAACTATGTACATAATGAGAATATTTAGACGGATTAAATCCTTCCCTTGAGACTTACTTGTCTGTGCAGCATCTTTATTGCTACTCCAAAATTTCACACCTAAGTGTGACTGCAGAGTCTTCAGAGACCACTAGGCCCCTATTAACCTTTGTGTGAACAAATGGTTGTCTTGCTTCTTGTTTGTAAATTGCCTTGGAAAATAAAGGCTTGCAAAACAAATAAGTGAAGGCAAGTGCAGGAAATACTGAAATCGTCTTTTGCTTCTGTCCCATAGCTTGCTGCTAATATTTGCCTCCTATTTGGGGCTGTAGGAGTCCTGGGAGGTTTAAAAGGAGAGCCTTGCTGTGCTGTTCCATGCCTGTGAGGGCAAGACCATGCAGGGCAAATCGGCTGGAAGAAAGGCATGTGTTAGATGGCCCAGCGACCTTGTTGAAGGCAAGCACTGATTACAGTTAAAGCAGATCGATGGCTTTCTATCTTTGCTTCAGATCCGTCACCATGCTGTCATGTCCTCAACAGCTGAAGTGACTCCTGGGTCCCTTGGCTGTCTTGATGGCAATGCTAAGGACAGGGTTGAGTTCTCTCTGTGCTGAATTCACAGTTCACTGCAGTCGCTCTATCATGCTTTCTGTAAGGTCAGCTGGACGTCTTCTGTGTAGGCTGCAGGGAAGGGGCAGTGGACTTAAGTTTCAGATCTCTCATCTTAACACTTTCTTGTCTTTCTGTTTCAGTGATGTAGGAATGTGACATGATAGTCCCTGTTTCTAGAAAGCAGATACTGAGATAACTAAGAGATTAAATCCTGGGGATCAGCAGCCATTCAGAGTGTCTGATCCAAAATACATTCATGACCTGGCCAACGGTGCTTCTCTTCAGCACCAGGGTAGCCTTGTAGCTAAAACCTCTACTCTCTTCTCAGCCCTCCTCTTCTGGCAATTTGGGGCATAGTGTCTTCCCATGATGGAAAGGAAATGGCTTAAATTCTCAGGGGAAGCCGTACGCCTTTCAGAAGAGGCACTGGCACAGGTACTCCTGGTAGCCTGGCTCTGTAGCACGTCAAAGCTACCAGGTGCATCTGTTCTGTCTGAGTCTCTGTTGGTTTTTTAGCTGATTGGGAAAGGGACAAGGCATCCGCTTTTGCCGGTTCACAGATGCTGCAGTATCGCAGGCAGCCCAGCGGGTGCAGGCCGAGCGAAGATGGGAGCGCAGATGGTTTAATGGAGATTATCCCAGTTGGAAATGTGCTTGTGCAGTGAATAAAATGAGCGGGCTTGCAGGCGCTTACCGTCCCTCTTCAGGAGGGGACAATGTCACCCCAGCCCGACGCTCTGATCAGAATACCCAGCGACCAGAGCGGGGCTGGGCTGCAGCCGTGGGAGGCTGTGCAGGGGGGTGAGGAGGTAGTCTGAGGACACGTACAGTTGCTCGGTGCCAGCAGAACTTAATCGGGAAATGCAAAGGCTGAACTGATAAGTGTTGATGTAGATCCCGTCCGCCTCGGTGCAGTGCTGCCTTCCCGGCTCCCTTCGGCTACAGGCTGGAGCACCATGCTTTGTGCTGCTGGTGTATGTGCTCTGCTTCCCTCCCTGGCATTTCTCCTTCCTGACTGTGCCGCGTGTGTGTGCGCACCCTCTGCTCTGGGTAAAGGTGTCTGGGATTTTTGTTGTCAAAACATCTCTTTCCAGACACGTTTTCCTGCACTAGAGCGGTTTTATTGACTTGCTCAGTGTGTGAGACTCTTGTGGCCTCTCTGTCCGTGTCCCCAGCTCAGGGTTGCCTTCTGGCCTCTGTGGGCTTTCTTTGTGGCTTGGTTTTTTATTATTTTTTGCCTCCCAGCAGTGAGGAGCCCTCCTGGCAGTACTTGAACATCCATACTTGATCTAAGCTGTCTCTTGCTGACTGGGAGCTGGAGAAACAGAGCTGGAGCAGTGCTGCAAAGCAGGGTGCTTCTTCCAAGGACACCTGGGTTTGCTCTGCTTGTTCCTTTGCAGCAAGTGCTTTTCCTCTGCCCTGCCTTCTTCAGCTGTGCCCTGCAGCAGCATCCGGTGATAAATGGGTCACAGCTGCTGTCTCCTGGATATTTATTCTTACAGGTCTCAGTGTCTAGAGACCTTGAGAGCCAGTGGTGGGGAAGGTAGCTCTTCACTGGCAGGTGTTTGGAGCAGGGAGAGCTGATTTCACAGCACATCAGTCAAAAAGGTTTGGGGTGCTTGCCCTGGGCTCCCAGGCTGAGCCAGAGGAAAGGAAGGAAAGCTGATGGAAGCTTACACTGCTGGTGTGAAGCCATCATCTTGTTTAAATAAATTGCTTAAACTGTAGCGTTGTTATGTTCCAGGTTACCCCCACTTACAGTAAGGATGCAGCAGGACTGGGGCACTATTAGCATGTCACCCTGCGTATCCCATAAGTTATTCATGGTGAGACCTTCTTGCCAAAGATACTGCATTATATTCCATACCACAAATGCTCTGATGTGTTTTATTACGATACTGATACAGAAATAGAAACAAATGTACTCAAAAGGCGGCTGCTACTTCTGTGCGTAGATGCAGTTCTGAAAGCCTTCAAAATAGGGAAAAGCTTCTCAAGGATCCAGAATATTATGCCATTTCTGTAGGTACAGGCGCCTAAGTTTTGAGCCATTGCTGTGGCAAGAGAGGAATTAGTACTGCATTGAGGATAAATATCAGTAGCCCTAACTGTTTGTTACAGGTACCTCTGAAATACCGCTTTGCTTGGCTAAAAGCCTGGTCTCAGGGGCTGACTGGAGTCTTCTCATACCTCTTATCTAGTCAGCCTCCAAAACGTAAGGTCAGTTAAGTTGCTGCTTTGTTCTGAAGTGGTTGAAGAGGGACAGGAGCCAAGTTTGTTTAAAACAAATGGTGTCTGGATGTGGGATGGGAAGGCAATTCTCAGCTTTTTTTATTGTGAAACTAATAAGGTTGAAATTGGCACACAGCCTTGTTAATATGGCATAAATTCTGCCTCCTTCATCCTGGTCCATTCTTCTTCTTCTGTGGGCTTGTCAATAAATTCTTTCAATTGCTCACTCATCATACACCTGTGGCAGATAAACTAGCTCTTTCAGAGTTTCCCACACCCCTTGTGTTTCCTAATGCAAAGGGAACTTCAGATAATAACTGGCCTTGTGAATAAGAGGTCCTTCCTGACCTGGCAGGAGGAGTGCAGTGTTGTGAAAGTGGAATATAAACTTGTTGTACTTGTGACCTAAGAGCTGGAGTTCGGCTTCTGGTGTGTGATTTTTCTTGCTTTCCTTGTAACTGATTGCATTTTGAGTAAAATAAACATCAGCCAGAAGGCACGCCCCCCTGCTGCTAGGGCTGGGTAGGAGAGTCAGCCTTTGGTACAATAGTGAAGTGACTGCAAGACCACGGATTGAAGCAACTAAGTTTAAAGGATTAGCTTGTCTGTTTTCACAGAAAAATCAATAGTGCAGGGGACTGGAATGTGTTTTCTGCACAGAGCTGTCTGTTCACTTCACAATGAGAAGTGTTTTTTCCTTAAGTGGAGCTTGGGTTACGCTGTCACTTGGACACTGAGCTTTTCCAAAGGGCCAATTCTTCCCCCCGCCATCTCCAGCTGGCTGGCAAGGGCTGTGTGGAAGGGAAGGGTGCTGTACTGCTGGTTGCATGCTTGGCCAGATGTGCTGTAGGTGCTGCCAGCCCTTGAGAAGCAAGGTGGCTGGTGTGATGGGCAGAGGCCATTGGTGAGCTCAGATGCACTTGGCTTCCCCATAGAAGAGTACCCTGCACACTTTAGTGCTTGGTTTGGCTTATGTGATGATGGCTGGTGGGTATGAGCCTTGGAAGTAAGCCAGCCAGACAACCTGGGCGAAGAAGTGGCTCTAGGATGCACCTCTGTTTTTGTGTACTTCCTGTAGTTGTGAACTCACCAATGTTGTTTGTTGGGTTCAAACCACAGGCCCTGCTGCCCAGCCGAGCCACCCTGGCAAGGCTGAGAGGCCTTGCAGCTTCTCTTCGGAAATAAAGCTGTCCTTTGGAGTAAGCTTACTTGGGCAGTGAGGTACCAAAGCTGACACTGTTCTCTCTTGATATTGGAGACCGATCTCTGCTGAACAGGGCAGGTGTCAGAACTGATATTTGTTTGTGATCACCCATGTACTACACAAGTTGTAAAGGTTTAAAAAGGGCCTTTTAAAATTCCTTTCTTGGAGTAGACTGTTCCAGCAGACTCACAGATCTTTCATTTTTGGAACACTTCTGTAGAAAATAAGTAATAAATGTATTTCCCCTGTGCAGTGTTATTTTGTGCAATGGTAGTGACAGCATCCTAGAAAACAGAATTGTAGAAGACCTGTTAAGTCACTAAGCACTCCCCTGGGAGATGCAATACCAGCCTTTCTCTCAACAGCATATTCTCCAGTGTCTTATTCAGTGCTTTAACACCAGTTTTGTTTTTAAACAGAGGTCTGACTTTGCTACCTACCTGATTCACATCAGCATTTTTACTCAGTAAGACAGCAGTCTTGATCTCTCCTCCCCTGAAATTATCATTAAATCCTTAATATACAGGTAGAAAGCACCATGGCTGCAGAACTGCGCAGTTATGCCACGCTGAACGCTACCAGAGGCTGTGGAAGGAAGAGGTCTGGACAGACTGGTATCTCTTTATACTCCTAAATATGTCTGCAACTTCTTAACATCCTCCTAATTGCACTTTATGTCTGGGTGAGATCACTGACGCTCTTGTCCAAAAACGTGGATTTTTGGACTGCATCAGCAAATCTGACATGTGGCTCATGCTTCTGTAAGCAGGACTATAAATACAAATAATGCAGCTGGGATTTATCTTGTAAGTTGAAGTCAGTATAATGCTCTCGGGCAGAGCTGATCTCTGAAGCCTGTTGCACCAGTTTGGTGTGTGCTGTACAGCTAAGGCAAAGGAGGAGGCTGGGAGCAAGCAGATTTCCCCACTAGCTCCAGGCAATAGGGCTTTATCTCTTGCTTTTGTGCTGCTGCAAAGTAGTTACAAAGTGTGGGACGTGTCTTTTCCCTTCTGGGCAATCCCTGCCTGACACAGTGAACGGGATGATGCTATCCCTGAAATTACGTCCTCCAGGCAGCTGACAAAACTTGGCTGAAAAGTTTGTAGGGGGAAAAGAGGAAAAATAATGGTTTAGTGGTGGAGGCACTGTTTTTGTTGTGGCAGACAAGGGGTTAGTGGCCTTCAGGAACAGTCATCCTTGCTGAACCCAAGTACCTCCTAACCCTGGCAGTTCATGGCTTGACATGTTTGCAGGGCCCTCTCGGCATCTGTGTCACACTGGTCCATGTCTCCCTCGCTTTATGTTGTCTACCCCAGGGGCTTTTGTAGTCAATATAAATATTGTTCTAGTTGCCAATACCCTGCCAGGAGAGGCTATGAATATGCAGGAATTTTGGGAAATGTCTGTGTATCATGATTATGCCTTCACACTTTGTCGGAAGAAACTCATTAATTTCTTGTACCATGCTAATAAATTGGGGAGGCAGGGGATGACTCCTCAAGGTTACCCAGTGTCAGAAGGAGGAAGGCTCCTGTTTCCTAGCATGTAGGAGGTCAAAGCAAGTTGGTGGGGGTGATATGGCCAGACCTGGCTCTGCAACAACTCTGCTGTCCTTCCAAGTATCAGAAACCAACCATTCAGCTCTCCTGCATCTATCCACTTTGCTGCTTCCCTCCTGCTTGTTCAGATGCAATTAGGAGATGCAGAATAAGGGGGAGCCAGGGGTCAAGGAGGCGGTAAAGTGATTACAAGATGCTGCAAATGGCTATGCCATAAATACTCCAGTGATGAAAAATTAGATGCCAGTCACCTCAGGGTTATTGCTGGCCTCCATCTTTCTCGTTGTGAAAAATGATAATGGAAGTGTATTTACCCCAGAGAGGGCAAGCTTGCCGCTGGCTGTGATCCTGCACACCCTAGGTGTGCCAGGGACTGCAATCCTTGCACCGAATGACTTTGTGAAAACACTTTGTGCCTGGATTTCTTCACTTTTAGAGGAAGAACTGGTTTTCCAGGGTGTTCTTTCCAAAGTGGAAAGTTCCTGGTGCTCAGAGATGGGCCAGCTCCAGAAACAGGCTGCAGCCTTGAGTCAGGTTGTGGAGAGGAGAGGAGCACCCTTTGGTACTGCCTTGCTGACCATATGCTGCTTCTGCCTTGGCCTCCCAGAGCTGTGTGTAGAGGCTGCTTAATTGCTGGCTGGTCCTCTGTGTGTTGGATGCCCAGCAAGATCACAGCTTGCAAGGACATCAGCTGGGACAAGTACGCTTGTTTGCTGGATGGGCAGTCAAAAGCAAGCTGCCATCAGCTATTGCTGGACTAGAGCCTTTGAAGATCTCTAGATTATGGATCTAGTGGACCCAAGTAAGTAGTTTTGGGGATACAGGCTCTTCTTTCCATCTCTGGCAGAAGGCCTTCCATTAGGAAGAAGCACTGGGAGTGCTGTGGCACAGGATCCATGAGAGGCAGCATCCAGCGTAAAGGGCACTGTGGGTGAAATGCCACTTGCTTTGCTGGCAAAAACTGGTCTGGCAGTAGTGGATGTCTTAGTTCTTGGGGGATACTGCCTCCCTGCCTTAAGGTACTGGGGAGAAAGGTGGGTGCAGGCTCCTTAGCGCCAGCAATATGCTTCGTGTGAGTTATGACTATAAACCTCTGCCAGGTGTCCCAAAAGCAGCACGTTAATTACCGGAGCTGCTGTGGCAGCAGATGCCTGCTGCACTCAAAGCGTAACTGCCCTTGTTTCTTTATTCCTTGTGGGATGTCTGGTGGTTGCATCCTCCCTCCGTTGTGACTTCCTGACTCTACAGGGGATCTGGAGGTTAAAATCCCTCTTGCCTCTCAACCTCTTTGAGCAATCCTTGTTCTGTTGCTGGGTTATCTCTTTTCAACCAACTTTAAGAGCTTCCTAATCACTTGTCTGCTGATAACTTGCTGCCTATCAGCACGGCCCTTGCTGCAGCTCTGCCTCCAGCCTTGAGAGGCTGTGGATCTTCAGCTTTATTTTTTTCAGCTCTCTAAAAAGCTCCTTCCTGAACAATCAGACTCCTTTCATGTATTTATATTTGTACTGTCCACTGCAAGGGGTAAAGCTTTACCAACGAAAGCTTGGATCGTTGCCCTCACTCATGTGCCATCTGGCTCTCTAGCTTCAGATATGAGCTCATGCAGGAGAGAAACGTGGCCTTGTTGCCCTAGTGAAGGTGAAGAGAGATGGCAGAGGGGACACTGTGTTGCACTCAACACCCTTTCCCCTTGACATGTTTTAGCTGAAAAACACTGAAGCCCTGGCACTGGCGGCTGGAGCCTGATGCTGGGTAGCTTAGGAGTTGCCACCACTTGCAGTAGGTGCAGAGCAGCTACTAGAGGCTGTGGGTAGGTGTTGGTGTGGCTGCAAGTAGCTCTGAAATGTTATAAAGCTCTGCTTTCTTTATCTAGGAGTCCCAAAGAGTGGGGAAAACACCTTGCATTTAATGTTTCTCTCTAAAGTCAACCCTAAAAATTCCCTGACGATGTGAACAGGAACACCAGTTCATAAGAAACTACTCTATTGAAGATGATAGGTCTGGTTCAAGCTTCCAACCCAGGATAAAACCTCTGACCTGTGTCAATGATGGTAAATCAAGTTTTTCTTTTTTGGGCTTTTTTTTTTTCTTTCCTAGATGTCTCTTTAGACACACTCTAGAGGAGAGTGGGAATAGAGCAGCCAGTCTCTGGCTCTCCTAATGTCTTGTTTGATCTCCGTACTTGCGCAGTCTGGTTTTGTTGAGTTGTTCTGTCTGTCCCTTCTAGCGCTCATCTGGGTTGTGAAATAGCTCTGAGCTCAGGGATGTCTTGCAGAAGCAGAACGGATGTCAGAATTGCCACTCCTGACAGCGTGTATGAAATGTCTGCCTTTTCCTACCGTGCTCAAGGAGACTTTCCTTGTGTCTGAGCACTGAATCAAAACAAAGCTTCCTCTGGGAGGTGCTCGTTCAGTAGAGCTTGTGTCTTGCTGTTGGTATCTTGCTTTGCTGTGGGAATGCTCCATACCCATAGTCCCGTATAAAGCACTCAATGCTCAGCTTTCCAGCCAAGGTGTCAAAGTCTACTGAGTGATCCATTTTGTTAAACCAGTAACTTTATTTTTAAATGTCAACTTGCTCCCCATTAGAGTAGGGTTATTTGCTGTACTGTCTTGTGGGGGAGAGGTACTATTATTCAACAGTTGTGAAATCTAAACATCAATATCTGTAGAGATGGAGTTGATACTATCCCAAAACAGAGTTTGAGATGTTGCTTCCCCTTGATAGAAGTGCCAGCAGCCTCTAAGGAAGGATTTGGTTTGGGATAAGTTCTGGTTTTGAATGAGGATGAGGAAGAAAGGAAAAGGAAGGGTGGCTGGGGCCTCAGTCCAAAGGGAGATATTCAAGAAGAGAGCACTGCAACATCTTTTTATCATTGTCATGTTAAAACAGGGGGATCTTTGGCTTGCTATGAGACTTATTAACTTTGCATTGGTATGATGGCCCTGTGCCACACAAATGCATTTATCCAAAAACTCTCAAACTCTTTTTGCTCTGCTCCTGGTATATTTGCTGCATTTAACAAGGCTAATCTTCATGGTCTCGCTTTGCTCAGGTGAATACCCTGCTTCTACTCAATCTGTGTGAAAGTTTCCAGGCTCTCAAAAATCTTCCAGGCTCTGAATCAACAAGAAACAGCAGCTACTCTTTTTAATTTGCTACTCAGCAAGCACCAAAGACAGATGCAATACTTACAGATGAGTTTGTGGAGCATGAAAACAAGCAAGTTCTGATGACAGTTACGAATGAAGCTGGTTTTCAGATGGTCCTCTTGCAAATGTACACAGGCACTAGCCATAATGCTGTAACTACTGCATCTAATACATGAATCGGCTACATTGGGGATGCTAATTGTGCTTCCTGAGCCTATATGGCTTCTGTAAAAGCCGCATGCTGCGAAGCAGATGAAAGCTATTGAACTGTACTGGTTCAGAGTGATATATGGACCCTTCAGGTCAATAAAGAACCTGTTTAGTCAATACAGCCCTCTGGCTTAAAGCATGTTTGTATGGTATGAAAGACTCTTGGCATTAGCTGGTCATCACTGAGTGGTTGAGAGCTCTCTTGGTGGTCCTCTTGGCTGAAACTAAGCTGATAAAACCAGCCAGATGTCCTATTAACGCTTGATCTTACTCTTGCTTTTTTTTAAGATAAGCCAATAAACAAGGTTATGTAACCAAGTTTTAACATAAGAGCTTTAATAAAATATACTTTTAGAAATATCTAAATATATATAAAAATATATTCCAGGCAATGGTAAGCCCCAGCTAGATTCCCCTGTGGCAAGAAGACTTGAGTTGACCAGCCTACTTTTCACTTTGAAATACTAAGAGCTGACAGGTGCAGAGGCTGGGAAAGTGGTGTCAGCTGAGTAGCTGGCTAAGAGAAGCTCCCAAACCTTGGTGCTTGTACTGTTGTGGTGTGGCTTGGTGGGAGGAATGGATTTGAAAGACCCTCCCAGGGGCTGAGCAAGCTGGTGTGCTGCTTGTGATTCCTACTAGCCTGCAGGGCAGAGCGTAATTCAGGGTGACAAGCTGTTGTTTGTTCTTCTACACTTGCTGGCTTCTAATTTTCTGACTGGAAATGTCAGTAAAAGCAAGAAAGCCACTGTTTTTTCAGTCACTAATGTGCTGGGTCTTCGTGCTGTTTTTCAGCATCAGAAAGGAAAGAAAAATAAAGAATTGTGTCTGTTTCATTTATTTGCTGTGTGTGGGTTCCACGTACCTTCCACAGCAAGTTGGCGACTTGTCTGGCCTTTCCTGTTTAATGGAAGAGCTTGAAGAGAGATTAGGGAACCACTCTTAAGAGCCAGTCTGTGCAAAACCACAGTAAATGTTTCTCCCTGCATCCTGTGAATATAAACAGTGTTTGATAGATCTGATGCTCCTTCTTAGCCAAAGGGAGGATTCCCTTACCTTGCTTAAGTTTAACAATGAATCAGCCGTGTACACCTGCTTGTTCCTAATAGGAAACCACTTCGCTGGTAGAAAAATCTTTAATGAAAGTAGACTATGCTCATTCTGCCTTGGGTTAATTTGCTGAAGATTAGGAAGAGAATGATAAACTCCTAGAAATCTCAGCTAGCTCAAGAGGTGAACTGGGAAACTCGGGAGAGCTTTTTCATGTACTGGAGCTCTGCATATTTGGTTTCTGGCAGGGCTGACTGGTGCAGTTTTCTATGTAGGTTTTGGATTGTCTGAATAGCACGTGTAATGAAGCACTTTGTAAATTATATCCCTCAGGGGGAGACTTGAGCTTGGAGAACATCAGGTAGAAAGTTTGGATATGTCTGAGGTGCTTATTTGGGCTTACTTTTTCCTTAGGGAGAAGTTACGAAACTAATTAACTTAATGGTTGGAAGAGCATTTATGTGTCTGGCACAGTGAGGTAGAGAAAGTAGACATCTTCCTTCTGAGCATCATGGTCTCTTCTCATCCTTTTGGGGATGTGTTTTTTAAATAGGCTTCCCAGCCTTGGGACTCTTCTGAGGGTTGATGATGAGATTAGCTCTAATCCAGGGACTGAGTCCTTGCCCCTCATGTTCTGGTTATTGGTGAGGAACTGATCCCTCTTTCCTGACCTGTGCTGAATCCTGTGGAGCTGTACACCTTTCACTTTGAAGTGATGTTAATGTCCTCTTCTGCCCTGCCTTTCTCCTTTCAAGCAGTCCAGTGTGCACTGTGGCTTCCCTTCCTAAAAGTGGTTGGAGAAATCTCTGCAAAGCAGGGCAACCTCATCTCATTCCAGGCCTTAGCATTGTTTGTATTGATCCATGGATATCCATCTTGGCTCACTAACAAGCATCAAATGGGAAAGGTAAATACATTTCTACTGCACTTGAATTCATCTCTAGCTTGGTTCCGTTGGACCAGCTCCAGGATCTTGTTAAGAACAGAAGACAATGATCCTGTTAAAGGATGGGAGGGGAATCCAACCATTCAGGCACAATGACTTTTGTCTCTTCCCCATGCGTTGAGCACTAAAGCCCACAGAGGAGGGGGGGAGTTGAGAGAGTCACTCAATGGATTTAGTTGTTTTAAGATGCCTTGAGCACTGGAGAATAACTGCAGAAAATGGAGTGTAATACCCAGAAGAATTCTTTCTGCTTCATTAGCACATGTTGGGGAGCACGTAGGAGACCCAGGTTCTTCCAGCACCTAATAATGCTTTTTATGCTTTTCAGCAACGGAGCCTAAATCCACCTTAACATAGCCCTTTCCTCAGTGCTCAAGACAAATCTAGGCCTCAGACCCAGCTGCTTTGGTGCTCATGATATTGTGTCAATCCTTCCCATGGTTTGAAGTGCTGTTTTGCCAATTTGTTCTGGAGCATTCTAATTTGCAGAAGACACCTGTTCCTTAATTATCACCATCCTTCCTCTGTCTCTCTTTGTTTCAGCTCTTTGACACATGAGCTATTAACATGATCTGAAGGGAGGCTGTGTCGAGCAGTGTGTGTGTTGGGAGGGGAGGTTGAAAGATACTAGTCACAAACTTGAGAATAATTACCAGTAAGAGAGTTGGTGTCTGCTTGGATCGCTCTGGGTCCTTGACCTACATCTCTCTTAAGTCTAAAGCTTATTTAGCCCTTTGGAGTTTGTGCACAATCCTAGGATGCAGTGGCAATCTGTAGAGGGCAGAGGAGGGTGGAAGGAGAGTAGAGGAGTTAAGCTCCTGATTTGAAGAAAGGAACAAGAGGGAGAAGAGTAAAGGAGGACTTCTAACTGGCTAGTTTGCCTTAGTGCTAAAACTGAAAGTGTCTTAACTGTTAAGGCTGTTTTAGCTCTTAGCCTTGCCAGTTATGCTTGTGTTGTTGTATTCTGTGTGACTTCAGTGTTTCTTCCAAGGATCCTCAATTGCCTCACAAATCTGAATTCTGTGCATGCTTTCTGTCTCTTTTTTTTTTTTTTTTCTCCTAAGCAGAAAAAACAAGACTTGGTATAAATTATGGCCTTGGGTCAGAATACATCTTGACCGAGCGACGTGTGAAACCAAGGGTTCTCTCCTCTGGTCCCCTTCTGGGTTTACTTTGGTCGTCTGAGAATACTTGTGATGCGAGGCGTTTCCAATTTGCCTTGCAGATATTCTGAAACTGTCTCAAAGAAGGTTTCTTGGGGTTGTACTAGTCCTAAAATAGCTTGGATTCTGTTCTGTCACTGACTCTGTTGGGGTCGACAGAGACCTTGAGGCTCTGCAGCCTGCCCTTTTGAGTCCCAGTTCTTCCCTTCTGGTGACACCTTTTTCCGGAACTGCTTTAAGAAGTCATGGAAAAGAGCAATGTGTAAATATTAATGTTGAGTATTTGTCTTTAAAAATCCCTTTGGGATGCTCAACAAATCTGTACTGTGTGTGCTGTGGCTTCCTAGATACTGCTTGCTTACAGCTTTTGGACCTGTTAGTATATCGCTAGCCTGTGCCATCCTATGGATTACACACAGGGCTATCTTCTCTAACACTCACTTTGTTTCCCTATCACAAGTAGCTTCTCTCAGTTCACGTTCAGACCTCAGTCAAAGTCTGTTCTCTTCCTGCAGTAAAGCCTTTCCTTTTTTTCTCTCTGGACTAGGTAGGCTCTGAGTGCTGTTCGGTGCCCAGGCTCTGGCAATGGTGCTGCATGGGGCACTGTCCCTCTGCACATGGGCTGACAGCATGGGTGCCTTGTGTGCCCTGGGAGAGTGCTAGAGGAAATTCACATGGGAAACTGCATAATGCTAATTTCCAGCTGCTTTGGATATATTTTTCAACCCACCTCGAAGAGATGTAACAGACTGGTACTGCAGCACACCCCAGTTTAGTTTGCTAAGAAACGCTGGTCCCTAATATACATCTAAGAGGGCAGTGAAGAAAGATATCTCCTCATTGACGGTGTCTTTAATTTCCACAGTGAATGAAGTTCATTCTTATGAATATATCTTTGATTCCTCGCCCCTCACTTTGCACAGGTTTTCACATTCCAAGTCAACAGCTTAACTGCTATGCTATAGCTTCCCCGCTGTAAAACAAGCAACTTAAAGTGTGGGGAAAAAATGTTCCAGGCAGACCTGGCTCCATTGTTGTTGGACACCCTGAAGCTACCCAGTCAGTGTTAATGTGAGCAGGCTGGTCATGGCTATTGCTATCCAGATCTAAACTGAGCGTGTAGCTGGACAAAGAGGCCACAGTTTAATATTTAATGTTCCATAAGACTGCACAGAGAGCTTTTACTGAAATGTGTCAGTAAAGGCGTGCTGTAGCAGTGATAGCAAGCAGCTGAGAGCCAAGAGGATCCTGTGCTCCGCTTCTGCCCGAGGCATGTTCTCTGATACCAGGCAGCTTGCTTGACCCCCTGTGTCTCAGCCAACTTAGCTGTAAAATTAAGCAGCAAAGAAAGCTCCATGACAGACAGTTATGTCTGGAGGTGAACTTTCAAGGCGAGCTTTCCTTTACTGATAAATTTGTCTTACTAGCAGAATATGTGGGGTTTAACCTAATGTGTGTTTTTGTTGTCCTTCCAGGCAGCATTCACTCTCCTCCTGGGTCCTTTCACCTTCTTCAATGTGCAGAAGACCAAGTATCTTCAGATTATGACATCCCTCATGAGATGGATAGGTGAGTTTTGGCAGAGTCTTGGCCACCTCTTTACCATAGATGGAATCTGAGTCACGCTACTAACACATCTTTTTGGCAAGATATTCTTGTTTGGAAGGAAGTGCTTGTCAAAACCACCTCTTTGAGGAAGATTGTCCAAGCCTGATAAATCTTGGAGGAAAAGGATTTTTGTTCTAGGATGAAATTTCTGATTGAAACAAAACAAATTGTTCTCACACATGAGCTGGTGGATGAAGCTTTAATCAGGTTTGTGTGAGAGACAGAAGGGATTTGGAAGAGTTTCCTGAGTGTGGGCTAACTGTGATACCCACCAGTTGCTGTTCAGTAAGTTTCTCATTCTGTCAGCATGTATGCAACAGACTTTGAACAATCTTTGTTTTGATCTGAGAACAAAAGGCACTTCTGTCAGACTTTCCACCCTTAGTTTTATCATCTGTTTGCTTTTTTTTTCCCTGGGTCTTGCTTTAACATAGGATGTGCTGTATTGGAAATTCCCAAACCAATGTCTGTTGTCCTTGGGAAGCCCCACTCTCATGAGTTCTCTCCAAAATCTTACTGCCAAGCACTTCTGGGAAGATGGATAATTCCCTTAAGGAAAACAAGACATTGCTACTTTTTTTTTTTTTGCAGTGCCTTTGTCACCCAAAGATGCAGCTGCCTCACATCTGGCTTTATGTGTATGTGCCTTTAAAGGCTGAGAGGGGTGGGTGTGCTGTGGAGGTTTATGTTGAGGTTTGTCTTGTTTTGTGTAACCTAGGCAGAGTAACTGATATTCAGGGCTGGAAGAGGGTGTTAGAGCACCAGCAGCATTTCTGCAGGTTAACAGTCTCCTGATTCATGGGTCGAGACTATTCAAGCACAGAATTAGCTCTGTCTATACCTGTCACTGACCTGGAATAGAAAGAAAAGCTGATGCTCAGACTATTTCCCACCACACGCACACACACTTGACTTCAGCTGGGTATCATCCCTTTTCTGTGAGTTCAAAGGCCTATGATTCTGTTTGGAAGTGGCTGGCAGTCACTGTAGAGGAATAGAGATCCTCTGTTCTAGAGAACATCTGAGATGAGGTTAAGCAGTTGTCACCCAGGAAAATGAGGTTGGATTTTAAGCCCTCAAGTCTCAGATGCTGAACAGCTTGAGTTAACGAATCCTGACCTTGTATGGTGTGAAAATCCTGAATGTCTGTTTTTTCCTTTTGTTGTCTGAGCACATGAAAGGTTTGAAAGCCCCCATGTTCTTCAGAGAAAAAGGTTATCTCATTAAGGGATATTAAAGGAAGTTAGAGGTTTTTTTTTTTTTAAAAAAAGAGTAATCTCTGCTCAGCTCACTGGCCTGTTTCCAATCACCATGCCTCCTCTTTCCTGGTAGAGACATCAGTCAGACCTCATCCTGTCTTTGTGACAACCTGATGCCTGGCTGATCTGCCATTGGTTTCCATTCAGCCAGCTCCCTCCAGTATGAGGACTGCTAAACCTTGGCATAAAGGCAGAACTGCTTCTCTTTTTCATTGCTTGATGGAGAGGGACAAAGGCAGTGTTTGGAGAAGTGTAGGGGAAATTCATGCTTTAGCCTGATTGATTCCTGCGTCAGCACGCTGGGGAACAGCTGCCCCAGATAATGATATTTAATGACCCTGACAGCACCTCAGTGGCTACTTAAAGCAACGGATTCCGTATGTGTACAATGAGGGATAGATTTATTAGGAAAGACGATTTATCAAACAGCCATGTGGTGCAGGGAACAGAGAAAAGCTCTTGCTGCAGATTCTGGGATAAGGATGGATCCTGTACTGCCGAGATTTATCAAGCTGGCTTCTCCCATGTCCTCACATCACCGCTGTCCCCTCTTCCGAAAGAAGGGCTGAGAATTAAACACTGTTTGGTCTTTTGGTGCTTAGGGAGCTTAGGTCCTGTGGTTGATTTTAGCCATGTGGTGCTGAAGGTGGTTCTTCTGCAAAGCACTCCTACGTGTTTGTTGTGCTGGGTAAAAACCTCCCATGTGGACAGTGGCTTATTCAGCTTACCTGTGTCCGCTGGCCTGGTTTGGATGGGAAGCTGACCCATGCTTTGCATCGTGATTTGAAAAAAAAAAAGAAATCAATCCTATTTGAGCTGGGAGGCCAGTACAGGCTTTGCAGTGTGCCTGCTGCAGGACCCACCCTTTTCCCCAGCCTGATGAAAAGCCCCTAAATTTCAGAGCAGCAGTGGCTGATGTAAAGCTGCACTGCCCCAGGTGTACTGGCGATTCAGATGACAGTAGCTGAGAGGATGGTTTTTGGCAGCAGGGAGAGCTAGCTGTGTGTGAAGGTCATTTCTGCTGGTGTTTGTAACAGTGTCAGCCTTGCCTTTGAAAGTTGCTTTCCCTCTTTCTCCTGATCTAAGTGATAATCAAATGTCACTAGCCTCTTTCCAGAGTCTCATGCTCATCACAAGCAGCACATAAGCTAACAAAGCCTACAGTGGTCTGTTTCCATACCTCATGGACAAAAATTTCATTCTGTCACTGAAAAATAGAGTCTTAAACACTGGGATCTGAACTGGAAATTAAAAATGACACAGTTCAAAGAATGTGGGGATGCAGCAGGGATTGGTGTTTCATCTGGCTGTGTTTTTCCTGCCAGGGTAAGGGACTAGCCAGGACAGGCACCTCTGAAGTCTCTAAAAGGAGAAAGGTGAAGGAAGAGCTTGCAAGCCAAAGTACAGAGCCCAGACACATGGGTTCTTGTTGTCTGGGCCTGCTGAACACGGAGAGCTCATCTAGAAACAAGGCTGGCATGGCGAGGCGTTTCCCTGTCAGGACTGATAGGAGCACAGAGGGTGAATCTGCATCTCCAGGCGGAGTGGGGCTGATGGCAGGGAGAGGGCTTCCAGAGCCATCGAGCTGTTGGCAGTTTTCTGAAGAGTAACAGCTTACATATTTGGCTGCAAAACCGATTGCCACCTTGTGTGGGTGAGTGCCAATGGTTGAATTCAGTGCTGGCCTTATCTGTGCTTAGAGATCTCTGTTCCCTTGTGTAGGGTTTGCCTGCACAAGCTCTCATCCATTTCCCAACTGTAAAAGCTCCTCAGGCTGCTTTGTCAGCCCTCTCCTGCCCAAACTGCTTTGGGAGACAGTATTGTACCCTAAGGGGTGTGATACAGAGCCTGTACGCTGTGCTTCCCTGGAGAAAGGGCTAGATGGGAAAAATCACTTGTTCTAAATTCTAGTAATGGTATATGAAGTGAAGCCTTGATTTGAGTTAGGGATAAAACCTTGCTGGCTCTCCCAGCTCTTGTGCAAGGATACTGAGAGCAGACACAGGGCCCAGACTGGGTGACTAGATAAGTAGTCAGCAAGGTGAATCATCCCCTTGGAGCAGGGAGGGTTCCCTTCCCAAACTGTAACTCCTTCCTTCTTTTCAGCTCCCTTCCACCTCACCTTGCAAGTGTGGAGCTGTTATTCACTCAAGTCCTTTACCAGTTTTGGAGCCTGCTGAGGTCTCTTAGAAGAGGTTCTTGGAACAGGGCATCTCCTGCAGAAGACTAACCCAACTAAGCCACCAATAAATTAAAGCTGTTGGTATTTTCAATTCTGCTGTTTGGACTTCAGGCTCTTTTTTCCTGGAGGGTTTAAATCTGTGGTGGTGACGGATTGTTCCCTAAAGAGACCTGAATATCTAGCTGGGTGGTTTTCCCCTCCTTTCTCCAATCGTGATCAAGTGGGTAGTGTTAAGGGTGAGCTCCTGGAGGGCATCGCACAGCAAAAAGGTCTAAGCCGGACAAGTCTGATGCACCTCTCAAAGCAGAGAGGGACAGAGCTTGCTGGGGCACAGCCCTACCTCTTTATTATTGGATAATATTGGATAATAACTGTCTAGCAGTGTCATGGGAAAGGATATGGATTAGGAAAGATAACAAAAGGACAGGGCTTGGTGGAGCTCAGCAGCAAACATTGGACTATTGTGTACTAAGCAGCTAACCCGATTAATTGCAGCCTGTTACAGCCTGAGATGCCCAGCTCTATAGGTGAGGACCATTGGCTTTAAAGACGTTGGTAGCATATTATCGCTGCTGTTATTGAATGGTCTCTGACAAATGTTCCCAGACAGCTCCCACGTGGGACATTTGCTGTATGTGCTGTTCTTGATGCTGTATTGTAGTTATTAGAAAGTATCGTATTTTAATAAAGAGACATTTTATAGAGGAATAAACTTTTGGGTTTGGTTGCTGCAGGCTTAGTGCTCTCATCCTGTAGCACAGTCAGATCATACTACATCTATTGAAGTAACTGCAGCCCTTGAGACAGTATTCCCAACCCTGTCCAAACTATGATCTCACAATTATATGCCCAGAAATAAAGTCTCTCCCCTAGCTTTTTCTCTTGGCCAGTAAGGTGGAAGAAAAAAGGACAAGAATAGCCAGGAAGCCTGTATTAAGCTGGTGGTTTTGGGGCAGAGGGGTGGGGTTGGGGTGGTTTTTTTTTCTTCTCTGTACTGTCCTCTTCCAGAATACTTGGTAGAAAGCTTCTAGGGAAGAAACTAGGAAAGGGCTCTCCAAAGCATGCTGTGAGGCTAACTTCCCGTTATCTACTAATTTCCCTGATAGTTCTGCTCTCTCCAGCAGAACCCTGCTCTTCACAGGACTCCCCAGCACTTCTCTGCAGAAAACTGGTCTCAAACCATCTCACTTTGTGAGCAGGTTTCAGCTGCTGTAGTAGCTGTTGCTGCCATCCTTAGTAGGGTTATCCAGCCGTGCCGGAGTTGATTCAGTGCAGAAACTCGGAATCACTCTATGTCCTTTCGGCTGCAGTGACACAGAATTATAGCGGCGTCTGATATAGGAGGGGGTGACAATTAGCTGAAGTCCTGTTTCCGGTCTCCTGCAGACAGATTAGTCTGCCAGTGTCCACAGTCCTCAAGGTGGCCTCTTTTCTGCATCAAAAATGGAGCTTTCTGCAAACAGCTTAAGGAGGGATGTCTGCCCCTTTCCTTTCACAGACCTGGGCGTTTGGAAGTGGCAAGGAAGAGGGAATGGGACTGTAACTCAGAACACTGTTGCATGTTCATTCTGACAAGCTTCTTCAAAGTTACTTCATGTTCTTGCATCCCTTTTGGAGCAGAGAAAGCTGCTGCCAGAGCCCAGGGTAAATAATTCACTGAGAAGTGAATATATTTATGAAGAGTCAGTTAAAAGGCTGTGCTTCTGTCATGCCTGCTTTCAGAGTTGTCAGCTGAGGAGCTCATTTCAGTGCTGTTTGTGGGGGGCAGTGGGGTGAAGCAGTGCCTGTGTGAGTGAAAGAGCCTTGTTAGCTTCAGATGCAGATGGAGAGTGACGTGCAATGCTGGATGGGACCACTGAGATCCTGCCTGAGGAACTGATGTTCCTGAAAAGAGCACTTTATCAGGCAGCAGGAGAGAAACTGATGGGACTGAGGGCTGGAGAAGGGGAGGAGCTGAAAACATAAGGACACATTCAGCCCTGCAAAAAGGTCTGGATGATGGTTCACACACAGGTTTTCAGGTATATGGTGTGCAACTGCCCTTCTCACAGAAGAGTAAATTCTCACATGGAGAGAGAAGTGACTGTCAAAGCTAACAGACCAAGTCAACAGCAGAGCTCAGAGCCAAGTCCTGGTTGCAGAGGCTTTATGGTGCTTCTGCCAAAGGTGACTGGAGGAGAGAGGACAATAAACTACACGAGTATTTTTCCACCAGAAGCAAACAAGCCTTGCTGGCTGCTCTTTCCTTCCCATATGTTGAGATAAAGCATCTGTGATGAACTCCAGAGTGCAGAGCCGTTTTTCTCCCTGTGAACTGTTACTGGTGCGCAGATGTCTGTGCAGACCAGCTGATGGGGGCTGAGAGGGGGCAGCTCCACCCACTTCACAGCAGAGTTGTTGCCACAGTAGGGGGAGGCTACTTGTAAATCTTGGTTATTGCATAGCAAACCCTACCCTAGATGATGAGGAAAAGCAGGGAAATGATGCCTTTACAGCTGAGAAGTCCTGCTGAACCCCTTTTGACAGCCAAAAAGTCCTGGTGGTACTTTTTAATAAAGTTTCCCTTTGTGAACAAACAGGGCTCTGCCTGGCCTGAGGCCAGGGTGGTGGTAGTGTCTGAGATGGTTGCAGCAGGAGCTAGCCAAACCCGGCAGAGCAGGTGAGATGACTGGGCAGTGGAGGGGCCCGAGAGGCTTTTTCTTGCCTTCCTGGTAAGCTGCATCACACTTCTGTGACCTTACCATGCACAACGTGTGGCTATGCTTCCCCTGCTGCATGAGCAACAGTCCCCTGCCATGTAGACCCAGCTTTGGGGCAGGGGCGTAACGCGGTCCCTGCAGGTCTCTGCAGGTCCCTGCTGTCCATTAGAAGAAGGAACCACGCTGATGTCCCACAACTTTGGCTCATACCTTTCTTCTGGGAAGTAACTTCCCTCCTCCTTCTGACATCTCTCTCCAGAGAATTGCTGTCTTCTATGAACATATCTATCTTGCTTCCCCACAGTCTCTGCACTCATAAATCCTTCATCTTCCTAGAGATGGTGTTTTAGGGTCTGTCATTGCAAAGTCTGATCCTTAACTACTCCAGCTCCCACATCTAATGGAGCAAACCTGGTTTTCATGTTACCTCTTTACTGTCATTTCCTATAGAAACCTCCTCTGATGGTTGGAGAAATTTATCAGTTGCTGCTCTGGAGTTTACAGAGAGCTGGAGGTCATGAACAAGTGACAGGATTATAGCTTCTGCAGGAGAAACTGAGAACATGAGTTTTAAATTTAAGGATCAATGTCTTAATTTCAGATAGTTTGTTCTGCTGGCATGATGAACTTCAGCTGTGCTTTAATACCTCAAATGTCACAGCATCCATAGCACCTGGCAGTTCCAGAGTTGCACTGGGCTCTTACACTTGCCCAAAACACTGACAGAAGGCAGCTGGCTCTGAGAGGGGGCACCAGCATCCTGGGAAGATATCAATAGTGAAGTAAACACAAGTGTTGGGTAGGGATGCAGAAGGTAGGACTGTCTTGACATGATGCTGTGCTGTCGAGTATGTACAGAGCAGACATTCTTGCTTTTATGCCCTCTCTCCTGAAAGAGCTTCCTAACGTTAAACTAAATGGGATCTGTTCTCCTGTTTAGGAGTTGTCTGCTGTGTTTTGGCTTGATGGAGGATCAGGATCAAGGTTAAGGTGGGGAGAGATCTTTCTCCTTCCAAAGAGAGTGGGCTCAGGAAGCTCATGGAAATGTCCTCCTCTTGGAATCCATCATGCTACCTAATGTATGAAAAGGGAGGCAAGTGGCATTCATTGTGAAAGGGTGATTCATTATCATTATTTCTTGCCATATTGATTCTCCGCTTCGACAAGAAAGCTCTGTCACACCGTCAGCCGGCGGTGACGGATGGCCCCGCTGCAAATGTGTCAGCAGCGCAACGCGGCGCCTGCTTAAACAAATGGCTGTATGTGGGGGTAGGGGAGCAGCCAGGCATGGGCCACTGCGCCGATAGCAGGGGTGGTGTGGTTGCGTGCCAGTGCCTCTCTGGATCCCTGGAAGGGATGGCAGGCAGGTATGGTGATGTTCTCACCAGGCTTTCCTTGTGGGAGGAGGAGGAATGAGAGTACGGACAGAGCTGGAGATGTGACTCGAGCTGTGGTGAATGGACATGCAAGATGGTTCTTTCTCTCTTTACCTTTCTGACACTTAACGTAAGGTGGTTGTCATGTAACCTTTGTTCTGTTGTGTTGGGTTTTTTGTCCCTAGTAACTCTTTTACTCATCCCTGGTTTCGTGGCTGTCTGCCCCTGTGCTTTCTAGAGCCACTAAAACCATCCTTGTTTTAATGGTGACGAAAGCTTTGAAGATTGAAGTTCACTGTGGAACCCAGGAGGCAATATCTGTCTCTGGCTCTCCTTCCTGCAATCACAGGTTATCCAATGCCACGGTTCTGCAGAACCTCACTTCTGAGCTTGCTTCTCCCTTGCCAAGCCACCTCTTGCTGATTTACATGACAGAGCATCTCTCTCCTCCTTGTTCCCAGTGTGGCTCGGTTCAGGATCTTTTCCATTATTTTCCACATGCCAATAGAGACACGGAGGTAGGGCACCAGGTGAAACATGTCAAAAGTACAGTGTCCTACCAGGGATGTGAAGGAAGCTTAAGCTAGAAACTCATTCCGAGCGTCAGTTCTTCTGGGAACCTACCATGATGAGGAAAAACGTGTTTCAGCCTTGGACTTTTTTTTTCCCCCTGCAATAGCCTTTCTGCAGAAAGATAAAGCTCACGTACAAGACAACATTTTTCATTTACAAAGATGTTTGCTCTGACTCTGCAAAACAATCCTTAAGCTTAGAATGGCTAAACTATCTTCACTGCTTCTCTGCAGCTCTGTTACGCTTCTATCAAAGCTCACAAAAATGTACTTTTTAATATCCCCAGACTCTCATATTTTCCTGAAGTGCTTTTATTTGGATGTGTACTCATCTGTATTCATCCTTCTTACACCTGCAAGAACCGTAGCAAAGCTGCCCTGTCTCTGAATCAACATCTCCTGAGTTGAGCAGGACAGGCAGTAGTAGATGTCTGCAAGGTCTGCTCTGTCTGAGAAGAGCCAGTGTTTGCTCCTCAAAGAGTGAGAGGAAGGGAGGCAGCTGGGCAGCGGTGATGAGATTCATCACAACTTTTCCTTTACGACATACCCTTCCTTTTCTTCTCTTTTTTTTTTTTTATAAGCTTCACTTACATCCTTCAGTAAAAAGGGTGCTCAAACCTCTAGAGGAGAGAAGAGGAGATGAGTTAGAAGTGTCCTCTGTGCCTTGTTGACTGCAAAGCCTCTCTGGAGTGTGTGTGTGTTTGGAGTGGGTCTGACACTGTTGAAAAATCAGGACAAGCAAACCCCTTGATTTGCTTTTTAAGCACTTGTATAAAACAAGGTTTAAAACTAAGTTTTCATGTAACCTACTAGCAATCCATCACTGTCCACCTCACTTTGTGGCTCTGGGTGCTGTTGGTTGTGGTATCTGAGGGTGTTTCGTCCCTGGTGCATGTTGCTTATCCTCTGTCCTGCATATACAGGAACAGATTGAGGCTTTTTTTTTTTTTTAATGAACCCATGTCTTACTTTACCAAGGTCCTTCTAGTGAAGGAATGCTGTTAGTTTGTGTGGCAACTGTAGGTGACTTGAAATAGTGTGGTGGTGACTGCCTTCAGCCTGCTGTCCCAGGTAGAAGAGGATGCAAGCAGGAGCTTTGTGTGTGCCTGCAGGATCCTGAGCTGCCTCTTGTCTGCTCAAAGCTGCCTGTCAGTCAGAGTTTGTCATCTTCTTTTCATCTTCATTTATCATCCAGCATAACTAGGTTTCAGAGTTTCATTTTTGGGCTTGCCTCCTCCCAGGGACAGGCAGATAAATCTGGCATGCAAATGTTTTAGCTCTCCGGTTCCAGGAGTGAGAGACTCTTCTGCTGCAGGGAGTGACAGAAAATACAACCGTTGGGGCAGGGCTGCTGTTGTCCCCTCTGGGGCTGGAATTGTGCAGGGGAGGTTTCCAGTTTATGCAGCACCACCTCTCTCAAGGATCATGCATCTGCAGAACACCAGTGCTAGGGCAAGGGGAGCACAGCTTGCCTTCCTGGAAACAGTGCCAGTTCAGATCTTAGTACCGAATTATCACTCCTTGTAACTTTAACTTTTAATAGGTTTAATTTCTGAAAGAAGTATTTAAGGAAAAATAAAGGTGTTATGAATTCTAGCTTCTTAATAAACTTCTGTCTGTTATTTAGGGAATCCACTGGAAACCTGATCCTTCAGTGCTCCCTTCCAGAAAAACGTGTGCTGGGGCAGAGGAGAGCCTGTGGGTTTCTAACTGAAGAGATGCTCTGAGGATGGGGTGCAAGCCTGGGGGTTCCCCTGAACTGGTCCTGTTAGTGTTTCTGTGCAGAAAACGGGGTTTTGAGCCAATGGCGAGAGTGAGCTGGGGGTTGGAAATAGTTCACTCTTTGCTCTGCTGAGCAAAGCAGGTGAAGATTTACTCTTGTGTGCAGAGGAGGAGGTGCGAGACTTCTGCAGTTAGATCTAGTTCGTATACAGGACCAGCTCAAGACGGGGTCGCAGAGGCTGACCACCTCTCAAGCGAGAAGGAAAGGAACGGTCTCAGTATATTTCCAGAGCCGCCTAACCTGGCTTGTCTTACTGCTCAGGGCACCTTCTTCTCTTTTTTGTAGCCTGTGCAGCCCCGGGGAGCGCAGACAATGTCACATCATCTGGAACACAGCTTTTTCCGGCTACCTTGCCGTAGTGGATATGGCTGGCAATTGTCTCCCCTCTGGGGAGCAATGGGGGATGACACAACAACCGTACCTGTGTTCACAGTGCCCCTCACTTGCTGGCTTGAGTGAAGGCGAGGGGAATTGCACACCCCCAGAGCAATGAGCTGTTGCTCTCCACAGCTCTCTTGGGGAAGTAAATAGAGCCCAGCACTCCCAAAGTGGCCTGGCCCTCATGGTGCTGTGAAGGTGCTGTCATCTCTCCAGTCCAGTGTTCATGGACTTGCCCTGTCACTGGGAAACAGCTGGAAGTGAGAGGTTTCCTGAGGCAGCACGAGATGAAATGCGGTGTGTGGCTTGGTAAGGGCTCAGCACGAAGCTGGTGTTTGCTGCTGAAGAAAAGGAGGATTGCTGTGAGAGGCGAAACTGGGTTTGAGAGAGCTGGGAGTGCGCGGGAGGTGATGTTCAGTTAAGGTTAATCTGGTCTGGTCTCACTGGGGACAAAAGGCAGCAGCGTTCGCTAGCTGGTCTGTAACTCTCTTTTCTGGTCCTGTCCCTGGCAGGGTTTCCCACCTCCAGCTGCCTGTATCAGGCAGAGCAGCACTGGGCACAGAGCAAGCCCATGTCCTTGTCACCCCACCGTGAGCCTGCTCAGCTCACAGTGCCAGTGCCCACAGAGCTTGGCCACAGGACTGTGCGCTGCTCTGTTTAATTCCTCTGTATTTATATTTATGACATTCAAAGTTTTCTATAGTAGTAGTGTCAGCATTTTGTTATTTTTTTCATTACCTGATAATTCACGGCTGTACTCCGATGCCTGAAACCAGTGCAGGAGATGGCTCTGTGCAAGTCACAGTGGCCCATCCATTGCCAGCACCAGACTGTAAATCTTGCTGCTTGCTGCCCTGCCAGGCAGGTGTTTTTCCCCTGCTCCTTGTTAACTCCAGCAGCTGATGATCATCTTTCCCAGGTTGATGTGATTTCTGTGACACCAGAATTAGTTTTCTGCTGTTTTTATGTGCCATGCTAGGAATAACAGTCTAGCAGTAACTGCTTCTGGCTCAAATTTCCACCAGCGGAGTAAATAAGGGCATTAGCCCAATCTCTTCAATTAATTTTTGTCCATAGCACGTTGCTTTTTGTGATAAGCTTTGTAAAATGTTGTTAGGCTTTTCCTTGACATAAGTGAAGGGTAGACGAGCAGACTTTGTGCCTAGAAGTGATGAATTTTAATAGCAGTCTTTCAGTGCCACTTTAGTCCCTTCCAGACTGGCTTCTCCACCCTGGGATTAACTGCAGACAGCCTGTTCCTCCTGCCCGGGAAATGGCTGGCTAGTTCTTGCTCTATCGTGCTTGACAGATCACAGGGACAGGAAAGCTCAGTAGTAGCTGCTGCTGCCGTGCATCTGCCTGTGTACATAGGTGAGGTCTTGGAAACGTTAATCCAGTTGCAAATGTGCAAGTATTACTGGGGTTGACTGCAGCCAGGTTTAATTTTGTCTTCCTTTAGAGGTCAAAGCTCGGACATCTCTAAGCTATTTCTAAATGGTGCTGTTTAGCCAAGGTGCGTGGCAGAAGCATCCGTGGACTGAGATCCTTGAGGGTGACGGGCTCCAACAGCCACGTTAGCGTTACTCTTCTGAAGGGCCCAGAGCAGCCATTTGCTATCGGGGGTGGGAGGGTGAGTCCCCGTGGGAAGGAGAATCGAGGGAAATGTCTGCCAAAGGCAATCCCGAGCCCATTCCCTTATCTGCTGACTAGCACTGAAAGCAAGTTGTGATTAATTGCTGTGCACCTTGCCTTTGATGTACCACCTTCTCCAGAGATAAGGAAATGCTCTTGTGGAGCAGGAGAGAGCTGGTGCCAAGACTGCCAGTGCCAATGGGAGGAGGGTCCTGGGGAGTGCAGACCTGGGCTTGACCTGAAACCTTCTCTCTCTCTCTCTTCAGCTTTCATCCTCATGATTATTCTGGCCCTCATCCGCATCAGCAGAGGCCAAGCTGAAGGTCACCCATCCATGGCCCAGCTATCAGGCATCCGCAATCTCTTTGGGGTGTGCGTCTACTCCTTCATGTGCCAGCACTCCCTGCCGTCCCTTATCACACCAATCTCCAAGAAGAAGCACGTCAACAAGCTTGTGCTGCTTGATTACATCCTGATCCTGGCTTTCTACAGCCTCCTGTCCTTCACTGCCATTTACTGCTTCCGCAACGATACCCTCATGGACATGTACACGCTCAACTTCACCAACTGTGAGATCATCAATGTTGCCTTCATTCGCTACTTCCTGGGCCTCTTCCCTGTCTTCACCATCAGCACCAACTTCCCCATCATCGCAGTGACCCTGCGCAACAACTGGAAGACCCTTTTCCACAGAGAAGGAGGGACCTACCCGTGGGTGGTGGATAGGATTGTCTTTCCTGCCATCACACTGATTCCCCCAGTGCTGGTGGCTTTCTGCACCCATGACCTGGAGTCCTTGGTGGGGATCACAGGAGCCTATGCTGGGAATGGGATCCAGTATCTCATTCCGGCTTTCCTCGCGTACTGCAGTCGGAAGGACACTCAGCTGGTCTTTGGCAGCGGGACGGTTAACAAGCACCTCTCCCCTTTCCGGCACACCTTCTGGATTGTGTTTGTACTCATATGGGGCTTTTCTTGCTTTGTCTTTGTGACTGCAAACATTGTCCTGAGCGAGTCAAAACTCTGACGTGGGGGTAGCGGCACGCTCCCTCCTGGGCTCCAGAGCCTTCGGCATTTCAGCTCCCCCTCTGGCACTATGCAGTGGGGGAGAGGCTGCATGAAGGGAGGTTTCCAGGCCATCGGCTTGGTGGCATGGGTTAGACCTGGACACAGACTTTCTTCACTCTGCTTTTGGGTGTGGATGGAGTGGACTCAGCCTTGTTACGATCCTGGTCTCAGATCCGCTATACAAAGCCATGGGGCTGAGCCCTTGGCAGCCTGCACGATTAACTGGTGTCCAACCATTTCCGCCTTCAGCTCTGTTGGAGCATCACTGTCTCCGTCCCTACAGTGACTCTGTGTGCTGCAGGCCTCGGCACACAGGAGGGCAGACAGCCGTGGCTGCTCACTACGCTAATCAGCTAAATGTCCCTCTCCCAAAGGCAGGGACGTGCTGTTGCAGAATCCGGCAGGAGTTTGGGAGAATTGAGTCTCTTTCTGCTGAGACCCCTCCAAACCAACCTCCTGTACCAGTTGAGGGAAGAAATTAGGGTGGGAGTAGCCCTAAGTCAGAAGAAAATAGTTTTGTGCTGTTACATTTTCTTCTTCTAGAGGCATTAGCCTGTTTGCGCACCGTGGATTATCTGGGATCTTTTGCTCAGAAAGGGATTTCTCCAGCCTAGGAGTTTACATTCACACTTCTCATCCTGTTCTCCTGTGCTGTGGCAGCCCCAGCCAGGCAGAGCAAAGCCCCTACGCATGCAGGGGTACAGCTCTTCGCCCCTGGGAAGGAAGCTGCAGCCTTGCTTCCCTCTGCTCCTGTACGCAGCTTCAGCTGGCAGAGCCCTTCTCCCTTTCTCACCTTCGCACGGGGCTGGTACAACCAGCCAGACCCTGGCTCCAGTGGTCAGGATTGGTGCGGGCTGGGGAGGTGCTAATTACCCAGTCCTGACACGCGTGAGGCCGGCAGGAGCTCTGGCTCCGCACACTGATGTGTTTCCAGCCTCCTGCGCTGGGTAATTAGCCTTGAAACAAGGTGGGTGTTAACTCAAGGGAATGGGCTGGTGCCGGGAGGAAGCGGCAGTGCCCTGGCTCAGCCTGCCCGCAGGGGCAGAGCTCCCAGGTGCTGGAGGGGGGGCAAAAACTGAAACGCTGCTGGAACTGGGCCTGAGTCCCCCCTCTTCTCTTTCTGCACAGGGTTAAGGTGGGCTTCGGGCTGGTCCTGCTCAGCTTGGCTGAGAATGGGGCTGCCTGTTACCTTGGGCAGCCAGGGCTGCAGCTGAGTCTCTGCTGCTGAGGCTTCTGGTGTCTGAGGGAGGCCCTTGGGCAAAGACCGTATGGGTTTTCCTAACAAAAGGAAGAACTTTAAAAGTTTTCACCTGAAATATTTTAAACCCCCTCTTATTAAAGCAGGTTTAAAGCCAGGTGCATGTCACTTATGTTAGATCCTCTTGCCCTCTGCACTTGCTGCAGTATTAAGTGTCACCACTCACTAAAGCAAGCTTTGAACTGCGGCTCTTTTTAATCAAGCTCTGTTTTCAAGTAGGACTTTCTGGTTTCCATATGACCTGAAGTGCTCCTCCTGGGGGAATATGCAAGTACCTGGAGCTGTAGAAAAAAACACTTCATGGCTTTTAAAGCAAAACCCTGCACCTCTCAAGCCTGAGCACTGCCACTGTGTCCTTGCCGAGCTGCTTGGAGAGGATCCGGGGGGACTGTTTAGGATCAAGCTGGAGATGAGACAAACAAGCACTGGCAGCTCTTGCTAGGGAGTTTAAACATCCCCAAGTGCTCCGGGGAAGCTGATGTGGCGTCTTCAGTGCCAAATTAACAAGTTATTTTACAGGTAGCTGGTGCTGGTGTCTCATTTAGGAAGAGGGACAGTTAGCTGTGTAGGTTGGAGGGCAAATTCATGGGGCAGCTGAGCTGGGAGCCACCTGCGAGGCAGCTGGGAGCCGGGCAGAGCCGGAGGGAGGAATTTAATGCTGATAAAATGAGCCTTTGGAAAGCTGGAGAGGCTGCGGGGGCTGTTCCTCTGCACAAGTGCGCAGGTGTGAGTTTATGGAGGGGCTGAGCCCTTTCCTACCACGCTGCCTGCCCTAGGCTGCCTGTGCGTTGGCTCAGCCTCCATCCCTTCAAGTGCCCATTTCGATCTCTTGCCTTCACATTTCATTGCCAGCCAGAGAACGGGGCTGTTCTGTGTTCTCTCACCCTCCCTTTCCCTCTCAGGGCTGCCCTTGCTCTCCTTCCCTCCCTGCCCCTGTTTCACACGGGGCAGCCTCCCGCCTGCCTCGCCTGGGGTGGGAGCGGGGTGGCAGGAGGGAGGGAGCCCAGCCTGGCACACCCTCCCCTGCCATCTTCTGCATTTAAAGATGTGCCTTCTCTTCCCTGGCCTGGGTGACCACCTCTCCTCCTCAGCACGGTGCGTGGCGGTGAATTCTAAGGGGCCTTCGCCTTCGGAGCTGCTTGGATCCAGGTTTTGGGTATGGTGGTACGATGAGGGCTCCCATCCTGACCCTAGCCTTTGCCCTGCTACCTTACTGAGAAAGATTCTGGTCCCCAAGGAACACGAGTGCTTTCTTAAATAAATAACCACAAACTCCCAGACAACCGCTGTCCTTGCACAGCAGCAAAACAAATCTATCCAAGGAATCAGGGTGATTAACGGAAAGAAGCTCTACGGTGGAGAGAACATTTTTCATATAAAACATGACATAACAATGCCTTAAAACTTATTGGAGAAAGGGGGAAGGGGATGGCTGAGCGGAACCAGCACTGCCTGGGGGTGGGCTGGAGGGATGCCGGGTGACCCTAGCTCAGGGCTGGAGCTCCCTCCTCTCACCCATCAGGAATGAGTCTGGTTTTATTTGGCCACTATCAACACTAACAATTCATTATTACGGATTATCACGTGATGCTTGTCCTGACTGTAATTAGTTTTCAAAAAAATGGGATTAAACCCAATAAACTGTATGGTATACATCTGGTTTAGTCTGGCTTCTTTTTTCACCCCCTTCCTCCTCTCGCAGTGTGGAGCAGCTATTCCTGGAGGGGACGGCGTGACTGATGGGGCTGCGGGCCAGGGAGAAATGGCAAGCGGAGAGGCTAATGGAGACCCTCACCTCTTCTCTATTAGCCTCCTGCAACTCTGGGTGGTAGCTGCAAACTCAATTAAAACATCTGTACTTTCCCCTTCTCAATTACGGCTCCTTACACTTAAAACCAAACAAATTGAATTGCTCCACTGCCTTGGGCTGCAAAGGCAGTTTCTGCCAACAAATTTATTATCACCATAAAGCGCAGCTTGATTTATGTTAAAATATTAAAACAGATCTTTATGATGGAAATAAACACTTTCTGCTGTGATTCTCTCAAAGGACCTCACAAGCAGTGGAGGATTTCGGGGCTTGGGCCGTAAATCTGAAATCAAACTGGCATCAGGGATGGATTTGGTCTTTTGCAGCACTTCAAAGAGCAGCGGCCAGGGAAGGAAAAGTAAAAACCTCGAGGCTGAGAGGCTCAACAAGGCTTGAACATCGCCGAGGAGCCGTCTGTCACTTGGGGGGTTTAGCTGTTGGAAGGTTTGTGAGAAGATGCTCACCGGCCTTTCCCCCCACGTGGGTTTGGGCAGCTGGGTCCTGACCCCAGGGGCTGTTGGCAGCTTGGGGAAGGGCACTGGCTGCGGGGGCTCGGCTGCAGGGGCTGCCGGCAGCCCAAAGCGATGCCTGGGCGGCTTCGTGCTGGGATGAAGGGCTCCATCCATCGGGTCAGCAGTCAGCGCCCAGCCGGCTCCTGCCGACGTCCCCACGGTGCTGCGGCCCCTGCGGCTCTGCCCAGCCCAGGGCAGGCGATGAGCGGCCGCGCAGCAGGGCGGGGAGGTGGCGTGCCCCGGCCGGTGCAGGGGGCAGGTGGGACCCTGGGGAAGGTTTTGTGCCGCAGCTTTACCTTGGCAGGAGGCAGGAACCGGCAGGCAGCTGTGCGTGCTGCTCCCTCGAGCATCCGTGGGCATAGGCATGGTAACGCCCTGCTCTCCCCGTAGTGGGACCAACGCTTCCCTGGCCCCATATCTTTTCTGGTTGTACCATTCCTGATTTAACCAGCTGCCCCCACCCTCACCAGAGCCACCATCTCCCCATAGCAGCACCGGCGTGTCCTTCCCATTGGAAACCTCTTTGCTTTGGCTGACCTGCACCGGCTGCCATGTCCCTCCTCTCCCCAGCAGGCTGGGTCTCGCGATGCCGAGCAATGGGGGCAGTGAAAATAATCCGTGCCATGGCGATGCCGGAGTCAGCAGAGGCAGGGGGTGGGGAGGCCATCGTCTGGGGGGGGGCACTGCCTGCCCCCCAGCAGGGCCGAGCCCAGGAGGTGGGTGGCCAGCAGTGAGCCGGCCGTATTTCTCTTTGCACGTAAATGGCAGCCTGCAGCATCCCAGGGCGGCACGGGTGCCAGAGCCGGCTGAATTAAAAAGTGATTGATTAGACAATTTCACCAAAAAGAAATAATATCCCTCAGCAGCTGTTAAGCACTAAACTACCCAACCCCTGTTTTGGAAAGCCCGGTCAGAGGGTGCTTCCAGGCTGCTGCTTCCCTGCAGATTTGTCCCTGGTGCACCCTGGGGCAAGGGGATGCTGCAGGAGCAGCTCAGCCCTGCCTTGGTCTGGGGGGGTCACACAGCTCACACCCACACCAGGCTGCTCCTGCCCCCATGCCCCATTCCACTCCTCTCCCACCAGCACCCAGGTTAGCATCTGGCACTGGGAATGGGAAAAAAAGGGTGTTCTTGCATCCTAATTAGCACATAACGATGATTATGCAAAGCCACCATGGTGGCAGGGGACCTGGGTGCTGGGCCACCCGCACGGGGCACCCAGGACGGCCCCAGCCTTATAGCGGGGTGCTGACACCCATCCCCGGGACCACCTCCTCTGGGAGCACCCACAGCACCCCTGTCCCTCGCTGCCCTCACCCTCCCGCTGCAAAGCCCTTCAATAAAACATGAAGCAGATCCATTTGGCCTCTGCTGAGTCACTGGCGACATCACTAATTAATTTAACACATGGGCTGGGGATTTTTTTTTTCCCTTTTCTGCTCCCTTTTGTCCTCACAGCCCCAACCCCAGCTCAGGCTTGGCCCGGACCCCGCTGAGCCAAAGATGCAGCAGTGTGTGCTGGCTTCCTCGGGCCAGAAATGCACAATTTGGGTGAAAAACTCCTTGGGGCATATTGGAGCCTCCTGGGGACCAGCCCGTCACCCCCGGGGGCATCCGGGGCACCCAGCTGGGGAGAGCTGCCCCTGGGGCAAGTGGGTGCCATCGCCTGGGGCAGCCCGGCAAGGATCCCCGAACCTTCAACGGGGTTTATTTATTTATGGCCTTTATTTATATACCAGCACCTCCCTCCCTCACCAGGAGGCTTCGGAGGGGCTGCCAAAGCAATTAAGAGACAATTGCGATGATAAATAAGTAACGGCAATTAAAGCACCGGCACCGGAGCGTGATGGCAGCCAGGCAGGGGGATGGGAGGGGACTGGCTGGATTTAACCCCAGACAGATGGGTGGATGGATTGACAGACAGACGGATGGACGGACAGACATTGCCAATGCTTCTGACCCTGGGCCACACGTGTCCAAGCCCTTCCTGACCTCCCCGGGGCTTTGCAGCCGTCCTCAGGCAGGGCTGGGTGTTCTGCAGCAGCCCCTGCCACTGTCCCCTCGCTGTTACCGGCCCCAGCTGCTCGGTGGCTGCCAGCAACCCCAACAGCTGCTTTTAAATGGGGAAAAAAAAAATAAAAAATGGAGCTTTAGACCTGCTTCTTGGGGGGGGGGGGGCATCCATCCAGGCAGGCGCTAGCAAACCAGCCAGGGTGAGGGTTGGCATCTCCGTGGGATGGCCTGACCCAGGACGGGGCTGGTACCTGCTGTCCCGGGCCCCGGCAGCCTTGGCTCCCGCTTCCCAAACCGCCCCCCCCTCCCCTGCCCGGTGCTGCCTGTGAATCAGGGCCACCCCTGCCCGCGCCCCCGCCAGCCCGGCAGGCAGAGGGCTGCGTTAGACATGTACATCAAGAGGAGAATTAAACCCAGCTCATCTATCACACCTGATTTATGGCTCCATCAGCCCTGGGAAGGTGGGAGGATTTTTCTTTCCCTTTCTCATCCCCCCCCCCGGCACATCTTCCTGGGGCTGCCGGGCCATGCCGCAGCTCCCTGCTGCGCTGCTGTTTTGCAGCCGTGGGAGCATCGCTTGCTGACCCGAGCTTGCAACCATCCGTGCCCAGCACCCCAAAAACCGGAGCGGGGTGCAATAACTCCAGCTGCGGTGCTCTGCTCCAGTCTCGGCACAGGCTGATGGCTCTAAGTAATTATCCCTCAGCGTGATTTAATGAGTTCCCATTTTCCTTTGCCTGGCCGTGCCGGGGCTCAGCAGTAAAGGGACGCGAGCGGGGAGAGGGTGCACAGGACCGCGAGCATCCCTGTGACAGGGGGTAAAGCCAAGGGCAGCCCCGGGCTTATCACTGGCAGGTGGAAGAAGGGTCCCCAGCCAGTTGAAAATGTCTCTTTAATGACCTGGACATGGTGTTTCGAGTGCCTTGAATGAAACCAAAACTTGATGGCAACACTGCGGCAATGAGTTTGGCTCTCTCGAGTCCCCGGCCAGCCCTGCCTGCGGGGAGAGCCCAAGCCAGCGAGCCCCAGCCCCCGCCAGGCTCCTCTCACCCCCCAAAAGCGCACGGGACCCGCCGAGCCGCCTGGATCATCCCGCTGCCGGTGGTGCAGGACCCCGGGAGGCTGGAGCCCGGCTGGGAGCCGCTGGCTGGTGCAGAGACACCCCCCCAACCCCTCCGTCACACCTCCGACTCCAGGCTGGAGACCCTCCGCCAGGACCCGCCGGCGCAGGGACTCGTCACCCCGCGGGCCACTGGCAGGTCCCTCCTCTCCGTTCCCGCCGCCCGCAGCAAGGCCGGCTCCCCGCGCCTCCCGCAGTCTCTGCAGCCGCCGTCCCAGTGCCCGGCCCCCCGGCTGCAGCCTGCTGGCACCCCAGGGTGCTCACGGGGAGGCGGGGACCCCCGCGAGAGGTGCCCCAGGTAGAGGGGCAGCTTGGCGTAGGAGTTCATGCAGGCGTATGGCGTGCACGCCGGCACGGTGGCGGTGGCACGGGGGTTTTGCCGGCAAGCCTCCCGGTAGGACGGCAGCCTGGCCACGGGCGAGCGCGGTGCCAGCCGGCCGGCAGCCTGGGGACAGCGGGGGCCGCAGCCATAGCCGGCCTCGGCTTCGGGGAACAGGTCGGGCACGTCGGCACGGGTGGGTGGGCGGACAGCACCGCAGCGCCGCAGCCCCCCGGGACGCCGCTTCTCACCCCGCTCCCCAGGGGCCCTGGCCGAGCTTGTCCACCAGCTCGGCTTCTCCCGCTCCATCACCATGGCCTCCGGCCAGGCCGGTTCACCCCCAGCTCTGCAAGTCCTGGCGGCTTTCGGGAAGGCTCCGTGAGGGCAGGATGGAGGTAGGAAGGGGGTGCCCACCTCCCGCCTCTTGTCCGCCGCCGTGAGCAGCCGGGGCAGTGTCCCCGAGCCCCCGTGTCCCCCATCCCCCTGGACCAGGGGGGTGTTTTGCAGCCGGTCCCCCCGGCCCGCCGGCCGCTTGTGCTCCCTGTAGATGTCCGGCGGTGGGAGGTCCCTGGGGGACGTGGAAGGTGGGAGGGGAGCCCCAATGTGGTTCCCCACCAGCGCCTGCTCCCCAAAATCTGCCCTTGGGGAGGTCTTCCCCAGGAGGTGAGGCAACCCCGAGAGGGCTTCGTCCCCTGCACAGCCACCCCGAAACTTCAGGGGGTGGAGGAGGTGTGGGACATGCTCGTCCGCCCCTCTCCACTTCTCCTCCCCGGGCAGCCGGGAGTCCAGGGGGATGGGCTGGGGCAGCGGCAACCCCAGGGGAGCACCCTTGGGAGCGTAGGCTCTCCCCAGCCTCTCGGGGGGGGGTGGGCCGGAGGAGGGGGCCCGGTGGGCACCGGTGCTGTTCTGCACCACGAGCTGGGGTGTCCTCAGGGAGAAGGTGGTCTGGAGGCGCTCGCTGTGGCTGCTCCAGTCCTCGATGGTGCGGGTGGCTTGCTCCAGCGAGCCGCCCACGCTGGCCGTCGACACCATCTCCTTGGCCGCCTGCAGCATCTTCAGCACGTTGGCCTGGGCCGAGCTGGCGGTGACGTCGGGTGTGGGCGCCCGCCCGGGGCTCGCCAGGGTCTGCACCCCGCTGAAGCAGCTGTAGATGCCCTGCAGAGACAAGGGAAGGCCCCCACCATCAGCGAGGACATCAGGGTCCTGCACCCATGAACCTGCCCCACCAAGCCGAGATGCTGCTGTGGAGGCTGAGGTGTCTTGATGGCACCGATGTCCCCTCTCCAGCGCTGCCAGGGTGGGTGACACCATCCTCTGTCACCCCTTTCCCCATGGATGCTAACACGGGTGTGGGGTTATTCCCGGGGCTGAGCCCTTTTAAAAAAAACAAAAAAACCTGGCTTTTCTCCCCAACAAAGAGCTCACATCAGCACGAGCATCTCCAGTGCCTCCCATGCAGGTTGGAGGGACGATGTCCACCAAGCCATGCCCATCCCCATGACACCATGGGAGGACATTTGGGCCCCTCGAGAGCCCCCGGCAGCGGCACTCACCCTGCTGATGGCCAGGAGGAAGTCGAGCTTGTGCGACTTGGGGACAGAGTGACGCAGCTTCCAGTAGACGAGGTGCTCCCAGGCGAAGACCAGCAGGCTCAGCCCCATGGCCACCAGCAGCATGTAGAAAACCCCGGCCATGTTGTCGATGTCCAGCTTGCTACTCATCACCTCGTTCTTCTCGTTCTGGCAGATCCCCGACAGCCAAACCGTCTCCAGCTTCTGGGTCTCACCTGGGGCCAGGCATGCACAACCATGGGGGGTGACAAGCTGCCCCCCCCCCCCCAAGGGCATCGTCTCCCCAAGCGCAGCCCCTGCCCATCCCCACCCCACCATGGCTGGAGGAAGAGGAGAAAACCACTCCCAAGCCCCCAGAACTGTTATCAGCTCAGCCCTTGCTGCTGCCTTAGGCCTGAGCATCCCTCGAGTTGCTCATCCTTCTCCATGGCCCTCTCCTGTCTGTTCCTCCACCATGTGCACAGATTTTGCGCACAGCCTTATCCAGGATTTTACAACCTGCAAGAAGAAGAGGGACCCCAGAGGGAATACCCCCCCCCCCAAGCTGGAGAGATGCTGCTGGATTTAAGGTCCCCCTGAAGGGTGGTGGCAGAGAAGATCATCTGACCCAGCCCCTCGGTGACATCCTGCAAGGAGCCACGGAGTCTGTGCAGGCTCCGGGGACCAAAGCCACCCACACCGGGGAGGGGGCACACAGAAATGCCTGCAGGGCAGGGTGAGGATGGGACCAGGGCTAACGAGAAGCTCATCTGGCTACCCACCATCTCCCAGGAACTGGAGCAGAGCCAGGTCGATGGCCCGCTTCCAGCGCGAGTCCTTCTGCAGGGCGATGCCGTAGCCCGTGGTGGCAAACACCTTCCCGCTGCCGATGGTCACCAGCTTGCAGCCCTCGTCCTTGCCCGCCATGTAGTTGAGCACCGCCGCGTCGTAGATGAAGGCGTCCAGCTTCCTGCCCCACCAATGGGAGGAAGGGTGAGGAGGGGGCCCAGCAGCTCTTTTTGGGGGGCTGTACCCCTTTTTGGAGGAGCTGTACTCCTTTCAGATAGCTGTGGCCCATCTGGAGGTGGTTGTGTCCTCTTTTGGGGTCTCTACCCCATCTTGGAGAGCCATAACCCCACTTGGGGGGGATGTACCTAATCTGGGGAGGCTGTATCCCATTTGGAGGAGCCATACCCCATCTGGGGAGGCTTTATCCCTTTTTGGGGGGAGCTGTATGAAGCTCTACCCCATCTGCAGGGGGTTGTACCCTGTCTGGGCGGGCTGTACCTCATGCAGGGAAGCTGCACAGAGCCATACCCCCCTCTGGGAGAGCCCTACCCAGCCTGGGGAGCCCATATCTCACTTCAGGGGGGCTGTACCCCAGTTGAGGAAACCCTACCCCATCTGGGAGGCACCATACCCCATCTCAGGGAGACTTAATCCATTTGAAGGTCCTGTAGGCCATTTGGAGGAGCTGTACCCCAGATCTGGGAGCCATACCCCCATTTGGGGGAGCCATACCCCTGATCCGGAGGAGCCGTACCCCATTTTGAGGCTGGTGAGGGCATCCTCCACAGAGCGCTGGTTGTACTTCACCATGTGGGTGTGCATGTCGGGGTAGTTGCTGCGGATGTTCCTCTCAGTGCTGCCGTTGGGGACAGTGCCGAAGCGGAACGGGGGGTACTGCTCCTGCGGCTTCTGAAACTGCAACGGGGAGCCACGGGGAGCGGCGTCAGGCGGGGTCCGTGTCCCTGCCATGTCCCCAGCATGTCCCCACTCCCCACAGCCAGCCCTTCATCCACCCGCCCATGCCCAGCCAGCTGGCAGTGACAACTGGGGACTTCTCCTCAACCAAAAAACCTTATTATTTTTTTTCAGGGATCCCAGCCCAATTGTCAACCCCACCTTCCTGTCGCTCAGCCCCGACACGGTGTCGATGTATTGCTCTTGGATCATGAAGGCGGCCAGGTTGGCAGTGTAGCTGGCGAGGAAGATGACGGCGAAGAAGGCCCAGATGAGCACCATGATCTTGCTGGTGGTGCCCTTGGGGTTCTCGATGGGCACTGAGTTGTTGAAGACCAGAGCCCACAGCAGCCACACCGACTTGCCGATGGTGAAGGAGGGACCTCCTGGCCCTGTGGGGACAGAGGGTACAGCAGTCAGCCTGGCTGGGGATGTGTGTCCCCCTCCAGCTCCCACCTCCTCCACTCACTTTTGCCGCTGGTGAGGTTCTGGTTGTAGCCAACGGGGCTGAAATACTCGAACACGAAGACGGTGACGGCCACCACGGTGAGGCACATCACAAACATCATGACCCACACGGCTGGGCTGTAGGGTTCTGCAAAGCCAGTGGGACACCGTCAGCCCCAGGCAGCCCCCTGGAACATCCCACAGCCCCCTGAGACCCCCCAGGAGCCCTCCCCAACAGACGGAGCTCATCCTCCTGAATATTGCCCCTCCTCGGAGAGGAGACGGGAACTGGCAGCCACAGCAGAGCAGATCCACAGGGAATCAGGAGGGAAGAGGGATGCTGCGAGACGGGGGGATGCAGCTAAGAAAATCAGGCTTTCATCAACGGGGAGATGCTAATGAGACACTGTCCATCAGGATTATCAGCGGGAGGGTTTCCCATGGGATCACGGGTTGTCCCCCGTGATGGCTCCGGCCATGGGATTGTGCCTGCACTGGGCACAGGACCAGCCCTGAGCCTCGCTCAGCCCCTGGGAGAGCCCCCCAGGAGCTGGGGGTGGGTGGTGAGCCCCCGCCTGCCCAGGAAGAGCCGGGACGGAGCGGCGGGAGCGGTGGGGATGCATCCAAGCCCTCGATATGTGGCCGCCGAGGTCCATTTGTCAACACGTCCTCTGCTGTCAGGGAGGAGAGGACTCCCCTGATGGGGATGCAGCTCATTAGCGCGGGAGGCGCGAGGCGGCAGCACGGGGACTGCGGACCCCAGCCCTGCCGAACCGGGACGAGATGCTCTGTCTGTCCCCGGGGCCGGTGAAGGTGACCCCCGCTTCGGTGGTGGCGGGGGGGAAATGGGCCCTGCGACATGCGGGGGGGAGAGGAGGGGGGAGATGTGCCCGTGCTGGCCATGTCCTGCACCCCACGGCATCCCCGGCACCCGCACCCACCCACCCCCTCCCCGCACGGGAGCCTGGCTCCAGCCGAGCCGGGACGCTGCCGCTGTGCCCTTGCTGACAGCCTCAAGCCCTGACCGAGCGCTCAGGCTGAATTTCGTGATGACCTTGGCCAGTCTCCTCCCCTTCCTAGGCTGCAGCTTTGCTTTTTTAAAAACTCATTAAAACTTTTAGCCCCGTCGGTTTCCTACACTTGGCTTAACCACGGGCTTTGGTGACGGCGGCAGAGAGAAGGGGTCCCTGGAGCAGAGCTCAGAGCTGGCAAATCCCTGCCTTGTCTCCCCCCATGTCCCCATCCTCCCTCCTCCATGCAAGTAATGAAGAGGAGGAAAACACCGATCCCAGCCTCCATCTCTGTAATAAAAGGATTAGTCAGGCGAGGATAGGAGGAAGCCCCAAAGCTGGCAGCAAAAATCTCCTTCCCTTATGACTTATAAACAGGGTTTTTTTATAAAAAAGTTATTAAAACCGAACAATATTTCTAATTTGCATTAGTTGGAAGTGTGGGGTGAACCTGCAGACAGAGGAGGGACGCAGGGCTCACCCAGGAAGGCAGAGGGGGAGACGGTGCCGTTGCTCCTGGCCACCATGACGCTGATGCCCGTCTCCACGAAGGGCACGGAGAAGTCCACGATCTCGGAGCGCTCCTCATTGATGGTGAGGGAGCCAATGGCCATGTCTGCGCGCTTGTAGTACACCTGGAGAAGGGGCAGATAGTCTTAGGATGGGCAGAGGGACCCACACTCCCTTCCCCAGGTATTTCCTCATCTCCAGCATCTCCAACCTTAAATTTTGTCTTTTTTCTTAATATTGTCTTCTTAAATGACCAGTGGCACAAACACAACCAGCTGTAGGGTCATAAATGCTCAGCTGACTCCCCTGCTCATTCTCCTCCACCAAGCCTCGCCCATAAGCACCGTGATTTACAATTACACCTCCCCCTCCTCACGCCGAGCTGTCCCCTGCCCAGGGACGAGTCCCACCACGGGCACCCCGATCCCATCTCAGCAGGGAAGCCCCAGGCAGGGGCATGCCCACCCCTACCTCACCAATCATGCCGTTCCAGACCCCACGGACGATCTTGCCGTGTTTGCCGTTGGTCACCAGGTAGAGGTCATAGGAGAACTTCACTGCCTTGGCCAGCTTCTTCAGGATGTCGATGCAGAAGCCCTTGCAGCACAGCTTGGTGTAGGGATCCGCGAGGCCATCGCCACTGAAAACACACCAGGAAAAATGGGTTGGACCAACCAAAGATGCTCTGAGCACCCTGGTGCCTCCTGGACACCACGTGCCCAGGGAGCGGTGGCCAAAATTGCGGAGCTCCATCCTCGCTGCTCACCTCTGGGAGGAGTTGGTCTGCTTGCGGCAGGGCACAGTGTTGCGCACGCAGACCCCGGTGCTGGGGTCCGTGTTCTCCACAATGACAAAGGGTCTCTCCTCCAGCGTGGCCACCGTCAGGTGGCGGTTGTCGGCCACGGGCTGCAGGAAGGAGCCGTAGCGGGGCCACACCGGGTACTTCATGTGGATGATGCCTTTCTCCCACTTGCCCACCTGCTCCCGAGGGAGAGCACACCGTCACCCTGGCGAGGGGCTCTGGGGGTCACAAACTTGTCCCAAAATACTTTAAACCAAAAATAAAAAACAACCCCAAAAAACTCTCTGTGCAGCTTGTTTCAGGTCTGGCTTTTTGGCTACTGTTCCCCGAGGGGGGGTGGGGGGCAGCTGTGTTTTGCCTTTTTTGGCACTTTTCAGCCAAATTGCAAGGAAAAAAAAGCAGTTCTTGGCAGAGCTTTGGTGCCTGGCATTGCCTCGAAGCTCCACCACGCTGCCATGGGTACCTTTGGTACCAGCCATGGCTTTTGCATGGGACAACCTGCCCCAAGGTGGGACCCCAGCCTGTGCATGGCTCCAGGCTCAGCCTACCCAGCCACCCCCCCCTACTATTCCCATCCTGGGGGGTCCAGCGGTCCTACCATCTCCCAGAGACGGTGCTGGTTGAGCGAGATCACCACCATGGTGGGCCTGATCAGGTAGCCGCCTTCATTGAAGGAGAAGTCCCTGTGCTCCCACGTCACATTGAGGAGGTGCCTGGTGGGACACAGTACCCATGAGCCCCCAGCCGTGCAGCCTGGCCCCGTACAGCCCTCCTCCTCCAGCTCCAGCTGGGCTGTCATGGGTCCCATGGAGAGACATGGGGCTGAGAGCTGTGGACAAAGTTTAGCCCCTACACACGGGGCAGTGGGGGGGCTGGAGAAAGCCCTGCCAGCAAGGAGGCACCGAGGATGGGCCGCTGCAGGGTTGAGGACGCACAGACTACCACAGCAGACCTGAGGTGCCACATCTGCACTGCAAAGCAGAGCTGTGAAACCCCCTCCCTGAGACCCCCGTGGGTCCTGAGCTGTGGAGAAACACGGGAAAAGACAAGGGCTGCTCTGGGGACATGCTCCAGGAGAAACCCAGCCAAGAGGCATGGACCACCAGCTGTGGCCCACAGCGAGCATCGTCCCCCTGTCCATCAGCTGCATCCTCCTCCTCCCCTGCCTCTTCCCTCTCTGTTTCCCCATTTCCCCATTTCACACCCACCCCAGCAGGTCCCTGGCCCTCACCGGTAGAAGCTGGTGTTGGCAGCGGTGGCACCGGCAGGGGCCCGGCAGTCCCGTCCCACCTCCGGGAGGTAGCCATGGGCCCGGAAGAAGCTGGCCGCCCCCATGGCGATGATGGCCACCCCATCCCGCACCTTCTGCCGCAGGCTCAGCTTCCAGCTCTCCGTCACCACGCTGATGAGGCCGACAGGGAAGGAGGTGGGTGGCACCTCCATGTTGCCCACCGTCAAGCTGGGCACAATCCAGACGTAGCCGGGCCCCACAAGGCCAGCTTGCTCCGCCATGGCGAAGAGGTACTCGGCCTCCTCTCGCGAGCAGTAGACAATGAGGACCTGGGCATCAACCTGCCGCAGGAGCCGCTGCGTCCTGGAGCTGCTCCGCTCCTGGCTCATCTCAAAGGTGAGCACCTCCTGCAGCTCCCAGCCAAAGTAGCTGGCGTCTGTGAAGGAGCGGATGACGTCCAGGAAGATGTTGTAGCCTGGGTAGAGGCTGGTGATGACAGCGAAGGAGCCCCAGTCGTATTCCTCCAGCACCTTGAAGATCACCTGGATTTGCTGCTCAATGGAGACACCCAACTGCAGGAAAGCCGAGCCAGGCTCCTGTGGGAGGAGAAGGGGTTAGGGGCTGCTCCAGCACCATGGTCCAGGTCTCTTGCACCTGTGAAAGCCACCTTGAATTTGCCATCACAAAGGGTTTGAGGGAGCCATGAACTGGCACGGTCCATGAGCCAGAGACACCCAAAATGGGACTGAGCCACGGGTGGTCTCCAAGGAAGCTCAGCCCAGGTCAAGCCCTGTGGCCTCTCCTCTGTTTCTCAGCTCGTTGACCAAAAATTCATCCATACTCCGAAGGAGACAAACAATCTCTCCTTAAACCAGGAGAGGGAGGGGGACAAGGGCTCTGCCAGGAGCATAAATCCCATCCCAACTCCAACTTGCTACCTGCTGCAGGAGCCCGTGTGGCTCCTTCCCTCCCACCCCACCTCCCCAGCCATCTGGCCTCTCATTGGCAAACCTTAATTGATCTGATTCTGTCTTAAATGATTCAGTGAATGGCATTTGCAGAAGGTCACGTGCAAGCAACAGGGTTTTGCCACCCAGACCCCCCCCACCTCCAGAGAGGTAGTTTTTCCTATGAGGCCGGTGGCCTGGCCGGAGGGGTGAGCTCCAGGGAGTCCCACCTGGGCAGTGGGAGCTGCTGGGGACCTCAGACCCACGAGAGGAGGACGAGGAGGTCAAGCCTTCAGACAAGTCCCTCCACCACCCCAAAATACCCAACCCCTAGAGAAAGCTGCAGAAAACCACCCAGACCATGGCAAAGCCATGGCTGTTTTTTAGCCACTTGGGGCCCCACCTGAGCCCTCTGCACCCACCTGAGTCAAGTCCACTGCACCCACCCAAACCCACTGCACCCACCGCCATCCACCCACAGCGAGCAGCAGCTCAGGGTGGTCCAGGAGCACCGGTCAGTGCAGGCAGGGCTGCCAAGGTGCCATCCAGGGGGTTTAGATCCCAAAAACCTCTGGGCAACCAGAGAGTGAAACCAGTGCCCCGAGGAGTGGCAGGATCTCCACTCCGGCTGGGAGCCAGCATCGGGACCCCTCCAGTGCCCAGGCTGGGCAGGGCGAGACAAGCAGCCAGGAGTAGATAACCCAAATCTCCTCCCCAGGGGGGCAAGTGCCTCGCTGCAGCCCAGCACCGCCCGCCCAGCACCCCCCAGCCCAGTTCCAGCTCTCCCTGCCGCCAGCGCTTCCCGGCAGGCAGGTGACGGTGACATTGACAGTGACAGTGTCTGACGCCGGCAAGGAGCAGAGAAGCCAAAAATCCCATTTGAGCCCATGGCGCACCTCAGATCACTGCCGCAACCGAGCAAGACTTCTCCGTGCTGCCTGCCCGGCCATTTCAGGGCTGAGCGCAGAGGGAGGAGGATGGGGATGTGCCAACCCTGTCACTGCCCCGGCACCACGACCCCAGCACCCTGTGGTGGGCACAGCCTGGAGGGGATGGGGAGCAGGACACCAGGGAAGGTCCCTCCACAGGGCACTGATGTCCCCTCCCACATCCCACCGCCCCGGCCGGCCACGCTGCTGCAGCCACTGCCCATTCCCGCCCACGAGCTCCCGCGCTGCAGCCCAGCGGCTCCTCTGCCCTCCAGCTTTTCACGTCCCATCTCTGCCCCTCTCTAATAATCCCTCATTTCTCCCGCTCCCGCTGGAAATCACCCCCAGCCAACGCCTCACCTTTGGGGTCAGGACCACCGCAGACCCCCCGCTGATGCTGATGACGGGGACCTGGGTCTGGGAGGAGATGAAATCAAGGATCTGGGCCACGGCCTCCGTGCCAACGTTGTCCTCAAAAACAATGCCGTGGATCTTGTGGCTGGCGAGGATGTCGCAGATCTGGGTGAGGAGGGTGCTGGGGTTGGTGTTGTTGACGATGACCGTGATGGGGTGGATCTCCAGGGGCATGTCCAGGAAGCTCTGGGGGCTCAGGCGGGAGCGGATGTGCAGGGGGTAGGACGTGCCCCCAAACACCACGGCCACGTTGACCACCGGCTCCTCGGGGCCCGGCAGCAGGAGGTCCGTGAAGGCAGCCGAGCAGCCCAGCACCATTGACAGTAGCAGAGCGTGCGCCGGCGCTCTGCCCATGTCCACCGCCGCGTCCCTGCCAGGATGGGACACAGCCCCTCGCATCCGGCTGCCCGCCAGGACCCCCCAGCCCTGCTCGCCCCAGCCATCCCCACCACCCCAGGGACAGGACCAGGGCGGGTTGACCCCATGGGGAGAGGGGGACCCTCATCCTCTGCAGGCTGGACACGGTGGGGGGATGACCACAGGGTTGTACCCACCACCATCTGTACACCCCAGTGCCGTGTCCCTTGTCCCCAGCCCCACCAACCACTCACCCTTCCCAGCCAGTCCCCCCTTCCCACCACCCCCTGTCCCCCTCCCAGCCCCATTGCCCTCCCACCCTTATCCCCCCCTCCGAAAGCCATCGTTACTACGATGCTCCTTATCACCCCTTCGGCCAGGGATGGGGGCAGGAGCGAGAGGTGACAGGAGGAGCTGGCAGCTCCCTGGTGTCTCTGTCCACAGCTGACAAACAAACACCTTCATATTTAAAGGCTTTGCCCTTGAGGGAGGGTTCAGCTCTGCACCCCCCATGTTGGGATTTTGCAAACCACACTGTCACTGGAGCAGCCGATTCCCTGCCTGTCCCCCTGCCTGTCCCCCTGCGCCAGCCCCCTTGCTGCCACTTCCCAAATCCCAACCAAAGTGCCTGCCTGGCCTCCTATCTCCAAGTTTCTCCCCCAGACACCATCCTTCAGCTTTGCCCCCCGCTCACCTTTACCCCATGTTGCACACACCCCCCCCCCCGCTGGCATCGCCTGCCCGGCTGGGACACCCACTGCCCTGCGTCTCTGCTGCCTGCACCCTAAAGCCAGGCTCGGGGGGGGGGGGGTATGTTTGGGCACATCCCCCCTTTCCAGGTCCCCAATTCCCCTCCAACCGTGGGTGCCCAGCCCGCAGCAGATGGGGTGACAGTCCCCAGGGGTGTGGGGGTGTGGGGGCACATGTCCCTGCCCACAGCAATGCACCCCCATGCTGGAGCTCACCCCCTCCTCAGAGCCTGCCTGGAAAACCAACCCGCAGCGAGACTTGCGGCTGGGGGCATCCGAGCCCCTCTGAGACCTGTTACCCCCAGGGCCATCACCCCCGTGCCACGCTGGGCAGCGGGGACAGGGACAAGCAGCCCTCTGCGGTGGCACCGGCCGCGCACTGGCGTTGCTCCGTGCAGCAAGATGCCAGCTGGTGCTCGGAAACGTCACTTGCAATTAAAAGCTGCTGTTGCTTAACGCATCCTCGGCATGGCCAGAGGAGCCTCTCATGAGTCCCAGATGGTTTTGGGGTTTGGGCTGCCCTGGGGACCCGCACCCCAACACCCCTCCGTGCCGTGGTGATGGACAACCCCTCGGCACGCTGCAAAAGCACTGATAGTGTGTTGGACTGAAAATGCAGGAAATAAACCCAACGACTGGCCAGCCGGGCACCCTGCAAGAGCCATATGGTGCAGATTTGAGTACCGGGGCTGTCCCCTCCAGAGAGATGGGGGACAGGAGCCCCACATCCCCCTCCTGTGCCCCATGGGTGCCACGAGGGCTCAGGCACCCGACCGGGCACCGATGCTCACCAGGCAGCATCTCGCTCGGCCAGACGGGTTTCATCCACCCCCAGCACCCACCATCACCCAGGGGGGTTCGCCCTGCCCGGCTTCATCCCCCCCACCGCCCCATATCGCAGCTGGTGAAGCCGCAGGAGCCACGACACCATGCCGATGGCCGCAGCCGCGGCCCCTTGGCCGGAGAGGGCGGCAGGTGAGTCATGCCATGCTGGCAGCATCCCACGCTCCGGCACGGCCAGCCCAGCGACGGGGCGGCCCGCACCGCCCGCTCCTTGCTGCGAATTCCCGAGTATTTTTAGTCCCGTGATAAATAATTCATCGGTAATCCGGCATCAGCTACCCGAGCAGAGAGGAAGGGGAGCAACATGCCACCCAAAACAAACAGAGCCGCTCTCCCAGCAGCTCTGCCCGTCTGAGCCCTCCTCAAGGACGTTTGAATATACTCCAGGCCCTCATGGTGACTGATCGGGTTTGCTTGTGCCAGTCCTGGCACCTCACCTGTCCTGGGCCCTCATCCTCCTCTTCCTCAACCCATCTCTTCCCCACGCTCAGGAGCCTCTTCTAGCACCAAGTAATCCGAGCACGGAGCAGCAAAACCCTCCCGTAACACCAAGTGCTGCCTCCAAAGGGGCTGCTCCGCTCCCAGCTCCAACCGGGAGCAGGTTTGGGGAAACTGGTTTCCCACTGGACCGATCCGCAGGTGGAAAGCTTCCTCATCCCTAACAGCTGGAGCACGATGGTAATGGCAGAGCGAGGAGGTGGGCACGGGCACACCGTGTTGTTCAGCCATTGCTGAGACAACCAGGGGAATGAATTTCCATCCTTCCCGGGAATCCGGTGCCGCCGGCCGGAGCCGAGCCGCTTGCTGCAGCCCTTGGCGGCTGTGGAGGAGGATGGAGGGGTTAGGGCCAGCGAGCCTGCGGCTGGCAGGGGCTCCACGCGTGGGTCGGAGCCACGGCTGCTCCAAGATGGCCGGATCGGGGATGCGAAGAGCAGCCAGCTCCTCCAGCCCAGCCGACTCCACGCGCTTCCAGCCCGTTTTTTTCCAGGAGTGAGCTAGAGGGGTGCAGGAAATGTGGATTTTTTTGGGGGGATGAGGGTGAGGAAGGCAAATTGCAGGAAACTGGTGGAGGCAGGGGAGGAGCTGAGCCCATCCCTGCGCCACTGCCAGAGCCGGAGCTGCTCTTGGGCTCAGCACAACACAGCAAAGCCCCCATGGACTTTAAAAAAAAAAAAAAAAAATCCACATTTTTCAACCTCTTGTAGCAAGCACTGCGGAATTGCTCCTTTGGGAAAATGCCTTCCCAAAAGGGAGGTTTTCTAGCTGGGCAAAGGGCCAGTGGCCGGGCTGGAGCAGGAGGAAGGCGGCCGCGGATGGGAGCCCAGGCACAGCAATGCCACCTCCCAGCAGCCTCCCCGGGGACGAGAGGACACCCACGGAGCTGCTCAGTGGCTTTGGCACTTGGTTTTTTTGTTGCTTCGGGGTGATTTCGAGCAGGTTAACTCCTTTCCTAGGCACAGCTTCACCTGATACACCAAAGACTTGCAGAAACCTCCTGCTAAAGGCACTGATGGAGCCTTTACCTCCCTCCACCTCCTGAAATGTCATTTTAATGCAACAGGGAAAGTTTGCTCCTAATTTTAAACCTCCTTTTTGCCCTCTCTCCATCCCTCCCTCCCCTGCTCTGAGAGGAGGAGAGCTCATGCAGATATTTCGACCCGAGGAAAGGGAGAAATAAAATCCCGAAATGCAAAATATCCCTGGAGAAAGAGAAATCTTATCCCCCAAAAAACGCCTCCGAGCCTGAAACCACAGGGAAGGTGCAGCCTGCACCAGGGGAGGGGAAACCGCTGCCGATGGATGGAAAGGACAGAATGAGCCCAAACCTGGCGGGAGCCGTGCAGGGAGGACGAGGGGCACCAGGGAGGGCACTGGATGGGTGACATCCCTGTGGAGCAAGGAGACCTCGATGGAGACCCCCCGAAAGGAGGGAAACCAGCAAAACCTCCCCAAAGCCAACTCATAGCCATCCCTGTCCCCACACAGTGAGGGACGACTCGGGAGGGAGAAGCGCTGGCAGCCCCTGGTGAGCGCCGTCTCCTTTCAACCTTCATCTGCCACCACCCAGCATCACCCTCCTCTTCCTTATCGCCCTCCTCTCCCTCACCAGCGCCTCCGGCAGCAACAGTTGCGGGCTGGGGGCTGCGGGCCGAGGCGATGCCAAGGGCCCCGCACACACACGCACCGACACGCAGCTTAAAAAGGTCGAATATGGATTAACCAAAAATAAACGCCGTGTCCTGCCTGCCGCTGGGTTACGCAAGGTGGCGGGGGGGAAACGGACAGGGCTGGTGGTACCCAGGGAGGTCTTCTCTCTTTTTGTACCTCCACCCCCCAAAAAAAAACCCCCATCACAGCGCTCTGAATTAAGGCTCATCCCCAGCCCCTGCCCGGGACCGGGAGTGGGAGCTCTCGGGGATGGGGATGCGGGGGGATGCTAGAGGCAGAGGGAAATGACCCGGGCAACCCCCTCACCCCCCAAACCCCCCCCCCAGACCATCCCTAAAAGTAACTGGCGGCAGTGCCGGGACGGCGGCAGAGCCCGTCGGGGGCCCGGTTGCCCCCAGCCCGCCCGGTACTTACGGGACCGCCGCTGCTCGGTGCCTACATGCCCCGCGGCTCCGGCGGGGCTGCGCGTCCCACCGGGGGCTCGGCTCTTCCCAGCCCTCCCCTCCTCCGGGGCAGCCCCCAGGGGCAGGATCGGCCCCCGCCGCGGCTGGCGGGGGGGTCCAGCGACCGCCGTCGGTCCCGGCTCGTCCTTGGAGAAGGCGGCGGCGGCGGCGGCTCTGCAGCGGCGGCTGGAGGCAGGGACGGGAGCGGAGGAAGGAGGGAGCGGGAGCGGAGCGGGTGTGCACGGGGGGGGGCCCGGTGGCAGCAGGTGTCTCGGCGGCCGCCGGGCCCCGGCAGCCATCTCCCCCCCGCACCGGGACCGGAGGGGCTGCCCGGGCGGGACGGCCGGGAGGAGCCGGCTGCGGGGATGGACGCCCGGGGCGGGGGGCGGGGGGGAGGCACAGGGGCGGTGGAAGGACAGGACGTGTGTCCTCCCGCCTCGCCGCAACTTCGGGGCTGGCCGCCAGCCCCGGGGAGGGGGGGGTGTGGTGAGCGGGCAGCCCTCCCCTGCCGAAACCTGCCCGCCTCCCCTTGCACCCGGGGCCGGCCCCAGCGCTGGGGAGGGCAGGGGGCAAGACACCCCCCCCACACACACACTTCGCCCCGCTCCTTGCCCAGGCGGGAAAACCCACCGCAAAATGACACAGCCCTTACACACACACACACCCCCACACACCCCCCTCTGGGCACTGCCCGCCCCCCAGCCCCAGAAAGAGCTGGAGGGGTGCAAATGGCTGCGGTTGAACTACCCCCACCCACCCCAACCTTCTGGCCCTTTGCTAACTGAACTGGTGGGGTCTGGCAGCTGCCCACCCCTGGTGGCCCCCAGCCGGCACAGGGCAGCCCCAGGGTCCCCAATGGTCACGGGGACAGGGGGTGGCACAGAGCAAAGCCCCCAGCAGGCAGGAGCATCCTCCAGCTGTCACCAGGGCCAGTATTAAAGCAGCAGCTGATCCCGCAGCACTGGTTTAGAGCAAGCCAGACTGGGGGGAGAGAGGGGGGAGATCCAGCAAAAGAAGAGGGGAGGCGGCAGGGACCCTGCTGGGGTCCCCTTCCCCCCAGCTGGATGCTCAAGCTGCCTCACTGCCCCAAAACCAGCCCGTGCTCTGCAGCAGCGGCTCCCGGCAGGCCCTGCTCCGAAACCTTCCTGTGCCCCAGCTCAGAGCCACCAAAGCACCGAGCAACACCCCGAGAGCATCTGCCTGTCTCTGCTGGCGTGGGGTGCCCGCAGTGCTCATCCCCAGGCGCTGCCCTCCTGCCTTCCCCAGGTGTAAGTCCCCTAACTCAGGGACATGGCCACCCAAAAGCAAGTCATTTAGAGCTGCCGGGTTGCTGTCACCCAACCTGGCACCGCAGCCACCTGCAACAGCATCTACACCACTTCCCTGTGGCTGCTGGGGCCTGGAAGGGCCATTTCCAGAGAGATTTCGACCTGCCTAAAAACCTGCTGCCTGCGGTTAACCATGAGCTGCCCGACGCAGGACCTCCCCACACCGTCCCCTGTCCCCCAGGCAGCACGGCCACCCGCTGCCCGGGTGCTGTGGATGCCCTCGGGGCACCTTGGATTGCAAGAAATGCCAAAAACAGAGGAAAGGGAAAATGCATTTTCCTCCTGGGCTTCATTTTAGCTACTGTAAAAGCAGCACTTGCTCTCTGCAGGAGAGCTTGGCCACATCTCTGAGGCCGCTGTGGTGTGGGGGGTTGGGGTGATGGGGACCTTGCACCCCTCTCTTGGCTACCCACCGGCCGCATCCTGCTCTCCAGCCTCAGGCAGCCCTGGGTGCCCACCACTGCCTGCCTCTGGCAGCTCTGCCCCTCTCTTGCCCGAGGAGAGGAGAGTTAAGGGTTAGCAACAGGTCCCGGACCTCAGATCCGTTCCCCAGGACAACAACAGGGGGGTTTGGGGGTTTAAGCAGTGGCTGCATTTAACCCCTTCTGCTGCCTTCATGGTGGTGCTGTGACGGGGGATGGACCTGGTCCCTCGGGGCTGGCACAGAACCCCTGAGCTGCTCCTGTGCCCCTAGTGCCCCCCCGACCCCCCCCCGGGCAACTCAGGGGCCTTAATTTACCCCTCCCAGGACCGGCCGCTTCCTGGGCTGGATCCCTCGGAGGTGCTCTGCTCGCACCTATTTCAGCCCTGGTAATGTTTCACGGGGAAAATATTTCCCAGCAGAGATGCTGGCATGCCGGCAGGATGAGGGGGACAACAGCAACCCCCCCCCCAGCAATACCCAGCTCCCCCATCACACCCATCACCCTCAGCATCTCCATCCCATGGGATCTTTAACCCCCATCACAGCCCAGATCCCACACGTGGGACAGACAGACAAATCCAGGTCTGGCACACAGCTGGGCACAGCTGGAGGGTGTCTGCAGTGGGGACAAGCAGCAGAGGGCAAGGACCGGTGGTGACACACATGCCAGCCTTCGCCCCCTGCCCAGGCACGTCTCCTCTCCCTTGGGAGTCCAACCCAGCTAGAGCCCTGGCCAGCAGTTCAGGCTGCAGCGCGAGTGGCTTCACTGTGAGCTCACCTCCAGGTTTTCAGTTTTCCTGGCAAAAAGTCCTTCAATGCCTTAAAAAACCAATCCCACAGCATTTTTCCGGGGGAAAATGCAGCAATTCCCCAAATCCAACCAGCTGCTGGGTCTGGGCCACCACGCCACGGTGCAGTTTATAGGAGCTGTTCTGCAATCTTCAAAATACCTTATTTGTGCACTTAAACAACAAAAGTCCTTTTTATATTAAAAAAAAAAGTACCCTGATGGCTGCAAAGGCCTGGGCTGAAACAGAAGCACCAACTGCACCCCAAGATGAAGCCCACAACCCCAGGACGTGAAGCTGGACTTTTCTTCCTGGTTGGAAACCTCTGACTTCCCCAGCCCCTCAGTGCCACCCTCTCTGGAGATGCTGTGCTCTCTTTGCCTGGCTTTCCAGGCTGGGTGTGGATAACACGGGCATGAAACTGCCTTCATCCTCCTCCTCCCCATCACTGGGGTGGTACCCCGGCATGGCACCCTCGGCATCCCAGCGGGTCCCTCACCCATGACGCGGCCCCGACAAGAGGGAGCTCAGCCGGCTTCTCCATCACCCCGTTACCTTTCCCTGGCGTCTTTTCTTGCTGGAGGCTCTGAAAGCAGGTTGATAAACACGAGGCGCCGTGCTCCAACAGCTCCCGGTGTGCAGCCACCTCCTGCAGGGAAGAGCCCACTGGCAGCCGGGGGATGCGGGGGGACCACGGCGAGAGGCTGATGTTAGTCCTGTTTAATGCTCACCCATCCGGGCTAACGCTGGTGTTGGAGAAGTGCCTTGAGCTCCACGCAGGCACCTTGCATCCCATCGCTACCCCACTGTTCTGCCCCCACCCCCCACCTCCCCCAGCCCTGGAGAGTCAATGGGAGCCCATCAACTCCTCACACAAACCCTCACCCAAGCCCCTACCCACCCTCGAGGTGCACCCACAAGCACCGCACAGCTCGAGCCAGTGTCCTTAATAGTTCCAGTTCTGCAGGGCAAGCCCTTACCGTCAGCCTCCTATTTGTAGGAGAAACTTGGCCAAAGGTTTTTAACCTGAGTGCATCCTAAACTGGGACTTGGGCGGGGAGGGGGGGGGAAGAGGACCTGGGTCTGTGCACTGCCAGCACAAAGCCAGAGCCCTCCCTGGAAGGGCAGGGGGGCACCTGGGTGACAGAGGCACTAACAGCATCTGACATCGGACGGGGCAAAGACAGCATCGTGCCCACAGGTCTCTCTGCCAGAGCTGAGCCTTGCAGGTGACACTTGTGACACAGGACAGACATTTAGCCCCAGACCTGCACCCACACTGGACCTGCACCCATCCCAGTCCTGCCTGTCAGCTGTGAACCCCCTTCCTCAGAAGTTTGACCAAAAACTAAGAAGGTCTGAACCCAGCCGCTCCTACACCTGGGCACCCACCTCGCCCTGTCCCTCTGGGTCTCATTTAAGAAGTAAACACGGGTGAAGATCGCCTTTCTCCTGTGCTGCCTTCCTGCGGAGGCTCCTGGGGCCACCCCTCAGGCCCCATCCCCACCTCCCCGGTCTCCTCCATCCCACACAGAGCTGGCTGGTATCATGGATCTCGGCAGCCACAAAAGCAATCAAGGCAGAAAGCAGGGATGGTGCCGCGCATGGCCCAGCACGGATCCGGCACAGCTTCACTCGGCTGCCACCGCATCCTACCCTCATGGTAATTAAGGGAGCTAAAATAAATAGGGATGGTTTCATCCCTGCAGGGATAATTCCTCCTCCCGGGGTGGCGCGTGCCTGCAGGGCTGCCCCAGAGGTTGGGGATGAGGCAGCCAAAGCCAGCGGGTTGGAAATGGAAATTTCCCAGGAAGGGAGGAAATCGCTTCTTTCTGGGGCGTAACCAGCCCTTGCCCTCCAACAACTTTATTTGCTGCTGTCGTATCCCTAAATAGCTCCTTGAAGCAGCTGCTGGGAGTTTACATCTCCTTCACCTCTGCTCCCCTCCCAGCCTTGGGAAATGGGCTCACGCAGCCCCGATTTCCGAAACAACTCACCCCAAGCGGAGGGAAAACCTCCAGCCCTGCCCAGCCACCCTGCAGGCACAGGACCCCCGCAGCACCGCTGCCCGCCCCAGCACCGCCCCCCGACCACAGGCAACACTTCGGGGAGTGCAGAGCCCCGGGAAGGTTCAGTCTTTAAGGCTGGGAGGGGAGACCGTGAGCTCTGGTGGGTCTGGAGCCAAGGGTGCGCCTGGGGTCCTTTTGGAAAAGGTGCTGATGTGCCAGGAGGGAAGCGGTGGGGCTGGGAACCTGCTCCTCTGACCCCAGAGGTTGGTACCCCAACCCCAACCTGTTCGCCATCCCTGCTCGGGGCTGGGGCTGGATCTGGAGAGAAGAGCACAGGAGGCGTGAGAAGACGTGCCTGGGAGAGCAAGCGGCGAGGGGAGGGTACGCGCAGGGGCCGACGCTTATGCTCAGCCAAAGCGCTGAAGTCAGCACTAACCGGAGCCATCTGTTCCCAGCGAAGCCCCGGCACGGACGGACTCGACCAGGCTCCCGGCAGCGGATGCCGCAATTCGGTGATTCATGCGGCGAGGGGCCGGGGATGGTGTAAAGCCGGACACCGCCTCTGCGGCCGCGCAAACTCCAGGGACGGGGCTGGAAAATTATATATTAGCCACGCTGCTGAAAAGCTTTTTCAACCATTTTTCTGGCTTTTAAAAGGCAGCACAGCTCTTCGCTGCTGGCCAGAGACCTGACTCAAGCTGGGTTTTCCCTTATTCCAGAGCACAGGCAACCTCCCGCTTCCCGGGCTCTAAATGCTCATTTGGAAAGGCCAAGTTCTCCAAGCGGTCTATTAGCAAAGCCAGCGAGAGCCTCTGCGCTTGTCTCCTGGATATAATTGCAAAATGCAGCACCAACAGGAGCTTCTGGGTGTCTCAGACTTGTTAATTCCAAGGTGCCTGGCAGCCCACGCAAGGCAGGAGCCCCGGGGCAGAGCAGAGTTAACCTGCACAGCGCCGCAGACGGGGGAAACTGAGGCAGAGCAGCGCAAAGCAGCAGTGGGAGGTTGCGAAGACCCAACCGAAGAGCACTTCTTGTGCGACCACCCCACACCACGGAAGGCTCGCTCTCTGCTCCGTACCCAGCCCGGCCGCCTTTGGGAGCGGCACACGAGACAAGCGTGGTGTGGGGAGCTGCGGGAAGGGGACAGCGCAGCCTTGCCCGGCCAGTCTGGAGGCCATCCCTCACCAGGTGCTGATCTCCACCAACTTTGTGCAGTCTCATCAAAGCCAAGCTGAGCCATAACTCATCGGAGCAGGGGAGTCCACATTAAAAGCTGGCAGCAACGACTTTCAGCTTTTCATGCCTCCTTCCAACAGCAGACGGGTGTCACTCACAGCATCACCTTCCCGGCTCCTTACCCGCAGCGGAAAATGGCTTTAGAGCTGCTCCTCTGGCTGCTCAGGAGAGCAGAGGCCCCTCCGACCACCGCGGTGGGGACATACGTGGAACAAACACGAGGTTAATAGTGCCTGAAAGCAGCACCTGAATGCGAACGGGAGCCTGCGAGGGCCCCCCAGCCTGCTCGGAGCCCAGGCTGCAGGCAGCTGGGGGGCTGCAGGCAGCAACAGAGCCGGGTCCCCCCCACCCCGCCAAGCCCCGGGAGTGCCGGGTCACCCCTCCATCCCCGCTCAGCCCCTCTCTGCTCCCCGTTACCGGCCTCCCAGCGCCACCTAACGACATGGCGACCGGGGACAAGGACCTTCACGGGGAAGCCGGACACATCCCGGTTCCTGGAGAGAAGGATGGAGAGCACCGGACAGAGATGGGGAGGCAGCAGGACACCCAGCTGGGGCTTGGGGATGCAGGTGGCAGCAGAAGGGGGAGCTGGAGGTATTGAGTAAGGATTTACATAATTGTAATGATTCTGCCTCTGCCCACGAGGCTCAGTCCTCCATCCCTGCCCTTCGCTGACCTTGATCATCCCCTGGCTTTCCCGCAGCCCGGCATTAACCCCAGGGCCTTGGCCAAGTTCTGGGTTGAGCAAGGACACAGGGCTCAGCGAAGAAAGATGCTCCCCTTAATCTGTTGACACAGCCCAAAAACTGCCCTGAAGCATCACCGGTTTGGGAACAGTCCTTTGACGTGCTCAGCATAAGCCCGGTGGCCTGCATCATGGCTACGAAAGCACCCTGACATCAACATTCAAGGCGATGTAGAAGAAAACCCCAGGGAAGAACCAGCTCATCTCTTCCCCATACCTGCAGATTGGATGCAGCCACAACAACCCCTTCACCGTCACGTTTCTGGCTGGGCTATCTACCAAAACGGCTGCTCCCCACCCCGAACGCAACCCTCTCGCCTCCACACCCCCGCTTTCCAAAGCGCTTATTTGCCTCCAAACCCAGAGCTGATGTAATCTCCCACTCAAGAGTTCAGCATTAGGACTGCATCAGCCGCGAGACGTAACGAGAGCCACATCACACGAGCAGCTGTTCGACAAAAGCTTTATTGCTCGTTTGCGTACGAGTTCCCAGTATCACATTTCCTGAGTTTCTTAATGAGCTTGCAAATGAGATTTAAATAGAAAAGGAAGGGGAAAAAAAAGAAAAAGAAAAAAAAAAAAAGAGAGAGAAGCCACAGACCTTCCTTCCGTACGGTTGGACCAGAGATGGGATGGGAGTACAGTGCCCCGTGGGCAAGTCCTCTACCACGGGAGAGGGCTCGGCAGACACGGAGGTGGAGCGTGGACCTGAGACAAACCCCTGCCGGCTGCACTGGCTTGATTTACCCTCTGCCTCCATCACAGAGCTGGATTTGTTTCTAACACACAGCCACCAGCAACTGCCACTGTCACCGTTCACACGGGTCAGGGAGGAGCGGTTGCAATCCTGCAGCATTGCCACGGGGAGTGCGAGGGATCGGGGCCAGCGTGGGTGGCAGGATGGCCAGGGGAGGGGGCCACGCTGACGCAGCCCCTGCGCCACGGATAAAGAGGAGATTATGGCTCACGGCTTGTAATCTGGCTTAAAACCTGACACCGTCACCATAGTCAATTTGGGCTAAGAGAAGCATTTAATAAGCTTCAAAAGACACAGGTCAAAAAAATCCCAAACAACCCACCAGTGGATGAAGTGAAACGCTCAAGGCATTGCTTGCACCAGTCAGCGCTGGCAGGTACCAACGAACACAGGATCCCTCGTGATCCAGAACAAGGCAATTACACGCTTGTTATTCCAATTCACCCCACGAGCTAGGACCCGGGCTCTGCCGGGGTTTAATCGTGGGATGCAGAAAGCAAATTAATGCCCTTGTCTGTTTGTTTAGAGCTCACAACGAGCGGAGAGCAAACGGTCCCTCCCTGCACGAGAGGAGCTGCCTTGCCTTGGGACATGTCACAGGAGACGCGGCGCTCGGCTGGCTGCTCCGAGATTAAGGCAGTCACAGACAAAGAAGCCAGACTCAAGCGGCAGGTCCAATTTGGCTTTCCTGGAAGGGTTTATTTAAAAAACAATTATTATTAAAAGAAGCCTGCTCGGGCACGAATGACAAGGCGACGAAGCCATTTGGCTCAAGGCTTAAAGAGGAAGCAGCAAGACACGAGGAAGTTCATCTCTGTGACTCACCATGGGGGAAGCGTCTGGCCAGGCCTCCTCCAGGTGCACATCTCCCCTCACCCGCGCCAGCCAGCTCGTTAACGCTCCAAGGACCCAAATGACAAGAATCACCCTGGGGCAGCAGCTGGCTGCAGAGATGCAAGGCCAGCCCGCAGCCTCAGACGTTTTGAAACGCTCACTTTAGGAACCCGGAGTTCATCGTTACTAGAGAGGCTCAAGTGCCACACGCCTCCCCAGAGTGGCCACTAGCCCCACACACTAGCGCTGTGCCCCCAAGCCCTGCCTGTAAGCCACTGGCATTGCCCCCGGACAGTCCGGCTGGACCAGTGCCACATTCCCATTGCTGCTGCTTTAGTGACCGATCAACTGCAGCATCTCCTGAGGATCCACGATCTTCTCCCGGGGTTTGCCAGCAGCTTTGCCTCTTGCCACTTCAGCAGCATCTATCTTCTCCCAGTCTGAGAAGGAAACAGGACGGACCCCTGGGGTGAGGGCAAGAGATGGGAGGGAGAAGTTAATCAAGTGAAAAATGAGTTCAGCCTCACCTCCCCGTTAGCGGGGACCTGATGTGCGAGCAAGCCATGCCCTTTTCTGACACGGCGTCAGACTTCAGCCTCACAAAGGAATAATAATTTCTAACACCGTGAGGAGAGGGATGGCAGGTTTCAGTCGACTCGGATCAGCCAGACCTTTGCAAGCCATTGCCTTGAGGGACAAAACACTTCCAGTTCACTGTTAAACCTCAGACAGTTAAGAGGCAAAACACACGCACTTTAATTGAATGCCTTTAAACACAGTAACAGCAAATGACTCTCCTGGGCATTTTAATCCTTCCCCCAACTCGCCTGGAAGGCTTACCAGGAAAACCACTCAAGAGCAATAGCTCGCTGTCCAGGCAGCTGACAGTGACGTTTTACCCCAGGTCTGTGCTGCTTTTAACGGCCCTTTCCAGAAAGCGGTCATTAACCTTAGCAATGACACCAAGTTTGAGAGAATTCAAGTCCCGCTCTTCCTGGGCTTTGGAGCAACAAAGTGGCAGCACAAAACATTTCCACAGTTCAGACCCTGCTCCCAAAAGTGGCTTGCAGGACTCGCTGCTCCAGGATACCCAGATCCAGCAGGAGTTTGGCTGCTTGATACCTCCACGCTGGCTGCCACAGCAGCTCACACCCCCCCTGCACTGACCTCGGCTGCGCAGGATGCTCCCTACGGCCCCAAAGCCTTCTCTGGAGGCGGACACGTCCAGCACGCCCACCTGGAGATCCTCCAGCACAGACTGGGCAGTGTCAAAGCTGTCGTTCATGGTGGTGATGATCACGCCTGTGGGTCCTCTCTTCACCCACCCGCTGCAGTACAGACCTGCACGGGCACACAGAGCAGCCAGGCTCGGACCCTCCTGGCTGCAAGTCCCTGCCCTGTCCCTGGGTGTCACATCAAACTGTGGGCGGTGGAAGAATCCACCCCTGTGGTGGCACAGCGTGGCCCTTCAATGGTGCTGTCACAGGAATTTGTGTACCAGCAGACTGGCACTAAGCAGCCGCGTGGGCTGTATCGCGTTAGTAACAAACCCCACGGCCCAGTAAAACCACCAAAACCTTCAGTGCCCTTTGCTGCAACACCAGCCGCCCCCAACGCGAGCTGGGGACAGGCCAGGTCTTTACGCCTGACAGAGGTGGCTCATTTCCTCAGTTTCCACTCTCTGACTGCAGTGTTCAACCACCCCGTATCAGTGCCCCTGGTGAGGGGAGTTTCCCCCCACAAAGCCCCCAGCCCACCAGCTGCACTTGACACGTCCCACGCATCCCCCTGCAGATACAGACCCGGGACACCCTCCACTCTGCCTGAGCTGTTGGGGATAATGCCACGCTGGGTGTCGAAGGGTACCGACGGGTCCAGGGGCAGGCTCCGGTAGCCAATGCTGCTGAGCACCAGCCCACATTCCAGCTCCTCCACGTCTCCAGTGGGGACAGCTTTGGCAGAGTCACCTGAGCCCTGAGAGAGGGAGGAAGAGCTGCTGACACCAGACAGTCACCGGATGCAGAGCAGCAGCCTCCTCCGGTCCCCTTGATCCCTGAGTATTTGCTAAAGGCCTTTCCGCAGCAGCATCAACATGGAAAGAGCTCCCTTTAGATGGAGAAAGGCTCTTGTCAGTGGCACCGACTTCCCCCAGAGCCTGCTAGTGGCCACTCCAACCAGCCAGGGAATGCAAAGCTGGTTTAGGAGAGATTCCCAAGGGCCGCAGGACATCCTGCCCCATCCCCAGCCCTGCTAGGGCCATACCAGCCCCCCCCCGCCCATACCTCCAGGCGGGTCAGGGCCATGCGGATGCCCCTCACCCGCTGCCCGTCAGCGGTGGGCACGACCTCCTGGGGGCTGCGCTGGAACTTCAGCCCCCACTCCCGGGGGGCTGCTGCCTGTGTAGCTGCTGCCTGCACCTCCACTGTCTTCTCCCCAGGCTTCTCCAGGGCTGTTTTGATCATCAGCTCAGTCAGTCGTTTCCTGGGCCTGGGGGCATCTAGGAAGAAAGAGAGAGTTTCAGGACAGGAGCCTTCAGCAAAAGCCCCTTGGGACATGGCAGGGAGCCAAGGCCACGTCAAGGCAGCTTCAGTGGTATGCGAGTGTCCATTTGGAGTTTGTCATGCTGACTGGAGTCCAACACCTTTAAGATGACAAACTGCAAGTCAAAGCGACCAGGAGAGCTCCTGAGGCTTGAGGCCAGTGGGACACACAAATCAAAGCCTGCGATTTTGCTGTCGTGCTGGTGCTCAAAGGCAGCAGCCTGTGGAGAAGAGCAAGTCTCTGGACACCCTTGCACTCAATGTTTTCTTTTCAGCTCTGCAGGAAGATCTTAAATCAACAGCCTTGGGATCTCTCCTGCAAGGTTTCCCCAGCCCTCCCAAATCTCCTGCCCTCATCACTCAGAGAGTGAGCATCACTCCCATCACTCTGCACAAACAGAGGAACAGGCTGTCCCCTTGTCTTTACGGCCTCCTAGCACTCTGAGGATGAGCCACATCATGGTCACCTGGCTTTCACACACCGTGCATTAAGCACAGGGCAAAGAGTTTCTCTGATACTCATTCTGAGCATCTCCAGATCATTCCTGGACACTCGCCTGTCAGGGTGAGTCCCTGTCTTGGAGGAGCACGGCACATTTCCCTCACCTTTAATAGCATTTTCAAGGCCTGTGAAGTCAGCAGGGTTCAGGACGGGTCTGGCACCAGGCAGGTTTATCATCTCCCGCAGCTCCTGGGAATTGCGGGCAGGAAGAAGTTACCTCCAGCACAGAGAGGCTGTCCAACAGCCCCATACCCTCTTCCCCCAGCAGTCCAGGCTAGGAGCCAGCAAATGGGTGCAGGAAGCAGGACACCTGGGTTCCCCACCCATCCCTAGACCACCTCTCTGCACCAGGGATGGGCAGCCTGGGGCTCAACGCTGGGAAACACGGCTGCCCTCCAGCACCCCCAGCCTTACCTTGATAGTGAAAGCAACTTGGAGAGGTCCCCTCCTCCCAACCAGCCAGACGCGCTTCACCTTGCTGCAGGCGAGAGCTGCCAGGGAGCCGTCAGTGATGTCTGTCTTCTGCAAGACAGAGACAGGAGAGTGGGACGAGGGCAGATCTGGAGGGAGCTGGGGGGAAGGCACAGCCTCTGAAGGTGAAAAATCAGCAGAAAAGCCGGCTGTGCATGCAGAGAGCCTGGGCAAGGATGGAAAACAAGTCATCTCCCTTTGTACAGAGCTATTTGCGCAGCTGGTCCCTCATCACTGAATGTACTTTCCATAACGCACTGGAGGTAACGAGCCAGCACCCGTGAGATTGCCTCGGGGGATCGGCCCAAGCAGGTTAACCTTGGGGCTAATGGAGCAAAGCCTTCCAGCAATCTCGATTTTGGGGTGCCTACAGATGCTGTTGGGTGACTTCCCAGGTCAGGATATACAGGGAATTGGGTGAAACCCACTGCAAACCACAGCTCAAATCACTGCCTGCCCGCTGCAGGCAGCTCTGAGCACAAACACAAGCATCTCCAGGCCTCGACTGATGGTTGGCATCTTGCAGCAACTCCATGCTCTGTTTCAATTGTATGCATGTATCTAGGTCTCAAGAAGATCTTTTCCAGAGAAGACATGATGGGAGGGACACCAAATAACCAGGATAAACCATTCCAGACCAATATTCTTAACAGGAAACTGCCTGTACACCCTGGCACTCATTTCCAGTGCTGTGCCCTTCGCAGCACTGCTTCCCAGCTGGCTTTAGCCACTGGTTGGCAGAGCCTCCAACTTTTTTTTATTTAATTTAGATATTAATACAGGAAGTTGTTGCACAGCTGTAACGAACCTCATGGCAGTTCTCCAGGAGGGAAAGCCTTTGCTGCCAACATCTGGGGCAACAGCTGTACAGAGCAGCTGGTGCACACCAGCTCCCAGCTGTCCACAGGGGAGCGCGGCAGTGGAAGGAGAGGTCCACCAGCTTGGACCAGCAACCAGCATGCCCAGTGCTACCAGCAGGAACCAGGCTGCTGCCCTCAGCTACAGCAGAAATAAAAACCCCAACAGAAGAAGCTTCCAGTTTGGTGGTAGAAAAGAGTGAGCAGCTCCTCCTTTGTTTCTCATAGGAAAGGAAGGGATAAAGCTCAGTTGCCAACCTTTTAGGTACCTGCAGAGGAACCCAGAGAGCTCTGCAGCGTTACCCAAGGCACGGCCGAGGATCACTCCCTATGGACTATGATTCCATAGGGTGCACCCAAGGGGCAACAGCCATCCCTGGGGAAAAATCCCAAAGACAGCAGCGTCTGAGGTTTTGCTGAGATGGGTGGGAACCAGAACTCACCCAGCATGGGGTGAATTTGAGCCCCAAGCTGCCTTCGTGGCAAGGAGCACCCCCGCGACTCACCCTGAGGAGACTCAGTGGGGACAAGAGGATCCGGGCAATATCCAGCGCCACATTGCCGTGACCCACAATCAGTGCCGTCTCACAGCTTAGGTCAGGCTTCAGCTGCAGGGAGAGAAAGACCCAGCTGTGAGCAAATCCACACAGCCTCCATGATGTTCAGTCCCTCAGATCCATTACCACCACCCAAATTCCCTTCTACCCCTCTTTTCCCCAAAAAGACTTGATGCAGACGGGGGAAACTCCACCCCAGACACATCAACACAGCTGCTCCGGGCACCCCAGCCGATCCCTCTCCCCCTCTTCCTGCAATGGCATCTCTGGGAACAGGAGCTGTTTTGGCCAAAAAGCCTCCTCAGGTCAAAGCAGAGCAGCATCACCCCCCCAGATTCCCATCTGGCCCGGCCAAAACGTGCTGCCAACCTACAGAGCCAGCTAATCCGCTCTCGCTGATGTGCAAATTGTTCACATTTCTACCATCTAAGAAGGATTTAACGTGGTGCCTGCTAATCTTTTCCAATTGCGGGCCTTTCAGGACGTAATCTGGAGCTGAATGCCTGCGTTCAGATGCAGGATGGGGAGGAAGGACAGGGAAACACTGCCGTACTCACATCCCGGTTCTCAGGCAGCCCGTTGTACCAGCCTACGAACGCTCGGGCTGAATAAACGCCGGAGAGGTTCTCTCCTGGGATCCCCAGGACCCGGTTATCTTCAGCACCGTAACTCTGAGGAGGGAACAGACGCAGAGATGTCATTGTGTGCAGGGTTTGATACCAAAACACAAATCTCCTTTTCCAGCTGCTGCCAAGGACCCTGCACGGCTGCCAACCCTTCCTGAGGGCTGGGATACTCAGTGGAGGGGCTAAACACAACCTGAGCACAGGGGTTTTATCCACCCCATCCCCCTGGGCTCCAGAGCCAAATCTGACCTCCTAGGGCCAGGGCAGAGCACGAGCTGAGGACTGAACAGGAGGGACAAATCCATGTCAGGCTGAAATAGGTATTGGCCATCACAGGGAAAAGGTTCCTCAGCCGCTGCCCCTTGCAGCGGGGTTTGAGACCTGCATTCGATGCCACGCTCCAGCACAAGCTCTCTGCAAGGCTCCGGACAAGCCTCGTGCCATCTGAGCTGTCCCGAGGATGGGGAGAGTTTACCACAGTAATAGGTCACCCAGAAACATCTCGCCCAAACCCTCTTCCTGAGATCCCAGTGGGGAATAACCCAGCAGACTTTCCCCGTGACTTCTGGGGAGCCAGGGCAGTCCTGGCTCCAAGGCACAGTACCCACCAGCACCACGGCGTGGTAAGCCTGCTGCAGCTCTGCCACCGTGACATCCCTCCCCACGGTGACGTTTCCATAGTAGGCACAGCGCTCCAAGCGTGCCGTCTGCGTGAAGGCGTTGATCACGTTCTGCCAAGATCAAACAAGCGCCGGGGAGTTACAGCCAAGCCACAGCCGGGGCCAAGGTCTGCTGCTGGCAGGAGGTCCCCGTTCCCGTCACCCCCAGCCTTGAGATGCTTCTCCCCGCCTCTGGGTCAGTTATTCTGAGACTCTTATCTAACAACAGCCGCAGATAATTCATGTGGAGATAAGCACAGCTGTGACTGGGCACTCTTTCTGCCACCCTTTACGGAAAGGAAGATCCCTCTTTTACACCGACCCGGGGAGGACAGGACCCTTTCAATACCTTCAGCCCCTCTGCGTAAATCCCCTTGTAGGAGAAAACTCCTTCCCAAAGGTGAGGTTTGCAAGGGAGCCCCGCCAAACCACCCCTTCCATCGAGGGTGCTGCCTGCCAGACCCCCTCTGCCAGCCTCTCATCTCACCCCTTCCCAAAACCCACTTCATCAAGAGAGGATGCAGGGCAGGATGGTGCCCAAAGCCTTTTGTTCTGAGCGATCGGGGCTACGCAGCAAAACAACTGCTTCTTCCCCTGGAGCTCCAGCTGGGCTCAGCCTGGACACAGATACTACCATGCTGTGGAAGCTCCCCCTAACCAACATCCATTACGTCCGCTCCTCATCTCTCAGCTCAAAGGGATGCAGGCATTTTGGTCTGATGATCTCCACGGGTTAAATGGGGAAACCATCACAAGATATCGCTGTGTCTGGATCTCCTGCGTCCTCCCACTGCAACCACCTCCACCCCAGCTCTGGCACAGCCGATACCCCTGGGTACAACTCACACCACTGCGAGACAAAGGAAAACGGTTGATGTCAAAGAGGTCCTTGGTTTAACTTCTTGTGCAGTGCCTACAGCTCAACTCCATCGCTCCTCTCAGCAGATCTGTGTGACAGCTCCACACCACGAAGGATGGCGACTGCCTCGCCTGCACCCACCACCATCATCGTGTTCAACCGCATAGGAAGGGGAGGGAGCCAGCACCAACCTTCACTTCGGGGTGGTCTGGGGCCACCCCAAAACGGACGAGCCCAAAAGGAACAGGCAGCTTCTCATAGATGTCCACTCGAGCCCCATTGTGGTGCTGCAGGAGAAGGAAGTCACGGTTAAGGGACGAGGACAGAAAGGCCAGGTGAGCCCAGCAGCTCAGCAGGGACACGCATCGCTCGCCTGCTGCTGGGGGAAATACAGAGCAGGAGGGAGGGTTGCACCAAGAGCCCAAAGTCAGAAACAGCCTGTTCCAGGCTCTTCCATGCACAGGATGATGCTGTACCTGTTACCGCCAGCTCAGATCACAAGGTGTAGCAGAGAACATGACCCCAGCCATCACCAAGTACATCTGATGAGGGGGCTCCATCCTTCTACCTACCCCACAGCCCCTCTTCCACACTAACCCGGTGGCTTTTTGGTACCAGGGGAGGGGGTTGACGAAAGGGCCCCCACACTGGCTGGAAAGCACCCAGTGCAGCACCCTGGGTGCTGGTGGACCTGCAAGGCCGTCTGCCAGCCCCCAGCAGAGGTGTCCATGCCCCGAGATCCCCCCTGAGCTGAGTCACCTCAGGGTTGGAGCTTTAGACAGATGTTTTGCTGCAAGGCTTTTGTTATCTTGTATTTTGAGTCAGCCTCTTCCCAGAGATTAAGCAGCCCTGAAATTTGTCCCTGAGGCTCAGTAACAGCTATTTTCCAACACGTACCAGAGACAACGCGGCACGGTTTAATGACAGGGTTAAGCTGCTGCATCTCTGGTGGGTGCCAGCAGCCCAGTTCTGTGCTCGGGTCTCATTTCCCGACAGAGACCTGACTGCCCAAAGCACTCACGTTTACAGGATCACCCGTGTGCCCAGTTCAACTGGGGGAGCAGGAGGCAGGAGAGCAGGTCCCGCACGTTCCCTTTAACACAGGATTAATGTCATCCCTGCTGGGTGACAACAGCTCCGAGCGAGGCAGATCTCTGCTGATTATTTGATTCTAGAAAAATCACTTGGGCTGAAGTCGCAGCGACCCAGACAGGCCTGGGCGGCCCCACAGCAGGGCAGGGACGGGAACAGCGGTGCCCACCCCTGGGTAACGGGGGGCCGGGAGGACTCCGCAGGGTCGGGGCTGCCCCGAGCAGCCCCCTCAACAACGCAGACCTGGCTGGAGCGGGGCCAGGAGCCCACAAAACCCCTCACCACCCCTCATAGAGCCAGGCAGCACGGAGACGCCTCCCTCGGCGGGCAGCTCCCTGCCCTCGCCCGCAGCCAAATCCCACCCCGGTACCTTGAGGATGTGCTGAGCCGTGTAAAACCCGGCGGGCCCGCTGCCCACCACGCAGACACGAGGAGCCGGGGCAGACGAGGACAGCCACCGCTTGACACCTGGAGGCGCGAAGGACAGAGGGGACGTGACGCCACGGCCCTTCCCTCGACCCCAGCACCGACCCAGAGGGGCTCGTCCCCCCGCGCCGGCCATGGCAGGCAGCCGGTTGGCGGAGGCAGGCCGGGGTTTTTGTACCCAGCCCGGCGGCGCGTCCCCCCGAAGAGGTTTGAGGCGGAAACGCCTCGGGGTCAAGGCCACCGCCCCCCCCCCCGCTCCGCCCAGCCCGCGGCCTTGGCGCTCATGGCTGGGCCGGGGCCGCTGGTACCGGGGCCGTGGTGCCGGAGGGGCTGTCGGCTGCCCCGGGCAGGGCCTCCAGGAAGCGCCGCAACCGAGAACCCCCCCGACCCCACACTCCGGGGCACGGGGGGGGGGGGGGCCTGGTCTCGATCCCGGTCCCGGCCCGAGGCGCACGGGGCCGCAGCACTCTCATCCCAGAGCGCCGGGCACGGTGACCCCCGGCCCCGCGTCCCTTCGCTGCCCCGAGGCTGGAGCAACGGGCCTGCCAGGCACGGCTCCCGCAGCCGCTCGGGCCCACAGCCCCGGTTCTCCCGGTTCCCCCCCGCCCCGCAGCCCCGTTCCCCCGGGTACAGTTCCCCCTGCAACCCTTCGGGCCCGGAGCCCCGGTTCCCCCGGGCCTAGGACACAATTCCACGCACCCCCGGCGCCGGTTGCCCCGTGACGCCGCCAGGCCCCGCCCCTCACCGCCCGGGACGCCGCCGCCCCTCCAGCACGCGCCGCCCGGTCCCATCCCGGCCGCCGCCGCTGCCGCCGCCGCCCCGCCCCTCACTCCCCGCCGACCAATCGCGAGACGAGAGAGCGCCATGCTTAGCATAACCCCGCCCCTACAGCGCCGCGTGACCCCGCCCTCACTCCGGCAGCCAATGGCGGCGTGCGTTTGCCGCTACGCCTGTCCGGAAGCGAATCGTACCATAGAGAGGCAGGAAGGGAGAAGCCGTCTCTGGGTCGCTCGCGCCGCCGCTCTCTGTGGCGAGGCCTCCGCGGTACCCTGCCTGCCTGGGGCTCCCCGCGTCAGCATCATCCCTGCGGCTGCTAATTGTGTGCGCCCCTCTATTGCCAGGAGTGAGTACCTGCGGAGGTCTCCCGGGGGAAGCCGAACCTCAGATTGATTTTTAACCATCCTCTTGTGCAGCTGTCTGTTCCTCACAGGAGAAACCTGCGGCATCCCCCCGGTAAAGGATAAAACATCAGTGCCAGAGGCAGCGGGTGGATGCTGCTGCCGGGCTCCTGCCCCAGCGTCCCCCCGCGGTCCCCGCTTTATTCCCTCCTTAATCCCCATCACTCAGCTCATTTCAAATGCGACTACGCGCACCTCCCGCACAGGAGCACCCCATCCTGCTTCAGCCCCTGCGCAATACACCGGGCAGGGAAATCATCTCAGCGGGCCCAGGAGATGTTTAAGGATTGTACAGATGCCAAAGCATGCAGGCGAGCGCTAACGGGGCTTTTTAAAAGCAATTAAGACTAAGAGGAGTCTACAGCTAGAAGCTGATTTTAATATGGGTCATAAAACCCACACGCTTTCTTGCACGATCTTGAAAATTGGTTCATGGCTTTCTGCAAAGGCATGCTGAGAACAGCAGCTGGCCATCTGCCTCCATCTGCACCCGCTCCTTTAGCGTGTCTGCGGTGAGGACCAGAATTTCTGACGGCTTTAAAGTCTGTGCGTGCGCTCCGAGGCCCCAGCCTTAGCACAACACAGCAATTACCGACCCATTGCCCAGAGAGGTGAGGCTGGAGGTGCAGTTCCAAATAGCAACATTGATATGACCCCCAAAATGAGCTGAGTTTATTTTTGGGGCACTGCTTGAGGCAGAAATTTGGGGGGTTCTGAGCACAGGTCCCCAGAAATCTCCCTTTCCCCCATTAACCTCTGCTGGTATCTGCCACTTGTGACAGGGAATAATCCAAATATTCCCCAAATCACAAGTCATCTCTCACTGGCTGTTGGACCTGTGAACACTTGCCTTTAGATGGCACTGCATTAAACAAGATCCACGAAAACCAGCTGTGGAAAGGGCTGTTGCTCCCACCAACACTTAGAAAGATTTTGGGACTGATCTCTTTGCAACAGGGGAGGAGAAAGAACGTTTTGTGCCCACCCTGCTCCGTGAGGCTGAGATTACCCTGTCTGAATCAAAAGCATCGCTAATGCACGCTCACCCGCTCTCGCTGAGGCCAGGAACACCATTAATTTGGCACATTTAGCATAATTTGGCTCCAATGCTCAATTAAGAAACTAACCATGGGGGTGGGAGTGCAGCTCTGGGGAGGGTCTCTGCTACCCCCAAGCCCCGGGTGACCCCAGGAGCACTTGGACTGTTTGGTCCAGCCACCCCACCCCCAGCTTCCCTCCCACCTACGGACCCAGTGTAACCCACATTCGAAGGGCAAGAATTTTTGCCCTTTGGATGTTTCACAACGTCCTCGATTGATAAACCCGCATGGGGCTGGTTAGAGGTGACATGGTGATGCCACCAGCCCAGGTCATCAGCATGCCCTGGGCCCCAGCCCAGGATAATCAATAATTCCCTATTTCTGATGCCAAAGGGGTCACAGTGGATGGATCCAGGGCCAGCTTCCCCCTGCCCCGCCAGCGCTGGATCTGCTACACAGGGACACGCCGTGGTCATCCCGGCTCCAGCCCCCTGTCACAGCAGCCACACGGGACACTGCTCCAGTGGATCTGAGGATGTCCCTGCACTTGGTGAAGGAGCGGGGGGTACGTGATGCCCACTGGAGGGCAAACGCCACGGGCTGCCCGCTGCAACCCTCGCTCTGCCATGGGCCAGAACCAGAGCAGCACATCCCTGTGCCTCGGGACACATTTGCAATGTGGAGCCGTATAAATCCCAGTTGTTGGGGCTGGGGGGGTCCAGCCCTGCTGGGGGGACAGCACAGATCAGGGACTGAATCCCCAGGCTCAGACCAAAGCCGAGCAAAGCCCGGAGCCAGCACTGACTCCCATACTGGTCCCAGTTGGGCCAGTTGCCTTTTCTGCTGCCAGCTCCCCACCATGACGCTGAGCTGGACTTTGTCATGGGTTCTGCAGGTCTGGAACAGCAGAGCGCCCCGGGAAAGCCGGGCACGTCATCCCAGAGGGGCTGTAACCAACCACGTGAGCATCCTGCCCGATGGCAGCGGCTCAGGGGGGGCAAGTTCACCCTCCCTAAACAGGGAAAGTCTCCCAAGCCCTGGAGACCTGCCTGCCTCTGGCAGGTGATTCTCCTGCTAAACTCTTGCAATAGCAACGATCAGGTCTGGGGTCACCTCCGGCACCCCAATACGGATACCCCACATGGGGCAAGGCTCTTTCCCTTAGCCCTGCCTCAGGCACTGCGGGATACCAGTATGACTTGCTCCAGCAACAAAACCCAGTAATAAAGAAGATGCACTTCAACGTGTTAAGGCTGAATTTTCCAAATTATTATTCTTAGAAGGGACTGACTCACCCCAAAGTCAGGCAAAGTGCAGGCAACAGTGACACAGCCCCCTCCCCACGATCCTACCCTTTCCCTGAGCCCCCGACCACACGTGTCAGCCCCTTCCTACAGAGCCCGGCAGCTCTCAGCCAGGAACCGGCTCCAGATGCTCCAGGCATGGTGCCACGTCCCCAGCTGCATCCCCCGCGGTCCTGCTGCAGGAAGACCCCAGCCAGCAGACGGGGGTTTCCTCTCCTCAAGCGTGAAAGCAGAGTGGATAAAATTAAGCCCTGGCTGGGAATAACTCGGGGGGAGCCCCCCTTTTTCTGTCCCTGGTGTTGCACTGCCTGGCTCTCCTCCTGCAGTGTCTCTGTGCATCCTTATCTAGCCAAAAACAAGACATCGGGGAGAAATGGTTCCTACGCGGTGGCTTTATGGAAGTGGGTGTCTGTGTAGCCCCGATCTTGCTAAAAACCATCCCTGCTGCAAGCGGCCCACAGCAAACAGCCCCCCGAGTCCTGGGGCCCTGTCCTCACTGGATTCCCACCAGCTCCGTTATGGGGGGAGCGTGGACCATCAGCTCCTCGTATCTCTGCAGGAAGAGCCGGAGCCTGGAGGTGTAGGTGTCCTCGTTGTACGGCAGCTTCTTCTGCTTCAGGTACTGGGAGACGATGGGTTTGATCTGCAAAGGCAAAGGCAGTGTCATCTCCATGTGGGATGTCCTGGAGTTTGTACAAGGATCCCAGCCTGAGGCATCGCCGAGCTCCCCACAGGGTGCCCAGAAATCCCATCTCACGTGCCCAACACAGGGCTGGAGACAGCAGCACCAGCTATAACATCTTTGCCATGAAAATTAAGATGAAGGTGGTTTCCAACTGCAACAACACCGGGAGTTCACCCTGGTAAAACGCCTTTGCAGGGCTCTGGATTAGGAGAGATGCCCTAATGAGGCTTTTAATGAGGACCAGCCACGCATGCTCATCACTTGCACCCATAGTTATCCCCACGTGCCCGTACAGGCTGCCATCAATTTAATTACCCGTTCCCTGCAACACGCCTTTGTGGGAGGCAGGTCCTACCGGCCCCGTGAGCTCGAGCAAAGGGCACGACCTGAAACCCACTGGTGTTCCCACTCCCTCTATTACTATTACCTAATTTTCCCCTTGACCTGAGACCGAAAATAAGTGCACGGCATTAAATAAGTGAAGACCCCATGCTGAAGGGCAGCGCACGGACCTGCCTTGGGATCTCCTTGAGCTGGGACAGGGCTTGAACCCCATGTTTTGAACACACCCCACACCTCAGAGAAACAAGTAAGGGCATGACCGAAATTATAGGGAGGTTTGTCTGGACGCCAGCTGAAATGAATGCTGGATTGCACAATGCTGGAGATGCTTTCCCAAGGGAGGAGTCATGAGGATCCCAGACTGCTGGGAAGCTGTTGCAGGCTGGAATTGGGACCAGGGGAAGGAGCAGGGAGTGGAAACATGGGAGAAAGTGGAGTGGGGATGGAGGGAGGTTGGCTAGGGGCTCTTATAAAGCAGTGGGAGGTCTCTAGCATGGGGGAAGCAGCATGGAGCGGCAGGGAGAGGAGGGGACTTGCATCAGCTTGGTGGGGGATGGATGGTCTGATCCCCATGTCACCTCCCAACACACTCGTCCACCCCATGGGGCCGTCTCACCTTCAGGCACATGTTGTCGGAGAGGCCGGGGAAGAGGTGATGCTCCACATGGCAGCTGATGAGCGAGTGGCCGAAGGACCAGTCGAGCAGGGCGTTGCGGGGCAGGTTGAGGACGCCCAGGCTCATGAGGTGGATCCGCTTGGGTTTCCGATCGGCCGCGAACATGGGGAGGCCGATGTGCTGCAGGAGAGGGAGGTGGGGAACCCATAGCACCCACCACCCTCCTCAGCCCCTTCCCGGCAGAGCAAACACGGCACCGGCCACACAAAGGCACACAGGCACCGGCCAGGCTGAGCTGCATTTTGGGGTTTGGCTGCCAACCCCAGCACTGGGTTCATCCCTAAAGTCACTCCATCCTGCGCTCGCCTCTGCACAGACCCACCGAGGAGCCCCTGGGCTCTGTCCCCAACCCACCCACACTGTGTGCCCCCAGCCTCTCTCCATCCCAGGACCTGCAATGCACACGTACGTGTGCGAACTCACCAAACCCCCTGCAAGCCACCGCAGAGGACATCACCCTCCAGCCCTTCACACCCACCTGCCCTGATGTTCTCCCAGGACCACCACTGTCCACCCCAGCACCACCAGCCTGACCTCCCCATGATGACATCGGCGCGAGGAAGGTGACAACTGAGGCTGCTCGCCTTAAAATGACATAAGCTCTACAGGCTATGTCACCGGCTATGTCACCAGTGCTGGGTGGTGGCTGGCCTGTCTCCAGCACCATCCGGACCTCTCGGAGCTTCAGGTCTCTACCTGGAATATGTTGACGTGGATGTAGGGATGGGCCAGGAGGGAGCGGGTGAGCAGCATGCAGAGCAGGGCGGACCACGGCGACTGGAAGCCCGAGACGTGGAGCAGCAGCCAGTAATGGCAGTAAAGACCCAGAAACATGCAGCAGAGGGTCCGGAGAGCTGCTTTCCATTCCACGTTCCTCAACAAATCTGTGCGAGGAAGAAGAGGCAGCACATGGGAGAGGTGCTGATGCTTTCCCACTGCTGCCGCTCCAGCGGCCAGGCTGTCCGGCATGCTGATAAACTTGCAGCCCGTCCCATCCCACCCCATTCTTCATCTCCCTTTCCCCATCCTCCAGGTTGGCCCAAACCCCCCAGCCCTTCTGACCTGCTGCTTTTTGAGGCTGGGGCCCGGAGCCCCCCCAGGGCAGTGCCCTGCAGGCTGCAGCCCCGGCAGCGGGTCCAGCTGTGCATCATCACACGGGGATTTGGCTGCATCTTCATTTCTTACAACTTGCCACGTCATTGCCTGCGGTTTTGGCATTGCCCAGAGCTGTGTGTTCAGCCCAATGGGCCAGGCTTCCTCAGCCTCTTACTATTTTCTAGGCTATCGTTTCCTGACACTATTACTTCCCCCGAGCCACTGCCTTGTCTGCCCAAGCTCGTTGCGTCCCAGCCCCTGTAGACGCCCACACCTCCACCTCACACGCAGCCAGCAAAATCACTGTGGTGCTCTGACCAGCCAGAGTCCTACATGCGACACTGAACCCTGTTATCGCCAAGGGTCTGAATCAAAGGAGAACAAATTTGGGGTGCTTCAGGCTCATAATGGCTTTTGCCAGAACTTCCGACACTTGACTCAACATAGGAAAATGTGAAGTGTTTCTGAGCACCAGCAGAAAGGAGAGGTGCAGCAGATACCTTCCCCGGCGCAGACGCGTCATCACTTGCATTTGCTGCAGCCCTGCGTCATGCCGTGGGCTGGTGTAGTTAATGCGATGCCTCCAAATGAAGCAGGACCCTTTGGCAGGGTGAGACCCGGACAGTAACGAGCTCACCATACCCAGCACCCCGTCCCCAGTGGTTGGGCCACGTACCAAGAGCAACCAGAGGGGTTATGATGGGCACCGCGAGAGGTGCGATGAACATGTAGACGTAGCGATTCAGGAAAGGAAGCTTCCAGGTGCTGGAGTCCCCCAGGCCAATGACATTGGTGTAGCCATGGTGGATCTTCACATGGTTGTAGGTGGCCTGCTCGGCTGTGAAAGCTGAGCAAAGCTGGGAGGGAAGAGAAAGGAGAGGTGATGCCTAGAGCTGCGACGCCAGGGTCAGGCACCAGCTGTCTTGGACTCATGGGAGAGGTACCCAGGGGAGATGCTCTACACCCAGAAAGAAGCACACAGGGGAGATGCTCCACACCCTGCAGGCTCCAAACCAGTCTGAAATGGACTTCTTAGAGTTAAGCACTGGAAACCATTCCCACCATTCCCCACAACACAGCAGTCCTGTGGCCAAGGGGACCAACACAAAACCCTGCAGTCCAGCACATCACAGGTGTCTGTCCCCAGCCCTCACCCTGCTGCCTCCAGGCAGAGCCCCACAAGCAGGGACGTTCCTGGTGCTCCCTGCTGTAGCATCACTTTTCATTTAACTCTCCTGCATGTGGATCAGGAAGGTTTTGGGTCCATCTTGGTCTCCAGTGGCTGTTCCTGAAGGGCTTGGGGTGCTGGCAGGGTGCTGATGGGGCTTTTGCGGGGGCTGCCACCTGAATCCCCCGGCCCCGCTCACCTCAATGAAGAAGATGGCCCACACTTTGCCCCAGGACTTGGACTCAGTCAAGGCATTGTGGCTGGCCAGGTGGCTGCCCTTCACGGTCAGGGTGTGATGCACCACGCCGAGGATGAGGACACCGGCCAGGAAGGGGATGGCCTGGGCTGACCGCAGGCACAGGAACCCTGTGGAGAAACCAGCCGGGCAGGAGCTTGGCCATGCACGCGTGTTGCAGCCCTCCTCGCCTCTGAGCCTGGCTGGAGGTGTTGCTACACCCAAACATGCCAGCCGCTGCCCTAAACCTGTTTTTCAGACGTAGTTACAGGTATTTAAACTGCCTGAGCTCGAAAGGTTCCCTCCGCACCACCCTGCACAGCTGGACCAGCCACACTCGCCATCGTGCAGAAGGTTTGGCCACTTCCAGCCACGATGACACCAGGTGCTGCTGGTGTCAGGTCCCATCCCACAGCTCTGGCTGGGATCTCAGTGGTAACAAATATGACTCTGCCAGGATTTCAACATCCCCAGGAGTTCAAAAGCAAGAGAAGGTCCCACCTGCAGCTTTCCAACCGTGCCGCCGGACCCCTGCGCTCGACCGCATCCCCCTGCACCTGCCACGGCCAGAGCCATTGTCACCAAAACCACCCGGGTTTCCCTGTCCCACGGCGGGGCACGGATGGGGCGCACCGCTCCCTGCCCCGTGCCCATCTGCTCGGGGAACTGTCCCTCCACCCCAGCCTGTTCCCTGGGTGCCACCATCACACGCTGCGGGTTTCCAGGGGGGTCGGGGTGCCCATGGGGTGAAGGGTTATTGCGGCTTTGTTACAGGCTTAACAGGATGCTAATAGGCTTCCAGCACAAAGTTGTACCAGCAGCGCAAAAACCACGAGGACACCGCTCCCCCCCCGCCCAGGAGACCCCCCGGCTGCAGTTTGGGGGGGCTGAGCCAGGTTACCTGCTGGGAGCAGGAGGAAGCTGCAGGCGATGATGCTGATGTCCACGCCGTGCCGTTCCCACCAGCTGCTGCTCTTCACCACCTTCTGCACCAGCTCCGACAGCTCAGCCATCAGGGCTTCCCCACGCTGCCCCGGCTCCTGCCCCACTGGCTGTGGAGCCCCCCCGGGGGTCACGTCCCCGTCACCCAGCGCTGGCCCCGGCTCCCAGCCCTCTGCCATCGCCTCCGTCCTGCTGCCGTCAGGCACTGGCATGCCCTGGAGCAGGGGGTCCCCCGTTCCCCCGAGCTGGGGGGTACTGCTGACCTTGCCGTTGACCCGCTGTCCCCTCTGCTTCACCAGGTCCCCATCCTCCAGCGGCATCTCCCTGCCAAGCAGAGGCCACGCAGGGTCGCACCCACAGAGGAGCACCCGCAGCACCCCGACCCACCGCAGATGGGCTTCCCGGCTCCCGCTGCCGCCGAAGGACACGGGAAGGGCAAGGATGGGAAAAAATAAACAACCCAAGGAGGACGCAGCCGGCGGAGACGGCAGCAGAGCCACCCAGCCTCCCACCCCAAGGACACCCCGGCCACCACAGCCCTCTACTCACGCCAGGCCCGGCGTGGTGGCTCTCCCGGCGTTGGCCGTTTCAGGGCAGCCGGCCAGCCTGTGCAGCACCGCACACCGGTGCCGTGCAGCAACGATTTGGAGAAGGGAGGAGCAGAGGAGGACGGGGAGGAGGGCGAATGCAGATTAGCAATGGCAATAATCCGCCTTGGCAGCCCATTTCGGGGAGCAGCCGTCGCGACGGGGCCGTGGGGAGGACACTCGGCCCAGGGCACGGGGAGGCGAGGGCAGCGGAGGAGGGAAGGAGTGGAAAAAAGATGGAGAGAGGCGGTGGAAACGCTGGAGGCGAAGGAGCCGAGTGCCAGAAATAGCCCTGAGAAACCCAAGCAGAGCACTGAGGACGGGGATAGGGTTTCGCTTCTGCCAGGCAGCGGGAGTAAACGTTGCCCGTCCCGTGAGGGTGACGTTTTGGGGAGAAAACTGGCCTTTTTCACAGCAAGGAGCAGGCTGCGGGAAGGAGGGGGCAGTGCACGGCTGCGCGGCTGCCTGCCTGCGCCTGCCTGCTTGTCTGCCTGCCTGCCCGTCTGCCTGCCTGCCCAAGCTGCTGCCGCTGCAGAGCCGCTCGGTACCCTCCTCCGTGCTGGGGAGGGGACGGCGAGCCCAGGGGCGCCTGCCAGGGACCAGCTCACCCCAAATCTGTGCCTAGCAGCCGTGGCACCTGGCCCTGACCCCCACAGGGTCCCTCTTATCTTATGGGCTGTTTTAAGGAATTTTGTAAGAATTTCCTCCCTTTTCCATCGCTGCTTCCCAACTAATCACCCAGACACAGCTTGGGGATGCCTGTGCACAGACTGGGACCTCCTGAGCCCCATTTCTTTACGGAGGAAGGCTAAAAACACATCACTTCTCGCTGTAGTGCTGAATTTCTTCTTGCTTTGTTATTTCTCTTAACCAAAAGCCATATCAGCTTAACAGATCCACCTTGATGAACACTGACATCTAGCAAAACCATAGACAAGGCTATACCCATTGCTGCGGTACCCCAGCCCCAAACCGGGACAGGCTCAGCACCTCCAGTAACAGCACATCACTGCAGCGACTCGCAGGGAAGCAAACCTTGCATCCAAGCTGTGCCAAGCCCCAGGGGACTGTCATCATAACCTGGAAAAAAATTAATAACAATTTAAAAAAGTCACACCTGCTGCAAAAGGGGCAGAGCTGAGGGTGCGTTAGAGACCTGCTGAGGTTTCATTTCTACTGTAAGAGCTTGTATGACGAAAGATCATCTCCAGAGCCAGGGGCACTGACGAAGTACAGCAGCGTCCGAAGCCCAGCGAGCTGCAGGGCTGGCTGCAGCTGGCCAGGGCAGTGATTCATTCTGATACGCAGCACGGCTTTCATCACCTGCTCGTTAGCGAGGGAAGCCCGCGGCTGGGAGAGCACCCATGGGTGCTGCCGGGCCAGGGAGAAGCGAGTGTCAGACCCAAAGTGTGCACTGGGTGGGGTTGCTGGGTCCACTCCCGAACGATGTCTTCGTTACCTTCATCACACCTAGGATGTCACTGCGAGGGATGGTGGCAGCACGGTGACAAAGTCCTGCTCCGAGGGTGCCGGGCTGCCGTTCAGCAGAGCCAAAGGTGAGCGGTGGTGGAGCTGCCATTGCACAAGTGCAGAACGGGGCAGAACTGGTTGTGTGGTGGCGGCTGAGGAGGAGGAGGGGATCAGCCCCACGTCTAAGACCAACATGAGCCATCAGGATCCCACTGCAGCCGGCAGCGAGCGTGCCGGCGTGCACGGGCAGAGGCAGGTGCGTGGCATCGCTCAGTCCTGTGCTGCTGCTGGGACCAGAGACCACCTGGGAGAGGAGAAGAAATAGTGGGTCAAAAACCACGCAGGAGTTTTGGCTGAGTTTTGGCTTCTGGGGAAAAGTGTCAAACCCGTAAGAGTCTCTTCCTTCAAGCTGCAGCAAAGGTGGGAGTCATGATGCTCACGGGAGAGCAGCAGCCATAAGGAGAGTCTCCAAAACCCTAAGGCAGGCCAGCAGATTCGGGGTTGTAGCCCTAAATCTGCTTCCTTGCTGCTTTGCAGAGCTCCATTTTCAAAAGAAACTTTTAAACCCCAGTTTACATCTGATTTTTCTACCATGTGCAAGCCAAGCCATGCAATCCTACTGACCCCACTAAGATTTTAGGGATAAAAGCAAATGCTGACTTGGCCATTGCACTGTGGACGCAAACACCTCCAATTTAGCAGGAAAAACACATTAAAGACTCAGAAATCCTTTGGCACAGCAGGGTGGCTGGAGGGGATCAGCGTAATCCCTGGAGCAGCGAGTTCTTGCCGGCAGCTGCTGACCCTGCGGCCATCCGTCGCCCCAGGCAGCACAGGGGTCCCACAGCAGACCCCCCCACCCCCGCTGCCTCCGCAGGCAGCTGCCAGCCCCAAGGGACCCCCGGGGATCAGGGACCCACTGCTGCCCTCCTCCAACCTCCAGCCCCTCTGCCCCCAGGGCTCAGTCAAAGGCCAAATCTGGCCCCCGGTGGGGTCCTTCCACGTCACTGCTCCCAAATGGGGGGAAATGGGCCATTTTAGCGCGGCACAAGGGCACACGTGCCAGGCTGGCAGGACCCAGCGGCCACAAGTGCTCCCCACTGACCCCCCTGGGGTTCCCTCAGCCCTTGGGGCAGAGCCCGCTGCAACCCCTAAAGCGGCTGTTTCCAGCCCCAAAATCAAGAGCTGTTTGCAAAAGTTGCACCCCAGGGCTGTGGTGGGGGGGCAGAGCCCCCTCGGCAGCCCCTCCATCCCTACGACCACGGGGGTGAGGAAGGAGCAGGCTGTAGGGACTGGCGATGGGGCATCATCAGCTCCTTCAGCCACCACAGCCAGACACCCCAAAACCACCTTCCCCTGGCATCACTAGGGCTACAGAGATTCCCTTTTTTTAACACCTGGGTTTGGGTAGGGTCTCCCCCCCCCCTTTCAGGCCAAGCACATTTGGGTAATTAATTTAATGAGGCATTAATCACCACCATCCCCTCCCCAACAGGGAGAGCTTAAGCACCATCCTCTTGGCTTTTTGGGGTCTGGCAGAGCCACGGGGTCCTCGAGAGAAGTTGGTGGGGTTTAACACCTCACCCCACGCCTCTCCCCGAGCCCGACGGCCAAGCCAGCAGCTCCATCTGCAGGCAAAACCCTGCCTCCGTCACCCCCAAAACCAGCTCTGTCCCCCCAAATTCAGGCTCTGGCACAAGGATGCTTGGTACATCCCAGGCTGCGCAGCCGAGCGGCTCCCACAGCCGGGAGCTCAGCACCAGCCCCACTCACCCACCCGCACTGGGGCTGCCCCACAGCTGGCTGGGGCACCCCAAAACCTCTGTCCCTGGGGCTGTGGGGTGAGGAAAGAGTGAAGGGCGAGCTGGGGAGCCCCGGAGCAGGCACCAGAGGGAGTTGCAGCTCCACGCAGAGGCTGCTCTTGCTGTCATTCTGCCAAAAGCCCGGGGTGCTCAGCCCGGGGCTGGTGGGCACCCAAAAGGTGACACCCAGCCTGATCCGTGCATGGGGGCGAGGAGCTCTCAGTGGGTGCTGGGGGTGGCACAGCCACCGAGCCCCAGCCCATGGGGTGCAAAGTCCTCTCCCAGGGACTAAGACCTTGGGTGCAGCCGCAGCCTCTCCCCTGGGTCCCCGGGGCCAGGCTGGGATGGGGGTGGCAGGGGCGGCGAGACAACGGATCCAGCCTGGGCCGTTCGGTATCTTACGTGCTCCCAGCCCTGCCAGGACGTGGCAAGGTCTTGCTTTTAACCTTAAATAAATACCCTCCCAGCACTGTTTGCAGGGCACAAATGTCCACTTTGGGCGATGGAAAACTTCCCGCTCGTGCTTGGCGGCTCCGGGAAGAAACTGGATCCCAGCACCGGCTAATCTGGGCGATCTGTTTGCGCCAGCTGTCGGGACACAGACCGGACGGTGGTGAGACGGGGCAAGCAAAGCCACGCTGCCCTGTCCTGGGTCGTGCACGGGCTGCCAGGGAGGCACCGCAGACGGAGACTGATGGTCCCATCCAGGCTCTGTGTCAGCCCAATGCCACCCTGCGCTGCCCTGGCACCCCAGGGGGGAAGGGGCTGAATGGCAGAGCCCCACAAAGGGCATTGCCCAGCCAGAAAGGGGGTGCAAGTCCCACACCCCTAGTGTCATTCACACCATCCTTTGCATCACTGCCATATTTTTTTTCTCATCCCTGTTTGACCTCCAGATGGGTGCTGGGCGGGGGAGCATGTGGGGAATTGCACTGCTAAACCTCAACAATGTTCACCCCAGGGTAAGAAGAGCCAGGATTATTTACCTGGCAGCAGCAGCCTGGTATGGAGACATCAGCTTAGCTCCTCCATGCTGCAAGCTTTAGGGGCCACATGGTGTGGCAAGACCTGAGCCCTCCTGATGGCGGGGTCGGGATGATGGTCCTCCAGGTCCTGCCCAGGCCAGTGTGCTGCAGGGATGGACCACAAGCATCCCCACTTGCAGAGTGGGGACAGAGCCATGGGACTGCCCGTGCAGAGTGGGAGGCTCTTCCTTGCGTGAAATGGGGCACATGCCTGGTATCAGCTACACCACTGAAGGAACGCAACCACCTCCCTTCTCCCCTTTTCAGTAGCCATCTGCAAACACAAGAACCCCAAAGCCTAGGGACAAGCCCTGGGTGTAAGTCCCTGCCTTCCCCAGGCTGCAGGGCTGGGTGAGATCCACAGAAGCAGATGGTGCAGGAGGTTTATTCAAAGCCAATTGCATGTAAAAAACAAACCCAGCACAAACCCCAGCCCTGAGCCCTTGGACATCCCTGCCCAGGGCTCAAAGTCACAGCACCAAAACCCATCCCTAAATCCCCCCGGGGACTCGCTGCGTATCCACCACTGGCCCTTTCACCCACCGACACTGGAATATCCTGATACCGTACCCAGACCGTGTTTTCAGTTTTACATATCAGCAGTGAATAAAGCAGCTGTCATCTGCCCCCTGCTCCAGCCCAGCTTAATTTCCAAAGCCTGGCTGGAGGTGTCAACTAATCACAGACTTCCTCCACTTAGCAGCTCAGGGCGAAGGTAATCACTGGTTTGGGTGCCTCTGCTCTTGCCCCGACCGAAACTGCTTGCCCCCACCCCTCGGTCCCTGGCGTCACCGCCTGGCCAGGTGTTACCCAACGCGGGTGCGTGGCGGAGGTGCCACAGGCTCCGTCCCACTCCGCTTCCAAAATGTGGAGCCTGCCACCAGCGATGCCACGAAAGGATGGCTGAGCCCTCGCACCCACCGGCCCGACAGCTCTTTTGTGACCCCAGAGGGCTGCAGGATCCCGTCCCAGCGGTGATGGGTCCTGAGGAGGGAACCAGCCATCGCTCCAACGCTGGTCATCAGCCAGTGATCAGAAAGGTGCTCCTGGGCGCAATGCTGCAACTCCAGTCCTCAAAAATTTTCCTTGTAACCACGGCACTGCCCAACCCCAGACCCCCCCAGCTCCCAGGTGCCCTCCTGGTTCCCAAGCCAAAGCCACCGGGCCCAGGCACGCACACGTCCCCGCGGGCAGGCACTCAACCCGGCGGCTCCCCAGCAGCCGCCCACACGAAACTTTTACCGCTCGGCGTAGGCAGGGTAACTTCAGATTCCATCAACTGCCCTCTCTAGGAAAAAGGAACGATTCCAGCCTCCTTGGCACGTGGCAGCATAAGGATGGAGGATGAGGTCCCTGGCGAGGTTGTGCTGGGGACGGTGTTACCCACCACTCGCAGCCCTGGGCTGAGCAAGCTGAGCAAGGACTGTGTGCTGGGGCGGCTCAGCGCCACTATCCACAGCTGATTTTTGGGGTCAGATCTCAGAACCACGACCCCCATTGCCTTCTCCCCCAGGAGTATTTGGACACACTCTGGCAGGGCTGTAGTGTTTGCCCAGTTTAAGAAACCAGAGCTGAGATGGGCGCAGACCAGTACCCGTGTCGTGATTCCATCACTGCTCTTTGTGGGATCAGGAGATGTTGAATTCACGGAAACCAGGAACGCCTGCAAGACAACAAAACCTCTCCCTGCTCTTTAAGAAGCCCATGCACAGCTTTCATCTGCACAAGGAGGGGTTGCACAGTGCTGGCCCTGCACCCGGGATGGGCACTGCCCTCCGCTGAGCACAGGACCGTGCTCTGCCCCGGCACCGGCTCTGTCCCAACAAGGTGGGTCAGTGCCACCCCAAGTGCAAACAGCAATCGGGTGCTGCAGTCCCCGGGCAGGTGCCCACTCCGGCTGGAGCAGAGGCGAGGGCAGCCGGGGCCGTGACGTAACGTGCCGTGCCTGGGAGGCAGTGCCTGGAAGGGAGTGAGCTGCCCGGCCGGGGTGGGAAGCCAACACGCTGCGTCACTCCTTTGGGCTGGAAATTTGGTTGGGAGCCAAAGGGCTGCCCGAATCCAGCTGGACTCCAAGAACCCCATCTCCGCAGGTCTTGCACTGCTGTAACCTACTTCCCCGCTTTTGGGTGCTGCGGGGAGGCGATGGTTGAGCCGAGGAGCCAGGGAGGGGGTCTGCCGTCCCAGCTCCATCAGACGCGGACGGGCTCCATCTCCCTGCCAGCCCTGGGGACGCATCCAGCCGATACCCTGCGTGTCCTCCCTGGGCAGCCCCCAGCACTGGGCAAGGGGGACTGACTTTCTGAGGATGAACTGCCCCGAGCCCACCTCCCCCCAGGGAAGAGCCTATCCTTCCCGGTGGGCACGGGCAGCCCACCGGAGCCCTGCCGAACCTGCCTTCCGCGGGTGTCACCGCACCGAGGGCAGTTTTTGTTTCTTCTTCAAGGCGAGAGCCCAGATGCACCCTGCCAGCCAGAGGGATAACTCACACACCGCCTGGCAGCTATTTCATCAGCATGGCTGGACCCATAAAACCAGTTAGCTTGGAAAAACAGGGACTCTTCTAATGATACCTTTGGAGCAGTGGTGCTCCTGATCCCAGTCCAGCAAGGGAATATCTGGATGAGCCTGGAGGAGGTTGAGGGTCAGCCCCAGCTGCATCCCCAGCCCTGCCGGCAGCATCGGGTGAAGAAGATATCCGCCATCCCCAGCACCCTGAAAACTGGCATTTTGCAGGCTCCTAGGAAGACACGAGTGCCAGGAAAGCTGCTAATCCTTCAACCGGTTTTGCCACAAAAGCAAAGCCCCGTTCCTCCAGTTTTCCCTCTCCCACCTAGAGCCGTTGCAGGTGAATCCAAGGTGCTGCTCCTTAATCCCAGCCTGGGGAAGTGGGAACCACCCCGACCCAAACAACCTCACTGGTGCATTTTATTACTGACTTTAGTGAGGCCCCGCTGGGATCGGGGTCAGCGGCAGCTAGAGCTCGCCGGCGGGAGGGCAAAGTGGGGCAAAGCGAAAGAGGGAGGAGGCCCGTGGAAAAAAAAAAAAAAAGGGCTTAGAATAGAAACCAGGTTAGGGCGCTAAACTGTGGGTGGTAGGAGCTGTCGTGGCCGGTAGAGCTGGCTGCCACTGCCGGCCCAGGGAATCTGGGGACCTTCGAGCCGTCCTCAGCATCCTCACGAGGTTTGCAGGGTTGCCAGTCTTCCAATTTTGGGAATCACTAGGCTGGAGGGCGCGGGGGAAAAGGGGTGCAAAGAGAGCAAGAGCTCATCCCCAAAACCATCCCTTCATCCCGCAAAGGCTCTTTTGGTCCATCAGATGGCCGGGGCTTGGGATGGCCCCTCCGGAGGGTCCTTGCTGCCCCAAGAGAGCTGCACCTGGGGCAGTGGGACAGAGACACAGTGGAAATAGGGACTCAGATAGCAGTTCTAGAGAAAAAGTAAGTTTGTTTTTTTTCCATTTCTTCCTGAATGGGAAAAGAACAATCAACAATGAGCCAAGCTTGGCGCAAGGCAAGATAAGACCTACCTCCCGTGGCGCTCGTGGCAGCAGGACGAGCGTCACCGGGCAATTGGCACAAGCCGGAGGGTTCCCCCAAAGTGCGCAGAGGGCTCACGAGGTGCCACCGGCATCATCCCGGTGCCTACCAGCCCGAGGAGCCCACGGGCGGCCGGATCTGCTGACAAATGCAGGAGCCATCCAGCAACCATATCCCCGGCTGGGCCGTGGCCAGCTGGAGCCAGGCGGAGAGCTGATAGCGGGATTTACCGAGCAAGGCTGGAGGCAGTTCTGGGAACAGCCCCGCTGCCCGGTGCAAGCCTGCTTCCCAAGCAGGATGTCGCCTTCCGGCACGTGGCATAGGTGATGCCCTTGGAAAACCGGGCAATTTGCTGGGAGACAGGTGACTAAGACTCATGTTTTGTTGGAAAAGGGGGTGAAACCAGCCTCCTTGGAGCTGATGGAAAGTCCCCGTGGAGCAACCCAGGTTCAGCCTGTACATGGACTGATGGCTTTCCCCAGCCCAGGGACCACTTGTCACCCAGGATGTCACTCCCTCTGCTCCAGACTGGGACAAAATCTGCTGTCAGCCACAGCAAAAAATACCCCCATGAGCTCTGCTTCCCCCAAACAGTGAGTCTCCCTTTCCCACACTGAAAAGGCCTGTGGTAAACAAAATTACCTTTCCAGAAGACAAGTCCACAGCGATATCATGAGTGGGTTCCTGCGCCCATCCCCTGGGCGACAGAAGTGCCAGGCACGTTGCCCTCAGTCCCTTGGGAAGGCTCTGCTGGTGGCAGGGCTGGTGGGGAGGACATCTGAGGAGAGATGGCAAGTGCTGCCAGCTCCTCCTCCTTCTCTACGTACCCAATACTTTTGGGGAAGAAACAGTGTAAAAAGGTGGGGTTTAGCCTTCAGTCCCAACGCAGCTTTATCCTGCTGTCAGGGTCAGGACAGCTCTTGGCATCATCTGCCCCTGGGGTGGTGAGAACAGGAGCTTGTGGCCCCCTTCAGAGAGGAAGGCACCCATCCCGTGTCACGTCCTCCAGCCCTGGTGTCCATGGGATGCCCAGGAAGGGTCGGGGACCTGCTCATCCCCCCCCCGGCACAGAAAGCACCTGCAGCGCTCAGCCCCTCCACCTCACGCAGGGTCGAACCAGCCCCAGCTTGGGGACACTGTCCCTGGCCGCAGGCTGGTCCTCCCCGGGGAAAGGCGGTTTGAGCACGTGGCATTGCTGCCCAGCGGAGCTGAGTGCAGCCCCGGGCTGGGTGAGTAACGCCTTCAGCCGGCTGCCTCGAATACCGGGGGTTGATCTATCACCCGGTGCCAGCGGGCGAGGAGGGTGCTGCTCTGCTGGCACCCAGGGGCCCCTCTTGGCACCTCCAAAATGCCTCGGGGGGGGAGGGGTCAGGGGGCCTCTCCCTGCTCCTGTGAACGGGACTGACCCAGCTCAGAACCACGTCGCAGTGCTGTCCAGGCTCCCCCCGCTCTCCTGTGCCCTCTCCCACCCATCCACTCCAGGCAAGCGGTCCCCATGCCCTGCTCTTGCCACGGTCCCTGAGCCGGGGGACCCTGCTGCTCTCCATCCCAGCCACCCCCAGACGTGGCTCTTGGGCACCACCAGACCATCTTCACCCCTCTCCAGGTTGGCTTTTTCCCCTCTGGGTGCTGCCCAGCCCCGCTGTGCTCCTCCAGGAAGCCTGTGCATCCCTCATGGGTACCGCTCCGGGGTGCAACCATCCAGGGTTTTCGTGAGGGATGCCCTGCATGGGGCCAGGCTGTCCCCATTCCTGCAGGCATTATCATGGAGCAGGACCAGAGCTCCAGTCACAGACACACCGATGCTTGCTGCCGGCATCCTGCCCGCACAGGCTTGTATAACCTCTTACGTCAGGCGGTGCTGGGCCGTGGCCGAGCCAGCTCCTGCCTCCCTCCCTGCCCGCACCAGCCCAGCACCGCAGCCGTACATGGGGCCCAAAGCTCCGGGGTCCCACTCCCTGGGGATCCCCGCACCTGCTGGGTGCCCCATGGGCTCCTCTGCCCAGCAGCCTTCCCATGGAGATGCTAATGGGTGCTGTCACCTGGTCCCTGCCGCGACCTGATGGCATGCTTGTCCTCCATCATGGGCAGCTTTGGGGCACGGTCCTGCTTCACATGGAGCAGCCTTCCCAGGCATCTTTGAAAGCAAATGAAAAAAAAGGGATGGTTTCATGCTTCTCGCAGGGCAGAAGGGGCAGGATGCAGCCAGGGCTGCTCCCTAGCCAGCAGCGGAGACAAGTCCAGTATAGCCCAGCACAGTCCGGAAAGCCTCCACCTCCCCAGCCGTCCCTGGCCTGCTTTCCAAACCCGACCGGTTGGGTTTCGGGGTGCTGGAGGTGTGCCAAAGCGCCAGGGCAGCAGGGTGAAGGCATTCCCCGGCACCAGAAAAAGCAAGTCACTGTGCCAAGAACAGCATGTGTTGCTCACCTCCCCTTCCCAGCCCCCAAAAACGCGAGCAAAACCCGTGGGGAGATTCTGCCTGTGGCTGCAACCAGTGGCCGGCTTATGGCTGCCTGTCAGTACCCTTGAGGGCTGCACAGCACCCACGAAACCCACAGCCGGGGTCCACGCGCCCCTGGGCATGGGTGGCTGAGCCCACGCACTGCTGCCGAGCACCCACTGTTGCCCCTCGGGCATCACCTGCGGGTTGCAAAGTGCCGCAGGGTTTGCATTGGTGCTCGGTGCACTTACATAAGGGAGCGGGAGAGCGGTGGGGACGAGCCCTGCTTTATAGGTCAGAAAATGGAGGTGCGGGGCAGTTAGGGGATTGGGCTAGGTCAGCCCATGAGTCAGTGGCAAAGGAGGGACCGGCGCGGCGGAGGCTTTATTAGCTGATGAGGGGTGGAGCAAGGCTCCGCAGGCAGGTGAGGAGCCACGCTGAGACACGGCATCGGCCGAGCGGGGTCTCGTTCTCCCGCCCGGTGCGTCCCCAGCACCCCAACCCGCTGGCGATGCGGCCCCTGCCCCACTCCTCCTCCTCCTCGCAGTGCCCCTGACGGCAGCCGAGCCCCCCGCCGCAGCCCCAAACTCGCCCACGGTGCAGCCAGGAAGGCGGTGATGGAGCAAGGTCAGTGAAACAGGTTTCTCCTACCTGGGTCTCTCGAGCAGGCGTCCTTCCCTGCGCGGGCTGGGGAGCTGCAGACTTGTTGACAGCGGCTCTCGTTAGCTCGGTTATTGAGCGGGGCCGAGGGCTGGGCTCTCGGCTCGAATGGGTCCATGGCTGCCCAGTGCATCTCCCCATTCCTCCCCGGGCAGGGAGCTCTGCGGCGTAGCCTTCCCTGGCCTCCTGGGACCCCACGGGAGCCCCCCCACCCAAGTGGAGAACAAAACATCAACAGGGCTGGGGTAGCTGAAATAACGGGTGTTTGCGGGGGAGTCCTGCTGTGTTGGGGGCCCAGAGGGGTTTGGGGGCAGCAGCCCTGGCTGACCCCAGTGCCATGGCCCGCAGCCGCCTCCGGGTGCTGGCACGCCAGCTGAGCGGTCGGTGCCAAGCTCAGGGGTCGTTTGTGGCTGTGGAGAAGGGCCAAGCTGGGGGTTGATCACAGCAGAGGTAAAAGGCAGCAGGATCCTTTCCCTGCCCTGTTCAAGCTCCCCCCCCTCCTCTGTGCGTCTTGCCAACAGTGCCCACAGCTGGTGGCATTACACACCAGGGATGGGGAAACACGGAGGTCAGCCATCCCATCCCATCCCATCCATGGATGGGTTTCCAAAACACAGCTGGAGAGCCCGGGGGCAGCATCCTGGGGAGGGGGGGAGCAAGCGCAGGAGAGGGTCCCTGCTGCCAGCGCTGGGTTTTGCTGTGACACAGCCATGCCAGCCAAAATCCTCTGCTTCCCAGCAGTGAAATAATGGGTGGGGAACAGAGGGGTGCTGTAGCAGCCGGATCCGTCCCTGGCACCTCCCGCGAGGGCAGAGCCTGTCCCTTGGGCAAGAGCCCGCTGCCGGGGGTGCCCTGCTGCAACCTCCGCCCGGGCACTGGCAGGCTGCAACCTCGCCAGAGCCGGGGAGGGGACCCGGGGGAAATCCATCCCCACCAGGGCTGAAATGTTTGCATAGGACTTACTGTCTGGGTTTAGGTGGTTTCTGGGCTGGTTTCCCTCCTTGCAGCCCTGCATTTGCTGCTCCAGCCCGATGCAGTCCCACGGGTGGTTGGGTGGTCCAGGTTTCACCCAGGTGTTTCCTCCAGTGACGGCTGCTCCTGGTCCCACCAGGACCTTCTGGGCTGGGCAGCTCTGCCAACTTCAGAGAGCACTGGCGAGCTGGAGCTTGGTGTACTGCAATGGGAAAATATAGTTGTCATCACAGTGCATCCTAAAAGGTTAAAGCTTAGACAAAGATCAGGGAGCACGAGCCGCGGGAGGGTTGTCCCTGTTCCTCCAAAAAAGCAAGAGATAATGAGGAAAGCTGGAATCGTCGCCTGCCCTTGGAGCCACCCCAGGGCCCAGGCTTGCAGGGCTCTGTGGTGAGCAGGGGCCCTGGCACGTACACTGATGGGCGCTGGCCTGGCCCCACGCCAGCCAGGGGTCCCACAGCCCCCCGGTTCCTTCGCCACTCAGCTTTCTCCCACCCAAGTGTCCGAGGCAGGATGTACAGGCTGTCCAGGGCACCAATTCTGCAGCACCAGTGTTTGCCCCAGCCGACCACGTGGTCTCGGCTAGCGGTGCTTGGTGCCCTCACCCCAGCATGCGGAGCAGCTCAGAGCCAGCTCCATCGCTGGGGCTGGAGACAAGTCCTCCTAAAACACAGTTCCCCGTGGGTTTGGCATCCCCACCAGCAGTGCTGGGCACAACCCTTCCTCACTGCTGGTGTCAGGGCTGTGCCAGAGCGAGCCAGGAGCCTGGGTGTCATGGGGGGACCAGGGATGTTCAGCAGCTGGGGACAAAGACCAGGCAGTGCCTGTGCTCAAAGCACACTTATCCCCAGCAGCACCATCAGTACTCAGCAGGATGAATCCAGACCTGCCACGTACCTGACAGCAGCCACATCTTCACCCTGGCCAAAGGTCCCCCCAGCCTGAAGTCCCCAGCTATGAGCCCGTAAATCCCCCACGTCTCTCTGTGCTGTTGGGGCAGGAGCCTGGGAGAAGACATCTGACTTTTCCAGCTTCAGGTGACCCCGTAGCTCCCCCATTACCTCCCAGCTCACCCAGCCTGAGTGGTGATGGGCCCTGGGGGTTCTTGCAGTGGGGGCATTTCCTTGCACGCTTGTACAGAAACAGCTCCATACCCCTGCTGAGGCTGGAAAAGGTTATTGCAGCCACAGCTCCCCGATTACAGAGTAAACCTGCGCTCTGGCCCTGCACCGAGCCCCTTGGGTACTGCCCCACTCCTGACCCTCATTCGGCAACAGTGGGGGATTTTAACTTAGCACCCAGCAGGGACCATCGCCCTGCCCTGCACCTTGGACGAATAGCCTGCCTGCTCCAGGTGCTGCAGGCAGACGGGCCCATGGCACCGGTGATGCCCACGCCTTGCTCTGCCCAGGGATGCTCAGTGCCGTCTGTGGGTGCATCCCTTTGCTCCTCCAGCCACCCTGGCTGAGAGCAAGCTGGGGCGATGGGTACCGGGGAGCTCGTTCCAGCCCCAAGACACTTGGTGGCAGAATCCACGTCATTGCCTGATATTTTGCTAACATTGATGAATTCCGTGACATAGATGTAGAAGACTGTTAATACCGACAGGCAGCATTAAAAGAAAATGACACCCCATTTCTGCTTTCCTGGCCCACTCAGCAGCTCTCTCTCAGGGAGGACATGCTGAGCCATGTCCACATTGTTGCCTTTTGGGGCACTTCTGTTTTGGGAACAGCCACAGAGGGTCCCAAAAGCTGTTGCAAAGCCCATGTGATGTGCTGCATCCAACCCAAGCTGTATCAGCACCCCATCCAGCCCTGTGCTCGGCTGCTGGGGGGGGTCACCGTGCAAGGCATGGCAAAGCCAGGATGTGCTGTGGATGCCATGCACAGAGCCCCGTCCCGCTCGTCTCCATCCTGGCCGTCCATCTTCCTGCAGCCACGTGTTACTCAGCTGCTCAGCCAGGAAGTGAATCCCCGGTGGGATGGGCAGGAAATAGTTAAGCAAGTGGCGTGCAATGGCCTGTGCTGGCCTGGCAGGTCTGGGACCCCAGCGTCACCCTCTGGTGCTGTCACCGGCTGCAGGTGAGGCTGGAGGAGAGGAGCATCAGACACGGCTGAGGACTAGGTGCTCCAGGCCAAGGGAGACGCCTCCCGTGGTCCCCTCTACCCACAGGACTTACCTGGTGTCCTGCGGGTGATGTCCTTTCTCGGTTCCCATGCCAGCCCCACGTGGCATGGCTGAGCACACGTACCATCCAAGGGCAGCAGCCAAGAACCCCAGTGCTGCCAGCAGCCTGGGGGAAGCAGCCATGTCCCTCCCCAGGCTGGCCGTGGTACCCAGCAGCTGAGCAGGGATGCTGCAACGCTCACTCAGCGCCTGCAAACTCGCATCTCCAACACCCTTGGTCATCCCCGAAAACCTCCTCTGCCTTCTCCCTCCTCCAGACCGTGGTCTGGGGGCCCAGCCAGCTCCTAAGGACCTGGAGACAAAAGCACCTGCATGACAGCGAGTGCTAACACATCCCCCTCGCCGCAGCTGCATGGGGATAAGGGCAGGGCTTGTGAATCGACATAATTTTTGTGAGCGATGCTCCTCCAGTTGAGGAGCCAGGGCTGTCCAGCTCAAGCACAGGGTGTCCGTGCCGTGGCCAGACGACTGGCACGGCCCCTTGGCCTCGCTCCGCTCCCTGCACACCACCTCCCGCAACATCGGGGACGGGAAAACACATGCCCAAGCTAAACCCAGGGGACTGCTCTTGCTGAGAAGCCCGATTGAAGACAGGCATAGGGCAGTTTGGTGTTCACGGCTTGGGGTGTTAAGGGATGACTGTCCCCAGGTTCCCTGCTGGGGTCATGCTGCCATGGTGCCCACAGGACCTGCGCCATGTCTGACTGCCCAGGCGCCGTGGGCAGGCCCGGCCATATACGACGGCCGGTGTTTGCTCGCTGGCAGCAGCGGGTCGGGGAAACCTGCCGCCTGGCTCAGTTTCTGTTTGGGAGGGTATTTAAGGGTGTTCTCCAGGGTGTGCCAGCCCTGGCCTCCACCCTGCTTTCACAAGTGCCCTCTCCGAAAGGAGCTTGTTGTTCTCGGCCATGGAGCAGATGCAATTAGCACCAGCGAGGTTCCCCCGCGGAGGCCGGGCTGCTGATGGGCAGAGCAGCAACAGGACCCATCTGTGCTGAGGACCTGGGGACAGCCACGTCCCTTCCCCATGCCCAGGGCAAGTGGAGCCTGGCTCCATCATGAGCCCGGTGGGATGCAGCAACTCAGCTGGCCAGGGGGAGTTGGAAACCAGGGGACATCTCCTGGGTCAGGGGGTCCTGCAAGGGCTGCATCCTCACTCTTTGTGGGAGACAACCTGGTTGGAAACCAAGAACCAAACTCAAAGTCAAGCAACACGCATGAGCCCAAAGAGCAGGCGCTTGCTCTGGGCCTGCCGGTGCCTCTGACAGCCACCCCCGTGCCCACCGACCATCCTCCTCACCCCACCTGGGGCAGCTGCGGGCCTGAGTCCATCTCTTGGGTTCTGCCACTCTACATGGGTGCCACGGCTCCATTTTGATCTCTCCCTGCAGTCGTGGAGGTGACCACATTGGTCTCGGGGCTTGGCAATCCCGAGTGGCATTTCTGGGATTGGTTTTAGCTGCAGGGGGATGTGTCCCATGGTACTCGGGTACCATCACATCACCAAACCTTGTCACCGGCTCTTTGGAGGAAAGACAAGTTGGGAGAAGGGATCTTTTTAAGCATCAGCCCAGCATCAGCAATTGCTTGGGTAGTCCTAAGCAAAAAGGCAAAGTTAGGGAGTGTGCAAACCCAGGTGCCCAGCAGCCCCCAAATACCCGCCGCATCTCGGTGCCCAGCTGGCAAAAGGCTCTGGGATGTGCCAAGCCAATAGATCCGCTTCTCCGTCATCTACTGGGTAAACTGGTCCCCATTGCACTGGAGTGACAGTGATGCGAACCAGGGTGACTCGCTCCCCTCCTGTGCCCGGCACAAACCCAAAGGCAGGATTCATCCCCGGGCGAATCGGAGCCGGGAGCTGGTTCGTGGCAGGGAGCCGGCGCTCTGTCGGTTATCCAGAGCAAGGGCAGAGGGCTTGGATTAAATCACACACATGTATGGGGAAGGGGGTATATTTAGCCACCGTAACCTCACCTGAAAACCAGCCTTGATTTACGTGTCCTGCTCACAGCTGGAACTTGGCAGCCATCCCTGTGCTGCACCGCATCCCTGCTGCCCCGCAGCCCCAGCGAGCAGTGGGTCCCATCCTGCTCTCCCTGGCCCGGTCCCGGCAGAGGGAGCTGTGACATTAGTGAGCTCAGCCACTGCTCTCCCTGCTGGGACAGCAACCCTGGGCTTTGGAGAGGGACCAAAGAAAACAGTGCTGGGGCCTCCGGCACCGTGTAGCCTTCACATGTAGCTGCTGACTCAGCACATCTGATCGCTCGCCCTTTTGCCTGGAAATCAAGCCAAGATTTAGGCAGAATTTGTAAATTCAAAAAGCACTTTTATAGTTCCGAAAAACACTTTTAAAAAGCTCCTTCTCAGTTTACATCCATGCAGAAAGATCTTGGCCCTTCGGTGCAGTGGTGGTGTTTAGCTGATGGCGGAGCACCTCTGTGTGCTGGGGGTGGAGACCCCACACCACTCCTGGTGGGCTTTCAGCCTCTTGGGGAGCAGTAGGACAGATCCACCTTGCAAAGAGTATGTCTTGCTTGCAAAGACTATTTCTGCTCCCCTACGCACACACAGGGCACAAACAGGCAGGGAGCAGCACAGCTTCACACCAAACAAATCCCCATCCTCCAAACAGCAAACCACAGCCTCCACAGCTCAGAAGGGACAAGCATGGTCCAGATCTCAGCTGGCCCCGGGATGAGCACATACAGACTGCCAGGAGTCACTGTGCTCAGGTCATTCCTTATCATTTGCATCCTTCAGATAAGGCTGGATAAGCAGTACCAGTAACAACGTGCGGCATTTCTCTGATCTGGCAGTTTGCATCATAGCCTGAACATGCACGTCGCCAGCACCCCATGGCGAGGGGCTGTTTGTCTCCCATTGGGATATGCCCAGGTCCCCATCCTGCTGCTGCACCCCAGAAACACTTTAGCCACCCAAGAGCCATCCATAGATCGTGTATATAAAATGGTGCAGTGGAGCAGGGAGCTGAGGGCTCGGAAAGAGAGTGCAATGGTCAGTGAGAGATGCAATGGGTCTTTGCAGAACACCTAATGCTGCAGTTCAGAGCTGTGTTTTGACCACTGATGCATCAGGGGTGCTTGGAAGAGGCTCTGGGCTGCAGGCTGGTGCGACGCTTAGTCCTGGGAAGCTCCTGGAGGTGAAAGTCAAGGTCCTTTGCACACAAACTGCTGATGCAGCTCAGTGCCCTGGAGAGACGGGTCAGAAACGTTGCCTCCGTGGGACAGCCATTTGACCACTGGAAGGCAACTACCGGCATGTTTAGAGCACCGTCTTCTTTTTGGATTGTCTCCCTCAAGACAGCACAGACTGGACTCATGGACATGCTGAGCAGCTGCTGGCTAAAGTCAGGGCTGCACGTCTCAAACTGAACAGCCCCAAGCCACAGTAACCAAAACTCCCTTCCAAAAACACAGCGTCAAACAATGCAACCGAGAACCAGGAGAGAGACCAGGACTCCCCATCCCTCTTCTCCTCCAGCCCAAACCCCAAATCAACCACTTACTCAAGAAAGAATGGATTGTAATTATTTATTTCGGGTCCCTTTGAAAATACCATCACGTATCTCCTTCCATTCATGGCTTCGTGCAGTCTCTCAGCCCGTGACGGCACAGTGTCCTAGCCAGCTGTGCAGCACACTTCTTCCTCCAGCGAGCGGGAGACCATTGTTCCTTCAAGGCTGGCAGGTTGGAGCTGCCTGGTCCGATCTCAGCAGTCGTCCCTCCGTACCAGGTACCGCCTGGGAGCATCGCACAGACAGGGAGCAGAGCGAGGGAGCAGGAGGGCAGTCCAGAGGCACTGGTGGGGATGGCTGTAGCTTTCAGCTGCCCCAGGAAGGGAGTCTCTGGCTTGTGTTTTCTGGCAACTTAGAACTGGGTTTGTTTCTTGATCATTTAAAAAAAAAAATAATAATGCTGCTATCTGCAAAGGGAAAGAGAAAAATCGGTCAGCACCCTGAGGATCCAAGACTGAGCTGTACTGAAAGTCTGTAAAACCAGCAAGAAGCACAAGAAGCACACCGATATTTGAAGGCTGGGAAGCCCAAACACCAGAGTGGATTGGGGTGTCAGCAGATGCGACAGTGGGGAGACCCACACCAATGCCTTCCCCTCACCTCTATGGCAGGCACACGATCCTTCGAACCAAACCAACCCAACCCTGGAAACACCATAAATCAGCAACAACTCCAACCCAGATATGTAATCTCCAAAGGTCTGAGTAAGATCTCAAGCATTTGGGGAAGGATTCCCAATGCCACTGGGCACTGTCGTCAGCCTGCTCCCACCGGGAATTGCGGTTGATTTCCTAACGCCTTCAAAAGGTGAAGAGTCAAGACAAGCCCGAGCGTGGTTGAAAATCCCAGCTACGGGGACTCAGAAGAACCAGACCACAGAGCAGTCTGCATTCATATAGGTTATGAAACAAAGCAAGGGCTTCACGTCCTGCCCAGCCACATTAGGGCTGTTGAGTAATGAACTAACGCTATTGCCACCTCTCCAAACTCTCATTGTTTCCACACGAGCAGGAATTTGCCCGCACACACAAGCACTGAGGTTCCCTGGACTCCTACTTTTCCAAGTGGATTGAAAACTAGACCTTACATTATCCACATCTCCACCTGCCGAAGAGTTTAATTGCTCAGAGGCCCTGTCTCGTACTTACAGTTCAGTGTCTACAATGACATCTGGCTTCTCCAGAGTTTGTCGTCTCCTCTGGATGGCATCCACAATCTTTTTCCTGGGGCCCAATGGGATATTGATGCTCTTCAGGTCATTGTCTGAGCATAGCATGAGGGCCTCCAAGTCAATCTTTTCCTTCTTCAAGATGGAGATGAACTCAAACATGTGCAGGGAAGCCAGAAAAGTCTCCAAGGGGCTGGTGTCCGGTTCATCATCATCATCTAAGCCCAGCTCCACCTCATCCCAGGGTAGCTCCTCCGCGTTCCTCTCCTGCAGGCTGTTGGCACTGCCAATGCTATCGTTGAGACTTGGCGAGCGCTGCAGGCGGCTCCGCAGTTTGACACCTACCCCATCTGTGTTGTCTTCACCCAGCGTGCCAGCATCTTCCCGGCCAATCCCAAAAAGTCCGCTGCTGATGTAGTTGCGCCGGAACACCATGGTGCCCAGCCCAGGGCGGTTGAACAAGGAGTCGTGGCCAGAGTCGGTGCTGACTTCTGAGTGGGCCGAGTCCACGTGCAAACCTGGGTCACTTATGGCACGGGAGACAGTGTCTTCATCCGTGAGGAACATGTCTCTGATATTACGCCGAGTCCACTCCTTGGGGCTGGCGTATGTGCCCTGCTTCACAAACATGACGTCGTTCCCCAGCTGCAGACCAGACAGAGACCGCACGCTTTTCCTCCCGTCCTCGTAGATCTTGAATGTCCCATCCACCTGCTTCTTCTTCTCTAGCTTCTTTTGTATTTTCGTCTTTCCCTTGGCTGTGCCATGGATGGTGGCTTGTGAATATGGCAGAGAAGTCACCATAGACATGTGTTGGAACTTCTTGCTTAAGGTGCTACTCGAATAGCTGGAGAAGCTCATGGTATCTGAATTATCCGACATCTCCTTTCTGTACCGTTTCTCCATCCTTTCGTGGTGCTTCTTCTGCAGCTTCACACAGTCCTTAATCCTCCGTTCCGCGTCCCGAAAGGCCTTGTCCTTCAGTTTGCTCACCAGCTTGGGGTTGAGGCTGCTCTGCTTGGCAGCAATAGAGTCCAGGTATCGCACACACTCCATGTGTCCCTTCATGGCTGCCATGTCCAGCGGGGTGTGGTAGTCATTGTCCAGGCACCAGATGTTGGCCCCAAAAGAGATGAGGAAGGAAAGGCAGTTCAGGTGGCCGTTGGCTGCTGCCAGGTGGAGAGGGGTGTTCCCCCAGATGTCACATTTGTCTGGATCACCCCTAGACGGCAAGAAAAACAACAAGTTAGCACGCAGGCATGTCTGGCAGACTCTTCTGAGATATTCCCAGTTGAACAGGGGCAAATCAGCACCAGGAACTGTTGCCTCCTCAAAATACGAAGCTACATGCCTCCAGCCCCAAAAGCTGAATTCTAACGGGGTCTTCTGGAGGGCTGTACTGCTGACATGGAATCACATGCCTGACACGCAAGCCTGTGATTATTTCCATGATTTGCATTTAGCTCTCAGGAAACAGTGTTTCTGCATCAAACCGAGTTTTGGAGGGACTCAAGCCAGATTCTGAATAGCCCAGAACTGAGATGTGGAGCTGATTCTAGCTCACCTTGTTATAAAATTCCAAATCTCAAGCATCCTATTAAATGCTAGTCAGATTTAATCTTCAAAACTTGGCTTCATTCAGATTCTGTGGAGACACATCCCAAAATACCTCTCCATACGCCACATCCTGTGTGGGACACCATGTGTTCCCACCACGATGGCAGCACCACCATGAAACGACCATCCTCAGCATTGGTTCTGAAACCCACCAGCTGCTGCACCTTCCCACCCTCCTGTTCATTGGTGCCTGCAGGAATTCAGGGCACGAGAGGGCACGTAGTCAGTAGAGAATAAGAGCAAAGTTTCTGGCACTGGCCATGAGGTTGGGGTTTTGTGTGGGGTTTTGCTGCACCACACTCGGTTTCGATTGCATGGCTTGAAGCACACTGGTATTAGCACATCCTGAGAATCCAGTTTCAGAGAAAGTGGAGATTAGGTTTCTGCACTCCTCAAGAGCTGGATACTCAACTAATGCCATCAGCATCTCTTCTCACACCGTGCTGGCCCCTACCCCAGCAAGCTGCTGACAGGGCACAACCGCTTGCCCACATCTCCTGCCTGCCGTGACGGGATGGACACAAACTTAGGACTGAAGGGAAGTCTGTCTTCCTGACATTCCCCTGTAGTTATGATCTGCTGAAACAAGAGATAGTTCACACCCCTGCTGGCACCAGCCTTTGCCTGAGCACATGTCCTAATGATACGCAGCCAGCAGCAGTATCTGTCAACAGGGCGCTCTCCCTTCGTGCACATGGATAAGGCGAAGCCATTTATTAAGGCTGTGCAGCCCCACCATCTTCAAGAGCAACTCCCCGCGGGCAGCGGGGCTCTGGCTCAGCACAGCTCCTGCCCGTTTCCACACCAGACTTTCAATGAGCTCAGGCGGAACCGAGCACTGTCCCTCCATCACAAAGACCTCAGCTCCAAGCCCTGGTGACACCAGGGGTCTGGAAGGCAAACGCATACTTGAGACCTTCAGCCTGCATTACTTTACTCCTAGCTGCTTTAGGACCTGTGCTGACAAGAGCTAGGAGCAGCAGAGCCCAGAACCCTCTCCCAAACCCCACATGCTCTGCTCTATGGCTGGCCTTCAGGCAACAGCAGAGCCGGAGCAGAGCCACCCGGCCAGCATCACGACTAGTTCACAATCCGCAGGCTTTGCCAACATCTCAGCTATGTAATACCAAAGGGAAATTATTCTGCAAAAGTGTCCTGGTTTCAGCAGGCAGAAGCGATAAAGATGGCACCCAGAGGTTATTAAGCTGGAGATTATTTGGACCCAGAGCGCGAGCTTCCCAGCTGTATTCCCCAAGAGCCGCTACGAGGTCTGCTCAAGCTTTCCCCTTGTGGGAGCACCAGCAGTTGCTCTCCACCACACGTGTATTTTCACAAAACCTGTAGAAACTTAGTAACTACAACCTTGAGCCCACTAGCAAATTCAGCAGGAGTTAGTCAAAAGGGTCAAAACTGTGTAAGGGCCAAAAAGACCCACAAAACCTGCAGGACTTCTGTATCCAGAGCCTTCAACATCTCTCATAGAAGCACAAAAAGGCTTCAAAAATGGGTGCTAGGGAGGAGAAGGGCAGGAGATCACAGGACTGAGGAGCCATGAAGCCAGCAGAAGGAGAGGAGGAAGCTGCCAGTACTCCAGCAATGCCGAGTTTCCAGGAGCGGTAACTCCCCAGCCCTCGCCTCTACCCTCATAGTGACATGTCGAGGCTGGGAAATTCATGGGGAGGATAAATATTTGATGAATTGCAAGAGAGGAATAAATTATTGATGGAGATGGATTAAAGCGCCAGTGAAACTGGAACTGCCGGGGGTGGCGGTGGGACCCCAGCGCGTGAAGGGGTGTTCGTTTGTTTACGTGTGCTCTGAACGGGCACGTGTGCCCGACATGCGCGGGCAGATGAGCCAGGGCACTATGAGGGTCCCAACAGGTATGTGGACTCATGATCTGGGCAGTGACTTAGCAGTGTACTCGCCAAAAACTATCTTGCTCCCCGAGCTGAGTGTATGGATACTCGATCCATAAAATACAACTCAGAGCCCATTCTCATGTCTGTCTGGTTCAGGTGGCAAAGAGCAAGGCCAGGGAGGTCTTGGGGGCTTCACATTTGAAGACCTACTTTCCTCATGCTTTTTTACCACCTCAGAGAATAAGTGAGGGGAAAGAGCATCAAAACCAGCTTTCCCTGGACATTTCTACTGTCTAGAAACAAGGGTATTAGAGCAAAATTACATCTTTAGGTCCTTTTGCCCCATGAACGCCTGCCTCAGGCGCTAAAAATGCATCAGAAGGAAAGAAGAACGGTGACTTGCAAAGTAGAGGTGTTTGATCCGGGACAGATAATAAACATGAGGCCCTCCCTCTGGCAGGTGTCTGTCCCAGCAAAACTTCACCTCCAGGCGCTGCACACGAGGAGATGCTGACTGCAGGGTCCACTAAGTGGGAACGTATTTTAATAATAGGTGTGAAGCGCAGCACTTCTCTACTTCAAAGCGTTTTCCAGTGCTGAGTCAACTGTAATAATCATTATTAAAAACACTGTTAATTGAGCCCCTTAGGTGGACGTGTGCATCGCCTGAGTCATTGCATTTGCACCGTGACATGCATACTCACTCCCTTCCTGCTGGTTTTCCCCCCCCAATTCTCCCATAGGATCCCAATTAGCCGGGGAATCCAGCAGCACTTACATACGTCCTTCCCTGGCTGCACGTGTGAAGTTCCTCTGATAGCAATGGGCTGGCTCACCCCTTGGCTCATGGGTGTGCGCGACGGATCGGGCCCTCAGACCAGGAGCCAGCTGGGTGCAGAGTGTCTCTGTCTCCATAAAAGGTTTTTGGATATAGGAAGAGAAAAAAAATTCATTTGTGGCTTGAGGAAAAAAACCCCAAAACCAGCTTCAGCATAGTCAGTCAGGGCAATGACCCAAGCAAAGGCTAGAAATGAGCAGAAAAGATGAGGTTTTGGACCCAGAGCAGAGCCTGGGGTCCTCTATCCCAAGCTTTGTCCAGGTGATGGTAGGTCAAGGATTCAGCTTTTCTTCAGATCCCCAAAAATCCAGCACAGATGCCATAGGTAAGGTTCACCTCAGGGCTCTCTGCCTCTCATACCGGCCAAAAGCTCAGCCAGCAGTTATTGTTACTGGTGACTATTAATGGTGGCTGTACTGTGGTAGTGCCTAGGGGCATGTCTACCGGCTCAACACTTCGCCATGCCCAGGTCTCACGCTGACTCCAAGCAGCCAGCTCAGGTGCCGGAAGCGATGGAGCGGCGACAGCGCTCCACCCTTTTCCTTCACCTTCCCGGCGGGTCATCACCCAGGGCAGGTTCCCACCATCACGGCCACGCTGCTCCTGGCACCCACGTGGCCGTCAGCCCTGTGGCGTGCAGAGCACGCACATCACCTTCACGTGCCACTGCAACCCTGCCCCGGCCAGCACGACGTGACTCCCTCGAGCAGCCTGGCTGATGTCAGGAGCCATCTCACCCCCTCCGACCCGCTGCTGAGCCACTCGCGCCCCTCTGCCATTAACATCCAAAGCATCTGCGACCCCCATTTTTGTAAGAAGGGAAACTGAGGCATGCCTCTGCAAAGAAACGCCGGGTGACAAAGCTGACTGCAGACCTGTCTAGCAGAAAGACACTTGCTCACCTCTCCTGTGGTCCACTCCAAGGCAAGAAAGTCCTGGCCATTCCCAGCCAAGGCCCCCAGACCCATGGTTAACTGGAGCTGGACCGATGCCCACCACTGCCACAGCAGTTCATAACGAACCACGCTGAAGAATTACTACCTCTGAAAAGCTGCAATACTAAATGCCAGTCAGCCTGCCTTTTCCCAGCCATCATGTTAATTGAGTTTGCTTCCCTCGCTGGAGCCCAGCCAGGAGGAAGAAAAAGGCTTTTTGTGTTGCAAACAAGAAGGATGAGCCACTGCTGATGTCTCCGTCCCAAACCCTCTCTCCATCCCCATGCAAAGGAGGCACAGACACATCGCCGGCTGTTGTGCACAGAGCAATAAGCCTGCTTCGTTACCCCTTCTGTGTGAGTTGAGATGACGAACTTTCTTCAAGGATCCCTGAAAGGATTTATTATACTTTTCTTTCCTCTTCCCCATTTCAGCCCTACACCACAATCTGCTGAACACGCAGGCGTATGAACGAGGCTCCTTCACTGATGACAGAGCCTAAATAATCCTAAGCCTCCATCAGCCTGGCCTGCGGGCGGGTACGATGTGATTTTTGCCCCCAGCAGCCCCCCCCTTTCTCAGGGTGGCTTCAGCCAGCCTCGACAGGACGTTTCACGACAGCCTGACCCGGCACTCAATCTCCCGGCTTCTCTGGGCACCAGTAACACTGCTCAGCACTGGCAAGGAGGATTTAGTGTTTGCTGCTGCCCCAAGACTCCCCCATCACCCTGAAGGAGGAATATTTTGACAGCAGAGGCCAGAGAGAAATGCTCTGAGATTTTGGGACACTCGGAGGTCCTCCCTTCTGCCTCCCAATTGTTATAGTGCAGGTGTAATAGTAACATATCCAACGCAGAATTAAGTTTCATCTCTGAACAAGACTTAAATACCATTGCACACCATCTTAAGCACTAGCAGAAAATTACAGGGTCTGCCCACAAGCTCTCCTGGCTCCTGCATGATGTCCCCCCTCTGGCACCCCTGTCCCCAGGCTGCGCTTTCCCCTCTCGCAGACCCAAAGGCCGTCCAGGGAGCAGACGTGTGCCTGCCCCTGCACCACGCTGAGCTGCAGGTGAGGGGCTTTGCTGATCTCTGCGTGGTCCTGGGCGAGGATCTGACACACGGAGATGAACGCATGGATGTAAACGCATCCTGCAGCCCCACAGACACACACTTTGCTCCACCATCCATCACGTAAAGGGCACTGGGCTTCTGCCAGGCTATTTTCCCTGTCAGGAACAAATGTATATTAGGTTGTTAATTAAAAGCAGCCAAGCTGCACTCAGACATGACTGAGGCCACAAGAACCTTTTAATCCAATGTGAATTTATAAAAGGGGCCCCTCCATGGAAAAGCAGTCCTTGGGCTTCATGGAGAGGCAGAAACTGCTGGCTTGGACACATGGGTTGGCAGTGCTGCAGGGTGTCTTGTGATGGAGGCAGGCAATATAAGGAGATATAAAGAGAGATAAAGTCAGTCTGAAAGGCAAAGCCTTTCTGGAGGGACATTCCTCCATGGCACGGACCTTTCAGACTGACTTTTTAGCCATTGAAGGGTCGTTGGAACCATTTCCAACTTCAGGGTCTCATCCCCAGACCTCCTGCCCTCATCTCTCTGGCCCTGGGAGGTGATTTCCCTCCTGGCAGGAGCTCAGTGCAGGTTTCTGCTGGGCACAGTCTCTCCGGGGAGGTACACAGTGAGTCACACAGCCCCCACCCAGGGAAGCATCACAGGGCTCTTGGCACAGGAGCATCTCAGGGTGCACCTCTCAGACAGAGTCGTGTCTTGATCTCTCCCCTCCGGACTCTGAAATCGTCTTTTCCTGAGCACACATTGACCAAAGCACGTGGCTGTCGCAGCACATCATGCCTATTGCATCAGGCACTCGAGGACTTCTCAAAGTGACTCTGTACAAAACTGTTCTGACCCCGGGATCTGAACAGAAAATGCTTTTCAATGGAAGGGAGCAATGTGTGTGGGAGCTCTGCCTGTGAACACAGCTGGCTGGGGCCAGGGGAGATGGCTGGAGGTTTCGCATGAGTAGACCACAGTATCAAGAGATGCTGAGAGCCCAGGAACAGGCACAGTGAAGACGTGGCTGATCGGGTACAAGAGCTGCAAACACAACCCAGGGTGGACATAGAAAATCCCTGTTTGGGAGCTAACAGCCCCACCGAGCCCCAACCCAATGTGGAGCAGTAGAGCCCTTCCAAGGAGGCACAACGTACATCCAGGCTGCCAACCTCAGCTCTATTCCTCAATATTAGAAAGAAATAAATCAAAATCAGCAGCACCACCAATCTCTCGGCACAAGACAGAGGCCACCCCACCTTGGATGCCTTTAGATGAGGTGCTCAGAAAAGCAACTGGAACAGGAAGGAACCACTGGGATGTGCTCCTTTTGGGAGGCTGGTGAGAACAGGAGAGCCATGTACTTCTCAGGAAGGAACTAGGTATGGTGGATCTTGCCTTACCACAGACCTTCTTGTATGGTTCCCCCAACACCAAGATGTAGAGCCCTCCAGCCAGACAAGCCCCAACACTCCCACGCCCCTCTCTCCACCACATCCATGCTTACGGAGCCAGAGACCCTCAGATTCGGCATCCCAGGGTGAGGGACCAAGAGAGACGCATCAGCATCAAGCAGCCCCCGTGGGGGAGATTGGGCTTAAAGAAATCTGCTCTTGGGGAACCACCTCCTGAATTTCCTGGGCTCCTGGTGGATGACAGGCTGCCCGGGGGTCACATATTCAGACCTCGCTTTGGGTAAAACGGGCAAGTGTCACCCACTGCCAGCTGGCACCGCACACAGCTCTCTATGGGAGCGTTTCCCGGGACAGAAGGAGCAGTTATTCTCTCTGCTCTCTCATCTAAAAGGGTTTTTTCCATGGCAGCAACCCGATGTGCTTGCACTTCGGCTCTGCCTGTCTTTACAGGACCTGACTCAGGACTGCAAAGCCCTTCTGGGGGGACCCAGCCCCACCTGGGGAGCTGCAAGCAGGGTTTGGGAGCAGTTCTAGGGTCAGAGGAGCTGGGAAAACACAGAGCAGTTATCAGGAGCGTTGGATTAGACACAAACCACCACAAGGAGAGAAAAATAACAGAAGGGAGGACAGGAGCAGGGGTGTTATGGACAAGCCATCATTTTGTGGGGCACCCATGCTGACCTGTGAGCAGGGAAGGGGGAAAGATGGGGTCCCAGCTACTCTGTTCCCCAGGACCAGCACCGTGCATTCGCCAACGCTCACCCTCTGCTGACAATGAGGCGCAGGGCGTCCAGGTTGCCATGGTAGGCAGCCCATAGGGTCGGGGTCATGCCATCCTCATCCGGCGAGTTCAGGTCCTTCTTGGTGGCTTCCTTCAGGAGGTCCAGGTAGCCATCCCGGGCTGCTCGGTGGTACTGGTCGTTCATGGTGCAGAACGGTCCCCGGGCGAGCGCATGGGTGCCCAGGGGGGCTCAGAGGATGGGCATGGGGAAGGGGGAGCTGCCAGGAGGGCCCAGCTCGCCTCGCACAGCACCGCCGTACCAGGACACCTGAGAAGTCCTGGCCGGGGAGGCAGGAGCTCCTCCAAGCCCAGCCAGACAGGCTCTCCAGCGCTTCCCCTGGGTCCTAAGCATCCTCCGGCCCTGACGGCTGCTCGCAACAAAACCTTTCACGCACCAGCTCCACGGCGCAGTGAAAGCTCCCATTAAGCAGCATCGCTGCGTTGGGCTCAGCTAAGCGCTGTGGGCACGGGGTCATGCAGCAACTGCTCACCAGGTCTGCACAGCACCTAGGCAGAGCAGGCTGCCAGAAAGACTCACGGGCTGTATCCTGCCCGACACCCCTGCATGTCCCTCGCCGTAGCTACCCCATCTCAAGTCAGGGGCAGCAGCAGCCACAGACAGAAGCGTGGGCTGACGAAGCCCAAGCACCCCTCCACTGCTTCCGCTCGCAGCCCCATCAGAGCAGGGCAGCAGCAAGGACCTGGAGGGATGCTCCTGCTCCGTGCACAGGCTGCTGAGAGCAGTTTGGTGACTGCCCCTGATTTCACAGCAACCCCAGGGGTGTTCACAGCTCAGCTTTTTCTGGTAAAAAAAAAAAAAAATTATATCTATATGTATATATAGATCTATCCCTAGTGTCACTAGGAAGACAACAACAGACCCAATCACCATCCCTGTCCCCCAACTACCCTGCCTGTGCCCACAGGACTGCTTTCCAGGGAACTGCACAACGAACTGCACAACAGGAATCCAGGAAAAAAACAAAGTAACTCATACAGGCTAGAAAAATTCCCTTCCTCTCCCTCTTTGGAGACCAAAAAAACCCCAAAACCAAACCCGCTCCTGTCTGTGGCCCAGTACTTTACTATGATGTGCAGGAGGGGCAGTGTCTGGCTTCCAGTGTCTTTTATGCTGACACAGAATTTCTGGGGCGGGGAGCTGGATGGCCCCAGGCAATGCCCCCAGTGCAGGATTCCCGGGGTCCGGGCACCCTCTGCTGTCGGGAGAGCCAGAGCCAAGCCTGGACATTGACCAAAGCACATGATGTCGCAGCACATCGTGCCCAACGGTGAATTGTATCCTCTGGGACATCTATTGTATCCTGGTTCTGTCCTCTCCAGGGCTGGACCCTGCGTCTACCACCACATCCCTGGGACAGCACACGGGGTTTGGAGAGGGGGAAGGCAGACCCAGCTGATGGGTGAGAAAGAGTGGAAAAATGGGGAAAGATTGAAAGACAGGAGCAGAGAGGGCTGGAAGGTAACGAGCAGAGAGGAGGAAAAACAGAGAGAAATGCAGTTTATTTTTGTAAGGAAAAAAACCCACCCCAAGACAGCAGGGTGGCCCTAAAGCAGTCCCAGGAGCACCCACACAATCTGCAGTGATTAACCCCCAGGTGACCAACACGGAGTCACCGTCCCAGCTGCCCGGGGACATCTGTAAGTGCACCAGAGAAAGGGTTCGCTCCCCACAGTTTGCTCACATGGGCAGATTCGTACTCACCCGCTCAGCCTCCCTGGGCAAGCCCTGATGGGGTGTAGTAGACATCGGGGTATTTGCTGCTGGGATCCTTCCAGGTAAAAAAGCAGCATAGTAACGTCTGCAATTCATTACCCAGGTTATATAATGATTCTTGTATTATTACTGATTAAGCTTGTTATGGTGTATGGTGGCTCCTGGGGGGACTGGGAGCATTGCCCCAGGCGGTAAACACTCTGTCCTCTGTTGCTGGCTGTTAAGGATAAAAGAGGGAGAATAACTCAGTGCATTTACCCCAGGGGGACTCTGAACCTCTGGCCTCTGCAAAACATCTCCCTTATCAGCTGAGATTCACCGCAGGAGGATTCCCCTGGGAAAGGCTATGGACTGAGAAAAGATGAACTGCTCACCCCAAAGAGGAACCCTAAGGAACCCTGGAGAGGCCAGGCAGGGCAGACCCAGTACTGCTTGTGGCAACCGGCTGGTGGCAGCACGGGAAAGACACACGAAGGTCTCCAAGCTGCACAGAGATCCTGAGCTCTCTCCTTCACCATCCCACTTAGTTCAGTTTGATTCTGTTCCCTGTAGTGCTACAAGAAGGAGCACGGTGGTGAGCAGGCAGGAACAGGACTGAGAAAACGCAAACAGCCCCATCTCTGTGCTTGCCCCAGAGGAGGCAAGTGGCAGGGACACCTCCAAAAAATCCTCATGAAGGAATAAAACTTGTCCCCATCCACTCAGAACTGCCCTGGGTCCCCCTATCTCCCCCGCCAAAATGTAACAGCTGGGATAAACCAGATGTTGAGCAAAAGCTCTCCCCTCACCTGGCAAATGCTTCAGTCCCATCTGCGCTGTGGTTTGTAACATGACTTCCGTCTCCTTGAAAGGAGAGAAGTTAAGCTCCTGAGGGCCAGAGAAAGGTGATCCCACCCTGAAAAGTCAAAGGCAGTGCGTCAGCAAAGTGGAACACAGATTCCAGTCCCCAAATCCTGCCCTGTTCGAGTGCTAGACCTTCCTCATTGTTGCCACCATGGGTGGAAAAAGATTGAGCTGCTCTTGGCACTGAGAAGAAATGCAAATTTCTTGCTTTTCCTCAAAAGCGTTCCACCAGGCGTAGTGCGTACTGATGGGAATAGTACAGGGTGAGGCACAATATTTATTGTACTCAGTTAAGCAGAGAGCCAAGCCCAAAGTCATCAGCAGAGTTAAGTTCATCACCTAAACCATCTTCTCTCAGGGGATGAGATCTCGTGCGTGTTGGGAGATGGGTCTGACGGGGTGGCTTTTCTCTGTGGTGACCATGACCCTGCGACCGAGCGGTCCGTGCCATGCTTAGCAGTGTTGTCACCTCATGCCCTCCACGGGTAAATAACCCTTATCTCCTCATCTGTCTCCTGCTTCCCCAAAATCAGCTATTGCACAAAATGGATCACATGAGTGTCTCTGAGAAGCCCATGAAGCACTGCTGTCAGGTCCAGACATGGTATAAATCACAGAAACATCCCAACGGGTATAAATTCTTCGGCTGACCAAGCTGCAGCAACGGGGAAACTTCTCAGACAAGAGCAGAGATTTGGATTCCAGGTAGCAAAACAGGTTGGTGGAATGGTTTTGTTTGAATGGTTAATTTGCTTGTTCCAGGCTTTTCATTGAGAATCAATGAAGTGCCAAGCTTGGCACAGTCAAGGGGCTTTAGAGGGAGTGACAGCGGAAATAGCTTACGTCTTTCTCATGGGGACTGACTGGTATAAACCATGATGTGATGTCCCAAAGGCTCCCAGGGCTTTCTTACCCTTCGGTGGCCTGTTCCCTGCCCAGGAAGTATGTTTCCTCTGAATGTTTAGCGGTTGACATTTAGAAATCAAACCACATTGGCCATTTGCCCCTGGATATTTGATCCTGTGAGTGCTTTTCTGGTGCTATTCCAATATCTTGCATCAATAAACATCTAAATGTTGTGTGATAAATTAGACATGCTTTGTTAAACTGCCCTGGGGATCTCCCCAAGAAAAAGCATCTGAAGCAAGAACACAGCCTTCAGGGAACCAGGAAGAAAAAAGGTTGAAAATGAGCTCATCCCTCTTTTTACGCTCCTTGTCTTAGCCTTCCCCATTCCTCTGATACGTCCTCTCCTCCTCATCACATGTCCTGCTTTGGTCCAGCCCTGGACTATTCAAAATGAAGTGACGCCTTTCATTCATGGGGCTCTCCTCCCAACAGCGTTAACCCTCAGCTAAGGCATTAGCTGAACCATGACTGAAGACCCCGTGCAGAAGGAGAGCGAGATCAGACACCCCACCTTCAGCATGGGCTGCGGACACAAGGATGACAAAGCCAGCCTGGCTTCGAGCCAGATAGTGTCTTTCAGCCACCAGCCTCATCAGCCCCCCTCCACTCCTGCCTCCAAGGAAGTGTGGAAAAAGGGCGGCCGCATGTTCTCCATCCTGCTGGCCGTGCACTTAGCCCTGCTGGCCTGCACACTGGTGAGCAGCGGTGCTTTTGAGAAGATTGCCGTGCATGATTACGACGTCTTCTTCCTGCTGACTGTCATGATGCTGATAGTCATCGTATGGATCATCTTCTACCTTGTTAGCACCTCCCGGTGCCCGGATGCCATCCTCTGCAGAGACTCCCACGCTGGACCCATCTGGCTGAGAGGTAGGAGCTCTCGGGGGGCTAGGGCTGGAGGGGAGATGCCGGGGAGACAGTTCCTGCTGACGGATGACAACATGCCCTGCTTCAGAAGATTTGCTCCTAGTCCCTCCACTGGTTTCACTGGCAGGTCTCCCTTTATCCACAAGAGCTCTTGGTACTTTACACCAAGTTCCTTCCCATTGCTCTTGCAAGAGCTGTCAGCACCAGTCAGAGTACAGGGTTAATTGAAAACCTCTTCCAATGATTCTGTTTGTACCAAGATGATTTGGGTGTTGGGAGAGGAAAAACAGAGGTAGAAGCAAAGTCTCTCCATGGCAATAGTTCCTCTCTGTCCTCTCATCTACCTGCATGAGCCCACATGTGCCCACATCTGTCCAACCCCAGGTATTTTGGTTCCTCAACAGGAGGCCTGATCCTATTTGCCATTTTCAGCCTTGTCATGGACGTATTCAAAATAGGATATTACTCGAGCTTCTACAGCTGCCTGTCTGCAATCAAAATAATCTACCCCATTGTGCAAGCAATATTCGTGGTCGTCCAGGTGAGATGGTTGTGCTCTGTCTCAGGGAGGGGTAGAGAGACAAAGTCACCAGGTGAAGGAGCTCTGATCTCACAGACATAGTTCAACTCCACCTGCAGCAAATGCAAGCAGCTTAACTTGCTCCCCATCCAGCCCCAGCAAATATCTTCTCCCTGCAACCACAAAAACTTCCAGCTGTGGCAACTCACTTTAAGGCATTGATTTAAACTTGTTCCCATGCTGTGATGTTTTAGGTTATGCCAGGATGGCTTGTCACAAACTCTCAGCAGCCCCCATCCAGCCAGGTCTCCTTTCCCACGAAGGACAGAAAGGGAGGAGGACAGTCAGGGCAGGGACTGCCTTGCAGTTTGAAGTCCCTACGCAGAGGACCGCCTGTTCTGGGGACAATACCAAAGAGGAAAGAGGTTAAATAGGGATGAGTTAGACAGGAACAGGCAGAGCAGTGGTGGTGGGACAGGGCAGGGGGAGCAAAGAAAGAACAGACCATGTCCAACAAATGGCCAGGATTATGACCCAAGTGAAACAGGCTCCAGTTTGCGCTCTGCTGAGCGGGGAGATCCCTACTTCAGAACAAAGTGATTTGCTTTCTTGCCTTGTTGGAAATAACAATTTCTTCTCTTGCCCCTGCCAGACATACTTCCTGTGGATCTCTGCCAAAGACTGTGTCCATGTACACCTGAACGTTACCAGGTGAGCACTGCTGCTCTTTGAATCCCACTGGTCCAGAAGACCTGGGCCACTACAAACCCGCTGCACTCTCTCGCACAGCTAAGACACAACAAGGGGATAATCCCATCTCCCATAATGCTGGCCAAAACTAAACCTGCTGAGTGTTCAGCTGGTCTTAGATCCTAGCTCAAGCAGGTGAGGTTTATGACCTATGAATCTGTCAGGGTTGGGATTCAATTCAAGAATAGAAGCATTACTCAAAGCAGATTAGTATTAAATAAATAATTAGCATTAAATGAGTCATAGCTGACTTTTACTTCCCTGGGGAAGACAACGATGCAGTGGGCAAGCCTCAGGCTAAAACAAAATCTTGTCCACTTTTGCAAGACTGGATCTGCTGGACACCAACCCAGAGACCTATTATCTATGCACTATTGAGAAGCTCTTCCAAAACCACAGCAAGAGGAATCATTCCTAATGATTCCTAATTCTCATGAGCACGGACAAAAGACGGGCAGATAGCGAGAGCAGCAAAGCAAGGATCAGGATTTGTAGCCTTGACCACTAGAGTCCTTGCAACACTTCAGGCAGCTCCCACAGTCCCTCTGAGCACGTGCATATCTATAACATGGATCAGAGCAACACAGCCCAAAGCCATTGCTTTAACCCCATGAACCTTCCTCTTTCTTCCACAGATGCGGCTTGATGCTAACTCTGACTACAAACTTAGCGGTGTGGATGTCAGCAGTGACAGATGAATCCGTTCACAAAGCACATTCAAAGTTGAAGAAAAATGTGACAGAGGAAATCTTCAGATGGCTCCTGAAAGGTAATCTGCCTGCTTGTGGAGCCATCTGGCCCAGGGAGGGAGCCCAAGAGCTAGAAATTGTTCTGCAAGTCAGGTTTTAACCCTTTTCAGAAGTGCTATCTAGAGCTAAAGGTTCCTTTAACAGAGCTGGTATGTTAAAAGCCAGGTCTTAATGTTCATTTCTTAACATGTATCACAGAGGAGTTAGAAAGATAGAAGGGTTCCATAGATGGGAATGAAGAAGGGAAAAAAGAGGTGTAACCTGCCACCTGACTTCAGGAGGAACAAGAGCACCAGAAAGCTGAGGTTGAAGTGTCCTTGTTTTCAAAGTGGTCACATACTCTTCTGTCCTTGGTCTTGTTTTTCACTGACCCTAAGTATCCAGTTCTTCAGGGTTGCTAAGAAGTACTGGCTCCTTGTTTTAATACCACTGCACCTATTTGTTTTTATCTTGTTTCAGCGGGAATGAGAAGTAGCTCAGCTGAAGAATGCAATTGCAATAGCCAAATCTGCCAGATCTTCAAGAACGGCTACTTTTGGCTGTACCCCTTTAACATTGAGTACAGTCTCTTTGCCTCAGCCATGGTCTATGTCATGTGGAAGAATGTTGGACGTTTCATAGACCACCACTCCCACCACATTCACCACCTGAAGTTCAGGCTCTTCCGAAGGACCTTCTTTGTAGGCATTGTGTTGGGCCTCATCATTCTGGTGAGTGGTTTGGGAGTCCTTATCCTTTATGAGGTCCAGGTAAATTCCAGCACTGAATTCAGCAAGAAGAGCCAGGCACTTACCATGTACTACATCTTCAACATTGTTTGTCTGGGCCTGATGTCTCTTGTCTGCATTGGTGGCTCTGTCATCTACCGGTTTGACAAGAGAGACATGGATCGTCACAAGAACCCAACCAGGACCTTGGACGTGGCCCTGCTGATGGGTGCAGCCTTAGGGCAGTACGCTATTTCTTACTACTCCATTGTGGCCATTGTAGCCAGCACACCAAGGGACACTATCAGCGCACTCAACCTCACCTATGCTCTCCTAATGATTGCCCAGCATACCTTCCAGAACATCTTCATTATTGAAGGCCTTCATCGGCAACCCCCCAAGGAAGACCACAAGCACAATTCTCACCAGAAGGATCTCTATGGACTCACCTTTGTCAACATCAACGCAGTGTCCCTCCGTGTGCCCGACAGTGGCAGCACCTTGGCCCCTAGCACTGGCGCTGAAGCCATCCATCCTTCTGACCTCGTGCGGTCTCTTACCGCTCCCAAGAAGATGAACTGGAGGAGGAAGTTCTTAAGGGAGATCTCCATGTTCCTCCTGCTGAGCAATATCATAGTGAGTACATGCAGAGAGGAGAGTTTGTCAGGGTGGGGGAGAGGGAAGCAAGCACAAGGGAGAAGTGTCTGTGAAGGAAAGCACACAGCCCATGCTAAAACTGTCCTTTCTGTGCCTCCAATATATAGGGAGCACACTTACATTTGTACGTGCTGATAGCTGTGATTCCCCTGACACTTAAAAGCAAGAGCAACTGCCCTGGAGTTAAGACATTTTGGGCTACGCTGACAGAGGCTGTCACTTATCACCAGAATATCAGACAATAAAGTCGGTGGGTGGAAGAGAAGAATCAGTTTCTGTTTTGTATTGGGTATTAGTGGATATGTAGAATAGCTTATTAAAAGCAGTAAAATACATTAAACTCTTCTCTCCCACCCCTAAAGAAAGGGTGTGAAGTGACAAGTACCTGGGGTGAAGTCTGGGTTTTCTTGAGAAATGGCAGCACGACTCTTCTCAAAACCCACAGCCTAGGAGCCCAAACCCTGATCCCAGTTTCTGTGGGGAGAAACTGGTCACTGACAACTTCAGTTGAGGTTTCCACTCTCATAAGCAACCAGGGGACTCCAGTTCCCTGCAAAAGAAATGTAGGATTACAGCTGCATCTCCAAAGAAGCCAAGCACGTGTTATGTCTCCAGAGACCCTTCAAAGCCCCTGCTAGTCGGTCACATCAATCCTCAAACCGATTTTGCACGTAAGCTCACAAAGAATGGGCTGACAACCTCCGTGCAACCAGATATGCATGCTGGCTGGGCTTCTGAGCTCAACGTACACAACCGAGCCTGGGGAGACCAAGCCGCTGCCAGCTCAGCCCTACCCATGCTTGCTCCATCCAAAGAGTTTGAACAGGCCAGGTTCATGTTAACACACAACATGCTCAAGTTCTTCCCCTGGCGAGTGCTTCAGCCCTTGGTTCAAGCCTATCTTTGAGCATGAATGGAAACTAGGTTTAGGGTACAACACTAGATCACGCTTGATCTTAATGTAAACACAGGCTCCTGGCATAGGTCCCACGCTCAGAAGGTCGCTCTTTTCCCATCTCTCGGTAGTTGTGATTGCAGGTGCTCACTGTACCGCACACCTTTCTCACTGCAATGTTATTTTCCCATTTCCTCAAAACAGCTCTGGATCATGCCAGCATTTGGTGCCCGGCCCCAGTTTGACAACGATACAGAACTGAACTTCTATGGCGATTCCATGTGGCCGGCCATCGTGGACATTTGCCTGCCCTTTGGGATCTTCTACCGAATGCATGCAGTGGCCAGTTTGCTGGAGGTCTACATCATGTCCTAGAGAACTCTCTTGCAAGGGAGATGAGATTCTCCTCAACCAATCCATCTTCATCCTACCCCAGGGCTGGGACACTGCCCACGTGTCCCAAGGGATCCCCTGCACTGACTGGATGACGTCCCCTTTTAGTGTTGGGGCATTTTATGAACTGTCAGTGAAGATCATCCAAACATAGTCCAGATTTTATTTTTGCTACTTGTGTGTGGATGTGCATGTGTGTGTCTGAAGTTCTTAAAGCTCAAAAGAAAAAAGGGAAAAAAAGAAGGAAGGTGTCCAGAGTAGGATCATGGTAATTACCCTTGATTCATGCAAAGAGACTCATCTTCTTTCTTAAAAGCCTGTTCACTCCATGCCACTGACATACCCTCCAGCGGGTGCTCGGCACCCTTGGACAGTCAGTGCCTGCACGCACAGACCTGGTGGGTACGAGGGGCCAACGCAGGCGTGGAAGGCAAAGAAAGGGAAACCACTTCGACCTCTGGTACGGCCAGTCAGAAACCACTCCCCTGCAGAGATGTGAAAAACAAACCAGTGACCACCAAAGGCTTTGGGAAACATTTTCTCTTTCCTCACTGTACTGCCCATTTATATTGGCCCTCTGGACCCTTCCCTGCACCATCCCCTGCTGTTTTCCTTCCTCTTCAGGGAGGCATCGCTGCTGCCGAGTGGGTTTTGCTCGCTGCAGCCTCCTCCTCCAGAGGGGCAGGTTGTCTCTGCAGGAGAGACGTGGTCCCGGGCTGGCCCTGATGCAGGATTGCTCTAAGCACACTTTTTTCCCCCTCGCTTTTTTCTGAATCAGGGCTCAAGAACCGTAGAGATCATATGGGCAATACAGTCTGGGGAATGATAAAGAGATTTGGTTTTCCTTTTTCTTTTTTTTTAATAGATAATGATGGTTTTTTAATATATGAACATTTTTGTACGCAAAATTATTTATTGATTTTCACTGTAACACCGAACTCCCAAAGGGACCTTCTGTGCCTTGTGACGCAGAAATCAATCCAACTGCACAGCTGATGATCTCCCATGCCCCGAAGGGATGCTTGTGCTGCACCCTCCAGCCTGCGCGGGCTTTGAGGCTGTGAGCACAGCCCCGGCACCCAGACACCCCAATGCACGTAGCAGTGGGACCCCGAGACAGGCTTCTGGGTGCCTGCAGCTCTCCAGGAACCGCTGGATGATTGAGGGGGCTTTCAGAGCAGGACTCCTGGGCTGCAGGAGATAGAAATGGGCCCCTCTGCTGCACCCAGACTCCAAGCAGAGCCCCAGAAAGCCTACGCGGCCAGGCTGGGAGAGCGCGTGCCAAAACGGCACAGCTGAGCTTTGTCTGTACCCTGAGACATCGGGGTTTATTGTTCCAATAAAGAACACTGCAAAGGCAGCAGAAATCATCAAGCCTTTTCCTACGGATGCATGTGCATCCGCCAAAGAAAAAACAATAATAAATGGAAATCATGATACTTGAAATCGAGTGATGCAATTTTACACCCAGACTGCCAGCCCAGGCTTACGCGTTTCGAACCACCTTTCCCCTCCAGACCTAGATCACCAAACCAGAAGGGACCGGTGCCTCTGACTGGTCTGACACCAGCCTGCCTGCCAGCAGCCCTTTTGTGAGGCGGGTATAAGATGGGGTGAACCCCAATTTCCCTGTCCCGGGAGCACTGCACTGATCCAGCACCTCTGGGGTGGGTCGATCCTTCCCTTCCCCAGCCCGGAGCAGCGAGGCAGCTCCCCCAGCCCCACCGACTGCCAAAGGCCTGGTTCTATTTTTTCCATTGATCTGGTAAAGATACAATCTCTCCCTTGAAATTTTACCGTTCATAAAACAAAAGCCTTATTAATTTTAACTGCAGGAGCCACAGATTAAGTCAGAAGAGAGACGCAAATGGTGCAGAGACGTCAATCTTACGTACACCCCTACACATTGTTTTAGCCCTAACTGCTGAGCTCGGACGGGGGCAGAAAACACTGTTAATCACCTACTCTGTTCCTGGGGGGCAGACTGGGTTTTCCTCCTACGCATTCTTGCTGGCGCCTGGTCCCAGGTTCCCAGGGCTGGCCGCACCGAGCCAGGCAGGGCTGAGAGGAACTGCTCTTCTCTTCTGGACAGAGACCGCAGGGGCACTTCTGGGGCTAAATAAACTCATGATGGGTGCAAGGAGAACCCCACGACAGCCCAAGCAGCACCGATACAGGCAATAATCCCAAATCAACCACTCCAGGGTGGTGGGTCAGCAGGAACCACAACATCCAACCACAAGCCATCACATTAGGATACACCAAAACGTCCCGGGGACAGCACAGGTTCCGCAAGGGCCCCTTGCTAACCTGGGGCTTCTCCAGGCTGCAGGTGTGGGGACAGCAGGGTTTCCAACCACGGGCTGCGTTCTGCTGCTGCCCTCCAGCCACGTACATGCATCTTGGGAGAGGCAGCAGATAGGGAAGCGTTCAGCAATGAACACTATCTATATGCCCAGGAAAGGGGACAGAGGGAAAGCAAGTACACACAAGTCCAAAAAGCAAACAAATAAACCCCAAACTCTAAGAAAACCCCACTGTAAACGTGGGTCCTGCTGCATGCTCAAGGATTGCCTACGTATCAGCTCGTGGTCAGTTAGCGTGCAGGACGATGATCTCCAAGGCTGATGGAGATGAGCCAAACGTCCCTGTGCAACTCCTCAGTGCAGCCAGCGTCCCAGGCGTGTCACCCAGCCCCGGGTGCCCCCCCAGAGCAGGCGTCCTAGTCCTAGTCGCACAGAACCAGGCGCTTCCCTGGGACCCCGCGCCAGCAGGCGATGCAGCCGACTGATGCTGGCTCTTGCATCACCACCCCCTTCGCTACGGACCCACAACATGCCTCCTCACAGCTCGGTTAAACAGGCGGACATTTCTCCCTGATGGAGAGTTTTATGGGAGGGGAAAACACCCCAAACACAGAATACCTGAGTAAAGTGAAGGGGTCCTGCTGGTCAAGAGCCACTTCATCCTTTGTACACACATCCTCATGAGAGATCCCTGCAGAAAAGCACTGCTGTTAGCTCCATCTTCCACACCTAGAAGGAGGGAAACTGAGGCACGGGAGCTGGGTGAACAGAAAGCCCATGTCAGAGCAGAGAATGAGGCTGGGCCCCGAGACTATCATCGGCTGCATCCTGCTGACTGATCCTTGCATCAGTTATGGAGCAGAGATCAGATCCGCACTAGGGAATGGGGAACGGGGACAATGCTGTGCCTCAGGTTGACTTTAAATGGCAGCCGCTGCAAATAAAGAGCTACAGGGAAGCAAAGGGTGCCCTAGGGCTCCCACGTCTTGCCAGGGGCTTCCAGTCTTGCTGGCTTTGGTATAAAAGCCACCTTGGCCTGCCAGGGAGCTGAGGACCTGCTGTGCTGCAGGGGTTTGGTAGGAGCACTGAACCCCAGCAATAAAGATCACTCACCCAGGGATGCCAGGGTGAGGACCCCAACTCCAGCTGAGCTCAAGGATCTGCAGATCCAGCCCCAGGAATTGAGTCACTGCACGAGTGCCAAAAAAAGTCCTGATCCAGACCCTGGCCTGAGGCACGTGGTGCCAGAGCCAGCAAGGGAGAGCGGCAAGAAGAAGAAGAGACAAAGAGCAGGAGATAAAAATCACTTATCAGAAAAAAGCAGGGAAGGCCATAGCCAAGGCCAGAACTGAGTCATCATCCCACTGCTACCAGGGTTTCGCATCCCCTCCTCCGCTTCTTAATCATCTGTTATTTGAGGGCGAGTTTTGTTTTATTAGAGGGAAAAAAAAAAAAAAAAAGCCTTTTATCTGGGTGATTTGCTCTGAGGTGTGTCAGGGACAGGGGAGGAATCCAAGTTAATTATTACCTGTCAATGCAGTAGCTGGGAAGTGGATGCATTGAGAAGGTTGCAAGGCTGGGGATGAGGGACAGGTTTACAGCACCAGACAAGGCGCAGCCTGCGAGCAGGACCAGCTCCGGGCTGTGCTGGGAGCCAGGGCAGGAGTTGGTGGCGGAGGAGCACATCCCAGGGACACAGGCAGTGCTCCAGCCTTGCTGACCCAGCAGCAAGGAGCGACTCAACACGGGCAGGAGGTCAAAGCAACCGAAAAAGCAGAGCCGTGCTTCACGAGCAGAGCCAGCACATGCCGGCGGAGCATGGGACGGAGCTGGGGCGGTGAGGCACGGCTCGCCCTTGCCCGTGTTGATGAGGCTGCTCTTTGCAGTCACCCGCAAAAGGTGCTCACTCACCAGCCCCGTGGGAGACGTCACCGGCGCGGTTATCGGCAGCGGAGAAGGAAGGGTGTGGGCTGGCCAGGGAGCCGCGAGGCGCATGGCGTTCCTCAGGCGGCCTTTGGGCAAACACGGCGGCTGGGCACAAACCTCCTTCCTCCCCGGGTCCTGTTTACAGATCCGCTTGGCCCGGCCTGGGTGTTATTACTGCTAAGTGCACAGATAACGCCATTAAATAAGCACACTGCTGATAGCAAAGGGGCAAACATCACTTCTAACGTTTAGCAGCTTTCTCTCAGCCTCTGAGTAAAGGCAGCTTCCCCAGGGCAGAGCAGGGTTGTGATTTATGCGATCAGTCCAGTTAGTTCAACTCATCCTCTCCCTTCCTGCCCTTCTCCTTCACGCTTGCTTACTTAATGACTTGCTTAAACTTGTGTCAATACATTCAAGTTAAACAGCTGCTCTTCTTCAACGTAAAGGCCAAACCGGGAGGATTAGCCAGTCTCCCAGGGCTTTACAGCTCCTCTGGGTTCAATCTCAGCTCCAAAGCCAGGAGAGGTCAAGTCAGGCTAGGAAGGATGCCTCACCTTTGCAGCCCAGATGCACAATCCCACTGGCAAAACCAGTGGAGCACAGTCAGCCCCAGCATTTTACTTCAGGCCCATCTTTAGAGGAAAAAACTCCAGGTGCACTCAAACTTATTTACCCTGGGATATATTCAGACTCCTGGCCTCCATTTCCCAGTTCTACAGTTACCCCAATTTAGGGCCACGTGCACTGAAAATCCAGCCAGGTTTCTTAGTGTGTCACATGTAAACTGCTAGCTTTTTTCAACACAGAGGCCACCAAATAGCTCTTGGGAGATCCCAGTTCCCTACTAAGCTCTAGAATGGGGTGCGGCGAAGAGCCACGCGCCCAAAGGAGAGCCCAATTGCACTCAGGGGATCCCGCAGCATCAAAGCGAGGAGCAAGGACGTGGTCCTCTGAGCAGGCTGGAGATGACAATGCTTTCGGAAAAGGCAGAACAAATCTAGCCATGGGTATTCATGAAAACCCACCCAGATCAAAGCATCCAGCCTCCCCCTCAGCAGTGCACGAGTTTGGTCAGACATTAAACACGGCCGTTCTGCTGGCAGACATTAAACGCAATGGCTGCACTGGCGCACGCTGGCTGCTCTCGCCCGGCAGCAACGAGCCCCTTTCACTCTTGTTTTCCGTCCCTTTCGTCACATCCCCACACACGATAACCTGTGCTCCCCCACCCACTCCTACCCCTAATCAGCTTCTTGGGAAGTGTTCCGTAGCTCTGAACTCCCAACTCACACATTTGCCAGCTGCAAGAACCCCAGGGCTTGGGGGTTCATCCCGGGACACACGTACAACTCCTCTCTTTCCGTGGAGAGGTCCATCCGCTCCCGACGGACCTCTGGGCTCACCAGCTCAGCCGGGAATGCCAAATCCCCATTGCCAGCCACAAAACCAGGGGGATCAGCTCACCGCAGAGTCCTGAGACAGAAATCAGCTTGCCCTGCAGCAGGAAAGGGAACAGGGACAGCACAGCTTTGACCTAGAGCATCCCTGACCCCGCATGGCTGAGCCTGTGGGGTTTGCACACGAGGGTTCGGCTTTGAAGTCAGCATTAACAGGTTGTGGCTATCACCCCCAAAAGAAGCAATCTTTCTGCCAGAAGTGCATCAAATCGTCAGCATCCCTGCGTCTAGGCTGGACTGTGAGTTTTGCCTTTTGGGGTTAGTCTGGGTATCCGTGCCCTGGATAAAGGCACAAAGCAACGGCCTGCTTGAGTAAAAAAAAAAAAATCTTAGGGTCTACCTAAAAACAAGGGAGCGGGGAACTCAAGTGGATTTTAGCCAAAGCAGTGTGGCTAAGCACTCCCAGCACGAGCCTGTGCCAGGAGATTAGCTCTATACTCGCCTGAGCCATGGCACGAATTAGTCACCGCAGTTTGTGGTTTTACCAGTTGGCACATCCTGCGCCGAGGCCATTGACATGGGACAACCCAGCAGGTGTGTAAAGGAGCTGATCCCCATTGGCTGCCCTCGGCAGAGCCGAGAGCTTCTCACTGAGTAATTAATGTAATGACAATAATAGACCCAAAGTAAACAAAGTGGGGAAAAAAAAAATCAATGAGCCGGGAGCAGAGGCTGCATTCGGCGGGAAGCAGTCCTGACAGCTTCTGCCTGCACCTCGGTCCACTGGAGAGACTCACATGCATCCTCGGTGGCACTCCAGCAAGCGGTTCTACCATCGGCTGTAAGCGGGGCCGTGCCGGCAGCTGCTCCCAGTCGGCAGGCAGCAGGAGGCTGCAGGGAGGTAAGGGCTGGGGCTCTCAGCGGCACACGGCTACGGGACCAAGGGCTTGGGTCCCCAGCGGCAGCCGCGGCGTGCAGCCTTGTCTGGGCACTCGGGTACCTCCTTCTATCTGATCCTTCTGATTGCATGGCTTCTCCCCTCCTTCCCCTGACCCCAAAGAGGAGTAGTTATGGCACTAGGAGAGGGAAGGGTGTTTGCTCCTGTACTAAGTTAGGAGAGTTTGGGAGCCAAATGAGGAAGAGTTTAAGATCAGTCTCCGCTAACAGCAGCACACTGAATCCCCAAAGGGAGACGGAGCATCTCCGTGCGCATGCAGAAGAGGAGGAAAACACTGAAATTTCAACCCTTTCTGAGACAACTTCTCCCCCAAAGCCCCAGGACAACTACATTCAATTCCCCCCACCCTCAACCACATCTCCAGGCTCTGCTTTCCTCCACCCACCCACCACCGCAGCCAGTCACTCTCCGGAGTGAAAGCACCTTTCCATATACTGAATCTCTAGGGAGGCTGATCTTCCCTGATTGCTGTACACGAGCAAGGAGATTTCTCTCTCACGGGCAATACAGTCCTACCGAGATTTTTCCAAAAGCTGGATAGAAAAGCTCCCAGGCTCTGCGTGTTTATCCGAACCAATCCCTCAAACTTCTCCATGCCAGTGTGCTCATGGGTCTGTGCTTTTTCCTCTGTGCTACAAGTAGGAGGAAAAAAAAAAAAAAAAGAAAACCAAGTGTTAACTCTGTCCCATTTCTCAGCCCTCCTGGGTGGGAGGCTGGATCTTTTCCCAGCAGCTTGGATCAAAACTTACAGACCCTCTTTTTATTCTTTTTTATTCTCTCCAGCTCTGCCACAATTTGCACAACCACACAAGGACCGTGGTGTAACCCTCACAGCTGAGAAACACAAAGTTGGAGCCATAAACCAAAACCAAACAGCTCTGAATTTCAGAGCAGGTCTGAGCTTGCTCTGTAATTCCACCTAATCCTTACAGCAACAAAAGGAAAGGAGGAAACCTGAATCCAGGGTTGTATGCAGAGGAGGTGTGAAAGGTGAGGATGGGAACGATTTGGGCATCTCTGATCCCAACAGCTCCAAGTACTGGTGGGGCAGGGCAGAGACATCAAGCGCCCATTTTAATGCAGGTGTCTGTGGACAGCTTTTGGCAGAAGAGCAAGGGAGGTCACCACACAGCGGCTTTTACAGCAGCGCACACCTCAGCCTGCCCCCCGCCATCCTTTTTACTTTTAACCTCCCCTTTGTTCAACGTGGCAGGTGACCCCCAGGCAGACGAGCCATGTCGGGCAACAAAGTCTCAAGGCAAAAGCCCTGCCATCACTGCAAGAGCAGGTCAGCCTCAGCCCCACCAGGCACCTCCATGATCCACTATGAGAAGTTCTGGCTGTACCGTCACTGCTCTTCAGTGCAGCAGAGGGACAGGCAAGCTCAGAAAGCTGGGCAGCTCTTCTCAGGGCTGCTGGCCATGAACGTGGTGTTTCTGGGCAGCGCCTTCCTCAGCAGTATGATTTTCAACCACGTGGCCATCACGCTGGCAGACGTCTGGATCCTGCTCTCCATCCTCAAGGTCTTGTGCCTGTGCTGGATAACCTACTACCTGCTGGGCACCAGCCGACAGCCGCACGCAGTGCTGTACCGGGATTCCCACGCTGGACCAGTCTGGATTCGGGGTAAGTTCTGCTTTTATTTATCAACTCATGCCTTTCCCCTTCTTCCCAGTGCTTGGAAGATAAAGAAATTCTTCCCTCACTACTAACAAAGCTAGCAGCCACAGGAGAGGTAGTTAGGGCATTAGGAATCTCCCGGTGCCCTGCCAGTTTGTGGTGCGAAACTGCGGCAGACATGGGCATGGTAGATGCCACAGAGAGGAATCAGAGCAGCTGGGAAAGTCTTGAACTTGGCTTCCCTTCAGCCTCCAACACAACCTCACTCTGCGGTCCCTTCCCAAAGTGCAACCCAGGCATCTCCCAGCAACTGAGCATGTGGGAGAGACGCAGGAAGGTTTTAGGCATGGCCCTTTTGCAAAGTAAGAGAACCACCACGTTTACTATCCAAGGGCATCAGCAGCCCCATGCCACCCTCGTCCTTGTTTAACATCACGGCAGCAGTCCAGTTTCCTGCCCCGTGAGTCACATCCCAATGACACCCAGGTTTTCCCTGGAGATTTCCCATCAGTAGTTGTCCCACTTTGTGAAATGACACTTCTTCAAGCAGCCCTGCCTCTGGTCTACCCTGGAGTTTCTAATTAGTGCATGGTCTTATTAACTAAGCACAGAGAATTAAAGAGAAGAAATATGCAAGGCACCTGAGTACCTTAAGCTGCAGAGAGGTGTCCAAAGCAAAAGGGAGAAACAATTAAACGGTCCTAACTTCTGCAGACTGGTGCTGCCAAAAGCCTCAGCAGACCTGCGTTCATCTCAGGATTTCTCTGCAAGGCAGAAACCATCACTTGCCATTAGCTTACCTCTGTTAGTCCAGATTGGACAGAAAAGGCCAAAACCCCTGTTCCCACCTTGTATCCAAGCACAGGAAAATACCTTGCGTTGTCTCAACGCCTTAAACCAGCCAAAGAAAGCAACCAGGTTCAGGAATCAGACTCCCCTTTGTCCCCTTCTCTCAAAATCATGAGACTTCCAAAGGGGAAGGCTTCCAGCTCCACCCAAATCCAGGAGGCTTGAGGTCTTGAGTCCCCAGCTGGTCTCAGATGCTCCACAGACAGGTCTTTGTTTATTTACTGGTGCTTTTGCTGTTTGCCCAGGGTCAGTGCTGCTGTTCGGCAGTTTCAGCATCCTCCTGAACGTGTTTCAGATTGGCTACAGCACAATTCTCATCCAGTGCAAATCCAGGGTGGAAATTGTGTTCCCCAGCATTGAAATCCTTTTTATTTGCACCCAGGTACTGCACATTATCCTTCTGGAAGCTTGCTTTTTCTCTCTGTCCCCCCCATTCCTGGGAGCCCAAGGGGTGGCGGGAAGTGGGGAGACTCGGGAAAGTGGGTGCACATGAGACATTCTCATGAGCATGAAAGGCACTAAAGTATCACACGCCATTTCGAATACCACCCACTCACACCCCTGATGTGCCAGACTGAGACACAAAGATTTAGAAAGAATTCTCTCTAGCAATACCTGATATACTGTAAGATCCAGAGGAGTTTGTTTTGAAGCATCAAAATAGGGAGAAAGGAGAGGAAATCTGAGATTTTGCCAGAGATGACTTTGCACCAGCCTGAGTCCCAGCCCTTCTGCTCACGCATCCCCCAACAAAATCCTTTGTGCGCAAAAGTATCTCGCACCATTCGTGACTTGTTACTCTGATACCAACCCTCTTCTTTCCAGACCCAAAGCCATATTTAAAAAGCGAACTAGTTCCCATCTCAGCAGCAAATACCCACACATATCCAAGACAGATATGTAGATCTCCTAGATCTGCATTAGGTGCAGGCACACGCATGCTGCGCTCACCTAAGGATGCCAGCACATGCCTCAATGCTGAAACGCAGGTACGCACGTGCCCCTGCACCACTCGCACAGGAGCAGGTTTGCTCCCGCTTGACACGTGCCTTCTTGCCTGCCTGTCCCTTTCCTGCGTGTGCGGCAGGCTGCCAGCTTTACCCTGCTCATGTCATTATCGTTATCAATTTGCAGGCTTTTTTTCTGTGGCATCACTCGAAGGACTGCATTCAGGTCCAGCACAACTTCACCAGGTACAAAAAGGGAAAAAAATGCCTTCTACTTCTCTAAAGAGACTCTTCCTCTCTCTCTGTGATCTCCCTTATTCCTGCTAGAACTGCCTTCATCTGATCTTACACTGACTCTCCGTACTCTGTATCACACAAGAACCAATCTATGAGTTGATCAGACTCATCCTCCTTCCACGGACCTGGGCTCACCAGCTCCCTTCGGTTTTCACTTGTGCCTTGGACTGCTGCAAAAAGGGGGAAAACTGCCTGCTACTTCTCTAAAGAAACATACTGTAGAAGTGCCTTTCTCCTCTCCCAGGTGTGGGCTGATGCTGACCATAGCCACCAACCTCCTCCTCTGGCTCTTGGCCGTGACCAACGACACCATTCACATGGAGATTGAATCTCAGCTGCGTGAGGTGGAGCGGCGATTTGCAGGCAAGGCTCCTGTTCCCCATCCCTACTTGGGTTAGGCTGACATAGATGACCTCTGGGGGGACAACAGTTCTTCAGCAATTCAGGTATCACAACCAGTTCTCCCAAATACTGCACCTTCACTATTACTGGAGGTTGTCTTGAGGAGATGGGCTGCAAGGGGAGGACATCTTCACGGGGACGACCTCATGTGCAACCCTGGAACTGAGGGCTAGGAAAGGAAAAGCCCACCGTATATTAGCATTTTTGCTCACATTTACCTGTCAGCTGCAAGCAAAAGATTGCCAGACCAGAGAGACTCATGCAGTTGCTGTGCTCTTATTTCTGAAGATACAGGGGGGGAAAAAAGGGGAAATTAATATTCCAAGGGTAGAGATAGAGGAGGCTTCACTGTCTCTCATCCAGCACCTATGGTGTTGGCCAGAAGGAGCACTTCGTATTTGGGAAAAGACATTTGCTAAACCCTGTTATTCTGAATCCTCGCAGCCTTGAGGACTGAGTGGTAATCACTTAACTTCCTGCTGATCACTGTTTCCTGAGATACAGAGAGACAGATGTTGTGCCTACACACAAGAAACTCCCAGAGATAGCCATGAAATCCAGGCCATCTCGCTCTTAACAGTTGCTTTCCTCTTCTTGTGTTCCAGGCAACGAGACTACCTCATGCATATGCCCAAACACAACCATCTGCAAAGTCTTCCAGAAGGGCTACATCCTGCTCTACCCCTTCAACACCGAGTACTGCCTTGTCTGCTGCTCTGTGCTGTACGTCATGTGGAAGAACGTGGGGAGACGCATCAGCCACCATGTCCCTCACATCAAGCCCCAGTTCAAGCTCCACGGGGTGGTCCTTGGGCCACTGTTGGGCACCATGACCATAATCATCGGGATCTGTGTCTTCATGATGTACCAGATCCAGGCCACCGGCTCAGCCCCCAACCGCCAGGTCTTCGTGATGTATTATTCCTACTACATTGTGCTCCTGCCCCTGATGAGTGTGGTCGCAGTGATTGGGACAATCATCCACGCCTTGGAAAAAAAGGAGCTGGACACGCTGAAGAACCCTACCCGCAGCCTGGATGTGATCCTGTTGATGGGGGCTGCCCTCGGCCAAATCGGCATGTCCTACTTCTCCATTGTTGCCATTGTGGCCACTGACCCCAGGGACCTGTTGAACAGTCTCATCCTGTCCTATTCTGTCCTCCTCATCTTTCAGAACATCACCCAAAACGTCTTCGTCATTGACGGGCTCCACCGGCAGCCCTTTGTAGCAGCAGCGGAGGCCAGACACGCAGGACATGCCGGGCAGCATGCAGCGGCTTCAGAGCTACCTGGTGAAGAGGAAACCACAACAAGCGGCAAAGAGGAGCACACACAGATGTCTCGTGACATAGAGAGAGAAATGAAAGAAGAGCAGAATCATGAAGCCTATGACCAGAGACAAGTGAGCATGCTGGAGCTGGGACAGGAGATCCGGAAAGCTTCTCTGTCCTATATCCATAGCTACTCTCACCTGAGTTGGAAGAGAAAAGCATTAAGGGAGATCTCGTTCTTCTTGGTTTTGTGTAACATCATAGTAAGTATTGTTCTCTCTCCTCCATCACAGCTTGGCTGAGCCATGATGACCTGTGATAGAGCCGTGCTGCTCTTGTCTTTCTCTTGGGCTGCTATTCCAGACAAGAAACTTTTGCCCACCAAGTTTCAACCTACTGGTAAAGCAAGTCAAGACCGTTTTTTCTGTTAATACCCCACTTCCATAATTATAAGGTCTCTCTTTCAACCTAAGAGCCAAATATGGCTAGGTTTCCTGGGTGCAGGAAGGAGACAGCTAATAAATCCTTATGTGCCAAAATTTTAGCCTCTGAAAAAGTTATCAAACTCATTAAGGGTGTTTCATGAGATAGGTGGAGAAACATGAGGCACCAGCAGTGAGTCTTTGTAAACATGAGTCTCCAGGATTGAAACTCACCCAATAATGTACACTCTGCTCTGGGATCTTGAATCAACATGGATCTTCACTGCAGCCTTAATCCAGTGAAAACAAATTGGCCAAGGAAACAGTGGGGCAGAATGAGGCCATGATTAGGTTCCCAGGAATTCGACAGGATTTGACTTCTAGCAAGGAGTCAGCAGCATAACTAGGGAATTTTTCTTCTTTTTCCTGGTACAGAGACTCCTCCGATACTCTTGAGATATTCCTACAACCACTTGAGCCAGTGCTGAGATTAGAGTGCAGGTAGGTGACAGTTTGTCATCCTCTGACTTCTGCTCTTCTCTCCTTACACCTCTTTAGCTGTGGGTCATGCCCACATTTGGGGCTCACCCTGTCTTCGAGAATGGACTGGAAAAGTCATTTTACGGCTACTCCACTTGGTTTGCGATCGTCAACTTTGGCCTCCCACTGAGTGTGTTCTACCGAATGCACTCCATCGGGGGACTCCTGGAGGTCTACATCACAGCCTGAATCAAGCTGACTCCCAACCCCAGAGCCTGGGGCGAAACAATGATGCTGAACAAAGATGCAGTAAGCAGCGGATGCGCACGTGGAAGCTTTTAAGCTTTTTTCCCTCCAGCTTCTGCTTTGATTTCTCCTTGCACAACAACTCCGTGAGTTTCAGAAGAAAAGGAGGTTGGTTTAAATTATCATTTTTTTCTCCACAGAGAACAGACTCAAAGCCCATAAACAAACTGTCTTACTGCTCTAAGGAAGCATGCATGCTGGTACTTTTCAGCAGTCTGCCAGTAGATGCTGTATGGTAGCAAGTGGGACTTTACCAGCTCCTATTAAAATCTTCCAGACAAAGGAATGCAAGAGCAGCCTTCAACAAAAGCAACAAAGATTGACCTACACTCCACAGAACTTCAAAAATCCACAGTCAAGGACCGCCAGCCCCACCACTGCTCACCAACCCACAGCACAGAAGAGACTTGTCAGTACCAGCCACGTGAGAGGAACATACAGCCACAGTCATTCAGAAATGAACCAAACGTACATTTCTTGTGTGTAATTTTCAAAAAGATGCTGGTAGCTCCTCTAATGGTCATAACAAGGAGTATTTCTGTTTGTTCCCGGTTATGACATCCAGCACGCCAACTTGTACAGCACCACTGAAGTGCCAAGCTCTTGCTGCCAAGCTCAGCACTGAAGAGCAGGACAGGCCTTCACACTTGCACCGGTTCAGTGCGCTTTTTCCCATTATCAAAACCAGAAGCTACAGCATTACCTTGCCTTACTGACAATAAACACCGCTCCTCCTTACAGGCACTCACATAGCCTCAAGTGAGAAGTACTATCGCTGATCCTTACTCGATGCTACTGGTGCATGATGTTATCAGCAGTATGTACTAGCAAAGGTCCCACGCTTGCACACAGAGCTAGTTCAAGAAAGAGCTACTGCCAGATCTACTGTCAATCCCTCCCTACCCCAACTCTTCGATCCTGGCTGCTGCTTTGCACACTCACAAACATTTTGCAAGGTGCACTGCACGTAAGGGAACACGGTTGCACAGCACAGTGCCTGCTCAGAGACCCGTTAGTAGTTGTTCCGTAGGAGATGCTTGCTTTGTCAGGACATGGGAGAGCAAGGGGGCTTGCAACTATGGGTCCCAAATACAGGGCCTGATGAATGGAAATAAAGAGATTGAATTTTCATGTGTATGTTGTGAAATCTCTGGGTCTGCTCTGCACTCACCAAAGACCACTCAAAGTCAGCAGCCGTTGACTTACACCACTCTTGCATTCAGAGGTTATATGAAATTTAAGGGCAGGCTTTGTTTTACCATCAGTCAAAATCTTTCATGACTCTTAATCAAGACCAAAGTAGCACGATATAAAAGGCATCAATGTTATCGCTTCTGTTCCTCCATAAATCAATCCCAGAATCAGTGTGGGTTTAGGATTAGAGCCTATTTATGGTGTTTTTTTGTGATCCCCTAGAAAAGCAAACTCTCCCAAGACAGTAACAGTGATGAGAGCTAGAAACTCCTGACCACATGCATCCAACTCCCCTTAGGATTCAGCATTCAGGCACCCTTCTGTCAAACTACAAGTGAGAATGATTGCATGAGCATGAACTTTGCCCAATAAGTGCTTTTACTTAGGCCTGTGTCAACGGAAATATGCCATGAGAAATAACAGTTGGATAAATTAGGCTCCAATAAAGGTTATTATTATTTTCATGTCGCAGTTTATACCAAGGGATCTACAGGAGATACGTACCAAGGTCTGGCCCTTTCAAAAGATGAACATGGTCTCAAACCTTCTTCCTAATTATTGACAGCCTGGAGACAAGCAATGCATGGCCTGGAGTTTATCTGCAGCCTAATAGATAAAACACTGTTGAAGTTACTGAGCCTCCATGTGACTCTGAAGGTTTCCCACTGAGATGTAAATACTAAGTCCCGCAGGTACTATGTGCAAGAGAAGATGATGGCTTTGTGATTTCTTCCTGGTAAACAGATGGACTCCCTGATCCATGATTAGCGTGAACAGGAATGAAGCCCACCAGCTCCAACTCTTACCCACAGCCACTATAGACCAGATAAGTGGTCAAGGCCCTCTACGTCCTTTCCTAACAACACTCAGTTCTAAAGCTGTAGATGAAGATAAGAAATCCCACAATAGAGTAAAAGCACTCTTCCAAGTCAAAAAGAAATATAGGGTCCACAGTTTCAGCCCTTTCTCTTAGGGAGGTTCTGTCTCTGGACTGATTTGTCTCTACTTCCAGGAGGGGGAAAACCATGAACACACAGTTTGCGTGCAATTAAAACTGCCTTCGGCGCCTTCGGCTCCTTCACCAGACTAGCAGCAGGGCTCGGGACAGTAATCTGGAAGCCTAGTGAGAAGTGAGCTAGCCGTGAGTCCTGAATCCGACACAGCCAGGACATGTCAGTGGCCCACCTGCTCCTTTGTCATCTGCCCCACCACCTTTTGTCATCTGCCATCTGCAAATGACTTCCAGAGCTCTCCCAGGGCCGGGGTGTCTGTTTTATGGGTCTCAACTGCACAAAGGTTTTAGTACACAGTTCACAAAGTCACGAGAGTTGATGCTATTTAATCTAGTGCCTTTTCCGTACTCGTTGAGGCAGTTACCTTTGATGATGTTTCATGCTCTAAACACGGAAATGGCCACAATCACACAGTTCAGGCTCATTTTCCAGAGTCCAATCTTCATTTCTCATTACAAAAAAAAAATCCACACACTGCAGAGGAAGCCAGCACATGGTCTCCTAGTAGCACAAATAACCCCAGCATAAGGCAAACAAGATTATAGACCTCTCTCCGGGAAAAAAAATAAGCAACCAACTGCATGTTTCAGATAATCTTTATCTTTCTCTCTGTAAGCAAATAGTTTACAGTGCAAGTTGATTTCCACAGAACAAGAATCAGACTCCAAACACCAAGAAACAAACAAAAAAGGTTTCCAGAGGAACTCACAAAGAAACAAAGCAGAAAAGAGAGGACGGAAGAGATCATGAGAACCAGCAGATCCATGGGAGGGAAGAGGCAAGCATGTGGGACACAGGATGCCCCCTTCCAGCTGAGAGGTGCAAGTGCCATACAATCAGAGGCTGGCCCCACCAAATCACATTCTTGTATACGAGAGAGATTCCAAGTAAAACAGAGACCTCACCCTCTTTATATCTGAACAGAGATGGGGTCAGGATGGGAGCAGTGCTAGATGGCAAGGTAGGTTGGAGATGAGAGGTGGGTGGGGGAATAACCTCTGTTTCACATGTTTCTTATCCTTCAGAAAACCACTCAGGTTTTATTTCAGCTTTCTACTGGCCTGAGACCCCAGGCCACTTTAGTGCCCCAAGCAGGAAACCACCTGACTACAAGCCAGCAGTACACTAGAGCAGCACTCTCTCTAGGAGAGGACGGTCAAGTCACTATCACTCTAGCGTCAAAACTTAGGCAAGGGTTACAAGACACAGAAGCGTGTGCCAGACCTGTCCCCTTACTTTAACGCATGAGGCCAGTTTCCATGGAGTGATCTCACCGGTTCTAAGCTGCGGCAAACAGCTCACAGCCAGTGATCCTCCCAAGAGCCTGAATACCGGAGCACCAAGGACTAAGCTTTGGTGGAGGGAAAGGTCTCTGTTCATGCCACGACCCCTCACATTTCATTGTCTAAAGACTACGCAGGTCTAAAACAGCAGCCCCTCCCAGCAGAATATAAAATTTGACGCAAACCCCAGGATGTCTCCACCTACCAATGTGCAAGCACATGCTGCTGAATCCAGCCAGCAACAGCAGGTCTCCCACCAATTCCAGTTCTGGCTTCCCAGACTTCACGTGCCTGGGACCCAATACATTCAAGATCTGGTAACTTAGTCACTAGCAAAATGCCCTGAAGAATTGAACTTTGCCTCAGCACTCTCCACTCCCTACTGACATGGAGATGGTTTTCCTCCTACAACTTCCAAATTCCTCCTACAACTTCCCTGAGTGCCTCCCTCAATCCCCTGCCTTGGACAGTAGTGTGCAAAAGACCCTTTCACTCCCTGCATTGCATCAGCCTGCCGGGTGAAGATGGAAGGATATGGTTCCTTTCAAACCCAGGTGACACTGTCCTTTCAGTCAACAGGAGAAGACTAAAAGAGTTTAACAGTCACGTCTCTTCTCCTTGCTCTCACTGAGCCAATCCCTTCCTCCCTGTGTGCTCTCATGGATTAAGCAGGGCTTTCCAAAGTGACACATGCTCCACTGCAACAGCCCACCATGAAAGACGGGCTGTTGGGCCAAGGAAAAACTTCTTACACCACACCAAAGCACCGGCTACTACAAAACTTCTTAAGCAGCTTTCCAGGAAAGGAGTAGAGGGATTCAGAACTGAGACACAAAGTTTTCCTTCAGCAACTTCTCCTTTCACTTGGATGGCTTCCCTACCAATATGCAACTGAGACACCAGGGAGACACCTGCAGCCAGAAGGGATGCCCTGGAAACTTTATGGAGCCACATGAAAGTAACTGCCATTTCCAAACCCCATCTCCTGCAGGAATAGCAGCTTCTCCCTTGCACCCAATTTACAGCTAGTCTTTTTCTTTTAAATGCTGACTCTGACCAGGGCAAGGACAGGGTCAGATTGGTTTCCAAACCACATCCAGGAGCAAAAGAGTAACAGAAGAGCTAAGAATGGTCTGATTTCTAGTGCAACAACAATAATGGACGATCCCTTAGACATCTTTCACTCAAGGTTCATGGTGAAGGGTGAGGGAAGAGAAATGAGCTGGGGGGGAAGGGATGTCCAAGCAGGTCCCATTTAAAGCTTTAAATGACAGGGAGGTAAATGAAGTGATTGTCCTTTTGGTCTCTCAGCTGGATGTGAAATGCAGGAATAGCTGTGATGAAGCAGCACACAGCAGTCCTTAGATCCAGTGTTCTTCTCTTAGTAGAGGTAAGTGCTCTCTTAGACCCGTTGAATTTCAAACAGCTTCACATCTGTGTCATACCAGATAGGGGGATCCACATTCCTGAGGGAGAAAGACAAGTGCCACTTTACTCTCTACGGCCAGGTACAGGGAATTCAAATCTCCAAGCCAAGATTACAGGAGCTGGCTACACAGAACGCCTCCAACTTTGCAAAAGAGGAAATCACTGGCTGAGAGACAATGGACCTTAAAGGGATGACAGCATCTACAACATCCCACAAAGCCAGACCTTTGCATGAAATCTCTGCACCAGCCCCTCTAGGCAGCTTTTCTATTCCCTTCTGCTTCCAGTTCCCAAACAAGCAGTACTCCCTGAACAACTCCCTTCACGTCACCCACACAAAGCAAGCTTTGGAGCAGCTGATTCAAGGGAGTATCATCTTTCTATCCTGTAAATATGAGACAATCCAGAGCTGGCTAAGTGCATCCAATTCGCTCTGCAGGCCCCCCAAAAGTTTGAAAAAGACCAAGTTAGCCTGCACCCAGTTGGTTTACCTCAGATAAATAACTCCCCACATGTAGGTCCGGAACCACATGGCAGTGCCCGAGTTAGCCTGGTACTTGCGAATGAGGATGGGGTGAGGTACCGGTAGCAGCCCCACCAGCGTGCCATGCTGCAAGAACTTGAGGATCTCTGATTCATCAGTGAGACCCCTGCAAAGAGACAGATCAGGAACATCCTTAGCATGTCCCATAGACACCCCCAAAACTGCTGCAGCACAAAGTATCAGCCTAAACAGACACAGAGCCAGTAACCGTGGCCACCAAGAACACACTCTCTCCACGGTAAAAAAAAGAGTTGAGAAGTGATCAGATAAACAAGAAACTTATCAAGCAAAATAACATCTCTGCTTAGACCGTGATGCTTTCAATTATACTTTACAAGTATATTTTTCTTCTAGAGGCCCTCCAAATTCATCTAACCCTGCCAACCTCACAGAGCTCTTTACACACTGCACAGCCCTTTCTCTCCAAAAAGGTACTTACTTGTCAATGCAGATCTTCTCCACCTGAGGGACCAGCACCTGTAAGAGCCGCATGATTGTCTGCAGGGGAAGCTTTGACTTCCAAGACATCACCTGTAAGTAGAAAAACCCACAGGGAAATCGGTGCACTGCATTAGAGGTTTCTCTACAGTTATCTCCACTATCTCTACAACAAACGAGGTTTACAAAAATCACGAAGGTGGTGGATGAACTGAGTGCACAACAGCAGTACAAGAAATCCTGGAGCACTAGAATTATGAGCCACTCAATGAAACTAGCCAAGCATTGGTTTAAAACAGCTAAAAAAAACCCAAAAACCAAAAAAAATTCCCAAACTTCTTTGCAGATGGTAATAAACTTCTGGAACTCTGACCACAGTCAAAGACACTCCCCATGAGGAAATGCTCCTCTGGGGGAGTCTCTGTTGGCAGAGGAAGGGGGTGGGTGTGTAGCATTTCTGCCACAACTCTTTTCCACATTATTTATTTCCTATTGTCCAGATTCCCTTACCCAGTCAGGAGTTGGGGTCCACTGTCCACTGGAGGATGCACTAGAGAGACGCCTTCGATCCCTTCGGGGATGTGATGCCTCCTATCAATAAATATTATTTTTTAAAACAAAAACAAACAAAACAAAAGCAAATCACACTTAAGAGCAAGAAATATAACCCATTTTCTGCTGACTTTCCTCCCAGCTTTTCCAGGCCTCTACTGGGAAAGACAGCTCAGCCTGTCCCTAGAACAGGTCAGGCCCACCAGACCTTCATTCACTGAAACCATACGCTCTGACCCAGTGAGTGGCAATATTTAATGGGGTTAAGTTGTAGGACCCTGTGGCAAGGTAACAACTCCAGCCACCACTGATGACACTCTGTTGGAACAATCCACAGTGGGAGAGTTAAAATGGGACTGACAAAAGACTGCTGAGGCATGCTGCTTTCTTTTAGCATGGAGATTAAACAGCTAAAGGCCACAGCTTTACAGGCCTCTGTTTACTGAGTGTGTCTGGGATTTTTGGTGCCCATCCTGGAGTACCTTAAAGAGCATTTTTCCAAGTGTGCGCTCTCAGCAATTCCTACCTAACAACCCCTGCCCCTAAAGGAATGACACTCTCATACCCTCAAACACGAACACCATCGCTAGTCACTTTTTGGAAAGCTCTGGTCAAAAGTCCCAGACCCAATTCTCTCTTATTACTCTTATCATCACTCTGTTTTCATTTATGTTATACACAAGACATTACTAACACCCTAGCTTTCCATATTCATGGTGGAAAGGAAGACAATAATCCTTTAAAATCACTATCAAAGTCTGCACAAGGTAAAAATGGACAGGCTTCTTCCTTTTGCAACGCACCCTGACCATTCATTACTACAGCCAAGAGCTGACTTTTCTACAAAACAAATGAGAACAGCTCTTCCTTCCAACAGCCACCCTGCACCTCCACATGCACGGACTAATTCACACATCACCTTCGCAACCAGAAACAGGAGGCCTGGGGCAGAGCTGTGCTGCAATCTACTGGAAGCTGACAGTGCTGTACCAGGCCTTTTCTGACCGGGGAACAGCTCGAGCCAACTGCTGGACACAAAGATGTAATGACCCATGATTATGTTTCATGGACTGCTGGAAGAAGAAAACCTTTCTTCTGCAAGTTCTCTTATGCTTAAGGCATCTTGCTGACCATGGGTCTCCATCTGGTACCAGGGAAGGACAGGAAGGGTAAGGAAAACTGGGATATTAGGGAATTCTGTTCATTCCAGTTTATTCAAAGCCTAAGCAGCAATATTACTTCGCAATGTTTGTGGCTACAACCTTATCGTTCAGCCTGTTCAGCTTCAGTGCCGTGTCCTCATCAAGCTTCTAAAAATAAAATTCATAAAAGCATAAAAACCACTGATTTCCTTCTGATGATCCCACCCTCCTCCTCTTTCCTCCTCACTCTCCCACAACCCTCGTCCCCTCACAGCTGCCAGCCAAATGCCAGCAGCCAGCTGACACATTTAGGAGAGGTAAGATGGAATTACACTGAAATATGAAGGCTGTTGAACATTTCATGAGACACTTTCAACATGGTTATGACTGATAAGGGGAGAACGTTACAACAGATAAAGGAAGGAAATTAAATCAGTCATAAGGGTGGGTATCCTAAAATTTATCAAGTATCTCTTATTAATTTATCTTAATTCAGTAGGCTGGAACCAGAAAGAAGACAAAGTTCAAATAGTCTGAAACACCACAATCCCTGGAGATAGGTGTTTGCTGCTACCTGAAGCACCGTGCGATAGCAGTGATGATTCTCCCCACAGCATCTCCCACACCCACGGCTTTACTGCCCTGCACTTCCTGTCTGCTTTTTGGCTCCCACCCCACAAACATTCAGCCATGCAAATAGCATTGCTGGAGCCAGGTGGGAAAGCTAACAGGAACTGTCTGTCTGAGACCAAATGCCCACATGCACACACATGCAAGCAGAACAAGTGGAGAGGGTCAAGACATAAGGGTGGAATATAGGAGTCTTCAGCCTGCTCTGCTAGATTGCGATGCCTTTGCAAACATCCCCCATTTGGACCTCGATTCTGCAGTACTCTCTCAGCCAAAAGCATGTCGAGAGCAAAACAGACTGAAAGATTCTTGTAGCACCACCAGAGTCCACAGCAGCCCATGATAAAATGCATCATCCCATCCCAGCTCATCACCTCCTGCCCAGTTTGCTCCACATCTGGTGAGAGCTGGTGGGTCAATTTGGCCATTCCAGAGAAAACTAAGAGAGGAAAAGCTGGGAAAGTTATGCCTTTCACCATGGGGCAGCCATGCCTCCCTGTACATGCTCAGAGCGAGCGTGAGGCAGTGCTAGGTGTGTAAGTGTGGCCTTGCTGAAGGAGGGGAGGACATGCAGGACAGCCCTTATAGTACACTTCCTACAAGACAGCCAAGAGGTTTTTGATACTGGACAGAAGAGGACACAGACTGAGGAGTTAACAGAGAGCAATAAAAGACTACTGCTCTGTTGAAATTGGAAGATAGCTGTTTTATAGCTCTTGATGGGGAAAACCAGCAAATGCCAGAAGGCTGACACTGCCACCAGAGCCTAGAGGCCAGCGCAGCCTTGGCTCACAGACCACAAGGCCTCTGTCTCATCTATACAGCCAAGCAGTCGCCACTTTTGAGGACAGCATCTCAGCCAAGCCCTCGTGGGAACACCTTGTTCACAACACCAACTAGCCAGAAGATTCTGGTAAAGCTCTCCATCCCAGGAAAGAGGGAGAGGAAAAACAAGCAGCTGTCAGAACCCGAGTTGAAAGCCTCTGAATCAGGAATACGTCCCTTTGCAATTACGCACTTGCTGCTGTATCAGTAGCTTTCAAGGTGGAGAAAGCTCACTCCTCTAGTGTCCTAGCTCTTGTGTCACTAGCACAAACATGAAACACCCAAGATGATGTAACAGTATGTCTGAACCATGGTGTTTTCCAGCACAGCATGCATGTGTGTATTGCCTCTGATATGATGCCTTTCTTCAGAGGGCCAACCAGACCTCTCCTAAAGTCCCCAATTTTAGCTCATTTCACGCCAAGCCCTAGACCTTCCCTACACACCAGAATGTTTGGCCTTACCCCGCTCCAGGGCTCCCCATCGCTCACAGCTGGGGGCGGGTTACCCTCTGGTGGAGGCTGTGAAGACTCGGGCTCCAGAGAACGCATGGTCCCATCCTCTGACACCTGTGACTTCTCTGTGAGCTTGTCAATTCCTGTGTTCAAAAGAGAAAAAGCTCAGAAACACGTGAATTAAATACGCTTAAAAGCAGGGGATTCTTCTCTGCCCTACCATACACAGACCCTATACATCTGCTGGCATCTGAAGCATTCTCCTTTCACCAGAAGCAAGATCTAGCCTTGATCTCATCTCCCCAAAGGAGCTCGTTTGTCTCTAGGAAAATGCTCCCTGAGGTAAGAGGAACACAGGTTCACAGAGATATAGTTAAACTGAGGCATGAGGTCAAGATTAGGACAAATGGCCACGTGGACACGAAGTCTGAGAGGAGAGAAACTAAAGGCGGTTTACTTTGACCTGTTTGTGATCGGCTTGGGCAAACTGATCTGAAATGAAGACTGAGAGGCAGTAAGTTATTCATAGATGTAAACTCTTAATCTCTCCCACGCCCATTGAAAGGGTGAGTCCACACTGTATCTCACAGGGAAAACAAACCTCTCTCCTGTTACAAAGGTAAATTAAAGCTGACCTGGAGTAGCCACCAAACTTGTCTTCAGCGTCCCTGGTTCAGCAGGGGCAGCAGGACGTGATCCTTCCATGGAGACCCCATCCTGGGAGTTGGTGCGAGAAATAGGCTCAGGAGTTTTCTTCTTGCGCTGCAGACCTTTCTGGATGGACTGTGAGTCCGTGGGTAAGTTGGCCAGCTGGTGAAATACATTCCGCTTGCGGATAACAGCATAGACCAAATTTGAGTTCCCTGGGAATTACAGCAACAAAATGAGCAGAGAAGGAAGACACTGGCTACACAAAGCATCACTGCAGAGACCCCAGAAGCTCAGAGAGCCACGCTTCCACCCATAAAGGCCAACGGCACAAGGAAGAAAGAGCAGAGTTCGGTATTCTCTTATCCATTACAAAACAGTACAGGAAATTCACTGAAATCCCTCTTAGGCTGGAAGGTTGACAAGAAATGGCTTAGAGACTGACATTCAAACAACCGAGGAGAAAAAGGACAGTTTAAACCACCATATTAGCACCTATTTTGGAGGAAAAGGTTGTTAGTCAAGATTCAACATTTCTCCATCTTCAAAAGAGCTCACGAAACAAGTTGGGGGCATTCCATTTGAGGAGAAACAGGTTTGAAACAGGAAAGCCAAAAGGCCAGAATTCTTACTGTCTGCAAGGTGGCAGAGAACAGAATGAAACCATCCCTTAAAATAAATCACACATCACAGCCACAAAGGCTGGTTTAGGATCTGACAACCACCAGTTGCTAGATTTCCATTAGGGAAGCAGAATGGCTACTCTTGATTTGTAGTTTTAAAGCAGAACACTAAATTTTGAGCAGGAAGAAATAAGAGCTCTTAGCAGGTTACAGGACCTCACTCTATTATTTCCTTGAGATAAAAGACTGTCACACTTTTATGAGGGAAAGGGCAAGGCATTTCTTGGAAAGGCAGCAAGTGCTAGAACTTTGTTTGGATTGGGGCTGTTTGGACTTCAGCTCCAGAGACCTGCCAGAGCAGAACTGAGAGGCACTTTTAAATGTTTAACAAGATGCAATTTGCTCTGTGCCCTCACCTACATTGCTGAGCAACATGAGCAGTTTCACAGCCACATCCAGCCAGTCACAACTTAAGCATTACACACTCACTTTCCCTTCTCCTTCCCCTCTATACATCTTATCTTCTGGTCTGCAAGAGGCTGAGGTTATGCTGATAATTAACTGCCATCTCATTTTGCTCTAACCCAGCCTCTCTGGGTCAGGACCTAACACTGATTACCTACTAACACAAGTTCTCAATCCTAGGCAAGTCTCCATGTGGCTGGTTTCTACGCTTCTCCCCTTCTCTCATCTGTTTGGACTTTCTCTGAACTTCCATCTCACATTCTCTTGGACTAAGATAGTGCAAACCCACTAAATACAGCAGTCTCTTACCATCAAACTGGTACTGAATGATATTGTTGAAAACTTCCAGCAAGAAGAAAACGAGATGGTGGTTCTGGACAGCGGAGAACAGGAACCAAGTGGTGGAAAAAGCCTCCAGGAGATGCAGTAACTTGTTAGCAGCCACCATGGAGAGAGACTTCAGGTATGGAGACACTGTGGAAGACAAGCAAATGAAAACTGGAGAAAGAACCAAGGTGTATTTATGTGAATAAATAAAAACCAACTAAAAATGTTGTTCTTACCACTTTCCCACCCTGTACTTCTAGGAAAGCTTCATGGAATAGCTGAGCCCAACAGGGTTCCACAGAAACATTTCCAAATATAGTGAAACAGGGATATTGCCTAGTAAAAGGGGGCACTTCTGGTTTTTGAGGGGCTTGTGTAGTTTTAGGCTAGGAACATCATCTCTGGTGTGCCTCCTGAAAAGCTGACACAACTGGAGCCCCCTGGATGTGCACTAAGCCCAAGGGAAGCCACTGCCACTGTGGGGAGGTGGCACTCCCTGCTGGAAAAGGCACAGCACTGCCAGCCACCCTCCCCAGGCCTCCTGGCAAGTGCCCTTCTGCCACCCCGGAGGGGCTCCAGGGACTCTGCTGTCCCACCCTCTGCCCCATCTGACAGAGCCCAGGCAGTAACCCTGCAGGCAGGTCTGATCTGCAGCTGGCACCTCCAGCACAGACTAGAAAGGATCAGTTTCCAGCAGCAGTTACCAACGTTGGTCAATGTTAAGGGATGCAGAGAGGAACGCAGGGAGAGCGTAGTGAGGGCAGCCAGAGCTGTCCCCTTTCAGGGTTGTGGTTTCACACCACACACAGCGCTTACCATTCACGATGATGGTGAGCAGGCAGTCAAAGAGAGGCTGCAGCCGCTGATGCCCACTGGTTATGATCTTGTGAAAGACCTATGGTAAGGAAGGAGTTCTTGAGAAAGGTAGTACCTCACTGACAGCACCCTCTCAACCAAAACCAGTGCCACCCCCACACTAATCGCTTCCTGACACCATTCCTTCCTAGGCAGGGCCCTGCACACTCCACAATTACACAGGTGGGGAAGGCTGCTCTCACTGCAGACTTGCACTCCAGGAGCACAAGCTTTCATTTACAAGGAATCCTTTGGGGATGTGATTAGGGCTCTACAACACTGCAGACAGAAACTGACCGTAAGCTGTTCCAAAGTGCACAGACAGCCTGAGGCAAAAATAAACAACCAGGAAGTAAGAAACATCTTAATCTCCAATGGATTTTGACTCTGAACCCTAATGATAGCTACCTGAAATGCCACAGAACCAATCATTTCACATTTTAATTTAGTGCAAACTTCTAACTCAAATGTTTGTCCTATTTTTCTTAACTATAGCCTCAGACATAGAAAGATTCAACTGCCTCACAACCAGTTAAGACATTCCCACTCTTGGCCTTCCCACCTCTAGCTGGCATGCCTGTAGAGAAGACCTGCAGCATAACGAAAATACAGAAGTCATCTAAGATTAATGGAATGGAATAGCAAAACACATAGCATCAAGAACAGTTTTACTGGGCACATTTCTTCCGACTCCTCCTAATGGGAACCTCCTTTAGGAGGTTTATCAGAAGCTGCTGAGAGATTTTTTCCTCTGGCAAATGAGCACTAACTTGACATGGGAGAACCACCCTCAATGCTACAGACTGAAAGATGAATGAAAACTTGCAGCAACCCAAAGCTGTAGGGTTGAGCTCGATATCACTATTGTTCCCATTCTTGACAGATGTGCTCCACACCACTCTGGTTACTTGGGACAGAGCCAGCAATGCAGTCAGATCTCCTGCCTTCCACACCTGCAGTCAAGTCTGGTAGAGACCATGCACCCATCCCACTCATGCCAGTCCCAGAGTCCTTTAGACACCAGTCCGGCACCATCCAGGATCATCTCATGCAGATGGAACTGCATCTCATGCATATGCACCCTGCCAGACACATCACCTCAGGTTAACAGAGTGTAAAGATCCCACCAGTGCTTGGATGCATCCCACACACTTTCTAGCTACTCAGTGGACTGGCAATCTAGGAAGGATGAGTATATTGAAGGAAGAGGAAGGACAATTGTTTGTGGAAGTATAAAACAGAAGTTAGGAGGGACAGAAAAGAACTGCTGGAGCTATACTCACTATGATGAGCAGATCTGCATGTGTCCCTGTGAAGACAGGGATATCCATAGGCACTCGTACAGAATACGGCTTGTTCAGTCGAACCCCAAAGTTACGCTCCCCACTGAGAAGCAGGAGGATAAAAACCCCAATGTGCATCAAGCCCACTCGTGCTGCAGCAAAAAAAAAAAAAAAAATCCCACACACCACAGTGAGGCCAGTGGACTCCTAAAGACGGAAGGGCAGTGAGGAGAATCACTATGGGACTGAAAGAAAAACTGCACAGACCAGATCATCCTGATAAGGGACAGCCCATACAGAGCCCCCCTCCGTTGCCGGTACCAGTGTCCTTCCCAGCACATCTATGGGGCCAGTACAATGTTAAGTCTTGGATAGATCACGCTCTTCTTCATTATGTTCTCGATGCAAACCCCTCACCATAGTAGGAGTGATCTGACTACTACTTTCCGCTACCCAGTGATGGAGTTAACCCTGATTTACACCCAAGGCAAGAGCAGATTGCTCGTTTCTCCCTCTTCATGGGATCAGGGACACAGTTTTTGATGTAAGGACTCCAAATGAGTTAACACATGCTAAGGATCTCCCTGTGTTGTAGTATAGACCATGTTCTGCTTCTGGTCTGTTACAAACATTAACACACAGCTAACTGAACCATTCTACTCCATGCCTGCAGAAGGCTAGGAACACGCACTCGAGATGCTATCGCATCTCAGTGGTAGGGAAAAAGCATCTTCAAAACATTCTAGCTCAACTGTCAAGCACAGATCATCCCAAATATTGAAAATAACCAACTTACACTGGTCTGCTCTGGCATCATTGAGAAAATACAAGATTGGGACAAGGATGTCCAGAACATCACTGCTCTTCAGCACAAAGAAGAGGAATTTCTGGAAGAAAGGGGAGGACTTCAGACAATCACGAGCATATTTGGTTTTCTGCACCATCCGTAGGACTCAGGCCAAGTAGCCTCAACCTAATTAGTCTCTCAAGAACATCAGAAATGCTGGTGTATACACCAGATCTTCAACTCCACTGTTACTTGTAGTTATAACACCTGCTCCTGCATTTACCTCAAGCACTGACCTTCAGGAGCTGCAGCCTCTCTCACTGACTCTCCCTGGAGCCAGATCCCCCCCAACCCACCCAGCAGGGAGTAGTGCTGCTGACCAGAGTACCACAGAGTCACTGCCAACTACCTGCCCACAGCTCATCACCACGGCTCAGGCCACCCACAGCCACACCAGGCTCTGGGCAACAGGGAAGGTGTGGCAAAGCTCAGCAAGAAGCAGATCCACACCTTGTTGAAGTCACAGAGTTTCCAGAAGAGGACGAGGAGTTCTTGATGGAATTGGATCTTCTTGGCAGAGTTTGGCAGGTAGGTCTGGACCAGCGGGTTTGATAACAAGCGGGCCACTCCTTTCAGGATGAACTGGAAATCCTGCAGATAGACGAGGAAAGAGATTGCAGTGGGCGCAAGACTAATGCAATCAGCATGAAATCAGGAAATAGTTCAGGATAGGAGCACGTTACCTCCTCTCGGTGTATTCTTGAGAGGTAATTCACAAACAGATTGTCTGGTCCGGGAGGCTGTGTTCAAAGACAAGGAGTGAAATGCTTACTGGCAGCAAGGTTTACTCAAGAAGTCAAAGTGTAACCACTGGCTCTGAGGGCTAACATGTCTCATTTCAGCTTCCTCTCTGAATGATCCAGTTTTAAATGCAAGGAGACAGAGCACCTCAGGGAACAGAAAAGTCAGGGGCTTTTCACTTATGTGCTCCTGCTTCCAGTCAGTGACCAAAACCTAGTGGTTTGGCCATCTACAGCTGTTTAGTGACCTACAGGGAAGAAGCAGGACTAGGCCAGAGAGAGCAGTATGCAAGGAGAGGAGTGGTGCTGGGCCCTACAGGTCAACATTCAATGCAGGCTGGTGTAAGATGACCACAGGGAGTTCAGGAGAGCAGCAAATACAGATCCTGGTGCCACTCACATCCACATCATCCATGGCCGTGCCAGTTGTCGTGCCATCCACAGTAGGACTTGAACTGGTGGAGCTGTCATAGTCCAAAGTGACAATCAGCACCTGGGCTGCCTCTTCCACCAGGGGCTCGCGGTAGTCCGAGAAAAGGAGGTGATTGTAAGGAATCCCATAACCCACCGGGTCGTAGGCACAGACGATGTTCAGGAGCGAGGTGAAGAGTGGGAGCGCATGTCTGGGAGGAGAAAACATTCTCAGAAGGCAGAAGCAGGAAGCAAAAGGTGCTGCCTTGGGGAGGGAAAGGCATCTGTCTCCCCGAGAGTTTGGGGTCATGACAAAACACAATCATCTTCTCTAACCTATAACAGTGTCCTGTGACTGACCAGCCCAGAGACAAGAGCTGACACTCCAGCTCCCAGCTGGTCTCCTGGACTGCAGCTGAGAGGGAAGGGGAGGCGAAAAAGGCCGTGTGGCCTCCCAGAAGAACCCTATGCAGCAATGTGAAAAAGGGGACAGGACCTCAAAGCTCTCTAGACTCTGGAAAGACAAAACTGCCTGCCTTCAGCCAGCACTGTGCTCCCCCAGATGAGCAACTGTCACCTGAGGAGCCCAAAGTCCCAGAGGAGACAATGTCACTAGAGGGCAGCATTCCTCTGCCACCATCACCACGAGCCACCCACTGCAGTGCCACACCACCGTCCCCACGAGGGAACAGGGTCTACAGCAGGGAACAGGATCTGCCGTTTCTCACAGGACAGGGATCAGTCCTGCATCGAACTCCAGTGAGCACCATGCTCAGCCTCTGCTTTTACTGCTGAGGAACAATTCTCACTAAGCAGAGATGCTAATGGGGCGTATATAAAATGGGACAAAGAAAAAGAACAAGAGCCCCTAGATGCTGGAAGTAGTAAGTCCTATGGTCCCCCATTACCAACACGCTCCATGGAAGAGATTTGAAGGCATTTCTCCCCCTGGTGCCCAGTCCCCCACCCTTCATCCTTACCTGTTCTCCGTAGAGCAGAAGAACTGCACCCAGGGGTTGGTGTTGCTGCTGTCCGAGGAGGGAGGCAGATACATGGCCTCAGAGAAACAGGTCAGCAGCAGCTTAAGCAGCTCTGTTCTGAAAGAAGGGAAGAAGCCAAGGCCTGGAGCCATTCAGGAGCAAGGACTGGGTGCAGGAGGCACAATCACTTACCACAACAACGCATAAGGAAGGCTCAGTCCCATCTAGAAAGTCTTCCCCACAGACAGCTAAGCCCATTTTATTTCATAAGCAATACTGCTGTCACTGGCACAAAGCTCAGCAGAATTGCTGCCTTATGAAAAAGAAATACAGTACGGAGCTTGTAGGCATTTTCAAAGCAGCAATGTTTTGCCAGTTCCTGCTGCAGACACTCTGACTCCTGTATCATACTACAAAAAGCTGTTTAAAAGGTCAGCTGGTTTTTTTGATGTGTTGCCAGTCCTTTTAGCTCAGAAAGGAGCAAGGAGAAAGCCCCTTGGGAATCACAGATACCCAAGGAGAGCCCACCTCCCTTAGATCCTCCTCTCCTGAGCCCAGTTTCTTTCCATTCTGCCTTTGTAGACCCTCTTACCTATTCAAGTCATGGATGTAGTTAGGCTGCGGAGAATGAGCAAAGCCCACTCCGGCCTCCCAGATGTACTCACAGCTGTCGATGGAGTGGATATCTTCTGCCGTGTCCTGTGGGGAGAAGAGGTTGGACCACAGAAGAAAAGAGCAAGAGCTGACACTGCCAGTAGTATCCAAGGCGGTTCAGCCACTCTCTTTAGCAATAGCAAAGAAACCAGAAGAAAAGCATCCAAACACTCTGACTGTACACAGCAGCCCCACCCAGGGAACACGCCTGACAGAGGACCTCTCATCTTCAACAGGTTCTGAGCACCATGTAGAATGAGGCCCTTCCTCTGGCATACTAAGGTGCAATGCTAGCCACCTCCACTGGGAAGGGTCACCAAAGGATCCAAAATACATTCAGTTCTCATTACTGGATGCAACACCACCTCCTCTCCTTTCCTCCACATCTCATGAAACACAGCCCAGGTCAGGGCTCTTCCTTTGCAGATCAAGAGCACGACACAGGGGTTCAGTCCTGCCTGACACCTCAATCCTATCTCAGAGCGCACCATGTTGGGTTTACCCACACAATGGTGAGTGGCAATGGCTGCACCCCAAAGGCAGGAGAAGCAGCAAATTAACCCTCATTTATAATAAAATTGGATATGGCTGTGACTTGCTTTTCAGAGGGTAAAGCAAGAAGGTGACTGCAAATATGTTGTTTCTCCTAGTGAGAACTCTCCCGGTCCCTTGACAGCTGCTGGCATGACTCCCAAACTCTTGCTTTGCAACCTGAGGAGATGAACCACAGCAGTTTGCCCGTCGTCTTTGTCATGGTTGGTCAGGTCAGGGTTGAAGCAGCTTTGCGGAGACAAGCAGTCATTTAAAGTCACCTGTCGACCCTCCAGCAACAACCAGGAGCAAGGGCCCAGATGAATATGTTTGCATCACGTGCACTTGGCACACTTTGGCTGTCTCTTTTTTGGGGTTTAATTAAGCAAATTCTACCACCTGCCTTTTTTCCTCTCTGCACTTGGGGAAAGCAGATCAGAGGACTGTTTCTAATTGCTCTGGGTTCCCATTGCACAACCTCCCTCCCTTCCTCCTTCCCACAAAGGCACTGATCTCAGGACAGCAGGGCTTGAGGGCAACAAAGATGCACTTACCACCCCAACCATGACTCTCACAAAAACAGCATGTTGAAAGCAGCTACTGCTGACAAAGAAGCAACTGCAGCGTCCTCCACAGTCTGGGCTTTTCCTGCCTTACTACTCACTTCCTACAGATAGGCCAGAGCTCACCTGCTGTCAGGTTTCTCACCAAGCTCCTCAGAACAACTCTTGCTGAGACTGGAGCGCCAAACAGCTCCCTCCACAACCAAATCTTGAACATCTCCTGCCAGGCACAGGCTTTGTGGAAAAAAAATGCAATTACATCCACAAACCTGCTTCTACTGTGTGTGACTAAACAGAAACACTAGGAGGACATAGCATGTTACCAGCCATCATTACAGCAGTTGTCCAGGCCTAAAAAAGAAGGTGCCAATGTCTTCAAAGAGCTCAGCCTTTCCAAGTAAGTGATAAAACACATTTATGCAAGCACTGAGCATGACAGAGGGGTCCCCAATTTCTAGCCATAATTCCAAGGCTGACTTCAATAGGAAGGTAAGCAGCAAAAGAGTATGGGTCACTCCTGAGACTCCTTTGTCCATTCCTTCCAAGCTCTTACTCTTCCTCTTTACTTAATTCTGCTTCAGCAACTATCCACCACCGTCTGTATCTCTGGGGCCATATGCTGTTCTACCCTGAGCAGGAGATGGCTGTACCCATCTCTGCTCTTAACTTGCAGTCAGACCCAAGAGCGCAGGTCAGACAGCTAGGCAAAGTCTGCAGAGGCTGCAGGCAGCAGCAGGCAGCTAACAACAAGGAACATAAAGCATTCACAATCCCATCATCTAATTCAACTTGCTCAGAGACCTGGAAAACCAGGCTGGCTGCTGCCAAGGAAAAAAATCACAGGAGGGGGTTGGGGAGGCTCTCCCAGGAAAAAGTGTTGTCACCCCCACTTGTGCAATCCATCCCAAGTGACAGCACAAGACAAGTGCATCTCTTTCAGCCACTCTCCCACTTACTCTTAGCACATACCCATGTGGCTCTGATTGAGCCTTGCCCCTTCAGCCCCAGGTGACAGATTTTAACCCTGTTTCTACTACCCAGAAACTTCAAGCAAGCAATTTAGTACTCAGGTTTGTCAGGGAATTTTGCAGCCATTAAATACATAGTGGTTTAGCATGTTCATTTTTAATTTATATAATAGCTATACCAAAAAGGAAGGCTGCCCACTTTTGTTTATAGACTGGACCTACAAGAAACACCACAGAGTCATTGGTGGGGAGAGAGAAAGAGCGAGGGAAGGAGGGAGATGCACCAGAATCTGTCCTTAGTACACCTGGAAGGAAAATCCTGCTTCAGGGAACTCCTATGAAGTACAGACAGTCACCATAAGGATCGGAACACATTTGTCTTTGCTGCAATGATACAGAGAGGGAGAGGAGGTGGAAGGGCACATGAGAGACCATCTACTCATTCAGATCATAGCACCTGCGATCAGGCAAACAGCTGCTTCCTGCCCCAGACTGCACCAAATTGCCAGTGAAAGGAACAAAGTGCTAAAGGTCTCTGCTCCACTGGCAACAACAGAAGAGTGGTTGTTTGCCAGCACACCCACCTTCTCCTGAGGGGCAAGCTGTAGTGTGGGGTAAGTGCCAGCCACTCCAGCTGAGACTCACTCAGCTGTCTCAGAACATCTGTTTTAGAAGGCACAAACACCACACAGTGAACCCAAAATGTTGATCAATATTAGCCACTGTGGGTTCAAGCTCAGTGACTCCATATTTTCCTGCCTGGAGGTTTGCAAGAAGCTTCTGGGGTTTTCCAGGGTACCCCCTACTATGCAGCTAATCTACCTCTATGCAGATAATCTCATGACTCAACTTACCACCGTGCTCCTCCGGTGGCTCTGCACAGTGAAATCGGGACAGAAAAGCAGATCTGCAACAGCAAGGAGCAACGACTCAGCCAGCGGCCGGGCATTTTCATCATCTTCATCTCCCTAAAAGCAAGAAATGTCGAAGAGTATTGTCAGCAAAGAGCATGCAATAACACTAGCATAACACAGCAAGAGAAGATACACTTCCCAAGAACACATAAGGAGGTAACAAGTTACAAAGGAACAAGAGGGAGAAACACACAAAACCCAGCCAGTACAGAAAAGAAATTCCCCCCAGAAGGTGATGACTAAATAGGAATAAGCTCTTTAATGACACCAAACTGAGCAGACAAAGGCCTAGAGATGCTGGGGAAACAGAAGAGTAGCACTGGACCTTGCCACGTGGAGATGCTTGACTTACTGAAGACAAAAAGGAAAGGAACCATTTACAGAGAAGAGGGTTTTACAGCCATGAAGGAGGGCAACTTGGATGGTGCACAGAGACAACAATAGGAAGAAGCCAGCCAGCAGTGATTAGGTGTAAAACCTCTCAAAGTCCTGCATGGGCTGCCCAGAAGTGGAGGTGACAGAACCAGGAGAGGCTGTGTGCACCATGCAAGGGGCCACCTCAGTCTGCCATGGCAGAGCAAGCATGACAGCAGAGGGGATTTTGATGTCTCCAGCATTCAAAGCAATCACTTGAATCATGCATGGCTACCCCTCTGCAGCCGTTGCCATGGGAAACCTTGCCAGATCCTGCCTGTCAAAGAGCATCCTGGATGGGAGGCCTTCCCCACCACACACTGGTGCTTATCTATCTCAGCCAGGCCTCTGTCAGCCTGTGCACAACACACAGCTCAAATCGTAGCAAGCAGCTAATGGAGATAATAGTCTATGTGGCTCTGACGTCTGTCTCAGTGACAGCAGGAAGACTACCGTCAAACAGATCCTGGATGTAAGGAGAGGCACAGAGAGGATGGATGGAGCTATAGTACAGCAAAGATGCTTTTACTTGAGCTCGCAGTCAGAGATGAAGTGACAAGCACTAGGGTACAAGGGGATTTCTTTTCCAGGAATGATCTTTGCTAACATCACCTCGGCTGCCAAAAAAAGTCCCTGTGGACTCTGGGTACCACCATATCCAAAATGGGTGACACACAACAAACCAATAGATCTGTACACAACACAGACTCCCTTACAGGAGGGAGGAACCCATGCTGCAGGAGCTCTGCCATCCATCATAAGGCAGGCAAAGGATAATCACAGATATTTACTAATGGTCCAGGCATACCATCATCTTCCCCTTCAGTTCCCAGAGAGAAATCAGTCTTCAGACAGCAAAGCTGTTGCCCGTAGATTAGACATGACCCTAGCTTCCCTAACGTCTCAGGGCTTTATTTGTTATCCCCTGCCAGACAGCTCAGCCAGCCTTACAGCCGCTTTTGCACATGGTTCAATGATGGAGCACACTGAACCACAACAGCTCCACCAGCATTCAGGAGGCACAATGCAGCAGGAGGGCTCCCCAACCCACCACACACACACTGAGCTGGATCTCTTTGGGGTGATCCCACCACTCTAAGGCTGAGAAACTCTCTTCCAGGTGCTGAACAAGGTGGAAAAACAGTAGTAACAGCAGCTTAGCTGAATCAGAGCACCAGACACCCCGCATGTTCCTTCCCAAAACAAGCTCCTCCATTGTTAAGCCTCTCCAGCACTCCCTGGCCCCTGCAGGGATGAAAGAATGGACAACCACCACCCTCCCAATCACACAGATCACACAACAGAGCAGGGCTAGCAAAGACTTGCCTTTCCACCACCCAGAACTTCCCCTTGAAGTGTCCTCAGGCGAAACAGATTAGAGGTGACAGACAGAGACAGTGCAAGGTGCAAGGTCTGTACTGTACCAACCACTGCTGACCCCTTCTAATTGTCCCCAAAGATACTGCAGTACATTTAACATTCAGGGGAAACCACACTCTTCATTCAGTACAGCCATGCTGACCTGCAGATTCAGAAACTCATAGGAGAGGGCTCTCTATGCACAGATCAGGCAGCTGCTGAGGGAGCAAGCAGGCAAAGATATATTCTTGGCCTAGCTCAACTCTGTTTTCAACACTATTTCTCCTATTTGCAGGAGATCCTAAAGCACTTTTGCCCTGTTCCACTGAGAAACACAGAAGAGCACTATTGCGTCTGCTCTCCAGACAAGAGAAATGTAGGGAGGTTCAGAGACTCCCCTAAGGTTATATACATCACCAACAGAGCCAGAAACAGTATCTAATTCTTTAACGCTCTTGCTCAATTGTGGGCTTCACCTATCAGGCCCGGCCTCTGGTTAAAACTGTATCACTCAGCTCATAAGCAGGGTATTGAGTCATGATGCTGAGAGCTTCTCTGGCAGGGGTCGCTTTAAATGTGACATTGTAAAATCAGTGGAAATGACACCCTATTTCAGTTTGACTTGAATCTTAAATCAGCTTTAGTTAATGGAAGAATGTCATTTTAGTTTAAGAAAGTAATACAGCCTTTAGTACCAGTCTCATGTTCATTTTGTTTCACACCTTCAGTTATACTGGAGAAGCCTTCCCTCACATAACCAGTGCTCTCCTACAGCTACACAGCCAAGTGAAATACCCAGATAATGCAGCAACCTGTGCTAAACAAAGCAGCTGAGGGTCAGAGGAAGAACAGCAAGAATCAAAGGAAGGTAAAGAACTTAGAAGGTGCCACCTAATGTCTGACCAAATAGAAATAACTGGAATGACGTTGCTCCCAAATGTACATAGGGTCTCCTTGCTGCAGCCTCCCCTTCACCCTCCAGAAAGAAGAATAAGTGTCAAGACACAGACCCCTCCTCGGCCAGCCCCAGGGACAGTTGACCAGAAGAAACCTCTCCAGTCTGGGTCCTCGAAGATGTAAGGCAGGATACGGGTCAGGAGCCGGCAGCAGTTCAAGACGATTTGCCTCTCCTTCTCTGTGTGGCAGCCGCTCTCTGCTCCCTGCACCAGCTTCTCCACAGCCTGAAGGAACAAAACCAAGGCAGGTAGCATTAGCCTGGACACAAGTTAGCAAGAGTCAGGCAGGTCTGTCCTGCTGGTGACACCCTCACAGAGAGTTATAAGGAGTTCTGGGAGCCCATTTTCTCCAAGTTCAACAGTACAGGCACTGTTGCTGCTTGAAACACTGCAGAAATAGGGTTAATGATCTTACACAGACCTTCTTGAATTTCTACTGTCCCACTGCAAGAGACCTCACATGCCAGGGCTAATCCATGCAGCACACATGTCGTGCCATGTGAGACAGCCAGCCACAGCACCAGAAGGCTCTTTCCAGCACTGCTCTATGACACCACACGCTGCAAAGAGCGGATCAGATTAATCAGCCGCATCAAGTACACAAGATGCGGGCAGAACCAAGGCAGCAGCACTGTGCTGCATGGTCTGAGGTGCTGGCAGGGGAAGACTGCACAGAAACACACAAAGCCTGACAGATCTGTATGTGTACCTGCAGCAGGGACCTCCCCTGACTCAGCGGTGGGAGCTAAGCTGCTGCCTGTGACTATTCCAGCAGAGTCTGTCCAGGTCCTGCTGCAGAGGAGGGTGGTAGTCCAGGTTTCCCGCACTGATCCTGTGAACAGGACAGTTGGGAAAGAAGCCCTTTTCTCTCTGGAAAGAGGTTCTGGGCTGAGTCTCTGCAGTCCATCCAATCACTGCTGAAACTGCCAACGGAGACAGTCACTGGGTTTTTCAGAATAGGATGTGGGTCTTGCCAGGCAGCAACCACAGTCCCAGGAGGCAGCAGCAGGAGGTCTTACCCACAGAAAAAGGCAGCTCCTTCACCCAGCAGCTGCACCCGCTTGATCTTACTCCCTGAGCCCAAGGGGAAACAGAGGGGGAATAAAAGCCAAAACATTTACCAAGGATTCACCTTGGTGCTTTTTAATTCATGAGGTCTCATGTCCCTGCTTATTATCATAGCAGACCGTCTGGGTCACTGGCTCTGCTAGCCTGAATCATTGCCTTAATAGGTATTTAAATGCTGTTTGTGTAGTCTCAGTCTGTCCACACACTACTCTGTGACTGAGCTTAACTATTTTTTCAGGCACATTTATGACTCTGTACAGTCCGAGTCTCTAGCCATGACTGCAAATGACACCTCAGCCGTGCTGCTGTGCTCTCCACACACATGCAGCACCACTGAGTCCAGTGGCACACTGCACATGGCACAGGTCAGGGCCTGGCAAAAGCAAAAAAAATGCAAAAGCATTGCAGGAGTCTGCAGGCTCCTCTGACCCTGACATCCCAAGATCTTGGGCTCCTGGATAAACAGCCTGGCAGTCACCAGGTCTCCCAATACATCTGTTTCCAGTAGGGAGAACAGCCCATATTTCAGTCCTGGTTTTGGGAGAAAGATGACACAGAGTCAAAGGGGTTATGTAGTCAGTAAAGGTCTCCTCAGCCCTTCTTGATTCCCAAGCTGCTGATTGCCAGAAGCCAGGAGACAGCACTAGGGAAGAAGCATTCAATTTTTCCTCATTTTAGTATTCTTTCTCAAATATCCACTACAGAGACCTGTCTGAGGCACAATTCCTAGTCAGAGGTACCCTCAGTATGATTCAGTAGGTCTCAACATTTTGTAGAGCAGGAAAGAAAAACAGGACAGCAACAACCATTTAAAACTGGGAAAATGCCATTCCAAATGTTTCCAATACAACAAATTCAAGGCTACTCTTTGCATGGCTCAAATCAGGAGCGTTATTAGCACCTGCACTTTCCCAGGCAGAACGAGTTTCAGGCTGTTGCTGACCAGCTTGACAATTTGCCAGACCTGGCAGCGTAGGAAACAGTGAGTCAAGGTCCCTTGTGCTCCACACACACTGGCAACACCTGAAGCAGTATAAGGGATGCTCTGATGTCACAGCAGAAGGAGGAAAAGTCTTAAGATCTCCCTTGAACTTCACCCAGGCGCTCGTACAGTGACAATCTCCACATCCTTCTGGGATCTATCAGCTTGAAGCCAGACTGACACATGGTGAGGAGCAATTAAATGCAGATGAGGAATCAGATGTACCGGCCTCACCACAAAGATGTAGCCTTAGTACAAAGTTCCCTAAGCAGGAAGCAGTTTATACAGCAGGCAAGACCCAAGAGGGCAGAGTGAAACACAGGAAGGGGACAAGAGGAAAAAGGCTTCAAAGTGAGCAAATGCCAGGTGTGGTCTGTGTTAAACCAAGAGGAAGGGCTGAAAGTCACCATCAGGAGAAGACAGAGACAAGCAAGCACATCAGGTGGTACAAGGAAATAATACGGTACCTGTCTCCCCTTGGGAGCCATAATGCTACTGATCCAGGGACACTCCCCTACTAGCAGGGCACCAAGGAAGAAGACAGCACTGACCTTACCTTGTAACACAAAGTGGCCAAGTTTGAAGGTGATTCTTCTCTCACTGCTCGGATCTCTGCAGCTGGTACAAGGGCAAAGACATCCTGCACTGAAGTGGCTGTGTCTGCCCAGAACTGGTCCCAGAAGGCATCATCTGTTGCCTCCACGGGCTGTGGAGAGACAAACATGGTTACAGATGCAGAACTACTATTCTATAAGGTCCAAATATCAGCGATTATGCCTGGCTTGGGGATGGGACCAGGCACAGAAAAGGTTCAATAAAACATACCGGTACTGCTTTTGTACCTCAACCTCTGTTACCAGGGCTCTGGCTGATTTCATCTCTCAAACAGAGCATTCCCTCAGCAACGGGTTGAGCAGCAAGACATTCATGTGACCACCTGCATCAGACTGGGACTCCCCAAGTCTTTCATGGAGTCACAACATACATGAGGCCTCCTGCTTTTCTGCAACCCAGGGTATGTATTACAAGATCTTTACCAACGCACGTGAGCCAGGCTGCTCTCGTGTGCTGTCACCTTCAAAGCAAGCCAAAGATGCCCTGAGCGTACACTGGAATTACTTCTACTATAACCAAGGCCTCAAGGAAGCAATCAGGGACATCTCACATTAGGGCGTGAACAGACCCACAGAACTGACAGACCCACCTCAAAGCACTTACAGATGCAACAGAATTGATCTTTCTGAATCAAATATTTATAGGGAACTGGACTCAGTCCGGCTGGTCGCTGCCAAGGCTTTGTTCTTAAAAAGCACTAAGTGTGCAATTCAAAGAGGAAGATGGAAGGAGGAGGCTGAGATACCAAAAAAAAGCAATCCATTTCAGACCTGTGGTCTGAGAAGCCCACCTCCCATGCCTGGGAACACACCTCTCCCCATTACCTTTTCTGGCTTTGCAGGTGCAGACAACCCACTCATTTACCAGCACTGTTGTCCCCATTTCACAGTGAGAGAACAAGGATTCTCCTCAAGCCCACCGTGAAACCCCAGTGCTGGGGACACGGCCCACAAGGACAGTCTGTTGGCCAGACTGCAGCTGGAAAGACAGCTCTGTACAGCTGGCTGCAGAGTCCCAGTGTTATTTCCCCCAGCTTCTTCCTGACAGCATAGCATCAACTTAGAAATCAAGACAACAATGATGACAACATGGGTGTCAGGTAATATGTAGCTGAACAAAGCAGACTGGACCTTGTTTTGCCCTTTATGGCTTTGTAGAGTCAGAACAGCTCTGGCCATTGAAGCACAGGTGAACATAGGCTCAGACACATGGGACCAGCAGTGCCTCCAAACCTGCGGAAGCGTGGTGATGACCTGCCACTCCCTAGAAGGTGAAAATGCCAGCACTGTTTGCTGAACAAGAAGGCATGTCAGGCATCCAAAGCCTGGCAGCTCTGAATAATCAGGAAAGACTTAACTTTTCAGCCAGTCTAAAACTGAGCAGGCTCTTCCTATCTAAATGCTGATGCTTGCCAAGAGATAGGCATCATCCAAAGAAGGCTGGGAGCGCTCATCCAGCCCGAAGATCCTCCTCCAGGGGTGGGATAAATACACAGGTATTTATGCTGAGCAGCGTGAAAGAGATGGATCCATGATTTCAGGCAGAAGAGGAAAATGGAAGTGTTTCCAGAGGAGTTTCCCCAGCTGTGCCAAGGCATAGTGGCACACTCGGCAAGTCAGAAGAGCCTGAGCAACCCCAGCCCTTGGCTTGGGGCAAGGGGAAACCTCCTGCCTGCAACCTGCAGCGGCTCTAAAGCAAACAGCAGCTCTCACTAACTGCGATAATCAGCACTGTGGGTGGGTTTACCATGTCAAAAATACGAACATGTGTTTAACTAAAACAATTCCTGCCCACTCTCCGCTCTGCTGTAGTAGGCAGAAAACTTGCCCAGCTCAATGCTGTTTGTAAATGCAGCCAAGACATGGCTCCAGGGAGAACAGCTCATTCGCAGCTCTGACACCAAGAAGTGCTGCATTTCCCCCTTTGCTAGCACCTCCTGAGTTAAGAGCCACAGTATGTGAGCAGGTGACATGTCACTACCACCCAAGGGCTAAAATGTGAGAGGGGCAGGCAGCCCACCCCCAAACTGGTATAGCAGGTTACTGCCCTGCAAGCTCTCTTCCTTAATGCTCCAGTGCCACAGAGGCTGCTTATTGATCGTCCTGGTCCTTCCAGCCATGCAGTGAATCAGGCCAAGCAACTCCCCAGTCTTTAAAAACAAACCAGAAAAAAACCCACATGTGTTTAGGCATCTTCTTAAACTCTGCTCTAGTGCTGAAACACTCTTCATTTTATCACCTGGCCACCAAAGCAAGTTCCAACAAAATCCCTTTCCGAGGCAAGAACAACTTTTTTTCCAGAGGATTCAAGACCACAGCTCATCAGAAGGGATCTGCAGGAACAGCCAAGTGCTCACAGCCTGACTTTCAGCTTCCTGAGTGTGCAAAGGTGCTGTGCTCTCTGTAACCCGGGCATGAAATGCTTAAATGGAAGCAAAGCTATTTTGCAAGTTTCATCTCTAACTATACTCCTCAAAGAGAGCCAAGTATTTGGAAATCTGATCTATATAATGCTCGAAACATCCTACACTTCCTACAGCCCCTTTCCAACCACGTACCACAACCGCATGTATAATTGCCACATGTACCTACTGGCTGCCTGCCACAGCCACTCCCACCAACAACAGAGAGCAGCAATTGCTACTAATTGGAGATCATGCATAAATAATGGATTCACTCTCATCTGGAGGGGAAGCAGAAAACCATTTCCCTCCAGTAGACACAGATCCCTTTACCTCCCACTAGCCTGAGGCCTCCTCAGAGGTTGAACACAGCCGCTATTTTACAGATGGTAACACAACAGCTAAGACGGATTGAAGAACACGGTCTGCAACTAAAATTACATGGAGGTAGAGAAGCACAGCAGCAATTACCCGACCTGCAACGCTGGATGCTGCAGCCACATTAATGTCATGGCTGCCATCTTGGCAAGCAGATTATGCTAAAACACCGTTTCTTTCATTTTTTATAGCTGCAGCAAGTCAGCTCCTCATCCAACAGATGGTATCCCGTGTACAATCCTGGGACATGGATTCAGTACTGAGTCACTCACATCCCCGCAGCCCCCCTGTTTTAATTAACAGTCTGGCATCATGACATTACTCGAGCCACATAATATTCATCTCCTTGATAGAACATTACTGGATGTTTTTAAGCTGATTGTATTCTGCACACAGCATCTCCAGGGATCTAAATACCCATTTCCTCATGCTGAGCTCATCCAACTGCCTGTAGCTAGCTCACAGAGAAGGGAAATACAGAGACCTAGAACAGTCCTGCTCACCAGCCATGGATATCTTCATTTGGAAATGTCAAGATTTAGTTACAAGTGTTGGTACTGCATATGCTGCAGTAACAAATCCCACAGCACTGCAGCTAGCTTTGACAGTGCTTTAACCAGAAGAGCTCACGAGAAGCAGAATCCTCACCAGCAATGCTGTGAGCTGGGGCCACTTCAGATGCTCCAGATCAGCAGAGATGTGTTCTCTCTTGGCAAAGGAGCTGCAGCACACAGACAAGAGCAAGCCTGATGTGCCTCCAACACAGCGCAGACGACCAGCTCTGCACCAGCGGCACAAGGAGAACAAGAACTTCATCATTGCCACAAGAATCACAGGATCTGTCAACTCTACTCTGGAAACATATCTGGAGAGCAAAGGAAGTTCCTGACCCCCACACACCCTACCGCAGAGGCTGCTGAAGTTACAGAGCTCATTGCCAGAACCAAGCTCTCCACACCAAAGGGAAGAGACGACTGTAACACAGCAGGCAGAGCTGAGGTGATGTGACATCTCAGAGTGGGCAAGGAGGGAGACTTTTGCCTTCGGTTCACCCAGGCAAGGTGCAAAGACCTCCCACCTGCACGCTAGCCACACAAAGGCAGAACTAGTCCTACTGGACACCTCCACTCTATTTCCCAACGCTCATAAACATTGGGTTTCAGGTTCTTTAAAGCACACCACACACACACTGTAGGAGTCAGAAAAGGAAGACGCTTGGTTTGCAAGTATCTGGCCAGTTACCGAACAGAGAATGACAGCCCCGAACAAGCAATCCCCAGGCAAACAGGATACGTCATGGGAAACGGGAAAACAGTCGAGCTGACCATGTCCTATAAACAGGAAAAGGTCCCAAGGCAAGCTTGGATAATAGGTAACAGCAGTGTGCTCCTTTCCACCCCTGATGATGCAGAACTGTGGCGTGTAATGACCACAGAACCATTCATGCAGCAGTTGATTGAGCTCTAGGAGACCAGGTAACCCTGCAGGGCCAGCAGATTAGTTTGAGGCAGTTCATGCACCTTGTAGCACCTGTTTGTGAGCCACTGTGCAAAAGGAAAGACTGACGACAGATTTATTAAAAATGTTAATAACTAGCAAGATTTCATCCCTGCTGCCAAGGATAGCAGCTCCACACAAATTTCAGCAGAGATCCTGTTGCAAGGGAAACTGGAAAATGGGATTTGTGGAAGTCTGGCAGGGAAAGCCTAGGACAAAAGGCAGCTGGGTGAAGTGTTAGTTACAGCTTTGCTTTTAAGACAACAACTTCGCTTTTGATCACCCTGAAAGACCTGGATACTTGAAGCAACCTTTAATGCCATCAGAAATAGGCTACTAGAAACTGACCTCTCTCTAAGCACAACGTGTACTTTTATAGGGCTCAAATTAACAGCCTGTTATACTACTGCACTTGCACATCAGGGATAAAGAAAGGACTGGAGTTTGTCCTTAGTGTTTGATCCTTCCTGTCTCTTTAAAAGCAGAGGCATAGCTAGCATCAAAATCTAACAAGCTGGTTCACAAGATCAAAATTTCTTATCTTCCAGTCGGTTGCCTGCAAAACCCGTTCAATCGCCAACTGGCTGAGAAAAGAAAGTGTGTTTCCCCAGCAGTTGAGACTCCCAGCTTCAGTTCCCAGCTCTGCCACCGACCAGTCGGCATATTCACAATCCAGGTTTCCCTTCAGCTGTTAAGTAGACAACATTTTGACGGGCAATTTGGGAGCGCTCACATATTCTCTATGATAAAGTACACCTGGTTTATTACTAAAATGGTGGGCCCTATCAATTTAAAGGTGTGCAGTGTAACATTATATATGTATCATATCAAAATCCTAAAGCCCATTTCTCCATGTGTGATTATAAATATATATCTGTAGCATATGCTAATTCCTTCCTTCTGGTACTACTGCCTTTTTTTAATCACTGAAATAATTCTGAAGTAATTTGTCTTTTTTAATACTCTTACATCTTCAGAGTTTCTCTTTGGCAATTAAAAAAATCAAAGAAGTCAATTCCATTTGTGTCCAGCCTTTGACTTCCAAGTTCTGTGCTCCACGTGTGCTACAAGCATTCGAATTTTATGTTCCTTACAGATTTTTTTTTTTTTAAATGTTCACATGAGACCACTCATTTTTTAATTAACGAAAGCCTGGATATTATAAGAACTTGTTGGGTTTTTTTTAAGAAAAATGTAACTTCAGTGCCAGCTCTGAACCTTAACCAGTGAGTGAACAGTGCTTTCTGCTCAACCACTTCCTTCCATCAGAGCCTTAGGAAACACCACACAGTGCATTACTAAGCTCACGGTTTCACGTTACCAATGATTTGATGAAAATCTATTTGTCCAGCTACCTAGTGTCAGAGGAGAAGGCTGCATAAAAGGAGACAGGCTGCTGAGAAAGCAAAGCGTATTTTGAGCTAATAGCTTTGAAGGAGGGACTTGACTCCATCTGTTATTGCAGCCTGGTTTTGAGTCCAGGGTCTCATGGACTAGGAGTTTACATGGAGGTTGCTGCTGGTTCGAGCTCAGAAGGCTCCAGGAGAGCCCAGTCACGCATCCTGCACAAGCAAACACCAGTGCCCTTCTACAGTATGTAAATATGGGAGTGCCAACACTCCACCCTTTTTCCACATGGCAGTTAGTCTCACCTAGACCACAAAGACGTGAAATGAAATCCAGCCAAGAATGAAGCTTTTTCTCCTTCCTTCATTCGGGGCCCCAGTGAGCCTTCTTTCATTACACACGTCGATAAACCGGGGGAGGGGAGCGCTCTCTTCTTGGCTGGTGATCTGAAGGATTGCCTCATGCAGGATTTTCTTTGTGAACAGCAGACTGAGAAGATCCCTACAGCTAACACAGGCACTAAGAAACTATGCTTAATTTTACTTTTTCCCAATTTCACTTTATAAGCATGTTTCCCAGTGCAGGAAGGATAGTCCAAAGCTGAAGGCACTCTGAACTATCTGGCATCCAGAAGAGACTTTGGAAGAATCCCTTCAAACATTAATTCATCCAGTTCTCTAGGGATGTTGCGGAACATCCACAATTGGAGGTTTTTAAGAACATGTTCACAAAAGCCATTCCTGAGCAATGCAGATAGAAAATAAGGCTGGAAAAGCCTTTGAAAAATTGTGTTTATACTTTCTAAAGCAGTATCACTTCTATGATTCATTTTCCAGTCCTAGTCTTCATCTCTTGACTTTTCAGAGATTTTCTCCTATTACTCTTTATTCCTTTGCATCCATACCCTTTTCTTCTGAATTCATTCCCCATTTTTAAATATCTTTCTGCCATCATCCCCAAGTTTTCTTAGCAGCTGTTATTCCCTCACCACCAAAGGCAGCTCAGAACAGCAGTTCTCCATTGTAGCTCAGAAAAAACTGAGATGCAATTTCTCAATAGAGCAAAATCCCTCTGCTCCTTAGACAGAAGGACAGTCAACTAATTTTCTGCCAGTGTGCTGCTGGGCTCCCAACTTAAGATAAGAACTAAACTAGCTCCCAGGACATGAGCAACATCTGTCAGACCTCTAGGCAACCACCCTCCCTATACACCGTCCTAACTTCCTCTCACTTAACTCCTTTTCCTCTTCAGCCTGCAGAAATAAAGCAGTATTTCACAGGTCACAGATAGAAGCTGTTTCTGCTGAAAAAAAGCTCACCCCAACAGCATGGTTGGCCAACAGCCCTTTCAATCTCCACAATCTCCACTTATTTTGGAGGAAAAAAAAAAAGAAAAAAGATACAGAAAAGGAGACATTGCCAAACCTTGTGGTGATGTAAACCTGCAGCTGAATACATTAGGAGCTGTGGACATCCCTTATGACAGCAGCGTCTCGGTCTGCTATCACAGGACGCTGTTTAGCAAATGCGCGCGATGTCAGGAGAGGTGAGTGCCGTCACACAGGCACGGCCCTGCCAGGCCTGACAGCTGCCCCCAGGAACCGGCCGGTGCCCGAGGCAAAGCGCGGCCTTATGGCATTACTCTTGCCCCTCCACGGTCCAGCGACATAGCAGACGGGACCGACTTGCCCAGACCCCCCACCAGCTCCCCAGCCTTAGGGCAAGGCCTCGCCACCAGAGCCAGCCACGGCCAAAGCCCCCGGCCGGGTTATCACCCCCGCCCCGCGGGTCCCCAGCAACCTGCAGCGCTGTCCCCATGCACAAGGCACCCTCGCCGGCCCTGCTCACCAGGGTCGGGCTGTGGGAGCAGCGGCCCGGCCGGCACCTTCCCTCAGCACCGAAGGTGTCTCGGGGCAGGGCCGGGGGAGAGGAGCCTGTCAGCCCGCCCCGGCTGCCTCCGAGCGTCCCCGGCCACCTTACAGCGGGGGAGGCCGCGGCTCCCGACATGGCGGCCCCCCCCTTTACCTCACCTCACCCACTGCCCGACATGGCGGCCCTCACCTGGGTCTTGGTGGTGAGCTGGATCACCGCCTTCCTGAAGTTGAGCTTGGAGTCGGCGCTGCCCATGGTGCAGCCCGGCCCGGCGGGGCTACGGCCTGCCAGCCGCGGCGGGCAGGTCCGGGCAGGGCAGGGCCGTCCCTCACGCCGCCGATTCCGCCTCCCCTCCTCGGGCCGCGGCTACCGCCATCCCCCGTCCCCGCACCGGCGGCTCTCCCTCCCTCCCTCCTGTCAAACCCGGCCTCGCAGGTCCCGGCCCTCCCTCCCCTCCTCCCGCATCCCTCCCTCCGCCCACGGCCGCGGCTCCTCCTCCTGCCTCAAGCTCCCCTCCTTTCCCCTCTCCATCTGCCATCCCTTCCCCGCTCGACCCCTCCCTCCTTCCATCCCCTTTCCGCCCACACTTCGCTCCCCGCGGCCGTGCTCCCCCTGCTCCCTCCTTCGTCTCCCCCCTCCGTGAGTGCCCACGGCAGAGCACGGCTCGCCTCGCTTCACCCTCCTCCAGCCCTTCCTCGCTCTGGCCCAGGCTCCCTCCGCCTTCTCTGCCCCTCACCTTCCCCGACCGCCTCCTTCTCTTCTTCCTCTGCCTTTCCCCCCCCATCAGCTCCCTCTCCCCAGTCTTGCCCCCCTATTTCTCCCCTCTGCCCCCAGCCTTTGTCCTCTGCAGCCCCTTTCCCCGGCTGCTCCCGGGCACAAGCCCCACAACAACTCGGCCTAGCCACCGCTGGAGAGCCCAGCCGCTCTCGGCAACCTGGCCCCGAGCTGGGGTGGTCAGAGATGCGGCGGGATGCTGGGGACAAGGGTCCTGGGTTGAAAGGGGCCGGGAGCGAGCAGGCTCATAACAAGTACCCTGTGCAAGCACCTTGTAACAAGCTTGTTGCATGTGGTGGCCCATTAACCCTGATTAAGTCCTACCCACCTGCAAGGAAAGGATGTTTTATAACCCTGGAGACTGGGCATTCAGCATTTGGCCCTCACTGAACACCTCAAAGCAGCTGTTGGAGGTGATTCAGTGTTGCCTTTGAAGCGACCGTCACCATTTTCTGCACGGAGCAGCTCTATGAACCAAGGCAGGTCTTTTTGGTGTCGCTAAGTTACATTTCACATGTTCAGCTCTGCAAGCCTCCCTTCTTCAGAGGAAATGAGGTAATTTAATCGTTTTGCAGAACAATGTGCTGACTCCCTGGCTAGGGCAGACTGGGAATTCTCATTTGTTGGCATATAACCTGTACATAAATCACCCATGTTTGGTTATATCAAGTGATGGGTCGGATCTGAGAAATTCTTGTAAAACCTACAGGAAAAAAATATTTTCACAAAATCATGTCACCTGGCTTTTGCTGCCAAACAGCCTAGGGCTTTGCATCTGAGCACTCATTCAGTATGGCTACACTATACAGATAAATGATAATAATTGTTAGGAACAGAATACTTTTCACAAGCAATTATTTTTCACAATTAATGAATAGTTCAGTTGGAAGAGACATACAAAGATCATCTAGTCCAACTGCCTGACCGTTTCAGGGCTGACCGAAAAAGTTAAAGCATGTTATTAAGGACATCGTCCAAATTCTTCAACACTGACAGGCATGAGAAAATTAAGATTTTCCCATTTCTATATTAAAATTGCTTAGAAAAAGATTTAGGAGCCAGTCAGAGATGGCTTTCTCCTAGACACACCAAAAGTGCTTGATTATCTTTGCTGAGTTATAAATGCCAGGTTAAAAGAGACTCCTTGATTCTGGTCTGCAACTGCATTAAGGCAGAAGACTTTCCAGGCAGTGACTGAATTTTGGGAGCATGTAGACCTGTATACAGAGGTCTGTGAGAAGGGGAGAGGAATCCCACACATTTTCTCTCTTATTCCCTGCTTTATCTCCCTCCTCTGGTGCTGTACATGAGAGCTGAGTACTAGCCATCGCTTTAATCATCCAGGCTCTCAGCTGCCTGTCACTGCTGGATTGGACAGAGTTTTCTGACACAGATCCCATCTTTTCTGGATGCACAGTCTGCTGCTCTTGCGTAAACATCTTATATTGCCTTTTCTGTAGGCACCACCCCAAGGTAATGCAATCAAGTATAAATCCAGGGAGTTCCATCATACAGAAGGCAAAAAAAAAAAAAAAAAAAAAATCTAAACCCACTGCCATGAGTTAATTTGGACTTTAGAGTCTCTGATGGATTCCAGGACTGATGCTGCCTTATCTAACCCTTATTCCCTTAAAATGAAAGGCAAGTACCAAAATCCCAAGTCTTTTCTGAACTTGTATGTAACAGACATATTTCCACCTCAGAACTCCACAAACCCTCATTTCCCTAAATTTTAAGCTACTTCCATCCATCAGAAAGACATAAGAGTTCATCCTCAAAAATAAGAGACAATCCTGATTTCTCATCAGGATGCAAGACAGGGAGAACACAGAGGCAGAGCTAGGGAAGACACAACGCTGAGGCGATGCTGCGGGACTGTTTGTATGGATTTCCCCTTTCGCAGCCCCAGCTAGGGAGCTTAGAAACACCCCCACCTTGAAGAGCAACCCACCAAGGAAGAGAAGGCACTGACATCTAACTGAAGGGTCCTGAAACTTGCCCAAAGTCACCGAGAAGCCCATGGCAAGGCCAGGACACCCTCCACATCCCAACCGGCACTGGAGCAAGCCCTGCTCCTGGCTGACCTCCCCGGGGTCGGGGGGATAGGGACCCAGCCGGAGGCATCATAGCAGGGGGGCAGCTCCCCCCTCCTTGCAGCCCGGGTCACCCCCATCGTGCCAGCCCCAAACCCCGCTCCCTGCAGCCCCGTGCCCGCGGCAGGGCTGGGTGGAGAAGAGAAGGAGGAGGAGAAGGAGGACGGTCTCGCCTCGCCTCCCCCTTCCCTCTCGCCGGGTTTCCTTGCAGCATTTCCATGCTAGAGGTCTCCACCGAGCTGCGGAGAGAGGATCTGCCTGGCTGCGCCGGGCCCTCTTCCTTCCTTTGTGCATCCCCCAGCCCCGTGCAAGCCGTGTCCCCCCGCCCCGGCCGCCACGTCCCCGCTTCATTCCCCCCCCCCCGCCCCCGGAGCCTCCCCCGGCCCTGGAGGCAGGAGGAAGCCGCCCCCCCACCCCGGGCAGGCAGAACCGGGGCAGCGGCGAGGTGCCGGGTGCCACGTCGTGCCACCCTCCCCCTCACCCCCCCCCCTCCGCTTCCCGACCAGGGCACCGAGGCCGCATCCCCGCCCGCACCCATCCCCGCTCCGCATCTCCGGCGGCGGCGGGGTCCCCTTTGGCGGATGCTTCGCGTCTCCCCGAACCGCTGGTGCTAAATGCTGAGCGCCGACAGGATGGAGGAGTTTCAGAGCGAGGAAGAGGAGCCCTGGTACGACCAGCAGGACCTGGAGCAGGGTAAGGATGGGGACACCCCGCAAGCTGCCAGGGATGGCGGGTTAGGGGGATGCGGGGGCAGAAAAGGGGGCACATCCCGGGTACAGGAGGGTGGGATACCTTCTCTCAAGAGTCACGTTTGCTTGGCAAAAGCCATCTCCCTCGTCCTGCGGCAGCACCTCCTTGGAAATCTCAGCTCCGCTGCTCCAAGCCGCTGTCCTGGCTGTGGAAAGTTTAAATCTGATGGATAGAGGCAGGGAGCCCAAATCTGTCCTCAGTACCAGGGGGGTAAAAAATTGGGTGTGTTACATCCACGAGGAAGCCGGTTCCCCAGAAAACTTGCTGCAGGCAGAATCAAACGTAGGTAGTTATGGCACTGCTTTCATCTCAGAGCGGTGGCAGGTAGAGTTAGCAGGCACACTAGTTAGAAATTAATACATCGGAAATAATGTGTTGCTAAGCTGAGGATGCTGAAAGTATTTCCCAAAAAGCTCTTGATGTCCAAGCCTAAATCGAAAGGGATCTTCAGCTTCTAAGTCACCTCATTACTTCTGGAGATTTTTTCCAATCAGCCATCAAAGCAGGAGAAATTGGGAAAGAGAGGAAAGAAAAAAAAAAAAAAAATCAAGGCCAAGTTTCAAACAGCAGAAATAGCCTTGTTAGAGGACAAGCATTCACTTGTGTAGTTTGTTTTGAAGTAACTGTACCTATGTTTACACTAATTCTATGTAATGTTTATCCTAAGACTGGACAGTTGGTAGCTGTGGTATTTGGGGCACTTTTTTTTTTAAATTTTGCTTATCTTAATATTTTGAGTCAACACGCAGTAAGTAAATAACTGGAAGAGGTCCTGTTTCAGGCCAGTGGCCTAGGAATGAACCAAACTGCTTTGTCAATGCGTAGGGAAAATTATTCCTACCTAAATACAGTACCCCTCCGACGCGTTGCACTATAGGTACGATACAATTATATAGTTGCTTTACCCAGCTGACTGTCAGCAGGGATGTGCTGTCCAGCTGCAGTGCTTCTGCCCACTGTCGCTCCATTATATCGTGATTTAAAGTTTACACAACTTCAGCTGCAGAGGCCCAGCAAGGAACGATAACCAGCCCCCCAGGGATTGCTGCAGCTGGTTTTTAACCCAAAGTTCTCAGTTACCAGGAAGTATCAACAGCAGGATACTGGGCCCTGTTCTTTGAAGCACAAGGCTCAGATTAAGCTAGGGCAGAGCACAGAGATGGAGCTATCAGCTGAATAAACAGTGCAGCCTTTGAATGCTCAGAAATTCACATTTCTGGGTGACGTCTTCCCATGGCTCACAAGGGGCCTGGGCACTGGTCCAGGGGCAGGATGCAGGCTGAGGAACAGCAGAACTACGGATGAATATAAGGAGTGTTGAACAACATGGGACCAATGGAATTTTTTTTTAGCTTAACACTGTCCCTGGTGTCAGGTTCATGAGTCAGCACTGGCACCGTACAACCGGCTCTCAACAATAAAACCACCTTCCTGCTGCAGGCCAGGTTCCCAGCTCTGTCCTGGCAGTGTGAATGCAGAATAACTGCCTTCAGACGATGGATTGATGCTGGGATAGACTCCACCTTTGAGCACGTACAGGACTGGAGGAAAACAGACCCAAAACAAAGCCCAGCTGTGGGGTTTGCAGCCTCCTGTACAAATGGGGGTTGCACAGGCTTGCACAACCTCAGAAGGAGAGATGGGGAAGGCTTTAACTAAAATCAGCCAACTGGAAAGGTCCTACGGGGTAATTACAACCATAATTAATTTGTATGGTGCACAAAGCGTCATGAAGGACAGCGCTAGACTTTGTCCCCATAGACTGCGCCTTTGCGTTACAGCTGTAGCAGCACCCAGAGGTCTTTGGTGATGGCACAGCCACGGAGCTGTTGGTTTGGAAATGGGAGGTGGGAGTACAGTGTAAGACATCCAGCGTAGCATGATTACGAGGCGGTCGCGGGCCAGCATTACTAAGAGGATCGGCATGCCAACAGCCCAGGGTTGCACAGAAACCCACGCCTGGCAGCAGCGTCAGGAAGGCGGAGGACAAAAGCATGGGCTTAAAGAGTGTTCCTTAGGAGCCAGGGGCGGGAGAATCGAGAAGCAACCTAAGCTAGGAGAGTAGAGGAGGTTCTGTGAACCAGTTGGTTGCTGGGCCTTTATCGTCATTTCACAGCATCATCAAATATTTATTGCATTTACATCCAAAACTGTTTGCTAAGCAACGGATGGCTTAACTGGGAGCTCTGTGATGATTATGTTAATTAACCATTTTAGCACCACAGAGGAAATCATGCCTCCACCTCCACTCCAAGCACCTGTTACTTTCCTCCCCATCCTCCACAGAGCTTTGGCTTGCTGAAATAACTAATTTTTTCAAGAAAATAAACCCCAATCACTCTTCCCCCCACCTTGAAGTGCCCACAGTGACTGACTGCATCCACCACATGCCTTGGAGGCAGCAAGATCTGGTCCCCAGCCTCAAGGCACTTCCAGCCTCGTTCAGATGAATCTGGTGCCTTTCAGATTCCTTTACCTGTTCCCTAAAATTCTGCAAGCTTGCATGATTCAAGGAGACTTGACAGTGGCATGGAAACAGTACTGGGGTCCTCTGAGGTGTTTCATTTTTACAATGTTCCCTCTGGGAAGGCTTTCTGATTTGAAGAAAGAGGTAAAAATGGAGCTCTGATTGCTTGGTGGTGTGGCTTTGCTTATTGCCAGGCTTTCCAGCCATGAATTGATGTTAGCACTGCGTTGGTTCAGCCACAGCCTCGCCTTCCACAGGCTAGGGAATCCATGCCTCTGAGCATTAAAACCAGAATACAGTGATGGTGAGCCTTTCTCCAGCCATTGGGAACTGATGATGTGGCTACAGTTGCATCATACCCCGGGTACAGGGCATACGTGAAGCCAGGCCCCAAGAGAATGAATGAGCTAAAATTAGACAGTCTGAGCTGGGGATAAGTGGGAACACCTTTTCTGTTCATCAGAAGCATTTGTGTTCAGCACGGCTGCGTGCCAACTCAATCACATCTGGATCCAGAGCAGAGACCAGACCCAGCAGCTATCTCTGCCAGCCTTCACCTCCCCAGACAAGTCCTCCTCACAGTCACCCCACCACATTCCCTGATCTTCCCAGCCTCCCTATCCCCCGCCAGCCTTTGGGTCTAAGCCAAAAAGTAGAGTTCAGCCCAAACCACCCTTCCGGTCCCTGGAGCCTAAATACAGCCTAAGTGCTGGGGCAATTCCCCCCATGTCAATAAAATGGCCTCGTGTTGCTCCGAGTTAGCCAGCAGGACCAGAAGTAGCACAAGAACTAGCGCATCATCTCATTGCCACTGTGAGACCGATAGTCCTCTCCTCCTGGGCAGCCATAGAAACTTTTGGGCCAAACCATCTGCAATGCAGGCTTAGGACTTTATGGCTGTAACCTCTAAAGGTCTCCAGATTTAAGTATCTTATTTTAATTCCTCCTCCTGCCAGGCATCTGATTGCTTGCATGCTAAGAAGGAAAATGACACAAGGTGCTGAGCTTGCACCACTCCCGACTCATCCATGTAAAGACACAGGGTCACCAGGTCCGGTGATCAGCTCCTGACGTGGGGATAACCCAGGGGATCAGTGCTAGCACCCGCCAGCACCCATACCTGCCTGTTTTCTGCATCACCCAGCCTACGTGGGGTGGTCCCTAGAGCTGCAATTCACTGTCGGCTTGCCCAAAGGATTCACTGCAGTGGGGAGCAGGTAGCACCCCAAATTCTGTCCCTCGTGATGCATTTATCCCAGCAGTCCAGCTCAGGTGTCAAGCCACGCAGGTTGCCTATCCTCCAGGAGCGCAGCGGTTAACTCGCTGTCCTTCCTCCCCAGCGGCAAGCCAGAAGGACGGAGTTTTGCCTGCAGTAGCTGAGCCGCTGACTTATTTAGCGGTGCAGTACAGCGGGTAGCTTATGGAAGTGGAAAGTTTTCGGTGACTAATTGCTGAGCTGCTTGGGAATGACAAGAGGGACTAGAAAAGTCACAGGGGACAAGGGAATAAGATGACAGGTTAGTCTGAGGAAGGGATAAGAGCCTCCAAATCTGGGGAAAAAAAAAAAAAAGAATATATATATAGACACATTTCCTAGAATAAAAATTCCCGTTATGCGAAGGCAGCAAGAAAACGGGGTGCAAGAGAGCCCCATACAGCAACTTCCAGGATCTCCCTCCCGATCTCTCGCAGAAACGCCGTCCTACATCTGCCGAACCCCAGGCATGTACTTCCCGCTGCGGGAGGGAACAGAGTCACAGGCACTGCTGGAAGGGAAAGGAGGAGAGGCAAATGGGTGGGCAAGAAATCGGAGTTTTCAATATTTCCCACCCTGAAACGATCAGCTAACAGTGGCCTTTCTCCTTGGCAAGGCCGGGTGTGAAGGATTATGCTCCGAGTCCTGAAGGACATTGCCCCTGCAGCAGCCCTGAGCCCGAGGGATTGGAAGCCAAGGCACCGGCCGCTAACGCCCTGTGCACAGAGGCTGTCCCCCCACCCCGGCATTTTCCAATCCTCTTTCTTTCCTCCTGTACCAGGCAGCACAGGCTGGTGACAGGACAGATGCACTGACTCAGTGTGACAGTCAGGAACCACTCAGAGCTGTGACAGCACCAGGGTCCGATCCTGCTCCTGCTAAAAGCAGCGCCAGGCTAACGCACGGCTTGTTCCATCTCCTCTGCTAAATGGCCTTTCCCAGAGCAGCACAGTTCCCACCTCACCCAGCTAACACATCTGTGTGTTCATACCAAACGCATCATTAGGGCTTCCAAAGTCTCTACTTAGCCTGCTCAAAAACACTGATGTGGGCCAAGAATTTAGGAAAATAACTCCAATAGAAAATAACCTGGAAGAATGAGACCAGATGTTACACAACTGCTAGTCTTTGCACAGCTGGGAATTTTAAAGTGATTTAATATTAGAGTTTGTCCTTTTTTTTTTTTTCCCCATGCGTATTTAACAAACAGCTGTAAACCTTCTCTCCAAAAGGTGACAGCTCTTGTAATGGTTTAAACAGCCTGTTCCTCTGCAGTCTTCTGGGAAGTCACTCTAGTTTATCCCATGCGCAGCGCAGCTGCCCTGGCACTGCTCAGTTAACTCGTCTCCTCCTTGAGGATTTCCGTCATTTGAGCGTGTAGTGTCCAGGTCCATGCTGACCCCTTCCAATTCGGCAGCTGCTGGCAGTTGGAGCTAGGACATTATCATGGTGTCTTCCAAGTTTTCTTGGCCCACAAGCAAGCGTTAAGTCCTGGGAAGGCACACTGGACCGGGAGGTGGTGGCTGAGCACTGGTCTCTGCAGGAGGAGGCAGAGCAAGGAGCAGCACATCATCCCACTGAGCATCAGTCCTTGCAGCAGAGCTGCTTCAGGGACACTGGTTTTGGTGTTGAGCTCTTGAAAGAGGCATTGCCCTGCATCCTGTTGGTATCCACTGCAGTCAAGACTAGTGATGAACATAAATAACACCGTCTTGAGAGGACATCAAGTACTTTGTCACCCCCTTTCCTTGCAAACTCAGACTGGAAGGCTACAGCACCGTGTTCCTTCTACCTAGCTCCACAAATGGCACCAATCGCTCATCTGAGATCAGGACTTCTTCCCATATGGGCAGCACCTCCAGCCAGGACCAACAGCCTCAAGCACAGGCACAAGCCAGCTGAGCTGCCTGTGAGCTCAGCACCTGGAGGAACAGGGCTTCAGAGCACATCCCAGCAGTGGATGGGAAGGGAGCAGTGCTGGGGCAGCAGCGAGCAAGATGACACGCTCTAAAGCTAAGCAGAGGGGCTATCAGAGAAGAGGTGGGCAGGTTTTGGAGTTGCTGCAGAGGGTCAGGCTGTTTAATGCCTTTAGCTCCAACATGCAGCTGTGGAAGAAGGAACTTCTCTGGCACATGAGAGGTAGCAGACAGGAGTAAACAGCAGCCACGATGCTGGTGGTGGTCTTGGGGGCTGCTGAAGGTGGCAGAGTTTTGCTGGAACTTGGTTGCTTCCCAAGAGACCAAACCACCCAGGATCAGTGGTCCCTCCTGCCTCCCCCCCCCAGCAAGAGGGCAGCGCGGGCGGCCGAGTTAGCTGGCAATGGCTCGGAGTTGGAGAATACGTTGTGTGAGCGGGCTGGAGAGCTGACATGGTTGTGGCAGCCCATTGCTGTAGGCACCGTGCCCTGCTGCACGAGCACGCTGCCCTGTCCTTCCCGGGTCGCCTTTGCTTGGGGCTCTGCACAATTCTGTGGTGCAGCAGCAGCAAAAGACAACGTGTAAAGTCTCCCTCTGGCTAATCCTCCTTGTCCGTCCTGGGTCAGTTACAACCTCCTGCCCCCAAAACACAGCAGGGAGATGAGATTCCCACATGGCATCAATCCACGTGTCTGCGTCTTTAGCTTTGAAAGAGTAAAAGGCTCTAGTCACAGCTCTCTGCATCCCAACGTAACTAATTAGTTAGAGCTTTGCTGCCCTGAGGAGGGGTGCACGCAAGAAAGCACTATCTGCCATGCTCCCTCCTCTTTCCTCGCTTCTTCTCCCCAACAACTCCACTTGTACGTATTTATTTAGGATGCTTTCTCATCCAGGTGCACTATCAGAGCCTCCGAGCCACCAATCACTAAGCTCTTTGAAACCATTTTAGCCTACAAGGCAAACACGGGCACCGAGGCTGTTTAGATAAGAGAACAGCAGGGAAAGATGCAGACGGGGGCCCAACCACGGTCTAATAACATACTCTGTGTTATCATGCTCTAACAACTCGGCAAAACGCACGTTGACTGCTGTGGGCACAGGGATGGGACTGCTGTGTATGTGTTTGTACAGGCGCATACGGCTTATAAGCAGAGGTAATCATCCTAGATCTCAAACATTAACATATCCCCCCATCCAGAGAGGCTTTGGGGCACAGGATGATAGAGGGCAGAAAGAAAAAAAAGGAGAGTATCAATTAAATCAAAAAAGCCAGACAAGCATCTGAAGAATTAAAAAAAAAAAAAAAAAAGAGCTGATAGAAAGGAAATATTGAATAGGACTGAAAAATACAAAAAGCAAGAAGGGAGCAGCAGGGGCTGAGCAGGCTGGAGGGTTTCCCTGCAGCCCAGCACGGTACAGACAGTGCACCCTTGAGCCCCTGCTCAGCCTTTTCCTCTCCTTGGTGATGCCACTTTTGCTCAGGGGACTGGAGGCAGCATGGAGAGAGCTGCTCTCACTGGGCTGCGTTTGCCTCGACCCCCTGCAAACTGCATCCCTTTGCCACCACCCGAGCTCCTCCCGTACCAAGGACGCTTCCACAGCCAAAGGCAGCCCAGGGGTATGCAACAGATTATGCAAGAAAAAGAAAAGGAAGGAAAAAAAAAAAAAGGCAAGCAGGAAATCCAGCAAATCTCATTAAGCTAACAGAAATGCCCATGTGCCCAACATCAGCTCAGCCCAGCTAGAGCCACGGTTTGAATCGAGGAGGGGGAGAGGGAGGACGCGGCTGTGCTGCCAGGGACTCCACGCACAGCCCTTGCCCGCGCTCACCCAGCCCTGCCAGAGGCATCTGTCCCTCTTGCTGCACTGGGCTGCTCTGCAAAGCAAACCCTGCCTTTGTGATACGCCAAATTACACCAAAAATGGCAGGTCCCCAGGAAAAATACACATCGAGCAGAAAGCTGATTTGGGTAGGAGCGTCCAAGTTATGCCAGTGTAAAAGGAATGGAGAATCCACCCCTCAGCAGTTACACTGGTGGCTCTCTGAAAGCTCTGCCTGGCCATCAGAAACACTATCGTCTGTGGAACGGGCACGTTAACACGGCATTACTACATCCAGACATGCCTTGCAAGACGCTGTCGAGTAGCACTTGCTTCTCTGCACCCCAGCACGTTCCATCGCAAAGGCTTACAAGGGCTAAGCACACAGATTGCCTCCATCACCTGTCATGGAGCAGCAGTAAGTGACATACAAAAGCTGATCTTTATTGTAATACACCCAGACAACACAATCCCTTGCAACTAAGAAGAAAAATAAATGAGTAGCAAGTACACCCTACCCTGGGGTAAACCAGCATAGCATCATTTATTTCGATTTTGAAAGGAATAATTGCACCTACCCTTGACTCTAAGTACCCGTGTGTAATGGAGCAGACAGCAAATGCAATTAAATTAAACGTCAACAGCATTAAACATCAGTTCTTAACTCTCAACCTACCCCATCCATCAGCTAACAAGCACCCTGAACATCCTCCAGAGACCTCCACACCAGAGCTCTGCTAGCTGCTCCTCCCCGCTCTTTACCGGGTGAATTGCCCATCTGCAGCAGGAGAGCGGCCGCCCTTGCTGCAGACCCAGCCCCAACCCTTCAGGAAGGGACAAGTAATTCCTTAATAGACGTTTAGCTGAAAAGAACCTGCAAAAACACGCTCCATAAACCTCAGCTTTTTAGCTTTACAAGCCAAAGGACTTCTAACACACCCCTACAAGCCTGCTGGTCTCGCAGGATGGGGAGAGGGTTGGATTATTTAAAGGTGAGGAGCAAAGCGCAGCATCCCTTGCCGGCACCCGGAGCAGCGGGCACGTTCTCTCACAGCCCAAGCACATGAATCCCTCAACGCAAGAGACACGAAGAGGGAAAGCTCAAAGCAGCTGCTCCAGATGGCGGTTTCCTGCAGAAAGCCTTGTTCACAAGGACCATCTGAACGGCACGATGCTAAGAGCAGCCAAAACCTCCCCTGCCCAGCACCAGGGTTACGCTTCCCCGAAGCCACAACCAAGAGATGCTGGGGGGGAAAAACCCTTCAGGGACAGGCTGGGACAAAGACTGCTCTGCCCAAAGAGATGCAGGCCAGCGCCAGGAAGGCAGAAATGGCTCCGAACCTTCTCTGTGCCTCATCGCAAGCTGCCACGAAGGCTGGGGCAGCCGGGAAGCGCTCGGCTCTGCAGCAGCCCTGTGCGGTGCACATCTGCCTGTGCCAGCATTGCCATGGGCTGCTGCAGCGGGGAAACACCCTGCAGTTTATTCCTCAGCCTCTTTCGGTCAAAGACAACCTGCTGCAGCTTTTGGATCAGGATTTTTTACAAGTTTGCCAGCAGAATTATCGCTGGGCTGACGATGATCTCGGCAGCTTCAGGACAGCTACCTCCTGGATGCACTGCCCGGCCATGCTCCCCTGTACCGAGCGCTGCTTGGATTCAACTCCTGCTCCCTTCCCACCATATGCTCTCCTTCTCTTCCCCTCCCTCCTTGCTCAGGCGCCTTTCCCGTGGAAGCTTGCAGGGAAACGCAGCCTCCGTCCCTCCCTCCGTTTTGCTCTGTAGGCGCAGCTCTTTGTTTGGGGACGCGGGGTGTCTCCTTGGCTGGTGTTAATTAGGAGGGTCACGTCAGCGCTTGTGGCACTGAGAGCCAGAGGGGACCGAGCTGGTGCTGCCCAGGACAGTTTGCATTCACAGCTCTCTCTCCCAAATACAATTTGGGCAACACTGGGCCCCCCCTCCCCAATTTTTAAGTTGAATGTTGGCCATTTCACAGCCGTGCCTTCCGTGCAGGCAGGCTGCAGAGGGATCGGGCACATCGCGCAGACACAAAGCACAGCCGCTCCCCACCACTTTATTTCTCCTGCGTCGAGAGGGGAGGGGGAAGGGAAGCATCAGCATATCTGCTAAATTAGGGCAAGTCGTACAGCACTGGCTGGTTGATCTGAGAGCAGAGAATCAAAGAGGAGTATAAAAAAAAAGAAACAGTGGTGAAACCGGTGTCATACAGAGAGAATCCCCAAATTCCTAAATAGTTCCTCCCCCACACACACACAAACAACTTGCTGAAAAATTCACATTCAGGTTTCTGAGGTCTCGAAGGAAGGGAGCTGTGTGCTCCCCAAGCCTCTGCAGAGCCACAGTTAGCGCAAGATCAAGAGGGTTCTGGTCTAAAGACGACATTAAAGCACTTCCACACCACATCCCCTCCCTCCCCACGGCCCCACAGCCCGGGGGAGACCAACAGGTGGGGGAGAGGACTCGGGCACAACGGGGATGGATGAGACAGGATTAGGGAGACTGCTCTGGCTGGCAAGGCAGGGAGTGAGTGAGTGTGTGATGACAGCTGAGGCAGTTAAAAGACACCAAAAGAACCAATTCCCCCATGTCCTTCAAGCCTGGAGTCTCCCAAGCCCTCAGGCTCAAAACGAAAACCAAGAATCAATTTCCTCCTCGGAGCTCAGCCCCATTCTTCCCTCTTTCCCACTCGTCCCCAAACGCTGCCCATTTCCCCCATTAAATTATTGCTGACAGAGCCCTTTAAATTACAATGCAGGATCTTGCACTGCCTAATCCACTTAACTCAACCCCAGCTGATTAAATTGGATGCCATATGGTGGGAGAGCACTGGTGTAATCCGCAGGGACCGGGACACACTTGACTCATTACCTGGAGCGCAGCACGGAGCCCTCTCGCTACACGCCTCTGCGCCGGGGCCCTGCTTGCTGCAGGGGATACGATTTGCAAGGTGCCGGTCTCCAGCAACGACACCGGCTCTGGCAAGGTGGCAGTGCCATTAAATACAGCCCCAAGCAGCTTAAAGGCACAAATTGTCCTTCATCTCTGCTGGCATCTGGCCTTTCCCCCCTCCCCAGCTGGTGTAGCAAACATTCCATCTCCCAAGGGCACTTTGGAAACTAGGGAAATTTGGTGCTTGGGAAAAAAAAAAAAAAAAAAAGTAATAAATAGGCAGAGGAGATCTGTCCGTGGGGAAACATGCCAATATTTTGATGGCACTGATAGCTGGGATTGCAGCCCCCAGACCAGGTCACTGTGCAATGATGAGGATTATAATTTAAAAGGTCACAGCCTAGAATAACACCCTGCAATGCAGGCCACAGCTGGAGAGCACGTTCCCATGGTAAAGGGGAGATTCGAGCACACACTGAGCAGCTGTTGGCTGGAACACATCTGGGGAGCCAGCCCTCCGGCACCGCTAGAGCCGCACGGGAAGAAACACGGCCATCACCCAAACTAATAACATACCAGCACTTCCCACAGTGCAGCATTATCCATCAGGAAAGCCCCATCCCAAGCACTGACAACACTCCTCCCAACAAGCACCGCATCCAAGAGGTTGGTGCTAGTCCCATTTTGTGATGTGCCACTTGAAGCATGAGAGATCAGTGGTTTTCCCAGGCTCAGAACACATCCTAGGTGTCCTGGTTCCCCTTCCTCTTGTCTTAGCAACCACTTATCCCTCTTTCCCAATCAACTGCAAGGCCAAATTAACTGCTGGACAGAATTATAGCTGCTCTCAGCCCCAGCAGAGCCGTTGCAGAACACATCATTAGCTGCAGACTAGAGAGGAGAATTACAACAGGACAAGAAAATACCAGGGCAGGAAACCCAGATCCCCTTACACACTGCAGGATTGCCCATCCTTAATTATCTAAAACTGCACAATAACCATACCAGAGAGAGAGAAAGAGCAGTAACACACACCAGGACCTGTGTCCTTACCTTTTGAAGGCATAAGGTCAGATTTTCACTCTGCCGCCTGTAAGAGCTAGAACCTCCCCTCTAAAAGCACCAGGAAATATAGGAACCCACATGATCCCAGGGGGTCAGGCTTTAAGACAACCAATTTCTGTGAAAGCAAGGGGATATTATCAAAGGCAGCTGTGCCATCCCAGGCCCTCAAACAGCATCACCTGAGGGGCTCAAGCTTGGGCCAGTACAGGACTCACAGGGTCCTGGGGCTTTTTCTTCACCCAGGAGGCAGCAAACCCAGTATCTTAAGCTGACCACACTGGCAACATCTATTGTTCCCTGTACTTCTCCTCAAGTCCAACTATTTCAGTAGCTTCCTAAGGGCATTTAGAGGTGGCAGAGAGTGAATACTAAGCGGTTTGTCTTCACCCCAAAGCTGCAGACCTGGCTGAGGCAGCGCTGCCTGGGATGCAGGAGGTGCTTCCAGCCCCCTCAGGCCACGCGTGCTTTTATTACTCATGTCAGTCTATTAGCAGGTGATGGATGGAGGCTGACGAGGAAGGCAAGGCACTCCCTTCATTAGAAATAATAATATAATATACAGAGCATCCCCAAGGCCCCTGCGGGGCTTTACCAACCCTTGCTCTCATTCTGACTGATGCTGAGCTCCTCTCAGCCCTGTAGGTCTTGGTGATAGGGGATGGAGGTGCTGAGTACCTGCCACAGCCAAGCCCCGTGGGCCTGATCCTGGCTACGCAGAGTGCAGTGCAGCACAGAAGGGTTCTGCAGCCAGCGGGGCACCAAATCCTCATTGCACGGAGGAACTGCGGGTGTCCCGGGCTCGGCTTCCCCTCAGTCCTGCCACCCAGCAAGATGAATGAGGCCAGATCCTGTATGTCCCATAAGCACGTGTCCACGTCAAAACCTGCCAATAAAACCAGCGCCGTACAAAATGTGCCGCTGTGTTTGCGTGGTGGCGTTTGGGGACCCCACCGCATCCCCCCCCGCAGAGCAGCGGGAACTGCGGCAGCTTTGTCCCGTCTGCTTTTCAGACTTGCATTTGGCTGCGGAGCTGGGGAAGACGCTGCTGGAGCGCAACAAAGAGCTGGAGGACTCCCTGCAGCAGATGTACGCCACCAACGAGGAGCAAGTGCAGGAAATTGAGGTAGGGACACAGTGGGGCCAGGGGTGGGCACAGGAGCTGCTTGGCCACTGCCGTCACCTAAGGGCGATGGTGGGAAGGGGCGCTCCCACCAATGCCAACAGCTCAGATGCCAGGAGAAAGGAAGGGATGTGCCATGGGGATGGGAGTTAAAGTATCTTCTGTAGGAGCCTGAAGCAGGGTGGATTAAGGTCTGGTCAAGCCCATCCCAGCCCTGGAGAGGGTCCCTTTCCCCACTAACTGGGGTTATTTTCCCTCTTCTCACATCCTGCCCCCACCCAGATGCGCACATCAGATTTTGGCACCAGGTTGCATCTGGGGCACGTTTGGCCTTTCCCTGCCCATCCGCCAGCCTTCACGCTCGCTTCTCTTTGCTGCTGCTTTTCCTTTATTCCAGTTATTCATAATCGGGTTTGTTCCCAGCTGGCCCCTCGGCACCCCTGTAACACAGCCCCTTTTGTTAGATGCATAAAATAGCTCTTTCTCCAAGAGCTGCAATCTAAACCACTGTTTCAAGCATCCTTTGGGGTCAGGGCAGTATTTCTAAGAGCCCACAGAACTGAGCTTAGAGGCTTAAACCTGCTGTGCCGGGAGGGTTTTCATCCACCGGAAAACTTCTAGGGATCTGTGAATTAAAAAACAAAGATCAAAACCCCCCTGATTTAAAAGGACACGGGGCAGAGGAGGTCTGCGAGTTCACAAGAGCAGCACGTGATGGCTGCAGGGAGCCAACAGCTGATGTCCAAGAAACTGGTGGATGGATTTAGCCATCCCTCCCTGCAGCCCTTCAGAAGAGCGTCCAACGTGGATTTGGGTACTGATCCCAGCTGAGGGCGAACACTTGGGTAGATGTCCCTCTCCCAGTCTTCTTGGGATAAAATCTTGTGATGACAGACTCACAGAAAGGGGTCTGCAAACACACAGAAACCACACGGCTCCTCGCATTTCATGGACTCAGAGTTTTAGCCTGAATTCCCAAGGAAATGCAGCTTCTGCACTCGATCTGTCAGACGATCCAGTAACCAACTGGCCAATTTCAGTCAACTTTGGTGAAGGGTCACGGTCCCAGGGATATCAACTTTCTCCGGGTACTGGGAATAAAAAAGCAGCTGAATAGAGAGAGATTGAGGTGAGTGCCCTTCACAGAGGGCAGGGGAAGTTCAGTCCTATTTTATACACAAAACAATTTACAGTGGGCAGGGGTATGAATATTTCACTTGTGGAAGATTCTTCAACCAGGCCAGGGATAAATCAGCCACAAAATACATTATCAGAGGAAGCAAAGGCTGTAGGAATTTCTCCCTGTGAAACAACCTGGATTTTGGATGTCAAGTGTTTCTGTTTCACTTCTTGCAGTACCTGACCAAACAACTAGAGATGCTGCGGCAGATGAACGAACAGCATGCGAAGGTCTACGAGCAGCTGGACCTGACGGCACGGGACCTGGAGCTAGCTAACCAGAAGCTCGTGCTGGAAAGCAAGACATCCCAACAGAAGATACAGTGGTATGGCTTCCCCTCCTCCCACCGCAGCGCTGCTGTACCCAAGAGACCTTCATTTCACCTCTCCCCTGCCCCAAAGCACGGCATGTCTTTGCTATTTAAGCCGTTCTCTTATCGTTCGGGTTTTGCGGCTATTTACAACACGAGCTCATTGCACCGATTCTGATTAGCGGAGGTCAGCCACAGCACAGACACCCCTGGGACGAGGGCTGGATAAAGGAGTGTCTGAAGCTGCCAGGAGAAAGGCACAGCAGCCTCTCCTCCTCCTCCTCCTCCTCCTCGGATGCGTTTCCTTGACGAAGAGGCACATAAGCAGCTCAGGGAGGTGCCCAGCGCACAGCCCGGCAGACACACTAGGCACAGATCCAGCATTTAGTGAAAGCCTGGCTAGTCCATGCTGAAACACCAGTTTGTCGATAATTTTTTCTTTCCTAAAGCAGGCTCATGGTCAAGGTCATCCCTGGAAACAACAGACTAAGCCATGTCCTTGCAATGCAGCATCTTTTGCAAACGACTGTGCAGAGAGGGAGTTTTACAAACTGCATTCACAGCCAGAACAAAACTAAATCTCTGCCCGGTCTCTCTGTGTCTATCTCTACAAGGGAAACAAGAGGAAGAGAGTAAATAGCTCACACGCTTGCTTTTAGTGCAGAGGTATTCCAGGATAGTCCTTATGTCCCAGAGGTGACAGTTTTAGCCAACTGATTTGAGGACAGAGGGTCTCAAATTAGTACAATCCCTTGCCACAGCTTCAACCCCCCACCCTGTTCTCCAAACACCTCCATCCAAGAGCGACCACACAGAGAAAACCCAGCCGCTGCCATGAAGAGCAAGCACTGTCACGCTTCCAGGGTGTACGCCGGAAACTGGAAGCACCTTCCCCAGACTGGCTTTCTCTATAGGGAAAACCCCACCTTTCAAGGACCTATAGGGCCCTACTCCTCACCTGTGCTCCTTCATCTCTCCACAGCTTGACGGAAACGATCGAGGGGCTGCAGAACCAAGTGGAGGAGCTGCAGAAGCAGGTGGAGGAAATGCGGAGCTTGGAGCAGCTCCGCATTCGGCGGGAGAAGAGGGAACGGCGCCGAACCATCCACACCTTCCCCTGCCTTAAGGAGCTGTGCTCCAGCCCCAGGTACAGAGCCTCCAACCCTCTCCCCCACCCGTGATCAGGGGATGCGGTGGGTTAGCCCCTCTGGGAGTGCACAAAACCTCACGTACACCCCCATAGAGATCTAGGCTCTGCATCAGAGCCTGAAACTGGATGCTGGAGGTGAAGGGAGGACCTCCTTCTCTCCTACCTGCCCACCTGAGCAGGTGGTGTTGGCAAAGCAGAGACTTCACGATCCCAGCATCAGCGATGCCTCGAATGGAGAGACGAAAGCTCTTTTTCAGAGGGCAAGAATAGCCTCACGGGAGGATGCGGATGCCTCACAGAGCTGCACTGGGCCAGGCTGCAGGGGACAGGCGTTGCCTGGAGGGTCTGTGACATGGGACATCAGCAGGGAGCTGTGCGGGAACACACAGCAGACAGGACGCATTGCTCGAGCTCTAGATAGCTCAAACCAGCCTCTCCCAGTACAGCCCACCCAGTAACACACCATGTGAAGAGAACCCTTACCTCGAGCTGACTACGCAGCTTCCCTTCCCGAACCAGCACAGCCCGTTTTCCCTTTGCAGCTGCCTCCCAGCACAGGACCAGCATCTCTGGCATGCTGAAACCAGTTGAGATGGTGCATTTTTCCCTACACCCCCCAAGAGCACCAGTCACGCACCAAGATATGCCTCGTGCTGCCAAGTGCTGTACAAACACCTTCAGCACTATTGCATGCTTGATCCTCCTTAAAACCCAGCCACTGCGTTAATTCACTGACCTCGTGAGGGCATTTCTTGCTCAGCTTTGTCCATAATAGAGGCTTCTTTAAATAGATAAGCAATCGATAAACTTTGTTACTGCAAGCATCCCCTGCCAGAGGATACGAACGAAAGACACTTCTACTGCAGCAGCAACAGGGATGTTATGAGGGCATAACCTAACCCCCAGCAAAATCCACTTAATGTCTCTGTGGTTCCTTTCCCCCCAGTGCCCCAGTCCCACCCTCCCCCCAGTGCCTCGGGACCTCAGTTCGGCTTGCAGGTCTGCAGTTGGCTCTGAAGGTCAGGCTGCCCTTCAGTAACTGGTAAATCTGCTCAATACACCCCGCCACCAGCCGTGCCTCCCAGGGGAAGCCACAGTGCTTGATTTTTCCCAATCTGTTCTAACCAGACAGGACGCCATGGGCACTTCATCAAGGAGGAGGAAAATCTGATTTCCCAACAGCAATGTGAGGGAAGGGGGAAGTGCAACTCTGTCAAACGTCTCTGTCTGCCTCCTTTGCTGTGCAAATCTTCTCCCACTCTCTCTAGAGCACCTCCCAGCCACAGGACAGCAGAGCCTGGGTTTTGCCTGGGTGGGGTTTGGGGGTGTTGGCAGATGCAGCGGGTAGTTGGTGAACAACATGATGCAGTGAGTAGCTGATGAAGTCCAGCAGGAAAAACTCAAAGCTTTTACTTTCAGCTCAGACTGGTAGCACTTGAGCATTCATCCTTGCTTCGTGGCAATGTTGGTGGCTTGTCTGTTAATAAGAGGAGTCTTTTACCTTTTAGGGTTTCATTTCCCTCTCGTCTTTCATCACTGCTATCAAATGAGACTGCAGGTTCTCTGGGACAGAGACTGGTCTCTGTGTCCAGAAGAGCCATCGCCACACCTTGTGGTCTCCTGGCACACGGGAGGAGGCATATCTCGCTCCATGAGCTCAGCTTACCTCCTTTCTGGGCATCAGTGGGATTACTTACATGACAGTAAGGCACAATGAGTCCCTCGTGGACTGTCAGTTGGTCAGACTCTCTCAAGGGTCTTTCCTCTCTTTCAGGTATGAGGACGCATTCCAGGTCCACAGCTCTTCCACGGAGTTCAACCAGAAGCCACTGGAGAGGGAGAATGAGCGTCTCCAGGCCATGGTGAACTCCCTGAGGTCCCAAGTCAACCAGGAGAAGCAACGGAAGGAGAGGGTTGAGCGAGAGTACACCTCCGTTATTCAGGAGTACTCGGACCTCGAGCAGCGGGTGTGTGAGATGGAGAACTGCAAACTGCGCATCAAGGAACTGGAAGCAGAGCTCTTAGAGCTACAACAGATGAAACAAGTCAAGAAGTATCTGCTCAGCAGAGAAGACAACTTGTCTGAGGCCCTCCTTGAGCCGCTGAACAATGCCCCAGAAGCGGACTACATCGACCTCTCTGAGGAGGAGGGAGGAAAAAGTCATGGGCCATCAATGACGCCTTCCCCAAACCACCCCGTCCGGAAAAGCTGCAGTGACACAGCCCTCAATGCCATCGTGACCAAGGATGCCGTGAGTCGGCACGAGGGCAATTACACGCTGCACGCTAACAACGTGCGTAAACGAGGGATGTCCATCCTGAGGGAAGTGGACGAGCAGTATCACGCCTTGCTGGAGAAGTACGAAGAGCTCCTGAGCAAATGCCGGCAGCACAAGGACAGTGTGCGCCACACAGGGGTCCAAACGTCCCGGCCCATCTCTCGTGACAGTTCCTTCAGAGATTTCCGAGGAGAGGGACATGAGTTGGAAGAGCGGAAAACCATGGAGAAGACCATCAGCAAACATGTGGAGGCTGTGGACAAGCGGCTGGAGCAGAGCCAGCCCGAGTACAAGGCTCTTTTTAAGGAGATCTTCTCCCGCATCCAGAAAACAAAAGCAGACATCAATGCCACAAAGGTGAAAAACAAGAGCAGCAAATGAGTCCTGCCTCTCTGCAAACTCCCACGTGCAATCGCAACAGCCAAGTCTTCTCTTCAGCCCCAGGAAATGCCACGTGGCCCCACTGCTTTGAAGGTTCGAGAGGTCTACAAGCAAGAAAATGTCACGGAGACTCAACTCACATTTTTTTAAGCTTGGGCTCTGGGCAACTTGTTGGGACAATTGTACATTGTAGTTAGAGGATTTCAGAAACTGTATGACGGATCTCTGCATGAGTTGCTGCCGCTGCCAGACATCACAACAGCAACGTAAGCCACACCACAAAAAAAAGAAAACCGATCACCTCCTCCACCCTTCTCAGCTTGTCTTACAGCCCAATTATCTGCAAGCAAACGCCTGGATGTCCTCCAGCATCCTGCCACGGCTGGAGCGCAGTGTTTCAAAGTAAAATAGAAAGCCATCAGAACATCAGGGCTGCTCCAGCACACCAGCCCAACCCTCCACTTTGGTTTTATGGCTAAGAACCTACGCTTGCACCCAAGGGACTTCCGTCTACACCTTCCCCAAAGGGCAGTATGTTCTTGCTGTTTAAGCCATTCTCTTATCAGTCAGGTTTTTCAGCTATTTACAATGCAGGCTCATTGCAACTGGAAAAACTTGAAGAGAAACGTAGAACTGATTGTTCTGTCTTCATCAGCGTCGCTTAGTGTTTCAGTCCATGCTCTCCAGACTTTGTACGCGTATGGGATTTCCTCGCTTTAAATCCGCCCCAGTATTTCAGCCCAGGTGAAGCACTGTGCCTGGTAAGAACTTGACGACCAGGGCTTTCCCATAAGCTAGACAAGAAGTGCTATTACAGTATCAGAGACATGCTTTCATCTCACAGTCTGGGTACCAGCCCTCTGTGCTGTGCTCTTCAAGAGGTTGTCCTTGCCCCATTGTAGCAAACTCCTTGAATACAGCTTGCATGGGCTTGCAAAACTGACTCCCAGTGACTCGCACGCAAGCAGAAGGATAAAGCATCACCCTCTTCCGGCGTCAGGAGCTCTGGCCCTGGCAGTAGCGCTGACCATACATTGCCCCACGCTTTTGATCTGAACATCTCCCCAGTCGAGAGGACAGATTTCAGTTTTCTGCTGAAAATAATCATTCTTGGCTGGGGTACTGCGTCCAAAGGTTGTCACCTCTCATGTTCCACTTCCCAGCACTGAAATCTCCTCGCTTTTGCTTCCACGGACATGCAAACACACAGCCAAAAGGCCACTGCAGTCTCAGGAATCACCAGTTTCCATTTTTCATGAACTAGACGTTGACCTTGTATGATCAGACACGCGTTTTAGGCAGAGAAGCAGCGTTTCGTTACAGCTTAGGCAAAACCCTGAGCACCGAGCCACAAAACCCGAGCAGTTCAGTGTAAGCTACCTATTCTGTACCTGCCTGGAGAAACTTCAGGCCAGATTTGGATTCTATTTTCACCAGCTTACCTCCCAAAATCTTGGGGAAATGGCTGGCATTTTTGCAACATTGAGATAAATAAATGAGAATGTGGCTTTGGAGGGGGAAGACTGTTAAAATGTTAATTATCCTCCAAGTCTAGGGCCTTGACGTTATGAGGAGCTACCTTTCTTTCACTCACCATGGAATTAATGCAAAAACAACCCCCAAAATACCCTCTTTTGTTAAGCTGAGTACCACCAAGGTAAGTTGGCAGGAGCACGATGCCCAAACCGCAGCCGTGATCTCCTCCTCAAACCACCCACCAACCGCTCTGCTCTTCCACGCTCTGCATTTTCAGGTGCCCTACGACCCCAAACTCAAGAAATTAGGAGCCATACGCACGACTGTGGCTACCAGCTCTGTAACAGTATGGAGAACCTTCATGCCTTATTTATTTATAATGGAAAGCAGTTGTCTAATAAAATAAATAAAAAGGAACAACAACAGCAACAAAAAGGAGCAGTGTTGATTTTCTCAGAGCATTCAGCGCCCTGTTAATTCAACATTTGTAGCAGAGGATATCGGAAGCAATGTTGGTTTAAGCGAGCCAATGTTTACTCTGCAGTCATCTGGTTGCTGCAGAGGTGTGGGATCACCTTCACTTTCCATTTTAAACAATCCCGTGTGAATCAGCGTCACAGTTAGGTGGCCGGCAGATTAAATATATTTTCAAACACTTTATTTTCTTCTCAGATAAAAAGAAACACCAGTATTCTCAAAGCTGAGACTTTCTTTACAGCTCTTTTTACTTTTAAGAACAGCAGAAGAGTTATTTCTTTGATTTTCATGTACGATTTGGGTCAAGAAAATGCTTCAGGCTCCTTTGCAGAAAGCAGAGAGAGTATGCCGAACTATACTGCTGCATTATTTATATAACATACATTTTATGCACTTGGACTACTAACATTTGCCACACGATAAAAACCCCTCTTTTGTCAGCTCTGAAGTCTCTGTAAGAACCACACAATTTCTAAGCTTGCAATTCAAATGCTATTTTTGTTTTGGTCTTTCTTGAAAAACCACACATCCAAAAATGACTGATGGAAGTAACACAATATTAGTATTTGGCTTAACAAAGGAACAGCTGCCATATATCAGCAGTTTGTTCAGCAAAGTGCTGAGGGCATTTTTTTCTGCATCCAAAAATATTAGTGGCCATATATATATACGTCCCGATGACTGTGTGAGTCAGAGGCATTTGATTTTTTTTTTTCTGAAGTGAGGCTTTCAGCAATCAAAGGAGGGGGGAAAAAAAAAAAAAAGCATTTCTGGCCTTTTATCCCACCTTCTATGTAAACTTTTCCAGTTGCTTTGAAAACACCAAGGAAAACTCCCCAAGTCCATTAAGAGGTAAGTGTTAAACCACCACACTGCTCAGCACAGAAACTGGCCTAATAGAGAGAGCAGCTATTTAATAGCACACCCCTGTGATTCGGGACAGAAAGAAAAATACTGCATACCATTAAAATGGATGAGAAAAAGTATGATATAATAGGAAATAATGATACATTTCAGAATTTGGCAAAACCAATGCCCCTGTTCAGATCATGCCATTAAGATCAATAAGGGCTTGTGAAGAACTCAGTTTCATGCTGAATTTGAAAGGTGACATTTGGACAAGTGCACTTCCATCCAATCTACTCTGGCCTCTTTACCACCAGTTTGAATAATTGTTCAGAAAAGCATCCGTCATTAGAAATGGAGATGGACCACTTGAAGCACAAATTCAACGGAGCTCGAACTCTCCTGGGGAAGGAGATTCCCTGACTCAGCAGTCCTCCGCTCTTACAGGGGCTGAGACCCTCAGGAAAGTCCCTCAAAGTCCCGACTTGCTCCTGCCGTAACTGCTCATGTCCTCACTCAGACAAGGAGCAACCAGCTCCTTGGACATCAGTTTTCCATCATGTTTCAGGGACTTGCTGTGCACCAGTGACCACCATCACCAAATGGGGCGAGCTTGCTTTCTAAGCCAGCATCAGTACCGAGGCAGTTCATGTCTCCAGCTTAAATGCCAAACGCTCGGCTCTCCTTGGGTCACACCAAAGCAAGACCTTGTCATCCCAAGCCCTGCCTGCCAGGGAGAGCTGTCTCCAACCATCCAGAGATCATTCTGCTTTTTACCGAGGCTCTTTGGGTGTCTGCATCAGGTAACGCAGTGTGGGAATGAAGCAAAAACCAGAGAAGCGTCCTTTTAGATGGGTCTGGCTTCCACCGTGTGACCTCCTAGCGCCTTTCCCAGCCCCTCTGCACCGCGCCGTGACACTGTCCTTGGCGTGTGCTACCAGCACAATCACAACGCAACATGTTTGACAACAGTTGGTACAATGAGTCATCCCGCTTTGGATATTTTACCTACCCCTCTGGCTACAAATCACAAACATTTACCTGTTCCCTGTTAGAAATTAAGGTCACCAGATGGCATGATTCGTCTCTGACAGTTCTTGGTTTTTTTTCCTTATAGCATTCTGTTTTCAGCTGAGCTTGGGCAGGGGGAGCAGAGCAGAAGAACCCCAGGACACAGAGATTTGATTAAAACAAAGTGCAGAGCCCTTCTTGGCTCAGCCTCAGTCAGGGCAGACCAACCATCAACATTTGGGACGTGCTCCTTTCCCGAGGACTGAGTTTCCTGATTTTACGCAGATAATCTAGATGGGATCCAGCTCAGATCCCCAATCACATGCTGCCTTTATATCAGCATCGAAACACCCATTTTTGACTTCACCCAGTTTTAAACAAAAGATCATCAGCTCCTGTCAAAACACCAGAGCTAATGACAGCCCCATCCCTGCCTGTGCATTTTCCTGCTGCCAGAAATAGCAATCCCTGCCCCTCTGGAACGCACACCCTTCTTGTCAAGCCAACCTGACAGCTCCCACAGGAGTAAGAGCTGAAGGATTTCCACAAGTTCTTCACGCCTCTGCACTCCCTTTCCACCTCAGCATCTCTCTTACAGACCTGGAAATGTGTATGTGCTGCTGCATCAGCATTAAAAAAAAATATTATATATATACATGTATATATAATGTTTTAGTACACTTGAGCAGATCGAAATCTGAAACATCCCAGGTGCAAAAACTACAGTACACAAAAAATGCTGGATGTATCTTCACTTTCACCGCTGGCTGTCACCGCTCAGCTCGTGAAGGCGTGGGCTGCAGGCAGGAGCACACTGTCCCCCACCACTGCCTGTGCCCCAAGGAGCTGGAAATGACCTGCCCAAACCAGGGTACCCCTGGCACCCACCGCGGGGCCCCCCACACCATGTGTCATCCCCCCAGGGTCACCACATGGCCACCTCACCCCAGCATCCTCGACCCCAGCCATCCCACCACCCCCACAGCATGGCCTGCCTCAGCACCCCCTGACCCCACATACCCCCACATGCCCTCCAGGTCCCACTCAGTGCCCCCCAGACCCATATAACCCCCAGATGCCACTCAGCGTCCCACAGACGCCCACAGATGCCCCACAGACCCCATGTAACCCCCAGATGCCCCACAGGCCCCATATACCCCTAGACCCCACTCAGTGCCCCACACAGCCCCCAGATGCCCCACAGACCCCATATACCCCCAGACCCCACTCAGTGCCCCACACAGCCCCCAGATGCCCCACAGACCCCCCCTCAGCGCCCCACAGACCCCATATAACCCCCAGATGCCCCACAGACCTCCTACAGCCCCCACATAGTACCCCACAGACCCCCACTCACCCCCAGTCGAGACCTCACGGACATCACACACCCCATAGATCCCACACATCACCACACACACCCCCACACAGCCTATATACCCCACATATCACACACACCCTCCCCCCGGCTCCCACAGCCCCCCCCCGCATCGCTGCTCCCGCAGGCCCCGCCCCGGAACGCAGCGCGCGGCCGCCGTTTCCGTGGGGACGCCGTGGCGGAAGCGCACCGCGGGAACCAACATGGCGGCGCACACGCTGCGCGGCCTATGCCAGCTGAAGCTTCTCGCCGCCCGGTTCTCGCAGCGGGCCGCCGCCGGGACCGAGTACCGGAGCGCGTATAGCCTGGACAAGCTGTACCCGCCGCAGCAGGACGGCGCTGCTGCCAGCGCCCCGGTGAGTGGAGGGGGGCGGGGGGGGGGGGGGGAGACGAGGGATGGGCGGGGCTTAGTGTCTGAGTGACATGAGGGGTGGGCGGGGTGTATGTCAAGGGGCGGTGCCATCGCGCGTGGGCGGGACTTTAGCCCAAGGGGCTGTTGTTGCGGGAGGGCGGGGCTGATCACAAGGGGCGGTGCTACCGGGGGTGGGCGGGGCTTAGCGCGGGGAGCTGTTGGCGGTGGTTGGGCGTTGCTGAGCGGAAGGGGCGGTGCCGTCACGGGTGGGCGGGGCCAGGCAGCCTTGGGGGCGGGGCCTTGTGTCCGGGGGGGCGAGCGGGGCCGGCCCGAAGGGCCGTCGGGGCGTCCCGGGGTGTCCCAGGGCGTCCCGGGGCGTCCCGGCTCCTGACGCGGCACCCTGCCCTGTTTTCCAGGAGGAGAAGCAGCCCGGCGCCCTCGACATCCCCCTGGGTGAGTGTCCCCCCAAAGCGGACCTGGGCTCGGGTGCTCGGTTGGGCTCCAGGCTGCGGAGCCGGCGCTCGGAGCTGAGCCCAGCGCCAAAGCACCAGCGAGTCCCAGGCGCCCCTCGGGCCCGCGTGCCGCGGCCTGGCTCGTCCCCGGCCCTGCTGCCCGTCGCAGACCCGGCTGGGGACGAGGCCGCGGGTCGGCACGCCGCTGCTCTGCTCTTCCCTTCCAGCTCGCCTGACCGTGTCCTACTGCCGGAGCAGCGGCCCTGGAGGGCAGCACGTTAATAAAGGTGAGGAAGAGACTTACAAGGGAAAAATCCTAACCTTTACCTTGTTTCTTTATACTTTGTGGCGAAACAGTTGGAGCTTGAAATGAAAGAGCACCTTTGTGCTGCCCGATGCTAATTTTTCATTATCGTTACCCTGCGTTTTAACAGAACTTCTAAGTCTTTACAGTGCTCGAGACCAGTGGTACCAGATTGGATTCTCCTAGAAACACTCTTACTGGGATCGTTGCTGCTACACGTGTCACACTAAACACCAGTTGTCTGTTCTCGTTGATCCAGCGTACAACAAGTCATCTGGATTCCGAGATGTCCCAGTGCAATAAATTCTCAGCTTCATTCAAATAAACTGAAAATACTTCCTGTTCTGCCATGGCAGTAGCAATAAATCTGGTAGTGTGTAGAAAGGCAAATACCATGACAAACTATAATTTAGAGTTTGTCTTGTAGAGTGATGTGCAAAAACATAGCAAGAAAAAAAAAAACCTGTGATCTTTCAGGAAATTAATACTGGAATCATCCTATGTTCAAAGCCAGCAGTGTACAGACTGAAGTATCTCATAAAACTCGGGAAGATGAGCCATTACATTGAAAAAAGATCCCATATTTCCCCCCCAGTGAATACCAAGGCGGAAGTTCGGTTCCACCTGGCGTCAGCAGACTGGATCCCAGAAGCTGTGAGACAAAAGATGGCATCGATGGTAACTACCCTTCCCCTTCCAGCCGCGGTTTAAGTGTCACACTTTCAGCCAGAACATGACAAGTTTAACGAGGTTTCAGCCATCACATCACTTTTTCCCCTCTTTAGCACAGGAACAAGATAAACCGAGCTGGTGAGCTGATTGTGAACTCTGAAGAGAGCCGCTACCAAATGAGGAACCTGGCAATTTGTTTAGAAAAAATCAGAACCATGGTCACGGAGGCTACCGAGAAGCCCAAGGTGGTGTCTAAGGAGACTACACAGCAATTCATAGAGAGGTATCTTTATTTAAATGGCCTTTATTTGAGATGGATTCACATTATCATGTTCCATGATTTAGTTCGCAGCCTCTTTAAACAATCTTGATCATACTCATTTGGATTTGCTTTTAAAAAAAAAAATCCAACAAACATCACTGGTCCATTAGAGCTTATGTGTTTTCCTGCGTGGCATCCCCAGAACAGGGACTGTCTGTGGACATTTGTCTGCTCACCGAATCTACATTATAACTGTGCTCAAAGTTGAATATTTAAATGTTTTCTTTGATACTAAAGGATCATTTTGTTTTGTTTTAGGGTGGAAAAAATGAACCGTGAACGACTACGACAGAAAAAGATACACTCAAATATAAAACAGAGCAGGAAGGCAGACTTTGACTGAGAACAGCGGAGATCAAAGTCCTCAGCGAACCATTTTTTTAAAGAGATGGCGTTGGCAGCTGTAGATGATGCTAACTCATGAGCTATATTGAATAAAAATGGTCTAAGCATGTAAATAAAAATATTTAATACCTCCTTTTGAATCTCCTGATGATACACTGTGACACCTTGTCAATCATTTTGCAGAAAAATTAGTGTTCTTGTTTGAGAGAAACTAAAAATTCAGATTTGTCAGCTACTTTTTTAATTCTTTGTGTGCTTTATCCAGCCCCCTGCTCTATGAGAGCACCCTCTGCTGCTGAACACAAAAGCAGCAGTAGGTTTATGGGGAAAGAAAGGGAAGAGTAAAGGTGGTCTTAACTACGTATCTTAGTAGCAAATAGAGTAGTCATCATTTCAAGCACTTTCCTTCCATTTTAGTTGATTTTTTCCTAACCAAAAAAAGTGCATGTCATTTTATTAAATTAACCTAGAGCCGTGGCAGGAATTTGGCAGGAGACGGTCACTCTGTTAGTGTTAAAAGACAAACCCCACCCTGTAAGTACAGGAGGCTCCTGGCCTTTGAGGTAGAACACCAGAAAACCTCAAACTAAGTCTTACGGCTTAACGAGCCCCTCGTTAGTGGGCTCAGTTTAAACAGACCAAAGTTCTGTGGAATAATGCGGATTTTGTCACCACCAGATCAGTTCACTGGGGGGGTCTCAAAGATGTCAAAATTGCACTTTTTTCATATTTTCACAGGGCCCCAGTGGCCTAATGGATAAGGCACTGGCCTTCTAAGTCAGGGATTGTGGGTTCGAGTCCCACCTGGGGTGAGGAGAGGCAGTTCTGTTTTAGGCAAGAACCAAATAAGAGGGGAAGTGCTCTCCGCTGGTCCCTCGGGTTTAATTGGGGTACAGTGAGGTGCGGCACTCATGCTTCTCCTACAGCCGGCACCTGGTCCCCTTTCGAAGGTGGACTTTTGAGTTCTGCCCTTACACCATCCAGCATTTACATCTGCAAAAAGCTGAAAGCTCAAATCCCACATTCTCCCCAAACCGGGCTGCTTGGGGGGCGGGGTGCAGGAGCACACCAATGCACCCCGACATCCTTGCCACGAAACCCTGCCCCAAGCTGTGTGCGCCCTGCCCAGCAAGAGGAGCAAAGATAAGAAACTCTTTTCCTGCCTAAAGCTTTTCTGCGGGGGGGGGGGGGGGCTGCCAGCCCCCCTTTTAACAGGCAAAGGTGTCTGCAGCTCCGAGGTGTGCCCCGGCCCTTACAAGCAAGGAGGGAGTGTCACTGCTTCAGACAGATTGCTGTCACTCAAAGTCATCACACAAGCATCAGCTGCGACAGCAACAGCCTCAGCTGAGACCTCTGAGACCAGGAGGCCTCGCTGCCGCGTATCGCCCGCCGCTCAGCTTTCCCTCCCCGGATTTTACAGGAAGATTTGCAAAAATTTTGCTGAAAGCCAGCGCACAGCACAAGGCCTTGGAGGAGATGGATGCTTCAAGGAGTAAAAGTGTATCCCAAGATTGTGCTTGTTTTTACACCCATCAGGGTGTCCACATCAGGACAGGGGTGCCCTGGGGGTGCCCCAGAAAGAGATGAGACCAAGGCACCCCGGGACCCAGTGTAGATCTCCAGAAGGGAAAAGAGTCACCCCAGATGGGACTCGAACCCACAATCCCTGGCTTAGGAGGCCAGTGCCTTATCCATTAGGCCACTGGGGCTGCACACAGACGTATTTTTGGTGCTGTAACTTAACTCTGTGATGGCCAGAGGGGAGCGCGGCCACGGCGTGCAGGAAGGGGGGGCCACACTGCCCGTGGAGGACCCCCCGGGACTGAACGTCCCCAGCACTGCTCCCCCCAGAGCCACGCAGCTCAAGTCTCCTCCCTCCCTCCATCACCCCGTAAATCCGCCCAGCGCAGCCCCAGCTCTGTGCGCAGAAATACCGGCGGGGAGGGGGGGGGGGGGAATAGGGCTGGAGACCCCTGCCAAGGGCCCGGAGACCCCTGCCAAGGGCCCAGCCTCACCCCGCTCCCCCGCGGCGGGAAGTGCCGGTGCCCACCGCCGGTTCTCCGTGTAACAGGCCGCCCCGAGAGGCCGTTTGCTCCGGACCCCCGAGGATCAAGCGCTGGGGGGGGGGGGGGGGGCGCGGACCAGAGGACGGGGGGTGGCTCTTGCGCGGCCCCAGTGGCCTAATGGACAAGGCACTGGCCTCCTAAGCCAGGGACTGTGGGTTCGAGTCCCACCTGGGGTGGCAGCCGCTTTTTTTTGTCCCCACCCCCCCCAATCCCTGTTCTTTGCAGCACGCCCGGGCGGGGGGGCGGCGGGGGGACCCCACAGCACACACACTTTCCCCCCGTGCCTCGTCCCAGCCCCGCCGTAGCTCACCGAGCGCTTCCTGCAGCGATGAAAAGCCTCAGCCTGGCCCGGCCCAGCCCTTTTATTTCCCCCCGGGAACCGGCCCCAGCTGGGGCTCTGCCGCCGCGCCCCGGGGCCGGGCCCCGGTTCACCTCCACCCCCGGGACAGGGCGCCCCGGGCGGGAGATCCCCGGGGACTTGCAGGGCAGATCGCACCCTAAAGCTGCCCCCCAGCACGGGCACGTCCCCTCGAGCTTTGCCCCACTGATATCCCTGGGGGTGCTCTCACCCCACGGGGTATCCGATCGCCACCCCCCCAAGCCAGCGGGGCAGGAAATTAAACGCCTCGGGGATCTCCCGGGGCTCTAAAACAACCACGAAGGGACTCGAACCCTCAATCTTCTGATCCGAAGTCAGACGCCTTATCCATTAGGCCACGTGGTCCCCCACAACTCTGCTCCGGGCACAGTGACACACACGGGGGGGTCCCACGGGTGGCCCCGCCGCCCCTGTGCATCAGGTCCCACGGGTGGCCCTGCCCTGCCGTGCATCGCTCGCACTCCCGTCCCTCCCGGGATCACGCCTGTTCCTCCCAGCCCAACGCTGGCGATGGGCGATGGTCCCCCCCCATGGACCCCGTGTGCCAGTAGGTCATTGCAGACCCCCCCCCCCAGCCTCAGTTTACCCCGAACGTGCTGCTGGAGACCGTGTCGTGCAGGGATCCTGCCAGCTGGAGCAGCAACATTCCCCTCCTGCCCCCGGCCTCGCTGCCTGCTGCTGCCGAGGGTGCCAGCAGCTCAGAACACAAAGGCAACCCGAGATGCGAAGAGCAGGCCCTATCCAGGAGACACCCGCAAAACACCCCCTGACACAGAGCAGCTGGGGTCACCCCCCTGCCCCCCAGCTGGCCAGACCTTCCCGCCAGGAAGGGCAAAGCCACTGTCACATCCAGCCGCGGCTGCGTACAAGCCGTCAGCAGGAGGGAAGGAGTGTTTGACTGCCAGGGTCGGGCATCGTTGGTGAAGGAAGAAGGACGGGGACAGGTCCATGGAGACAACTCGTCCTTTCCCATGACGGCATTCAGTGTGATGGTCACAGTGTCAATGAGCCGCCGGTAACGGCCTCGCACTGTAATGTAGCACCACTACAGCATAACGGTGTGACACAAGGGGAATCACCACGGGCCTCATTAAGCTCCTGCTCATTATCAATAACGTCTCCTGTGTTCTCCTCCTGGTGCAGCTTGGCTTCTCCTCAAAACCTGCGTTTCTCATCTAATCCTAAAACAGTTTCCCAAAGCCGGCTGCAGGGCAGGAAGGTATTTCAACCTCCTCCACAGCCGTGGGAGGTTTTGGGGACATGTTGGTTCCTGGGGTACGTTCAGCTCAGCTTCGACCAACGTGTCTTTTCTGATGTGTCCATCAAACGAAAACTGAGCAGAGGTGTGCTGGAGAGACAGGGCTGCACAAGAAGAGCACTTGTGCTCCGTGGGTGTGCAAAGCTTCCCAGTACAACGGGTGGCAGCAGCCGGCAGACAGACCAGAGCACGCAGCAGCTGCCCCAGCTTCATCCCCCCGGCACCCTCGAGAGCTCGCTAAGGCATGGGGGGGGGAAGGAGGTGGAGGGTGCAAATGCCAGTGGTGTCAGATGGGGAGAGCTGGTGTTTTCTTCCCTCTCTGCACCCTGGTCCTTGCAAAGCAGCTCCTGCTCATGAGGACCAGCACCGGTTCAGCCTTCTGCTGCCTGAGAACTAGTGCTCCAGAGGCAGGAGAGGAGAGAAACAGCAGGAACAAAGCCCGGTGCCACCTGAGCGAGGCCATCACTGATGGAAGTCCCTCAGACCATGCAGTGAACCAGCCCAGGCCCCTCGCGATGCTGCCACCGGGACACTCCAGCGGCTCTGCAGGTACAGCATCTCCAGGAGATGCAAAGAAAATGCTGCCTGAAGGAAGCCAAATGATCAAACACCCCCAAAAGCCACTTGATGCTATCCAAACCTGTAAGAAGGATGCAAAAAAAACCATGCTCTGGCCACGCTTTCAACCACAGCCCTGAAGCTGGTCACCCAAAGAGGGGGAAATCAACTGGTCCCAGGTAACACCAGCCTGGAGGGACCCCTTTCCACCCTTTCCCCAGCCCCCAGAGCTGGCAGGGCTTGCTGAGCAGCACAGGGACCTGCAGTGCCTGGGGCTGCCAGCGGTCCAGCATCTTGGGCTTCAGCAGATTTGCTGCTTTCCAGGCAGCAGAGTAATTTCCTCCCCCACCTAACAGAAAAAAATTACTTAGAAAAAAACTTCACTTTATGTTTTACTAGTGTGATATCACCCTGACCACAACTGCCTTTTAAAAGCCATTAACTGCATAGGAAAAGACCCTCCAAGCAGCTTTTAAATGCAACTAACCTGAGAGGGCATTATCCCAAAGGCAGAGGACCCTGATCCCAGGGCAGCACAGCCAAATTGCACGACCTCCAACCACCAGCCCCTCGTGGAGATGCGGTTTCTGGTGGAGGAGTAAAGCTTTCTTCCCATCAGAGCTTGTCCTGCTCTGGGAAGAGGTTTGCACGACACCTGCAAGGAAGTCAGTCCCCAGCATCAGTCAGCCTTTTGCAGGGGGTCAGGTGACAGGGAGCACCAGGAGGGGGTAAAAATGCAGCCAAAATTCCCTGCTCAGCCCTGACACAACACAGACCCAGCTCTGCCCAGACAAGGCTAAAAAAACCAGCTTTAACTGCTCTGCTTTGCACCTTTCGGGACACCTTGAAAGGCAGATGGGGCAGAGTCAGTGATGGACATGCTTTCCTCTCCAAAAAACATCCTTTCATTAACAAGTCCCGAGGGAAAAGCCGGTTGTTACTCCCTCAGTAACAGCCACACCGGAGCGCTCGGCACACGGGACCGCACGACTGGCCGGACAAAGCATCCGCCTTTGCACCAAAGCGTGAGGCACTTTGTAGCTGCTCCTCGTTGCTTCCCTTATTCACGGGGTCTAAACTGGGACCGCTGGCCAGGAGCGGAGAACCACATCGTCCCAAGAGCGTTGGGTACAGCTTGCGTACAGCAGCTGTTGGCACAGCGAGCAGGCCTGGAGCTGCCGTGGGGATCTCCTTGCCCCAAAACACACGTTGCGGACCACCTCAACCTCCCTCTTCAAGTCTCCCGCTCCGCAAGCTCTGTCTCCAGCGGCTGCGCTCAGACACGCGCGTCCAGCAGCGCTGCTTTATTCTCACCTCTGGGTTCTCCCGCTGCATTAATCTCCTTAATTGACTTCTGCAACCAGGGATGGGAAACATTTTCCCACCAAAGTCAGCGCAGCAAGCAGAGGCCTGGCAGTGCTGCCCGGGGCTGGCGGCACTAAAACGGGGAGAAGGAACACGGAAAGGGGGTTGGCACCTACAAAATGGAGGGGGGGGGGGAGCTCACCCCAGATGGGACTCGAACCCACAATCCCTGGCTTAGGAGGCCAGTGCCTTATCCATTAGGCCACTGGGGCTGCGCAGGGCGCGCGCCCCGGCCCGCGGGAACGGCCCCGACCCCGGCGCCCGCCCGGGCAGGGAGACCTCGTGCTGCGGGTGTGCAAACGTGGTCACGCGTGTAACCCACGCGTGGGAACCACCCCGGGGCACCAGAGGGAGGGGAAGCGGAGCTGGGCTGTACAGGAGAGAGGGGGGACACGGGACCAAACCTGGGTTTGGCTTTTCCCCTCCACGCCCCAAGGGGAAGAGGCGCAAAGAGAGAAGTGGGAAAAGCTGGAGCGGGTTTAAAAACGGGGGGGAAAAGGGCCGACCACGAAGGGACTCGAACCCTCAATCTTCTGATCCGAAGTCAGACGCCTTATCCATTAGGCCACGCGGTCACTGGTGCTGCAGGCCCCCCAGCGATGCTCCCAACCCCCAGCATGGCTCCCACCCCCCCCGGGTCCCACCGCCGGGACACCAGCGCTGGAGCACCCCGGGTGTGGGGGCACGGTGGGATGCCAGAAGACACGGCCAGGGAAGGACTATCTGTTTCCACAGCCACGCCGTGGGGAAATCAAGGGTGGGACTTGCCGGCTGCCATTGCTGCGCTGGAGCCGGGGGACAATCCTGCAGGCAGGGCCTGGGTGCTTGGCTGGGGAGAGGCAGCAGGGTGCTGCTCAGTATGGGCTCTCCCCGAGCATCCAAGCCATCCCATCGCCTCACCCAGCCTTGCAAGTGCCACGCCGGTATGGCTTCCCTCCCTCCTCTGTCCCCTGCGATGAGCTGCTGCAGGAGGGATGTTGTGCAGAGCGTGCGGTGGAGCCGAGGACCTTACTGCAACAGGACATGGGGGGTACCAAAAGTTTGCAGAGCAACAGGACAGGTTTGCAGCTCCTGTGTACTCAATCCACGGGCTGCTGACAGACATAAGGGATTGCTGGAGGCCAAGTCACCTCTAGCACCATTCTGGGGGCTCAGCGTTGGTCCACCTCTAGTGACACTGTCATCCGTCAGCATAAGCTCCTACATCCAACACAGCCCTCAAGTCCCAGCACAGAAGTCACCCCTGCTTCTCCTTGTGCGCCTTATGTCCAATTCAAACCCTGTCATATGGGTTTCAAACCTTTCAGATACAACCAGAGGTCACAGTAATAAGGTGCCATCTACGATGTCCTAGAGGGATAGGACTCTCCAAGCACACATGAATTGGAGCTGCTCACCCACAAGGGAAACATCACTTTGAGCACCCGAAGGTATCGCTGCAATCACCGCAGGAAAAATAGGCAGTGATGGAGAGGAGGGCGGGTGAGGGAAAGACAGGCGGAGATTAAAAAAAAAAAAAAAGTCTCTGAGCCTTTCAACTTAACCCTAAGGACTTGGAGCAGCTACTTGAGAGCACAGGAGATCAGCAAGGAGGCAGAAAAATAAAATCAGTGGGTGCACAAAAGGTTCAGTGCTTTGGGAAATGGCGACATGCTCTAATGCCCCACAGCCTGGGCTGCTATGGAGCAGAACCGGGCTCGAGCAGCCTCTCCTCCGCCTCCCCGGCACCCCTCGCATTGCACAAGCACCAATTCCTGTTCCATTTCATTGGGGTTGCAGCAGACTCTCAGCCCTGTAAATGAGACAAGATTCGTTTCTGAGTGGCTCTGGCTCCTCGCCTTTTTGTTGTGGAGATGGGCCCTTTCTTTTCCTCTCCCTCAAATTGTTGGATTTTTTTTTTAAATGACCTTATTTTTCCTTTACCACAACTAAAGGCTGCTCCCAAGAGCCAGCTGAGTGCATCAAACCATTAGCAAATTCTTCCTACCAATGCAAATAAATATATAAAAAGTCTAGCTTCTGTTTACAAAATATCCATCCCTCATTAATAAATATCAAATCAACTTCTACACAACAAATGACGTGTCCTGGAACTGCTCATAAGACACACAGTACCATTTGCCTCCTTATTTGGAAGCAGGAGAGGATGCAGCGAGCTTTTATAGCTATCCTCACCTTTTCTCTTGGGACAGGTAAGTTCAAGAGAGATAGAAAAGCTTTGAGGAATTCTGTTCTTATCTATGTGAGGAGGGATTTGCCTATATTAATGATGTTTTTCATATCCATAGCTCCATACCTTTCCTCTCTCACACACGTTGAGATCTTGCCTGATCCTTTTCTGATTCAAGTGGAATTTCTTTTTCTAGCAGGGGCTGCTCCAAGGTACGTCTGCACCTACTATGATGTTGTTGAGCACCTGAACGTTTCCTCTCACAGCAAGCTGCACGCACACGTACTGCCCAAGACAAATTTGAAGGAGCCTCTGGAAGTGAAGATGGATTTTATGCTGGTGGCTATTCTCTCTGTGGTAAGGACCCAAAACTCCTGTTGAGTCTTTATAACAGAAAACTGGGAGATTGCTAGATCGGGGTCTGAGCCTTCTGCCAGGCAGGGCTGAGCCAGCAAGGCCAGGGGGTGAGGATCAGCCCTTTCCACATCTTCAGCTTTCTGCTGTTCAAAAGCATTTTTAGCAGATCTGGAGTGTTTTTTCCCACCTACTTCCAGGAAAAAAGTTCAGAGGCAGGTTCAGACAAGCTCTAAAACCAACCCTGTGGGGTGCCTGAACCGAGCAATGCATTGGCAGGGCACTGGTATGCAAATGTTAACAATAACCTATTTTATCTTTTTTCAAACTATCAGACCGTATGCTCCCACTCCTCAGCCGCAGGACCAAGATCCTTGAGCTCTCCTCCTGAGCTGAGTTTCTCCAATCTGTGCTGGGAGAGCTTCTGGGCTCTGCATTGGATGTACCTAAGAAAATCAGGTCGATGTCTTGCTTTTTGTTTCTCCAGGTCGAAAAGCTCCAGACAGTCACTTTTTACTTCGTGTTGAACCTGGTAGGTCCCTCGAGAGCGTTTCTCTCCTGTGATGCCCAGCACGATGGCTGGCGCTGAGCCCGGCGCTCATTTCTCTCCTGCAACTTCTTCCCCCAGGAGTGGAAAAACACCCTTGCAACCTGGGACCCGCAGGATTTCTGTAACATTTCCAAAATCATTCTGCCCACGGATACGTATTGGTCTCCCCCCATCTTCATTTTAGAGCGGTAGGTCCCCCTTTCATTTTTATCCACTGGCTTAAGAGAAATCAACGGATGCAAACTGTTGGTATTATTGTAGGAAATGGGATAAACTCACATGGTTAAAAGTTGTTCCCATGAGCTCTCTGTAACCAAGAACCTTATCATTTAGCTTAATGGCGACCGCAGTTTAGACAAAGCACTTTGTGGCTCTCTAATACTGTAACATCTCCAGAAACGGCCCATCTGGGCTGTAGTTAAAGCTGAGGAAGCAGCAGAGACCAGCAGCGTCGTGGGATGAAATGACCCTTAAGCAGTTTGTTGTAAGCCAGAGGACAGAGCGCTGGGGTCTGACAGAGGGATGGGCACCGCCGTTAGCTCTTCGGCGGGGGGGAAGGAGGGGGACGGAGCTCTGCAGCACCCCGCAACCATCCCCTGCCCCAGACGAGAGCGGGAAGCAGAGGAGAGAGGAAGGAGCTTCCTTAGGAGGTGCAGAGCTACCTTAGGAGGTGCAATACACTTTAGTGCAGCGGTGCTCAGGAGCCCTTCGTCAAGCCCCAGGTTTCCTCTCCTCACTGCTACATCCCGGGGGTGGGTGACGGCACAGAGCCTCCCCGAAAGGATGCTTACAGCCCAGGCTTTTGCGGGACTGAGGAGCGTTGCAGCGTCTCGGAGCTCGGTCGCTCTCCACTTTTGTTTCCTCCAGAGTGAACGGACAGAAGTCGAACTTGGATTATATGGCCATCACGCACAATGGCAGCTTCAACTCCACCCAACCCTTCCAGGTTACCTTAACGTGCAGCCTGATGATCCTCAAGTTTCCCTTTGACACCCAGACGTGCAACTTGAGCATAGCTTCATTTCTCTACCCAGGTACAAATGGAGTTTTACCACAGGAGGAGGAAGAGATGAGCTGGACCCTGGCTAACTCCTGGGCTCCCTTAGCAGCACCACACGCTCACACAGGGTTAGGAGGGTTGAGGCCGTGTAAATCCATGGAAAACGGGCTAAAACAGTCATTCTGTTTTGGCACGTTTCCCAGCAACATCTCTGGAAGCATCTGGATGTTCTGTGGCAAGTGCCCCCTGGGACTGGTCTCTACAAACCAAGCAACTAGCAGGTTTCCTGCAACAAGGCTGCTTGTTCACACACGATTTTGCAGGGCTGATCTTTAAATATTACCTGAAAGCCGTGGAAACAAGAGGAAATTAAGGACAGTGTCAGGGATCCAAACTGCAGTCAAAGTTCATCCCAACAGGAAGGGTTGAAAAATAAGCAGAGGTGACACGAAACTGTCCAAGTTCCCATGTGCAAAGGACAACTGTCCTAATTTACCAGAGATTTCCCCTCTGATCCACGTTCCCAGAGGTCCAGCCGAGTCTCTTCACCGGAGTCCTTTTTAATTTCTCCCTGATGTGCTAAGAAACCCCAGCACTGTGAGAAACGTTGCCTTTCCCCATCTGCACACACCCTTGGTTGGGAGGGAAAGAGAGAGGAAATAACTGACCTCTAGTAAATACCTAAATTCTGCAACTTCTCTCCTCCTTTCCCTCCTGCCCAAGCAGTAACAGACCTTGTCATGAAGACGAGACGGACACCAGCTGAGATGATGAAAGACAGCCAGAGTTACTTCCTAACTGATGGAGAATGGAAGTTCACCAACCTGAGCATCATTGAATACATAGAAGAGCTGGATAACGGAGAATTTTCTCTGGTCACCTTCGTGGTATGGCAGTACTTTTGTATTATACTGCACTGATTTGCCATCAAAAAGAAAAAAAGAAAAGTATGAAACAAGACAATTTTCTACATTAGGGAACAAGCATTCACCCAACACAGTAGGTTATCTCCTGGTCACCTAAATTTTGTCCATCTTCTTCAACAGATTTCCATGGAGAGACGACCCACTCTGTATATTTTGAACCTGATCCTCCCAACGTGCGCCCTGTATCTGCTCGATATGGCGGTGTTGTTTGGACCCAGCTCTTTCGAGGAGAAAATCAATTTCCAGATTGCCATCATCCTTGGCAGCTCCATGTTAGCTGTGATTCTCAACAACATCCTTCCAACTTCCTCCAACAAACCACCCGTAATAGGTACCCATCTTTACTGCATAAAAACTAACTGGGTTTTACACAGCTCTAAGGGAGATCTTTGGGTGTTTATGGACACACTCATGAACGCTGAAGTTGTGAACAGCTAAGCTTTATCAGCTTGCTGGACTCTGCAATTCCCCCCTTCCCCGCCTGGCAGAGCAGACAGGATTACATTCAAGAAAATGATGCCAATTATGAAGGGCTTTCTTGGTTTTTGTGTTGTTCTGCAGTGGTATTCTTCTTAGGCACCTTCCTGCTTATGATCATGGCCGTGCTAGACACCTTCTTCCTCTTGCACCAGCAGCACAAATCCCTACGCTTCGACAAGGTTCTCAGAAGCTTCCAGCAAGGTAATGCCACCCATAACATCTTAAACAAGTAGGTCGGGTTACCTGCACCTTACTGCAGGTTCCGTTGAGCGAGGGTGGGTTTCCCAGCCAGTACCAGTGGTGGTAGCCACCCACCAATCCCCTATACTGACACATGCTCTTTGCAGACGAGCACGCCGAGCTGGCACCAAGAGCCGTGAACAACCAGACCGTGAAACACCTCGCCAAGGGAGGCACCCAACTGCTGAACCTTCCCAAGAAGGCTCAGGAGAAAGGGCAGCCAGCCAAGCCCCGTTGGCAACTGCAGGAGCAGGACCTATTTCTGCCAGTTCTGGAGAAGGTGCTTCTCTACAGTCACTTCTTCCTGTCCCTGGCTTTTTTCACTATTATTTCTATAAAATGGAGCAGCTAGAGAGCAGCTCTGCGCAGCGCTCCGTCAGTCTTTCTCTGCTGTATTGCTTCTAACCCTTCCACTGTAATTTTTTTTCCTGCTTGATTCATAGAGTTGCAGTTGTTTCAGTTGCCTAAATAAAAATAAAACTAAAAAACCCTAAACCCTCAGGGCAGGAGATCTGCATGCTTAGTGTTTTGTACTGTAGTTCAGTAGAACTACGTACGTTCTTGAAGTATTCTGTGGGCTAGCAAGATATCTGAATAAAACAATTGTGAAATCTGGGGATAATACCTTCATTCTATCTGTCTATAATTCTTACCACAAACATGACCAACAGAAAAGGGAGTAATGGCCTTCTCTTATAGAGATGTTTCCATTTTGGGGAAAGGTCAAGAATTCCACCTCCAATAATTAAATAAAACCACACAAGGCTGAGGCGTTTGTACTATTGTTTCTGTGAGTTTCAGTGAGACCCACGTCATTCAGAAACCCAGGACAGAGAGAGTAACAGGATCACCAGGAGTAAAGGGGTGATAGTTGGGATGTTTTAAAAAAATGAGTAACTTTAGGGTTGGGTTTGTGGGGTTTTGGGTTTTTTTTTTTTAATATATCTCAACACATCTACACTTCTTCAACTCCTTTTGCAATTGGCTGCACCTAAACCATCACCACCGATCTAGAAAACAGCCCTAGACCTCTGTCTGTAGAACTACCAAGACGTCATCTCCCGCTGCATCACAGATCGCTACTAAATACACTCCAGCATCTCAAAAGGCTTCGCACGTTCAACTTCTAAACAGCTATTTGCCCGCAATGGCAGAACTACTACATTCTCTGCACCATGAGGTCACACAGAGGAACAGATGATTTATCTGCATTACAGAAGATGCAACAGGACTCAGTTTTATCAACAGGTCTAGCTGGGATCTTGGTCCTTGCTACAAAAACAAGTTCACAGCTGGAAAAAACCAAAATCCACGAAAACGAGGCTGTTTGCAAGTTACTGTATTGTTCCACGTGTCTCAAAACCTTGCAACCTCGTGTCTAAGATCTAAGCCACAGCCAGGAGGGAAACCATTTTATTTAAAAGATCATTGAGTCTGACAGTCGATAGACAAACTGTTTCCAGACAAGTTTACAGATCAGCAATTGGCTTGTGAGGCCAGTAGGGATATTTCTCCTTGTCCAGTTTGGTTTCAGGGAAGGCTTCATGTAAGTCTTCAAGTGTCATCTGTTCAAAGGGGATCATGCTTCTGAGCTTCTGAAGCTTGAAGTGGGAACAGAGACAAACACGTTACAAGTCACTTATGAGCAAGAAAGAGCAAAGCACACACTCGAGTAACAACAAGGTGTGTGCCCGGCTGGGTTAAAGAGAATATTCACTAAGCAAAGTCCAGACTTACGTGTTGCTCGTACTGGGCAATACGAGCTTTGGAAGCCTGCACATATTCAGCAGTGGTCTTTGCCTGCAGGAAAGCAGAGGACGTGAGGAACACGGTTATGATAAAGACAGTGACCTAGAGAGAAACCTGCAGCCCCAGGCTTTAACTTGCCATTAAAACTTATCATCATTACACGAGGTAAGCGGACAGAATCTTAATCAAATCCCAAACAGCCAAACCCCTCCACATTCAGAGATCCTCTTGCTTAGCCAACAGCCAGAGACGCGTACGAAGACCAGAGCCATGCTCGAGCTCAGGCTGCCCATGCAGATGCACATACAGCACATCCCTTCCCTCTCGCCCCTTCCCATCCTCAGAGAAGTCAGAGGCAACCCAGGCATTCAGGAACAGTTTAAACACTTACAGCTTCCTGCTCTTGGGCATCAATTTTGGCAGTTTGTGTATCCACCGGCTCAGGAACCTTTAGTGCACTGAACTATAAATCAAAAGAGAAAAATTTTTATACATTTTGATTGAAATAATTCTTCACACCAAGGTCATTTTCCCCTGCAGCAGGGGAGCATTCCCTCTTTTCTTCCTAGGATACGCTCACAGCCGTCTAAATTAATGAGCTTTCTAAAACTGGTCACTGCAGCTCGACTGTGTCCTTCACAAGCAGCACCGCTCACCTGTGAGCTTAAAGTAATCTGTACTGCATACCACCACCAGGACACACAATACTACACACACCCATCACAGCATTGTAGGAGCAAAGCACAGCGCTGTAAGGAAGCAAGGAAGTCTAATGCCAAAGACTTATCATATCACAGACTTAGTTCCCCCAAGACAAAGTTCCCAGATCCACGTGAGGTCAGTAAGTGCAAAAGCCTCGCTCGTGCGTTCCAACTCCTGCTTCTAGAGAGGATGGCAACCCCTGCAGGCATCCACTAGTTTTACACATTTCACAGTGTGCAGAGCCACACTGGCCACTTTCTTCCATTCAGTGAGTTACAGAAATGCTTTGAACGTTTGCTTCAGGGGAGGCACTACCCGAATCCACTCCTGCAGCCAGGAGGTTTTTTCACCAACTTTCTTGCCATGCAGTGCCACAGGTTTCCTCCTGAAAGATGGCTAAACCACAACAGCAACCTCCTCAAGGTTAGTGACACCACAGGATGTAAAGCTGGGACATCCACCAGCCAAAACCCACCTCCTCTGCCAATTCTGGTGCTTTTCCCTCAACACTAAAGATTTTCCCCATTTAAACTTCCGAAGAGCAATACCCAGCTGACAAGAAGACTGACCTTCTTCTGAAACTCATCCACCATGCCAGCTTTAGCAACAGTAGCCTTGTAGTGAGCCCAGTCGATGGTCGGGGGTTTCTCTGGCAGGGCGGCCAACCTAAAGAGATGGAGGACAGCAGTCACAGCCAGCACTACAAGTAACCTTGTGCTATCGGTTGCTCTTTGCCACAGCTACTTTCCAGAGTGTCAACAGAGTCTGCTATGTTTAGTTTAAATATTTTCAAGTCTCTGATTAACAAGCAGCAATGAGTCATTTCTTCAAATCCCTCTGCCCTTGAGACAGACTTCTCTATACAGACAAGAAGAGCTCAGCCTGCAGCCCTGCTCCACTTCAAACTACTACACAGCACCTCTGGTGCAGCCCTGTAAGAAAGGATCAGGCAGTTTTCACAATCCTGAGCTAGAGGCAATCAGCAATATTAATTGTAATACCTAACAGCATTTATATCAAGGAGTGGATGTTGAAGGATTTGAAAAGACTCAAGAATTTGTACAGCATTTAACAGAATAACAAAACTTGCAAAACATTTTGAACGTGCAAAAGCAGACTGCATTGACAGAACTGCTTTTTAACATTGCAGCTATTGTTTCGTCCCAGGGAGGACTAAATAAAGATGATTCACCAAAAAAAAACCACCAGCTCTCTTGAAGGTGACCTGCTTTAACGCCTCTCAGGACACTTCTGCAAGACCACAGTTACCGACACCAGCTCAAGCCGGAACCGCAAAGGCTGAATGGTTCAGCTCGGGGGTTGAACAGGCGGGAACCGGGCAGACACTCACCGGGCTGACAGTGCGTCACTGCGGGTCTTCAGGGCGTTGAACATGGCCCGCTGGTTCGGGGGCACCCTCTCGGCGAAGGCCGCCCAGTCGATGGCCCTGATGGCAGCTCTGCGGCCCGCCATGCTTCCAGCCTGCGCCCAGGAGAGAGCACAGCGGGTGGGCTACGCTGGGGAGGGGGTGGCGAGCAGGGCCCAGCAACCGCGGGGCTGGGCAGGACGGCTCCGGCCCGGGAACGCCGGCACCGAGGGGCGCGGGCTGGGACGGGGACACGGGGCACCACCGCCCCTCAGCCCGGCCCGGCCCCGCCGCGGCCTCACGCCGCCTCCACCGCCCCTCGCAACGCCCAGGCCCGCCCCGGCCTGGTCTCTCCCCCAGCCCCGGGAATCCCGGATCCCCCTCCCCAGTTCTCCGGCCGCTCGCCGCCCCCAGGGCCCCTTCCCGCCCCCCCGGCCCCTTCCCGGCCCCTTCCCGGCCCCGCTCTCACCTTCACTGACCGCCACCGCCGTCCCCAGGCGCAGACGCCAGCAGTGCCGGAAGTCCCGCCCCCGCCACCCAATCAGGGCGAGGCTCTACCGGAAAGCGTCCCTCCCCTCCTTCCCGGTAACCGCCGCTGTTGACCCGGAAGTGGATCGCGCACCGGAAGCGGCGGCGGAGCGGGGCGGAGCGGCGGGCGGTGATGGCGGCGCGGAGGCGCTGAGCGGTACCGCCATGGCCGAGCTGGCGGCGGCTGCGGAGGGGCCGCCGCGGGGCCGCACGCCCAGTCCGGGCCCTGGGGGGGCGCCGGGGCCTCCCAGCCCCCGTGCGGCCGGAGCGGCGGCGGGCTCCGCCGGGGCGCTGTCGCCACCCGGCGCGGCCCGGCCGCCCGCCGCCTCCAAGTGGGTGCGCCTGAACGTGGGCGGCACGTACTTCGTGAGCACCCGGCAGACGCTGTGCCGGGAGCCCAAGTCCTTCCTGTGCCGCCTCTGCTGCCAGGACGGGCCCGAGCTCGGCTCCGACAAGGTGAGGCCGCGGCGGGGCCGGCCCCCACCCCACCCCGGGACCGCGACCGTCCCTCCCTGAGCCGCCTTAGCCCCCGCGGCAGCCGGTGTCACCGGGGGGCAGCGCCCCGACCTGCTGCACGGGCAGGGTGACAGCCCCCGCTGCCGGTGTCCCCGGGGCCAGCACCCCCAACGCTGCTCTACAGCCCCGGCAGCCCCTGACCTGCGGCGTGGGTGGACCGATCTCCACGGCAGCCCCAGCTGCCACGGTCCCCGGGGCTACACATTGCTCTGACAGACTCCAAGTCCTCGTCCCTTGTGTCCCGTTACACGGCCACAGATTTGGTCGCGTCCCCAAGAACGGGGGGGAGCCCGCCACTCTGTAACACCCTGGTGCTGCAGGCACCGCTGCCCTCATAAAAGATCACAGTGCACGTTCCTTACGCAGGTGGATAGTTTTGAAGCCGTTGCAGTCTATCGTAAGGATTCTGTAAACAGTTACTGTTGTAATTTTAGGTTTTCTGTAGGATCTGCTGCACAAGGTTTTGTAAATATTTTGTGGGTAGGTCAGACTGAGAATTAGTCGGGTGTCTTGTCATTTTGTCAGAGTTTAATCAAAAGATAAATCCTGGTTGTGATCAAAATAGAAGTCACCAGCATCAGTGACTTAAGGAGATGACATTTCAGAACGGTTTGTCACAGTTTTTACTTGCTTTAGAGCAGACTGATTGGCAGGACAAATGTTGCTTTAAAGTGATTTAAGGGAGTGATATGACAGACTTCTGGACAGGCTTTGTCAGCATTTCCTGTCTGGCTCAAGAGATGCTTTTTGTTGTGAATTGTTGGTTATTTGATGACAATAGTTATTGTAGCGCTAGAGACACAGCTGGTGCACTGCAATGTGCATTTTCAGTAGTAGAAAGAAGAAAAAGAGAGCTACTAAAACTATCATGTGCTGTTAGCTAGAACTGGAGATTCGGTTTTCCTCTAGAGTCTCCTAGTAAAACTAGTCTGGAAAACAAATCTAGACAGAAGACAACTGCCAGCTTTTGGGTTTTATTATTACAGTGAAGTCCTGCTTTTCTCTCCGGGTATGTACACTCTGTTCGTAGAAGTGCTTCATTTGAACCTGCTAGCGTTATTGAGCTGCAACATTTGCAGCTGAGTTCAGATACTGGGGAAAAAAAAAAAGTTGGTTTAAATGTGGAGTTGTTAGTACACCTTTCACAGGCAAATGAATCCAGGTTCTCAAAGAGAAACTGTTCAGTTTATTGTTTTCAACTGAAATTATTTTTTTCCTGGTACCAATTACCCATCCTTGTTTCATTCCTGTACACACTCAATAGGATGAGACAGGGGCGTATCTTATCGATAGAGACCCCACGTATTTTGGTCCAATACTGAACTACCTCCGACACGGGAAGCTCATCATAAACAAGGAGCTTGCAGAAGAAGGTAAGAGAAGAATACGGGGTGAGAACAGCAAGCGCTGTTTGACAGCAGCAACCGGGTGCCATCATCAGAAACTTCCCTGAGCGCACGGGGTTCCTGACGTGGTGGTGTGTAAGGGTGTGAGCAAGCCGTAGTAGTGCTGTTAGTACCATTAGTTTCTCAGAAGGCTGCTCATCAACAAGGATTAAATCATTAGGTTCTGTATCTTCCTGGAAGCAGAGGCCTGCAGCTTACAACACAACCCAGCGCTGTTCTGCTTAGCTCAAGGCTTATGTCAGCAGAGCAAAAGGTCTGTTAGAACAACTTCTCTCCCTCCCCAGGCAGCAGTTCTCCACAAGCAGGCAGCTTTGGTGACTATGCCCTAATGGGGCTGTGCAAACAAAATAGGGATTGTACCACGAGGTTTCTGATGATCCCGGGAAAAAGGGAACAATCTTTCTTAAAGATCAGTCTATTCAGTATTTGGGGATTTTCTGACATCTGGGTTAGATTTGGAGTCAGGAGCAGGTGTTGCATCCTTGTAGCAGAATCATCTTCATTCTAGCCTGTACAAAGTAACAGTTTCTCTCTGATTCTGGTTCCTTTCCTAGGGGTACTGGAAGAAGCCGAGTTTTACAATATTGCATCTCTTGTGCGGCTGGTGAAGGAACGGATACGGGACAACGAGAACAGAACCTCTCAAGTAATGCACAGGAACATTTGCATTATGAAGTTGGTCATTTTCTGTAGCGTAGCAGGAGGCGGCATGTGGCTGTTGCAGACACTTCTAGCGGCAGTTCTTTGGTTTGGTAGTCATCTTTAACAGGGGGAAATGAGGGATGTAGGTAGATGCAGGGCACAGCTAGGAAAGAGTATCCAGTATGGTTTTATAAGCACAGACCACCGAGTAGTCTTGTTAGCACTGCAGGGAAAGACAATGAACAGTTAAACTAGAGGGGCCAGGAGCAAAGAGGTAGTTACAAAGCAAAACGTGCTGCTTTGGTATGTAAAGAATAGTTCAAACTCTTCCTTCTCTAAACCATTTTCTTCCCTTTGTATCTCTGTCTGTGGCAATTTTTCCCATTGCTGCTCAGCTGATACTAACACACCCGGTAGATTCAGTTTTAGAAGACAAATTCAAAAAGCGGTAAATGGCTTTGAAAGCCAAAGAAGTTTTTTTGCTTTCACTGGCCCTTAGATGACTAGAAGGCTTTTAAGAGAAGTGTGCCAACCATATCTACCGGTTTTATAATTGGTTGGGTGGTCAGAAGGATGAAACCTCAGAACATCTGTGGGGCTCAGACTTCCTTGGATAACAAGACGATAGAGCAGGAGACCCCCACGAGAGGCTAATTAATTTCCTAGCTTGATACTAGTATAATAATTACTAAAGTCACACTTATTTTTATTCTTCACGCTTTAGGGACCTGTGAAGCACGTGTACAGAGTCCTGCAGTGCCAAGAGGAAGAGCTCACACAGATGGTGTCCACTATGTCCGATGGGTGGAAATTTGAACAGGTACCGTTACCAAAGAACGGCAGAATCCCTTTGAAAGCTGCATATGCAATAAGCAGAGTTTGCTCTTGAATTACACTTCACACTGCTCAGCTCTTCTGAAGAAGCAGTCTGAACCGAGCAACAGCCCACTTGTGTAGAATAACCGACAGGGAAAGGCAGAATTCAGTCAAACTGCCAAAAGAGATTTCATTTTCTCTCAGGACTTCTTGTATCCTTGTCAGATCCGAGAGCAATTCTTCCCTTCTGCATTTCATCGCATATACCAGGCCCCAGTACAACAGTTTTATCCAGGAAAATTAATAGAGCTATGAAGGAACACAGCACGACTTTTCTGGAAGCTGAAAGCCATGACTCCTGCATTTGCTAAAGAGGCACTGAGTGACATGAGAAATACACTTCCTGCAGATTCTTTTGTAACGCAGCCAGTTTCAGGGCTAGGTGTCACTGAAGTCACATATTGCATTGGTTCCAAATTTGGTTTCTGGAATCAGCTACAGGCCTCTTAGGAGGACAGAGAACTGGAAACCAGCTGGCCTGCATGTTAACACCATATTAAGAAACTGCAGAATAGACTCTGTGCATTACAGCTCTGCTGTCTTGCCAATTAGTCCAGCTTCAGTACAAGTGGATGTTGTGGGAAACATGCTGACACAAAGCGAGGCATAGGATTGGCAACAGCACTTTGCATCACTTGTTCATATATACCTGTTCTGTAATGGCTGAAAACTCCTACTGCGTAGTGGAGAGGCAGCAAAAAAACCCTCTTGCCCCTGTAAGCCAGTAGTGAAATCTTGTGACCAAGAGCCACTAGCTGCTTTATGGAAATGCAACAACCAGGTTTTGCTGTCTGAAAATGTACTTAACAGATGTTGCCTGTCACACATATGCATATACACCCCCAAAACCAAAAGGCTATAGGCAGTGCCTACACAGGCATCTGCATGCTTACCTCTTTCCTAGTCTTGCTTTTCAAATCTGTAACGATAGGGTCAAGATACTGGTTCCAAGCAAATGCTAGCGCGTTCCCTTTCTGTTCCCTCCCTCTGCCAACCACAATCTTTGCACAAACAACAGAGATCCCTGCCAGCCTCCTCCTTCCCGTACACTGCAAGCACCAGGAAAATTTCCTGCAGATCCCACTCCAGCACACTCCCACCATCAGGAACTGTTCTTGCCCTCCCCTGGGACTTGCATTCAGCTCAAACACCCCCAAGGGCAGCAAGCCTAAACAGGACAGACAGACACGATGCTTTGATGGAGGCTAGACCTTGTACAGCCTCTCTCCAGCTGTGAGATGGTCCAGGCTGGGTTCCAGAGCAGTGGTGCAGCACAGGATGCGTCCCGTGCTGAAACGGGCCCTTTGGGAGGCACATTGTAGCTGCAGCCTATTGCCAAGGTCTTTTCCCAGATGTGCAACCCAGCATGGCTGCTACCCTCCCCCAAATCACACCACTTGGCATGCTGAGACACGTTAGGAAATACGGCAACAGACCTACATATTGAGGGCAAAGAGAGCCTGTTGCTAAATCTTAGCCCGGGTGCCAGGGATTGAACAGAGCAGACATTCCCTTTGTGGGCTCCTTGGATCCAGTCATTTTGTAACATCCAAAAGAGTGTTCAGAAACTTGCAGGAAATCCAGAAGTGGTAAAAGCTGTTGCAGCCTTATTGTCTGGCAGGCTTGGGTTCTCGGAGGAGCATGTGGCCTGTCAGGTCCTCTGCCTTGTACCATTCAATCCTCCTTAAATTAACGATGAAATAGAAATCTGGTATTTTAAACAAATTCATTCTCCTGTCCACCTACAGTTCAGCAGTCTGGAAAATTTCTATCTTCATCAAAAGATACTTTGTTGAGTAAATAGTGGTGTGTGGTATTGAAATATCCAAGAGCCTAAACAGTCAAGGCAGGGAGCAGGGAAGCAAAAGGAAAAAAAAAAACAAACCTTTTTTATCCTGTGTCTTACCTTTTGCCCTCAGCACAAATATCAAAACTTATTTAAAGCTGTACTGAAGGTCTGTCGGTACAACAGTCCAAGTCTTCCTGCAGCTGCACTGTAACCATATTGTCATCTGTCTGGGAAGGCTGTTGGCTGCATCTGTCTCATATTCAAATATGGAGCTGTCTTTTCTAAAAGCCATTAGGACATGGAAGTTAGGGTGCACGCTGCATATTAAAGTTTCCTAGATATACACAGTTGAGAAGATTCATATTGCTTTCTACAGATTACTTAGATTTATTGTCTGGAAAGCAGAACTGAGTTGTAAATGACAAATTAGCTCTGTACTCCAGGATGTCCTTTTAATGTAATAGTGATAAATGAGACAGATGGGATTTCTTGGCTCGAGTCCAGACCCCTCATCACAACAGTAATAGAATATAATCCCATTTATACAGATATCAAACTCTGTCTTGACAGCATCTACATAAAGAATGGTGCCAGTTTGCCACATGTCCTCTAGTTAATCTAACATCTGCCTGTGGTAAAGAATTGCCTTTCCGGTTTTTACACATCAAAGTGAAAAGGCAAGTTGAGAGCAGAGTTCAGTGTAGTCTGGACCGGGAAGTCTGCATTGCCTGTCCCATATCTGAATTAGCTGGATATTATATACTGCAAAATCTGGCATGGTTTTTCTTTTTCTGCCCTCGGTAATTGGAAAACGTTCTGTTGTGTTCAGCGTTACCGTTTCAGGCTGGAATTTCTTCCCGGGGCTCAGGTGCCAGTAGAGGGCTCTGGAGCTCGGCTGTGTGGCTGCCTCACACACGGCAAAGCCTGTGACCCAGCAGGCTGCAGGGATGCACTTCGGGTGCAGAACAGGCATCACCAGGCAGTCATACCTCACTGAGCAATTGTAGGAGTAAAGCAAAAGTCAGGACTGACTGATAGTTACCTTGGCTGTCTCTTGTTGCATAGTTAATCAGCATTGGATCTTCCTATAACTATGGAAACGAAGACCAGGCAGAATTCCTCTGTGTTGTGTCCAGGGAGCTCAACAATTCTACCAATGGCATTGTCAAGGAGCCCAGCGAGAAGGCAAAGGTAAGGCATCTGCTCAGATCTATTGACTTGAGTTCCCCTATGCAAAGAAAAAACCCTTCTTACACTAGCGGATCCATAATTTGTGGTAGCAGTTCTGTGTACCAGCTTTCCTACTTCCTCCTGTATGTGTGATCTTCCTCTCTTGAAAGATTTCCTGTTTTACTGCAGGACAAGAGCTAAGGCTCTTTGTACGTTTCAAATTAAGACAAAAAAATTGGAGGAAAGAGACTTGAAAAAGGAGGACAGCATAGCAAGGACTGTTGAGATTGATCATTGAGATTGATTGATATTGCAGGGAGAAACAAGCTTTTTTTTTTTTGCTCTTTCAATCCACTCTTTTTTTTTTTTTCCCCCCCAGGATAGCCACAAACAACAACATTCTTACCTCCTGGCAGGCAGCTGAGCAGAATTTCTAGAAAAGGAGCTCAGTCAGCTTTAGCCAGCCCATCATTTGTTATGGTAGCATAAAAGCCAGCAAGCTACTCTTATGTTAGGCCACTTTCCTGTCTCTGCAAAAAGACTCTGAACATGAACTTTTGCAGCTAAACTTGTCCAAGGTATTTATAGAAGCTCTCTTCTTTTTCAGATTCTTCAAGAGCGAGGATCCCGGATGTAATTCAAGTGTCTGCTCCGCCGTTAAAGCTCCCAGATGTCAGAAGGGCAGTCTAGCTGGGCAGAGCGTCTCTCCGCAGTGCAACCTTGCCCTTGTACAGTAACCAAGCTAATGCAAAGCAAAGCCGAGCCTGTCCTGCCAATGGTGAATAATTCTGGTCATAACCAAAGGCTTCCCTCTTACCCTGGAAACCAAGGAAGGAAAAGACTCTTCCAGTTGGATAGTCCTTTCCATAAGTATTTGTTTTATTTTCTTGGCCAGCGCTGTATTGAATTTTTCAGACAACAGCTGGGCTGGATTCCCAGTCGGAGCCTTTGTGAAGGTTGCTCAGGTTCACCGGCCCGTGTCATCAGTCCCATTTTCCACAGGCTGGCGTGGGTGGGAAGATCAGTATTTGAGCTGTGCCATTTCTTGCACCCAGGTGTGCCACTCAGAAAAGCAGAGGGACCTTGCTGTGCTCCCCCTCCTGACCAGCCAGCCCCCCCAGATCAGAACAGGGCTTTAAAAGGAGGGACAAAACAACCACTCGTAAAAAAACCCCACGCAACCTTTTTTCATTCTTGCTTTGTATTTGTTCCTTGTTCAGTTCCCAAGAGCTGAGTTCAGATACTAAGGGGAGCAGAGTTGTACGTACACCTAATGTGGGTCTCACTGTTAACGCTATTACATACGGGCTCCTGGCATTTTCCAAAGCTCATTACTTTGCATGCATAAACAAAGAGACCTGTGTGCACCCAGAATAGCGATAGAGTGATAGTGTCCTTTACACTTACCTACTGAGGAAGCGTGGTGACATCTTCCCCTCCAGTACCCTGCCATGGCCATATCTTAGCCTGGTGCAAAGTCACAAGGTTAGGGACTCGTTGCTGCCAAGTTCAGCTTTGCCTTGTTTGTCTCCAGCAGCGCGGGCTCTGTCTCCTTCCCTCCCACTAAGGGAGGACTTCAGGCAGAATTTCTTTTGTACTGTAGCAAGCAAGTAGGTTTGTTTTAACCCATGAGATCCCTTGCGGAGGAGATTCCCTATTTATCTGCAGTGATTTATCTGCAGCCCCCTCATGTCCCCACCTTTAAGAGATCACGTCAAATTACAGAGGGCATCACAGAATTGGGGTGGGGGGGGTTTGGTGAAAAGTTGCCAAACTGTTGTAATGTTTCTCGTCCAAAGTGATGTGTTGACTTCTGTGACTTTTTTTTTTTTTTGAATGCCTTGGATGGATGTGCAAAATGTTCGTTTGTGCCTCTCTCGAATTCTAATCTTAGCCAAACTGCAGTCACTGGTTCCCCTCTGTGCCATCCCTAACCAAGGGCGTGTCCCTCCTAGTTTGGTAAATGGAATTTCTTAGGAATTTGCTGCATGTTTTTCCCCTTTCATCCTGGCTTTGTTCTTTGTAGCCCAGGTGTCCAGGCACTTGGGTCTTTTTGAGTCAAGTCCCAAACTGACATTAAACGCAAAGCTTCAGAGATGCTAGAATTCAGACATTGACAAGCTCAGAGCAGATGTTTCTCTAAGGTATCAGAAAATTCCTCAACTGGACTGAGGAGGTGGGCTTCTTTCTGGAGGAATTCAGCTACCTGTGGTCTCCTTAAAGTTTTGAGATAGAATTAGGCAGGTTTCTCATCTTATCACTTGTTGCTGACAGGGCCTTGCAGTAGCAGAATGTTACCAACGGTCCATCAACCAGTTCAGCAAACAAACCGCGCAGCAAAGACTGAGCGACACCGCTGCACTCCCTGCCTCTCTCCAGTTCTCCTGTACGTACTCTTGCCTGTCCTCTCCCACCCTGCTTTGCCAACGTACCTCCTCTGGTGGAGGCTTTGCCTCATTCTCAAGAAAGACTGGTTAATTATTTGTGCTAGTTTAATCCTGGTAACAACAGACTGTGCCAAATGTCTTTGAATTCACATTGTGTCAGTTGTGGGCTGTTGAAACGCAGCTGGCTTGCCATCACGCTGAAGAACCCAGCTCTTCTTCTTCCCTGTTTATAACGCGGTGAGATGGAATTGGTGTGATTAGACCGTCTGCCTTGGCTGGGCCTAAATAACACTGTGATGTGTATAGATATCTCTCCTCTGTCAGTATCTTGTAGCCTCAGTCATCATCCATCTGTGCTCGCAGCTAAGAAATCGAGAAGCGCATGTATACAAGTTAGCAGCCTCGAAAGCCCTTTAACACTCTCACTTGTCTTCTTTCCCTTCCTCAGAGGAGGGAGTTTCTGGGAACTGGTCAAGAAATATCAAACTAAAGGCAACAGGAACTGGTGGAGCTGCTTTGTCACGTTGATGCCAGCCAAGCACCTTGCTGTTGGAACCACAGAGCTCATAGCAACGCTAGTTGCAAAGGGAGACTTTCTGTCCAGTACAGCTCAAGTAGATAAAAACGATACCTCGTTGCTTTTTTTGTATCACCAAAAATGCCGTATGTGGTGAAGCCCACCGGAGGATTGCCTGATGCAAGAGTGATGTCATCACTCTCCCCTCTGAACCACAGAGAGCCTAAAACCCACCGTTACTGGTTGAGTAGAACAGCTATTGAACTCACATGCACAAGGAAGACTATCCAAGTTGCATCTTGGTTTTCCCTCCGTGCTGCTCTCTGCAGCAACGACATGCCAGGGGACTGAAGACTCTTCGGGTTTGATTGCAGGGTCTTTACGTTCAACAGAACAGGTTTATGGTAGAAAACCAATCATTGGTACTGGACACTTGAGTTCTTGGGCAATATTTAGGACCAGGCATGCAGTCCATCCAGAGCAGGTACATTCCCAGAGGAGGATTTCTCCTTTCCTGACTGTGCTATTGTCACCTTCACCCTGAGACCAAGGCTGGTCTCAGCATTATGCACCAGTTGCATCCCTTCTGTGCTCAAGACAGGGCTTTTCCTTCCATTGCCTTTCACTCAGTCACAACTATATCAAAACTAGCACTGAATTAACAACAAAATTTGTCCCATTCACTCTAAAAAAGGTAGCATGTTGTGGTGAGTAGAGTAGGTGAGCAAGGGTAGATCCACTGGATAGCCGAGGGTGCTCGTGCCTCTTGGGTAAGTTCACTTTAAATCATTAGTCCTGGGAACAGAGAGTATGACACTTTGGGTTCTTTTTTTTAAACTTTCCCAGTGGCCTAAATTGTTCCATTATGGCAAGACTGGAAATAACCTCTTAAAGTGTCTTTGTTTCTGCACATTTTTAAAAATCGATTTTTCTCAGGGGTGACTGAGTGGGCTGAGGCAAAGGGGGCATGGTTGGCTGCAGGGCGATGGGACGGAGCAGCTCCCCAGTCCTGCAGCTGGGCCGTGGGCTCCTCCCCTTGGGTTTTGCCTGCAAACCTGGAGGTTTTGTACAGTTTGTCATGTGTCAGTGCCCTTTGCTACTGTTTCTCTTTGTTTATTAAATGTGTTTGAATAACAGTTGAGATGCTGTGATTTATTTTTTTTTTCAATAAAGATTCTGAATTGGGTTTGAAAAGTTTGAACAAAGTCTGCAGCCTGCTGCTTTCTCAGCATCCATTTGGTACCTTACCACACAAATACTGCATTCTGAGGAAAGAAATGTGAGAACTAGGTACCTCCTTCTGACTCCAATTCATTTATAACAATGATTTGCCAAGAGAAGTATATAATTAGATTTTGGAGTCGTCCTTGGTTACTTACAGAGAAAAAGGCAAACTGAAGCATGTTTCTGATTTTCTGTTACACAAAAGAATCTAAACTTCTACATTTGTCTTTACTGTTTCCACTGACAACCACACAAGTAGAATGTTAACACAAGCATTAAACGTGAGTAGCTAAGAAAGGAGGAGGATTTTTTTGGTCAGCTTTCATTTGCTAAACCCCTACTTTGGACCAGCACACATGGCAGAAAGGTCTAACCCTTCCAGACAGCTTTGCCCCTTCCTCTGTCACAAACATCTGCCGAACATCTGCAGAAGCTGGCTAACAGCTCTCCGCTTCCCACGCAAGGCCAAAGGGACAAGGTTCTTGCCATCACCAAGACAAATGGAATGAGCATGAGAAAAATAAGTGGAGTTTCTTAAAGCTAGCTTCCCCTGGTGTTCTGAGCCTGCAAGAGACTGCCCTGGGTGTGTGGCGTTAGCCTAGAACCCCTGGAGGGGGTTTTAAATAATCGCTCTATTACCTCCACCCCAACAGCTGCCAGCCTTCCCTGTGTTTGTCTTCAGCGAGACCGGTGGATTAGCTGAGATTTAGTTTCTCTCCAGTTGGCAAAGCAACTCAGAAGTGCTCAAAACACAGAGGTACCAACAGATGGACAAGCAGCGGAGAGGCAAAGAGGCAAACCAGATGTTCCAGCTTTGGGGATGCTGAAAGTTGGATAACATTGACAATTCTGGTCCAACGTGGGGAAAAGGAGGAGGAGCAAAGATGCAAGTGAGGAATGGGAAAACTTGGATTAATTTAGTCATACTTTTGACTACAAGTGGCTGCCGACCGCTACAGCTGCTCTGAAGGCTGCCCTGCAGGCACGCTGCCTGCCTGCACCTCATCCCCACCGCGACAGCAGCCGCAAAGCAACGGAGCAGGGAGGGGCTTGGCACATCCCCAAACAGGGTTTAACACCAACGTGGCGAAAGAGGATGAGACTCTTCCCCCCACAGGGCAGGCAGAAACCATGGCTGAGCCGTCACCACGTAGCAGGGGCTGACGTAAGATGGTGCGTTTAAAATCTCCTTGACCCATCCCCGTATCTCCACACCAGACCTGACCGCAGGTCTGGACTGCCAGCGAACTTGCCCAAAGCAAAGCCGTGCTCCAGTGCCGGCAGCATCTCGGGCAGAGATGGGAACTGCAGGGCTGGCACTGCTGACGCCATGTGCATATTTGTTCACAAGGTAGGACTTGTCAGCTGAAATTGAAATTACAGCCGGCATTTCAGGCCTGCGGCCATAACCTCCCTGCTCTCCCATTTTAGTGCTGTCCTATAAAGCCACACAAGCTGGAAAAGCCTTTGTGCAGGACCTCGAACCAGCTCCAGGTCTGCCAGGCAGGTGGTTCCTCTCACACAACATTACACCACCGTGCAGAAGACACAAGTGTCGCTCAGCGATTTCTGCAGAAAAGCTGGAACAGCCGAGCCCTCGTACCATCCCTCGCTTCCCCACCCACGGCTGAGCAATCCACTTAACTCCCTTGAAAAAAATCCTTTTTTTTTACTTCTTGCTGCAGAAAACACAGACAATGTCCTGAGCAGTGAGAGGTTGTGCTGGACAGGCAGCAGCACTGCGTGTTACCTTACCCAGAGTAAAAACCAAACCCTGTACACCGTCTCTTAATAAGCAGGTCTTGCTGTTGCCAGGGGCCAGCCCAAAGCTCAGCTCTCCCTGTTGCCAAAACCCAGGCTGCTCTAGATCCATTGGAGGAGGAGAAGGGAAGGAGGAGGGCGGTTTGCAGCAGAACTGGCCTCAGCAGAGGGTTAAGGCCCTGCCTCGTGGTTGTGTTTGTCAGAGCATCCCAGGTTGCCTCCAAACCCCGCCGTCCCAAGAAGATGCAGGATGCCCGGTGGAGTGAGGGGCTCCGTCCCTGGGGCTGTGCCACCACCAAGGCAGGAGGTGGATGGCACCATGAAAACACACAAGGAACTTAGTACCTGTCCGTGGCAGGATTTGGTCCTTCCTATGCGCCAGAGGCAACTGGGGAAAATAAATCCTCCAGGTGGCTTTGCCAGGTGTTTGGTAGAAAATAGCATTACAAAACATCACTGAGATTTTCCAATAGCCACAAAGTCAATAAGTAGCACACGCATCTGAGCTGCAGCAAAGGGACTTGAAAACCCCTTTATCAGCCTTTTCTGCATTGGAAAGGGTGTAAAAAGAGCAATCCCACATCCCTCCTCAGGGAGGAAAGGCTCAGGCTCCCACCAGGGCTGAGCCCACCCTGGCCACCACGCAGTGGCCAGGGGCCACCTGGCTCCCCGGGGCTGGGGCTCATCTTGCTGCAACACCGCAAAACTCCCATTAGTCACACCCCAGCCGGCAGCTCCGCTTCTCCTGCCAGTTTTCCCTGGAGCACAATTCATTTGTTTTTCTGGCCTGCCCGCTCATGTCTGTGGACAAAGAGGAAACTCAAATTGACACTGAAGATAGGAAAGGGGTTTAGCAGTGTCGAGGCACCTACCAGCATCCAACTGCTTGGCCTGGGGCTCCAGCAAAAAGCAATGGAAACCGCTGCTGCGTTTCCCCTCTCTGCACACACCTGGGAGAGCAAAACCCAGCTGTGCGGAGCTCTGGCCACAGCCATGAGTGCATCTTGCACAACACGTACGCTCTTCTGCTCTGCCTCAGGCTCTCATGTAAAGACGAAGGTCAGTTCATCACTTATCCACCCACCTTCTCCCGGAACAAGGTAATCAAGCCAGATCTATTTGCAGACAGAAAGCCTGCAGATATTTCCAGTCCCGGTTACTGACTTGTTTGGGAAACAAGGACCTCAGCCATGTCCTTCCACCTAGATCTGGTTTTGAGACAGTCACTGAAAGTTTAACCCAGCTTTCATATGGTCAAACAACCCCCAGGTACTCTCTCCCTTCCAGGGCTGGAGAAACATGTTGGTTTCTCCAAACCACAGTAAAGAAGGAGCTACAGTCCCCTAGCAGTTGCCTTCAGACAGTGGTGTAACAGATGAGCAAAGGCAACACTTGGCCTTCCAGCAATATTTCCTATTTCCTCCATCCCTCCTGGGGGCTCGTCAGACTTCAGCAGATGGGAATCGGATGCAAGTCCATCGTCAGTCTGAAGTGCGAGGAGCCCTCAAGTTTCACAGGTCTCAAACATCCCCAGTGAGCAGAGAGCTCAGCTGGTCTCTACACCAAGAAAACCCTTGGGAAAGGTGAGCACCTTCCACCTGTGATTTAGCCCAGGGCAGTCTGGGCAGCAGGTCCTTCAGCATGGCCAGGAAAACATGCACCAGTGATCCTGATGAATTTAAATGACAGTGGCTGAAAATGAGGAAAACTCTTTAGGCGACCAAGCAAGGAGCCAGGCCCTTAACCCAGGCACTAAGTTCAAGATGTCTCAGAAAAGCAGGCAGGTTAGTCACTAAAGGGCTAGGAAACACCCACTGAACAGTCATCCTCACCCTAATATTTCAGTGGGTTTTCGTCTAAATTTTCAATGCAGAGAAACACGTAAAAAGTAAGAAGGGAATTGTCGTATTTGCCAAACCAAAGGGGTTTTGCCCATGAAACAAAGGCTCAAGGCCACATTTTGCTGTTTCCACCACCACCCCACCCCACCCCTGACAACATGACCTTAACGCACACAGCAACCCGCTCTTCCCAGCGGGATGAAGAGCTCCTGTGTTTCCTTCTCCAGGAATCACAAGGCTGAACATCGTGATCCTTCTGGGCATGAGCAGGAAGAGCCTAGGTGTTGGCACTAAGTTGTTGGATCTCCTTTCCTGCCCTGTTGTGGCTTCTAGGCATCACTTGCACCTTCCTTGGAGAAGCCATCCTTGGACAAGAGACCTGAGGAGGACCTGGCTGGGATGGCAGAGCATCTGCTGAGAGCAGCAGGGCCAAAGCTGCTTCTCTTGGCTAGCTGGAGCCCAAAAACCTGCTGGCTTCCTAAAAACCATGCTCCACAAGTTCTGGCTGCACAACTTCAATCCCCCACAACCTCTTCTCCACAGATCCCCCACTAAGTCCCTTATTTCTCATTAAGGTGAATGACAATTCAGAGTTTGATAGATAAGACCTGCTAGACAGAAAAACCACTCTCACCACTGCTCGGGGTCCCCAGATATCAATCCATGGGCGAGATTAGCTGCAGCAGGGTTGGATCTCACACACAGCTCCAACACAGCCCATTGCCGCCTCCCTCTGCCACATCCTCACCTGCTGGGTAGAGTTTTCATGCAGCTAAGGATAAGGTAACTCCATTTCTTCAAAAGCCCCGCTTTTCAGGCAACCCCCCCCCCCCCTTTCACAAATGTAGGAAATCGATGGAAGAAAAAGCACCAGCAGCTTCCAGATACCCTCAATAGTCTCAGCCAGGTTCCTAGCAGAGACCTCCATCCACTTGCATGACCCTGTGCCAGCATCGGTCCCCGTCTCTGCCCTGCTCCCAGGGCAGGGCAAACCCCCGGCACAGGATAACGTGCCAGGTCGGGGTGTCACACAGCCTGAGCCACAGCCACCTCCAAAGCCACCTCCAGCGTGGCTTTACGCAAGCACATCTTTCTCAGACTCATCTCCAGCGCCGTCCCCGTTGCCTTGGGGAGACCTGACCTTCTTGGCACCGACCTGCCCGCCTACTGCACGACGCGCGGGGACCAGGGAGGGGGAACGGCGGCAGTCAGGAGGGCGAGGGCCAGCTTGCACACAAACCGTTTGCAATCCCCCACCAGCCGGAGATTTGCCATCAGGGCAAAGAGCAGAGACAAGCCACATCTTGTTGGATTCCTGCGAGCTGATGGGAGCTGTCAGTGCACGCTCCGGTGCCAGCTGCCTCCTCAGCCCTCATTTCCCACCTCCAGGCCAAGCACCATTATCGCCAGTACTGGTCATTAAACCTGGTCCCAAAAGTGGGATTTCTCACCTGGTGTCACACCCACGTTCCTGGTGATTGATAAGCACAAGGCAGCCAGGCAGAGCCCAGGTCAACCCAGGAGAGCAGAAAACAGCGGTGAGACTGATCAAAGACTGAGCCAAGTGTGGAGCTGGGCTTAAATCCAGCTGGGGAACAAAGGGGGTGGCGGGGTGTGGGAGGAGGCCCCAGATGAGGCTGGTCAGGCTAATTAAGACTTGTTAGTGCAGGCAGGACCCTGATGCCCTTTGCAGGGGGAGGATGTGGGAGCGATGCTATGGGAACTGCTTGGGAAGCTCATGATAAACCAGCACTTCCCCCACCCTTGGCACAGTCCCATTTTCTCAGCACCAGCAGAGCTGGTCCGTAGGGGTTTTGCCAGGGCTGTTCAGATCCTGTCCCTTCCCCAGTCCCAGGCCAGGCATCTGTTTTCAGGTGCTCGGAGAGCTTGGTTTCTGCAGAGTCTGTCTGGGTTCAAGGGAAACATCAGAGCAGGAGTTTAATTTGGGACTGAACCTGGGGCAGGAATAGCTCCCTGCCCCAAACTGCTCTGCAATCCCACAGCTGAAATGTCATTTATTTTCCCTTGCTTTAAAAAAAAAAAAAAAAAAAAAAAAAGAAAAACCAAAATGCAAAACCAAACACCCCCCCACGCTTCCTCTGCAAGATTCAATCTGTCAGACGATTTGCTAATCTGGATCTCTGGAACAAATTCAACCAGTCTTTCTCAAAAGCGATTTTCAAGCTCTGAGGCATTTGCACTTTGGTTTCCAGGCACACGCTCTGCCCCAAAACTGCTGCTGAGGGTCCTGAGCTCCAGGCTGTCTTACAGAGCCATAACACACTGGTAGGGATGTGCACAGAGCAGGGGACTCGCAGCCGCCTCCGCCGTGCCCCAGGCATCCGCCTGGCCCTAAAGGGCTGCGAGTGACTGCTGACGGTGACATCCCGCAGGCACAAGCCCGTAGCGTTGGGCCAGGCTGCACCGCTTGGGCCGACGCTTTAATCGGAGCGAGATCTGGATCCTCTGCTGTCGACCTACTGGGTGACCTTGGAAAAGTCAGCTGGGATATAATACAACCTACCTGGGAGAGGATAGCAAAGCAAGCCAAGATCTCAGGATGAAAAGGTACTTAAAAAGTCACTTATAAAGGTGTTTACCAAGAGAAGTGCTTGGCTTGCCTACCCCCAACAGACACCGAGTGACCCCAAAAAACAGTTTACCACCCTGCTCAGTTTACAGTAAATATCTCGCTCTGTGCATGCAGCCTACTTTACACATTCATAAACTACGTGCCCAGCACACACCGGGGCTGAGCTGGGGCGGCAGGAGGATGCAGCTGCAAGCTACGCAGCAGGGTACACAGACCTAACGTACCATGAACGAGAAACCTTCTTCTCCATTTCCATCCCTGCTCCCGAGCCGCAGGCATCGTCCGGTCTTTGACCGCCCCTCCAAGCCCCATGGCTGGGGGCAGCAGATCTGCCCCCCAACCAGCCACGCTCCTGGCTTCCCCTCTGGACTCTCCTGCTGGGTGTCCCTCCTGAGCGGCTGCAGGGGAGGAGCGGGCTGCTCCCGCAAGCTCTTACTGAGGACGATATCTAGTTACCATCATCATTTGCAGGCTAAATATAAACCTCTTCCTAGGAGGTGAGCTACATAAATGCCCTTGCGTTTCTCAGCGCGAAGGGTTGCCTGCCCTTGCGGGGAGCAGTCAGCAACCCTCATCCCAGCAGCTGCTTGTCCCTCATCACAGCTGAGGGAAACTGAGGCACAGAAGAAACAGGGAGAATCACTGTGTGAGCACTCCTGGTCTGCTGCCATAAACAACTACTAGGGCTGCTCCATCACAGCTAGGGAAACCTAAGAAGGGTTGAATGCTGGTGTCTTGGGGGTCACTGGGAGAAGAAGAAACAACATTCAGACCTGAACAAGAGACAATTATCTCATCGGGACAGTGACTGGCAGAGAGCGCTTGGAAAGAAAGACTGAAACCAGCAGCAGTGTGCTCCCCCTTGTCCCACCCAGGGCACCCGTCCACCCAGAGGCATTGTGTGGGCTGGCAGAGGGAAGCACCTTTGCACCGGTTCATCTGCTCCCGACAAAAGCTCAGTGTTTGCAGTAGGCACCCAGGTGTGGCTATTGCTGTGAACTTCAGCCCTATTCCCAACGCTATTAGCACAAGATGATCACACGCAGGCCAAGCTCTGCCTGTGTTTCGCAGATGTCCCTCGTGTCCACGGCTTGTCACCAGGAGCAGGTTGCCTGAGAGCATCGAGCCCGCAGGAGCACGGAAGCACGCGCTAGCCCTACGCCTTTGCACCGGCCATCCTATCTAGTTACCCTGGGAAGGGTTAAACCAAGGTTTTGCAGCGCTGCTGTTTCTCGGTGTAGCCAGCGCTGGAACAAACTCGTTCCTTTACCTTTACGCAGGCAGGAGGCAGCGAGGAGGCCATGTGGCGCTTGGCAGCACGTCTCCGGGGTCCCCGCAGCGACTGTGCAGGTCAGGCTGCCCCGGGGTAAAAGGTGTCCTGCAGCAGAAGTTGGACACAAGCCACGGCGTCTGCAGCCCCGCTGGAGAGTCCTCCCTCGTGAGCAGGCGCACAGGGAGATGCGAGAGGAGCCAGAAATCTTCTGCTGGACAAACTCAAGAGTTGGACAGGGCAGCTGGGAACAGAGCGGAGCTGTGCTTCTGCCGTTTTTTGCAGGTTTGCTGTTGCCGGGGAGAGGTTTTAGGCTGTCATCCAGCTAGTTCACACCAGAGAGACAAGCGCTTGAATTAGTTGCATTATCTGCGCCCAGCTAAAGTGGACAAAGGATTAAAGTGTGCTGAGCACCACCACCGTGATTTGCATCTCAGAGCCCCTTCCCACGGGCCCCCTCCGCTCCCGGCCTTTTTTCCTTTGGCCGTGAGCCAGCCGGCATAAGAGCCCTGTTTACAGAAGTGATGCCTAGGTTAATATTGCAAAAGGCTTCATCAAAGCTTTTAGTCGCTACTGAAGCAGAAGTATCTAACCGTGGGCCGTGAGCTGACCGGGCTGCGCACACAGGGGATGAGCCGCCCGCGCCGCGCACGCAGCCACGCGCTCGCTACCCTTCGTTTGACCAATTCTGGTCTCAGCCTGAGGTATGAAACTAATTTTCTGACATCATGGCATATTTGAAATAATGAGCAAAAATCAAACTATTAATCATTTTTAACAGTGCGCACAAAACCTCAAATGTAGCTATTGTTTTAGGGAAAATCCACTGTTTGAGTGCTAAATAAATATTGCATTGTGCAGTGACCTCATGAGCACTTTTTTTGAGCTCATCCAGCTGCCAAAGATTTTTATTTTTTTTTAATGCGTGTTTATTCATGTGGAGAGGATGGGGAATGCTATTGCTACATGTTTCGTGTTGCCAGTCTCAAAGAAATCAAACCCAGGATCTCCCGGAAGAAGCTATAGATCTAAGCAGAAGTAAAGCAAAAGCCTATCTGCGGGTCACTGGTTTCCAATTAATTAATGGCTTTTAAAGTGTTTTTTCACCTCTGGCACTTTGTAGCTGGGTGCAGTTTTCCTGGAAGGGTCACACTGAGCTCTGCTGCGTCACGCAACCTTTACATGTTTCTATTTTTCTGGGCGTTTGCAGAGTTTTTGCTTCTCGGGACGAGGACTGAGTGACCTTAGCAATTGCCAGCAAGGGGACTCCATATGATGAAAGCAGGTGAAAGGGAAAATAAGGGCGGGAACTAGGTAAGGCCAATTCATACCTCAGAGGAGGTGTGGTCCTGTTCTGTACCTGGCTGTGGTCACAGTCTTGTGAAATATAAAAGGGGAAGGCAGTTGTTTCTCAAGCAATCTGTTGCCAGGATCCTGTAGTGAGAAGGAAGGGAGGTGCTACAAGAAATGCAGAACAAGAAGTCTGGAGTGTCAGCTGCGAAAGGTGTGGGACTCACTGGTGTCTCTGAGCCTCGGGAATACCATCAGCTCTTCTCTGCAGGTCCGTTCGCTGGGCTGAGGGTTGCATGGTAGCTGCACTCTTTCTCCAGCACGCTGGCTTAGGAGGAGAAAGAAGCTATCATGTCCCAAGGAGCAGCAGCAGCACGCGAAGCTGCCAAGCCCCAGGACCGAGGATGGGCATGGATGGTCCTGCTCGCTGCAGTGCTGCTGCAGGGACTGACGCTGGGCTTCCCCTCCTGCATCGGCATCTTCTTCACAGACCTCCAGCATGACTTCCAGGCCAGCAATAGCGAGACGTCATGGTTCCCGTCCATCATGGTGGCCGTGCTGCACGGAGGCGGTAAGTAACGGCCGCAGGGAATGTCCTCCACCACCTCCTGCGGTTCTGTTGCTGATGAGGGGCCGTATCGAGGGGACTTTTAACATTTCATTCAGGCAGACGGTGGAAGGGACAGGGAGGTCTGAGCAGACTGGCGGGTTAGCAGTGCACAGCATCTCCCAGCCACTTTGATCACGCAGTACAAAGCTACGTGTCCACGCTCGCTTTTGCTGCTCTAAGAGACAACCTAGACTCTTGGTCAAAGAAGGTGAATCCCTTCCTCAGCCTAGCTTCTCCAGACCAGCGAGAACTTAATTTCCTGGCAGGTCTTTGAGTAAGCTGGCAGGTAGCGCTGGAGCTTAGGTGCTGTCTTGATTCATCTTCTGTCAAGAGAGTGCATCTTCTTCCATGTGCCACATGACAACTGTGTTCTTCATGGCTGAAAAGATGCCAAGATCCAAGCTCCTCCAGGCTGCTAGCTGAAGCAGAGTGTTAAAAGCAGCTCCCTGGGCGGTAGCATAGAGCGCACACCCAAGCAGGCATCAGGGTGGACGTGAGCATAGCTGGGTTAATGCAGGATGTGGGTCAGGCAGCACGCTCCAGGGGAAGGGGGACGGAAGGAGGGTTGTGCTTTGCGCATAGCAGAGTGAAGCACTGGGTTTGCCCCCAAAGAAAATGTGGGAGCACAGGGTCCCCACATCCCCTACCCAGACAGATTTTTCTGTATAGAGGAGAAAAACGGATCCCGACTTCCCACTGAGTGTTTGCTGCTGGCCCCTCCACGTGCAACTCCCGTGCTTATTTGCTAAACAGACTACCCAAATCCAGACTACCCAAATCCAATGAGGCAAAAGTAGCAAAGTATCCCGTGATGTCCACGCATCCGAGCTGCTCCCTGAGTTCATACCTGTCCGCTTCCAATATTGGTGAAAGGTGACACTATAATATAAAGAAAGGAAAAAAAAAAAAAAAGCGCGCAGCCCTGAGTCATGCTGATGTGAAGGCTGTAGCTCTCCTGTGCAGGACTTGGCTGACAGCCACCTGACATGGGAGAGAGAGTTTGCACCTTAGCACAAGCAGTTGGGTCCAGAATTGCAAGGTGCAGATGGAAAGAGACCTCAGGGGAAGCAACTACCAGAGGAATTATCACTGAAGGTCAGCAGAAAGAGAGAAGCGTCCTTGGGGCTTTGAATTTGGAAACTGCTGGGCGTTGCCTGTGCTGCCTTCCATCCCCTCTGGTCCTGCTGCGGTTGGTGGGAAGGAGCCACACGGGACCTGCTGGCTCTGGGAAACGGTCTCAGAAGCAGCTGGGTCCCAACGTGTCCAGGAAGGACAAGTCTGGCAGTATCTGCAAGAAAATATCAATTATCCTATCTTCTTTAATGAAGTAATTGTTTTGTAGGAGGCTGGAACCACAGTAAAAGATAAGAGAAAGACAGCCAATAAATAGATCCAAAAGTTACAAATTAGACAAGGAAAAAAATAGCCTCATGTTAATTATATTCACTAACAGAATTTGTCAGGACATAACCAGGGAATGAACAGGAGTCGTGACTTTGCTTGCCAGCTATGTCTCCTATTGATGGCTGCCACAGCAGGGGAGCGCTTGTTCTTGTCCCCCCGTAGCATAAGGCAGGAGGAACACAACCACAAACCAGAAAGAAAAAACAACAAACAACCAGAGATGAAAGACTCCCTTTCAGACCAAGCACGTATGACTTTTGCTGCAACTTCTGACCTCCTCTGCAGTGGGCCAGGCTCTGTTCGATTCAGGTTCTCAGGTTGCATCCATCACCTTGGCACTTAAACCCTTTCCGAAATTGCATTCTGCCATGTCACCAGTGTCTCTTAAAGGTGCTTCTCTCTTTTCTTCTCCTTTATTCTTTTTAATTCAGAGGAACTGAAGGGGAAAAAAAAAATATTTGTTGAAAAAAATTGGTAAAGAGGAAGGGAAACGGGCGTTCTCAGGGTGGTCAGTGGAGTGAGAAGGTCCCAAGCAGGAGAGCTAACCTCGGCTCAGCAGAGCTGTGGACGGAACCAGGATAGGGCACAGTGCAAACAACTGGTCATAACTTATTAAGCCAAACATAGCTCATTACCCACGTTATGCTCCTAGGTAAAAGCGATTAACGATTATTTTGTTATTAGAATCATTTGAGAGACCTCAGGATCCCATGGCTGGCTCTGAACAGGGGGGGTCAGGCCCGCTCCCAGATATTCATGCACACACAACTCTCTGGACTCGCACTCATACAAACGCAGCACTTTTGTTGGTATTATTTGTGCAAAGGAAAGCACAAAAGCCCCAGGTAAGTGAGAAATAATGTTTGAAACCTAGAAAGCAAATTATCAGCAACAAATAATGAAAAAGCCTTACGATTTTTAGAGCCAATCTCATTATTTTGGAGTGTTCGATTTATGACTTCTGGCTACTTAAACAGCAGTACCCTCCTTAATGTCTTCAGCAGGTGGAAAAATAATCCAGTCACCAGTTTGCTGAACACCTTTTCAAAGGTGAAAATCTCCCAAGCAGATCAAAATACAGACAGCTGCACTCCTAATTTTAATAATGTTCCACTGATCGCTTGGCTACGTGGGTTTTATTTCAAACCAGACGCTGGTTTAGGTCACAAATATGCCACAGGTTATTTTCCCTACACTGACTGAGTCTTAATTCTGAAGCTTACAGTCATTTTGCATTTGCTTATATAACCTTAGGTGTTCAGAAGAGAGGGGAAAAATAATAAAATCTGGAAAACCTTGAGGATCCTCAAGGGAACAGGAAAAGAAACTCTACCTGCAGATCCTCTTCTGCCAGAGCATGCAGAGAGAAGCCTGTTTCCCACTGATGGTCTGCAGTCTGACCTAATCTTTTCCTACCCCGAAATGAAGAATGCTAAACGACATTAACAAACTAGTGATTTACCACAATCTCATGGAATTCACCAAAGTGTATGAAAATTAAAGAACTAGCTGACCTTAAACACATTAAACACTATTTGTTCATTGCTTTTTCTGATGAAATAACATAAGCCTTTCCTAGTAAAGCCTGCCAGCGACGTACGTACGCAACAAACCCAGGTTGCTGCCCATCGGAAGCACCCGGGTCTCACTCCCGCCTCTGCGCTATTTGTGCTGGAGGCATGGGAGCGGGAACCGGGATGTGCCCCCAGGCTGGTGTCCTCTTGGAAGTGGACACAGCTACACCTAACCACCCCGGCCGGGTATGCCAGGACAGGCACGTGCAAAGAGCTGTACTGACAATAACATCTTATTATTTTCCTGGGGAAGATGACTTGCAGGACGGCTGCAAGACTCCACAAGCTGCTGCCGCCTGAAGCTTAGATCGATTCCCATGCAGACATGAATATACATCTCCAGCCGTTTTCAAATAATCCTCCTCAATGACGTCTATTTTCCTCCCATTCTTGGTCTATTTCAGACTCACTCTGCCTTCTCTTGCAAGGAATTTCACCTAGGTAGCGGGATGCCAAGGGCAATTTAGGAGATTTTTGTGGCAGAATATTTGAAAAAGACATCGAAATGAGAGTGGAAATATGCACACAGAATCACAGGCTGGTTTGGGTTGGGAGGGATCTCAAAGCCCATCTTGTTCCACCCCCCTGCCATGGGCAGGGACACCCTCCACTAGCCCAGGTTGCCCAAAGCCCCATCCAACCTGGCCTTGAACACTGCCAGGGAGCCAGGGGCAGCCACAGCTTCTCTGGGCACCCTGTGCCAGGGCCTCAGCACCCTCACGGGGAAGAATTTCTGCCCCACATCTCATCTCCATCTCCCCTCCTTCAGCTTCAGGCCATTCCCTTTGTCCTGTCACTCCCTGCCCTTGTCACCAGCCCCTCTCCAGCTTTTCTGGAGCCCCTTCAGGGACTGGAAGGTGCTCTAAGGTCTCCCCGGAGCCTTCTCTTCTCCAGGCTGAACAACCCCAACTCTCTCAGCCTGTCTTCACAGGAGAGGTGCTCCAGCCCTTGGATCACCTTCGTGGCCTCCTCTGGACTCGCTCCACAGGTCCTTATGTTGGGGGCCCAGAGCTGGACGCAATACTCCAGGTGGGGTCCTGCTGAACATCTCTTACTTGGAGGCATAGAAATACAAGTCCTCTGCTTTTTCAAATAATTCCCAGAATTTGTATCGTGTGAGAACAGAATTACACTTGAAGGTCCTTCTTCCATTCCATTTCCAAGAGTTTTAACTAAAATCCATCACAGGGAAGCTTAGAAATTCTACCTAATGACCAAAAAACCAAGCAGCTGACAGGAGCCTTCCCTTGGGTTAACAAGCTGACCACGCACTTGGGAGGATCGGGGGTGTGTGTGTGTGTGTATATTTTCTATTCCTGGCTCTCCTATTACATTATGCTGCTGGGACAGTTCTAGATGAACTCATTTAATAACTGCAGGTACGAAATAGTTCCTTCCTCCCTAACTGCTTCCCTTTTGCTTCTTTGCTTCCAGGGCCCCTCTGCAGCATCTTGGTGAAGAGATTTGGCTGCAGGTTTGCTGTGATGCTGGGAGGCCTGCTCAGCGGCGTGGGCATGGTGTCCAGCTCCTTCTGCAAGTCCATCAGCCAGCTTTACCTAACAGCTGGCCTCATCACCGGTGAGTACGGAAGAACAGCAGGAAAACCCAGCTGCTGTGCTTGACTTGAGAGACGGGAAATGGTGAAAGTCCCGACTAAGGACTCACGTTTTTCCATTCATCTGTGAAACAGGATAAATCAAAAGCCCCAGGGCGCAGCAGGAATCGTATAGCAGATAGACTTGCCCTTCACACCCCTTTAACACACACCTCATCCAGCCAAGCTCACTGGAAAGTGCGTCTCTCTGGAAGAGGCTGCAGGTCTCCAGAGGGCGAAATGGAGAGCAACGTCTGTTCTTTTTAGTAGCTGTTGTCTTTGAAGAAGGGAGGTTTTTTCAATCTTGGAACATAATGTGTTGGGACAACGTCCTTCCCAAGTTCCCTGGGTTTGTATTTCACCACTCCCAATCTGGGAAATGTGGAGATATCTTTTTCTAACAGAAGAATGTGTTGGTTTTGAACAGAAGTAACAGATGGGAACTTTTCCTTTCCAAATATTTCTCCTATGTGACTGACGTTCAACTCTTGCTTTTTTCTAACACAGAGAAATTAATTTCTCCAGCCAGGTTACTTTGGGACCAATCCTGTTGGATCTTGCAAGCTAAGCTGTGTCCACTGCATAGAGAGAAAAACAACAAATAACTCCCTGAACCCCAGTGAAAGTGTCAGGAAGGCCACACTGCTTGTTGCATGTGGTATAAACCCCAAGTTTTTAATGAACAATTCCATAATAATTGTAGGAATGGCAGCATGCCCCAGACAAATGTCAGCTTATTTAGTATACTCAAGAACACAAGTAGTTTAATTTATGCACAACATCCTTCTTCATGCCTTGTGTGGGATTTCTGAGTATTAATCACCGGGAGTTGCACAGCCTGGCAGGTGAGGAAACACTTCAGTAGTAGATGAAGTCACCTGCGAGTACACCCTGGAGTTGGGCTCTTTTCACCCTTTAAGACAACGCGGAGGGACCATGCGCTGTCATTTTCTCTTTTATTCTTACCTTTAGGTCTGGGATCGTGTTTCAGCTTCCAGGCAGGAGTGACTGTGCTGGGCTACTACTTTGTAAGGTGGCGAACGCTGGCCAATGCCATAGCATCCACGGGCGTCTCTCTCGGTTTCACGCTGTGGCCGCTGCTTTCTCAACACTTGCTGGATGAAATGGGCTGGAGAAACACTTTTCTTATCTTTGGAGGAATACTATTGAACTGTTGTGTCTGTGGAGCCATCATGAGACCGGTTCAGCTGGCATCGGGGTCACTACTACAGTCTCCCAAGCCTGGAGAGGAGCCAGGGAGAAAAGCAGAAGAGGCACGGCTGTCCAACGGAGCATCTCCTCCCCACCCCGAGCTCCAGCAGCAAACCAGAAGGACTGCGTGCTTCCAGATGCTGCAGAAGTACCTGGCTTTTGACATCTTCTGTCAAAACAAAGGTTACCAGATTTACACTATTGGAGTGACCTGGATGATGATGGGGTTTGCATTACCCCACGTCTACCTTGTGCCTTACGCCATCCAGAACGGGGTGGAGGAACGTAGGGCAGCCCTCCTCATCTCTGTTATTGGGTTCATCAACATCTTCATACGCCCTTTTACAGGGCTGCTCTCAGGACACAGAGTCTTCACAGGGAGACGCATCTACCTGTTCAGCCTGGCCGTGCTCCTCTGTGGGCTGAGCAATTTCATTTGTGTCATTTCAGCCGAGTTCAACGTGCTCATCATCTACTGCGTCATCCTCAGTATAGCCATGAGTGGCATCGGGGCACTCACCTTCCAGGTGCTGATGGATGTGGTGGAGATGGACAGGTTCTCAAGTGCTCTGGGGCTCTTCACCATCCTGGAGAGTATCACTCTCCTCATCGGACCCCCTCTCACAGGTGAGAGAAGCTATTGAAGCAGGATGGGGAAAAATTGGTTGTTTAGACACTGATGACAAGTGTTTGGGAGCATGAAGAAGAGAAACGAGGGAGTTTCCAGATGCACGCAGGCAGGTGAGTTATGCAAAGGGAGCAGTATAAAAGGGAGAGTCGGAAAGGAACGATCGGCCTTTCTCACAGCCGAAGGAGGGTCATTTCTGCAGCTGCCCAAGTGTCACTGCAGCAACAGCAGACAGCGGAAAAGGTACCCACTGCGTAGGTGTGGGAGCGAGGAGAGCTTTTTGCAGCAAGTGGCAAGACACAGAGAGGAATTACTGTGGTAGGATCTTGCTGTCTACAAACTGCTTTGCCAGTTTGCACTGGTTTGTCTAGGAAGTCTCGAGGAATTGTGAACATCCCATCAAACAAATTAACTGTGATCAGAGTTATTACCAGCTCTACATTATTCAAGAGCCTTATAGTAAAGCTTCTGTTCACTCTTCTTTCTGAGTTCTAGAGGGTATTGATTTTTCTCTGGAGACAAGAAAGGAGATCGTTATGATCCCCAATCTGATAAATTATTCACAGATTTCACAGTTCACTCCAAATGCCACTATGTCCAAGACACACCTGCTCCTGCTGTACAGCAGCAAGTTCAAAAGACTAACAAACAAGAAATGTGGACCTGAGCATGAATCCTGAATTCAGGCTTTAGTTCTTTTCTCCAGACAATGAATTGCGTGCCATTCAGCAGGAAAAGAATGTCTGTTCTAAGAATGAGATGATAACATGCATCGTACTGCATGGCATTCCCTGGCATTAGTGTGTCAGTCACTTTTCTCAAAGTGCAAAAAAGGTCTTTTCTTGGACACCTCTGATAGCAGTGGCAGATGGGCAAAACAAAGTACAGTAAAAGCAGCTGCATTTCTATTTGTAGTTCTAAAATCCACTAAAGAAAAGTGCACTATGGAAAGAATCATCGCCATCTTTACTGAAGAATACATGCAAACAAACATTATTCCAGTATTTCCATATAAATAAGCAGCTTATAGAGAAGGCATCATATATTTGACCTGAATATCACTTTTCCGTCTCTAACATTAGTGTTAAATTACTCATTGGATAATCATACTTCTAAGTGTTTTATATTGAGGCACTTATTGTTAGTCACAATGCTTGCTGTGCTGTGAATTTTCTTCTCCCTGATTACACACCATTAGAGACAAGTTTTCAGTTTAGAGACTCAAACATGTTGATTTTTGAGAGATTTCTCTGTTTATTTGTTCTATTATCTAACCTGGGATGTAACAGGGTCACTCACTCCAAAATCCAGTGAGTGGCAGTGGCACAGGGCTCCTCTGCTGAGTAAACAAAATGAACCAGCAGGTTGGGGAAAAGTTAAAATTTCCTTTCTTTCCTGATTTTTCTGTGTATTGAGAAATACTTTATACAGAAGCAGAAACATCACCTGAGCGGTGACTACAAAACCAAAACAAAATAAAACACCACCAAAACCAAAACCAAACAACCCCTAGAATCTAGAGAAGAAAACTTAACTCGTCCGTGAATGCTTATCTTTTGTATATGGCAGTTTGATGAATGATTTAGATTTAACATTTATGTAAATGTCACCCAGTTGCCTTTAATACACATCTTCTCTTCGACTAAGCTGAGGCTTCTATTTCAGGTCTCCTGGTGGACCTAACTAGTGATTTCCACTATGTCTTCTACAACTCCAGTTTCTTCCTGATATCAGCTGCATTATTCATGGGGCTCAGCTTCTGCGCTCTGGAAAAAAAAAACAAATTGAAAGAGGCTTCAAAAGTACCTCTGGAGAATCCCACCAGATATCAATACAATGAAACGCCAACTGAACCACAGCCTGAGAGTCAATCCCCCCCAGCAGTCATGTACATCACAAGCATATGAAGAGAAAGAAAAGAAGAAAAAAAAACCCAAGAGGAACACAAACAATTATGTGGCCTGTACAAAGCTACACAAGGGCCAGCACTGATGGCAGATGAGAAAACAAGCGTCTGCTTTCCACAACTGTCGTCATCCTTCTGCCCTGCACTTCCATGCCGTGGGGCCGTGACAGACTCCACGTGAGCGATCCAGACCGCTGAGCCCAGAACCCAGCGCCAGCCAGAGCGCCGAAGGACAAAGAGCACTGCGCTTTCCTAAAGCAAACCGTGGGATAACAGCCATGGTAACCGGCGCCGAGACACAAAAGCTGTGTCAGTTCAATTGGTTTAAGTCAGTGCCTTTAAGGAGTCACTGGAATTTCACATACGATTTCAGCTGGTAGCACCGGACAATACATATTGATGGCTGCGCACAACGGTAGTTCTTGCACAAAGAAGTATTGTTGCCTCGTCTGAACGTGCAATTTTGGTGCAGATTTATATGAAGTTTCCTGGTTGCTTCCCATGTTGGGGGTGGCAAGACAAACACTTCCAAAGGAAGTGTGTTGTTATTTCCCACATCTCTAAATATTATATGGAAGCTGCTGCATGGGTTGCAGAACTCGGCCAAGTCTCTAGTAAGATAAAAAATTTTCTCCTATCAGGTATATAGATGAGTTCTTCATACCAAGGACATTTTCAAAGCCTCAAAGGTTCAACTCCAGAGCATCAAAAAGAAATAAACCCCAAACCTTAGAGTGCCTGCTTTGTATAACTAGTGATATCTCAAGTGCTTCTTGATATATCATCAAACAGGACCCATGGCTTGTGTAAATACACTTCTTTCCAGCGTTAACTGGGACCTATTTGGGGGTGAGAAGAAAGAGGTGTTACTAGACCTGAGAATAAGTGTATGCATCCCTATATAGGGCCAAATTCAAAGCCACTGTAGTTCCCCCTTGCGTAAATTAATTTAGCTCTTTAGTCTTTGACTCTCAGACTTCATTACACCGCATTCTCATTATAGAGAAGTTTGCACAAGCATAACTTAAATTTCTTAAAAGCACAAGCACGACTTGCAGAGAAATCTGTGGGGAAAAGCGTACTGAGAAGAGTCAGTGTTACTGACTTTCCCATCTATACAGCCTTGACTGTCAGTGGCCTTTCTTGCTGCACTCCTGGCACTTGTAAGTACTTAGATTAGCGCTGCACCAACCTTCCCTCAGCATCAGGGAAACTGTTTATATTCCGTATCATTCCTGATCTGACAGAAGCCAATAGCTCACAAAGCACCGCAGATGAAGATTACTCAACACATTAGAACCGTCGGAAAGACAGAAGTATAAAATGGGAGTGAAATGGAAGTGTAAACAGCTTTCAATTCAACTGCAGAGCTTATCTTGAGAACTGTAATATCAAATTTCTAGCAACAAACCCACAGGTTTCATTACAGCTGCGGGCTGCCCAGACCAACCAACCAAAAAAAACTCACACTGGATGAAACCACTGGAAAACTGACTCCAAGATCTTCCAAGACTAATGGCTTCACAGCTGGCTTTTACGGTTGAAGATCAGCCCTATAGAATGGTTCCTGCTCCCACCACTCAGTAGTATCCATATTTCAGTACTGCTCTAGGATTACTGAATATTTTGCATTTCCTGATCAAACATATACTTAAATAAGACGACTAGTGGGAGACATACATATCTAATCTCTCATCACACATGTTTATTAACTTGCATGAGGCTTACATAGTCCGTAACTACAAAGTAAACAGGGACTGGTGCTCCTCAGCTTACCAAAACAATGACTACTCCAGGTTCCTAGGAAAAAGATGGGGCCTTCCCCCTCTCAAAAAAAAAACCCAACAAAAAACCAACAAACCAAAACAAAACAAACAATGAAAAGGGATCAAGTCCCAAACCTCTTCTAGCTATTGCAAATAAAACAGCTATGCAGCTGAACAGATTGCCATTTTTTTCTGTGTGTAATTCTTAAATTCTGTACACCTTTCTACATTCCCTTCCTGTTTTCTTCCAGAAATACAGGGTCATCGTGGGTCACTGGGACTTATTTGCAGAGGCAGAGAGATGTTTCTGGGAAGAAAAACAATGAATTCACAAATCCATTATTTTAACTTTTCTCAACTTGTTGACTAAAAACTTCCTAGCAACCTTGCAGAATTTAAGCTGCCTGAAAACAGGGTTGTCTCCCCTGATTACTTTCCACAAAACCTTTAGAAGTAACCTACAACCCATGGGTTGGAAACAAATCTCGGAGAGGAGAGGTAACATTTTAGGCTGTGTTTCCACAGGTAAATAAGATGTCTTGAGCTCCCATAACAGGGAAAACTACTCCCTTCCTTTCCTGTTCCACAGCTCTCCTCTCCTATCTCTCTGTTCAACCTAAACTCCGAGCTACCTTGAGCAGGAGCTTTGTAAAGCATAATTGAAGGGACCATGCATACTCAGCATGCTACAGTATAATAAATATTCCCCCTCAGAGCTATCGTACAGGAGCAGTAATACTCAGTCCTTAAGAAACTTGAGGCCCAGAAGAAAAATAAAGCAATAAAAGTTCCTTTCATCAGTTTAAGGTCGTCCCATTACACAAAGCAACCACAGCTTAATTACCATCACCTCCTAAAGCAGGTTTTTTTAACACCTACAGACAGTAAAATAATCCTGGCTTTAATTACGGACAAATACCAATACCTCAGCAGGGTTACAAACCTCTGAGAGCCAGCAGAATACGAAAAATCGACCAGAAATAAATGTCCCTGGCTCCCCTAGTCCCCTCTTACCCCTTCCTGCTCCCTTTATCATTTAAAGTATCATTAACCTCGCAAGGTAAGCATTTTTGCAACAAGGATCTTTCCTTACTGCAATGAAACATTCACCAGGAAGTTCATGCTGAAATATTGCAAGATCGTGAGCCTTAAAAGCCTTAGGTACTCTGCCAACGTAATTCTTGGAAAAGTTTCATTAAAAAAAAACCAAAGAAAGGTCACGGTAAACTTACACGTTCTAAAACACCTCAGAAAGTGCAAAATTGCTTAAACGAAGAGCTTGGCACACTGTTTGCGGACCTGGCTAGTAGCTGCAAGAAAAATAACATAACTACTAGTCACATTAATCATTCACTTTCTGTGTAATGACAGATGTGGCTTTTAAGTATGTCAACACTTACCACTTACAAAGGCATGCATTAAGAGATTTGTTAATACACTAGCAAAACATTCTAATACAGGAGTCTGTTGCACTTTTGCCGATCATTTTCGTATATATACACGTGTACATACCAACTTCAGCTGATAATTATGATGAAGTTGCTAGCACGTGCCTGGCTTAAACTTTTATACCATGTAGAAATAAATACCTTCATTTTCACATTCTCTGTCTTCCCACACCATTGCAATGTTAAAAGATTCAGCATCACTGCTTTCAGTGTAACTTCTTTGCTCATCTATTTAATGTGGTCACGGGCAGATATTTTACTACACCCAGCTGTGTGGTAGGAGAGATTATCAGCCCAACACGCTTGTCGCTGATGCCACCTATTTGGCAGATCAGTCCACGTTCCGTTTGCTTTATATGAAAATCAACTGCATTTGAGATGCTACAAAAGACAGCATCTGCTCACAGCCTGTTTCCTACCTTATCTACAGAGGAACCTCCACGTGTTTCATTGCTTCCCTACAAGCCACACAAATTTCTGCAGAGTCATCGTCCCCCCACCATGATGTTTATGGACCTTTACCTTATATATTTACATGACATGAACCACAATTGAGTCCACTTGCAGCGCTTTATAATCACAGTGGTTTCACTGGAACTGTGCGAGTTCAGAACCATGTAACTGCTCTGCTTTGTGCTTAGAGCTGGGCATCGTACAACCAGGGTGGAATCACCTGCCGCTGTTTTCATTCAGTTCTTGGCTTCATTGTTTTTCCCCCAGGTAATTTATCTTACCATGTATGTATTGTGCCCTCTTTTTACCTTTTCCCTCAATTTCTAATCCTTTTGCCTTTTTACAAAAGCCCCCCAAAAGCTCTTTTCCATCATCCTTCTCCGGCCCAGGAGCTACAATCCCGTATTAAACCAGAAACTAACCAAACCTTTATTCCACCGGCACCTCTCCCCACCCTCGCCCCTCCCTACCACCCCAGCCATGGCTGTACTCTCTGCGTGTCCCATATTTTACCACGGTGGACACCCACCACCCGGAGAGATGCCGAGAGCGGGCGAGCGGCTGGGTCCAGCCCTGGTTCATCCCTTGGCCGAGCCCCGGCCTGGGCAGCAGCTCGGGGTTTATCCACCACAACTAACCCCGGAGAACCTGGAAGGACAGCGGAACTGAAACTCAGCAGAAAAAGATACATACAAGGGAAAGTAACTAGCGAGTGAGGAAACCGTTAGCTCCTTTCCAGAGCAAAGCGTTTAAGTATCAAAGTTTTGCCATATACCGGAACACCGCAACACACGTTCATTTATTTGCGGCGGTTGGTAACACGGTCCACGGGGAAGGAAACACCCCCGCAAGGCGCTTGCCCGCCGCCCCACGCCCCACCCGGGAACCGCGCTCGGCAGCCGGCTCCCCGTCACACCGGAACCGCCCGGCAGCCGCCCGCCCCGGGCCCCGCCGGCCGCGGAGGAGGAGCCGCCTCTGAGGAGACCACGGCCTCGCCACGCCCACAAGATGGCGGCGTCCGGGCTCTTCGCGGCTCCTCTCCGTCCCGCGGGACGCGGCCGTGGGGCAGCCGTGCCGTGAGCGAACACGGCCCGAGGGGGTCCCGGGGAGCCGGGCGCGGGGTGTCTCGCAGGCTCCGGGGGCTGAGCCGTTCGCTGCTGGGCCCGGGATGGAGCTGGGGCGGCTGGAGTACCTGCAGGCCCTTGTCACCGAGTTCCAGGTGACAGACAGCCCAGGTAAGCCCCGGGCACCGCTGCTCGCTGATGCTCTTCGTGTTGAACGAGTTTCCTCACGCACCCGATGCTTCTCTGTTGCAGAGGCCAAGGAGCAGGTACTGGCAAACCTGGCCAACTTTGCCTACGATCCCAAAAACTACGAGTACCTCCGGCAACTGCAGGTCCTGGATCTGTTCCTCGATACGCTCACCGAAGACAGCGAGACCCTTGTGGAGTTTGCGATTGGTAAGGACTATGTATAACCTGAGGGGCCTGGTCCTAACTGTGAGTGATTCCATGAGATGATAATACGGACATTTGATTTCTGAGGTTTGTGGCTGAGCAGGGTACAGCTGCATCTTAATAGCTTCAAGTACAAACATTCTGTGCCTCTTGGCTAGTACTGTTATCTCTGTTCTCTTTCTAAAACACCTGCGATAAACTGCTGGCTTGTAGCCTCTGTTAGGGTTAAGTGATACTGCAGTTCTTCATTCTGTGAAAGACATTATGTCCGGCAGTACAGTGCCCTCTAATGACATACAGGAGGAGGAATGTTCTGGTGGAAAATCTCTGGAAAGAATCAAGAAAACAGTGCCCAGGAAACTGTTAGGAATTTTCCATCTAAATCTCACAGAAAATCTGGATGTTTATTTCTGTATTAGGAAAAAGGGATCAGCAGTGAATTTTAATCTTAGTAAGAAAAAAATGAGGGTGTGAAGAGTTTGTCTTGCGTGCATCCAACATTTTCTTCTGCTGTTTCAGGCGGTCTTTGTAACCTGTGCCTGGATAAAACTAACAAAGACTACATCTTGGAGGCAAATGGGGTAGAGCCCATAATCAACTGCCTCTCCAGCTCCAATGAGGAGACAGTCATGTCGGCAGTCACAACGCTGATGTACCTGACAACGCCGCAGTCACGCCAGCAGACCACAGCTCTCCCAGTAGTGGAGTGCATGCTTCGCTTCTCTCTCTCGGCCAGCAGAAGGCTAAGGAATCTGGCAACCGTCTTCCTGGAGGATTACTGCACACCACTGCAAGTGGAAGAGGCCAGGAATCCGAGCAAACACACAGCGGTGGGGATTCCTCTCCCCAAGGACTGAGCAGCGCAGAACTGTTGAGGGGGAGACCTCCCTGTTTTCCCAGGCCTCCACTTTCTGCTCAGCAGGTCAAGAGTGTGTCAAGAACAGCACCAAAGAGGGGTATCAGTCATACCAGCAGTGGATTTCAGTTACTAGAGGCCGGTGCAGCACTACCATAGCTGCATGCTTGGCTTGACTGACAAAGCTGCAAGTGAGTATTTAAAATAAAAACAGGTCATGGCTGTTGGGGAGCAGGTAGCCAAGTGCAGCCCAGCACTCAGCTTGCACAAATCACCCTTCCCAGCAACCAGGTGGGGGGGTTTATATCCCCTCCAGTTCCCAGCTGGTGTTGCCACAGTTCTCCTCTTCAGCATCAACTCAAATGACTTTGAAATGTCACATAAATTTTATTCCTCCTGCAGAAGAAGAAAGGTGTTTCCCTGCCCTGGCAGTTTGCAATCTTACTGCATCCCTTTGGTACTAAATATGGCATCCTATCATCATGGCATAGGCACCCAGCTAGTAAATCATGACACAGGGCAGGTTGTAGCTATCCTATAAATCAGGAACTGGAAAGTTGTTTTTCCTTCTTTCATTGCCACTGGTGAGAAAGGTGAAGATTAAAAAAAGGGCTCATGGCACTCTGGCTCATGAGAACAGCTGTCTTGTAAAACCTTCTCTTAATAAAACATTAACTTAAATGCTGTGTAAACAGTTTCGTATAAGCTCATAAATATTTCTCTACAGCACTTGCAGCCCAGCCTTTGCCTACTCTTACTCATGCACATGGGCCAGAAATTGAAGCCAGCTACGTCTCCTTTCATTATCAGCCAATGATGCAAAAGGCAGCCCAAAAGCCAGGGTGGCTAAATACATAACATTTAAAAGGGTTTGGCTGCTGAGCACCTTGCTCCCTGAGAGATACCCACGCTGTGTCTGATCAAGTTTCAGAGCTTTACTTCTTCCTCTTCCCCCCCCCGCCCTCCGCTCCTGGTCAGCCCAAAACAAATGGAAGTGAGGTTAAAAGCACATGCACATAAGAAAAAGAAAACAAGCAACCATCAACCCACAACTGCTTGTATTTAATAGTTTCTCTTCACCAGCAGCAAACATCCAACTAACTGAATGCAGAGCAATCTTCCAGCAACCCAGAGAGGAGTCAGCTCCGCAGCCCATCTAGCAAGGGCAGCTCATTTCTTACTGTGAGCGATGCCCCGCAGCGCCCCTGCCCCAGGTGACGATGCTCGCTGCCTCCTGGGAGTGGGTTTCCCTGCCAGCGGGTGAGCTGGTTGTTGGCTCAGCAGTGGGAAGAGCACAGCATCCCCTTTTTCCATTACTGCCTGCGCTTGCTTTCCAAGATGGACTTCCAATCATCCGCCCAGGACAGCAGCCGCCTGCGCGGTGCCTGCAGCTGGACGTGCCTGTTGTGGCAGCAGGTGAACAGAATGTGCTCCCAGCTTGGGTTCAGCTCTGCACCTGAGGGCAAGGGAGGAAAGCTGGAGTCAGCTGGGGGTTTTCCTTCCCAACTAACAGCAAGTGATGCAAATGGTTTTCAAACCTCTAATGGTATCCTTGTCATCGAACAGCAAGTCAGCAGATACAACGGTCTTATCTCGGGTTAGGATAATCCGCTCCACAAACTCAGGTCCCAAGTGTTTTTCTACCCACTTGTACTGCGGAGGCAAGAAATAAAATAGGAGAAAATTCTGCCATACTTCCAGTTTGCACATTGCTCAAGTCACACCAGCTCTAGTACAGCCATCTTTTCCTCCATGTACCTACAACTATGTCTGCGAATCCCCGCCACAGAGACTGGCTATGGTCCAGGGGGCTGATTTAACCTGTACTTTTAACGGCCTTCAGTCAGCACTGTTTGCCGCGCCTAATGGTTGTAGAGTCTGCAAGTGGCGCTGGCTGCTTGCCCAGAGCACGTGGATTGTGCCCATCTAAGTCATTCCAGTGATTAAGGTCCCCCACTCCATTCTTGTGCCAGTGGCAAACCGGGCTAATTCCAATGCTACAGCCTCCTCTTAACTCAGCACTGGCCTCTTTCAGGCTAGCTGGGTATCTCCGACTCCGGATTTAGATAGAATAAGGTTTTGTCAGTTGAGGACCCTCCAGGATTCCCCATGGAATATCCCATCCCTGTGGGCCACACTGAAAGCCAAGCTCTCCTTACCCGGCTATGCTGCACCAGTTCCTTTACCATCGCCGCTGGCACAGCTGGAGCCCAAGTGTCGCACCAGTTCCACGAGCACAAAGCTCACGTGCCCTGCGGTGAGGTTGGCATCACGCGGTGCTCCGAGATTCCCCGTCCTATGCTATCGCTGTGTCCGGGCAGCTGCCCCTCACACCGAGGGCTTGCAGGGGAGCCTGCGCCGGCTACCGTCTTTATAAATGAGTGACTCTGACTTGGGTGGTATGAAACAGCAAGGCCTTGCAAAAGCAGCATTAAAACCAGTAAAATAAGTTTTCTCCCACCTTTTCCACAATGCAGTGCTCATATTTCTGGAGAGGACTTGTGCAAATAAAGACTTCGGTGCTGAAAAGAAACAGTGTTCATTAGCAGTCAGGGGAAAGCGCATAAGATAATGGAAAAGGGTTTCAGAGTGCAAAGTGTCCTTACTCCTGCATGCGGATCATCTCCTGCATAGCTTCAAGGGCTCCTGGAATTGGATCCAACCCTAGAAAGAAGCCAGGCGATTCATAGATGCTGGCTACCTTAGCCTGCAAGAGACAGGAGGACCATTAGCAATGCCCCTGCTTTTATCCAAGCTCTGTGCACAACAGTTGTCCAGTTACCCCGTGTGTAGCAGCCATCAAAGGGCCAGTGCTTGAGACAGCAAGGTGATGCTTCACACCAAGAGTAGATTATAAAGTTTCTCACCTTTAGGGTTCCAGGAAAAATCCAGCTGAGGCACACAAGAATGAGAAGTTACTCTCTGGTGGGTTGTTTGGAGGGAGGAGGCAGAGCTGGTCCTGACCTGGCTTCGTTTCTACAAGCTGCTCCATGAGTAGCACCACAAACACAGCACCAATCTACAGCTCGACTTGTCTGATAGAGGGAGAGCTCACACCTCGCCCCATCCCAGCAGGTCTCTCTCTACTAACTCTTGTGAAAACCAAAGCAACAAATTCAAGGCTTCTCCTCTGTCAGGTTTGACTGAAATTTGCTTACGGCTCAGGAATTTACCAGGGGTGAGTGGGCAGACACACGTCCTACCCAAAAGTCTCTTTTCCTTCAGAGCAAACATGGCAATATGGTGATCGTGCTAATTACCATCCCCAGCAGGTCAGCACACCCACACATTTGGGGTTAATCCTTTTAGACCAGAACAGCTCAGCAAGAGGGAAGGAAGAGGACAGGAGAGCTAGGAAAACGACACTTCTTTGCTGATTTCTATGATTTTCAGTCACAGCTGTTAAAGGAGCAGATCGTGACTTCAGCATCAGCAGCTGCTCCTCTGTGGTACGTGTTGGTGCAAAGTCTACTCAGAAGAGCGTGAGACTGCAGCAGAAAATTCAGAGGTGGATCCCTGTGCTGCCCCAAGAACCTTTGGCTTCATGAACCGCCCTGTGCCCCCCGGCTGGGCTGGGTTTGGTGCAATACAGGTGGGTCCTACCTACTGCTCCTCTCATCCGACTCGGAGCACGCAGCCTTAGCTGCGGAGTGAACGGTGCGATTAAGGGGATCACAGCTTTATCACTTTTCTCCCTGCACCTCCTCTCAGTTGTAAACCCACCTGGGATGCTACATGAATATTTAGTGACAAACAGGTGGGAAAGGAGGTTCTTTCTGAAGTTAGAGTAATTTTTAAGTGAGTCTAAGTAGGAAAGAAACAACATTAGTAGAGGAGCAATCTTTTCCCAAGCTGAAGTGCCAAAAATGGTGCAAAAAGGTAAAAGGAATTTAATATGCTACAGAACAGTGGCATCTTTAATCTCTAAAAGGAGAAATAGTATTTCCAGGGCAATTCCTGTGCCTCTAGGTAGGACTGTCCTTCTAGTCCTTTTTTATTTATTTTTTAAATTACCTGATAGGACATTCTCGCACCTTTTACTATGAAGAAGTTCACTGGTTTGAATCCAACTCTGCTCAGTTAATTTTAAAAATTGCTACCTGGTGACCGTTGAGCGGCCTGTGTTAAATCAGAGCATTTCAGTGCAGGTCACAGCAGATGGCTCTTCTTATCACACAACCCATCATGACAAAGCACCCGCAGCAGCCACATCCCAGCGGCGTTAAGGACTAAGTGCACATCCACGCCTAAGTTTCATTCTCAGACAGAGAGGTTGAGCTTCCAATATCTCTTCTACCCTAAGACACATGAATCTTACCTTCCCTGGGGTCACACAGTGAACTTCGGAGGTGCCGAGCTAGCACTTTTCCGCAAGCATTAAAGTCTTATGTTCCCATGGCACCGAACAATTTGGAAAACTTAGTTCTTGGTAAGTATTCTTCAAAGGCAGGCTGGCAGCCTCTGCTTAGAAACTGTACAAGATTGCTTTATAGCCCAGCTGATGGTCTCCTTGCTCTGTATCACCAGTGGAACATCAACATAAAAACCATTTCAAGTATGCAGCAATGAAAAGGAGTCAGCATTAAACAAGTCTCCCAGATCATGATGCTCACTCAGCTATCATAATTTACAAATACTCATAAATCAACAGCCAGAAATTTGGAAGCACTGCCCAATTTCACACGCAAATCAGAAGAGGTTAAGGAGTCTAGGTGAAGACGTGGCAATCAGATCTGCCCAGATCTCTCTTTCCATGCAAAGCCTCACTGATCCCAGCAACAATTCCCTGGAGCTCTTCCCAAGGAGATTGAATTACAGAATCAGGGCTTCTGTCTGAAAGCTCTTTTATCCTACAGCAAGACACAAGAAACTGGCAAGTTTCCACCACGTCACAAAAAAGTCTGGCTTTGCTGGAAAAAGAAATTTCATTTGATGAGTCTTAGAACCAAAAGCCATTTGTCACACACCAAAAAAAAAAAAAATGTTACTGGAAAAAGAAAGTTAAAAAGTTTTCTTTCCTCATTCTCATCCCATCATTGCTGAATGTTTGCTTTTAACTTCCATTAGCAAGATAACAACTTAGATTCAAAACTGGAGGAGTTACATCAATCCTTAAGCTTTCCCATTTGTGATATTTAAAATAATTCTAGAAATTCTTGCCACCACTGGAGATGTTGAATCCTTTTTTGAAACTGTCTGGGGCCAAGCAGCACATCCTAAACGCTTGGGAGATAAATCCCATCAACAAAATTGCTACACACAGGGAACCAGATAGACAAGTACAGCAAAGTCTTGAGCAAAACACTTTGTGAATGAAATGGATTCGCAATGTGAAATTAATGATCGACTTAGGATCAAAGAAAGAAAAAGCAAAGTAATAGTTCAAGTTTCAAGAGGCAGTTGATGACACTAATAAAGCATCACCACCCTTTAGTAAGAGGGCAATGCGTACATCATTATCACAATACCTCTCACACCCCCTGTCACGATAGTATCTTACACACTGGCTGCTCGTGGGTAGACGTAGCAGGCACCTGGCGTCAAGCTGAGCCCCCTCCTTTCAACAGCTACAAGCCGCAGATTGGGTTTCTCTGCACGGACAAGCACCGCTGGCACAGGACGGACAAGCCGTGCTTGGTCTCTACCGAAGCTTTTCCTGCAGCTGGGGGCGAGGAGAAACCTTCTGCATCACAGACACCCTGTACCCCTTCTGCAGGGATTCTCCTGCATCACAGACACTCCATACCACCGTGGCAGAACTAACAAAGTCTCTATTTTTAAACAGCTGTGATATTTACATAAAACCTGTAGGAGCTTCAAATCTTTAAAACTTCATGGTTCTGCCAAACATACCTAAACCAGCCCAGAGATCCAGAGGTTACCGAAGAGGGAGACAGACACACAGCTACATAAACCTCATCTCCTCAGGAAGCCGGGCTAATAATGGCAGTAAGATAAGAGCTTTCTGCCACTCCTGAGCTGCGTGGGATTCAAACCAGTTATCTGGTTATTTCAGTGACACACCCAAGGTTTGGAAAGGAGCAGGATCAACGTGAACCAAATTAGGGAACGCAGAAATGGAACAAAACACACCTTTCAGGACAGATCAGATTGTAGACCTTCCAAAGAACAACAAATAAAAAGCCATGTCCCCTTAAATGACTTGCAATTTTTTTTGTTCCAGTATAGGTAAGTGGGATTCACTTAAGGAATACTCAGGTAATAAATCGTATCCATTTATATAAAATAAGAAACAAAAATCTCCCTATATTTACAAGTTACTACTTCCAGGAAGTTTTGAGCATCAGTAGCCATCAATTAGAGCTCAGTCAGTTTGGAGCCTGTGGAAATGCTGCCCAGACCCAGCACTCCCATCCGTCACGTTGGTGCAAGAGCCTGTACCTCGCGATGGAACAGGAGGGAAATGAAAGCAAGTTGTCATTTCTTAGCGATAAAAACTCCTACAGGCTCAGGACAGGATGTTAAAATTAGCAATGAACTTCGCAGGGGAAGCGTACAGCACAGCTTGGATCAGCATCCATTCCATTTTCTTAAGAGTCCCCAACTGTCCTGTGGTAACCAGAAGGAAGCGTGAAGTCGGGATTCAAATGCCTCTGATATTCATTCAGTCATTAGCAAACATTAAAAATAACAACAATTTGCGCAGATGTAGGGTGTACCAAAAGCCTTTTACATGCAGTTCCAGATTGCTTACCTACCGTGCACTTTGCTTGTCAGAGCATGTAACGATACAGCTACTGGGCTTTATTAGCTGTACAAACCCCATACGTCATACTTATATTTCTCATCCTGCTATGGAGCTACATTAACTCTTGTAGAGTGCTCAGAGCACTTTAGGTAAGTTATTACCATTGCTGCATAGCAAAAGAGTTTACCAGTAGGTACAGAACAAGCTGAAGGTGGTTCAGCAAATAGTTTCATCCAGTTATTCCTACGGCAGAATCACTCATTCCCAATTCCCGCACACATCTCTCTTTGTAAAGGGCTGGCAATCCTCCTGGAAAAACTCACTGATTATTACTATACAAATTAAGGCTGCTGGCATGAAACAACCCTTTGTAGCACCCCCTTAAAACAAACCCCAACCCTCCCCTCTGCTTCGCATATTCACAGTCTGTAGGAAGAGAAGATTTCCTTTGCTCACAGCGGGGTACGAGGCGAGAGAGAACGAGCGCTTTGTAAACAAGGAGCAACCTCCCCCCTTTCCAACCACGCCGCAGCTTTCGCCCCTCGCTTGCAAACCCTCCTCCGCCACCGGCCCCCGCCCGCCCTGCTCACCCCCAGGTCCTCCCGCAGGCAGCGGTACTGCTCCCGCACCGAGAAGCCCCTCCGCGCCGGCAGCTCCACCCGCGGCTCCCCGGGGAAACGGGCGCGGAAGTCCCGCAGCACCGCGCCCTCGAAGTCGGCCAGGACACCGTCCATGTCCACCAGCACCCGGAGCGGCCCGGCCGCGCTGCCCATGGCGCTGCCTGCACCCGGCGCTGCCTGCACCCGGTGCGCGCCCGCGGGCTCCTCAACACACGCGAGAGCGGGGCGGATCTTCAGGACGTGAATATGTATGAGCATGGGCGGGGACAGCGGGCCTCCGTGGGGATCCCCTCGGCCGACACCCACGTGGGAACACGGGTGGGCTCTACCCGTAACCGGCTTTCCTTGCTAAGGGCGAGTGGAAGAGCGAGCAAGAGCCCCTTGGCACCGCCATGGCCGACCCCAGGGGCTGCTTGGCTTGGCCAGAGCCACAGCGACCAGAAAGGAGTATTAACAAGTTCCACTGGTTGTGGGGCTTGCAAAGGAAATGTCATTTGATTATTTTCCTCCTCCTAGGCCAGAAAACAGGCAGGCATGCGTTACATGCGGTAGCTGTACATAAGGGACACCAGCCCCAGACATAGGAGAGGAGGAGCACATCAGAGCAAATCCAGTTTTATAGGTTAAGCACCTAAGGCTAGGGCTTCTCCAAAACAGATTTGGAAAGCCGGGGTATTTTTAGGCACTGGTTCTTCCAGGGGGAGGGTGGAAAAGACACACACCAGTTCTGTACAAATCCAGAACTGATCCCCTCCAGGGCAGTGGAGAACTTCATGGTTTGGTCTCCATTCCACCTCCTCCCTTGTTAGGGTCTAATTTTTTTGTGTGTGTGAAAAGAAACTTCCCTCTATTTTCTTGAGAGAAAAAAGTATTTTGAATAAACCAGATTATATATATCAACCCATATTCCATGCTTCTTTGATCTAGACGATAAAAACTAAGAGGCAAGTCAGCCACTTTCTCCGAGGGAAGATGGCATGTGATGGTGACCTCAAGCCAGGTATTCAAACTCTCTTCTGCCGCTTCCCACCTCTGTTAGAATAGGGCAGGTTGGCTGAGACAAGGACAACCGAGAACAAAGCAAAACCAAACCCATGAAATAAAACCCACACAGGAAACACTGCTTCAAAATTTCTATATTATTTACTTTTAAGCAACAGTCCAGCTTTGTGAAATTACAACACACACTTTAAAGGATGAGATTTTCACCTCATGGTCAAGCACCAGCATGATCATGCACAGCATTGAGTCAGTTGTAAAAAAAATGCCCTGTAATTTTATTTATATGATCCACTCCACCTTTACTGAATAAAGTCTGAATAAATCCCCTCCTAGCATTAGGCCAGGCGGCTCTGGTCATCAGCCCTCTATTTGGCACATACCCTGCTTCATAGTAGTCCAGTATCAAGATTTTTTAATTTATGTTTTTATCTTAAAGGCAGCATGGTGTACACTAACCACTTTACAATTTATATGGCACAGCAGGGGTCAAGGCATTTACCACATGCAGTCAATGAAGCCTTTTAGATCCCCAAATCCCACATGTGGAGGAAAGGACTGCTCTTGCTGATTGTTTGCTGGCCTGTTTAACCAGGATTCTAGACCTTCGTAAAGCTAAGGGGTTCTAAAAAAAAAAAAAAAAAACCCAAAAAAACTCAGTACAAAAACCCTCTAAGCACACTTAGAACCAATCTACTCTCCTTTGAATTACATTACTATACTTCATAAAGCTTTCCCTCAAGTCTATCACTAGAAAACACTCATGTCACTTCCAGTAGATCTGGGGGAAACACAGGACAGAAGTGGGAAAAAACCGTGATCTCAAAAAAAGATGGAGTACATAAAGTGCTTCTTTTTAATGAAAGAAATTCGAGATGTACAGTCAGGCTCAAGTTGTGCAGTTCACAAGCATGGGGGAAAGAAACAGACACGAGTTCAAAACAGTCAGGAAGGGAAAGGTTTAACCGAGGACTAGGCTGGACTTGCCACCGGGTGGATTTCTCCTGGATGGTGCAGGTGCTGGTGCTACTGGGCTAGGAACAGGTGCAGCAGGCAGGGATTTTTCTTCATTCTGACCTGGGGCAGCTTCTACATCAGCCTCAGTGTTTTCTAGAAGAAAAGAAGCTTTTAAAGTGTTTGATGTGGATGATAAAAGCCAGATGTTTCACTGGCTTAGACAGAAGATCAGCTCCTGTATGTTTTCTCCAGGTTACAGACGCAGAGTGCTGCTGTAACCCTGCTGGCAGGATGGCCTTCAGCCCTCTGAAGTGTTTTTCAGATGAACCCCGATGCCTTACAGCTCAGTTGCAGGCATTCGAGAGCCACATTCACTCAGCTGCTGGAGGACCCCAGCAATTTTTTTAATTATTTTTTTTTAAGTGACAAGCAGCTTAAGTCTTAAGTCTTGCACGTATTAGTATGACTATGGCAATTGTAACTCAAGTGTGAGCAGGCACCGGAAACCAAGTCACAGAAGCACCTGTACTCGTAAGCAAGAGCTCAGTTTCAAACTACATTCCCAATTTCAGAACTAGAGGGAAGAAGATCTGACAGACACTTCTGAGGCATCACAGAGAAGAGACTAGGGAACAGCCATGCACGGGTAGGCTCCGATCGTACATTCCCTGGAAAGCACATGATACCTTCATCTATTTTAAATACTTCTGAACGACCACAAGTGAAGACAGGACACAGAAGGAATTCTTCACAGGAAGCACTTTAGATACTCTAACAAATAACTAATGTATCTGCTTCATTGACAATTAATTCATGAGCACAGCGAGTACATTAGCGCCTCACATTTTTATAGATTAAGACAAACAGTTATGAGCCAAAGGCCCAAATCAACACCAAGTAGCCCCTGATACTTGGTGGCGCGAGGGGAGCGGAGCTTCCCTGCCGGCTCTGTGAAGACGTACTTTGTCTGGTTTTTTTACCAGACCTCTTAGTTTCATCTGGTTCTTGATTTGGAGGATTTGGGCACATTCACCTTAACCTCCATGATTTAGTAAATCTTGATCGTATTCCCTCTGCCCCAGCCTCCTCTTAAAACTGAAGAGGCACAGCCATTTTACTCTCTCCTCATAACGCAGCCGCTGCACCTCCTTACCTTTCCTATCACCCTCCTCTGCCCCTTGTTTACCTCCACTACAACCTCCTAGCCTTTACATTTCAAGGACTGTATATACGATTCAAGATGCGGGCATATCATTGTTTACAGAGGCAAAACAATGTCTTGCTTCCCATTCTCTCCCTGATGGCATTCAACGTTTTGCTGGCACTTCCAAACATTTCAGAGAACTTTCAGTATAAGACTCGAGGCAGATCCCAGGAGCTAACTGCTGCGCAGAGCTGAACACAAGACTGCCATGGGGTTGTTGGGTTATTTTCCCCCAGACACATTAGTTTATACATACTTATATATTCTGCCACCTTTTTACCTGCCTATCTTGAGTCCTTCTGACAGATTTTCTCATCAGCACCTTTGGCTACTTGAAAGAGCCAATATCACCAACAAAATTGGAGACTTCACTGTTCATTACCTTTTCCAGGTCACAGATGAAGGCACTGAATAAAACTAGTCCCAGCATCACTTCCCATGGCTCATTTTTCCAACCTGAAAAGCAATCACTAAGCCCTATCCTTTGCCTCCTATTCTTTAGCTACCTTCCTATCCACAGGAGCAGCTTTCCTCCGATTCTGTGGCAATTGACTTTTTTTTGTGGGTTTGGGGTTTTTTTGTTGTTGTTTTTAATAACCTTTGATGGAGACTTTTATCAGAAACACTGAAAACACACTCTTGTCACTGAACCCCCTGTATCCATGCTTACAAGAATGTGAAAGAACTCAGCTTAGTGTAGTCTCCATGCAATCAGAAATAATCTACGATACAGATTCTCTGCTGTATTCATTAACCCACAGGCACATCTGAGCAAAACAATACGAAGTTTTGAGCTTGAAGCTTCTGTAGCTCATGCGTACCACTGCCTGCTTACTCAGCAAGCAGAGAACTGTGGCCATGCCCACTCTTCGTACAGCCCTGAAAGCTCCATTGTCTGTGCCTTCAGCAGACAGTCCCAGGACTGTGCAGTACTCATGATGATGATCTGTCCACCAAATGCCAGACTCCCCCTTCCTGTGTATCATGTAAAGTCAGTCATCAGTGACAGTCAACGAGTGCTGGCTAGTTCTCCTTAGTTAGTCACATTCATTAAGTACGTAGTGCTAACTGAATCGCAACAGAAACAAGAATTACTATCACAGGAAACTTTGGGCAAGTTTCTATAGCATTTAGAGGCTCACGTAGCCAGCTGATACATACATTGGTACTTCCCACATAATCAAGGTATGGATAAGTTTGCTAACCTAATAACTGAAGTGGTAAATGCAACAGGATCAGATGAAAACAGTTCTTCCCTTACCACAAAGGGTATAATCTCTGAAGCAGCCTTCTACTGAGTATACTGCAAACCACTGGAAACTTTGATGCACAGCAAAGAACTACAGCTTCCAAAGGGAGCAAGAACACTGCTGCAAAAGGAACAAGTCTTCTTCCACTAGACAGGCATGATTAATAAATATGTGTATCCCACCTGACACCTCCTGGGGTTTTATAATCAGTTACATACAGAAAATAATTTCCAAATTCAGAAGAACAAACATTTTAATGATGGAAACCTGTTAAGAATGTAGTTATGCTCTGAACTTGTAAGCAGACAGCTTTTATTTGGAGGTGTATTCATTCAGCCCCTTTCAAACCCCGGAGACAGCTCTACAACATCAAGTACAAAATCACATGTGCAATGGTGGGATGTTCACCAGCTCATGTCTGCCATCTCACACAGCAGGAATATCAAGTGGTGGAGTGATACAGCTAGCTCAACAAGACTCTGTGCCCCATTAAGCTACAATACCCAAAGCTATCAACACTAGAAATTAATTTAAGAATTCATTAAAATTCTCAAGTATCTGCTACAGATGCCATGTCCAGGAAGCACCAACTTTCTACTCCTTCCTAAACTTTCATCAGTGGAAGTTTAACTTCAAACCTTTGCCTGTCATTTTTATTTCATCTTGACCATCTTAAAAAATTTACTGTTGTGGCCACGACTAAAAATTAAACAACCCCAGTTACTTTCCAGTAACAGTTTCTTTTTTTTTAAGCCACCTCCCAGCACACATTTACTTGGTACTTGCTAAGAACTTCCTTCACTGTCACCTATCAGAAACAACCCAAAACCCAACAAATATTTCAACCTGTGAAAATGGGAAGTTGTTCGAGGAGTCGGGAATATAATTTTTGTACTCAAAAGTTTCAGTCAGCTGTTGCTAATCCAGGCAGCCCTACTTCTGCTCCCTTCCACCCCTTCTTGCCTCACGCTGCTTGCAGGCTCTCTCATTTGACCTCATGGTGAGCTGGTTTAAACAACAGGAGAAGCAGCAGAGCCCTTAGATCAGTTTACTTCTATTATCAAACCACATCCTCCTACTCGAGGCATAAACTCTAAATGCCTACAGTGCTAATTAAGATCAGACAGACATGGGAAAGAAATACTAAAGAAGCCTGTATAGTTTGATTAGAAGCAGTTTGCTACTTATTTTGGGAACAGATACCACTCAGAGGTAGTTAAAAACATTCCGGAAAAAATTCTCACCCTCCCAGCAGAAGTCTTTTCAGGACATGGCACTGCTAATGGCTTTAGTGATCTCCCACAACTCTGAGGTGTTGAAAGCAGCACTTAGAAAGTACCCGGTCGGCATACACATTCCTCTCCTCAGGAAGTAAGCTATTTGTAAGGTGAATCTTACAAGGGAGAGATTTCCAGCCTCAGAGCTAGAAAAAACACTTCAAGGTTAACATGCATGCTGCTAGGGGAAATGCCTCCGTTTAAATGAAATTTGCAGTATGCATATGAACTTCCTTGGCAAAAAATCAGCATTTAAAAAGCGACAGGAACTTAAAAGCTAGTTAATGCAGACACTTTCAGATGCAGTAGCTAGTTTTGATTATTTCTGTGAATGTAGTGTTTGCTGTATAAGAAGACAATAGGAAAGAATTAAATTGCTGAACTAAAATCCATGAAGTTGACTGTACTATGTAATTATAAGTTACTACAACAGCAGTATAGTCTTTCAATCACTGAACTCTTATTTGCAAGATGGTATCCACCTTGCCTTCTAGTACTTAAACAAATCTTGTCACCAACTGCTGCTGGCAAAATAAATGAACAGGACTGTTCTCATTTTTAACCTGATGACTAACAGGCATTCCACCATTTCATTCCATATCCACACTTCCACTGAAGTAGTCAGGTCACTTTATTGATTTGATGGATTCAAGGGACAACCCCAGGCTGCCTTCTCTCCCAATACATGAGCATTTATAAATCCTCTTCTGTTTCAAAAGTGCCTAACTGCAAAAGGCTTTTACTAGAAGAGTCCGAAGAAGTTACTCACCACAAATTTCACCACCACCATCTCCTCCCTAGAAGAGAGAGAAACACATTATATCTCACACTTCACACTTCCTCTTCTCTTCCATCGAGAGGGTACTCGATATTCCATGTCATGACCGTGGTGGTCAGGCACGCTGGTCTAGCTAGCAACACTTGCTGAGCGACACACCTGATGAAGCACTTTTAGACCAACAACAGGCTCTTAGGCACAGATATCAGAGTGGCACAGTGGGTTCTGCATACATATTTCTGCAGATTAATATTATGGGCTTGTGAGTGCCAATTCTTACGGAGCAACTAATATAATTTTATCAGCTGTTTATTTACCTAACATACTTCTCAAAGTTTAAACAGACAGGTAGTACTGAATTAATCCTGATGAGCTGTAACATGTGGCATACTTGTTATTCCCACACTGCAAAGGATGTGGGTGGGCAAGAACACATCATATACAACATCCTACCTTAGGCAGCACTGATAGTTACCACAACATTGTAACTGCCGAGCAGTAGTAACCAGAAAGTTATACTGTAAGCAATTAGCAATAGTTCAGTCCCCTCTCCTTTCTACTAAGTGATTCTTTCCAACATCAAACATTTATCTGTTAGCAAGGCCAAGAGCATTTGTTCTAGCCAGGATATGTAACGTCATTTGTGAAATACAGATCAGGGTTTTTTTTGCGGTGTTACTGATAAAAGTTTCCTTCACTACACAAACAGCTAAACATTCTTTTCATACTGAATCTGTTCACAGGCTGCAACTTGACACAAAGATACAAAAAGTCTTCCAGCAGTAGCCAAGGCTCCCCAATGGCATGAGGTTTTACCAACTTTTGTAGACTTAACACTGTTAATTACATAGTGAAACTGCAGTCATCAGGATATAAATGCACAGAAACTCATGCAAATACACTGCCTTAAGTTTCAGACTGGGCTACAGTACATTAGCTCCAGCTTCTGCTGTTTGTAGCTGTAACTACTGCATAAAATTAAAGTATTCCACATTGGAAGAATCTGTTTGCAAAGCTGAGAACTACAGTATTTAATACAATTAAGTAGAAAATAGAATTAGACTAAACAGATTATTTTTGTTTTCTGTGGTAGCAGCTATAAATTTAGTCTCACTTATATTTGCTAAATTGGAGCAAGCCATTTTCTGCAACAGAACAATTTCATGGCTCAAAGCACCTATTAATAACAAAAGTGAGTTAAAGTGATGATTGATGCCAATTATCAAAATAAAACTTGCTGTTTATAACCCATGAGACAAAAGGTATCTGCCACAACATTTGAGATAACAATTTACCTGCCTAGTTCTTTTCAGAAAACCTAAAGCTGGAGAGCTTTAAAGAACAAGGTTTCTTTTTTCCCCTCTAAAATTTGTTTATGCAAGCGCAGTCTACCCAAGGTTCCTGTTTTTCTAAGTTCAGAGGAATTGTTACTCTTCATCCTGTTTTTCCCATTAAACACAATCCTACAGCAAGCAAAACCCATGTTAACACTACGAACCATGCTCCATACTGCTACCAAGTAGACAATTTACATAAAAAATGACACACCTGATGGTATTATTAAAGACAGTAACAGAAATAAAACAAGCATGTAAGACTATCACTTGAAAAAGAGAACCTTCAGGAAAAGAACAGATTCAAATCCTACAATGCTTCCAACTGTGTGAACATCGGTGATAAAGCAATCATGCAGAGCGTGAATTGTCCCATTATCAGGCTCTTGGTAGCTAACTACTGACCTTGGGATCTACAAAGTCTCCACAGTTTGCATCAGTTGAGTTTCTTCTTTGTGGTCCAGATGATTCACAGTCTTCTCTGATTTCACCTGGCTTAGTCCCTACAAGCAGAGATTGATTCTAATCAGGTTGCAAGATAAACTTACTGGGAAAGCAGACCCTAAATAGACGGGTTTTTAGGGGTTTTGGGGTGGTTGGTTTTTGTTTTTTTTTTTTTTTTAATATCAAAGTTTTACCATTCTAAGTTGTCCTGGTCCTTTAGATACTGTCACACAAATTACTGTCGTACAACAGCATCTCATGCAGCTGAGTGTGCCATTTAAACAGATAGACACCAGGGTCCCAAGGCCATCCATACTGGAAGTGCTTTGCCAAAATGGAAGCTTGATCCCCCCAGCTGCAAGTACAATGCAAAGCTAAGCTTCCTCTGATTAATCAAGACCAATCAGTGCTACTCCAAATACTAAGACACAAGTTCGCCTTGCTCTGACTTGATTAACATGCAGAAATTGCATCTAAAATACAATTCTCTTAGCTATCTGCTTGCAACATCTATGTCCAAGGCTTGCATAAAAAAAAAAAAAACCTCTGGAAGCAATTCAAAATAAGAAATAAAAAAATCCCATGCAAGTAGACATCAATTATAGCCCTAAACTACCAGGTAGGAAGCAAACTGGTTTCCACAGTGAGCCACTGGCAGCTTCAGGCTGATACAAAAAATGAATTAATGCATGTCAGCATATCTGGAAACAAAGCTCTACATCCTTACCCGATGATTTAGCCCAGGAAGGTGGGTTTTCTTCAGGAGTTCCAAAGATGCTGGATGCCATTTTGTTCCTTCGCACAGGTTGTTCTTTTGGTTCATCAAAACCCAAGGAAAAGTTGGACCCACCACCAGGAGGACGCAGCACTCTGGAGAGAAGAGTCAGCCTTACAGCCTTGCGTGTACCATTACCATTACTAAGCCACACTCCAATGTATAAAACAAGATTAATAAGCCAAGAGATCATTGTTGGCTCTTGTACTGGGCTGTCATACAGGCTAAATTCTGTCCAAGCAGAACCTACGCAAGATGACTGTATTATGCATTGGCTTTTAACAAATGACACAGACTGCCATGTCTTCAGTGGATAATTTGAACTATAAAGGCAAGCTGACTGCCAGCATTCGATCCAGGCACTGTATCTCCACTACTCTCCTCTTTAACGACACTTACAAAAATAAAATACTCCTGTACTCTACTTGTGCCCTTGCTTCATTTGGTGTCAAGAGCTGCTGCTACCAGTCTTCAGTCTCAGCCAATTAAAAAATAAACAAAAGTATGTGGGTATGTTAAATTCCAGCTTTTTTAAGAGAAAAAACTCTGTAAAGGCTAACATTAATCTTCAAACTGGCAGCACAGCAAAGGCTAAAGTTTGGCATATAGGCCAAAATAATGGTGGCATCACTGATGACTGGGGGCTGCAGCCTTTATCTAGATTTGTTTCATTGGAAAACCCCCCAGCCTGCAGCATGCTACTGGATTAGACTTAAAAAGCACAATTAAACAGTTTTAAGTTAGACTATTATTAGGAGAAACACGTGTACAAGGTTCCAGATATATAACCTAAATATAACAATCTTCTATTAGACACAAAAGAAGCCTGCTCGGTACTTCATGAGTTATATTATCGTCTGCTTTCCATCTTGCAGAAATCAACCAAAATAACAGCAGCAAAATAAGTATTGAAATGTAAATTCCTTCAGATCTTATTTTCTTAAGCATGAGATTTTTTCCAGGCTGATGTGTTAGCTGGAAAAGCCAGACAAAAGCCAGGAGAATAATAAGAATGTATCATTAAGGCCATGTGAGAACTGTCACAACCCCCAGAGATGAGAGTACACCAACAGAACTGGGCTTTCAAGACATGCAGTGGTCTGAAATGAAGACCAGAACAAGCTAGGAAAGGTGTACACTTCATCTTCTTTTCAAATAATTTAATAAAGTTAAAACTTCACAACAGAAACCAGTACACAGCTTGTTAACACACCAAACCTAAGAATTCAACACAAAGAACATGTCTGATTTTACATTGTCATCGCCATCGGTAACAGCATTCAGATCTTTTGAGACTTTGTGCCTATTACATTCCAGACACAACACAAAAATGCTTCTCCAGTCTGCAGAGTTCCAACAACACAATGGCAGGAAAATTCACAAAGGTGTTTAGCATGGATATTTCATGTTACTTAACTAGCAAACTGCTTTTCCTTACAAAATCCTTCTCCAAAGTTCTAATTACTAATGCTCAGCTGCTAATGGGAGGATCCCAGTAGATTGTATAGTATGCTTTAAGAATCCAAGAACATTTTTATGACTTGCTTTGTCTCCTTTCTGAATTAAGAGATATGGTATGATGGTCTTGAGTTGTTTCATTATCTTTTTTTCCCAAGGAAATGTCCTGGCATAGGTTTATTTTCTTAGCTACATCTGTTGCACTTACTAATTTGTAGAACAGTCTCTTCAAAGGAGGGCTTGTTCTTACATCTTAGATCACCTCTATTTTACCAGAGCAGTGAAACCAGTCCTCTCTCAATGGCAGAACAGTTTCCACTGACAGTCTTAATGAAATTAACAGAAAAGGCAATTGAAGGGAAAAAAGCCATCACTTAAACCCTCAAAGACAAATAATCCCTCTTGCCAACCTCAGCTAGAGGTTGACAGATTTCATAAGAAGCCTCTCACAGCCTTGAGATGTTATAACGTGCTTTCATCAAAGCTACGTTTAACACTTCAAGGAATGAACCGCTCTTAAAATTGCACCTGGTACCCAGTGATGTATACTGAAAATTCATCCACAGCTCCATCCAGGAAGCAGTCTTGTAAAAGGTTTGTGGTTTTGCCTTTTTTTTTTTTTTTTCCTTCATTTTAAAATGCACCCCGAAAAGCATACAGGAAGCATCTGCTTTGTCAGGCCAAAACCTTACCAAAAAAAAAAAAAAAAAAAAAAAGGAAGAAAAAAAAAAAGAAAAGACGTGATGGCTTGAGAAAACGACACGATCCTCTCCAAGCCAGCTGTTACTCCTGCAGAAACGCGGGTGCCCGACAAAGTGCCGCGCATCTCCTCCAGACGTACCTGCCAAGTTTTCTTTGTTTCGAGACAGGCTACGGCTTCCTCCGCCCTCCACCCTTCCCAGCCGCAGCTTCCCAGCCCCCGCTTGCCCCCGGGGAACCCGGCCGAGGCCCCGCCGCAGGGTCGGAGCCTGGGGAAGGGGCATTCCCCCCCTACCCCCCCCCGAACACACTCCCTGCGAGCCGACGGTCAAGCAGCGGCAGCCCAACGAAACGGCCACCCCGGCCGGGGCGAGGTACCGACCAGCGACCGGGGACCGAGCTGCGAACGGGGCGCGACACCGGCCGACCCGCGGGCTCCCGCCGAAGCGGGCAGGTGGGGAGGCCGGGGAGAGCAGACAATGGAGCCCGTTCGGCCCCACCCAGAACGCGGCAGCCTCCGGGGCCGCTCCGGCAAGCCAAGGGGTAAGGACGGTCTTAGCAGCCGCACGCAGGGGAAGGCGGCGGGCAGAGGAGGGGAGCAGCGTCGTGTCGTGTGTGTGTCCCCCCCCCACCCGCAATGTGGCTGCGTGGCCGCGCAGCGAGGCAGGGAGTCGCCTCCCTTCTTTGTTAGGAAGAGGCAGGGACGCACACGCACACCCGAGCAGCCCGGGGTGGGTCTCGCCAGCTCCCACCCCTGCAGCTCCCACACCCCCCTCCCCCGGGCAGCTGCGGCAGGGCACGGCCGCGGCCAGGCCCTGCCCGCCCCCCCTCCACCATCCCCCCGGCAGCGCAGCTGACTCGCCGAGCCCACAGACAGCCCGCTGCCCCCCGGGTGGGTGCGGCCGCCTCCGCCTCCCGCCGATCCGGCCGGCAAACGGCGAAGAGGAACCGCACACGCCGAGCCCCGACCCGGCCGGCGCCCGCGGCTCCCCGCCCCCCCCCCCCGCCCCAGCACCGCGCCGAGCCTCGCGTCCCGCCACCCCCCTCAGAGCCGCTGCGGGCAGCCCCCTCCGTGCCCGGCCGGGCCCCTAGGCGCTGAGGCGAGGGGGAGTGACGGCCCCACCGCTCTAATGGTCCCAACGGCCCCCGAGCCCCCGCCGGACCTGGAGCTGTTCCTGCCACTGGGGTCCATGCCCGAAAAGGTGGTCGTGGTGGTCATGGCGGCAGGGACGGAGGAGACGGACGATGGCGAAAGGGCTCCGGTAAGAGGCCGGCGGGGAGTGACGGTCCCGGGAACGGAGCACCGTCCCCTCCTGTCTCGCCCTGCTGCTGCCGGTGACAACTGCAGCCGCCGCCCGCACCGGCTGCGCCTTTTATACCCACCTTAAAGCCCGCCCCTCAGCGGCCTTCTCATTGGGCGGTTCAAACCCAATCCCGAGCTCCTATTCGATCGCACCCTGCCACTCTGTCCTTTGGCCCGCCTCACCGTCTATTCTGAGGCGCCTTGCCTCATCCTTAAAAGCTCATTGGTGAAACAATGCGCTTGCTCTGCGGCGATTGGCTGTGCCTGGGCGGCGGCGCTTTTTGTTGATGATTAGCGGGAGGCCTGTCGCTCATATCACACGAGTTGTGATTGGCTAAACCACACGAGGCGAGACAAAAGTCTCGCTGCCGTTTCTCCTGTGAGGGGAGGCCCGGCGAGGCGGGAGGCCCCACCGCCCCACACCTCGCCCCTGGTCGGCAAACACCCCTTCGTGCCTCGCCTGTCCTCAAAGCCATCCCCCGTGACACCTCAAGTGCCATCGGGCCACCACCGCGTAGCCCGGGCACCTCACTCGGCCATCCCTGCCGAGGTCCTGCTCTCACACACTCCTCGCCATGCCGGGAGGCGGCCCGGCCCCTGCCAGCCTTGAAGTTGCCTCAGAGCATGTCATGATGCAACTCCAAAACAGACGGATGAACAATACAGAGGCCATCGAGGTGCGGAAGGTGTTCAGACAAGGCTGCTGCTGGGTCCAGTGAGGACAGAGACACAGCCAACAGGGCTGGGGTGAAATGCTGTCACCTCAAAAGACATGGTGGAATAAAATAATTTGCAGTATCAAAAGATTTTGGAGCAGTGGATTATTCCATGAAAATCAGCTGAGTCCCAGAACATCTAGGTGGACTACAAAGCCCAGGAACACTACTCACCTGCGTCTTAAAAGCACGAGGCTGCATGCTTCTGCGCCGTTTATCTTCTACCAAGTGCCAGCACAAAACTCATACAGCTCGTCATTTAAATTCCCAGATGTTGGCTGTTGACCTGTCAATCCACCTTTGATTTGGTGACCGGGAACTTCCTGAACTCCCTGCCGCTTTCAGACACAGAGATGCTTCCCTGATCACAACAACTTTTACTCCAAAATTAACACATCACGATCTCCCTCTGCAAATGTTAATTAGTACTTGCATCAAGAAGGGAGAAGGGGGAAGAAAACCCATCCATCTCTCCCTCCCAGTCTGCACTAATAACCACCCTTATTACCCCAAAAACACTTTACTCTAGAAAATATTTCTTTTTGGTCTGGAAAATGCAAGCTTTGCTTGTACTACTTCATTCTACATACAACATTAGGTGTCAAGTGTCTGAATTATCACCAGCCTTAATATTAACACAGCTCAGGAAAGAGCTGAACTGCTAAAACACCACAAACGAGGACCACAGCATTTTATTTTTTCTAATCTAGGATCTATAAAAAAAAAAATCTTGTTTAAAAAACCCCAACCACTATTTAAGTCCTCAGGGAATTCTCTGTCACATCATTCCAGAACTTCCAGATTAAAGGGAAATTTGAAGTAACATGACAGTTGTTTTAATTCTATTAGCCCTTAGGCTTGGTCATTAAGAAGTCAAATGATACCTACCTTGCATACAGGTAAGCAACTGCTCTCTTGGGAACTTTCTAAAGTATTTTGTCATCTAAATGCTTTTTATTCAAACCCACAGGATTTGACTCTTAAATATGCACCCCTGAGACATTTTAAAGTCAAGATGAAGAAAAACCCGTTCCCTCTGACAAAGCTAGTTTTAATATGCAGCTTTAAAATTCCAAACCTCCAGTATTTCCAAGGGACCCCACTGATCTCTGAGACAGTCCTGACTGCAGGATAGTCTTCAAATAAAAGCTGCTTTGCTGATTATTTACCCATGACAAGATAAAGGGGTTTATGAAAATTGCTATGCAACTGGGCTTATGATCCTTCCCAGGATGATGACATTTGACCACAACAATTCTCAGCAGCTGTTTGAAAAACTCAAGACACCAAACAATTCCACCTGTTGTTGAAATCCATCCAGCAATGAATGCAGAAAGCATATGGAAGTCTGAACAGGACTCCAGGAAATGCAAGGGTTAGGCAAGGAGATACCATCGGTTTGAGAAAAGCCTCGGCTTGGCCACCCTCCTGTGACCAAGGGTTTCTTCTTCACACCAGTCTCTGCTACTTACAGCAGTCACAAAGTGCACTCTTTCTTTATTCCAAGCACCTCATACAAAAAAGGTTTTGACTTAGTCTTGTTTTCTCTTCTTCCCCTAGTTCATTCACAGCTAAAGGTAAAAAGTGTCAGCCAATAAATAATCCTTGTTGCAGATGACAGACTTCTGCATCCGAAGCGATGCACGGTGGAAGTACAGAGGAAGACTTGTATCCTGCAGATTCAACGGTTTATCCTACCGAGCAGATGCTATACGTTGCAAGAGTTGCGAAAGTTGCTTTGGTGCCTCTCTGTATCTTCAAGTAAAGTTCACAGCAGTAAGTTACCGTTTGGGAAAGAGGCTTGAATCGCAACGTCCAGACTTCTCAAAGCTCCAGAGATGTAGTTCCGACCAACATACAAAGCAGAGTGGCCAATTCACGCTGCTGTTCTTGTCTGGACATCCAGCGTTACAAAGTCTGGCTCCAGTGTACTCCAAAGCATTGTTCCTTAGTGGGAAAAAAGGCAAGCGTCACTGGAAGGGAAAGTCAGTGTCCCAACAGAGTCCTCAAAGAGCTCCTTTCATTCTACTTTTGTCTTGTTCGAGTTTGCTTAAACTGTGAAGTTTTCTTAATCAAGTGATCCTTCAAGAGCCCTTGCAGGGCACCAGATGTGCTTTAATGAGATCTATGGACCGGATGCTGAAGGGGGGGATCTAAGCCACCAAAACCAGCACAAAGGTGATCACAAAGGGTGTCCTTTGTGTTCATGTTCCCCTGGAGAATATTCCCTCCCTAAGGAGCAACAATTTATTTACTATTTATTTAGGCTTCCACAACCTTAGTCTTTCCTCAGTGCTCCAAAGCCATCTTCATCTCAGGATTAGTTGTTAAAACCTGCAACTCTTCCCATAGCCCCCATTCCCAATGCAGCTCCTCACCAACTTGCCCTCAAAGGGACTCAAACCATTTCATACACACCAGCCGGGCCTCCCAGCATCTCTGTGTTAGAGCAAGACCATTAGTCCCATGCTACTAGTGAAGAAACCAGGAAACTTCTGTAATTAACCACCTTAAAGGCTAACCAAAAACTGGAAATGGGTATCAAAATCCAGTCTTCCATCTCCTATTTATCCTCACACTCCTACCTCCTAACCACTAGGGAGAAGTGCTGTACTACCAATTCATTCTAAGTATAAAAAAATCAAGATAAATTAGAGGATTATTCACTATGAGAACACATTCAGTTTGGCAATCAGTTAACAGCCAGAATGAACCAACCTCAATAATCCAGAGAATGAAATGTACAGTGGCAATAATAATTCATTTAAATGCTTTTTGATTGTCTTTTACTACTCCACAACAGTCCATCACACCAGCTGATACAAGTGTACTGAGGCCACAATCTAAAACTCTAATAAAACATCCTTCAATTTATTGTTCACTTCCAATTTAATAGATGATGATCAAGGAAGCATCTAGTTTTTCATTTTTAGCTTTGAAAACAAATTGCTATTCCTTAGAAATTCAATTCTTTCCAACTGGCTGAAGCACAGAAAGTATTATTTCTTTGAGCCAGTCACATTATACCTTTTCATTAATGTTGCAGTAACGGTCACAATAGAATCAGTATCCAACAGACAAAATGACAGCACTTACATTACACTGTCTGTCTCAGAAGCAATGAAGTGAAGGTACTAAAAAGGAATATTCTTGCAAGAAAATAATCTGGCTTTGACCATAACCTTTGCAGAGACGCTGTATCTGTTTTGATATTATTGTAGCTATCTTGAAACAGCAATTATCTTGGTACTTCAGGGATTTCTCTTGTGTCAAGCATGCCTCCATACACCAGTACAAGAATCTCTCTCACATTACCACTTGGAGTATTTCCTTACACTCTTGGCAGTTTAGCATATTCATTTCAGAACAGCCTTGCACTCCCAGAAACTCTTTTGAACCAGCATCTCATGCCACTTAATATGGATCCTCACAAGAACCCTATTAAAAGGGTATTATTCCCATCATGCTTTAAACCAAGGCACTGGTTTTCAGGTGTTAACTAGAGGTCCCACCTGTGTGCTTTCAATCTGTCATTACCTCCCCATATGTGAATAAAAATGCCTTACTTTAGGTGCCTGAAGCAATCAATTTTGGTTACATCTTTTATAACAACTGATAGTGTCCATTCCACCACTGAAACTGGAACTGTTCGAGGGACTAAAGACTGAGTCTACGCTAAAGGCCAGGTCTTAGCATCCACAACAACTTGCTATTTTATCCAATTATGACTTACTCCATTCTTTTTCATTTAAAAATCATGAGAGGAATATTAACTCCATTGCACAGCAATCACTTTAGAATGCATTATTTGAAAATTGTGGGTAACAAAATAATTTGCCCAGGCTCTTGAAAGATCCCAGCTGTTTAAGAAACATGAAAAACTTACCTCCCAACTAACCTAAGAAGACCTCTTTGCCCAGTTTTCCTTCATCCGCCAACATTTGGACTTCCAGCACAGTGTAAACACAAGAACTGTTACAAATCAAGCTAGGCTAAACAGCTACTAGCTAACTGCAAATAATTCAATCCAAATTGTTTATATCCATGTACTTCTGAATCATCACCCCCAGCAGGAGCTTTCTTAGTGAAGATGAAGTCACAGTAAAACCACTTAGGTCCCAGCAAACAGGAACCAACAGGTAAATTCTCTAAGCAGCAGAGGAGCAGTACCAACAAGCAACAAGTTCTGTCATAAGGAGAGTATCTGCAAGACCATGCAAGAGTTCTAAAAAACTAGTTTTCAAAAAAACAAGTTAGTATTTCTGCATTGCTGTGTACACAAATCAGAATGTGCCAGTCCACTTAACAGTTTGCTAGACTAATGGAAATCAAATGTTTGAAGCTTTTAAGGAACTAAGTCACTTAAAATCAAGAAACTCAAAGATCTTATCTGATCAAGGAAACACCTCTCAGAAAAGACCATTTTATCAGTTTTTGATTTGCAGTCACGATCTTACATAAACACTAGTCAGCACTGTTTGAGAAGTATTTCAGAAATGTAACAAGTAAGCTCAGGTGAATAGAAGATGTTAGAAATGGAGAAAGTTAGGTGATCAATGCCTCTCCATTTTTTTTTAATAGCCTGTTGCTAAACACTAGAGGAATTTTCAATTTATGCTGAATTAAGAATTATTTTCAAAGCTGTCACATCAATTAAAAGGTACAAAAGTCTATGTTTTTCAATTTTGTACAGGGGAATTTTGCTAAGCTAATCAAAATCCACCTTAAATGATCTCATTTTATTAACAGAACATACAAGACTCCTACATGTAAGTTCACGACGAGGAAGTACCACTCTATTAACTCCGGAAATTAAGGCATTGTTTTTGAAAGCATGCTGTTCAGTACCTGTCACTTATATTGCCTCAGGGAAAAAAAAAAAAAAACAACAAACCATCAGGCAAGATACAACAGGGAGTTTTGAGCTTTAAAGTCTTAAGTTGGGCTGAAAAAAAGCTGTAGTTAAGGAGACCTCACCCTTTCTTCAGAAACTAAAGCAAGTCCAAACATCTTTTTTGGCCAAATAAGATAAAGACAGCTTTCTCCTGGGAAAAGTCTTGGCATTACATCAAGTTGAAAGAATTTTATACACCGTTATCAGTAGTCTAGCCAGGTTGAAAGCCAGAGATTCTAAAACCAAGAAGAGCAATGTATTCCATGTCTAACCTACAAAAAGTGTTGAAATATATTCCCACTACTCCCCCCTCCTCCCTCCCTTTTTTTCCCCAAAGAAGCTTTTTCCAGGCTTTTGTGGATTTGGGTATGAAAACATTTGTTCGTAAGAGGGAATTCCAACCTTACAATATACCATAGAAGTCTCCAAGATACATACCAGAATATGAAATAATCTGCTTAACAGTAGAATTTCCTAGAATTAAAACAATGGCACACAGCTACATTCTTCAGCTACATAGTCAAAAGCAACTGCAAAAACAGATGCTGTTATTCTTTTATCTCCATTAGGTGCAATTAATGTAGTACCAAATATGTTAAAGTCATGAGAGAAGTCAAATAGATCATTATCCATCAGCTAAATGCATAGACTCATCATTTTGCCACAAAGTTCAAGAATTTCCAGATCCAGCAGGCACAGGCCTAGCACATAATAATCACTTCTTGAATTAACTATTACAAAAATTACCACTCCAAAGTGAATTCTGCTAACAAGTTAATACCTAAAAGAGCATTAACTTACTGCAAACATTACAAAGTATTAGAACATTCCTAGGACATCAGAGAATGGTTTGGGGCTGCTGAGTAGACAGGTATTATCTTTCATGAACATCCATGGATTTCACCACAACCTCTAAATTTCCCAATGAGAAAACTCAGAACAACAGCCTGGTGGAAAAAACCCATGAAAAACATCATTGTCGCTGGCTCCCTTCAAGCCTCTTCCCCTTTTAAGCAGGAACACCACAGCAGTAAAGCAGAGCCTGGAATCTACACCACCATAGCTAAATACACCCAAAAACAGAACTCAATTTTTTATTTTTGCTTTACATTTCCAAGCATCTCCCATTTGATACCATGGTAAACTGAATGAAATTATGAGGTTAATGAAATTATTCACTCGTTTTAACTTAATGTTTACATCAAAAAGCATTCAAATACAGAGTTTTAAATAAGCTACTTTAACAACAATATTGATGCTTCTATTAAAGACTAACAAAAAGAGCTCAACCCAAAGGCATAAGTAGTCCAGTATTTTGCAGTCTGCCTAATCAAACATTTTTGGCTTAGCAGAACATACACACACACCCCAAAAAAATCAAAATAAGACAGAACTGACTTCTATTTCCAGTTCAATTACTGAGAGGTCTCAAGGAAGCCTTTCATTTTCCAACAGTCTCCTGACTGTAAAAGGGGGATTATGCTTACTTACCGCATAGAAAGCTGAGAACTGAGAAGCATAAAGTGCTGCGGAGAAAGAAATACAAGTGCTGAGTACTATTACTCCACAGAAAAATAAAGAAAACTGGTTATTTTAAACAAGAAGTTTATTTAAACAACAAGACGCTTTACTTGAAGGGAAAACTATCTAGGATTTTTTTTTTTTAAAGAGTAATTTACCCCTACTTAGACAGAGATTGCTCTACATGTAACAGCTACGTACAAAAAAGTTATAAAATTGTCCTTGGTTTTACAATGATAAAAGAAAAACATTGAAGTTATCCAATCAAACAAGGTATGCAAGGTTTTTGTTTTTAAACAGTGAGAGCAAAATAACTTACTGGAATATAAAGATAAAAGTAGAAGGAGCATGCCACTAACGGAGAAAGGGGCATTTTCACAGAACCAGTTTGTTTTCCCACCCCATCTCCATTAAATGTTGATCAAACCATACTATTGGCCATTTAGTTAAAAAAAATATGCATTATGTCTGTGCACATACACCAGTTACTTTATGTACAATAGAAGGAAAAAAAATCAGAGAGAGAAGAGAGAAAACTATACTGCAGTAGTCAGGATGTGGCTGAACCAAGTCTCATTTTTCTAATTGTGAATGTGTCGCCTGTGGGAGCACAGTTCTGAAGAGGAAAGTAGCAGGTTCTTTTTTTGTGTGTTTGTCTTTTTTTTAGTAAACTCCTCCTGTTTGCTGCTGGAACACATCAATTGTATCTTCATCCTCCATTTCCAACTAGAGCAGAAAAGAGAAAAAAGGCTTTCAACTCTTCCCGGGTATCTACTATAGGCTGGGTTATTCTTACATTTCCTATCTTCATGATTAGTTAACCAGACCAGCCCCGCTCCCCTCCATCATCATCATGTTGCACATTTAACCTACTTCACTGTAACTCAAAAGCAAAGAAATTGCATGAAAAAAAAAAGCCAGTTGGTAACTATTGTCCTGGAATGAATTCTAGTATGCAACTTCAGGGTGCACTGTATGACTCCTATGAAAAAGACCAGCATTCATAGTATTTTAATTCTGTTGCCTACTTTGCATTGCATCTTTTCTCCTATTTACTTCCTCAGTTTACCTTAGAATATTGCCACAATTCCACTTTGCTGCTGCTGCTGTTCAAATGTGCAAGTGGCTTCAGCTACAGCACTAAAGAAAGCAGACTGTAATTAAGGCCCCTAGCCCAACCAGGCAGTAAAACAGATCATCAGCAAGCACGTAAAAATTAAAACCACTTTATATTGTCAAGGATGTAACAAACTGCTAGTGAGGAACAGCAATCCTGTATTAATATAATTCTCTTTTTTCACCGTAAGTTTTACAGTTGATATTCCTGGGATGTTAATATTACCTACTGACAAAATCCGTACCAAGACTGAAGGAGTTGCTCTAACTAATGTAAGTTAGATTTCTAAACAGTCTCAATTTCTGCTGCAGGAAATCAAACTGGTCTATGCCATTTACCACAGCTATAAAAAGACTGATCCTTAGCTTCAGCATAACATGGATGGAGAGAAAAGCACCCTGTTGCCTCAATTATCAGTATTCCAAGTTAAAAAGTTGCATAGATTGTGGCCATAAGAGGCACATTCTTTGGAGCAACTGCTTAGAAAATACAGATCTACTATAAACCTTCTAAAAAACAAGAGTCCCTTATTTTGTAATGAGTAGTTCCAAAAAGCATTATCAAACTGTATCACTTGAAAAGGCTGATTAAACACAGCTACGTGGAGCAGTACAGAAAAATACTCAAGAGTCACAGTGAACCGTTCTGTTCTTGGAATGACCTTCGTTTTAACCAATTACAAACAGACAACTCAAACTTCACAGTATTCATTAAATTTATGCTGCTGAAACAGAGCTTCAAGTTACAAATAACAGAAAATTACTTTCGTATTAGAAATGCAAGTTTGCAAACACCCTGGCAAGCTTTTATTAAAAAATAAAATAAATAAAGCCATTGCTTCAGGAAAACCTGAACTCAACTTACCAATTCTCATCTCCGAGCCATGACTCAATAAAGTGACAGTTTTACAAGATTCACCATCTGTACACTGTACTTCATTTTCTTACTTGATTACTTACAGTGATACAGATTTAGTATTCGAAACACTAAATAAGTCTTAGATTCCATTTCCAATAATTCTAAACTTGTTTATATCAAAATAATGGTTAAAAAAAAAGATCAAGTTCTATCACTAATATATACAATTACGTAAGTATTTTATATGAAACAGAGCATCAACTCCTGCAGCAAATTTCAAATACAGTTCTTTAGTCTTGCTCCTGTTGTTTACCTGTGCAGGTGTGTCTGTTTCATTAATTGGCTGCCCATCGAACCGGAATCTGATTTGCCTCATTGACAACCCCTGGACAAAGAAAAGTAACACAACGGAAATTAAGTCTGGTGTAAAGGCATTCATTAGCTTTCCCTTGAACTTGTCACTGAAATTGCAGCACGATCACTAAAAGCCACCATTCATAATGCATGACATAGTTTTCGTACTCCCCTCGTGCACTGACTTTAAGGCATTTCACTACAAATCCCTGCAATCTGTTTTGTATTAAAAATTGCATTGTGTCCAATAACTACGAGAAGCAACAGTGCCCCCACTGACTGTAACTTAAACTAAAGCAATTTCTAGTACACAAGTCTCACCCCAAAGGCCAAGATTTTTATAGTGCTTTTTAATAATTCACTTAAAAATTAGATGCAACACTTCAGATAACAAATGTTAAACAGTAACATTCAATATTCCTTTTTGATCTTCCCCAAAAGCAAAGGTACTCTAAAAGATTTTTCCAGAAATGCAACCACCATCTATTAGTCTGCAGCAGCAAAGAGTAGCCAAAGGTAACTTTTTGACCTTGAGTTTCTATTAACAAGAAATCAATGGAACAAAGTTTTCCATGCACAGCTGGATCTTTCAAAAAAACTAAAGGAATCTTCTGCTTCCAGAAACTATGCAATATTATTTCGAACTAGCATTTCTACCACACAATGGTAATTTTGCTGACCTCTTCCATCCCCAGAAGACTACTTCTCATTCTCGCTTGAGCCGACAGATTCAAAAAGATAACTAAAGAGCAACACTCCCTTCTGCTAATAGCATAAACTTCAAATTCACAAGTTTAGTTTTCGAAGGTACTCTACAGCACACTGCATTCTGCAAAGGAAGATGAATGAAGTTTGAGGATACAACCAGCGCCAAGAACCTTGGTGTCTACTTCTTTCCCAGTTCTATCTACTCCCTCTCTAGTTTCTAAAAATACAGTAAGTCTAGTTGGTTTTGATGTAAATCCAACATATTGCATGGTGCTGCTCTGGCATCTCTGAATTAGAAAAAGAAGCCTTCATTCAGCCATGCAAGAGCCAACATAACATATAAAAGAAAACAACATAGTACTTATTTCTGAGAAGTTGATTTGTCAGAAAAAATATTTTCATGAAGAATATGAAAAACTTTTTGGTAAGACTTTATAGTTCACACCAAAATGCCTCCTCTAGCCTGACTAAGATTCTGTTCACTCAGAACATCACCTTGTTTAAGAAAACCATGTGGCTAAGTGTCATGGCAGCAACACATTTTTGTACAGCAACATTTGGTTTGAGCTGTTTTCTGCAATGTTGTGTTTCTTAAAATATATATTTCCTACTCCAAAAGTGTTGGTTTTTTGCAGGTTCCAGACAACTTTATGAGCTGAATAAATGCTAGCTGAAAAAATACTGAAAAAACTGTACCTTGGCAAGATTAGCATCCACAAAAAATTAAGTATGTTCCATAGATGATTTTTTCCCCACCTACAATAATCGCAAATAGTCTTGATCTTCTAATCATTCAAGGTCTAGTTACTTCCATTTTAGGTCTACTGCATGCAATACATGATTTTCATTCTTTAAAGCTGCTAAATTCTCTACTATACACAGCTTCCATCTCTCCAAAACTAAATCCAAAGTCCACAGCTTAAGGATTTTAAGATTGGGTGTGCCTAGTTAGGAACACAAACAAAACCTAACTTTTAGAGACACACAAAACAAATGCTTTGAAACAAAGTTTGAGAAGTAAGCACCTAAGAAATAAAATTTAAAGACAAGTCCATCTCCACAGAAATATCCTTTGGATACCTACTAGCTTAAAGCCGAAATCAGAAAAAATGTCTCCCCTTCTAAAGATTTTTTTTCTTCCCCTCCAATTACACCTGGGTGGGTGGTTGGTTGGTGTTTTTTTTGCTGGTTTTGTTAAAGCAGAGTAGAAATTTAGGTGAAAAGCTTTAGAATCTTTGTTTGTTTCTAAGTAACTGAAATATGAATGATACTTCTGAAATCATCTTTCCCATGACTTTACAGACAACTAACCAATCCTCAAACTCCCAAAAAGGCAGGTAACACTGCACTTTATGTTTGGAAAAAGCAATACAGTGATTTGCATAATATGAGTTTGTATGACAAAGGTAGTAAAAATGAGCTCACAGCTTCAAACATTCACTAATTTATCCCCAGAACACCCATACAAGAACATATTCATGTGTTCAGTACGAACTGATTTTCCCTGCTTTTATTTGTATCACCAACCTATTGTGGCAATGCGTAAACCAAAGAGGTTATACCACTCTATGAATTAGTTTGTTTTTCTTGGCGGTGAAAGAGTTACTTCAATATTTCATGCTGCTTTTATTGTATTTGATGGTATCATTGACTATTTGTGTCTAAAAAAAAGAACCTTCCCCAATTTCAAACCCTTTTGTAGAGATGGAACTTTTTAAAGGCAGACAGTCATTAAAAAGTCATGGACCACAGAGACAAAGTTTTCCTAATCAAAAGCTTCACAAGTGTTACACAGTACTACTCAGCACAGATGTTTTTAAAACTTGCAATAGCTGCCTGCAACCTAGTAGGGTGGCTGCACTTGCTGCTACACTAGCAAAATGGGGTTTTTTTGTCCCTCAGGATTAATTTGACAACTACACCACAAGAGAAAAAACCCCTCATCATTAAATGTACAAGCTCCTTCTTAAGCTAGACATTAGACACCTTTAAACCCTGAAATACTCATTGATATTCTCTCATCTCGATGCAATAATACTAAGCTAATAAATCAGAAGTCTATGACCAGACCAAGAAGTTACTCAGAGTTATAAAAATACCGCTGATTATCACTCAACTCTTTATCCTAAATTCATACTGCAGGTTCCTAACCCACCCTTTCCATACTGATATTTTTGAGTAGAATAACAGTTGCCTCCCAACAGCCTACACCTATAATGCAGATTTCACAAAGATAACAACCAATCTTTATTTTACCCGTTTCCTGTCACAACCCTGTCAGTCCAATCTATAACAGATCCTAAGAACAATATGCTTTCCTCAACACAATTAGTTTCTGTTAAGTCTTTATCATTTTGCATATTTACATAGTGTTAAGACTACCGTCTTCATCTATCTCTATGGAGATCACCTCTCCCCCAGACACCAGTTCTCCAGTTGATCATACAAGAACCATACCTGTCGTTCACAATAGGCTTTCATTAGTTTACTAAGTGGTGTATGCCTCTTAATCTTAAACTGCACCACAGACCCATCTTGCCCTGCCACCTTCAGATTAATGTGGTCATTGTTTTCAGTCTTCACTCCTTCCTGTTGAGGAAATAAAAGAAAAAAACAACACCTCAACACTTTTTTAAAAGGTATGAAACAAGAAGTTAACATTTTACCAAAATGCAACAGGTTGTTAAAAAGAAGGAAATAAATATATTATAGCTGTTTACCAACCTGAAACTTTGAATTAGAAAACAGAAGTCAGTACTTTTTATTTGAAAATAAAAAAGCCACATACAAAAAACCTGCCAAACTCTACTAATATTAATTGTAATTCTTGAGACTGGTTAACATGCAAAGTAGTAGTGTACACTTACTAGGCCACTTGTTTTACAACAAATTTTTTTTAAAAAAGAAGTTATTTCTATCAAGGGCACAATAATACACAACACTACAGCTTCCAATCAAAGGAATAAAGTTATTTATAACTATGATCTCAACCACTAGCAAGTCTCTTTCTTACTACATATCAAACTTTTTCAGATCAGTTGAGGTACTTCTGAAGAAAACTTCAAGATACTTTAAAGGACTGTGTTTGAAAAGGTGACAAAATCTGAGAACCACCAAGCTTTCTCCTTCAGAAAACGTTTAAGAAAAAACCCTCCTAAATAAGCAGTCCGAGCATCTTGCTTCCCTTAGAAGCCACACGCAGGAATTGCAGAGAACCAACTTTCAACTCTGTTGCTCGTGTGTCTGACCCAGAGTATCATGGGAGAGGCAATGGGAAGATCCCTTGCTACCCAGTTCCGAGGCAGCGCCCGCTCCCGAGGTGCCCAGCAGCGTTTTCATCTTTGTTTTCTTCAGGGGAAGCGTGGAGGGTGTCGGATGGCCCCGGCCGGGGTGCGGGTCCCCGCCATGTGACAGATCCCCGCACGCCGCCCTCCCAGGCCACGGCCCCGACGCACCGGCCTGGCGGCGTTTATTAATTTCTGGCGCCTTGGAACTCAGTTTAAAAATGGGGGGGGGGGAGGGGGAAAAAAATCAAGAAGAAAAAAAAAAAACCAGAACCGCGGCAGCGCGGCGTTCGCTGGCTGTGGGTTTTCGCGGTGGTTGTTTTTTTAACTCCTGCCGTTGAAAAGCGAAGCTCCACGCGGCTGCCCCCCGGGCCGCAGGAACCCCCCCCCGGGCGGCCCCTCCCGCGGCCGGGGGAGCCGGGGCGAGAGGCAGCACAAAAGGGGCAGGGAGCGATGTCCACCCGCCCCTCCCGCAGCGGAAAGGCCCCGGCGCGCTCCTGCCAGCACCGTATGGGAAGGGGCTGGCAAGTGCCCCAGCGAAAGGCTGGTTACGAGCGGGGATGCTGCGCCCGAGCCACTACCAGCCGCGCAGGGGAGGCCGGATCCGGCCCCGCGATGAGGAGGAAGGCAAACGGCAGCAACCGCCTCCGGACCTGCCTCTCTCCCTGAGGAGGGCGGGAAGGGAGCCCGGATTCGCCCCCCTCGGCCCCCCCCCCTTTCCCCGCCGCCCTCCCCGGGGATCCTCCGCCCGCCCCGGGAGGCTGCGGCCCCGGCCCCCCTCCCCCGGCGGGGCGGGAAGGCGGCCGCGGCCTGGGTGCGCAGGAAAATGGCGCGCAAAGCCGGCGCGGCGGAGCCGAAGCCGTTGGCTGGCCGGACCGGGGCCGGGGCTCGCGGCCGGGGCCTGGCCTCTCGCCGCCGCTGCCGCCTGAGGGACGAAGTGAGGCGGCGGGGGCGAGGGAGGGAGGCGGAGGGGGCGGGAGGGCGCCTGCCTCACCTTGGGCTTCTCGTCGGCCATGGCGAGTCAGCGATGTCCGGGCCACTCCGAGCGCCTCACAAAGGGGGGGAAGAAACGACCGAGCGCGGCGGAGAAGAGAGGAGAGAGAGAGAGGGGAAGGCGGGGGGGGGAAGGGAGCGCGCACGCACTGCCGCGGGGCCGCGCCTTGCCCCCGTGCGTGCGCGCGCCCGCCCCATCCGCCGGGCTCTCCCCCGCCCCCCCTCCGGCGCGGCCCCGCCGCCCATTGGACCCCGGCGGACGGGGGGGGGCGGGGACAGGGCGGGGGGAGACGGGGGGGGAGGAAGGAGCGCGCGCGCCCCGGCCGTTACATAACGCGGTGGCGGGAGGCGGAGCGTGCGCGCGCCCCGGCTGCTGCCCGCGCTGCGTGCGCGCGCCCCGCCCCGCCCGCCGGGCGCAGCGGGCCTCTGCCGTGCGGCGGGTATTGTCCTCCTCAAAATGGCCGCCGGGCCGCGGCGCCTCGCGCCACTCCCCACCGCCCGGGAAGGGTCCTCCGCCGCCTGCCCCGGCCCGGTCTCCTCAGCGCCCCCTCACCCAGGGGCCCTGCCTCCTTCCCGGGCCTGTCGGCACCTTTCCCTGACGCTCCCCCGCGGGTGAGCCCTCTGCCTCAGCCTCCTCTTGGGCCTCCTCAAACCTGACACGTTTTTCACCCCTACTCGTGGCCCTCGCTGTGTAACGGATGACACTGATGCAGGCTGTGAGGTGTGACGGCCATCTGCTGTGCCTCCAGAATCCCTGGCCTTCCCCCTGAGGAAGGTGAGGCGTGAGTTTGCCCTGAAACGTGTAGTTTTTGCAGAGGGAACCAAGACCCGCTGTGCCCCTTCTGATGCATCTGAAAAATGCATCTTGAATATTGCAGTTGCAGGCAAGATGTACTTACGTTCTTCAACAAGCTAAGGGCATGATGCAGCACCTCAAAAATTAAGAGGATATACTACTACTGATGCGATTCCTTCAAGTTCATTGCAATGGAGGGGAGGAGGAAATTCTCAGTAACTCCAGGGATTTCACCAAACAGGTTGTCACAGAAGTTTCTGAGCCTTTTTTCCATCAGCATTGCACCCACTGCCATCATTTGTCAACCATTTCTCTACAGCGCATAGGTGGAAAAAAAACCACCACAAAACTGACCCTTGGCAGTACTCCAGGGATGGATTTTCCAGGTGGGCATTAATCCACAGCGGGCCGCTCCGTGTGGTGAATATGCTCTGGATCACGACGCAGAAGCGGCCATATGGTCGCACGCACCCTCTGCTCTTGGCATGACAAAATCTAGGCCTGTGTATAACGTATCTCCTGCACCATTTCGGAGAAGTTACAAGACAGAATTTGTCCAGAATAAACCACTCAAGTAGTGAAATATCAGCTGAAGAGAAACTTAACTTACAAGCAAATACAGACTGCTTCTCACTGTGGATTCTGATCCCCCTCCTCTGCCTTTTGTCACATCACATCCCAGTACCTCCCTTCCAAGCGCGGACTCATGGGCAGTGTTTTTGGTTTATTGCAATTATCTGGAAATTGAAGACGATGACAGGAAGCTGAACCTTTACCCAAGTCCACAGCTAAACAAATAACAGAGCTGCAACCCTACCTGAGGCAGTGGACGGTCCGCACAGGCCCCGAGCTTCTCCACAAAGCACAGGTGGTGAAGTCTTTAACAACTCCTTGTAGACTAGGCTCCCGTATATTGTAAAATTTTCCCTCTGCTTCTGTGCTCTGAAAGATTAAATCTCATCTCAAATTTCATAGAACCTTTTGGTTTTAGTATTTTACTCCTTCTCAAGAGTCTTTATGAGTCCGTTCTATTGAAATCAGAGGCACTGGAAGAGCTCAGTCTGACCCAGGAAGGCAACTGAGATGCCGTTTTAAATTGTCTCTGAGACTCAAACTGATACTCCTTTGAGCTGTAGTTTCCACTCCTACCCATGTAATTTTCCTTGATTTATCATCAAAAGACTGTTCCAATTAGTCTATCCTGCCTGTTTTCCCTACATTTAATTACTCATGTTATTATTTTTCTATTTCTTTAAGCTACTGGGAGGCAAGAAGCACCTGTGGCTAGAGAAAACAGCATGCTTCTGTACAACCCCCCCTTGCGTAGTCTGGTGGTGTTTATCAGTCTCCTACAATCTCCCTATACCTTTTATTTTAGCTGTGAAGAGCAACGGGCAACATCATTTGGACCTTGTGAAGTTCATTATCACCACTAAGAAGCAGGACTATACCTGAGAAGAAGGAAATAAAGCATCTTAAACCCCACTGTATTCTTCTACCGTGTACAGGGCTTTTTTAAGCGAGACTCAAAACACACACGGCACTTCACAGAACAAAAGACAAGTGCCATTTCCCCAAGGACCTTAAGTTCTATTTTTAGAAATGATGCAGCATCACAGAGAAGCTGACAGCTATGAGTAACGACGTCACAAGACTGATGTTGATCGATGGTCCTGTTTTATTTTGCTCTCGCCATTTCTTACCCCTCCCTTTTTGAAGATCTCTGTGCTGCAGGTCCAGGAGGAGGATTTGTTTGGGAGGTCAAGGCCCTGAGAGTGGCACGGAAGAACTGAATGCAGGAACAGCGTTGAGACATACAAATAGAACAAATGTGCTTAAAAGGAGCCATGAAAATATGCTAGATTTTATGAGAATGTATGTGATTTTGTTACCACTGCAGAAGTTTTATGTGCTCAAAAAATCTGAAAACTGTTTCAGCTGTACCACCGCTAGTCTCACCACTGATTACACAGATTCCCAATCACAGAGCAGGTTTCTACAAATCTCATATTTATGTAGCTTTTCTTCTTATACAGTAAGAGAGGAAACTCACGCCATGCAGGAGATCCAGTGGAGCTAATAAGCAAAGTGCTAAAACCCACCAAGGTAACTGGCTAGACGGCAGCACTCGGAGTGAGCAGCAGGGGAGAAGCCACACTGGGAACTACAAAGGACCCAGTCCTGCAGGGTCCAGGCTGCAGCAGAGAGGGGCGAAGGCAAAGCTTTTTGTCTCTCTCAGCTCCTCCTCTTCGATGCATGGAGTTGAAGGGAAGTGAATGGAGAAGCGTCACAATGAAAATTCCAGAGAAATTCCGTCTCTGGGAAAAAAAAGTTCCACGTGTTGTTTCCTAAAATATTTTCATGCCTTGTTTTATTCTTGTACAGTGGTTTTATAGGGAAGAAATATGACATACCTAGATCTCACAGAGCTCTTGGGCTTAATTCTCCACCCTCTTCTGAAGAGGACAAGGAATATGTGCGTTCAACATACATTCCCTTTCACACTGAGGTTTTAAGACATTAGGATTTTTAGGACATTAAGACAGCTACAAGCAGAGTACCACAAGTGTGTGCTACTGCACATTAGCAAGCATAAGCCTACAAAAGCAACTCCAGCCCCCTAAAACTGAGTGTTACTTTGCAATTAGTTCAATGCAAGAATAGAAAGCAGTTGTTTGAAGGTGTAAGCAAGTGAGTAGGGCTGAAGCTGCCTTCTCAGCCTGGACTCTGAAGGTCTGAGTGGCTTGTTCAGGCTTTGCTCTTTATTAATACTAGTTTAGCACCAGGAATGGAAAATACCTTTTGCCTGGGGCACTGCCTGTTCTTTGCCTTCCCCGTTCATGATGCCTATCTATACCTCTGTTCCCCAAGTCATGAAGTAGCTTCCAAACCTCCTATTTTGCAACTTAGTAATTCCCCTCCTCATCAAGCCTTGATTTTTTTGCTCTTTTGTTGGTTGGGGGTTTTTTTATGTGTTTCTTTCTTTTTTTCTTCCTGACTGGAAAAAAGTGAGTTTCTCTTCACCTTTGCCAGCCTCGCTGGACCCAGAGCCTGTACTCCAAAACCTTTTTGAGCAATATGAAGTTCCATGCCGACACCGTGGTTCCCAAGTCTGCTTAATTACATGGACTGGAGAAAGGTGTGCAGGAAGGTCTCCCTTCTAGATATGTGCAGACCTCCAGCCAATGTTCAGAGGAGAACTACGAAATGTCAGGTTTTCATACTCAAATTCATCTTTCCCAAGATGAGTTCCTCAGGAACCAGCCACCCTCCTTATCAATTCAAGAGCATCAGACGCTGCAGATAGGTAAAGCCACTTACACTTTTAGCAAGTGACCAGAGCAGACTGTATGTGCCAAGAGACGGCAGGAGAGGATCAAAGAGCTATAGTTGCTAAACCAGCTTTTAGTGTTTCTTTACACAGGATGGATCCTGGAGCAGAAGAGGACACTAGATCCACCACGTCAGTCATCAACACTTCTCTCTCCATGCTGATGAAGGGAAAAACATGACCGGTGAGATCAATGGGTGCTCTCCAGGGCTGCCAGGCCCTGCAGGACTGTTAGTGAAGGCTGATGCCTGCCTTCTGGCTGCCCCTCCCGGCAGGTAGGGCTGCGGTTCCCGACAGAATGGTCCACAGAGACAAGCGTTATGTTTGGAAAAGGACAAAAGAAAAGCAAGAGGAATGCTCATGGCACAGTGAAAGAACATGGTGATGCTCCAGGCACTCGGGTGTCCCTGGAAAAGCCTCAGGTGGCAAGTTCTGCTATCACGGTAGATACTCAAAGGAGTTCACATCCTCAGAAGTCTACAGCATAGAGCAGGACCATTTTGTAAGGCAGATGAATTTGACTTTATACAACAGAGATTTGAATATGTGCACATCCCCAAATTCCCCCAAAATACAGGACTCTTACCCACAATAAAGGATGAGTTTTCCTAAAACTGATGAGTCTTAGTTTCTCAAACAAGTCTCTGAAGATTGAAGTTCTACCCTGCAACAAGCCATTCCTCCTGACTGACCTGAACAGACACCATTTCCTTTACTCAGCATGATTCATGTGACACCATGCTCCTACCAAAGATAACTGCTAGCTTTATTTTAATTGGAAATGATGGATGGAGTAGCCAATAAAGTTAAAAAAAAAAAAAAAAAAAGGCAATTTAGCAGTGGAATGTTGCAGCATTTGTCCTATGAGGACAGCAAATGATTTAGACCATGTTGAACAATTGATTCTTAGTGAGCTTCTCTGGAAAGCACCAGTCTGAGAAGCACTGGCTTCTTCTAGCTGTGAGTTCAGCAAGACAGCAATGCTAATATTTTTCTTAAAAAGTGTATCACTGAACAAGTTTGCTAGTGAGAGGAACAGGCAAAAATGAGTATGCAGAGACAGGAAGAAGAGCAGATTGGAAGGAAAGGAGCAGTGTGTGGTGTTTGATCACACCAAGTTATTAACAGATACTCAAGTGCAATTCCATCAGTATGTGAGCTCCCACGTAGCAGAAAGTTGATTAGGCAGCCTCAGCAGGCAAACTCTGAGTCTCTGGGGGGGTCTCAACTCCCTCAACCCTGACCCCTGCCAGGCAGAGAAGGGAAAAAATATCTCCTGACCCTGAGTAAGCAAGGCACAGCAGAGTTCATCCCAACACCTGCCAGCACGTCTCCCCGACCTGCCGTGATCGATCTAATGCTTCATTATGCGTCCTTCTCCAACCTGCAGGCAACGCACTGGTCATAAAGCAGGTAATTTGATTAGTCAGCTTTATCAATGAGCTCGCCTGAGAGCTCCAGCAACTCTGTTCCAGAGAATGTCACCTTCAACAACCTGGAGGCTCATCTATCTGCAAGCGTTTGAAGTGCAGAAAGAAATAAGAGAAACTGGTTGTTACAAGGCAATCAAGTCAATGAAGTGAACACAAAGACAACGTTGACTGACCAACTAGATCACCGCACACCCGGAGCCAGCACGGCATCCACACAGCACTTAAAGTGTCGAGACAAGAAAATGAAGTAGGTCGACATGGGGCGACCTCCTTCCTTCCCCTCCTCCCCACCCCCGGCCCTGCGAGCCGGGTGCGGGGTTCAGAGGGGCAGCACACACCAGCCCCGGAGGCAGAGGCCTCGGGCAGCTCTCCCCGAGGCACCTGCTGCCTCTCTCTGCCGCGGCGCAGGGCCCTGCCCAACAGCCAGCGCTGGGAAATCCTCGGGCAGCACCAGCCCTCCCGGGGCAGCCACCGCCTGACAGGGCTCCGGAGACGCGGTCTCCGTCGGTCTCAGAGCAGCGCCCGAGGCAGCAACTGGCGAGAGGGGAGCGGGACCCAATCCGCCCCGCTCCCGCCCCGGCGGGGCCTTCGGAGCCGGCGGCGCTTCCGGGGCGAGCGGCCGGCGCCTGCCCCAAACCGGCGGAGAAACGCCGGGCCCCTTCCCTCGGCCCCAGGCCGGTGTCTCAGCTCGGGCCGGCAGCGCGGCGGGGAAACGCCGGAGCGCAGCGGGGCTCCGCGGGGGACGCGGGCAGCGCAGGCAGCGGCGCGGGCAGCGCAGGCAGCGGCGCGGGCAGCCGCGACGGGGCCTCCCAGCGCGCCGGGAGGCGGGAGGCGGGAGGGGAGCGCGGCCGCAGCTATGGAGGAGCTGGACGCAGAGCCACCGCTGACGGTGCGGGACAGGAGCAGGGGCGGGGTGGGGCCGAATCGGGCCGGGCCGGAGGGTGCGGGGCGGTGCGGCGGCCGCGGGTACCTCTGACGGGCCACCGTCCCCTCACAGGTGGTGCCGGGCGCGGACCCGTCCGCCAGGCAGCTGTGCTTCGCCTGGGGCCCCGCGGAGGTGCTGGTGTGCGAGACGCTCTTCGGCCGCAGAGGTGGGTTCCCGTCCAGGGGCGAGAGCGGGTCGGGCTGGCGGCTGCTGCCCGGAGCGCTGACGGGATGTGTTGCAGGCACCGGGGAGGGAGGGCCGAGCTCCTCCCGCCTCTTCGTGGTCCGCAGGGATCAGGACATTTACATCCAGACCTTGCGGAAACTCTTCAACGAGTCGCACGGGATCTTCATCGGCCTCCAGCGGAGCGAGGAGGAGCTGGCGGGGAAGTCGAGGAAAGCACAGTGAGTGAATGGGGCGCGGGAGGGTCTCAAGCGCCCGCGGTCACTGCTCCTTCTCCAGCCAGGCAAATACCATTGACTGTATAAATCCACACTGCTTAGAGCAGCAGTGCAGAAAAAAAAATGACACTTTGAGGGTAATTTTACAAAACAGTGCCCTGATCCTTCCGATAACCTTGCTGATCAGCACCTTTGCCAGCATATAGCCAGTGTACGTACAGCCTCACTGATCCCCACTAGAGTCACCCAAGTATTGGGAGCGTCTACTACTGCAGAGAAACTTGCAAGACTTTAGTGGACAACAGGCATGAGACTGACACTCAAACAGCTCTCTCTAACCGAGGCCTTCTTATGTTTGGCAGATTGGTTCAAGTGAGTAAAAACTACCGATCAGTGATAAGAGCCTGTATGGAGGACATGCACCAGGCAGCTAGTAAGTTTGTTCTCTTACTGCTATAAAAGGAAATGCTATTTGTGACTATAAAAGTAGCATTTCAATTGTGAGTTATTGCGACTACTGTAAAATAGCATGCACAGATTTCAGTAATTATCAAGACTCCATTTCCATCTGGGAGATTTCCAAGTTGGTTTGTAAGTCTGGCCAGTGATTTTTTTTTTCCCCACCAGGTTTTAACTGATTTTCTGGGGACTTGTGGTCTTTTCATATCTCGGGTTGCAGTTTTATGAGAAACTGAGTCCCAATTAACAGCTTGCTCCCCGCAAAAAGCGAGATATTTTACTCTTCCCATCCATCCTTGTCCTGTGGCCATTCCCAGATTTGCACAGGATTTATTAAAAAAATAACTTCTAAAGTTTTATATAAAAGTTAGCTTTGCCATGTGTGTACTCATTTAGATCTGTGCTCAATGATTGATCGGGTATTGTTGTCTTTATTTATGAGCCCAGAAAGGGCTTGAAAGGTAAACATGTTGCTCTTTGACTTTCTTTACTCTTCCCTCAGTTTCAACCCGGGACCCTGCCCTGCACAGCCAGTATAGTACTCAGGTAATCTGCAGTCGTGTCATGTAGTCACAACTCAACATGAATCACTGGCTCCTAAATTCATCAAGGCCAACACTGTGGCAGTAGGGCAGTGTAGATTTAACTCTGGCTTAGTATACTGGATGCAGTTTGTGACCAAGAATAAATGGGAATAAACAGTTATCTCCTGTATTTCTAAAACAATAAAAAGATGCCCAACATCTCAATTCACTGCCATTTCTTAAACATATATTCAGCGTTATAGGTGTGATGTTTTCTTGTCATCTTAAAGTCAGCTGTGGGCCAGTACTCGCCTGTCTGAAACTTCACCCCTCAAACACTCGAGTTCCAGTCAACTGCATCTGAGCCTTGTAGCAAGCTCTGAGTGTTCTCCTTGAACCGTCAGACACTAGAGGAGTGTTATGGGAAGAGCAGAGTTCTCACGGTAGTTTTGTCCCATTAGCTGCAGTGGTGTTGCTTCGTTGGTCTTTCTTCCTTTGCTGTTTGCGTTGTTAAATCTTAGGAGTGCAAAAAAGCTGAAAAGCACGCTTTCTGTACTATTTAGTATTGCCCACTGATGACAGATTATCACTGCATTTCAATACACAAACAGTGTCAATATTTTCTAAGCTGAATGTGTGTAGAGAAGTCGCGGCCTGTTTCTGTCTTTTAATTTGTATCTCTGAAATGTCAATATGACATTTGTCTGTGAGAGCTGAGCTTAACTGATTGCTAAGGACAGCAGATACCTTTGTGTGGTTAAAAACCCCAACAACTGGAATAATTACTAACTCTGAAACATGGCCCTGCTTTTTTTCAGGTTTCTATTCTCTCCGCAATGGAGCTGATCTGGAACCTGTGCGAGATTTTGTTTGTTGAAGCAGCTGCAGGTGAGCAGTGAACTATCCTCATGTTAAGACTGAAGGGCTTTTTGTTTGCATATTTATTTAAAATTTATTAAAATATGACACAATGGATGCTATATATGTTTTAGAGATATGACAAGTGTCAATAAGACTTTTAATACCTCTTCTGCCTCAGTAAATGCCCGTCTTCATATTGAATTATGTCAAGCTATTAGATTTGCCTTCTACTTCCCTCTCATGTTCAGTACACTACAATTTAAATTGTCTTTTTGACAGAAAGGTAGTGAAGAAGAGGGATATCAAAAGTTGTTGCCAATTTATTTGACTTCTAAGCATAAACACATCTTTAAGCATCAAATATGTTGGTGCCAACTAACATTTATGCATTTTCTGATGCAGCTCTTTTAACTTTAGGATGCCATTTTTTAAGTCAGTCTGTTTACACCAGCATTTTAAGGTAGTAAATAATTTAAGGGAATTGGATTATGCAAAGACGCTACTTGCACAGTCCCAGAATTCAGAACAGAGATTCACAAATTGTAGATTACTTAATCTGAAAAGTTAATCACCCAGTGCCAGATTTCTTCCTCATATTCAGTTAATGACACGATGCTAAATTAAACAGAAACATTCTATGTGTCTTTTGGCATTGCGAGATTTATGATCTGAATCACTCACCTTTTATTTCTTCAAGCAACTGGTTAGGGTTTTCCACTGGACTGCATTGCTGTTCTGTGTAAAATTTACCACACAGAATCTGTCAGCAGCCTGGTGCTCCCACAGCTCGGCTACTTAAAGAACTCTGTTCCTTTGTAATTAGTGGCAGATAGAAATCCAATTAGTAAACCTCATCTAATGATTGTCAAACTGTTAAGGCTAGAAGCATGTAAAATAGCAGTTTGGGAACAAACACTTGGGAGCTAACAGAACAAAATATTCTCTGCATAAAGCTGGCCCCCTTCTGCTTCGCCTCCTTGACTGGGTTCGACTTCATGTCTGTGATGTGGACAACATGGTCCGTGAAGTTCTGAGCAGTGAAAATCCATCAAAACATGAGCTCTTCTGGAACGTGGTGAGTGTAGTCACCTGCAAGATTCTTAAACAAAGAGAATTCACACTTATGTGTTTTGCCTTCCTCTTCTCTACTCGACACTAGACTACATCTCAGAAACTGATACCTAGGGCACTGCTGCTCTCCGCCTGTACAGGTTTTAAGATGAAGTCATTCTGATGATCATCCTGCCCCTCATTCCCATCCTGATCCTTTCACTTTCATGATTCTTAGAGGTCAAGACTTACACTGTGTATTTGAATTAGCAGGGCCTACACTTTGAGCATTTTAACTCCACTTAAGTTGCCTGAATCACAAGTTACAATTCCCTCTGACACTTTTCTTGGGTATTTTTGTAGTGTTGCACAGCACGCTGCTCACAGACAGGTGGTTTTTGCAGGTGGATATCTTTGTGCTGCAAGGCCGAATGGATGAAGCACGCCACTTGCTCTCCAAGGAAGCCAGTGCCAATCCAACGTCAGTGAACATGTACAAAATCTTGGATGACTTGATGAAAAAGATGCCTGTGCCCAGTGTATGTACAAGGTGGATTTTTTTTTCCATGCAGTTCTGTTGGGAAGAGAGCCACCTCTGATATGGCTCCTGAAATATCACAATTTGTTCACCATTAAAACATCTCAGTCTTAATCCTTTACAGTAGTAATATTTGTGTTCTTGAATTGCCCCAAAGAATCAACCATTCAGGTAAAAGTCTGTTAGGTGACTGACAACATAGTTAGAAAGATCATTTTTGCAGCAGGATACATTATCCAGTTGTCTGAAACAGTTTTTGTTGAGAACTATTTTCTTGTACAGAATATTCTCTGAAGACTTTACCAGCAGAGTTTCCCTCTGTTGCAGTGATTTCCTTGTGGAGGAAAAATTGCAGCTGCATCATGGTAATCTCTCACAGGCTCTCCTTTGCCTGATTCAGATGGGTTAAATAAGACACTTCAAATGCAACTGTAGGACAAGGGAAAATGTGATGGCAGCCCTGTGTTTAGCTTTTTATCATGAGCAACTGTGAGTTCAGCCCAAGCACCTGTTGTGATTTGACTTGGTGTTTCCTTTATTTTACGTATCTTATCCTCTGTTCAGCTTGGCAACACCCAGACGCTGACCGAGATGGAGCTGAAATGGCAGCACTGGCATGAAGAATGTCAGCGGTATCTACAGGATGGAACTTTTGCTTCCAATTCCCACATGGAATCCATCTGCAAGGTGTGTTTTTGAAGGAAGGAAGGAAACTGTGGACAAGTATTGGATCCATCCTTGTAGTATTTCAGGACCCCTGTGTAGCCACAAGTAACTTTAATACACTGGATGATCTCTTCATTAAATCAGGAGATTTTAGGCCAGTCTTCTGTACTGTGTTCTTTGTTTTGCAACAGTCTTTGCAAGCCTGGGCAGATCGTTTTGTCTTCTTGTCCAAGGCCATAAGGCTGATTAGGAAATTCTGAGAAGGATCTGTGTCCTTTGTTAATTAATTTTGATTAAATCCTCAACTTTGCAAAATGGAGTAATGCCTCTGAAGAGTTACGATGCAGTTGCGTGCATTGCCAAATTTGCAGAATTACTCCTGTTTTTCTCCCGTTAGATCCTGCTGGGCGATGAGGATGCCATACTGGAGAAAAAGGAACTCATGACTACTTGGTACCACTTTCTGGTTACCCGACTCCTGTATTCCAATCCAACTGTGAAGCCAATGGAACTGCGGTTTTATGCACAGGCATGAAATAGAATAATTTTTATATTCTCCACCATTTCATGCACACAAGGGTTACTGTACTTAAAGAAAAACTTTGGGATGGTTGACATCTTACAGCAACTACATCCCTGTAAGGCAATACCTAGAATTTGTAACTGGACTGGGAAACTGATACAGTGGACGAATAATTGTTGAAGACCCAGTCTCTTCAGTGTCTAATGTTACCAGCCTTGTTCCTGCAAATTGTTTTCCCAGTTTCCTTATGCTAAAATAAGGAAAAAAATTTTTTTGTTAATGTGGTCAGTCTCTGTGACATATTCTTTCCCATAAAACAACCTAAATGAGACTGCTACATCCAAACAAACGTCTTACTGTCTCACAACTTCTGCATTTATCGTGTTTTGTAATCTCATTCCAGTCTAGTATGGACCTGTTCCTGGGTGGAGAAAGCGGCCCTGAGCCTCTGGACACGATTTTAATGGCAGCCTTTGAATTTGAGATGCATCAAGTGATCAAGGAATGCAGGTTGAGTTTTAAGGTTTTTACTTATGTGTGCATTCCCTCCAATAGTATTTGGGGTAGAGGATATGGGTACAGCCCACCTGATCATCCTTTCAAAGAATTTAGCAAGAATATGTGAAGCAGGCAGCAATAAAAAGTATTCCGTTAGGTCTGGGACATTGCAACCAGACATTGTATGTAATATAGCTTCTAGAGCAGCAAGAAATGCCTGTGGAAAACCTGACACGTTCCTTGGCAGTGCTGAGCTTAGGGTTTTTTCTTTCTTTTGCTTGCTTCAAATACAGCATCGCCCTGAGCAACTGGTGGTTTGTGGCTCATCTGACTGACCTACTGGATCACTGTAAACTCCTGCAGTCTCACAATCTCTAGTAAGTATTTATTTGTATTGATTATTTAGACACCCAGAAGCAAGGATGACTGAAGCAGCATGTGGATTTTGGTTGAAAAAGGAGCATCCTGGGCATTTACAGAAAGTGGAGAACAAAGGAGCTGCACGTGCCTCTGAAGTTACAGGCAGCCCAGATGCTCTGAGAAGCAGTTGCTGCCCTGATGAATTTGGCATGCTATTCATCAGTGCCTCAGTAGTGTTAGGACTTTCTTAAAATATAACCAAGGGCCCAAATGTTTCTTATTATAGGCAATAGTGAGGAACTAATCTTAAAAGAGTTTCCATACTTATGCTTTGAATAAATTTAAGTTTGAGCAATTGAATTTTGCTATCTGAATTCCCTGGAAGTTTCAGTTTCTTAAAGTACTTTCGGTTATATTCACTAAGTGCTGTAAATATCTGGTAGATCTCCCCAAGGAGAAAGCTGACCTGCATGCTTAGGCCTGAGATACAAAGCTTATTAAGATAGCCCATGAGAAAACATGCCGCATAACTTAAAACTACTTGTGAAATTACATCAACAGTTTTTTCCAATGAGGTGGAAATAACGCCTGTCTCGTTTCTTTCCCCCCAGTTTTGGTTCAAATATGCGGGAATTCCTTCTGCTGGAGTATGCTTCAGGACTCTTCTCCCATCACAGGTAGCAACTTCCGCCCCCCCCCCCCCCCCCCCCCCCCCCCAGAGAATAGACTAACATCAAAGCAGCCAAAGCAAATAACTATATGCTAATGAAGTAAAAAGGCAAAGCTTACAAAAGCCGCCATTAGGATTTCAGCAGAGGTATCCCTAAGGATTGTACAACACTAGCACGTTTCCTTTCCTGAATTAAAGACAAAAGCTATCTAGTAGCACCCATCAAGCATACTGACCAGGACAGAATTGCTCCTGCCACTGTGGCTTTTTTTGGTACAGAGCAACTTGCACCAAAGCACTTGTGAGATGAGGCACTCCAAAGTTGTGTAACAGGCAGCTGGTGTTTGGTAGAAAGTAAAAGCCATTTTAGGTATGAGTACTAAGTTCATCAGAGCTGTTATTAACACAGACTCAGATTCTCCTTGTGGCTTTACTGTTGTACTTATTTAAGATTTATATGATTGGAATGATTGATGATCTTTTCTCCTCCCTCAGCCTGTGGCAGCTGGGGGTAGATTACTTTGACCACTGTCCAGAATATGGCAGGGTGTATTTGGAGCTTCATATTGAGCGGATACCCCTTAACACAGAACAGAAGGCCCTTAAAGTGCTGAGGATCTGTGAGCAGAGACAGATGCATGAACAAGGTGATTGATTTTTTTTTAAATCTCATTGGTTTGTAGTAGTACAAGTGAAACTACTGAAACTAATTCTTTCCCCCATCTCCTATGTTTTCTCCTAAGTTCGTAGCATCTGTAAAATCATGGCCATGAAAGCCCTACGGAATAATCGCTTGGGCTCTGCCCTGTCCTGGAGCATCAGAGCTAAGGATGCGGCTTTTGCTACGCTCATATCCGATCGGTGAGTCTGCGTCGGCAGCTCTGAGATGACCGCTGCTGTAGTGGGGTGGGAGGGGTGGGAGAAGGCAGCCGCTCTGTGACGACCAGAAAAGCTCCTGCTGCAGGCAGGTGGGGTTGTCTTTCCCTCAGACCAAGTACCAGCTTCTGGACTAGAAAACTACATCCTTGGGTACTCCCACCTGCAACAGCCTAGCTGTTTCTTTTCTACACTGTTTTACTTCATGAAATCTAGTGATGACACACATTGGCCTTAGCTAACAGTCTGATCCTCTTAGACCTTGCTTCGATAAACATTTCTTTTGGCAATATCTCTATCTTGTGCACTGCTCTTCCACTTACTCTGATACAGCTGTTTGGTGGACTGTACAATGAACCAGGGAACTGAGCTGGGTGGAGGATAAGCCCCTTCTGTGCTTTATTCAGCACACTATTTCTAACCAGTCTAGTTCACCACACAGTCTCCAAACAAGTCCGTGGGAGCCACTGGAGCTGCCATTTCTGCAAAAAATCTCAAGCCACAATTACAACATATGTAACAAACAGTAAAGTTTTATTGTGTCCCTGATTTTGCATAAGCTTGTCACGATGTCTGACCTCACAGGGGTGGGAAGTTATTATAAAATTGAAGAGGATGCTAACACTTAGCTTAGGCCTAGACAAAAGATATGGCAACTCTCTTTATGCTTTTCCATCTTTAGCAATCCGTGTCATGTATTTTTTTGCTAATTGGAAATAGGCAGGTACCAATCTCTTTGCATAGTTAGAGTATAGTTTTGAAATTATGCTCTGGATAGACAGCCAGGCAATACTTGATCTTCAGCAGAGAAAAAAGGTAGTAGTAAGAGATTGCTGTGTTTTTTCATTTTTTCTTTGAAGGAGTGGGAATCATTATGTTTCTTTCAACAGAAGGTGAAAGAAAACCATCACAGGAAGCAGCTCTGAAAACAGCAGCATAATGAAGGCTGTGACAAAACAGATGAAAAGCTTTTAGAAATGTTTTTGTTCCTGCTGCTTATCAACTGTTTTACACAGCAGAAAAATAGAGCTTTTGTTATGATCTGGGAGTGTTATTTATGCATTTACCAGCCTTAGCTTCCTGTGCTCCTTCCTTCACTTACGCCTTTTAAAGAATAGATCTCAACTGCCACAAAATCTAGAAGAAGAAATAGCATCTGTTAAACACACGTTACACCAGTTCACTGGCCACTACCAGGAAACATTTTGGTGTCTTCTGAAACCCTCATGGGAGGTTGATTGAGATGGACCTCACTTGTGTAGTAAAGTTTTTCTGGGAAGGGATTAGGAGATACAAAACGGATGTGGACAGTGTTCTCCCCTCTAAGCTTTTGTTGTGTTTTACTTTCTCCCTAGATTCCTTAAGGACTATTGTGAAAGGGGGTGCTTCTCTGACTTGGACCTCATTGATAATTTGGGACCGTCCATGCTCCTTAGTGACCGGCTAACATTTCTGGGTAAGAAGCATCTACAGTTTTCATTCTGGTCTGTTATTTAGAACATGGTTAACTCCTTGGAATTATTTGGGTTTTTCTTTTCCTCCATCTGGCTACATCCTGTTTTAGCGATGAGGGGAAAGCAAATGACCGAAGGTGATTTGGGATGCAGCCTGCTTGCTACCAGATGACTGTATTTCCAATTGCACTCACAGGATAGTCTTGAATTCTGACATTTGTAGACTTCCCCTTTCCTAGTGTTTTTCCAGACTGTATCACTACCTAGAGAGACTTTGAAATACTAACACACACAATCTGGAAGAGTAAAGCACTGGTTTAAGTGATTTTGACAATGTGATAATTTTACTAATTTCACAAAGTTCTGCAAAATCTCAACATCTTTTGGTGGTTTGGCATGCCAATTTCAAGCTCACTCAAACACAAGACCTCTCTACCCTTTCGCTTTAGCAATTGTGCCAGTTAAGAGCAGGGGGCCTCCAGCTAGTTTCCTCTGCACACACAGCTTCCTTCTCCTGGCTGGCCCAAGCGCGGGCTGTGGTTACCTGCCCGTCTGGCTGCAGCTGCTCTGTGGCCTTTGATGAATGGACCGAGACAGGAAACTGAGCTAAACCGCACCTTTCTCTGGAGCTGGGGCAGTTCTAGCAAGCCCATTACTGGGGCCAAAAACTAATGGGAATTTGGAATAGCTGTTGGACTGACTCCCTCCTGGCTGACACCAGCATTACAATAAGGGTGACCCTGAATTTCATCTGTTACTGTTTGGTCCAACCTTGCAAAACTGGAACTGTATTTCCTTCATTTAAACCTAAATTAAGCCTAGAAGTTAACTGCGACTTAACAAACTGGTAATCCCTCATCTCTCTGTATGCCCAGTGTCACCCAGTGACCCTTGCATCAGCCCCAAAGATTGGTAGTTCAGTTGTGTAACTGTGTTTATAGAGAAATGCCCTCCCTTTCTGTTTTTTATAAAAAAAAGCCTGAAAGGCCTGAAAATATTTATGCTTGTTTTGAGACTTTAAAAACATCAGGTGTACTTTTGCTGGACGCCTTTTACCTGTCTCTATCTTGAGGTCAAGCATTAGTCAAAGGTGAATCTGAAGGGGAATCGTTACTTCCAGTGTTTTGACAGTTTAGCAGATACAAACAAATCCACAGAATAAAAGTCAAAAACTTTCATCCTCAGCCCGTTCTCATGTGCTGGATATTGATCTAAGTAATTCTTAACAAAAGCAGAACTTTCCACATTAACCAAGATCTCGGCTTCCACTTAAACAATCAGGAAGACAACAAAGCCTTTCAGACCTCCTGATACTCTGTGATACCAAAGTCACCCCCCCTGCCTCCCCCTTCCCATTCCTGGTTTTTTGCAGACACCACTGGGCTCTCTGAGCCACTCGTGCTGTTGCTCACCCCGCACACACTCAGCACCAGACAGTATCAGTTAGCCAACAGGCTGGTTCAAACAGGAAACCTTAGCAGGAACAGGTTTTTGGCTGCTTTTTCAGCCAGCCTCTATTTTAATCTTTCTTCATGTCCAAGATTCCCATTCCCCAAACTCAGCTGCTTTGGAGACTCGTTTCAGTCAGGGATAGTTCCATCACAGGCTCCATGGGAGCCACCTGACAGCCTACCATCCAGTCACCCAGGCCTGAGCACAGATACTGACGCCTTTTACCCTTCACCAACACCCATATGTAGGGAAGTACCGAGAATTCCACCGGCTGTATGGCGAGAAGCGGTTCTCTGAAGCTGCCAAGTTGCTGTTGCTGTTGATGACGGCTCACATTGCTCCCTGCTCCTTCTGGATGACCCTGCTGACAGACGCCCTTCCCCTGCTGGAGCAGAAGGAGGTGAGCAGGCTGGACAAAGCCCCCCGCACCATTGCTTCTCTTCCTGAGGAGGTTATCTCAAACTGGTGAGCCCCGTTCTGCCCCCAGGCGAGGCATTGCGCTTCCGGTGCAGAACTGTTTGTGGCAGTTCCGGAATCACAGAGCTATCCAAATGTCCTGCCAGTGGGAGCACACAGGGCCCAGCAGAGGATAATCAACTCTTAACTTGCTTTTAGAAAACAGTGGAATACGTACGTGCTAAGTTACATACACACCGCATCCAGTTCCTTCTGGTACTTGGCTTAAAGATTTTTCTAGTGTGCTTCCTTCTAAGCCCAATTCTTGCTTTAAGATCCACCAAGAAAATGGCAGTTTAGTATGCCATGACTGGATAAAGCCCAGAGCAGCACCCTCTCTGACCTCACAGCTGACCCTGTTTTGTGCAGGAGGTGGCACCAGAGACCTCCTGAAGTCGCTTCCAGCCTGAATTATCCTCTGATCCTGTGATTTAAAGGGTCAGAACGGCTCTGCAGGAGTGTGAAAGCATCCTCTTCCTTTCAACTGAGTTATCAGAGCGTGTGATGTCCTTAAACTTGATCGATCCTTTTCAGTGAATACTTTCATTTCCACAGGTCGTATTTTCAGCAGAACAGACTTACGAGTTGATGCGGTGCCTGGAAGACCTGACAGCGGCGAAGTCAGATAAGCAGAAACTCCAGGTAGCTCCTGCTTTGAGGACAACTGGACAATGGATCAGTGGGGCTGCGGGGAGGGTCAGGGAAAGCAGGCTCTGCATTTATATTCCTGCGTGGGGGCAGAAAAGAGGGAGAGCCTGAGGTACTGAGGCTGCATCGTGGTGTTATTTTTAAAGGCCAGCCAAATGAGGCATCATCGGGAGATATTTAAGTATACACAAAACCAGCACAGGAGTACTTGTTCTGCTGATTTGGATCGGACTGTGATGCTTTTCCAGGATAAATAATTACAAATTACATGGGCAATGAAAAGCTGAGCCACTGCCATCTAACGGCTCGGGCTATGAAAGGCTCCAGGCGCAGAACAGGGAGCCGTTTGCTACACATGCAAATCTGTGCAGCTGCCAGAGAAAGAACAGGCTTGGCAGTGCTGTCTTGTGTTGATCTAAAAAGTCGGAAATGTAGTTTTTGCTCTTCTCAGGAGGTCCTTATGACAGGTAAATACACACGTACTCTCCTTCTTAATGACTGACCTGCATTCTTACTTTCTAAAGCCCTGAAAGCGAACCTGCCACCAGCTCGTTACTGCGTGCAGCAATCTAACCCAAGCTCTGCTCGCTTTTAGGATGATGACGTTGAGACTATGAAGGTGGAAATGCTGAGACTTGCTCTTGCACGAAATCTTGCACGAGTCATCGTCAAAGAAGGCACGTTGGAAGGATCCTGAAGGCAGCAATACGTGATTTTACTTGTCCTCTGTGGCTCACTGTACATAAACCTGACTGCTTTTCTAAGAATAAATGTCTTGTTTTGCATATTGCTTGGTGAGTTGTCCTTGTCTTCCGTAAACATAACTTTTAAAAAACATAAATGTAACTTCTAAGAAGGAGCTGCAGCAAAATGTTAAGGTTGCTTGTTCCAGCTTGGTCTGGCAACCCTCCCCTGGTAAAGTAACACCTCGTTACCAAGGGCAGTGTTACCTTGGCTTTTTCAGTTGCTTTGCCTCTAACACCTGGGACTGAAATTAAAGCCACCTTTTAGACGAACAGGGTTTTAGAAAACAGCAGCTTCTCCATTTTCGCTTAGTTTGGATGGTCTTGAAGTGATAGGGTGAGATTTAGGATTTCTGGAAGCAGCACTGGCCTCCATGAGCAGTCATTAGTAAGGGCTAGCCACAGAGCAAAGTAGGGAAAACAATTTATTTAACATGCAGCAGAACAAATGCATTTGAGATGTATATACAGTTACGGCTGTTCGGTATGAAGCAGGAACCTCACCCTACAGACAAGGAACATTCATAGTTTAATTTCCAAAGCTTTTAACAACGCATTTCCACGCAGCAAGACTACGGCATCTTTCCATTTGGCTGTACAGCGCGGGCAGCGCGCTGCCGTTAACACCAAGAACAAAACCATTCTGCAAACTTGTGCTCTGACTCCCTCAAAGTCACAGTGAGATTCAGACGTAGGCATCTAAAGCAGCGACACTCGCTTCCTCAGAACACGCTACATGACCTGGGCACTACCCCCATGCCTACTGTGTCTAAAGTGCTGGCAAGAACATGTCTGAGGCAGAAAGAATTCTCTCCTTGTCTCCTGTCCCAGTCCATCAGTTTAAAACTGCATTAAGGATCCAAACAGCACACCCACCCCTCTCGCCTGCCTCCTACAGCAGGGAGCTGACAAGGCTGGGCTCCTCACGAGCTCCACATCAGGCGTTTACAGCAAGTTACTTGGCCAAGATTTTATTCCACCTTCAGGGCTTCTACAACTGCCCGGTGCCTCTGATAGGACCTCAGGCCATCAAACCCGCTGAGTTTTCCACCTCTAGTGATTCTTACTTTGCAACACAGTAAAGAAAATTCAACTATAAATAACTCCAAGCTGCATTTGCTGTAATGGGTTTTACAGCCGCCATTAATTCCAGCAGCTCCTTCTCCTCTGGAATTTTCTTCCTACAGTGGGCAGGGCTCTCCTCCTCCTGATCTTCTCAGCACCTGAGCAGGCTGCTCCCACTCACAGCTTGGTAAGAGCTAGAAATGCCGAGCTCAGTGCCCAAGGACTCTCCCTATCTGTGCTTTTGTCAACGGATGTTAAAAAAAACTCGTTAATTTAAAACAGTCTGTCTCAAAGCTAGTTGAGGCACTGCTTGAGATTGGAAATCGAGAGGGTGGAGGAAGAGACTGCTAGAATCAAGTTTTGGGGATTTAAACCTAGTAAGACTGTAGCTAGAGGGGTCAGCTCTTCTGCCCCACCAGCGCAGAACACTGATCTCCAGCAAAACCGCTTTCCCCTTTGTGGGGACAATTGCACTTGGCCACTTCACACAGGGAACAAATGAAACAGGGCATTAAACCCAGCGCACGCTTCGTCACAGCCCAGTGGAGCCTTCTTTCCTTTCACTGCTTGTTTCTATTTAGATATCCTATAGCTCAAATATTTACATCTTGTACATCATTGTACTCATCTCAATAAAACACAGTATTCAACTACAATAATAATACTGCCTGCACGAAGGGACGCGAGAGGCATTTCTCCTTATCCCTGGGTTCAGCCACTGCACCTGATCAGTGCTTGTAAAGACACTTCTGCGCTCCAGGTGCTGTCCTCCACCAACACCGACCGCTCCTTTCCAGCCCTGTCTACCTCCTCATGACACATTTCCTCGTTTCCCCACACTACGGAATGCAATGAAGGCAGAAAAAAAATAACCAGTGTAACCATTCACATACAAAACTCAGCCCCATCTGCCCCAAACGGATACAATGGGGAGGCAGCTAGCAGTATAAAATAAATATAACAACTAAAGATACAGCAGTGTGGCACAGCACAGAGCGAGGGTCTGCTTACATCGGCCGTTGGGAATGAAGCAGCGGAGGGGGAGGAAGGGAGCTAAGTGCCATTTCAGTGTAAAAAATAAGCATTCCCTCATGGAGCCAGCATTATTGCTCAACATGCTTAGCAGGACCGGTCTGGCACTGAGGAGGTAAAAGTCTGAGGGAGGGCACATGTAAGGGCTCTGCGCTGAGGAAGCTCATGGTGGCATCATTACCCCACCGGTCTGTAGGTATCTCCAGACAGCAGTACAGGAACAAGCCAACCAAATCCCCTTCTGCTGCCAGGTCTCCCCTCAAAATACGGTACCTTCAAGTTTAATAGAGTGGAAGATAGAACCAGATTCACCCAGAGGTCAAGATAAAAGCAGCCAGCACTGCCTGTTACTGGCTGCCACTCAGTTCACGCTTGGCATAAATGTCCCAGGACCCCTTCAACGTGGGGCAAAACATTCTGGACTAAAGCTACAAGCAGAGTGGTCAGGACATGTAAACAAAGCTGAACATCACCAGTGGATAGCATGTGCGTCCCTCCCCACGTCACATTCATTCCAGTCCCGTGGGATCCTTTCCTGGTCCTGTCACAGAGTCTCTGGCAGTGTCCTAAGGTCATAGATTCCCCCACTGCTCTACCGGGGGAAACTGATCCACTTCGCCAACCTCTGTGCTAGGCTGGTCTCCCAGTGTGAAGGTCAGTCTGTACCTCAGCCTCACTTTCTCCTGCAGGAAAGACAAAACCCAAGAGCGACATGAGAACAACTCCTGAACAAAACGCTGTTACAGCTCCACAGAGCGTGCAAGACTTCTGTTGCGCATAGCAGCAGGAAGAGGGCCAAGGTAAGTTCATGGAGTAGTTCAGCTATTTAGCAAACCTGAGTTATTTACCTTACTTTTTTTATACCACAAAAGCTTTACTGCTTAGCATGGAACAGGAGGAGAAAAGCACGAATGACCTGTGGTAACAGTTTACACAGACGTCGTCAGCACCCACGGCTCACCTGCTCTCCAGTGAGCCTGAAGAACACTGCTGGAATAGTTCAACATTTTCAAAATTAAATTCCTCATCATGTGGAAGAAGATAAAACACTTCCTGCTCTGCAAAATTCCTAGTAAAACAGTAAGCAGGAGATGGAACCAGTCCTTCAATGAGGGGATGGAGATCCATTGAAGTTTTTCAATAATCCAGTAAACCCCTCTGGCATGTATCTTTCTGGATCAAAAAGCTTTCAGCTGATACTTTAAGGACCCTTTTGCTTTAATTCTTGAGTAGTAACATCTTGATTTTTCAAATAATTAGAAACTACTTAGGCATACAGCTTTATCAAGCAGGCTACTTAAATGAGTAAGTACAGCAAGGACAAACAGCTATTCAGAAAAGAAAGTGTTAACCACATTGTTTCACTGGTCACAGGTACATCCTCAAAGAGTAACGGAACAGACATGACCTGACATTTGTCTGTTGGTTCGGGTCTGACAGGCTACAGCCTCAACACAGCAAAACTATTTCTACAGTACCAGCTAATTTAACATCAATCTAATTAGCACCAAAGCCAGGCAGTTCCAGGCAGTTCCACTCCACAAGGGAGTCAGACAAGCTCTGATCACTACCCTTTAAAGCCGAGCCTTATACAACTGTTGCTCTTTTGCTGGAAGAAACATACAGGTCCTTCTCGTACCTTTCCTGGCTGACAAAGTCTGTTAGGGAAGAGACTCCGTGCAGCCTCCCCCCAGCCCAAATCCAACCACCAACGTTACGCAGTAACCACCTCTGGAGGGCAAGTTAGGAATAAGCACTGGTATCTGCTCAAATGTTCGGTTCACCCCACACTGTAGAATTCATCTCACATCAAATTTGGCTGACAAGAACAGGATAAACCCTGCTGCCCCTCTCACCTTCATAGGATTCGCCAGAAGCATGACTTGGGTGATGGCGGCAGGCGGCTGGATGGGACTGAACGGAGACAGCTCTGTGCCAGAGGGTGGTTGTAACTTCACTTTCATGGACTGCAAATGAAAAAGAAAGCAGAACCTCAGGGATTATCTCCTACCTTGGGGACAATGAAAGATGCTCTACAGCTGGTGAGATAACAGCACACGTCCAAACTGAAGAGAATCAATCCACATGCAAGGATGAGGAAACAAAAGCCAGCCCAGCTCACACAACATGACAGAACAGGTAGGCTGACAAGTCGGTCCAGAGTAAAAGCACTGGTCAGGTGAACACCAACAGCACCTTCCTGTGAGTTATCTTCTGTCAGAGGTTTTAATGCGAACACCTTCATGATGATAGGCAGATCGTGGCTGACATTGGGCCAGTTTTCAAAACACAAGCTGGCCATCCAAAATTATCTAGGTGCAGTAAGACCAGAATGGAACATACTGTCAGATTTAGGATGTCTTTTACAAATTCTGATTCTTGAAGACCTCAAGGGCGGGCTCTATCCACGTAACAGTCCTGTCATCATGCTGTCTGAGCCACCTTCATGAACAGACACAGCTGGACTGATCTTAGATAGCAAGAAAAATAGAACAGTAACTACCTGCAGTTCTTGACTTACCCTATTCACTGTTTTCTGCCTCTGACAGCTAGCTTTATGTTTTGGAAACAGGCAGAACACAGCCTATAGAAAGGTAGAACCAGGCTGTCCCAAGTCCCTGAGTTCATACCCAGGCCTTCCCAAAGGCAGTTTCATGTTGCTGTGGGTCTGAGCCACGCATCCCTACCTTCGGCACAGCAGCCTGCAGCACAATGTTCTTCACAGGAAGCGGTGCCGTGTTCAGCATCGAGACTACGACGACTAGCACATCCGACCTTCCCGGCGGGCACTCCCTGGCAAAGTGCAAGAGGATTCGGAAGCCGTTCTTGTCATAGGCTGTCACCGGGAGGGCACTGCCTACCGCAGAGAGAGAAGGGGACAGGAATGCAGGTTCATGCTGCAGAAGATGATCTGTAGCAGCATTAAGCAATCTGACTGTTTGGCTGGGACATCTCATCCTTTCACTCTACTTCGCAAGCTCTGTCAAGAAGCTTTGCTTTCAAAAAATGTTCAGAGAAAGGTGAAAAACCTGATTTACTCACTGGGTTTAATGGATTCCAAAGGAACATGGACATTGGCCAAAGAAATTTCAGGTGCTTTCATGGGACTGCCTTGCTGCTGGAATGATGCTGGCTGGAAGAGAGGACTTCCTGAGCCAGCAGTACAGCTGCTTGGGAAAGGAACTGGAGGGGCTGCAGGGGCAGTGGCTGGCAGCCCTGAGGATGCTATTAATGGGGCAGAGGCGATGGTGGTTGGCAAAGTAACCCCAGGGAACACGGAGGGTGCCGCCATGCCTTGGGTGGCAGTCCTGCGAGAGACACAGAAAAAACACAGGAAATTGAGCTGAAAGCGAAGCAGGCATTTCACCACAAACCCAGAGATAAGAGCAGATCACAAGGACAAAGGAGTGGCCTGGAGCCAGATTAAAGTCCGTGATTATTGCAGTCTCGTGTAAGAACTACAAGAAAGCGGTGGTGGTAGGGTCAGGCATCACTTCTCGCAGTCAAGAAGTAAGCAGAGTCCCACCTTGGCAAAGGTGGGCAAGGCTAACATGGGCAAAGGCCTCTGTACCTGAGCAGTCCATTCCATGACACACCGCACGTGTGTATCAGGCAACAGCAAAGCTGTTGTGCTCTAGCCAGTAATGCCTGCCTTTCCCTGCCGGAGGTGGGACCCTCCTATTAGCTTGTAAACTGAAACTCTCTGAGAAGAAATCCCAATCACACATTTCTACCAAACCAGAGAGTTGAAAGTCTGCCTCTGAACCTGTGACGCTGCAGCAATATTGGCTTTCTAACCGCAGAGACAAAGCGAAGCCCAGGACTTTTAGTTACCCTTTGGCTTCTTCAAGGAGTTGTCCCAATGCATCCATCTTATGTGACATATTGCTCCCCACAGATGAGCTGAAGTACCCAGGAGCAGCTGGAATAGTCTTAGGGGGCCCTGCAGGGGCAGCCGGTCCAGCAGAGAACACAAATGGTGCCGAGTTTGGTGCTGGGATGCTGGGAGCTGTCTGAGAGGCTGAGAAAGCAGAGGACAGCGTCACTGATGTTCCACACGTGGTCTGTGATGTGTGATGGAGAAGAGGGTTCCCTGCAGAGTTGCAAGCAACAGTCACCGTCTTCGGATTAAAGAAATCCAGGTCCAACTGGTCGTTCTGAAAGAGAGGACAAGTAGATGCTCTAACTCACTGCTACCCCTTGTTGTAGAGATGGCACTGTTACAGAGGGAGATAGATTTACCGCAAAAACAGGTGCTGGGTGGCAAGCAGCAAAGTCTGTGGCCTATGTCAGGACTACATCTGATCTGTAATTTAAGCAAAGGAAGTGCTAACATCATGGGGGAGAGATGGGAAACTAAGAAAGCCAGGTTCAGGGATATCTACTCTGTTGAGACACAGCTATCCCAGATTTTAGGACTAAGTCAGACTTCCCCTCAGGAACAGCTGCCCCTCTGCCTGTATGCGTGATCATGTTTCTCCAAGGTGACAGGGTGTGTCCTGAGACCTCCCGCAATGACAATCCCCCCCTCCCCTTCCCCCAAAACCCTCCTTTGTACCTCAAACATGCTCCACTGGTTGTTTTCTGAGGTCTCCTTCACTGCTGCAGGGGCTGGGTCATTCAGGCCTGAAAGAAAAAATAACAAGTAGGTGACTGGAGGAGAAAATGAGTTAGGTGGCATCCCTTGGCAACTGTTTCAGTGCCATCAAACTACTTGATTCAGCTCTGCCAGAGTCCAAGGACCTGATGAAAGCCTGAAATGGGCTGCAAATCTATGATGAGGAAAAGAAACTGATGGCATCTGAAGCTGGCAGTGACCCCCTGCACAGAGTTCTTCTAACCTTTCCTGATTCGCAGTGTGCTCTGGTATTCACATCTGGGCTCCAGAGACAGGCATTCTGCAGGCTCCTATACGCAGCCCCTCTAAGGCACCTTGCTCTTTAGCACAGCCACAAAGTCAGGGATGAAACCTGTACCAAACTTCAGCCTGCACGTCCTGCACATCCAAGCACCTACAGAGATCAGACTGCAATTACACTCAACTGTTATTTCACTTACAGCCTACTTTGGGAAGGTCAGAGTTTTTAATACTGACTCACTGACTGATTCTTATATCCAGGATGATGCAAGGGAGCATCCCCTGGACTTCTCTAGAAGCCAAAGGCATCTCATGCTCCTTTTAGGCATGCCGCATGCGCAGCCAGCCCTCACACTCACACTGGAAGAAGAAAGCAGTCTTTGTTAGGCATGGATTGAGTAGCTCTTTTCTGGACCCTTCGGTGTCTTACCTAAGCACAGAAGCTCCTCGTCCAGCAAGGAGAGGGAGTTGGCCGTGCTACTCTGCTGAGCGGGTGCGGCATCCACTTGGCTAGAGGAACTGCTCCGCAACTGCGCAGATGTCTGGGGAGGAGGTGGGAGAATGGGGATTTCGGCTGGGGCTACTGTGGGGGCTGGTGCCAGTGTGGTGGGTGGCATTGGAGGTGGCGGGGTGCTGGTGACATCCAACCCAGCAAGGTCGATGAGGGTGTTGAGATTACTCATGGAGTTACTCCCTGCAGCAGACAGAAGAGCACTACTAGGAAAGAAGGCAAAAGGCTCAGAGCAAACCCAATGTACAGAAGAAATTATCAGAGAGATGGTTTAGATAACACAGATCCTCATTTAATCATGGCTTATGGCTCTCTGTAACGGAGAAAGCCCTCATGCTTTCCACCTAACCACTTCCTGTCCATGAGCTACTTACATCAACCCAGATACTTAAGAAATTTCTAGCTAAAAAGCAACATCTGCTCCAACCACTGCTCTTCCCCAGTGCTTCTTGTAGTGTAATTCACAGTCTTGTCAAAATCTTTTGAGCTCAGATAAGACTTTGGGAGATCCTACAGAATTACAATAAATGAAGGCTACTAGAGAGCTGAGGAAAATTCATCCTGTCTGGATCTAGAATTCCCTTCATGGTCTTGTCCCAGTAAGATGCTGTCAGGCAGCATTATGCATTCCTCTACTGCTCTCTCTCCATGCAGAAATGTGTAAGTGACTCCCAAATGGTAATTCTGCCACACACGTCCAGAGCTTTCAATGGTGAAACTGAAGTGTAAAGTGGGCGACTGGCCTAAATTCACAAATGGAATTGCTGGCAAAGCCAGCACCCCTGGCTTGGCTCCTACTCTCCTGCTATTGTCCTTCTGATAAAATTGTCCTCTTCTTACACGTCACCATTAAGAAACAGGACAAACGTGGAGAAGAAAACGTATGAGAACTTCCAGCCACACAACCTGTTCAGATGCAGGTTTCTACTGATGTTATCAAAGGTTTCAATAATATGGAATGAGGAATGGAAAATGCAAAGCTGCAGCACTGTTGCTCGTGTCCAGAATTGTCTGTCCACCGCTTAGGAGCTGTCTTGTCCCCCTCTGATTCACAAACTGTTGGCCACAAGAACCACCAATAGCCTACTTCACCACAATTTATAGGAAACCCCATCCAAAAGACTTAGAATTGGAGGATTCAAAATTAAACAGTTGGCTTCCCAGGAACTCACCTTCCACTACAGACATCACAGGGAGATCCACTTCACCATTGATCACTTGCCCCTCTATTATTTTTTTATAGGAATTTATCACACGGGATAAATTGTCACTGGCCTGCAGAATATCCCCTACATGCAAGAGAGATAAAAATGACCTCCAAGACTTTAGTAACTCTGCTCCCACTAATGCTGAGAGTACTTAGTTATCAACTAAATAAACAGCAAGAAAAAACATAATTATTTGGCTATAAGCTCCACTATTCTCTGTCTTTGCCATGCTTCTCTAACCAATACCCTGACCTTTCTAGGTCCATGCACATTACAGTAACAATGAAACGATGAGTCCAAGACTTTGTTCCCCACAGCAGCTCCCTTCCCAAGCAGCAGCTGTCCCCCATGATTCCCCCCAGCCTCCCTAACCACCAACTCTACTGTTAAGCCCTTGCCTGAATTTAAATGATAAGCATAAAGAGATAAGGATCTTGTCTTTCATCTGTTTGCTTAAAGCAAAGTGTATCTACAGTGAAGAGGCGTCTTTACAGCAGCCACTCCCTTGGCAAACCCTTGCACAGTCACAGGTCACAAAAGCAATCAAAAAAGAAGCGTAGCTTCATTTACCCAAACTGCTGTCATTATCCTCAGTCTCACTGGCCAGCTTGAATAACGTCCGTCTTTTGGTTTCACACCTTTCATAGAGCTCCTAGGAAGACAGATTAGGACAAAGGGTTTCATCAGCCACTGTCAGCAATACCCATCAGCACAGATTGACTCCCCAGGCACGCATTGGAAAGTCCAGAATAGAGAAACCAGTCTCCCTGTGCTGAACATGCCAGCATGGCTGGACATCCCAGCCCTATTAACAGAACTGTGAAGCATTACATTAGCCTGCGAGTCTAAACACAACCTGCGTTTTCCACACAACATCTCTCAGTCCCCTGTCACATCAGCACTTAAGGCCAGCTCTGGTCAAAAGAGATGTTTGTTCCTTGTATTACAGCAGTCTCTAACAGCCTGAGGAAGAGCAGAACTGTTCTTCAACAATTACACTTCAACTGGGCTGCAACCACCACTCGCAGTGTCTGCAACCACACAGAAGAATGGTGGCAAGAAAGAAATGTTTCATAGAAACAAACTGGTTTCTTAAGCTTCTTACCAACGTTTTAGGAGCTTGTTATTAAAAATGAGTAGTTTAAACTTTTTAAATTAGATAAGGTGTAAGTCCTCAAGGCCCTGGGCCTATCCAGCCATCCCTGGTGGCTGTTTTGATTTTTACCATCTTAATGTTCTCCCAACCTTGTAACACTAGCTAAAACTCTTCCTTTGAAGGGGAGGACATATCTTCTGCCTCATTCAGCCTTTCATTTATTCATTCACAGTAGTGTAAGGGACACTTATGATCTGCAATCAGTGTGTCCTAATAAGAGCAAGAATTATAAACTGCAGCTTCTTGATTCCTCCACGCTGCATCTTTGGAGAGCAGCCGTACCTCACATCAAGCATGTGCAAAACCAGGCTAGTACCCACTGAGTCCTTTAGTGAAAGGTGTTAAAAACGTGGTTATTTTCTTTCCTGCTGTTTCCAACAACTGCTCTTGTTTCTTGCTGTTGCTCTCCATTTTACTGCACTGTTTGTAGTTCTCTGCAAAACTCAAGTCTGTAAGAAGAAAGGACTGACTGCAGGATTTCTGGGAGGAAGGAGCAGCTCAGACCCACCTTCATGAGTTCTCTATCGGCCTCTGATGAATCCTCTTTGCTGTAATGAACCAACATCTCATTCAGTAGCTTCACGTTGTTATTTACTTCCTCCAGCGTGTGCATGCGTTTTGTCACTTTTTGAATCCGAGCCTCATCCTTCAGGGTGTAAAACACAGACATGAAAAGTGAGTTCCCCTGTAAAGGTCTAGGGTATCACAACAGCAGGTATATCTGTAAATCATGTCAAGTAATGGCTATTTAAGGTTAAGCTAGGAAAAAAACCCAAACAAGTCAACAACAACCTCTCCATCCATGTGAAGCTTTGCTTATTCTATTATCTTTGCACCAACACTCTGAAATTATAGAAAACACCATATTTCCAAAAAGTCTCATTAAATAGACTCTAATGTATAATTATACCACTAAAAATAGAAAAGTTCCCAAAAGTTCCTTTCTGACCTTTTCAGAAGGATTTATTTTTTTTTTCCCTGGTCACTTAATGCCATTTTACAAAAAAGATGTGTTTGAAGCAAAACCTTTACTAGGAACAACACGCACTCTCTGGTAGAGAATCTCCACCCGTCTCTAATTTGAGATTCCAACTAAAGATGAAGGAGAGTCTGCCCTGGGGACAGGAGAAGCTCAAATGGAAACATTGCAGTAACTATACATCCTCTTCAGTCTAGAAGCTATCCTTTTTTTCTTTTTTTTTTTTTTTGCCAGAAACACTGAGTCATTTCCTGGACTCCAGGGTTTTTAATGACTGCCATGGGTGGATGCATCACAACTCTACAAACAGGAAGGTGTTTCCGTAAAGCTTGCTTGTGAGAAGACCCAGTCCAATGACTTGGTCCTCAGTATCCAGGGGTGGTACTGCAATGCTCCCACCAAACCCTGACATGAAACACCATCTTGAGTGATGAGAACGTAGTTAATTACAACAAGGGGCATTCAATCCTTGCCCCTTCTTGCCCTGTCCTCAAGCAGAGAGATCAACTGCAGACATTTTCGTGATATAAACATCTCCCAGTTGTGAGCTGGAATCAAAATTTCAACACATTCATATCATACAGAGCCCTATAAGTCATTAGATGGTACTGCCTTTATGCTGGTAACCACAGGGACTAGATGGAAGTTGGCAGTGTCGTGTGTTTTAAAAAATAATAAAAGGTTGAATGTCACTGATGGTCAATCTCATTCAGTCCCCACAATTTAACTAAGGAACATACTAATGCAATGCTCCCAGAGCCTCAAAAACCCAGGTGCTGCCATTCACATGATCCTAAAGCTCGCCAACATTTTGGAGTCAAATTGCTTAAAACCTGCAAACCAGCCTGCAGACTGGGACCAATCCTACAGGAACTTCTTACCTCTTTTACCATGGATTTTATAAGCTTGTTGGCCTCCTGTAAATCATCTGGGTTTTTGCTTTTCAGCAGTTTGGCTAGAAGCTGTAAGATGAGAAGAAGATATTCAGGAAACAAATAAAGACCCTTTGGCAAAGGGAAGCAGCGAGAGGAATCTAAGTGAATGAACAACTCAGGGGAAAAGAGATGCAGCCCACTATTACAAAGCTTATGCTGCTTTCATAGCTACAGCGACTCCAGCGGGAGTCATTTATGGTTTATTATTTTATGTGAGTTGCTGCATTCTTGCTTCTACAGAGGACATATACTGTAAAATCTCAGAGACTTCTGACACTAGGTAATTATTCCTCCCATACATAATTTCTGGTCCTGTGTGTGAAACATTCTCTGCCTTCTAGTATTACAGGAGAGCACTTTAACCAGGAATCATCTCATAATGGTAACACAGAGAAGGCCTGAACTGCAACTTCAGGTTAGGTAGGTGGACAAAGTAGTCATATTCGAACCAATGGGTTCTGTGAAAGTACACACCACCTCCCCAAAAACAAAAGCTGTATTAGCAAACTTCCCTTCCTTGTTCTAAATCACTTTTCATTAGTGATTATGATACAAGTCTTCACTATACCTTGGATTTTTCCTCATCATCAAACACAGGGTTTTTGGGACGAGGCGGTGGAGAAGGAATCAGGGTTCTGTCCGCAGGAATCACAGGATCAAACATAACAATCCCTGAAAGCAGAAAGGGAACCCACATGGGTTTCCACATGTAGTCACACCAGACAGTGCACCCAGTTATTCACAGGCTGCTATTAAAGCAAACCCCAGCAACTGTGTTGCCATGTTCATGCTGCTCCTCTAATAGCTCAGGATAATCAACAGCTCTGCATTTTTGTCTTTCCCCCTTTCACATTAGCTGTTGAACCACTAAGTGAAGTCTCAGACAACCCAGCTTTGTGCAAACTCGAGGGCATGACATTTGTTTGTATAAATGAGCTGCAGAGGAAAGCAGACAGCAGTGCAACATGGGGTGATGAGCAGACTCCTAACCACAAGTGGGGAAAGGGCAAAGCATCCTGCTTGTTCCATTGTCAAATCCCTAGATTTGTGCTCTACCTCAAAAGCTTCCCTGGAACCAATTTTTCTTGTGTTGAAGCTGCATGTTTCTCAGCAGCTCAGTGTTTTTTCACTGTGCCTACACAAGAAATGCGTATCAGTTGAACTAAAGGTACAATTGTAAAGTCATCTAGTTAAAAGAACACAAAAGGCTACATGGAGGCTCTTATTTTGCTTTAAATTAGACTTGTTCAAATCACGTAATAACTACTTCCAGAAAAAAAACCTGAAAAAAAGCCCTGCAAACCAAAACAAAAGTGTTTGCAAGGTGTTTAATCTAGTTAAAAAAGCCAACACAACCCAGCCCAAGGCATTTAAATATAACGAGAAGCTTTTCAGGGAATTTCTCCCTTGTTCTACCTCCTCTTAGAGGCTGCCATGACCCCATGTAATTAGAAGCTGTTTATTTTCTGACACTCTTGCTTAAAGCACAGACTGGAGAGAATCCATGAATGAGCAGCTGACTTCCTACCTTGTCGTTTCAGCATGTAGTAGGCATCCTTGATTTTGGATTCTTCTGGCAGTGCCACTGTCCAGCTATACAGCAATTCAATGACTTTGGTCTTCACCTTCTCCGAGACCCGGTCTCCCAAGTACTAAGAGTGGGAAAAAGATTACAATTTTCCACATTCCTCATTTCTTTTTAAGAATAAAGTCCAAACCCAGAGAAGGTGAGTTCAGTGATATACACTAAAAGTTATATAATCCAAGTTCCAAGATGCTCTAAGATACATCTTAAGAGGAAAAAAAAGTTCCTTGAATATATTTGAAATAACAGTAAAGAGAAGCTTTGTGATTATCTTCAGCAAAAGAAAAAGCAGCTATTCTGTTGGTTTCAGGATTTTGCTATTTAAAAATTAGAGCAATACCACCCCCCACACACTGTCTTATGGGAAAGAATTTGGAATACTTCACTGCATCGATCATGCCTTGGGGTGCCTCTGTCTATTTTTGCTACTTTAAACACTTGCTGTGTTGAGGGACTTAGCCAGGCACCCTTTACACAGAAAGTCAGCAGCAGAGTGAGGATTAGAACTCTATGGTGTGCTGCCAAGTCTCTTGTTTTAACTTCTGCATCGCAACTCTGATCCACTGATGCTGGGGTTTTGTTTATTTTTTAAAAAAACCCACAGCCCAAGCTTTAGAAGCCTTTGAGTTTCATGAAGGATGAGAACAGTACGGAAGCTGTATACTGATGGTAAATAAGTACAACTTACTGAGAAAATAGTGAGCATAAAAAAAAAACCCCAAAAACTTACCTAACAAATGCTCTTGAATATAGGCTAGTAAATGTAATGAGCCAGACAGAGCACTGCAAACATTTTGGATGTAGCTTACAGAGGCCAAACAAAAAGTAAATACAGCCATAAGACTCAGGGACTAACCTTTGGAGACACAACTTTTATTAACTCGTTTAAAAAGCGAAACTTCCCTACTTCATTATGAAATCTTCTCCCGCAATTCTTCATACAAGCTTCCAGCACCTGCATTCAAGTAACAAAAACAGGGGCTGAAATGAACAGCAAAACCCTACAGTAACAGCGTAGCTGTGTCCTGCTTATAGGGGAACTGAAGGACCCGTGTCGGTGAGACACGTATTCCTGCTCTGCGATACCAGCACGCATCCCCCAACTTTAGGGGTGACACATAAAGAAAGGCGAGTCTCCCACCCTCAGCTATGTATACCTGGGTCAGTTATCTCATCGCTAGGTCTCATGACAACGAACACAAATCTTACCCGAAGATAACAAATGAAAGCAGCTGCAACTAAATCAGAGTTATTTCTGACTGCTTTATTGCTACTGAGAAATCTGGACACTTCAATCACATAACTGTGCTCCCTCTCACTGTCCACTCCCTCCCAGCAGAGTGGAATCAGGGCATTCAGCCCCAAAACTAGCCCCAGCTAACCCCGCTGACACACACTGTGCACCCCTTATACTCTGCACAGATGACATAAAATGATATATAACTGTGTTTAAGAGGAGGGGTAAGGACTACCTACTGTCAAGGCTTGGACTGCCTCCCATTCCTGTGGCGACTGGATTTTATGAGCCAGGAGCCTCACAGCTATCTGTGGCCTGAAACAAAGCAAATCCCCATTACAAACAAAACAGGCAAACACACTGAAGGATTTTCAGCCTTTCATAAATTCTGCTGTCTAAATGAGATGTCTTTCACATAATTAAAAGGAAATGCCATTTAGTACTTTTTATCTTTCCATCAGTGTACAAAGGCTAACAAGAAATGTTCAGGGCATCTTTGTAAGCCTGGGTGTTTGCACATATGAAAGGAAGCGAGGGCTGGTAGTCTGAGCCAGCAATTCCGGATTCCTCCTTGGGAGGGGCCAAACAACTCCCAGTACAGTCCCCAGCCCAGGAAATCACTTCATTTCTCTTGCATTAGTTTCCTTTTTCCAGAAGAAAACACGTCTTCCTTAGCTCACAGGAATGCTGTGCCCCAGGAGGTTTCTGGAGTTAAGCCTTGTAAAGATTTTAAAGACATGAAGCCCCATCAGGCACTAAGAGTTATAATCCCATTTTACAGACTGGCAAACAAAATAACTTTGGCTAGATGAGAACCCTGCAGCTGCAGAAGCTGACATTAGAGGCAGATTCAGAACCCTCATTTTCCTAGAGCTCAGTTTGTGTGTAAGCTATGCTGCCTTTCACAGAAGAGAAACCACACTTCACAGCATCTTGCTTCTTTTATAGCCAGATTTTCCTTGCAGTATCAGTATATAAAAATGAAACCATGAATTTTTGATGATCAAATAATATATTTTAAACTGTGAATGTTAATTTATTAAGTCCAGAGCTGTTTGGGACACCCACCCTTCAAGTTCTTTGTTGATCTGGTCACAGAATCCAATGATGTATTCCCAGTCTTCTTGCCTGTTAGATGGGTTAGTGGCTTTATCTATGGTAAGGGAAAGAGAACATATTACAAATCAAGCAAAAGAAACAGCATAAAAGGTCAGGCATTTCTTAGACAAGAGTATTTGACATCCACTGCCAACTATAAAAAAGGAGAAAAGTTCACACATGGTACGTCTGTTCAGGGAAAAGGGTGTGTCCAAGTGAGATAGCCAAATATCCAGCAAGAATCACTGCTTTCCAAAAAAACAAAACAAAACAAAACCCCCAAAAACCCCCAAAAAACCCCACAAAACCCACAAAACCCCACACCAGGTGCTAAATCTCAAGTACTTAGAAACACACTATTTTCATACTCTGAGAGTACAAGATAAAATATTTGAGCTCACACAGCTTCCCTCTGTCTGAAATGCTCTCTCTTTCTATTTGGCTACAACATTAAAATCCTTAAAGGCTCATACTTTCTACATAGGAAATTATTCTTGTATTCCCTGGGAGTTTTGTAAAAGTAAGAGCTGGAACATCAGTTGTTTAATATCAGTCATTTAGCATTAACACTTGTTTTTAGAGTGCCAGCTGATTTATTAGATGACTTAACATTTCTCCTGGGAATTATGAACTGAAATTTATTATTATACATTGAGTTCTTGCAAGTAATAAACACCACAGCCTGTTCCTGATCAGGAACTCAAAACCTATATGATCATACTGAGACACCTATACTCACTGGGCTACTTCAGGCTCCTGAAGGATCCTCCCTTGGGTACCAGGACCTTGCTTATTGGACTGATTGCAGAATAGTGAGGCTATCAGCATCTTTTTTTTTGTTATGAATGCATCTTCTCATGTATTCTACTTAACTCTGATGGAGCACTGAATTTACAGTAGACAAGACTCCTGCTTTAACCTAATTTTCCAGCCAAGATGACTGGACATGATGATTTTTCTTTCTTGTAAGGGAAGAAACAACACTCTGTAGCTATATAGGTAAGGGCTGCCACTTAAGAAGAATTCCTCAAAATTTTAATACAATGGAAATAGATACAGAGAAGAAAATATTGCTTAGCCAGATAGTATAGACCTGGGAAAGGGGGACAAGAAAGAAAAAAACAAAACAGCACACATCCCTGTACTTTCATCACAGAGGGAAGAATAACAAAACAAACACATGCTACATCACAAAGTGTCATTTTTTATCATCATTAAAACATATCCTTTTACCTTTCCACAGACAGATAAAAACAGCTGTCAGATATCTACTCTGAAACCTCACTGTCACAGTGCACCTTAGTCCTCCTACTGTGGCACTCCTAGAAGGTCTGTTCCTATTTTCCTCCTCACAAAAGGATAGTCGTAAAGCAATTTTGTAAACTGTTCCATGCATTGCACCTGCAGAGAGGGATCTCTGTGCCCGCTGCTGACATTCATGGGACCCTAGATAAGCAAAAGTCCAGGGATGACTAACTGTAGCATCACATCTTGTTGCACTAACTAAGCTACCAAGCTATTTTTTGATCTGAAGAAATTCAAGGGAGGCTTAGTTTATAATGCAGCTCCTGCAGAGCCAAGCAACTGTTCAAAGCATATGTGGCACTTAAACCTTATTACCACACTCACAACTGCTGAACACCCTGGAAGCATCATGAAACCATGGACTTACAACAATCTAAAGTCTTTTCATGCAAGTCAAATGGTATTGTGCATGGTTCGGTGCTCCAAAGCACTTCTGCTGCTCTGCAGGCCTAGATGAAAGAAATACGGTTCTTGGCTGGAGTTAATGGAATTTATTTCATAAATACAGGAAGAACACAAACAAGTAAGAACACTCAACTAAATGAACTCTTTGTTGGTTGCACATGCTGAAATTAGGAAAGAGATCTGGTACAAACAGGAAAATGTAACCAACATTTCCACATTCCAAATGTTAATTTTGAAGCTCTTCCGAACATCTCCAAAGATTTCTTGGAATGACACTGGATTATTTCACACTCTCAGACTGGGTTCAGATTCATCTAAGATTTTGCACCAAAAGCTCTTGCATGAAGACAGTAAAGTTTGAGAAGGAGAGAGAGATTACTGAAGGGAAGTTACAGTCCTTATTTCTAACACTCATAAAATCTCCATGTGAAAGCCCAGTTCATAAAAGTTAATAAGCTTGACCAGAAGTCCTGCCCTGGCTCTGGAGATTGATTGTTTGCAGAACAGAACGCAGCAGTGCGCATGGATAGCTAAACTGATTTGGATACCAATCTCAGTGCAGCCACATGAACACAGCATCCTAGGTGAGCTAAATTACCTTGCTTAACCTTATCAGGACATCTCTACGTGAAGCTGCATCACGTCTATGAAGGCATAACCTAAAATCCTCTATTTTTATGCAGAATGCTTAAAACATGGGCAGGGAGCTCCTCTGCACTGCCTTATAAATATGCTTCAACCCTTACACAAAAGGATTCGTTCCAGGAAGAAGAGTTTGGTGCTCTGGAATATCAAATCCTTGGCTCCTCTGTTGAAACTGCCAAAAAAGGCCCACTAGGTACTGGTTATAAAGTTTGCTTTCAGGAAACACTCATCCACCAGGTCCCATCCTGAAAATCCTATTTCACATTGGCAACCAAGTGAATCTGAATTAGCAACCTGGGAACAAAAATCTCAGCCCCACCCCAGTCCTGTCACCATATCTGCCTTAGCAGCTTTCAGACACCGGTGCGCTTCAGACACATAAAGTTGCTTCATACTTGACCTAAGTGTCAGAGTCATTCAGCCCTCCGTTGCTCTGCTAAAGTCTGAAATGCTAATGAGTCAACATTCAGATACATCATTAGATCTGAAACAAAGGTTCCTATTTTCTCCATAGAGAAACAAGGTTGGAACACAAAGAATCACAGAACATTAATTGACTGGTAATGAATGCTCATATTTTCCTGGGTTTACTTCTCTATTGAAATGAGACAAAAGCCATCCCAACAAAGGGTTTCCCCAAGTCAGGCTTAGCATATGAATTGCGAATCTCCAGCCCAGGCATGTCCAGTCTAACAGTTGGATTTTGTTTGTATCCCCGGGAAGAGAAGGAGAATGCTGACCCATGACAATACAAGGAAAAAAAGATATAAAGACAATCAATATTTTATCCATCTGCATCTACTAACACAGCTGGACATTGCCTAAGCCTGACACGAGTGTGATACAATACGCTTCCTTGTGGATGCAGTAGAAAAGGCAGTGCGACAGTCAAAGCATCCAGCTGTGTTTGTACAAGCGACATTATTTTCTAACCTCCTCTTCTATTTCAGCTAAGTGCAGAAGAAGAGCCTGCTGGCAGGGAGAAAATAGAAAGGATCACCTTCTCTCATCCCAGCTGCCTGAAATGAGGCAGGAGACATGAAGATGCTAGATCATCACTGGCTGAAGTGCAGATCTTGCTGCAGTATTAGGACACAAGGATGATGTTACTTCATGGGTCTATGACTCCACATGATGACAGAGACAGGGCAGCATGGAAGGCTGCATATCACCGGTACAGAAAAAAGAAAAAAAAATCATTGGCAACAAGAAACGTTCCATCTTCCTGTGACTGGGAAGTTGGCTGTGCTGCTGAGCAATTCTGGCCCTTCCCTTTAGTAAGGGCACAGCAGGTGCACACCCTCAAGGTTAGCATCAGACACAGCACAGCTCTCTGGCAGTTACAAGAAAAAAAACCCTCAGGAGGCCTGGTGAAAGCATTCAGATGCACCAGCCTTTCCACTCTGCCTCCCTGTTCTGCACGACTCCTCTGGTAATTTACGTACACTAAATGCTCTGTGCTCCCCTACAATGGGAGGAGCACTATAATCACACCAGCACAAATCACTGTAGCAGTGACCAGGCATAAATGTATCCTCTTAAATGAGAGCGCAACACTCAAGCATTGAAAAATGTGAGCACCTCTGCAATCAGGCTCACTGCAATATTTCCTACAGTGAGTAAGGCCTTTGCAACACTACCCTTTAGCATATGTTCTCTGGTGACAGAATATCCTACTGCTTGGCCAAGGGAGGTAACTTCTCTCTTAACTTCCACAATTAAAAAATAACCTCACAAAACAAAGCGTCAGGAAGCCTTCGAGGCTATACAACCTAAAATATCCTTCCTACTAGAGATATTTTCACACACAAACTGAACTTGGTGAGTCAGTTCTCCTCAGAGAAAGATTAAAAGGAAGGGATGTGGGTGTTACTTCATGTGTCTCACTGGCTACAATTAAAGATATTGACAAACTGTGGGAGTTCAGAGGAGGAGCAAAAACGGTAAGGGGACAGAATGGATTGATCTAAAATGAGAGGTAAGAGCTGAAAACATCATTTAGCCAGTAACTCCTATAATAGATGATGATACCACCCTTTGTGTTTAAATTTCACATAACAATACCAAGAAAAAACAAGAATTATTTAATCTTGTTTATGGAAGGATAACTCCAGAAAAGTACCAGATTTTATACTCCAAGGTATTTAGGGTAATGACCATCTTCTGCTCTTTGCGTAGTGCCTGACTACTTAGGAACTTCACTCACTTCTGTAATCAAACAATCAACTATCAAAAAAAGAAGAAAATCTAGGCAACAAGCTAGTGACGTGCAGGATAGCCTCCCAGGGACAGCAGCAGGAGCCCCTGTGCATGGAATATATGAAAAACAATTAGTGTTACGACTGATTCATTCAAGAATCACTTCCTGATCCACCGGCGCTGGGTTGGGATCCTGCAGCGCCAGGTTCTGTACAGCCAACAGCCCGACTCACGGGCAGCGCGGACAGACCCACAATGGGGAGATACTCAGCAAGGGCTGGGGGTGAACATGACTGGGTTGGGTTTTTTCCCTTGTCTCTAACATTTAAGATTCTGTGATTAAAAAATACCTTACCTTGACAAAGGATTTCTAAATATTCCAGTCTGAATGGAACGGACATCCATAACTCCTACCCTGAAACTCCAGCCAGGCATAAAGCAGAATCTGTCTGCTTGAAAAGCATGGTTGTATAACATAGGAATACAATTTATTTGGGAAAGCCCTACAGTTCTCAACCTCGTGAACAGCGCTACGACTAACCAAAAACCAGGCGAGGGAAGAGAGACAGCAGGGACAGACACGTACCATGAGCCTTTTTGGTCAAAAAAAGCAGCAGCCTTGCAGGTGCTGAGCAACATGAGCTACAAACCTGCCCATTCCTCAACACCTCCTAGTAAGCAAATTGATGATTAACAGATCCAAACCGCTGCTGAGCCCCTACAACCACAGCCCTGCGTCTCTCCTTCACTGATGCTGTCTGGACACCGGAGCCCACCGGGAGGAAGGGAGGCCTCAGCCCTTTCCCCCCCCCCCCGCCCCGGAGAGCGCATCCCCGCGCAGGCGGAGGTCTCTGCTCCGGGGAACCATCCCCAGGGTGCTCACACCCACCCCCCGGCCCCTCCAGGAAGGCACCGTCGCGGCCCCGGCCAGCTCACGGAGCCTCCGCCTCGCTGAGGGGGGCGGCGGGGAAGGGCGGGAGGAGGGCTGCGGTGAGGCGATGGGATGGGCCCGGGTGGAGGGGCCGGGGCTGAGGGCGGGCTCAGGCCGAAGGGAGTGCGGCCGAGGGGCGCCGTCCGGGAAGGCTGGGGGGGGGGGGGCCCGGGGTTGAGGGGAGCGGTGCCGAGGGGGGCCCGGGGTACTCACTCAGCCACGACTCCAGGCTCTCCCCTTCCGCCTCCGCCATGTTGCCGGCCCGGCCCCAGGCCCCGCCCCGGCCGCGCGAGAGCCGAGCGGAGGGCGGGGCCGGGATGAGGACCGCCCCCCTCCGGCAACGGGCCTCGCCCCGCCCCGCACGCGGAGGGAAGATGGCGGCGCCCAGCGCGGCGGGGCTGAGCCGGCGGCTGCGGGCCTGGCTGCCCCGGTAAGCGGGGCTGGGCGCTGCCTGAGCTTCGCCCGGAGACCCCCGGGCAGGGTGTGTGTGGGGGGGAGGCGTTCCCTGGGCCGGGCCGCACACGGCTTAGCTGTTTTCTGGGCTCGCGCGTGACGCGCCGTGGTGTTCTCTCGCGTGGGCGTCTGTGCGACAAGCGCCGTGGGGTGTCCGCGGGGCTCGCGCGTGGGGTCCGTCACGGGTGCGCGTGCTGACGCGCCGTGTCCGGGGGGGGGGCGGGCAGGGGTGTCGGTACCCGCCTCGCTCCTCTCCGGAACGCACCGAAATGCCGGTTCCTGCGCCGCCAACAAACACGGCTCCGCCTTAACAATCGTGTCCCGCTCCCGCGAGCGCAGAGTAACGGTTATCCGAGCCACGCGCCACCGGGGACCTGACGGCGTCAGGCCGGGGGGGGCTGCTCCGTGGGTACAGGCAGGGTCCGTGGGTACAGGCAGGGTCTGGCGGGTACAGGCAGGGTCTGGCAGGTACAGGCAGGGTCCGGCAGGGAGGCAGCTCCGTGGGTACAGACAGGGTCCGTGGGTACAGGCAGGTACTGGCAGGGAGGCAGGGTCCGTGGGTACAGGCAGGGTCCATGGGTACAGGCAGGGTCCGTGGGTACTGGCAGGGAGGCAGCTCCTTGGGTACAGGCAGGGAGGTGAGCTCAGCACTGCCGTCCCACAGCACCTCGAGCTGCGGCCTGGGACTCCCCACCCGCCCCTTTGGCGCAGGGATCGCCCGATGGTTTTTGCAGCAGAACTGTGGGCCTTGGTGTCGATTTGTGCCCCTGGCTCTGCTGCAGCCAGGGGAGCAGCAATGGAGAGGAAGGCAGAGATGCCCCTCGAGTCTGACGTGTCCTGAGATGTGTTCGCATCCGTCCACGTCGCCATCGCGATATATCGCCTGTGTCAGTTGACAGCCCTCCTTCTCTTGTTCTTTGCAGGCTGACGCAGGTGAGGTGGAGTCGCTACAACCCCAATTTTTTAGAGCCAGAAGTGAACAAGGAACTGTATCAGAAACCTCCAGAGGAGCTGTCTGAGGAGGAAAAGGAAAAAATGGAGCTTAAGGCTGTTCGGCCCATAAAAGCAGCTCCTCCCACTCTCTCCAGCTCTGTGTTCAGCGACCCTATGATCAGGTCAGAGAAAGCATCAGCTCCTCCTCTGTTACAGCCAGGTTCCATGGAGCCAAAACGCTCGGGAGCTACGCTGTCCTCCTCAGCCTTCGCTTGCTGCGCTGCACGTTGCCTTCTCTTACAGCACAATCCCTTTATTCAGGTTAATCTTTTCCCACAAAGCCAGTCCATGGACTGACAGCGATTAGAGATAATTACAGCAGATCTAGCAGCACCCAGGCTTAACCATGGGAACAAGACAAGGCGGGGGGGGCTTATTTCTGTGGGTGGTAAAATCAGAATTTAAATCAGGTCGCGTGTGGCTTTGTGTTTACAGTAAATTCACCAATATGATGATGAGGGATGGAAATAAAGTGCTGGCCAGAAGCCTCATGGCTCAGGTGAGACCTCAATGTTTCTTCCCACTATTACGTTAAAACAATACAAATGGAAGGCTGGGACGTCAAGCCCGCTACAATTGGGAATTACCAGAACTCAGGTCATCTCTGGGGTCCTAACGCATTTCCCTCTGCGCACACAATACTCTCACCATTAGGTACCTGATCAGACGTACATTTTGTACAACCTCATTCAGCTCGCAGAGCAGGTGGCCGCAGCTTAATGGAGAACATGCTCTTTCCACTCTTCAGTGTCTCTTGGACCTTATGTAGAATCATAGACTCATTTAGGTTGGAAAAGACCCTTAAGATCATCAAGTCCGACTATTAATCTAATACTAGCAAGTCCACCACTAAACCATAAAAAGCATACCCTCAAAAGCATAATTTTCTCAAAAGATCTTCCTTTCAGCTCTCTTTCATGCCTTATCTTCTATATAACTTGCCAGTGAAGTCCCATAAATGTGTTGCGTATGACACAGCTTTGACCCCTGCTCTGACGTACCGTAGCTGGCATTAGCTGGTCCCATCTGGTGTGTTCCAACCCTTGAAATGGGGACACACGTTGCCCAAATGTTCCCCAAGTAACTGCTGATGCCTTGTGACAGGAAAACAGGCAGGCTCTGGGCTCTTGAGTCTGGGCTTTGGAGGGGAGGATGCTTAGTGCCCACAGACCAGCATTCCCGTCTCCACCTCCTTGCCCCAAATGCAACGTCCAATAAAGAGACTGAAGATCTGGAAGAGGGTGAAGTAAAACTTGAGAGAATCCCTGACTGACCTGCTGCTTACAGAGCTAGAAAACCAGCTGCAGGCTCATGTGAAAATGGGGTGCTTGTAAAAGTGATATAACTTCGTGGAGTGGGATAATCCATCTGCTCTGCATGTCTCCTTTCTTGTCTTTGTCCCAAGACTCTAGAGGCCGTTAAGAGGAAGCAGCTGGAGAAGTACCACAAAGCTCCAGAAGATGAGAAGGAGACAATTGAATGCAACCCTTATGTCATTTTCCACCAGGCTCTGAAAAACTGCCAGCCCATCATTGGGCTCAGCAGCATCACAAGAGGAGGCAAAACCTACCAGGTGAGAGGGGAGGAGGCCTGGGAGCACATCTGGTCGGGAGAGAATTTGCTAGGGAGGCAGATGGACTGGTGTCCACCCTTTCAGCTCCAGCTTTCCTCTCTTGGAAAGAGCCACTTTGCAATCTGGATCAAAACAGCACCTAGGAAACTGTCCAAGATCAGGTCCCCAGCCTGTAAGCACGGTAACGTCTCTGTCGGCAGCGGTCTCTGACTAGATGAGGAGTGCACAGCAAATGTTGTCCAAGGAGATGGAGATCAGTGATGGGCAGCAAAAGAATTGGTAGTCCTGGGACTACCAGTCCCATCCTCTCTGCTGCATCATGTTGCTTGGGTAGAGGCCCCAAAGCCCTGGGGAGGGTCAGCGTAGCGGAAGAAGTCACTGCAGTGCAATATTTGAAACTCGAGCAGAACCTGCGTCTGAGTGTGGGCTCTGCAACGCTCGAGACCTGATGGAGAAATGAGATGTGGAGGCATGTCTGTCGTTCAGTGCGGGCAGTGGTGACCATCTCCAACTCCTGCTAGCACAAACCAGCCTGGATCCAGCTCCCCAATAGCCCAGAAGCCCTTCAAAGGCCAGTGTCTGCCAGCAGGACCCAGAATTTCCATTTTGGTAGCAGTGGCCGTTTTCTATGGACAGAGGAGGTGAAGTGGCACAGGTCAGCTGTTGGGAGCTGGTCTTACTGCTGAGCAGCACGCTGCCACTGGAGTCAGAGCACGGTGTCCAGCTGGACCTGGACCTGTATGGCTGTTGGAGTACAGCAGGTCACTGCACTCTCGCAGCGTGATAACTGTTACAGTTTAAACCTTTCCCAGGTCCCGGTCCCGCTGAAGGACAATCGGAAGCGCTTCCTGGCCATGAAGTGGTTAATCACCGAGTGCAGGGAGAACAAGAACCGCCGGATGCTGATGCCTGAGAAGCTCTCCCAGGAGCTGCTCCAGGCCTTCAACAACGAAGGGCCTATCATCAAGAAGAAGCACGTGCTGCACAAGATGGCAGAGGCCAACCGGGCTTATGCCCACTTCCGCTGGTGGTAGGGACTCTGGGCACGGGACGCGACGCCCCCAGCCCCATGGCATGGTGAGCAGAGCCCCAGGGCCACCCGCCTGGGAGAGGTGGGGGAGAAAAGGGAAAGGTGGAGGGTCCCTTCCAGACGGCTTCTGAACGGAGTCAGGGACAGCCCATCCGATCCCCATAAAGTTCATTTCCTTTGGGCTTGTTTGGGTGGGGAAAGGGGAATCTGAAACGTTACTGACCCCTGCACGGACGATCTAGTTACTTCACAATCACTTTCCTGTGAAGAGAAGCCTTAGATTTTTTTCTTAGAGCAATGCTGTACAAAATAATCTTCCACTTACCCGTTCCCAGTGTCTCTGCTCCTGTAATCAGCAATGGTTTTCCCTTTTTGGCTGCACAGCTAAGAGCAGAGCTGGATTTTTTCCCATACCGTAACCAGCCTTAGTGTCATTGGTACAAAAGGCAATAAAAGGCCCTTTTTGATTTTTGGTTCTGACCATCAGCAACATTGTCTGCACAGATTTGATGGGGTTGTTAACAGAAAAAAAATAAAACCAGTTTTATGGAGAAGGTTTCTTGATTCCAAACCTTTGTTTCTGTTGTTTGAATCTCACACCGCTCCGTTCTAGCTACCCTGGTTGTGTAAAGCCACACTGACACCCTACACTGGAGGAGAAAATGAGTATCGCAGCCTTAAGGCTTCAGTCGAACAACTTTTAAGTATTGTTTATAGCTCAACAGCTGCGTAGAGAGAAAGCAGAGCGCATGTTCGTGGAAAACTTTTATTAGAAAAAAATCTTCAATAGACTATTTTGTTTCCTTTCTTCCTCTCCCATTCTTATAAGAAACATACCATAGTTGAGACTTGCTAACTTTTGAAAAAACGTGATGGTTACTGTATAAAACTTATAAAACCTGTTTGTAGCTACGTGTGCTCAGGGACCCCTCCTGCTGCAGGCTGCCCTGTGGCAGGTATCGGTGGCTCGTGACCCGCAGGGGAAGCTGTGTGCGTGCAGGTACTGGAAGGAATCTGGGAGAAATAGCACCTGGTTGAGCCGTTCCTGAGGCCATGGCGTTTTCTCTGACTTATCCCAGAGAACCAGGTACAACCTGAGCTGTGAAAGATCTCCCCTCTGCCTCCCGCAGCCTCTGAGGTGAACCAAAATGTTCTCGGCCTAAACTCTTGCTTTCCTTAACACATTATAAAATGCTGGTTTGAGCTAGAAGCCTTCCTTGCCCTTTGCTGGCAGCAGCCCAATATTAGACAAAATCAGTGGGAGAGCTTGCTGGTGCAATGTGCCCTGCCCTCCCCACCTCTCCAAACCTCCACAGTCAGCCTAGCACCGGTTGCCGCCTGACAGTTACATGCCCAGAGGCTCCAGCCAGCATAAATCCTATTTATCGGAAGTGCTAGAAAAACATTAACGTGAAAAGAAATTCAAACTTGGTATGAAGCTTGCTGGTGAAAGTGCTGGGGACGTCTCTACACCTCCTCTGTAGAGCGGTTAATCCATCACTTCGCTGTAATAGTATTTCTGAGCAGCGTCCGTCATCTTCCAGTCAGCAGCCCGAAACTCGATGATCTCCAGCAGCAGGAGCTGGGACAGGGAGCTGAGCCCCTCCTGCAGCAGGAAGCCATCCCGGAGGAGGGAGAAGAGCTCATCCATCCTCTGGGAGTTCATCTTCTCCAGCTGCTCGCCGATGCGATGGAGCTGTAGGACCAAGCAGTCCACCTTCAGAGGGAAGAGAAGATGATGGCTGAGTACAAAGGAACAGGGAGCATTGGCTCCTCTCTGCGGAGATCCCCGTCAGTCACTTATGGACCAACTCATCCTGTTCCCTCCGTTCGGGATTTCCAACAGGCGACAGTTCTGTTTCCCCCAAGTCGCTGTGACAGGAGGCAGGAGAGGCTGAATGTCTCTTCTGGGAAAAGCACTGGAAAAACACATCCTGATCTCTCTTGCCTCTCAGACAAACTTGCCAGAGAAACGCACCCGCAACAGGTAGAAAACTCTTAATTCCCTGCAGGATGCCCATGAGATGATGGCGAGGCTGGAGCAAGGAGGTGCCTCCAAGAACAGAGGGAAGTGGTTAGAAAACGCACTAAAGCTCTTGAAGTCTGGTGATTTGCAGGAAATGGGCACTAACTGGGGCTTCGGAGAAGAGGGGAGAGTCGATGAGCTGCAGGGGTGGGATGGTTGTGCTAAGATGGAAAAAAAAACCCCAAAGGGCCCATCCAAGGGCCCCTACATTTTACAGCAACCCCTTGCCTGAGGGGCGACTCAGCCGTGCCCCGCGCAGGTTGCCCAGACGTGCGTGAAGCTCCAGCTCCAGAAGAACCTTCTCCAGGCCGCTGGGGTCTGGCACAGCATCGGCTGCAGGCCCGGGCAGGTGAGCAGCAGCTACACAAAGCGTTGCACAGGTCCCTGGGACCTGCGGGGACATGGAGCTGCTCTGCACACCTACGGTCACTGCAGCTGTCTGCCGTCACCTCCCACGGCTGCGGTGCTTCGACAGATCGGTGTGACAGCTGCTTTTCCAGATGTCTGGCAACCAGGCCTGCTGGAAAAGCAGCTGGTTACTGTGAAAACGGGGGAAGAGTCATTGTCTTGTGGTTTTTTTTTTCCTCACGTGATGGGAGCTAAACCTGCCTAACACCGGGCAGCCCCTGCTTCGAGGGACGGCTGGGCCGCTGGCTCTCCGGTGACCACACTGGGGCAACGGGGAGAAAAGCTGCCCCGAGGGAGGGCGTGCAGCCTGGGACAGGGAGTCACCACCTGCCCCTCCATCCTGCTTCCTTCCGGGCTGCAAACCCTCCTGCCCAGCCGGTCTCCTTCAGCGCACACCAGAGAGGCAGCTCTCCCTCCTCCGCGTCCCCCCCTGTGCTTTTTGCTGGTCCTTGGCAGGACAACAGGCGCCTTCCCTGCGCTCACCTCTTCCTCCTGCCGCAGGCTGTCGGGCTGTGCCAGCCGGAACAGACAGTCGTAAACGGGGTTCACCAGAGCCATCATGGGCATGTTGTTCACCTGTAAGGAGGCAGGAGCCATCGTCAGCTGGGGGCCAGAAAGGGAGGAGCCTGCAGCTATTTTAAATAGTTCCCTTGCTGCTCTTCAAAGGAGAAGGGGGCAGAATTTAGTTGTGCTGCCAAATGTCGTATTGGTGGGATTTATGTAGGAGACCAGACGTTCGAGTCTCCAGGAGCCAGAGAAGCTGAACAAATGATGTAAAACCCATCTATTTTTAAATGTAAGCAGGTAGTCATGGGAAATACACTTGTTGCAACTGCATTTTTCCTGCCTGCAGCTCTACTTGCATAATTTTTACATCTACTCCAAGCAGGCATCCAAGTACACACACTGCAGTGAAGGCTTGCACACAAACTCCGTCAGTACGTGGGCTAGAAATGATGTGAGCACCCAGGGGTCCCTCCCGAGACCACACGGCAACTAAACTAGTTCAATCTGGGACATTTGGGAGCAGGCAAATCAGGGGATTTCAAACACCAGGAACAAAATGAGGAAGCTCAGACTTTGTGATGGTTCCCAGAGGCAGCTCTGCCTCTCCAAGCCTGTTCGCTCGCCTGTAGGTAGCACCAGCCCCGGCAGCATCCTTGTGCTGCAAACAGGCTCTGGTCCCCACTGCCGAGGCACGGCTTCGGGGCTCCGTACGAGACCCATCCAACACCCCTGCCCTGGCATCTTTGGACACCCAGGCCCTTCTGGGCCCCCTCGGCAGCAGCAGCCGGGTGCTCCTGCTCCAGCTCCTTACCCTCAGGTAGTCGAAGATGTTGCAGATGAAGGTGACGTAGCAGATCCATGCCTGGAGCGAGCGGGTACGCAGCTCCTCCCTGTCCTTGTACTCCTGCTGCAGCCGGTTCAGCAGGCTCCTCCGGAAGATGCTCTGGCCGACTTGTTTGCTCTCCGCCTACGAGCCCACAAAAGCAGGACGGAGGGATGAAATGGGGGGGTGAGGGACACAGGGGGATGCTGCTACTTGGGTGACGCAGGACCGCGCAGATACCCTCCTGTGATTGCTCAGAGAGGCAGGAAAGCTGCAACTAACTGCCGGTGCTCGCCGGCTGCTCGGCTGGATGCTGCCACTGCGTGGGGCAAGTGGCAGAAGAGGAAAGCTGGCAGAGGGGTCAGAGCGCAGGGCTGGGGCAAAGCCTCTCCTGGCCCGGCCTAGGGACAACCCGCACAGCTTCAGTGTTTCACTGTCTGGACGCGAGGAGCTCTCACCTGGATGATGGTGTAGCAGATGCGCCCTGCCTCCTTGCTGAACACACAGTCTTTGAGGGACTGGTCCACTATAATATTGGCCACTTTCTCCAGGTCCACATTGCTGGGGTCTGCAGAGAGGAGAAACACTGTCAGGATCCAGCACCCTTGTGCCCCGCTTGCTCTGGGGTACCTGGAAAGCAACCAAGGTCGGCGCAGGGCCTGGTACAGCCACGGTGTATGGTGCAAAACCTCAGGCTCACTCCCACATCAGGAGTCACAGCCCCTCTCACACATCAGCTGCTTTGGAGATACCATCTCCAGTGGTGCACGGTCCTCCCAGGCTGGAGACACGGCCATCACGACAGGAAAGCGATGGAGGAAAGCAGATAATACAGGAAGCAAGAAGCTGATCTGAATGTGAAATCCCAGCACTGCTTCAAGGTTGGGTTAGCAGGAGCCAGATGTGCCAACTCCCGCTGAGCTTTGAACAGAGACGTGACCGGTGAGCAGGAGACCTGGGGGGCCGGGAGGATGAGATGGCCCCGCAGCGGGGAGGGACAGGGAACAGGAACTGGGCACTGGAGAGGGGTGAGAGGCCACGTCTGGGCAGAGATGCTGGGTCAGAGCAGGAGAGGAGGGTACCGTGAAATCAGAGGAAACCCCAACGATGAGAACCAGGAGCTGAGTTTGAACAGCTGCACCATTAAACCCTGGGGAGAAGGTGAGAGGGGGCAAGGAGAGGCAGGGAGCAAAGACCTTCCTGGAGAAGAATCACCAACGGCACCCAGTCAGGGATCAACAATGTTTATGAAACAGCTTTTCTACGCTTCACAATTGGTGTTCCTTAAAGGGGTCCAAGTCTCCAACCGCATCTGCCAGCCAAGCTGCACAGGGCAGAGGAGCTAGTAAAAAGCCTGCTGACCTTTGAGGGCTGTTTTCAGCAGCTTCTGAGTCTCGGTGTCGAACGACTGTATTTTATACTCTTCTTTGCCCGTTTCCCCCATGACTGGCTTCCTCCAAGGGCAAGAGTCAGGGCAACGGATGGGCTAGTGACAGTCCCTGGGGAGAGAGCACACAGAGCTTAGTTGGACGGAGAGGCAGACCTTCATCCGTCGAGCGCTGGAGCACAGGCTGTTACCCTGACAGCCCCTTCCCCAAGGAAACTCCTCTGTTAGGGCATCTGAGCAAAGCCTCACTCCTGCATCTTTTTAAGCCTTGTTTCCTACCGGCCTACGCTAGGACTCCATCTTCAGAGCGTTTACATTTTTCTGATATGAAAACTGTGTTGCAGTCTGTTGGTCTGCAGAGTCAAAGTGGGCAGCACAGCCAGGCAGCCCCAAAATACACCTATCTCACCTCAGAAGGCTTCCCCATGGCTGTACGACAGGGAAGCACACGCAGGAGCACCCCATGCAGCCGCTCCCTTGTGCCTTTGAAACTCCAACTCAGCTGGTTTCACGCAGAAGCCTGGGAAGAATCAAACCCATGCCTAAGCATCCAACGCACACTCGCCAGAGCGAGCAAAGCACCTCTCCTGCGCCGGAGCCAGGCTCCCTCAACTCCCAGCAAGACACAGCGAGCTCTGCAGCCAAATCCCCGACAGCAACAGCTCCCGTCTCATCCCCCTGCAGTCAAGCAGAGCTCTCTGCAGTACCAACGGTGCTCCTAAATAATCTAGGTTAATTTTCTTCTGCTTCATGATACAGCAAAGAGAGCAAGAGGGTCCACACGGCACAGAGAGGAAGGGCTTACTTTGACATGCACACGAGATACGCCAGGCTGGCCAGACCCGCAGCGCGAACAGGAGAAGGCAATCGGCCAAATGAGTTTTGCCAGCTTGTCAAAATTCCTGGGCCATTACTCACCCCTCTCTGCAAGCAGGTCCCTCCCCGGCTTCAAGCCAAAGAGCCCATCGCCTTTAGAGGCGTGGGGGACACATCGCAGGCAGCCCGACCCCTCAGACGCACTACTTGCCACGAAGCCATGGCACAACATGTAGTAACTCGGAGCAGAGAGCAGAGCTCACTGGTGGGTAGGGGCCCGTCTCTGCCCTCCCTGCGAGGCCCAGGGCAGACCTTGCCCCACGGGGGTGACAACCTGCCCACACTGCTCTCACAGCTGAAGCTCTCACCTGCGCAGGGTTACCTGCCCGGGGACCTGCACAGAGGTTTCTTTCCCAGATGGATTCACAAGCTGCTGGGTGCCCTCCTTGCCACGTCTGATTGGCAAACGCCTTCCCATCCGACCTCTCCTCCTTCTGCACCGTCCCCCTCCCTCTGCATCTGCGCTCACGCCATTCTGCACTGCCAGCGGAGCAGCCCAAGCTCACCAGCAGCCCCACGTCCCACTAGCAGCATCGCTGCGTGGAAGGAACCTGGTGAGAGCTCAGCGCTGCACGCAGTGAAGCAGGAAGCGCCCAAGCCCGTCTGGCGGCGTCTCTGCCGCCACCACCCAGCACCTCTCCTGTAGCATCCTTCCCCACGGCTCCCCGGGGACGGGCACGGCTGCTTTGAACTGCTGTGCCAAATAACCCTGCCCAGAGCAAACCAGAGCGTGCGAGCGTAAAACCAACCAGGCCTCGTCTGCTGCCAAGGACCACCTTGCCTGAAGGGGTGGTGGCCGTGGGTGACACCAGGCACAGCCTCACCCGTGGGTACCGATTCCTCCTCTGCAAGCGGTCCCCACTAGACGAGCTGTCCCAGGGACTGACGTGGTCGGGGTTAGCAGCCGGCCCGTGTGCCAGGGCCCTACTCTACGGGGGTCGTACCTGGCGGGACGGGCTGGAGGTGCCCCGGCCATCGCAAGGGGAGGGAGAAGAGCAGCGTCTCCTCCGCTGCCCCCGAGCATCCACCCGTGGCCGCCCGACGGGCGTTACCAGCCGCCCGGGCCCCCCGTGCCATCCCCGCCGAGCCGCGGGTGGAAGCCCCAGTGGCGAGAGGGCTCCTGCCCGGGGCACCGGGGCCACCGGAGCCCCGCGGGACCCCCCGCTGCTGCCTGGCTCCTCCCAGCCCCGCGGGGGAGCCGCTCCGCGGGCGGCACAAGCCGAAGGGCCGCCGGGACGGAGACAGCGGCGGATCCCGGGGAAACCAGCCACCCCCCCGGTGTCCCCGGGTAGGGCAGGGGGAGCCGGGCGCAGCCCTACCGACCTGCCGGCCGCCCCCGCCGCGTCCTTTGGCCGCCGGGGCATCGCCGGAGCGTCCCGGGCTCCGCCGCCCCGGCCCCGCTCCCTCCCGGCACGGCCCAGGTTTCCTCTTAGGTCATTTCCTCGCCCGAGTCGGGGGAGGGACGGGACGGGACGGGGCGGGAGAGCAGCGGCAGCCGCCGCAGCGCCACCGCCTGCGAGCGCCGGGCCACGGCGGGGCTGATCCCCGGCGGCCCCGGCTCCCCCCCCTCCCACCCCCGGGCACGGGCGCCTGCTCTCCCGGGAAGCCCCCCCCAAGCACGGCCGGCTGCCTCCCGGCTCCCCCGGGCATCCCCACCTGCGCCCCGGGCAGTCCCAGGCACGGCCGGCTGCTCCCCGGCGGGCTGACGGCACCGCTTCCCCTTCTGGCCCGGTCCCCCCCGGGGCTCCCCGTCGAGCACCGGCCGGGCTCTCCCGGCGAGAGCTGCACTGCGCTGCTGCTCGCCGGGTGAAAACCGTGTTTAATCCACCCTCCCCTTCAGGCCAGGGCAGGCTGCAGCCGAGCGGCATATGAAAAAAAAAATCGGTAGGAAAAAAAAATCAGGAAAGGAGACACACACTAAACCAACTCACTGCAACAAGAACTGAGCGAGGTATAACATGCTTCACGCTTTTTAACTCCCAACCATTTCACAGGGGAAGACCCCTCAGGGGGTGAAGCCTTCCCAGCATTTAGAGGACAGCAGAGCAGAGAGGCTGCTGAAACCAGAGAACAGCCTCAGGAAATGCAGAATGAGCAGTTTGTGAACATTTTGTGCAGCGCTGTGTGGCCTGGCTAGATACAAACAAAGCTTGAACTCATCCCCACCACGAGCGTGTGGCTCGGGACCAGCTGCTGTCGCTCTGACCGTCCCTCTCGGGCACAGCGGTGGGACTGGGCTGCACAAACTCCCTCAGCCGATGCCCCTTGGTGCGGTTCCCAACAGCGATACCCAAAGCATCGCCCCACACCGCACAGGGGACGGGACAGCCCTGCACGCTGGTGACGATCACCCAGGAGCCAGCGATGGGAAGGGAAAACCAGATGGCTCCTGCCACCCCACCCTCTGGGCTCTGCTGATCTCTGATGATCCTCCCTTTTGGGCAGCAGGAGGGTCCCGGCAGTGCCGCGGGGTCCAGCTGAGCGTACACACTGGGAGGAAAAGAATAAAAAACCTGCAGCCAGACATGAGCATAACAAAATATTTAATATACCTTTTCTGAAAGGTAGGCACACCTTGTGCGCATTGTGCTCAGATGCTTTCAGACAACAGCAGCTGCAAAAGATCCACTCAGGCAACACAGCAAAATGCCGCAGAGAATTACAGTTCTACATCACAAAAGAAACTTCACCCCAAATGAAATACAATCTATTCCAAACCCAACTGTAAAACATTAATTTCTTTTCGAAAATGATGCTATGCAGCTCTGGATGAGCATCCTGAGAACAGGAGTGTCATAAGAACTCGGCAAGCCAGCCAGCGCTGCGGGAAACAGTGCATTCATCACAGAACTTGTGCGTCAACGTTCTCTGTCTGAGGCAGCTAAGAGTGATGGTGGATCCCCTAACAACCACAGCGCAACTTGCCTTGAACGCTGCGCCTTTTAAAGTGCTTTTGGACATTCTGATGGTAAAAGGCACTAGAAGAAAACAAACGCAATTGCTGAGCAGCTTGTGAGGTGAATTGCAGGCAACACGAATCCCTGCTGATAGGATTACATCAGAGTGAAATCCCAGCCATCCCAACGGGCTAACTCTGGTGCAGTCTCACCGCGTTGAGTCACTTGAAACTGGTGTGTAGTTTCTGAGAGCTAATCTGTTCCAGCATACAGGAGAACTAGGTGACTACAGATCTCTCCCAGCTCCCGCTCCTCTAATTCCAGGACATTTAGCTCCAAATGGCATGTGTTTTGCCTGAGCGGGATCAGAAATAAGACCTGTCCTCCTAGCGCTTTGCACTAAACCAGTCTCATTCCCAAAAAGAAAACAATATTCCTGTTCCAGTCATTTCCCTAGCAGCAACTCCCAGTTAGAAAAGGGCACGTCAGAAATTTATGAGTGACTCTTGGGTGCAACTTCCAATATAGTACAGTTGAAGTTGTCAGTTTTCTCCGCTCACTACAAGACCAGCTGCCTTTATGGGCCTATAACATCGATGACTAACAGCCCACAGGGATATACAAACCAGGCTGCGTGCCAAAGCCCTCTGCGTGCCACTCCGACCAGGGAGTGTCTTCCACAGCCCGGGCCAGACTGAGCAACAACTTGAACTCCGACTCTGCCCTCTGTTGGATGGAGGCAAGCCCATTTAATGCAGAGTGGAGGGAAAAAACTGTCCCAGAGAGGAGGAGCTGCTCTGTACTCCCCACTGCTGCCCTCTCTGCGGAGCAGCCAAGTTGCATGCCCCTAAAGCTGTTTACCTGCATCACCTTAAGCTCCACAGCACACTTGAGGAACATCATCTTAGCAGAGCAGTTTTCTGTTCTTTACTTTTTGCCCTTGTGACAACCAAAGCAACTCACCCCCTATTTCATGGGCTGCAATTCCCACTGCGGAGTTCCTAACCCCTCTGTCCCTATTCTGTGCAGCTTAACAGCAGGTCTTTGACATAAAACGGAAAACAAGAGTCTTGTAATGTTTAGACAGGATGGATGAGTCCCAATTTGCTATGGAAGAAAATTTTCTGCTGTGGCCAGTCCTGTCCCTGCTAACCACAACAGCATTCCTCTCTACCAGCAGCCAAGAGCCAGTAACAATCCCAACCTGTTTGTGTCTGTTTCGAAACAAGAGATTTCCCTCCCTCAAAAGGATGTCATGAGGCTAAGCTCATTACTGGTTCTGATGTCTTTCCAAGAACAACAGATGAATAATGAACAAAGCCAAAATATTGTTGAGAAGATTTTGGGGGAATCTCAGAAGAGCCTAAATAACACAGGAAAATGCCAATAGGATTGAGGCACTTTGAAAAACTTTACTCCACACTCCTTGTATTTTCTCCTCTAAGCCAAACTGCCCGTTTTTAGAGTCCATGCGGCTAACACTCCTGCTTCGAGGCTCATATATTAGCCTCCTGCCCGACACTGACATTGCTCAGTGAATTTAACTTCATACAGCACTCAAAGTCACCTGCAGTGAAACAACCACTTTGCACTCCAAGATCTCAAACTGCAGCAGACACAAAGTTATTTGGCCCAGGCTTGCAAGGAATCTCTCTAGATATCTCAGCCAGCAGTGAAACAGCTGCTCTTTAAAAACAGCCTCTCACAATAGATCAGGATAAGTGAGCAACGCCGATATGCTCAAAATCACCAGGAGAAATTGTGTCAACAGAATGGAATTGGTCACGCTGGAATTTGGCCAGGCTATTTGGGATTAACACCCTGAATATTGCAAAAGAGCCACGAAAAGCTCTGCTTTAAGAGAAGAACCATCAAATAATCCTCTAGATAACTGCAGTGCTCTGCCCATCCACCACTCCAGATGACTAACATGCTTTTGTATCACAGAGGCTCTTCCTTCCACACACTGGTCCAGCCACACCCTGCTCAGCTTGAAAAAACAGAATAAAAAAGGAGGAAGAAAATAATTTTCCTCTTGTCCCCCGTTACGTAAATCAGAGTTGGACTCTTCTTTTTAAATCATTCACAAAACCTTTGAAACTCCAGAAAAACACTTCTCCAACTCTAATTCAATCATCATTTTCTTGTCAAACACTACACTAAGCCAACCAATTCTGATTTGATGTTCAGTCCTCTCACTTCCGCTAGTCTTGTCAACACATTTTCATCTGTTAGCACCTCTGTAGGACTGAGGTTCAGAAATGTTTTGAGGCCACTACAGAAATACTTGCTAGAAACATTGAAAAGTGGTACTTTAAAAAAAAAAAAAAAAGGACATTTGTTAATTTCCACAGGACTTTTCCTTCAGTATTCCAACTTAGACTAAATATTTCTAAAACTCTATACAGCATTTGTTTACTCCCTGCATCGAAGCAAAGAACCCTGAAGTAAGAATTGGGCTTATGCATTGAATCCCCTTAGAGTAAGATTCTTAACCTGCAGGTCTACTAGTAAAAAGTGTGACTGAGGCCATGCAAAGCCCTAAGAGATGTGTGGCAAGACGCGCAGGAAGAGAAATGGGCGCTTAGGATCCAACCAAGCTCACTGGAGTTAAAGGAAGAGCAAGTTTGGGTCAGCATAATCCACTAGAAGATTCCGTGTTTAAGGTGGCTGAGAATACGCAGCCAGCAAGTGGTAATCAAGCAGCAGCAGCTGGCAACCAAGAAAAGGAAACCCGAGGTTCTGTGTATGCTGAAGAGTTTTTCACTGACTTCACAACAGCAGGACAGAGCTATCTGTGCAACGTGGAGGAAAGAATATGGCACAAACAGCAGGCCATAAGCAAGGAAACAAAGCTGTGCAGATGCAGGGATAGGAAGTGACCTTACATGGGTTAAGCAGCACTAGCTAGGCCAGGATCCCTCTCTGTGATCCAGGGCAAGCACAGGAATTCACCCACTTTATCGGGTGCCTTTTCAGAGCACAGTCTCTGCTAGGTAGTTGTTTGCTTGGTTCCCTTCTCTTCCCACTAAACGTGTGCTGATATTAGAGGAGACAGAGTAAAAAAAGTGCTCAGTTGAACAGCTTCCAGCAAAGCAGTTCAGTGTCTTCAGCAGAACTGCAGTCGCCTTCTCCTTCTGCTTGGTCCCAGGAGGGGATTTGCTACAGGCTGGTGGAGCTCTGGCAGCTCTGACATTTCCAACATGCTCATGACAGAGCAAAGCCATCAGTTTCCCCTCCTCCAGGGGAACACCAGGTAGTCACACACATGCCCCTTTCAGCCTTCCTTCCTCGTTTTGCTGTCTGTGTTCTTCAGGGCACACAGCAGGCTGCAGAACAGCTCGTACCAAAAGAAGACAAGGCCAGTAGAAACAGCAGCCTTCAGCAAGCTGGGTGAAAGGCCCTTAAAGAATCCACCTGGGCCCTCCTCTCGCATGATCTGTCTTATGCAGTCCAGGAGACCCCTGTACATCCGTACCTAGGAGCGAAATGGCAACAAGGTTAAACAAGAAAAATCCAGGACAGCTTACCTGGAAAAGAACACAGCCCAAACCATAGCACAGAAACATAGTCTAGATGTGCAACCTGCAGATGCCTTTCTGGCTATTATTATAACTAACTGAAAGTTTCAGAGTCTGTTTGTAGAGTGCGGTAGAGGAAAAGTACATATTTTGCATCAGCAATGGGTTATGCAGATTATTCTAATTGAATGGCCGCAAAATCTTTATGCTACAACAGCGTGTATTATTTATGGTACAAGTTTGTGAAGTAATTATTTCAGATTGTGCTGCTACTGTTTTCCATCCCCTTCACTAGAGTCTCTAAAGGGGACAACTTTTCAGTTTTCTGACAGAAAGACAACACAGCTACAGCACGCAGAAGTCTCTAAATTAGTTGTCTGCATGTCACTGTGTCACACCGCGAAGGTTTAACATCTTGTGACACACCAATGCTAAGAACAAATTCTGTACCTCACTGGCAGGGGAAAAGCATCCAATGCAGCAGGTCAAGAGTTCAAATTCCTACCAGAGTTTCTTGAGGTACAGACTAATTTGCTTCTCAGATCCAAGGAATTTGAAGGAGAAAAGAAAATTTCCACATTTCAGGGAAAAAAAAAGATATAGTTCCTTGAAAGATCTGTATTTATCTTACAGTGTATTTTGAGGTGGTAAGGATAGTGCTAAAGAACACCAGAAGTATCTAATGTGCTTTGAATTTCAGGATGTTCTGGTACATAAGACACACACGGAACACTTGGTGCCCATTCCAAGCATCAAAATATTAACTGGAAAAGGATCCTGACAGACAGGCAACCCCAGCATAAAGCTAGTGTCATCGTCTGCTAGTGATGTGGTCCTGAATCACAAATACCAAGCTGCAACTAGAAAAGTAAATCGCAACACCTTTGCCTGTCTAACTCATCCCCAGCTCCAAGACCGCCAACCTAATGGAGATGGACGAGAAGGCAGAGCACAGGTACGTTGGACAATGTCACAAAATGAACCCAGTTTATTCATGCAGCTATTCCCGTTATTAAGCGAGACCAACGCTCAGCTCCCAGAAGTTCCCTGGTTGCTCCCAACCTGAATAGGAACACAACGGGTACCGCTGGTGAATCATCACTGCATTCTGGTGATGACTGGCTCTGCATTGTCCGGATGCATATCCATAGTTATGAAAATCAGTCAATTCAAACATTTCTCACCTGCCCAAAGGCTGCCCGGGCATGCTCGAAACCACCCACTTGCAGTCGTTTTTTAAATAGGTCAAAAGGGTAAGTGAGGGTTTTGCTGATGATTCCAGCGCAGCTGCCACAAACAAGGTTTTTAATGTTGCCTGAGAAGCAGAAAGTGGAGAGGATAGTGGGGAAGGAAAAAGGAGGATTAGCAGGGAGTTCTGATTAAAGATCATGAGTGCTAAGTTAGAACCCCTTTTCACAAGAAGTAAGGCCATAGTTTGGGCCACAGTACCTCAATCTGTATTTTCTACATCAGGCTCACAATGTCCGTTGGAGCCAGAGCGTAACAGCTCACCTTGGTTCATTACACTGATTTATGCTTTTCTCTGCCAAGTGGCATTGCACACAAAAAACCCCAGTCACCAGAGAACCTGCCACTAGTGGATGGAAAAGTTTTCATGCCCCCCAGTAAAAGCCTGGTCACTGGAAATCTTGCACTTCTAATTCCCATACTGACTTATTCTGGATTGGAATAACTCACAAGTTGACACTGCCTGATGATTTCAGAGGCTTGTGGGAAATTAATTTTGTGATATTACGACTTTTTTTCTGACAAACATGAATTCCCAGCACAAAACCACTATCAGCTTCTGCCATCTAAAAATAAATATGCAGAGATGATATTGAAAAGTCTAGTTCCTCTACTGAAGAAATTCCATTGAGGAACAAAAACACGCTGATGTTGCATATACTCTCTCTCAGGGAAGCACTAGTATCTAGAACTGTCAAGGTGACAGGTCACATCAGGATGAGGTTCTCTTATAACGGAACTAGAAATCAACATAAAAATATCAAAACAAGAGATTGGCAGTTTTAAATTAGGCTAAATGAATCCTCCAATGTAACAGCTGTGCTGGAACCTGCAGGCAAATTTCCTGAGGAAATCCAAGAGTCCGGTCCCCACAGCACTAATGAAACAGAGAAACATTAAGCCAGCACTGTCTTCCCACAGCATGAGTAATGTGACACAGCTCAGGAAAGAGTACCCTAGCCTGTGACACTTCACTTTCACATCCATCTACATTTCCATCATGGTTACTCCATAACAGGAGCTGTTTGTAAACTTCACTGTACTTACTTTCACAGTATCTGTGCAGGGATAAGAATGAGAGATGGGAAATTGAGATACTTTTCAGATGTTGCATCAAAAAGGGTGATAGGACAAACTGAGCTTACGTCAGTCTCCCAAACTAGCATTCATCCTTTCTTTCTCTCCAGATCGCAGACATCACTGTCCCAAGTGCCTACCTCCTTTCTTTCCTTCAGCTGGAATCACCCATTCAGAAAACTGTTGCAGGATGTTGTAGAAGGAGAACTGGAGACCAGCATATGGAAAGATAGCAATGATTGTGGGGGTCAAACCTCTATAGAAAGTCCGAGGCCCTTCTGTCTGGTACATCGTCACAACTGCATGGCGAAGGTTGCGATAGATCTAGACAATAAAGGAGAGGCTGACTCTCTAGTGAAACAGGCTTAAAACCAGCAAACCAAAGGTCAGATTATTTCCCAGTAACGAGGACAGGCATTCCCCACTGCCCAAAACACAGCTGACTGATTTTCAGCACAAAGCGATGAACAAAGTGATTTTGCTCATCTTGACACAGCATTCTCAGCTAAGCCCTTGTGACTCTTGTAAGGAAGGTGACAACCTACACCTGCTTCTGAGCCACAAGAGACTAACTGAACGAATGATCATGAGCTCTGCACTGAAAGGCCTGGGCTGACACTGTGTCCCACACCCCAGCTGTGCTGCTGAGGGGAAGAAACAAAGCACAGAGCTGAGAGCTGTGGCCTGAGACCACTTGCATCACAGATATTTATTTTTCTCTTAACAGCTCTGCTTGGTCCTGCAACAGAATTCATATAATATATATTGTGATTCTACTGCAAGCTAAGCCAAAAAACCAGAAACGGCTCTGATACAAACCCATATGAGTCTAGTTAATACAGACCTAATTAGCATGGAGACCAATTCTTGCATAAATAAGGACATGAAACACAGGTGAAAGGTGACTGGTTTCAAATATCACCCCCATCATTACCTAAACAGGACTCTGTGCAAATGGAAAGTTTCAAACATGCAATGTTCAACAGACTGGGGAGTGTATTCTATAAATGGCCAAATGAAAATTGAGTTATCCTGTTAAGGACAGTTTCTCCTTTCTGGATCACGTCTCAGGAGTTGAACACAATCAGGAGCAGCAAAACGTAATTAAGAAAGCTGTGTCAACAGCACAGAAGATAACTTGGCAACAGTGCAAACACTGCCCAATAACAGCACCTGTTCCTTTATGCTAACCCACAGACTGTTATGTGCTTTTCACATCTCCTATATTCACACACATGAAATATTGCTACTGCTATGGGTGATAATTCTAAATATTGACTCTGCAACCATACCTTAGGCTCACCCTGAGCAGCAAAGCGGGTGCGTAGCGTGTCAACAGGTTGAACTGCAACAGTGGCCGTGCAAGCAGCCAGTCCACCGCAGATGAAGTGCACAAAGGAATCACGGGCATTGTACGAGGTGGTGATGTGCACCAGTTTCGTCAAGCTTTCAAACGCCATGAACTTACAGAAACAAACATACACAGGTCAAGGAGTCAATCCTTATCGCTGACATGGATCTCCCACTCCTCTCTCATTTCACCAAAAGAGCTCCACCCACTGCTTGTAACCACCTTCTCTCTCTGTCCTTGAAAAGTCCTCCCTAACTTGCAACCTGTTGGAGCACGTGCTCAAAGAATACCTTGTAAAAATCACTGAGCAGCCCAGGGAATGCTTGGGATATTCTGATCTCTTGAAACTTCTGCTAAATCTTGCATTTAGAATTGTGAAAAACTCATTTTAATGCTCTATGTGTCCTGAAGAGTATTTGCGATATTACAGATATGCTGCCCATTACTCTTTCAACCACTGCTCATAAACTATGTTGTCAATATTTATAAATTAAGCATAACAATACCGCATGAAACACCATCATCGGCTTCACTGATGTTTTTACTAACGAGTTATTAGGGTGACAGTGTGAACCAAAGCAAAAAAACTACACAGGCTTGTAAAACAAACAGCTAAGCCAAGCATCAGGAACAAACAGGGCTTGTCTATGACACTCAGTTTGCTCTAGCTGTACTCCGGGCTGGCCAGGCAGGCCATTCAGCAAGCTCGGAAATATTAACTTAGGAATTATCCATCAGCATGACTGGAGCTGACTTGCATCAGTATAGTTTAAACCTGGAGCTTTCTGCATCTGCCCATGCAGCCAGTCCTATGTACCGGGTTGGGCCCAGTTGATATTCAGTCGCCTCACCTGAACAGCTCCGTAGCCAACTGAAAGGAACTGAGCAGGAACATGGCCCTTCCAGAAGGCTACCAACCCCTCTTCCTGGAAGATACACCGTACAGCTTGCAAGATACCATGATACTTAGCCCCTGGGTTTCTGGAGGAGAGCTGCTCGATCTGAAGCTGGAGGAATATAGAGAAAATATTTTCGATTTCAAGTCACATTTCAAGTGTCAAAGTTCAAGTGTCCAACTGAGGAATTTGCAATGCTAAGAGCCAACCAATGCTAAGAGATGACATTCTGCCTTCCCACAGAATCACATCTAGAACCGACTAGGATGTTATTTATGTAGGGCTCTAAAAGAATAAAACCATGCATGCAACACAAAGGGAATCAGTAGGGATGATGGTGAAATTCAGTTAGATAGCAGAGATCATTCAGAAAAACAGAGGAAGAGAACAAACTATGAAAAATAAAAGATCCCATTCAAACACACAAGTTAAGTTATATAAACAGAAGCAGTGGACACAAAATAGCCCTGCTACCTTGCATAACCCGCATACAATGTAGGTGAGGGCTGACGAGCAGATTTAGTGCTCTCTGGTTGCACAAGTGACCTGTTCATCCAGGCCACCATCAGCTCTGCTCTGTAGCAGGCTCTTTCACCCGCTGTCCCCAAGCATGCCACGAGGAGAATACCTGAAAGCGGATCTTGATGACATCCAAGGGGCTGACAAGGACCCGAGTGACCAAGCCGGATGCTGATCCTGCTGCAGCTGCTTCCACCGTGGAGACGCACTTAGCCTCAGGGTCATAGCCGACCATGCCTGCCTGGTGTCCCCACGGCCTGAGCAGGGGACAGGGTACCCCAGTGAACCCTCTCCAGGCAAGGCGCTCTCCCCACTCCAAGCCTCTATAGCTTCACCTCACAGCCCCCCCCATCCCAAAGCTTCCTCTCACCCCAAAGGCCCACAGACCCCCCTTCCTCACCTCAAACCCCCTCCTCACCTCAAGGGCCGCACAGACCCCCCTCACCACAACCCTCCTCCTCCTCCTCCCCGCCCTCACCCCACAGCCGCCACCTGTCCCGCGGCCCAGCCCGTGGCAGGCACCGAAGGGGAATATGGAGCCAAACCCCGGGCGGAGCCGCCGGTTGGTGGCTGTCCGCGACCCGGGGCGGCGGTGCGCGACCACGGCCGGCTCCCTACCGCGGGCCCCGCCGGGCCGCCTCACCCGCCCGCCAGCTGCCGGCACCGCCGCCGCACTGCGCCTGCGCGCCGCGGGGGGGGGGGGAACCTGGGAAACGTAGTGCCGTGGGCCCGCCCCGCGGTTTCTGAACCGGAGAGGGCTCAGCCCCGAACTTTTGCGCTTTTAAACCCGCTGCGGCATCTCCCGTGCTGCTGCTTTGCTGGATCGGGGGACTGACAGTAAAATAAGGTGGGATTTAGGGTTTTTCTGCAGCCCACCAGCAGCACTGCTGGCCCCGGTGCCAAGGGGGAAGGAACACGCTCCCAGCGATGGGTTGCTTAGGGCAGTCCTTCCACCCCGGCCTTGGCATTGCACACTCACAGCTGCAACAGGCATTTTTCTTCCCTCTATAAAGCACAAGGAAAGGAAGATTTTCTAAACTTTTCGGCAGATACCCCAGGTATCAGTAACACACCATTCTGAGGAACACGTTCTGTTACAGCATTACAAAACCAGCCAAGAGCTCCGAACCACACTGCAAATCATTTCTGTATTGACTTTACCGGCACCAATGAAAAATAAAGAACTGGTCATGGGAATATTCAGGCATTTCTGAGCAACCAAACACTCCTTGACTCCGTCTGTATTTGAGCACATCAACTAAAAGAGCAACTGTTAAAAAAAAACCCCAAATCCTCAGGTCAGCGAGCCCTTCCCTATCATATATTAAAATCTACCACAAAATCTACTGCAGACGCTTTTCTGAACACGAGCAAAGGCTGAGGAGAAGCTGCAGAGCCAAGAGAGTGGCAGCGTCTCACAGGTAACCTGCAGAGCTGCCCGCACGCCGCCTTAGCACAAGCGAGCAGTTCCACTTCAGGCAACAAGAGAAAAGCAAAAACGATCTGCAAGGCACCGATCAAGCAGAGCAAACGCTCCCTGAGCCGTGGCTGCTGTTTACACACGCTATACGCCCATCTTCCCCTCTGTCCTTCCGCAGGACGCTCCAGAAATACCTGGTGCATCATTCTCCTTACTGGAGACTTTGCAGTCATACCATAGGGGCATTCAACAGTTAGGAAAAACCTTAAAAAAAAAATCATCAAGTGCCACCCTGCCATTCGGCTGATACATGGTTTTCAATCCTGGCAGCAAAATGATTATCCCTTTCCCTCTCCTCACTATCCACACACGCCAAGTGCAAGGCTCTCTGTTTGACTTAGCTTGAAGGAGTAAGGAATTCATCCAAGCATGCTGAGATGGAACCACGATGCTAAAGAGGGAGCGCTTCAGGCCAGAGCACACCTTACAGCTCTTCCCACCCACAGCAATTTAATATCCTACAAATCAGGTCGACCAATTATATTTTGGTGAGTTAACTGAAATAACAGACAGATGCTCAAGTGAAGAATTCAATGTATATTTATTATTCACAGTTAATTACTATCTACCAAATGCTGCTGCAGAGTTAAAGGATTAAGTACATAGGCCTTTTTTATTTAAACACTGATTTTTTTTTAATATATATACACACACAAGACATATGTCTGCAAGGCTGCATGATATACACCAATTCCAAAATAAGGAAACAATCAAATGGTCCAGGTGTAGAATGCCATAGATTCCTTTTCCAATCACTTTACAAAGAAGGAAGAAAGTGAGTGACAGCTAGCAAGGAGAGGGGGAGAAAGTAATACTCTACAGGATAGCTCTCTCTTTCATCTGCTGGAAAATTAAAGTGTAAGGCAGAGTCCATCTCAGGAATAAAACATTTGTAACACTTAGTACAAAAAAAGGCACCCTCCAACACAAGATTGCCCGTGCTCAGGCAGGGCAGGAGGAGATCTCCGCTGCAGTTTTTGGATTTGTTGGTGGGGTGAAGGGATCCAGCCAAACGGCTATCAAAAGGAAAAATAACGCAACTGAAGATTGGCACAGAGAGTGGTGCGGCTCGATTGCTTTCCTTTCCGTCCAATTTAACGTCATACTGTTCTGGTGGAGGAGCAAATGGCCACAATAAATGCCATTATGGTGCGGGGTGGGGATTACAGTCATCACACAGCCTGCTGTGAATGGGGAGCGGGGCAGGGGGAATCTACTTCAACAGTAACACTGACCTGAGGAGGGAGGAGAAACTGGAGAACAGCGATGCAAACCCCACTTGTCAAGAGCAACACGACTGCAAATATTCCCTATCCAGGCCAAAGAGACAGGCTGATTACATGCATCACGTAGAAACATTCACTAATAGCATAAAGTTTTTTCAAGCACTATTTCTTGAGGTTTCTCTGCATTATAAAGTTTTCCATCAAAGGAATGTACATTTGATAGGACATCTCAGGCTATTATTTCTCAAATTCCCCCCTTAACCCTCCCTCCCCAAAATATTCTCCCTCATTTTCCCTTGTCATAACTTCCCCCTTTCTCTTACTTCTTTTGAGGCTTCTGGTTGCAGCTCCCCACCTCTGAGCAGCCTAAGCTGCCACTTGAATGCCTTGATTTAATTTTCCTTGGAATCAGGAAAGTTGAACAGTAAGACAAATCTTAAGATTAAAGCTCCATCTCTGTTTGTAGGTTTTTCTCAAATGTCCATTGATAAAACCACCCTCCTTTACACCCTTCCCCCAAAAGTATTTATTTACACATAGGCAGAAAAAAAACCCTCTGAAAAGCTCTGGACTGTCCTTTTAACTTATAATAAAAAAGAAAATAAGGGAAAGGCACTATGGAAAAAATTACACAATGTGCTCAACCGTACACCTTTAAGAAAAAACAAAAAAGCTGTCAGCACAGCATTAACAGACTTCAGTTGTACGTTGGAGTTTCTCAAAGCAGCTCTGTGACTCAAAAGGAAAAAAAAAGAACAAAACAAAAAGCCACATAACTCTTCTCCCTTCCCCTGCTTGGAAGCTGCTGAGCTTCAGAAGAAAGTGCCAAAGGAGAAGAGACAATAAAAATTAGATTAACACCTCATCTTTCCCAGGCAAGAAGAGCTGAACGTTGAAGGCAAAAGCAGAGACTGATGATTTTTGTTTTTTTTTAAAGGCAGGACTGTGGATTTGGTTCTTCTCTCATGTCCCATCACATCAAACGAAGACCGTTTGCAGAGAGAGAAAATACCAGCAGAGTTTCTCCCTTTTCCTTTAACTGCATGGCTAGGACTTTATATGGCATTAAAACTTCATGCACTGATGGACAGAGGAGGAGGGGGAAACAAGAAGAGTGAATGAAAGGGGGTAACCCAGGAGCAGCTGAGGAAAATTGTTATTTTCATTTTTCTCTCTTTTTTTTTTTCTTTTTTAAAGATAAGTTTTGGTGTGTAAGTTGAACTCTTTCCCCCCCACCACCCCTGAAGTTCCGTACTGAGTGAAGGAGGATCACCTCATGGTGAAAGGTGACTCAGGTTTTATCGCCATGTGATTTTAGGTCACTGGCTGCAGTTAGGTTCTGCATGTGTATTTACTGGTTCTCTGGCTTCTTTAAATAATTTCTAATATTTATCTCTAGATGTTCCGGTTCACTGGGGTCACATAGTTGCGTGGAAACATGCCCGTCTGTCCGTGGCAGGCTCCCTTCCACCAGTTGGGGTCAGAATTGTCAAGGACTTGGATAAAGTCTCCGCGACGGAAGCCCAGCTCTCCTTCCTCCTGGGGATCAAAATCAAACAGGGCCTGAACGTATGTTGGTTGCTGAAAGGAGAAAGAAAAAGATATACAAAGTGAGAATCATCCACAGCACTCAAAACACCTGCTCCCTCAGGCAGGAACTTAACTTACACCAGCATTTAACAATAAACACTTGGGCTGTTTCATTTCCCTGCAAGCCAGCTTCCAACATCAGTAACAAGATGCTAAACCAGGAAAGCATAGTCTATAGAAGACCTTAGAAAAAAGTGCAGTTTCTGTGAAAGAGCCGAAACAAAGATAGCAGGTGACTCAGATGTTTTCCTAGTATTTTCCAGTCTTCATGACCTACTGTAAATCTGTACTCCACTGCAACACAATGGTCTTTTTGCTTATTCATCCTGTTTTCACCAACTGACAGCATGAATGTTAATAATCTACCTAACACTGCGATACACAAAGCTCCCCCTAAAAACTGGATGTTGGCATTTTACACATTTTCCTTAAAACTCTCCAATATCAAGAAGTTCTGTCCCAGAGCTTTTTGCCTGGTCAGCAAATGCTGCCATTGCAAAGCTAATGGTTCATTTAAAATGCATTTGCATTCTTAAAATCTTGAGGCCAGGAAGGTATCTTCATGCTTGCCATTTACAGCCAGCTGTTTTCTCATCCTCTGTTTATCACTAACCCAACAACACAGAGCCAGATGTTAATTCAGACAAACTGTGGCAAAGGGTGCCTGTGGCACCTGGAGGGCAGTACGAGTTCCACACCCCTTGTCTTCAAGCTAGAATTACAATGCTGCACACAGAGGCAAAAAGATTTATCCAAAATTGACAAAAGATCCAGTTACATCCAACATAACATTTTGATTACCCTGGGAAATAGAACAAAACAAATAGCTAGATATACACAAGCTGCTCTGCTGGCACTTCACAGTAGATTTTGGTTTCTCTTAGCACTGGCTAGATCCAAACCAGCAGGCTAGAGATGTTCCATATGCTACTGCCTGTAACCACCTCTTCAGTACCAAAGCTTCACTGGCTCAGAGGGGTCCTGAGCTATGTAGTCCTGGCTATGAACCAGTACAAGTAGAACTATTCTTTCTTACTGTGTCCTAAAACGGGAGTAAACCCATTTTTAAATTGCAGGAATCAGATAACCTTCCTGCAACAGTATCCAGAAACATTAAGACAAGGCAAATGTTCAAGCAGCAACAATAACACTTTGCCAGAACTGAAGGGGAGAGTAGGGAGTTAGCAGGTAGGCTTTGCACAAACATCCAGCTTATTTCCCAGCGTAATTCTGGCTGCGGGATCTAAAGATACACTTCCACAGACAAGAAAAATGCCAGTCAGCTTCTCTCCATCCCTCGTCATTTACTCCAAGATGCAATCCCACTTTAAACTGCGGTTGCAATAGTCTAAATAGTGCACTCTACAAGGACACTTCTCTTACCTGTGGCACCTGTTCAATGTCCCGGAGAAATATTTGCTGGTTCCTGGAGACAGAAGTGGATCTGTGATAATCTACCAGCTCGTTCAAAGAATTGAACTTCACCACCCAGAGGAAATACTTGCCAGCCCCATCTCTAAGCACTTTGAAGTGCTGCACATCATTTCCAAACCTGGGAGGAAGAATTGAACACCACAAAAAAAGCACATTATTAGTCACCAAGTACTCTTCTTCTGGGATTGTCAGCACAGAATTTGGAAGAAAAAGGTCCTTCAGGGCACAGTGAAAACTGTAAATAACACTGATGATATACATACCAACTGGCTGCTGTAAAAAAGATGTCTGAAAACCACCTGTTAATTATATTTTACAGAAATCAGTAATCAGAGAGAGAGAATCCAAATACAGAATTTATTTTGGAAAAAAGTCCTGCAATCTTCATATCTGCTTTTCTTATAACAGGACTTCAGTTTAAAACCAGCTTTTAAACCACTCTGAATTTGCAGAAGTTTGGGGTATTTTGGTCAAGGATTTCTGGTGTGACGACACTCTCTCTCCTGGCTCGCGTGCAATATTTCAGCTTTTTATTTTACACTGCATTGCCACATAGCTGGCATCCAGTAAGTGTACTTCTTGATGTATGTATGCAGTCACCTGAGTCGTTGAAGACAGTGCACAGAATACCTTGGACACAGGCCACGGACTTTACAGTACAAATACAAGGTCACATTAAAGTAGCTGCACCACGGTGCCTTCCGCTTCGCATTCCCAAACACAGGATTTCAAACTCAAACAGTACAAGCGCTTTGGTTTTAGCTTTTCAGGCACAGCAATTTCACAACTGACTTGAGCCAATTTAGGTTTGTGCTACTCTTGCTACGGTCCTGTACTTCTCACTGTTGCAGTCCCTCCCTCACTATAATGCAATACACAAGCATCAGGCCCACTGTAGGTAAATTGCTGGGAAAATACTGCCACAGGGAGGGTAGGATTGTCTCTTTTGGCAGCCAGCCTGGACTTATGCAAAAGACTGTCTTGCAAAACAAAAGGATCTCTCTGATCCCTCAAAAACAATGAACAGAAAGTGCTGGAAAGGTGATGCTGCACATGGAACGTGGCAACTCCAATTCTGTGTTAAGAATTCTTTCTGATAAATGATGGCATTCAGTTGAAGCTACTTTTCCAACAATTTTAGTCTGAATAAAGGGAAACTCCAAAGGGATTTTCCAGACAAATGGCACATCTGTATTTTTCCTTCAGTCTAAAACACTGAAAACAGGAGACAACTGTTCCCTACTTGGCATGCACAGCTTCTATACACTGGCTGAAAAATGTAGAAGGTATCTTGGCTACAAAGTTAACATGAAACAACTCATGAGTACTGTCTCTGCTCTCCCTTCCTCAACCTGAGAGCTTCTCATCATTTCAAATCCTGCAGATCACTGTTTAGGAAAAAGATTTTTCTAAATTAAACAAACAGGGGGGAAAAAAAAAAAATCAACTGAGATATTACCACCAGATGGCAACACTAAGCTAACAGGCAGGCAAGAGCTATGCTATTATAACTTTATGTTTCTTAAAGGAATGCACTTTCTGGATGAAATATCCAGTATTCCAGCTCAGACGATCGTATCCAAGACAGAAATATAAACATCTCTTAAAATCAGTGGCTTTAATCCAGTTTGTTGGCATGACTCAGTGCTGCTGTATAGGAGGACAAAAATTTGGTTACAGACCAAAGATGACCAGAAAAAAAATAATTCTGCTGAGACAGATCACTGATTGCTACAGAAAACAGAGCAAACTAGGAATTGTGCATGAATAATAAAAAATTGTTACAATTCTAAAGAAAATCTTGGTCATTTCTGGCAGGAAAGGGGAAGATTACAGAAAATAAAGAAAAAGACAAAAATCAACTGCTGAGGACAGAATCCCTCCCATCCTCAACCCACGTTACATCACATACCCTTTCAAGTTTCTAATACCTCTATTTTACAGTGACTTCAGACGGGCAAGATAGGTAGTGTGGTATTTGTGGGCCATGGCTAACTGGCAGAAACTGCTCCTGGTTAACAGCCAGTACTTCTAGTAAGGTTATTCAAGCATGAGAACTGCTCCTCCTCACTTCACTGTTATTAGATTGAGTTTCTCTACCAACATGGAATGCACTTGCGAGAGATGGAAGAGGCCTCTGTTTTCACATCTCCATGTCCCAGTGCTGTACAACATGAATACCCTCAAAGCACGTGCCAAGCAGACATAAAAACATATCTGTAAGTGTACTACACAGAGAGAAGACAGAGTAGTAAGTTGTACTGCAGAATTAAGGAGGATGGGAGAGAACATGTACACATGGGACACTTTGTCACTGTAAGGAGAAGGAATGGGATCCACAAACAAACCAACAGATAGTACCTGAGACTACAGGAACCAACATACCACCAGGTCAGCCCTGTAGGCTCATTACACACCAGAGCATATATATTTGTTCTATGAAAGAGGGAATAAATAAGTATCACTGGAAGAACAGGAACGCTATAGGGCATCAGGAAGATTACTCCTGCTCCTCAGCACTGACAATCACCTGTCCTTTACCTGGTAACTGGCCTGATTACCACACAATTGCTTCTGGGCATTACTTACTTGACTGAGAGGGAGAAGTCCCCAGGAGCACTCTCACTCTCCCTGATGAGGAAGGCACCATCGTGTCTCTGTTTGCCTAACATCTCTTCAGCCTTTGCTCGGGGAATCTTTCCAAAAAACCACCTGTGGAGTGAGGAAAAGAAAACAACAGGGAAAGTTAAGAATTTTAATCCTTTAATGGAAGAGCCAGACATAGATATTCACACAGAAATGGAATGATTCCTAACAGAAATAACCGCACTGCACCTGACTGCCACTCCAATACAGGGTACTGAACCACACAGCTTTTCACAATGTTTCATCCTGGCAATGAAGCAGACATGACCTGATAAGCAGGTGCTTGCAATAGCCCTATTTTCACCCAATTTAGCAAAGCAGAGATGTGGTAAGAGTGAAATCCTCATACTACAGGATTTATTTTCAGAGATGGAAAAAAACCTGCTCAAAATTTAACGCATTATTCACGTTGTTTTGCACCCTATTGTAACTGCAGTTTAGCATATAAAACATCACAACGAGAACCTAATGTACACAATTCACAGCAAAGTCCTGCTTTGTGAGACTAAGACAACTACCCTGGGAACTGGCTCTAACCTTGGACAAAGTTAAAATGTCTACTGCAACCTGCACTGATATCTTAGTAATCGGGCCTCATAACCTGAAGTCAAACAAATTAAATGCCTAGCTCAACCAAGAAACTCAAGTCCCTTCCTCTGTCACTAAGGAACAAAGTCTCATCTCTTCACATGCAAAGTTTTAATGGTCCAAACTGTATGATGCCATCACCTCAGAGACAACAAAGTCCTACACTGGTAGCTGGTCACTGTTGAAATTCCCTATAATAGAGCAGCATTTATTTCACTATTAGTATCCAAAGATAATCAGTGGGGAGTAACTACACAGTCTCCTTTATTACTTATGCCTCCTAAGGAGAAGCAGCCATGCCTCAGTCATGATTTACAGAGCAGACAATATAGAAAATTTAAGTTATTAAGGATTAGCACAGAAACATAACTATTTTAGCAGGTAGGAATCTTTCAAAAAATTTAGTATTTGCAAAATGCAAGGGAAACACTGGGAGTTCACTCACAGGTTTCTCTTCAGAAACATCACAGCTGTAGAAACAAGATCCTGTCTATGGATTGACCCATCCTGCACAAACGGAAAGTGCATTTTGTATCACAACCAACTTCTAGTCTCTTTTAGATCGGGTGGTAAGACACAACTACTTCAGCAGAGAAAATGAGTAGCTTCGTTCAGCAGCTGGTTGCTCCTGCAGCCCCAAGTCCAATCTTTCTGACCCCTACCAGAGCATAGTGCTCAAAGACAGGTATCGTGTCAGAAAGCTAAGACAGGGTCAGGAGCGGAGTCACATGCAGACCAAGTGAGAAAAGTTCCCTCAAGGTGTCTCTGCTTCATTGCAGAGGAGTGCTAAGCTGGGCATGCAATTTGGTTCTAGGAAAGATGCTGATAAGACTTGTTTCAGTAGCCTATTTTCTTGCTTTTTCCTACAGTCAGGACAATCCAGCAGCTTTCACTTCAGCAGCCACATGAAATAGCTGCATCATGGAAGCCACATCTGAAACTCTTGACATCTGTGCAGAAGTCAAAGGCGCAGGCTGACCACCTCCATGACACCAAGTGTGAATCTACCTCAGGCAACCAGATCATCAGCACTGACCAACAGCCCCTGGTCATGGGATTCTTACCCACATTTACATTTCCAGACTAATCCAAGATTAAAGACAAACAAGGGCTGAGTGGTAGGTCATATGGTGTGGGATAAGCAGAACCACCTTCACAACCAAAAAGTACAGCTTTCAGTTCAGAGTAACAGATCACACAGGATAGAAGTACGTACTGCAGCCTGTAACTGCAGATGACTGACCTTAGAGGAGAGCATTTAATAACAAGAGCTCCACTCACAAAGTTTACTTTCTACAGTGAAGGGTTTGGTACAGCAAGAAGAGAGAAGTTGCAAAATCCTCCCTGAAACAGTTGTTCTTAAGAGAAGTTGAAGCTTTCATGAAGTCACAAAGTCACCAGATCTTCCTCCCTAAGAGGAAGCTCTCTCTAGAGGTGAAGGAGGACCCGATTACTTGATTATCACACTCGCCAGCTACTGGCAGCCCTTGCTCCTCTCACTGGCTGTCTTCAGTATCTGCTCATCACAGGAGGCTACACAAAAACACATCCCTGTATTATATCAAGGCTGATGAGTCCACAGATGTATTTCTACTATATCAACATTCAATAAAACTGCTCTAGGGCATCCCCCTTGTAAAAGGAGTATTCATTCCATTTAGCTATGCAGCTCCATTATGAAAAGCATTTTGGCACTGAAAATGATACATCTTGTTTACAAACTCGGTTTCCATGATCACCTCGACATGTTTTACTTGCTTGCAAGTCTTGCTGTATACTCTTTATTCCCTGGAACAGAAAGGACAAGCTTTCTCCCGCAACTGTTCTATTTCCAGTGGTAAAGAACTTCATGGCATTTACTGCTTTCCTGGTGGTCTAGCACCTGCGCTGCTTCTTGGCACCCAAAGTGGTGGCAGACACAGCAGAGGGAGTGTCTACCTGTCTCTCATTGCACCCTGCTGCCTCCAAAAATCAGCCAAGAGAAACCATTATGTGAAACTCCCTCAGAATTCAAAGGTAGTATTTTGTTTCCTGGGTTTTTGGCACAATTTTCAGAAAGATAAGTAAGTGTTGAATTTTGCCTCTGCCAAATGTTACATAAAGTGAGCTTTCTATTATGATTTTAGATATCTTGCCATAGTTCTTGTTTAAAAAGTGTTTTAATTCTGTTTAGTTCTCAAATAATTCTCAATTACTCACATGTGACTTGGAAACACAAACCTCAGAACTTCTATAATCCTGCCTGAAGCCTCAAAAGTATACTCTATTCCTCCCCTAAATTTTACTGAATCACTACTAAGTAGAAGTGTACAATTCAATTAAAGGAAGTCACACTTCCAAAGTAACAATACCAAATTCTTAAAGTTTTCTGCCATCTGTTTCTAAGACACTTCAAATTGACTAAAAAAATCTTTCATAATTCTTGAACTCCCTTGCAGTTTTATGACTTCACTACCACTTTAGAGATTCAGAGTAAAAGGAACTTGAATTCTAAATATATAAAAAAAAAAAGGAAAACCCCATAGATGAAAGAAACTAAGTTATTTTGAAAGACTACTGTCTACTTAAGAACATGCTTGTAAAGCATCAGAAGTGTTGTGCACATGTGAATCTTTGCTACAGAATGAATGAAAAAATTAACAAATATCACCACGTGTCAAAAATCACACATGGAGAATTAGGCCAAAGAAACCGACCCCAACATTCCAACAGGTTCCCTGCTGAAGGGGCTAAGCTTGGTAACATTTGTCTCCCACTAGCTTTGTAACATTGGTGAAACTTTGCCAGTCAGCACTGCAAACCAAATCCAGGCATTACTGCTGATGCTGCACAGCTTAGAGGGAGATGCACTGATTGGTACAACACAAAGTTCACATCGCGTTCAGACTCATTTCAATCGGCAGTTTGGCAATTCTTTTGGCTTTAGTTCGCACAACCATTCAGCTTGGCCGATTTCCTCCCCGTGAGTTACAATACTGCCAAGTGAGACTTCAGCAATATCTTCAAGAAAAGCTGATTACGAACACAAACTTGAGATTCACACACTACAAGCCTGATCCACGCTATTTCACAAACGGCAAATTCTGCCCCTACCCCTTAAAAAGCAAAAGGTAGTCCTGCCACTGAACTGCATCGCCGTGCCTTCACAGGAAGCCTCCTGCCCAGAGTTTCCTGCAGCTCTTCTCCAAGTATCATGGCTATGTCTACTTACATTTTTGCTTTGTTAATTGATGTGTCAATTCAGATTAACCCTTCAGAACCCAGGTGACTCAGCTGGTGACTGAGAGGCACCACATTTTCCCTTCAGCTTCATTTGCTGATAGTTACAAAGCAAACCGGAAGATTTGCAAAACACCAGCAAGAAAAACCACTGCATTTAAGACTAGCTATGGGGTTGGAGAGATTTATGTCCCAGATCCTAGGACAGGATTTAAAGCCATTTTCAGTTGCTTTCTTTCCAAACCCTCCTGAAAAGCTCTCATGTCACCTTCCCACAACATGGTTTGATACTAGTCTGAGAAAAGGAACATTCTCTTTCTCACACCTGGTCAGCTGCCTGCAATTTTGCTTTTTGTATGACCTGTTGGACTACTTAGAGAGCTCTGCATTACAGCTAAGCTAACACTACACTATAAAAACTTGTGCATAATTTCCCGGAGTTGTTAATGCACTAGTTAAGACTCCCAGCATTGCTCACACATGGAGCTAACTCCATCCAGCTGCCATCAGCAGTTTAAACATCTTCAGAAAAGGTCAAATTATCTATGCTTAAAAAACACTACCAAATTCACCCACTTGCAGGCTCAGATATTGTTCATTCCTCTTTGATATCAGAAAGCAAAAACCTGACAGTTCTATCCCTCTAAAACAAAATACCACGGATGATTACAGAACAAACTGATCACCATAGGAGACATCACTGCAGTATAACTCAAATGCCTGCAAAATTGTTATGAGAAGACGTACGATGATTCATATCAACGAGAGAGAGAGAAATTGCAATGTACATTTGTGATCCCCAGTGGACTAGCGTGATCAGGGTAAACTAGACATGTTACTGCAGCAGACAAGGCTTTAAACCATTTCAGAGTTTTCTGATGCATCCTTGCTTCACTTCCGACGCGGCTGCACTAAAGCAGTATACTTTCTCTCCTTCTTGGGGCACAGTCCCTCAAAAGCTTCCTTCTGCCATTTCAAAAGAGCCCTTAAAAAAATAATTCTTGATTGAACAGCAATATCTTCATGATATAATTACAGCCAACAATTAACAAATCAATCATCAGTTTTTGTGGGCAACTGAACCACTAAACGTCTTTGTAAAAACCCTGATTACAGGTTTTGCTGCTCCTTCCTAAATCTTTTCTCCCCTTTGAATCTGTTACCCAGAGCTCAGTTTTCTTGTTCAGATGTTGAAGGATCTCAAAGGTTGGCAGAACCAGAGTTTAGTAGAAGACAACAGAAATATGTGAACTTATACAAAGAAAAACCCAGTCATGAAAGGCTAACTGTTTTCACATGCTTGATTCTTTGTATCTAAGAGGAAACTTTCAAAGCAGTTACTCAAATACAGTTCTCTGGAGCTACGAATCAATGCAACTGTACTTGCACAGCAGTACACGCTCTTTGAAGTTGGCCTCTTTTGCAGGCAAGGTGTTCAACCAGATGACTGTTAGAGCTCCTGTTAGACCTAAATTATTCTATAATAATAGATTCTATACTCAGGATGTGACATAGACATATTAAGAGTTCAGCTCCAAACATCCTTACACATTTTTCTGGTGGCTCTGAATGCCACAATTTTTACTCTTATCTGCTATGTTAGGTAAAATAGAGAATCATCACAGGAATGCAGTCACTTTTTCCTGAGGCAGTGGTGGCAACAACTCTTTAGCAGAGAGTTTTCTGCTGGTTTATGCCTGCTACGCCCAAGGCTGGATTGTCTGACCCTACAGCAAAACAACCACCAGAAAAGTGTCCAAAAATACCCTGCTGTATAGCTAGCTGTGAAATGAGCTGCAGTAAACACTACAGCCAGAGATACAACTCAACAGCCATCCTTTATCTATCCATACATTCTGGTAGATCTGCTAAGGTATACTTAGCAAAGTATTCAGCACAAAACCTCCTTTCTGCTTGAGAGGATGTGCAAAAGTAAGATCAAGGGAGCCTATCACCAAAGCTCTACTTACGGATGTGGTTTCATTTCTATGTAGTTCTTCGGAATGAAGCCGTCTTTTCCATTGAGTTCTGCCTTGTACCAATTCTGATCGCATTCTTCATTCAAAACCTAAAGGAAGCAAACAAAAAAATAAGCTTACCGCATGAAGATACTATCTTATTCTTCCCATTCTTGTTTCAAAGGCTGCTCTTGTAAGATGAACCTATAAAAAACGGTGCTAGTCATCCTGCTCCATTGCATCTCATGAGCATTTAGAACTGTGGTGAACAAAAAGCTGGAAAAGTAACTTAAAATAGCCAAAGGATTTTAATACCAAAACCCCATGCTTTAGTAAGAAAGTCATTGTAGGTCCACAGGTACTTTTAACAACATAACTAGACTGAGATCTGTGCCAAAGATTAAGTTGGTTGCCATCACCAAAAACTTCTGTCCAAAATCTGCAAGACAAGAAATTGATACTTTATCACTTCTAATGATCGCATTTTCCTGAATTCAACTGACAAAGCTGATGCTTTCAGCATAAATGTGATTTCATCCAGCTTTTCTGTATTTGGTTGCATACTAGATATGTTGAAGATTCTCAGCAACATCTATATTATAGAGAATTTTACAAAAAACCTCCCTCCTAGTACAGGCCCAGCTGCAGATACAACTGGCTGCTTCAGCTGGTTTTGCCGATACAAGTTAAAACCAGGTTAAATCAGATGGCAGAAACAGTGACTTGCCTGTCAAGCATTTTTTATGTTAATAAAGTTAAACAAAACAAGCAAATGTAGATGAACAAAGTTTCCTCTTTTTTTTTTTTAAAGTGATACTTTTCTTACTGTAACTTTACTCTAAAATGAAAGAAAGATGAGGAGTCACGAGAGGAGCCACGTGAATAGGTAGCTTTAAAAAGTACAAATTGATACTTCAAAGCTTAATTGCTCTAAAAACTTTGGTACTTTTTTTTTTCATTGTCAACTGGTACAGTGCAATAGACAAGCCTGGTACACCGACTGAAAGCAGTTTCTTGAATAAAGTAGTAGCCTGGCTTTATTTACAGAACATAATACTATAGTTTGAAACTACCTTTCCTCAAAAAGTTTTTATTTGGTTTTGGAAGTAAACATCACACAGAACTTCCTCCTCTTTAAAATTAAGCACCACAACAACATTTTTCTCCAAGCACTTTCATTCCTTCTCAGCTTTCTGAGGTTCTTTAACTTTGTGACAGTGGCCAGCAAAAAGCTGGATCTGAGTTTAAAAAAAAAAAGAAGGATATACTTAAAGCCTCAAGTCACAAAAGTATCACATGTTTCGTGTTGCCTGAATGCGGGAAGATGAAGAAATGCAAAGAGAAAGACAACATGAATGCAGATCCAGAGATCACATGCTACATACACATGCAGTTATGGTGAAGATACCCACCAAACCCCAAAATCTTCATAAGCAATTACTGCTGTTTCTGACTTTTTTCTTTTTTTTCCTTTTTCTATCTCACTGTTTCTTTTTTTTTTTTTGGTGATGAGAAGAAATTTAAAAAAAGGAAAAGCAGACAAAAATTTGCAAGTGCAGGTCTTAAAATTCTTATAGCTGATGGGAGTGCTTCAGAAAATTCAACTCTCAAGCCCAATTTTTGCTGCCTTTCAAAACTACGTGACATATCAACACTCTGATCTGCCTCTTTGTTGACTGCTACATATAAAAGAGAAAAACCTCAACACCAACAGAAATGAACTCTAGTCAAGCAAAAAGAGAACAGAATCTTAATCTCCTCAGTGAATTACAGTAGGTAATAGTTACCTGCCTGTTCCTTAACTCCCAACAGAAGAGGCTGATGGTGGGATGTACATGCCCCAGGTGCCAGCACTTCCATCGGGGAACTAGCCCACTAGCAGGGCCACATCTACACAACTTTAAGTGAGCAAAGATAAGCCCATTTCAGGATATTTTCAGTTGAAGAGAGATTTTAATACTGAAAAGAGTCTAGATCCTTTTATGTGGATAAAAATATTCAAGCTATTTTTTTGCGCAGTTACTACTTTCGGCTTCCATTTATTTACAAGCATTGTTCTAGCATGCATTACAGTTCAGTCATTTAGCAAGGATAATCTGACCACAGGTCATGAGCAGTTCAAGTGTGGCTCTGTAACAGGCTCTGAGGTAAAAGCCTGCACATGGAGAGCTGACGCAGATCAGCTTATGTCTGCTGACTTGCCTTTAAGCATGAAAACAGTGCACATCTCTCACAACCACTGTACTGACGGCGAGACAGAGTTCTGTGTAGAGAGCGATTCAACTCCAGAATAAGAAATACAAGTAGACGACACCAGCAGGCAGCTCTGGGATAATGAGCAGGGAAGATGGAGATTAAAATCAGGTATGTAAAAAAGTGAATTGCATACAGACTAAGGAGACAGAGGGCACAGGTTGAAGCCCAGATCTACCACTCAGTCACGCAAAGATTCTGGCACGTAGTTTGAACTACCAGGAAGTGTGGTTGTTAAATACCTCAGCTGCCATCACTAGAGTCATTTACAACACAATAGAACACAAACATGACAGATTTTGATGTGATTTCCAATAAGCCAAATCTTACGCAATAGTGTGCATTCCTTTATCAAAGATAGCACTGATCGAACCTTTGATAAGATTGTGTACTACAAACTCATTTCATTACCATCAGAGAGCAGTTAAGGGATACGGCAGTCTGCTCTTTTTCCAAGAATAAAAAAGCGGGTAAATTGTAGCTTCATATGAAGGACATTACCACAGATTTGTGCTTTTGGCAGTAGGTATTAAAAATTATCAGAAATTATAATGCCCAAATGTAAATTATTTTAATGAGTTTTATCTTGCTCTGAAGAGATGCTAATAGATTTGGAGGAGTCAAATCACACAGGGCTTGGGGTACTCATTAATGCTTGGCCCAAAGCCAAATGCCAGTGAGGGAGCATTGCTGAGGCATGCATTAAGCTTTGTGACTGAGGAAAGAAAAAAAAAAGCTGGATAAAAGGCATAGTAAGGTGAACTGCCTACACATATGCACGTACAACCTGTTCAGGGGACTTCTGCTGTAATGTTCAATCCTCCACAGCTCCCCTTCTTCAGTGGCTTTGTTTGCTCCAAGGACTTTTTCCTGCTTCACACCCAGAGTGACGTATCTTCATAGCCAGTTGTCCTTTCTAGGATCATTTTAACTAGCTGTCACAGCTCCATTCGCATCCTGGCAGGCAGCCAAACTATCCATGCCCTATATTATATACCAGAGAGCTTATACACACAGAGTCACCCTGTAAGCACCCCTGTTTTCCCCTTTGTGGGTCTCCCAGGGTTCACTTCTCCAGAGGCAATAGAACTTACTGTTTTCTTTACAAAGCTCCATGTTCACGAATCATTTCAAGAGTCATCACCTCCACCACACAAATATCTACAAAAATCATTTTTTCTGACAATGGCTGACATAGAAACCACTGGAGCTACTCCCAATGCTTAGTCAAGCAAAAATGACTTGTACTGAAGAACTTTAAATTCAGGACAACTTTGCAGTCACGTGCACAAGGCTGGAATTCTGGTGGCAGCTAGGAAGATATGGAGCTATTATTGTGATAACTGTAAAATAGTCATGTAAAATTTCAGCTTTCATAAAACTTATGCCACTGATATCCATTACTGACATACAACTAAAAAGTAAGTCGGGAACACACATAAAAACTCTCTGCACTGGAGCATCTGGCCTTGATGTTTACATCTGACACTGCACTCTCTTCTTTTAAATCTTAAACCCACCAAAACGAAATAACTGACTTCATGTAATTAAACCATTTTGCTGCAAACCATTTTAAGAAAAGCATCCAGTAAATCCATCTATCCCATACCTCCAACTGGCCTCCAAGGTATTTTCAGGCAATAATTAAGATTAAAATTTATCATCTGGATACTTAAAAACCAGTGCTGTGCCTCCAAGAAAAACAAAGATTCTTAACTGAACTATTGTAAGATTTTCCCAGACTTAACAAAGCTATAAAATTCAGTCTAAGTACTGCATATATCACTGGATCTTGCTTTGAAAACTTCCTCAAGTACAAATAAATACAGACAAATTAAGCAACAAAATGAAACTTAAGCAACTTAAACTTAAGCTTCAGAGTCTGCAAAGATATCTAAAAGGCACAAACACTTATTTATCTCAACAACTGTTAAAAACTGTTGCTCTTTGTATAGGTCAAAACATAAAGCATTCCTTTGCAGCCAGTCCCCATGTCTGCTATAGATCTAATCAAGTCTACGCCAGAGTGACTCTTCCTTTCACACTGGGGCATCTGTGCCTGAGAGGAGGAAGAAGGAAGGATATTTTTAGCCACTAGATTTGAACACATACTGCCATGTGATGTCCTCAGTCTGTAGTCAGCCCTGTTTAACAGTAATAGTGGCTCAACTGCTGCCCGCCAGTCTCCTAGTTTGATAACAGATTCTTATCAACAAAACCCCATCTGTTCCCATGGAAATGGAGAAGAGGCACTGCTGGAGGGCCACGCAACAAGGCAGTCACCAAGTTTTAGCTGGAACAGCTCAACACAACAAGCATTCCCGGCCATTTTCAAACTCATACCGGGCAAGTATTTCTAAGCACAGCTTTTCCACCCTTGTGAACTGTTGCACACCAGTCTTGATGCTCTCAAAACCAAACACCTTTCAGGAGCACGCAAGCACTGAACTGGAATATAACAAGCAGATCTGGCATCTCAACGCTCAAGCTGACTCCCATATGCAAACATGAAACTAAACATAAGGCCTCAAAAGTACTTACATGCTTGCAAATTTAGCCAAATTCAACATAATGCTTGGGTTTTGGAGAGACAAAACCCAAGAAACTTGTTCAGAGAAGGCTCCGAGTTTTGGCTGAACCTCCTCTTTTCCCAGAACTGTAAGGTTTCATGATTCTTGCTGAGCTAACTGAAACAGAAGGTAACACAACTGCTCAAGTACAACCTGTTAGCTGCCAATGTGGTTTTTGCTTGACAAAGTTGCACTGACACAAAGAAAAAAAATGCAGTATATTAAAAACGCTCCCAAAAGTGTTTCCAAGGAAAGTGCTCATGACACTCAAACTAGGGCAGGAATTAAAATTTTAAAAGTGAACATAATTCAAAGGCAGCAATTCGACAACTGAATTTTTAACCCCAGAAATTACTTGTCCCAGGGTAGAATGGTGGTGGGGAGGATGGTTCTCACCCTTTGCAGAGGTGCTTTAACACAGCCTTTCATTTCAGAGAAAAATGGCTCCTTTTCTGCTCCAAGAAGAGAGGTACCAACTAGCTACAAAACCAGCAAGCACGCACTGCCTCAAGAGAAGCTACACCTGGATTCAAGAGAGCAAGTTCAACACAGTCCATAATATAGCACTTTTCTTCCCCAGAAACTTACTGTAAATGGCACCACAGGCTATTCAAATTAATCTCTTCAGGGTTTTGCAGAAGACAACCCAAGACATGGTAACCTGCAGCTCCCTGCCTCATCCTCATGTTACACAAAATCCCCTGAACAAATGAATCCTCCTCACTCCGGCCGCCCAACACCATCAACAAGGCGGCTGCAACGGAGGAAATAGCATCTTAAGAAAACATATGGTAATCTGCACATCAAAATGGCATTATAATTCAGGTCAAGCCAAATCAGAATTTTTCTTTTCTTGGTCTACTCATCATGACACACAGTACAGTTAATTTTAAGTTCAAACATTCAGTGCAAAAAGATACATTAGACAATTAAGGTGAATAGCTCAAGAACATACAACTGCTAAAACATTTTAGGCTTTTCCCTAAATTAAATTAGGAAATGCAAGATATCCACATTTTTCAGATTGAAACCTAAAGCACCATGTTGGGACATGCTTTAAGATTGTGAATACTTGCTCTCTAGGCAGATATAAAAAGCTGTGAAAATACTTAACAACAACTGAGCAAGTGTTATTGGAAACAGCCAGAGAAAGATTGTTTCCTAAACTGCACTCAACTACCAAGTATTATAATACAACACCTAAATAATGCATGTAGATTGTAATATAATGCAATAATGTGTTATAGATACAAGTTTTCATTCTCACCCTCACCCCAATTCTCATTATCACTACAGAAGCACCTCTTCCACCCTTACCTTTCTAAAGGCACAAAAAGAGCACAAAATACAAGCTCCAAAAAAATAATTTCAGAAAGTCTTTCCACCAAAACCAATATGAAGTCCAAGGGCCTTTCTTCCCTACTCCTGAAGTGTGCTTTTGTCAGAAGCCTTATCTGAAGTGACGACTCCTACTTCAGCACGGCGCACACGCTGACTTTTCACATTGACAGCGTTTACCACAGCAGGCCAAGCAGCTGAAAGCAGGCATCAAGGAGAGCAAATTTTGAAGCTGTTCAAATCAAAAGGTTAGTGTCTGGGTTGCATAGTGCTGTCTTTAGACATACCTTCTTCTTAAAGAAACTAAGTTATTTCCATTCACCTTGAAGGAACCTGGAAACTAGTCCAAAGTAGAATACAAAAAGTTGAGAGGCAACAAACCAAAAATGACAATGAAAGTCACAGGACACAACCACTCTAGGATCTAAGCTTCTCTTTCCAAACTAAATAATATTGTCCTCCAAGGCTATTGCACAAATCTACTCCTCACTGGAGGTTCGTTCCATATAAACATTTATTGTTAAACGCAGTATTTCCCTAACCTTCAGAAAGGGTTGATGGGGAGAAGTAGCTGGGTAAGATTACAGGAAACGATGTTACTTTTAACTACATGAGATAAAGGCAAGTTGTGATTACAATTCCACGCAATATTTCACCATGCAAACTCCAGATAGAGAGAAAGAGAGACAGACGGACAGTGGTCAAGAAATTCATAGTAGCACTGGCTGGCAAGTACAGTAAAGTATGTTGTAACAAAGCAAAGTCTAAAGAGAGGAATGTAGCTAGGAATTAGCATTCAAGTTTTCACTTCAAAACCACCTTTTTTTTTTTTTTCGGTATGTAACACAAGAATACTTGGGGCAACTTTAAGTTAGCTGAAGTACAATCAAGTCTAGCCACAAGGACAGAACTCAGCACAGACTAACTTACCCTGCCTCTCAGGCCTTGCAAGTCTTGTACTACTACTTTCCCTCCAGCAAAAGCCTTCAAATTATGAAGACTTATTTATTTAAGATAATAGGGGAGAGAGAGAGAGAGAGAGAAGTAAAAAAAAAAAAAGAACAATCTGGGAACAATTCTCTTTCCCTATGGCTCACTTTTTTTGGTTTGCATGGCACAAAGAGACGAGAGGAAAAAACCCAGTATTTTAAAGTATATTGTAGTGATCTCCAAAGGGTCTAATGGAGATCCTGGAAGAAGTCAATAAAGCTCAAGGAACTTTGCCGCAGGTCTTGTCTTCAATGAAGTTTCCTTCTGTGTAGGAAGTTTCCACTAGCACAAACACATAGAGGTAAAATGTTAACAGATTCATCAGTTCTGCCTACGTTGCTTGTGAAGGACAGAGAGATGTCAGCCTCAGCAATTACAGAATTCTCTTCAAATCAGTCCTCCCACTATTACTGCTTGTGTAAAGGTTAAGCTATAGATACCACAAATTGCATATTTTCAAGAAGGTGGTGATGCAAAATCTCCATTATAGAAAGAATGGTAGCCTGCAGTAAAAATCAGTATTGGTGATTTTACAACCCAAACAAAAATAACTTTACAGAGCTAGAAGTAGCTACAGCTAGTGTTTTAATTAGGCTTCCCCTGTCTAAAAGACCAGCAAATGTTTCAGTAGCAGCAGGTACTCTCAGAAGTGAGATTCATTTTATGTTCAGCATCTTTTATGGTACTTAAGTGAACACTAATTCTGACATACTTCGTAAGGCAAGGATAACTGTTCAACATTTGGATGTTGCAATGAATGCACTGTCTCATTTCAGTGCTTGATCAAAAAGGAGTGCAAAAAAGTAAAGAGATTGTTATCACAGCCTAAGCTCTGCAGCTTGGCCTGCACATATAGAGAGCAGAATACGATGGGATTCACAAGAGTTTCTTAAAAAGAGGAAGGGGAGTGTTGTTTTTCCCTAACAGACCAAGAGTTAGTTTACAGTGACCAAAGACCAGGACCAGCCGCCTTTTATAACTAGCTGTAGTGGTCAGGATGTTATCGCGGAAACAGAAGACAAAACATCCTTCCTTATTCTCAAACCCAATCCGCATCTAATTTGTAAGCATTGAAGAGCACAGCATTTCATCAGTTTTCTGTTGTGCAGCGTGGATTAGTTTACTCAGGTATTAGTGGGGATGGTCATTTGCTTGCAAATGAGTGTTTTTCCTCATTTGAGTTTAATTTTAAAATAAAACAGATTAGCACTGTTTAATTTAGGCTTAAGCAGGGTCCCAAAAGAACAACCATCAGTGAAGCACACAAATTGAAGAACAGGTCAAACTCTGAAGCCTAGAGAGCTCTATGCCATCCTCCCCTCTCTTTTTTTACTGAGAAAAGAAAACAGCCTTGAATTTTCAGTAAAAACCTGCTCTATTTAGAAAAGGTTCATGATCCAAACCACACCCCAAAATAACCCAAATGCATATATGCACATCTGTACATAAAGAATAGAGTATACATTGTTTTAAGCATCCAAATAAACCCTCAATTTTAAGAAGAAAAATTCTGAAAGAACGACTTTTACCTAGTGGTCAGAGTAAGGTCTCCTGGTTTCTATTCCTGTATCTGCTGCTAACGCGAATGCTATAAATTCCAGGCCATCTTAAAAGAGGGGCTGTTTCTAGCTATCCCTTCAAGTTAAGCAACATGGATACCAAGCATAAAACACATCTGTTATCATATGCTCTAGACTATTTATCCAAGCACAACCAACTACAACTTTTCAGGCCTTTAATGAAATTGTAAGGCTTTTGTAAGAGCTCTTAGCACAGGCTCTGAGGGATGAAGGTCAAAAGTCACTCTACCAGAAAATAATAATAAAAAAAGCTATTAAGCATTCCAATGAGAGTGTTTCAGAGTTGCTTTCAAGCTTAATTGAGAAACACTGCAGAAATATCAGCAGTGGTCTCGTGGTAGTTTGCAAGCATACCAAAATCATACATTTCTCACGAAACTTCTCTCATCGTGCTGCCTCTGTTGTAAACCATTACTTGAGGGTGTGTATCAAACAAAAACTGAACAAGGTGATGAAGAACAAGCAATCATAACATGTGCTTGTCATTCCAGCTGTGGCCGCCCTTTTAAAGTTTTACAATACAAATGAAGCTGGTCACATACAGTAAAAGTGAAAAATACCCTGGGGAAATACACACGCGTGACAGTCCATAAATCAGACTAGACTGGTAGTTTGTGAAATCCATTCTCAATCTGCTTTGCATAACAATTTTACTTGAATACCCTATAGTTCCTATTTCTAATTGCATGTGTCCTATTCTGTCCTAATATTTCTTACTAAAATGCACTGATGAAGAATGTATTTCTCACCACTTCTGAGGAAGTACATACACCTGTCTCGCAGAGACAGGGACAATTCCTCTATGATTATAGAGCACAGAAGGCAGAGTTCCTTGCTAGTTGTCCCACATACTGCCTTTAAACACACTACACCAGTCAACGTGACTAGAAGATTCACTAGAGGACAAGGAAAGATTTGCATTTCATTGAAGAACAGCACATTGAAACAGTAACAACCAGCCCTTAATCATCTCATGCTTGGTACCCCAAACCTTTACAAATATAAAATCCCCAGAACTCCTCTATCCAGAATGAAAGATAAGAAATGCTGAAATTAAGACAGCTGTGCTTTTATTCCAAATGGAAGATGTGTACCATTATTTCTTCTATACCTCAATGCCCAAGAAACGACCAAGTCCAACACTCCACTCCAGTACTTTCATTCTAAATTACTGCTTTTCCCAGCACACAAGCTCAAGCAATTTCCCTATCAATTTTAGCCAGATAGAACAGTTAATTGTGGAGTGATATTGAGCAACTGCTCCACGTAAGAGGTTCTCTATTACAACCATTCTAATGCTTGTACACAATAAAGTTATGATGTACATAAGTATAGCAGGTTAAAGTCTAAAAAGATGTATTAAGGAGGACAAACTGCTTATGACCACCTGTGCAATACAAACCTTCAGAGAAGGTGAGTGCAGCCACTGAAGCTGAATATTGCTCGGTTCACTTGGCGTCCTGCAAAAATACCACACCATGTAAGGTACCACTGCTCCAGTGCTGGAAAAGCTAGGCAGGAGGAAAGATGATTACTAGTGGAACAACCTGGACTTAATCTTTGATCATAAATTTAGGGGGTGTGACTTGAAGGCAGTTTTATAGTTGTCTTGTGGACTTCAAACTACAGTTCTCCACAGCCAAGGCCTTACATGCACTGACTTGAAGAATTTCTTTGCGTGTTGTACAGGTATTACAGCCCTGTCTATACATCCCGTGAGTTTTGCTTAAGAGTGTGACATCAAGTTGATTTCAACCAGTTTTCCACTGTCACATTTGGGGTATTTTCAGAGGAACCGATACCTATCTAGTTATCCCCCATCCTATATTGGTGCAGTTGATTATTTCTGCCTGTGCGTATGACAGTACGTTAATCCTTGTTGAACATCTTCCTGTTTTTATAATACATTTCTTCAAACCATGAGGGTAGTTTTAAATTTTATCCTCAGCCTGCATAAGCCCAACTCAACTAATCATCACCACAAATATCATAAGCATGCTCTATTTCAACACCCAGTTCATTAATGTAGTATTATCATACCCAAGATTATATCGTGAAAGACACTCAGAGCCCTTAAGTGCAACAGCACGCCACTGCTACTTAAGCTTGATTGTAGTTTTCTAAACATCTTTACAACCCCTCCTATAGTAAGTAGGTTTCAGCTAAATGAGGTGTCCCTGGCTGCTTATAAAACATGCTGCCAATGACAGCGGACTACTAGGCTTGATACCCGAGGAAGCACTGTCAAGTTTAAGTGACTAACAATATGTCTAAAGACATTATGAAAACTGCAGTCTTGATATACTTTGAAAACCTGGAAAAAGTTAAAGAAAAAATGCACATGCCTTGCACTGACAAACAGACTATTTGGTGAGAAGCAAGACAGATACCAACATTAACTGCCAGCTACAAAGCAAGCCAGAAGGAAAAAAATGTAAAAGTTGCCCGAAACCACTACCAAAACCCAACTACATTTCAGTGGGAAATAATTAGAAACACTATCTGCTACATTTTAAAGCACCCTAAGAAAAGATACAACTCATAAAGGCTTTAAAGAAAAATTTAAAGTGTTCAAAACACAGACTTTAATTTTTTGCTTTTAAAAGTAAATTAACTTGATCTGAGCTGCTTTATCTGTTTTTTTCCCAGTGAAAAAGCTATCGCAACCACACGAGCAAAAGGTCCAATACGCTTCCAAAGATCAAGAGGCAGATTCCTGCTGACTATCGGCAACATTATGGGGGGAAAAAAAAGGCTTTCAGTGCAATTGTCATATATTTACAAGACAGATAATCTTCAAAGTTTTTCTTCTTTAAATGCATGGTTTTGTTCAAACTGTTTTATTACAGTATTTATTATGCATTCATTTTACAGTGTGGACAAGTCAACAGAGCAATAAACCCCTTAACTTTGCTTCATCTGGTTTTAAAATTTAAAGGCTTTAGGATTCTACTAGCGTAGGTTCTTGCATTTAATATTGATTGCTTAATATTTTATAGCACTGTAAGTTTTACAGAATGTGAAACAGTCTTACTCAGCTTTTTGCCAGAAAGATATCAGGAATAATATTTGACAACTAATTATCTATAGAACAAAGTTCCCTAGGTCAATTACACCTGATATGCCATATTAAAAAAAGTATAGATTTGAAAAGCTATGCAACACTTTAGTTATTCTGATATTACTGAACTTTTGTACATTTCAAGTCTCTTATTGATGGTCTTCAAAAACCACAATTGTTAAATTATGCCTTGAAAGGTGGAACATTTATTCAACTGAACGCAGAGCTAGAAGCCAAAATCCAGATGACTTAAGCCTGCACCCAGGAATGAGGATGTTTGCAGGCATCTCTCAAAACAGACAGCAATGAAATTGTTAATACCGATACTGCACATATCTCGACCTCAGAATTAACAATCTCACTAGTTAATTCATAGTTCCGAGCATGAATTCCTACGCAGCTAGAAACTCAGAGGCTTACGCTATCAGTTTGTAGCGGCTAGATGTTTGGCAGGAGTACTGTTTGAGTTGGTTTTTGCAGTCACTGCCGTGTGGCTCCATCCTCCCACATGCACTCCACGCAGTGGTAACAGGCACTTCTGTAGTTCAACAGATTGGGGAACTGATCTGACTGCAAAACAATTTAGGGAGGTGGTGTATTTTTCACCTGTCTCAGTTGACTGGTTGGCTACACAGATACTTATTCCAGCAAGTGCAGGGTACAACTCTGGAACTGAAGTAAACGACTGAGGAGACGGGAAGGAAAGGAATAGGGCAGGACTGCTTGAGCAGGCACTGCCACAAAGGAAACACCCTTCGTTCCAGTTTCAAAAGACACACACAAAAAAAGGCCTGCTGTACAACTTTTGCAATAAACAACCCAAAAAATTACATATGTAAGAATTAATAGTTCCACTTGCTTAAAGTTTTACCTAGGCAGAGTTGAACGGAGCAGACTATGGTCTGCTATGGTGGACAAGAGTTCAAGGAGCAGCATGTGGTCTTGCAAAGGGGCAGCAAAAACTCAAGACTCAATTGGCTGCTAGTGAGAGGAGGTGAAATGGGGAAGCAAGAGTGAGGGACTCAGCTGAGGCTTACAAAACCATTTGTATCTTCTGATGATAGGCTTAGTTTGGGTGTTAAGGCAGGTTTTTTTACAGCTGTATACAAGTTGAAGCTGGGACCTTTAATGGATAAGATGGAAAGAAAAGTTACCTTCAGGTCAGCCAGCCAGGTTAAGCTAAGCCTCATACTGATCCTGGCAAGAGACATCTGAAACTTTTTCGCAGCATAGACAGAAAAAACACAGACTTCATGCATGAAACAGCTATCAAGTTCAGGCATACTTACAAGAAACACTGGTGGACCAATCAAGTCTTTTTTCCTGCTCCATACTTTCAACAATGACTGCTGTTGGTCCTTGCGACAAGTTTAATTCTTTACAGGTTACATCACTGACATGCACAGCAAAAGTCATCCCTTACATCCAACTACACATTGCGAAACTGCACACCTGGGAAAGAGCAGGACTTTATGTCTAGATGTTTAAAAATTACATGATAATACCAGTGCACAAAATTCAAACCCAATAGACATAGGATGTCAAGCGAGTGTTAACTGCAATATCCTTTCTGCAGCAATTGAACAATCAATATTTACTAATTTCTTACACATCTAAGACACACAGGTACTTTTCTGCCAGTCCCTAGGGCATACTCTGCAATTTGCATTTGCAAGTACAGAAGGAGGAAAAGCCCAGGTTCCACTACCTTGAGACAGCTGCCCTAAATGTCATCACTATTCAGCTCAGACCCCAGCTGCAAAGGCTGATTGCTTTGGCCAATGAAGCTGAAGTCTGCCATTTCCTGTTAGCGCCAAAAAGGTTTTACAGCCTTAGTGATCTAAGAATAGTATTATCACCATCTACTGAACTTCAAAATGCACCTTAACTCCCCACCCGTGCATTTCAATCCCTATACTACTGAAAGTAAATGGTGTAGAAATCTCATTTTGAGATGAAAAATGAAAATTACTTTTAAAAGCTCTGCATAGGATTTTATGAGCAAACGCTGCAAAGCGACATCAGTGCTCTCGACAGGATCTGAGAATCCCTCCACAAACAACTGTCAGTCCATGCAAAGAAGCCGTATTTCTTACTGTTGTTAGGAAGGGCAGCAGTAGTTGCATCTGCACTTTTGGGAAAGCATAATTTGGTTTTGGCCATAAAATTGCCATACCAGGCATATTGATGGAGAACAAAATGATATAAATACTTGTGGGACAGGAGATACAGATCTTTATTAAGCAGATTTCACACACTGGCAGAGTGAAAAATACTAACTTGGGATAATTAGACCAGAAAATAGACTTAAACTACTGCCGAAAGCCCCTCCACTTTTCTACTATGTTACCAAAAAAATTGGTCTCCAATCTCAAGGCTATGCTAATCTTTCAGATGTAAGGCTTACTGCGGTTGCCTTAAACCAACAGATACCACAAATTAAAGACTTGCCTCATCAACGCAGAGCTTTCACAACTCTGCCTGCTAGAATTTTATGCGGAAGTCTTATGGTTCTTGTTTATAGAGACAACCCCTTAATGAGACTGACTGCAGTCTAACTCCTGCTTTGTCAAGAATGAAGTTGTGGGGGGGGGGCACGGAGGGGAAGTTTTGCATTTGCTACAGTAAGGGTTCACTGTGCTCATTTGAATTATTCTCCTCTCACAAGAGAGGAGATATGACTCATATCAAGCGTCAAAGTCACCAAATCCTCAACATCTTTATTTTTCCTTCCACCCTTTACAGCTCCTCACAGAAGTTATTACTGGGGGAGTGTCAGAGCAACAGCCCTTACATCACCATCTATTCCCCCTTCCTCCTCCACTACCCCAAATGGAACAGGCATGCTATCACTAAGCCAGCTCATGCAATTCTTTATTCTTTGCAATTTCCTACCTCTCATTCGAAAAACAAATACTTCACTGTTATCTAAAAATATATTAAAACATTGCCAGCAACTCAGCACTCAAAGCAAAACAACCATCACCACCCAGTGTGAATGCACAATAGAAGCAGCATTTTTGGTACAGCAAATTTTTAAGGAGTTCTTGAGAACAGCAAGAAAAATAATTCAAGTTACAAAAAGAAAGGGCTGCTCTATAATCACCAAGAGAACGCTGCTCTGCCATCATAAGACTCAGCCAAACGTACAGCCTGAGGGCAGGAATGAAGACTGCAGTGTGACAGCAGCAAAAGCGTTCAGCAGCAATGCCAGCTTAGGGTACACGGATCCAACTCCCATGCCAAAGCTCGTCTCCCCCCAGTACAGCCAGCACAACTGCTTTAAATCAAATCAAAGACAACCTCAGCTAAAAGCAAAGCAAAGCAAAACAAAATCATCAACTCCCTCCCCCCCAAAGAAACAAAACCAGCAAAAAACCCCAACAAATCCCTTTCCACTGCTGGCTCTCTTCCTTCACCTGTTTGCAGTGCAACTCTACAAATGTCTGTGCTACGGCAAATAAGAGCAACACACAAAATAGAATATCCTGTTTGTAAAGCAAAGACATGTCCCCAAGGCAGCGATTCCAGAAGTGAAGTTTGTGGCAGAGCTAAGTTAAGCTTCTTTCAGTACCTTCCTCCCTCCAGCCATTCATTCCCACCTCTGCACTCTCCATCCCCACCCTGTGCTTGCCCGAGTGCTTGAGAAGTTAGTCAAGACTGAACAGGGTGAAGGAAAAAACCCCATAATTTGCAAGGGCTCAGTTTTTCCCAACTTGCTTAGTCCCAGTGGAGCTCGGTCACTTACGTGAATTTTATATCAACAGAGCACAGGAATTAGCAACTAGAGGAAAAGCTCAAGTGGTCCCTGTACTACAAAACAATGAAACCTAATTAAGAGTCATACACTCAATGTACTCTAGGCAGTCCGGGCAGCAACTGAAGGGATGTTCCTTTATTGCATGCTTCTCTCTAAGCAAAACCAGGTGTAACGATATATACCCTTCAACAAAAAGATCCGATTTAGATGACCTATAAAAATGTCAGAACAAACACACAAGGAGAAGGAACTTGCTTCCTTCTACACCGGCTTTGTTTGATGTGCTAATACATCTTTTTCCCTTCCTTTCCAATCTTCTTCCCTGTCCTCCAAATGCAACTTCAGGATGAGAACTGGCAAATATGCTTAATGTTCAAAGATGACCAGTAGAAGAGTCAGAGCAACATTCAAATGCTTTAAAAAGAGCTCTCTGCAGTATCTAATCTATAAGTCCATCAGTGTGGTACAATAAAATCTCAAATATCCTATGAATCTGTTTGAACAGGAGTTACAATAAAATACAAATCTCTTAAAGACAGAGAATCGTATTTGCTTTTTAACTCCCACAATCAGCAGCTGTCATTTGGCTTTCTTCTCATTTACAGGCCTGAAGAAGCAATAACACTTATTTCATAACTGGTGCCTGAAACTGTGCAGAAAGGACATAGCTTCCTCCACAAGTTTAAGACAAAGACCTCTTGTAATCCTCAAAGTCCATCTGACATTTGTATTAGTGTTCTTAGTAAAACATATTAGCCCAATGCAAAAAAAGAGTCCCTTTCTCCATCACAGACTAGAAAGTTAACCCTTTGCAATCAATTAGAGTTGACCTCCCTATTACAATAGCAAAGTTGTGCTGTAGATACTGAAAAGCTAGAAAATTCGGTGCTCCAATTCAGTTGTCCCTTCTTCATTTAAAATACACAGCTACATACTGCATCCTGCATTAACATTTGTGTACTTGTAATGAGATCAGGAGACACTCCATTAAGTTTTATATTTTTGTGTGTTAAACATTGGGACAAAGCTCTGGAAAATCCCATTTCTTTTCAGAAAAGCTAGAAAAAAAATAATTCTGACCTATCACGAACTAAGGATCTCCAGAAGGTGCTCTTATTTTAAATTCCCAAAGTATAAAATTGAAAATGAAATTCTTAATAACCATTACTTATTTGTTGTTATATATAGGGGGAATTTAATCCTTTGTAACTCAAATGAGTTTATTTACTCATCATTTTAGATAGTCTGTTTAGACCAAAAAAAACCCCCCCAAACCAACCTACAAATCCAACAGCAACAAACTGTATTGCTCTAACTAGGAAAGTCTTTGAGAGTTTCATAATTTCAGGATGATATTTAATCTGAAGTTTGCAGAACACGCCTCAACTACCTTTTCACTAAATTTTTTGTAACTGTTGAAGAAGGGGTTAAAACCAGGCTATTTTCAAATTGAGAGACTAAGTGTAATGAGATCAGAATAATAAGATTACCAAAATCTGCCTCACACACATAGCTAGGATCAGCCCTAATCTCTTCATTTTGAGACAGATGGAAAAAGCATGAAATCAGAGATAACAGGAGGCCAATTTCCTAGAATAGGCAGCTTTTCAAGGTTCACCATAGCTGTAAGTCAATATTTTGCTAGATTTGTACCTATTTAACCAATTCTAATATAACATATTGGAAGGGAGAATCAGGCATCTCCAAATCCATACTACATAAACAATAAGAAAAAAGTAATACACCAATGTAATTTTAATATGTTGCAGAATAGTAAAGACTAAGAAACTAATTTACTGAGACTCTAGCCAATACCACTCCCAGATGCTTTAACTGGAAACACAGTGAGCAAAGAGCCAATCAGTTGAAAAACAAAGATCTCAAAATTGCACATGACTAGAGACTGATTATTGATTTTTACTATAAGGTGCATAAACACTGTTAAAATAGCAGTTTGCATTTGCAACCAGTTTGACACAAAGCAGTGACAGGAAGGGACAGTTTTAATCTTGGTTTAAGACATCTTATTAAAGAGATACAGCACGGAAAGACTCCTTAACTCTTCTATTTTGCAGGATATGAATATTGGCTGGGGGGGGTGGGGAGAAGGGAAGCATGAAATAACCTCAGATACACAAGATAGCTGAGAGTGATTATGGTGGCCACTCTCCAGCTACCTCAGTGGAACTTGGCCAAGAATCAGCAATAAGGAAACTCAGAGAATAAAAAAAAAAACCAAAAAACAAAACACCACCAAAAAACCAGAGGCTGTATTTTAGCACTAAATAGGACCAGCAAGATGCCTTGAGATTAAGTAACACTGTTAAGGGAAACAGAGGTAAGCAAGAAATCATCCAAGGAATTAAAACCAGACTGGTAGCTATAAAATAAATGGAAAATTATTTTTCAAGTGGCTAACAGCTCCTAACTTTTTCCAGAAAAAAAACCAAAGCTACCATGTCAGTCAGCAAAAGCCTCAGGCTCTAAATCAAAGCCTGCCTCATGAGACCTTTGTGGTCCAATGTGAAGTTTAGCAGTATTGTAAGCTAGTTATGCAAAGACCTAAGAAAGGGAAACAAACAAACAAAAAACAACAAAAGGAAAAGAAATAAAGTCCCACAAGATCCAATCTATTACCAAGCAGGTTCACCTGTCAGTTCAGACTAATTACTCTCATAACTCTTAGAGCACATTAGCAGTTTGCATGCATCTGCTCTTAGCCAATAATTTTACAGCATGTCTTAATTCAGCCCACAAAAAGCCTGTTCACACACTCAACAGCCCTCACGATTTTGTAACATATTATATAGACATACAAACAATTAATAATTTGCTTGGTATCCACACAAAGCCTTTCTATTGCCTCAATTCTGTTTGTACATATGCGTAACTTGCTGCCTCACCTCTTATCTGTGCATTTAAAATGTTAAATTCAACTCTCCTTTGTGGTGAAGACACGTAGATCTGCAAAAAGCACTTGCAACCCACTTCATTGTGGGATGGTTCACTGATGAAAGCTAGGAGACCCGATCACCAGTTCCGCAGGGCTGGTCAGACAATCCTGTCCACATGAAAAGAGCAGCAAAACAACAATAGCTAACTTTAGCCTCCTGGCAGGGATGATTTTTTTGCTCCCTATCCAAATCTTAATCCAACTGCATGTAAACAAACCCTGGCTTAGAACAAGACACCTTCATAACTAGATTATAAATTCAGTTATAAATGAGCAATTAACAAAGTTTATCTTTCCCTGTACAAATCAAGGCAACTTCAGCATGTACAACTAACAACATTCTGGCTTAGCAGGACATAAAAGCTCATTTTCCACAGTATAAAAAACACCATGTAAGGCAGCTAAAATAGTAATTTACCACTAAGGAACTGCAACTATATCCATCAGAGGTTTGTCAGCTGCAGAGTGACAGTTTTAATCCAGCACATTGTTAATTGATAGTTATTTAATGTTTTTACCAACTTATGTCTAGCAACATCTCAAATTGGAGAGGAAACATACAGGTACTTGGTCTGGCTGATTTTCAGAGAGTGAGAATATTTAAGAGAGACAGGAACTCTTCTTGTTTTCCAGTAACTGCAGAGCTGTTCAGACTTCCTCTCTAGTGGGACACGCACGCACAAGAGGAAGACACTTGCAAATGGTTTCTGATCAGAACGCTGAATATCGTCTGACTCATTCCTGTCATATTTGCATAACGCAAAGCACACAGAGATCTTGCAAACCTTTATGAGAGCATAAGCGTACGTATCAAACTAAGCAAACTGAAGGCAGTTTGCACAATTGGCTCTAGAACATTATACCCACTTAAACACATTTCGCAGAATGTCTCCAGTCTCATAAAGCAGAGCCAAACAAGAAATGAGATGCAGCTTTACTGTACGACATTACATTAGCACCAGTGATTTTCCTGCCCACATAACACTGAATGAGGGAGAAAGAGAGGATAATAAAGAGGGTCTTTAATGGAAAAAGATTTTTCAGGGACTTGCTTTTAAAGGCCTGAGATGGCACATTGCCATTTTCTTGCACTCATGTTTCAACGGACAGGCACAGCTCCCAGGAGGTCATCAACCATGCTTTAAATAAAAAAAACCCCAAAAAACAAAAACAAAAAACCACAAAACACCAACCACAAAAAACACCCCAAAACAAACTAAAACAATAAAACACCAAACAAGAAACAACTTGGATTATGCTGCTCTTGTGCTAATAACCTGAGGGTCAAAGACAGTTCAGTCTTACAGGCTGTTTAAGCCACCACTGGAGGTTGTTATGAGATACAACAGAGCTTTCACTCAGCAACTTTGGTCATTTCCACCTGGTCAGGTTCTGCTAAGAGAAAAATACTTCAAAATAACTGATGTACTTGTTAGCCAAAGACATTGGGTACACTCCTAATTCAAACTTCTGGGCATGCAGGAAGCAAACTTAAGTTTCAAGAAAACAGTCAACAAGGTAAAGACATTAGATCAAAAAAACACTCAAAAAAAAATCCCAAACCAAACAGGATTTCAGTGGATTTTGCAGCAAAATAACCTTTGTGAAAATATATTTAATCACAACTCTGCTTCAAAGGTTGTTTTCAGAAGTGTTTCTAACAATTTTAAAAGCCAAAAAAATCCCACATTGCACCAAATGGTCATACTCAGTTATCTTTCTGAATCCACAAAGTGACCAAAGCAACTTGTTTCAGATATAAACCACTTCTTTTTCAGGTTTCCTTAGCTCTTTGATCATGAGAAATACAACTTGTCGGTCAATATTCTTAATATTGTATCCTCAGTCATTTTATTAGGAGACTTGGGCAATACACTTAACAATCAACCCCAGCTTTTATACAACTGCCAAAAATGACAGCCTTCATGACACAAAGCTTCTTCAGTGCTTTCACAGCGACCGATGCCTTTAGCATATGTAAACCTCAATAGGGCAAATGCATCAAATTCTATAAAAACAGAGGGTAGGGTTGGTATACTAATGTCTCATGTTGATCTTTAATTCATGATAACTTTATGTTTAAGAAGAAATGTATGATTGTTTTCAGTCTGCTATGGAATAATGAACTATTATATCTCAGAAATCTTTTAATGACATTTAAGTTTAGCCTATTTTTGGGTCACAACAGGCCTTAGTTAAAAGTGTTGATTCTCTCCAACACTAAACCATTTTTCTTTCTTCTCCAAACTCATTATTAGATTATGGTTCCACTTCTGGAGAACCAATAGTATACAGAATGAAGCACCCACAATTCTGTACTCACAAACTTAGAATAACAAAATTCAGAATTACAATGGCCTCAATTTAAGCATAAAAAGCCCAACAGTTTCTGGCAAAACAAGAAAAATTAGCCTTTCAAAGAGTAAAGAAAAACACAGACATCACTAGAGCCTATAAAAATATGCACTCATTGGTAGACTGAAAAAAAGAACATGCTTTGATAACTAATGATAGACTGAGGAGTTGGAGAGAAGGATGTCTGAACCATAAGCAAGGAATTAGACGTTGAAGAATAAGGATCATCCCTTTAAAACAAGGGAAGCTTTCAGAACTAAATGGCCTACATCTAACCCCAAAAAGAAACCCACACGGAATGCCAGAAGCCATTATGAATGGCAGAAAGTGGAAAGATACCAATAACCTCTTCTTTTGAAAAAGAAGGAAGAAAAATGACCACCATACAGCAAGGACCACGTGCGTGCCAGAGAGCTGCCTGATGGGCTGTAACATGTACTCGTTTCCATGTCAAAACAGTGTTCCTACTCTGACTTAAACTGGGAAAGTAGAAGGCCCAAGAACTGCAAAGCAAGTTTAACTTGCATTCTACCTTAGAAAAAGTCCAAAACCACAGTTGTGGGGGCTTACCGAATGCAATCTTCTGAATTACACACTGTAAGGGAGAGGAGAGGGGAAAATGAGGAGCATTAAAAAAAAAGCAACATCTGCACGTCAAAGCAATGTTTAAAAAAAAAATAAATAATTCCCCTTATATTATGAAGTTCCTCTTTCATTTCAGGGCTAATAAACTAGCGTTAGTTCATGTCCAATTCTCTCCATAAAATGAGAATAAGCATTTAAATGGAATTTACTTGCACCAAGTGAGAATAGAACTTTGCATATTTAAGAGACTGAGTCTACAATAGTCATTGTTGGAAGAAAAACAGTATACTAATATAGGAATCATTTTTTAATTTAAAAAGATGCATTACCTACAATATCTCAGAGGAACAGATAAATATAAAACTGATAAATAAGTACTGATACATCTTTTTCTTTTATAATTCTTTTTTTAATGTAACATACTATTAGAAACACCAGCAATCTCTACAAGAGAAATCTATTGCTGCTTTCTTGGCTTATGGGTGAAAAAGAAAATCAAAGAGTGTCCTTACATGAATAATGCACAAATGCAGATAATAAATGCCAAAAGCAGTAACTTGCTCCAGAATTCTAAAGTCAAAGACAGCTGAGGCACCAAATTCTTTACGGAAAAGATCAGAGATAACAAAAACCATCTCCTAATTAGTGTCTCAAATTAGAAGAACTGTTCCAGGTCAAGAACAAATTAAAACAAGAATAGAACTTGTTATGGCTCCATTGCAATAACCTGGAAGGGATATCATAATGCAGGTCACTGACACCCTAGGGTATATTTTTTGACCACAGACTAATTTTAAGCTCTCAAGTACATTATAGTAGTACAATATCTCCATTGTAAGTCTCAGTAAAAGCTAAGGCACTAAAACTCTCCCTTACTGGGAGATTCCAATCAGGAGATCAATGCCTTGACCACAAAAAACTCCCCCCAGGGCCCTGAACAGGGGTCAATCATTCCTACACAACAAAATGGGATTTTTAGGCCATGCGTCAGTGTGGGTATATTAAAAAAAACTTCCCCAAAACAGGAGTTCTGGGAAGACCTCAATATGTGGAAGCCATCTCACTAATGTATTCACAAATCAGCATCAACCCTTATCTGACGATATTAAATACATATCTTGCACCCTGACAGATGCCAGTTGGTCCCAGCTGGTTTGCAGCAATATTGCTAGTATGCAGCCATAAAACCTCCCTGGAAATACAGCTATCCAATTAAGTTGACTTTCAAGCAGCTGTTTGGAAGCTGGGCTCTTCTGGCAAAACTATAAAAGCAAAAAGCAGTCCTCACCTCAGACCTCCAGTTAATCAGTGGCAAGAGAGAACAAAAATATAACTCCATATAGAAGACAGATGAATCACTAATTGAGATAAACTAGAATAGTTGCAAGGCCAAGACTCAGGCTTTTCTAGGTTTTATGTGGGTTGCTTCATTTAAAAAACCCCAAACACAACCTTAGGTTTTCGGCTACTCATCTCCACAAATGTACTCATTAACACCACAGACTCCCTCAGTGGTTTAAGATGAGGTTAACACGGAAACCGAAGGGTCAGTGTCCACAGTGGAGGCAGGCTGTATCACAGGGACCCCAGGAAGGGCTGCACTGTTCAACAGCTTTACCAGTGATCTCAGAAGGTGACACAGGGGTGAAGTGGCAAAGTTTGCCGAGACAGTTAAGTGTACTCAAACCTTAAAATTGATGATTTGCACAGGTAGCTTTTAATACTAAAAGACCAAGTGATAAATGGCAGATTAAATACAATATGCAAAGTAACATGCATGAAGCAAAACCACAACCAAAATAACTATATGAAGCTATAGGTTTTAAACAAACTATTACTCCTCAGCAAATATCCTGGAATCATGGGGATAGTAATCTCAAAATGAATTAGAAACATTACCTAATAGTCTGTTAAGAAAGAACCGAAAACAAATATTTTGACGTTGTAGATCTGCGTCAGCCCCTGGATACTCTGAGTACCTACACTCAACGCATCTCAAAAAAATACCAGTTAACTAAAAAAATTGACAAAGGAAAAGGATAAATTGAAGAATGGAATGGTTTTTGCACTATAGGAGATCGACTCCCCAACTTCCTTCTCAGAAAGAAAGTGACAAAGACAAAAGGACATTTGCAAATCTTTTCTCCCTGTGAGAAGTACGGGGAGAGATGTTTTCCTACTATCTGTTGCAAGGGGAGGGGAACAGAAGAGGGGGGGGAAAAAGTCAATAAAATTCCCAGGTAGAATGTTTCAAACCAACAAAGGAAGTAACTTTTTCCTGCACAGTAAATGTTTACATTATGGGAATTTAATGCTATAACGTACAGATGGACTCAAAACAGGTTTAGAAAGATGCATAGAAGGTGTGGCCAGCGGTGGCTACTAAAACACGATAGTCCAGATACAGCCTCCAGCTGAGAAAGTCACTGAAGCTTGACTATAGGAAGCCAAGACCTTATACAAGAAAGAAGATGATGTCCAGTGCTAAATGTCTCACCCAATACAGCCTGCACTCAAGGGGTCCATCTAGCCCAGTCTCTAATGGCAAATAGTACAGATATTCAGAGAAGAACAGAGGAACATTATATGTATAAAAAGTTTTCTACTACTTTTAATCATGAAAATTGCACATAATTCACTTCAGCTGGGAACTGCTCCCAGAATGATATGGGAAAGTATTTTAACATTATGAAGGGTAGAATTTATTTCCACAGGAGAAAGTCTAAAGCATAATCCCATTAGAAAGGTATAATAAACTTAATGTTATCTGTTGCAACGAACAGTGAGTACGAGAAAGCTTACTAATACAGGTAGTCGGTAACACTACCTGTAAAAGGTCAGCTCAAATCTGTCTATAATAGTGCTGAAAAACCTTGCCAAGCCCAGGCACACTCCTGCAGTGTTACTCGTTCCCTGCGTTAGGATACGAGAACTAGCCCCACTCATTAGGATGGTGCCCCCTGACCAAGTTAGTAAATTAGGAGTTTTGGGGATCAGGACTGAGGGAAAACAGGTGGTTTTGCAAGACTGTGGCCAGACTTCTCATTTTGGACTGCAACGCTGAACAAAACCAGCTAAATCCCGTTAGATTCAAAGCAAAGAAAATCGTATAACCTTGTTTGCTTTGTGAGGACTTTAAACTAGGAAGCCCACAAGAGTCCGGAACTAGACCCTCATGGGGCAGCTCAGACTTCCACAGAATGCTAATCTGCAACTCCCATTAAGTCACCCATGGGTAGATTTCAGTAGCTGACCAGACTGCAGAGCAGCTGTTTTATCAACATATTGCCTTATGTTTAATTACTTCAGCTTTTTTGAAACTTAAAACTATTTTTTCTCCTCAACAAATAAGCTTCATGCAAATAGCATCAACAGTGTCTCTAATCTTACTGCAGCATCATGCACATGTTTGTAATCCAAACAGAGACAGGTGGAATAAAACAAAACTTTTCAAGGAAAAGAAAGCTCAAGAAAGTTTATAAAACATCAGAAGCCTCTTTTTACCTATGCTCTTCCTTTTTATGTTACCTAAATAAACCGAGTGAAGGTAACAGCTTGCAAGATTTCCAGACACAACAAACTGTAAAGGAAGGGGTGGAAGCCAGGAAAGCTGGGTCAACTATAATCATTTTGGTTATCTCTATTTTTTGTGGCCCTATGAAGAGTTGTTAGTTTCAATTTGGGTCTTCCCAGGTAGAGTCACAACGGTCTTCATCTATCCATCCTGGCAGAGAGCAAGTTACACTCTTAACCTAAAAGGCAATTTTCAGGAAAAAAACAAACAAAACAAAACAAAAACAAGGAACATATCACTTCCTGCTAAAGAGTAAGGAAGTATCAAAACAGCTTGATGCTGGAACAAAGTTTAAGCGCCCTGGTATAAGCGGTCAAAACAGACAAATCCACACATTAGCTTTTGACAAACTATAGTTTCATTAGAGGTAGGACAGAGGCGTTAGTGCAGAATATATTTTGAGAAACAAGGACAGAAGTGAAGGCAAGGAGGAAGCAGAAGTAACTTCTGCTTCCTCCATTCCAGCGGTCAGAAGAGAGCCTGAATTGCCAGTCCATGCCTTATCACTTGCAAGGCTAAGGATACATCTCGACAAAGTATTCTTCAAGGACACGCAATACATACCAGAAATGTAAAATGTAGCTGTGGAATATATGCACAACAGGTTTTCTTGATACTGCCTCAACAATGCATGTTTGTCAAGGTGATGTTCATCTCACCAAAATTCAAATACTGTTTGAAGGCAAGGTTAGAAAAAACATTTTAAAGGCCAAATTTCACCTTTAAAAGTTTTCATTGTACTTGTCTCCATTACAGTTCCCACTTCCTCCTCGCATTTGTTTCTTCCCTTCCTTTGCAACTGTAGGACACACTTTGAGCACCTGTTTGCCTTCCTCCTGCTCCCCCCAAAGAATTTGGGAGTTTTCCTTGATTAGTTATGTCCCCAGTAGTAGTGAAGATTAGAGTACAAGAGCTGAACTACACAGGAGCTCAGGAAAAACCTCTTAAGTAAAAGCCGGAGATCTTCCAGAGGAACTAGCAAAAGAGGCACACTTCTACCACTTAAAATCCTTCATAGTATTCTGAAATAAAGTCACTTAAATCTGGAATCTAAGCATAGCTCTTTCCAAGCAGACCATAATCTACTGTTAACAGCAGAAAGTAAAAGCCAGATCAAATGGTTAAAATATCACTTTTGTACTTATGCTAAAGAAGTGCAGATAACAAAAGAATACTCAAAATTTGACTGCACATAAGGATTTATAATGTAAAAACCTACCCAAGCTCAGCAAGAGTTGCATGGTTTAAAATTTTGTGCCAATTTCTCACAAACCAGAGTGGTGACTAGCTTAGACCACAAGTCTTCTACACTAGCAAAGCTGCTGTGATTAGTGGAACCTGCTGGCTCATATATAACTCATGAAGAATTCCCCCTTTTCCTCCCAAGGGAAACAATTTTGCATAACAGCAGCACTGTTTTTTTTTCTTCCACACGTAAACCTGTAGAGTTTTAGTACAAGTTAGAGCAAGAAGTAGGTTGGCTCAATGCAAAAAGCATGAATTCCAGAGACAAATTATTTAAATAAGAGGTTTTAGAGACTAACAATATAATTACAGTTCAGCTGAACTGAAAAAAACCCAACTTTCTACTCTCTGCATGAGGTCCAGTGGAGCCTACACACAGTTGACGACAAAGCGGGCATGCTAACATGAACACATGCAAAGAAGCTAAATTCAGCAGGTACAAACAGAATAACTCTACTCCATTAAGTATTCTCTTTCTATATTTTATTTATAAAGGTCAGTAATGTTTGAACATCACAATTATATATTAATTACTCTACAGAGGCTGACAATCCACTTCCTAGGCAAAAATAGCCGTCCTAACTTTTGCCCTACTCCAGTCACCATCCTGAACTGCCTTCACGGCATTAAAAACCCAACGGATTTGATGAAACTTCAATAACAGGACTGTCTATCTGTTTTCACAACCTCAAACAACTGCAGACAAAAGGATCCAAGATCAGGTACAGAAACTCAAGTGAGTTTCCTTAAGGGGGGGAAAAAGCTTCTTAGGCTCTTCAAGACATTTAAGACATTTTTAAAATGGGCCTTTATTTAGTATCAACTAAACACTATTCTTTTAGTAAAGAGAGAAATACAGGCTGAGGAAAATTATGAACACAACCATTTAAAATGCAAATTTCAGATGCATCTAGTAACTAATCAGGAAGTATTGTAGAGTAGCATCTGGGATTCAGGAATATAATAAATATCCTAAAAATAATTATCATGAGCAGTTTTGGAGACTGTCATTTCACGTTTTGCTCTATTAGAGCTCAGCTGTACAACCCCATGTGTTTAGCACATGCCACCATGAAAAAAACCCACATTCTTAAGTTTGTTAAACCAATTCTCACTTGAGCTGTCAGATGGTGGCACCAATCATGCATATAAGACATGGGAATGAGTTCAGGCTCTGCTGCAGACAGTCTGCTTCACAATCGTTTTTCTATTCCATTTGAACACCTACTCTTATGAGGTGTTACAAGATGACTTCAAAATTGAAGGCATGTGCCACTCATGAGCCGTGCTTTAAATACTCAGCAACAGGGCATGAGCCTAGAACGTGACAAAGCGCAGCTTGAAGCTTGACAGATTGAAATCGGCAATGCTGCTTTTCCATCTAAAAAGATACGCATATTTGAAGGAGAACAACTTTATACAGCATTCCCCACACTGTGGATAATGCAAAACAAAAAAAAAACCCCAAACCCAACAAACAAATAAAAAAAAGTATCATAGACATTATTCTCCTATCCTATTTTTTCTCCCAATGCCCAAAGCATCTAAACCCCACATTTTTATTTCCTTGTATATATTCTAGTCATTGATGTTTGCCCAACTTGGGAGATAACATGAACTGCCATTGCAGGGCCAGCAAAGGAAATGAAAGAGCAAGAACTGCTGTGGGATAAAGCTGCAGATAAGAACTTGCATATCAAACCAGTGAAGCATCAGTTTGCTAATCTGCGTAGAAATGCAAAATGCATACAAGTCACCTACTCATTTGCATTTTGAATTTAACAGAATTTTCAGAGAAAACTGGAATTGATGGAGATCAAATGCAGTTTTCCTAACAAAATACTAAATAAGTAAAAAATAAAAAAACCAACACTGAGACCTAGTGCCTCTTTTCACTAGTGCCCCAGTGTAATGGATTATTACAGAAAAGTTCCATTTCTCAGTCCGTAAGATTAGGCATCGGAGGAAGAATAAATGCATTTCCTTGGTTGCTTTTCTACCTAAACATTACATTCACAACTTCATCTCTCTGGCTAGCACCGATCCCCCCAGCACTGAAAGAAGGGAGCGAGGGCAGGGAGGGGAAGAAGGGAAATAGGCTTATCCTTTGCTATACATCTTGCTAATTAAGATCTCCAGAGTAGCCGGCTCAGACATTAATCCATCACACACCTTGTAACACAGAACTAAGCACAGGCTAAGTATTCATCCAGAGTTCCGTGTAAGTTTTGTAAATCACGTTGAATCCCGTAACATAGTTATCATTACTCCAGCTACCTGAAACTTAGCTTGGACATAGCTACAGAAGATACAGTCCCGTATCTTCACCACACAGTGCAGACATACCCATAATCCTCTGCCCATTATGTGAATGGCTTTAAATGTGGTTTTTTTGGGGGGATAGGGGTGTGTGTTTGGATTTTTTTTAAATTTGTTTATGGTTCTAGAACTAGCTTTGATTTTTCAAACTTTTCAAGACCTACATAAATAAAATTATTAACAATTTAGCAAAAGTTTTAATTCAGAGGTAACTGGAAAGTATGGAAATCTGGCATCATCAGTATAATAGCCTTACATTAAAACAACAGTTCAGTCTCACAGCAATTGTGAAAATGTCCTAATGTTATCATCATGTTTGGTAAATGTGGTCAATGTGAGGTTGTAAGATTTTTGGGTCCAGTTTTGTCAAGGGACTAATGTCTTAATTTTCTTTCATTTTTGAAGAAATAGAATTAGTTTTGCCCAGTGCATTTTTTCCTGAGGTTTAGACTTCAGTTATTGATTCCTGGTATATAGCCACTGGCAACTTTAAAGCACAAGGGATTTTATCAAGGGGTCATACAGTTCACTGCTTATGTTAGCCTGAGCTGTACACAGACAGATTGGATTCCTTATCTCCGCTCGCTTAGCTGGATCCTTATTTATATAGTGAGAAATCAGAAAAGCCTGAATTTTGCTACAAACAGGATCCCTCCTCCTCCCCCAATTAGTAGCGCTCTGCAAAGAAACTGGAAAACTATAAATACTACATTTATGTCACTGTCAATCCTTTATACATGCCACTAAAAGTCATAATCCCTCTTTTCTTCCCCAAACTGTGATCAAGCTTTTACCATTTTCATTTAAAAAAAAAAAACCAACAACCCTAAAAGTTAGTCTGTTAACACCTAGGACGTCCCTCAGAATAACAGATTTTATTGATCTGAATTTCTCAGACATTCCCTCATCAGATAGCTATCACAAGAGTCATGTCACTGAACCAAAGAGGAGAAATGACATTTTTGTGTTGCCAGTAAATAAAAACAAAAAGCGCATCACATTGGTTGTGGTTTGACGTGCATGTTGAACAAAGCAGATAAATAATTTAGCAAGTCAAAGTTTGATTTGCTGATATGTCTACGCTAACACTTTTCAGAAGTTAGTCACATCAAAAGCTGGACCTTGCAGAGAAGCTGTAACAATAGCACTTCCATTAGATTGGCAAAAGGCAGCTGGAGCTTCAAATCGCATCATTTCCCCTGGCTACAAGAGAATGCAATACATGTTAAGTCAATATAATAAAATTAGCTGAGCTGACCACTAGCTTTAATCAGTGTCTCATTTGACATTCAAAACTCCTGTAGGCTTCAGGTAGCACACAGCTCACAAGAGCTAATTTTTCTCTGCTTTCAGTGACAAGTTTAAATAATCATCACAAATAGCTACTAAACAAAAACAAAGATGCCATTTTTAAGGAGGAATGTGTTTACACCTTGCTTGCAAAGACCACTTTACATCTTCAGTCTGGAATACTCCATATTTATGTCTTCTGCACAGAGACACTTTCAGCAATGCAATGTTGCTCTAAGCAGGTCCAAGCTCTTTTACAAATACAGAACATGAGTGTTTTCTTTTTTTGGGTACCCGCACTTTGTGGAGGTTAGGTAGATCCTTCCCACAACCCTTCTCCCTGAATGCCTAGAGAAGTTGGCTAAAAACACATCCCACCTTCAGATTACTATCATACATAAGAGGAACAGTATTTGAGAAGTTCATACTAAAAACACAGGCATTGAATAGTTGGGTAGACCAGGAGAATGCAGCCTCTTATAGCAGCACCTTTTTGTAATACAGATCTCCAACTACCAGGATGCCAAATCAACTACATTTAAGATAACTGTCTTTATGAGCCTCTAATTTTCTGACAGTTTTGTCGTCTTAGACTGCGATATCAATCACATATTGATGACAAATATCATCTTCATTCAAGGCCACCAGCCAAGGAACATGACCTAAGTGCACCTTTACAAATCAACCATCACGTACAACAAAGTTGCCACTCACAGCTAAGTCACAGAATAGCGAAGGTTGGATGGGCCTCTGGAAGTTCCCCCATCTACCCTCCTGCTTCAAACAACTCTAATTAGATCAGAGTGCTTAGGGACTTGTCTGGGTATTTCCAAGGATGGGGATTCCACAACTTCTCTGGACAACCTGTTCTAATATTTGACCTATTTCACTATAAAGCACACAGTCCTTGCAATTTGCCTCAATCATTAAAATCAAGACCACACTGAGTCCTTTCCCTTACAAAAAAAATGGAGAAAGTTGAAGGAAGGGAGAGGAAGGATGAGAGTGAAGGTAATTTCACCCAAAACAGAGGAAAACTATTTGCATTACTCTTCAGCAAGCCATGAATTTCTGTTCTCTAGCACAGACACCACAACAAAACAGCCAGTGCAGGTGAGGTCAAAGACAAGGGATGAACAAGACAAGGGAGGCCATGCTCCCCTTGCTTATCATATTCCTCCCTCTATTCAAAACTGTTTCACTGTATCCAGACACAGAAAAATGGTTTTCATGCAGGAACTGAAAATGCCATCTCAGCATCAACTGTTTGCAAACACTCAATCCTCTTAAAGGCTGACAGAAAGAAAATAAGTCTGGTGGCAAACAATCATGGGAACAGAACCCGTGGTGACTGTCAACTGTACGTTCAAAGTAGGAAACAGAAGTCTTGACTTTGCTGAATGGAATTGTCAAGCAATCAAAATCCTATCAAGAAATTCCTTCTTTTAGTATACAGGGAAGCTGGTTTGTGTGTCACACAAAAGTGAAAACCCCCAAAATTAAAGATCACGAAGGCCCTCTATTTAAAACACCATCTGAATAATTTTACTCATAAAAACATTCTACAAGTGCTCCTGAATTAACTGACAACTACTGAGAACAGGAACTTTTTCAGTTCTACAGAAGATCACTTTCCAGCTGTGCCTCAACTCTATGAAAGGAGAAAGAGGAAATGGAGCAGTGGTCTATATTTAAAAAAAACCAACCAATTCTAACATTCAAGTTATTCATGAATATGTTTTAGTGCTTCTGTATTAACCATGCAGAAACATTTATCAGAGTACCATGGTATTAACTGTACACTTCAGATCAGACGTAGGAGGAATAGAGAAAAGAAATGATGACGAAATGAGAGAAAGAATGATGATTTTTCTTCCCTTCCTTTCCCCCCCCCCCCCCCCCCGCCAAACCACCAGCAAGTATTAGCACACTTTAGGTCTGGATACTTGCCAGTTAGCACAAAGGCCAACAAAATCAGAAGCTGCTAGAAATACAATAGTTTTGGGGACGTAAAACCTGAATAACAAATATAGACAGAGACTGAAGTTAACTACTCCCAACTTCAACAAATACAGCAAGTGAAAGAGGAAAAGCCTGAAAAAGCATCATGAGAACTACGAACTATTCAAAGTGAAAAACAGTAAATCAAGATTTCAAGTAGGAATCCCTCAGTTTCCTTTCTCTACTTTTTTAAAGTAACAGGACAGGCTGTCTTCACACCCCCAAAAGGATGCCAATCAGCAACAAGCTTTTGTGAAGCAACCGCCAGTACATGAAAAGAGCAGTGATCTTGGGAGCTGCAGCACTGTACTGTAATCAGAAGGCACAGAAGAAAGCAGCAACCTTTCCTTTCTCTGGAAAGGGCTCAGCAAGCAGTATTTAGCATATTTAAAAATTTTAAAAGACACTATCAGTTTGCATCTCCTGCATGGCAATACCACCCAGTGCTATAGAACCAGTAGACAAAAGGGGAAGGGGATCCAGTATACTGGCCAGGGTTACAAAAATCATAGAAGCAGCTTTTACCATATAGTGCCCACAAAAGAAAAGGCCAAGCACTTTTCCTCTTCACTCAGCTGTTTCACAATTGCAAGCCAAAGGTCAACTATCTTCACTCACTTTTGGAAACCAGCCACAAGATTACTAACAACCAGCTTAATGGCTACAGTTCAAATGCTATTCAATCAAGTCCCGAATATGTGGGTATGCAGCAGTAATGGCACCATGACATCATAGGCAAGTTATCTGCTGAAATCAGAGGGAGTCAGACAGCGTGCATCTTTGCCTTCTCTCCCCACAAAGAAACATGAACTTTTAAGGAGTGGGAATTAAAAGTGTTATAGATTTTGTTCTTTCCTTAGCATGGACAAGGCATAACGTTTCTCTATGAAACAATCCTTTGCCATCATCATATATGCCGTCAAACTAACTCAACCCTACGGAGGTGCATCAAGACAGGCGTCTAATAGCGAGATTTAAAGAAGTCTTCACAAGACGTCAAGTTACGTGTGCATCTCAGCAAGGGATATCTAAAGAGTGAAGCATGCAGGTGCATTCAACATATTACAAGTGTACTTCTCTTCCCAATTTCTTTGAGGGCAGCAGGATTGACCTGTTTAATAAGACAGTTCACATGAGGCACATGAATGCGACACCCTGAGATTTCTCAGTCATGAGCAAAGTACTAACAAAACAGATCTGGCATGTTTGATGGAAATTAATTTCCACAACCTGAAACACATTTGAAATGAACCAGACTTTCAAAATGACAACATGCCCCAGAAGTTTGTCAGTTTGAGTAAAGTGATCTGTAACAATTCTAATTGTTGTTGGTTTATTTGACTGAAATTTGCCAGCTTTAGACAGTGAACCTCACCATGTTGCACAGAACTCATCTCAACTATGTCCAGAAGAAGGATTCCTGAAACTCTTGGAGTTTCCACTAACTTCAGTGATAATCTTGAGCAATTTACCATTTCTATGACTCACTTTACTCATCTGTGAAGTACAGATGTAAAATTTGTAAATGTTTTCAGAATAGGAGCTGAAAAGAAATACAGTTTCAAGACTGTTCACCAATGCTTTGAGGAAGTGTTCAGCCTAGGTTTTGTGTAAAGTAGGAAAATCCCTCTGTATTCTAGGAAAAATACAATGATTAATGCAGTGTAACAACATACATACCACCATGCTTCTATTAGCGACAAAATTTTTATCTATGGGATGACATCAAGTGGTTAGGACTCGAGAACATCTTGTTATCAGCCACTGTGCATAGTTGTAAGAGTTTTAGTACAGACTAAACTTTCAAAAGTCTAAAAAGTTATTTTTCCTTCAATTCTTAGAGAAGAAAGTATTTTTAAACTAATGGAAATTTTACAAGACATTTTTTCATGTACTTCAGCAAACTTCTATACCAAACTAAACGAAAATAAGTAAGAAAACACTTTGAAATAAACTGTATTTCATTATACTTATTTTTTCCTTCCTGCTTAGCATTTTCTACAAGCTTACTTCAGCTGTGCTCTACTTCAAATAATCTTTATTAAAGCTGAAGGCTGCTAGCAGTAACCAAAAATGGAAGAATACAGCTCAGGTTAAGAAAAATAAATGCAAGGTTATCACAGAAGACTTCTAAAATTCTGGAAGTCTCAAATGTTTAAAAACAGCAAAAGGAAATATTCTGGTAACTTAGGGCCAGGGATGTGTAGGGTATATACAGATGGAATTATTTTAAGAGGTAACAATCTCAAAGCAGGATACATTTTTGCAACCTTTATCTGTTGATGGCAACACAGTATTACTGCACTTTTAACACAGCCACCGTTACGCTATTGAAATATCAGCTACAAAAGATGCATATTAAGTTTACACATAGATGTTCTTTTTTCCACCTTATGTTAAAATAGTAGTTAAAATCAAGCCCTTCCCTGGCAAAAATTCTGAGCAGATGAGTAATCCCATTGAGGTCTGCAGGACTTGATTTGTCAGCATACACAAAGTTACATTCTTACATCTGCAGGATAGGCACCTCTCAGAACAGTTTCTACTCAAATCATTTTAGAAAGAAGCAGCTTAAAAGACTTTCATACTAAATACATCACTCTAGGAAGGTAAAGCCCATCTCACATATTTATGGAGAAATACTGACTCTGATTGAAACTCCATTAAAACATTCCGCAATATGTTGGAAGTAACAAAGCTCGGAGCTATGCTTCACTGAGGCCAAATCATTATGGATTTTTATATATTAACACACCCCTCCAAATAAAATTTTGAGCTTGTTCCGTGTGTCCATTTTTTTAAAATAATATTTCTCTAATTCATTTAATATAGCTAAAATAAAGCCTAAAAAGCCTTCGGTATATCGAAAGAACTATAGACCAGAATTCCTCTGATACACTCCAACATAAACTTACATCTGCACAGATCCATTAAATATTCAGCCACAAGCTTATCACTCGAGTTAATCAGGACTGAAGATAAAACTCAGCACCAATATTTGACAGCCTGATGCTAAAAGATTATCTACCGAGAAGCAATCTAATCACTGTTCTTTGATATTGGAATCCTTGGCAGGAGGCAAAGGAAAGGAATACCAAATTGATCTTGATTACGGGGTTTCCTCTCGTAGAAGGGAAATTCAGCATAGAGATTATCTTGTACTTCTGCTTATTTGCTACCATGTTTACGACTAAGTTTTCACACATTCCAATCTCAGAAGAGAGAAACGAGAGACTTTGGGATGCACGCTTAACACAGAAACAAAACAGCCTCTCCTGCTCTTAAAGAGGTCAGACTTTTTGAGGTACCCTAAAAAAGGAGATGGCGTTCACATGGGACGCAAAAGAGGATCAGGTCTGAGGGACAGGAAGAGACTCACGAGAGAGGCTGAAAAACTCAGGGCGAAAGAGGGAACTCCCGAGCCCTTACCCCCCACTTACCTTAAGGATATCCCCCCGTTTGAAGCTCAGCTCGTCATCCGCGGTGGCTTTGAAGTCGTACTTGGCGATGGCTTCCATGCTGGGGCTGCCGCGCACGGCGGTGCGGGCGGTGGGAAGGAAGCGCTCCCCGAAGCCTCCGCTCCTCCCGCGGCGGCTCCCGGCTCAGCCCTCCCGCGGCCCGGCTCCGTCCGAGACGCCGGCCCCGTCTCTCACATACAGGGAGGCCGGGGGACGATCCGCCCTAGGGGAGGGGGAGGAGGAGGAAGAGACGGGCCATTAGGGGAAGTGGCACGGATCGATGGCCGGGGCCGCGCCCAGAGCCGCTCCCTCCGCCCGGCGCGGCGCGGCCGCCGCTTCCTCCCGCCGCCGCTCGCCCAGGCCCGGCTCGTCCGAGTGACGCGTCCCGCGGCCAATGGCCGCCCCGACGGCCCCAGGGGCGGGAGGCGGCACCGCGGCCGGCACCGGCCCGCCGGGAGGAGCTTCCCGCCCCGCGGCAGCCGCCGGCCCTCACCCCGGGGCGGCGGCGGCGGCAGCAGCACCCCGCTGCCCGCGGGGGAGCCGGGCAGGCAGGGCCCGCCGCCGGCGCCGCTTCACCGCCCCGCGCACGCTGCCTAGCCCCGGGAGGGCAGGTCCTCCCCTCTCCCGCCTGGCTGCGGGACCGCCTCTCACGGGATGCCTCCCGCTTCTCGCGTTTTTAATTACACAGGCGGGAGGACACGGCGAGACAGCCCCACCGAGGGGGCCGGGCCGAGCGGCAGGCCGCTGCCCGCGCTCAGCACTGCCAGGGCCGGACTCTCCGCTCACGGACACAAAACTAAACCCCATCGGCTCCAGCCCACGATGGAGAGAGGTGGCTGTGAAAGGGAAAGACCATTCTGGAGCTGCAGCTTGCACCAGTATATTTCTTCCCCATTCATATGGCTCATATCAATTTAAATACAGTAAGTTAGACAAAACAGAGAATACTTCTACGGGTCCTCTCTAACAGGACTTTCTTGGAATTTAAATGTCTATTAAAAAGTGGCCTAAAATAATATTACACAGAGCGAGCCCAAACTTTTATGTCTAACGTAAAAGTAACCGTCCTGAAATTCCAGCATCTCGAGCAGCAGAACGTGTTAAAAAATTTTCATAAGCACAGCACGAAAATTGGCAAGTTTGAGTTCAGTATCTCTCATGGGCTCAGAGAAGAAATTACATCAAACCTGGCAAAGCATATACGGGCACTCTTAAACCATTTAAAAGGCTTATATCTTGATCTCAGGTTAGAATAGGAAGGATTTAAACTGACTCCAGCTATATTTGATAGCAGAGAAAGTAAGGCATCAGGAAAAAGTCAAATAAGATAGCCTTTAAGTGAAGAAAACATCATGAATACCCCTCTGAAGAACCAGCAGAGAGGTGGTACTTGTCAATGACAATTCAAGACAGAAGAGATCTGACAAACACCAGCGAACCCACGCACCTGCTAATTCAGTCTCTGTGGTTATGGCCCAGAAAGAGCCCTGCTATATGCAAAGGCAGCAGATGGCAATAGTATTTTCTCATTTCAGAGAACAACCTGCCTTACATAAACACAGCTTAGCAATTAACATGCTGATATTCCATGAGTCCCACCTTTGCCCAACCTTCAGCTCCCCATAAAGAATAACGAAGCTGGAGGCAAACACCAGAACTGAGATTTCACAGGAAACTGGCAGAATAAGAACTGGTATTTACAGGATCTACCTTGGTCAAAAAAGACCAGCTTAGTGAAGTCCCCACGTGGACAGGGTTTGCTTTGGTACTCCTACACAGTATTACTGAAACATCAGTAAGACTGACAAAGCTGTCAACAGCCGTGAAGATTGCAACTGAACAATCTGCCTGTGCTACTGCAGCTATTGGAAATTAAATTTACCGGATCCAAGGTTTTAATTAAGCATATTGGTCAAAGCAAGAAGTGTATCATCATAGCTACATTTTGATGATTCTAAAATACTTAATTTTAGTTTCAATGCTGACGAAAAAGCATCTGTCTTTTTGACGTCAGTCTTCCACACCATACTAGCATGCTTATACAAACAGCAACAATAACTTTCCTTCGCCAGGAACATTTTCCCTTTGTCACCTCTACTGTGTTTAGTTCACCATTGCTTCATCTTGTTTTTTTTTTTTTTTAACTGATGGTATTCATAATTTTCTGCTATTATAGCAATATTAAGGAGCAACATGCATGACTGCGTATGAAGCAATGGAAAATGCAAACATTTGTTCAAGCTTACTGTCTACACATCCTGTACCTTTCATGGTAAACACCATCAGTTTCTATTCCTCCTTCAAGGATAAATATTACTGGCAGCAATGTTTTGGTGTTCCAAACAGCATAATACTACATTTGAAGATGCACATCATTATATGGGCATGCAAGCACCATCAGCTAAGGGAACACTGCTTGAAAACTCTAAGTTCCAAACCTAGAACGTAACAGCAAGTTGCACAACTTAAACAAGGCTCAAGACACTTTTAAAGAAAGAAATTACTGCCAATGTTCCCTTCTTTAGGGTACACAAGTATTGCTACCTCATACTGCATTAGCATCCAAGACTATTTTTTTTAACCAAAGGAGTTAATACACAACTTTCTTAGAGAAACTGATGCAGCATTTCCAAGAACTATACTGGCATTTCCTTGAGCTTAGCAATAACACAATATTGGGAAATTTTCCAGCACAATTCAAGACAAAAGAGATGCAATTTTCTTTAAACATGCATTCATATTACTACCACCATTGTATATACGGTCAGCATATAAAAGAGTGATGTTTCTCGGTAACGATTCTAACAACAGCTGCAGCGTAGAACAAACTTTAACCATCAGGACTTCAGGCAAAAGCGTAGCTGAAGTTTAGGCACAAAAGTTACATGTAAATTAGGGAAAACCTTTGAAAATATTAAATCAAGATACTTACACAGCAAATGCCAAAAAAAGTAAACAGAACATCAATTCCCTTAAAACCCCTTAGAAAGCATTTGCTGTTCACTGATCTTATTTAATAAGTACTTACACACAGTTAGTCCATAATTATTAAAATACAAACAAACCCACTGCACAAGGGAAAAAATAAGCTTACTAGGGAAGTGGCTTGTGCTAGGTCTCTGCCCAGTGACAGCACAGCTGCAGGTATTTGCTTCAGGCAGTGAAACAGGACACGTTGCATATACTACAGTGTACCTCAGCTCCACAGACTTCAAATGGAATAAGATAGGTAAAAATGAAGTCAAAATATGAATAGAATGAATAGACATTACAAGAATTATCAGATGATCTTACTAGAGAAATGACTATGATTTCTCAGAATATCAATGGGTTTTTCACCTCTTGCCTTACTGTGATTTGGGGCAAGATACTTCTGTTGCTCTTAAAAAACCTAGGAGGGTGAAGAGGAAGAAAAGGCAGTAGATGCAGCTAACAGTAAGCTCTTATCAGCAATACAGTGCTGCAGCCCAGGATGGAATATAAGTAATTATAAATACAAACTTCCCTGTTGTAGCCAACAGAAAACAATTCTTGTGATCTTTTCAACATATATTTCAAAAATCACACAGGCAAAGGTAGGCTTTTTATACTGCTCCTACAAACAGCAATTTTCTAGCAAGTGAGAGCTTTCTCATTGGTCTCTTTCCACTGTTTTACTATTCTTCTGGAAAGTGATATGGGCAGGAATAGAAGAACAGACAGTTTAGAAAAGTCAAAGTGAGGTAAGAAAGAAGATACATCCAGTGGAAGATTTTGGAAAGCATCAGATCCTAAGCTTCATCAGCTGTTAGAGGACAAAACATTACTTAGGGTGGTGAAAAGAACAATGTGTGGATACATCATCTGGAAGACATGCAGAAATGTTAAGTGTCAGGCTCTAGACAAAAGAACAGAAAGAAAAAATCATAAGGGCAGAGCACTAATTCAAATTAGCCAAATAAGGAAGTATAACAAAATAAATGAAGGAGGTAAAATATAAATTAAATTATCTAGAGCATTCAGGGTCATAAGTGATACTCATGATCTACTAGCTTAATACGTTTCAACTTCCTTAAGCATGTCTTGTCAGAGGACAAGTCAAGATATGACTTACAAAACTAAACTACAGCACAAAGCACAGATCATATTTATCAGATCAAATAGTTTTATCAGGTAACAGAAAATTTCATCTCTGCCAAAATTTATTATTGCCACTTTTTTTCTTATTTTAAACTGTGGAGAACAGCCTTAAATATTACAAGCTTGCTTGGTATTATGAAATACTTAAAACACTACATGACTTAATCATCATAAGAGATTATAATAATTGAAAGGCCTTTTTTTGGCACAAATGCTCAATATCCAAAGTTTGCCCAGAAGTGGATTACAAATAATGCTGTGTTTGAAGATTAACAGTCTGTGACCCTTCAAATTTTGGCCCTTGACCACAGGCATTTAATAACTTTTTAAAACAAGGAACGAACTTCCCTAAACATTATGTTTATCTATGGATTGTTCTCCCAGTTATTAACTGTGCTACAGAATATTTTTCTGTTTAGGTTATAAAAGAGATGTCTGAGTCAGATGTTGTAGGAGTTAACAAGACTGCATCCTTGTCTTCTACAGATTACTTGAAACTGTATCGGCATGTTAAACCTTATCCCACAAAACTAACACTGAATCTCGAGCAGGAAGTTCAGAAGAGCAAGAAGAGACTAAGGGAAAAATATGTCTCTATCACAGCAACTCACATTTGAAGCACGACCCGAAAGCTCTTCAGAGAAAGACAGACATGGATGTTAATCTGCCTACAGGGTATTCACAACCTGTTAACCTTTGGAAGTGGCCTGAAGTTACAGAACTCTTCTAAGGAATATTAAAAATAAACCCCAAGAACCACTACCAGCCAACACTCCACAGACATACGGCAGAGAGGAAAGTGACCCAAGACCAAAACTGGCCCGGGGAACCCGGGCACGGAGAGCTGCCCCTGGCAGGGAACCTCGCCAGCAGATAACGCCGCTACAGCCCAGGACCTTGCTCCAACCCCCACCCGCCCCGCGGCACAGCCCGCACTCCCGAGAAGGGCCCAGCGCCCCGGGTAGGTCGGGGCCCGCCGGGAGGCAGGCCCACAGCCCCGGGGCGGAGGGACAGCGCTGAGGCGACTCCTGCGGAGCACACTGGGGAGAGGCGGAACACCCCAGGGGCCCAGGCCGCGGCACCGGAGGACGCCCGCCGCCGGGGCTCAGCGCGTCCTCCCCGCCACGACAAGGCCCCCGCTGGGCAGGGGAGCCAGGCCCCGCCGGGAAGGGCCTTCCCCGCGCCGCACCGGGGTGGGGGGGGGGGGTCGGCGGCCCGCCCTCCGTACACACCCCCTTGACTCACCGCGCAGCGCTGGGGGGGCGCCGCCCCGCCCGAGGGTCCTCGCCGCCTGCCCGGCCCCACGCGGCCCGGCCCGGCCGCCCCGCCAGCGCCGCCTCGGCTGCCGCTACGGCCCCGTCCCGCGGCCCCCCCCCGCCCGCCGCGCCGCCGCGCCGCCGCCTGCTCCGCCGCCGCCGTTCCCGCAGCAACTCTCGCGCGAGCGGCCCTGTCAGCCGCCCTCCGCGATCGCGCCCCGCCCCGCCAACTGCGGGAGCAGCGCCTGCGCGCTCACCCGCCCCAGGCGGAGGGCGGACACTCTCCGCGCATGCGCATCGGCAGCCGTGAGGAACGCTCGGCGCCCGGCCCGGGGTTGGGCTGCCCGGCCCGCAGCCGTCCGAGGCCGGCCCGTCCCGGGCACCGCGCCCCAGGACCCCGCCGCGGGATTTGTGTAGAAGCGAGCGGGGAGGAGAGGTGAGAGGCAGCAGCCGAGGTACCGAGCCCTCCCGAACATCGCATCAGTACGGGCCGTGCAATATCAGGACTGCATCAGTTCCCCGGGGGAGGCGGCCATGAGTACAGGTTGCTGGAGGTGAAACCACCAGGGTTAGTGCAGAGTATTTGCCTAATTGATCCGTGCCTCCACTTGTCTGTAAGACAGGGCAGTCTACCACACCATTGAGCTAGCAAGGAGAAATTAATTTAGAAGCTAGCAGTAACTTCCAGGGAAAACTCCCCACCAGTGTTAAAGCCGAGCTTGGCCACAGAGCGTTTAAGCAGGCACTGAACCCTGAGAGCAAAGAATACAGCTGGTAGAGCCATTACTCAACGACCACCATTCCTTCCAAGCACTGATTAAGGTACCCATGCTGTAGGAAAAACACACAACAGCGTGATCACACATTGCAATTAAAATACGCATAGAGGGCAAAATTCAGGTTGCACAGGCGACTAATTCCAGGGTTTAACTACATGACCCTCCTAACATTCTTCTAGCTTGAAAAGACGCTAATTACAGCATACAGTATAACAGTTGCTTAGGTAAACATCAGGGCTTGATTCCTCGATAACATCACTGAATAAAAAAAAAGCTTTCCTCTGGCTCTGGAGAGGAAAGCTAGTTTCTAAACTAGAGGCTTCTACAACTGTACTCCCAACTCCCCTGGAAGGATGAACCAACTATAAGGGTTACTTCCCTCCCCCCCCAATAGGTTGTTCCCCAATCCCCCACTCCCGAAAAGATGCTGAGATTGGGAATGTGGGGTCTAAGCTCAGCATGTACCACAGTACCGAGACAGAAGCTGCAGAGTCCACATCTGGGCTCAAGTAAATTTAGGATTATTCTGGACCAAGACTACCTCCAATTTAGGCATACATAATTGCTATTTTGTTTTACGACAGATGCATATTTTCAGCCACCAATTAAACCCACTTTCTTTTTTTAAATAAACCACCACAGTGGTTAATCTCCCCAGCTGTACTCTGCAGGGAAGCGTCATGGGTTCATCCATACCAAGATTAGAACATCAGAATATATACTGCTACCTCATACAATTTGGCTTACAAACCCTGCAAACATTGCCTGCTAACATTCTCATTCTAAATTCTTAAGCAGCTTGATAAAGATTCCTCAGATGTTATTTTTAGATTAAATTTGTGGTTTAAACCCTTAGCGAGATCATTTTCTCCAGATTTGGGTGTTGGGGGAAGGTATGAATTCTCCCGATACTTCATTCAAAAATTAGAAAGGGTGGAGAAAAAGAGCTATAGGAGTTGAGGATGTTACAAATGTTTCAGACGTTCTTTCTGAGGATGCAGAAGTGATTCATCTAGCATGAGAAAGATGGGTGAAATCGGAGCTAGGTTCCAAGATCCCTCAAGTCCCCAGTACTTTTTCCTAGAACAAGCTTACGGAATCTCTGGTTTCATGCATGACCTCAAAATGAGGATTTAGAAGTTCTTAATAAGCCTGCTATAAGTTAAATAACATCTTCTCAGAGAAGTTGTGGCAGCTACTTCTAGCTGGACTTGAAAAGCCAGATATGGCTAACAGCTGCCAATTGAATGATAGCTACTTGAAGAGGCTGCAGCTGCCCAACTTTAAAAGGGTAGTCCTAGAAAATCAAACAATTTTAGAAATAGCACAGGTCAAAGTGTAATAGAAAGATATTCCTGATAAAGGAGTCACTGAGATATACTTGCTTGCAAACCAATTAATGTAGAATGTTCCCCAGCTTGCAAACAAGTCAATGCTTTAGAAAAAGATATGATTTACTGTGCAAATACAGTGTAGCTTCACTACAGCAAAGGCTGAAATCCTGGCATAGCTGTAAGCAAGGGTGAAAAAGGCAACAGAGACATTGTTTTGCTGGAGGATCAATTTCAAATGTTTTTTGTAGTCTAGGAATAGCTTGAATTTTCTACAACAGTTTGTGGTGATAAAATACAATCTAAGATTAGCTCTGAGTATTTTATGAAGTACTAAGGGTAAGAAAAAATCTTTGTGTCTGACATTTCTTTTAGATATCATTTTAAACTTCTCAGAGCAGTCTGGGAAAATAAATGTATGCATTTTACTTGGAATAGATCAGAGGGATATTTGTTAAAAACTATTTTTGTGTAAGCAGCCTCTCGAGCTTTAAAATTGCCGCTTGGAATATTCACATTAATACCGTGTTACTGACTAAAGACAATAGTTACTGATGACATGAAGTTTAACTTTAGTAACAGCAGTTATGTTAGTGCAAATATTACCAAAGACAAACCATAGTGATAATATGTGCCTTATCTTGACATGGTCTTTAAACTATGCAAGGACAGAGACATTAATGGAGCAATGGAATTTAACTATTATGGAAACTTTTACATTATTAGGACTCAGAACTCCCACTGTATGTCATCTAAAGATTAACTTTTTCTAGCGTTGTCACAGCAAATGCATAAACTTAGCATATATTGTCTCAACATACTGCTTCTCCAGACGAGCAACTCTGGTGTGTATTAAGATATACTTATGTACATGTTCCTAATTTTTGTCACCATCTTAGTGCTACTGTGTGGAGTAAATGTACTTCCTTGTAGGGCTGATGCAAGAAGCTAAATGCTAACCAGGAAGATATTCTAGACTGTTTCTTTTCAGTCAAAGGAATAAAGAAGTGACCTCTCACTCCCACTTGCTGAGAGCATCAACACATGCAACTTCAAAGGTGGTTTTGAGAACTAAGCGTCAGAGCTTAAATTGGAGCCCAGGGGCCTCTGCCTCAAACAAAAGAGCAACTGGGAACTATTGGGAGAGCTATTGAACTTAGAGAAGGTTCATAGTCAGAAAATATTTGCTCTAGCTTTGATTCATATCTGTTCTCTCTATTGGCAAACACGTTAAAAGCTTGAACTGACACGGTAATGAAAGAATGAGCTAGTGTGGTTTCTATGTTCTGCGTGCATTGTGAGCAAATTTAACTACAGCAGAATCTTTCTGGTGATAGTGCAAGACACAGAAAGAACTCAGAAAGCGATCATATCTCAGGTGGAGCAGAGGCTGCAAGAAGAAAAAATCCAAGCTTGAGTGGAGAATAAAAGTAAGCCTTAATTTGTAGTTCCTTCATGCATGTTGCATGAGGCCAAATTCTTTAATCAATCAAGAGGAAAAATCTAACATTTGAGTACTTTAGATACTGTAAGTATCAAAGATAAAACAGTGGGTGTAATTCCCCTGAGCATGAGTAGGAACAACTTGGTGGTTGGTGGAATCTGACATCACATCCCCGCTCTAACAGAAGGAACCTCTGGCCTTGAGTAAGTCCCTGTTTCATCAGCACTGGTGTTTTACAGTCAGATCACCTTGACAAACTTCTGAAATGCAAGCAAATTATTTAAAACAATGTGGCTTAATCCTACATTCCACGTGCTTCAGCCTCTGTGTCTGCTGAACCACAAGCAGAGGAAGCTAGAGCTCTCCAAGATGCCTCACTTCATCCTTTCTATAGTCTTCACATTTATTTCTAAGCCCATTCTCCTCAGACATGAGAATCTGTGATCATCATGAACTACAATACACAATTGCCAATTTAAGGAACTTTGTGCCTGTTGCAATGATTTTTTAATGGCATCTGGCACAATAATTGTAATAAAATACATTGCTAATACACACCTTTCTTCCTCTGATGCATTTCCTGATTTCAAAGAATTGTAGTGTTTGTTGTTTTTTTTTAAAGCAAAACCTTGACTGGCTCAACACATCTGAAGATGCTCAAAATTTCACATTGAGACTCTGCATTATATTGCTGCAGTTCACATAGCATAACACTGTATGTGTTACTATAGTTGTATATAACAGCCTGATGTACGAACCAAGAGAGAAAGCTTCCTCCCTCCCATAGAAAACAATTTCGACAATCTGCTGTGAGGAATGTAGAATAGATGTAGAGAACTCAAGATAGCCCTGATCAATTTTCTTGCAGGCTGAAAATTTAATGCCATTAAGACTTTCTGACAGCTGTAGGGGAACAGACCTGCTATATACCTCTGAGATGAGCAGGAATAAAGTGGGTGCGGCAAATAGGGGAATGCCAGGAATGTAGGCACAGCAAGGAGGGAATGCTGGGAATGGGGCTGTTGATATTTGTTGCATGAACATTACCTTCTTGCCTTTTTCTTCTCACATCAACCCATGTTGGCCTCATTGTAATAACCAAGCCAGGGACATTAGCCATAAAATCCAAAACTATTCCATTTTCTAGATGCTTGAGTGTCTTGGAGTGGAAGTTCCTTCACTGAACATGCCTGATGCACAGATCAATGAATACAACCTGCTCTAGGAAGATACTAAATACATCAAGAAAACCTAGCATCTAGGTGCTATTCTTAAGTCAGGCCACATGCAACAGACCTGCAGATACTACTTACAGATAGAAAAGGCAACAAATCCCCTTCATTCATTATTAAGTAGTAAAATGGTCACCAAACAAGCTTGGCCCATTGATGGAGTCTACAAGACTTAACTGGTATTACCACAGTTTCTCTAAAACCTTAATTAAAGATCTAGGTTTCCAGTCTAGATAGAGGATTTCCACACATGCCTGTATCTGGAACATTGTGTGACAGTACTAATTAGAGAATCAGACAGCAAAACGAAGAAAAAAACCTGTCCAAATTGTTTTCTGTGTCTGTTCTTTAGAGAGCAGGGTAGTGAATGGATTGGACAACTACTTTGCTGTATATTGATGACATTTAATTTTAGTTTGCAGCTTTGTGTTAGTGATAAAGGTAACAATATCAAAGGGATAATAGATGTATACACAATATAAATAGCCATATTTTGCAGATGGGGAAACAGAGGCATAGAGGGCTTGCCCAAAGCCATACAATAAACTAACACCACAACATTCAACAGCATTAGGAACAGAATGCTTAGTTCTTGGCCTCGGAGCCTTGCTGTAACCATCTACCAGCTCTCCTTGTTCAGAAACCCTCCTAATGCTCTGCTCTGGCTTTCTCACATACATACTGAAATGTTATCACAACTGTCTGTTTCTGTGAATCTGTCCAAGTGCAGTAAATAAGTGTTGGCGGTTGTGACCCAGACAGAACAGCTGATCTACCAAAACAGCTTCACAATTTTACTCATTACAGATCTCAAGAGCACTTGTGAAGCAGCTTAATCACCATGTGAGACAACAGGGACTGTTCTGACTTTTATAGACCAGGAAACAAGGAAAGTTAGCTTAGGCTCAAAACTAGCGGAAAAAAGGTCCAAACCAAAACCATCCATGAGTCTTACAGTAAAGCTGGGTGAACTAGGAAGAATGGAATAAAAGCAGATTCTCTTCCATACCACGTGTTTCTATGGTTGCAAAGAGAAGAAAGGACAAGATTGTTACAAAAATGACTGTGTAGGAAATGCTGCTCTACCTGGGAACTGTAATAGTCATTGCTGACACCAAGAAATTAAACAATAAAATGAATCGGCTGGGGTTACCCAGAGCTGCTTAAGCTCTGAAAGAAATCTGGAAAAGGGAATCAGATCCAACTATAGTGTGCCATTTCTTTAGTACAAAAGGACTTCTGCTTTCTTCCTACTCCCAATTCAGTCATCTGTCATTTTCAGGACAGCTTGGAATTGTCAGTTCAATTACCTTTCAGTTTGGAGAAAAACAAAGCAGATGCTGTTTATTATTGAAAGGCAGAATCTCTCTCTTTTGAGGAATATATTGTCTCATTTTTTATAATTAGACTTTGAATTATGTGCATCTCCCTTATTTATTAAACAATACACAGGAGCTGGGAAATAATATCATTCAGCTAAAATGAAATACTATCTTCCCTTCAGCTTTGGTAGAGGTGTTGGTCAATTCAACTACTGTTTTTAATTTTTTAAGACTCAGACAGCTTTTGTATCAATCTTCCCCTTTTAATTCCTCTTATCACTACACATATATTAGAAATATAGTAAATTCCTAGCATCTGCCATGAAATGTGTAAAGGGGTGGGAGAATCAGACATACAGCAATTGCCTTTTCTAAACAATACAAAATTTTTCACTGATTTAATTTTCAAATTATTTTGCACTACTCTTCAGAAATGCTACTCAAATATTGATTAAAATGCAACTTCAACATCTTGCCAGAGAGCTTAACTAAAAAAAAAAGGCAAAGAAAGATTTGTTTTTGCATACAATACCTGCTTTAAAGTGATCCTACTCAAATTGTCATGTCTGCTCTACCCGCAGCAGCACACTGATGAGGACTGACTGAAAGGCACATGCAGGGAGGTCAAATAGTTCCCTTGGATCTGTCGGGCACTGCAAGCCATTCAGAGGCGGAAGCTTTCTGCAAACTGAGCCATGTCTCTACCCATATGTTGCGGTCCCAAGAGGAGACAGTATATCCCTGCGCTGAAGACATGGTGAGCATGAAATTAAGCATTTTCAGACTATACACATAGGTTTGCAGTAGCTGTTTCATTTCTGTAAACTCATTTCCTACCAAAATGATAGAGGACGCCTTTACACAGTGAAACAATTCCAAGAAGTACAAAGATGTGGAAAAAAGCACCCAAGGAAGAGTTTTCATAGCTATTTTGAAGCAAGTATGGGAAATGATCTTAATTTGCAGGCAAAATTCACTGATTGAGCTTTTCATACCAGAATATTACATTACTTAATCATCCAGAAGTAACATTATCTTGGTTACTTTTAGACCATTCATTCACAATTCTGCATTATTAAAAAACAGAGATGATGATAACATAAGACAGAGCACTTTCTTGTAGAACAGGTCTTTACACCAATGTTCTCAGATCCAAAAATCATACCAGTTTAGTGCCTCGCTAGTACTTCACAGCATTTGCCTTTTGAGTTTTCCCTTTGTCATCTAGTACTAGAATACATGGGAAAGGTGCTCTCTGGATACCTGTCTTGTTTCTGAATCTATAGCAACATTGTCCAATTCAAGGGTGTTTCTGCTCTTCCAACCCCTGTAATAACACATTTTGAGAGTATTTTTCACTTAATCTCAACACACTCTACAAGCACTAGGTCCCTAAATCACTCTGAGGTAAACAGATCAGATTTACCAAGGAGGAAATAAAGGCACAAATAGGTTAAAGGTTCAGTCTATCAGCCCCTATATATAACTGCGCATCTCATTGACAGAAATTCTATACACAGCATACTTGTGAGCGAAAACAGGTTTTATTAGTGGCTTAAGACCCACAGGGAATCAGTGTCAAAGGCAAAATAATCCAGACTCCAGACCTCTGTTCAAGATGTATCTTTACTCTGACCTTTTATTTAAAACCTTCTACTAATTAAGTGTATTTTCTTGGGAGTAGAACAATCTAAAGAGGAACTAACAATATACTCGTGAAACACTAAGCACAACTCATCATCTTATGTTACTACAGTTCCCGTAACACATTTATCGTCTTCCCCTTCCTTGTACTGCCGCTAAATTACACCATAAAATTCCCCAGATCTGCCATTTTATTTCCTTCTAAGACACCAAAACCACGGTGTCACTCAAGTGTATTAGGGTTGGGGGGGGGCGGGAGTTAACTGATTCTAGGAAATTGTTCTGGGTAACAAGATCAGGAAAACCAAGAGTTTTGTGGCCTTCATTCTTCTCATTAAAATTTGGATTGCACTTAAAAGAGCTGAAATCAAGAGTTCCTGCACTCTATATGTATCCAGACATTGTGAAAGTAGGCTGTCTTAAAGGAGTATCAAGTACACTCCCAAAATACTACATTCTTGTCCAAAACCGCATCTGCGGGAAAACAGTGCAGAGCTTAAGTTCTTTGTACAATTTATTGCCGTAAAATTGCAAACAACTGCACCAGGCTTTGGCATCTGTAGTTTAGGACACTAATGAACATCAGTTTTGTAAAGAAAAATCTCACAGGGGAACTGTTGCATCACAACCTGGGATAATACAAGCTCTGCAACGAATTACAGGAACAGGAAAAGAATTAAAACTCAGGGACATGCATCTTTTCAATTTAGTTAGTCCACTATGAATTCAGAAGACAAACCCCAAATCTCGGTACACAGAGGCACAGAAGTAGGCCATCTCTGCCTCACACCTCTGATTGCTTTTCCAGATTCTGCAGTGGTTTAGCTTTCTCGTTAGATTACCGGCTTGGTACGTTTGTCTGCTCATTCCCACCACGGCTTCCTGTGCATCTGGCACCCTGCGTGTGCGTTCATCTCACCACTCCTTTGAGACTTCCAGTCGGTTGGTTACCCTACAGCAAAAGCAGCTTTTCAGAGGGAGATCTGCAGGTGTCACCCTCCCCTTGTAGAGGCACAGCCGTGGCAAAGGGACACCCCTTCTCCCTCATCGCCCCTTGACTGGAGCACCCACCACGGCCTGCCTTTGCCAAGGGGCTGGAGCCTTAGGCCACCGGCCGCTCTTGGGCTCTCTGCATCCCCTCGTGCACTCCTTTCGCCCCCGAGTCACTGCCCCTAAGCACCATCCCTCCGACGGCATCCCGGCAACCGTGGGGCCGGGGGGCATCGCCGCTCCGCCGGCCGTCCCCCTCAGGGCTGTCGCCGGGACTGAGCGGCCGCTCCTCAGGGCGCTCAGCCCGCTCTAGGCTCCCCTCAGGGCTTGCCCCGACCTGCCGCCAGGGCGGATGCTCGGCTTCGCGCGCCACCCTGGCCAAGCCAATCACCGCGCGGCGTACGGGTGGCCGCGCGGGATCCCACCAACCAGACACCGGCTTCTTGAGGCCGCCTCGAAGCGCCACCGCGGGTCCCCAGCGCCGTGGCGTCCTGCTTGCCAGTGACCCTGATGGCGGCCCCGGCGGCGTTGGGGGAGGCGCGGCGGGCGAGCGGCTCCCCCGCCGAGACTGCCCGACGCGGCTGGTGAGTACGGGCCGAGCGGCGGCGGGGGGCGGCCGGGCTCCGTCCCGTCGGAAAGCAGGGCCGGGAGGGCCCGCCGCTCCCTCTAGCGGGGTCCCTACCTCGGCCGGGGGCTGCCCGCCATGGCGGGGGAGGCCCGAGGCAGAGCCGGCGGCGGTCCGGCCGCGCTGCCCTCCGTCCCTTGAGCCCGGGCTTCCCCACAGCACCATTTCCTCAGACACCCTCCTCTGGCACCTCGCCGGAGCGTTACCTAGCTGCTTATGAGGGAGAGGAACTTAAAAAAAAACACCCAAAAAAGGCGCTCCCGCACGTGTTAGCGGTTAACACACCCGGCGGGGCTTCTCCCGCACCTGAGGGACAGACTCCGCCTCGCAGCGCCGCGGAGCATCCCCCGCCGGGCACCGGCCTCTGCGGTTCCCTCAGCCGCGAGCGAGGCGGGGGGGGGAAGGGGGGGGCCAGGCCGAGCCCCCGGCAGCGCAGGGTGCTCCAGCAGCTGTGGGTGCGCTTGGTGCAGCTGCAGTTTGTACTCTGCCTAAGGGGTTTAGGGATGATCCCAAGTTCTGCCTAAAATGCCTCAACAAGTTTGCCTAGATCCCTTACAAGCTTGGATAACAAGCCAGTTTCATTCTGCTTTACTCCTACCTCATCGTGGTGTTTTGATCATCAGAAGTTCACAGCACACTTCATTTTGCCTCAGACATCCACTTGTTTTATTTCCAAAAGCTGTGAGCCACGCAGTTCTTGGATTACATTACTGCTGTTTGTCTGTTGTTGGGGAGCTTTCTCCTATCAGGATAACACAGGCCATTATTGACAAGAAAAGGCCTAAAAATCCCAGTTAAAAATCCCATTACATAAAGCACAAGAAGTTTGTCTTAGATGATACTATCTACTCAAAAGATAGCTAGAGAGGAAGGGAAAACCCACAGACAGGAGCAAATAGTGTTTTAGTTACTCATTTAAGACTCAAGACTTAAGAATGAGTTTTTACAGGACAGCTTAAGACACAGAAGAATAAGTTAGCCTTGTCAGTCTTAAAAGTTACCAAGATAACAGCATATAAGCACCCATCCATCTTCCCAAGGCAGCTGCCAAGTAGTACATATTCTCACATTTTCTGAGAAAAGGGAGCTGCTATGGCATGCTTGTCTAAAATCCTATTATTTCCCCCAGCAACTGTAGAATAAAGTTCCTAGTTGAACATATACAATGAGATACAATGGTACAGTAGTGCTTGATCTCTATGAAACACTTTTAAGTTCCTTAGAAATGCAAGTTTCTATATAAACAAGCTTCACTTAACAGCTGCTATACTACATTAAACTACAGGGCTTAGGTCAAATATAGCAAAATTTGAATAACCTAGCAAGCAAACTAGATTTACTTTCTAAGAAGCCTGCTTAATACAGGCATGTGTATAAATAGCTATACTTTGCTGGTTTTATGCAAGATATATTTTGTTCTTTAGAATAGTGCTTTATCTTTCTTTGTTGTCTTTTACTCAAGCACATCAAAACACTTTACGTAATATTCTTCTTAACCATGACCTTTTAAATAAACACATTGCCAACATTTTTTTTTTATCTGATGAGAAGATTAAGATATTAATGCTTTTAGCCTAGGTCACAAAACAAATCAATATTGCTACTGCAAGTGGAACCAAGAAAACAAACCTCCCTCCTCTAATCTTCATGTTACAGCTCTAACTCCTACACCAAGCTGCTCCAGGCAGAAAGACAGCCTTGAAGGAGAGGTGGGTTGTGAGGGTTTGTATACCCCTGTGGCTGGGTGGGACTGGGCAGGAGCAGGGCCAGGGGCCATAGGGGATTGGCCAAAAGACAAGTCCTTCAGTAGGGTTGGCCAAAAAGAGAGTCCTGCCCCCCAGGCCTGCAGGGAGCCTGATTTGCCTTGGGTTGGTTGGGTTAATATCCATGATAATGTATGGGACCATTTGTACACTATAATAGGATACTTTGGATGTCCGTCCAGAATACTCTTGAGTGAATTGTGGAGAGAAGTTCTGAAGGAGTTGCAGAGAGCTCCTCTGTTTTCCTTTCACAGTAGAGTGAGTCAGCTCACTGCCCTATTTCTAGACAGAGTTCATCATACAAACGTTCATCATAAAACTTTCATGGAGCTGCTTGTGAGAATAGCAAAATACACAATCTACTAAACCAATTGGTGTCTTTTCTACATAAGGGCTGTGCTTTGCTTTGAATGAATGTATGAGCTTGATCTTATTAATGGCCTTCAGGTGTTGGGCCTGCTTTGGGGAGCTCCCAGAAAACACCTTCCCACGAGCATAACATTTGTTAAATATCTCTAAATGGCAAGCACTGGTGTAAAAGTGGTTTTGCCTAGATTTACTATAAACTATGCATATAACACCCTTATTTATGAACTGGAATTAAGAGAAAAAGCTGCAGTTTCACCTGTGAGTCAGTATATGTCAGCAAAAATTGATTTGCTAGAAGATCCTTTAAATACAGTACAGGCTTTTTTATTTTATTTGGGGCTGCTGCCTTTTTGTGGTTTTCTATCATTTCAGGATTTTTTTTTTTATTTTTTAAATGAAGGTGGTTATACAATGCTGGTTACCATAATAACCAATATCATGATGATGAATGACAGCTGTCACTTTTGCAGTGAATTCTTCCATACATTTGCTATAAAATGTTTTAATTGTGATTCAAGGCATCGTGTCACAAAGCAGATGATATCTCACCACTCTGCAGAAGCTGGAGAGGCCCATACAACTTTCAGAATTGTGCCTTTTGTTGCATTTTTCACTTTGATCCAGACTGAATGCATGCTGTGTCTTTCTGTGGCAGGCTTAGAGTACCTGAAGCAAAAAAGATAAAGCAATCCTTTAATTCCCAAACACTTTTTTTTTTTTTAAACGAAGTGGGGAAAAAACGAAAATAGCAAAGATCTTTCAGATTTGCTATACCTTAATTTGAAACAGTATCGGCCCCTGTGGAAACAGTAAGGTAGACTAAACTAGTTTGATTGTTCTTTTGATCATATATGTCAATTACTTCTCAACTCACCAGAATAAAATTAAAACAAAAATAAATATGTTCTTCCGATTGTGTAGCACCTTGTTTTACCAATCTTCATCTTGCAAGTAAGCCAATGGTCTCTTACAAGTGTGCCAAAGTTCTTTCCTGTTCCCCTTCTTCCTTGTTGCTCAGCTTTCATTTTAAGGCACCACTGTCCTTTGAAACAAGTCTAATGTGCAAATCTTGTGCTGAAGAAAGAAGGAAGGACTCAGAGATATTTTTTATTGGAAAACTCAGCAAGTAGGGTTTAAACAAAAACTGATTTCACCCCCAAAAGGCACACTTTTTAAGACAAATTTTAAGTTCATTTCAAGTTTAATCCTGTTCCTCATTCAAGATAGAATAGATATCTCTAATTCCTGTCATTTGACACTCCTTATTCTTCACAGCCATGCACAAATGAGATATTTGACCACTGCTGAGTTGATTATACTCAGCACATATACAACATCAGTTCAGAAGATCGCACTTACTTTACAGATACTAATAAATTTACTTCACAGTTTCTCTGAAGCAGATATGCATATCCCTGTCTTAATCTAGGATTATTGAGACAGAGAATGTTTAGCTGGCCCAAATTTTGACAGTTTTTATCACAAGCAGATACTGAAGCCAAGAAGTGTGGCTGCCAGCTCTCTTACTGTAATTAATTCTGTGCTCTCAATGGGTCTCAAAGCAATTGACAGTATCAGTTGATGCACCTTTGGAAGCCCATATATCAGCAAATGTGCCCATGTTGCAAATTATCAGGCAGACATCAGCTACTCATGAGTAGGAAGACCGTATGGTTCTGCTGATATCAAAACAATCAGCTCTAATCTAAGCCATTTTCTCCAAGGCAGCTGCTTTTTTGGTTATTATGTGTTCCCCTGTGTTTCTATTCTCGGAGACAGATCAGGCTTCTGTTCTTGAGGAATTCACTTTTGGCAGCAAGAAATGTTCAGACTCCCCATCATTTTTCATAGAGTAATCTACGTTGGGAATTTTCAGTAAATAACATGAAAGCATCAGTGATTGAACACTTTAGGGAAAACAGTATCATTAGGTTGATTTATTTTTCTCCCTAAAGACTTGCAGCTTCAGAAACACATTTGTCTGTCCAAATGTCTATAGGTTGTAAGGTTTTCTGCTCTTTCTGTTTGCTAATTGTTTTATAAGTTCTGTACATAATGTATCATGCTGTATAGTTTCTTATTAAATTTCAACACTGGTATCTCATACTAATATTGTGAGGTTTGGTTAAGTTGTCATGCTTTGAAATCCTTGGATTTCAAAGGAGGATCTGAAAACGCAGTGTTTATTACCTATATAAATACATTGACTGCATAAGACAGTGTTATTCGAAAGATGATTAGGTAAACAAAAGTTTGAATGGACCTTTGTAAGCTCTGCTTCTGCTATTCAGAATGTTTCAAACACTTGTTTATACTCACATCAAGCTACAGGACTTACTCATTACTCAGGGCACTTCCAAACAGAAATGAGTTTGGGGTGATGTGATGTAATTTTCAGATTTGAAAAGGTCTGGGTATCAGATACACATGGCAACCTGAGCAGTGAACTCATTCATTCTTATAAATATAAAATATTCTAACGTGCATTGCAGATCTCTCCATATAGCTATGGGCTAACTATTGCCCAAGTTTGGCATACAGAATTTCCAGAAAGTTAGCTTGCTGTTATTGATATATGCTTTGGATTGAGTTATTTGGTGGGCCCTATGTTGGGTTTCATTCTACCTAACAATTTGGAAGTATTTCTCAGGCTGGACAAAGCATGATGACCCTTGAACACCACATCCAGCCCTTTCCAAGTTTCATGGACTGCTCTAGCATGAGAATATTGAGGAGGATGGAGTGTGCTGGGAAAGTGAAAGGGGTAAACTGGCTCTACTTGGAGTTTCTGGTGTCTGATTAGAGCAACCACAGCTTCAGGCATCTCTAGATTGTCTGTGGCTGAATACTTGATGCCCACTAACACGTTCCAGCAATGCAGTGTCACTTCATTTCTGTCCTGCTCTCTGGCAGAGTTTAACATGTCGATGGCGTGAGTGACTAATTGCCTGGACAGACAGAAGAGAGAGAAGAACAGGGAGGAGAGAGGAAGGCAGATACTCTGGTCTGTAGAAAACTCCTAGGATGGGTGCAGAGTGTGGCGAGTCCTTGCTGTTAGGTAGGGGTGATGGAGAGACACATCTGGTGGTGGGAATTACAGGAGTCCCTGAAATAGAAGAGTCTAGGAGGGGAGCAGACAAGGACTTTGTGGAGGATGGAGTGGGTGGATGCACAACTCTGCATGTTGCCTACAGAATTCATGAACTGCTTCAGTTTCATTGTGTGAAGTCGTTTTCTGAATGTTTGCAAGACCTCTGTAACGCATATGAGGATTTTAGCAGGTATGATGTAATTCTTGCAATATTCTTGCAGACTTTTTATTTTGATAAATTACACATTCGATATAATTTATTTTGATAAATCATACTTGCAAATCACATTTTATATGGCTTCAGTGCCAATCCTGGTGCAGAAACTGAGGGAGGATGGTTTATCATTGTAGCCTTTGCTTTTGGCTTCAGTTATCCTAACACTAGGATATCCCAACCTATCTAGGATTAGCTGTGTTTGGAATTCTTGGTTCTAAATGAAAATTCTTTTTAAACTTTGAAAAATGAAACATTCTGCTTGTTTTGTACATAAAGATTGACAGAGAAAAGATTTGCCTTCTTGCTTTCTCTGGGTGAAATATCTACAATCTAACCATTGTTGGCACCTTAAATTGGGGGTGTGAGAGAAACTGAACTGCTTCTGGGTTTCAGGTCAATTTGTTCAAGTTTTGGAGAAGCCCTGAGCATGTATGACTGTGAAGCAGTGCTGTGTGCACCACTGATTACTTTTACAAGCTCTTGTTATATTAATTATAACAGCTTTTGAATTTCTCAAGGTAGGGAATATTCACTCTTTCCAACCAATCTATCATCTTTTAATACCCTTGTTGTGTATCCTTCCTAGCACTGCAGGACTTCAGGGTGGTATTCTTAAGCACGCAGATGATGTGCCTTGAACTTTAAGGAATGGTATGTTTTGCGTTCAGGATCACATTTCAGTTTGCTGCCTAAAACAGAGCGTCACTCACAGCAATGCACCAAATCCTGCTCCTGCCCAGCTGCCTCCCTGCACGGCCCCCTGCCCTCCAGCCAGAGCCACCCACTGCTGCTAATGATACAGGCTCCATGGGATTAGCACCAACAGTCCAGGATGTTTTTTTCTTGTTCTGCTTTTGTGACTTTGGCTTCCCAGTTACCCAGTTGTGTCACGGATAATTATGCTTTTGAAGTCCAGATCCAGAGAGAAATTCAGGCACTTAGTTTTGTTTGAATGAGTGAGAGCACGGTGCATAAATCCTTCAGTAGATCTACTAATAAATCTGTCGGAGGGGAGTAAAAAGAAGAATCATGGATTTGTTTCTTAGCCCGTTTATTGTTAGTGACCATTTTCTCCTTAAAATCATCTTCTCTTGCCTTCCTTTATATTGAAGTCATTCTCAAGTTAAAGACAAGATTCTGAGACTCTAAGCTGCTGTGTGCAAGCATACAAAAGTACATTTTTCTCCTTCCCACTCCCAGGCCTCTTTGTCAGCTTCACTCCAGTAACTTTGTCTGATCCTCTCTTTGCAATTGCTAATTGGCCTGGCAGGGATACGAAGTGACTGAAAATAGCTTAATCCCTTTGGTGTGTGCACATTGACAAGGGTCATAGAACAGAAAAGTAGGGCAGAGTCCGGACCTGTGGCTCATGCCAGCCAGCCGGCAGCCAAAAAATGGTGCTTGCAGGTGCTGGTTGCTGTACTGCAAGAAGTTCTTTGATAACCAGCAGTCTGAATACTGAATGCTTACTGCTTCTTGGAATGCAGGTGCAGGACTTGTCTGCATGAGGGGAAGTATTGACGTCTAACTCTTCAGTGTGGGGCAGCAGTGGCTTTCTGAGTAAGCTCTGGATGCCTTTTGTTTTCCTTGAAATGACGTAGCGTCACGGAGAGTAGTGCTGTAGGTAACTGCCACAAGGATGTGATCTCCAAAATCTTTCTTCTTTGAAGAAGGCAGCATGGTATAGACCTGGGTAGTAAATCCCTGCTGGCAAAAGCCAATCCTGTTGTATCTAGGAAGTGTGTGGGTGGTTTGGGTTGATTTGCAGATCTAGCTGCTTCCTTGTTTGTTTGGGTTTATGAGAAGTGTATGTCCAAGCCCTGAGTCTGCCTGTGATATTAAAAAATAGAACCAAGAGTTACTAACCAACAAAAAAACTTTCCCAAGACCAATCATAGCATAATCTTGTAATGTCTCGTTGTGTTTGTATACAAGAGAATTCTCTGAAACAATGTTCACAGATCCTTTGTTTTGACCAGAAAAGACATTTTGCATATGTGGAAGGAGAACACATTTGTGCCGTGGGAGATCAAGGAGGAGATGGGTTAGAAGAAGGATGTGAGTTCCAGAGCTGCTTCCTACCTTAATTCTGTTAGAGTCCCAGTTTTGCTAAAAATTTTAAAAGAAAAGAAAAAAAAAAGGCCTAGTTCCCTGGTAATCTGGAATTGTTTCTATGACTTGTGGCCTACTTAATGGTGGTCAGATACATCCTCAGCCCAGCAGCATAGCTGCTGTCAAAGATTGGATGTGTTGTTCAGCAAATGGAAGAATCATTACTGCAGGCTGCATTAGAGATTAGCTGGACAAAGCTCCTGGCAGATAAGAATAGAAAGACAAACAGTTGTGGGTGACAGCGTACTCCAACACCTGGTGGAATCCAGCGCCTTGTCAGCTTTTTTTGGAGGCTTGCCCAGAAGTGTGTCAGGGCTGCAATAATACTCTTACTCTGAGCTGCAGGGAACTCCTGCTGCCAGTTTTTGGGGGGAGTTAAGCTAATGGGATCAGTTCTGATCCTCGGTAAGGGGAGAGTTGCTGTACTGTTAGAAGCACTTTCAGCTCCCCAGTTCTCCTTCTTTTAAAGACCAATCCTGTCATTTGAATTTTGTGAATTTCATCACTTTCTTGTCCTAAAGGGAGTGATATGGGGAGACTGACTGCTTCCCCTTCTGTTTCCACAGATGGTGATGTGGTAAGTGTAGCCCAGCTCATCTCTACCTAGGAGACATTCTCCCCTGAGGAGAGAGCAAATCTTCTTTTGCTGGACATGCTCACAGAACCGCATAGCCATGGACCTCAAGGAGAAGTGTCAGGTAAGTTTCATGATAAGGGTCATGCCCAACTTACATGTTGAGTCCTTCATTATTTTGGGTCAAGATTCACCATTTGGTGTTATGTGATGGTATAATCCATGGTTTTTATTAAAGTTGAGAGTTCTGTCACCATCACATTCCTGGGGATGTATGTACTTGTATCAGTAGGTAAGTCCTTTCCAGGCTGGGACTGAGGCACCATGGTGGAACAACGTAGGTGAAGTATATGCTGTCACGTATGCTGGGTCTTTCTTGAGCTTTAAGGAAGGGCTTCAGTCCCCTGGACACTTAGCTTGGCTCTGTTTGGAGGCTGAATTCACTGAGAAGATTTTTTAAATAAACTAAGGTGATTAAATCATCTGAGTCCAGTTTTACTGATGATAAGTGTATGTATTTCTTGGGTAATTACATGGCTTTCTAGGGAGTGCTGCAGGATAGTATTTCTAGATCTGGCTTAGAAAGTGCCAGATAAGTCTAGATATTGTATGGAGGGGCAATCTGTCTCTTGATATCTTGCCATGCTTTGAGCTTCAAAGGAAAAAGAAGAGAGAGAGAACTTCATGAATAGCTGGTATAGAAGCTAAAAAGACGTATCTGCTGTAGCTGACAGGAGACTGTAAACTTGGCACATGTTGCTACTTCCCAAAAGTAAAATGATTTTGATCACTTTAGTGAGTAGTCTGCTGGTCACTTATGTTTTAGCCGTGTTTCAGCAGCCACCTGAATATTAAATGTACTTCTCACTCAAAAAAGTGAACTGGTCCTAATTTTGGATCCCAATCAGAAATAGGACAGGTAGTTTGAGAACAATGAAGAACGTTACACATGCCAAGCTCTCAGCTGACTCTGGTAAGAGAACATGGTTGGCTTTCCTTTTTGGTGTCCCTCTCTCCACCACACTGTAAGCTTTGTTTGACAGATCATGTTTGCTGTCTATCTCATTCTGTGTGCATCCCTTCCTTGCTGTTTTGTTTACAGTGCTTCCAGCATTAAGAAGTGGTTTTGCTCATTTGTGCAAAGTACCCATTAGATAATCACCTAGACTCAGATCTGCTCTAAAAGATTACTACAGCAGTGCAAGTGACTTAAAAGGTACTCAGTTTTTCGCATCAGCTCTTGTGCTTGCCTACTAGACTTCTTATTTGCTAGGTTTTCGGTTCTGTAGTGTGCAAAACCAGGAAGGCCTGGGTTTACTCATGCCTGAACCTCTCGCCGCTGGTGTGCTCAGAGGACGTGTTTGAACTACGTTGTTTTATATCAAATTGCTGTATTACTATGGAGGTAACATTCCAATGAGAATAATTATCTATTTATTCTCTTGTTAATGACATCATGGGCTAATCTGGTATTGATCATTTTAAGAGATGACGCACTTACCATTCTGTACAGGAGAGTGTTCTGTGTAGGATCTGAGAGTGCCAACACCGGCATTGCTGCAGCCACAGCAGAGCACAGCAGGGACGCTTTCACTGTAGGTCACTATCTTTGGCTCATCTCTGTCTTTCTCATATGATGTTCCTCATTGTATAATGCAGGAAGAGCATATCAAATTGCTGGACAGGCAGCAGCACGGACAGTATTGTAATAGACCTTTAAAAGGCCTATTAGGAAAGTGTCCTGCACAAGGAGATTATGGGGAAATCATGGTGTTCTGAGCTCCTAGTCTCCTCTCCTGACTTACTGAAGTTTTTTCTCCCTCCTTTCTGAATGGGAATTAAAAGTGAAGGCAAGAGATCATCACACTCTTTTCAATAGGAATTTAAAAAACCCCAACATTGATACATACAGCCAAATTTTACAGCTTTGGATTCTGAGGAAAGACCGTGGTTTTATTCTTGCTAGCAGTATATTATTCGGTGTTAAGGAGTTTCTTTCTTTCTTTTTTTTCAATATTGCGGATCCTTGTTTCATCCCCTTTAAGGTGGAATCCATCTTCCTTTCCAAAGTGAAGAACTTGGACACATATATGCTGATAAGGGAACAAATTAACCTGCTGTGTAACCTCAATAGTAAATTTGATGTGCTAGGTTTATTTTAAAATGCTAAAAATAAAATGAACCCAAGTGAAAACATCAGTCCCAAATCTAGTTGAAAGCAATCTCTTTGCTCTAATATCTATGTGTGATGAAGAGTTAGCACTCCTGGAATAGAAGACATGCTCAGAGCACGGCTGCAGCACAGACATCTGTCACTCAGAGGATGAGAGACTTGTCCTCTGGCTCCAGTCAGCTAATACAGTTCTGTTGTCAGAAATGGCTCAGGATCAGAGTTTGTCAGGTGTAGTGTAGGCCGCCATCCAATTTTTGCCAGAAGCCAGACACTGCAGAGAAAGGCAGAGAGTATTTTAGGAGCAGTGCCAAAGTTGTCTTAAATTAAATGTGCTGATATCTTGTTCTTTCCTCTCTTCTCCTGACTTTTTAATTTTCTGTGTATTTCTGAAGTTAATTTAATACTTGTAAAAGGTGCCAGAATCTCTGCTCCAAGACCCACTCAGGATATACTGAGACAGACAGCAGCATTGATTGCCACAGGACAGCGTGAGGCTTGTGAGTTTGAGTTACTTTAGACGTAGGCTGTATTTGCAGCAACACAACTATTAAAAATTATTGACATCATCCATACCAGTTACCAATAACAACTGAGCTGTATTATCCCAGTGTAATTGGTGCAGCCTGGATACAGCACCGTGCCTCCTGGCCAGAGTCCGGAAATGTGTTCAGGGAGCATGTGCCGTACTCCATATTGCTCCAGCTATAGCACTGTTGGTCCTGAGCAATCTTGTTCCAGGGTGCCTAACAAGAGCTGCAGTCCAGCCTTTGGACTGAAATGTAGCCTAAGTCCTTTGCCTCTTCTCATCTTGCCAGTAACACTATCTTTGTATTTTATTCCCTGCTGTTCTCTAAAACCTCAGCTCTTCTTCCAAGGGCTTTTTCACAAACTGATCCTTTTTCCACAGGCGTCTCTCATCTCTGCTGCAGTTTTTGTATGGGTCTCAGTTCCTTCCCTCTGCCTTTATACTCAGCCTTTTATTTTAACCCACAGTTTTATCTTCAGTTCTCAAGTTTACAGCTTTTGCTCTTTCAAAGATAGCACATTCTATTATTTAATGCACAAATGCATGTCCAGATGCCATTTATGATACCAGCTGACATCAGAAGAAAGCTACATAGTACAAATTACTGACCTACACAAAACACTTTAGAGCAAGGTCTCTTAACAGTGGGGTAAACAAGAAGAGGCAATTTGATCCATTTCCATTTGTGTTCATGACCAAAGCTGGAGGTTTTGAGCTGGAAGAAGGTTATGTTGGGACCTCTTAACTGCGAGAAGCACAGGGATTATTCTTGGTATTGCACTGTCACCAGCAAGTTGTTTCAGTTACATTCATTCAAGTCTCCAGAAGGTGCAGAGCCATGGGAAACAGATCAGAGGGTGGTGTTACATGTATGTTGTGTGAGGGTTTGTCCATTCTTACCCCATGTTGTTGTTGATGATGCTTTCTTTTTTCTCCTTACTTTTTTCTTTGTGTTGAAGTGAGTAGGTGAGTAGTTTCTTAGCAGGAAAAGAGGAAGGAAGGAAAAATTGTGCCATTAGGACATTTTGTTCCTCTCTGTGGTTTAAAATTGTTGTCTAGGAAACAAAATGCCCTACAGAAGGATGGAGGATGTCTCTTGCCTCTTTCTCCCCCTGCATTCTCCTGAAGTTACATTAAATGCAGTGTCTGCTTCCCTTCAACTTTGGCTTTAAGAGCTTTGTGAGATTACATACCGATGTGTAACTCAGTGCTAACACAGAGGTGATAACTAGACCCTGTGCTGCGTTTATTGTAAATATCAAAACCTCTTAATCTCTGCACTTCTGGCTTCAAACACAGAATATGGGCTGTGCCTATGTGGGCATCTGAGTCTCAGGGAAGGAAAGGAAGCGAAGAGCTCAGCCAGATAGGGTAGGCAAGTCCAGACGCCTGTACGTGGTCTTCAAAGCTACCTGATATACTGAGACTATGGAAGCCTTTCCAGTGCCTGTCTGTTCCATTCTGTACCGGCCAGCTGTAATCCTTGGCAAGCCATTGACATGGTTCTTGGCTGGGCCAGTTCTTTACCCCTTTCTCTGTGGAATGAAAGTAATTGGTTTAGTGATTGCTTTGCAGAACTGGAAAGCCCAAGACAGAATTAGGACAGCACTGAAGTAGGAGCTATATAAAAACCCACTTAGAAAAGTGCTTCCCTCCAACAATGAGAAGGAAGCACTCTGGTAAGAGATGAGAATGAGAGAGAAGGTTCATTCCTTCTTCACCTCCAAAGGCCTTTTTGTCCCATTACCTGTTGTTCTACCCAGCCCTTCCCTGCCTGCACTAATCCTTTGCCTTCTCTGTGCCACTGCCCAGGTGTCAGTAAACGGGGAGCCCCAGGCATGGCACATGGCTATGAAGAATTTACATGCACCTTTCCATTTAGATTGTGTGGCTCAGGATGCAGAATACTGGATGCTGAGAGGGGTTTTTGCTGCTTTCTCTAACAACAGGACAAGAGGGACGGAGCCCTTCAGACAGGACTTGTAACCATCTCAACTTCTTTAAATAGCAAATGCTTATATTTTTAAATTGAGCTTGAATTATAAAGCTGTGGAGTCATCTGGAAGACTCTTCTAGATTTATGTAAGGGACTTAGTATTCCTGAGTCTCTCTGTCTCAATCTAGTCTTTTTCCTTCCCTGCTCAGGTGTTTCTTCCCCTGTAGTATATTTTATGGCACTTTGTCCTTTCTAATTTGCCATCTGCTTTTCCACAGACCCCTGTCTGTCAGCATCAACCCTTACTGTGTATGCATATGCGTCTCTACAGGCAGGGAACCCAGGGATTCTGGCTGTGTCGGCTCCATCTGATGAATGGACCGTTCTTACAGACATCTGGTGCTATCCTGGGCAAACTTTCTTCTCTCTGCCTTTTTTTTTCCCCTTTCTATCTCTCATCCCCCACCCCCATCCACCGCCTCCTTGCTGGATATGCAGCGTGACTGGAAACAGGCTGAATTAATCAGCAGACTGGTGCTTCACTCTGCTGCTTCTGTCTCATTCTCTGCGGCGCTGGGCTCTGCACAGTCTTGCTCTCTCTCCCTCTTTGCTCTCTCATTTTTGGAGGGCAGCAGCAGCACAAGTTTCTGGGGAAGTGGCGCAGGAATTTAGCCCAGATGCTCTTCAAGCAGGCCGATCTCTGGATCCCCCACCAAGGCAAATGCCGCAAAGTAAGTTTCTCTCCCTTAACATTTAAATTCAAAATGGCTTTTCCTCTCTCCCTCCCCAACCTGCATCCTGCCTGATGTGATGGTGCATGAAGAGCTTTCAGGTTTTGGGAAAGAGGTTATGGCAGGACATGAAACAGTGAATGATGATTTTAGCTAGAGAGTGGCTTGGTGTTGGAGGTGATGGGGAAGGAAGCTCTGATTTAAACTGCAGATTTAACCCTAGAACCAACAGGAGGGGCCAAACATGATTTTAGCTGCTGACTCCTGCTTTGCTCCCCCTCTGCCTGAGGCCCCCCTCTGCCTGACTTGAATTTGTCTGTTTCTTCTATGGGCTTTGATCTGCAGCTGTTGAACCTCCTTATCCTCTTGAAATGTCTTGCAGTGCACCTGCTAGGCTGTATCGTAGTTTTAGTCCCCAAAGTCTTCAGATAAAGAAGTGGGGATGGGAAGGAAACTAATGGGGGGAATGAAAGATGTGCTGAAGTTCTGTGGATTTCTGAGCATTGCTGGCCTCTGGGAGGGGATTAGCATCTTCTGGAGTAAGCTCTGCATTGGCATAAAGCAGTATGCTGTGTGTTAAAGCCAGAATAGATATGGACCCCTAACTGCTCTCTGAACTTGGAGGAATACTGTAACATGATAAATTACAGTAATTAAAGCTTGATAATTGCATAGTACAGGTAAGCTTCAAAGCACTGCGTAAACACTGCCTCATCCTCCCAGCAGCCTGGTGGGGCAGGTAACTATGGTTGGGGATTTGCTGCTGCAGGACTGAAGAGACAGATTGGGGAATGTACTATTCAAAACTGGGCTGTTACCTGGGGACCGGTCGCCTCTTTCTCTGCTGTTGAGCTGCTGCTAGCTGAGGGAGAAGCAAAACACTGGGCTTTGCATTACCCAAGTGGAAAGGTTGATTGTGCCTGTTGGCATCTTATTCTGTGCTTTATGGGGGCATAAAATGTGAATGTCATTGTCTGGATTAAAATGGACTGTGTTCACACCAAAATGCAGTGGTGATTCAGGCGGTTGATTAGTGTTTCTTTGGCCGGATCTCTCAGAGATCTGTGCTCCTGCAGCTGTGTCTCTTTGCAGTGTAAGTCTGCAGGCCCTGTTAGTGATGAGCTGCAGGGAGCCTCAAAGCCAGGTCCACACTGGAGCCCCCACAGGCACCCAGTTACCAAACTGTGGGGGCTCTTTTGTCCAGGGGCAGGGGGAGGTCTGGGCTGTCTTTCGTACTGTTGCTGCAGATGGAGGAAGGAGACAGTTGTTGACTATTGCTCTGTCCGTTAATTTGGGCACTGCTGTGCTGAAGACTTTGCTTGTTTCATTCGATTTGAGACCACCAACAGCTAAGTTGTGGCTGCCAAGCTCATGTCAGGTGGTATTTAAACCAAGTTCAATAGCTGTGTTCGTTGTGCCTTCTGGTACGTTTCCCAGCATATCCAGTTTTAAAGGCAGTGGCCCCCACAGAGCCATGATCTGCTTGATGGAGCTGCCTGAATCGTGCAAGTATCAACACGTATTTCTTTTTTCTGTGCTTTCCAGTAGTGTTCAGGTGGGTTGGTGAATATTATAATCTTCATACAGTTGGTAGGGAGTTGGTAGTCCCATTATAAAGATGAGAAACTAAGGCACAGAGGAGCATCTGATTTTCATACTGCAAGGCAAAAATCTGTGGCAGAAGGAAGAACAGAATCCAGCTGTCCTGATTGTTAGTCCAGAGTCTTAATCAAAAGATAATCCTGTGGAGTAGGAATGTGCCAGAGTGGAGGCTTCACGCAGCCTGGGTCACTAGAGAAGCACTCTTGCTAGGAGTCAGGGATCAGACGTCTTTTCAAAAGTAACTAGGTGAGCACTAAGACAGACAAAAAGCATAATTGGGACCAAATAGATAGGTAATAAAGGGCAACTTTTGCCAAGAGTGGCCTGTACATTGGCTTTCTGGCTACCTCTGTATCGTTCTGTAGCATGGCTGTGCCATTTCAGGCACTTTGAACATTAACTCAGCAGCTGCAGTTGGACAGAGCTGTAGCATACTGATATATAATTTGCTTTAGAACAAGAATAAATCCCTCTGTAGCACTAGCCTGCTGAAAGAAACATTGCCCCAAGAAATTGCATGCTGTCATGCGTATGATGTCTGCCATACTCTCTGATGAGACCCAAAGAACCCCACTATGGGTCATATTGTGCCTTATCCTGAGCAAGGATATGACTTACAGTACTAAATGCAAATGTATTTGGTGGAGTTACTCCTTCTCATGTGTTTTTGAAACTGTGAATAATGCTTACATTTCAGGAGGTGTAATCCCTGAAGTAGATTAATAGTGTGCAAAATGTCATTGTTAAATTAAAAACTGCCTTCTTGTTTCTGCAAAAGAATGCAGAATAGCTCTCAGAAAAAGGAAGAATATTCTGCTGCCCAGTTGCCCGCCTCCAACTGTTTGAAGAGCAATTGAGTAGAAGTGTTAAAAAAGGGGCCCAGTGTGTGCAGCCTGGGAAGAGGGAAACAATCTGACAGCTGCCTCGTAGGGGTGGAACTGCAGTCTATGAAAATTGAAGCTTCTAGCAAATTTTCTGTTTTCTGTTCCCTTATTTGCTTAAACAATCTTTGTAAAGGCAGTTACATTGAAGTGTACAGCAGTCTTGGTGAGAAGCCCTTATTCTGCAAGAGACTGAATCAACAGAGGATGGAGGATGATTCAACCCACTTTGCTCAGTTGAATCAACTTAGGTGTCTACAGAAGCAGTTGGCAGGATGAATTCTGTAAAGCATAGAATATATTTGTGCTCCAGTATTATTTAAAGAAATGTTTGGCACGTGATACACCACCACATATTATATCAACACGTATTGGTACAACAAATAAATAGGCTACTGTGGATGTGTAATGGGTGTATGAAAATAGGACTTAATTATACTAATATTTTGTGTCCATTTCTTACCTGTATACATTCTGACCTCTGCTTGTTTGTTCCTTTTGAAGGAAGAAACAAGACCTCTATCTTTCATCGGATAGCAGAGAGTGTGATAAACTTTTAAGATATTCTTGGAATGGTTCTATGTGTAAAAGAACAGGATGGGGAATTTTAGGAGGACAGATCAGGAACCAGTAGCGATTTTGTGTGAGGATGAAGGTGGGCTGCGGGAAGCAGACATGAGTAGGTGGTGATGCTCAGGAATAGCTTCACATTGTGTGAGGAAAAATCAGAAGATAACCACTCTTTTCCTACCTATCAATCTGAAAACACTCCTGCAACCCATGAGGATGGAAACCTTTTTGCTGTGAGCCAGGCAAGGCTACAGATTTAAACAAGCTCTCGAATCATGGACTATTTGCCAACTAATTCCCCCTGCCAAACTATTGAGGGCCGACTGAGAGGAGAAGGCAAAGAGAAGTCTACTGATTCTGTGGCTCCCCATCTCCTCACTCTGAGCTGCTGCTTGTCTTCTTCCTGAAGAGCCAAACCAGCTCCTAAACCTGAGCATTTGTTAGATCTAGCTCAAGTTCCCTTCCCCTGTCATTTGCAGGCAAGCTAAGCAGTAATTTAACATTTAGGATATTTACTGGAAGTGGAGAAATGAGGAGCCCATTCACTCAATTTCATCTTCCCATCCAGTCTGCACCTCAGCACATTCATTCCCTCTAGAAAATGAAATCACATGTACAAAAAAAAAAAAAATCTCCTGCACTGTGCGCTTTTTCCTTAGCAGCCATCCTGCAGATGAGAACTGAGAGAGACACATTATCGTCTGCAAGGAAGAAGGTTGCAATCATCCTGTGTTTACCTGGCTTGAGTCACGCCTCTTGGACTAAGGCTGTGATAGCCGGAGCAAGGGTCGGCTCCAGAGGAGCCATAAGTGCACTTAGAGGCTCATATGCTCTCCAGCCTCTCGGGGCAAAGGAGGAAACAACTGTTCATTTTCTCCTCAGGATTTTTTCCCTTTAGGCATGGGCAAAAGGAAAGTATAGCTTTTTAAAATGCCTTCTGATACTCATCAGGGGTTTGTTTTCACTGTAACCTGGAATTTACTGTCTGTCTTGACTTTTTTTTTTTTTTTGTTCTTCAGAGGAAGACCTGTGCTAAGGCACTGGGTGGGAAAGTGTCTTGCTGGGTTTGTTTTGACCTGAAAATTAGTGGATTACTCTTTGAATACAACTCTCCAAAACAAAGATGTGAATGTTGACGTTTTTGTTAATGAGCTGACACCTCCGGTGAATGGCTTCTTCACCCTGGGGTGCTCGCCTCCTGTTTTGTGGCAGGAAGAGCACTTGCAGCTGATGAAAGGCTGGAAAGATCCCTCTGGGACAGCTTAAGAGTGCCTAGGTTTGCCATATAGAAAGGTTTACTTTAGGGCATTTGAAAAATGCCTCATTAGCAGTTGATGACTTAGCAGGGCAGCTCTTGTTTCGAAAACCTGCAGCTGCCCCTTGCCAGGAGCTCAGGGTGGCTCTTCTTGCCTGTCCCTTTCATTCCTTGGTTCCAAGCACTTTCCCTTGATGCTCATCGGCACTAGGTTATCTGAGTCACTGCATGCAGCCTCTCACTCACCTTATTACAGTGTTTATTTACCAGTCCGGCTCTGTCTCCTTTGCTGAATACTCCATGTTTGGAAGTGTCGGGATGGGTGTTTAGCAATCCCTGCCCTTCCTGCTGTTCTTCCTCCGCAGCCCGGCCACACTCTGCACTTGTTCTTTCTCACCTGCTACAGCCACCTTCCTTTGTGGCTGCCCTTACTTTGACGGATACTACAGCAAAACAGTAACTCCTGTGTAAGGACTGGAGCAGGTGTGCAAGTATTTCAGGAACCTTTTTGATTACCTCTGGATTTGCTGCCTTTTTCTGCTGGCTACCTGCTATGATGTGGCAGTTTGTCTTTCCAGGCAGTGTGTGACTGCACTAGATGTTGGCATTAAGTGCAGCTTTCCTCATTTCTTCCGTAGCTCTTGATGTATCCATTGGAACTGGCTCGGTGTCTAAGCAGACGTTGCTTTTCTGTTGAAGACCCTCTTATTATTGCTGCCTTTCTTTCTGTGTCTTTTATTTTATCTGTCTGCTTTCCCTTTGTTGGAGAGGATGACTGCTTTTGTGGGTGCTTTTCTATGCCCCAAACAGCCAGCAGTCAGCGGAGAGAGAGAAATCTTATTGTCAGTTGCTCCATGTTGCTCACAGGCACTCCTGTTTGCAGCACTCCTGTGGTGCAGCAGCATGTCTGTTGCCAGCTATGCTGCCTGCCATCTTCTCCTCTGGGAGTCTTTGAGAGACTCCTATGTTTAGTCCTGTGCTGATGTTACCTGGGCTGCTTCCAAGAACAACACAAACTGCTTCCTCTATTCCTAAAACTGACACAGAGAATGAAAACTACAGCAGGATTATTTTTAGTTCTGTAAAAGTGCAGCTGAAGCAGCATTGCTAGACTCTGCCTGGCCAGCATTTGCTGTTTCAAATTGTGCCTGATAGGTGGGGAGTGTGTGTGTGTGTGGTAAACGGTAGTTTGAAGAGTGTTTACCTTCTACTCCTTGACGCTTACAATTGTGGATTGGACCATCAATGCAAATGAGTCTGAAGTCTGAAATTAGTTTCCTGTACGTGTTCATCACGAAACCACTCAGTTAAGGAACGGGAAGAAAAGTGCAGATCATAGCTGAGCTGCATTTGCAGAGCAGGGTGCGAGCATGCAGGTCCTGAAGAGCAGAGCTGCTGCAGTTTGAGACCACGGTGGATTTGGCAGGGCTGGGAAGAGCTTGTGACTGCAATAGCAGGAAGAGCTGCAGCTCCTGCCTGAGCTGTATTTGCTGGGTTGTGTGTCGCACTGATGGGGACCGGAGGGGGAAGCTTCCTGCCTGCTTTGTGTTCAGTGGTTCTGTACTCTGTAAACAGTATGATACACCTGAGCATTTCTAACATGCAGGATATCCTATGCGCCGTACGCCCTCAGGGTGTTTGTATTAAAACATGAAATGCAAATGAGAACTTTTATTGACCAGTTCCCTGATAGCTGCTGTAGCCCTCTCATGGACACCTGCCTGCTTTTCCTTGTTGATTCCCTTTCAGTGATCTGGTACCCACAGTACCTCTCAGCAGTCTCTGTGATTTGAAAGGAAGGTAAGTGCTTGTGTTCTTGCTCCAGAAATGCAAGCCTTTACCCTACTTTCTTGTTATCAGCATTAGATGGCATGCTCTTGGGTTGCGTCTTTTCAGGCTGCTGCCTCTTTGCTGAAGAGTGAGGGAAGTCTGGACTCTGTGTGCTTCCATAGACCTGTATGTTCACACAATCCAGCACTTAAATTTCCAGTGCTTTCTTTTGTAAAAGGAGGAGTTGATGCTGGCATCCTGTCTCTGCCTGAACTGGTGCATTGATTAGCACTTAAATCTGGGAGGTTCTGTGTCAAAGTAGCCACAGAGGCAGGATTCATAACCAAAAATTCATAAGGAGCAGATATCAGATATTGTTAGAATTGCAGATATTCTACTACTTAGTTGTTATTACTGTTGGAAAAATCCATCCTGTAGCATTAAAATTCTACCATAACTGTGTTCTGTTGTCTCTACAAGCTGATACCAGTTTAGCCTGCATAACAACCTGGGAGCTGAGCAGCCTCCCTTTGTATTGTCCCCAGCCTCTACTGATCAGAATCTTGTTTCACAGAAATGACTTGGTATTGTGGTTCGATAAAGCACAGTTAGAACTGGCTTGTTTACCTGATGTTATCTAGACGCTCTAATTCCAGCCAGCAGTCTAAAGTTCACAGAAGGGAAGATGATTTCAGGAAAATGGAGAATCAGACTGGTGCTGATGAGTGCAGGGCATTCATGGTAGGGTGCACAGTCAGCCACCAGGAAGAAGCCCAAAGAGAAAACAGGAAAGCACTAAACTGTTTTTCTGGCACTTCAGGATGAGATGACCTCAAGTTTGGGCCTTACCACAAAGAAAGCCCTCACGATTCTGAGAGACCAGTTGTCAGCACTGCTGGATGGGCATCAGAAGGAACAGAAAAAAGGGAGTTCATGGAAGGTGAGGCACCAGACAGCACAAGGTTGCGCACTCAGTCTCCCCTTCTAAAACTAAAGCTGAAGATAAACCAAAAGTTGGCTGCATTCCCTCCCAGACTGCTGCTGCAGAGTGTCTTGGTGTAGAACTGCCAAAGTCCTTGGGACCAAAGCAAGGAATTACCTAAGGGTATGTTTTTCTCAGCACTTCTCTCCTGGATGGTGGAGCTCTACAGGAGCTTAGCTTCACCTGTGAAGTATCTAAGGGCTTCAAGAGCCACTGATGGCAGTGTGCCTAGGGAGTCCGTATCAGGTAGACAGAAAGAGCTGCAAAGCTCAACAGTCTCCCCTTGTCCACCATGTTTGTCTGGCATGTGTGTTGCATACAAAGTGCTAGCATTTATGCACAGTACTTAAAAGTGTTCCTTGCTTGGTTAGTGACAATGGGGCAGCCTGACACAGAAGCCTTTTCATTCTTTCAAGCAAGAGTAGAGCAAAGAGTGTTCACCCAGAGTCGCCAGCTGAGCAGCCATTAGTGCTGTAGCATTTGCATAACTGATCTGGGATGCTCTGTATCATTTTTAGAGGTTTTACAAAGTTGTGTTCACCCTGGAGTGCAACTGCTGCCTTCAGCGTTTCTCACTCTGCTTTTTCAAATGTCTGGCTCTGTATTTCATGAATGCTGACTGTCTGCTGCTCTCCTTTTGTAGGAGGTGTGGAGGAGCAGTTTTCTGTACCATGGTAACCGTTGCTCCTGTTTTCACTGGCCTGGTGCATCTCTGATGCTTCTGGCAGTGCTATTGCTGCTGTGCTGCTATGGGAGCCAGCCACAGGGGAGGTAAGCAAAGTCATCCTATACTGGTTAGCTGAAGTAAGGTTTATTATCGTCTTGACACTGTCTGTGGTTGACATAACAGTGTTGTCCCTCATTTTGCCTAAACATCTAGACATTAGCATACTCATAGTGGTGATTCTGTCCCTATCGGTCCCTTTTGCAAAACTTCAGCCAACTTAAATCTACTTCTAATAGACCCATAGAGTTTCCTATGAAGAGATTGAGATTTTTTTTCTACAGCGTTCCTAGATCTTGAAAAATCCTAAGGCATTATCATATTTAGGAAGGATTTTGAAACTGGAGAAGTTAGTGGCTCATAGAAGTTATGGTGCTGTCACATGTGCCATAGCATGCCTTGACCGTATTTGTAAGGGTATTACAATTGAGATGAGTCCTTTCAGACTTGTCTGGTGGGATTATTCTAAAGAAATAGTGTGATCATAGCTCCCTTGCTTTTCTTTTTTAGCCATAAGTCTGTGGGATTTAGGAATAAACAGCCAAGCAGGTGTGCATTTATCTCTGTGGGCGGTTGGCAGAGTATTCTGCTCATTTACTCAAATCTCATCTGCTTTCTGCTTTCTTCTGTTTTGCTGTGCAAAGCCAAGGTGCTGAGATAGTTAATGCACTGGCACTCTTCCTCCTTCTCCTCTTGGATCTCTTCATGATCGGGCGTCAAGAGGGGCTGAAGTGCAGAGAGGTGGAGAGGAGACTTCAGACAATCATTGATAAGATAAATGGTGAGGTCTCATTCATCTGTTCCTCATTTGCATTTGTGTTTTTCTCCCATTGGATTTTTCTCCAAACCTGATCACATACGTTACTAATTGAGCTTACTAGCCTTCCCTTATGTTACACGGAAACAGGCTGTGAGAATTGTGTCCTACTCATGCCTGTCCTGTAGAATAGTTATTTTGAGCTGTCATGTGGCCATGTGCTTCCATTCTGTGTGTTATCAGGTAGGCGTCTGTTATGTCTGTGCTTTGGAGTAATTCGAATCCTCAGTATCTTACAAAAATATCTGCCTTGTAGCAGATGATGAGAGAAGAATACGTGGGGTTGTACCACAACATAGAACAGAAGGAAATAAATTGCTGCTTGTGAGCATCGTCTCAATGTGGGCTCTTGAACCTGAGGAGGCAGTTCATTTCAGTGCAGCAGTTTTAAGGACAGCCTTTAGCTTTTCCATTGTACAAGTATGTATTTAAGGTTATAAAATGACTATGTTTAGTTGTTAATACTGAGTGGAGAGAGAGGGGAAAAGCCATCAAGGAGAAAGAGAGAGACGATAAAAGATCGTGGGAATGAACTGAGCTTGGCATTGGAGGACCTATAGCCGCTACAGGATGTAAATTGTTGTGTGATTGGCCCCTCCAGAGTTGTTATCACTTGATTCTTTCACACTTTATGCTTTCAGATACACTTGGCAAAGAGGTGAAATGGCCAGACTCCATGTACCCTGACCTTCACATGCCTTATGCCCCATCCTGGTCCCTTCATTGGGCCTACAGGGATGGTCATCTTGTCAACCTGCCTGTCAGCCTGTTAGTAGAAGGAGATGTCATTGCTTTGAGGCCAGGCCAGGAGTCATTTGCTTCTCTGAGAGGGATTAAGGTAACTTGCTTGTCTTATTTCCCTGGCCTGTACCAATATATTTCCCAGGATTTTTGTGCTAATACTCTTAATTCCCAGTGTACAGATTATTGGAGTGTTTGATTTCTTCTGACCTTGAAAATGGTTTGAAATTGCAGTTTAGAAAAGGACGGTGCTTTCCTACTCAGTCTGCATCTTCTCTATGAACTCCCAAAACCAATGGACAGGAGACACTAACGTGATACTAAGGCACCATGTTTCCACCTCTTCAGGTCAAGGGCGAAATGTAATGTGCAGCTGAATATAAGTGGAGTGAATCTAGCCAGTAGGATGATATGACATACAAACCCCCTACTTTATCCTGGGTTTTGTGTGGACAAATAAAGTTTGTCTGCTTTTACCTTCTCCTTACTACTGATTCATGATAAAAAAAGATAATATAAACTACCTGGTGTAGAAGTAAATTAACAAATCAATTACAAGATCTATGCAAAGATTTTGCTGCTTGTTGAAGATCGGAAAAAGTTTAAAGCTTGAAATTTACATTTGTTGTTTTTTATCGTAACTTTCATTCCAAATGCCCATTTTCATGAAATAAAATGTGCTTGAACACAAGCATTTAATTTTGTTTCAAGTTTGAAGCAATAGTTCAGCTAATGAATTTTTGAGAGCTGAGGGAGAGACCTGTGACAAACATGTATTGTGTCACTTGCAGTGGGAGGGATCCTGCCAGACTAAACCTCTAGCCCCTCACAGCAGGGTTCCACCGAGGCCCTGACTGTGCAGCCTTTGGGCGCTCTCGCTTTTTTCCTAGGATGATGAGCACATAGTTCTGGAGCCAGGAGATCTCTTTCCACCTTTCTCACCTCCACCCTCCCCAAGGGGAGAAGTGAAGAAGGGACCTCAGAACCCTCAGCTGTATCGTCTCTTCCGTGTCTTGAAGACCCCAATAATTGATAATGTCAGGTGGGTTAAATACAGCGCACAATGCCTGCACAGCTTGTCTGTGTCCTTGTTGCTGCCTTGTGTCGGCAAAAAATGAGACTTACCAGTCCAGGACAGGAATTTTCAAATATGCTGTGCTGTGTTTTCTTTATTACCTGGGAATGCTCTAAGTATCTTACTTTCTGTCTTCAATTGTCTTCCTTAACTGGTAGGCTAATATGTAAAACCACATATGTGCTAAGTGTTACTGTTCAACTCATTACTTTCCAACTAAATTTGAACGATGCAGGGACGTCACAGATTTCATGCATTTGATTTAACCATGATGATTACCATATCACTGGCTATCTCCTTTGGTCGGAGACAGAGAAATGTGAATGTTCTGTACAAGTATCAGTACACATTGGGGCAACGGAGCCTTCCTGTTAAGCGGGTGAGGAGACCTGGGGAGTTTGCTCAACAGCACTGCAAATTTGCCATGGCAAGTGCAACTGTTATTGTAGAACTTGGCTTCTCTTTTGACAGTCATCCCTCATAACACAGGGTGAATGCAGTGTTCTAATCAGGTCTACTAGGAGGTTTATATCTGAGGAGAGTGCAGGGTTAGAGTTTGGTTGCTGAAATTTCAAGCTGTTTTCCATTTTTTAGGTGGTGTCTGGAAATGGCTTTGTCACGTCCTGTGACAGCCCTGGATAATGAGAGATTCACTGTACAGTCAGTGATGCTGAAATATGCTGTCCCTATTGTACTGGTAGGTCTCATTTCAAGCCTTTGTTGTTGAATATAGCCATGTTTTGTCAATAAAAGTGAAGAATTTGCAGCCATCAACAGGAAATTGTGGCCAGGCCCTAACTCATGCAGCCGACTCTGTGTGTACCTTGGGTAGTTCAGAGAAGCAAAGATGCTGAGCCATCTAGCAGTGAGAGTGGAGGGAGGAACTGCAGCAGCAGACCAAGTATATCTTCCAGACTTTCCCAGGGCTGAGAATGTTACAAGGCTGTGAAAACTCCTTCCCTACAAGTACTAGTAGTTAGCTGACAGTGTCATCTCTGTTTGAATCACAGGCTGGCTTCCTGATCACCAATGCTGTGCGCTTCATTTTCAAAGCTCCTGGAATTGCTTCTTGGCAGTACACTCTTCTTCAGCTACAGGTAAAGGAGAGCTTTGAGCTCCACTACATCTCCTCCCCAGAGCACCACTGAGACTGATTCCCTCCCTCATCCTATGACAGCATCCTGTGCACGCCTGTGTGCATGCTGGACCCCAGAGCTCTCAGGGGAGCAGGACAACAACTCTACCCTGGCCATTCCTCCTAGACTGTCCTTCGCATTGTTTGCTCTCGCTCACTTGCCATATATATGTGTGTGTGTGTGTATGGTATCCTTTGCCTTTAAACTTGTAAGAGTTTATGCCAAATTCAGCAGGAAAACCAGCTGCAAGTTGGTGTGATTTATTCACGGCCTCCTTCATTACAAACCCCTAAGGGTGTGTGTGTCTCCCTTCCTGTGCCTCTCTCTGCGTTTGCACCGCTTCCAGTGCAAGCAGTCTGCTTCCTTCCTGCCATTGCCTTTTACCCATCCTCTCACTGCGGTGGAAAAGATGTCATGTGAGAGATCTGACTTCTTGTTGTCTCTGTGCTTGCTGGTGATTACAAACGTTCTTTTCAGGTGAATGGTGTCCTACCCATCCTTCCGTTGCTCTTTCCTGTCCTGTGGATTCTTGCTACAGCCTTCGGAGAAGCCAGAGTGTTGGCCCAGATGAGCAAGGCCTCATCGACTTCACTGGTAGGTATCTCTCCACATCAGACCATTGCAGAGAAAAGAGCAGGAGATGAGAAGGGCTCTGTGAAGTGAGCACAGTGAATTCAGCAGATGTGTCCACATAATTGTAAAAACTTGTTGGATCTTTGGTTGTCTCAGCTGTGCCCTCTTCCTGGAGCACAGCGTGGCTTCTTCTTGAACAGATGTTTTAATTTTTTCAACCTGTCTACAGATATCCCAAGGTGATAGGAAGCTCCAGTGATTCTGTAAATCTCTTGAAGGCATGAGCCATCTATCAGCTAAATACAATCTGTCAGAAGGGTTAACATGGAGATAAATGCCCTGTGGTGGCTGTAACTAGGGAACGTTTAGCCACTGCGAAGGAATGGGATACATGAGACCCTCTGCAATCCCCTCTTTTAACGTGTGGGCAGAACAGCCCTTTGCTGAGGCTTCGCTTGCAGGCATGGCCTTTGCAGCAGGTCGGGGCGTAAGAGGAATTTCTGGTGGTTGTGCTGGTTTGGGGAGTGGAGTTGGGTAGTCGATGGGTGCGTGATCCTGAACTGGATGCGCTGATGTGCGTCTCTTGTTCTCTCCTGGTGGCAGTGTTGGTGAGATGCACTGTGCTATGTTTGTCTTCTGTGCTGACTTCTGTTATTCTTGTACTTGGACAGAGTTACTCTTTCCTTCTTGTCCTTCCTTGGCCTCTGTGGCCCTGGGTTTGTTTTCTATTCTTTTCCGTATAGGTTGTACATGACTAAGCTGGCTCTGTCCTGGGAGGGAGGACATGTTATGTCCCTCAGTGGTGGTTGCACCTTTACCATCTCTTTTCAGTGTTTTCTCCACTTTACCTTTCCCATTCATTTTCAGCATCGTTTGGTTTCTGTCTTTGGAACCTTCCTCTTTCCCTTCAGTCCTTGCTATTTGGCTGGGAAAAGCCAGACCTCCTTGACTTCCCAGCTTCATCATTCTCAACATACCCATTTGCCCTGTCACTCATGCTTGCACCTTCCTTGTGTTCTTTCCTGTCTTCTCCTTTTTCTTGTCCAGGCAACTCACTCTGTCCAGCCAGCTCTTTCTGTGACATCTCAAACATGATCCTCCATCCTTGCTGCTTCAGAACAATGGTTGTGATGTGCCTTGGTCATTCTCCCCCTTGACTAGGGCAGTCTTCTCTTGGCCTCTCTATTTCACTCCTGCTTTCTCTCTACTCTGTTCAAAATGTAGCAGGTAAGACCCTCTTCCTCTGCAATCACTTGGCCTGTGTGACGCTCCTTTCCACCTTCTGTCCCCTCTCATCATGTTCAAGCTGTTTGATTCCCAGTTGTTTGAAGGCCATAGGTGACCCTCGTGACTGGTTAGTCAGACACTCTGCAGGACACAAACCAGTGGCCCCCTAAATGAGCCCTTGCCTCAAGTTGTATTACTACAGTTGGACTACAGCAGCATTCCTTTTAGAAAGGAATTTGATGTTGGTTTGAAAACATTCATACTGCCTTTTGTAGGTTGTTTCAATAATTATTTACCTTCACTGCTAAAAATGGGCATTCTGTGTTAGTGGGAATTTTTGTAGTATCTCATTTCCAGCCCTTGGAACATTTACATCTTTTGTCTCCTAGATTTAAGAGCACGTCAATCAAATTTCTGGTCTGTTGTAGCTACTCACATTCCCTTTTACCGTCTCTTTGGTTAAGTAAACAGTTTAAGCACCTTGAGTCACTATAAGCATGTTTTCCAACCCTCTAATCTTTCTCTTGGCTTTCCTCTTAGCTTTCTCCAGTGCCTCAAGATCACTGTAGAATAATGAATCTCCAAAACCCACAAAATATTCCAGTAACAGTTGTGCTTGTGCTAAATTTCAGAATAATTTGGACTTTCTACTCTATGTTCCCTTGTTAGTGCAACAAAGGATCATATTAGATCTTTTAGCCACTGCTTTAAATGGCCAGGCTTTGTTCAGCTGATAATCTACAGAGTTACTGCTTTCTAAGACAGAGTCCTCATTCTGTAAGTCCAACCTTCATTTTTGCTCCTAGGTATGCAACCTTACTTTTGTGCCTGTTGGTATATGCATGTTTTTTGCTTATTTACCAGGCAATCCATATTGTTCTGTAACAGTGGTCTGTTCTCTTTATTCTTGGACTCTGCCCCAACCTTTGTATAGTTTACAGGCTCTATCAGTAATGGTTTTTAGTTTTCTTTCAGGCTATTAACAAAATACCGAGAATTTGTCCCTGATTGAGCTAGTAACACATCCTATTGCAAATAATTCCTCAGTTTCTGTTCTATTTGGAGATAGTCTATTTCTAATATATTTCATATGGGCTCTATTTCTCCAGTATTACTCTAGTTTTTGTTAGAAAACCAGTAAAGTATTTTGCATCGAGTCAAAATACCAAGTGGTCTACCTCAAAAGCATTACTTTTATCAGTCAAATTTGTAATTTTGTCAAAAAAGATATCACAATAGTTTGATGAGATTTATTACTCATATACTTGTGGTGTTTGGCGCTGGTTGTATTATTCTACTTCTTTTAAATGGGTCTCATATTAGCTGCTCTGTTATTCTGTCTGAAATCAAAGTCTGTCTGGGGTCCTGTGGTAAATTGGTTTGTTCTCTTTACCCTTTTTAGGCATTGGCACCACATTAGCTTTCTTCCATTGCACTGGGACTTAATCCATGCTTCCAGCCTTGTGCAAAATCAGCAATAACAAAGTTCTCCAGACCTGCTAATTTAAACGTATTTACTTTCAGTAGGTAGTGTTAGAATGGAAAATATTTCGTAGTTATCATATGGTATGATTATATCACTGAATAAGGAATAGCAATATTTATTTAACATGTCTGCCGTGCCTGCAGTGTCATTTGCAATTTCACTGTCTTCAACAAGCAGTGGACAGGTTTTAATTACCTGCTGGTTTACTTTTCCTTATTTTTATGTTAATTTTTACTTCAATTTTCACTTCCACTCGAAACGGGACTTTTTATTTTTACTTTGGGATTGTTGCTTTTTAAAATTTTAATAAAATGTTGTTAAACAGTTCTTAATTATCCTTCATAGTTCTCAGTTTAAATTACTTCTGACAATTTTGTCTTCGCTTTTTTCAGCTTTGTTAAACTGATCCTTTTTAAAGTTCCAGATATATGTGTTATTATTTGGGGTGTCATATTTATATACAAATGTAATTGCCATATTCACTTATGCTTATGAATATACTTAAACTGCTTTTCAAAATTGTATCTACTGTGGAATTCCTTTGTGCTGGATGCACGAATTTTGAGTTAGTAAATTTCTCGGTGTAATTCCAAGAGCCCCATGGTAGTGCCCTGTTATAATTTCTTTTCATTTCCTATCCACATCCCATTCCCATCACCTCATTCCTCTGTGTCCGTTGTGTTCCAGGCACCTGCTTTTACAACCACTCTTCTGGCTCTCTTCTTTTAACTGACTCATATAGCTTAAAAACAGATCAGTCAATCCTGGCTCTTTCCATCTAAAAATAACCATCCAGAAAGAGCCGCCTCTGGGTCTAATTGCTGTTATTTTCTCTGTGGACATTTAGGTAATGACTGTGTGTTCTTCTGTGATGTACAGCACCAAGCACTTTGACTGTGCTTCACAAGCAGATAAAGGCATAGTTCATTAAAGACTTAATTGCTTTGATGAATTATTGGTCTGCCTTGGTATAGTGATTCCCGCAGAGCAGGACTCCTGCTTTCTTCTCTCTGAAGGCACAGTATTTAGGGAAGGATGTTCCTCATGACACATTTCTGAGCACGATTATAGTAACTGGTCTCTTCTCTTGCTGCAGCTTGCTAAGTTTTCAGAGGACACTCTCAGCAGCTACACAGAGATGGTATCTTCTCAGGTACTATTATTATGAATTGTTTTCTTCCATCTTCACTGCAGAACTTCATGATATCCTTTCCCTTCCTCTCTGATCTCCTGTTTGTTCCTAGACCCTTTTACTTGTGTCAGTTGTCCATTGTCACTCATTTGCTTCTTTAATTTGCTATGCATGCAGGTTGCATGTCTTTCCCCTGCACCTTCCCAGGTAAATGCTGCCCTGCTGACCAGAGATTGAAGTGACTTTGATACTGAGTCCAGTTGTGCTTTTCTGAATATTGCAAATGGTTTGAAATCAACTTGTGTCCTGAAGAAAGTACCTGTTTCAAGTCCTCCTGTTCCAGGAGTAAAATAAACTTTTTATAGTGTGTGTCAGAAAGAAGGGAAGTATTTTGCTTGTACCAGAAAAACCTCCTTCTTCAAGCCAAAACTAAAGAACAGAGGGGATGGCGATCAGCACCAAGACCAAATGTGAAGAGGGAACTATGGGATGTTCAGGCGTTTTAAAAGCTTGTTTCATAGGCTCCTTAACAAGCTTAAGCACATTACTAGTGTTTCCAAAGCTGGAGCAAATAAACATTCAGAAGACCTTTTTCTGGGGGAGGAACTGCATCTGGCCACTCTATAAATTGCATCATCCAGATTAAACAGGTGGGTAGAGGAAAGACACTTTTCTGTCTAATCTGGCATTAAGATTCCCCTTTCCATAAGGAGGCAGATGGACTCTAGGAGTGATTAAAAATCCCTAGATATTATAAGAATCAATTCATATCTAGCTCCTTGCTCCCAGCCACACAGAGGAGTGCACATGGATGCACACACAGACTGCTTCCTTTGCTGAATATTTTGTTGTCTTTCCGTGACAGTTCATCATTTAGCTGAGATGATTTTCAGGTGTTAAATGGGAGTGACTTTCCTTGCTGAAAAGATCTGCTTCTTTCCTTTTGTACCTCTGTAACACTTTTGCTTATGAGAAACTGGTTTTAAAAAGAGCTTTTTTTTCTTCCTGGTGATAGCTCATGATTGTTTTGCGTTTGAGCTTATGATTGTACTAACTCTTAGGATCTTAGGAACTTGATCTAAGGAGCTTTCGGGGAAGTGCTCTGCAGTGACAGCATTCCATAACAGCAGCAGTAAAATAACACTGTGATGCAAACCTGGTTTTGCTGGCTTTTGGAGTGCACAGAGAAGAACATACAGCTCTGGTGCTTGGCTTGATTGCTGCCATCCAGACTCCTCTGAAACTTTTTTGTGTGGAAGATGAAGGGCACCAAATCGACATTTTCATTTTGCAAAATATCCCCTTCTTTCAGTTTATTACCATTTTGATTACAACTCATTTGTAATGATGGAGTAGTCAGGTCACCTTGGCTTTATTTCCAACATTGTCACTGCCTCAGTAAGTAACCTTGAGCAAGTCACCTTGCCACAGTGACTCCATTTACCCAACTTGCAGCATGGTGATTGTAAGCTTAAGGCCTCAAACTCTATAATCCAAGGGGATGAGATTTACTCTAGGAAAAAAATACTAAAAGGTAACAACTGATTGACCCCAAGTGAAGTCACTTCAGAAATCCTTCCTGTGTTTTTGGATAGACAAAGGTAGTTTCAGTGAATTCTCAATTCAACAATCAGACTGACTGTTAGCATCCTCTGGAAGGGGGAGGAAAGACCTTTCCCTTGAGAACATCAGCACCATATCAGTTAACAGGTTCCCACGGAGACCAATGTTTATCTTACAGCGTATCACTGTATTGAACCTGAAAGCAGGTAATGTCATACTCCCTTTTTTCCTTCTCTCCCCTCATCTTTCACTGAATGAGTCTTTAATTGGCTGGTGTCCTCTGCTTCCCTCGGCAGGAAATGATACGCTGTATCTGGAGCCACTTCCTCTGTGTTTTAAAAGGCAAATCCCCAACTCTGAGCTTCACTTCCAGCTTGCTCCATAGTCTGGGATCTGTCACTGTGAGTATTGCGGGGTTGTCAGAAGGAGAAGCCCTACGTGGATGCTTCACTTGCATCATTCATATTGTCCTTCCCTGAGCATAGACTCTTAGCAATCAGTTCACCATGCTGGAATTAGAAACCCCTCAGGCACCTTTGTAGAAGAGTTTAAAACTGTCTTGTCTTGTCTTGTCCAAGCAGCACATTTACAGGCTAAAACAATGGTTAGAGATACTCTGTGGCATCTAAAAGGGTGTCTGTATTTTCCAGCTCTGGTTCTGGTCCCATAACCCTCTTGACTCCTGTTCAAGAACCAGCTGGTTCGGGTCTGATAAGGTACTAGCTAGTGAAACAGGTTCAGTTGTTGCTTCCTTCCCATGGTCTTCGTGACTAGTTTTACAATATCCTGAGATAAAATTGCAGTTAACCCATCAATCCTGCTAGAGCAAGGAATTCTCAGATTTCTTGAAAGGTTATTAGGTGCAGTTTCTTAAACAGAAGGTTGGTGAAGGGGCGAAGGAGAGACTTGTCTATCCTCCCATGTATTTATTAAACTTGTGATATTTACAACTGTGTATGAACACTGAGACATGTTTTCACTGAGATTTTGCTTTCTTGGGGGTGTTGTGGGATGTTCTAGGTGCTCTGCTGTGTAGACAAGCAGGGGATTCTTTCCTGGCCAAACCCCAGCCCAGAGACTGTTCTCTTCTTCAGTGGGAAAGTGGAACCACCTCACGATAGCCATGAAGATCTGACTGATGAGCTCTCTACACGGTCCTTCTGCCATCCTGAGATGGAAGATGAGGTGAGGGATATGTAATCCATAATGTAGTATGTTTGACTGACATGCACAACGTGGTGTTATAGAGGGGACCCTGTGCTTGCAGAGAAGTCCTGTGCCATAATTCTTTGCTTAAAAGATAAAGAAGCAGCAAGGATGAGATCCTCTTCTACAGGAGTCCTAAAGCAGCATGTGAATCAGTAGTGGCTCATGTTCAACCACTGAATCACCACTGTTCATTCTGTTTGTCTCTCGCAGCCCCATGAGAGAGATGCTTTGCTCTCTGGTCCCCTGGCAGACACAGTCCACATGACCAATGAGCAAGAGAGGAACAACTGGTCTGGTGACCCTCCAAAGCCTCCCGATGCCCATGCCCACCGAAAGCCAAACAGCAGAAGCAAGCATCCCTCTGGGTCCAATGTGAGTTTTAGCAAGGACACGGAGGGTGGAGAGGAGGAACATACTCAGGTAAGACATCCTGAAGAGGCACAGAATTAGTCTTCTACAGACTTAAATCTGTAGAAGCTCCCTTTTTGGGAATTTAATTGGGAATTCCCTGCGGGATTCTAGGCTCAAGCTGTAACCAATTAGAATTTTCCTGTCTGTTGGACCAGACCGTTGGTGACAGCGAAGTGTTGGCTTGTGAGGCTGAAGACTTTGTGTGTGACTACCACCTTGAGATGCTTAGCCTGTCCCAAGACCAGCAGAACCCCTCCTGCATCCAGTTTGATGACTCCAACTGGCAGATGCACTTGAATTCCCTCAAGCCTCTGGGCCTGAATGTGCTGCTCAATCTCTGCAATGCCAGTGTGACCGAGCGTCTGTGCCGCTTCTCTGACCACCTCTGCAACATTGCCCTCCAGGAAACTCACAATGCCGTGCTTCCTGTCCATGTGCCCTGGGGCCTCTGTGAGCTTGCCAGGCTAATAGGTAAGGAGAAATTGGATGAGCAGACACAGAGAAATCAGAGCTGTCAGTAGACAATCCTTAGAGAGCACAAGAAAAGTATTTCCTTAGTCCTGGTTACTGAGAAAGTGGAATTACAGGGCTGACTCTGTTGTTCAGTTGCCAAAAAAGTCTGTTAAAGAGGTTGCTTTTGGCAAGTTCTGACATTGTAGACACTATCAAAGGAACAAATGTCATCAAGGGTATTTCCAGCCAGCCCTGACTAGGCTTGGTATTCTTCTGGCTCGAGTCTGCCAATCTCATCAGGAGACAAAGAATAGCTGCTAATGGACAGATAGCTGCCCTGTTTTTACAGTAATGCTTTACCAGGAATTTGGGTATAAATGATGTGAGGTACCTTAGCTTGTTTTATGGTAAAACCAAGGCATAGGGGAGGTAGGAGATTAGAGACAACACTAGGATTAAAATCTGGAAGCTCTGCCTGTCCTTCAGTGTCATAGTTCCTCTGTTCAATGAGCCAGAAGCATGAAAGTTGTAATTACTAATAACACCTAGTCCTTCTGAATGTTTTTCATCATAGATCTTGAGCCATTTTGGTGTAGATGCACAGTGAGCACAGCTCACCTGCCTGTTGCTGGGGAGATGTCAGAATGAGCACAGGCAAAGTGGATGGCATAGAAGCAGGAGAGAGGCCCTTTCTTTTCCTTTGGTTAGAGCCTTATTTTTCTCCTCCTTACATTCATGTTTCAGGTTTCACACCAGGTGCTAAAGATCTTTTCAAGCAGGAGAACTATTTGGCCTTGTACCGCTTGCCAAGTGATGAGATGGTTAAGGAAACAATCCTGGGGAAGCTTTCATCAATCACCAAGAGGAGACCACCCCTGAGCCACATGATTAACCTGTTCGTGAAGGACACCACTACAAGTAAGGCTGCCCCTTTCTTTGGGCAACCATTTGGCACACGGGAGGATCTTTTCCACAGAGAACCTAGAAAATGTCAGACTGGAATGGTCGTGGAGTCCCTGTGGGGTGATAGCCTTGCTCTGCCTATGGCAAGTACAGATACTTGCTCAACAAACCTTAGTGATCAGTGCTATGGCATACTGAGGGGGGAATTCTTCCCAGCTTTGGCTCACTCCAGGATCATAAATAATTTTTAAAATTTATCTTAGAGCACATAGTAAACCTGTTTTCTGGGACCTTGCAGAGCAAGGTGGGGATTTTATTGGGTTTTGAATAGACTTCATTATGGTAGTGAAACTGATACTGCACAGGGTTGAATATTACTTATGGTTTTAGCTAATGATGCTCATCTTTCTGATAACCCAAATCATTATCTTCATGAGTTGTCTAGTGTATTATACGGCATACTCTGTTTCTATATTGCATACTAATGAGAAATCACAGAAGTCCTGTGCAAACTCATGGTGACCATGAATACACCACCTGAAGCCATGCTGATTTCTCCACTCCTACTCCTTCCTATTCTAATAGGACTGGGGTAGGATGGAAAGGATGCACAGCTGGGCACCATGGGGCCTTAAAGCACCTCAGCAAGATTTAATGGCTTGCCTGTCAGAGCTTTTAGTCTCTTCATAATACCTTAAATTGACTGAACTTGGCTCTCTGGAGTTGACATATGTTCAATATTGAATCTGAAATATGATTATTATGCTGGCCAGAGATTTACCAGGTAAACTCTTCTCTTGCAAATTTGTATCTTAATCTGGGGAAGAGCTTTTTCATTTGTCCTGATTGCTGCTATCTTGCCTTTGTGAGCAAGAATTTTTCTGATGCTAAGATTCTTAGTGGAGGGAAAAAACCTTTAATGTTGCCTCATTTCAACTCCTTATCCTCATTTTTAAACGGTTTAGTTTAGAGGCTGGAGCTCAGACGAATACGTGTGTGACCTGGATTGTGCTGTCTAGAGTAAATTCTAAGAGGAATTTTGCCAGCAGGGTTAGTTAACCATTGGAACACCTCTCACATGACAGTATTGTCCCTTGAAACTTTCTAAAATGTGTACAACCAGAAACAATGGGTTATGCAGATAATATTGTGTGAAATCAAATGGCTCTGTTTATGCAGAAGAGTCAGACCAGAGGATCGTAACTAACCTCTCGTGATACATTATTTGTGAATAAATCTTTGAACCCACCCACTCCCATGACATGTTGAAGTCAAAAGGAGATACGTAAGAAATTCTACAGCTGTAGCAGAAATAGGAGGTAGCTTATCTGTATGTTCCCTTGCTATTCCATTGAAATATGTGTCTCACCATCTGGCAGTGTTCATCCCAAATCCATAGTAACCACATGCAAACGAGGGGCTCACTGGCGTCTTCAGTGGAATAAAATGGCTTGATACCATCTCTGTCTTCCCTTGATAGAGCTGCACTCTTAGATTCCTTTTGCTCTGTCTCACTGGCTCAGCTGTAGTGTCTTGGTTCTTCTTAATGAGTCCCAGCAGTCATGAATGGCTAGTCATACTCCCCATCCTGTTTGTTAGTTTTCTCCCTTGTGCCAGAGAAATCCTGGCTTTCAAGTTCGTGATTTAGGAAGGGAAGAGGCTGAGCTCACTTTGCTGGCAATGACAGCTGAATGAACCCCTTCCAGTTTGTAGTGCATTCTGTCACTGTCATTTACCCCTTAGAAGGATTGTTGTGTGGGATGCTGATAATAATGAATAGGAAATGGATTGCAATTGCTGTCAGGCATGAACGTAGGGGGGTGTGTGGTCATCTGCAGGCTCTTGCTCTGTGCCCAGGGCATAGGTTTTGCATGAATCAATAAACAACTCGTTCCCTCTTTTCTAGCAAGGACTATCTGACCATAGGAGCAAGGTGGGAAGGATTAGGTGTTTATACAATAAAATTAACCAGAGCCCTGCACAAATACTCCTTTGTGTCCCTGAAACAGGCTCCTTCTTTAACACACAGCTCCTGTTCATCTTGGAGGTTTGTTATGCTGATAAACTTGGCGTGTGATGACTATTTATAGCAGAAAGCAGAGAGCTGCTGTGTTTTGGAAAATCCTCTGGTGTTCCTGAAGGTCCCTGCCTGGTTTGTGCGAGCGGATATTCTTGGCTCTTGATTTTACCAGCTAGTGTGAGCATTTGCAGTCAGCAACAATGCCTGCAAGAAGCCTTTGGGCTCATTTTTCTTGCAGTGATGTTTTTTTCATTAGATCAGCTTTGAAGCTGTTGGGGGCAAAGTCACAGAGCAGCTGGAGGGGGGAACCTAGACAGTGAAGTCTACGTGCATACAATGTTAATGTATCAGCGCTAATGAAAGGGAGCAGGAAGTGTGGAGGGGGAGGCAGCCCTGCGTCCTTTAACTTGTGTCCTGTGCTTGGGAACTGCATCAGGCAAGTGACATCACACACCTTTGGGAAACACTTTTTAACACCCCTGTCTACAAGAGGGAATTAAAGATTTTAAGTCTGTATTAAAAAGTAAAGTAGTGGTGGGAAAAAAACAGGACAAACTGTGGCGTCCATTGATTTTCAGTTCTTCCCTGATCACAACATGAATTACTTTTTTAGTGTCTGTTACGTTGAACTTTTGACCCATCCTGATTTAACACATTTTCAAGACCCTTTGTGAAACAAGCTGCTATCTAAGGGGTCACACTCTTAAATTAACTTCTGCTATTTGAATGGAAGGTATTCAAGAATAGCTCTTACCTTTTAGATCCTCGCCTGGGCTAAAATTGCGTGCATTTTCCAGTGTAGGCAGACTTTGATCCTCACAGGCTCATCGCTGGTGCTTGTACTCATGAGAGGATGCACACAGGAGTATCTTTTCTTCTGCTCTGTTGACTACAGGAGCAAGTTATTAGGAGCTGGAATGTTACACCGTGTAAGGGGAGAATAGGAACTGACTATGTGGCTCACATATCACAGCCTTGTTTGAACTCATGGTTAGACAAATAGCAGCTGAATACATACTATCCAGTCTTGAATAATTTCTTGATGCAGACTGAAGACATTCAACAGAGGAAAGCAGGTATCTGGAGTGCATCATGGCAGTTTGTGGGAACACTTGCTTTTAACAAATAAGGAAGTAGTTGGTATGCTATCCCTTTCCTGGGAGCCTCTACGTGTGATGCTGACTCATTGTTCTCCTACACTTCAGGCACTGAGCAGATGTTTTCTCATGGGACAGCTGACATCATCCTTGAGGCCTGCACAGACTTTTGGGATGGTACCGATATCTACCCCCTCTCTGGCTCTGACAGGTGGGCAGTTTTGTCATTTGGTGCGTTCAGGGGCTGCAGATAAATTGCAGAGGGAACCTGGTCACTCTTTGTTAAAATTCCCTTTACTGATGCTTGTTAAGCTATTTAATAGAAGCTTCAAGTAGGTTATGAACATGAGCCATCTCTGCTTATAATTAATTGTTATAGCAGCATAAGAGATAAGATAGCAACAAACTATATGCTGGACTGTAAGACTAAGCCACTTTGTACTGTATCTGTTAACATATTAGCCTCTTATAAGTGGACTCTGACTGTACTGTGTAATGGTGTAATGAATTATAATCAGGTCGTATGCTGGTGGCAGTGAATACTTTTTTGTTGTTCAAGGCAAATGCCTTGTCTTACATGAAATGCAAAGTGATTAATTCTACCTGCTCTTTACAGCTTCAATCCAATCCACCACAATGCATCATTCCCTTTTAGTCCTGCTGCAATATCTGACACTGTCTGTTGCATTTTCATCTGTAGGCTAAATTTTTGTTCCTGCTAGCAGAGCAGACCAGTAATGTTTAGTTTCACTGACTAGCAGCACATTGTTCTTCTAAGTCTGCTTATCCTCAGGTAGAAGAAAATTCTTGCTGGTCCTTTTTGGAATATTTATCATCTTAAAAGCCAATGAAAAATCCCATGTGTAGTCTAATTTGTTAACTTTGAGAGTTCAACTTAGAGCAGGAACTTTATGACATGCCAGTGACTGTTGACTGAACAGAGACTTCACATACAGCTCCTGGGACCCAAACTCTGAAGGGCAAGGAAAAAAAAATAGAAATAGGAGAAAAGTCTGTTACTGCAACTATCTCTGCCATGGATACTATTGCCAGAGTTGTCATTTCCTTCCTTGGTGTTTATCTCCCTACAGATAAATTCTCTCCGATGAATTAAGCTTCTGCTGTCATGCAGTGAACTTCCTTGGAGTCATCTGGCAGCCACATAGAGCATATTATATTAATAACTGTATTCAAAGAGTACTGTGTTCATACTCACCAATCTGATGAGCAAACAGAAACATACACCACTGTGTTTTTGTTGCCCTGTAGTGCCTCCAGCTTAGGGAATGCAAAAACAGTAAGGAGAGGATTTTTCAGAGTCTCTGACCACTCCTCACGGAATACATTTTTCCAAATCTCCAACCGGTGATTTCTACATTGAACTACAGTGTACATTGTCAGAAACACAGCACATTTCTGCTAACTTTGTTTTTTATGTCTTCCACATAGGAAGAAGGTGTTAGATTTCTACCAGCGAGCCTGCCTCTCAGGATACTGTTCTGCCTTTGCATACAAGCCAATGCATTGTGCCTTGTCCTCCCAGCTCAATGGCAAGTGCATAGAACTGGTGCAGGTCCCTGGGCAGAGTGCTATCTTCACATGCTGTGATCTCCCTGGGACGACCCCCATCAAACAGAGCAGTCGGAGGAATAGCTGGAGCTCAGATGGTATGTGTCTTTTGGGCTGTCTATAAAGATCTGCTGCTGGGCCAGATGCTTTCTGATCAGTCTAGAACTGCAAGAACATTGTTATTTGGAGCAGCGGATGGAAATTGAGAACTAAGGGTTTCTGAAGTAGATGCATTTCCAGAGGAAATAATAATGTAGCAGCTGGTAGGTATGTTTCTAGTTAAGTTAGCGAAGCTTGCAGAGAAATCCTTCTACTTGTGAGAAGTCTGTTTCTTAAAGCAGGCAATTGAGAGTCAAGTCTTCTGGGTATTTCGATACTTGGTTTGCTATTTGTCTAATTTTATGGAAATCACATATGTTGGGTTTTTGAAAGGAATTAAATGTATGGTGGGGGGCGACTGTTCTCCCTCGATGGATTTTTTGTTGCTGTGCTGAAGGAACTGATTCCCACTAGATGAATCGTACATCTTCTCCAGAACAGCAATGGAAATTGAGAAATAAGCACGTACCATTACATAACTCCAGGAGGCTCTTTTGGAAAACCAGTGTTAATCTCTTTCTGCCTTGGTCTCCCATTCTGTAAAATGTGAATAATGGGGTTTCCCACAGCTGGGAGGCAGTTGTGACTGAGTGCTTTCAAAACACTTCTCAGTCCCAGTGTGGCAAGCTTTGCAACTGCGTGAAGTGTTTTATTATTTTGTTCTTCATACTGCATCCAGCTCCCATTCACCACAGGCTGCTCTGGTGATGGTGAAGGAACCCTGTCAAAGAGCCTTCGCAGGCACTTTGGGAGTGCCTGGAGTGTCACTGGAGGGAACATGATCCAGTTCCCTTGCATCAGCCCCCCCTTACTCTGATGGCACTCTGCCTCAGCTAGACTCGTCATGTTATTTAAGCACAGTATGATGTGTTTAAAATGCACATATGAACATTATGCAGCATACATCCTTTACATTTCTGCCCCAGTTTCTTGTGACTGATCCCTGTCTTCTGTTTTGTCTTTTTCCTTTCCATGCTTGCTGTTTCACACTTGTATTCTTGGTCGCATATGTGGGAATGTCCTGAAACTGCTTCTGTGATTGGGTATGCTGGGACAAATGGATGTCTCTTCATCTTTCCTCTTGTATACGCATGTGTGTATCTGCATGTTTCTGGGTACTATGTCCTTGGTGTTATTTTGGTGGCCTCTCCCACCATGTGTACTTTGCCTGATGCACATGTGACCCCTTGTGTCTCAATGTGATTGCGTGTTGTTTGCATGCCTGAAGAAGGGATTGGGGAAGTGATGGAGAAGGAAGATTGTATCCAGGCTCTGAGTGGACAGATCTTCATGGGAATGGTCTCATCTCAGTATCAGGCCCGTCTTGACATTGTCCGCCTCATTGATGGATTGGTCAATGCCTGCATTCGTTTTGTCTACTTCTCCCTGGAAGATGAGCTCAAAAGCAAGGTAAGCCATCTTTGCTGAACCCCCTGAACTTGCATGTCCCCTGATTGTCTGACTGGAGAGTTTAGCTCCAGTGCAATCTAAGGTTAATCTGATTCAGCTAGCTAACGAGTCCAGAAGATACCTACGCTCCAACATGGCATTGATCTGCAATACTCTGGCCTGGACCACTACCCTAAAATCTTTTATCTGTTCACCTACAGGTGTTTGCTGAGAAGATGGGTCTTGAGACCGGCTGGAATTGCCACATATCTTTAACACCTAATGGTGATGTGCCTGGCTCAGAGATCCCTCCCTCTAGCCCCAGCCATGCTGGCTCTCTGCACGATGACCTACATCAGGGTGAGAGAACTGCGCCTAAGCCACTTTGAATGCCACGTGTTTGCCGGATGGTTCTTTTAAACTCATTCATAGGTTCCTGTGTCCTCACTAGATACCTGATCCTTTGGAGCTTTGAGCACAAAACCGGATGGGCCAGAGGGGTGTGTATAAGCAAGTGAGAGAGTCTTAGGTTTATAGCCTACCCAGTCAGTACCGCAGTTGTTGGAAACAAACATCCTTCTGTGCACCAGCTGCTGTGATTTTACAACTGCTCATTAGAGCTTTTGATTCTTGCCAGGGCCCTGGTGAAGCCACTGAGGGTCTCTTGCCTGTGCATTGCTCTTTTTCTTACTTCAGGTGGGATTTTTTTACTCTCTTCTTCCCCTAGAAGGAGGAGAGCAGAAGAGATAAACTATCATGTCTCAAAAGAGCAGACACGAGGCTCACATATTCTACCTCTTGAGCAGATTAGTCATCTAAAAATACTGCATTTTAGATGACTGAGTGGGATCTAAGTGTTGCTAACCTAGAAAATCAGGCCTCACGTTTCCTGGCTTCTGCAGCTCCACGTGAATATACTGTGTGGGTGGCACAGGGGTGGCAGAGGTAGGTTTGTGCTTATTGTTTATGCTGCTTCTCTCTGCTCCAGTTTCTCGAGATGATGTGGAGGGGCTTCTGCTGATGGAAGAAGAAGGGCACTCAGATCTCATCAGCTTTCAGCCAACAGACAGCGACATCCCCAGCTTCCTGGAGGATTGTAACAGGGTGAGGCCCCCTTTCCCTACACACTTTGTGCTGTTGTCATGGTCAGCAGTATCACCTCATTAATCCCAGAGGGAATTCCACTTTGAAGCAGATCCACTGGTTTGCACTGGGACTCCTGATTTCCCCCACCCTCTTCCAGCTTGGTACCTAGAGCCTGGGAAGCTTGGGATTTTCTCACTTTTGCTCAACAGGTCTTTTCTTTGGAGTTTAGGAAGAGAGATGACCCCACATGCAGTAGCCTTGAGAGCTGCATCTCAGTCTGTGCGGGTCCCCTTCCCATGTGCTGGGCAGGGAGTGGGAACATCCCCACATTCCATGCAGACAGCAGAAACTCTCTCTTCTCCAGCTGTGAGCCATGGCTGGTGCTGCCTAGTAATCAGAGTGTGGGACAAGCTCTTCCTGCCTCATAAAGAACTCAGACATGCTTAGCAGAGGGTACAGGAATATCAGAGACAGATGCAGATTTAAAAAAAAAAAATCTGTTAGGCCTGGTTGTAGAAAGCAAGAACCCTTCCCTTGCTGTGTGTTGATGTGGCTGCAATTGAAATAGATCTAGTTGCTGGGAGACGGCGCATAGTCTCTGATTAGATTCTCCACACAGGTAAAAAGTCCTTAGAAATCCTTGAGCACAGGTTTATCATGTTGATCTTACAAACCCTGAGGGCAAGCACAGGCAGCTTGGTGCATCAGTGTGGAAGTTTAGCAGAAGACTTTTTACAATGGCTTGGGAAAGCCAGCTTCTGTCTGCAGAGACATCCATTTGATCTTGAAGTTGTATAATTCTGGGAATCACAATTCTTATTTCAGCAGTTCCCTCTGAAATGCCTCTCCCTACCTCACACACACACTCCCTTGCTTAGTCTCTTCTTTCTCTTTTTCAGGCCAAACTCCCACGGGGGATCCACCAGGTGAGACCTCACCTGCAGAACATAGACAATGTGCCTTTGCTGGTGCCTCTCTTCACAGACTGCACCCCGGAAAGTAAGTGGTACAGAGCCTGGGTCTGCCCTACTACTGCCCGTAAATACCTTCCCTGTCTGTTTGCTCTGGCTCATCTGGGTGTGGGCATGGGTGAAGGGAAGGGGATACAGTCCAGAAATCTAGACGGGCATTTGGATATTAATGACCCTCTGTTGCTTGTGGGAAGCCAGGTGTTAACTTCATTTTAATGCAACTGTTCCCTAGCTACAGAATTGGGCTAAGAACCACTCCTTTCAATTTGCATTTGTGAGAGACACAAAAGCAAACATCCAAAATGCTGCTGCCTTTTATTAAATAAGCATTATCAGTGTGCTAGGAGACTTTGATCTCTGCTTGCAACCCTCACTGCCTTATATAACTCAGAAATCGCTTCCCAGAAGAATTTTCCTGTAGCAGTTGCTGTTAACACCTGCTGCTGCTGCTTTGCAGAGGTTTTGATTGCAGAGACCAGAAAGGACAGAATTTCTCTCTCTATTTTATCTAAGAAAGGTGCTGAGTGCTCAGCTAGCTAATACCTGTCCAGTTTACAGTAAAAGTGCTAACATCATTACGATTTGGCATTTTAGGTACCTCCGGGCACAGTTTATAGAGTGCAGTGAGAACCAGTTACAGCCCAGTCAGTCTAGGCATTCAGTGCCCAGTAGATTTCCTCTTTCTGTCTGACAGCCACGGCAGTTCCCCACTTCATCTAACCCCTTCCCTGTGCTGCAGATCTGGATGCATCAGTCATTTAGAGAAGTTGTTTACACAGGAATCTGCAGAGGCTGGGTTTGGTTTTTTTTTTCCACCTAGAGCATTCTAGAAAATTCATATATACACAGACCACCATGCACAGAGTTACAGAAGAAAAATCAGATCAAACAGCAGCTTTGATTTAGAGGCCCCAGTAGGATGTTGATAAAAAGATTGATGAAGGCTAGAGGTAGCAGTGGGAGTGCAGAAACAGGGACTGGCCCTGAGTATGGCTAAATGTGGCACTGCTTTCGGCGTAGTTTATTATATTCCCTCTATTCCTTTAGATTTCAAACAGTAGTGATGTGATGCTGAGCAGAATTTAAAATTGTGTATTTATTTGAGGTTTATTTAATTTCTGCTGTTTCCCAATAAGTCCATTTGATGCTGAAGCCATCTGTATTATATACCCAGGCTATACCTACAGCTCTGGTCTGAAAGAGATGTGCTAGAAATGCAAATCTCAGGGTCATACAGGAGGCAGGTATACAAGAAACTTGGACTGCAATAAATTAGCTATCTAATTCTGTGCTTTTACTTTGCATCTCACTATATGTGACTGATGAGTATCAGTTGGGTAATTTTAAGAGATCTGCTTGCCTGTTATCCAGACTGAAAAGGGTGTGTGAAACACTGCATATTTCTGTGCATAAGATAATGCACTGTGTTTCTCCTCCTGTCCTTTTGCAGCCATGTGTGAGATGATCAAAATCATGCAGGAGTACGGGGAGGTGACTTGCTGTCTGGGAAGCTCTGCCAACCTGCGGAACAGCTGCCTCTTCCTGCAAAGTGATATCAGGTAGGGCAGGATCAGGACTCCTACAGCTGCCTTTACTCTTTGCAAGTGCCCAGTCATAGGTCACACCAGACCTGTAGATTGTGCAGGGTGACACTCACAATTGCTCTGTCCATTATTAGCTTCACTTGCCTCCAATAAGGGACATTTGAGTGGTATCAGATGGGATGATTACCTAGATCCCTCAACACACAAGGATATTTCTCTCCATCTTTAAAAGGAAGCTGTTACTCTTGCATGCTGAGCTATTGTGCACCAGCTGGCATTACAGGTGCTTCTCAGTGGGTGAAAGAGTGGAAGTGCCCCTCTGGATCAACCAGTTTGTTGACCTTGAGCCACAAACCCAAATATGTTCATTATTTCTCTGGGAATAACTGAAAGTCTAGGGAGATTGATCCTAAATTCATGTCACAGCTCAGAGCTTTTCTACCAGGGAGGTACATAGAGGTGGTAGAGCACAGCATGACTTCAAAAGCGGGACTGCAGTGAAATAGTTTCTCCTCTGGGATGAGGACTTTCACTAATGCTCCTGTGTTGCCCTTGCAGTATAGCACTGGACCCTCTCTACCCATCTCGCTGCTCCTGGGAGACTTTCGGCTATGCCACCAGCACCACCATGACCCATGCCTCTGATGAGCTCACCCCACTGCAGCTCTCAGGGCAACTCAACAGCCTGCCTTGCTCCATGTCCTTCCGCCAAGAAGAGAGTACCAGCATCATCAGGCTTATAGAGCAGGTAAGCCAGGCACATCCCCTCTCTGGTACTCACCCCTCTGTCTGCAGCTCCCAAAAAGCAAAGCTAGAAGCTCATGTGAGCATTCTTGTTCAGTTGCCTGCAGTAAGCTGCCAGCATTAGCTTTTCTCATGTCTCCTGTCCTTTGTTCAGGAAGCACAACAGAATCTTCCTGCCTGGTCCTACCGGTCCAAGGTGTAAAGGGATGGTTTGGGAATGGCACCTTGTGGCAACAGAACATGAATATTATTCAAGTGGATAAAGGGTAAACTTGCAGCAATCCCTAGCCAGACAGCAATGCAGTGCTAGGAAGAAGTGTTACCCCAGAAAAGCAAGGAGGTTTAAACAAACTTACCCCTTGGCTAAATTCTGCCTTTCCTTCAACCTCTACATCTAGGCAGGAGACCTTCCCCTTTTGCTTACAATGTGTCCCGATCCTCTCCCCTCCCACTTCCCCTGCTGGCCACATGTTCTGCCCCTGCCTGCCAATAATTGCTCTTGGCTGGTAACTGCTCCCATCACAGCAAGGGCTCTGAGGGCTTGTGCTTCCTTCCAGGCCAGGCATGCAACTTATGGGATCCGCAAGTGTTTCCTCTTCCTGCTGCAGTGCCAGCTGACCTTGGTTGTCATTCAGGTGAGTCCTGGCCTGGCTGGGGACAGCATTTAGCTCAGAGGATGGGAGTGCTAGCATGGATATGGGTGGCTACAGTGGGGCAGCCTTGCAAGAGGGAAAAGTGGCCTTCAGTCACATTTGGGGAAGTTACAGATAGAGACCATGTGATCTCAGCCTGCATTGCCCCCTCTCCCTGACCCTCCTACAGAGGTTTCTTTTCAACTCCTTTTTCCCTGTGGAGAAAAGCATCCCCTACAGCACCTGCCCCAGCAGCCCGGAACACGTGGAGGGTCTGCGCAGTGGCAGCCTAGTTACCAGCTCATCCCAGTGTTTTGGGGGAGGACAGTGGCATTTTGGGTAACAGGACTGTCCTAGCCCTGCTCACACTCTTCACTCTGGATTGTTCATGTCCAGTTCCTCTCCTGCCTGGTGCAGCTGCCCCCCATCCTCAGTACCACGGACATCGTGTGGCTCTCCTGTTTCTGCTACCCACTGCTCAGGTGAGTCTATCAAGGTGGAATCTGCTGCCTTCCACCAACAGGATGCATAGACCAGTTCCCCATCCTCACTGTGTCCATGTTAAAAAGAAAGCTGACATCACCCGCAGCATGCTAAGAAGGCTGCAAGGATTGTTCTAAGCACCTGGCTTTGACAAGGTGCTTGGAAACACAGGAACATTTGTGTACAGCTGTGTTAGCCCTGCCTGCTGAGAGCTGTATTATCTTGTGGCTTGCATTTCCAGCTGAAAGTCATCTTCTAATCCTCATACTGTTGCACTGGCTGGAGTGTGATGGAGAGCCTAGGGTGTCAGGCAGAGGCCAAGGTAGCATGGGTGGTGTTTTCCTCCATCACATATTTGGAGGTCACCTCTTTCCCTGTCTGCACCTGCCATGAATGACACCTTTTACAGCACATGCTAAGGCAGTAGCCAGATAAGTACCAATGTTGCAAGCAGTCTGAGGAGGTTATTTGGGTTCAAGTGTTAGACATAGACAAAAAACCAAAGTTTTGGTGCCTGAACTTGTTTCTGAGAGACCAACTTACCTTTCTCCAGCATTTCGCTCCTGGGCAAGCCTCCCCACAGCTCCATCATGACCATGGCAACAGGAAAAAACTTGACTTCCATTCCTAAGAAGGTAGGTGACCCATCAGATTAAAATTGTTCACACATTTTTTTCATTCTACTTTGTCCCAGTGTTGATGCATAGCTGAGGCCCTGAGCCTTCCCTTAGCAAATCAATCCACAGCATGAGCCACGCTATTCAAAAGCGTGGCATGAACAGGAAGGGAATCCCTTAGTGCTAGCATGTCCACAGGGCAGATCCACAGTGCAGCATCTCATCTGTACTACAGCTTGTCTTTTGCAGCCACCAATTCCCTGATGGTTCAACACAGGGGAGGCTGGGCCAGTGACATGCCCATGTCATCCTCCTGCCTCTCCCTTATTCACAGACTCAGCATTACTTCCTGTTCTGCTTCCTGCTGAAATTCAGCCTGACCATCTGCTCCTGCCTCATCTGCTTCGGGTTCACACTGCATGAGTCCTGCAAAGAGGTGAACACTACCAGCCTCAATCTCACAGCCTGCTCCTCCATCATGCTGCACAGGTGAGGAACTGAGCCCGACACACACCCCCCTCACCCTGCAGGGCCTGTTGCTCTTACCTTTCCCAGGTAGGACTGATTTTCCTAACAAGCTTCAGACCCTTGCATGATCCAGCTATAACAGCTGTACATAGGTCTGGATGTTCTCCCTGCTGCCTTGACAATTGCATCTTTGGGGCACTTGCTCACCATTGCCTCCTGGTACTAGGACAGCCTGACTCCAAGCTCATACTTGGTTCTCTCAGCTATCAGAGGAAGACATGGTCCTGGTGGGAACAGGTCAGACAGTAAGTCCCCCACTATTAACTTCTTTCCTGTGTCCTCTCATTTACTAGCAATGCTGATGGTGCTCCTGACTGGTTTGGGACATTTTCCAATGCTCTTCTTGTAGCCCAAAAGCTCACAGCTGGCCTGATTGTTTTACACACAGGTAAGTCCCTGTTCCCAGACCTTATCTTTCCCCACTCTGGGGGAAAACTTGCCCCCTATGCCAGTGCACAAACTCCCTGGTAGAAGCAGACACTGCAGTGACCTCTCAGCACAGGCATAAAGCCTCTTGTCTTACCCTAACAAATTAAAGACAGCACCTTCAGAGCTGATTCTGCCACTTACCAGCCTGGTGAAGTGCTGATTCCTTTCCAGAAAAACAGCATCCCTTCTTGCAAATTGGCTCACAACTCCTGCAGCCTTCCTTGCTTCAAATAGTCCTTATATACCTGCTCACCATTTTGTGAGGCACTCCATTTCCTTCCACAAACAACACTGGTACAGCTGTGTCTACCCTGGAGCTGGAAGCCTTTTTAAACCCTCTAGAGGGGTGGGGAGGGGGGAACCAGCCCTTGTCTGACCCTCATCACCTGTGCATAGTTGCCTGTTAGAGTAGGTCTAGCTGCTCTCTGGTGACTTTTAAAGAGTCTCTGCTCCCTTTCCACTGTGTCATGTGGTGCTGCACCTTGGTGCCAGGCAGGGCATTGTATGTTGAGATGTGCAGGGTGTCCAGGCCAACAGAAATGCCTCCTAATTTGAGAGGCAGTCCTGCTTTGGAGAGAGGTAGTGTGCATACTGGTTTCTGTCCTTCAGATCACTGAGGCTAGGCAGGCATGGTCTGCCTGACAGGTGGGGAATGCTGTTTTGAAGATCTCTAAGTAAAAGCTGAGCAAATGTTCTATCCTGTGCAGACAGCTCTGTGTCTGGCTAAATATCTTTCTCTGGGCTGGAGCTTTCCACTAGTGCAGGCCTGCAGTGACCCAGAGACAAGGGCACCCCCCTGGCCCCCAGGTCCCTAGTTCTGGTCCTTTGCCTGATCTGCTTTAGCATGCCAGGCTGCGAACCAACCTTGGCAGCCCCATAGTGAGTAATCCCGTGCGGTGCTACTACTGCACTCCCCTTCTGCCCTGCATATTTGGGGACTTGGAGTTGCTGTGGAGAGCCTGGTCTGAAAGGACTTTGAATCAAAGGTTAGTTTCAGGGACATAAAGACCATACCCCATTAGAGTTAATAGCTGTTGGTGTATATTGTAAACTGTTGCACCTGCGTGTGATGCTTAAATAACCCCCTTTTCCGTCTGTCCCTGTAGTGTTCATATCCATCACCCACGTCCATCGCACCAAGCCGTTGTGGAAGAAGAGCCCCCTCTCCAACCGGTGGTGGACGCTCACTGTGGCTGTTGTGTGAGTATCCACTGCTGAGTTGTTGAAGGGTCTCTGTTGTGAACTCAGAAGTGTTACCTCTGGGCCTGAACCCTGATGTACAGATCCTGGGGATCTTGTTAGCTCTGCTGAGATTTGCTGTGTCTGTTTATGATCTTAGATTGCTGGGACAAGTGGCACAGACTGCACTGGACCTGAAACTCTGGGAAAACCTCAATTCTTCATTGACCTTTAACCACATTTCCATCTCCCCAGTCTCATGGCTCCTGGGTTTTCTTTCCTTGGTCCTTGTGGTTATCATCAATGAGATTGTCAAGCTGCATGAAATCAGGTATGGGGTGTAGTAGGGAAGATAGGGAGAAAGGGCTGAGCCTCACTCCAGCCTGGCCTTGAGCTGCAGAAAAATGATGCACAGGGAACAGGGTGGGGAATAAAAAGGAAAAGATGATTGCATTGTGTAAATCACCTGGCTATTGTGTGCAAGCTCATGTTCCACCTCTCGGGGAGGAAGCGCAGGGGAGGAAAGAGGGTCAGGGAAGGGTAGTGGCAGTGATTGGGAGCAGGAAGGGAGACCAAAATTTTGTTATCTCAGACCAATGAGAGGGAAACAGCCAAGGTCTGTGAAATACCAGTATGGAATTGGAGAGGGCTGTTCTCTCCATCTCGTCCCATGAGGACAGAGAGGCATTGAATCACAGCAGAGGAAATACGTCTTCACACAGTGCCTGGACTGTGGGACTCATTTTCACGGGAAGTGGCTGAAGCCAAGAATTAGTAGCAGGCAAAGTGACTGGCTGTTCTTCTTAGCACAGGGAGCAGCCAGAGCTGGGAGTTAACGCTAATAAGCATTGATTCAGGAAAGGGGTTGGTAAGGAAAAGCACTGGGGATTACAGGGAACCCTTATGGGGACAGAGCCACTGTCTCTGTTCTTGGGAAGGGTTTCTGGACCTTTCTCTGCTGTGTGAGGCAACCTTGGAGATGGCGCTTGGCTGCATGGGGGAGGACTGAGACCATGGGTTGTTACCTGGATTTGATTCCCCTCCCAGGGTAACACAGGGCCCAGGCCAGGGGCTTTCCTGCTTTTTGGGGCTGTGCAGCTCAGGAATCGCAGTGGGGTAGCCTTGCTTGCCTTCTACCCCTCCACATGCTGACTCCCTTCCTGCTTCTGCCTTCTCCAGGGTCCGGGTCCGTTACCAAAAGAGGCAGAAGTTGCAGTTTGAAACAAAGCTGGGGATGAATTCGCCGTTTTAAACTCTCGAGTTCCCTGGAGCCAGGGCCACACAGCCGCATCCTGCGCTGGGAGAGTGGCTGCACCAAAGGCTCAGGGAGTTTTCCCTCACACATGGAACAGCCTCCTTGCAAAACTACATCAGCACCTTCCAGGGGGCCCCAGGCAGGGCACTGCTATCAGGATCCCCCCAGCAGGTATGCAGCCCCTCCCCAGCCTGCTAGGGTACTCTTAAGGGAGCCTGCAAGCTCTTGTGGCTTTTCAGGCTGCTCTTCCTTTATTTATTTATTACTAGAGGTTTTTGTTAGTATCATGGTGATGCTGAAATGAAGTGACTTCTTCCTTCTGTGTGAGCAGATGGGTTTCCCGGACCTGGCAGGAGAATTTGGGGCCAGCAGGGGAGACATAGGGCTGCTGAAGCAAGAGATCTCTCTTGAAACCCATTTTGTTTTTCCATCTGCGTGCTCTCCTGGATGATGTGTTGTGTGCATGCCTGCGCATGTCCTCACCCACCTCCCTGTCCCTGTGTCCTGGGGGGGGGAAGGAGCCATCTCTCCTGCAGCTCCAGGAGTGCTGGGGGGCCAGGTGAGGACTGGAGCTCCCATTCCCAAGGGGACACCGTGAAGGGTCTCTGGCAGGGTACTGGGAAAGCCCCTGCGAAGGCCAGGCTGTGCCAGGCCTGCCCTCTAGCGTTGTTGCTGTAGCCATATGCTAACTGTTGAGTGCTTCAGGAGAAGAGGGATGAGAGAGGGCTTTAAGAAAAGCTGTCTGCATTTGACCCTAGGGACCTGGTACAGAGGGAGTCGGGAGGGCAGCTCTGCCTGCCTGCAGGGAGTCAGCATGGCTCAGCTTCCTCCAGCCCTGTTGAACCAGCTCTTACTTGCTTTAACACTCCCCCAGAGAGCTAGGTTTATAACTGTCCTTTTTGTGATTCAAATTGCCATTCTGCTTCAGTAAAATGCCTGCTTGAGAGAGCCCTAGCTAGAGATAAAACCTGAGCGCTGCCTATCCTGCCGTGGAAGGAGGGGGAACGTCTTTCCAGGCAGGATATCTGCATCTTGCAGTTGTGCCTAACAGGGAGCTGGTGGACGGCTCCTTTCCCAGGCCTGGGACTGTGCTGCATCCGGTACGTGCTCTCCAAGGCACAGGGAAACTCCACTCATCGTGTCTTTCTGTGATAGGGCTTGGAAGTCTTTCCCTTCCATGCTGCTGCCCTCACAGCTGTTCCCTGTTTTTCTGGAGGTCTCTTCTTCATTTGACTGGAGGAAACCTTCCCCTGAGGGCTGCTGCAAACCATGATCTGCCCCAATGTGGCACACGTGCTCGTGAGCTCTGAACAGACCCCAGCTGTACTGGGAACACTGGTGCCCTTGTGGGCTGACAGTCAAGGGCCACACAGGAGCACACAGGCTTGGCTACCGGAATATTTGCAGCTCATGGACATGTTGACTCCCTTCCTAGTTCTAAAAACTGGCTACAGCAGGTAAATCCCAGCACTGTTTTTGCTCCCAATATTAACACTACAATACATGGTTACTTCCCCTTTGGTACCCAAGACTAACAAATGGCTGCTGGTCCTTCCCTGGCAGGCAGGCTCTGCTTTGCTGCTCCACCTTGTCTTCCTTACATTTCAGCATAACCAGAGAGCGTGCATGTCTCTAAGCAATACCCTTCTCCCTGCTGTGGGTCTGGTAGGAGAGCAAAGCCGGGGTACAGTCAGCCTCTGAGCTCTGGGGACAGATGGAAGATGCTGGAGGGGGGCAGCTGGGGGTGTTCAGAGGCCTGGACCCTGTTCCTACAGCTGGAGAGCAGATGTTTCGATTCCATGCTGCTGGCAGGGTTGCATGGGATAGGGAGCCAGCAGCTCACTGGGGAAAGGCAGGGCTCTCCTGCAATGCAGCAGTACCAGGCTACCCCTGCTTGCAGAGTGGGTCTGCTCACCTTTGCCAGCTAGGCTGAACTCTGCCTTCACTCCTCTCAGGCCTGCAGAGCTGCCTGACTCAGGGAGAACAAGCTCCATCTTTCTCAATCTCAGTTCACTAAATGCCAGCTCTAGATCTGTTACCTCTGGCACCTGAGAAATCAGCTTTTCTTTCTGATGCCAGAGTCAGCTAGCAGGTGGGATACGATCTCCTCTGTTGCCGAGCTGAGCTGGAGGCAGCACCAAGCTGCACACCGCTATTCCTGCAGAGCAACCTTCCCCTCGACATTAGCTCTTGCCCTGCGCCACTAACTGTTGTAGGCGATAAGAAACAGCAGATACCGGGGCTTCCTGCTGGCCACACCTTCTTCTAGAGGAGGCACCTCCAAGGTTTCCTTCTCTGGATGATCACAAATGTTTATTTTCTTGCACCCTCCTTCCCCTGCTAGTCTTGGAGGGAGCCGAGGCATATGAGTGGAGCCTTTTGGATGGTCTCGCCAGTGCCACCCTTCCCTCAGCCATTGAGGTACCAAGGGTCAGGGTGCACAGCTTCAGAAAGAAATTTCCTACATCAAGATGTTTTTAAATGGTGTATATTTTATATTAAATTTTTTGGGATGTATGTAAAAATACTTGATTTGTATGAAAACTTGTAAATTGTATTAAAAAAAAAAAAAGAAACGCAGACCCACACGCATCCAGTGTACGAATGGCAATAAATGATTGTCTTGGATAACACACCCAGTGAGTGGGAGGGAATCTGCATTCAGCAAAGCCAGGAGGTAAAAATGTGCATGGCTGCTCATGTCATAGTGTCCGAGTTGCCTCGCTCACCTGTTGTGGGGACACAGCCCAAGAGCTTGATGCTCCTGGGACCTGGTCCCAGCACTTTTTTCCACTTTCTGCTCAGCTTTGGGCAAATCCGTCCAGCTCTGCATGCCTCTTCCTACAGAGTAACAGTCCGATTACCTCACGGGCTCCTGGATCCCAGGTACAGCACACGCGGTTGTTCCCAGGCACCGCTTCGGTCACGGCTGGTGGCACGGTTTGAAGCCCCTTGGGATGAAAGGTCGGGGGCGAGCTGGAACAGGCACTGCGAGCACTGGAGAAAAGCAGCATGGCGAGATGAGGAGACCTGGGCTTCTTGTTCCGAGCCAAGCAGGGCCTGGTGCGACTGTGGCTGTGCTCTGATCACCCAGGAGGACGGAGGAGTGCTTTGCCGGGCAGGCAGAGAGCCGAGGCTTCATCCAAAGCTGGGAATGGGGCATTGGAAGGTGGTGGTGGTCCCCAGCGCTCTCACCACATATTACTGCCATGGTGGTAAGACTCAAACTGAACATTAACCTCACTGGAGGCGAGAGCAGGACTCTTACCAGGGGAGAGTAGCTGAGGAAACCCAGATCTTAAGCGCTCAAAGGGCAGGATAAAGCTGATCCTCGATGAGCTTCAGAGTACGAGACAACCTTGTGCAATTTGACACGAAGGACACAACTAGGCAAAACTATCAAAAGGGTAAAATATGCCCCACTGTTTAATAGAATTTAGTCTTAATGGATGTTAGTGGAAAACAAAACACATGATTAACACAAACAGAGCAGATGGTTTAAAATCTGTTGTCAGTCTGGTGATTACATGGGCTATTTTTTCCCCTCACTGTGTTGCTGCACAGAGCAGGTGCAGCTGGGGTCAGTTAGTCCCAGTTGCAGTGTACATAACTTACACACCATACAGTAGCTTCAAAATAGAGATCTAGAGCTTAAAAAATAGGCATTCTTCTGCAAAATCAAATGTTTCATTCCCTTATTGACAATGAGAGCAGCGTGGTGCTGCCCTCAGGTGGCTCAGACAGCGACAGCTCCACCCCAGTGTCCTCTTATCCCTGACCCTAAAGTACAAGACTTGCGGTTCTGGTTAGTAAATACATATAATAAATCACATTTAAAATATATACATTGGCCTTTAAAATAAACCAAAACATTTACAGTTTATCAACATTGGAAAAAAATAACGGCTTGTCCCAGGTTGACTCGTGAGAGTAAAAAAATCAGTTTTAAAAGGTTTCTGCAAACCTTTTGATAAAGTGCCACTGGTTGTAGCTATTTAAAAACAAATCGGGTCCATGACGTAGCACTTGCCTGTCAGACACGGTCATTTAAACACACTCAATGTGATGTATAAATCAGAGCAACTGACTAGCCAGGAGAGAGGTGTTTTAACCGCCTCAAACTGACCTCAAGTCCCAGCCAACGATATGATTTTTTTTTTTTCCCCAAGGCTTTTCTGTCTGCTTTTCAGCCTAGAAGCCAGGCTGGCACCTCCCGCCCGCCCGGCCCGTGGTGCAACTGCCGCTCGTGAGCGGAGACCCTGGGGAATGTCCAGGCAGGCTTTGCTCACAGAGGCTGCTCCCCTTTCCGTGCAAGGAGAGGGGCTGCTAACAGTCCAGTTGCAAACTCCCAGAAGGATTGGGAAGCAATTGCCTCTTCGGCCACCTTCTCCCTTTCCAGTTCGGTTTTGTGTTGGTGATTTTTTTAAAAAGGAGGGATATGTGGAATTTTTTTTTTCCTTTTGTTTGGAATTTTTGTAGCAAATGGCACTTCAGTACAATCTTAGGTTCCCTTCTGGTGCTCTGATGCTTTCATTTGCTTGGCATGCTGAGCGCAAGCCAAGTTCGGGGCTCTTGGACATATTTAGACATGCACTACTAAACAGATCCTGCTAGAGAAATCTGTCTTCAAGCTATGCAGCCGTTCCTACTGCTTGGATGCAATGAGCTATCGCTGCCGTTTCCCCTGCTGCAGCCACGGGGCTGTGACCGCATCCAGCCTGCATGCACAGTAGCTGTTGCCGAGCTGAACTCGCCCAGTGCACGCAGGGTCACCTCTCCCGCTGGGTTTTAGTGCTGCAAGGAAGCATCTCGCAGAGTCCCAAACCCTGCTACGGTTTAACAACGCTCACAGCGGAGTTTGTGCCAGCAGCTCCTCGCAGGGAGGAGGGGTGGGAAAAGGGACCATTTTCTCCCCCCCAAAAGAGATAGGGGAAGAAATGGAAAAAAAAAAAAAAAAAAAAAAAAGCACTAACTACACTGCTGCTTCACCCTGGCAGCACCAGGGTGCAGTTTGCCTAGGCACGGTGTCGGCAGAGGGCTGCCTCCATTTAGCAGCACAATCCAGCTGGACTGGCACAAACGCACGGGCCTTCGGCGCTGCCATCACCATCCTCATCGCCCTGGGGAAGGGGCAGGTAGACCTCCATGTTTGGCAGGGCCGTGGTGGAGCATCCGCTGCTCCACAGGCTGTGCCAGCCCCATCTCAAGGGGTTTGCGGGTCCCACCGGAGGGATTTTGATCCGGTTGGATTACACGCTGCCTGATGCTGACGCGTTTGGAAAAGCAATAAAGCAGAAAGGTTCCTTCTCGCTCTGCAAGCTGCCAAATTGCGACAAGCCCCGTCTTCTTTTAGCTGCTGTCAGGCCTTGCCGGGGCTGGGATCTGCTCAGTAAATAGCCAGCTTGGTGGCGGCTGCCCGGGGAGGTCTCTCCTTTGACACATTGTTGGCAAGGGATAAATAATAAGAGGCAGGACTCGGCAATGCAGCGAGGAAAGAGAAAGGTCCCTTGTGAAGGCTCCTCAGCTCTGTGCAAGGGAGCGAGGGCTTCTCCGCGGCCTCCAGGATCACATATGCAGCCCCTCTGGCCTCTCCTCCCACTGCCAGTCTGGTGGGAAACGCCTGACCCCCTCGGAAACCAGCCCACGGCCGTGCTGGCACGTGTGATACGGAGCCAGGGGCGAGCAAGAAGGGGCAGCTGTGTTCCCAGCCACAGTGCAAAGTGCAGGGAGGGAAGTGGCTGGAGAGACCCGGAGGCACCGCTCGGTGCCGGATCCACTCTCTCCCCATCACCAGGGGCACTGGCGGAGCAGCCGGTGGTAGGGAGGGGAAGGAGGGGGCAAGCCTCAGTCCAGCATCGCGTCCAGCTGGTCGGCCAAGTCATCAAACATGTTGCTGATGTCTTCCAGGATGTTCTTGGCTGAGTGCACGGCCCCGGGGTGGCTGGGGAGGAAAGGGAGAGATGGTCAAAATGCCTGAAGGCTTGAGGTGCTGAGGGGGAAGAGTTGGCCGGGCTGGACCCGACCGTCCCGGTGGCAGGCAGAGCTCAGCACGCAGCTGGACACGAGCATGTGCGACTTGGTGTGGCGCAGGGATGTGCCCGTGCGCAGCCCTTTCCCTGCCCTCGCTGGGGCTTCTGAACTCCACCTCCAGGTCCCCAGCCCCAGCGTTTCCCTCACCCCCAGCGCTGTCTCACCTCTCCGCCTCCTCCGCCGTGATCTTCTTCTCGGCTGCCTGCAGTGCAGCGACCAGGGTGGAGTTGGTCTGCTCCAGCCGCTGCTGGGCCAGGGCGGCCCCCGGGGCAGCTGCCAAAGGCTTCGCCGACGCCTTGCTGCCTGCCTCCAGCGTCAGCGAGCCAGGACCGGCCAGGGACCCGATCACATCCGGCACCGCCTCGGTGGCTGCCCAGGGAGCAACAGTGTGGCGGGAGGGCTGCAGGACCTGCTGGTAGATGGTCTTGGGCCCAGAGAACACCAGCTTGGTGGATGCCACGGATGTGTGCTTGGCAGGGATGTCTGCAAAGGAAGGGGACTCGTGGCACCGGTGGCACAGAGCTTCCACCACCTCCCAACCCAGGAGGGAGCCTCAGGCCCCACCGCTGCCTCAGAGACACCCCCACAAGCCCACATACCTGGAGCAGGTGTCCTCACCACAGTGGTGCCGAGCAGCTCCGTGGGGCTGGGGGCTTTAGTGGGGCTCGGTGCCTTCTTGATCCCCTTCTCCAGGGACAAGATGCTTTTCTCTATCTCGGCAATCCTGAACTCCACGCTGTCATCATCAAAGGCATCCCCAGCCAGCCCAGCCCGCGGCGCCGGTGCCGGCACAGCAGGACCCGCGATGCTCACTGCTTGGGCCTGGGCATACTGGGGCGCAGGGCTGGCCCCCCCCTCAGCCTGCCCCGCCATGCTGAACGCCTTCAGCACCGCCTGCAGTGGCTCCCGCTCCCTGAAGCGGGGCCGGCGCTTCACCGTGTCCGACTCAGTGAGGTTGAACTCCAGCACGGGTGGCTCCTTGGTGGCAGCGGGTGCCACCGGCTCCTTCCCAGTGGAGCAGGGGGGCTTCACCGGCTGGGAACCGGGCTCTGTATCCAGCACAGCTGCGTCAGCCTTGGGGTGGCCGGCAGGCTTTGGCCGCTGTTTGATGGTTAAGTTGCCTTCTTCTGCAAAGGGGATGCACTCGCTGGAGCTGTTCTGGGAGGATGAGGAGGAGACCCCCGGCTTGGCCTCCTCCTCTGTGTCCGAGCAGGCATCCTCCCGCCCGCCCTGTGGAGCCACCTCCGTCATGGGAGCGCTGGGCTCACTGAATGTCCGTCTCCGTGGCTTGCTGCTCTCAAAGGGGTCCCTGCCGGTGTCAGAAAGCGTGGCGCTGCTGGTTTCTCTGCCATCGTGGGACTCGTTGTCCCCATCTGCCCTAGGGAGACAGTCCTGAGCCACGTGCAGTGGTTTTGGGGCCAGGAGGGGCTTGGGCGGACTCGCCCCTGGCGTCCCCTCCAGCGCAGCCGCCAGGCTCTTCACTGTCCTGCCATGGCCGGTGTCACCGGGGCCGGCACTTGTGTCCGCCGCATCCTGGGGGGCTGCAGGCTGCCGCTCGGGGTCGGGGGGCTGCTCACTGTCTGCCTCAGCAGCGAGGGCACTGGAGACGGAGCTGAGGCGCTTGGGAGGTGGCGGCGGAGGACCCTTGCGCTTGGCCCGGATGGCGAAGGACTGGCTGCGGGTCACCTTGGCATCCGTCTGCAGACAGGCCCGTGGCATCTGGCTGCGGCCCGGCCGCCGCGTCAGGGTGGCGTAGGAGCCCAGGGTGCTGGTGGGCGCCCCCTCCTCCTCCTCGTGCTCCCCGTCTGACAGTGCGTAGCGGTTCAGGCTGTGCGAACGCTTCTTGTACTTGAAGCCTTCGCCCCCGCTGTGCTGCTCCCCGGCCTGCCAGGCGCCCGGGGCCACCCCAGCCATGGGCAGCACAGCAGGCGGCTCCACGGGGCCACACTGGCTGTGCAGGTAGGAGAAGGCTTTTTGGGCTGATGTCTGCAGACTGCTCTTCTGTCCAGAGGAGATGGAACCAGGGGTCTTGGGCTGCTCCGCTCCCAGGAGAGAAGGGACCGTCGGGGATTTCAAGGAGACGTGTGGGTACATGAAGACGTACGGAGCCGTTGCCTTGCTGGGGGTCTGGGGAGGAGTACAGGGGGTGACTGCCGGTGTCCCGGCACCTTTCTGTGCCACCGGCCGAGCGTACTGATCCGTGCCTTCGGGCAGGTTCCTCTCCTTGAGAGGGCTGCCCCCGCCGCCATTGGCATAGCCGTTCAGCCCCTCGGGGGAGATGAGCTTCCCGTAGGGCTCAGGACTGGGCCGTCCCGGCAGGCTGGCCGGGCTCTCCTTGCTGCGGGGCGGCGCGCAGGACTGTCCGCTGCTGCTGCTGCTCTCCCCGCTGCCCAGGCTCTCCTGCGAGGGGCTGGAGAGGTGCCGGGACAGCACATTGTCCTGCGAGTGCCCCGAGCCCCGGGACCGTACGCCGATGCTCTCCTGGCTCCGCGACATCCCCTGGCTGCTCTTGATGCCGAGCGTCTCATGGCAGCTGTTGGACATGGCTGTCTGGAGCTCGTAGCTGAGCTCGCTGTCCTGGAAGGTCGTCATTTTGGGGGTGTGTGGGGACTGACACTCCCCGTTCTCCAGCGACTCAATGGTGACGATGTCCAGGGCACCAGGGACTTTGCGTCTTGCCAGAGTTGCTTCTGCTTGGTTGAGGCTTTTGCGGAGATCTCGGAGCTTCTTGACAGCCAACATGATCTTCTTCTGGTGGCCTGCAGGAAGGTTGCAACAGGAAAGGGGCGTTAGGTCAACTCCGGACCCCAAGGCCTTTGTTTCCTGGCCAAGAAGAGTCATGGTGATGTCACCAACCAGGGCAAAGGCCTCTGGGTTATCCAAACCCTGCCTATGGGAGGAGACAAACTACGGCCAGTGTCCACCTGGCTCCAGCCTGCCAAGGGGAGTCCTTGGGGACAGCCATGGACGGCCCTATCCAGGTGCTCAAGACATGCCCACACCTCCCAGCCTGAGGGAGAACGGCGTGTGGGGACCTGGCTGGGAAACTTGGCTGCCCTGGGCCACCCCAGCACGGTGGCAGGGACTCACCCAGCTTGTTGATACCAATCTCTTGCAGATCCTCCCACGTCAGGTCTGTCACGATGGTGATGGAGTCGTAGCCGTTGTTCACCAGCTTTTTGTGGTACTGGGGCAACCCGATAGCACTGAGCCAGTCCATCAGATCAGCCTGCGAAGAGCACGAAGATACTGCCGTGAGCGTCGAGGCATGGCCAGCACCTTCATCCATCCCCTCCCTGCTCCTGGACAGGAGACTGCATTTCTGGGGTCTCTCTGACTGCATTAACGCAGGCTGTTGCGGCATGTATTTACTTAGAGACCCCGCTCCTGTCCTGTCCTGGGGTGAGACAGCTCTGAGAAAAGACCTGGGGAAAAGAGGGTGCCGGACTAAAGCCCCGGTGCCAGGGACTCACCGGGATGTAGTTGGGCAACCACTCGGCGATGCTGAGCTGCCCAATCTCGGTGGAGATCTTTTTCCTGTGGCCTGGCTTGGTCACACCGATGGCCGTCAGATCCTAACGTGAGCAGAGCAGGGCTGTGGTCAGCAGTGGCACGGGGAGCACAGGGCAGTGGGTACCCACTGCTGGCAGCTCGGGGGGGGCTGGCTGGGGTGGGGAAGGACCTGCCTTACCTCCGGGGTCATGCGGCTGATGGTGGGGACGTCGTAGCCGGCATTGAGGAAGTTGGCAGTGTACGACTCCAGCTGGAACTCACTCAGCCAGTTGTAAATGGCTTCTGCATCCTGGGGAGAGGACGGGGCAAAGAGCAGCTCGTGATGGTGGCTGCAGGGGCTGGAAGGACTTGTTTGCTCCAGGCAAGATGACAGGATCTCCTTGGGCAAGACCCACCTGTCCCCAGTGTCCTCAAGACCCAGTCCCCTGTGTCCCCAGTGCAATGAGAGCTAAGAGCCCCCAGGTGCGACCCTCTCACTCGGCACACCAAGCCCCTAGTTGGCCCAGTTACCTTCCCCTCGAGGAGCTGCTCAGGCCGCAAGAACTGGTGGGAGAAGACCCTGTCTCCAGGGGGGCAGCTGCCTGGGGTCTGGTGGCCCTGTGGCCCTGGCAGAGAGGAGAGAGAACTGTCATGGGGGAACTTGGGCACGGAGCAGCCCCCAGGGCCAGGGGGGACAGCTGTCCCCAAGACCCCGTGGTGTTGGGACATCCCTCACCTGCCGTGGAGGTCAACTGCCCATTGCGTGGCTCCGATCCCAAAAGGTGTTGCTGGAAGTCGTCACCGGTGGAGGGCAGTGGCTGGGGGAGAGGAGGAGTGAGCGGAAGAGGGACCTCCCTCCCTGCCCCCCTCCAGGTGGGTGCCTCGCATCCCCGGGAGCAGGGTGGGGTCCCCACACTGGGCTGCCAGGCACAGCTTCACTTAGTGAAGGGCTGGCCCCTCGCAAGAAATCTGGGCAGAATTTGGCGCAGGGCCCTTTTTATCCTCTCAGGTGACCCGGGACATGGTGAAGTCACTGTGTGGTACCAACCACAGCCTCCAGCTCCATCCAAAAGGGCCAACTGTCATGTGGGGGACAACCAGGGACCCCCCAGGAGCATCTCCCCACCAAACCCCAGCAGTGAATCTATGTTTGGTGGAGGATGCTCAGCTCCTGCAGCTCCTCCTTAGCTAGGAGGTGTAGGGGGGGACAGGAAAGGTGCTGGGGCTCCATTGCCAGCCCGGGCCACCCAGGACAAGCAGGGGGAGCAGCACAGGGGGAGCGGGGGCTGGCGCCTACCCTGGCGTTCTCGATGAGGATGCTGGTGCTCTGCCCGTTGGTGCCCTCGGTGCTCTGGCCGCTGCCAGCGCTGCGGATGCTGCCGATGCTGCCCTCGCTGCCCACGCTGTTCCTGTCTCCTGCTGCTCGGGGCAGGCGGGGAGGCCGTCAGCAGTGCCCCAGGATCGGGGCTGACACAGGGCGCAGAGGTCCCTGGCAGGGACCCGTGTGCCAACACAGCGACACCAGTAAAAACCAGCCTCCCACTAGATGCCTCCGGCCACAGACGATGCATCGGTCCCTCCCGCCTCCCAGCACGCACGGCACAGACAGGGTGACCTGGGCTGGCAAGGGACACACAAAGGGGACACGGGGACTCTGGCCTGGCCGGGGACATGGGGAGGGAAGGGGCTGCTCTATGGGCTCCCCTAATCTCCCTTTCCCTGCACCTGCTCCCTCTTGTCTGGCTGTTTCCCCTGCCAGGAGGTGGAAGGAGAGAGTCTCCCGCCGAGTCCCCCTGCGTGGGCAGGGCTGGGGCCAGGGCAAGGTCCCCAGCCCCTCTCCCTCCCCAGCTGCACCCCTGACCTGAGCTGTCAGGGCCCGGGGCCGTCCGGCTTAGGGTGAGGTGGCCATAGGCCGCTGGGACGCTCGGGGCTGCCTGGTGAGGACACTCGTCGGGGAGGTGCTGCAGCCCGCCGGGGGGGGCCGGGAGGGCCCCGGGGGGACCCTGGAGCTGGTGTGCGGGCGCCACGCGGGGGACAACCATGCCTGCATTCGAAGACAAAACACGGGTGGTCAGAGCTCATGCAGGAGGCAGGGCAGGGGGCGTATCTGAGCCTCAACCCCCACATTACCACCCCACCGATAGTGCAACCCCCTGCGCCCACCCGAGTCCTCCTCTTCCCCGGTAGCTGGCCAGGGCTGCGGGGACCTGTCCTACCGGAGGTGCCGGGATGGTTTCACACAGGGGACTGTCCCCGGTATGCCCAGGATGGCCACTGACCTGTTCGCTTGCTGATGACTTCAGCGATGGAGGGGGGGAAGTACCCGACCCGATCGGTGCCTTTCTGAGCGTCGTGGATGTGCCCCTTCCATCGCCCGTCCGGATGCTGCTCCAGGACCTGCCGCAGGGACAAGAGGGATGGGGTTGGCACCTGGGGCCATGGTGGGGCAGTGGGATGGGGACCAGGGAGCAGCCTCACCGTGATGATGTCTCCTGCTCGGATGTTGAGAGCAGTTGGGTCGTGGAGGTTCCAAAAATCCTTCAAAGCTCGGACCTTCAGGATTCCTGATGCCTCTGAAGACAAGGGACAGAGGGAGGAAAGAAGGTGCCAGAGCGCAGGGAGGAAAGAGCGTGGTTCAGAGAAGGCAGAGGGAGAAAACAAGAGCGAGGAGAGGGGAGAAGAAAACTTTAATACTGCAGGAAGGACATGATCCCTGGGCATTGCCCACACAGAGGATGGGGGTACGTATGATGGGACCGGGATGCAGACGCTCACAGTCAGGCTGGTTTAGGCTGTTCAGGAGGAGCATTGGGAGCCCCAGGCAGGTCCCAGGGGGAAGAAGCCCCTCTCAGTGCCAGGCAGCACCTGGCCGTGCGCCGGCCCCACCTCACCTCTCAGCAGCTGCTTGATGTCCTTGCTGGCATGTGAGGTGGTGAACTGGTTCACAATGTCCAGCGCTGTCTGGTTGTAGGTGTTCCTGATGTTCACATCGACACCACCCTGCCCGGGAGGGGACGTGGTCATGGCCAGACCCCATACCTGCCACCGGACCCGCAGGAGACGGAGGGACCGAGGGGAAGGGGCTGACAGCCAACCCCCAGGGGCTTGTCCCCCCATGCAGCCCTGTCCCCACCACGCTCACCTCCAGCAGCAACCGTACCACCTCCGTTTTGCCATAGAGCGCGGCCTCGTGCAGGGCTGTGCCCGTCTTCGTCTGCTTGTTGATCTCGATCCCGGCCTTCAGCAGCTGCCTGGCAGGACAGAGGGAGAGGCATCAACAGGAGGACATGGACTTCAGGGCCAGGCAATCGGCTGCTTTCTGATGGGAAGGGGACAAGCCCTCGCACCACTGAGGCTTTGGGGACGAGGGACAAAAGCCTGCAGTGGGAGGAAGCGGGACTGAAGCCATGATGGGTTTTTCAGGATGGGGCAGTGTCCCTGGCTGGCAGGGGGTTACCTGATGATCTCCTTGTGCCCGTTCTTGGCTGCCAGGTGCAGCGGGGTGGTGTAGTTGGGGTCGGTCGCGTCCTTGGACTGTCCCTCCAGGAGGGCGACGCACAGATGGCTGTTCAGCAGCAGCTGGGCCACCTGCACGGGGCACGGGGTGAGCAGCGGGGTGCAGGTGCCCCTGCCCGCACCCTCCCAGCGAGGGGCTTGCCCTTGGGGCTGGCCCTCTGCTCCTCATTCATCCACAGCCCCAGGGCTCGGCCGGAGCCAGCCGGTCCTTGGCGGGGCCACACTGTCGCGAGGGGCCGTAAAAGGTCACAACAGCCAGAAATAGTCTTCCCGTAATCGGGCTTTTCAGACCAAGCCCTAAAAAGCTCCAGTCTCTCCAAGCCCAGAGTGACTCTCAGGATCTCAGGGCAGCCCAGAGGCACAGAGGAGTTATTTTTACTGCCCTGTTAATAGCTGCAGACATTTTAGATACTCCAAAAATGGAAATATCCCCCTGGTCCCCTCCCCGGTGTGGCATGGGACAGTCTGGCTGGCCACACTCCAGCCCAGCCCAGCGGTGCGGTACCGGCTGGGCTGGGGTCTCCCGGGGCACAGGGTGGCCCCGTCCCCACAAGCCAAGCCAGGGACCTCGAGCAGCCGAGCCGGGCCGGGTGCTCAGGGCTTGCGGGGATTAGGCAGCTCAGCCTGTCTGTGCTTAAATGGGAGCAAAGCTGGGGCGGGTGGAGGGGAAGCTGCAGGGAACCGGCAAGGTCAGGAGCAAAACCTGCAGCTCCCAGGTTCAGGATCCGGCCTTGCCCGGCGGTGGGAGGAGGCAGGTGCTGCCAGCCGGGCTCTGCGGCTCGTGGCAGAGGGAGAGTGGTCTCAGCTGGACCCAGCGCTTTGCTCCTGGAGGAGCCAGCCAGCTCCAAAGCCGCCCCCAGAGAAGTGTGTGGTGCAGGGCAGAGCCCCGCAGCGCTCACCTTCAGCCGCCCAAACTCGCAGGCCAGGTCCAGGGGGGTTTTCTTCGCCTTGTTGATGAGGCAGGGGTTGGACTGGTGCTGGAGCAGCATCTCTGACTGCGTGGGAGCAAACATGGTACAGGGGTTCAGCATCATCCCACGTCCCCGCCTCCCTTCCACCCGGCACAATGGGGTTCGCCCCCACCCGCGCATCCCCAGAGAGATCCAGGGTGGGTGCGCGGGTGTCTCTGGGCTCTCACTTACCACCTCGTAGTGGCCGTACTGTGCTGAGAGGTGCAGCGGGATCTGCCCGTCCAGCGAGGCCATGTTGACGGAGGCGGCAGCACGCAGCAGCACCCGCACCGGCTCCACGCGCCCCTGCCAGGCTGCGTAGTGCAGGGGACGCATCCCTGCAGGGGAATGGGGCTCAGCAGGGCCGGATGCGGCCCCTGACCTCGCTCGGAGGGCTGAGCCGGCTGCCGGAGGCACAGGGCCATGCCAGGGAATCAGCCCTTACCATTGCTGTCCTTGATGTCAACGGTGGCCTGTGCCTCCAGCAGCAGTGAGATGAGGTCCAGGCTGCCGCCCAGAGCTGCGTGGTGCAGCGCCGAGAACCTGCAACATAAAGCAGGGCTCAGCCCAGCACTGCTCCCTGCTGTGCTGTCCCTACGGTCCCCGCCTGCACGGGGACACGGACTGAGGGCCAGGACAGTCTCTGGCTGCTCCTGGCTAATCCCTCCTGATTCCCCGCTCCCAGTGCCTCAGTTTCCCCACAGCAAAGTCCGTGCCCCAGGACTCAGTGAGGGATGTAGGGACGTGCAACCCCTGGGACCCCAGCAAGAGGGGTCCCTCACCCCCCTGCCCTGTGCGGAGGCGAGCAGGCGGGATGCAGAGACGCATCTCCCCCCTCCACGGTGCAGCCAGGCAGCACGAAGCTGCGCTGCTCACAGCATCCGGCAAACGCACCGGCCCTGTGGCTACTCCTGGCCCCTCCACCAGCGACCCTCTCCCCGTGCCAGCAGGGATGCCGGGAGCCCACGGCACAGTGTGGGAGGCTGCCGGTAATGAAAGAGCCCTGTGTCTCGGGGCTCTGAAAGGGGCCTGTCTGCCCGGTGCTCCCCCCGTGCTGTCACGTGAAGGGCCACGGCCGAGCGAGGGGTCCCTGCGCTGCCGGGGATTAGCCCGTGTGCTGCTCCAAGGGGCACAGGGGCCTCCAGACGGCGCCGACCCGGGGCTCCAGTGGGCTCAGCAGCGTCCCAGCCCCGTGCCGGGAACACAACCCGGCCGACACGGCTCCCCTCCCGATCTCTGGTCCCAGGGCACCCCCAAATCCCTGCACAGGGTCTTTGGGCATCACAGGAGGGACACTAACCCAGCAGAGAGGGCTGCTCCCTCCTTCAGTGCAGCCACCACGTCCCTGAGCCCACATCAAAACCTCTGCCTTGAAGCGAGAACGTGGTGGGTACCAAATCCCCCCCGAGCCTGTGGGATCCCTGCGGGGCCAGCTCTGACGTGGAGGTGGCTGCACAAACCCACCCTCGCCCGCCTCATCATCTCCAAGCTGCGAGCAAGGCGATGCCTCTCTGAGGTCACTGCCAGCGGCACGGCTCTCCCGGGAGGGCGCACATTGCTGTCCCCATGCACAAGGCTCACCCCCCCACCGTCCCCTTCCTGCGCCCCAGTGAAACCCAACGCGCCGCCTGCGCTGTTAACACCCCAAACACCGCACGTGGCCCTCTGAGGGGGAACGGACCCTTTACCCTCACTCCCATCCGCAGCCCTCCTGGAGCTGCCCAAGCACAAGCCCTGTGCCTTGTCAGAATCAGATCATTGCTTCTATTATTACTTTGGGTTTTTTTTCCTATTAAGCTCCATCTGCATAGTATTATTTTAAGACAGAGCCATCCTGCACATTTTCAACCCCCCCGCTGGCCTGTTAGGACTCATCGTGGACACCTCCTCCTACAGAGTCCTCAAAAAGAAAACATGTAGAAATTAGGTACAACAACAGTACATAAAACAATGCTAATAACTCATGGGTCAGAGTTAATTCAATAAGAATAACATGCTTATTTATTTTATGGGCCTTTGTGGTTTCTTTAACGCTCAGTACCCAGCTTATTAAGTACTTGGATGTTGGAAGTGATGAGCTACACAAATATGCTGCGGTCACTTGGCAACCTCATCTTTTCCTTCCCTAACTCCCCCCCAAATGAAGGGATTTTGTTCTTGGGATATTAAACACAGACACAAGCACGTGCAGGCACCGTGGCCGGCTGGGTACTCCTCCGTGCTTTAACCAGCACGCAGGGCACGGGGCGCCGGCTGGACATGCTGCCAGCCCCACGGAGGGGGACACAGAAGAGCTTTACGGCGGATTTTGCAGGACAGATTGAGCACAGCCCTCAGCTCAAATCCGGGCAGGCGCTGGGTCTGCCTCTGCAGGGCTTGCCCTGGTTTCGGGATGCTGTTGCGTCCTCTGGGGCTCAGCAGCTACCCTCGAAAGCTTTATGATACCCAGAGCTGCCGAACCAACTGGATACTGGGGAGAGCGAGCCCACCCACGCTGGTGACAGCACCCTGCCCGGGGAGCACTCACCCATCCGCATCCTGGTAGTTCACGTTCAAGCGCTTGGCAGATCCCAGGAGCTCTGCAGAGAGAGCAGACAAAGGTCAGGGCAGGAGGCAGAGTCCGCACCACCTCACACGGCCCCCGGGACCCCACACAAACCCTGTCCCGCAGCCGCACCGACCTCCCAGCGCGCAGAACAGCGCCTGGCCCATCCCGGCGGCCTCTTCTGTCCTCTCCTCTCGTCTCACTCCACGTTCACCTCCACGAACCCTCAACGGGCTGACCCAGCTAGAGCTCAGACCCTTTCCTCCCTCTCTCCCTCGTGCCCCATCTCTGCGTGCCCCGGGACGGGTCGGACCCTGCAGCTCCTGTCACCCTGGCTCAGCGGGATGGCGCTTCCCTCCCCTTTATAGGCAGCAACACCCCAAAACTGCTGAGCGGGGCCGTTTCGCCCCCCACTCACTCCCTGTGTCTGCTGTCGCCGCCGAGGCCTGGCCCACAGACCACATGGTTGGCATTTTTATGGCTGGGGCAGAGGCCGAAGCCTCTGGCTGTGAATGCGAGGATTGTGCCACCTCGGATATCCCGTCCCCTCGTCCGTCCCTCCCTCCCCTTTGGGGACCACTGAGAGGCAGAGGATGCTCACCCCACCCTCGGCACAGCCTCACGCGCCCCTGGCTCCCCGCTCCTTCCCGCAATTAATTCGAATGAATTCCTTCCTCCTACACAGAGAGGACATTTTATTCTCCACCGAGGGGTTGAGAGTGGATTAACATCTCTGGAATTCATCCTCTAAGTCAAAAGGGAAAGAAAGGGAAAGAAAGGGGAAGGTATGCGGGGGGCAAGAAATGCCGTCGCTCCTCCTCTGCCTTTCTAGGCAGCCCCATCACCGAGCCCGAGAGGATTAAATGCTTTGAAAGGTTTCTGTGCTGTTTCCTACAGAAAAATCAAAGTTTGAGAGCCAGGATCTGAGCCCGGGGTGAAGCAGCTGCTCAAACCTCACTGAAACGTGGTGGGGTCCTGGGGAAGGACCCCTCTCCCTTGCAGGCGAGCAGATCTCCAGGGCTGCAGCCCCCTCTCCTCCTTCGCCCCCTCTCCTCCTTCGCCCCCTCTCCTCCTTCTCCTTTCCTCCTCTCCCAAGGTCTCTGCCCACCTCACATGGCAGATCCCATACAAAGCCACACTCTGCTGCGTAGCCCCTCCGCCAGAAAGGAGAGCTGGAGAGGGGGCCGGCTCATTCATCATGCAAATGCGTAATTAAAGGAAACCAAGAGACGGTGTGTTCATTACTGCAATTTACAGTGTTTTGTAAACAGACTAATTAATGCAAAATGGGCTTGGAGTGGCTGCTGGTGAAGGACTCCTGACTCCAGCTGAGGAGATCAGGACACGATCACCCTAATTACCTCTTCCAGGGGCTGTTGGTCTTCAGAGCAGCAGGGAGCAGCTCCGCCAACCCAAAAGCCCTTCCCGAAGGAACCGGCTCCCAAAGCCATGCTCAGCAGAGCTCCCGCTCTTCCCTTCCAGCCCCGAATTGCCCAAAAGCCCAGGATTTGGGGTCTTCATCAAGGACAAGCCGCTTCCCTTGGTCCCCTCGGCCAGGAAACAATATTTCACTTGCAATGCCCATGAAGCCATCCATCACCTCCCGCTCCCTGAGCGATCCCCCAGCCCCACTATCTTTTAATCGGGGTTTATAAAGAGGTATTTTTAAAGGATGCTCTGTGTGGTAGGAACCAAAGGCCAGTACAGGTTTGCTCCCATCACCTGCAGCTGAAAATTGCCACAGGGTTTTACTGCTGAGAAAGGGTGGGGAGGAGGAGGAAGAGGAGGAGAGGTCCTTACCCATGGCCGGGGGGGCAGAGCCTGAACCGCGCGAGCCGGGTGGCAGAGCAGAGCTGGGTAGGTGATGCTGGGAAGAGAAGGGCTGGATGGAGATGCTGAGCACAAGCACATCCGAAAGAGGCAGAAACATCTCACAGCCCCCGGGGGCTGGTCCTGGAGTTGAGCAATGCCTGCTATTTGAAGAGAGAGAGCTCACCCCCTCCTACAAAGGGACGGGGCTGGCCAGTGGGGTCCAGTAAGCAGGGCTGGGACGCAGTGGGTGTCCCAGGACACGGCGGGTGTCCCTGCCCGCTCCCTGGCCCCAGGAGGCAGCTGTCTGCATCTGCCCGGCAAAACGCCCGTGTCTTTGCTCCTCTCCCGAGCAACATTCCTCAAATTAGTTCCCTACTCCGGCAGCCCGGCAAGGTCAGGATGCGGGGCAGGACCACGTGGACACAGCATGGGCAGCTGGGAAAGCAGCAGGTCCCAAAAACAAGGGCTGGGAGCAGCATCCTCTTTGAGGCTCTTTCTGAATGTGGAAGCAGTAACGCTCGTATCCACCTTGGGCAGGGAGGGAAAGAGTTGGTCCCTGGTTTGTAGCTGGGTAAATCGCTGCTTGGAGAGCTGGAGGGTTTGCAGCCAGGCTGGAAGGTCAGGCGCGGGCAGGAAAGGGGCCAGGCACCCCGGCACCACAGGCACAAAGGCACGAGCAAAGAGGAGAAGAGCAGAGGCATGGAGGGGAACACAGAGCACAGCCAGGCAGCCGGGACCCCTTTGCCAGCAGCATCCCGCTGCACGCCTCTGCACCGTACGGCACGCAGGCCCGGCAAAGCAACCCCACGGGCAGCCCTGCCTCAGCGGGGAGCCTGCACCGGGACGGGGTGAAGCAGCGGGGCAGCACGAGGGCTGCCAAGGGGGTGCCACCAGCCCCTGTCATGCTCCTGGGGATGCAGTGACAGGAAGGCAGGTGATGGGACGCATCCCAGCTTCCCTTCCTTCTTCCTCGTTCCATCCACGTGCTCCTTTGGAGCAATTCCCTCATTTTTCTCCCTATTTCTTTAGCCCCTTCTCTCCCTGTGGGTGACCCAGCAGCTCCTGGCTCCCCGGCCTTTCCCACTCAGATGTTCTGGGGCTCGGCAGAGGCCGGGCTGAGCCATTCCCAACCCCACGGCCCTCCCAGACCGGCTGGTTCAGAGCCATGGCTCCAGCCGGGAGACTGCAGAGCCGGGCTGGGAAAGGGCTGCGGCGTCAGGGCCGACCCAGCCACGGCACTGGGATGGGGTGGCCAGACCCTTCCCAGCCGCATCATCACCTCCGTTGGATTTGCGCCGAGGTGGGAGCACCCGTGGGCCTGATCCGCACCCCCAGCTCCCTGCCGGCAGCACGCTCGCATCCCGGGAAGATGAACCCAGAAAAACATTTCCATACCCAGTGTGGAAATGCAAAAAGCCCTGAAGAGAAGATTTCCAGGGGAAAACCCAGCTTTGTGCACCCCAAGGGTTAACTCTCAGCCCCGCTCCCCAACACGACCCCTCCAGGGGGTCCCACCAGCCCCCATCCTGCTCTGCTCCCCCCTCCAGCGCGTTCGCTGGCGCCTGCCCGGGCAGGATGAGGCTCAGCAGCGCGAGGCCAGGGCTGAGCGAGGCCTCGAGGGAGCCAGCGAGCTTCTGTGCAGCGTCTGGCTGCCAAGCAGCAGGCGGGAAGCACCTCCGGAGCGCTCCAGCAAATTGCTTACAAATGTAGGGCCCGTGTGCTCCGCCGGACGCGGCAAAGGCAGCGCGGCCGCCCGCTCACCAGACGAGGTCGAGACCCTCGCCCACGGCACGCTCCGGATCCAGCGCTGGACGGGGGGGAAGTGCCAGCCCTCGGCGTTTTGGACCCTTGCTGGTGGCGGGGGGCCCAGGATGGCGCAGCCCCACACGGCACGTTTCCAACCAGCTCCTCCGACCGAGCAGCCCCCTCCGGCGTGCTGCGCCCCGTGCCTCAGTTTCCCCGTGGGGCTGGGCTGCACCCTCACGGTGGGGATGCCCGGCTGGGCCGAGCTCCCCGTGGGGTGCAGGGGGCTCCTGGGGAGCAGCTGGCCAGGGCGGGTGACTCACCTGCGCTGCTGGCAGCCGGCCCGGCGCAAACCTGTATTTACCCCATGGGCGCTTGCCCAGCACTGGCTGTGCCGGCTGCGTGGAGCCAGGCATGCCCTTGCCCGGCCCGCAGCCTCTGTGCCAGCATGCCCGGCACCCTGCGTCACCCTCTGCCCTTCACTGGAGACCTCATGCCCACGGGGACACCCTCGGGCTTTGCTTCGAGGGCTGGGAAATGGATACGATCCCTCCGGAGCGCTGAACTGCTGAACCGCTCACTGGGAAGGAGTGACACACTCGCCGGCGTTTAGCTGGGGAAGCAAACGCCCAAATACACTGTCCCCCCCCGCAAAGCCCCCCTTGGAGATTCCTGCCCTGGCTTACACAGGGAGCAAGGCTCCAGAAAGCAGTGCTTTTGCTGGGACCCTCCCCAGTTTTGTCCCCCCAGCCTTTGTCTCTGTGCGGGACAGACAGATCTGTAACTGGAGACCCGCCTCCTTGCCAGAGATACCTTGAAAAAGTACAGTGTTCTGCTCATCCTGTGTCACACACCCTCATCCTTCCCCCTTGCTCCGGAAAATCACATCCCCACACCACTGGCTGCTAGCATCCACACGCCATGAGCCTCCCCGCACGGAAGGTCGGAGCATCCCTGTACCATGAGTGTCCCCATACTTCCAGCCACGAGCATCCCTGCACCATGACCGTCCCTGCACCACCAGCCACAAGTATCCCTGCACTGCTGGCCGTGAGCATCCTGCACGCAGGGATGCTCTGTCTGGGCACTGCGGGAACACCATCCTGCTGCCCCGGGTGGTGGGAGAAGGATCATGTGCTCTTGACACACCAAATACATACATTTCCCTCTTGGGAAAATAAAATCCACCTGGGGACTGTCACCACTAAGCCAATAAACCAGCTGGAGGAGCTCATCAGCTGTGATCCCGCAGAGCACCAGCCATCTCTGGTGGTGGTGGCGGCCCTCCCGGAGGCAGAGGTGGCAGGAGGTGGCAGCTTCACCTGACCCGACCTGCCCAGCCTCAACCTGCGCCGACGGCCCGGGCTGGCTCTGCCTTGGCACACAGTGGGGTCATGCTGGGGCTCAGGAGAAAATCGATGTCAAAATCAAACCCAAAATCAAGACAAGAAGAGGTGATGTCCATCCCTCTTCTGCAGGAATCACCCTTCCCTGTCACCTCTCTGTCCACAGGCACGTCCACCGTGGCCACCCACACCCGGCTCCTCCTGGCACAGCCTCCCGGCAAACCGGCTGCTTCAGTTTCCCAATAGGTTCGGAAGAGATTCGCCCGCTTCGATAGGGAAGGAGCTCGGCCACAGAGACCTTAAGAAACTCAACCAAAGTTGCCCGGCAAGCTTGAGACGGAGGTTGGGGGAGAGCCAAGGACTCCCGACCCCGGCTGTGTGCCACAGCCACCAGCCCGCACCCCAAACACCGAGCCCAGCGCTGTGCCCGGCTCCCTGGGCAGGCAGGGCCCCCGCTGCTTCCCCCGTGGTTATGGGGGGTGAATTTGGCTGCTGGGGCGCTGCCGCCTGAGATACCCAGCTGAGCACCCATCCCTGCATCCAAATGCCACGGGTGTCCAAATGCCACGGGTGCTTTCCTGCCCGCAAATGGCCTGTGCCGGGGTTTGAGGCTTCGCAGCATCCCTGCGAACGGGCTCTCCACCAACGCTGACAAACAGGTCCTCCGCCAAACCAGGCGCCGTGGGGTGGGTCCGACTGGGGCAAAGCCACTGGGTTAACTGGCAGGGACGGGGAGGCTGCAATCAGGGAGGCAGATTCCCATCGACACAGGGCAAATGGGAGCAACGGGAGAGAGCGACATGGTAGGGAACCCCTTATCTTTCCCTACACCACCACCTAACAACTCCTTGAGAGTAATTGGTGTCTTCATCCCTCGAGAAACCTGCCGAACCCAGGTGCGAGACATGCCGGACCTGGCCAGAGCCCTGCCTGCTTTGAGGCTGCACAGGCTGCACAAGGGCTCTCGCACACAAGCCCTGCTCCTGGTTTGGGCACCCCGGGTCCAAACTGCAATAAACCCATGGGGCACAGCAACCTGCAGCGAGCCAGGAGCCAAACTCAGGGGGCTCCTCGCAGCATCCCGAGGGCTGGACACAGCATCCCCACGCTGCGAGCATCCCCACGCCAAAACACAGACTCCTTGTGTCTAACCTTAACAACCTCCAGCATTTACCCCTGGCTTGAGCTCCAAATCTTAGGGCTTACACTCACACAGAGCCCAAGGTGTCCCTGCCACCAAGTTGTTCCTGCTAACAGCACATCTGAGTCTCCTCTGGCAGCTCTGCCTCCCTCCTCATCTGTGCTTTCTCCTTTTCTGAGCTCTCTCATCCTGCAATGTGTTCAGACGTGATGGCAGGCGATGGTGAAGGTGGGTGATGGTGAAGTTTGGGAGTCTGAGAGGCCCAAAGCAGCTGCTTTCCCCCCTCGTCTGGGCTGGGGACCCACAACAGGCGAAGGGAGTGGGGTCTGGGGACATGGCAGCAACTGGGAGCCTTTTTCCTTCTCTGGGCAAGGCTGGGAGCCTTTATCCCAGGGAAAACTCAACAATTAAGTTTTTTAAAGAGGCTGGCAGCAGGAGGCAGCAGGGATAGCATCCCTGCACAGCACAGGCATCCATCTCTCACCCCCAGCCCAGCCACCCCAGGACCCCCGGCCAGACACCCAATTTCCCCCTGCCGCTTCCCCCCTGCAAGCAAAGCAGGAAAAAACAGGCAGCTTGTTCAAAGCTAAGGCTCCCAGAACAATGAAAGGAAAAGCAGTCGGAAACCCTGTCCCCATCCGCGCAGCTGGGAAGAAGGTACCGCGCTCGCCTCTCGCCCCTGAGGTTTGGTGGCCGCAGCGGGGATGGAGAGGGGAAACGCCAAGGGGGGGAAACAGCATTGCTTGAGTCCTTTGGGGCTGGGTTCACCCTTGCAAAAGCCAAACGCATGCTCCTGCTCCGAGTTTCAGGCCCCCAGAAGGAGCTCAGCCGCGTGGTGAGATGAACGGCACTCGTTCCCCTTCCCCGCAATAATTTGGGGGTTCGCACTGGCCACCTACCCCAAAGCGATGTGCCCCTGCCTGACTCCCACAGCAAGGGGGAGCAGTAACGCCCTTTCCCCATGGAGCCAAAATCGCATCCCCCCCGGCCCGGCCAGGATGGAAACAGCTGGGAAAGGTTTCGGGTGGGGGAAGCCGGGCGGCTCCTTCAGAGATACGAGGGCTCCTTTCCCAGCTGGCTGGGGAAACGCGTTACCGGGAGGTGAAGTCACCGTCCCTGCTGGGACCTGGCTATTCCGCTCTCCAGGATATGAACTCAGAGGAGCTGTATTTGCCCAGGGAAGAGGTGGAGCCTTTTCCATTTCCCCCATCCTTCCGAAAGGACAGGACGCCTCCTGAGCGGGAAGAGATGGGGCGATAGCGGCAGGGGCCGGCGGCCAAGCGCGAGCTCTGCCTGCACCCGTGGTGCATCACCGGGCACGCCGTGGGGCCAAGAGCCACCCATGGGCTGCAGGACACGGGGACCAGCAGAGCATCTGGTCCAGCATTACCAACACACCTTGGCTTCTGTTCAACTGGTTCCATACTGGTTCCAACTGGTTCTCCTGGGAGCTGGGGAAGGGGCTGCGGGGCTCCAGTGACCGCAGGGTACCCAGGCAAAGGGGCTGCACCTACAGACACCCTCAAATAGTGGATTAATGTGATCTGTGGAGGATGCTCAACAGATCAACGAGGGCTGAAATAACACTAAAGAGACTTAGAGAGATTAGGAGAACAAACCCTGGCAGATTCAACCTGGGAAAATTACAAACTGCAGCATCTGGGGAAAAATAACCTGACCCGCAGATGGTCAATGGGAGGAAGAAAGAGGGGAAGCAGGATGCGGGGGGACGGTGAGAGCAGCGTGAACATGGGCACGGAGGGAGCTACCGGTGAGGAAAACAACCTCAGCAGCTCTGGGGGGGGGGGATGCTGGTTCCCAGAGCACCATCTTCCATCATGCGCCCAGGGCTGTGAACATGATATGGGGTCACGGGGGACGAGAAGCTTGGGGGGACGTGAGAGGCGAGGGGCAGGAGACAGCAGCCGAAGGGCTTGCCTTGCACGGAAAGATTAGGGCAGGTCAGTAAGTCTGGATTTGCTGAGCAACAGTTAATTAGGGAGGGCGGGCAGGGACGCAGCAACCCACCTACACCTGGAGGGTTTTGACACTCAAGAGGAGCACGTAGCTATTTATTTCATGGTTCTAACAATGAGCCCCAGATAAAAATTAGAGCAGACAGGAGCGGCCAGCAAAATCACGTGAGCTCAAGGAAGCGAAATGAGGATCCAGCCGTGCGCTGTAGTTTGGATGGCTGCAGCAAATCATGCAGCTCCTGGGGGCAGTGGGACAAGGCTGAGGTTGGGGGACGGAGCTGCCACAGCCTTACGGCACTGCCCCCATCACTGCCAGCCTGGTACCCACACGTGGCAGCTGGCACCTGGGAGCTGCTCCGGCCGGTGGAGCCAGTACTCAAAGCACACAGTGATGTGGCAGCTGGAAATACTGCGACATCCTCTCCCTTTGGCCCTAGGAAAACTGCCGTGTGCCTGCAGCAGGCGCTGCCAGGGCGGACGGAGCGGCTGTCCCCACCCTGGATGCTCTAATCTAGGCAAGGCACACACAGGATGGGAGGGGAGGTGAAGCCGTGCGCTCGAGGTCACCCAGAAAGTCAATGGTTCAAGTGCCGTCACTCCTTCCCGAGGCCCCGGCAGCCAGGAACCAAATTTTCTCCAAAATCCCCCCGCCACCGTCCCACGGGCAATCAACTGTCGGCAGCAGAGGACTAACCTCCAACCGCTGCTGGTGGCTTTGCGGCCGAGGTTTGGAGTCACACACGGTTAAAAATACCTTGTGGATGCCTTTCCTCAACTCTGACCCTGTGGAGCCGGTGCTGCCGCCAGCCCCACTCAGGGACGCGCTGGTGGGGTCCCCTGGGATGCACACAGCCCGGTCTGTGCGGGGACAGGGGCAGACGCTGCCTGGGGACTGGGTTTACCTCCCTATGAGCCAAGGATTCCTGCTCCTGGGGGTGCTGCTGCCTCTACCCTCTATTGCCAAACCCAAACGAGAGGCTCTTTGCTTCCTACAGCTGCCTTCCAGCAAACGATGCACGGGCTATCTGGCTCTGTCTAAATTACAGCCCAGATCCGAGCAGCTTGAGCAAACTGTTTCCTTTCCTCCTGGACAGAGCCGAAACGTGGCCTCCAACTCCCACTGGTCCCAAGGGATGCTGGATGGGCGACTGCTCCCACAGATGCCACGGCGCTGCAGCCAGTCGTGACATCTGCATTGGGAAAGAGCGAGGATCTCACCCAGCGGCGGGTGCTTGGTGCTGCCAAGCCATGAGGGACAGGAGGGGCCCCTCTGCAAATGCCCTCTCTGGCGATGGCAAGGGGGAGGAAGGCACCCGTCTCTCCTTGCTACTCCCATCCCCTGCCAAAGGTCACCTACCGAAGCAAGCGGGAACTGCCCAGCCACTCCACACAGCCACCAGTGGGCAGGTGAGAGGGACAGGTCTGTCCCCACTGGGCACGGGCCAAGCTCCATCCAGTCTGGGACAAGCAGCCCGAGAGCCGAACCCGCCGCTGCTCTGTGCGCTCCCTGCCAAGGCCGGGCAGGGCAGCGCCGCTTTGCCGGTGCCCAGCGCGAGGGCTCTTTGCCAGCCAGGTCAGACCCCCAGCTGCCCGCCCGGGTTTCCGGCTGGCCAGGCAATGCTGCAAAGCGGGAAAAGCCGTTGCCAATATCCAGCAGAGCATCTGGCCGGTGGCACTTCTCTTGTGCCTTGGCTGGAGCAGGACGTTTTCACCCAGCTGCAGCAGCGAAGGATTCCCCCAGGACCCCGATCTGCAGCAGGACCCTATCTGCAAGGGACAGGAGGGGGACGTGACAACTATATCACCACGCTGCCCTGCGTGTCCCCAGGTGGAAGCAGCAGTCACCAACAAACGCGTTTAGCAGCTGATGACGTGGTACGCCCCAGGAGAGGCATCTCCCCATCCCCACGGTGGAAGCAGGAACCCGCACCAGGACCCCGCGCCCGTCTCGCCGTCCCTGTGGGGGCCTCAGTGGCTGCTGAGTTATTCTGGGTGCTGCATTCCTGCCCCCCTCCCCTCATCCCAGCTGCTCCAGGGCCGGCGGGGAGGGCAGCGGGTTCCTCCCATTGCCCAGCCTGGGCACCAGAGCCAGCAGCTGCTCGGGGACCAGCTGGGGACAAGGGCGACACGGAGCAGCCCCGTCCCCCCACGTACCGCAGGAGGAACAAGGGCTGATTTACAGCAAGGTCAGAAGCATCAGAATACAACTGCGATGGGTGGGGGGGCTTGGACCTGAGGAGCCCCAGTCCCAGGGGCTGAGCTCCGGTCAGCAGCTTCCCATGTGGGGTTGGGGCACATTGGGGCACAGCACATCAACACCTCCAAACCCCTGAAGAGCAGGCCCACCTTAGCATCAGAGGTAAACTGAGGCAGGGGCGGCATTCCCAGCCCCTTGTCAAACCAAGGTTGGGTTGTGCCCAGCTTCCCGCAGGGACCCTGCCGTCCATGGGGACCCCGCCGCCAGCTCGGCCCCCTCCACACTGTGCCCCTGCCTCGACGCTCCCCACTCCCCAACCCGACGGAGCAGTGGTGGGACGCAAGCCAAGGCCTGCCCGCTCCCTGGACCCCTGCCGGCAACCCGATCTGTTTACGCCTTTCCAGCGTGGCGGGTGCGTGTCGGGAACGGCCCCGGCAAGCCCGAGTTGGCGGCAGAGGCAGGACGTGGGAGCTGAGCGCAGAAACCCCCGCCTGCCGCTTCGCTGCATCCCGGGGAGGGGGGGTCGGCGACGAGAAAGAGGGAGGTGCACAGGAGGAAAAAGGTTCCCCCCACCTCCCTTGGCTCCTTTTTGTAGGAAAAGGCACCCTTTCTTGCATCACGCCACCCCTCTCAGGGTACGTGAGCCCCCACCTTGGCCAGGGAATCACGGCAGGTTGCCTCGCCCCCAGGCCCCACCAGCAAATGGCTTTCCGAGCCGTGCCGACTCTGCTGGGAAAGCGAACCAGCCCTAGAAGTTGCACATCCCTTCCCGGCAGACGAGGCGCCGGCTTTGCAAGCACGTGGCCGGCCACGTGTGGGGGCTCAGGGAGCTGACAGCCACGTGCCGGTCCCTGTCCCAGTACCTGGGTTGTCCCCGGGTAGGGCTGAGCAGAGGCACCCACCTGCACCGTTTATCCATGACAAAACCCATGGGTGACACCAATACCCGCTGTGAATTTGGACCCATGAAGCTGCAGGGGTTTGGAGTGGGGTGCAGCGTGATGGAGCAGAGCCATGACTTTGGGGGCCGTCAAGAGCTGGACCGCTCCGTCCACACCAGGTTTGGGGTGGAGGGAATGGAGAAGCAGCTCCAGGAGGCCCGTGTGCAGCCCAGCACATGCTGCTAAATATAACCAGCGGGACAGATGCTCCGAGACAGGGAGCTGCCTGTGCCCCAGCACTGTGGAGGAGGAAGCTGAGGGCTCCCCTAAGGCTTGAGCACCCTCAGGGTTTGGCCACAGAGCAGGGTCAGCAGCAGCTCCTCCACAGGAGCCTCTTTCCCTGCAAGGAGGAGCGTTTCCCTTTATAACCTGGCAGGATAAGTAGGTACTCGTTCAGGGAAGCCAGGAGGCCTCACACAGCCCTTCCCACCTGCGTCAGCCCAGCAAAACAAAACCTGAGGTGCTTCAGGCCAACTGGAGCAGCCCGGGCTGCAGCCCAGAGCAATCCCCACAACCGTGGCTGCGTCAGCTCCCGTGCTGCCGGCTGGGCTCGCCGTGCACCCACATCCCCCGCGCACCCGCACCCCCGTGCGCAGGCAACGATTAACCGTCAGGGAAGACTCCGGCCCCTTTCAGAGGCTGCTGAGGCAAGCGACGCTCATGTGGCCTCGCCATGTCAGGGATGCATCCGGGGAGGTCCCTGAGGGGCCACGCAAGCTGTGAGTTGGGTGTCCTGCCCAAGGAGAGAGGACACCCACGGTTGGGGAAGGTCTGTGGGGGTCCCAGTCCACGGTCTCCCTATTGCTGTTTGCACCCAGTTCGGCTCCAGCTGGAAAACCCCCTTCAGGCTCATCTACGCCCATCCTGGCAAAGTCCTGGCAAAGGAACAAGACCGTGCCCCAAGACGGGCTGCTCAAGGGGGGGGAGCGAGGGCCGAGAGCCAGCCAGACCCTGGGACCGACACTCCAAGGGGGCAAGAGGCACCTGCAAAGCAGGTGGGAGAGGCCGAGCCAGCCCTGCTGCCAGGGGCACCTCCATGTCGGGCACCCGACACCCGCGCCACGCTCGCCGACTCCCTGCGCAAAGCAGACAGGGCGCCTTACCCAACCGGCCGTGCCTGCGGCCGAGGGCGGCGTCACAAAACTCCAGGAGTTTTCACCCCCCCATGGCACAGCCACCCGCCGGGGACGGCCAATACAGGTTCTGGCTCCCAGGATGGCACCTGGGGAGGGTCGGGGCAGGGGTCCAGGCACGGCGGCAGCACTGGGTGCTGCACACCCTCTGCACAGCCTTGGCTGGGGCCCAGCGGGGGAGCGGTGCCGGTGCTGGCAGGGCTTGGCGGAAGCGCAGCCGGACGTGTTGCACCAGGCCTGGGATGCTGCGGGAGCCGCATACCTGTCGTGCACGCAGGTTTTCCCTGCTCCCTTATCTCGCCATCGAAGCTGCGTTCTGTTGCAGCTCCGGCCTTTCTCCCCAGGGTTGCAAACATCTCAGAGTGCCTGTGCACCCACCCTGGGCGCAGGCTGCCACAGCCCCGGGCATCCCGCGGGAGCAAGGGATGGGCGAGGGTGTCTGGCCCTTCCCCGGGAGGGTAAAGATCATCCCAGCAGAACCATTTCCAAGCAGTCTGGGCATCTCCAGACAGGTCCGTGACTCACCAGGACACCTTGGCAAGGCCCGGGCCATGTTGCAGCCCCAAGGTTCAAGCAGGTCCCTCCCTCTCCATCCCAGGCATGATTTTTTGGGGAAGCCAGGATGAGATTTGGGGGAAGCCAGAGTGCTCACAGCTCCTCCCCACCCCTCTCGCTTGCTAGACGAGCAAGAAAAAGGTGCTTTATTGTCATTTAGTTTCTGCCCCTTTCATACTCCTTTGCTAGAGTTTTTTGCCAGCGGCGGGCCTCGGGTCTGGCGGGGGGCCAGGCCAGCCGAGGAGCTTTTAAAAACAAAACAGGGCGCGTGCATGCACACACACACGCACGGCACCCAGTCCCTCTTTTAACTCTTGCTGGGGCGATGCCGCATGGAAGCGCCTATTGCATGCTCCCAGCCGGCTGGAAACCATGTTCCACAGGGGATGCTGTCGATCACCACTGAGATCCAATAATTCAGTGCCCCCCTTCCTGAGGAAACCTTGCAGCACCAAGATCCCAATGGAGAGGTGGCAGGGTGACGCTGGTGAAGCTGTTGTGGTCCACAAGGACCCGCCTGTCCTAAACAGGAACAATGCTGCAACCCCTATCTGGGGTGCAGCTGAGATCTTCGGACCCAGCAGCCCTGTGGGCATAAGGAGGAGGAGGAGGAAGAGCAGAACAAGGTTTTCAACTAGAAGCAGCTTCTCTCCTGGATGGCAGAAAGCTGGAGAGCGTCGGTGACACATACACAGCATCCCCAAACCGACGGGGCCAACTGCCATTTTGCACAGCTCACTGCTACTTGGAAAGTCTTTATCCACCAGCTCCCTCCCACCTGCAGCCAGCCCTGTGCCCCCAGCACGTCCCCAGTCCCAGCTGGAGGACAGGATACCCATGCTGGCAGTGTCCTTGCTGTGTCCCCTCCCTTCCCTGCCCAAGTACAGCCCTGGGGAGCACTGTCCCCATTACGGTGCCCACGTGCTGCCAGCAGCCGGGCACACGCCATCGTGTGGCTCGGGGCTGCCTTCCCTGCCTGCCTTCAAGCTGTTGGCATCTGAATTGTTCCGTGTTTCTGGGTCAGGCAGCCAAAATGGCCTCCACAGCCCTCGGGAAGGGGGAGCCGAGCCCCCTGGTCCGGGCTGAGTCGCTGGGAAGTGCCTGAAGGATGGAAATCCCCGTCCTGCCCCAAACCTCAGCCTCCCGCCTGCAGCATCAGGGATGGCTGCCAGCCGAGCTCCATCCACAGCCCTGCGGGACCTCCGCATCCCCAGGGAGATGGGCAAGTCCCCGGGATGTCCCAGCGCTGCCCCGTTGCCCCCGAAGGAAGGCAGCATGGCCCAGGGCAGCCCCAACATAGCCCATACTCATCCCCTTTCCCATAATTAGCCTTTTTTTCCCCATTCTTTTACCCAGGCAGGCAGAAGGAAGCAGGTGGCCCAGGCTGAGAGCAAGGAGCCACAGGCCGCCCTGCCAAAGGGGTTTTAAAGGATGAGGACAGAAATAAAGACCTGGGAGGGGAGTAGACATAGACCTGTGATGGGCGACGGGGTGCAGAGGGGAGTGGGGCTGGGCACCCTGAGGAGGCTTTGCCGAGCGCTGCCCAGCGCTGCCTCCTCCATCTCCCTGCACAACGCTGTTTGCTCGTGCCTTATCTGCCGTGCTCGGCACGGTGACGCTTTCCCTGGCTCTGGGCACACCGGTGGCAGCCAGGCCCCTTTCCAAACACAACACTCATTAGAGGTCGGCTTCGAAAAGCATCCTCCTTTCACTGCCGCTGCCCATGCAGGGTTCTTCCCAAAGAGAGGCGCAAAAAAATAACGGGCTTAACCCCACCATGAACTGGGACAAACAGGACACGGGTGGGAAAACCCACCAAGCAAACAGCAGGCTACTGGAGGAGCCCCGCATCCCAGGGAGGCTGGGAGCCATGGAGGGAGGAGGAGGGAAGGATGGACCCCCCCACGCCGTGCCGCGCAGCTGCAGCCCCGCCACCATCCGTCCCCACAGTCGCCACACTCACTGGAGCCTTTGAAGCCTCTTTTCTTCTCCTCCCACCCACCGCAGTTCAAAAGCAGGTTTCGGCAGGCTGCGGGGCGGTGGGGTCCCCAGCGTGGGGCTGCCACCAGCTAGGCTCCCCTGGGCACGGCACCTCGCCCCGCTCCTGGCTCGGTCTCGGCAGAAGAGGGAGTTTTGCCCGTTTCGGCAGAGTTTCCCAGTGTCTCTCCACAGGCGTGCCCACAGCCCTTCCGAGCCGGTCCAGCCCATCAGACCTACAGCCTGCAGAGAGAGGAGGGGAGGACACAGCCAAGGATGCTCGGGAACCGTCCTCAAAACTTGGGCTTCAAGGGACGTGTCCAGGTCCACACTCGGGCTCGATGGCAGAACTGGGTCCAGCCGCCTGCACAGCCCAGGGCAGGACCGGAGCAGGCAGGGTGTGCCCAGCCATCCCTGCAGCACTGCCAGCAGGGAAAGCCATCGGGTGTAACAGAGCCTGAAATGATAAGGATCCTGCTCAAGGCCGGTCCTGGCTCTTCCCCACAGCCGCAGCACACACAGCAGCCAGGAGCATCCCAAGGGACAAATGTCCCTTGCGAGCAGCAGCAAAGAGGAGGATGGCCCTCCTAGGTGAGGGGGATGTGTGTGCTGGGCTTGCCAGCCAGCACAAAGGTGCATCCAACATCATCACAAAATAACCCCTAAACTGCAAAAAGGAGCAATTTCTTCCCTGAACAAGTATGGCCCTGCTGGCACTGAGAGAAGGAAAAAGCCCAGCAGGACACGAAGGACTGGGGCGGGGAGGGGGTTCTGCAGAGGATGGGGACAGAGAGTGCCAGTGGCAAAGGCTAACAAATCACAAGAGAGATATTAAACCTCACGCTTTGGGGCTTAAGCTGATATAGCTACTAGGGATTAGGAGCAAATTTAAAGGGGAGGGAGAGAGTGAGTTATCCCAACATCTGCCTGCTGTGGTCTCATAGTATCCAGAGCAGCATTATCCCTCTCCTGCCCAGCCGGACGGGTGACAGCAGCATCCGAGGGCCAGCACCACTCTTGGGAAAACCTTGCTGTGCTTTGTGTTGCCAGGACACAGCAACGAGAGGCACCAACCCAGGTGTGGGGATGATAAAGCCAAGACCCCCCCTCCAGCGGTTTCGCTAGCGTTTAACAACTTGCTAGGTCACGGCTCAGACAAAGCAGAGTCCCAGGCACCCATCCCCTCCCTGTCCTTGATGCATCCAAGGTCTAGAAAGCACCAACATAGCTAGTGAAATGGGGCAAGTCCTGGGTGAAACAGGGCAAGGGGCTGGCCAAAGCCGGCCAGACCTCCCCAAGGCAGCGGCTGAACCCCGGCAGGGCTTTGCTCCCAGTCCTTGAGAGTTTAACACCAGTTTGCTCAGCTGCCACCCTTTCTTTGCACTTCACGCACGTTTAAACAAAAACCTTCACCACGCCCTCGAAGAAGGCAAACAGTGAGTCCCGCTCCCATCGCCTTCCACGGCTCTTCCAGCCCCCCGCTATCACAGGGGCATCACCCCCCCATCCCCTGTCCCTTAGCCCTGCACATCCAGGGATGGGGACACGCAAACCTTGCCGGGCACCATCCGGCTTCAGGAGTCATCACCCCTTCCCAGGGACGAGCGTCCTGGCCGGGGGGCTCTGCCTCTCGCCTCCCCCCGGGAGCCCCAGCCCTCTGGTGCCGCCGCGGCCGCCCTGGCCCGGCCAACTGGCGCATTGTTGGCGAGCGCGGCCAGCCCGGGGACATGATTGATCGTCAGGGAGAAAGGCCAAAGCCGTGACGGGTCGTTTAACAATTTCAATTAAACTCTGCAGCACTTTGACGTGGAGGGGAGGGGAGAGAGAGAGAGAGAGAGAAGGAAATTAAAAAGCGGGACGTTTCTATTGCTGCGTCGGGGAACCTCAGCAAAGAGTGGCCAGCTTGGCAGGAGCAGCCTGGCTCTCCCAAGGAGACTCCCTTCTCCGGCTGCAGAAGTGACCACAGCATCATCCCGACGTCCCCTTCCCGCAGGCAGGTCGCCTGCCCTCGCTTGCCCTTCCCCTCTCGCTCCTGCCGCCAAAACTTTCTCCCTGCCTGCCCGCCCCACCGCCTTATGATAATAGGTGCTGTGACCCACTTGTACGGCAGCGCTTGCGCGGGGAGGAGGGCTGTGCACGGTGAATATTAAACAACGTGTCCCTGAAGTTCCCGCTGCCGGGACTGGCGCTTGATTTTTGCTTACGTGCGGTGACTTTTTTAGGCACAGAAAGCCCCGGAGGGCTGATCACAGCAACCAAGCTCCCAATCCACTGAGACAGCAGAAGGACTCTTAGAGGGATTTTTAAAATAAAATAATAATAATAATCAGCATCTCAGCCTGTCATGTGGAAAAGGCACTTTAATGAGCAGCAAATGCAGCAAACGCTCAGCTCACATGGCACTGGCAAAAGGAGGGAGAGGGAACCGTAAGGGATGGGGAGCAGCGATGCCCTCCCTGCAGGGGATGAGCCCCTGGGGCCAGGCAAGCCCCCTACAGCGGGTCCAGCACGGGAGCCCCACTGGGGGCTTGCATGGTGGCCTTGCAGGGATCTGGGCGTTTTGCTCCCCCCTCCATATAAAATAAAATAAGCAGAGCGAGCTGCTGACGCCGCTGCAGCGGGGGAGTTAAACACACGCTTTCACGTGGGTGCCCCATGGCTGGAGGGGGGGGAAGACGCCTGAGAGAAAACACAGACGGGGTTTAACTGGGAGAAAGTTACTGGAGGGGACCGGAGAAAACAAGTGTAACTTCCCCCCTGCGGGTGCACAGGGAGAGGAGAGCTGCGGGCACCCCAGCCTGCCCACACCGCCCACCAGCCCGGCGGAACGGGGCTGCGTCAGCCGGCGGGATGCACGGCGTCCTGGCGTTATTTACTGCCTTGGGGGTGTCCTTCAACCCGCCCGTGCACACAAACCTCTCTTGCTCCAGCTCGGAGACCCCGTACAGGCGCAGTCCCTGAGCTGCAAGCAGAGGCAACGGCACCCAGTCCCTCCACCTGGGAAGGGGGCACCAGGCACCCCCTGTTCTGGGGAGCAGATTGCCCCCAGCCCCCCTGAAGGCCTGGCAGTCAGGACTTGCAAAGTTTTGTCCCCAGTCAAAGCTTTCCAGCAGCTGACCCAGGATAGTTTATCCTCTTCCCACGTTTATAATCCTCAGCCTAACTCACGTTTCTCAGCATCAGCCTCTCCGCCCTGAGCCGCTCCTAAGAAGCCTTAAAGCTTCTTCTCCTGCCCGAGTTTCCCCTCTCCCTCCTCAGGACGGTTTCTTCCCCTCCAGCTTTCCCGCACACACCCACAAGACCCCCCACGACGCGACGCGCAGCCCTGGCAGGGGAGTCCCGCACTCCTCAGCCTCCCCCTGCCCCGAGCGGTTCCTGCAGACCGGGCAGGCGCCGTGCACCTTCCCCCAGCCGTGCACCACGCCGAGCGCCCTTTTATTTACATTTCCCAGTTTCCTTTTCTCAGTAGGTCACAAGAAACAAACAGGAGCTCGGCTCTCTACAAGGGCACCGTGGCACTAGCTGCGACCTGCTCCTCCACCTTTCCACCCTCCCCATCTCCTCCAGACACCGTCTGGTGCCTGCAGGACCCCGGTGCCCTTAGGGACCCCTGCGAGCCCGAGGTTTGCTCCAAGCCGTGCTTGACGCTGACCTTTCTGAGAGCACGTGCAAGAAAACAGCCCTGCCGAAGGGTTAAACATTACCAGACTGAAATTCAAGGCTTGACGATTGGTTCCAGTCGACTGGCTGGGATGATAATTTTTCACAAGATAAACACGGCCAGGAGCGAGCGGCAATCACTGAAGACCCTTTGTAGCAGCGTCCCACCCCAAGCAGCTTTGCTTCCCCCCGCCGCTGCCATTTCCCTTTGCCCGTCCCTGCTCAGTGGCCCACACTTCATGGCGCCTGGCCCTGAGCCCAAGGGCAACCCCAGCCCTGCCAGGAGGATCGCTTACAGCCCGGTCATTCATCCACACGGGCTCGCACTCCCGCCTCCAGCTGCAGCGTAACTCATGCACCAGGGTGCAGAGCCAGCACTCGCACCCTGGCTTGGACGGCACCGAGCCCACCGCCGGGACCGAAACCCCGGGACAGGCAGCACTGCCGGCAGGGAGGGAGCCCGCAGCTCCGCACCCAGGTACTCACTGCTCTTGGACGCCTTGATCTTGGCCACCAGTTTCTGCACGCCAGGTATGTCCCCGTTCTTCACAGCCTGGATAAGCTCTTGCTCTCGCCCCATTGCAGACAGGTAGGAGTGGGAGCACGCAAGGCAGAGATCCTCGGATCCCGGTGGTTCATAAAGCCATAGGAATAAGCCTCTAATTCCTCAAAACATGCTTTGATGGGAGGTGAAATCCAGCAAGAAAGATACTTTACAATCCTACAGGACATAAAAACCAGAAGGAAGAAGTCTTTCTGTTAAGGGCAGAAGTCCCTTTCTGCGTCGGGAGGAGCAGGACCCGGATGGGGTTTGGTTGGAGAACATGCGATCAGTCAAAACAAGATATAGTTCAGCACTCAGGGATGGGCTCCCGGCAGCACCGGGGCTCTGTGAGACAAAGCCAGGTGGCTCGGGGCAGGGTGGCTGGCACAGTCGGCATCGGGACTCCCTCGGCCTCTCAGCTGAACCCCCACAACACTCCCGGAGCCGGAGGTGTCGTGCTTTGCTCCCCTCGCCCGGCTCTGCTGTGCTGATGAGTCCCTAATTCTTCCCAAAGGGATTACAGGCTCGTTGCCATCTGGAAGTTATAGATCCTCCCTCTCTGGTGCTCATTAGCCCCTTCGTTTCGGCATTCCTCTTGGCGACGGTGCTGCAGCCACGCTGGGGAGCCCCGGCGCGGCAGCCCGGGACCTGTGGAGGGGAACAGCAGAGTCAGCCCTCAAAGGCCATTTACCTCCCGGCTCCGTCGCGACAGCTTTTGTATCCACGCCGAAGAACAAATACTTTGACTATATTTAGTCCTGGCGGGACTTGGCTCGTCCTCGTGTTAAACAGAGAGGGAAGAACCTGCAGAGGAAACCTCCCAAGGGTGCGATCAGGGGGTGGCCGAGGAGTGGGACAGGGGCACAGCTCCTTCCCCGTCCCCTCCCCAAACGCAGCACACAAGGCTCAGGGCACCGCGGTGTCTCCCCCTCTCCTTTCCTGGTGGCAGTGCCCAAGGGATAGAGCTGAGGAGGTTTAGCCAAAATCCTCTGCAGCCCATGGGAGCGGGTCAGCCTGCCTGGCACCCTTCCCCCTGCCCTCTGAATTACCCGGGAAGCTCAGCACCCTCGGACCAAACCCATTCTAACAGTACATGAGCTTTCTCTGGTCCAGGTGAGGAGCTGAGTATAATCCAGCAGCACACCCCTGCTCAGGAAAGCAGGATCGTGCCCATGTCCCAGCCCGCTGGGGTACCCCAGAGAGGGCACGGGGTCCCACGGCAGCAGTTCACACCTCCCAGCCCACGCTCTCCTGCTGCACGTGGGCTGCCCAAACTGGGTGACAAGAAAATCCCTCCTGGTGCAGGGCCATGAGCCTGGCAGGCTGCTCTGACGCCCAGGGAGGAGCGTCTGCACAGGAGGGCAGGGAGCTCACGCCATGCCAGCCGCAAGGCCACTGCCAGATCACCACGTGACTTCCCCGTGCTGATCCAGACCGGATCGGAACCGACTCCAGTTCCTCCAGCCGTGGCTCAGGTGTGCTGTCTCCCTTCCCAGAGCACTCAACCCTCAGCCATTTATATAACAGCAAGTATCACTTTGTCCAAGTGATCGATGTCACTGTTTTAAGGACGGAAACCACAAGGGAAAATGGCAACAGCAGGAGAAGAGGTCCCACCTGGGGGGGGGGGGGGTGGGCAAAAGCAGAAGGGGGGTCTCATGGCACAGCATTACTCAGCCCACCCATGGTAAAGCTGGAAGCTACATCCGCCCATGAACGTGGACCCCCCGTGCTCCAGCCCTCCCCTGGGTGCAGCAGGATTCAGGGCAGCCAGAGAGGCGATGCTGCGGTGCTGGCTTAGCTTCTGGGACAAGGGGATGCTGAGATTTCCATGCCAGGCTGAGGATTCTCCCCCCATCATCACTCCCTGGGGGGTCACGGTTTGTTCAGCTGATGAGCCCCCAGCACCGGGGCTGCTTGGGGGCTTGGTACCAGGCACGGAAGGCAGTGCCCGCTGAGGTCAGCTGTCACCTCCCCACGTCCTGGGGCACCCACACCAGCTTATCTACATTACAACAAAGTTTCAGCCACTTGACTCAGACTAACCCCTTGCCGCAAACAAATCCCCTCCCAAAACCTCCTGCCTTACACCATCTTCAAAACGACTTTTATTTCATTTAACCCTGTGCACTGCATCCAGCTTTGTGCTGCTCTTCAAAAGTGCTCACAAAAAGCGAGTGTGAGTGCACTGAGATTATTTACTCGTTTATTAAAAAAGTCCACATGGCCTCACTTAGAAATCAGCTCCGTGCTGCTGCCAACCTCTCCCAGAGCACGCGAGGGTCAGCGAGTAACTCGGAGGTACCGAAAGCTTGGAATACCGATCTCCACCTCTTCAGCCTTCCGAGAGAGGAGCAGCAGCGAAAGTAAAACTCAAGGAACGCACAAAGCTGGAAAAGCAACAGCAAACATCCCTCCCACCCGAGCTGAGCTGAGCCTCCAGCCCAGGAATCCACCTGGAGAACCAAAGTATCCCAAACATTCCTGCAGCCAACGGCAGCGCTGGGAAGAAGGGAGGGAAGGAAAAGAAAGAAAAAAAAAAACCCAACCCAAAACAACAAACCAAAACTAACCCCAAACCAATTACGTAAGTAGCGAAGGAAAGATGCAAAAGAGCAGCAGGCACCGAGACTGGTCCCGAAGGGCGGCCGGGGGAAGCTCATCTCCCCCGGGACCCCCCGCGCTGCCCGAGGCCGGGCCGGCAGCGATGGGGACACCGGCCGCATCTCTCCACCCCCCACCCCTTCGGGACCCCCCCCCCCCCCGGGTCGAGCCGCTCCCTCCTTTGGGGAGGGGGGCAGATTTTTGCCCCCCCTCCCAGCGAGACGAGTCGCTGCGCTGCTCCTGCGAGCGGCCCGAGCCAGGCGGGCTCCGCAGCCGGCGGCCCCCACTCACCTGGCGGCGCTCCCAGCCCCCCCCCCAGCCGCGCCGGGGCGAACCGAGCCGCACCGGACCGAACCGGGCCGGGCCGAGCCGTACGGTGCTGCGCCGAGCTGAGAAGTACAGAACCGAGTCAAGCAGCAAGTTGCCGAGTCGTGCGGAGCTGGACCGGGACCGGACCGAGCGACGCGGTCCCGGCTCCCCGGCTCGCAAGGCGGCGCGGCGCTCGGTAAAGTCCCGCTCGGGCTGGCCCCGTCCCGGCAGGAAATCCCTCCCCGGCCCGGCCTGATTGGAAAAGCCCGGCGGGTTGTGCGGGCTGGGCAGGGCCGGGGCTGCTGTCAGTCACCGTGATGCGCCGGCAGAGTTGGGCAGGGCCGCGGCAGCCCGCCGCACCGGCACCGCTCCCGCCCCGCACCGGACCGGGGGATGCCCCTGGGGCTCCCGGGGCAAGCGGCTCGCTATGAACGGGGCCCGGCCGGAGAGCCAACGCGGTCCGGAACCGGCTCCGGGGGACGGGACCGACGGGGAACGGGACCGACCCGATAGTCCAGGACCGGCCCCGGGGGACGATCCCCCATCCTGGACCCGGGGCCGACCCGGTGGTCCTGGACCAGTCCCGGGGGATGATCCCCCCCCCCCATCCTGGGACCGGCCCCGGGGGGGGGGAAGGGGGCAATCCCCCACCTTCAGCCCCAGAGCGACCCACAGCCCTTTGCCCCCTCCAGCACCAGCCACCCCGGCAGAGGGGCTGCACAGGCTGCTGATGGCACCCACGGGACCAAAGTCCACCGATCCCCAGCTGTCCAAGCCATAAATTAATCCTACTCTCACAAAGCACTAAAATCACCAAAAATCACCCATTTCTGCCAGTCCTTGACAGAAACAACAGAAACCAGTGCTCCCCTGAGCACGGTTCTCTTAAAACAAGAGATTGCCTAATAAAGCTGGACAGCTTTTGCTGCATGATACCACTGGATTATCATCAACTAATCAGATTAAAAACACACAGAGGCTTTGATTTTATTCACTAAGTGCCCAGCCTACAGCTCCCTGGGAGAGTTGGAAAGACCCCGTACCTCTTCGACCCAGGCCTCAAGACATTTTGCCAAATGATGGTTTCGTGAGCAATCCCAATAAGGGGGATCCTCAGCAAGGAGGAACTGACGTTTCAAGACACACCCTGTCTTTTCAGTTCGGGAATAAAGAGATTATTATGCACATCTAATTATAAATGTCAACATTTTATAGCTGCTATATTGAAGCGTGAAGCTCTAAGCAGCCCTGCTAGGAAGGGCTGTGAAGTGAAAGGTCTTGTTATTCCTTCTATGAGTTTTGCCAGAGCTTGTAAAGCACAGTGACATTTATAATAATCCCCTGAATTTATGTAGCACCTTTTGTCCTTCTAAGGATCTTAATTACGCTTTGCAGCTCCCTGAGCACAGACTAAACCCACTTTTGCAAAAGAGGAGCCCAGGCCCTGCTTTGTACAAAACGTGCGTCCTGGTTCAGGCAGGGGTAGGACTTTTCCACCCCAGCAACACACTGTTACGCAGCAGTAAGAGCATGCTGTACCGGTATTCCCACCCAAAGGTTACGCTGCTTCAGCGACACCGCTGTGCTTAAAGCTGGGTAATTTAATCTCCAGCATCCCACAAGCCTTTTGAATGGGGGGTGCCACTGGAGAGTTTATCCCGATTTACTAGAAATCCACAATTTCTAGCCCAGCCTTTGAACATTAAACCACATATAGGTGCTCCTGACTGCACCAAAGCCTGACATCTTCACTTTATGGCCCTGCCCGCAGGCAGCGGAGCGGGGATGAGCAGGCAGCCCCCGTTTCCTATCGCATATCTCACAGCTTTCCATCAACTCTCAGAAGTTGAACGGCTAGCGGGTGATCCCAGCACAAAGACCTGCCAGCAGCTCCAGCCGTATCCACCCTGCAGAGCCAAGGGACCCACCGTGACATCTATTCACGTGTCCACAGAGCACGCACCGAGAGTTTCCACTGCAGAGAACCCCCTTCTAACGTTTTGCTACTTCTCTGCACCACAGCCAGACGTTTGCAGTCTGGGTAGAGTTTTTGGGGTGCAGGCACCCTTGAGACGCCAGCCCTGCCCTCAGCCCCTGCAGAAAGGTGCCCAAGGCAGCAGCTATTCGTGTCCCCCAGTTCTGGTGGGGGGCCCGGGGGCTCCTGCCCGGCCGGGCTGCTCCTGCTCCCAGCTCTTCAGGTGGATGTTGCCATCTAGAGGCCCCTGATACAACGATCGTCTCCTTGCAAAGTATTGGGAAGGAGAGTGGTTTTTAAATTCAATATAACATTTCAAAGCAGCTTTTTAGGGTTAGGTGCTGAGGGGGAAGGAGCAGATTAGCCACCAATGTGTTTTTGGCTCAAAACGCTACGGCTCGGTGCTTTACCAGCTTTCCCCACCCCACGTCTTGTACAGCTGATTGACAGCCACAGCTCATTCCAGCTTGTCTTGCAGCCCCAGCAGCTGTTCAAACCCCTCCTTCTCTACTCTGAGATTGTTTTTTCTACCTCATCCTTAAAGTGATGCATTTGAGGGGAAGCAGCCCTGCTGGCAGGAGCGATGCACGCAGCAGCATCCACGGCAGCTCCACTGCCGGCAGCTCCAGGTGAGGCTGTGACAGACACAGCTCCAAGATCTGAGAGTGCAAAGCTCCCACTCCGAGCAGCACCCATGAAAGCCAAACTTGGAAAGTCAGGGCAGTCTTATCCACACCCAGCAGGAACGGGTAGGAGGGCTGCAAAGGCCCACACCAGACATCCGAAACATTTTAAGTATGTTATGAACCAGCTGGATGGAAACATACTTCTCCCCTCTCAGCTTCGGCTTAGGCGCCTCCTGTTTAAAACTGCAGGGGACAGGCCCAGCTCAACCCCAGCAACCCCAAAGCTGCCTCATGCCCGGGTAGGGGCAGGCTCAGGCTGACACAGGAGCGAAGGCAGCCGTGCAGGCAGAGGATTCCCACAGGCAGACAGGATTGCTGTCCCTGGGCGGGTGTGCAGACACCGGCTGCCTGGACACTCCTAGCTCAGGGTCAGAGCAGGGCTGGAGGCTGGTTCCTGCATACACACAAGGGTAACACCGCTGCAGCAGAGGCTGTGGCACCCCACCATGGCACCATGGCGTCTGTCCTGCAGGGAGGAAGAAGCAGGGTGAGGAAAAGCCCCTCCTGCACTGAATCAGGCCACAGCAAAAAGCAGGTCATTGCTCAGATTTAGAGCCAGCCCCAGGGGCCCTTCCTGCAGCTCCTGACATTCATTCCCACAGCACCTGGCCTCACTGAGCACCAAAAGGCATTGGGTGCCCCACTGCTGGGCTTTGGTACTGTCTGTAAGCAGCCCAGCAAGTCTCGGTCTCATTCCCAGTGCTCCACAGTCACATCCCATCCCCAGGGACCCTTCCCTGCACTGGCATCTGTCCCCTCCTGTGTGATGGCCAGGACAGGCATTTCCCACCTGGCTCAGCACTCCACCACGCTGGCCACAACGTCAAGGGCAAAGCTAGGGAAGAACGGGGGATCCAGACACACGAGGTACTTATGTATGCATTTACTCCATCACCTTTTATAAACCCTCCCGGCAATAGCTGCTGCTAGAAGAAAACCAGGGGTTTTGATCAAGAGAGAGATGCACTGCCCACAAGGAGGAGGGAGGATGCTGTGCTCCCAGGGAACAGGCACTGGCAGAGGGGTTTTTGGGCTGGTTTGGCCTCAGACACCTCCTGCCCCCATAACCACATGCAGCACAGCCGCTGCCTGCAGCCCCGGGCCGGCCACCGCCGCTGGCAGGGCTTCAATGCCAGGACACATCCCAGCCCCAGGCCAGAACCCACACACAGCTCCACGTGCAGGCGCCCCGCAAAGCTGAACATCAGCCACAGCAGTAACTGCTCTTTGCAAAGCTGGTGGTACTTGCCAGTGGCAGACGGCAAAGTAAACTGTACCTAAAGTCTGCTCTCCAGCAGGTAAGAGGGCTTTGGAAGTGATTTAGGAAGCTCTGCCATAACTACAGTCTTTTACAGCAAAGAAATCCCCCTCCGCCCCCGACCTCAGGTAACCAGCCCTCCGTTACATCACTCTGCTGGAGTCCAGCTCTGAGCTCCCTCGAAAAGCAACTCTGCAGCCACAGCTCAAACACGTGCGAGCTGGGAGTTACAGCCCGCACCAGCCTCTGCCCTGGCACAGAAAACCCGACACACAATCCCTTTCCTGCATCCCCATGGGAACTCGGGCAGGCGCCGGCATGGGGCTCCCGGCAGGAGCAGCCTTCCCATGTGCCACCACTCGGCTCCTGCTGAACTCACCTCTCCTGGGCACACGTGTGCTGCTGCTCGCACTATCCTCCCCGTCCGCCTGCTTTCCTCCTCCACGAGCCTCCCTGTGCTGATAGCCACTTCTTTCTGGTCCTGTGCCTTTCTTTTCTCTCCTTCTGCCTTGCTCAGTCCCCCTCTCAGGAAATTAAAGATAATCCTCCCTTTTTTTGCTGCCGGATTCCCTGTTTAACATTCGCTGCGTGTGCTTGCACTGATTCAAAACAGGATTAGACTTTCTGTTGCTTTGATGTCAGTGGGGCTTTGCACTTAAGGCAGAGGGGGAAAAAAGAAAATGCCTGTTAACAAACCTCTTGGGTTCTGCCCATCCACTTGCACCCATCCTGGAAATGAAGATCAGGGATGCTTACCTGCAGAAACTGAGTCCCCTTCCAGGATCAACCCTTGGGAACAGACCAACTCACAACCCCAGTACCATGGTCCCTGTGCTGGACATTATTCTCTGGAAATGCCCAATTCCCACCCTGACTCTGTTATCATCCAGCACCGTCAAGGCTGAATGTCTCCTGTCAGGAGGGAGGTGTCATTAATCATTGGAAAACCACAACTCGTCAGCTGTCAGCGACTATTGCAGCCTCCAGCTGCTGCACAGCAGGGATCGTGGGCCACCGGCATCACTTCAATAGAGATCAGGACTCAGGGCTCCCCACCAGGAATACCCTGAGCTGCTCATTTCTAAGGGGAGAAGCAGGTGCTGTGGGGTGGCCAAGATGGAAATCCGTACCCTGCTCCCTGTGGTGTAACATTTGTGCTACAGCACCATCCATGAATCGGGCATTTCCCTCTGCTTCCTCAGGGCTGAGCTTCTCCCTTTGCAGAACAAGGACTTGGGGTTATTTTCACTGGCCAGTACCTCCACTACCAGTTTGAAGCGGACAAAGAGCGTTTTTCTCATGCTGTCTGCGACAGTCTTGCTTTGCCTCCGAGGCAACGGCTCCACGAGTCCATGATGTCCAAACTAGCCTGCAACACAGTTTGGAGGTGGGGCACGATCTCCCTCCTCTCTGCCCTGCACTGATCTCGTGCCTGAAGAAAAGAGCCTTTTACACGGGATTCTGCAGAGCCGTGACCAGGGCTGGGATCTGATGGTGAGCCCTATTCCTGCTCATCCAGGACAGCCCTTTCCCAGAGTCTCCAGGTAGCTCACCTGATGCTCCAGCTCCATTCCTGTCTGAGCTTCACCACACAGGCAGGTCTGGGGGCTGCAGAACTGCAACTGTTTGGTTGCAACTGGAACCACCCCAGCAGCTTCTGCAGGTTATTTGGGAAAGTGGCTCCCAGGATGAGCACAGCCCAGCCATGGACAAGACCCACCTCCCAGCCCTGCCGCCGGAGAGAGGCACAGCCAGCGCCTGCAGAGCAGGAGTGGGGGCACACCTAAGCTCTCCCCGGGATCTGGCAGCTGTAATCCCCCTGTCACCCACACCACACCACCGCTGGCACCGCGACCAGGTCGGACATCCTCCAGGATTGCCCAGGGACTCAGGACACACCTCTGCCAAGAGCACAGTGTCTAATCCATTTTGCCCGGTGCACACACGCAGACTTGATTAACGTCTGCAACGAGCTCCATCCATCATCAGGGAGTAAAGGAGATTAACTCTGCAGCACGCCTGCCTCGCGTTGATCCCATTCTCCAGGCCTCCTGATTAATGGTGAGGCCGCCTTATCTGTCAGGCCAGGAAACACGAATATCCGGGTTGACTGGGGATGAAGGGAAGCTGCAGGCATTCGGGTTGCAAACGGGGTGCTGCCGGCAACGCTCTGCATTGGGGCTGTGCCGACAGACCCCTGCTCCCCATTCCCGCTGCTCCCTCCGCTCCTTCCTCCCAGCCCTTCCCTGCCGTGCTGGCAGGAACGAGAGCAGCAACCAGAGCACTGATGCATCCCTGCAGGAATGCAATGCCAAAACCCAACGTCTGGGACTCCGTTTCCCCTCGACGGTCAGCAGGGAAGATGTCACTCCCCATTTGCAGAGGGAATTCGGATGGAGGCCCGGAGTAACCCAGGCAAATCCCCTCTCGGGGCTGTGGGCAAGGCTGCGGCTGACCAGCGCCGTGGAGGGCGGCTGCTCGGCCGGGCTCTTCCCCGAGAGGACGCACGTGTAAAGTGGATGTGGCGGATGAGCGGTGCCATCTGGATGGGCTCCAGCTCCTGCCCCTGGCTCGCCACTGATGCTTCATTAACAGCTCCCTCCTTTCAGCTCCCGTCTCCTTGGCTTCTGCTGCGATCAGCTGGGCTGGAGTTTTGTTGTCTTGGGTTTTTTCCAAGTGGAAATTATTTCTCATTTCTTTTAACAATCAGGACACAGAGAAAGAGACAGGAGAGGAAGGAATTTCCAGGAGATGAAAGGGCAGGATTAGGGACACAGCTTTTGCTTTGTTATCCCTCTAGTGTGGCTAAGAAATTCCTTTCAGGAGAAGGCTTTAATTAACTATGTTTTTCTGACAGGAAAGAAACCTGGATCTAGAGATAGGTCTGGCTTCTCAGGTCTGCTGACAACCCCAGCTGCAACCTCAGCAACCCAGATTCATACACACGCACACCCTTTTATACAAAACTTTGCACGATATGCTCCAATTTGCTTTACAAAGGCACTAAACTGTCACCCCAGTATGGAAAATAAGGCACGGGGGCAGGCGGGGGACTAATGCAGGCACAAGCAAGGCTACCATGCACGGCCCAGGCGGAAAGAGGATCTGAGTGCACTGAACCACAGTGGGTCAAGACACAGGAAGGGGCCTTTGCATGGAGGAATAACCCAGGGCAGGAGGCAGTAGAAATATCTGCATTGCCTTCTAGACCAACAGCCCTTCTCACACAGCAGGAAAAAAAGTCATGAGAGAGGAGAGAAAGAGGCCCGGTGGCAAACTGGGACATTTAGAAAGCACCGCACTGATGTATCTGCATCTTCTACTGCTGCAAAACCCTCCAGGAACAGAGTCAATCAAAAATAACATTTGGGGCTGATTTTTATCCAGATGAACTCTCTCCAAATATTTTAAGGCAACCATCAAAACAGCCAACTTCTGGCTTGTTTAACCCTTCCCCTGAAACCTGCATCAAGTCTGAAGGAAAGCACCATCTCAGAAAATATCTTGCTTTGTGAGCTTGACCTGCAGAACTGGATGTGGTACCGGGTCTGCCCATCCCCAGCACCACCCCCCCTCACCTCCCTGCACCCTGACTCTGCCCTGACCCGCTTAATCTTTCTGCCGCTTGACTTCCTATGGAGACCTGGACATGAAAGACCAAAAATCCACACAGGTTTAAAGAGGAAGCCTCACCCCCATCTTACACAACAGCAATTCCTGCCAGGCAAACATCTCACCTGATCCTTCCGAGAATCACATTTGCCTTTTTTTGAGGCATGTTAAACAGGAAGCTCACACCGAACCCCTGGCTTGCTCCTCTCCTGTCTTTCCAACTAATGAACTCCCAGCTGATAACAAATGCTGATTGCCGTTGTCAAAATGTCTGTCTCTGCTCTTAGCATTTAACAGCCCAAGGGGCTAAGTGGTTTACCAATTACTGTTTTCATAAGCAAGCATCATTTTACTTTTTCATTACAATTTTAAAAAGTTCCCACCTCTTCCAGTGCCCTCAGCCGCTGCCTCCAGCCCTGGCAGCCGTCTCCGCTCCCGGCGGCAGCACGGGGCACATATGGCTGATTTGCCGGGGGGAAGCAGGGAGGAAGGAAACATCTGGCCACTCCAGTGACCCAACCGCCAAAGCGAGCAGAGTTTTCCTGGGGGCTGCAGGTCCGCATCAGGAGGGTTTCCCATCCCGTGCTACCACCACTAACAGCCCCCGCCCCCCCCCCCCCCAACACAAGACTTTAGTCTCACTTATGATTTATTCATTTTACAGGTTTTGTGCTTCTCCATGTCTTCTCCAACTTAAGAATTTCTTGGGAGATGCTGTATCACTTCACTGGACTTTAGGCAGATTCAGTGTACCGCAGCTCAGACAATCAGCTATTACTGCTTTTCTCCCTCCTGCCCCTACTCAGAATCAGGCAGCAAGATTGCAGTCTCTGGTTATAAAACACCACCTCTTTTTTCGATAGCTCTGTCATAAATCCTCATGCTTGGATTTCATGTGACAGCTCTTTCCAGGCACCAACTGGAGTTTTTCTCATCTCCCTGACTTGAACCTCTCAGGATTTTCAGTTTTGTTTCATCTCAGATCTGTAATTTCCATTTCCAAGTTCAACACCACTATTCTCCTTTCAGAGAATGGTGGTGCTCATTTCAGGTTGGGCAGACATCTATTCTTGGTCATCAACCCTCCTGCTCTGTCTCCTCTTGAGCCCCATGCACAGTTATCCACAAGCTACGGATTTGAGCCAAAACTTTTATTTCCCCTGTTCAGACTCAGGAGAAATTCAGGTTACAGCTACCTCCTCCTTACACTAATGCCTGTTCTTGTAAAAGGGAAGCAAAGTGACTAATACCGTACCCTGCGGCAGGATTTGCCTCCCTGGGGGCTCCTGGCTGTTTCTGTCGGACGCTGAGAGCTGCCTGCAGCTTCTTATCTCTGATGACGGGATCTGCCCGTTTCACCGAGCGCACATCCGCATCCCTGACCTCAGCACATCGGCTGCGGACAGCCGCGGAGCCCGTCAGCCTCTCGACTTCCCCATCACAAGGCAAGCCCTGCTTGGCCACTTCTTGTTATTTTTGGCTGTGCTTTTGTCTCTGGGATCCTCAAACCTTTCGCAATGAAAACAAAACCACAGAAGGCTGCCGTCCTGGCCTTCGGCTCGCTGCAAGCAACCGGGATGGGCAGAGACCGAAGGCTAAAACCTCAAATTAGCAGCGTGGGACTGGAATGAGCCAGGACTGACCAGGCAGCTCAGACCTGTTATTTCAAGGGTAGGAAGCCTGTGGGGAGAGAGGAGGTGGTCATCTGGTTTCAGATAAATGCCCACTTTGTGCTAATTAATTAGAAATCCAGTGTGGGTAACAAGAGGGTTTAGACAATTGTTTAGCTAAGTATTCCTATAAAGCCACGTGTGAATTTATTGAGCAGCTGAGAAAAGGAATTCACTCTGCTGTGTTCCTTAGACACACACGCATATAAGAGAAAAATCAGGGCTTTGCTGATAGCTCAGTCTCAGGCCATGGCTCCATGTTCATTAATACCAGCTCAGGGCAGTACCGGAGCACACCGGAGCACTGATCTGAATTGAATCAGGCATTAAGACCTGACAGCAGCTTCCTCCCAAACAGCCAGACCATACATACAGCGCACATCCAGATCGATGACAGCAATGCCCGAGTCACCGTCAAGTTGCCTTGACAAAGCTACTCCTTCAAACCTTTGGGTTTTCTGTGGTTGAGTGGGTGTTTTTTTTTTAATCAAATAATTACATTCAGCGTACATCCCTCAGTAGGGATACACACAGTTGTGCTGGGATAATCATTGTAGGAAGATGGATAAGATGCTGCCTAAGCCAGTGCTGTTGTAGAGAGAATTACTGTCAATTTTTGACCTCAAGCTCAGCATCTGGCTTTAGGGAAATTATGTAACTTTGCCACATGACATTTTCCTACCCCCTGTAGATGAGAAGTGATAGCAAAGACTCATTTTCCAGGATCAAGGGAGGCAAAATGGATCAGTAGTTGGAAACTACTTTACCAATCTTGCCTGAAAAGGGGTGAGACTGATGTGCAGCTAGCGGACAGAGACAACAATATTCAAGTACTCAGCCAGCATAGAGGGTTGATGCACCACGTCTAACACATCCTGAATGAAATCATCCTTACCCCCAAGGCCACTGCAAGGGCAAAACTTCACCCATTAGGCTATTTGATCAATATAAACAAAGAGCTAAGCAATAAAAATGCAGAGGCCCATTCTGTAAGTCTGGAGTTGTGAATAAGGAGACCAGTGAGTTAGAGGGGAGGATTTGCAGCTTGGCTTTTAGCGAAGGCTGCTCTCTCCAGAGCGCAAATCAGAGTAGTAGCTAGGCACTAAATAAATATTTAGCAAATGAGAAAGTCTCCGTTTAATGAGAAATTATTTGGTGAAATGAGCTGGGGAAATGGTTTCAGTAGCGCAGTAGCAGAAGCTGGCACTGCGTTCTGCCCCACGGGATGCTGTGGTTCTACTCGTGTTGCATAAGACAGGATCTCCAGCCGGGACAGATGCAGGAAATATAACTCATTACTGAAATGCAAGAGCCTTTCAGGGTTAAACCACTGTTAGACCAGCCAGATTCATTCCCTAGTCACAGAATTTGCCTAGCAGCAGCTTTGGAAGATTACTATCTTTCTTCATAACAGTGATTTTACAGACAGGATGGTCTAAGGATAGTGGTGATGCCAAGTTTGTAGGAAGAAGTAATTTTTTTTTCTTTTATGTTGAAGCGCTGAACTCCATTTCCACACCTTTATCTACATCATTAGGCTGTCGAGATGGCACCTCCCTCCTTAAATGTTAACTACTACATCTCTCAAGATGTGTTTTCAAGGGGTTAGTGCCTTAGTCTTCCTTGTAATTACACAGAGTGGTTAGTACAACTCCTCGGCTATATCCCAAGGTCCCTTGAGAACTCATCCCTGCTGCAGTTTCCAGTAGATGAGCACTCACAGAACTAGTCCTTCAGAGAGCTGCTGTCTTCAAGTGTTCAGCCAGATAATGAGCCGATTAGCGTGCCTCCTCCTCCTGGCAACTGCAAGCTCTGTGCACAGACAGGCTGCGCATCACCAATTGCTGCGGTTAATATTCCTCTCCTTTCCTCTATCCCTTCAACTCGGTGGGGCTGGTTTTATAGACACCAGCCCTTCTTTAGGGCAAGAACTTCCATAGATTATTGACATAGCAAAAAGGGAGAACCAAACCTCAAAGTCCAAATATAAAGGCCCAATAATAAAAGTCACATAGCTATGCTGGTGATGTGACTCTCAAGCACTGAGCACAGCTTTGCCATTGCAGCTGTGACACGTGTGCATCAGGGATGGAGCGGCTGTGGTTCATCATGCCCCTACAGCTGAGAAGGAGGAACGACAGCTTCCTCAAATGCAAGGCGGTTTCTAAGTGACCAGCAATATTTGAGGTTGCAAATTAAAAATAATGCTGTGCTTTGGAAACTGCTAAATTTAAATGTCAGGTTCTTTCTTTAAAAGCTATAAGATAGCTAGTTCCTCTCCAGGGAAAATGAGTAGGAGCTTGTCTACGTAGGGAAAATGTTTGGAATAGCAACTGCCCACCAGTTTCCTATGCAAACACTCATACTCTGTACTTCAAGACTGGATTAAGCAAAATTACACAAAGGCACTCACTGCAGAGGACAGCACCCTGCTTGCAATAGCTCTCCTGCCTTAGCTCCATCATCCCTGCACACAAACTGTATCTTGTTTAGCAGTAGTAACCCCGTATAGACGAGCACTAAGATTTGCCCAAGATGTCTTTTAAAAAATATTAAGTGACTGAGGAACACCAATTTTTCACAAGCTGTGCAGGTTCAAAACTGTCTTTATACCATGGATATCTGCCAGAAAAAAAAAAACCCACAACCTTGGGCAAATCACTAAGTCAACTCCAGAGACTCCACAAAAACCTCATAGCATAAGAGAGAAATTGGCCCCAGCCTGTCTCCAAGTCCTAAGAGCTCCAATGCCTGGGTGAAGCATGCTCCACATTTCTGTCTACCGCTGGTCCACTAGAGGACAACCTAATAATGATGAACTCCTTCGGCTTACATAGTAAAAGGCCCATACTGAAAATGCTGCTGCCAAATCTGGCTTACAGCCTGTGCTGGGACTGGTGGTGGTACGTGTGCTGAGCCTCATTTTTAATGGTACAGATTACTTCTAGTCCTGACTGATACAGCCTTATAAAGCTCCAAAAAAATGGCCCCTACAGTTGATGCCAGCCTTTGCAACTAGAGAGAAAGAGACAGAAGCAAGGGATGTTGAGACAGACAGATGTAGTTTTTATAAAGCAAACACAATCCCCTACACATTGCACTAAACCACAGAGGAAAAGCTGTCTGTTGCTGCTGGTGTTCTTGCAGACTTCTGACACGATACGCTTTTTCAGTGCAGGAAATACTCAGAGGTACAGAATGATCCTTTTGCCCTGGTAACATGTGATTTATCAAACCATAATGGAAGAACCCAACTCATGTATAAACAGTGGGCAGGAAGAACAACAAAATCATCAGCTCAGCCACAGAAAAGAACAGGCTACTGCTCTAGCAAGGCACAAAAAAAAAAAGCAAAGCAGTTTCTCAAAACCCCAAAGGGTTCCTGACCAGTATTTTTAAGGCCAAAAAAAATAGAACACAAATAAAATCTGAGCTAGCAATAGAGCTAATTTCTGCAGCTAGGAAGCAAATGAACTGTGGCAAGAAGTGGAACAGCAGAAAACAGCAGAGAATTAATTATAAGTATCTCAGGTTGGAATTAGAGGGGTCAGAGCAACAAAGTTTTCAGTGGGTAATTTGGTGCCTTGACATTCCCCAACCCCACTAGCAGAGACGTGCCTGTGACTCAGGGACAAAAACAAGATAAGTCTCCGCAAGAAAGACACACACTGAAGGCAGGAGATCAGAGCTACTTAAAAGGCAAACCCTGCTATTCCTCTCCTCCTGACGATAGCAAGAGCAGGCTGGGCATAGTCGGGAGGGTGCAGGTCCTAGCCATCCCTGCGGGGGCTGCGTGTGATGTGAAGGGGGGCTCACTGCAGCCCCCCCCGAGGCACTGCCCAGCCCCCGGCCGGGAGTAGCCCCTCCACCACCGGAGGAGGGCAGCTCCCCCCGGCCCCGCTCAGCACCAGCATTCCCTCCCACCCGACGGCGGTGGAGGGATGCTCTCAGACGACGTGGCTGGCAGAGTCAGCTGCTCTTTGATGTCAGTACCTGCTCCGGGCTCGGCGGGGCAGGAGTGGGCGAGCAGAGCGCAGTGCGGGCAAGCCGCAGGCTCTGCTCGCCGGCTGCAGGAGGGCTCCCGCCTCCCACACTCTACCGACCCCCGTCCGCCCCGGCGGTGGAAAAAAAAAAAGGGGGGGGGGAGGCCACCCTGTCGCCGCCGCAGATCCACCAAGGGAACTTGCCCAACTTTCTCCGTCCCTGGCACCGGGACTCGCCGCCATGGCCCCCGCTAACTCCTCCCGCAACTTCTCCGCGCCGGAGGCTCGGAACGGCTCAGGTAAGCAGAGGCTGCGCGGGGCGGAGGCGCATCTCCCCGGCGGGGCACCGGCCCTGGGGCGCGGAGAGCTTCGTGGGGGAAAGTCCACCTGCACATGGCTCTTGGGCTGCCCTGCAGCGCTGAGCCCGGCGTTATTCCTGCTCAGGGGGCCGGCCGGCACCCTACGACGTGGGTGAGGGTGAGCGCAGGGGCGCAGCCCCCCCCCTCCTCCCCGGGCTGCCGGTCGGGGCGAGCCGCCTTCAGCACCCGAGGGCGGACAGCTCCGTGCCCTCCGCGGGGCGGCGTTAACGCCCTCCCGGGGCTGGGGAGGGTCCGCGGGCCCCAGCCCTCCCCTCCCGGGGCAGCACCGAAACAAAGCCCAGACACCACCGCTGGCCCTAGTGGCTTGAAGGGATTCGCTGGCTTTTGGCTGTGAGACAGTACTAACTCCAGCAGCCCATTGGTCTTAGCTGGTCTTAGAGAAGAGATGGAGCAGCCCAGCTGCACAGGGAGAGGGACAAGGTACAGAGAACATGAGACCTCGCTGGAGAGGGAAGCGGAAATCCTCATCAGTCTCCTGGTTTGTCCATGCTAGCGCTGTTCCCAAAAAAATCAATGGTTTAGGGTCAGACAGGCCAGTTGTCAATGGTGCAAGTTGGTGAAAGTCTTCAACAGGTCTTTGACTCCATCTCCACCAGCATGTCCTGTATAAACTGAAAGTATACCTTAGGCACTTCCTTCTGAAACGCAGTAAAGATGTCGTTTCTTATGTATCTGGGCACGGCTGAGGACAACAATCAACTTAGAGGAAAAAAAAATTGAGGCCAGTCCTCATTCAGTTCACATAGCACAGTCCCGCTTTGGGACTTTTAAAGACAGTAACGGGTCAGCCACAGATTTACAAACAAAGACAAATCAACGCCTGAAGTAGCTGTTTCAGTAAACAAAGTACAGCCACTTGGACGTGCACAGAAGCAACACTGAAAATTCATATTAAGATATGGTTGAATCTGAAAGAGGCTATAGAAAAGAGAACTTTTGAGTATTTCATAGTCACGCATTTCTGACTCTAGCCCATAATACACACATGGACTATAACTTCACACTTCCAGCTAATAACACTTGAAAGCCCTGCTTGTACAAATATGAACAGCAGGAAAGATGCTACAGCACTATACAGACCACCTTTCACACCAAGCCTTTGGGCTTGCACCCGTTTTGCTCCAAGGCCAGCTGAGCTCATTCTAAATGTTACAGGATCACCAGGAGCACTCCATTGATTTTACTGCAGAAAAAGGACATTTTGTCCCAATTTTCAGCTAACCAAGTGACATTTACATTTCACTCATACAATCTGTTCCCACCACATTCATAACAAAGTTTGGGGCTAAAAGAGAGCAGAGCAGAACGCATAAGCACTATATGCAGGAACAGCAGGACCACAGTCATCTTCCAATTTCTAGTCTACCATCTTGAAGCTTTAAGGAGGTGAGACATCTGTTTGGATGTTCAGGGGATGCACAGGCTGGATGCTGAAGATTAAGCATCAGATCTCAAATGGACACCGATGACAGTACGTCCTCTACCAAAAGCCAGGTAACATGGGGCATTTCCTTGTGTTAATGAGCAGCCAGGAGGAACAAGGACCATTTAAACCCCCACAAGTGGCCTAGACCAGGCTTTTTTGTCTTATCACCCAAGCCTGGCTTTCTCCTTCAGGCCCCTGCCAGTTCTGTGCCTCACTGGCTGCTTTCTGTCACCTGCATAGAGGCTTTCAGACAAAATGGTGCAGCAACAGCTCTACTGGATTCTGACCTTGGCCTCACTTATGCCTAAACTGGCTGCTTTCCCAGTGCCAGAAGGACTGAGGCAGTGGAAGCTCATCACATCCCACTTCTAAGAGCACTGAAATATTACATACAGTTGATATGGCACACACCTACTTTTCCAGCCACAGGCCAGCACTTGTGGCCAGCACCCCAGTTACCTTGCCAATTCAGTCAAGCTTCTCTGTCACACCATAGTAAATCTGGGGAAGTTTGACCTCTAGAATTCTTGAGTACAAAGTTAGCAAATACAACCTCAGCAAACAGGCACCGCTCTGGCAGAGACATCTTATGAATATCTGTTATTTTACTTACTCTCGTTTTTAAGATTTCCCTAGGTTCTGTTGGAGGAGACCTTCCCACTTCTCCTGCAGGTGTAGGCTGCTAAGGAGATGGCACAGTACAGTGACTGAATGTATCTCCAATTAACACCACATTGAATCATGTGCAATTCAATGAAAGAAACATGCAGCCTAGGCTTAGGGGTTGTCATGCATGTCTTTGTAACAGCTACACAAATAACTCATACAAAGCCTTCCCCCAGAAAAAAAACCAGGTCCCATAGGAGCGAAGTAATGAGATGAAATGAGATTTGCCTCAGCTGAGAAGGTGATTTAAGACTCCATCACACAGTGCACATGGCAGTCTTGCAGAACAGAGCACACCGCAATCAGTGTCTTAGACACCACGTTCTGTGCCCAAGAGCAGAAATCCCTGTTGGTTGGCGCTGAGGGCTTGTGGCTTCAAAATGTGATTTTAAACCCGGGTTGTGTACAAGGCAAATGTAAATTTGATTATGTTAGGGCCTCCCACCCCAAACAGCAACAGTCAGACATCAATGCTGATAAGCTAGGCATTATCAGGCAAGAATTTTGCCTTTGAAATCCACCTACATCCAGAACCCAGAGACAACAGCTTTAAGCCATTTTTTTCTCCACATACAACCAGGGTACTCCCTGTTGAAGGGCCACTCAAACATACTCCCCAAATCCCTGTCTGGCCACACATCTGGATTTCTTTCTACAAAAGAAACTAGAGAAAGGGAGAAGGGCAGGGAAGGAAGATGGAAAGGAGTGCATGCTCAGGCCTAACCCTGACAACAGAAGTGAGACACAGCCAGGGCACAGTCCCAGATCTTACAATTTAGATAAGCATTAATTATCTGCCTGCATGGTCAATGAACTCTGCGTCTCATACCATACAATAGATAAATCACCCAACAGACAAGCTGAAGCTTTCTGACACAACAGCTTGAGCATTGGCTATATCCAAATTTTGGCACCCACATACAGGCTTACTCCTCTGATGTGGCACAAGCTGCCTCACCCACTCCCCTCAAAATGGCTGGACACCCAGCACTGCCTGGAAGAACAGTTACCATCACCTGCCTGTCAGACACTGGAAAGTGCAGAGGCACACCAGGCTGATGTCAGTCCCCCAGAAAGAGCTGGGAAGGTTCAGGTCAGGACAGAATTACATCAGGAGAGCTGGGGAAAGATGCCTACGCATGGCCAGATTTGGGTGGTGCGCTGCGTGTATTGGGTGGTCGAGGAGGAAGTGTCAAATCCGCAGCTGTGCCTCTCCAAGTACAGCAGAAGGTCTTAACCATCATTCCAAGCTACATCTTTGAAGGGGATCCAGCTGCAGGACAGGGCAAGCACACTGAGATGTAAAGAGGTTACCTCTGGGTTGCACTCATGGCTTTGGTTTCTTTTGGCAGTACCTGAGAAGCCAGCACCGTACACCAATGTGATCATGCCCAGTCTCTTCAGCATCATCTGCTTCTTGGGCATTGTGGGGAACCTCATTGTCATCTACACCATCATCAAGAAGAAGAAGCTGAGATGCAAACAGACCGTGCCTGACATTTTCATCTTCAACCTCTCCATTGTGGACCTCCTCTTCCTCTTAGGCATGCCCTTCCTCATCCACCAGCTCCTAGGCAATGGCTCATGGTACTTTGGAGCTCCCCTGTGCACCATCATCACTGCCCTGGACACCAACAGTCAGATCACCAGCACCAACATCCTTACAGTGATGACACTAGACCGCTACCTGGCGACTGTCTACCCTCTGAAATCCACCTACGTCCGGACTCCATGTGTTGCAGCTCTAGTTATCTGCTTGGTGTGGCTCCTTTCCTTCCTGACCATCATTCCTGTATGGATGTATGCAGGTCTCATGCCTCTGGAGGATGGGACTGTCCGCTGTGCTCTCTTGCTTCCCAACCCAGAGACTGATATCTACTGGTTCACCCTCTATCAGTTCATGCTGGCATTCGCTGTACCATTGATTGTGATCTGTGTAGTCTATTTTAAGATCCTCCAGCACATGGCCACCACTGTGGTCCCATTGCCCCAAAGGAGCCTCCGGGTACGTACCAAAAAAGTCACCCGCATGGCAGTTGCCATCTGCTCTGCCTTTTTTATTTGTTGGGCTCCCTTCTACATCCTTCAGCTGGTTCACCTTGGCATCGACACACCATCCATGGCCTTCTTTTACGCCTACAACTTTGCCATTAGCTTGGGCTACGCCAACAGTTGCCTCAATCCCTTCCTCTACATCGCCCTCAGCGAGACCTTCAAGCGTCAGTTCTTAGTGGCCATCCGCCCCGCAAAAGAGCCGTGTTGCAACAGCAGCTCTGTCAACAACAACAGCATGATGGAGGCTAGCGTATGTCTAAAACTGGCACCAGAATCCACCCAGCAGACTCAGTTTCTGGAGGACTTTTCCCCACCTTCACTGCCTGTGACTGTGGCTGTTCACTAGGGCACCTTGAAGTGACCACAGCAAAAAGCCTTCAGATCTGTAAGTCGATGAAGAAGCAGCAGCTTCAGGCAATTCTTGGTGAAGCATATGAACCACAAGCTTCCACCTCCAAGAGCCCAGGTGCCCCCCTTTTTCATTGCAGGGCTCTGCTCCTACACTGCCCTTGGCCTATGAGATGCTGCATACTGCTGCTTCTTTCCACTCCTGCATGGGAGGACTCTATCACACAAGACACAGGGCCCCCAAAGAGGATGGATGGAAAAAAGAAAGGACAGAAAGAGGAATTCAAGGGAGAATGTTCACCCTGGAAGAGTAAAACCTATCAACAACACTGCCCTGTGATTCCCTGTCTCTTAGCCTGACCAGGACTCCTAAGCAGCATGCCACTATAGAACTACTTCTTTCAAAACTTGAACCTTTGAAACACAACGTCATACATTTATTTTTGTTAAGAAATCTGACATGCAAACTTTGATGCCTGTGCTCGCATCCTAGAAGCAAACAGCAGAGAGTTCGTGGGGCCAGAAGTCTCACCTAGGTCTGCCACTTGGCCTTTTGGTATTATTTGGCAACCAAGATATTTGCAAGAACTCGCTAATTTCAATGCTAATCCTAAATGTTTCAAGCAAAATCAGGCAGATAACAATTGCACTGCTTCAAGGGACTGCAAACAATTCTCAAAACTACTGCTGCTAACACCAGCTTTGTGGCTTGTCATGCCGATGAGCCGATTTTCACACTGCTAGTTCCTCATGCCGCTCCTGTGCCTCGCAGTCTGTACGGCCATCGGGGAACCCCAGGCAGAGGATTTTAAACACAACTAAAACACACAGTGGGCAGAGATCTGCGGAGCGAGATGATGTGAAAAGGCAACTCAGAGGAAGCAGAGTTGCTTTACATGCTTTACAAAGTTAAGGGGGAAAATTAAACGTCTGTGTTTTGTATGTGCAGCTTTAACAGTCACAGATTAGGAAATAACTTTGCTCATTACAGAGACTAAAGACAGCAGCACAGATCAGCTAAGCGTGGGGGATTACACTGAGAGCCTGCGCAGGGCTCCCAGGGGACCGTGCAGGCATTGTTCAACACTTTGTCAAACATGGAGGAACTGGTTACTGTAGATTAGTTTAATATAAAGAAGAATTAAAACCATCAAACAGCACAAAAGAATTCATTACTTTGCTTATGGTTTCATGCCGCCAGCCACCCACAGTATACCCAGAACAGAAATTCACCCTTACACAGCTACACAGCAGAACCGTGTCACCCGCACAGGACTCCCCAAGCCACACGCACACTTACAGGTACGCCTATTGCACACACACCACACTCGTAGGTGTTCTAAGTACGGCCGATATTTCGGTCTACACCCTGCAGAGAACACACAGCCACGCGCTCACCTCTGGCGATCAAAGCGGGTCGGTGTGCAACGCCGGCACTTTCGGCAACATCAGACGCAGCGTGTTGCTTTTTGAGTCACTGACCAAACCTCATCGCAGGGCCTCTCTGTATTTTCATTCCAGGCTCTACCAACCTGCACCCACCGCAGTAGCACATCCGCACCAGCACATCCGCACCGTGACTGTACGGTATCTTGTCAATTTTTTGCCCCCATTTCCCTAGGCAATAAAGCCAGACAGACACAAATGGAGCTTTCAAGCTTTATGACTTTGAAAAAAAAAAATCTTTGCCCTGTTTTAACTGCCAGGAATTTTCACCTGTGCTGGTTTTCACAGAGCTACTTTGCTCTTTGGTCAGTACTCTCCCCAAAGGGCTTGGGAGCGAAGGTCGAGGAAGACGTCTGCTGTGCCAAGCCAGACTTGCTCTCAGGACAAGGGAAGCTATTGTGTTACCCTTCTCCCATAAGGAAGTTAAGGGGATGACTGGCACGCTTTTCTGAAAGGAGATGATAATGGTTGGGTGGTTTGTTTTTTACCTCCTTTATTATCAGCAATGAAGGAAGTATGAGGGAAGTGAAAACAGACTAAGTTGTCAGGCCTCTCAGAGCAGCACACTGAAGATATTATCTTGCTTACAGTAAAGGTGTTTATGGCTGAACTAGTCTGTTCCTGTCTTAAGTGAGTCAGTCTGACCCAGTGTGGCCCAGCCACGTGCTAAAAACCACAGGGGCACCATGGGCTAACCAAGAAGTGCAGTCAGCACCGGCTGGTGAACGCTGGAAAGGGTCTTTGTAGAACAGACCTTTTCCAGACCTCATCACACTGAAGTCAAGGCACAGTACGCAGGCATCTTGCCAGGTTGAAGTCCTTTTAGATCTCATTTACATGAGGAGGAAAGCCATGCTAAAGAGACCTGGTCCCAACACCAGGCTTCCTATTTAACTGGTGTCCCAGCAGAGGCACCTGCCCCTTCCCACCACCCTGCAAAGGCTCATGGTTTCCATTCCCTCATGTTCCTCCTGCCCAGCCTCAAGGCATTTCCTAGCCCAGATGTCTAAACGCTGGCTGTGGGGTCCCTCCCTTTCCATAGGTACCCATACAAGCTGTGGCAAATGCACCTCAGGAAGACAAGGATGTGGATATCTGTGGATGTGTATATCTGTGGACGTGTTGGGAGGTTGGGAAGAGAGGTACAGACAAAGGAGACTAGCAAAGAACACAGCTTTTTGCCATCTTCCCTAAATCACCCCAAAGCACAGAGTAAGAACAAAAGCCTCTTTTGAACACAAAGATTTTGATCAAAGGCCTTCAGAGGTGTCCCCCTGCCTAGGGGGTAAGGTAAGGACTTCCAATAGCTATACAGTCTCCACACACCTTGGCGTGACCTACTCCAAACATCCTACCCCTTTTCCCTGTTTTTCAGAGCCAGCTTTGTTAAGCTGGAGAGCCTGTTGACATTCTGGTTTATGTTCAGCTTTACCTCTTTGTCTATTCTGCTCTTTGTATTTATTATGTGATCCCCGGTCTCAGTACCTCAGATACTGATTGCAGAGCCTGAATAAAAGGCATCACTGAGTAGAAAGGACACAGCTACCCAGGCAGAGACAAGGCAGCTGAAGTGCTGTGAGGTCCATCTGAAAGGCACGGTGAGAAGGGCACAGAGGTAACTGTGTGTTTCCCTGCAGTCCTGCCTCCCTTACACAGCCCGGTGCCTCTCTTGCTCGAGAGAAACTAAGGGAAATCCAGCTAAACAACCAGGGGGAAAACCACCCCCAAAACCAAAGGGCAATAAAAAGAAACTATTCCATCTAGTTGTTCAGATCAACAGCCTGCCACACTGGATGAGACAACTTTCCTCAGCTCCTTCTGCCAGCACTTCTTCTGTGTGTTCGCAAGCTGCCTCGTCAGACAGCAGGAAGACAGATGGGTTCACTCTCCACCCCCTCCTTGTCCTAGAGGTGCCACTGAAGCCACATGTCACAGCTCTGCTCTGCATAAACTCCCACAAGAGGCAGATGGTCCAGTTACTTTTACTCCTAACTTTCCCAGCTAGTGACAGAGCCCTCTTGGCTGGTGGCTGCAGGATTCGGTCCCTGGCTCACTTCTCAGTTACCTCTTTTCCACTATGCAGATCCCCATGCTCACACCGGGCAATAAAACATACTCCTGCCTTCCCCACAGTCATGGCTCTGCCAAGCCAGCCTGAAGGTCAAGAGCCTGAAGTCCCCAAAGCCCTGGCAGGCAGCAGGCTGGTGGCATTCTTCCCCAGACACCCTTCTCCACCTGAAGTCTCTGCACAGCTAAACCTGGCCAGGAGCAAGGCACAGCCGCAATGGAGAGCTAGCACAGCTGCGGGGTGGGGAAGGGGGGAAAGGTGGGGTGACTCACTGGCCCCTGGGACACAGCCAGAACCTGACTAATCATGTTTCATCAATCCTCCTGAGCTGCTAATTGGACACATTTCATTCAACAGACTCATCGGTGGGAGAGGAGCCGCGCGGCAGGTACAGATACGTTCCCAGCCCACTCGCTTCACATTAGTCCTCCTGCCAGATGCAGGGACCACACAGCAATGCCCTTTCTCACTCACCCCCCATTAACAAAGCAGCACAACTAAACCCTCACACCCCCCCAACACCCCCCCCCCCCCAGCCTTTCCACTTGCTCCATCCCTGCTGTGGGGCTGGGGAGGGGACAGCCCACAGGAAAGTCTCACCAACAGTAAAGGGGGAGGGATGTCTTATCTACAGCCCCCACCTCCCACTGGAAGACTGCTCCAGCAGACGGGGCCCTTCAGTGCCTCCAGGCAACAAAAGATGTATTTTGAAGCTGTATTTACAGGGCAGTATTTGAACAGGAAACTCGCTGCACCCCTGGAGGGAAAACCTTTGTTAAAAGATGTAGAGCCTGATTGCAGGAGGGCAAGAGACACGATACCTGCTTAGAGCCTTTGTGTTCTACCCGTATCCCACTTGGGAAACAGCTCCTACAATCTTGCAGTACCCAATAGTTGTTCCTCTCACAGCATCTTTCTACCAGTACAGTTGTGTTGGCTATAGAAATCATCTCTCCTGATCTCCCAGTCTGGCTCATGGGAGAGCAGCAGCACTGGCTTCTCCTGAAGGCTAGAGCTAGGCTTCAACAACTGCAATGTAACACTTGAGAAGTGGCTTACTGCAGCATAAGACACGCTTTCATAAGCACTGCTGGATGTGCTGAGGACAAGCATGTTAGAAAAACCTCCAGGGCCATCAGCTCAGTACCTTCCATTATCTCTAAATGCTGCTGGAGTAATATCAACACTCCCTAGGGTCAAGCCTTTGTACGAAGGATTCCTCCTCCAAAGCAAAGTCAGACTTCGTTGGCATCACCCTCCCCAAGCACAGCAGCTGAACACCACAAGCACCACTGAAGGGTCAAGGCTCCACCCTGCAGGTCCATCCAGGGTTAGTGCCCTGGAAGTGAGAGCCAAGTTCTGCCCATCGCACCAGGGTGAGTTGGGGTTCACACCGCAGCAGTCAGTGGGTTTTTAGCACAACAGGGAGCAGACTCTACCCCAGGTACTGACTGCGTCATCATCTGGCACCACACAAGAAAAGGAGACCTGCAGGGTCTGGCTCCACAGAAATGCCTTTGGGGCAGTGACTTTTCCGAGCTTCAGTTAAACAGTGACACACACACAGGTTTTGGTTTAGGCCTTAAACCTTATTTCTTCCACTTAAAACTAAGTTAACAGATGAGTCAGCCCTTCCCTCCAACCTGTGCTCTTCTGTCCCCTGCAGGTTTCCACTCGCAGGGTAGGCAGGCTGAGAGGCAGTGACATCATTTTAATTATTCTGGTGTTTGGTTTCTTATTAAGTTGCCTTTGCAAAGTCTAAAGGAGCTCTTAGATTATCTTCCTACACATACCGCTGGAAGCACAACAGCTTGGCGACACCGGGTTGCCATGCCCTGCTCCACCAGACACTTCAGAGGAGAAAGCTGAGCTCTCCTTAGGCAGCCACAGCAAGGAGAAGACTCCTGCCTTGTCCAGGAGCAGTGTTTCTCACACCCACATCCCGCTGCAGGCTCGGGGAATGCAGTCCTCTACCTTTTCTCCCATGGGGCTTGACCACAGAAAGCCAAACACTAACATTTTTGCATACATTTTGGCACAGAGGACTTGATAGGGATAAGCATGATGGAAATGGTGGGTGGAGTTATCACTAATGAGAGCTTCTTAAAGCTCTTATTGACTTATTCTATTAGGAGGTTGGTTCTTGGAGGTGCACCTTCTCCAGCAGCCAGGTCCCTCCCACCAAGAAATAGAAACAGGTTTCAAAAGGAGCAGACTGTTCACATCAGGGTTCCCTCTGTCCTCCTTCCTGTCTGCTCATAAATGAAGATTGGATTTCAATCTGCACAAAGCATTTTTGAGATTTAATTCCCCCTCCCTCTTTTTTTTTTATAAGGTCAAGTCATTATAATTTCCAACTTAGATGTCCAAGCACTTTCAGAAACTTCAGAAGAGAAAAACTCTCTCACTTCAGAGTGAGAACAAGTTGCCTGTCCTTTGCTTTTATTCAAGTCCAGATACTTTTCCCCAGCCAACCGCTGCCACTGAAGAAAGCACATAAGCATTTGCTCCCAGACCAAGACGTGTTGTGCCAAGCCGCAGCCCCCAGCCAGGACTGACACAGTCTCTAGGTTTAAGAGCACAAACACTGGCAGCTCAATGAGAAGGGACCCATTTGCTGGAATTAATATTCACTTTCTGCAGCATGGGAAAGATCAATTGTTCTGTGTGAAATGAATTACACATCTTTCTTGGGGGGATTTTAATGAGACCTCCCCCCCTCTTTTCCTGACACTCTCAGACTCAGGGTAAAATAAAAAAAAAGCAAAACAACATTCCAGCATCTCCCCATCCACCCTGCATCATAATGGCCCAATCAGGGTAATTAGGATGTCTCCTGTGTGCTCAGGGAGGCTTTACCCAGCAAATCCAGCCTGCTGTTCATTATATTGCTACAGCACAGCTAATTACTCCCAGTTTTAGAGGGAAGGGGAGCAGACCAGCTTTGTATGCAGTTAGGAAGAGGGCTATGCTGCCTACAGCCAGGTTTTGGCTTTACCTCTGGTCCTACTAGATCTCCTGGTATGCTGAAGGCTACAGGAGGGGAGAAGAGGCTGGTCTGGGTAGTTAGTTCTTAGAAGAAACAGCATAAGGACCTACATGCCCTGGAGACCCCTTCATTTATTTTCAAGGGGCAGGTCCTCTTCCCAGCAGCTCCAGTGCCAACCTGAGCACATGTAAGAGCAAAGAAACAAGCATACAGAAAACTGAGACCCCAGGCAGCTCTTTAGGGCAGGAAAGCATCACACACTGTTGTGGTGAGGGACAAAAATGGGAGCCTTTCCCGAGGCTGCTGAAAGCTGGACATGCACTTCTCCATCTCCCTCACCTTTCTACGCTAGATCCCATGGGTACAGCATTGGTCCCTCAGGTGTGCATCCACATTCAGGCTGGCAGACTCTACCGAGCCCCTCTGCCATCAGGTTTGTGGAGCCCCAACAGGGATCCATCACCCAGAGAGGTGCTCTGTAGCCCACCTCCCAGCCACTGGGCTAGCACATGAGCCACTCACAGCCCACATCTCCACACCACCGGCCTGACTTATCGTCTTTCCTGTCCACGTGGCATCGTGTCCAAACTCAGGCTTGCTAGGAAGGGATTAGATCTCCATTGTCGATATCCTGCTATTTCCTCATCTCCAGATTTGGTTAAAGCATATAGCAGAAGTGTTGGTGTGCAGATGTGAGATGAGGGAGGACACCTCTGTGGTCTTAGTCAAGACTGCACTAAGCTGTCCACATAGCTGCACATTGAGACTTGGCCTGGTTTACATCAGTGTCTTATTTCTTCATAACAATTTCCAGACAGGCCTGGGAGGTTAACTCAGTCCCTTGTTTCATAGTTGTCTGCCCTTTTCCTTCTTGCTGCCTTATAGTTTCCTCAAGCCTAGAGAAGTTTCTTCAGCAGCAATAATTCCCAACTCACACATTTTTTGAGACTTCACGAGTTATCATCTGTGCTTAGAGAGGAAAGGCTTGCAAGAGCGCATAGGGGGAGGTTATAAACCAAGATCTAAATGCAGAAGCTGTGACGTACACTGCTGGGGGGGGAAGAAACAGGGCAGCTATGGACCAGACACTAAGCACTCTGCTCGGTGCGTTTCCATATCATATCTCCTTTCTGCACACCCATAGTCTAACTCACTCCTAGAACAACAGGTAACCGGGGAACCTGCCTTGAACAGCCAAACACACCCTGGCACCAAGCCAACCCTCCAAAGGGGTTTGAGTACCACCCAGCCTCAGCACCCACATTCAGACAGGTATTTAATCCCTTCCAAAACGGGATGGCACCCTGCACGTTGCACAGACGCATCCAAGAGGTCAACGCTCGTCAGGCAATCGCAGGCCCTGAACAGTCCATGATGGCACCAGGAAGCAGGCCAGCCGCACAGGCAGCCTCAGACCCCCTTCGCTGCTCAGCCACAGGAGGAAATCCAGTCTGCTCTCTCACACCGCTGCCTCCACCAAGATTAATGACATAGGATTAGAGAAAAGCCAAGCAAAACAAGGTCTGAGTCATGCCAAAAGCTTCTTCTGTGGTTGTCCGAGAGTGGAGTTTGACATCTTGGGGCTTTGATTTCACCACCAAAACGAGCTGCCAAGAAGGAAAGCTGACATGTTGCTGTCCTCTAGTTCCTTGAGTCTAATAATTTCAAATGCTTTACAAGTATTAATGACCCAAACTTCAGCTGATGCCTGGAGACAGGAGAATAACAAAGACCATCTTATCCTTGGAAAGTGTAGGCTGTCATCTCAGATAAAATCTATAGTACTGCTGAGAAAAGCAACTGCTTATCTTGACTCTGTCCCTTAGTACAAGAAAGGAAACCAGAAAAGAGTAGTGGGTGATTCAAGAAGAGACAAAGTTACCAGAAACACTTGTCTGCAGCATTACAAGTGACAGATAAAAGCTGCAGCACTGACGAGCCTGCCAGCATCAGGGATCAGGCAGATCAGCTGAGCCTTCATGTATTAGAACCAAAACATAACCTCCATTTCTTTAATCTCCCCAAATCACCTCATTGTACTAATTCTTTAAAATGTGCTTATTCCAATAGCTGCAAAGATATCAGATACATCGCATGGGCTGGGAGAGATGACCCAGCAGCGAGAGTATTGCTTCAGATGAGCATGAGATTGGCTGAGTGACATGCAGCTGACTTTCAGAATTACTAGCAGAAAACAAGCTTCTGCAACCAGTAACAAGCTGCAATACATTAGATCTGTCAGGAGTGTTTTTCAGAAGTGTTTAATCTCCTCTTTAAAGAGAGATCATCAACACTAGTGAACTGCAACTGTGACAGCTCAGTGCAGCAGCCCAAATTTTAAATTCTGTATCTGACTCATATGGTAAAGGGACTCAAATAATGCTGCAAGAACACCAGGTCTTTGTAGGAATTCTTTGACCCTTTTGCTACTGTGTTAGACATTACAAGTGTGATGGAAGGTCTCAAAGACAACACAGGCAGTTCACAAAGTTACTATCTAAGGAGCAGTTCACATTATGGAAGGTATTCTCCATGAAAAACTCTGCAGAAACTCATTTATCTCCACACACGTTCCCCAGAACACAGCCAGCTCGGGACAGAAAGCAGCAGGGCACAGACCAACTACTGCAAGCTCTGGAGAAATGGGGTTTATCAGTAGAAACCCTTATTGCAGCTCCCGTGGAAAGAGCTTTGTGATCAAGCATGTCAGGACACCTCACCAACATTCAGAGTCACAAGCAGAAAATCCACATCACATTTCTCCCCATGCAAGAAGCTGCTGGGTGATGTCTGTCAACTCATTTGCAAAGAAAGCTTTGAAGATGTGTCTCATTTTGGAAGAGGCAACAATCCCCGATCACAGCTGGAGAAAAGCTGCTCTCACCCTCCCAATCAACTATGATGGGATAACTCCCAAGGGTATCAAACACATTTTAAGCAAATTCTGCAGTTCCTTTTCTCTGCTCCTTCCTTGCCTTGATGATGAGCTAGAAGAGGGCAGTACTATCCAAACTGGGTTTGACTTGGAAAGCACTGCACGGAGGGAGGAACCTGGGGACGGCACTGGTGCTGGTGAGGGGACAGGAGCTGGCTCCTGCAGAACAGAGCATCACAAAACAAAACTCATCTTACTGTTAGCCTTTTAATCAAACAAGCCCGACTCCTGAAAGGGCAAAGCTGATACATGTCAGGGTAAAGAAAGCTTTGAGACATGGAGTATAGAGGACAATAGGAAGACTACAGAAGTTTCAAAATACATATTCCTTTTAACCAAATGAAAGGATGAAGAAACAGAAAAAAGGAAAGGCTAGAACAGATTTGGTCCTTGCAAAACCCAAATAGGAACTTTTATGACTTGATGCTTTTATTAACTGCCAAAAGAAAAATTGCTGACTGAAAGCAGGAGCCACTCAGTGGCCTGCGAGATGTCTGCTTGTGCTTGGACAGTGTCACACATAGCGAGGACACAGCTGGCAATGGTGGCTCTGCAAGTGGCATATATTACCCCATCCTGCTGCTTCACATCACATCTGGCATTTTTGTGTCAATGGCTGTATTTCAGGATGCATTAGTGTGAACAGCAAACACCTCGAGGAAAAAAATTAGCCTTGAGTTGTAGCTGGTTGGTAGAAGAGGCAGTGGGAATGAGTATTGATTAGCAGATGCTACACTGCTTTTGAAGCTAGCAAAAATTGTCTTGGGTGACACTTCTGCAACACCCTCTGGCCCATGTTATGAGCATTAATAACTCCATGGCCATAATTTGCAGAGAAGGTAGAAATGAATTTATCCCCATTTCTACAATCGGGGAAACTGGTGGTGATGATATACTCCGGAAAGACACATCAGATCCTGACTGTTCCCCTACGATTTGCTCACCCTGGAGTATTCACATCTTTGCTCCGCAAATTGCAAGCTGAAGCAGCAGTCTCTCCAACAGCCTGTCTAGCAGTGTTTGTCCACACAGGAAAACCACAGATGCGCACACACGCGCGCTGGCTTAAAATGAAGTGAGCTGATGGCACTTCAGAGGCTTTGCCCTGGATGATAACACAAGGTAAAAACATCTTAATAGTTGGGCATAAATTTGTTTCTTCCTTTTCACTCCTGATCTGACTTTTCCCTCCTTGGGCTTTTACTTAGAGGTTTACTTTTATATTCCCAGGAAGGTTTTCACCAGCCTCCGAGGTCAGGACACCACAACGATGAGTGTGTCAACTGGACGAAGTTGGTCAGTTTTCATGAAATAACTAGAAGTGAGACATACTTAATCAAAAATATCCATGACGAAAGGTGATAATACAGGCACTGGGAAGGGACAGAGATGCAAGGAAGCTCTAAGGACTCGGCAAAGAGACCAGTCAGCACCATTTGTGCCACTTCAGGAGAGGAAATAGTCAACAGAAACCAGCAGCATCCCTGGGGGGGCTCCAGAAGGAGCAATGGGCTCTGGAGACCGAGCCAGACAATTTCAGCACTGAGGGAAGAGTAGCCAAAAGGAAACAATCATCATCTTGGTTTATGAAAGAAAGAATTTGTAGGCTTGTTTCTTTTTAAATAGACCACCTCCAGAGGTTAGTTCCTGCTACTTTCTCCTAGGGAAGAAAATAACTTTTAAAAAAGTCAATATAGAACCTTTCAAGCAGACTTTGAAGATAGAATTATTGAGCTAATTAAAACCAAAGGTGAGTTTTACCAAAATCTATTATAGTCTTACTTGCCTTGTTAGTAGCTCTGTCAGGACACTTGACTTTGGCTACTTATAAAACTGCTGCTTATAATACTGCTGTTTAGCTGGCACAGGGCTTTCAAAACCTCTGCTCAGCGCCTGTTGGGGCTCCCCTCTCCAGGCACGGCCCAACCATGCTGCTGCTGAAACATCCCGTACAGCAAACTAAATAAACCCACCAAAGCGCAAAGTGGCATTCAGCATCAGCAAGGGGATGTTGGCAACAACCATCTAACATAGCAATGAAAGGTCCTTCCTGAGCCTGTGAGAGCTTCTGGTCTGCACATTTCCATCTTAATCTCCTCCCCAATAGACAAAAATATTTTAACTGGTCAGAATGAACCTGATGCTCAGAGCATCTCTGCTGAGATATTCCAGAAGATGGGTGATTGAACTGAGCAAAGACTTAATTTTTAATCCTGGACTTCGGAAAGGTCCCTGCCCTCATGCACATCTACCTGAAAACAACCACCAGGCTTTGTTGGGCTGAGACTGAGCCCATCCCAGCAGCTTCCTGAGCAGATCTGCATCTGAGAAAGGGGCAGCAGCATCCCCTGAGCGTCCATCGCAGGCACAGCCATCAGGGCTGGCATGTGCCTGGCTGTGCCGCCGGGCTCACGCAGGTTTGTTTCCATAACCATATTCCAGGGTCAAACAGGGACACTTTTTCAGCAAAATTTCCCTACACAGCCCTCCAATCAGCAGCACTTAAAGCACAGCTAGTCAATAGACCTTTTTAATTTAAAAGCTGAATGAATTTCAGCTGATTGAATGACTCGTACAGCTTTTTTCCCTATTGTACAATTAGTTTAAAGAATCAATCCCCACATTTCATTTTCTGTAAGGTCAGAAACAGACTTCAGTCTGTACTGTTGTACAGTAACAGGTCCAGGATTGAGCAAATCAATATCTTTTGAATGGATTTCCCTGCAGCTGTGCTCACACCTTTATTTACTTCCTGCAAAATTCTGGGTGAATTTACTTTACTTGGATAAGCCGAAGCCTGAGCTTATTCTTCTAGGTGTGTGCGTAAGAACTATCCCTGCTGTTTATGCACGATTGAGTCAATATAACAGAAGGATTAAACATCATGTTTTATTATGAGCACAACTGTGCCCACACGGGCCTGTCACATACTGGCATACAGTATTTAACAAACCAGAAATGCACGCTGAACTGCTATAAATGCAGTGATTATTCAGATAGTCACAGCTAGGGCGTCCACACAGGGGAGGCAGATCTGAATAGCTACAGCACAATTATAACCCTGCCATTATGCTGGATAATTTCCTAGCAGACACGCCAGACTCCTCCAGCACACAACACAGCCTTTGAGCCAAAGATCCATAAGCCAATTTACATGGAAAATTAGGAGGTGTCAGAAGAGGCAGAACTAGACAGGTCTCAAGGATATTAATTCCTGCTCCCTTAGCCTTGAGCTTTCAACATATCATTAATTTAAGATCATTGATGTTAGACTTTCGTCAACACTGTGAAGAGAGGAATACTTCACTTATGCTGTGCTTGTGATGGGTGAAGATAAACCAGCTAAACAGAAGCAGCCTGCACGTGCAGGTTAAAGCGCTTCAAGCCCAGCCACACGGAGACCCTCGCTCCATCAGCGGACAGACCACGGCTCGCTCCCAGCTCTGCCCTGCCTGCAGGGCTCACCCCAACCCTCAGCATCCCTCCGCATCACAGACCCCAACCGCCCGCAGCAGGGAAGAGATGACAAATGACTAAGCTACTTCCACAAAGAGCTCTTAACTTCAAAAGGTTACCCAGCATCATCATCTTCCTATTTTCACCTCCTCTCAAGCTCCCTCATGAAGGCTGTAGGCACCCAGGGCTGCGATAACTTTGCTCTGGAGCACACCTCCCTCCCTCTGAGCACCACAAGCTGTCGATCAGAGTTTGATATAGAGGGGTGTAGAGGACACCCAGCACCCCACCAATCTAGTCCATCTATGAATTTATGATACATCTGCAAGCAATTTGCTCTGGGCCAACAAAGCAGCAGCCAATTAATTTGCAGCTGGGTGCAGTTACATCGATAACAGAGTGGATAAGGGATGCAAACTAGTAGCGCCTGCTACGAGCAAATTAACTGTCCATTTAGAGCAGCACACAGTAATGAGCTGATAGCCCTATCAGTGAGTCATTAGAGGAGAGACTAGAGCCCCGGCTGGATGCTGTTACCAAGTTTTAGCTCTCCCCAGAAGCTACGGCTTCACACAAAGGCAGGACAGAAAAGGCCATTTCCATGGGGTTTAACAAATACAGCTGTGAGAGGCTGAGGTTTGGCCACACTGCTTCTCACAGGGCCTCCAGCCAAGGTGCTCCCCAGTCTGGCTCTGCATCCGCTGCCAGTGACACCCCGTGTGCATCCTCACAGCGAGCAAGGGCTCGACTTCACCCACTCCAGGAGGCAGCTCAGCTCACTGCGGAGGGCTGTGCCGGCACGGCTCAGCAGCACAAGCTCACCTCACAGCGCCGAGTGCCTCCTGCCATGCCCATCAGCACGCAGCAGCCTCTGCACATTTGCTGGTTTGAATACAGACATCTGGGGTTTGGTTTTTTCCCCAAGCAGCAAAGGCTGGAAGCCCAGAGGATCATTACATCTTGTTGTGTCTGACACAGCAACTCCCATCCTGGCTCTCCAGTTCTGGCCTTTTGGGCACGAGTGCAATATAAATACCTGACTTGCTCCAGTTAATGCCTGCAGTGCTGCAGCCATCCTATAACCACGAGTCGTTTTGGGTTCTTATCCTTGACTACTGGTGCTTGGTGTGACAAGACCAAGCTCTGGCATTTCGACTCTGCCATAACAGGGTCAGTGGATTATGTGCTGATGTGACAAATCTCTCCGAGATCACATATAATTTCTTCTCCCACCTCAAGAGGAAAGCAAAGGGCATCAGCAGTTAAAAATCAAACCAGACAGCAAGACCAGGACTACAACCACATCACCACGCACGTTGCTGTTGAAGGCAGGGCTGCTCCCAGTGCCTTCGCACTGAATTCACACCCTACCTTGTTAATAAGGCCTTCTGAGACAGGCCATGAAATTGCATTAAATACCAAGGCTGAGACTACCACATTGGAGGCACTCCTCTTCCTCTCAGGAGCCTGAATGCATTTTGACTGAAAACTAAGAGGACTGGTTGGGGAAAAGTGTTGTATTTTCCCATTTGCATTTCCTCACTTCTCCTCAAAAGAAACACCAAGCAACAGCTCTAGAAACTCATTTCTCACATGGGTTAAAGTAGTGGAGGAGAAGCAGATGAAGGGAGGAGGGAGGTGGCCTCAGCAGCCATTTCAATCTTGCAGCTGAAATAAAGGAGCTGCAGCTCCTCATCCAATTTTAACCCTGCAAGAAGACAGCCAAGCTCTGGCTTCTCCAGACACCCCAAACCCTGGACTCCAGCCTGCCAAACCAGCTACCCCTGCAACAAGGCACCTTCTCCTCCCAAATCTCTACTTCTACCTGCAGCTTTTTCAAGAGATTTAAATTCATTTAATGCCACAATTAAGGCTCGACCTTTTGTGGTTTTTATCCTTAAAGAGCTGCAAAACCAGAAAAATCCTTCACATCTAAGCAGGGCCAGGTCATCCTACATTAAAAATGGGGCAACAGAGCTGCATTTGTGGAGTGATTAACAGCTAAGGATTAATTAGCACACACTGAACCCAACCCAGGCCAGTCCCTAGTTCGCTGAGCAGCCACACAAAGAGGAAGCTGGACATCTTTCAGCAGCAAGCATCTGCCAAGACCTTTGCAGAAGGACACCCTTGACCTTACGTGGTTTAAAGTTGAGGGCTCAGTTCAGTCCTCTCCCTTTGCTCCAGCTGGGGGGCAACACTTCCCTCCAGCCAAGGACCTGTGAATCAGCTATGAATCACCAACCAGCCTCTTCATCTCATCCACCCAGCACCGAACCTTGCATATGAACAATTAGAGATCTACTGTCATGCTAAGCAGCCTGCTGGCCCCCCACCAACTCCTCCATTCACCTCTGGGTTGCAGGGGCAGAGGTATTTTTAGTGCAGTCAGTGTTTTTAAACAAGAAATAGCAATGATGCTTTTCTGGCTGATTTACTGGCGGTGGTTGCAGAACGCGGGGCTGCGCGGTTGCCATGCCGCCTCTAACCAGAGGCGAGGAGCAGGAGCGCAGAGATGCAAACCCCAACGGATGAATCGCGCAGAGCAGCGAGGCTTGGGGGAGTTTTAGCGTCCGAGTTGTCAGAGCGATGCACAACTTCAGAGATGCCCTTTGCAGCCGAGGTCAGCCCGGGTCTGTGTGCTGCATCCTCCAGAAAGGACTCTGCTCTGGCCACAAGCTGAGCAACAGCTGCTCACAATGGCTCAATTTACTCATTCAGCTCAAGCTGAAGACCCTCTCTTTTGCCTATGGAAATTAAATTGGCAAAAAACAAAAATGAGAGGTTTTGGGCAAGGGAAAATTCAACAGTGCTTTTCCAGACAGCTGTGCAGGCAAACAGCAGCTCAACACATTGCAGACACCCCTTTGGGGGGATCACAGCAGCTTTGCCTCCATGGAGCAGTGAGTCTCCAGCATAAGCGCATTACCAACAGCGATGCAGAACAGGTTTCCGGAGATCTTCACCCTCCAGCACTGTGGTAGACAAATCTTTCCCAAACTAGTAGGCAAAATTATCCAGTTTTCCAAGCGCACTGGCTGATGAAGGCAATGGTGGAGAAGCAGTGAAGGACTGCCAGCACTGGGTAAAAGTATCCTTTATCATATAAGGTAAGTTGCATCCTACAGGAGAAGTAACAGCACCGCTTCACTCGGATGGGATGGAGGTCAAAGGGCTCATCCAGAGCAAAACCAAAGCAAAGACTCCTAAGCTCGCTTTGCAAGAATTAATGCACTACGTTGCCCTCCAGAAAGGGATACTAACTAAACCCGGTCAGTCACACATTAAACAATATCTGCTTTGTAGGTTGATCAAGAGCAGTTTTGTGAACAGATGACATCTGAGATGGAGTACGTTTTAGTTCTTTTTGCTAAGTGCAAGATATCATTTGGTTTTCAAGACAAAAACATTTTTATTTCAAAAGACAGATAAGCAGTCTCCAGAGTTCATTACTCTCAAGCTTTTTGACAGTAAGTGTAGCTGGTGACCGTTCAAGATGGAAGAGAAGTCCCTTGTATGAGACAGGGACAAGACATTCAAGGATCTACTCAGCTTTAGAGACACTTCAGAAGGCAGCAGCCACTTCCAGAGCACCTCAAACACTTGAGCAGCTCAACATCTCTGCAAATTGGGAAACTTAGATTTTCAGGATCACTTAACAGGCTGCAGTAGCTAAATAGCTTGTTCACATCCATCCTGGGAAAAAACTTATTCCACTCCACTTTTGCAGGGAAAAAAAGATCAGCCTCCACTCACCCACAGACAACACAGCAAGTTCCCCAAACCTTCTTCCACCACCTACGCCAGCAGCCTGGCTCAGGCTCTGCAGGAGGTCCCTTGCCCCAGGTAGCCATGTCCCCACCACAGACCAGGAGCTTGGGCTCACACTCACCCTGCACCAGTTGCCACAGCTCGCCCAGCTCAAGACAACCCCATTCCCCACAGACACACGCTCTGCCCAGCTGGACAGGCTGAGCTCCAGTGCCTTTTTTGTCTGGAATTAAAACTGCTCATCCACTGAAGTTACAGGCAGAGCTTATGATTTCCCAGCATAAGACAAGCTTAAGAGAAGGGATCATCCCTTCAGCAGGAGACTGGAAGGGATGCCACTGCCATCTTCTCCTTCCAGAGGTCCAAGAGGCCAAGGGTCCTACGCCTGTGAGAGGAGAGCAGGCTCCTGGGTTTGGACCCTGTCCTCTCCAAGCTGCCAGGGCTCCCTCTGCACACACAGCCAGGAAAAGGGTCAAAGTCCTGGCAGGCGAATTTGCAACCGCACAGACCCACAGCCCAGCACTGTCCCTGAGCACAGCCTGAAAGAAACACTGCAGCAGCGGCCGTGCTGCATGGCAAGAGCCACACAGTAGCCTTGCAGTCTTAAAAAAATAAAAATCAGCAACTCTCTTTGCTTTAATCATGTTTGCTGGAGGCCAGAGCAGCACAGAGGTACATCATTAAAACTGATCCATCTGCCCTGGAAAATTCATCTGATCGCCTTTGTGGGGGGAGGCGCAATACAAAAGGAAGAGGGATGGGTTCCCTCCTATTGTCCCTGCTCAGCACCAAGGCTTCGACTCCATTATAGGAGACCTTCTCATCTGCACACAGGCAAATCCCAAAGAGAACAAATGATTTAAATGGACCAGCTTTTATTTCCAAAGAGGAGAAGAATTCCTATTTGTTCTCAGGATCGCAATTTTCTCCCCATGCCGCAGAGGATACGAACAAACGAGCAGGGAATGAAAGGGATTAATGAATGAATGGGACCTGGGCTCCCAGCTGCAGGAGGAAGGGGGGAAGCCAGCCACAATGCAAGGGACTGCCGGAGTATGGCTGGTGTTTAGCATTACAGACACCGAGGGCTCCCGGGACCACCCCCCCACCCGGTTCAAATGGAGATGAATTAACAAGCATCTCTGAAAGGATTCACTTAAGGGGAAACCAAACAAAGAGAAAGGTAGGAAGGGTTTAAAGTTTAGACCAACCACACATTGCATAGAAAAGGCTGGTTTTGCAGAAACACTAAACTTCTGACTGCTGACACCACACAGTTTCCCAGCAGCTTTTGTCCTCCTTGAGAGATAGGCCCATGCAATGCTAGTTTCCTCCCAAAGCCACAGAAAACCAAATAAGCATTTGGTATTTACACCAAGTGTTGCTCATTTAAGGCCTATTGACTCTCCTGGCTGGATCAGGGACACATAGCCCTGTGGAAGCTGCAAAACAAGCAAAAATTAAGTCTTTTCCCCTTATTTTAAAGCTATTTTAAGTCAAGTCCAACATCAGGAGATTAGAGGCAAAGTTTGGGATTAGGATTTGTTTTCAGCCTGGTGAGTAAGCTGGTCTGATTCAAATGGCAGTTGATTCCTGGTGCCTTCCAATAAGCTGCATCACTGTACCCTTTGCTCTCGATGCCCAGAGAAAGATCTTTGCTTTGGCTCCCCCAGTGCTTGGGAATGATGGAACGCATGAAAGCTGCATGAAAGCCACCACAGTTTGAGTGGGAGAAGCAAGTGACACTGCCCTCAGTCTAAAGCATTAGCAGTTACCCATCATGCTGCTATAATGCATGGCTTAATTTAAAAGCAAGCTTAACTTGCAGATTAATTATTATAGTCTGACTGGATGAGCTTGCAATAAATCACCTGGGTGTGAAATTGCACAGCAATTACCTGATTGTACATTGAGCATGTAAATGTTGGTAAAGAGGTGTCACCTAATGGAGACTGATGTTGAGGAACTGCAGGCTACAGCCAGCAGAAGAAAGTCACAGGGCAAAGCAGGTCAGAGGAGGAGGTGGTAAGCAAGAACAGAGATCAAAATGTTTAGCACCATTCAAATCAGTCTTCAGTAGCAACATGCAAAACCAATGCAGAATTTTCAGGGATCTGCAAATTATGATGGAAGCTGCTGGAATTCCTTGCAGGCAGAGCTGGGACAGCAGATCTGAGAGATGAGACACTGCTCAGGACAGCCCCAGCCTCACTAGTTTAGGGAGAAGCAATACAGATGGATCTCAAGGGGATTAACCTCCAACCAACAGTGAAGTTACAGCAGATGATGACTTTCTGGGTGCCACAAGCCTGGATTTCAGGAGCATCACATTTCACCATGATCAGCCCTGCAAAGCTATTCCCTTACAATATCCTTTGGATGCAGCAGATCCCACCGAGCTGCTGATCCTGGCCCTGAAGCAGAACATGCCCCTGGGACCTTGAGGTACACAAGAAACAGATTCCCCAGCTGAGTCCCACACCTGGCCAAGGGACAGCTGGGTTTTCTCATGAATGCCAACACCTAATGTACCTCGCTCCCACCAGGGAAGGTCTGAACCACCCCGTTTCCACCATAATGGCTGTCCCAGGCAGCACCTTTCTGATAAGACAGCAGTGACAGGCAAGTCTCTGTCCTCGGTCTGAGACATGCAGAAACTTCTGTCTTCTTCTGGCTGGCCACAGCCTCACTGCTCGGCAGTGCCAGGCGCTGGCTCTGCTTCTGCTTGGGACTCCATTTTCAAGGAACCAGATTTTCAGCTTCATTTTTAAAGAAGCTCAGCCTAGGGTCATGGGGCATCCAACACTAGAAACTGCTTTAAAATAGCAGGCGCAAGTGTGTTATCTTCCTTAAGGCAGGACAAACTGGAAACAAGGCTAGTTTAGAAGTATTTTTTCACTGTAGCAGTTTTTAAGCCCTGGAGGCAGTTTGTCACCCTCAGGCCCACCTGCGGGATGTCCAGATGACCTCTCCCCCTGCACAGCACCAGCACTCTCACCCCATGACATGCTGCCTCAGCAGCCCAAGCACCAGCTGCCAGCACAGCACAAACCTCTCATCTCCCTGGAGGTGGTCCCAAAATGAGCAAGCAGCATTGCTGAGAAAGTAGTCATCCTGCAGAGCTGGAGGAAGCCAGGAGATAGCTAAGCACCTCAGTCCATCAACACTAACAACACTTGTAGCCTCATAGGTGAGATTCAATTTGCCAGAGGAACTGGGATTTATTACCATGATCAGAGGACTAGGAACAAATGCAAACACTGTTGGATGGAAGCTGTGAACACTACAGCACTATAAACAGTCATCCAGGGCTCGAGTTAAGAGCAGCAGCCAAACCAGGCTGCAGTCTGCATCCAGGGCCAGGACCTTGATTAGAGCCAGCAGGAGATGTGGATCCTTCTCTAATTCACAGCCACCTCCTTCACCACAGGCTGCCCACAGGGTTGCTCAGCAACACAAGGGCTGATACTGCCAATTTATTCGGAGCAAGCCCTCAGGCTCCCAGGAGGAGATGCTCTTACCTGACACTGTGCAAGTTGCATTTGCGCTCAGCCATGGTGAGCTGCTGGGGAAAACCAGGAGCCCCCAGCACCCCCATCACTCACAGGGCTGTGACCCTGCCTGCATGGGATACACCAAGCAAAAAGCAGCACATTTGCATGGCACAGCTACCTGCAGCCCCCCATTAACACATCCTGTCTCAGCAGACAGGACCCTAGCACCAGTTGTCCAAACTGGAAGTTGCAATAGGGTTAGATCCATCCAACACTGACACTGGTTTTTCCCGGTAAGCTCCTGACACGAGGCAGACCTTGCAGGCAAGCAGAGGAAGCACAGACCTGGATCTGTCTCTGCCAGCAGGTTCACAAGCACAGAAATGCAGCAGGATCCTTCTCCAGGATAAAAACAGGTCACCATTGAAGCCCGGCAACTGCTGCAGCCCACAATGGCAAGATTTCCCTCATGCTCCTTCCCTTTAACTCCCAAAAGCAGCTTTTCAGCAGCAGCAGGCTCCCCGATGCACAGGACACTCCTGGAACACAGCATTTGCTGCATGCATAGTCCCTCCACTGGAATATCAGGATTTGTCCAAAGCCCCATGGCAGCACCTGACAGCATCCAGGGATCTCTATTCCTCAACCCAAAGGGCTCTTCCCCAGCAAACCAGCCAAAGCCCCATCTGCAGCCCCTATCTACTTCCTAACACTAAAAAAAACCCAAAAAAAAGGAAATATAGAAAGCCCAAGTTAATATTTATGACTCCTGATTATCTGCATTATCAGGAAGTTAGCAATGCTGTCAGGGGGAGCTGAGATAAACTGTTCCTCCAGCCCCCAGAGAGCCCCGCAGGCCAGACGTGGAAGGACCAAAGGCAGCAGGAAAAAAATTCATTCTTCACCAGGAAAGAAAAGTTTCTTGAGGAATGAAAAAGTTACAAAAGCTACTTTGGTGTTGCAGAGCTCCCGGGAAAATGGGGACAATTGCAAAACCTGTCTAGGATTTAGCAGACAGCTGCTGGGAAACATGTTGATTTGAATGAAGAAAGAGAAATTAGGTTGGAGAATTATTAGCAATACAGGAGAGGAGCTTTCCATGCTCTACACCCAAAGCCAATGCAAGTGTCTGTAGCACTTAATCCTTGTGAACATCTATTTGCACAGCTGGAGCTCCAGGTCCATCACCCTGGGGATGGCAGGGACTGCCCAGGACTCAAGCCTAACTCTGTCCCGCTCTGGCTATTTTCAGCCTCATCTTGCAACAGATGCCTTTGCCTCTTCCACCTGTGACTGTCCAACCTCTCTTGGTCTTTAACACCACATGCAGTGGACAAGTATGTTTTGGGTTTCAGTTGTATGCAAGTTTTGACATGCAGGCTTAAGATGACCAGTCACACACATTACTCTGTGCAATGGCAAAGGCGCAGCTCTATGCTCATACCAAGCACCTTTCAATGCTGAACACATGACGGGGCCTCAGTCCTGCCCCTGGGCCTCCAACACCTCTCAGAGCTTTCTCCCTTCACTCCTAGGAAGTATTTAGCCTTTGGGCTGACACATCCAGTTTATTTACTTGCTTACCTGGGAGCAGGCTATCTTGCTGCTAGATAGTTAGTTCCCCACAAAAAGCAAATGGTGATCTTTGGTGTCCCCAAGAAGCAAGGGCACCTCCAGAAGGTCTGGGTCTTCATTAGTCTCCAGACAGTTTTCCATCCACAGCAGAAGGGAAAGGTTTCATTAAGAACAAGGCAAGCCATTCCCCAAGCAAGACAGCAGCTAACAAAAGAAATCACTCAAAGTCACCTCCCCGCACCTACAACTTAATTAAACAAGGATTCTTCCTCAAAGGCACCATCAGATTTCTGCGGCCATGGGAGAGCTAAGAGAAGAACCAAGCTGCCTGCAGCCCCCGGGGCTGTGCTAGCAGGTCACATTTCCAATGACAGAGAAAACCACTCCATTTTCTTGCAAATAGAGCTCATTAAGAGCAATGTTTCCCTGAAGGTTTCCCATCCCTATGCCATAGTCCAATGCTGCATCATTCTATTTGCACCCCTAGATACAGGGCTCAGACCTGGACTCCCTCCAGCTCCCTGCGTCCTCCCTTGGAGACCTGTTAACTCCTTGCAGCTTGCAAGAGGAGATCTGCTTGACCCACACACCTTTCATCTCCAATTCATAATAAGAGAAGACAAAAAACCCCTTGTTTTATCAGGTGTTCCAAGCCCAGTGCTCCATTTCTGTCTACAGCACCAGGCACCCACTGGCAGCTTTTCCATCTGCAGATATGTAATTTAAATGGAAATATGCCAGCAGCAGGGATCGTGCTGTTCCTGTTCTGTAGCCATGCTTTGGAAATGGATGCAAACCTCTTTAATATCAAATTCTTACTTTCCTCAGATCTGTCAGTACAGCTCTCTTGGCTTCAGTGCAACTGAAGTGCGGGGTGCAGCTGAAAGCAGGATCTAGCATACAGCACTCCGGAGTTATTAGCAGTGCATGAATAATCCGGATACAATGCCCTTTTAATGTCAACAGCAGCGATAAAAGTGCAAGAACAGAGCCAGCAGAAGTAATTTTTCTGCTCACGTTTGAGCACAGCCTGCTTTCCACCTGCCACCTCCAGTGAGCTCAGCACTAGGGAAGACCTCGTCTGCTGCTGGTTCATCAAACACACTCTGGACACCAGAGTTTGTGGAGGTTGAGGCCAAGGCAGGTCACCAGCCCACCTAACCACACAGCTGGCTTGTCACAGCCAGTACAAAGAGGATGGCCAGATGTCCGAGGGTGACCAGGAGTCCCAGAACTTGGATGGACTCTGTAGCATCACAGCACTGACAAAGGAGCCCACTTCCCTGCACCCCAGGGTGGGAAACACCTCCTCTTCTCATCTGACCACTCTAGTGACTATCACCTTGTCAGCCAAATAAGGTACTTGGTTTAGTCAAAATGCAAGACAAGTCTGGCCAATTCAGGCCATCCCATCAGGAGACAAAATTTCCCCCTTGATGTGGACATCATTAGCAGACTGCACAGTATTTCTAGCTTCAATTGGTCTGATTTTATCCTTCAGACACAGGCTCTCATTGTGCCTTTTTTTTTGCAAGATTAAAGTGCTCTTTGCTATCTGGGAAAGTACTTACACTGTAATTAAGTCACCCAGTCCTTCGTTTGATAAGGACTAAGCAGATTGAGTTCTCAAATTCCCTCCCTCCAAGGCATTTCCTTCTACATGCCTTCCAAGCTTTCAATATCCTTTTAAAAACCCTGATACCAAAGCTGCATGGGCAATTTTAACACCTTTTGCCTTGTCATCAGCCAAAGGGGCAAGAGATTGTCTCCCCGCCCTTGCCCCCCACCCTGTAACCATTTCTTCTTCCCATCCAGCAGCAAGAAGAGGGGAGACAACCTCCCCATCCTGTCCCCCCTTGGAGGCTCCCATATTTCACCATTTGATAGCAGTGCTGCACACTGGTAATATCAGCTGGCTGCAGGCATCCCGTTACAGCATTGCATGCTGATAACAGAAGGGTTTCCATATCCAGGGTTACCTTTGGATGTGTAGGTATAATCAAAGAGCTTAACCTTGCCTGTTCCCACCCCAGATCCTGCTAGGCTGGCAGGATTATTGCTAACTCACATTGCAGATGGTTTCCAACAAAACTTGTTCCCTCCTAACGCTGTCCTCTATATGCAGGGCAGTTTGCTAGCAAGTATTTCAGAGTCAACTAAGGAAGAAGCGTAAATTCAATCCATTTTAGGAGTGCATCAAGGAAAAAAAAGTCATATTCTAGATGCATTGGGATAAATTACACCTGGCTCAAGTTGACACTGTGCAGCTATTTCTTGCTTGAATCTACCCATCCCTACAGCTACTGACAGCTCTCAGCAACAGCTGGAACTCCCAAAAGAAGGAAAATGAGGCTTTCAGAAGAAAAACATTTCTGTTCACTTCAGTGGCATTACCCTCACTTTTCCAAGTATTTGTTCAGAGCACTATGTACAAAGATTGCCTCCCAGCCTGTCCCCCAAGCTCAGCCTGAGCACATCTTTTAGCTTTTAGAGCCTCATAGATGGACAGGGAAAGATTCATAACGCCAGTCCTCAGTGCTCCCAACTAAAATAAGTGTTAATTTAGCTGCGCACTAATGTGAACTACCCTGAAGCAGTGCACATCCCAGGTGTCTGGAGGTTCACAGTGAGGGGCACAGCCCTTGCACTAAGTTGTGCTTCCTGATGCACAGCAGCACACAAGCAGCTGGTGAAGGAGCCAAGAAAGCACTCCAGGATCAAACAATGCTGCAGAGGGTCTGTTTCCATCATGTCCTCTATTCCCCATTGCAGATACACACCAAACTTCACTCTGATCAAAGACAAATATATAGGTACCTTTTCCTCCTGTAAGACCTCTTGCAGCTACACCTTTCATGCTGAAGTCTCAGTTCTGGTGTTTGAGGAAAGCTGAAGCACCTCTTATGAGAGGTTTGGGGGACTGCAATAACCACTGGGGAACAAATGCTGCTCTTGCAGCTCCAAATCAGAGGCACCAGCCACCTACTATTGTGAAGAAGCTCAATGCCCCCAGAATAACCAACAGCAGCAGCTATCAGAACAAACTACTCCCCTAAAGCAGCCAGAAGCTCCCCCAGCTGCTCTCTGCTCCTAAGCAAGCATGGGCAGTAGAGCAGGCTTTCAACTTATTTCAATTTTTAGCAACAACTTCATGGGATAGAGTGGAGGAAAGCAGCTTGGTTATTTGGAAAAGATTTATGAGACAGTCCCTGCATGTGTGGCAGGAGCAGCCACACACAACACATATCTGGAGTAGTCCACACAGGTGGACTCCACATCTCCCCCAAGTGCTCCATCTAACATATTCTGCCAATGTGTTTTTAGATGACTAAAAAACACCTTTGCTGGGTAAGGTGAAAATTACTCTATCTTTCAGCATGAGGCCTAGCTGAAGAGGAAAAAAGCAGGTAACTGGCTTTATAGGCTGGCCCCAGACCCATATGTGGCTGAGCATAAAGGTAACAGCCCTTAGGGCACTGAGTGCTTTTCTACTTACACAGCCCTCTCAGTGCAGAAATGTACCACCTCTAAAAATCTGCCTTTTTAGTCCAAATGGAATCCAATCACATGAAATACCATGTACACATTTGAGAGAAAGTTCTCAGGTTAGAAGTTTCAAACCTTGTTATAGCCTTATTGTAGTTTGTAGTTTAACCTGGCAGGCAGCTAAAACAACCACACAGCTGTTTGCTCACTCCTCGCCCCCACAGCGGGATGGGCAAGAGAAGCAAAAACATAAAACTCATGGGTTGAGATAAAGACAGTTTAATAGGACAGAAAAGGAAGATACTAATAAGAATAGAATATACAAGTGATGCAGAGCACAATTGCTCACCACCCAGAACCGATGCTCAGGTAGTTCCTGAGCCATGCCACCTCCCAGCCCACCCCCTAGTTATATACAGAACATGACATTATATGGTATGGAATATCCCTTTGGCCAGTTTGGGTCAGATGTCCTTGTTGTGTCCCATCCCAGCTTCTTGAGCTTCCCTCACCTCCTCATTGGCAGGGCAGATGAAAAGCTGAAGAGTCCTTGACTGCTTGACCACAACTAAAATATTAGTGTGTTATCAACATTAATTTTCATCCTAAATCCAAAACACAGCACTATAGCAGCTGCAAGTAATAAAGTTAACTCTATCCCAGCCAAAACTAGGCCAAGTCTTGATGTGGGCTCTGAAAATTGTGTACAACTTCAAATGCAAGAACCACTTCAGTTGGGAAATGGCTTTAAGTCAAGGTCAGTCCTGTGCAAGGGGTCAGGCAGAGTTTTTTTACATCTATTGAAGGTCCCCAAGGGACAGAGCTCACCCTAGAGGATCCCACAGGTAGTAGGACATTTGAGATCAAAGACCCTCTGGGCATCCCATCAACCCTGCCAGGCTCCTGAATCCACACACGTGGGAGGAAGCCCAAAGGGAATAGACATTAAGGGGGTTTGCAAGTGTCATACTGCTGCAAACATCCTCCCAGCATTCAAGAGATGCTCAGGAGTGAAAGCTGGATATGCAGCAGAAACACAGGGGCTGGCAAGAAGGATGCATCATTGACTACTTTGTCTGATGCCAAGAGGATGCTATTCATTCAAAGACTGTCACATGAAGCCTCCCAGCACCTTCCTCCTGAGAGCAGAGCATATCAGCCTCTCCAACCCACCCCACAAGTGCTTTGCCAGCTGCCATGGACCAGCTTTCAAGCAGCAGCCCTGTTTTCAAATAGCCCAAAGCACAATCACAGTCAACCTTATTTCCCACTCAGTGCCTGCTTTGTGCCAGCTGCTGGCTGGATTCTCATCCCTTCCCACCCCATCCAGTAACCATGTCAGCAATTTGCTTCCCACAAGCAAAGAAGCAAGCGACATCCTTCTACCCTTGCGTACTGTAGTGCTGTAATTGAAGTTGTCTCAACCTGTCACCATCAAGGTGCTGTAGATGGGACTTAGTGTTCACAGGGCTGATTTGTTTGTGGAGCTGTTAAAACATCTTCTTTATTCTAATCTCTTGCTGTATCACTTGAATTAAACTTAAGAGCCCAGAGGGGCACACGCTGTTAGCACTCCAACTAATCAACACAAAGACCTTCAAAATGTAAGCAGCAACACAGAACAGAGTTTACTGGTCTCAGGGGTTACTGGTGCAGACACTAAGTAGCTCTTCACCCTTTCTTAGCACCTTAATCACCACTGCTCCCAGCCTGTTGTGGTTATAGACTCAGCCTTACAAGCAGCTCAGCACAAATTGTTCACTCCATTTAGTTTAAAGCCTGGGGTGCCCAGAACACATAAGAAACAGACTGGAGCTTCACAAGCTAATGAGACACTACAGAGCAGACCCTTGATCCCCCAGCTCCTTACCTTAAACAATATTTCCTCCTTTCTAGTCCCCAGCACAAGCCAAAGACACCCTGAAATTCCTGACTCAAAGGCATGTCCCTACCAGGCATCTCATTTCAGGGAAAGCCCAGCGACAAGCAGCAGGTTTTTGAGCGCTTCTCCAGACCGAAGCCCAGGGAAGACGTTTCAAAGTACCTGGTGAGTGCAAACACATTGCAGGAGAAGTTATGAAACTTGAGCAAGAAGCATAATCTATAGCCTTGAACTCTAAACAGTGAGGCTCCTTTATCCCAAGGCAGGCATCCCAGTGTAAACCTTCAATCTGTTCGAGTGAACCGCGAGCAAGATGCCAAGGCAAATTGGGGAAATGAGAAAAGCTTCAGCCGTTCTCTCCAGACAGAAATAATTCAGCATTTCTCCCAGCCTAGTGCAGTGCATCATTGAGGTAAGAAAGACTCCTGACTATTTTAATCATTCTTGCTGGATCTGGTCCATGGTTCCTTGGCTTTTCACATGTAATTAACAACATGCAGGTTCCGATAAATGATTTCAAATAAATCCTTAGATAATTAATAGACAGCAGCTCTAGAAATTCATGTAGTGGTGATTGAAAGCTTAGATTCAGATCATTACTTGGGGCCTTAGCTACCTCACTGCGTACCACAAGCCTGCATAGCGATACTCTATCAGTTTTCCTGCCGCAGAGCCCCAAGAATTGTGCTGTAGTCTGTAGATGGTCACACCAAGGCAATTTCTACAACAAACTTATCAGAAGAGAGAAGGTGAAATTTAAGCTCCTTCATTTCTCAGCCATCAGAAGTCAGCAGAAGATGCCAGTGAACCACAGCACACGCACTGGTTATGTAGAAGTATTAACTGCTTAATCCTCAAAATGCTGTTCTCAAAGAAAGGTTTTTTTTCCAAAAGCCTTGTCTTTACACCTCCCGATCCCAGCCCTGACGAGGGACAATAAAGGTTTAGCCCAGAAACCTTCCTCAGTAATCTCCTTCTTGGGCACAAGTCTCTTTCCAATGCCCTGCCCAAACTCCCAGCTGTAACACACCACAGGAACAATCACAGGCATCACAAGCATCTTACAGCAACAAGGAATTTGCCAAAAACTCCCAGGTGGGGCTAGAAAACAGACTGGTCCCACACCTCCCAGACAAGCTGTAACACCTGACACCGTTATCTGCTTTTCATCCAAAACCAAGCACTTTAGTGCATATTTAAGGTCTGCCAAATCCCGTTGAAATTGATTGCCAAATGCTTTCTTCTTGTAGTCTACTGTAAGAAGTTGTCTATATGATGCTCTAGAAGCTCAGAGTTTAGGTATTTTCCACTAGAATATAATTAAGCATAATAACAATTAGACAATTGTATGCTGAACTACTGCTAACCTGTGATAACAGGGTTGTTGAACAGCAATAGGAGAATAGCTCAGAGCTAAGCAACTGTAATAACATCACATGAATTGCAACACACACAAGAATTTAAGCACTTGCCAGTTTTAAGGCATTTGTAACATCCTTTTCTGTCCCAAATCACACAGAGCATCTATACACAAAACCTCTTGGATGCAGGACATGTTTCATGGGCTGCAATGAAGTTGAAGCGGACAGACCACATTACCAGTCTCAGACACTGTTTCCCAAGTGGTACCCTTTGTTGGCAAATAGATGAAGTCTAAGCCACGAACTCCTGAAGCACAGCTGGTTTCTACAGAGTTACTAAAATATTTCCAAATACCATGCCAGGAACTGCAGGAGTTGTTAACATAGGGATTAAAGCAGGTAGCCATCCCTGGCAGAGCTCCTGAGCTCAAACACAGAGCACGCGATTCCCACCTGGCTGTGCCTTGCACACCACACAAAACCAGAAAAAAACAATCCCAAGACCATACTTTCTCCTGTTTTCTCAAAAAATCACTACAAGTCTATTTACACCAGGTTCATCCAGGAGTTAACCACAAGGAACACAGCTTAGACACAACAGAAAAGGACCAAAAGGGCTCAAACTCATCCCCTCGCACCACAGCTCTGCTCCGCTCCCCCCTGGAGCACCAGGATCAGCAGCAGGAGGGAGACACAGAAGCAGACTGCCCCATTCAGAAGAAGCAGGCAGCCAGCCCATGTTTTTAATCATGAGAGTCTTTTTACACTTTATCAACATTTTTTCCACCTCCAAGAGAAAAGAGAAGAAAAACAAAAAAAGAAGTAGGCAAACACACCACATTTACCTGCTCTGAGCAGCCACGGTGCCAGCGCACAGCGCTGGTGCATTCAGTGTTGTGTCTCTTCAGTCCGATCAAGGCTGGTCCCCCTTGGGGCGAGGGCAGCGTCCCACAGAAGAACAAGGAGCAGCCACGGCCTCCACCATCAGCTTCCTCCATGGCTGCTCAACAGCTGCATGTACTACCCAGACAACAAGGGCCAGATCCTGCTCTGCTACCTAGCATCATGCACCCATACTCCTCCTCCCTGGCAGCCTCCAGGCTCACAGTCCCACATCCATCCTTATTTCAGCTCACAGGACCCCACCCCCCCAATTCACTCACAAAGCCAACTTTTGCCATCACTCAGCTCAAGGGCTGTTAATTTAGCTCCAAGAGGAGCATCTTGCAGCTACCTACCTTCTCACAACACTACCACAAAGAGCCACTACAGAAAGCCCAGGACAGTCCCCATCAGCACCATAGTCATAATTTCAAGACAGTTACACAGAAATTTCATGCTAAAAATCCCACCTTAAATCCAGAAAAAGATCCAAAGAGAGGAAAAAAAAAACCCAAACCTACCTCACCCTCCATTTGTAAGCAGGGAAAAGAAAGTACAGCCCCTCCCAGACCACCCACCACCAGCTGATGAGACTCAATTCATTAGGGCTGATAAGAGGCTTCAGCTGGAGAGAACCTGAGTCCCATTAGGGACAAGGCTCTGCTGGTGCCCCTGTGAGGAACAGGACCCCCCTCCCGCCCCATGACAGCTAAAATCCCAGTATTGAAAAGAAACATGAACTGAGATTAGTCTTGACATTTCTGGGTCTTGCAATCACAGTGGGTGACAAAAGCAAATTCTGGATCAGAGCCTTTCCCAGAGCAATTTAAACACATCTATTTTAAGGAAAGACTGAGTTAAACAAAGGGGTGACAGCTCCTAAGTTGAAAGCCTCAGGACGTGGCATCCTAGGATTATGTTAAAATCAGGCAGTTTGAGTAGCCTCCAAAATACATATTTTGTGGAAATTGGGGAGAAAAAGTGCCTCCACTGCACAGCCTGCTGCCCCTCGAGTCCTCAGCCCCTGTGGCGTGCACCCGCATGCTGCAGAGAGGCATCAAAAATGGTTTGACCCCCTTACAGGATGAAATCTCAGTTCAGAAGAAGGAAATAATCAGGCAGGAAGCAAAAATTAAATCATGCAGTGGAAAATGGAAGGGAATGGCTTTTGCATTCATCTGCCTATGCTGGCATCTTGTCAAAGGACTGTTATTGGGAAACCACGGCGGGAACCAGGGACTTTGGTAGGGGAAAGCTGTGTTTTTCCTGCTTGAGGCTCAGTGACTCCTACGAGCTGTCCCGCAGCAACAGGAGACGGGCTTGAGGTGAAACTTGAACTTTTGGTGCTTTTCCCCGTCAGGTCCGTTCACGCCTCCCCAAGCAGCGAATCCAGCCGCGTCAGCAGAGACACGAGGCCATGGCGCAGGGAGGTTTCTCATTTTCCAGCCCAACCAGACCGCTGCGTGCCTCGTACAGCCTGCCGGCACCGGCACCAGCACCGTGCTGGCCGCTGCTGGAGTCTGAGCCAGGAGAAATAGTGACACCCGCCGAAGGGAGAAACCTCCTTCTCCAGCACCGCTGCTTCTGCTCCGGGGGCTGCAGCACATGTCTGACCGAGCACAGCACCAGCCGTGGGGACTGCGGGGGGCTCTGTGAGGAGAGGATGGACCTGCCCCGTGCCAGATGTAGCCACTTCCAGATGGTTCTGGCTGTTTCCAGATGGTTCCAACAGCCCCACGGCAGGACAAGGCTGAGCCCATCAGTGATGCTGGTGGCACCTTTGGGGAAATGTGTTTAGAAAAGAGACAAAACACTGTGTGAAAGTGAGGGGAGAGGGAGAAAAGCATGAAAAATGGGCCTGTGAGCAGCACGGTCAGGGGGGAAGGAGGAGGGGAAGAAGAGGTGGTTCAGGTGCTGGAGCAGGTGCTCCCCAGAGGCCCCCGGAGGAGTCCCTGCCGGAGCACATATCCACACCTGGGACTAATACTAATTGGCAATAAATTAATTTTCCCCAAATTGAGTCTGTTTTACCTGTGATGCTAACTGGTGAGCGATCCCCCTGTCTTTAACTCACTCCACCAGCTGTTTCACCTTCCTTTCCAGCACCGTGGAGGTGGGCGAGTGAGAGTGGCTGGGTGGGCTGCTGGCAGCAGCTAAGGCCACCTCACCCCAGCGGCCCTGGAGCAAAGCTCGGGGCACAGCTCTGGCACGCGCGCTAGTGCAAGGCCCTTGGCGCACAGCTGCAGCACGTGGCCCTGGTGCACAACTCAATGCACGCCATCAGCACCCAACTTCTGTGCACGGTGCAGCACGCAGCCCAATGTGCAATTAGGCTCAACGGGTGTCCCGGTGCCCGCATGACGGGTGTCCCGGTGCCCGCATGACGGGTGTCCCGGTGCCAGCCCCGGTGCACACTCACTCCAGTGCCAGCCCCCGGCCGCGCCCGTGCCCGCTCCCCACCGCTCGCAGCCCTCCGAGCCCCCAGGGGGCGCACTGGCGGCGCACTGGCGTCGCCCTCGCTCTGCCGGCGCTAGGGCCCGGCGGCGGAAGGACGCGGCTTCCCGCGACGCGCCCATGGAGCCCGGCGGCTCGCGCCGCCTGAGGTAAGGCCCGCCGGGGCGGGGAGGCCCCCGGGGGCGGGTGCCGGGGGTGGGCGGCTGCGGCCGCAGGGTGGGTGTCGGGGCACTCTCCCTTCACCGTGCCTCCCTTCTCGCCCCGCAGCGCGGCGGAGCTGCTGGCGGCCCGCGGCCGCAAGGCCCCTCAGCGCCCCCGCGGCCAGAAGGACTTCATCCCCGACGGCTCGGCCGAGCAGGCGGAGAAGCTGCGGCTGTGCCGGGAGGAGCAGTGGCAGCTCCTCTCGGAGGAACGTGTGGAGCGGCTGTAAGTCCCCGGGGCTGGGGGCGGCCCGGCTGCCTCGCTGGAGCGGCCGGCCCTCGCGGGGCCGTGCTAAGGCACCGAGCACGGGGCTGTTAATTCCTTTTCCCCTGGGAGGGATCGTGCCGGGGAGTCAGAGCACAGCTACTGTCCATTCAGGTGTTAGTGTGAGTATAGTCGAGCTGTTCATAGCAGGTAGGCGTTAGCAGAGTGTGTTCCCTTACTCATCCCCTCAGTTCCCCCACCCACAGCTCCCTGGTGGGAGCCACAGCAGGGCAGCGGACCCGGCTGTTCCCTCAGGGGCAGAGGGCCGTGCTGGCACACCAGTGGCTCCAAGGTGGGTGTCCGGAAATCCCCTCAAAGGGCCCTTAGTTTTCTCAGGTGCGTGCATAATCCTGTAGCCTTTGCAAATAGCAGCCGCTGTCTTGGGCATGCTCTGAGTTATGCAGCCCCTTGTTGATATTCATGTGTGGCCTTGTGCAAATTCGGCTGCCTCTTGGTGTCCCTGGTTTATCAGTTTTGGTGGTTTCAACAGTGCTGCGGGTCTCTGGAGCTTATCATTGCTCTGGAGATTTTCACACGCTACCTCTCAGCACACACTTTCCCTGTTTGTCCTGCTCTTTTTCTGGCAACAGTTTCTCTGTCTGCATTGATTAGTAGCAGCAGAAACTATTCACGTAAAATCACACCACTGAGGACTTTAGAGAGAGAATGACAACCTCCAGCAGACAGGCAGGTCAGACAGGGTGGACTGTTATCTTCCACTGTTGTTGAGGTCAGGTTTGTTCAGGTACATCCGTAAATGTGTGTCTGGAGCAGCAGTGGAGACTCTCAGCACGGGAGGGCGACTGGGTAGGTTTAGGTTTCCTTTTAGATGGGGAAATTGCAGTACTGACTAAAGATGTAGAGCAAGTCCATGGTGGACCCTACAGGTCTTACCTTCTGTTTCCTTGAGCCAGCTGCTAAAAATGCATGTTTGCACTCTTACAAAGTTGCCCTCCACTTTTTGTCAGCTATTAAATTTTTCCTGTGAGACCACGTGGGTGCGATACAGTGACCTGAGAGTCTTGGCAGCATCTAAACAATCATGATATATCATGGCCGCACATCTCCAGCAGGCTGCTGTGGACAGACGTTTGCTATGCTGACTGAAGACACTCTTAACTAGTTGTGATAAAATCTTCAGCTGGTACTGCTAGATCCAGAAGAGGTGTCTTTCTAAGGCCTTACATATAAAAATGCCACCTGGAAGTTTGCTGCCTTTTGATACCTTCCTGAGCTTGCTGTGTTGCTACAATAGGAGTTGATCATAGGACATGTTAGTAATAACAAACTAATCTTTAACCTTCTCAGAGGGAGTCTGGTGAAAGCTGAGTGGAAGCCAGGACAGGGCATCGTAGAGCTGCAGTCCCCTGCGGTGAGTCTGCTGCAGAGTGTGCTCAGTGCTATCATCTCCTGCTGGCCTTTGCAGATTCCTTAATTTGCTGCTTGAAACGGCAGAGAGCCTGGTTGTCAGCAGGGAACAGCCAGATCCCATCACAGATTTGTGCTTCTGTTCCAGGGGAAGTTCTGGCACACCATGGGGTTCACAGAGCGTGGCAAACAGTGCCTGCTGCCTGAGGAAGCTCTGTACCTGCTGGAGTGTGTAAGTAGGATACCTGTGCCTGGATGGCGGCATTGGGTCCTTCCTGAATGATCAGAGGAACTGCAGCAGCCTTAGACTGAAGTCTGAAATCACTTGGCTTGTGTTGGTCACTGCTGCAGTTTGAGCAGCTGATAAACACCTCGTTCTTGAGGAATTGTCTCTTTTAGCCTGTTTGCTGATGGAGCTGTTTGGGTTCATACATTGTACTCCAGAGCAGGGTCTGTGTCGTTGACAGCACGTGTTGGATTGGTGGCCAGTTTATCCAGCTAGTATTGTGTTTAAAACCCCCTATGTCAAATATGACAGTAGAGACTAGTAGAGTTTTAGCTGATCCAAATTTCTGTTAGTACAGCTAATAAGTCAGCTCTTATCAGAATAAGAGAAGTGTGAGGAGCATGTTACAAAGTTTCCTATTGAGATCTCTGTCTACTTTCTTGCTCTGGGGGTGACAAAACAGTTATATGTCAATTACTTCTCTACCAAAATCTATAGGTATAGAGCCTTGAAATTCCACAGTGTAGGACAACTCACTGTTCTGGGAATTTCTGGAAATGAGATCAAACCATTATCTTCTGTTCCTTGCAGGAGTTAATTGGAATAAAAGGTTTGATACTGAGAAATCCTTTTCCTCAGAACTGGTGTACAGTTGATGAGGACATCTGAGACTGGTCGGTGCCTTCTCTGTCATAAGTTGACTTCCTCCCTCATCCAGTGTATCTTACATATTTTGCAGTGACAGGGTTCATAAGTTCATTAGCGCAGTTTATGTGTGCTTTTCTAAGAAGCTGCTAGTGAAAATAGTGAAACTATCCAGCTTGGTAGGGCCATGTTTAGGCACCAAATCAGATCTTTCCACCTGAAGGTGGTTGGCACAGGAGGCAGTTATATACAACAGTGCTGTACATGCTTTACACTCAAACAGAGATCTGTGGGTTTGTTACTTGGCATTTTTTCCTAGTTTATATGGCAGAAAGAAATTTAAATGTTGCAGACAGGGGAGTGAGACCAGGTTGCTTTCAGTGCTCCTCTGCTTGCAGAAATGCTGGTTAGGGCTCAGTTGGATTTCTTTGCTGTAGAGAGGGGGCTTTTTTTGTCTCCCCACTGAAGCATGTTATGAGTAGAATTGGTGCATCGATCTAAAGGGGAGCTTTTTTCCCTTAGCAAAACTTAATCAGATTATGGATGTCTGATGCCATTCCTTAAATCCCACCTGCCAAGGTAAGGCTTTTTTACCTTTGGCAATTTGACAAACAATAGATTGTAAACAAATTGATGAAAATAAAATTTAGTTGCTGAGTACAAAATCTCTCCCCAGAAGCAGAAAAGACCAGTTAGATGCCTTCAGCCAATCCCATGGGAGAGGTGTGGTTCCTAGTGTTTTGTTTTCTTTGTTTATGAGTAAATGCATTTAAAGGAAAAAGAGGCTTAGCCTAAAACTGCCTCCTGGATGTTAATTGCTATTGCCTGGGGAAGCTACCTGTGGGATCACTGGGGCTGCAGAAAATACTTCTGAGAAGCTGCCAGTTGATGACATCTGAGGATGTCATCAATTCCTCTGCTCCAGCTCTCTCAGTTGTGCTGGTCCTAAATATTTTTGTATTTTTGCTTGTCCTGAATCACTGAGATTGTCAAAGTTAAAGAAAATGATCTCCCAAAGCAATGATTAACAGTTGAGCATCATGCTCCCAACTGCATCCTCCAAACAGATGCAGCGCTGGAGCAGGAGCTGACAGCTGTGGGTGGGAACTTCTTACCTGGCTGCTAAAACCGTGGTGTAGGGGAGCTGGGCATGGGAGAGAGACTGCAGGTAATCCAGGTAGCACATGGGGAGGTGTGGATATCATGTGAAGGAGGGTGCTGGGACTAGTGGGAAGAGGCTGGTGTGAGCTTGCATGGATTTGTTACCTGTGATTCTCTAAACACCAAGTTTTTGCCCTGCAGGGCTCTGTCCAGCTCTTTTACAGGGATTTGCCCTTGTCAATCCAGGAAGCCTACGAGATCCTGCTGTGCCAGGAGACAATGAGCCTGCCACATTACCAGGTGTGTTGGGACCTCCAGCTATTGCAGGGAAGATGATGGCAGAGAGCCCAGCCCCTGCCGCACAACCTCTTCCAGTGGCTGAGAGCAGAGCAGGACAGTTAGGGAGGGAAGGGCAGTCATTCTCAGCTTTTCCCACTCACCTTCTTCCAGATAATTAGTTCCTGTTTCTCCACCTTTGGTTTGGGTCCTAACCCTGGCGTTTTCCCCTCTGCCAGTGCCATGCTGTGTTCACTTAGTTGTAGTGGAACGGGAGTAAATTGGTTTTAGGGTTGTCATTTAACCCTCTTGCTTTCCTTTGCTCTAAGGTGTTCAGCCACTTGAAGCAACTGGGTTATGTTGTACTGAGATTCGACCCCAGGTAACCAGCTTTTCCTTTCCATGCTGCTTTCTCCTTTCTGAAGACCCTGAGCAACTCTGTGCCCACTGCATGGCCCCAGTGGAACGGCAGAGAAGAGGACTTTGACCCTGCATTCCGTCTCTTGGGAGGATTAAAGGCTAAAAATGGCACTCTACCCTTCCTTGCTCCTCCCTCTTAAGGAGATGATTGGGAACATGAAATGGGGCATGAACTAAGGACCATCCTGGTCCTGCTTGTGGATTTTCTGTGCCTGGAAGAAAAGGTTTTTGTTGCTGTATTCTGGGGGCTGAGCAGAAGGGTAGTTTCACTGCCCCGCCCCTGCTGTCAGCCTCTGTGTTGGTATCTCCTTACAGCACTGTCCCGTCGCCCTATGAGAGGCAACTGAACCTGGAAAGTCACTGCCAGAGGTCTGGGAAACACCATCGCAAAAGGAGGAGGAGTTCCAGCCCCCGGTAAGGATGTGGCCCAAAGCCTTGTTCCATCTTCCTCCAGGCTCTGCGGCTTGGAAACAACATCCTTGGCCCTTTGTGCTGTGGGTGACTTGTCTGGCACTGCTGCTCTTGGCTGTCCCCAAGCAGTGCACTGCTTTTCTGAACTCTTCGCAGTGTGCCCTTTTGTCACGTTTGTACTTCTTGCAGGGCTAATAGGGGAAAAGTGCCCCTGAGCTTGCTGACTGCAGTGGTGAGATGCCAAAATAGAAGGGTAGAGAGGTCAGTGCAGAAGAAACACGTGACAAGTGTCTCCTCTTGCTCTTTTTTAGAGGGATTGTGGACACCGCAGTGCCCATCCTGCACCTAGCCACCCCCTCAAAGCAGCCTACATGCTAGGACTGTACAGCAGAGAGCACAGTTGGGTCCTGGCCTTGCAAACAGCCTCTAGAAGTTGCCCAAATGCAAACAGAAACTGGCATAATTACTAATCTTGCTAATAATTACGATAGCTTCCAGTAGATGGCGTCATCCTTTAAGAAACAGGGAGGATGAGACTGGTCTGCAAGTTGTCTTCTGTTTACTTGGTGCTTGAGGAATTAGGAAATTTTAGGAACTGGGAGATAAAACTGCTGGTTTAAAGACTGCCCCATCTTCTCTGGGAGCCGGGGACTGAATCTCACACCAGTAACAGGTGCTGGCAGGAAGATTTCTGCCAGGCCTGTGCTGGTTTGGCTGAAGCCTGTCATGTTTGTGTGAAGGTGTTTGGGTCAGTATATGTATGAGGTGTGTGGAGGCTGCATGGCAGGTTGGAAGTGTGTGTCTGTACAAATCAAGGTTGGGTTTCTCATGGTCGTTGAAGTCAAACCTCATGCAGGACTGCTGAGAAGTTTATTCTGCCTTTGGCATTCACTGCTTGTTTTTGGCCTCATTTTGTCACACAAGCAAACACCCTCCTTCTAGCAAAGAGGTGGTTGTCAAGGGTTTGCAGACCTGTCTTGGGATTCCTGCCACTCTTGCTGTCCTTTCTTCAGGCTTGGCAGGCTGCATTCTTCCTGTTAGCAGAGAGGAGGCAGGCTTCAAAGGGAATAAAGTCCTCCCCCACACTCTCCCTGTCTTTTCTGCTGCTGCTTCTGTCTTTAGGTCGCATGAGAAGAAACATAAGGTATCTGAGGACCTTCCAGAAGCTGAAGGGACCTCTGAAAAAGCTGGAGATGACTCTGGAGACACCAGCTGCCTTCCCATGGATGAAGAGCCCTTGTCGGAGCAGCCAAAGGAATCGAAGGCTGGCAGTGGAGAGGGGGAGTCAAATCCAGTTCCTTTTGATACAGGACAAAAGGACTCCCTGAGGCCCTCCAGGAGCTGGGCTGGAGACCACAAGGAGAACAGCACTGGCACCCATGCACCCCGCTGGGATTTTACCACCATCATCTTGCCAAACGTGGCCCCAGACCAGCCGTGCACACATCTGCCCTCACCTGACAACGGGCTCCTGCCAGAGAATGTGCCAGGGAGGGAGGTTGATGCAGCTTGCTGGTGTGCATGCATCAATCAGAAACAGGAGAAGCTGTCACGGAAGGAAAGGGAGCAGCGAGAGAGGGAGAGCAGGTACAAGAGCAGTGTCAATGCTGACTGGGAGGTGAGGCGCTGCTCCAACTGGCAGGAGTACAAAGCCCTTTTGAAGCTGAGGAGCCAGCAGAGGGTTTGGAAACGACCACCGCATCTCTGGGACCAAGCTGTCACACCACTTTTGCGTCCAGAAGAAGCTACCTCATCAGGTAATGGCTCTAGGAGCTTGTCAGGGACCTCCTTCTCCCCCTCAGTTCTGTGAAAGATTGCCTGGTACGCAACAGCAAAAGGGATGACACAGACACGCTGAACATCAGTTTAGGGGACAGTACCGTGAGAAGGAAAATCTCTTTAGAAGGCCTAGTCAAAGCAGGCGCTGAGAAGCCCAGCCATGGACACAGGGAGAGAGAAGAAAGCTTGTCCTCTGATTTTCCATCTCTTTCTATAGCCCACTCAAGTGCCAGGATAAACAGGGTATTGGGAGGTCTTCTAATCAGTTCCCCATGTCCTGCTGTATTGCAGTCCTTCCTGGTCAGCTGTTAGGCATGTGAAATCAGGGCTGGCAAGATGCAAAGCAATTGCAGGGTGTTCTGGGCTGTGTGCTGGGAGGAGATGAGGAAGTTGAGGTCTTTGAAGTAGCCAGTGGTGACTGTGGTGCTGCCAGCCATTGTTGGAGGAGGAAGGCTCGTGGGTGGTGGTGGATTGCTTGAAGTCTCAGAGTGCCCTGGGAGAGAAATAGCTGGTCTGATCCTTTCCTGTTCCTTCTCCCTCCAGCTGCACTCCTCCAGCAGATCAGCGTGCTGCAGCCCTCCCACATCCTGGATGGAGCCTCCCGGTTAGTATCCAAGCAGCCAGCTTGTAGCTGTTGGGGAGTGGGGGTGTCTTGTGACTGTCCCTACTTGTGAGGTCTGTGAGATGCTCACAGCAGCAGCTTGGGAGCCGCCTGGCATCCAGGATGCTGAGAGAATCCAGTGCTCTGCTCCATGATCCCGTTGCATCTGTAGTGAGGGGCTGACATTTCTGTGAAGTACCGGGTCCTGCAGCAACAGAGCTAGGGCATTTCAGACCAATTAAAACATTGGGGTTGCTGGTTTTTCCTGCAGTTCCCTCTGCACCCTAGCCAGGTGATCTCTCCCAGAGGTTGGGTTGGGTTTCACCTGTGCCTCATCCCTGGAATGTGCTGCCATCCCTGCTGCAGTGATTATAAAATCTTGGCTTTGGGACTTTTGGTTCTGCTCCTGCTTCAAAGAATCTGTGTGGTGTTTGTGTGCAGTCCTTGTAGGGCAGAACAGTGCTTTGCTTCTGCATCTGTTAGTGGTGCTTCTTGCAAGGGGGTCCGCAGAGAAGGGAGTGTGGCAGATGCAGGGCAGGAACTTGCTCTGGTCTGACTGCAAGAAAGATCTGGAAAGTAATTGGAACAGTTGCAGGATCAATCCTTTGAGGAGTGAAGCCTTTCAAAGGGCTCAAACTAGCCAGGCTTCAAGAGCTTTTGCTCCCTCTTTCCTCTGCTGTATCTATACCCTACAATGTTTCAATCCCGTACACAAATGGATGTGTTCTGTCTTCTGTAGGCTGCAGGAGGATCCAGAGGGCATGAAGATAGACTTCAATGTGTATCAAGCAGATGCTGTGGCCAAGTTTAAGAAGACAAACCCTGGGAAGCCATATGTCAGGATGTGTGTTCGGAGGTACGCGTGGGTCTTATGCTGTGTTCAGAACACAGCAGTTGCTGTTGCAGAAATCAAGTCCTAATGATCTGTAAATGACCCAGCATCTTGTGAGCTTTACAGATCATCATCCCTTGAGGGTGGTCCTGCCCAGAAGTAATTTTTTTCCTTCAGTTCCTCCTTTGTTAGAGGCTGTGGCTGACGGTTCCCCCAGCCCTTGCACTCAGCCCACACTATTTGGTCATCTTGTTGCTGCTCATGTCTGAGTATTACTGGAGTCAGGAATAAGAAGCCACAGCTGTATTTATGCAGTGCTTGGGAAACTCATGTAGAGCTTAGTTTTGCAAGGAGCTGAGTGGTACCTGAATCCTCGGCCAGTGCAGATCCCTATGGATTTCTGCAGACGTACCTCCCCAGAGCTCGCTACAGGCTCAGGGCTGTGGGTTTAGTATTTTGATCTTTGTCATATGTAACTTTGAGATCAGTACGAACAGAGGATAGGTGTCCCCTTTGTTGCTGGATCCAGAATCTAACACTTAAACTCCATAGGCAGGTACAGAGTTCAGTCTCTGCCTTTTGTAATGTCAATATACTAGAACTGTTCCTCCTCCACTCTCCGTGGCTGTAGTAGCCAGAGCAAGTGAGGTGGTAATGCAGTTTTTACAAAGGTCTGTCATGAGCAAGTAGGATGATGGTTGCTGTATAAATATTTTCATTTATGAGCAAGCAGACTCTGCAGAATTAAAAGGAGGGAAAAGCAGGTCAGGTGTTGATCCCAGCAACCTAAAGATCTTCCTAGTATAAAGGTATTAAGATTGCACTGGATTGGCAATTTGCCAGTAGCCCTGTGAGCCACATCTAATAGGCACAGTGTGGAGCAGTGTGCAGTTGCCCTTGTTTTTGGCAAAGGATTTGAGAGCTCCCAGTTCCTGGCATGCAGTGTACTCTCTCAGGGCTGGCAGCCTCCTGCTTTGACTCAAAGGGGTGGGGAGGGTCACCAGCAGCTCCTAAGGCCGAAGTGAGCTGTTGCAGTCGTTGGCCAGGACAGCTTTGTCTCTGTATTCTTCTTGCTTTGAGAACAACAGGCTATTTTTCTCTCTCTGCAGCTTTGACGAGCAGATTCCATCCCTTCGGGCTTTGAAGCAGGTTACGTATCAGAGCGGGGATGTCCCGGTCGTCTTTGCACTGGTGGATCATGGAGAAATTGCCTTTTATTCACTAAAGGAATTCAAGCTGCCAGTTGATGTTGATCACTGAAGTTGCTGTCACTTGCAGAAATGGCATGGGATGAAGCTTTACTCAGGATTTTTTTTCTTGATTAATGAAATATTATAGAAAATAGAGCCTGTGATAACTGGAACCCTGGGTAGTTGACCACTTTATTCACTGTTACAGACTTCACCCAACCATATGGCTCAGGCATAAGAGCAAAATTTACAGCAAACAAGTGTGTATGGCGTAGCTGGGCATTTCTGGACTGGAATACACGCTGCTCTGTTCTTGAGGCCACTGGTTCTACAGCTTTCTCATCTTGTGGACCACTAGTCTGCCTTTTCCGTGTCACCTTGGGCTGACCTGTGGACCATTAGAAAACACTTTGCTGGTGATCCTCTTGTTGCATGTTAAGAACCACTGTGCTACACCAGTCAAATGGCCAGAGAGTCTTTGAGGTCAATCAGGGACAGAATAAGCTGATCAGATCAGTGGTGATGTCTTGACCCTCTGTCATTCAGCTGTGCCAACAACCATCAGATCAGATTCTGATTTGAAAAAGGCACAGCCATAAAACTCAGCTACCTGGAGTAAAGTTTCCAGGCACTTGAGAGCAGGAAACTCTGCCTGCCGTCAGCTGAAGGTCACAAAGCCCCAGAGCATTGCAGATGGCACCCCAGCCTCGTGCTGTAGTGGCTGTGCTGAGATGTGTCGTGGCCACACAGCGTTATGCCATATTAAAATTTGACCAGTGGTATTGGCACGCTGTATCTGATAGTCTCACCAGGGCTGTACTGCAGGCCCCTCTGTTTCAGCCTGATACCCACTTTCCTGGCTGTGGATCCTTGTCTTTTCTTTTTGCAAGTGGGAGATCTCTGAGATCACTTTTTGCAAGTGAGAGAAAGAAGCTACAAATTCCTCATGAGCCTTCGAGTCCTATGGCTGTTGTGCTCCAAACTGAGGACATCATTGCTTTCCAGGCCCTACTGTGGGAGCTTTCCACCGGGATATCCAGGTACCAAATCTGCTTTAGCCTCTATGCCAGAATGTCAGTGCAGGTGCCAGAAAGTCTGCTCAGTGGATAGAAGTGTGCTGAGCATGGCTATGTCCGGTATTGAGGTTCTTCAGAACTGTAATAGCAACTGGTTTAGATGTGTTTTATTTGATAATTTTTTAATTCCTTTTGGAGATGGGGAGAAGGCTAAGCAATAAAAAAGCCTTTTCCAACAGTGCAAGCTCCTCAGTGTGGTTCTTAATTCCACCAGAAACATTAATAAGTTATGCAGAGACACACTGTGGGGAGGCTACTGGGACCCCACTAGCACCAGCTGGTGAGTGCCTGCTCGTGGTCGTACAACCCCGTGGCTGCGTAACCCCGCTCCTGCACCCATCTGTATCTGCATCCAGCTGCTGCCCTGCTCCCTGAGAGGACAGTGTGACTCAGAGCCTGGAGGAGTCCCGATGTCCGCGTGCAGTTCTACCAGCACATGACGCCTTGCCATCTTCCTCCTGCGTGGTCAGAAGTATCGTAGCCCAAGGTGGCAGGATCTGCCGCAAACAATGCGCCTGGTCCTGTTCCATGCACACGCCCCTGTTATCAGATGCTGGAAGTCAGCAGGGCTCTGCTGAGGTGAGGGTCTGACAGCCCCTCCCACGCACCCTTCCCTTCCTCTTCCTCCCTCCTTCCAGCAGTGCCTTTGCTCTGATAGTCCTCTGCAAACACCAGGGTTGTTGGCAGCTCCGGTCTGTGCCCTCAGCATTCTCCCAGACTGTTTTACAGATTAAAGGCAGTGGGAAGAGAGTTTCTAAGAACAGGTGCAGCCAGAAGAGCTCCGGTCTGACCCACAGGGCTCACGTTCATCCTGGAATTAGGTCAAACTCACTCATGTTGATTTCAATCAGTCTCATCTGCTTATGCCAAGGTGGAATTGTATCGATGGACTCTACAAGAGCCACCCAGTGAGTTTCGCTGGGGCAGAGACTCCCTGATTCAGCACAAAACAATTACAATTTAATAACCACTGGAGGGAGGATTGAGAAACTGTGGCTGCCTTGCTCAGCACCACAACATCTGACGGTGCCTTTACCAGGATGGGATTATGATGCAGACTGATACCACTGCTTCATTTTGGCCTGCAATGAGAGTTAGCTGGATGTTGCAAGAAGATGACAGAACTGAATATTTTAATTGAAAAACATCATTTTTGGAAGCTTGGCTGAAATGTTGGCCATTACTGGCCCTGTCCAGTCAGAGGCAATTTCAAGCTTTTGCATGGATGCAGAGAGGTTGGCAGACTTTGACCTGCCATTGTACTCCACACAACTACTGCTGCCTTGCCCAGCTGTTGTTCCCTGCAGCAGGGCATGGGCTGTCTGCAGCGGAGCAGTGCGGCAAGATAGCGGCAGTTGTGTGGCTTTTGGCAAGTAAGGCTTCAACTTTCTGTTAATCCTTTCCATCTCTTACTTTTTTGCAGGAAGGTTGGCACCTTCCCTCGGCTTCGTGCTAAGTCCCTGCCCCTCGCGGAACAGGGCCAGGAGGAGGGGGCCTGACACGGCATGGGAGCCGGCTTTCCCGGCCCGCAGCCCCTGGCCGTGTCCGGCGCTCCGTGCCCAGGTCTCCCGGGGCCGTGGATGGCGGCGCGCTCTCCCCGAGCCCGGCAGCGCAGCCACCCGTGTGGCGGTGGCCGCTTCCTGATTGGCTCCGAGCGAGCGGAGTGCTGAATTATTCATGAGCGCGGCGGATGAAAGGCAGAAGAGGCCGCCGCTCAACTTAATTTGCATGCTAGGCCCCGCCCCAGGAGAACGGTTTGCATAGCGTGGGGCTCCGCCCCTGGGGCGGTTCGCATCCCGGAAACCACCCCCTGAGGGCGGGTTGCATGCGAGGCCCCGCCCCGCCGCACCCCTCGCGGAGGTGCCCAGGGAGGGAGGCCGCCGCCGCCGCCGCGCAGGCGAGGGGGGAGCGGGCGCGGAGCGGAGCGAGGCCGGGGCGGTCCGGCTCCAGGCCCCGCAGGTGAGGGCGGCTGGCTGGGGCTCCGCGAGGGAGGGGGTGCAGGACCGGGGGCGGCCTGGCGGGATAGGCTCCGGGGAGGGCGTTCTCCTGGGGGGTCCGGCCAGCGCGGCCCCGGCAGGGCTCGCTGCGGCGGCCCGGGGCGGCAGCCGACTCTGCCCGCCCCTCCCGGGCTTTGAGGCACCCCGCGGGCTTGCTCCCGGAATCCCTCCGGCGGGGCTGGCAGGTGCTCGCCGGTTCCCCCGCCCCGGGGGAATCCGCGTCGCCGGTTGCCCGGGCCCTCCGCGCTGCCGGCACCGGCCCGGACGCATTGGGGCTGCCCACACCTGAAGCCACCCCGGGACACCGGCCTTGGCTCGCCCATAAAACTTCAAGCACTGGCGCTGAGGGGTTGGGTTTGTTCGGGGGTTTTGTTTGCTTTTTTTTTCTTCTTTTTTTTCGCTTACCAAGTTTGATGTCCTGTGTTTGTTCTGGCCGGAGCCTGTAGCTGGGGGGTATCGCACGGCGGCTCCTACATCCTGGGATTTCCTGGCGGCCGTGGCCGATCGCTCCGTAACTTCCTGGTTAACCCTCGGGGCGAGTGGGTCCGGGCCGGGGCCGCTCCCGGGGCGCTCAGCCGCTGTGGGTTTCTGCTGGGAACGGCCCCGTCACAGAAGCTCCTGCAAGAGCCGCGGCTGCCCGGGGGCCGTCCCGGAGCGGCCCCTCCACTGCTGCTGCCCGTCCTGCCCTGGGAGATGTCCCTGCCCACAACCTGGCCGTGGGGGTCTCTGTCTGCTACGACTGGTTCCAAGCAGATGTGATTAATAGGATTGCAACGTCTGGGACACTCTGTTACCATTCCCCCCACTCTTCAAATCACTGCCCATATTAAGTATTTTGTGTTACTGTTTTTTGGGATTATTTTTTTTGTTTTCCCCCTTCCCTAAAGTTATAAGAGCTTGATGGGTGAGGAGCACGTTACTTCTAGCAGGCAGCGAGCAGGTGAAAGTAGAAGGTGAAACAAGTTGTTTAGCCTTTGTCTGAGGTTGCCCTGCAGTCGTGGCATGGGAACAAGCTGGTTGCTAACATCTCCCCCCCCCCGAGGTGAGGCTTAACCTTGGCTTTGGAGAGAGTTTTGTGTGTTTGTATTTAGTGGTGTTAATGGTGTACAGCAGTTGAAGTAGACTTCTGGGTCTGTGTTTCTGCAGTGTGGTGGTATGAAGCTTTACACTGGTGTGAGGATAATGGCAAGATAGGAGGATGGCTTCGCTGAGATAATAAAAGTTGTCCATTGTAACATGTTACTTGATGGGGAAAGCCACTCTTTGTAGTCATCTGCGAGCACTGCAGTCAACTGGAATATCTTGCTTTACCAAGTCCCAGGTGAAGCTGTATGCCCAAAGCAGCTGCCTGGTGATTTTACTTTGATTTGGGAAGCTGGTGCTTCTGGCAAGTGGAATGCAAAGCGGTGGTACGTCCCAAGGCTTCTCCGTGCATTCTGGCACGTTCCTTGTAAAGACAGCCTGGCCTACGGAGGGGACAAGGATGATCTGTGCAAGTAGTGAGCAGTCCCTAATCCTGCTCGGTGCTGCTTGTAGCTATTTGAGGGCCTCTATTTGGTTGATGATATTGAAAAGGGAGAAGAGTTCTCAAACATCTTGATGGATGGTGCTGAGGAACATCTTTTATTTGGTTTTGAACAAATTGCATCTGCTGTAACTACTGACTGAAGAACATTAGTGGAGGAGTTAAACCAGTTGAGATTCCTCTATCTTCTAGTGGCTTTTTGGTACAGTAATATGGTTATTACTGGGAATTGCTTATGGAAGAGGTGTATTTTTTTTCTTGGCTGACGTAGAGACTAAAGAGATGTCAGAGTAAGGGGTTTAAAATGTATATAATGTAATGCAGTTAGTACATGGCAATAAAGGTATGTGATACTGCTAGTAGCCTGATCTTTCTTTAGAATGGTTTATCAAAGAAGGGACTGGTGGTAGCTAAAAGTTTGATTTCTGTGCAGAAATTCTATGGAGACTCCAATTCTCCTCTAAAGGTTTCTTTTAGCTAGATCTGCTTGCGTTGCTTTAAGAAGAAAATGCTTTCGTGGTTTACTCCATTGACCCACTATGCGTGGTGTAAAATGTTGTTCCGAAGTTACAAGCCACTCTCCCATTTGAATCACACTTCTTAGTAGAAGCGTACAAAGAGTTTTGCATCATGTGCAATAATGTTGTTCAGTGCAAAGACTTTGTTCTGCTGTAGCGTTTTGAAACTTCATGTTGTCATGCTCCCATGACAAGGAGAACACAATAGGAGTCATAATGACACACAAGGTTTGCACAATTAGTAAATTCATTGCAAGTGGGCGGTCCCTGGTAACTCCAAGCACAAAGCTGTGGGAAGTACATGAATTTGCCTGATTTGTATGATTGATTCTCAATTATTTTCCAAGAGTTCTTGGGGAATCTATCTCTGATCTTTTGTTTAATATTTCCTCTATTTTGGGAGGGTGGCCACCTGCACATAGTGTTTACACAATCTGTTCAGTTGTTGTTTAACTGTCTGTTTCTCAAGGTTCACAAAAATAAATCTTTTTTACTGGAGGATCTTTTGGTTTACCTCTCTGCTAGTGCCTGACTACTGTGTGCAAGGTGCATCTGAATGCTCTCCTATTTATAAAACTGCGAGTACTGGGGGGCTAGCAGTTCATCGGCAGTTGTGTTGTGTAAGGGGGAGATCTGCATGGTCTCATTAAACTGTGATTAATGTTGTTAGTGCATCTTCCTGGAGAAGCCTTATCCTGGGAAAAGGAGGTGGTATCTTACCTTTCCAAGCTTTCCATATACTGCAACTGTTCTTTCACTTGCTCTAGCTGTTCTACTTGGCTTCTGCTTTCTTCTTTAGTATCTGTCTTGATAGTGTGTTACAGCTGAGCAGGATTATAGAGATGAACTTTACAGTGATGGCCCAGTTAAAGATTAGCTGGGGTTGTTTCATCGATTTCAAGCAGAAAGTGTTCTTAAACTTGTGATTTCACAGTGAGTCATGTCTGATGGCTCCTGTAATCAATAAACTTGATAAGACTAGTATTTAAATGATGCTTTGATCATTTTTGTTGTTGTGAGATCATTGGTGCTAAGGAATAGCTTTTTCCTGTGCAATTGATCTAGTCTGCCTGTTGCTGCTGACTCTGGTAACAGGAGTGCAGGAGGAAACCTAGTTCAGACAAGGCCATGGCGGCGACTGCTTGTTATAGGAGCACTAACTGCTCATAGTTCAAACAAAGCTTGTTGATAAGCCCTCTTTTATTTTAGCAGGGTTGATAAAGTATTATCAGATGCATAGGTAGAAGTTCTCCCTTTTAGGATCTGTAAGCAGGAAGAGGTGACGAGGAAGGAATGAAAAGGAGACCTAAAGTAAGGCAAGATTTAAGAGTTCTTGAGATACTTGATGGCATTTTGAAAAGTAAGTTGTTGGACCTTATCCCATTGAAAACCTGTTCAAGTTGAGTAAAGGTTGCCTAGGAAGTACACAGATGGTACCTTGCAACTCTCCTGCGTGAGCCAAATAAACTCATTATGGAAATGTTTGTGTTGTGGGCTTAACTTGAGACCGTATCCGCACTTAATACTGTCTACGTAGTAAAAACTTCTGATCTGGGTTTCCTCGTCTTGTAAGACTGGATTAACTTCTGTGATTGGGATTTACAATGTTGATTCTTTTATACTTTTGGCTGGAAATTCCACTATCATGGGACGACATAAACAAAAATTGCCATAAACTTTTACAAAGGCTGATCCCCTCCCCAGCCCATGCCTAGTTGATGGAGAAAATCCAGAGTGTCTTGGCAAACTATGCATGGGCATCAAGACACATTGCTGCGTGCAAAAGCAATGAAGACAAAGCACAATGTGGAGCTCTGATGGGATTGCTAACACACAGCAGTGAGGAACCATTAATGCTTTTCCTAGGAAGAAGCATTTGGCCTTCTATTGAATATGGGTCCGTCATGAGACGTGGCATGTGTACTTGCCATAACTCTCAATATCTCAAATGAATGGAGCTGAGCAAGGAAGCCAGAATGAAATCTGGTTTTGATGTTAACTGCTCCTTAGCCTGTGATTGGAAACAGGATCATCCTGCAATTCATGCTTTCATTGCCTTTCTGTATGAATAGTGAAGAACTTTTGTGGCTGGATCTAATCAAACAAGGTGAAAAAGGGTACCTCATCATATTTAGCTAAGCATTCAGCTAACGAAATGGCAGGAGCTCAATGTACAGGGTACTCTGAACTTTGCTGTCAGGTGTCCATGTACTGAATGTGAACAAAATTGGGACTGACTCAGCCTTGGGCTATTGTTGCCTATAAACAGCTGACCTCAATGCATCTTAGAAGAGAATGTTGAACATAGTTTCTGGTAAAAGGCTCATCTTTGAAAGCCTAAAGAATTTTTTCCCTGCAAAATAAGAACATTAGATACATGCAGTCCTGGCATGGCTTCAGAGGCTACTGGAGAATTCATCTCTGGCTACTGGTAGCCACAACTGTTACCATATGGTTGTAAATGCTGACGGGCAGATAACTACAGAGCACATGGGATTGGAGTTTTATGTAGGATACCAAAGGTGTGTGGGAGAGAAGCTGGTCTGCTAATATGTAAATGTGCATCTGGAAGATAAGATCATACAGATTGTGGAATCTTTTTGTTTTTCTAGAATTGGAAAAGGCACTTGCTTATTGTACTAAAAAGAAAATTCTTCTCATTGTCAAGAGCATTATAAACTTGTAATAATTCCGCTTGGACAACGTGTGCTACAGTGGATGCCGTTCTTTTTGCTGTTCCTTTGCCTTGGATCAAAACTCCTTTTCCTCTCATCTCCTCCCATGCTGTGACACTCAGGAATTCTTTGGTCAGGCACGAAACCCAGATACGAGTCAATGAAAGGTGACTTTTGTAGCATGCCTTCTCTGATCGTAATGGGCACATCAGCTTGACAGGATGGTGTTTCTTCAAGTGAGTTACTGCTTGATTCTGAACTACTATGTTCCTTAGCCAGTTGAGCAAGTTGACGTGGGCTGGAGTGTGAATGCTAGATCTGTTGCATAAGCAGGTTAAAACAGCATGCTTCTAGATGCAATTAATATTTCAGGATAAAACATTCTAGCAGGGTGTGAAATATAAAGTTGTGTCTCAAATCAAGCCCACTCTTCTCCGTACTTTGCTTGTGAGTTTGTCTCTGCTGTTGCAGCTGAGGAGGTCTCTTTTCTAAAGTGGGGAGGATGATTAGTAGAGTTTCTTTGTGGGTTTGCCTAGTTTAACAGGTCCAGGATATTGATTGACACTGGGAAAGGGTGTGTCTGTTTGGCACTTTCCTTTCCTTGTCTGGCTGAGGGCAAACTCTGTGTTATACATGGGTGTGATGTGCTCTCCTTGCATAGCACAGCAGCTTGTCACTGCTCTGCAGCTTTTGCTAACTTAGAGTAAATATAGCCTTGTGTAAATATGTCCCCCTTTCTCTCAGGAGTGTCTGGTGAAAGAAGACTTATGATCTGATACAATAAGTTTCACTTGAGGTACCTAAATCATTGTAGAAGGATATACTTTCCAAGTAAACTACACTTTTATTCTTCCTCTTTTTTTTTTTTTTTGAGTCCCCTGCTATATCTATTTCTGTGCAGATTCTTCACCCCTGCATGTGCTGATGGCATGGTTCACAAACACAGATGCCTGTGGCTCAAAGCCACTGTTCTTTGTGGTGAGTGGAGATCCTAGTGATTCTAGGTGGGGACTGAGTGACTCAGGCTCTTGGTGCTGATGTGATCTTCTGGTCTCCTGAACCAGGACTGCATTGCAGTCCTCTTAGCAAGCTCTGGACAGTACTGTGCAGGTGGCTGGAGATTTTGGAGTGTGAGCAGGAAAGGTAAAAGGAGGGTGATGAAACAAAGAGGTACAAGCTGTAGCTCGGGGAGTTTCTAAAGGGACTTCTCAAACTTTGGCTATGGAGCATCCTGTTTATAATACCATTTCCTTTTTTTAGGTCATTCACAGCTGGTAGGGCCTTGCTAGAAACCATTTGAAAAACATTTCAAGCTCCTCAGGAATGGCTGGCTGATTTAAGTCAAAGACCAAAGACCATCATTATTGGCAGGAGCACACAGCCACCGTGTTTGCCAGCTCTGCTACTCCCATCTGTACAGATAGGCTGTGAAAGCTCTCTTCCCTCAATCATCCTTCAGCCTCACAGTTTTAAAAAGGGCCCAAGGCTCTGTGTTCACTTGACAGTCCCTTTGGTGCTCCTGGTCCCTGTTTTTCCCTGGCAACACTAGCCTTCTCCCTCTGCCTGTGTATGTACCTCTTCTAATGATTCGTTAATATAGAATATCTATGCTGATTCTTCATTGCATCTCAGAAGTTCTGGCCCCAGCTGTGCATGTGTGTTGTGTGCAGAGTAGCTGGTAAATTGGTGTAATTTCCTGTCCAACAAATTAAAATAAAATACTGACTGGAGTGTCCAGTAGCTGCTTTGCGAACAGCTGAGCTGCCTGTACACTGGAAAGTGGAGCTTGTGAAAGATGGCCAGGGCAGGCAGGAACACTTATGCCAAGGTAAGTTGTCAGGATGCGATTCAAACCTTTGCTCTTGAGTTGGCAGGGTTTTACTTGCCGCTTAGCACCTCTGCAGAGGGGAGATGTGACAAAGAATCTCTTGAGCTGTACCAAATATGAGGCTGTAGCCTGGTATCCCCAGCATGATTGCTAGGTTGCAAGTCAGGTCTAATTTGCCCTGCTTGGATCATCCTGGTGCTGTGAGAGACAAGGAAGTGAGATATACCCAAAGGCTTGTGCTTCTCGCTGCACATTGAACTGCAGGTGCAAGATTTCCCTCCCCTACCCCCACCTTGAGCAGGGAGTTAGGCTTGATATTTTACAAAAGCAAGTTAATAATTAACGTAGCTACCCTGCAGGCAGCACAGTGCCCTTTCTGCCATACCCATGGAGCTAGCTGAAAATGTGATTCTTTCTCTTTTTAGCTCAATAGCTGGAGGGTTACCTGGGGTGAAAACTGATACTAGTCAATAATGCCTGTGAGCTTGGGAGTTAGCCTTTAGATTGGGTTTGTCTAAATGTTTATGCAAATGCTGCAGTTTTGCTTGCTGCTACTTTGGATGAGATCAACTGAAGTGATCGCAAAATGTCCAAGTGTAAAAACTCTTCTAAAATCCTCTTGGCTTATCTGTACTGCTTTGCTCTAGCAGTGTGAAAATGGTATTGTGTAAGTCCTGCACCAGAGGTGCCGCTCTGTGGTATCGGGTTTTAGTTACTCGATAGCGATGTTGTCTCCTGCTGCTCTGGCTGATTTGTGTTAGTTGCTAAACCAAAATAAATAACCTACTTCTGCTTGTTTCTCTTCTCAGGCTGCTTTTGCTTATATGACTCTGCTTTTTTTGGTTAGGATTTTTGCTGCCAAGATACTACAGCAAGGAAGATGAGAAGGTTCTTAAGACCCGGACATGATCCAGTGAGAGAGAGACTTAAACGCGATCTTTTCCAGTTTAACAAGGTACAGTGCTTTCCTCGAACTTCAAGGCATATGTGTGCAAGGCAAATCTATCCTGAGCTACTGCACAGTGTAAAGAGATGGAAAAACTATTGAGTGTGGGTGGAAAAGTTAAATTTAGGAGAGGTGGTTTGTTCTCTTTTTTCAATTCTGTCTTTTTTTTTTTTTTTTCCTGATGTGCCTGACTAGTTTTCTTTAGGCTCACGAGCATGTTCTCAATTCTGGCTTTCGTTTTTAAGAAAAAGGATATTGTCATGCTGTTGAGTGGCACTTGCTGAAAGAAGAGATCTTCACAGCAGCTTTTATATACTCTTGAGTGTTCTGTAGTTTGTCCTGCTATGTGCTGTGACTACTTATGTTATAGGTAGTCTTTGCAGTACCTCTATGAAAGTAAATGTTTTTCTAACAATATGCATAAGCCACAGCTTGTGATGCAGCTGAAGCCAGAGTTCTTTGTGATTATACTTTGGGTTGATAAGTATACCTCTGTTTTTAAATGTGAATTTGAGTCTGTGGTAGAAATGTGGTAGCACCTAGGCAGCATGATGGCTATTAATAATGAATTTGCTATTATCTTAGTCTGAATCTGTATCTTTTTTTTTTTTTTTCCTTCCCTCTGTGAAGAGGAAAGGGCAATGGCTGTGCTGTCTATCCAACACTCTGGGCATTTTTCGTTTGAGCCCTGGCCAGGAACACAGTGCTTTCATCTTTGTAAATGCCTCATATTAATTCATTGCTAGGCTAATGGCTACTTACACCTTCACTGAGTATCAGAAATTTATTTGTAGGTTTTGTATTTCCAAGGTTTAAATGGAATTTTGCTGAAAGGTATAATGGATAAATGAAGTCAGACTAGGAAATAACCTCCTTGATTCATTAAAATGCTAGTGTAGATATATACTTATAGTGGAACTTCAGATACTTGAGATGAATGATTTAATGTAATTTGGTACTAAACCACACCATTTCCATTGCATACCTTCCTCCCATTGGGGAGACAAAAGGAACTCGAGCGCTTCAGACCTATTTTCTGCTTGCTACCATGAGGAAATGCTAATGCAGATACAGTAAAAAGTTCAGTAAATGAAGACCAGGATTGAGATGCTTGCATTTAGCTGAACGCAATGTCAGCTAAAAAGAAAAGACATCCCAGAGCTGGGTCAGAATTGCTTTTAAGTGTATAAAATTGCATATACTTTGGAAAAACCTTTGCTGTTTCAGGGATGTCTCTTCCTTGAATATGCCTTTCTCTTATGAGAATGTTTGGCTAAACTTTACCTGCCAGAGACAGACTAATTTGGATGATGCAAAACAGGGTTGAAAGAACTAGCTTTTGCAGCAGAGGGAAACTTCCAAACATATTAGAAGTTGGCATCAGGATTTGTCACTCCATTTGATTCAGTCCTGAAGGTAAATATTGCATCTTGTTTCTAGGGAGGTGACTAGTTTGGACACTTCCTAGTGGTTTACTCTCATAAACAACCTGGTAATTAAAGGCCTTGCAAAAATGCATTTGCACTTTTAAGCCGCAGTATCTTGTTCTTTTCTAACAAGAATCGGAAAGGGAATGAACATTATACCATTATATTATACTAGAGTCTTTTACATTATACATTTTCTTGCATAAAATTGGGGGGTTTTTTCCCCAGTCTTGTGTGTCCCATTCCCGTACTTACAGATCATTTGAAAGTCTGTAGCCTTTGATACAATAACATCTACTCACAGCTAGGTAGACTGAGATCTGGGAAAGTCAGACCTTAATTCTGACCTGTTGAAGGTTGTGGCTTTGAGGAGCCAAGAAACACAGTACTTTCTATGCCAAGACTGTCCTTGTCTGATGCGCTAGTAAAGCAAGCACATTAGTGCTGGTAAGCAAGTTTTTAAACGCTTGTTATTTGAGGTCTTTGAAACACTTCTAGTTAAGAACCTGCTTGGGAAATATTTTGTGGGACTATAAAGTTGCTGATCAGGGAAATTGCATGCTGTATTTGCACCTCTTCGGCATGTGATGCTGGTAGTGACTAAATGGAAGGTCTGTACCTTAAAAGTCCTGGGGATTCCTGCCCTCATTGTTTACACTGAAATTGCATATGAATGCATGATGCCGTGCAAGTTTAGTGTTAATATAATGGAATGTATTTGGCCATGCTGACCTAGTAATGGACTTCAATTAAAAAAGTCTTTTTAATTGGTGGTGGATTTTTTTTTGTTTTGTTTGCTCCCTCAAGTCTGAATAGGTTGTGATCCTTTTACTGTTTCCCTCTTGCATTTCTGTTCCAGATAAGAGGTGGTCCAGATGGTTTTAAAGGACTGGACTAGCTTTTCAAACTGTCCTCAGACAGTTTGTGTTTGTTTCAGAAAAAAACACCTTCCTAAATTCTGCTAGTCTCTTAGCTTTGCATATCTCTTTCTCTGTATGAGTAAGAACTTCCCATACTTGTGTGTACCTGTTGCAAGAATCTGTTTTTAGCTCAGTGGATAGAATGAAGGATAAGGTATGTGGACTTGGCAGTCTACTACTTTAAGTTTATCCTGCTTTTGGAAGTAGTATTTGGATGCCTTTGGCTCAGTCCAAGCCCTGCAGAACAGACATGTTCAGGCTGGCATTGTCAGACTAGATGATGGGTAACACACAGGTGAACCAGCCTGTCTTACAGCTGGATGTTACCAAACTGGGAACATTGCATTTAATTTATGGCTTTGTGTCGTCCCCCCCCCGTCCCCCCCCCCCCCTTTTTCAGTCTTCCTAATCCTTTGCTGATGGGTGTGATGGATAGCTTACCTTAAATCTGAATTAGTGTCTATGCAAAGTAGATTTAACACGCATAGGCTTCATTGTTTCTTCAAAAGACATATTAACAAAGTTATGGGGTTTGTATTGCCTGTGGTTGGGTTTGTCTCTGCTTTGTCATAAAACAATTTGAGAGAAGTGGAGATAAATGAAAGAAGCACTGAATTTCATCTGCACAGCTTTAGTGTGGGCTGGGAACAACTGTTAAGTTTGGCCACATTTTTTCTGCAGTAAATATGACTGACATGAAGCATTTCTGTTAGTTAATGCTGCTGACATCAGGCTTGCTTTTACCGAGTCTGACAAATCTGTGGTCTGAGGCAAATGAAAACGAAAGCTCCTACCTTTCCACAAAGAGACAAAGGCCCTTTTGAACAGGAGGGCACATTGTGGGCACTCTAGTTTCTTATTTCAGCTCTGCTGAAAGGCTCCATTGTAACCTCCACTGCCTTCTGCCCCCCTGGCTGGGTTTACCTGCTGAGCAGGTGAAAGGACTGGCTGATGGGAGCTGCCAGAGAGAGGGGAGGAAAGGAGGCCAGCCGAAAAGCTGACTTGATGTGATTTAACAACTGGGTGTAAATAAGTACTAGAGAAAGATCTGAGTAATCAGTACAGTGAATGTGAATGCCTGGCCCTGGTGGTGTCAAATACAGCCACAAAGCCACCCTGATGCCTTTCTTGCCTGGATGTGGAAACAAATGAACGACGTAGGAGGGAGTTATCTTCGTTAGGTCTTATGGGCATCTTGGTTGAAGATTCAAAGCTGTCAGAAACCATTAGTACACTGACTTTTGTGCATAAGCAGTTGTGTAACACACTGTGGTTGTTACTAATACTCTCTTCTTGTGCTTTTACATGTGGTACTATTTTCTGTGGCCTTCTGTTACTAACATTTACTTCTGGATGTAATAGTTACTGTAGGTTTTGCAAATTTGTCTATGGGGTGGGGAGGTACTTCAAATTTTCAAATTTGATGGAAAACCTGGAGAAAATTACCCTCCTATTAGTATTACTGCATGGTACACACGGTTATGCAGTTCATAGGTCTCATACTTGAAAATTAAAGTTTTTATTGACTTGTCTAATGTGTTTACAAATTAACACATCAAAGCCAAGATATAATTAGGGCAATATTAAGGCTACTATTGACAGCATCCTACCAGGCAGTACAGTATTGTATAAGTCATAGTTTTGTATTATAAGAATTATGGCTAAAGCCTTATCTTCTGGGCTGGAAGAAATCTCAGAATAATCATAGTTTCTAATTGGTATTTCATTGAAAATGACACCTAGTTGCGCTGATGACATGATGGTGACTGTGAACAAGTTGAAACTAAAACTAACAGTGGAATTATACTAGTTCCTCACTCTGTTTTGGGGCAGAGTGGAATGGTGTCTACTGCCCATGCTACATCCGATTCAATTAGATGTCTGATTTGTTTTTAAGATAACATGTTACCTTGAATCTTCTTCCCAGAATTGTATACCATAGCTACATATTCCCACAACTTTGATGACTAGGAAGCTTTTGTGTGTTTTCTCAGTAGCTATCAAGGTACAGAGAAATTCTTCTTTGCCTGGGCTGGATTAGAAAACCGCCTTGTTTCAATTCTGAGTCCATAGTTAAGTACCTAATTTCATACAGTCTCCTCTAGGAAGTTTTATATGTGTAACTAAGCAAAGGTTGGTTAGCAACAACTTCAAGGGTGACATTAAAAAGACTGACTTCTCAAAAATTGTTTTTAATAATATAAACTTACTTAACTTTTTAGAATATAAATAAGTAAGGCTGGAGATTAAGTTGTTACGAAGGGAAATAAATTCAGTGATCTTGGAGCCAGTAGTACTAATCTTAATTTACTACATCTAAAAGGTTAAAAATTAGTAACTACTCCTTTTCCCAGTCTTATGAGTTGGCAAGCAGAAAATTGGGAAATGCTCCAATATTTCCAATTTTATATCTTCTAAAATGGCTCATCTTCCCCTAATAGGACCTCAGACTGGAGTAACTGATGATTTAGAGGAAGGAGATCTATTTTTACAATTTATGAATTGTGATCAAATGGCTAAAACCTGAAGCAATTTGACAGACTGTGGAGTCAGCCATATCCTCCTATGCCTGTGTCTTTGAGCAGAAACAGTAAAAGGGCATTAAACTACCCTGTAGGAGCTGGGAGCACCTCAAGCTAATGGCATGACCACAGAAATGAAACTGGGTTTATTTGATTCTCCTGCAAGGAATTAAGTTGGGAAATCTCTATACAGGAAATAAAGTCCAGGTGTTACTTTTAGGTTGAATAAACCATAAAGCCAAGTGATGTGGTAACTCTGTCTGAAAGACATGATGGAAATGAGGATGGGAGTGAGGTGCTTACTTCTGTAGATGGAGGGTTATCTGATTATTTGTCCAGTTTGGGGGTGTTTTTTCTTATTTTGCGTGAGTGGTCTTCAGGCTGTTTTGTAACGTGTTCATATTCTGTAGCTGACCAACTTGCCTTAGAAGAACACATTTTCCAGAAGCTGTGACTGTAAGGATAACAATGTTTTCCAGGAAGTAGCCCTATTAATCTTTGGGCACGCAAATCCCTCTTTGCTTAGCTATATGTTGTTGAATGCTCATGCATGTTTTTCTAAACAATGATAATAGCTGTACACAAACACTTCTAAAAACTTGACTGAACTATTTTACAAGCAGCTTGGTTGCATCCTGTAAGTATGGTAGAATGTTATTCCGTAGTGTGTAAATGCATTGGCCATGCTAAGTGTGGTGTGTGCAACATGGTCCAAATCTTCCTCTTGGTGTAGTGTGAATTGTACTTTAGGGAAGCCACTAAGGCTGAGCAACATACTGCTCCTCATGATAGTAACTGACATCTTTTTATTACCAAATGGCTTTGAATTAGTCTGAGGTGGCCCAGCAGGGTCCTGCTCTCATTAAATTCCAGTGTTCCTTGTGCTACCTCTGGAAAATGGGTATCGGTTGCATTAGTTTTCCTGACTGCCCTGTAGGAAATCTGTTTAGTTTTCTTGATGAGCACTGATGTTCACTCAATAGTTCTTCATAGCTTTGCACCATTTCTTGGTGTCAGTCAACAAGAGGAGGTCATGAAGGCTGACCTTTGTGGAATTTGGCAGATAAAGCTGACCTTACAATACAGAGCAATTGTGTCAGACTTTGAAACTGTGCTGAGCAGTTGGTTTACAGAAGTAAAGTTGATGTGGAGTGACGGAGTGTATTGTGGTGACTGAATAAGCTGTGCTTATGCAGAATTATTTATAATCTTAACATAAAGAGCTGCTTGGGTTACTGTTTTCAGAGTATTTCTCTCTTGTTTCTGTTACACTTCTGCAGAGCCAGGGGTTCTTGGAATAGATTCACCCTCAGGCTATTGTTCAGCAAATTTAACCTGTGTTTGAATACTTTTCAACAGAAAAAGCTGCCATTAAGTGCGGTATTTCAGACTGCCGTGCCATATTTAACTGCTGGTTTTTATCTGTATACGACGATGCCTGTGAAACATACTGTTGATCATGATTTTTCTTTCTCTTTACCAGACTGTGGAACATGGATTTCCCCATCAACCCAGTGCACTGGGCTATAGCCCATTTCTCCGCCTTATGGCCATTGGAACACGATCGGGAGCCATCAAACTGTATTCTTTTGAACAACTTTGGCTAGATTTCTCTGACCTCATCAGAATGTGCAACTTTGAAGACACTGTAAAAAGTTAGGCTAAGTATAAATTTGCAAGCAAGGGTTTCTGAACGTTGGAACAGTTTGCCTAAGTTTGAAGTGATTTCAGTCTGATCAGAATGGGATTATCTTGCCAAGAGCTGAACTGTAGCTCAAACAGAAGCTGAGCTGATACAGATATTAGACAAGACTCTCTGCTCTTGCTATGCAGGAGGTCAGACTAGATCTGGCCTAAGTTGAGCAATCTTTCATGTTGTAAATTCCAGGGTGGTTTAAACATTTGGGGTAGGGTTCTTCCCCCCCCCCCCCCCCCCCAAGCAAATCTATTTCAAAGGTTAAAACTGGAGTCAGAGATGCTTTTAGCTTCCCAAGTTTTTGACCATCCAGACATTAAAGACCTAAACATTGAAGATGGTGACTTTTTTTATAGCTAATGATGTCCAGTCCGATTTTAGTGTATATGTGAAGCACTGAGGTGATTCCCATGGCACAGTACCAGCCAGGCAAGCTGTAAAACAGGCGTATCACTCAGCCCAGAAAGGAAAAGTTGGTGCTCTCTCTGCCTGCTTAATCATTCATTCCTGGTGGTGTTTGTGTTCAGAGGCTGAACTCCGCATGCGGGCGGTAGCCATCTGTCTCTTGGTTACAAATTAGTTAAGCAGGATTGCAGTGTCTGGGAAACCACTAAACATCTCTGAGAAAAAACAGGGTCCAGACACCTCTTCTGCATATGCTCAAAGGATGAAGTAAACTTCCATGTTCTCCTGTAGCGTGCATAACCTGCCACAAGCATATAAAATCAAAGGAGATTTGCATTGGTTCTTTTCAGTCCAGATCACTAGCATGGTTTCAAACTAATCTCTTTTCATCTTGCTTGCTAGCAAGCTTCTTATCAATTAATTGTAGCTGTAGGTCATCTTAAATACTGTAGATCCTCAACAAACTCTTCAGATATGGTGCTCCTGGGGTGGAGTTCATGGGTTTACATGAAGAAAACAATACTGTAATGCAGATTCACTTTATACCTGATCAGGTAAGTGTGTTTTCAGTACCTTTGTGACTTATGTAGACCTCTCCTAAACTGGTGCTGAGTTTGTTCCAGGCAACAGGGCTTCTATTATCAAGTATATTCAGATGCTACTTGGTTGGGAATGCTTATCACAGTGTATTTTGTGCTCTCAGCAGCACTTGTTGCTGTGGAGTTGCTTGGTACAACTTAAGCTTTATTGTTTGTAACTGTTAGTTGTTTATCTAAAACAACATATTGGGAATGGTAATAAGGCCAGAATAGTTCAGGCAATCTGCTGCAGAAGTGAGAACTTCCTTTTCCTTTTGCAGCCTTTCATTGAGTAGGACTGGGTGGTCTTTCTTCTGCAGAACAGTTAGAACAGTAGCTGCTGCTGAACTGCTTAATTATTTTCAGGAGTTCAAAGCTGTACAGCTAACCTTGCCTGCTCTTAAGCTTGTTGCCTTTGTGTGTTTTGGGGTATTGAATCTTGCTCCTGGGGACTGCTGAACAGTTATTGCCACAAATTAAAAATAGGAAGGTAGAATTTTCCAAACGTCTGGTGGCTGTCTAACCACTTTCCCTTCCCTTGACTGGCAGACTGGCGTCTTGGCCATGTACTTTGTTGCCTGACGCCCCCAGTATAGCACGAGTGGCCTCTTTATGAGAGGGATGTAATTCTTGAGGCGGTTTGGGGTGTCTGTTTGCTTAACTAATGGTATATGCTGAAACTCCCATGGGGAGTGTTGCACCAGGTGTGGCTTCAGCAGGTAAAATGCTTCAATTTGAACATACAGCCAGCAGGGCTGGGCTCATAAAAGGGCTCTGACACAACCCTCCAGAATGAGGTTGGACATGAAGAATGCAAGGAGTGTGGTGTAGTAGACTGTATCAGCCCCACCCAAAGCTGGGGTGTGTTGTAGCAAACCATGCTGAGCGAGAGGGTGGTTAGGTAGCAGCCTGCAGCTGCCTTGCTGAGCTTTACAGCATAGGCTGAGCTCTTTCAAAAAGAGCCTGAATCCTTGTCATCCCCCTCAGTGATAACCTGTGCCTTTGTTCTATATAAGAGGGTTTTCAGCCTTTAGGCTACTTCTTGTCTCCCCCCAGATCCCTTGCTATTAGCTAACAGCATTGCTGTAGTATATACCCACTGCTATAAAGAACTGTGGCTGGCTCTGCAGTCCTGTTTTAGCAGAGAATTATGAACAGCAGCAACTTTATTGCTAGATTTACTGTGTTATATTTAATACTGTGATTCTGAAAAAAAGCATATTGTGTGGTTTTGTAGTGCCAGCTGGTGACATTGCTAGATGATAACAGCTTGCATCTCTGGAGCTTGAAGCAGCACAGTGGAGCATCTGAGCTGCGGGAGGAGCACCGCTTCACATTGAAAGGGCCACCAGGGTAATCTGCAAGAGTGTTTTTGAGCTAGTTTGGGATAAGCAAGAAAGAAAACTCTGCTGTTGTTCCAGACAGAGCTTGTCCTGTTCTTACAGACCCTCTCTCCTGTGAACCCATTAAAGAGGCATCCGTGGAAACCAAACAGGAGTTGGCTAGGGCCTGGGAGACCACCTTTTAAGAGTTTTGTACCAATGTAAAGGGTGGCATCTTTTTTTAATACTGTGCATCCACTTCTGTGTGTACAGGAGATGTAAATCTTAAGGTTAAGTAAACCTAAGCATCTCTTAAGTCAGAGTTTAAAATACTGCTATTGATTTAGTTTCACTTGATCTTGCCAGTTTTGGGCAACCTATTATTAGCTCCTCTGGGGACATTTAAGAGAGGCTGCTGTAAAAAGGCATCTGGGTCTTTGTCCATGCACTTGTCAAAAGTCTTTTCAGCATAGGCATAATGTATCTTAAAGCTAGTGTTTTCCTCCTTCAAAAAAATCATGCCTGACTCAATATCTCTGCCTATAAAACAAATGACACTTGTAAATATCCCTGTTGAGTTGTTAGTTCTCTCAAGTTCAGTAATGATAGTCTTTTTGCATGCAGCTGACAAAAGTCTCTTTGCATCCCCAGGTCTCCACCAAGTGCCACGCAAATAACAGCTGTCCTTCCCCATTCCTCACGGGAAGTCCTGTATCTTGGCACGGAGAGTGGCAACATCTTTGTAGTAGAGCTTCCAGCATTCACAGTGCTGGAGGACAGGACCATAACCTCTGAAGCTGTGCTGCAGCGGTGAGTGAGCAGACAGGCAGTGCTGTGTAGAGGTGGAATCCCATTAGCAGACACATCCTTTGTTAAAATGTCACCCTAGATCATGTGTTGGGGCATCACTGTTGTGTTAAGCATTGTCCAAATCTGCATGACTCCTGTGAAAGTAACTTTTGGTCCTGGTACGTGTTAAGTAACAGTTTACGATCAACCCAGTACTGTCACCATGGAGGTACAGTGTATAGGCGTAACTATACAGATGACACTTGGAGTAAATCTGCAAACCTTATGCCCTGTCCCTTGTGTTTAGTTGTGAAAAAAATATGTTACGCTTAGCTGTAATGACCCATTTATTTTTTTGACCATTGGTAGAACTTCTGATGCTGTTTTGTCCAAATGACAATTTTGTCATTCTGGAGATTCAAGTGCTGCTGAAAACTGTCCTACTTCATGTCGTTGCTTCCTGTTGACATTTGCATGTTTATTCTGTAATGGTCACAAGAGAAAGGGTGGGTGATTCAGACTGTCTTTACACTCCTGCAGTCCTGGAATTCGTTGTAAACCTTGGGTTTTCCCTGAAGAAAATGGGACTGGATGCATGTTCATGTGGCAGGCCTGGTGTGATGTCTTACATAAGATTTTTCCGCTGCTTGAAGGATTTGTGAAAATAGTCATTCTTATTCTCATCTGTTTGAACTTTTTGTTGCTTAATTTCTCATTCTTATACCTTAATGTTATTACAGCCATATTGGGTTGTATCTGGAATAAATTTTTCTTGGTTTTCTCTTCTGCTTCTGTAGGGTACCGGAAGATTACTGTAATAGGCGATCATGTGAATTGGTGGAAGCCCTTCGGGAGCATCCTAAGAACCCTGACCAGATCCTGATTGGATACAGCAGGGGTTTGATTGTCCTCTGGGACCTGCAGAATAACAAAGTGACACACCATTTCCTGGGCAGCCAGGTATTAATTCAATCCAAGTCACTTCAGCAAGGGAGGAAGGGCGCTCTCCTCTCAGAGCACTCGGAAGACAAGTGGGTGCAGGGAGAGCCTGATAAAGCTTCTTTTTTTTAGTAAGAACGCATTGGCGGGGGTTAACAGCTCTCTGGAGAGCGGTCATTGTGTGTCTTCCTCTTCAGCAACTGGAGAACCTCTACTGGCAGAGGGATGGCAGTAAATTCATTAGTTGTCACTATGATGGAAGTTACACCCAGTGGCCAGTATCCAGTGACAACAGGCAGCCTGAGCCTCTGGAAAACCTTGTGCCTTATGGTCAGTAAGTGAGGTTTAATTGTTGTATATTCGTTTGAGCTTGTGTGGGATATTTAAGTCACGTTCTCCCCGGTGTTTAATCCTAATGGCAAAATGCAGAGCTGTCTTTTGAATGGGTCGTGAGCCTAGACTAAGGGTTTTCAGTCCATTTTTGTTCTTGGATTTTAAACTTCTTTACAATGTGGAGGTCTGTCCTGAACACGGAGAGAAAATTTGTTGAAGAAGTTAGTGTCCCTTATGAAGAAGAGGGTGGGTGATTCAGCTCTTTGTTTTAGTTCAAGTGTCCTGTTCAGCAGGAGTTGCTTGGATCTTCTGTAATTAATAGTGAGCTAAGTATACTTTTTGTTGACCTGAGCAGTGATGAAATAATGCCTCTGATTTGCTGAAACCCATCAAATGGGGATGACCTCATCTTTCAAGCATATAGAAGCTTCTAAAGCTCTATCACCTTTACATTAGTTTCAGGAATGCCAGTGTTTTTAACAATCTTTTCTAGTTAATCAGCTTCTACAGCAGCACTTCTATTCCCTGTTAGCCATCAGCAACATGATTCAAAACTTCCCCTGAGTCTAAGCCTTGTTTTGCTGAGGAATACTGTGTTCAATACATCTCAGAAGACTTGTCTGATGTGCCTTGGTCTGGGGAGGAGGTGGCGGTGCCTACTAATTCAGGTGGCTCCCCTTGACTTGGATGCTGAGGTGACCCAGGTGAAGCAGAATAAGAAATTTAATGTAAAGGCGCACTTGTTGAATTACAGCAAATAACTCTGTTCTCTTAGGTCCTTTTCCTTGCAAGGCCATCTCCAAGGTCTACTGGCAGACAACAAAAAATGGGTAAGTTCATGGTGTATCCCTTCACTCTCACCTGTTTAAAGACATTGAAAGGGTGCAACGCACAGTATCCTAAGAGCCCATTAGAGTAACATGATAAGAACTTTTTGTCAAAGTTTGACTTGCTTCATGTCTTTGAAATTTTCCTTACTCTTTGCTTCAGCACACACCACTCTAACTCTGTCTTTCTCTTAAGGGTTCCTTACATTATATTCCAAGGAGGGATGCCCCGGGCTAGCTATGGTGACCGGCATAGTATCTCTGTTGTCCATGGCAGTCAGCAAACGGCCTTTGACTTCACGTCACGGGTGATAGACTTCTTTATAATCTTCAGTTCAGAGCCTACTGCAGGTATGTGATGAAACGGCATTGCTGAGGAATTAGAATAGATGTGTTCGCATGTGGAAATCTGCCTGGTATAAATAGTGTATGACATATGAAGGAGGTCAGTTGTTTGGGGTTTTTTGAGACTTTAACAGAGTATCATAGAATCATTTAGGTTGGAAAAGACCCTTAAGATTGAGTCCAACAATAAAAGGGATTTGCCATTTAAAAGTGAAGTGTAAAATACTGGTATAAAGAATAGGCTGGTAAACAAATGCCATACGTTCCTCAAAAAATTAAGCTACTCCATTAATGACAAAATATCTCTTAAGCTCATGTCTGTGTAAGCTGGACACTGGACATAACCAGGTTGTGAAATGAGGATCTGAATGTAGCTGTTTGGAAATAGCACTTCAAAAGAGGTAATAATTAAAACCAGAATTTACTCCCACTGAGACACTGTTTCTTTTAATTACTACCTGGATTTATGATTAGGGCTCTGGGTAGTAAATCAGCAAAGGGTGACATAAAACCAAGGGTCAGTATATAGAGAGCTTAACTTACTGCTGGTGAACATGAATGTAAACAGTTCTAAAACTGAATAGCACTCATTCCACGGCTTGCTTAGAGCTTGTCAGATTGTTGTTTCTGTTGAAGAGCTTTGTTGCCCTTACTTCCACAGTAGCTGTAATGTTCTTTCTTTTCATGGAATTGTACAGGATTTTCCCCAAGAACTGTTTGTCTAATACTGGTGTAGTTCTTGCTTCTGGTTAACTTGAATTGAGTATAAAACGCTATTTCAAGCTCCACAAATGTGTAGTATTGGAAGTTGGGTCAGACCAAATCTCAGAAGTCTAAATGCTTTTTAGAAGCTTGTAGGCAAATATTCTCTTACTGAATCTTCCCAGGATTTCTAGTTTCTGATTTACCTAGTAGACTACTTCCCAAACTTATTTGTCTTGTGTACTGCCAGTGGTGGTGGTGGTGACAGCTCCCAGCTACACGCTGCGCGTAGACGTAGTGTGTCGATAAAGCTTGGCTCCCTCTGGCCTATTCACAAAGATCTGGGGGAGGACCATCTTGGGAGAGCAGGCATAAAGACCCAGCTTTTGGTTTCACCCTTGCCTCTCTCTCCAGACCTTCCCAGACCCTCTCAAGTGACTGAAAAAACAATAAAGAAATAGGCAGAACGTAACTGAGATGAGTGCCTGTATATGTTCGTTACAAATTTTTGCTACACAACACTGCCTTTTGCACTTTCCAAATGCGCAGAACCTATAGGTCTAAACCGTCAAGCTTAACAATACCATTAAACTTGAGGTACTGTTTAGCTTTATTAGCTTTTATTAACTTTCTATGAAGCTGTCAGAGCTGTGATTCTAGATGATGGAACAGAAGTCTTAAGGATGAAAGAAATCTGAGGGTTTTAGGTAAGAGATTGACTACTTAAAATACAATTCCTGGATATGATTAGAAGTCCTTTCGGATGAAGTAACTGAACTTAACAGGCTTTAAATTTATACTTTCCAAGGATTGAAATATCTAGTTAACACGACTTCTAGTGGGTACAGACAGGAGCTGCTACAGGAAGCTGAAGCTCTTGCACTTAGATGAGGAAGTTTTTTTACAATAAAATGAGGTTTCTGTGGTTGACAAGCTTCCTTGTGGCTGATTGCCTAAGCTTAGTGGATCTACGTAGCTTGCCTTGTTTGCCCTTAAGCAGTCTTTCCTGCAATGGCAATACGAAGGTATTAATTGTATACCAAAGCCACTTAATTTAATAAGCACAAAGCTTATGCGTTGTTTCGTGGTGGTAGCTGGTGACTTTCCACTACCCTGAATATGCTGTGGAAACAATTTTTAAAAGGCTAGCCCTTCCTGTTCTTTTTTTTTTTTTAAATTAGCAGGTGGATGAGTGTATGGCAGTCATGACAAATTCTAGTACGCTTGCTACCTGAGCAACTTAAAATAGATTCCTGCCATAAGCAATGAGCTCAGATGTGTGCCTTTGCAGGGCAAAAGAATTATTGTTAAAACAGTATATTTGGTTAATGTTGGCAGCGGCAGTCAGAGTGCAGGGCTGATCACGCATAATGTAGTACAGGTATGATATTTGTTCTGTTCAGAAGTTCTGTAGGCAACTGCAAGTGACAGCATATAAGAAAGCAAAGTAAAACTGAATATAAAACATTTTTTCATGAAGAAACTGAACTGATTACTGGTGTGCTATGGCTGTGGCTAGTCAGAGGTGAAACTTGGGGTGTCTAACTAGAGTGGTGCCAAGTACTAATTACTCAAAGTTAATTTTGCTGAGTGAACAGCCTTGGTATGTGCTTGCTTATAGACGTGCCTTCTTGCAGGTATATTCCAGGTAATCAAATAACTAAAGAAGGGGAGTAAAAGTACTGATTAGCAGGGAAGGGTAGTGAAAAGCTGCTAGTTTGTTTACAGCTCACTGTTTATCACACTCCCCCCAGTGTGACACATTACAGCTATGCATTCACTTAGATTTCTGTAGCTGTGTTAATCGTTATCGGTGTGAACTGCTTTGTGGTTTTGGTTTTCCCCACCAGTTGCTATTGTGGTTGTCTTGCGAATGTTACTGCAATGCTGTCCTTGTAGGCTAATTTTTTTCCCACTGTAATTCTAGTTACAATGGAAACTTTTTGATTGTCTCAGGTGTCATCTGTAAAGTTACATTAATATATTTCTTTTGTTTGTAATCTTGTCTAATATACATATGAGTTAGATGATGTTGACACTCTTTAAAAAAGCAAGTCCAGAGGATGTGTCACAACATATGAAAAGCGGGGAAAATGAAAAATAAGAGAACTGAATTGTAAACACTTGTCAGTTCAAGCAGAGGAGCATTCTGCAGAACCCAAAGCATTACTGTGTCTAAGCAGCTTAGCCTAGATGGACTGCGGTCCTCACAGTACTAAATGGGTCACTGCTGGGGTGTATGCATGTCTGTCCACCCCATGCTGTTAATTAGCTGTAGGTAAAGTCCTTTGAGTTTTGGCTGTTACAATGGTGAATATGAACTTGGGTTATTTAGCCATGTATGTTGTTAACAAATTTTTTATTCTGCAGTGGAATCTATAAAAAGTCACTCTGACAGTCCCAGGAGTGGTGTAAAAAAACACTAATTTGCAGTGTATCTGTTAGTATCTAAAAATCTATTAATATTAGTGCCTCAGTAGGCACAGTTAACACAGAAGCATTTAGAGGTTTTGCCAACAAAAATGTTTGTGTAGAGCTCTGTGATAACAGTTTTCAAATAAGCCTTCCAGGAAGCTTGTTTCTGTTAACCTTGGATGGTCATTTTTGTCAGCCTCAATGAATCTTGTTTCTGCAGAGTTTGATGACCCTTCTGCTATGGTGGTGCTGGCAGAAGAAGAGCTGGTAGTTATAGACTTGAAAACTGCAGGCTGGCCAGCAGTCCATCCTCCGTACCTGGCTTCCCTCCATTGCTCAGCCATCACCTGCTCACACCACGTCTCCAACATCCCACTGAAACTGTGGGAGAGGATTATCAGTGCTGGGAGCAAGCAGAACATTCACTACTCGAATATGGTACGGCAGCTTTAAATGTACATGTGTTCCCATGCATTTAAGAACAGCATGACTGCTCAGAATGTGGGTGGTCTGTGCTGCTGACCGCGTGCGGAGGGATGAGTCCCAACAGACGTTTTTCTGCCTCTTAATAGGGTCAAGAAAGGCTTTTTCCCAGAGCACCACCAGTACAGTCACTCACACTGGGGGATTAAAATGTGATATTTTTTTCAGGCTTTGACAAGCTAGAAGGAAAGTCTGAGTGTTCCCAGCTGTCAGTGGTAACAAACTTCTCGTTTAGAAGCGTGAAACTTGCGGCACAGCTTCTTGAGGAAATGTGTAGAATATCTTCTAAAAAGCACAGCTGGTGTCAGAACAGGAACATCTAATCCAAACAAAAGCTAACAGCATGGACTGTTTCACTGCCACTGGCACTGAAGTTCATGCTCTCCTGCTGACTGCATATTCTCTTCACACTGTCACTGCCTAGGAAGTCACAGTCTTCCCTTAATGTATTTGTAGCCGTGGCCGATTGATGGTGGCACCAACATAGCTCCAGATCCTCCACAGAGGGACTTGCTTCTAACAGGGTATGTACTTAACTGATTGACAGTCAAGGAGCACTTTCCAGTTTCTGTTCTTCCTTTTGAACTGAGGCTTTCCCGTGAGATTAAAGTCTGCTCATCTTGTAGGGAGAAGGCTGCAACTGCACAATACAACTTCTCAAGGCTGGGCTGCTAGCTTTGTAAAGCTACTCATTCTGGTACTGCAAACAGGTCATAATGTCCACAGATAACCTATAAAGTTGGCTTATATATAGTTCTGATGTGTTAACCGTTCCACCCACAAACATCAGTGTAGAAGTGCAGGCAGTAATCCAGACTGGTTCAAAGGGAGCAATGTAAAAGTGGAACTTAGTCTTGCAGGTTTTGAAAGGGGTTTTTTCCCCCTCTACCTTGCACTGTTATGAATCTCAAAAAAGAGGTTAGTTTGGACTCCTGTCTGCTTTGATCAGCATGAACAGATCTAGCTAAGTGGTAGAAGTAGTTAGTGAGAGATTGTCTCATCCCGTAAAAATGTATAATTTTCTTTTCAAAGTATTTCTAAGAATTTCTGTGGGCTGTTCTTCAGACTTCATTCTTGATGCAGCAAGTTGTTAGAAGTCCTTATCCTTATGTTGGTAGAATGTTGCCAATTTTCACCTGTAGAACTAAGATGAAAGCTTGATTTCTTTCTTCCCCTTTTACCTCTTCAGTAATAGTATTTTTGTCAGTTGTTGTTCCTTCTGTATGCTAAGCTAGTTTCCTTTTCAGTGGTTTTGGAGTAATGTTAAATTGTGTGAGAACAAATGGGATTTAAAAAAGCCAACCTAAAACAAAACCAACATACCCCCCCACCCCCCCCAAAAAAAACCAAAAAATAACCACTGACAAAAAAAAAAAATCCCCAAACTTTTCTCTTGAAGCTCTAAGTTGCCACAGCTCAGGGCTTTGCAAACAATGTGATTTAATCTTTGGTTGTGTGTTTTCTCCTGGTTTTTTTTTTTTTTTTAATCCTCCTCTGGGTGATCTGCTGTTCTCCCGTATAAGTGTTTCTGTAACCCTCCTGCATACAGGCATGAAGATGGCACTGTGCGGTTTTGGGATGCATCTGGTGTCTGCTTACATCTCCTTTATAAGCTAAGCACAGTGAGAGTATTTCTCACCGATGCTGATCCCAATGACAATATGAACACCCTGGGTGAGGACGACTGGCCTCCACTTCGCAAGGTAAGATAGCTATTCCTTGTGGAAGCTTTCTGAAAACCTGAGGAATTTTGATTCTTGTCCTAGTTAATGCATCTGCAAAGACCAGCCACTGTGTGTTCTCTTGCCTAGGTTGGTACCTTCGACCCTTATAGTGATGATCCTAGACTTGGGATCCAGAAGATCTACCTGTGTAAATACAGTGGATACTTGGCTGTAGCTGGTACAGCAGGACAGGTATTGAAATATAAACTGTCATCAGAAATCTTGCTTTTAGTTCAGGTTGTCACAGTGCAACTGCGTTAAAATCGGCAATACTTATTTCTATAGTGGTAAATTGATCCAGTTGCTGGAAATGTTGTTTCATGGTTATCCGCTTTCTCTAATCTGCATTTTAGACTTTATCTAATGCTATTTATCAGCCCTGAGAGATGCTGTAGTTTTGCATCTGCTGGAGTGGCCTGCAGCTTGGAGGACTGCTTGAATTGTAAAAGCTGTAGCAAAGTTTGTCCTCTTCCTTTCAGGTACTGGTGATGGAACTGAATGATGAAGATGCAGAACATGTTGTAGACCATGCTGAAGCAGATCTCCTGCAGGACCAAGAAGGCTATCGATGGAAGGGTCATGAGAAACTAAAGACTCGAGATGGAGCTGTTCGATTTGAAGCTGGTTTTCAGCCATTTGTCCTTGTCCAGTGTCAGCCACCAGCTGTGGTCACCTCATTGGCCCTTCACTCTGAATGGAAGCTTGTGGCCTTTGGTACTAGTCATGGTTTTGGGCTTTTTGACCACCAGCAGAAACGACTGGTCTTTGTCAAGTACGTACCTTCTTTCCAGGACGTCTATGGTAATCTTCTGTTAAAGATGGCCTGGAATTGCTAGCAAAGCAAGTAGTGATAAGTGATTTCTGAAGAGCAGTCAGTGTAGCAAGAAACCCTGCCTCTGTCCTTGCAGATCTTCAAGAATATATAAGCATGTTCTGACGCTTGTGCGTGTCCTGTTGGACTCTTGGGAGTGATTGCCACCTAGTAGAAAGTGACCGTGTGCCTACTGTCTCCATCTTCCAGGTGTACACTGCATCCCAGTGACCAATTGGCCTTAGAAGGCCCACTGTCTCGGGTGAAATCCTTGAAGAAGTCCCTCCGTCAATCATTTAGGCGGATCAGAAGAAGCCGGGTGTCCAGTAGGAAGCGACGAGGAGGTAGTGGAAATGCCTCAGAGGTGAGAGGTTCACCTTTTTGGGGTCCTGTCTGTTTACAGCTTGGAGCATGCAGAGTCCTTATTAGACTGCCTAGAGCAGGAGGTGGTCTGCAGTCCTGCTATAGTATCACTAGCTACTGGTATAAGGGCAAAACTGGCAAATTCTGATGATGCTGTTAGATAAAATTAGTCACATTTTTAGAGAAAACATACTGTCTATAGTTGAACATATGATGCAGAATATACCGGTTCACTGGTATGATGGTGCTTTCCCTTTCTATTGCATTGCTGCCACTTTTACTATCTGTGTCTCTCCCCTATGCCTTTGCCTGACTGACAAAATGTCTCCTCATCTTTGAAGGTGCAAGAAGCAAACGCCAAATTTGACCAAGACGCATTGCAGGAAATGGAACTGGCTCCAGTCCAGCGGAAGATTGAAGCCCGGTCTGCAGAAGACTCTTTCACTGGCTTTGTGCGCACCTTATATTTTGCTGATACCTTCTTGAGAGACAGTGAGTAGAAAAGGCATCTCTCCTTTCTTCCAAATGGATTTTTCCTCCTTCTGCCAAGGAATGTATTAGGATTTACTGCCAGGAAAATTCAGCACCTTCTGTGTCCTACTTTGTGTTATGCTGGAAAAACTAATATAGAACAAGAGCATATGTTGTCATGCAGAATTCTTATTTAGTCATTCTGGCTGCTGGCTGGTCCAAGGCAAGTGGTAGTTCATCTTTGGATTCAGCCTTTGTGTATGGCTTTCAAATGTGCTGGAATGACATCTGACTTCTTGGTATAAGCTTTTCCTGGTCTCGTTACTCTAAAGTTCCCTGCTGCCCCCAGCAGAGCCTTTTAATTTTGGTGAGGATGGTGGCTGGTTGTGCATCAGAGACCAAACTGATATCATGCACAAGTTTAGTCTGCTCATACGGAATATAAATATGTGAAAACTGGATGCAGCAATTGTGGTGTCTAATGGAAACAGCACTCTGTTCTCTTTATTCATCTGCCATGTCCTTTATCAGGGCTGCTGATGGATGCATATTGGGAAAAGAAGTGCTAAGAACCTGTAGTTTCCCTGGCACCTCTGCCCTAATAAGAAGATATTTAGGATGCAAACAGAGGGAGGATGTGTATAGCTAGTGGAAAGCAGTCATCCCAGGATGTTACGGGTGGTGCCTTGCTCATGAGCCTTCTTATTGCTCCAGGCTCCCGCCACTGCCCGTCCTTGTGGGCAGGCACCAATGGAGGGACAGTCTACGCCTTCTGTTTACGTGTTCCTCCAGCAGAGAGGAGGATGGATGAACCTGTCAGGGCAGAGCAGGGTAAGTATGCCTTGTGAAAGCAAGGACCTAATGGATCTGAGCTATCCTTCGTATATCCAAGAGTTATGTACAGAAAAGTAAGGTAGCTCAATTGCTGCTGTTTATCAGTGAGTGGAGCTAAATTTAGCAGTGTCTGAGCTAAGCCATGCTAACTGCAGCAACTGAAGTGAAGAGTGAGTGAGCTCCAGCACTGCCTCACATCCCTTAGTCTCATTTCCTACTGACTTCAGAAATCTAAATTTGCATCAGCTGTCACTGAAGTTTACCGTCAAGCCTCAGTGCACATGTACCTTATTCTGACGGCTGGACCTGTTATCTTTATGTAATAATAGTTACTGTTTAACATGAACCAGTTCAGTCAAAATACCCTTTAACTACTAAATCATTTTAGGCAGGGTTTCTACAGCCACACTGTGTAGGTCTCCAGCTCTGAGGGGATGCGAGTGAGGCGCTAACACAGTGTCTCTGACTGGACACCTGTTTGGTTTTTCTGATTGTTTATTCTCCTCATCTTGCTTGTCTAGCCAAAGAGATTCAGCTGATGCACAGGGCTCCTGTTGTGGGTATACTTGTCTTGGATGGACGCAGTACTCCCCTCCCAGAACCTCTAGAAGTAGCACATGATCTTTCTAAGAGTCCTGATATGCAAGGCAGCCATCAGCTGTTGGTGGTGTCTGAAGAGCAATTTAAGGTAAGTATCAACCAGGAGGTGCATATGGACTGCACATAAAATCTGCTAGAGCCGTGCTCAGTGGAAGGATAACTCTTGGGAGTGCTTGTTCTTCTGTGTCTGAATAACACCCCTGGGACAGCATTTCTGTTTGGTGCAGTCCATAAATCAGGTGTGTGCTGACAAATTGGGTATTCAGCATAGCGATGCCCATGCTGAACACAATTTTATTCCTATATTACATTATATTCTTTGGACAAGGCTGCTTCTGCTTTTGGGACAGACCTTTTGCTGTGGTTAGTACAGAAGCAGGAATTGGTAGGCATTTCTGCGAAGCAACTAAAAAGCTTCTTGTTTTGCACACTAACCTAGTCAGCATAAAAGAGAAGACTTAATGTAGCTTGCTGTAGGCTGGCCATGGCTTTTTAATGCGGAAGAGCACACAGTTAGTGTAAACCCTGTTCTCTTTCTGTAATGATTTGTAGCCAGGTATGGAGGGGTTTTGAAAGAACTAGGGGAGAAATGCAGTTTGCAGCCTGAAGGGTAAAACTGCTTGATGTCAGAACAGAAACAGATTCTAACACTGACTATGGCTGATTACTACTTGTCCCATGAGCAGGGGGCCAGGTTGACTCGGATTACACCTGTGTGTATTTGGTGTGAATAAAAACATTGTTAAAGAAGGGAGCAGCAGATGCCCTGTGGCTTGCGTGCTGCCATTGTGCAGGAAAGAGCTGTCAGTGTCTTGTTTCTATTGACAGGTATTCACATTACCCAAGGTTAGCTCGAAACTGAAGCTCAAGCTGACGGCCCTGGAAGGCTGTAGGGTACGAAAGGTGACAGTTGCAAACTTTGGCAGCTGCAAGACTGACGATTACAGTGAAAACGACCTGGCTGTTCTGACTAACCTGGGAGACATTCAGATCATCTCACTGCCCTTCCTCAAGTTACAGATCCGCTACCCTTGCATCCGTAAAGAGGATGTGAGCGGCATTGCATCCTGCGTCTTCACCAAATATGGCCAAGGTAAGGTGTGCTTCTCCCAAATCATCTACCTCTGTTGTGCGTTTGAGACAATGGAAAAGGGATTTTAGGGCTTAGTGTTAAGAACTGGCTGTGTATACATGTGAATATTACATAAATAAGTCCATTATATGTTTCTGGCCAGTACCAGTTGCCAACATGTACTGACGTGAATTAGTAGAAGCAGAAGTGAGTTTATTCCATCATTGTTAATGAACACAGGGGTCTTTGGTTGACAGGTTGGATGGTAGCTTCCATCTGACTGCCCTCCTCTTGTCTGGAGTCAAGAGGATGGCTCTCTAAGCAGCAGGCAGTGGGGAAATCGCTGCTTTGCAGTTCAGTTTTTACATCTTTCTATGCTGCTTGTCATAAGTGACAACACAGGACAGTACAATTACCTCTTAGCATAATCTGAAATTGCCCAGTCTCTAGGCTAACCAGTCCTTGGGAAACTGGGGTAATATCTTCCTCAATGATTCCTCCTGATTTAGATAAGATGAAATGCAAACCCTTTCTGCCAAACATAGACAATGCTTAGATCTGTGCTTGTTTGGATCACCTTTAGTTCTGGAACTCTATTCTTGGACTTGAGAATTGCTTATGAATTCCCAATCATCTGTAGGTTTCTATCTGATCTCACCATCGGAGTTTGAGAGGTTTTCCCTTTCTACCAAATGGTTGGTAGAGCCCCGGTGCATTGTGGACATGCCAGAAGTTACAAGCAACAATCACGTACACAACAAATCTGGCATGGAGAATGCTGCAAGAAAATCCAGGTAAAGTCTGTAAAACTCTTGCGCACTGACTGTGTCTGAGTAGTGACATCTAGTCAACTGTTTCCAACAAAGTTTTGTATTTTATAGAGTATGTAGTCTTTAAAAAAAAAAAAAAAAAAGACGACTTTGAAGTCTGTTAACATCATTCCTAGACAGATTGGCATGAGGAAATGTAACCTTCTCCCTGATGGTTTTCCTACTTGCAGTACAGCTGGTGGGACAAAGTAGTGAAGCATTGGAAATTGGTAACCCTAAGACAGAGCCATAACCTGTAAGCTCTGGATTGCTTTACTTGTTCCCTAATGATGTGTCTGACTGACACTTGACTCTTGCATATTTCAGGGGCTGTGTGCTACTGATGAGGCTGAACTGTTGCTCTGTGAAGGGAAATCCAGTGTTCCTCCTTCTCCTCTTAGAACATCAACAAATAACAGTAGATCTGACACTCATGGAGATCCCGTAGGAATTTTATTCCAAAAGTTTAGAAATGTTCTGCATCACCAACATGTGATGAAGCCCTTCCTACATTCTTGCTCAACAACCCATTTAGTTAGCATGCACTGGAGCTTCTCAGAGCTGCCAAGAGTATATATGAATTCTCTGCACCCCTATGCCTCAGAGTCAGTGATGGTTTTTTTTCTGCCTGCTTTCCTTTTCTAGGGGATCGGGAAGGAGTTCAGGTGACTATGGAGAAGATGGTAAGCAAAAAATAATTGTACTAAATGTAGCACAGTGATGTGTAAACCCTGAAGTATCTTTTCTGTTGCTACAGTTGATATTTTCTGCCTAAGAAAGGGGAAGGTAAGGAGGGATGCAAGGGAAACACTGTGACCTGCATGGACACAGTAGTTGCTAGCTCTGAAGCAAGTTGCATGTGGCAAGATTGCCTTGAAAGGATAGAATGTAATTTCTGCTGGAAGGAAGAGACTGTGGGAAGACCAGGACTGAAATTACAGATGAGATCCTCTGTTAGCCAAACTAGTATTGCTGGAAAATACAATTCAGTATATGAGAGGCTTTAAGGATTAGTTGTGAAGCATTCAGTAAAGTCAAAAGGTACTTAAGAGGAAAAAAAATAATCCAGTTCTGTTGTGGGTTTTCAAAACTGTACATATTTCATGAAAAGGGGAAAATATTGTTAGGTAACAGCTGTTTTCCTATTTTTTTTTTTTTTCCAGAAAGGAAGTCTGGGAGGCTGATGGAACATGCCTTACTCAATGACGAAAGTGAGTGAAATGAAGTCTTGCTACAGACAGGACAGGTGCCTTTCTGGGTGGGAAAAGAAGAAACTGCTGGGAATTTTGTGGGCTCCAGTGCTCAGTTCCAAGGGATCTGCAATTGCACAAGACTGGTAGAAATATTGGGTTTTCATGAATCAGTAGAAGTGAGGGGTTGGGCAGATAGTCCTTCAGGCAGGCATTGTTCCACATAGCTGCAATCACTGCTGTGATAAGAGAAGGATCTTTACTTTCCAACAGGACTTGTTTAAAATGACAGCTCGAACAGACTGTTCCTTTGGGGCTCTGGCATACTGGGACTGGCAACATTTCCTCTGGCAAATGACTGCTTTGGTCCTTTATGCCAGCCTGTTCAGTATAAATGTAGTACTGGCAATGATATTATAAGGTCTGACCTCTGGGTTGTGGGAGGCAGGTTTTAAAGGCTGTTTGAGGGGAGTTGGAATGTGGCTAGGCTGCTACCTGAAAGCAGATCTCCACTGGTTTGACTCACTGCTTTAACCCTCTGCTTTCCAGAAGTCCTGAAGGAGATCCAGAGTACTCTGGAGGGGGGCAGAGGGTGAGTATCAACCAACTTCTGCTCCTAATGGGTGGGGCTGGCAAGGGAGGGCATTTCTAGTTGAAAGCAGGGGGATGCCCAACACGATGGCAGGGATCCTTGTGCTGGAATCTGGTCACGTATGTGTCCCACAAACTACCAAAGGGCAATAGTAAGAGAGAGGCAGGTTCTCTTTCACATGTTGTCCCTTGACGTTTTTTATGAATAATGCTTTGTCTCTTTCTCTCCGAAAAGCAGGAGAGATCACATTCCCACATCCCAAAGGAACAGGACTCTGAGTATTCGCATACAGGTTTCTATTTGTGTCAACCCATACTGATCTAAGGGCAGGCCACATGGGCTTAGTTGGTCAAGGATGGGACTCTGGAGTTTTTTAATCCTGGCTTGACACTGTTACTTGGACGTGTTTAGTATCTCTGCTCCCATTCTGTCTATACAATAGAGCTAAACTACCACCATGGGTGCGGGGCTTTATCTTGTCTCCCTAGAATACTGATGTTCAGGTGACAGGGGCTACGGAAGTGTAGACAAAGGACTACTGTTTGCAACGGATGCAGGAAGCTTGGTGGGATTGGTAACTGCTGGTGTGTAAGGATAAGTGACTGCCTGACATGCTCTGCTCTGCGCGCTTCCTCTGGACACTACCTAATCCTGGTCTTCTGTCAGCAGCTGGGAGTGGATGGGATGATGCTGCATTGCAGTAATGAATCTTTTCTTGTGTCATTGCAGGAGCTATGCAGAAAGAAATTTGGCAAGAAGTCCATTAGGACATGGACTAAGTAACGGAGGAGGTAGGTGAGGCTAAAGATATTTCAGGCCCAGTGAAGTAGCCAAAGGAAGCAGAAAGTAGAACGGAGTTTATAAAATTCAGCTTATTTAAATGGTTTCTGATAGTGCAGATCTCTGATCTGAATTTTTAGGATGGGAATCTGCTGGCTGAGTGATGTACTAGCACTGGTCAGCACCTTATGTACCACACGAGTAAATATACTGCATCAGTTTTAAAGGAAGAGCTAAAAATGCTTTGAAGGCTCCTGCCTAACTCTTAACCTTACCATAAAGCAAGCTGGAGAGGTAGCCAAAGCTCATAGCAATAATCTGTTGAGTATATCAACTCACTAGCTCTCATTAGCTTTCAACTTTCTGTTTTCTAAAATGGCTTTTGCATTCTTTTATCCCAAAGCAGATTGACCAGAATTCATCAAAGGACTTTCTCGTGTCGGATTGAGTGCCATAACACTACTGATTGGGCAAACCGTCCCAGGGGAGAGGACACCACTGCTTCCTGCATTGCACGCTATGAGCTGCAATGTGCATGCACGTCTGCTCTGCCTCCCCTTTTAGTGCCTCATTAGAGACATCTCCTCTTGGAGCCCGCCTTGCATTAGGACAGAAGTGGATCGCCAGGTCTGATGCACCAAAAGCCTCTGAGTACATCTAACTTTTAAATGTTTGCACATTTCTCTTTTCTACTGGGCTGGGTTTTAAATTATAAATGTTACTGCCTTGGTGCAGGATTTTAATAAACGCACACTGTTACCTCCAACTGGTTTAAAATTATTTTTTGTACAATTTTTTAAAATCATATGGGTATTTCAGTTTTAACAGAAACATTTTAGAAATTTACTTTTTAAAAAGAAACATTAAATAATATATGCTAGATTCCTGTGACTGCTGTATATGGTACCTGAATGAGTAATTTTGGTTTTTGTTTGTTATGGTACTGTTAACTGGCTTTATGGATTTGGGTAGAATCTATTTTTGTAGCCATTCAAATCAGAGGAAAACTAATTGAACTTGATTTTTGTTTCAACACTGCATTGCTCTTTTTTGGAAATAAAACTCTGAATTCCCTTTTGTGATCCTTGTCTGTTCTCATATCTATTCTTTTCATCAGCAGCTTCATTCACATTGGCAACAGGCTCATGCCCACTTACCCCTTGAAGATGAAGCTGTCCCTCTCCGAGCTGTAAAGGCAAAGAGCGCTCCTGGAGATTAAGTGGCCTTGTTAAGCAAGGTGGTGGTTTGGAGAAGACGCACGTGGCAAGCAAACTGATTGTATCACTCCTGCAATCCATGCATCGTGTTGCCAGGAAAGGGCACTGTTTCAGAATATGGTTCCCAGAAGGTCATCTGCTAGCTTATCCTGAAATAGCTTGGGTGATAACACACTGAAAGGAGAAACAGTTGATCTGGCAATGCTGCTTACTTGTCAGCCAATGGATTTTTGATTGAAACTGGTGAAACTCTGCGTAGAGCAGTTTGTTACTCTTTAAACTGTTTGGTTCTTTTGTCCCTAATACCACTTTCTTCTTTTCCAGCTAAGAAAAAGAACAGAGTATTCTCCAATTTCTCTCCTGTAACTTGCTTGTATGAGAGTCAGTGAGAGAGAACTAAATCCTCCCAGACTGGGTGCTGAGCTGTCATCCTTGGCATGCTTTGGAAACCTTTCTTTGCAAGCCCTTTTGTTTTGAGCTCTGTCTTTATCTTCCTGAGCGAGGCAGAGGGATCCTTTTTTTCCTGAGGGTGGCACTTCCTATTCTGCAGGAGAATATGGTTGCAGAGTTGCTGTTGCTCCGGTGGCATTTCAGGCACCCTTCCTCCTAGAAGTATTAGTATCTCCTTTGAGACCTAATTTATTGCTAATGAGGGTTTAGAGAGCCTTCTCTCCTACTCAGTGTGGTCTGACAAACTAGTTTCCATTTCATTATTTCTACTAGCTTCATTATTTCCTTGTTTCTATTGCTGCAGGGTTGAGGCTAACAGAAAGGTGGCCTGCTGTTTTTCCACCTCTTGTGCCAGGCACTGATGCTGCAAATTTACAGGAAGTTATGGTTTAATCAGCAGCTCCTGAGCTGGTGTGATCCTGTGTATGTGCATCATCCTGGTGCACCCAGCTGCTTCTTTCCTGCTCCTTGCAGATGGACGGATTCTGATGCCTTTTCTGAGTATTTCATTTACTGTCAGGTTTGGAGTAAGTGACGGCAGTCCTGGTTGGAAAGGGCAGAAGCAATTTATAACTTCTCCCCATTTTCACCCACATAACTTAAAAAATCCAATAGGTCCACTGAAAGAGACAAGTCACAAAAATGCTATCATAATTCATACACCTTAATTTAGATGTAAAAACAAACAAAAAACTTTATCTAGGCTGCTTCCTATTTTGCTGAAAACACAAGCCAGACTATTAATGGGATTGAGCAGTTTAGGATGTGTGGTGATACATGGCAGATTTTTACTAGCAGTGCTTTGAAACCTAAACCTGAAGCATTCACTGGAGTAAGCTTATTGTTGTGAAGAGAGGCAGTAAGAATCCTTTTAGAGCTGCCATGCCTAAAATACAGGAGAAATAGCAAAGGGGCAAAGCAGAGGAAGGACTGGAACTTGTGTTGTGCTTTCAGTTATATTCTGAGCTAAGCAGGAGTGGATGGAAAGGCTCCTGACATTCAGAACTAGGCTGTATTTATTTTTTTTTTTGTGCTGTCAGAAATCCACTAGTGAGTAAAAATCAGTGATGGGATGAGGTGTCCATGAAGCATGGAGTCTTCAATGAATGTCTGTAATTGGCTTTTGAATGTAATGGGAAAAAATCCCCCTGCATCTCTCCCTTTCAGGAATTGCTTTCTGAGCCTTGCCCTTACCCTTGGTCTGCCCATCAGCTGACACTAACAATAATAGCCTGTTTCTGATCAGAGGATTCAGCTGCTGCCAAACTCCTTGAGTTTTGTGCCTACCTCTACTTTTCACTTGAACTCCCCTTGTCTGGGATCTAATAGAAGCTTGCTGTCTCTAAGAGCTAATGCTTAATGCTTGGAAGCACTCTGAGGGCTCATTGGCCCTTATTAACGTTATTGCCAGTCAGGCTTTGGCAGTGCTCTCCCCTTCTCCTGCTTTATGCAGTCTCATTGGGGTCTGGCACTGTGAAGTGCCCCTTTGCTGCAGGAGCTGAACTGCTGTGAGCACTGGCTGCCACTGCTTGAAAAAAAAATAATCCTTTCTTACAGTTATGCTGGCACTATGTTCCCTAACCCTTTGCAGACCTGTTTCTCTGCAGAGGGGAAAGTCTTGGATTACAACTAAAGAACAGCCCAATTTTTCCACATCTGAATACACATATTGGGTACCTAATATGAGATGCTGTTTTATAGTGGCCTGAATTTTAGGTCAAATGCTTTCTTGTAATGTGAGCTCTTTTAGGGTTTGCATATTTGGTGCCAAAATTCTCTAGTCCTACAAAAGCTTGGCCTGAGGCTTTTTTTTAATGGTAATGCAAGCTTTCCTCAGATGTTTAGCAACTGAATATTTGCTGAATTTGTCTAACAATTCTATTAGAACAACATAATGTTGGAAGGAAAAGTACTTTTCATCTTAGTCATAAGGCCTGGGGCATGTCTGGTTAGTGAGAGAATGAAATTTTTTTGCAGCTTAATTCATCTGTTCTTGGAATATGGTTTGTATCTATTGCAGCTAGAATAAATGCGTGCCTGGACTGTAGTCCTTAATTCAGCCTGCAAAGCACGTCACTGCCTGTGTGGCCTCATGAATTGGGATGTCTTTTATTAAAGACATGGGATCTGGTGTTGAATTGGCATAGCTGAAGAATGACACAGACTTCAGTGGAAGTTTTCTTCTAAAGCCCAACAGTCCTTACTAAGCCACATTATTTGACTTAGTCATCTCTCCCAAGTAAAGGCCAAGGTTCTGTTGCAACTGTAGCTGATTCCCTGAGGTAAACCAGGTGGAGAAGACTGATTCCTTCAATAGCTGCCACAAGCCCTTGGTCACAGAAAACTTGATACGTTCACTAACAGCCACAAGCCCCAAGTGCTTGGATTATTTCCACATTGACCTCTTCATGATGATGATGGGGTGTTTGACAAGCTTTCCAGATTAGGCACAAGTTACAAGAGTACCAGCAAAATCCTATGTGAAAAGGCTGGTGGGATGGTCCTTGAGATTGTTCTGCTGTTGATTAATTTGTTCCAACTGTTGCTTGGGTAGAAATGGTCCCTCTCGAGCAGAGCCCCTTGCCAAACATGTCTGGGTAGTGGTTTCTGGTCAAGGGAAGGGCCTTTTCTTTGTGCTGTGCCCATGGAGATGGGTAGGCTAAGGTGGCAACTGGTGGCAGTTGCAAGCTGTACGATGATAATAGTAAATGGTTGCAGGGAAAGGGGATTGCTTTCTCTGCTTAACTGGTTTATCCTTTAGTTAGTCTTCCCCATGGTGTGGGAAGTAAACAACTGAAGTAAATGCTCTTCTCAGTGCAAGTGGTCATCTTCCACTGACTGGCTGCGTGTAGCTGCAAGACTGCAAAGGCTTACATGTTGGGAAAGGCCATGGCTGGGGGATCAGGAGAGGGGTGAGTTTCTTCCCTTCCTAGCTGGGTGCTCCACAGCCTCCTGAGAGGTGAATTTTCATTTTCCACCTCTGTGTTTCCAGAGTGGAAGGGCTGAACCTGCCCTTACAGCTATTGCAGGGTCTCAGCCCTCTCCTGCTGCTTTGCCTCTGAGCCGTGACAGCCATGAGGTAGGAGGTCTGGCGGTGCTTAGGAAAAACCCTTCGCCTTGAGTGCTGCCCGCCCTGCTCCCTGCCGCCCTCTTCCCTCACCACAGCGGAACGCGGCGCCTTTTCCCGCCCTTTCGCATGTCTCGCGGGGGTGGCAGAGGGCGCGGCCGCAATGGCTGCTCCTGTCAGGCGGCTCAAAGGAAGACCCCGCCCGTAGGACAGATGCTCCGGGCATGCTAGCCCAGGCACTGCCGCCCCCAGAGGTATACTAGGGAAAAGTTTTTTTCCTTGTCCCTTAGAACCACGCTGAAGTGTCCTGGTTGAGGTTTAGATGCCGTTCATCTCTGCCACCATTGAATGCCTTCCGAGCATGATGTAGATGCATAAAATACTTTACCTTCAGACTGGGCCCGAATGTCTATCCCCTGCTGAGCAGAGGGTCAGCAATGCTGTTCCTTATACTGCCTTTGCTAGCAGCCTCTGCTTTTGCTGCCTGAAATAGGACTGCAAAAGTTAGCAACGAAAGTGGGAGATGGGAAATTCAAGCGTGCGGTCTCTTCCATCACCAGCTCTGAGCAGAAAAGGAGACTGCTCTGGTGCTGGGGGAAGTCATACCCTGCAATGTCAGTCAGCTCTGCCAGGGACTCCAGAGGGACTGATTTTCTTGTAATGAAACTGTTGTGTAAACAAGCTCCTCATTTTCCTCTTGAATCTCACGAAGATTCACTTTTTATAAATTTTGACTGAACAGTGGGAATGGCAGGAGGAGAGTTGCTGGGAACACAGCAGACAGGAGAGCTAAAAGGCTCCTTCCACTTGTGGCCTGTTTCAGTAAAGAAGAAAGTAGCTAAAAAGGTACTTTGTGTGTCTGTTGCCACTGCACACCTCTTCCCCAGCTAAATGCATAGAGGCTGCTGCTCTCCAGCTCTTCGTGGCATAGCTTTTGTGTCTAGAGCTAAGTTATATTTTAAAATGGCTTTTTGATGAGGAAGCTCTCTTTAAGATGGATGGTGCTAAACATGTGCTGACAGCAGTCAGGGAGAGTCACCTAGATAGGAAGGATCTGTATGTCCACGGGCAGAGCCCAGCCTGTCACTGACTTTCCTTCCAAAGATATGGATCTTTTCTTCCTGTATGCTCCTGTGGCAAATGAGTCTGTATATTAGGTGCTTATTCCTAAAGAGACTCTGAATGTCATTCATTTGCTTAAAGTCAGTCTCCTGTTCTCTGCTTGTGCTTAGGGCAGGGACTTCAAAAAATGAAGCTTGGATTCTGCTCACACTCTCCTTCCTTGAAAGGAACTTAGCTTTATCAGATTGCTGTGCTGAGCCCTTGAAAAACAGGCTGAGCTCTTAAAAAAAAAATCCAGATCTGCTACACAAGGACATCTCTGAGCTGCTGAATGCCACCCCAAAGTCAGATGTTACAGCTCAAGTCCTGATGGAGGTAAGAGTCCAAGGAAGCAGAGAATATGGCATGTTCAGTAAAGGCGTAGCCTTATTTTAGGAGAACCTGCTAGCTTAGGTGGTATATTGAGTTGAAAGCAGTTTAAGCTGTTGCTGAGGGAGCTTTATTCCAAACTGTAAAGATTATTGGATTTGGAAGTGTGTCTGTCTTGTTAGCCACAGGAGTGGAATTTAGAAGAGGTGTGGTTGTTCTACAGACAAGTACATCCTCCTGTCTTTATTCTGACACAGGTAAGTGCAGATGAAATGCAGGCTTGTGACCAAAGGCTCAATTGGCTTGATGGCTATGCCAGTTTGCTCAGTGTTTAGACTTTTGCCTGTACTTTCAGTATATTAAGATATTTTGAATGCAAATAAACAGTAATGAGGACTTTAAAATCTACCTCAAGGAAATTCAGTTCTGTCAAGTTAGGCCCATGAGGCACAGTTTCTGGAAATAATAAAATTTAAGCACTAAGTAGTAGTCACCTACTATGGAATTAACCTTTAAAAAAAAAAAAAAGACTGGTTTAATTTTATACTTAGTTGACTTGCTGGAGACTCCACAGCAGGTGGCAACACCTCAGTCCTAAAGGCTCAGGAAGCACCGAGAGCCTTTACTTGGAGAGTCCAAGCTCTATGCCTTCTGCTGTGCCACATTTAACGATCCATCCTTAAAAAGGGTTGTTTTGAGTATGGTAAGTGGGACATAAGAATTTCAAAGTGAAATACTATCATGTCATCTCTCTGAAGTGGATTGCACTTTCAAACACTCTAACCTTGGGTTGGACGGATATCATTCCTACTCTATTTCAACTCTGTTTAATGATGTTGCATAGGCAGATTCCTCCCTACTGTTCTCTGTGCCCATTCAATTGTTACTTAGAGGTTGGTTTGTTAAACCATTAGAAAACCCTGTTTGAGGATAAGATCTTCATCTAGCAGGGGTTTTTTAGTGCACAAGAAAAATGCTAATTTCTCAGTAGCTCGCATCACAGTCATGAATGAATGTACCAGAGTTCCATGTGCTCATTAGTTAATTAACTAATTAGTTATTAACTAATTAGTTAATAACGAATTAACATTGGTATGTTGTCTTTGATGAGAAGCAGCAGATAGTAGCTGTGATCTTTTCTTGTTTCATAAGGCTGAACAGATTTGGTTCAGCATCTTAGGTTGCTCGCTGGTGTCTTAGGACTGCTTAGGCACAGAAAGGGAATTTTCCATTGGAATGTATACAGCATGGAAGAGACTCAAATTCTATAAACTATTTTCTTGTTAAAGGGATATCTATTGAGACATATTTATTTCTTCTGAGGATATCTCCTGTGTATAGGGGAGTGATGAGACCTCTCATAAAGTGAATAGGGATATATCTACAGGAAATTAAATATCTGCGGTGGAATAGAGCACAAGATACTGACAGGCTTGTTAATGTTAAATGAGAGAAAATGTTCATCATCCTATAAAATAAATGGCAAGTTTTGGAGGTGCTCCCCTTGAGAAGAGTCTTGAGTGTGTCTTATAATGCCTGGCTAGGCAAACCACTCCCAGTTTGCCCCAGGTATTTGGTAGCAAAGCACAGTAAGAGTGCCTGTTCTTGCAAAACTGTAAAGACAACATAACAGGGCACAAAAAGCATGAATGGCCAAATACCACACTAAAGTTTCTGTTGTTCCACTATAGAATAATCTGCTTTAGACAGAGCATCTGTCAAAGGTTCAAAACCAAGCCTTCTTCTAGGTATTATAACATCCCTGTACTCTCTTCCTCTTTCCCTCCTAGAGCTTAGGAGTCCTAAAAGCGTTTCACATCTATGGTGTTGCTGCTAAGAGCTGTTCTGCCCTCCTGTGTTAGTTCTTGCTCTATTTCTTCTCCTAGTACATACTTGTGCTTTTCAATTTTATTTTTAACTGTGTTAAAATTTTGCTGTATCAGTCAACTGCACCAATGCCTTATGATCTTGCCTTATGATCTGGAGTAAGGAAATAACCAGCAAGAGCAATTGCAGGCAAGTAGGCCCACTCATTTAAGAGGAAGCTCACCATTAGATCAACTTACCTGTAAGGTCAAATTGCACCAAGATGACCACCAGAACTGGTGCAAGGAATCAGCTGAGGAATACAGAAGACACTAGAAGGAAGGAGCGGCCCCTTTCAGATAGCAGTCATAAAGTCATTTTAGCTGTAATATGAACGCTCACCCATAGCTGCATGATTCCTTCTACTTTTATCTCTGTGAGCTTATTAGCATCTGCTGGGTATTTTCAGATACCTGGGTGTAATCATTTCAGTCTGGACAATCTAACTTTCCACTTTGATCCTTTGATATATACTTCAGGGCCTGTGATGCTTTCTGTAGAGAAGTCATTTCTCATGGGAGAACAAGCCCTGTGGGCAGCCATGCACCAGGGCTGTAGGCCATACAATTGGAAAGTCTCTTGCGTTCATGTATAATTGGTTTAAAAACCAGTTCAAATTCAGGGGATTTCAGTGTCTCAACTGAGTTCCGTGTCAAACCCATGGTTTCCAGCTATGCAGAAAAGGGGAATCCTCTTGACATCCACCCTTTAGATATTTATAAATATTGATCAGATCTCCTCTCAGTCTTTTCCAAGCTAAACAGACCCAGCTCTCTCAGCCTTTCCTCATGCGAGAGATGCTCCAGTCCCCTCATCATCTTTGTAGCTCTCAGCAGTTCCTGCTGTTGTCATTAAAAACAGTGAAGAGTACCTGCTCTGCTTACAAAACCAGGAAGATTGCCTGGCCTTGCATCTTCAGTTTGCTCTTTTTAGACACTAACTACAGAGGTAGGTTAGGGGATTAAAAGGAGGAAGCCCAAGCTGTGTCTTAGCATAGTGCAGAGTCTTTCGGCTCAGACCCAGACAAAGTCCATCCCTCTAGTAGGGTGTAATACCATCTGTTCAGTGTGTTGGTCTGTTGTTTTGGCTGACCTCTGAGTAGAGGCCATGGGACGCTGGCTTCCAGTGTAACAGGATCATCCAGCCTCATTGAATGGCAGACAATTGGGCAACAAAGTGCTCCTGAAATATTCAAGGAGCCTGTTTTCAAACGTATGTAACTTAATTGTTTTGGTTTCTTCTTGCAGTAATGAATACTTTATTTGGCTTCCTCAGGTTATTGCTGGGGAAGAGGACCTTGGAGACCTTCTAGCTTGCCTTAAAATAGGCGGAAGAAGGGAGTAGAGGCCTTACTGGTTTGAAGCAGTGAGAGGCCAGGAATTCTCTCTCAATAGCCTGGAGTACAGGCTCAAGGGAGAATGTTTTCTGTCAATATGAGGCAGCATCTGATATAGAAAGAACAAAGTAGATATTTTATATTAATGGTATTTTATATTAAGACAATGAAACCTGTGTGTGTGTGAAACCCACAAAAAAGAGGAAGATATTTTTAAACAGCCTTGTAGGCTGCAGGTTCCTGACTGGATTGTCAATTCTGCTTGTTATAGAATGAAACCAAGAGGAGACCCTATTTGTATATTTATCAAGCTTCATCTTAAAAATGGAACAGCATTGACTAGCCCCCTTACCCAGACTACTACTAAACAAACAAGGTTGTTCTGAATGTATACAGTGTGATTTCTCTGATCAGTCATGACCACTTTCTGCTCTTTTATTCATGTGATTGAACCATTATTTTTTTTTAAATTGAGTTACCTCCTTAGCTCTCTTTTCTGCAATGGCATCAATGCTTTTATTTTATGTAGTTGACTTAAGAAGAATTTGCAGTGAAAAGGTGGGTCTTATGTGTTATCACTCTCTAATAACATTTGAAAATAATAGTGGCTGAATACTAGCTGAAAAGACCTAATATTTTGCATAAATGAAGGAATCTTTAGGAAACTGGGAAGCCATGTACTTTCTCAAGGAATGTAGCCTCTTAATGCCTTCTGTTCCTTCCATCTGCTGCTGGATTCTCCAGTCAAAGAAGTTTCTCCAAGGTAAAAATGCTTTTAACTCAAAGGAGCTGGCCAGCTGGAAATTTCTCTTGGTACTGGTATCCCTGGGTAGCACATAGCTGGCAAAGACAATGTTCTTCCTAGCTCCTTACCTACAGCCAGCATTGCCTTCTCAGCCCTTTGTGTCTAGACAGAAATGGGCAGAGGAGAGAAGAGCAGGGAAACTGGGAAAGTGCAAACAAGAGTTCAAAAGATGACTCAGTTGTCATAGCATGTACCGTGTTAAGGGTGCTGTACATAAGGGCAAGTTGTATTGGTATTCATACTCTTGTCTGCAGTGAATCTGTCTTGTCATTGAAGCAATGGCTTGGGCAAAACTACATGGTAAATCAGTGGTGGAGGTGGGCATTGAACCCAAGTCTTGGGGCACAAACTCCACTGTCCAGACTGGTCAGGAATCTGGAGCTGAAATCTGGAAATGTTTTATCTTTCCTGCTGCTTACCTCCCCTTCCCTTAAAAAGATATGAACAAACTGCCAGCATCTTGTTTGGAGCACTTCAAAAAGCCAACAAATGCAGTGTTTAGCCTGTGCAAAGAATTCAGGTTAGAGGTGCTGAGGCAGATAGGCTTGAAACTGCAATGGAGAGGGCATATTTGCATAGCATCAATTTAGCCTTTCTCATCTCAGTGTAGCTCAAAGCAGATAGCAGTCTGATAAGACAGTGAACATGATCAGCACCTTCATCTTGTCCATCCTCCTCAGACAAAACCCAATCATACCATCTGAGACTTCTGACAAAGAAATCAAAGAAACAGAGGGCTCTAGTTCTGCCTTGGACATACAGAGCCTTGAAGAGGCTCCAGCTGATAACAACATAGAATTTGTCAGAGCCACTTCCTCCTCAGGAACTGTGAAGAGCTAGGTTTTTCAGACAAGTTTCTGCCCCTGCCACGCACACATTAGAAGTTTAGAGCTAAGAGCCCCGAGGCTTTTTTCCAAGTCTGGATAAGGAATTCATGATCCAGATGACATCAGTCATTCTGGGCTTTACAAAAGGGATCTCTCTTCTCTGCATAGAAGGACAGAGACTTATTTCTAAATAATGAATAATAAAACATGATGAAATAGTTAACTAATCTTTTGCTACAGCCTCGTTCTTATGAGCTAAGAGAAGAGGACCATCCAGTTGCAGAAAGCTTTAGTAAAGTGCGTTTCTTAAGTTCTCCAGCTCAGCATCCAGGTTTTATTTTTGCCTCTTGATGGAAGAGCCCTCAAAGTACAGTACATAACAGCCAGGGGGTTCTTGGAAGGAGATAGGAAAACAGACCCCACCCAAACTAATGCTGCTAAGCATCTAATATCTTATCTTAACAGCACTCATCACATTTTATGTTAGGGTCACTTGTTCTGGTTGCTGGCCACACCTGCGTTTATCTTGTTCAATCTCCAGCTCCTCTGGAAAGCCTTTTTGGGAGGAGGTAGGGGATAGAAGGGAACTTTGCCTTAAAGAACCAGGGTCATCCTCAGAGTAGTTAAATCCTGCACTAACTATCCTGTCACTTCACAACCTGGTGAGTGCAGAGGGAGACTGCATATACAGACTAGACTGTATGCATTTCTGCTTGCCCTGTTACCTGCTTTCTTGAGAAAAACCTAGGAAAGGGAAAACCATCACTGAATTAGACAGCAATGTTGCATGGACATAATCATCTGCTGCGAGTAACCGCGACCTGTCTGCAAAAGCTTTGTTTAAAGGGAACCATGGCTTTATTTGGAAATTCAAGTTGAAAGGAGATTTAGTCATTCTGCTTCATTTGGACTGAGATTTAGGCACAGGCACTGAGTTCTGAGGACAAAAATGGTGCCAGTTTTGCTGTCTTTTCAGTGCTGAGCTGGAAACTACTTTCCTGTTGTCAGCAGAGAGCTTAGTATTGGCAAGGAGAAGAGGGCAGAGGCTGAGCTATCCATGCTTGGCTCCCTGAAATAAAACTCCAGGGATGCAGAAGAAAGAAGCCTATGATTTAATCCTTTTCACTAGCCTTAGCTCTTATTTAGATAGTATTCACTGTACCTTGTCTGGTAGCCTCTTGGATCATAAGACATGTTTTGGTATTGGAATTGACCTCTCCTTTTCTGTCTGTCTTTGGAGATGTAACTAGTCATACCATGCCTGAGCCTGACTCACACCCAGGTGAAATCCCACCTCTTCTCCAAAACTCTGCCAACCAGCTGGTGATGTTGCTAGTTGAAAAGTTCAAAGGCACCATGAGAAAGCTTGAATTATTGATGCCACTTTCCTTCCATATGCCTGTAATCATCTGCTGTTTGGGCACAGCCCAGCCAGAATTGATGTTAGACTCCACAGCTGGGCAGGCTTGCAAGGACGCTGGAACAGACTCCAGGCTGTATGGAAACAAGGCACAGGAGCGTGAATATGTTACCATATACATGAATATGACCTATGATACGTGGAACTGAGAAGCTTGCTGGAATCAGGACACACAGCGTAGGTATGTTGAAAAAGTTACTGTGCAGAGTGATAAAGAAGGAGCTTGAGCAATTTATACATGTGAATGAAAATAGAAACTGTTAAGAATTAAGTTCCAAATATTTCCCTTTAATGACTGTACTTTTTCCTCTGAGTTGGAAGAAACCACTGTGTTCAGGGAAGATGAGACTCACTTCTCCACTGGTCTTAAAATAACAGCATGATCTATCTGCTTTTCTCTTTGTCTGTAGGTGCATGCTGTGTTTCCTAATAGCACTGAGGTTCTCCTTTCTGTGATATAAAGTATTCTTATTTCTTCTAAAAAGGAAGAAGAAAAATGAATTGTTCTTTTTCCCGTAGTGATTTAGATGAAGTTGATGTAGTGAGAGGAGTTGAAAAACTGATGAGCAGGATCTTTCACCTGTTCCAGTGTGTCCAGGAAGCAGATGGTCCAGGGCAATTAATCAAAGCAGGTCTGATGTCAAAGGAATTGTTTATATAAGCGATGATTCATCTTACTATTCCAAGTAATAACAGTGGTGTTACAAAACAATCTGCTCTAAAACCCTGTCTCAGAAGAATTGTGAACTCTAGGTTTTCACATTCTAACCTAGATTCAGAGTCTGGGGTCCTGTCTTTACAATGAGTCAAAGTGAAGTCCTGTGTGTAAGCTCCCTACAAAATTGGGCACTGTTCCTGGTCTTCCTCATCCAAGTATTGCTGTGGTTTTGTTCTGCAGAAGGCTTTAGCTTTCCAGACACATTACTATATAGCAGTAGTGCATAAATGCAGACTTTGAAATTTTTCTTTTTTTCTACTGCATTTGGCATTGTAGAGAAGCAGTATCAACTTTAAGCCGCCAGGAGGATAGAATATTAACAACTATTCTGTACTGGGGATTTAGGGTCTAATTCAGCTACCATTAATCTCAGTAACAAAAGTCTTGTTGCAGGATTTAGAGATCTAGGCCACTAGTATTGGTGAACTAAGCGGGGAGGAGGGGATTGAAATAAGGTGGCCAGACACCTACATATTATAGAGAGTACTGTTTAAAGAGAGGGATAAAAGAGGAGGCTTTGATGTTAAGAGATAAACTCTGTACTACGGAACATACGTATCCAAGATGTTTTGAATTGTGTCAACTCTAGACCAGAGCAAAAAAGCAAGTTCAGAGGGAACACTAAAGACACTGATTGTTGAGGAACCCTAAACTGTACGTCACAGTGCTTTCAGGGCAGCAACTTTCTGCAGAGTGTCATTGCAACTGGGGAAAATGGAGATACTGTTTTTTCCAGTTGCAGAAGATTGTTCTGTCATGCAGAAGAGTAGGAAATTGGTATTACACAAAAGAACATTTGCAATAAACCCATATCCTTTTCATATGCCTAGTGTGCTTTTTTTAGAGCATCAGCCCTCCTGGACTGTGTAAATCTCAAATATGGTTTTGCTGCCCTCCTTGGGATGATTGAGGTGAGGCAAGCTTTGATTCACGGAGTTGTTCTTTGCTAGTTTGTTCCCAGAGCACTGGAATGTATTTTTTTAATGGCCGCCCCCCTTTTTTTTTAACTTGTAAGGATGCTTGGACATGTTTTAGTCTGCAAGCATGTCATAAGGTATTCTGGAGAGTGGATGGATCTCTATCCAGAAGAGTAGGCTGCCTTCTTGAGGTATTGAATGTTAAAAATTCTCATTCCTTGTCATACTTTATAGTAGCTTCGAAGACTTAAAGCTTTATGCTGAATTGCAATCTTGACTGTGTACTCTTCCCCCATGCCCCTACCCTAGGGCAAGAAGAGGCCTGTGGATGGAAGCAAGTTTCAACAAAGCTTGGCCAGAACTCTTTTGGGCTCGCAGTGTGTGTACAGTAACCAGCAATGGTTAACTTTTCATTATGGGGAAGAAAACATTTGTACCATATAGTATAGCCAATCCTTCCAGCTCATTCCCATCTCTTGAGAATTCCCCACCAGCCCTTGTGTGTCTTTGCAGTTCCCATTGCTGTTGGGTATGGCTGTTGGAGCTTGTACACTGCAACCATAATCACTGAGATACAGGGTTCAGAGCTGTAAGACAGGTAAGTATGTTGCCAGCATCCCATAATAGTCCGACATCTGACTGAAGGCATCCAGACACTGTGTTTCAGCCTTTAAATAAATAAGTGAACACTTTGGGAGTTATGATGATGGTAGGAATTAGTAACAAAATCTTGACTGCTAGATCATCTGCTACCTATTGAGAGAAATTGATGGGTGGAAGCTTCTCTTCTGCCTACAGAGAATCTATGGAGTTGGTTGAAAAACAAAGAGAAAGAAGGAACAAAGGGAGAGAAGAATTTTTACAGAGAAAGAGGTGAGAGAGGAAAATATGAAAGAAAATTTCCCTGTGTCCTGGTTTGTTCCTTGCCCATCACTGGCTAATGCAATATCTAAGATAGTTACAAATGCTCCTAACAGGAGGCTTTTTACCTTTTTTCCTGTGGAAAGATGCTGCATACTGTTTGGTTTCCTTGCTGTAAGATTTTTTTCCTTAGTCCCATTCTCCTCTTCTATTCACCTCCAAGTTTTCCTTTCTCCGGTCCATCATTTCCTTTGAGTTATGCCCTTATAGTTTTCTGGTTTGGACCTTTGCCTTGAAGTGTTTAGCAACTGGGGAATCAAAACCAGGCTCTGCCATTAGCACTTCATTCAGACAAATGGGTAGAAGTGGAGTCTGGAGCCCAAGTGGTATTTTGGTCTGCCTGCAGCAGCAAGAGTTTGACTCATAAAATAAAGGATCTTTATAACTGGAAAGGATAGAAGTGATATTTTCCAGCAGGCTGAAAGGTCAGGACTAATCCTTTGGGCACTTTTGCATCCTTTATTTCCTGCTTATGATTAGAGGAAAGGTAAAGAGATAAGTAGTGATGATTAGCACTTAGAATACTGGACATTTCCTAGACTGTCAGCTAATAGCAGTGCACTCAGGAGATGTGTGGCAATGCCATTATGTACATTTGCCTCTGACTTCTTGCTTAGTTTAGTCAGATCCTGGAAGGCATTGAACACTTGTTCATGGAACAGATCATTCAAATCCAGCCCCATCATGCTAAAAGGAAAGATGGCATCAGGCAATTTCATGCACAGGGTCTGTATTAGGAGTTTTCTTTGGCGTACAAACACTTGCCAGGATTTATGCAATGTGTTTTTGCAGTAAACTTATGTATCAACAAAAATCCTGATGAAGAATCAGTTATATTGATTTGAAAATCTTCTTGCTGTGGGCAACTAATGTACACTAGCCTTAAAAAAAAAAAAAAAAAAAAAAAGAGAGAGAGAAAAGGCAATCTTCTGTCAGTATTTTATGTCTTCAGAAGCAATTCTGAAGTGTAGACTTCTGTTACAAACTAACCTGCTTAGTTTCAACTGCCTTTTCCTGCAGACATTATCAGTTTACATCATTGGATTATTGTTGTTGTCCACTCTATTATATTTATTTTTCTACCACTTTATTGCTTCTCTCTTTTTCCCATTCCTCATTAATTCCCTTCTCTCCAATAGGACTGCAAGAGAGCTGTTCAGGGACAGACATGATTTGCTACAAGAGGTGGTTTCCAATAAATTTTGCTATTTGGGCTAAACTGTTTTCATGACAGGTCAAATCTTGAGTATGATCTGTTCATTAATGTCATTCTCCTGCACTGCAGAAAATTTAAAATGTTATCCCCTGGAAAACCAGATACCATTTAACTGTAGTTCGTATATATATTTAAATTTACTGAGTACTTATTTGCTTGTTAAGAGACAAGTGCTGAAATAAAAGGGAGAAGAATAATAAACACAAAATATGTGGCTTATATTTTTGCATCCTTTCTACTTAATTTCGTATCAGCTCAGCTTGTACAGATTCTAGACCTGCAGTATCAATTCAGCTTGTACATTTGAGTTAATTTTTGTTGTGATTAACTATCAGTTGTGGTCTTTTCACTTCTACTCAGCAATACAGTGTCTACCCAGTATTGTGTATTTTCAACCTGCAAGCCAGTGTTATTTATATAGGTCCAAATGTGATTCTAGATACGTAGGAAACTGAATTAACTATTTACTGTTCATTCATTTGATGTAGATCATTAGATGTGTTCCTCTGGATCACAAAGAAGGTTATTGGAGAAGCAAAAACTAAAATAATATAATCATTATTTCTTAAACTACAGTGTGGCCAAACCTTTGTTAACTGTGGAAAACCACGGACATTTGTTCAGTTGCCTGTAATGGTTGGCCTCTGGCAAGAGTCTTAATAAAAAAAGAAAATAACAGTGATGCATGACAAAATAAAACAGAGATTAACCTGGAACAGGACAGTTGGTTTGGCACTCCTCAGCTGCACAGGTATGGTTCTGCAAAAGTTTGTTTGGCTCTATAGAAATGAGGTAAATTGCCACGTAGGACAATCTAGCCTCTCTTTGTAGCTTATTTCACAGCAAAATGCACAATATTTCCTTTCACAGGTGAATTGAGATAAGCCCTCAGGTACTCCTAAACACTGGTGAAATGCCTCCTTCCCGATCTAAGACTCAGCACAGGAAGGTTGAAAAAGAGAAAGTGTTGAATTGTGAGAAAAAGGCAAGCTCCCCAGGAAATTCAAAGATCCACTGTGAGAGACAGTGGGAAGGTAAGAGTAAAGGCCAGCTGAAGGGCAAAGAGTCATTGCCCAAGCAAGATGACACCCTTGAAGAGGACCCCTTAAAAAGCCAGAGGTTGGTGAGGCTTCAGGGAAGCAAAGAAAATGGCCACAAAAAGTTATTCCGGGGGAAAAGAGCCTACAAGAGAAATGATAAAAGAGAATCTGGTTTGGGGAGGAAACACGGAGAACAATTAGTGTTCAAGGTGGAGGGGAAAAAAGGAAAGGCCTGCAAGAAACAGGAAATGACATCAGGACAAGAAAGTGAGGACAGTAGTGATAAGGAGGAAAAGACCACCACAAGCAGCAAGAAACACAGTTTTAAAAAGATGTATGGAAAGCATCCTGCTGTTAGTGAAAAAGTCACCGAGTCAGAGTCTGTAAAGTCAATTGCAATTCAAAGAGCTGAAGGCTCTTTTCAGAAACATGACTTGCTGCAGAAGGCACATAATGCCAGGCATAGGGAAAAGCACAGTGAGAATCATGGCTTTAAGAAAGCTTCTGAGCAGAAGTCAGGTTCTCAATCCCAAGGTAGTATGGCACCAGGAAAAGGTGAGAGAACTGGGAAAAAGCAAGTTGGAAAACATACTAGGTTTATTGTCACCAAAAGTGCAGAAGAAAATATCCTGGAAACCTCAGCTAACTCCTGTTCTGACTCCAGCAATGGAGGCCATTGGACTCAAAAAGGTACAAAAGAGACTGTAGTGGACAGCATTGCAAACAGTGAAGAGAAGAGCAGTTCTTCAGAGGAAGATGGTGTCAGTGAGAAAGAAGCCATGCTGGAAGATCCTCCTGTGGCTGAAGGAAAAGACTACAAGGAACTGCTTGATCAAAGCAATGAAGCATCTAACGAAACTGAAAGGGAGCAGGTGACCACAGATGGAAGGAAAGAATCTGAGGATGAAGGCACTGACTTTGCAGGATTGGAGGCAAAGGAGAAAATGAAGAAGCAAGATGACATGCCAAGACAACCAAAATCTATTCTAGCTGAGAGCAGTGAGGAAGATGATAATGTAAGCATTTCAGGATTCCAACTTAAAACTCTTAAGAACAGAGAAAATGGCAATAATGGAGGAGGACAGGTAAATATATTAGAAAATGATGAAGTTCAAGATATATCAAAAGATGAAGATGATAATTCTGACAGCAATGGGGAGAACGGTACTGAAAAGAGCATTGACAAAGGAAAAGAAAATGCAATGAAACAACCACTGCGTAGTGCTGTGAAAGCAAAACTCCATGCTCGCCTTAGCGAAGTACTTCAAGGAACTGGACAGGAAAAGAAGGTGAATGATGAAGGCATTGCACGGGAAGATAGCCCTTTGCTCTCCAAGCAACAGATGACATTGAAAGACAAACCCAGCAGGTGTGAGATTACAGAACAAGGTAAAGTGGTAGGACATATACAGAGGGACAGTTCATCAGACTGCAGCAAGCAGGAGTTAGCAGCGACAATGCTTACAAAGAAATGTTCTTCTCAATCTCAAATCCTTCTCAATCTGAAAAACAAACATAAAAATGCTGAGACCAAACTATTAACAAGCTGTAAACCAAATCCTGTCCAGATGGCTTTGGAAACCAATTCTGACCTGAAAAATGTTGAAAGCGTCTGTTCAAAACCTACAACTCTAGAAACCCACAGTATACCGAAAAAACCCAACATTGCTCAGAGTTTTGGAGAGAAAAGATTAAATCTTTCAAATACTTCAAGTTGCTCCACTATTACAAAAAAATCATCTGATAAGCAGCTCCTTGGCAAGAACAAGAAAGTTGGAAAAGTTATTGGAAAAGTTAAACTGAGTTCAGACCACACTTTAGAGGCAAAAAAAGAGAAAACAGAAGAAGCGATTGCAGATGCACCTTCTGAAAAAGAAAATGTGCATGATGGGAAAGGATCCAAGTACTTGCATACCCATTCTGCTTTTAGAAAAGTCACCAGACAGCTTGGTCAAAAACCTGCCAAGAAAGCAAGCCTGAAAGCTCGTCTTCTGAGCGTGGCACGTGCAATTGGTATTTCAAGATGGCTCTTGAAAAAATTTGGGAAGAGGAAGAGGAGCAGGAAACCTTTTAGATTCAGAAGTAGAGTGGCAATCCGGATTGTAAGCACTGCTGGGTGGGTTGGTCGATCAGGTAAAGCCTTCCCTGGTGCAGCCAGAGAGCTGGGGAGGGCTGAGTTGGGTGACAAAGAATCTTCTCCTCCATTAGTGGAGGGGAAGGATGGTCCTAAAATGGCAGAGGAAGTGGGGCAGATTGATTTGCCTTCTGGTGATTCCGCTCTTCATGGAACCAGTTCCTTTCCATACTTACTTAGCTTGGATGAGGAGAAGAACAGTGCTACTGATGCCAAGTTTGCTATAGTATTCCCCAGAGTCCACAGCATGGTTAAGACAAAGAGCTCCTTATCCAGGGGTTATTCCCTAGAGAAACTCGGATGTCTATCAGACAGAAAATCTGTGATGCCTGTGCAACAGGGTTGCAGATTCAAATGTGACCTTCCCAGACCTTTGATGGATCAAAGCCCTCAGAGAAACAGTGACCAGGGCTTCCTTTCACATCAAGAAGAGGATCCAATACGTACATCAAATTATTCCAGTGAGGTAGATGTCAAAGAGGGTTCAGGTGTCCTTGAGACTACAGGATCCATAGTCACACCTTGTATTCACTGGTCTCAGCAGCAGGCTCAGGAATGTGATCCTGCAGCATGGCTGAACTCTGAATTGCTGCTCCCACGACTAACCATTGAGAACCTAAGCAAATGGGCCATCTACAAGGACCCACATCTGGCCAATAGCCATGTGATGAAGGTCTGCAAGGATCAGTGGGAGGCAGAAGACATCACTGACAGTATACTAGAGATGGAATTCATGCAGAAACAGGTACAGGTGTTGTCTCCAGTGTTGGAGTGAAGCTGAACTGCTCCTGATTTTCAGTAATATATCTGTGCATTTCAGGTGTACGTGTGTGAAGACCACTGTGTAGAAGTTGAGGAGACTGAAGATCTAACCAGACTGGAGTATGTGTTGTCAGTGGTATTCTGCAGCTAATTCAAGGTCACAGGGGCTTGCTTGTTATCCTTTGAAGCTACTGTTGGCTCAACAACAGAAAGCACGTTATAGATCCCTGACTACCATGTGAGAAAATAGCCTTAATTTGAGCATATCATAGCTGAGTAACTGATGCTCCTCAGTAAAGCTAAGTAAAAGATTGAGTTGCATTATTTACATTATGGACCTACACTGAATCACATGCGGAGGAGCACAGCTGCAGAGGGAACTCCTGACTGTTGTGTATAGCGTGTCCCCAAGCTCTGCTGCAGAGAGTGCGCATTGAATCTCTGAGTCATGCACCAGAGAGAGCAGCTCATCTTAGTTAGCAGACTTTCTTACAGATGCATCCAGGGAACTCTACCTCCCCTTTTAAATGGTTCCCAGTCCTGAAATGGGTTCTAAAAACCCCAAGTATATTTTATGGGTAGGGGAAACAAGGTTTAGAGGCTGATGTGACTTTTGTGGTGTTGCAGAGGGACAGAACTGGGAATTTGACATACCATTCTTGTTACATGAAGTGAGTGGTAAGTCAGGAAGACTTTCAGGATGAGAGGGCACGTTTCTGTGTTGTTTGTCTACTGACACTGGCACCTGGCTTTAGTGACTCCCGTTGCCTTCAGCTATGGCAAACTGAGGCCCTACATCTTTAACAGTTTTTAAATCGTGGGTTCACTGCTGCTGTTGAAAGAGAAGCACCTAACTCACACGCTGTCCTGCACCCTCTACCCTTGCCATCCTGTTGAGATAATAACTGTAACGGCTGTGTGCAAGGAGGTGTGAGCACACAGAGATGGACAGGCTGGATATTCTGAGCTTTGGCTGCTCTATTCTCTGGTATGTTTAATCCTAGACACGTTGGAACCATGCGAAGGCAGTGAATAGTTTCAGATCCCAGCCTCCTACAAAATCCTTGGGAAGGCAGAAAGGTTAATATTAACACATGCAAGGGAAGCTTATGGCTAACAAGTCTTTTCCTCTGTTTTTAGGGAAGTCTGCGAGAGCTCAGTTCTGCTGTGTCTGAAGAAGAGGTTCCATCGCAATCTTATTTATGTATGGGTAGTGGTTTGTTTTGTTTTTTCTTCAGTGCTTATTCATTTTGACCTTTAAGAGAAAATAATTTCTTTTATTCCATCAAGCTTTAATAATGCATCAACTAGCTCAAGAGCTCACTCATTACTGGGAACAGTGATAAGAAGGATACTCACTGCTTTTGCTCAGAAAATCGGTAGCATGAAATATTTGCAGTAAAATCCAGAAGTCCCAGAGTTTCTTTCTAATTTTGTTATTTGTTGTCAACCCATGAGTATACTTAGGTTCAGTTTTAGCCTCAGCTACTCCTAGTGGAATCCTCCTGTCTTAACAAAGCAGTTCTGAGTAAAAATTGTGGATCTTGAGAAGAAACATCAGAGTTTCTGCAAACATTTCACAGTGTTGCAGTCCAGAGCTAATTTTGGACGGCTAATTGTTCTCTTTTTCACTTACTGGCTCAGGTGTTCAAACCTGTGCCCGTAATTTCCCATGAAGCTTGAAGAATAGACAGTGACCAATGAAGATGACCATGGACCAGTGAGTACCCACTTGTCCAAAATATTAATGGCAGAGCTTTGAAAATGACCACTGAAAAATTATGCTATGCCCTGAATAAGCTGGCAGTATAGTCAGAATAGACAGTATTCCTTTAAAGGTAATTTTAATCTTTGTATTAATCTATGTGTTCTGATGTATTCCTTATTGAGAAAATTCTAAGAAGCCACTAACTTTTTTTCCCCTTTCTTATTTTTGTCCTAGACTTACATTGGGCACATTTTGATTTCTGTGAATCCTTTCAAAGACCTCAGTATCTACTCTGAAGATGTGGCTATCCGGTACCACCAAGGGACTCTCTCAAAAAATGCCCCGTATGTTTCTCTTTCTCAATTAACTTCCCAAACTCTGTTCCATTTGTGCTCCAGAAAGTATTTGATTTCCCTCCAGTTGTCTGACAGATCAGGAAGAAGTGAACAATCCATGTGGCAAAATGGCAGTTGCTTGGACCTGTAATGCTACAGAGCTAAACTCTTCAGATCGATTTTCTTAGGTATTGCTTGAAGCTCCTGAATTCAACGCCTGCTGGGACTGTTAGATGTGCCCGTTCAGGAGTTCTGGCAGTGTGTGCTCCCCACTGCTAATGCTGGTACAGCCCCACCAGAGCTAGCAATGTAGGCAGGTTCCTCTAGTGTAGATAATACTGCTGGTGTCCCTTACATTAAACACCATGGTAGAGCATTACTGAGGTTAGGCTGAAGAGGTCCTGGAGGAACCTGAACTTTGCAATAGCTTGTAACAGTGATATTAATGTGATGTCAGCAAAGAACAAAGTTCTGATTTCACTGCTTCCTCACATTTCTCAGACCAAAATACTGGCCAATCTCTAATATAGATCACTGATGAGTAACCTTTTGGTGCTGTATTTGTGAGGTCAGTTAACCGAGGTTTTCTTTCTGTACATCTAGACATATCTTTGCCATAGCAGAAATGGCCTACACGCTATCCCAGTCATCAGAGCAAGACCAGTGTGTCATCATCAGGTAGGAAATAAAGGTACTTGTTCAAAGGCTTGTTAATTTATTTATGTAGGACTTTTATCTTTATATTTCACGGTCCTTGAGTTTATCATTCTGGCTCTTGTGTGAAGGCTGTCAGTAGAGAACATGAATAAGATGGATTTTTATTTCACTCTGTACAAATACAGTTTGAATTTAGCATCACATCAGTTTGGAGGAGTAGGCCTATTTTGTCAAGTTGTCTCAAAGTTTCAAGCAATATGTGACAGATCTTCATTTGTTGTAAATCAGTACAGCTCCACTCATTTACTGTAACGGGTCCTCTGATATGTCTAAATTAGGTAATTCTGTTTTGATGCCAGCTTCCTTACCTCTTGTTCCTCCAGTGGACACAGTGGATCAGGTAAAACAGAAGCTGCCAAAGCAATTGTGCAATACCTGACCATGCTGTACCAGAGAACAGACAGCCACAGGATCAGGCAGGTAAGAGGCACTGAGGTTGACTTTAAGCTGTGATGGTCAGGCAAGAAGTAGAAGCCAAAGATAGGGTAAAGAAGCCATATTATTTGTTATTTCTTTGTTCCTGTTTAACTGACCCGAACTTTGGATGGCTTGTGGTTCAAGGTGAAGCTTCCATAAAGACAGGAGGACAGCTGATGTATTTGTTGTTCTGTATTTTAGTATCTGGGAGCCCTGATGCTGTATAGAGTGCTGTATCTGTTTGAACAGAGAGGTGATACCTGCCTTAGAGACGTTATAGTAATGTCTGGGAGGTGAATCTGAACAAACACAGAGCAGAAGTGAAAGATCATAGCAGTGAAGGTAAAGAGCTCATAGAGCAACTCACCAATGGCAACTCACCAAGATAAATTTAAGAGGAGACTCTCTAGTCAGGCAAGAATTATTTCAGTGAAGCCCCATTTTTCTTGGATTTTCAAGCTAACAGTTACTTAAGTCCTTTTGGGGTTTTAAAACCCATGATTGCTACTGAAGTGTTCTCTCCCTCTTTTCTTCAAGCCCTGCAATGTCTTACCCATCCTGGAGAGTTTTGGGAATGCCAGAACCATCCTCAATGACAACTCAAGCCGTTTTGGAAAGCTTCTGAATGTCCACCTGCGACAGTGAGTTAAAGGAACATCTTGGATTGCTCTCCTTCCCAGTTGTCAAGGGGTGCTTGCGTGAGAAAAGGTCTAGCAGTGCCTAGAGCTCATAAAATAGCCCTTCCTCCCCTACACTCTTGTTATCATCAGGATAGGTCGAGGGTGAGTTCACACCCCTATTTTGCTTTTAGGTTTCCTCCACAAAAGAGTAGAACTTCACCTCTCAAGATGGGTGATAAATTAAGAACATAAGAATGGCTGAACTCGTTTATACCAAGGAGCTACCTAATACAATGTTGTGTCTCCAACACTGGCCACAAGCATTCACTGAGGCAACAGTAAGAACAGGCCAAATACCCATAATGCTTTTCTCTAACACTCTGTTAGCTCTTAACCATTTGCAGCAGCTCAGGAGTTTTTCTGAGACTCTTGTGGTTTTCCAGTTTCCTCTTGGATTCATATAAGCTTCATGCCTCTGCAATAGTATTTGGCAGGTGTTCTACAGGTCTAACCAGTTCCGTGAAAAATACCTTTTTTGTTTTGATCCTGCCTCCTTTCTAACTTCTGGTTTTTTGGTGTTGTTTTGTTTGTTTGGGTTTATTTACTGTTGCCAAGCACTGAGCTGATATTTTCATGGAACTGTCTATCATAACCCCAAGGTCTCAGTCCTAAGCAGTAATGGTTAACTTGGAGCCTGTCAATTTATGCATGAAGCTGGAATTGTTTCAGTCTGTATGCATCACTTCACGTTTATCTACAGTAAATTTCATGTGCCATTTTCTTGCTCATTCTGTATTGTGAGGTCTGTCTGCTTTTATTCACAGTTGGCCTTCATCCTCACTGCCTTGAATAATTTCATAAAATCAGGAAGTTTTGTCACATTGCTGTTCAGCTCCTCTTTTAGGTCACTCATAAAACCTTGAGCAATGCTCATAGGTCAGAGGACAGACATTTTGTGGAACTCTAGTGGTTGCCTCCCACTGTTAAAAGGATTAGCCATTTACTCCTACCCACGTCAGGACCTTCCCTCTTATGCTGTGGTTGCTTGGTTTCCTTAAAACTATCACAACTTTGTCAAAACCTTTTTGAAATTCATGTAGACTATATCCCTCAGATCATTCTTATCTGCAAAATTGTCATCCCCTTCAAATGACTCCAGGGGATTCGTGAGGCAGGATCTCCTTTTACAGAAGCCATATTGTCTCTTCTCAAATCATTGTATATATTCAGGTGGCCACTAATCCAGCCCTTTGTTACCCACCTGCCTAATCTGCATGGGGGACAAAACAGGCTTAAAGGCCTATAGATCCTTGCACGCAGCTTAACTCCAGGCTGCTGGCTGCATGGCCCACTATTGCTGTAGTAGTTGGACATCCTGGTTTTGTTCCAGGATCACTTTGTGCAAGATACAACTAAATTGCAAAACAAAAAAGTAGTCCCTGTCCCCACAGGCTATCAACATGACATATGAAATGGTGGGGTAAGGTCAGATGGGGGAGTCATAATGCAACAGCAATCAGATATGGCTGAAGGGAAGAGGCATGGCATGTTCCCTGGACTGTTTTCAGGACACATTCTGTGAGGATCATTCAAGTCCCAGCTCCTTTGTACTCCGGAGGCTGTTCAGAACCCAAACTTGAATCTGTATGTCTTATAGCTGCTTTCTCTGTAATAAAACACCAGTGCTGGAAAGCTTCAAAATTCAGACCAAGTTGGTCAGGTCATATCCTTGTTTCTAAGCAACAATTCCCTCTGCTAAATCCTCAGAGAAGTGGATCTACAGAAAACCTGTCACTAGCTTCTGACAGGATCTGTTATTGTCTTATGCTCAGTGGCGTCGTGGTGGGAACATCCATCTCCCAGTACCTGCTGGAGAAGTCTCGTGTGGTATTTCAGGTGAGGACCAATGAGATCCTTCCTCCTAGAGGGATCCCTCTCTCCCTTATTTATATTTAATCTTAAATTTACTGTTAAATAACAGGGATGGGAATAAGTATGAGAATTCTCTCCCATTTCTTCTGTTAGCAAGAAATACGTTCCCTCTGTGTAGCACAAGGTGATCACTTATTTTATTTGGCTAAAATAGGAGGTCGCTCTGTCTCAAACAGGTTGAATTAAGCCACTTATTAGGGATTACTGGAAGTTAAATATTTCCTCAACTATTTTTTTTGTAATATCTGGAGTGTGGAAAAGGTTAGATATTAGAGCTATGTGAAACAGACTGTTCTCAAATGGAATACTTTTAAGGTGTCAGTGAGAAATCCTGGAAACTGAGGCTTCTGGCCTCATCTTGCTGACCTGAGAGTTTCAGTGTCCTGCTCTTTGAGTGTTTGGTTTGTGGCAGCATGCATTCTGCAGGGTTTTGGAACTGGATATGAGTCAGCTCTATGAACTGTGTCCCCTGTCAGGCCCATGGTGAGAGGAACTACCATGTGTTTTATGAACTACTGGCTGGGCTGCCTGTGGAGCAGAAAGAGGAGTTGTACTTGCAAGAGGCAGAGTCTTACTTTTACCTGAATCAGGTGAGTGAGGTGAGGATGCTCTGCAGCAACTGATAGCGTGAAATGGCCAAGACATCTCTTCTGTTTGCTTAGTAAGGCACCTGATAACTTTGTTTCCCTCCTGATGTGTTCCTCACCGGACTATGCTAAAGTCTGCTCTGCTCCTTCTCACACCTGACCTATGAAGGACTGCCTTTGTCTCCTATGTGATCTTTTTCTTACCGTTCAGGCCCCTCTGCTCCTAAAGCAAGCCTTTTAAAAAATAAGTCATCGTGTAGGCCTATGGCTCCACCCTGTGGTGAAGAAATCCTTTTCTCGTTGCCTTTCCTTGGATTTGCAATTTATTTTGGGACTGAAAAGAGCAGGGAATATTTCTTTCTACCTTCGGCAAAACACTTGCTTCATTGACCGAGTCAACGCGTGGGAATTTTAAACCACTGAAATGTACTGCTGATTACAATCTATTTAAACTGGTAAATTGTTTGCCAGACTTATGGCAAGTCATCACCTTGGAGCATGGTTTCTTTTGTTTAAGGATGTTTTCCATACTCAAGGAATTCACAGCAATAGCAAGATATCTTTCCCATTTCAGCTGTGTGGGTCAGCTTTCCCAGGTGGGCAAACTCTTTACAGCAGCTGTGGTCATGTGAGGAATGCTTGAGGAATGATTGCTGCCAGGTTTCCTTCAGGCAAGGAATGGACAAGTACCATTAATGACTCGAGGTTGGAGGGCAATTAAGGGCCCATCCCTTAACCGGGTGACATTCCTAGTTGGCAAAGGATCTGTATTGTAAACTAAACTCTTCAAGGTGGTAGCTAACAGGAGTGTCTCAGCCTGCTGCAGAGAAGAAAAGGGCAAAAGATCAGATCACGCATAAAGAAGTTAGCAGAGATTGACAAAAATCTCTCTTGGATCTTGGTCCTAGCAAGAAGAAGCCCAAGGGCTGCCTGGACCTCATTCTTTTCCTTATCTGAATCTGGCAATCATATGGAAACTTTTGTCAAATAATGCCCTTGTACACAAACAGGTTCTACAGACCCCCTTAACCAGGATTCCTGTGAACTTTAGGGTCACCGGCAGTTGTTAGGAGTGTCCTCTTGCAGAGAAAAGCACAAGAAGAAGGTGTGATATGCCCATGTTGTAGTGAAGCTATGTGGCAGAGGTGAGTGGGACTATAACCCAGGATGGATCTGTGGGTGCACAGAAACCCATTTGCTTTGATACATTGGGTGCTGGTACCATTTGGGGTAGCAACTCTGACATAACTGATCTTGGAGTAGATTCTGGCACTCTTTTCTTCTCTCAAGCTGCACTCCAGCAGTTTGCAAGGGGTAGCTGGGGTTCCTCTATTGGAACCTTAACAAAAACTTAGCATGTGTGAGCAAAAGAGATCTTACTCTCAAAAATTCCAGAGAGAAAAGAGACTGGTCTGTGATGAATGCTGAGCTCCCACTAGTGGTGTCTTTGGTCTTTCTATTTCAGATTCCTCCAGTCCTTAAAACATTGAACTACTCTGAAGACTGCTACTGGTAGCTTAGCTCCAGCCTGGGGCAAAAGGGGCTGACCACTATTATCTGTCCCTGTTCTCTCAGGGCAGAGCCTGTGACATCCTGGGGAAGGAGGACAGTCGGGACTTTCTGGTCTTGGCGCAAGCTCTGGAGGGAATCAGCCTCTCGGAGGATCAGCTGACCTCCACCTGGGCTGTCCTGGCCGCCATTCTGCAACTGGGAAATATCTGCTTTACCTCCTACGAGGTACACTGATCCTTGGCAGCCTGGGAATGGGCTATTTGTGCTGAACATTGCTGTTATCCCATGTAATGGGACCGGGGACATTATTCTTGACTGAAGATGATATCCTTTGAAGACTGTTCTGTTCTTATTATATTAGGCTTTAGGCTGACCTAGGCAAGGACAGAAGATGGGAATCAAAGGTCATTAGAGATTGGGTGGCTCTTTGAGGAGCAAAAATGAACCTAGATGCTGCCATTTTGGCCAGGCTGTGACCAGCTCTGTGCAGCTGAGGTGCTGTTGAGAACATTAATGCTAGTGGAACCTAGTATCCTATCCACAGTTGGACCTCTTGTTCTCCATTATTTAGAAAGAATCCTACGAATACGCAGCCATTGCCAGTGACACTGAGATTCAGATTGTGGCCAATTTGTTGCATGTCTCAGCAGATTTCCTGCAAAGTGCTGTCACTCACCGTGTCACTGTGAGTACCTTTTTGACGATTTCTCATTCATCCTGAAGCATGGAATAACCTAGCCCAGCGATCTGTCAGCAGAGGGTCCAAAATCTGGGAGGTAATAGCAGGAGTAAAATGGTTGCTGTGTTGGATCAGCAATGGGGATGGGCTGAACCCCTCAAGGCACCTCTCTAAAGATGGAAGAACTCACATTGAGGAGGGCTCTTTTCTGACACAAGGTGGCTTCAAGCCTAACACTTTGGTCAGCTGACTCCCACCCTGAAATGTGGCAGCAAAATTCTGATTTTGCTTTTTCCTTTGAGACTTGGGTAAATTCTCATGCCAAATAGAAAAAATCCGTTTATTAACCAAGCTGATTTCCTTGTGGATTTAAAAAAATATGAGTATTTGTGAGATAATAACAGTAAATTCTAGCTCTTTATGTATCCAGGTGACCTCTTATGATCGGATCTTCACCCCTCTGTCTGTAGAAGGAGCCATTGATGCCAGGTGACTTCTGCTGCTGTTTGGTGAGATGCACTCAAGGGTGCTATCTTTGCTGTAACTGGTTTTACTTTCCTCTCCTATTCAGGGACTCCATTGCCAAGACTCTGTATTACCTGCTTTTTGAGTGGCTGCTGTTGAGAATCAATGAGTGGTTGGCTCCCTGGGAATCGGACTGTGCTGTGGGCATTGTGGACATACATGGTTTTGAGGTTGCTTTTCCTATTCTTTCGAAATTTTCTGGGCTGAAAGTGCATGTGCTGATTCTCCTCAGACCCTGCTTTTCTGTTGTTCCCAGCCTGAGTAGGGGCAAGTCCAAGATCCAGTGAAGTTTCTGAAGAGATTCTCCCTGATCCACTAGGCTTTGGATCTGGTCAGGGATAGGAGAAGTGCAGATAATTTTGTAAGCAAAGGCCCTGCAAGGTGTTACTTTTTGAAATTGGGGTTAGGGTAGCATCTAGAGTGCTGGGTCAGGAATGGCAGGTATACACCCATGCCTCTGCACCAATTTGCTCCTGGGACTTCCCAGACTTGCAGTAAGTAAATAACAGGCAGAGCAGGGGCTTAGAGTGATATGTGCTCATCAAGGCCTCTGAGTTTTATACTTAGGATTCCTGTTCAAATCTGTGTGTTCTGATGAATGTTGAAAACTATGGAGCATATACAAGTGGGGGTGTGCATCCAAGAGTAGATCTCATCTTTGTGCTCCTTCACAGCTTGTCTTGCTTCTTGCTGTTCAGCCTAGTCAATAAACCAGGCTAAGAGCTTGTAAACCAGACATAAGATGATTTGAATTTCTCCGGATCACTCACACTTACTGATCAGAACAAGTTGTCTGAACCAGCAGCTTGGATCATACCATCTGGTGCTGTGCATTATTTGCAAGAAGACGCAGCCTTCTGCGAGGCTGTGGTTTGGAATTGATGATGCCTTTTTGTCTTTGCAGGATCTAGGGGTGAACAGCTTAGAGCAACTCTGCATCAACTTTGCCAATGAGCATCTCCAGCATTTTTTCAGCCAGACTGTCATTGCCCAGGAAGAGGTAAATGGAACTCACACCAGCAGGTGAAAGGCAGCACATGTGGAATGAGCTGAGGCAGCCTCAGCTGCAGACTACTGTTTAGTGGGGAAGCAGGAAGCTGAATGGACCTGGCCCTCTTAAGCAGCACTCATGGAATTCTAGTCCAAAGAGCTGGCTATTTAATATCTTTTACTAATTCTGTAGTAAATGAAGGGAAGTTTGTTAGTGCCTTGCACCCTTTTAGAGATTTTATAAGTGAGCAGGTCATGATCAAGGACCTCAGACCTCAGCTGATACTTCTAAAGCCTGTTTGGTAGATTCATTATGGCATTTTATGTACCACTCATGTCCTCCTTGAGATGAAAGCGTATCGGACTTGCTGTCTTTTACAGTTCACTATCATTCTGCTTAGCAGCCTTCCTCTTTCAAATTAGGAAAATCATTAGTGGCTTTAGAAGAAGTTTCATAAGGCAAAACCAGATAATTCAAGGCAAGTTTCTAACAGAAGTGAAACACTAGCTTCCTGATGAATAAACCAAATCCCTGTATTAACTCTCTCCATTTGTTCTTGTTTGCATGGCTGGATTTGACTGGTTGGTCTTTAACAGGAGGAATATAGCCAAGAGCAGTTAGCCTGGATTCCTATTTCCAAGATGTACAGTGAGTCATGCCTAGATTTCATTGCTGCAAAACCCCATGGCATCTTGTGTATCCTGGATGACCAGACTTCACTGACTCAGGTAAGAAGCTCTTAACCTCTTATGTGATCCTTTTCACAGGATGGTTATGGCAAGGCAGTTACACAGATCTAACATGGAGACTGTGTTTGCACCAGATGTTTTTACCTTTGGTTTAAAAGCAGCTTTTTGGCCTACTGAATATGTTGCAGCAGCAGGAAACATGTTTGTCATCTCTTTTACAGGCCACTGACCACACTTTCCTCCAGAAGTGTCATTACCATCATGGAAACAGCCCTTGGTACACCAAGCCCAAGCTGCCTTTGCCAGTCTTCACGGTGAAGCACTATGCAGGCCCTGTCACCTATCAGGTGAGCTGGCAGGGGGCTCTGAGCAGCTGGAGCAATAGGACAGCTGGGAAGCGTGCTGTGGATGTCCTGATGGAACTGCTCTGAGTGCTGTCAACAAACCCAAACCCTCTTTGTAACTGCATATCCCTCTAGAGCATCAGTTTATCAGAAACGAGGAGGTTCTTATTAGGAGAGGCAACTAAGCTGCCTCTGGGCAGAAGCAAAATAGGTAATGGCCTCGGCTACACAACAGCCCACATTGCTTGTCTCAGAGCCCTGGAAATCCAGGAAAGCTGTTGCTGCTGAAAGAAATTGAGAGGTCAAATCCTGCTGAGCAACATGAAGGGGAAAAGGAGCAATCCCTCCTAAAAGTGGAAGTCATTGTTTCCTCCACTCCTGGTGGCAGCAGGAACAGCAAGATTCATTCTCTGGGGCTTTACCCTTGTTCTACCTCTCCAGCTGCCTGCCCAAGTCGAGGTGTGTGTAAGAGGAATGTTTGCCTGTCTGGTTGGTGGTCTGAACAGTGCATTAAATCAGACTTTGCCTCTGCAGGTGCACAAGTTTCTTAATAAAAACCGTGACCATGTGCGTCCAGAGGTGTTGGATATCTTCTCTCAGAGCCGCCTCAAGGTACTGTAGTGGTTCAGGATGAAGAGATCTACTGCAGACACCTAACGAGCCACTCATCGCTTTCATGTGAGAAGCAGAAAGATCTTAGTCAGGTGTCAGGAGAACCAGGAGGAACCATGAGGAGTTTTGTTCTACTAAAGGACACTTGGGAATTGAGCAAGTTGTCTCTGCCTGCAATTGATTCATTTATAAATGCATAGGCTGTCTGAGGATGCAGCTGGGTTCCTGGCACTGCTAGGGGCAAGGGAGAATGTCCCTCAGTTTCAGAGAGAAGAGATTGTTCTTTACATGTAGTTGAGGGAGCTTTGGTCATTTCTTTATTTTTGCAGGTGGTGTCTCACATTTTCCAGAAGGCTAAAGCTGCCTTTAGTCAGCAAAGGGAGCTGGGGGTCAGAAGCAAAGGGCTCAGGCCTCAGGCCTCCACACTGGTGTCCAAATTCCAGCAGTCTTTGCAGGACCTCACAGCCAAGCTGAGAAGGTAAGAGGTGCTGTTATGGTGCCATCCCTACACTGGGCTGATTTCACACCCTTCTGGTGCAGAAGTCTTCCCAGGTCAGCACAGAGAGGAGGATGATCAAAGATTCTTCCTCCTGTTTTGCAGGAGCCATGCCTTCTTCATCCGGTGCATCACCCCTAATCCCAAAAAGGTAGGGCAGCACCCTGAGCTCCTTGTGGAGTCCCTCAGTTCCTTGAAGTCCAGTCCTCTCCAGCAGCTCTCCTTTTGCAGTTGGGGTTTAGACTACTTTGCTTCATTTGACAGCTTGAAACTTTTCTTCCCCTTTTCTCTGTCTCTCACCCTTCTCTGTGGCTGTCTGAGGTGACCACAGGCTGGAGGATAAAAAGCCACTGTCAGTTGGACACCAAAGGATGTGTTGGATTTTGTGTTCCATTGCCTATAGACCATAGCAAAATCTAACCCAAGGACAGGACAATAGAAGAAGACCCTTTCTAAGCTCTCCGCCCTCTGTATCCTTTCTTTTTTTCTTTATTTCTTGTTTTACATTTTTCTTCTGCCTTATATTCACAGCTGTCAAATATCTTTGATGTGGAGTATGTCACTTGTCAGCTGCGGCATTCTGGGATACTGGAGGCCATCCACATTAGAAAGGAAGGATACCCAGTCCGTCTTCCGTTCCAGAACTTCCTAGCCAGGTACAATAGTGTACTGGCTTGGCATTCCCCAGCCACTCAAAGCCTGGATGAACTTGTCAGCACGTTGTGATTTGTTCTCCTCCGAGGACTCCAGTTACAGCCCTGGCTTCCATCATATCAACAATTCCTCTTCCAGGTATGGTCTCCTGGCTGGACGAGGGCATGACTGCTTGGAGGAGAGAGAAGGCTGTGCAGCAGTGCTGTCTAGTGTGGTGGGGAACCCCTCAGATCTCTATCAGATTGGAGTAACAAAGGTGATGCCTATATTGAATCCCATCTTAATCACACAGGCCCAGCCATCTCTTCACTGGCTGTCAATGGACAGAGAGCAGCTTGGCGCTCTGCCCGAAGGAGAACATTGCATGCCTTCACTTCCCTTTTGCTTTGCCTCTTGTCTCAAGTATGAAGGAGGGATTTCTAACATTTCAGATAAAGAACAGGAGACTCTGGCTCCAGGCTGTAGCAGTAGCATGGCCAACTCCTTTGTCTACCCAGCATTCCTTGACAGAAATCTGGGTTTCTGCTTTTCCTGCCTACTAACCTTCATCACTACCTCATTCCCTGTCTTCTACAAATGCATCCATCTCTGTCACTTGCACCTGCACTTCCTGCCCTCCTCAATTAAGGGAGTGCAGTTTCCTTATCAGAGAGCCTTAAAGGCTACAAAGAGATAAAGCAGCAGCTTTTATTATAAACTCTTAAAGAAACTGGCTGCTTTCCTTGTGGGTCAGCAGCTGTCCCCTTTGCTCAGGTCTTTCTGAAGGAGGCGGCCAGGCAGCTTCTGGAGAGACGATGGAAGCAGAGGCAGAGTTGGGCCATTGTTACCCTGCAAAGGAACTTCCGATGCCTCCTTCGCCGCAGACGCCTCCGTGTCCTCCAGGAGAAAGTCACAATCATTCAGGCTCACTTCCGAGGCTACCAGGCAAGGTCAGGAGTCAAAGGTCAGGCAAGGTGCAGCCCTTTGTCCTTGCCTAGGAGAGCAAGGTGGGGATGTGCCTGACCAAGACCCTCCTCATTTTGGCTCCTGGCCTGCTCTGCCAGGGGGAATCCTGTTACTGGAATGGTGGAGGAGGGACTTCCCAGCCTGGTTCCCAACACTGAGTGGAGGTTTCAGGGGAAAGACAGTTGCTGTCAAAACTATTACAGTAACTTGCCTGTACTAAGGCTGATGTTGTGATAGCTAGAGTAAAGGATGTAGGGAAAACATCTAAGACAGGACCAGATTTAACACAGTAAGACCAAATCAGGGCTCGCTGATTCTATTAATGTTCTCTTTGGCCCATACCCTCGAATCGAGTCCACCATCTGCCTAAATTTTGTTGATGTTTCCCTCGTTAGCAATTCTTCTCTTTTTACATCCCTCTAGGAAGCGTTATAGGAAGCTGAAGAAGACTTTGGTGCAATTTAATACCATGATTTTAATCTCCAGACCTTTGATTCAAAGGAGGAAGCACCACCAGGTAACAACACTCTTCTCAGGACCAGGTATACTGCAGGAGCTATTTCTGCCCTAGCTAGAGAAAGCTGGTGACTGGCTGAGGCCAGGGCAGGGATGGCTTTAGAAGGTTTGTTGGAAATGTTTCAGTGAGGAGTCCTTCATTCTCTGGCTGACATAAAGGTAGTCAAAAGAAGGAACCACGGAGACTGGAGCTTTCTTTCCCTATATGAAGTTCAGAACTGGCAAAGGTATGATTTGTATGTCTGTGTATGTGAGTTTCTCTAGGTTCCCCCACTCAAGATGTGAGCTTATGCCATCTGTGGCCTCCAGAGTTTCTGTTCTGCTCAACCTATAAGGAGTCATTCATCTTGCTCTTTTAGTTGTCCAGTTCAATTTCCAGTGTTTTCTCAGATGCTGACTGAAATACAAGATTTTTTCACAGTTCACAGTGATATTTCCCTGACCCCTTACAGCTTCTTCAGGTTGCTGAAGTCCTTGGCCTTTTGGAAATCAGCTGGGCCCATAGTTGGGGTGAGAACAGGATGGCAATGGTTTGAGGACATGGAAGATTGTGTGCAGGAGACAGACGTGGTTCCGTCAAATGAGTTGAACGTATTTTGCACAAGCTCTTAAAAAGAAAATTGAAAATGGGAAACCAGACCACTCGTCCTTAGGGAAGCAACTAACATCCCTATAGCTGTCAGCTTCAGGAGAGAGGGACACAGTACAGCTGGCATGACTAGCAAAGGATGGGGCAGAGGGTTAAGGTCAGAGTTGTTGGAAGACTGCTCAGGTTCCTTGTGCCGTGCCATGCCCAGAACAGTGTATGTTTCTGTTCCTTTCCCTGCCCCTTTCTACCTGGACAGGATCCAGCTTTTCTTTCTCCCAGGTAACCACAACAGCACAGCTCTTTTGAGTCTGTTTCTGTTCCTCTAGTGTTTGATTGCTGAGGTCTCTGTACATGCAGTAGAAACAATAAAGGTCTCAAAGTTCACCTGCTGCAAAGTTCCTCCTTTCCCCCCGCCCCACAGCCCTGCCCTTTGGACTTTAGCACGCCTACTGTCTTTCTCAGCCCAACCCTCATAATCTCCCATCTAGTCACACCATTCTGCAACATAGACAAAAGGGGAGAGAGAGAGAGAGAGAGAGACCCTCCTTTTCCATCTTGGAGTGGGAGTCAGGTGAGTGGTGAGGCTGGGGAACAATAGAATGGATGGGAAAGGGCAGAGCTGCAAGGGAGTTTGGTTTTTGGTATCCCTCCCACCCCCTCTAAAGGGGTCCCTCTCTGTGGACAAGTTCATCCGTCCATGTTCAGGCTGTGTTACCATGTTCTTTGATGCTGGAGGAGGCAGGTGAAAATTTCTGACAGCTTCTGTGTGTGTTTCTCCTGAGACACATCAAATGCCAGGCAAGGGAGGCCAGGTGTGATAGGAATGCTGGTGGTGAAGGCTCTTGGTGTTGAACTGTGTTGTGAGGGGCAGGTGGTGTTTCAGCAAAGTGAAGGGCTTTGCCTGGGCATCTCCTCCTTAATGCATTGTGTTGAGTTCCAAGAAGGCCCCACAGCTGTTCTGTGATTTTATCTGCTGGAGCAGAACATCAGATCCTGCCTATCCATGGAGTCTGCCCCCAGAAGCAGCTGGAAGGGACTTCATATATATCTTTTCCCACCCCCCATCCCCCTTTCATCTCCTAACAGAAGGAGTTAGAGGAAAGGAAACGAAGAAGGAGGTCCCTGGCCAGTGGTGACACAGAGGACAGTTCGAACCAAGGAATGGTAAGTTGTCAAACAGTCTGGGAGAGTCTGAGATAAAACAAGACAGACCCTCAGGGTGTTTCCCCCTCCTCTATGCCTCCTCAGCCCAGGTTTGCTGGGAAACAGCAAAACATCTGGAGAGGGTACAGAGCCCACACGTATGCTGGAGACCTAGCAGCAAGAATGCAGTTTAGCCTGGTATAGAGAGCCTTCTAATACATAACCCTCTCAGTAGTTCAGTGTTTCCCAACCTCTGGGCATAGGCATCATAAAGTGGTCCTGAGGCAGAGTACTGTATATGTTCACAGCGCTGGCCCTGTTCTTTGGAGCTGGGAGGAAGACTATTTTTGATAAGTATGTTCTGTTGTGATGAGTGGGAATGAGACAGTTCTGCACAAATATATTTATGGAAGATGTTGTAGAGGAAGGGAGGTATTAGAGGCTTTGTAACACATTATCTACACAGTCTGCAGGGTATTTAACCTGTATCAACTACTGTAAGTAACACTGCTAACTAATGTCATTATTTGTATGTTTAGATGGGGTATATATTTGCTATGATGTGTGTAGTGAGGAAATCTGAATGGACATCATCCACAATTTTGCAAAGATTTGTCAGTAATAAAAACAGGAATACTTAGCACTAGGTACTCTCACAATATCACCTGCTTCCTCAGGTGTGGGTTCAGGACTGTGGAATTTCACAGTCCACTTCCGAAATACACCACTGAAAAGCTAGATTTAAAGTCAAGTATCTTATTATGAGCAAAATCAAACTGATCAAAAAAGCTGTGAATTTATCTCTAAGCATTGCCGAGAGTCTATGTGGAGAGAGATGTCAGAATAGTATGCTGGTGAGTAGAGGCTTTACTATGCAAATCTTAAAAAAAACCCCACAACAAAAAACCAAAAAAAAACCCCAACAAAAAACCGAAAAACAAACCCCAAAAGCTCATGCTTTGTGCCTTTGGCTTGGTTTCATAGTGCCTTAATCTGAGTAGTCCTGTCTGAAATACCCTGAACTGACATTATGTGCAGACATTGATGCTGATACACTGTGTTGCATTGGCCCATTTACTTCCTACCTTGCACAAATGCATGCATCACGCAAGGTGCAAACCAGTGAAAAATCAAGGCTCTTGGCCAGACTCTCATCTGAATTACCCAGGTGCAGATCTGAGCTTCCTTAGCAACCTCCAAAACAGTGGTGTGCACCAAAGATCAGAATCAGGTCTCTTTGTTTATGCTGTAGCACTCTTGGATACTGAAAAATAAAAATGACAGAAAAAGGAGCAGGAAGAAATGGCCCTTACCCTTCAACTGCAATCTCTTCTGTGCAATATGCCAAACTTGTTAGTAATGAGAGATGAGTCAAAGTCAACTTTCCTGTCACTTCCCCTGTGACAGTTGATTTTTTTTAGGAATTACTCATCTTTCCCTCCTTTGCTGACCCATGTCATATATCTGTGTTAATATGATACTTCCCTATTTGTAGGACTCAATCCTTGCTCTGGCTTGCTTTTCAAAGGCAATTTTCCCTACTCTCAACAGAACAGCTCAGGGTTTATATGTTGTTTCAGTGCTGGTACCCCAGTGACTGACTGCTCACTCTCTCCACAGGATGTGGGGCTGCTGGAGATCCCGGCAGAGCTTGCTGCCCTCCTGCAGTTAGCTGAAGGTGAGAAATCCTCCCTTCTTCCCTCACTTTCCAGCGCTGTTTTACTTTACTGTTTATTTCCTTGTTTTCTAGCAGTTTAAGTATGTGCTTGTTCTACCTGCTGTCTGTCACCTGGGTTGTATTTGATTTATTATTATTGCAGTGTAAATATGATAAAGGCAAGCAGTGTCATGTATATTGTTTCCCAACATGACAGGGCGGACAAGTGACTCGGGTCAGAGGGCAGAACACTAGATTAAAATTCAGTATCTTTGCTACCTTTTCAGCTCTTCTTTTAAACTGTGCTGATAGAACTGATGACAGTGATGGTGCAAACCTTTTTGGTCAAAGCTATGTGACAGCAAATTGTATAATGAGCCCAGGTCTCTTGCAGAGCTGCGTATCTGGGGTGTGAGAATTTAAACCCATCTTTTTTCTACTCAAAAATCTTCAAGGAAATTGAAGGTGAAGAAGTCAAAACTACAATTTTGGCACTTTCAAAGAAATATTTTTTTTGTTTTCATTAAAGATTACTTCTTCAAAAGTAATTACCACTTTTAAAATGGAAATGGGTAGAAACAATGTAACAACTGAAGGATGTAACAATGTAGCAATTAAAGCAAACGTTTTGCTTGGGATGGAAACTTTTTTGTTTTGTTTTCAAATCACCAAAATACCACTAACTGAAACAATTTCCCAAGTTGTTGACCTGATCTTGACATTAAATTATTTGCAATTTTGTTTCCTCTGTAACACTCTGTACAATGTATTTATTTAAATTGCAAATAGGTTGAGGCAGGATTTGCCTCTTTATGTTGGTATAGCACATAACAAAATGACAGCTGTGTCTTTGGCCTTCTGTACAGTACAGTAAAAGATACAATCAGGCAGAAGAATCTTGTGAATTGAAGCAGACTGTGCTGGATTCCCAAATACCTCATACTTCATGGCATACTCCTCCAGGGACTACCAGCTGATCTAGCGAGCAATGTTACCTAGAGGAGCTCAGGGGACGAACCACACTGAAACTGCTGAAAATGAAAGCTGATGGGATGTAAAGAGGGAGGAGGAGGAGGAGGAGAGCATCAGGGGACATATTGGTTCGGAGATAGAGGAATGCACTGAAGCTGTGCTGCATTGAGAAATCTCTTAATTTAGGAAGATTTTTGGTGTTATATTATTTACGATAAATCCTTCATCCAGTGCTTCATCACAAAGACCTCTCATTTACTCGTTGACTGAACAGTTGTCAGTGGTATCTCTGCATAGGCTCAATGTTTCCTGCCTTGTACACTCTGCATGACAGAATTGAAATTCCAGATGCTGGGTGTTATCCAGGGCTAAGAGTCCAAAAGATCAGAGTTGTAAAAGCTCTCTCCTGAAGTTCAGCCTTGTGGTCTCAAGGAAGTGAGGATGTGTCTGCTTGGGGGTTTGGGGCAGCAGGGGTGGACTGGGTGTCCCTGAAGCCAGGGGGCTGGTACAGGTGCTCAGGCAAGGTTAGATGCCTGTTAGCCATGTGTTGCCCTGTGAGTCGGATGTGTTCTGGCTGCCTTTCCAACTGCTACAACACAAGACCTCTCTCTTTTGCAGGTCAGTACCGAGCACAGGACAACCAGATAACTGAGGCATTGCCTCCAGAAGTCAAGGTCAAAAATGACCTTTCCCTCCCACCCACGATCAACAGCTATCCTTTCTCCTCCTTCATTAAGTCACACTTCCAGGTGGGAACTCTTTTTATATCTCTTTGTTGCTTTCCCACTGGGGAGACACACTAGTTCTAGTAACACCAGGAACAAACTTTGTTTCTGTCCTTTTGTTTCTTTGCAGAAGACAGATTTCCCCGCCCCTGGTCAGCCTCTACAGCACCCCTTAACCCGTCTGGATGCTGAATACCAGGAGAGCGCGCTTGAGGTCAACAAACTGGTAAGAGATGTCTTTCTTGATCAGGGCCTTGTTGAAGAACATGTGGGCATAAGACAATGGCTTTATTCCTTTGTACAACAAGATGCTAGTGGTGGCTACTGTTATTACAATACAAGGTGTGTTAGGAGAGCAGAAAAAATTGATCCTTCTAGGCAACTGGAGCAGTCTGGCAGAGATCACATGCAGCCCCTTATCGTTGCTGTGTTCTTGGTGAGGCATAGACCAGCCATAGACCAATGGGATCAAAGTGAATTGCCTGGTGATGTAGCCTCAGAATTTGGCAGGACATGTAGGAATTAGACTGCTAAGCCTTAGTTTCCCAATATTCCAGATTCAATAGCAATAGCAGCATAAGGGAAATCTGTCATCTTAAGTACTTATTCTTTTCTGTCAGTCATAAAAAACTGTAATAAATCCCAGATCTTTTCCATGATGTGGTTTATAGTAAATATTTTGATTGTATCCCAGGCATACAGTTGCATCGGTACACAAAAGGGGACAGTGAACTGTTATATAAAAGCTGGAAAAAAGGCAGGGACTTCTTCATCAAGAAAAGTACACCGGAACCACACCTGAATTCTGTAGTGTTTGCATAAGGGGGATGGTGTTATTTCATCTCTGTGGATGTGAGACATACATTTCTTCTTAAAAATGGTAACATTGACTCTCTGAAAACAGAATGAAACTTCAGATAATCTCTAAGTAGATCTAGCAATCCTTTTGAGAATTACATGCAATTAAAATAAGCCCATTAGGAAAGGTAATACCTAAAACCAGTCTCTTTTGTCTCAGTGTTCCCAATTATAGAAGAGCATAAGCTTCAATAAAATCTTGTGAATAGGATTGTGTTTAAGCAGGCTACTATTATTTTTCCTGAAGATCAAAGATAATTTTTCTCCATTGATGATAATAATAAAAAAAGCTATTTCTTTGGCAAAGGCTGTAATACATAGTGATTACTGAGTCATTGCATAAGTGAGTTGGCTGAGATACCACATCTCATATTATTTGGTATAATATTAACTACACCAAAGTCTTTTTAACATTCAGTTGTTAGTGCTTCCTTGTGTCTGGCTTTCTGAGCTTTTCACAAAGATCAGTTGAGCATCAATTTCTTTTATGTATTTTTACAGCTAGGCAGCCTGTGGGCTCAGACACAATGACAAACAGCCTATGGTAACTTGCTTGTGTATCTGAGCTCTGTCCAAAGAAGGAGAAGTATTTTGCCCAAGAACAAATTCTGAGTCAGAGGCATAACTAAGAAGAGACTGAAGTCATCCTGACTTTTAGTCAGGGTCCAGTCTTTATGAACACTGCCTCCCAAATTCCCCAGAACTTAGGTGGTGCACAAAGCCTGAGTTCAGATCCCAATCTCAGTGTTGACTACTTTTCTTAGGCTCACAAATACTCTGGTGTCTACAACCCAGGCTGTCACCTTACAACACAGTTTGGGACAAAGAGTTACAGCTAGACATCTCTCTTTTTTTTTTCCCCTGGATGCTTCTAGATTTTGCGGTTCATTGGTGACAAGAATCTCCATGACTGGCAGGAGGTACTTCTGGGCAACTACATTGCTGGGAGAGGTTTGAATAATGTGGCTCTGCGCAACGAAATCTTCAGTCAGGTGGTTGCCCAGACATGGAAGAATCCAGACACTGAGCATAGCCAGCGAGCTTGGGTCCTGATGGCAAATTTGCTGAGCTGCTTTGCCCCTTCACCAGCACTGGAAAAGCCATTGCTGAAGTAAGGAAGAGAAAAGACTTCAAGACACTTTCATTAAGGTTAAGAGAGATAAGCAGTGTGCTAAAGGCAGTTGCCTTTTCCTAGGTTTGTGTCAGATCATGGCATGGAGGGCTACAATGCTGTTTGCCAGCGCAAGATCTTGACAGCAGCACAGCACACAGAGATAGACTCTACCTTCTCTCGGGCCTACCCTCCCACTCAGCTGGAGTGGACTGCAAACCAGAGGAGAGGGAAGATGGTGCTGGATGTTCATACCTTTAATGGTAACTCATGCTTCTTGCCCTTCTGCTATCTTCTAGTCCCTAAGGACTTTTCCAGTGCAGAAATCAGCATTCAGAAAATACTGCCCTCAGCTTAGTAAAGAGGGATCAGAACACCAATTGCTTCTGGCTGGTACAACCATGAGGGATACAAGCATCTGAATTTAGACACAAAGCTCCCAAAATCTGGGCCTGATGAGATTTGCTACTCAGGCTGAGGGATGAGATTCTCATGGGTTTGGGCCCATTTCAACAGAGGGCTGTTCTGGTTGTGCATGTCTATGGGTCTAGATTTCCTGTTATCCATTACTGCATAGCCCATGCAGCGGTAACTGCTGCCTTTGTTACAGGGACTTTCTGCCTTTCTTTCTTATCAAATATTGACTTATACTGCCTCTTGAGTGCTCAGAAGCTTTGCAAATTGAATGCAGAACATCCCTGCTCCGGTTCCTTGATGAGTGGAGTGGTGGCCCAAGCAAACCAGGACATTGTGAGGGTTTTCAGTGGTCAGGTTGGAAATACCAATCTGTGCCATCAAAGTTATTTTGGATGTAAATGTGTTCATGTGGAGCCCCCCATGTGCTTTCAGTTGTCCTGTGCCCGCCCCTCAAGAGTGTGTAAGACTTTCCAGCTGGGCTCTGCCTGTGTACTGTGTTGCTTTGGATCCTGCCAGGGACGCTGTGTATACTGACTTTCTTTTCTGTGCTAGAGGAGATCATCTCAGCTGAGGTGGAGTCCTGGATGACTGGGGAACAGTATGCAGGCTGGCTCCTGAGTGCAAGGTACTGCCAAGAGGATGGGAGAAGATCTGGGGGTGTGAAAGAGGCTGTCACTAGTTCTAAGGTTCAGACTGGTCAGGGCTGCAAGCTAGAATTTATATGGTCAGATGTGGAACAGCCACTCCTTACCCACTCTGGCTCATGCTCTCTCCTTCACCCTTCCATCTGTGTGCATGAACTGTGGGCCTTCTTTAGGAACAGAGGAATCAGTGGTGTGATCTGTCAGAGCAGCTTTGGAGAAAAGATGAAAGAAAAAAAAAGAAAAGGACAAATCTTGAGTGATTCTAGTTTTCTCCTGACCCTGGGCACTTCATAGTCGATTCACACCCTAAATCATAAGGACTTAAGCCAGGATAGACAAGGCAAGAAGAAACTAAATGCAATGTTTTCCTTTCTCTCTCTTTCCCCTGCCTACCTGGACACCTTTTGTCTCCTTCCTTTTCCTGTTACCAGGGGCTGTGATAAGAAGTCTCGAGGGTGGTCTATCTCCATGTTTACTGGCAACACATGGCAGGACCTGCTGGGCTGTGACTTTGTGCTGGACCTCATTGGAGAGATGGAGGAGGCCAGCAACCTCAACAGCCCCTCTCAGTCCTCAAATGAGTACCCCATCACTTCTGAAAGGGAAAGAAGCTTCCTCCAGAACTCTGACCTGGCTTCGTAAGTCACCTAATCCTCCTGCCCCACCATTTGTGGCCCTGTCATCCAGGGGCTCATCTCTCTCTCTCTCCATATTCTGTGCTGTTTTCATCTGATTTTCCTCTTCAGTAGGATCCCTCCTGCTCCAGGCATCCGGGCACCTGCCTTCCCACCACCTAGCCTGCCTCCAGAATACAATCATCTCCATCAAGGTTAGCTCTTGCCCAGAAGTGTGGATGGCACTGGGAAGGGCCAGATGGGCCCCAGCCAGGGAATCAGAGCAGAGGGGGAGACAGGTGATTCTTCTTGATGTAGAGCAAGGAAGGGCTCCACTCAAAAACATGACTGCCTAACAGGGACTGGAAACAGGGGAATGTTCCTTATCTGCTTTGTCACCAGACTTCTCTCTGCTCTTAGATCCAAGATTCAGAGATGACCTGAGGACCCCTGTAGGCTTGGATCACTATGTGGATGACCTCTTCAGCACTGTGCTGCATCAAGGCTCCAGAGTACCAGTAAGTCCCTTGATGTTCCCTATTACTTTCTCTCTGCAGCTCTCCTGTCCCTGTGACTCCCTCAAGCATGCCTCTACCTATTTATTCTGCCTCCGCTCAGCTCAGATATGCCTTTAGATGGCTCTCCCTCCATGATGTCTGTCTCTCTGAGCTCACATAACTCTGTTTTCTCTTGATGCAGGATATGGAGAACAGGGAGAGTCTGAATGGACGCATGAAAGGAGGTGGGAAGATTGGACCCACACAGAGAGGAATCTTTCCTTCCACAGGTCTGTAAGGGGATGGGGTCAGCTGGGAACACCTGTGGGGCTACATAAGCTTCAGTGAGCACAAGTCAGGGAGTCCCTTAAATGCTAATTATTGCATGGGCTCAACTGATTCATGAAGAGCATTGGTCTTTAGTGAAGATTATCAGAAGTTGCACTCCTCACTCCTAGGTGCTGGGAGACAGATGCTTTGGGGAGGGTACTAGATAAGGTACCACCTTTGTTCTGCTTTTAATTTCTCTCTCAAGTTGGTCTTGGGGTTAAGGCAACAGGTAGCTTGCTTCTGACTCAGGCTACCTCTTCCCTAGGTCCCAATACTCCTAAGTCCTGTATTCACTTTCTATTCACCTTGTGCTTTCACAAAATAGTTCCTGCCTTTCTCAGAGGAGGGTTTTAATCTTTATTATTGCTTCCTTACAGACTTTCCCATCATATCTAGCTATTCCTTGGGTTAGTAAGTATGAACCCTGCAGAGGTTCTGGTTTGTGTGTTTGATTTCTTTACTTTTCTTCATTTCTGTGGAGCTAAGACTCAGGTATTTTCAGCCGAGTGGAGTCAAACACCAGTATATTAATGGCACTGAGAAATCTGCATGTGTAGGAACACATTCATCTGTTTCAGAAAGGCGGGGAATGTCCTGTTCAGATCATGACTGAGACCAGGACTACTTTTGGCTATTGTAGAGGCTCTGGGGCATCACAAGCCCTATTACAGATCACTAGCCTGAGGCCAGTTTGTCACTCATGTGGCTACTTATATCAGTGAGGGATGTGAAGATCTCTCCATGGCATCCCTGTGCCATTCTCACTGGTGAGGGCATCATGATTCAGCAGACTGTGCTGTGTGCTGACTCACTTCTAGCTGAGACTGATCTCCATGCCCCTTGCTCTGCTGGCTTTTCCCTCAGTGGGATTTCCATTTTGTGGCCTCATGTGGGACTTGACTGCTGGGAGTCACTTGTCGCCACAGTTCCTTCATATGATACACAATGCCACCCAGGCCAGGGGTCGTTGTTCATTCACCCTTGCTACCTGCTGCAAAGAGACCAATATGGATGTGGCAGTCCCAGAAATCTTTGCCCATCCCTCAAGAGAAACTCTCCTCTGTAATCATACATAGGCAGGAGTTATTTATATGCTGAGTCATAAAGGATGGTGGTGTCCTAAGCTACACTGCAGAAGCAGGGCCTGGATTCTGCTTTTGTAAAGTCTGGCAGGCCATGCATTTCTATTTGATTTCCTTTTTCCACCTGAGTTTTGCAGTGTCCTGCTGTGTGTGAAGAGCTAAACCATTCACATGTCTCTATGGTTGGTACATGTGGAGAGAACCAGAGGTACCCAGCCTATATGATGTGTTCTGTGGGGATTGATCACGGCTTTCTGATCTGGGATTTCCCCCAAAGCACTGTGCATGTGGCCTTTTGCCTCTAGGCTTCTCTGGAATGACTCAAGCACCAGTTTACCAGCCCATGCCTTCGATGATGGGGATGCCAGCAGCCATGCCTATGATGCCAGCAGCTGGCGGGATTGCACCTATGCCAGGTAATAACACAGTATTTCAGTAACTATACAGAGGAAGAGGATGGAAGGGTGGGTGTTGTAATGGAGCCTGTGCATTTGAATGTCAGGGTGCACAGTGAACACTCAGCCTGTGCTGATCTCAGGCATTGTGGGGAACGACTGATTGCCTGTGGGTGTTTGCAGCCATGTGTGTCTTCCACAGCCATGGTTATGCCCCAGCCTTTGGTTCCAGCTGTAGATCCCAATCAGTTAGCAGCACAACAGCAAGCCTTTATCAACCAGCAAGCAATGCTCATGGTGAGTGGAAGGGACTGGCTGGGAGGGGCCCAGGGATTGGGGAAGAACAATGCACTGGTGTACGTGCTGTGAAGAGGTTAGCCATGCTCCCCTCCTGCCTTAGGCCTGCTCTGTAACACTCTGTGCTTGTGTCCTGGGGGTTAGCTATATGAAGTTGGGATTATTTAAGACTGCAAAACTGGGAACCCCCTTTTTGCCCCTTTGTGTACATGGGGACACCGAGGCACCATAGGTGAGTGAGTAACAGGGACAAGACCAGGCCTAGAGAAGCCTCAGCTATAATTCCCATGTGTTTTTAAGCTGGGATTTGCTACAGATGCAGATCTGTACAAAGTGCATGAAGGTCTCAGGCTATCTCACTGGTAGCTGAGTCTTTGGGGCGTTGTTAGGAGCTCTGCGTACTTGGCCAGGTGGGAGCACACTCCCTGGGCATGCCTTGTCCATAACACTGGGAAATTTGCAGTGCGCTGTGTAGATGTTCTGTGATTACCAGTGAAAGAATGGGACAGCCCGAGTGATGGCTGGTGGTTTTGTGTAGCCTAGAGCTCATGGGCATTGCAATTCCTTCCTCCAGGCCCAGCAGATGACCCTTCAAGCCATGAGCATTTCCCAGCAGCAGCAGCAACAGCAGCAGCAGCAGTGGCAACAGTCTCTTGAGAAGTCAAGACCAAGAGTCTCAAGTCCACCACAAGCCCAAGCCCAGGCTCCAGCCTCAGCCCCACTCCCAGCTACTTCCCCAAAGCCCAAGAAGCCTCCTAGCAGCCAGAATGCTCCACCACCACCAAAGGCTCCAGAACCGCCAGCTAAGGCAGAAAAAACGGTATGAGAAGCAAACAGTGGTGGTGAATTTTGTTTGAATTTCATGATTTGCATTTGCTCTGCTTCCCTTCCAGTGTGGCAGTGGTTTGGCAGAGAGGAGAGCAGTGAGCTATGCTTACCTATGACACTGAGGCCTTTCAAACTCTGCTTGCTGAGTCTTTAAGACACAGGATGAAACCTTGATGGTGTTAGCTCTGTGGAAGTTTGGCTGCAGTGTTGGACAATTAATTCCCAGCTGATCTGAATTTTTCCATAGGAAAATTCATCACTCTGAATTCTTTATCTTCGAGCAAGCTGTCTTCACCCTCTAACATACTCCTCCTTCTCTGAACTTGGTTTATGTTTCCTTGGGTCAGAGACTGATCTCTTTGGACACACCCAGATGGGGAGAAGTTGTAAATCAGAACTTGCCAAGGGAAGATCACCTCTGAACATAAGGGAACTACAGAGGTATCTGCTGGCTAGTTCTATCTTGTGAACTGTTTGCAGGTTTATGACTATATGGAAGACCAGTTTTCCAACAGTGAAGATGATGACTATCCTCGGGAAACTTTCCAGCAGAAGAGACAATATTTTCAGAAGATGGGTGAGTGTCTACCACTTTGGCATCTACCACTTTCTGTAGCCTCCCTGGCATAACAAGGTGTTCTTGTCTCCCTGTCTGGAACCCAGCTAATCCCTGCAGGAGCTGCTGGTGCTGTGTAGCAGGAGTTTTGGGCACCTGCTCAGCTGACTACAGGTGTTGTGTTGCCAGTTTTCTAGAAATCTTTGAGTTTGTGATTGCCACACTCTCCTTTGCCTCTAGAAAGCGTAGGCTGCTGTTGACTGATGCAAGGGTGGGAACCATGCCACTAGTGTTTGGTTTTGACTGTGGGTTTGAGTAACTCAGGCTCCCCTTTCTATGCAGGAGAGCAACAGATCCGAGTGAAAAAAGTCAGGCCTCCTTCCAAAACCTGGACCCCTCCAGCAAATCCAGAGCCAGAGCAGGAGGAGGAGAAAGAAGAGGAGAAGAGGAAAGAAGAGGAGAAGAGGAAAGAAGAGGAGAAGAGGAAAGAAGAGGAGAAAGAGAAGAGGAAAGAAGAGAAGCCCAGCCCTAAATCAGAGGCAGGTAAGATGCTGTGCAGTGGATACCCAGGCAAGCTGACAAGCAGGAACTTTCCAGGAGCATCAGACCAGGATATAACCAGAGGAGGGAAGGATCTGGCTCTTCCAGGAGCCTGAATCAGGAGGAGAGGAAGTCCTGTGCTTTGGGAAGTGAGATCCCAAAGCAAGGCAGTGAAGGCCTTGGGCAATCAGCCTAGGGGTGAAAGAGAGCAAGCTTCAAATGAGATAAAGGGATTTCCTCTGTGTCTTTGTTGGTCTGTTGATTAAAGCTGTCATCCCCAATAGCTCCTGCTCCTGCTGTGCCACCTCCTGAGCCAAAGCCAAAACAGCAGACACCAAAAGCGAAGAGGGAGCCGCCTGTAGTGAAGCCTTCAGGCCCTGAGTCACGGCCTGCACCCAGCCGTGAGATCCGCAACATCATCAAAATGTACCAAAGCAGGCCAGCCCCTGAGCCCCAGCCTATTGAGCCTGTCAGGTGAGACAGTGTGGTCCACCCAGGTGGGCAGGCAGGCAGAAGAGTGGGACTATACCCCAGCACTGCCACATGGCTCCATTGTGGCCACAACCCCTTTGCAGCTCCTGTAACTGTGTTCCCCATTTCCTTACAGGAGACTGTCCAAGCCATTTATCAAGAAGAATGACCCCAAAAATGAGGCTCTGGCCAAGCTGGGAATGATGAACCTCCCATCTCCCAAATCAGTGAGTTTTTTGCTGTCTGGTCACCTAAGAGCTTAGCAGAGAGGGCCTGTATATCCATTCTCCAGCAGGTTGGGAGCTACCTGGTAGTGCAGTAACAGCCAGGTGATTTCTTGTTGGGTTACTAGAGGATCTTCAATTTCAATTACTTGATTCTTTGCACCTGGGTTTGCTTGATCTTCATCTGTTTGTAGATCATGCACTGATTTAAAGGTCCTGCTATCCCTGGATCTTGCTTCTAGAGTTGGACTGCTGTTCTAGGGATGATTTATAACAGCAGTGTCAGGACAGAGCACAGTAATGCAGAGAATGACTGGGTCAAATGGTTTTGCTGTCTTGCAGCCATCCCCCTTGCCACCAGAGAAGAGAACACCTCCACCTCTTAAGCCCAAGCCAGGCTCAGCTTCCAGCTCTATCAAGGAGAAGCAGTTGCCTCTCCTGTCCATCTTCAGCCAGGAGACTACTCCACCAGGTTCCCAGGCCCCTCCTGCTCCCCCTCCTCCCCCACCAATGCCTTCGCCTCTCCTGCCTGGGAACCAAGGCTGCCAGGAATCCACAGGGAAGAGTGAGTATTGACTTCACACAAGTGGGATTTGTTAGTGCGGGGTGGGGAGGAGATGGGGTCAGAATCAGCCCAGTGGTCCAGGAGAGTTACAGCATGTGTTCTGTCATCAGCCAGCTGGCCAAAGAGTGAGTGTGCTCTGTGAAATCAGAGAGACTGTCATAGTTCCACTCTGACCCAGCACTCAGCGTGGCACTTCCCAGCTCTAACTCTTGCCTTTCTTCCCAGTGCAGGGTGTCAGGCACAAATGATGGAGGAGGGGGCTGGGTTTCTCTGAAAAAAGCAGCTAAAACCAGAAAGGACCTTTGGGCTAGAGCTTTATCAAGGTCCAGTCCATAATATGTTTTATTGCCTACCTGAAGCATAATTACTTTATCAAAGCTGCAGTGCAATGGATAGACTTTAAACCAGGGAGGAATGGGAAGCTGAGTGTTTTACCTTCTGGAGCCTCTGGAGGGTCCTTAGAGACAGGCTGAGGAATGAGGGAATGTTTCTCAGGGGGAGAGTAAGAACCTGGGAGACCTTGGACATTTGCCACGTAAAGAGCGTCTGCATGCTGCCCACCTAAAAAATGGCATAGCTAATGCTTCTCAGCAGTAGTTTGGAAGTGTTATTCAGTCTTAGGTTTTGCCTCTGAATTTCAGTGGGGGCCTGGAGCCGTAGTCAATTTTATACTTTGCTGCTATTTTGGACACATGTACCAATGTATTTCAAGCTGTTTAAAACTCTCATAGCATCATATTTTATAACATCCAAGGAACAGTCAGCCAAATACATTACTGAAGGGCTCCATCCTGCAGCAGCTTCCCTGGTATAAAAGAATTTCCCTGTTTCATTCCCCCTCTCTCAAAAAATGTTCCTTTAGGAAGTCCTGTGAAAGTAAATCAAAGTAACTGGATTAGCCTGAAAAATCCCTAAGTGCTTTTGAATAGGGATATAGAAACAGCTGAACTGTGGGATCTACTACATTTCTTGTCTATGAACTCTGAAGTTTTGAAAGGTGGGAGTGCTTAAATGAAGACAGTCCTACCTCATAAAGCAATGCCTTTGAATGATTGCCTTCAAACTAACCCTGTCTTTCATAGATCTCCTGCAGAGAGAAAACCCAGTGCAAGTACTGGGTACTTGTGCCAGAACCTTGCAATCTGCAAGCTCAGGGGAGAACTTTTATGTCCCTTTGAAACCTTTAGCAGCCTTTTTATAACGACATAAAGTGAAACTTGCCTTCAACCTTAAGCACAGGAGTAGTATTTTGCCTGGGATACTGTGTGCTTCCTATCTCTGGAGTATTATATTAGGAGCACTGAACTTTGTGGCTAATACAGCAAGTATAAATGCTATCAGAAATGCTGGTTCTCGTATGATGACTGGTGCATTCACGTTAGCTGATCACTGACCTTCAAGAGGGTTCCTGACAGTAATCTCCAGTCAGGCATGTGGCACTGTCCCCTTTTCTTGGTAGGTCTTTGGCAGGTGGGAATGTCATCCTGTATTCAGCAAATCCCATCTTCACTGCTCTTTCTCTCTGCATAGACTCTACTGTAACAGTAGCTGAAGATGAAGGTATCAAGACCCAGCTGTACAAGCTCACTGCCAGTGTCAGCTTTTCCTATGTCAAGCCTGCCTGGAAAATCTTCCTGCGCAAAGAGGTACAGCTCATTAGCTGAGGGCTGGCTATAGGGTGAAGGAACTTATCCCACATTTGGTTAAAATTATTTTTGTCATAGGCACCTGGTGTGATATAAGAGCACAGAGACAGATCTGGGAGGAGGTCCCATGACACAGAGCCAGGGGATCATCTCACAAGGGATGTGGGCCCTACTCTGCCTTACTGACTCTGGTGTCTCCATTTCCCTACCTGTCCTTTCCTTCCTCTGTAAAGCACTGAGAAATTTACAAATAAAGACAATTTGTTGTTACCTAGTGCTTTCCTGCTAAAATAGTACAAATGTGTTTAAAATCAAGTATTGGAGAGCAACTGAACTGACCATGGTTCATCCCATGGTCTCACCACTTTTGGTCCTTTGCTCCTGGTCCTTCTGTTCACATTCGCAGTGTCTTTTCCCTGCCTGTCCTTGGAGATGGACTCACCCCTCTCTGGCGGTAGGGCATATGGATTACAAAACATCCCTGGGGAGCTATTTCTGCAATATCTGTAACATTGTTATTGTTTTTATCCTCCTCTTGCAGGTGTTTTACCCCAAAGAAAATTTCAGTAACCCTTATTGTCTGAACTTGCTGTGTGAACAGGTATGTAGTGGTGTATAACTCAAGGCCTGTTGTCTCTATGTTTGGGGACGAAACACTCCATAATTACATTGCATAAGTTGCCTTCACTTCTGCATCCCTAGAGGTGTTAGTGTCTTCTCCAGGACCATCCAGTCAATCCCCTGCAAACTCCTCTCTGAAACTCAAGTCTATTTAACAGCCTCAGATGCTCCAACACAATCAGATGTGGCCTTTTCAACGGAAGCCTCTGTTTCCTTCCTCTGCAGATCATGCGTGACACCTTCTCCGATTCCTGCCTTCGGATCTCCAGGGAGGAGAAGCGCAAGATGAAAGACCTGCTGTGTAATTAACAGCCCCATCATACCTTCCTCCCTGTGCCCATCCCAGTTTTTGGTTTGAAATGAGAAACTGGCCTCCAAGCCCTTTCAGGCAGGACTTAGGGCAGAGGAGAAATGTTTGTCACAGCAGCAAGAAAGCACATTTGTGTGTGCTGTGTAGAGCAGTGTAGGAGTGTTTGTTTACTCCAAATGGCCAGAAAATGGCTCTGAAGTTTCTTTGAGTCAAAAAAACTTAATTCTGATATGTTTATTGTGCGGAGAGGAAACTGAGGCCCAAGGATAGTATTCTGAGTTATTTCAAAATCCAACTGTTGTCTTTCACAGGAGCTACATGAAATCTACTAGTAGTAGACTGGTGTGTGGAAGTCTGTGGTATCCTTTCGTCTCTGCAGCTGTTTGCTGCACTGTAATCATTGAGTGGGACTGGTGGGAATGAGTCCCTGGGCAGAGGGAGACTTGGCCATCTTTGTCTTACTAAGAAAGTATCTGCTTTGTATCCCTGCTAGTGGAGTTCCGGGTTGGCAACAATGTCCAGTCCATTCAGGAGGACGGGATAAAGAAGAGGATTGTATTGGCTGCTCGGGATAACTGGGCTAACTATTTCTCCCGCCTTTTCCCAGTTCATGTGAGTCTTAATCTTCTCACCAGACCCTGGGCTTGCTTTAGCTGCGTGGCTCTAGTTCACCAGGGATCTCTTTCTGTCCTGGCTGTCTCTCCCCCTGCCTGGCCACTCATTATTCTTTGCCTTCTGTACTTTTCTCCTTATTTGTATGTTTGCATCACTCTGATGCCCTAATCATTTCCCTGTTTGTGCAGGCTGCCTACTTGGCAGCTGTCACTTGAGTCCTTGTCCCCATAGTTCTCCCATTTGCCTCTCTGCACCCTCAGAGTCCTGCTCCTCTGTCTTCCTTTACTTGCTCTCTCCATTTTCTAAGCTTCTGTGAAAAAGTTGCTGGATTTGACACTTCTGTCAACCCAGAGCCTCCTTCATGGTACATGTGGTAGCATCTTCTTCCCCTGCTGCATCTTATCCGGGTAGGATGGAGCCTTTGATGCTCTCTGCTGCACTTCCCTTATAGGGCGAAAATGGAAGTGATGTCCAGATCCTGGGTGTTTCTCACCGAGGCATGAGGCTGCTGAAGGTGGTGAAAGCAGCTGGCTATAATCCTGAGCACCTGAAGATTCTTCACAGCTACAGGTGAGCAAAAGGGCATTGGTTGCTGCAGGATGATAATTTGTCCCTTGCAGGATGCTTTCAGAGTGTTAGGAGGCAATGGGGGGAGCTGAAAATTCCCTGGTTGTGCTGTGCTCTCTAGGAAAATTCCCTAGGTTGTGCTGTGCTCTGTCCTAGGCCAGTTGTGACTCACTGGCCCTCCTTCTAATGAATTTGGCTTTTCCCTTTCCTTCCTACATTGTCCTTTGCTTACAATAAGTCAATAAGTGAGTGTTAGGTGTGAGTCAGCTCCATGCCTGTCATCACAAGGGAGGTCCTCAGAGTGATACGGTGAAAGCCATGAGGAGCCTATGGTGCTATTACTGTTGTAATCCAGTGCTGGTGAAAGGCCACCCTCTGGAGCATGTTGAGGCCTGTCTGCATTCTCAGTCCTTGGAATGAGCTCCCATCCCCGTGATCTGCATCCCTGTCTCTGGCAGAAGGAGCCTGAGCATGCTGGCTGTGTTCTCAGCTTTGCAGATGTGCTATCAGTGGAACTGAAGGGCAGAAATGCCCTGGAGTTCTCTCTGAAGACAGAGCAGCTCTTCCTGCACTCTCCAAAGGCTCCGTGCATCAAGGCCATGGTGGAACTCTTCATCCAGGAGCTGAGGCAGGTGAGGGAGTGACTGTAGTGCAGTAGGGAACATGGACCTGAGAGGGTCCGTGGTCTGACATGGTCTGAGTCCTTCACATCCTGGGGATGAGATTTGACCTCCCCATCACTTTTTCCCCAGGATACCAACTACGTCATTGCTCTGCGCAGCTACATCACGGATGACAAGAGCCTTCTTAGCTTCAAGAAGGGTGACCTCATTGAGTTACTGCCCATGCAAGGCGTGGAGCCAGGTGAGGGTTTGTCGAGATTGGCAGGAAAGGTGGGGACTGGCTTCAAGGGTCTGCTGGGCCTAGGGTGCCCAGAAGCTCTACATGCTGTTGTTGAGTAAAGCAGAGGAAAGCAGACTGTTAAGGGATGGCATAGTCAGCCTTCAGCTCTGCCATTCTCTGACCGCAACCCATCACGTTCCTGCTGCCATAGTTATAGGGGATGTCATCTTCGGATGCAGGAAACCCTGGTCAGTCTGGTGCTCTCCTTTGCCAGTAGGATGCCTCACTGCTCATTTCTCTTCGTAGCTGCCATGGTTCCTGACTCTTTCTCCCCTGTTTCTGCAGGCTGGCAGTTTGGCTCCACTGGTGGCCGCTGTGGTATTTTCCCCATCAACCTGGTGCAATTGGCTGCAGCCCCTGATTACCTCAGCACCGGCATGGACAGACATGGAGGGCTGCGGAAGAGCATGAAAGCCTCCCCGGAGAGCAGGAACACCAGCAGGGAGGTGAATTGTCCTTGGGGAACTGCTAGGGGACATGGCCAGGTTCTGTGGGAGCTACCAGGGTGGGTCCATGGCTCTGGTAGTGTCTGATCCCCTGATCCCTGAGGCTAGAGGGAAGATGCTTAATCCATCCTCCTGCAGATGGAGACACTCAAACACAATCATAGTGAGGGGGGGAGGCACCACACACAGATGAGGCTTTCCCAGGTCTGGCTGGTGAGGAGAATACACACTGCAGTTGCTCAGCTGACTTTTCAGGGTGGATTTTGTGTCTGTCCCTGCAGAGTTCTGTTCCCAGCCTGATATCAGAACCTGACAGCATCTTGTCAGTCCCTGCTGGTGATCATTACACCATGATGGACTTCGCCACAGCCTACTTCCGAGAAGCTCAGTCTGTGTGAGTAGGCTGTGGTCCTTCCTGAACAGGCATACACAGGACCTGTGTAGTCTGACCTATACCAAGCCATTTTGGGGGATATTTCTCAAATTGCATGTTCTCTCTTGTCTGTCTAGGCAGGGACTGAAGGGGATGTCTGCTGAAAAGAAGAATGCAGCTAACCTGGTCCAGCACACCAAGGTGAGTCCAGTCCCCATGGCTACAGCCAGAATCCCAGCTCCAGCATTGCCTCTAGCTTTGTCCCCACATGGCAAAAACACAGAGGGCAGATCCTTGGCTGCATTCTCTGGAGAAGTGTTAGATGCCCTCAACTCTTCAGTGCTGCCTGCAAGATACTGAGAGCTTGTGTCTTTTGGGAAGCCTGCAGCACAGCTCTGTGCGATCTGCCTCCCCAGCTTACCCTTGTATTCTGGCCCTGCAGGTCCCAATCCAGGAGTCTTTGCTCTGGTACTCTGACAGTGAGCTGAATGAGCTTGCTACAAAGAACTTCAAGAGTAAGTACTTCCCTAGGACACAACATGCAGAGGCTGGAGCGTGGCCTTGGTGGCCACACATAGGCATGATCGGACCCAGAGCAGGAATGAAAACTCTTTGAGGAGGGCCTCTCCTAAGGCACTTCTGCAGTTAATAACCACCTGTGGCCTTGCTGAAAGTGTCCAGCAAAATGTACTTTGCTTTGAGTGCAAAGTATCCAAGAACACACACTGCCTGTGCTGACGCCCCAACCAGTACACACATCCAATGCTAGCCTAGTAATAGCCTGTGGAGCAGAAAAGCTTTCAGGATATTTTCTAGTCTACTACCTTCCCCGTGGCAGGATCACCTCTGCTTAGACCTAAATGCTAGCCTTTGCTTTGCAGCTCTGATGAGGTTCATGGGAGATCAATCAAAACTCAAGAACCAGAATGAGGTTGAATGCATCTATGAAATCCTTCAGGTTTGTGACCTTCTCCTGGGCAAGCTGCTGAAGCATCAATGGGAATGAAGGCCCAAGACCTTGCTGGGAAGGGAGAGAGCAGGGAGACCCGTAATGCAACTTCCTATGTAAGAAAAGGAGCTGAAACAGAGAGGCTGATTAAAAAACATAGAGGGGAGGGGTTGCATGTAAACGGTTTCCCTGGACATCGCTGTCTGGATGAGAACACAACCTGTGTCTTCTTATTTGGGCCTAGATAGTACTAGAGACCAGAGGCTGCAAAGTCCAAGCTTTAAGTCACATTGGCAGAGCTCTGAAGCTGGGAGAGGAAGGGCACACAGTTGGCCTGTGGCCTCTCTGATGCTCTCATCCCCTCTCTGATGTTGTCTTCTCCTCTCTGAGCAGCTGTGCAAGGAGAAGGAGAGTTTGCATGATGAGGTCTACTGCCAGGTCATCAAACAGGTCACCCAGAACCCTAACCAGTGAGTACCAGCACTGTCAGCTCCTGTGCGTGTGCAGCAGGAGGAGAACCGTCTGTCTTGCTGCATAGACAGCAGGCTGGGGAGAGGCTGCCCACCAATGACGTACTGTTCCCAGCTGCTCAATTGCTGGGGCTTTTGCTGAGCACTCAGGAAATTTAGCCCGTGATTGAATTTGGTTTTTTCACTTCAATGGATGTTTATCCTTGTATCTCTGGCTGTTGATATATCTGGGCACTGATAAACAAACATTCCTAGTAGCTCCCGGTAGTGGTGATGCTCAGAGCCCTGATTTCCTCTTCACAGCCCTGGAGAATTGCTACAACACCTAGGACTGGCTTGATCCCACACTGTCCTGCAATATGCCAGCAGTGGCATCAGAGTGGCCTTGACTGTTCACTTTCTTTGTTTTCTGTTAGAATATCTGAATCAGTCCCTTCCTCAGCATAAGAAATCTCTGACCAAGGGCCACCACCTCATTTTCTGCCACCGGCCATTGGTGTTCAGAAGGGCAGAGGTTCACTGTGAGCTGCTTGGAGCAGGAATTGTCTTGTTCCAAGGTGCCCATAGTTTTTTTCTGTCTCGCAGGGAGAGTGTGCTGCGTGGTTGGTTGCTCCTAAACCTGCTAACTGGGTACTTCCTCCCTTCTAACATTCTGATGCCCTATGCCACCAAGTTTCTGCAGCTAGCCAGCAGTGATCCATCCAGCACCCACCAAGGTATGACTGTTTCTATGTCCTGTAAAATAAATGGCTGCCCTCTTGTTACTAAGGCCCAGTGGTCAAGGAAAGAAGACAGGGTCCAGGTGGGGACATGGTCCAATGGGAAAATCTCCCTTTTCCTGTTAGGCAAGAGAATGCGGGAGCTGAGCCTACAGGCAAAAGTCTGCTTTGTGTCTCTAGTCCTTCTGTTTGCAGAGGTCATTTCCCATTGCATCTTCACTCAGGCAAGGTGAAATTGTGTCTCTGAGGCTTAGCTTAGCCTTGTGGCTTAGGCCCAATTTGACAGCTAGACCTTGGGGGGGAAAGGCAGGCTGTGGTCTTCCAGAGTCATCAGCTGTGAGGTATTCGGGTTGGAATTCTGCCAGAGAAGAGGGTTCAAGTTCTCCCATCCTGTCATTCCTCTGGACTTCTACTGCCCTGGACACTGTCTGGGACCAATCCTTTGTGATTTGGATATGTCCTGGCAGAGTGGGAGATGAGGTCAAGTCTCTTTCCTCTCCTAGCAGCGGCTTTGAGTTAAATTCAACACAGCCAGGATGACCCAATGCCATAGGAGACAATGCAAAGTCCTCTGTTTGGCTCAGCACATGAAGTTTTTTCCTTTTTCTGCAGATATAGCCAAGATCTGTCAGAGCAACCTGCGGAAAAATGTCATGTATGGGGGCCGTCGCCACCTTCCTTTCCCTGTGGAGATAGAGGCATTGCTGGTATTGAGGGGCAGAGGAGTGGGGATGCTGGGAAGAGAGGGAGGGCAGAGGCTTTGCCAGGAGGTGCCATGTGCGGTGTTGCAGAGGTGGTTAGTGTTCCAAGAGAGGAAATGAGCATGTGTCTGTAAGGGAATCGGGAAATGCAATGCCATGGAGTAGGCAGGGATATGGGCAAGGAAGAGGCAGGTACTATGGGAAAGTAGTGGAATGCGAAGAGGAGGAGGAAGGAAGAAGAAGGAAGAATTGTGGAGTTGATGGGATCCTGAATATCTTGTTGCCTAAAGACTGTTCTTTGCAGAAGGGGCGCAGTGCCCGCCAGCTAGTGATCCTGATGCCTGGAGGCGTAGAATACCTCACCAGGATAAAGACATTCACTGTGAGTTTTCTGCTTTGAATTTCTTCATTGATTTGGGCTCTAAGCCACACCAGGGAACTCCCTTATCCGTCAAAACCTTGGACTTGATCTGTGCTTCCCACAGTGCTGTGACAGTTTCCCACTCACTTCCGAGGAATCCTTGTAGCAGCGTATCTCTGCAGGGCCTGCACAACACTGGGATGCTTCACCCAGCTTCTGTTTTGCGCAATGGCCAGAGCCATACTGCTGTCCTCTAACAAGCCCAGTATGTCTAACTGCTCTGGGGCTGCTTTGGGCTTGTGTGGCCATGTTACTTATTTGCTGCTTTCTTCGCTTCAGGTGGCCAAGGAGCTCTTGCAGGAGATCTGTGAGCAGATGGGGGCAGGTGAACAGGAAGAGATACAGGAATTTGTTCTTTTTGCCATCAGGAGTGACAGCAATAATATCGGCAAGTAGAGACTAGCATCTAGATTCTTTCTTAAAGCAGTTTCTCCAACAGGGAGTACCATGACTATTGTTTCGAATAGTTCCCCCACCCTTGCTGGCTCTGGGGATGTTCCCCTTTAGCAGTTTCCCTCTGTTACTAGGGTTGAGGATTGTGCCTTCTCAGGGGCTCTGTTGCTTGTTCCTGAGAGGTGTGTGTCTGTGTCCCTTTGGAATGGTGGATGCTGGGAGTTGTAAGGGCAGGGTGGCAGAGGTGTGCAGGAAGGCTCCTGTCCCAGGCTGTGGAGCCCAGTCCACTGTCTCAGCACCAAGAGTGATGACCCTCTCTCTGCGTAAACATATAGATAAAATGGTGAGGCCAATAAAATCAGAAGAGTATCTTCATGATTACCTGCTGGAGGACAAGTTGGTCACTGTGACTTTACGCAGGCTCATCTGGAGGACACCTCTGCACTTTGAGAACAAAATTTATACTGATGTCCATTATGGACAGGTAAGCAACGAAGACAATGTGTGCACCAGGAACCTCCCTAGTAGGGGCAGAGTTAGTGTACAGGCCAATGGGAACATCCCAAGGGGGCTCAAGATGCGGGAGGGCTGATGGCTTTGTTTGCTGTTTTTGGGAAGGACTAATAACTGAAGCTATGGATGCATGGAAGGCAGTGCACCTATGGCCCTAGCCTATGAGCTGTACTGTTCCAGACATGGATTGTGCAGTTGTGCATGCTCTTCCTGAGCCCAGAAAGCCTTTGCTTTCTTGTTATCAGCTTGAGCTGGATATGTAATCTATCAGTAAGGCAAGGTGTGAGTCTCTGCAGCCTGGCCCTAGCCAGATCTGCATGTACCTTGTGCAAGGTTTAACAAAGGCCTCTTTGCTTTGCTGTTTCTCAGATGCTGTGGGATTACCTCAATGGGAGGATACTGCTAAGCCGTAGTAAAGATATGGAGATGCAGGTGGGCATTTTGGCAACATTCCAGCACTGGGCCAAAACAAAGCAGCAGAACTCTGCTCCCTCCAGGTATGTCTGTCTCATGGTGGGTCTCTAACGGCTGTTGGCACCACAGGGGTTAGAGGTAGGTGCCTGAAAGTACTCTCTGGATAATTAAGGAATGGACAGTTCTGGAGAACATGAGCAACTAATTAATGTCACTTAGTGATTGACTCCTGCCCGTAATCAAGAAAGTTGACCTCCTGTTCACACTCTTAATGCTGACTGTCTCTGGCCCACATTTCGTTTTGTGACTCCTCACGAACTGAGGGTCATGAGGGTGCCATGGACATTTCTTTTGACTGCCATGTGTTTGTAATACCAAGAACAAAGTGCATAGGCTTATAGTTGGCATGAATGCTCCTTTGCTCTTTCTCATAAGTGCCAGAGTTTTCAACCCTGGGCACCTGAAATCTGTAGTGGGATGCCTAATGGGAATGAAAATATCTCTGGGTACTGGAAAGTTTCTGTCCTGCAGCTCTGCGCTGTATTTTCACACCCCGTCCTTCCCATATCCTTATGCACTTTGACTCAGAGTGGAGGTGATGTCTCCATCAGATCCCCTGACACCACCAGCAGCAGTGGGTAATGGTGTAACCCTGCTGGGCATGGGGCAGTCTGCTCTGTGTAGCACTTTGGAGGCACAGGAGCATGACAGAGTTAGAGCAAGGTTGTTTTCAGCTGAGACTGCCTGTGAAAAAAACACCCCATGGCTTTACTTCCATGCTACACTCCTTGCTTGAAGAGCTCCTGTTGTCTCCAGAAAGGAGGGATTTCTCTCAGTGCGCTAGTCACTGCACAGCTGCCTTCTCTGTGGAAAATGGTGTCTGTCTCTGATGTTTCCTTCCATGTTATCCAATTCAGATACAACCTGTTGTGTTCTTCCCCTCTCCTTCCACCCTTGCCCTCAGCCATGTGATTGAAAATTGTTGCCAGATCCCCTCCTTCCTCCTAATCCTCCTAGTTAATCTTTCACTTTTTAGCTGGGCAGGGGGTGAGTTACTATCTGCTTGTTGGCACAGGGAAGAGCTGAAGGAGTACACACCAAAGACCCTGCAGTCCTACATCAGTCCCCAGGCTCTGGAGAACCATGTTGGCATGCTGCTGAGAACCAGACAGCCCCTCCAGCCAGTGGATGCAAAAATCCAGTTCATGGGTGAGGAGACATCCCGATCTGCTTGAGTCATCTATCCTAAGCAGGATGGAAGCTCCTCTGAATTCACTTTTGGGACAGTTTATGAGGTTGGCAAGGATCCTTGGAGCCCGGAATTGGCCATGACATATGACTCCCCAACAGCCTCCCCCTGCAGATTGGCACTTGTTCCCAAACATGGTGATCACAGTAGAAGTCCCACCACTTTTGTAGTAGTCTGCAGTAGATTTTCAGAGCTCTGTACAAGTTGTGTTTTAATTGATATTCTGGCTGCATGTCTGTTTTTCTGGTTGGAAAAAAAACCAGGACATCTATTCAGGTTGCTGAGAATCGGCAGCCTGGGAGGGAGAAGTTGTCAATCTTACTTTTTAATGTAGAAAAGCTTGGGAACATATGCAGCTTTTCACTACCTTAAGTTGGTGCAGGAGATTGCTGGCTGGAAGGTTCTGCCTAAAAGCTACCTTTTGCTTTCTTACAGAGCATGTGATGAAATTCCCTTTCTTTGGCTACATCATCTACTTTGTTGAGAGAATCAGCGATGACACAATCCCTGTGCCCTGTTTCTTTGGCGTGAATAATGAAGAGATCATAGTGGTGGATGGCACCACCCTGGTATGCCAGACAATTACTCCCTAGAGTCCAGAGCCCTGATGTCTGTCAGAGGTTAACTTTGACTTTTAGAAGAATTTGTGCAGGAAGAGACTATTTACCTGCATCACAGCCACTCTAATAACAGCCCTAGCCCAAAGCAAGTGACAAGAGTGGTAGAACAGTTAGTACTGACACGTGCTCTTAGTTCTAAGTCCAGTGATCGTGCTAACAAGCATGATCCACAATAAAACTAAGAGTAGGTCACATTCCTGGTTGTCCCAATCTTGCAGTTCTAGGGACATGCTGGCAGCAGGCGCCTGCCCTGTATTCTGTACATGCTGCCCTGTGCCCCAGTCCTTGTCTCAGCTTTCAATAGGCTCTTGTGGTGAATCCTCCTTGGTGAGAATCAGATGGGTTTATTTGTAAGGACTGCACCATAGAGTGTTTTGTGGCTTTTCTTCTTACACAGGCGGTCTCCTGCATCATTCCATTGAAAGAGCTGCAGAAGATGCAAACCCTGCGGCCTGTCTCTGATGGTGGGCTTCCCGGCATAGAACTGAACTATGGCTCGGCTGCCAACCCCAAGACTATGTGGCTTGAACTGTCACAGGTGAGATCAGCCCAGACCTACAGCTTCCTCCTGGCAATTCAGAAATTGCCTTCCACTGCCTAGCTGAGCCTCTGCTAAGAGGCAGTTCTACTGCTCTCTTCTGTCCCAGAGGTGGATGGGGACACTGCATTTCCTAGGCCCCAAAGTGCAGCTTTTTCCCAGCACTTACCTCATATTTAGTTATGGAAAGTGATTTATGGGACTACTTAATTATGAGAAGAAGCCATTTCTGGGGCAGAGAATGACTGATACTGATTTGTGTTTTGACAGGCTAAAGAAATGTATCACACGATTGTTGTCATCCTGGATAAAACAGAATGCACCACTAAAACCTAAGAGGAGGAGAATGACCAAGCAAAACAGCACTGTTTTCCTTTCTCTGAGCTTGTTCAGTGCTCCCTGCCCTGTCTTCTGGAGAGGACTCTTCCAAAAGACATCCATGACCTCAGACAGCTGCTTTGTAAGACTGCCACCACAGTGTTTGTTGATGGACTGGGCCGGACCAAAATATCACCCTTGTGACTTGCTGTTCAGTCCCCAAGTACTCTTCCTCAAAGCGATACATGCACTGGCAAAACAAACCACACAACCCTTTCCACACCATTGCTTTTTCATAGCCTGTTCCAACTCAGAGCTGCTGAACAGATGCAAGCAATTGCCTTCAAGCTGTGCAGTGTGGGACTATTCTTTTCTTTTTTGAATTAATTAACATGAGGAAAGACTGATGCTTGCTAGAGATTTGTGTATCCACAATGCAAAGCTGAGGCTATGAAATGACTGCACTGCCTGCTGGTGTTTTCCACAGGCCAGCTTTTTTTCTCTATTGATATGCAAGAGGCCCTGTAGCAGGATTTGTGAACTCAGGAGCTTATAGAAAACATCTTAATTGCAAAGCAGATCAGTGTTAATATACAATTAACACATATGTTGGGGCACAGATTGAGCTGCAATGGTAAGAAAGTTTATTGTTAATTAATTTCTTACTGACATAATTATAGGCGTATGTTTCCCTCTACTACGAAGTCATCAGTCATGTCCTGTCCATGCAGCTGTCATACTTAACTGATGGCTCTGTGCCTGTGGAGAAAGCGTATTCAAGTGGGACTTGTATTATAGTAGAGGGGCCTGGGTTGTACAAAAATGCTTAATTTATTTTTATTGCTACAGCTATCCTACTGAACTGAAACATATCTGCACTTTAGGAGATTGCAATAAAATAATCACACAGAGATATCTTATGACGTGACAGATATTGGTTTACATCTAACATGGGAAGAGTGGCCTCCAGGTAACTGGCAAAGCCTGAGGAAATGGTTGTCACTGTTGGCTGGGAATATGGTAGATCTGAGGGTGCTCAATGCAAGCCATGATGCACAGCTAGCTGCTTGCATCTTCCCCTTCAGGAACTTCTCTTCGCTTGCTGTGGCCTGTGAGGTCTTAGCTGAAGCATGTTACGTTCTCCCCCTTCAGCAGTGCTACAGTGACATGAAAGAAAGAGAGAAGATCTCTGAAGATGAACTTACCCTTATTCCCCTTCTCCTTCTCCGCGCTTTTGCTGCCTTACATAGAAGCAAAACTGATTTGGTTAGAAATACCCATGTTGTGACAAAGCACTTTGTCACGCAACCCCATGCCTTATTGCTCTTTCCGGAGCCCCCGATTTAGAAGAGAAACAAAGCATTTCTGAGAAGTTTACCCAGAGAGCAGCTGAACTCTATAAGGACTGAACTCTGGAGACATAGTACCCCCACTTAAGCGGCTGACGAAACAGAATTTTTAATAGGAAGGTAAAATAGAAGCCAGCAGGCAACAGCTGAAAAATACTTCTGTTGTGTAAAAGGCTTCTCGTAAAGCCCTTTGTCCTTCAGTGAGCAGAGCAAGCTGAAGATGAAAGTGACTCTCCAAGCATTTCTCCTAGCTGGAGAAGTCCTGCAGCTATAAGGGGTTGGAGGTGTCTGCTGGCACATGCTTCCCATCCATCCCATCCCAGACTTGCATTTATTAGCTGTCTGTTTAGATAAGAAATGAGCTTTCATGTCTATGTTCACAGTGATGGAGTCTTAATGTATCTTATACCAGCCTGTATGACTAATTGGTAAGACAAAGCTTTCAAGAAGAGTCCACAGCAGCTGTAACATTGTTTTATTGTCAGTTCCACACATACCCTTCAGTACATTTAAAAAAAAAAAAAAACATCTGTTGAGTACAGTGATCCAAAAGCTTGTTTGATGGCCCCTCAGGCTGCAGATTCCTCTAGCAGCACTAGTGTCTGAGGCCACCGGCCTCCATAGGCATGGAACAAAGGCAGAACCAAACAAGAACCCAACAAAAACCCAACAGGAAGGACCTGTGCCTGGAAATCAGGTTATTTCAAGCCCACCGATACCTTAAGGTTCAGGTCCTTATATAAATATAGCAGCAGAGGCACCACAGCGTCAATTTGAAGGGCCACAGCAGTGCCTTAACTAGTTGCAACAGCAGCATTGCCCTCTGTATTGCCGACTGTGGGTGAGGCACAGGGAGCAAATATGGCTTTAGGGGTAACAAGCAAATATCGGAAAAGTGTCAGCAACCTTGGTGCCGCTATTGGAGAGGTTAATACTGAAAGAGCATCACCACTTAAGTTAAAGGGCAGGGAGAACTAGACAAAGTTAAAAAAAAAAGTTAAGATTAAAAGAAAAAGAATCCAAGTTTCTCTACCTTCAGAAAGTAGGCATTGCCTGCATGGTAAAAACAAAACGCTCCCCTCCTGCCCTTCAAGGGAAAACATTCCTTCCGGGAACTCAACCATCAAGTTCATCATTGGCAGCCCTGAGCAAAGCACGTGAACTTGTAGCGTAAGGCTTCTATTGGTAACACTAAAATAAGAACTAAGAGATGAGGGAGCAAGGGGAGGAGCCATCTAGGAAGCAAGATGCCATCCCAAAGCAGAGTCCCAGCTGGAAAGTCTGAGCCCTTCCCAGATAGCTGCAGGGAGTAGAGGTTGGAGACACTGCAGAACATCTGAGGCAGCAGCCCCTAACCTACACAGCAGATGCAGACTTCACACCTCTTGCCAAAAGGTACCAGAGGGCTTCAGTGCCCTGGCTACTGGAGAAACTCTCCGTAAGTTCACAGAAACTGGTTCCTGGAAGTGCACATCACTAAGGACAGAAGTAAGCAAAAATGCAGTTGGAAAAGCAAGCTCACTTCTGCAGTTTCACAAAACCCTCCATGGCTGAGTTCTTCAAGATTCCCTGGTCCCACTTCTGGAGGAAAGAAAATAGCCAACACGATGCAAGGATCAGCTCTCTGAGCTCTGCAGCTCCTGCCAGTCTGTCTCGCTCTCACACCTGACCCTTGTTTTGAAAAACTCCTTGATGAGCCTCTGTGCTTCCTCTTTCACTGCAAGAGAGGAAGCACCACCTTTGAGATGATACTTAAGAATCTGCCCCCTCTAAAGACATTAATCCATTGAGCATCAAAAGAACCCAAGATTCTTGGTGCTCTCCCCAGCTGCCAACTCACCAGTCTTGCAGGCAGGGTTCTGCTCTTCAGCCAGTAAGTGAGACAGGTGCCGTGCAAACCCCTTAAATAGATTCTGCAGAATTGGGGAAGATAAAGAGCAGAAAGCAGACATCAGTTACCCCACCAGACTGTTCCCACATTCGTCTTGCCCTTAGCACAGGCTGGCTCTAGCACAAACCATTCAGATTTAGACTACAGGAGCATTGCAAACCTGCAAATACATCCAACCCTGCAGTGCTGGAGAAGCACATGCACACATACACACTGCCTTACATCACGTAAACTACACCAGAATTGCACCTGTTCTGTTGCTGATCCACAGGCAGGAGTTCTTACAAACTTACTGGAGTTTAGTGGAAAAACATGAACAATCAAACAAGTGTGGAACCAACATGATACCACTCTAAATCACACACAAATGCTTTCTTGGGAGAGGTGAGTTGCTGCACCTGGCGACACTAAAACAGCACATACCAAGACGTGACATGGAAATGAAATGTGGTACCCAGATCATCTTCCCCTTCTTAGAGCCCCAGATCACCAGGGAGATACATTCTCCTTCTGCTAGAGAGGGTCTTGAGCTGTGCCCTACCTTGGAAGCAAACTTGCCACCTTTGTAGAATGGGGTCAAATATTTGACAACGATGTCTGCTGTCTCTTTGAGGGACATGCCTTTGGTCACCGGCTGTATGGTCTTGCTGGTTCCTTCTTTATCACACTGTGACAAGTTTGGATCAAAAGTCACCTTCTTCTTTGTCAGACCAACACTTTTGCTTTCTGGCTGGGACAGAATAGAAGATTTTGCCACTGTCCGTAACCGCTTTGTTGCAGGACTTTCCATATCCTGGAGACAGGACAGAAGAAAACCAAAACCACCAATTCCTGTGGCAGCATTACACTTCCAAGCAGCCACTACCTTCTGAGAACAGGAATTTTTGCAGCATCCTGCAGGCTCTCCCTATAGTGAATACCATGCAAGAACCCACGCAACCCATTTTGCTGTGCAGACATAGTACTCTGTTTCCCACACAAAGGGCTTTGAGAAAAACCTGTTAAGACTACCACATTTAGAATTACCCTATGCTCTTATTAGGGCAGCTAATTGCTATATTATTTTTTATTTTTTATATATATATATATAAAAATATATTATTGCCCCATCCGATACAGCAAAAACTGACAGGAAAAGATTTCCCAGGATGTCTGCTGAGAATACACCCCTCAGGAAAAATCAACCACTTCAGGAGTGCCACACTCCTGTTCAATTGGAAAGAGCAAGAAGAAAACTGCACTGCTGTAGAGACAGCTACCAGGCAGTCTCAGGTGCCAAATGCAGAACCAGAGGCCGAATGGCAAGGAAGGCTGTGAGCATGGTTTGTTGCTGAGTGGTTCTGTGCATCACTGGCCTCTGGTTGCTCCTCTGACTTGAGAAAGCAGCTTGCTCATTATAGTTAGTTACAGAGCTAGAGGGGATGGAGAGACTCATTCCAGGCAAGTCATCAGCAACGGGTACAGTCACATGCATTGCAGAGAAGAGAAAACAAAGTGGAGTGGAGGGGAAGCTTTCCGCTGCACTCTGAGTTGCTGCACAGGCCCAGCAGGCGGCAGGAGGACACCAGGAGTGCAATGCAACTCTAGTTCTCCTCTCTGCTGCCATTGCACCTGGGCCCTCCCCAGATAAATAACGCTATCAGGTGAAGTTCAGACTGGGAGCATCACTCCCAGAGAGAAACTTGGCACAAGATCAGCAGAAGAAATAAGAGGAAATTAACATCCATTAAAGTCTTACCTCATCTGATCCTGGTCGCTTCCCACACTCACCTTCCCCAACAACAGTTAGCTCAGTTTCTGTGACATTTTCAGCAACACTAGTAGGAAGAGTGGAGAGAAGGCAAATTTTTATCATTCCATAGTGAAAATATTACTGCATTCACTGTCAGTGTCCACGAGACTCTCCATGGTAAAGCAAGAGTCTCCCTCACCACCCTAGAGATCTAACGTGGATTCCCAATTTCCAGGACAAGGCTGATGGGGCTCTGCAGCTCATTAACAGGGCAACACAGGGAGCAGAGAGGCAAAAATGTTACCTGGATTTTACATCGATTTCTTCCTGAAGGAGCTCAGATTCAGCAGCCTGCTGGGTCTTAAAATCCTCCTCTCCCTCAGTCAACGTTACTTCTGTTTCTCTCAGCTCTACAGTCTCTGCCAGGGAATGTCCAGTCACATCTTCTCCAGAAACATCTTTGTTTTCCTGAGGTATTGATTTCTCTTGACACATGCTTTGAGAAGAAACCTGAGGTAGTGTGCTTACAGAACAGCCATCTTCCTTTGCTGAGCTGCAACTTTTGGCTTTAGACCCACCTTTGGGGAGGGAAAAGAATTTGGAAATATCCTGCGATTCTTTTTTGGCCGCTTCTGCAAGCATTTGTTGCTTCTTGCTAGGTTTGGACTTCTTAGTAGGGCTGTCCCAAAGGGCAGCTTTTGTGTCTGGGCTGGGTTGCTGTCCCTTCTTTTCAGGAAGGAGTACTTCTCTCCCAGCACTCTCACACATTGCTTTGGTCGCTATTTCTTTCTTCTGGTGATCAGGGTTTCTGGTGTCCACTTCCAGACTGCAGTTGCTGTTGTCTTGCCCATTTGGACAATCTACTTTTATGACAGGCTTTGCATCACTCTCCTCCTGGATCTTCAGCAGTTCTGAAGCTGTCTGGAACAAGCTGGATTTCTTTGGAAATCCGGCTCCCACACGCTTAGGTTTGAACTAGGGAGAAAGGAAGAAGTAGTAGTTTTGGATGTGTGAGCATTAAAGAAGCCCTGCGTAGAGAACTCTGAAAGGAGCTAAGCTTCTGTACACAACCACCAGTGTGTACAGCAGTAAGCTGGGGAAGGCTCTAAAATTGACTCATTATCATAACCATCAACTGAGACACCAGGGAAATGGATTAGGTTAAAGTCACAGGCCTGCAGTAAGGAAACTGACAGCATCCTTGGTTAGAGCAAGATGAGAAAATCTTATTTGATGTATGGCCTGCACATAAATTGTATTCACTAGTAGGAACCAGCATGACTAGTTGATCTCACTCCAAAATCAAAGGACAGACAGGGAAAGCAAAACCAATTGAAATATACAGCTATGGCCCCACAAAGAGCTTAAAATAAAAATTATAAGAAAGCTGATAGACAGAATGCACCATTCCCTCCTTGTCTATCGCATCTGTACTCACTCACCGAGTAAACCTGGGATGCAGGGAGGAAGTCCTCTTCTGCTGGAGACCCAGATTTTGTTTCCAAGTTGCTGTTGCCACCGGTTCTGGACCCAAAGACTGAGAACAACTCTCCTTGCTTTGAGGCTTTATTGATTTCTGCTACCTGAAAAGGGAACATAAATATTCTGTAGTGTACAGAAATCTATGCATGCTGCCTTTGTACATACAAAAAGGCATAGTGGCAAAGCAAATGTCTCTCCAGGGGAGAGACACCTATCTCAAGAACAGAAACATCTTCAAAGAGAATTATGGCAACCAGCTAACCTAAACCAAGGCTCGTCTGTCAGTGACAGTCTGAGAAACTCCCCATTTCCTTTATTGCCAGACCTAGGGGATATCTGAATAAGCTTGCACTGGTATGTACATTTCCAAAGCCTGTAAAGCCAACAAAGATGTGAAATCAACACGATTCTGGGCCCTCCTGGAAACAAAAATCAAGAAGAAAGATTTGGAAGACATCCAAGGCAAAGCAGAGCTTCTCCTTCATCTTTCCCACGCAAACTCTACGCTATTTCCCCTCAAACTGAGGCCACACCATGTTCAAGGGAACAACAGCAGACATATGGCCCTACCTTCTTTAGCACAGTTGCCTTGTAGGAGTTAGCCATTTTACTGGTTCGGAAAGCCTCATACTCCAGGTCCACAGCACAGGCATGCGGGTCTGACCTGTAACACAGGCTGGGGTGATTTCTGGCAAGACACACTTCTGTATTTGCAAAGAGAACACTAATGCTTAAGCATCTCCCAGAAAGTACAAAATTCACTCTCCCTGGTGCAAGAATAAGTGATAACTTCCAATTAAGTCCTAAGGCATGCATGGGGAATTGCTGGAGAACGGAAAGGGTGGTGAAAGCAGTTTTAAATCCAAGTTTACTTGTCCAGTTGCTCAGTTTGAGAAGTACACTATCCCCACCTTGTGGGACAGGGAAGAATTGCGACTCCTAGGATCAAGCTGATTTAGCAGACTCGTTTAGCAGGAATCCTCTTATCTGATCCTGAACATCACTACAAGAACGATGCCGTTAAGTGAAAACTACATCCTTGGACCAAATAAACAAATAAACCAAATAACTTAAAAAGGCATTCCCTGAGAGTGGTAATTTTGTTCAGGAAAGAGCAAGCCCTGTGTTAAACGACTCAATATGCTACCCCTTGTCTCTCATCTAATCTCATACCCTTTGCCTCCTGCTGCTGGAACATTTTGATTGATGCTCAAAGCTTCTTCCAGCATCTTCAAGCAGTGTTCCCGTCCCTAGGAAACATTGGATACTCAGACATGCTCTACAGAAGTCATACTGCCCCTTGGACTTCCATCCCTGAAGGAGTAAGGACAGGGCAGGCAGAATCTTGGTTGTTCTTTGCAAGTCAACAAGACTGAATGTTAACCAGCCCGTCTTACCTTCACTGTGAGCTTAGAGATTCTCCTGCTGGAGGCATCCTTCAAGGGGCAGTCTGCACCTACCACAGAAGAGGCATTTGGAAAAAGGTATGATAGCAGGGCTGGGGCTGACGGAGAACATCTCAACTGTCACTGCCTGGCATGCTCCTCCCTGCATAGTCACCCTTTTTACCTGGAGAAGCAACAAACTCCAAAAGAGCTGGCAGAAGCCAAAGTGAGATTTTTCTCTCTGGATGAGAACATCTACTTTGCTAGTTTATGACTAACAGATTTCCAAAACCTCTCCTACTTCAGGAAACCCTTTCTCAAGGAATCTCAGCTCTTAGGAAACGCAACTCTTTTCTGCTCCCCACAATACCAACCAAAATAAAGAGAGGCTGAATAGAGTTAACATGACCTACCAGGTATTCTTTTACAATAGCGTAAGAACTGTGTTACTAGCCAGGGCCTCAAGTAGCGCAGTTATAAATGATGAAGTTTTTCAACAGTTTCCTTATAGCCCAATTACATACTGCTGCATAAACACTGCAGAAATAGCCTACAAAGTCAGGTTAGACAGTGTTTTCCTTCTCTCTTGCTTATTTGGAAAAGTTGTTCAGAAAGATGCATTCCACATCTTCACCCCAACCAAAGCTAAGCTCTGATCCATCTCCTGCAGCCAAGCTTTCACGGCCAAAAGCCTAACCCCTGTGCCTAGGGATTGATCAGTGTTGATGCTATACAAATTACACGCAGCTGCAAAATACAAGACTTTCTTCTCCCAAAGAAAACCCACTATAAATCAAAGAAGATATTTACTTGGAGGAACAAAATCTTCCTTTTCTGGTTCTTTGCCCTGAAAGAAAACAAAGATCAATCAAATATTTCCATTCCTGCAACCCACATGCAGGTCTAGAAGCACAAAATATTTTATACCCCTGCTCCAGGGAAAATTAATGCTGAAGTTACAAAAGTACTATGAAGGCACCAAAATAGGGGAAAGAAGAGAAAGAATGAGAATCAAAGCCAAAAGTTCACCTTTGCTATACAAATACACAAGAGAAGCTGAATGGGGAAATCTGGTTTTACAAATATCAAAGGTATTAAAAACAACAGGATCCTCTTGGTGAGCATCGCAGAGAAATCAGTACATGAATAAGCCGCGTTTCTTCATATTACAGGACTGACCCAGAAAATGGAGAACACAGCAAAAGCAGAGGTACAAAAAGTAAAGAACAGAACAAGCAACAAGCAAGAGATGCAATAATTTACTTTGACTAGTGCCAGGAAGACTTTGCGTGTGTAAGACAAGCTCACAGCAAACAATCTGTGAATCTCTTCCAAATGGTATCAACTCACTTTGCGCAGACTCATCTGCTTTTTGTAGAAGTTGTTCCACTCCCGTTTCCGACTCTCTTCATTGGCTTCATCCCCATTCCCACTGCTTTCTTCATCATACCTGGATAAGGCAGGAAAACAAGAGGAACAAACATTTCTGTAGCTGCAGCATTAACTGGGGGACAGGCTTTGGAAAGCCTAGGTCATCCCAGCATTTACATATGATGATGTATTTCACATCCTTTCTGAATTAGTTTCACTACCATCCCTTAACCTGGACATTAGTGAGTATCCTCCAAAAATTCATGGGATTTGTTAATCCTACGAACTAGTAAGCAGTAGCAGGAACTAGTAGCACATAACTAGTCCTCTGAGAATAGAGGGCTCCATTTCAGCTCTGCCAGCTTCTCCCACGGAGTTGAGTTGTCACTGCCTTGTGTCATGTGCCCCATCTGTCAGTCATTACTGCCCTTGGAGCAGAGATGTCAGAAAGGGAAAAGCATCCATCCCTCACCCTCAGTTATTCACAGACTGTTGTATTAAATGAAATCCCCATCACTAATAAACTGAAATGCAGCAGCTGATTCTCGCCAGAGTAGCCCAAGAGTTTACTGCCACAGCTGTCACAGCCAAAACTTACAGGCTTCACAGATCAGAGCTTTAAGTCCATTGACTATTACAACTTCCAAGGCAAAGCTACAACCATGTTAGGAGAGGCTCAATAAATCAAATGGCAAACAATGGGCTGTACAACAGCACTGGCCGTGTCTTCTCAGGTCCTGAGATCAAACATAGGCTTAGGTCACAAGTATACCAGTTTCCTGCAACTCAGCTGAAGAAGAAAGCTACCAGTCTCAAGCTGTTCAAGGTAAAGCTGGGCCAGCAAACACCACTGCACATCCCGGCAGAGCTTCATGGGCAGCACGGGCAGCAAAACTTGCATCCTGGCAGAGCTGCAAAATCGCTGCATCTCAGCCAGAGAACAAGGAGGAAGACAAGTTGTCATCTCCACACTGCCAAGCATTTTACAGAATTAATTATGTTTCCCACTGCACATCTTCCTTTTGCTGTCAGCCTGATAGGGAAACACTAAAATTTAGCAATCTGCAGAAGCAGCTGGCACTGGCACTTCATTTCATCCTCTGTGATGACCAAGTCCTGCCAGTGGCCCTCCAGCCTGCCGGCCCACAGACAGCCATGCTAAGTCAGGAATGAACTCTGGATCGTGTCATACTTTGCTGTCACGTTGGTTTCAATTTAAACATTTTTGATCCTTGTGACTGTGAACGGGCTGAGCCCAGTTACTGCTTTCAAAAAATTTCAGGCTAGCTTCTTGAACCAATTACATTCTGCAGGGCAATTCTTAGGTCAGTCAAAACAGCTTTTGGCTCTCTGGGACATGAATGTGAACGAGGCTGCCAAAGCGTGTGGAAAATGAAATTCCAGCTCCTGCTGCCAGGAAGTTACAGGAAAATACCACCACACAGAAACATGTGCTGAAAATAGGAGTGGCTGGGCCTGCAGCTGGGAGATGCTCTCTTCTTTCTGACAGCTTCTATGTGCTAAGTTTGAGCTACCAAGTACAGACCTGCTAAAACCTCTGCAACCTCTTCTCCCGCCTTCATACAGCTCTGGGTCATAGCTATCCCAGGAGGAACCTGTGGGCCCAATGCAGGTTTTGCTCCAGCTGTTGGTGCAGCGCTCCAGTGACTCCAGTTGTCTTTTCACTGCCCCTGGGTTCTTGCAGTAATCGCAGCACTTGTTACAAGGTGGGGTGACATCGCCAAAGTACTTCGCTATTGCAGCATGGCGACATCTAGGAAACAAAAGGGAAAGTGATCTGGTAATTATTTTTATTGACAAGATCTCCATCCTCCAAATGCAAGGTGTCTTTTAATAAAGACTTAAGTCTTTGTTTGCAGAGAACACCTATTCCAGCTGGAATCACAGGGATTAAGCCCTGGAGCAGAACTGGGTTTCTGTTTCTGGCACCCTGGTTAAGGTCTCTCTGCCTCCACTTCCCTACATGTAAAACAAAGCATGGCATCAATCTCTTCTGCTAAATGCTTTCAGATCTTTGAGATCTGCAACAGGCACAATGGATGAAATATGCAGTTCTTAATTCTGCATCATTGGCCAAATACATTCCATGTCCAAACAGAATGGCTCTAGGATAAATATATAAAGAAGCCCTGTGGATCCCCACACCTCAGAGTATCTCTGTATATTTCACGGTGGAGAGCTTCTAATTTTATTGTTTGTGGTTTGAAGGTGAACAAATCTACATTTGAAGAAACAGGAATGTAAATTAAGTCACAGAAATAGAGCAGACCGAGGTCACAACAGAGCACTAGTCAGATAATACAGCCTGGGACTCAATCTGCTAACACACGCTTCGGATCAGCAGCTAAATTTCTAGTAGGGTCCTACATCCATGAAAACCAGTCCATTTGCTCATAGAGTATTGCACAATCAGGTCTACCAGGCTTAGCAAACTAGCCATGTGAAGATGATTAGATTCTTCCAGGAATCTCCAAAAGATTTCTGGCAGACATCAGTCTTTTGGGTATGTAAAAAAAAAAAAAAAAAAAGTTTGGTGACAGAGACACGCTTGTTAGTAATACTGGCAGGAAGTAATTTCTCTTCTAGAACATTCCCTGACTTAAACCAGAGAAGACACTGATTTTGCTAGAGAAAGAAGAACCAGGCAGTTACTTTTTTTTTTTTTTTTTTTTTTTAAGAAAGTGGGCAGAGGTGGCCAGTTGTCTCTCAATCAAAACACTGATAGTAGATACACAGAAACACTTATCAGGCATTTAGAGATCAAATCCTGCAGCCAAGCAGCATCAAGGGTTATTTCAGAAGAGAGTTATTTTACTGCAAGGAAGAACAAAGTGGAGATTTTTCTTCTCTAGCAAGGAGCGCCCTATTTGGCTTACTAACTTCATCTGCAAAAAGTGGGTCACAGAGGGGAAAACTAAGAGAGTGAGCACTTCATTTGTTCTTATTACAAACCCTTTAAGGCATGTCTGAAATTGCCAGAGATCTAACAAATCTTCTTAACTTGTATGCATGCGTGTGCGTGTTTGGGGAGGAACATAACTGTATGTCTACCAAAGCATGACAAACCCTGCAAGGGTCTACAGCAGCAGCTGGCTGGCTCATTCCCACGGCCTGAAAGGTTAATTTTTCAAGAGAAGAGCGAGTGAAGCAGCAAAGCAGCAGGTTACAGACTACTGTCGCCAGAGCAATGAAATGTGTGTGCTGAAGTGCGAAGGGCCTGGCGCTGCTCAGGTAAGGAGGGCTGCAACAGGGTGACGCTGCACTGCACGGTCTGGGGCACTGAAAGCTTAGAGAGGGCTACTACAAAGCTGCCTTTATATCCCCCTGCAGAGCTGCACTGACTCACTCTCGTCTTGCGCTCAATGAGCTCCTTTCACATGGTGGGGAAGGGTGGGGGGACCGGGATGGGGACAACACATTCGATCCCCTTGTCCTGCCTTTCCAAAAGAACTACTGGCGCTGCCTGTCCTGCCAATGCAACGTGACTATAGAAATGCCAGCGAGCTGCAAGTCAGCTTTTTGTTTCCCCAAAAGAAAACAGGCAGGCATTCTCATTAGTCCATGTCTCTTTCTCTCACATGCACTGATCTGTATTAGAGTTAACCGAGGCATACAGTAATGGTCAAGCCCTCTCCTCACTCCTACAGCCTAGTCACCAGGCTTACACTGGGGAGGGACATCCATACACACCTCTGTCCCTCAATGCAAACAAGAGAGATGCCCCAAGGGAAGGCTTTGGTGGAAGCAGAGATCAGCTCTGAAGTTGCTGGAATTGACAGTTTTGGTTTCTAACTCATCAGGCTTGTAAAGCCAAGCCCCTTCCACCCAGCCTCCTGTAACTGCCTCTATCTTCCTGCAGAATTACCCAACTCGGGGCCACAGCCCCACTTTAGCCAATGGTGCTCATGAGTTGGGTCATAACGGACATTCAGCTGCAGAACTAAGATTGCAGTCCTATAATTAAAGTCAAAAGGGCAAAAACAGAGTTGCAAATAGGGATGCTGGGGAGAACCACTGGATTAATGCTTAATTGCATATAAGAGGTCCTGAAACATAGTTGGTTATGCACTAACATGTGATGAGAAAACTTCCTGAGTCACATGAGCACCTGACTAATGCCCACGAGATGGAGAGCTGATTTACATAAATTAATAGTAGTTTGCATTATTACACGTCTTAAAATTATTTCATCTTTTAAATATGCAATTGTATTATTTGCCTCCCCCACCCTTCAACAGGAGTATGTATGAGCTGACCATTGGTCTTTAAAACATCTAAACAAAATCATTATTTCATTTGAGACATCCTACCCTGATTCGACATCATGGGATAGGATGAAGAGCAAATAACAATCAAGTTTATTAACGTGTTTTTGTCTGTGGGAATACTTTTCAGGAAAGTGCTAAACTGACCACACGGCCACCTGCACCATGCCTCCTTTTGCTACTCCTTGCTTTTGTACACCAGGTAAAAAACAGGAGCCCTATTCCTGCAATTAGTAGAAGCAGATGGACAGTCAGAGAAGCAGCAAAGTCACGTATCCCAAAATATGCCAGAAAAAAGCATTCCCTCATGTGACCCAAAGAAGGGTACACAGTCTTATCAGAAGAGCTCCCTGAAAAAAACCAGCCCAGCAAGTCTTGGAATAAAGCCAAGAAATTAAAGCATTAAAAAAGACAAAAAACATATGAGGACAAATTAGGTACTGAATCAAATCAGTTGCTGAACAAGAGCTATTTAATGAGCTTTATCAAATAGAAAAGCAAATTATGAGGTTGATGAGAAATAATCATTTTGCACCTGTCTGAAGGACTGTATCCTTTGTAATATCATCTGAACTTCAACAACCCTCTGAGAAAAGACAGTGGGTGTCAGCTGTTACCAGAATACAAGCAGCAAAAACCATGAGTAAATGACTTGGCTAAGGGCACAGAGAAAATTCACCCCCCCAGCATCATCCCTGCTCCCCTGTCAGTGGCAGACTGGGCTGCACTGTCCTTCCAATTTCTTGCTCTGCCCCTTTGAAGAACACAAGAGAAAAGCTCTTTCCCCCCCGGGAGCAGGAAGGAAACTGGGCAGCATAAAGAAAGTTAATTGTTTTAACACACACCCAAACTATCACAAGGAGAGAATCAATTCAAGTCTCACTCCAGAAAAAAAGCTGTAATTAAAAAGGAAAAAAAAAAGAAAAAAGAAAAGATCTTGCAAGGAGGAGATGCACAGAGGAAGCGAGCAACAAGTGCTGGCACTTGGGGAGTTTGCACCAGCGGCTGGTTCAGCTTGCGGTAGCTCCTCACCGCCAGCCCTCCCTCTCTGGCACACATGTAACACGAAACTTCGTATCTCCAGGACAACCAATAACAAAAAAAAGGCAGAGACAACAGCTGGCTGTCAGCAGCAGAAGAGAGGAGCCGAGCGAGGAGCGAGACACAAGCCAGGATGAGGGGAGAGATGACGTGAAAGTTTAAGAAGACAGAAAAACAAGAGGAGCAGAAGAGTTCGTCGCGCGGCTGGGGTAAGGCTGAGCTATTGCTGGTGTTCGGTCAACCGTACCACCTTAACGTTCAGCTAGTTAGCAAGTAGCTGCAGCTTTTGTAGCTCTCCGTAGGGTGAACTGCAGAATCAGCCATTGAGCAGAGCTTGCTAGCCTGAATTTGTTTGCAAGGGACACTCGGGAGCAAAGGTAGTGAGAGAAAAGCTTTTAATAGGATCGCAGAAAGCTGTGCTGCAGCCGTACTGCAAACAAAAGGATCCAGCCTGCAGTCTTGCGTTGCTTTGACAGAGCAGGAGTAAGCAACTTCTTTGCTGATTAGAAAGGCTGGCTGCTCATTTTTCTGTTGCTGTTACGGAATGTGACCTTAGCTGATAAACACATCTAGCACAGGACATTCACCCCAGTGATGACCTGATAGATTAATACAGTGTGATATAGACCGACAAGAGAGCCGGTCTCGTCCTCTGTACCAGTAGTGTATGTGCCATTAGCAAGTAGCTTCCAGCACAGGCAAGCGCACGTGAAACCAAGTGGGTGCCAGCCACAGCGTTTCTCCAGAGCTCCTCACAGCTGGAGCTAAGTTTTATCCCTCAAATCGTGAAGCAGAGAGCTTAGAAAACAAACCCTGGTCGGGGAAATAGCATACTGTGCAAGTTAAGCATCTGTGTCCAATAGAAATAAATGGAAAGATTTTACACCGCTTCTAACAAGAGCATTTAAAAAAAAATCAGTTAGTGTATCAGACACAGATGCTGGTTTACTATTGAAAACAGCATGAAAAAACCACTGCTGTGAAAGAGAATACATGCATACACATACATGGTCCATGGTTTACAGTAACAACACTGTCAGGTCTGAATGCAGTGAGAAGGGAAGGAAGAGGAAAAGGATCATCCCCCCCCCCAAAATACATGAAATTATAGAATCATTTAGGTTGGAAAAGACCTTTAAGACTCATAGAGTCCAAGCCTTGGTTTTACATAGAGAGGTGTCCCACAAGCTGTGCTCCCATCTCTGTTTTGCTACTGGGTTCGGGAAGGGGGGCTGGCAAAGAGACTGACCAGACAAGCCCCTGTTTTCTGCCACCTGAAGCAGATTACTCTGTTTGGAAGCTCTTGCAGCTCCTAGCACTGAGCTGAGACCCCTTGCCTCTTCCAGAAGGTGCATGGGCAGTCAGCTGTTTGCAAACGGGTAGGGAGAGAGGCAGAAAGCCAATTCTCACAGAAAGATGTCTTCCCGATCCTACACATGCCTGTAGGGAGGAATGTTAAGGATCAGGTATTTCCACTTCTCTCCATTCCCATTAGTGTGGAAGGGAAGGCAGGTTTTTCTGACCTACGTGTTGTACAAACACTGAATTGGAACTACCTGTGTGAGATCTAGTAGTTAAGACCCACACGCCTCCAGCCTAGCCCTAGGTTCAAAGGGGATGGAGGGAAGTTTCCACCCAGCTAATGGTCTCTGTAGGTTGTTTGTTGCAGTTAAGATGGTTTCTCAAATAAAGTACAAGAAAAACAAACTTTATGGAAAAAAAAAAAAAAAGGAAGGAGGGAGGAGTGAGGGGAGAAGGGCAGAGGAGGGAGGGAAGGAGGGAGAGAAACACGCCAAGCTTTCCTCGCCAAAAGAAAATCTTAACGGCTCTGGCTGGGGGCTTGTCCAGCCACAGCCGTGTTGTACATGTTCGGGGGGGCGGGAATAAGCAATATGAAACACATGTCTGGATAAAAGAAACAGGACATGGCTTGTGTTACAGCTGTCATAGTGCACAGGCCTCAGCCCAACTGCAATGCAAGAGGGGTTATGGGAGTGGAGGTACAAAATACACCAAGTTTGATAGAGCAGATCCCTTCCGTAACACAAACCCTGACCAGTGCAGCCTGGAGCAGGCCAGAGAGCAGAGCTGCATGCAGGATGGCAGGGACTGTCAGAGACCGAAGGAGAGCGGAGTGAGGAGACGGCACCCGCCCCTTGCCTCCATGCAGGCTCTCACCACAGTGCTGCACAACCACAGCTAATACAGTTCAAAACTGCGTCTTCTGTGGAAACAGCTATTGTAGCCTTCAGTTTTGAGTTTCTGCACCCAAGTGGCATCTTTACTAGGATGAAACCAGCATGTTTCAAAAAACTCAAAAATGCATATCATTTCTGAGACCTGTAGGTCTGAGACCAGTCAGGGACAGGACACAGAGGTGGCCAAAAGACAGAGAAGGTGTTTCCAGCACTCTTAGAGGGCTCCAGCTGCCTTACCTCAAACACCAAACTACTGATAGATCCCAGTATGTTTGTGAAGTAACTATTTACAAGGCTTTCACAGGCACACAGCTACCTCTCTGGGAAATGGTTATTTTGCTAATATTAGAATAGACTTTCAGGCTAGATTCAAGCTTCAGCAACCCTAAAAAAAGTTCTCTTGTAGACGAGCTACAGGTTTATTTTTAAAATTGACCTTTTCCTTTCACTGGATGGCTCTGTGCTTTGGTTTCCCCACTTCTTAAAAATGGGACTAGTAGTGAGGAATTATCTCATGGGGTTTTGTGGACTTGTTTGTGGGATGGACTGGAAAAAAACCAGTGTGTTCTGTAGAGGTGTAGAGACTCTCAGCTCAGTGCCCCAATGGGTACCTCAACTTCTCTAACTGCTACTGCAGGGAATTCAGTGCCTTTTTATATTAATCTAATATTAGGTTGTAGGGAAGGGAAGGAACATTTACAGTGCTGCCTCAAAACCAATCTCCAAATAGTGAGTGGTGGAGATGACAGGGTATTCCAGCCAAATGGCTACCCAGTCAGGGCAGCTTTATAATCTGCAAGAATGTGTGGCCTTCTTTTCCAGACCAGCTGACAACGTCAAAGCTTTTCTCCCATGACATTGAGCTGCAATTTACCAGTTTGGGTGTGTGCTGTTAAAAAGCTGAATTCTCTTGATACTGGAAACTATTTTCATCTGTTTGAGAATGAATTATAGGTCTATCTGGCTCCGCTCACTCCTGTTTTAGGAAAAAAGGGCTTGTCTGTGAACTGTAGATAAGATTCACGTAGCTGGTCAACTACAGCCATGGCAGCAAACATTGCATTAACAATGATGAGGGAAAACCACGCACCGATAATATGACTACATTTCTATAGCCCTTTTCATCTCAGAAGTACATTAGAAATTTAGAACAATAAACAATCTTGCAGGAATTATTACATGTTCTGCCAAAATGCATCTCAACTGTAACAACACCTAGCAGCTGAGCGCTGTTTTAGGGCAGGAAGCGCTACAGACCTTATCCATATGGAATCAGAAGCACATTTCAGGAACCAAGAACAAAGCTGGTAAGCTTAGGAACTGGCCAAGACTTCATGTGTTTCAGAAAGTGGCCAGATACAGTCAGAGTTTACTTTAAAGTTTTAGACCGGAATAAAAAGCATCCCTCCCCTTCAGCTGCTCAGCACTCTCCTTCCATGAGGCTGAGATTGCCTTCTAAGACTTCCTACCAAATAAGCTGCCACAATCCATACAGGCTTCCCACTCCTGTATTGGTCCAATTTCAACCAACTTACTTGACTTGCCCGTGTAAGAACACCACAAAATATTTGCTTCTTCCACAGACATAGTCTTGGGAAAAAGACAACGTTGCAATGAGAATGTTGCCCTGACTTTCTGCTCACTTCGGCACATCAGGGAGGTCCTACTTTGTAAGGTCTCTGGAGCACTGCTGATACAGGCAGTGGGCACAGTGGAGGACATCAAACTCACCTGCACTGGGACTTGCTGCATTAGAACTTGAGGCATTGGCAGCTTCAGGGCACCATCAACAGATTCACCTCTCCAAAGCTTCATCTCCAGTTTTAGATTACTATAGCAACAAACCCACAGAAGCAAACATTCTCAGAGGGACTACAGTAAAACCAAGGATCAAGGTCATGTCAAGAGAAATAAAACCCTGTGGAGCACGGCTGGGTAAGGAGCAACCAAGAGTGGAAGCTGTATTTTCATCTACTTTCATCCTAAATGGGCTCAGTGACTGAAGTGTAACAAGCAGTTAGCAAGCAAAGGTCATTTCATTTTGTAACTGAAACAAAACCAGGGACTTACTGTCTTTATACGTAAAGATTTCAGAGCACATTAGAGACTTAGACACACAACAATTAGCAACCAAACCTCTGATGGTGGTTACATGTTCTGCTGCTTTGCAGAGATGAAGTCACCCAACAGAGGGATGGGATGACTTATCCAGAGTCACACAACGAGTAAGCATTAGTGGCAGGCCAGGAAGACTGCCTGCATTTCCTAACTTCCAGTCCTGAGGCTAAACCACAAACTCAAATTCATGTTCTTTGCACTGAAATAGGCTGCTCAAATGCCACCAGAGTTATGAGTAAACAAGTGCCTCATTCCTCAGCAGTAAATTTTAAGCTCACCTACCCTACGGTTCAACTTTTGATGCACCTGTGCAGACACACAGGTAAGATACAGCTTTCCAAACCAAAGACAGACCAAAAAACCCTGATCAATTTACATCAATTCTAAAATACTTACAGCAACTTGACTAGCTTAAGGCAGAGGGATGTGGGACGAGGGATGTGGGACCCCAACTTACATGGTCATCCCAAAGCTCTTATTCCTGCTTGAAGCCTGGAAGCTACCACACACAGATCACAGTACAAAGAAACCCTGACCGAGGCTTTTCTCTTGAATGTCTAGATTGAGGCCTTTTAATAGCTTTATTCTCAACAGGCCTGAGCAGCCAACTTCTTTGAGTGCTTCAGTATGGCATGAGTCCATTAAAACAGTTCAGAAAGATAATTTCAGTGCTATTATGGCAATTTTCACAGCCTTATTCAGTGGGCACAGCAAGATTAATCTGCATTAAAAACAAGTATTAGCACTTTCTGGAAATCTAAAGCTACAAAAGCCCTAAATGTAGGACATGCTGCTTTGGTTTTAAAGGGTCAGCTAATCCTTGCAGTTGAGCAGCACACCTGCAGATGTCAGGCATCCCCCTGCATTACTACTGTGCTCTCTTTTCAACCAAGGTTAACAACTCATGGCAGATTCGGTCCTTTTTTTCCCCTCAAAAACCAAATAAACCTAAATTAAAAAATCCATTTTATTCCCTCCCCTGCCAGGCCTTGTAACATAGAGGAGGGCAGAAAGATTTGACTATCTAGTCCCACTGACAACACTGGATAGATGAGTTATTTTTTAAAAAAATGGCCAGCAGAGGAAAAAGCTGAAACCACGAATTTCAGGCTGCCACCCCAGCAGGAACTTCCAAACTGCCTGTCACAAGACATCAGCATTGTGTTCACTTTCTTTTCTATGTGAGTTTCTCATCTTGCCTCTCTTCACCCTATTTTCACTTCATATGATCTCTAGCTACAGCTGTGGAGCAAAAGTTCATGATATTAGTCTGACAATGCATTATGAAGACTATGTTGCACTGTGGTTATTCAGCATTTCTTTCATAACAAGTTCCATCAGCTTTGCTGCCCTAACAGCCATGTCTCTTCTGCTCTGAAGGGTTCCCATCCTCAGTGGATGTGGTTTTGAGGAAGGACAATGAGCAAGGAGAGATTCCCAATTGAGAAAAACATCAGCAGACAGTTATGTTTGCTCCAAACCCCATAGAATCTGTGAGGTACCAACTTGGGTGGCTGTTCTAGGCTCCAGTCTTAGAAAGTAAACTGTCAGTTAAGACCTACAACCTTAAGTTTCAAATCTCCCAAGACTCGCCCATTTTAATAATAATCATTACAGTTACTGCTTCAACCAAATATCCTGCACCACCTGACCTTTACTACTGTTTGTAACTGGGAGCTTACTTGGACACAATATAATTAAAAAAAAAAAAGGAATTCATTCTTACAGCTCCACTCAAATTTCTAAGTAATGTCATCACTGTTGTGTTGTACATAAGAAAGATAAGGCAGATGCATAAGACAACTTGTTTAAGTCACACAGCACTATCCTTACCCTTATGCTAATCTCTAGGGTAAGATCTTGGTTCTGCTGAAATCAATTGGAAAAAGATCACAGTCAAAACTAGTCCTGACCAAAGACTTGACATCACAAGTAGAATGAAAGATACAAAAGTCCACAAATATAACTAGCTTTCTTGGGGGATGGTTACTTTTTTTCTTTTTTTTTTTTTTAAAAAGAAGTGATTTATTCTTCACCCTTTTGCTACGCTCCACAAGCAGAAATCCCAAAGCAGCAAGAGCCCTTGGAACCAGTGTGCAGTCAGAAGTGCAGTCGAGCAGAAAAACATTTGCTTTCTCACGGGTAGGCTGGAGACTGCACCACCGACATCAAACTTTGGCTGTGAAGAAGTTCAAACCAAGGTAAACAAGCAACATTCCTTGCAAGTTTTAGAATAAAAACTCCTTCACTTAGCTCCAGATCAGGTACCACGGGGCAGAGGAATGCCCATTACTGAGACGACAAGCTCTTATAATATCAGGCTAGGCACTTTGCTAATCCATGTGGAGTTCTACAATCCTAATCAGTAATTTTACACTGTATACCCGAACTTCAGAAGCCTAGGTCTTATACTTGCTGCTTCTGGTGCAGCCCAAAGCATGGTACGAAAGGTACAGGAGATTCCTTGCTAGGAGAGCTTCTGGGCAGGCAGAAACACTCCCGAAGAGAAAAAATATTTTCAGAATGTTAGAGCCAGAAATACTTTTTTTTTTTTAAAACTAAGTTTTTCTTCTAGACCCAAGAGCAGAAAACACAAATCACTTCACCTCTGCCTGCACTGCCATCTCTTGGAATGGAAACAAAACTGGAACCTTGCTGACACAGATTCCCACAGAACTGTGCAAAGGATAAAGCAGCCATTTCTGGAGCAGCTCACTTGGGGTACAGCAGTCATCCAGAAACAACTATTTAACCCTAGTCTCAAAAGTGACCTTTTGAGGTCAAAAGGCCACAGCTATGCCTCCCTGCTAAGTTGCACAGAGATCTTTCTGTAGCTGTAGATATTCCATCCACCCACAACCCCAGGAAACCAGCTGGTTCCGATTTTTATTCTTTAGCTTAGATTTAGAAGAACAAAGAAAACCCTTTTTGAATTGCATAAACATACAGAATGTAATTTAACTTGGCACTGTAGTATTTAAGCCCAGCATGCAAAGAAACAGCCAAGGTCTCTCTGTCCTCAGTGTGTTTAGAAAAACTGAACTCCAAGCATCCATTTGTTTGAGTAACCAAACCAGATGTGCAGTAATGAACTTGCTGGCTTGTTCTGGAAGTACTGTCTTGGTCACTTGGCTTTGTGTTATCATCAAGACCAGGATATTAAATTGCAATGTTCAAGTCCTATAAAATGGTGTTGACTATTACAACACACGCAAGCTAGTACATTCTGACATAATAATGACATAAGAGTCCATCCATCCAAACGTTCACCTGTCCAAACACTTGTTTTAAGCAAAACTATGGATAATTCTCAACAATATCCTATTCCAGTTACTGACAAAAGCAAAATTTGAACTTCCATAGCTCTCATGCAAGCTTGCTTGTTGCAATGCCTTCCAAAATTTTGCTCACCGGGGAAGAGAACAGCAAATATTGGTGGCAAAACTGAGGCACCTAACTTTGACTACACCAACAATATTTTCAGTAACAATAGTTCCTGATGATCATTCTTTCTGAGAATAAAGAAGGTGTAAGATTACTGAGCAGGGCAGGAGGGATTAGCTCCACGAGGGAAGTATCTCCCTGACAGATCCAGGGGCTTTTGCTTTGCTCACCACCAGCAGGGATGGGTGGACACCCACTGTTCAATTCACATATTGCTCAATTAGAACGGACTGTGGCTTAAAAGAAAGCAAGCTACATTTAGTTACCATGTAAAACTTGAAGTCATCTCTACCAACTTGAAAAGCATCCAGCTGTCTCCACGGAACACAGACTTTAGCTCTTAATATCACTATTCAGTAAAACTGGTTGAAAAACATTATTAATGGTATTGTAGTGAGGTGTTGAAGTAAGTGCCTTAGTTTTTGAAGAAACTTTCTGTAGCTTAAAGCACAAATATTCAAGGGGGTCTACTTTGTGTTACTCAGTTAAAACAACTGAAAACAATGAACCTCTGGAGTTCAGCATTTCGAATTCAAGTTGATTTAGAATTGCATTTTTTTTCCTAGAAGGACAAGTTAGCACAACTGGAAAAAAAAATAAATTACTTTCATTGGGTGAAAGCCAAGGGCAGGCACCATCCAGTGCTAACTCTATGCCTACTGAAAGAAGTGTCCTTTTAGAAGAAACACTGTTTTTCCTTTGCTCAACAGCGCAGCTGACAAAAGCACCCTCAAAGCCAGATTTTGAAATTAAAACAGTGCCAGAACACACAGACAATTAATAGTCCTCCACCTTAGCTACTGGGAACAAGGACTGAGACCAGATAAACTTGTTTTCCTTGTGATCACTAGCTCTATAAGAAGGCTGGCAGCTTCCTAGCATTAGTCAGTGAAAACGTTTATTCTCTGTTTGGTTCTTCTACAGCATAAAGCCTGGAGAGGTTGAGCCAGAATGTCTTCTGAAGGCTTTCTGAAGGAAATGCAAACCATTGGTGAGAAGTTTCTCCTTAAACTCCAGAAACTGCCCAAGGCTGACCCAGTGGAGATTGTGTCCTTTTGTGTGGTTCTTCTGTTTATCGGTGAGTTTATCGGCGGAGGTAAAGGGGTGTCAGAATGTGTCTTCTCTTCTACAGGGGCAGCTTGCTCCACAATCTTTGTTGGTGGGTCGGTGTTGTTGGCAATTGTTTTCCAGGCTGTGCTCTGAGGCCCAATTTAATTTCTAGGTAATTTTTTAATACTCTGTGTGTATCTCTACATGCATGCAGAGCTGACAGGCAACAGTATAGCTTTCCCCAAAGCTCTCATATTTAAGCACTAGTTTAAACTGCAGTATTTTAACCAGCCCAGAGCTGCTGCAATGTTTTGATGCATAGGAGATAGTTTCTGACAAATGGTATTAGGGCATCTCACTGCCACAGAAGACACTTAAAGTCTGAGACTCTGAGTGTCATTCCAGTGCTTAGTTCCGTGGAAGCCAGTATGCTTCACGTCAGCCTATGTAATCCTCTCTGGTAATGGCAAGATCCCTCCTGCTGCTCCATGTGGGGATGGCATGGAAGGAATAACAAAGAGCTGCTTGATAAAGGGGGATGAAGTTTGTTTAGACAATGGGAAAACAAGCAGGAAGGGAAGAAGGCCCTGCCCCTCAAAGAGGTACACTTTGCTCCCAGCCAAAAGGAAGGGTGTGTATCCAGCCTGGACACTCCTCCCTGGGCTGGTATTCAGAAAGACACACCTGCTGCTTTATTTTTTTCATACCTACAGCTGGTTCCCCACAGGTCCAGTAACATGGCAGCCCAGCTCCAGACTTTTATGGAACACATGCACGCACACATGCACATTCACATACTCTTACGTGTTTTGCAGGATTAAACATGTCATCCTTTTCCATTCCAGATAAACTCCCAACACCAACCATTATGCCTAGTGTAGAATAACAGTAAGTTAGCCTAGTGCTTTGCAAAACAAACCCTGTGTTTGAAGTATCTATTTTCTCAAACTAAATACAGAAGAAAGAATAAAGCCAACCCAGTAATGAATATCTATCCTCATTAAAGGGTACACTGCATGCACTCTTCAGAAATGCAACTGCTAGCTTGACTAACCAAGTTCTCTCAAGTTGCTCCTGACACAACTATGGGGAGAGTTGGATCTCCATCCTTTGCAGAAACACAGCTCTACTTAATTACTGCATGTCATCTCTGAAACAACAGTGCACTAGGCAAACACATGCCCCCACATGGTTTGGTACACAGCTCCTAAGATCATGAAATATCTGGTAATGATTGTCCAGATTAAATGGATAGCTAATAGAAAGGAGCAGGAACTTAGAAGGAGGGAGGTGGGAATCCACAAGAAACCAGGTTTTGATCAATCTGCTGCTCACCAAACAACGTGGAGGAGACATAGGGTTACTCTCCAGTGATTGCTCCTATGTCATGAAGCAATATCCTTTGCTTCTCTTTCCAGTTACTGTTCTGGTCCTCATGATCATTGCCTGCAGTTGCTGCTGCTATAGCTGCTGTAGCTGTGATGGACGTCCTGACCACAGACGTAGGAAGATCCAGGTCCGCCCAGTTACCCATTCATAAAGTGCAACAACAGGTGACACAACATACTATCAAGGATATGCATGGACATCATGATTCAGTCCTATGGGAATGACTTTCTACACTAGCTCACTGAAAATGGCAATAACAACATTAATTAATATGACTCAGAGGACCAGAAATCACAGCATGGAATTCCTTCTTTTTGTGACAGCCACTACTGGGCTCCGTGGTGTGACTAGAAAGGTAATGCTACTTTACCATCACCGTCTCCCTCTTTTGGGGTGGGGTGGAGGTGCATGGACACACACTGCTGAGAAAACAGACACGCTTTCCCGATGAGAGCCCTGCAGCTGGGCCAGCCAAGGATTCCCTTTGTGAGCATGGAGCCACAGACCAAAGCAGAGAACACGTATGCTGCCATGTGCTAGGCAGCGCCTACTCTCTTCACAAGTGGCTAATCCAGAAGGATTGTGCTGGGTGCTAGCAAAACCCGCTGACATCACTGGGAGGTCCACATGCTCAGTACATCTTGGACCAAGCCCAAACCTGCACTCTCAAAAACCACCTGCAACAGGCACGTTTAGCTGAGATGTCTGCTGAAAACAACAAATCGTGGATCTTCTGATCCAGATGTGCCAGCTGAGGCTCTGAGTACAGCTGGTAACAAACACTCCCTGCTTTATTTCATCAGTGTTACAATGATGGGAAATTGCCAAAGAGAGAAATCAGATCATGTGCAATACACTTTCTAAACAGAAAGATGAAGGCAAAAGGGAAAAACTAATTCTACAACTTAATTTGACCATTCTGCTGTTAACCGTGCTCCCTCTCCACCCCCTGTATGGTTCTGTGCTTCTGTTTATTGCAGGTGAACAGTTCTTACAGAACATGAGAGTTGCAGGAGATGAACAATCCTTATCCTTACTTGAGGGACCTGTGTGTCTGACTCCCTGCACTGTGTGCAGTTTATTTTAGTGGACATAAAAATTATGCCTAAGGTATGATTATTAGCATACGCAAAGGCATTTCAGAGGACTGACAGTATGGTAACCATCACCTCAGGGTACACATGCAGCAGGTGACAGCAGGCATTGTGACAAAGCAGAGCCAAGAAGGGGCTGTATGGCTGAAGATAACAAGTGCAAATAAATCCCTTTTCTATGCTTCAGCTACTGTGTACGTTTGGTTTACATTTTGGTGAACTTCAGAAAGGGACTGATGTACGTACAAGGCTATGGTGCAAGCCACGACTTTCAAAACAGGGGCAGCCAAACGGAAGACCCATCATGCTGCACCTAACTGTAAGTCACTGGTCTTTCTTTCAGCCCCAAATGTGAAACCAACCACCTTTATGAGAAGGTATAAAAAGTTACATGCGTATAGATAAGTCATCTTCTACCCTTGTATTCCAACTGCTAAGTGTAGAGGAGTTAAAGGGATTACACATATATATATACCAGAGCCAACATCTGGCTAGAGAGAAAAGAAACATCAAGTTTAAGTGGGCCTTTAAATATTCTTCACACTTCAGAAGGGACAAAATGAAAATTTTATAAAGAAATCATTTTGTCTGCTGCCTCACCCAAATTAGTAAAAAGTACATTACATAAGTAGCTTCTTGTGTATTTAATGCACTTTAATTTTTGCAGAGAAACTTGATGTAGGTATTTTCCATTTTTGTACTGCTGCACATTGGAATATATCTGCAGCCAGCGACCACAGATAGTGTAAAAATTAAGAAAAAAACAAAAATCCTCAAACTACCAATGTTACTTTTAAAATTAATAAAAAGAAAAACTGCCTAGCAAAAGATGAGGATGTTCCTTAGAAAGTAAATATTTGAGCCCAACTCGACAACTGCCAACAGAAGACTGCACTAGTATGAGCTCCTGCATGCACAGTTACACTAAGACTAACAAAGCACTGACTTTTGTTACACTGTCCCAAACCTTTCGCTCCCAACCAGTATGTCAGGGTAGGATAAGGTCAAGCGTGGCATCAGTTTAATCAATATTCAGAGATGCGTCGCACTAACCTCTCTGTCAGATATGTCTTTGCTAATGTCACTTACAAACAAGTGGCAATCAAGGGGACATAGGAAGTCTCAAAACCTCTCTTTTGCAGGGGACAGACACAACAGATGTTTCTGCATCTAGAGTTAAGTCACGAGACCTGTGAAAGAACAGAGCTTACTTTATTTCCTAGCCTGTGCTAGACAGTGCCAGCTACAGGAATTAACAGAATCCCATTGAGAAACGTTTCAGCAGCATGGAACCAGTCTGTGCTAACAGTCAGGAGGAAGCACAGCAGGCTGGAGACATACCAACGACTGACAGGTCACTGTCACTGGGATCAAGCTGCCAGGCCTTATCTCAACAGGAAAAGCTACAAATACATGTTTCCCAGTGGTGTTACGAGTTAAACCACTGACAGATACCAGGCAGGGGGACAAGAAAAAATGCTCCTGTCTTATCTCTGCCATTCTAAGTTCTTGAATTAGAAGCAGAGAATAAACACAGCACTGTTAAAAAAAGAGGAGAGAAAATTAAGCAATTCTCTAAAGAATTCAGGTGGCTTTTTGGAGCAGAGGAGCAGTCACCGTGTAGAGGAGGGGTCCCTGGACTGATTTCTACATACTTGCCTGGACCTCACAGGCCTAACGTTCTGTTTATACCATTTTACTCAGCTGGACTCTTCCTATACTTGGCATTTAGATATTGCCAATTGCTTGGCTGGGCTGGGTGGGGTCTGCTGCATTCTTGAATGCAACAGGTCAGGTTGGCCTGAAAGATGCCCAGCAAATCCCCAGCTTCCTGCGGCTCTTCAATTTCTGTTGACTAGAAACACGCGAATCTCTGGGTCCCCGCTTACCACTCACTCGAGCTTTTGTGGTTTTGGCTTCAATCATTGCCCACATAAAGGGACCTGGAACGCCCTAAGCACTAGTGAGGATGGGTCCTCTCTGTTTCAAAAAGCAGAGGGAGATTCAGAAAAGCACAGACTAAAGCGAGGCTACTTTGTACACGGCAACTTCTGTACATGTTGTGAAAGCCTCAGTGAGCCTAGAAGGAATTGCAGTTACTTCAGTCCTGATGATATAAGTGTTGAAATAGTTTATTTCCCTGAGGAACCTAAAAGAGACAGTGAGGCCAGCCTCTCCAGAAGTGGTTGAAGTTTTACTGACGGCTTAATGGAATAGCTTCTATTCTGTAACATCATCCCTCTGGTTTCAAAGTGATTTGCTTGGCTCATGAAAAACAAGTTTCCTTTTACACACATGCAGCCTCACACACCACACTCTCCTCCTCCCCTCCCATATCTCTCCAGCATCATCCCTCTGGTCTTCTTCACTTAGGGAGGTGGCAGGGAGTCAGTTTTATTGCAGCTAACAGCAGTGCAAAGCTCTGTAATGAGTTTATTCACCTAAACTGTCACAATGAAGTTTGGACTGGAGGGCAGCCTTGTTCACAATCTCATTTTAGACATGGCAGTCTCCTAACAGAGCTTTCAATACAGATCCAGGAAACCAAGCCCTCTTCTCTCCACCACAACCTGCAGCCTTCCCCAGTAGAGGACACAGTGGGCCTTTACAAACACTGGAACAGGTACATGAGTGGATAAAGTCATGGAGACAAAGAATTGTCTGAGCAACAGCTGAACTGGGTCTTTTTACCTAGGCTCAAGGCCTTTGATTAGATTAGACACACCTTTGCAGGAAAGTCAGCTGTTAATCATTTACTGCAGTACAGGCAACTTCCATGCTAGCTCTACAAGTCTCCAGCTACAGCAAGGGGGTCCCTCAACACTAGCCAAGATCTCTTGGAGTGGGTGCAGGAGGAGGCACCAGAAGAAACGCCTACTAGAAACACAACAGCTTCAGGTATTTATAAAATTGCATGCAGCTCTCCTATTTCTGGAGATTAACTGTGGTTATCAGTGAGACAGGAACTTTCTAGGGTGTACAGTCATGCAGGGTTTCTGTCTTTGGGTCTACTGAACTGGTATCTAGGCTGCCTCCTTTTTAAAGGCAAAGGAAGCTATCCAGAACAGCCTTCATGTCCTGTACACCTGTTGGTGGGACACTGAGCATAGTGATCTGTCATCATTCAGAAAACAAAGTGTGAACTGAATATATTAGCCTGCTGAGAAAGAAACAAAGACTTCAGCAAGCTGAAGTGTGAGCTTGTGCTCCTAGTCAAATGTGACTTGCTGGGGATGAAACACACTTCATATGACTAATTCTCTTCCTTACAATATTAAGGATAAAGATATACGGGGCAGCAAGTCAAACAAATTTTCAAAAATAACAAAGATCTCTTCCTGTATTACGTCTGCACAGTCATATTTGAGAGAAAGTGTGAGAAATAATCCATCCTTTCCCTTGAGAAGCAAGGAAGCTTTAGTAAAACCACAAGATGCTTGCAAAGAGATGCTGGATGTTCTTTAGAAAGCCGATAGCCAAGTCATTATGCAAAGTATCAGTGCATAGAACCCACTGAGATCTTAGTTTAAATTATTGCTGAACCTAAGTACTTCATGGGAAGAAGACTTGTGCATCTATTTCAGAGTAACGGAAAGTATTACTAGAGCAAACTGTTAACAGGAGGCTTTTTTTTTCCATAACTACACTATTCTAAGCCCTATGAGAGTGACAAGTTGTACATGACAATCTTTACTTATTGTTGGTTGGGTTTTTTGGTTGGGTTTTTTTGTTTGTTTTTAAATAAGTGTTCATTTAATCTCCAGTGCGATCTTAGAGTTTAAGTGTCCAACTCCTTTTTAGAGATCTTTCCAATGGTATCAAGCAAGTTCTCCCAATGAATACTTGTCTTTTATGTATAGGCTGTACAGTTGACAGAGACGAAGGGTTCATACTGAACATACTGGGAGAGACACTATATTATTACAAATATCGATCAACTATGATTAAAATAAATCTTAACTGCCAAAATCTTATAAAACCAGAAGCTTTTCTCTTTACATCTCTGTAGATCTGATTGTGAAACTGGCCTCAGTTACCTTTCTTCTGGTTTATGCTCCCATTTCTGTGAAGGATGACTCTCCTTTTTGGAAGAGGGATGCCTGCAGGCACAGACAGCGTGCATGCTTACACTGGTTTCGGGACTGTGGTTCAGCATAGAGAGGATATACCAACATCTGATATTGTTCTTGTCTACCTCCAGCAGGGTGGAAGCCAGCATGTTATCAGTAGAAGAGGGATCCTCAGTTCTGGAAGACCTAAAGAGACTGATTGCAACAAGTGACTGGGCTCTTGGAGGACTAGTGGTGATTGGCATCTTCTGTCTTGTTTTTATTGCTCTCCTTCTATTTGCTGCCATCTTTGGGTGCTGCTCATCTCCAAGGCACAAATGGAGTGGTACATAAACAGGGAAGATGAGATACAGTACTTGGAGCCCTACAGCTAAGCAAGAATCAGCCCAGCTACAAACTGATTGTGCTGCTCATTGAAAAAGCTTTCCAATCTTTTCTCCCTGGTTGGTTATTTCTCCCCATGCAACTTTCCTGCATCAAGAGCAATGCACCAATGCCAGCAAGTTGTTCTGCAAGTCCACAGCAAACTCAATACATAAGGCTATCAGTATTCAGGAACTGTGTGACTAGCCAAATACCAAAGTCAACTCATCTCTGCCTGATTTTCATCTTTGAAGCACAACCACTGGTTAGAGGTGGCAAATGGTCAGCCACCACCTAAAACTGATAAAGCTGTCTTCCGCTGCTGCAGTTACATGATTTTTTTTTTGCCTCCATCTTGCAAATGGGCAACAGGAAATTCTGACCAGCAAAAGCTTTGTGTAAACCTACTCTCTAAAAGCAGCTTATAACATTGTTCTCTTGTCATGCTCGGACAATAGCCTAAATATACTATGCAAAAACTTGCTTGCCAGTATATAAGTCTGTCTTTATTTGTTCTTTAGAACCTTGCAAGGTCAGAGTTTCAGGTTTGCTTTCACTGAATTAATACAGTTCTAGTCACTATCCAAACAAAGCGCAATGTGGCATTCCTTTATATAGCATCTTAGTCTCCTGTACAGTTATGAGCAGAGAAGCCAGTCAGAGGTGCTGGCACTGGGATGCAAACAGCATGTTATACAGGAGAAAGAATGTACCAAGCTGGGGGAGGGAAGAAAAAGTATGGGATATGTGTGATTTCTGTAAGGAAATTTGACTGACCTAATTAGAAATCTCTCTTTTATGTACCCAGTGAAATCCTATTTCCATTACTATTCATCTGAGCAAAGGAGAATTATTTCTCTCTGTCCTTGCTCAGTTACTGCCTCACTGCTGCAGTGCAACTCCAGAGAAGGTCCTCACTTCAGACAGCAGTCAGGCTCTTTACAGCATGCATGACGTGGGAGATGCTGTAAGTTGGTTACACGGAGCCTCACTCATAGCCTCACTGGGACACCCCCTGGAATATCCTGTGACTGCTTCTGGCTTATGCAAGGTTAGTTCAGTGATCCCAGTCCAGTTCTTACGGTACTGGGGTCCATTCCAAGCAATGACTGTCACGACTAACTACTGATAACCAGCTTAGGAATCAAGGAGAAATGGATACCAAGACAAGGCTCCTGAGGTGAGCATCTAACCAGGTAAATACAGCTGCGTCTCAGATTATACAAAACCCAGACACAAACAGCCATCTGGCCACTCTTGCTGTGAGCTGGTAACACACACCTGGAGAAGCAGAGCTGCTCAGCCAAGTAAGTGGATTAAACTCTTACAGCAAGGAGCCTACTAGTAGCTACTTCCCAGAATCACCTTGACTTTGGGCAAAGAAGTGTTCCTGCGAGTGCCCCAGGACTCAATGTTGTGCCATACTTCAGTACAAGCAAGACTTTCCCAGAGCAACCCCATAAAAGCAGAATTTGTTTACCAAACATGACCAGGAGGAGGGAACAAGCTCACCACCGCATCAGAAAAGAAGCATGTGTTACATTTCATGTTGAAAATGCTGCCCTAGACACAGGTGAAAAATGAAACAAAGTGCAAACTTGAAAGCAAGACACAGGTTGACCATTTCCAGTTAGTAAACACATACTGCTCTTGTACTGGCAAAATTATAGCTTTGATGTCTTATCCAGCATAGAATAACAATTAGTACAATTACAGCTTACAAGTCATGAACTAAACCTGAACAATGCATGTTGCAGTTGCTAGTCTGCATTTAGATTGGGCATGTCCATAATTCAGGCCCGTTTCTGAAACATTCTAAGCACCGTTAGCTCCTCAGGTCAATGAGAATCATGGATACCTCAGACTTTGCAGAGTGGAGCCCCTGAGACTGAGAGAGACATTACATCTAAATGCTTCTATCTCATGCTGATTAGGCTGTCTGTCTGTCTCCTTAGAAGCGAGACGATGTAGAAAGGAGGAAAGAGTCAAAACAAAGGCAAATATAACTAAGTCAACCAATCAAAGATAGAACATAGCCAGCGGACTTACAGTGTAACATCACTATGTCACTTGGTCAGGCTGCAATACCAACATCTCAGTTAACTCAGAGGTGGGAGTTAGAGAGAGATGTCTCAGGGACACCTTCCTCAGTCCAGACAGCAAAATATCAGATTCAGGATTTTCTTTTTCCTGGACATGCAAGATCTCAGCCACAACGCTGCCTCAGGAGGGATAGGGCACGGTTTCCCCAACATTAAACAGTGTTTGAAAGAAGAGTACTCACCCCAGCTCCTCGCAGAAGTTCACAATGGCATCAAAAGCTGTCATCACAGCTTTGTCAGATTCTTTTAAGGTGCCTTTTTTTTCCTGAAAGTAGATGGAGACAATAACTATACTCTTCAATTTAAATATAATCAGATAAAGTAATTCTATTGATGACCAAATCCAACCCTTCTGATCAATACGGCAAACAGGTACAGACACCACGCTGTCTGCTCCACACTTCACCCATGTCTCTCTAATAGAGCCAGAGTTGGGTCTGGCAGTCCTTTCCCTTCTGCTAAAAGGTGCTGTCTGTCACCCTTCTGTCTGAAACAGGGTGACAGACAGCTCTGGACCCAGAAAAACTCATTTCATCTTTGCATATTCAGAGGTCACTGCAGGTGAGAGGCAAATCAGATCAGAGCAAAAGCAGCACATCTAGGCAGATGGATACTATTCTGCAGATCTTACTTGGATGTTAGAGAGCTCCTTCTTAATCAGGAAGCTGACTTGATCCCGGTCATTCCTCGAGTAATAAAGGCGGCAGCAGGATGGCTTCCCATCTCTCCCAGCTCTGCCAGATTCTTGGTAATATCCAGCCATTGACTTAGCAATATTCCAATGGGCAACAAATCTGCATGCGATAAGACAAGAGGAAACACAAGGCTGCAGGTTTCTCAGATCACTGCATACATGATTGTGGTGTTTGTGGACATCAACAACAGTAAAAAATAGGGCAGCAAAAGCATAAAAGACAGAGGATTTAGCAGAGCAAGATATTTTGCATGCAGAAATTTAAGTCCTTTTAACACATGAGACACAAGGAAAGCAGCAGAGCTATAAGAAAACAAATGCACCTGAACAACACATGAGCAGGATGTCACTCCAAATGGATGGAAAAGAATGAGCACATGAATATCCCAAACGTGCATACCACTGCACAGCTATGAAGAGTGAGAATAAGGACATTGATTTAAGGAGTTTGGGAGATTTTGCCGTAACACACAGCATTAATAAAAAAGTCCTATTTATTTTGTGGAACGCAGTTTGACCATTACAGAACACGATTTGAAATACTCAATTTAAGAGAGACACTTCTTTTCCAACAAAGTCTGCATGGGAAATTCTCTCTCACCAAGCTCACTTGTAGATTAGGGCACCCTTCCCAGCCAGCAAATATGACTAGGAATCATGACTAAACTGTATGTAATCTCTGAAGGAAGGTTTTCAATACACCACTGCAAGACTGCTTTAACCCTGATTGTACCTGAATATTCAGCAATTCAGCTTATACCTGTGTTGAGAAGATTTTACAGTACTCTAACACTGCCAACATTTTGAATACCAGTCTACCTCAAAACCAGCACATCCCAGACGTATGATGCATATGGGTGTGGCAAAAGATTAAATAACAAAAGCAAGCAAACATATTTCTTCAAACACAAACACTCCAGGAACTGGCCGGGCAGGAAGCATCAGAGCCCTACACATTTATTGCCCATCAGGAAGCTTACTGAAGAAACTGGTAAATAATCTCAAGCAAAACTGAATTAGCAGTGAAGAGAGGAATAGATTTCATCAGAAGAAGAGACACCACCTCTGTTTTTCCTTTTGTCCAGAAGAGTCACCTCCAAAACTTGTCAGACCTGATCTACTTGATAACATATGCATGAATACTCAGAACTCTGCCAACATAGAGCAAGGGCTAAGCAGCAGTGCCTTGTTGCCTGAGCTTGAGTATAATGTCCTTTAAACTATTTAAAAACATCCTGTAAAGAGTCATTTTAACTCCATTCCTTGGAAACTAACCAGATTACAAGCATGTTTCAACTACATTTCACTCATTCAGCCCTATGCATTTCAGTTACTCTTTGCCCTTTTTAATGACCACTCTCCTGAACAGGGCAGAGAGGTTTCAGCAGGTCATTAATTCACACTGCTACCCTAGAAGACTTCTCATTTCTGTTGGGTAACTTGCATCAAGCAGTAACATAATCTGTCATTGCTACGGGATCCTGTTATCTGTCAGCACAGTGACACTGAAAGAAGGATCAGGTCTGTGTGGAGTGTGGTGTGAGCTGCACCAGAGTTATCCCTCTACTAAGTGATCATAGCTCACAATACTCACTCAGCACAGCTATATTGTGGTGCAGGAGTTCTAACAACACAGAGCAGTTATGGTGACAGTTAGAAGTCCCAGAGGAACAGCAATTGAAAACTTGTGCAAAGTTTCTGTCCTTGGACTAGAGCTACATTTTCTATATGATTATCGCTATTTGTGAACTGCTATTTTTTTCCCCATTGCATTGCAAAAGGAGATCTCTAAAAAAAGCTGACTATTTTAATAGAGGGTGTATGAATTATTTTAGGTGCAGATTTTTTTCCCCACTGCTTTTTAACAGCAACTATTGCACTAAGAGAAGTGAAAGGGACAGCTGTGATTGCATTGAGATGGCTCTTTTTGACACCCTGGAGGGTGTGGCAAAAGCAAACATTCCTCCAGTTTCCTTCGTTTTGAAGATGACTGGCAAAGAGGAGCTCTGGTGCCTTGTTTTTAATTTCTTTACAAACCCCTTCCAGGTTTGTTTTTGCTGCTTCTAAGATAAAAAACCTCCAGCTCTGTTTTTGTGGGTTTTAGTAAGTGTTTATCAGGCATTTGAGTCAGATGTACCAGGTAACAGAGAGACTGAGGCTTTCCCTTCCCACTGCTCAGGTTTCAGTCTCTAGCAGCGCACAACACAGCCTCACACACCTGACATTTGCTTTGTCTACTCCCATTCCAAAACTGATGGTTGCAACAATAACAGGGATCTTCTCCTCCATCCATTCATTCTGGACTGAAGTCCTTTCAGCTGCCTTGAGTCCTGGGGAAAGGAAAAACAGGGAAGGAAACAACAACAAAAAGTAAAAAGAAAAAAAAAAGAAAGAAAGAAACAAGAGGATTTTCTTCCTGCTCCATTTCCCCACTGTGAGCCACCCCCCTCACTAAAACTGACTCATGTACACACTCCTCTCTGCCCACATTTAAACTGCCCTGTGATCAAGAGGAAGTGAGCAGCAGCTGTTTCTATTCCAAAGAGAAAAATTCAGATCCCTCCTGGGATAAAAGCAGTTGTTACATTTAGGCTATGCAAGATCCAACAAACCCAACACGTCTGGAGTGAAGAGAATGCCGTTCTGTTGAAGGCCCCACACTTACCTCACAGAGCTGACATGTGAGTATCAGACACATTGCAGACCATGCCTAGACAGCTGTTTCCTAGGTAGCCCCAACCCAGGTCTTAAAGGTGGTACAGTTCAGTTCTACCAGCTACTGAGAGATGCAGCTTCCAGTACCTGCGTGATAGGCCTTGGCTTTCACTCCTCGGTAGCTCAATTCAATAGCCAGCTGGTCACACACGTCCCTCATCCTGCAGTACACAATGCCACAACCGGAGTACACCTGGGCAGACAGGAGAGAAAGGCCATGACACTGTCTGAAGCCAATCAACAAAGCTGCAGTCATCAGTATGGAGGAGACAGGAGGGAGGCCTAAAGCTCACCTCTTCTACAAGCTGATTCCCCAGCAGCTGAAAGATACTGTTGCAGCACAAAAGTAAATCAATGTAAAGAGAGTTTCCTTACAAGTCCTAAAAGGTCTAAAATTGACCAAACATGGTCCCCCAACTCTCTCCCAGTAGACACAAGGCAAGAAGCAGTCTCCTTCCACCTTGCAGATAAACTCAGGTGCAGAGGCTGTAACTGAGTTGCTGAGAATTATTTCAGGAATTAGTGTTAGAGCAGGAAATTCAATACAACACTACAAACACTTTGCCAGACTAGAAAAGCAGAACACCATTGAACATACGATGATCGCCTGGGACATGACAAACCAAGACAGAAATGCTAGTCACATATTCCTAACCCATTTTCCTTTAGACCAACCACTTTCTGGTGACATCTCTGAAAGGAATGCAGCCTTCATATTCTATCTCTTTTAGAGGAACTGAAAAACGTACATGAACACTTTTAGAGGAACTGAAAAACGTACATGAGCACTTTTAGAGGAACTGAAAAAATATACGTGAGCACCTTCCTTCCAGGGACCTCCTCTTTCCCTGCCACAGACCTGTCTGGGCCATACTAACCACTGGTCAGTGCCCACTAAGGTAGATTTTGTTCGGTTTAGCCTTCTTCCACAAATGTAAAACCTACCCCAGTGGTGTTCTTCACTTCAAGTGCCTTCAGACAGAAATCCTTCAAATTGGTGTATGGATCAGTCAAGAGGTCTTTGAACTGCACGTCATAGAACAAGTTAGATCTGAAGCAAGGAGTCTTAAATGTGGAAAGTGGCTGCTTTAGCTTAAGCGCTGCCACGATATCCTCCTGGACCTGCTTGGTGGCAGTGGCCGTCAAGGCAACACACGGCGTATTGGGTATGCGAGTGCGCAAGGTGCCCAGCCGTAGGTAGTCAGGTCGGAAATCATGTCCCCACTGGGAAACACAGTGCGCTTCATCGATTACCAGGTAGGACAAGAGGTTTCGGGACACCAGAGAGTTCAGCGTAGGTTGGAAGGAAGAGGCGGCTGCCATCTCTGGGGTGATGTACAAGAGCTTTACTTGGGGCTTCTCACTTGCTAAGTCAGCCAGGATGGTCTTCTTTTCCTGGGCAGACAGCTTGGAGTTCAGAGAGCAGGCTTTGATCTTCAGAGCCAGCAAGTGATCCACTTGATCCTAGAGTAAATACAAAATTAAAATTAAATGAAAAGCAAATGGAATTAAAGAAAGTCAACATCACTAGAAAAGACTGCTAGGGAGGATCCAGGTGAGGCCCCAACTTCCACCTCCAGGATTAAGTCTCAGGACAACATACACCTACAGTCAGGGTATTTAGAACTTCAACTCCAGATGCCTTTATCTTCAACTGTGAGCATATCTGTCCAGCTCTAACATCCAACTGCATTTTTGTGCACTCATTCACTTTAAGACAGTTTTTTTGCTGCTAGGGAACACCAGCAGGGATTTGTGCAGAATAACTCATTATAGCCAGTGAGCTGAAACAAGCCACCAACGCGTCTCAGGATTTACACTATCAAGTTGTCACAGATGGAAAATGAATACTACCACCCTACAATAACAGAGTGCATTTCCTTCCAGAATAGCTAAAGGATGTTATAAACACAGCTGAGAAGGGATGAAATACATGGATCATGTGAATCATCAGTGCAACAAAACAGTCTGGATGAGCATCATGCCATGAAAACCAAGAAGAAAACATGCCATTGCATCCAGATACATCCACATCAACACTGGACATAAAAATTCAACTCCCTGTCCTTACACTGACCTGTTCATTTGCACCTGACTAACACACAACATTTCAGAAGATATGAATAGTCCCGAACAATGGATATCTCATTATTGAGCTCAATAACTGGTTTCAGTGATTGATTTAATATCCACTGTTTTCTGTTCACAAAGTCAGCTCTCAGCCTTCCCTATAATAAACTACACAGACTAAGCTCTTGAAGTTTGGCTACACTGAAATACATCATGATCGTTTCAGGCAGAGCCACCTCACCTCAGGGCTTGGTGAGAAAAGCTCAGAAGGTTCACTCCAGCTCTGTTCCGTAAGACTCACTGAGCCCATCTCAATCTATTTGTCACTCTGACACATTCTGCTTCACCTGCAAATCTCAAAAGTAACTTTTTAACCTCCATTTCACTGACAAAATATTGCCTGTGCTGGAGCTTAATTACGAATCCTCTCACTTGGAACAAATTCACTATTTATAACACCTTTCTGAGATGTATCACCAAGCCTGCTCTTAACGCTTAAAGTGTTTTACATTGACTGTGAAGTAGTTAAAAAAAACACCATAGAAACCAAAACAGCAGCCTACAACACCACATATCATGCAACGTTAATCAGATGCTTTACAGAAGCCTAAGCAATGCTACAGCTGCTCTTACAGGGAGGTGTTTCTCCCAACAGGTGATGAAACATTAGAAAAGGCAAAATAGAAAAAAAAAAAAAAGTCTCACAGATGAAAGTGCTCAAGGAGCAGCTCTGCTAAACCAGCTTCTTCCCATGACAGAAAGACTGACTGCAACAAAAAAGACATTTTGATGCAGAACAAATTATGCCTTCAAAGGCAACTTCATAATTCCTCAAGTTATTACTTTATAGGTAAAATGGCAGTTTTCTTCTGGGGAAAGATCCAGTTTGGTACATTTGAGGTACTCTGATGCTTCCATATAGCACACTGGAGGTAAAAGACAACTGGAGAAAATGGAGAAAGGTTCAGCTGTAAAAATCACCATTTATTATTAAAGAAGAAAAACCTCCTTTTAGAGAACTGCACAGTATCATACCAGAGTTACTCTGCTCTGCAGCTAAGTTGCAGTCTCTTCACCGATCACCAGGGTATGGAAAACACACCAAGACATCAAGATGAGAATCCAGAGGCAGGCCAACAGCAGAGACTCGTGGACAGAAAGACGAGAGACAGCTGGGCCTCCAGCGTCTCCCGACCCCCTTCGCTGCCTGCTTTTCCACAGCTAACAGGAGACAGTTACCTGAATCAGTGCAATCAGAGGTGAAATGACAATGGTGATGCCCACTGCCAGAACTGCAGGAAGCTGGTAGCACAAGGATTTCCCTGCCCCTGTGGGCATGCATACAAAGACATCCTTCTCGCCTGCAAAGACAACAGAAGAAAGCTCAAGGCTACTGAGTGGTGGCGAGTTCCCAGGGCTCTGTCCGGAGGGGTGGGCACAACGGCTTGTAATCTGTGAGAAACACCATCCGCGTGCCCATACTGTGCAGCATACCAACAAAAGACACTTCGTTTTAGGTTCTAAGAGCATAGCAATACTTTGCGTGCCTGCAATAGTTTCCTTCAAAGAATCTCAGATTGCTTTGTAAACACTTAGAAACAACTTACAAAAGTACCAGAAGATACACAGAAACCAAGATAAAGAGAAGTTAAACAAGTTATTCATGCTCATTCTCTTCCAGACAAGCTGCTTTCACTCATCTTGCAGACCTCCAGTTACCAAATTACCAGCCCCATGAGAAATCTTTACCACATCCTCTTAAAGCTTATCCCAGAAAGGTACCTCATAAGAAATAAGGGTTAGAAACCTCAACCACGTAGATAATATCATGCAGTTAGTAACTCTCACTGCGCTGAGCAAGTCAGGGAGATGCCAGTGCACGCAATGTTAATTTGTTAATGTAATGTGCTCTGCTGACAGAACGCTGCTTTTGGCCAGTTTGTTGTCAACAGCACGTCTGCACAGCTCCTGGCAACAGAGGAAAATCGTAACTATATCCCGAGTTCTGAGTTTGACACTGTTCCGATTTGCATTGTGAGACCTGCTGGGGAAGCTGATGGTTGGCAGCTTGTGTGTGTGAGCTGCCTGTCCAACCAGCAGCGGTGTGTTGGCGGATACGTTGACACCAGCAAAATCTTGTTTCTGATAATGGCCACATGATTCAGAGAACAGATACAAACTACGCCAGGAAATCAAGTCTTCTACTGGTATCATCTCTGTCTAACATCGTCAACAGCAAGGACAGGTTTACTCTGAAAATGTATAAATGTAAGCAGTTTTGATCTCATCTGACCATAAACATGCTGGCAGATGCCTCCAGTGGAGAAACCAGTGAGACTGTACTTTAAGGTTTCCTATTTTCTGGTTGATGCAATACTGGGGTTACAAAACAAACATGATGGAGAACCGACAGGACAAAGCCATGCTCAGAGAGCTTGTGTGCAGTGCATGCTCCTGCTCCTACACCATGAAACGATCTCAGAGCAGAGGAGGCCCAGGAGGGCTCGGAGGGCCAGGTTGTCCTGCCTAGTCCAGGTGATGTGCATCCTCAAAACAGGCGCGATACCAACTTCTGCAGCACCACCCTCACAGGAAGATGGAAAACCAGACGCGTTTCACGTCTTTCCGACATTGAGCCTCACCTCTTGCCACAGTCATGGTCGCGCTTTCCTGCAGGGAAGTCTTGAAGGACTCAAACCCAAAGACCCTTCGCAGTGTTTTCCGGACCCTGCCCTCCAGGCCCAGGGGAGCCTCGCCACTCATCTTAGAGAAGCTGTGAACAGCGACAGGAACCGATGCTCAACCCAAACGCTGCACCCTTGTCAGGCCAAGGCCTGTCCCGTCTCGTTGCCACCTGCGTGACCTCCCCTGGGGTTCCCTGCCAGGCTCCCCCCTTTTTTTACCCCCCCCAAGGATGCTATCCAGTCTCCCTCGCTGGAGGGAACCCCAGTATCGTTTATTCTGGGACGGACCCCCGCTGAGGCCTCCCCGTGAGGCAGGGGCCGGGCACAGCTGGGGGCTGAGGGGGCCATTGGGGGGGGAACCCCGCTGCCCCCCAAATCTGCTCGCACCCCGACATGGGGGGTGGGGAAGAGGCGGGATCCCTCCCCCTCACACACCCCGCTCCAGACGAGCCCCCTCATGTCTCTCCACCCACACCCCGCCGCCACGACCGTACCCCCTCACCCCGACCCCCACCCTCTCGCACTTGGTCAGGGTCCGGCAGGTGCTGTTACGGCGCCGCGCGATGACGTCAGAAGCAACGCTTAAAGGGCCATCCTTAAATAAACAGGCCGCGCACGCTTTATCCCTCCTCTCTCTCCCCCGTAGAAACCCTGCTCCGCCTCGCTGAGGGGTTTTCTCCTCTCGCCGTGCGCGGGTGCCGGAGCTCTCCCGGTTTAACGAGAGCCCGCTTAAGGCGGAAGAAGGGCGCCGTTGCTATGGCGATTACGCTACTGCGTCATCTCCGCGCGCCGGAAGCCCGCGGGGGGGGAGGCGGAAGATGGCGGCGGCGAAGCGGAGCGTTCTTTCCTCGTTGGCGGTTTATGCAGAGGATTCGGACCCGGAGTCGGACAGCGAGGCCGGGACGGCGGGAAGCGATGGGGGAGCGGCTACGGGTGAGGGCAGAGAGGGGGCCGGGGCGGGCGGCGGGCCGCCGCCTTCCCATCTGTGAGGGCAAGGCCCCGCTCGTTGCCGCCTCCCCTTTTCTCATGGTTTCGTTTTCCCCTTCCCCTTTAGGAGAGAAAGGAGGTCTGGTCTCGGTTGGGTACGGAGATGACGACTTCACCCGCCTGGATGGGGACGAGGACGGGTATGAAGAGGAGGATGATGAGAACAGCAGGCAGTCAGTAAGTACCTCTCCGCTCCGAGAGCTTGCCCTGAGCCCTTTCACATGCTGTGGAGGCTTTTTTCTCTCCAAGGAAAGTCCCTGACCGGCAACCCAAGTTGGAACCCGGAATATCTGACTCCTGCTGTGGGTTTCAGCACTTGCTAAATACTTCTATTCACTTTGTTTTCAAGCAGAAAGCATTTGCCTTGAAATCCATCAGCAGCTTGGCGCAGCTTGTGTTGTTTGTTACTAACTGTGTTGATGCTGTTTGACTCTTATGGGGAAAAAGGCTGGTACAAGTCAACAGCCACATTAGATGGAAATTATTCTTTAAGTATAGTTGATGTATATGACAACCTTGTAGGAGGAACGTGCTGTTGCATGGTCAGCTGGAGGATTAAAAATAATAAAGTTCTGTGAGGTCTTAAATTATTTTTTGTGTATAACTCAACCTACTCACTACATCAGTTACCTTGATGTAACCTTGTCCTGTCATGAGTGGCTTTTGTTTGTCGTGGCATGCGTATAACATCACCTGAATACTGAGATAACTGATGTATTGTGAGACAGGGCATGTAGCTCACTGCGTGCGAGTGCAGCTGTAATACACAAAAGGATATCTAGTTCTGTCGTGTCTGTAAGAGCGAAATGATAAGTTTTTTTCAGGGAGCAGTTTCTTCTCTCTTTCTCATCAACCTTTTGCTTACCACCACATTAAGAATATGTTATCTTGTTCCTGTTCTCGTGTTTTGGCTACTCAGTAGAGAAAAGAAATACGGTTATGTTACTATAACCTTTCCTCATTGAAGTCTGCTTTGTGTGTTTTACATCAGTCTCTTATGAGACCCTCACTGTTTCTGCCATCTGTTTCCCAAGTAGCAGGCAAGAAATTTGTCTGTCTCTTGTTCTTGCTTTTGATTTTGTTCTGTTGCTAGCTGGATAAGGTGCAAGCAATAGCATCCAGGGTCTGCTCTGGCCTCTGGCTAAGCAAAGTAATGATGCTTCTTTACTGCACTAGTGATTCTTCTTTTTACAGCCAAAACTTCTGGGCCCTCCTTCAGTAAGATCTCTTTAGTTAGAAGAAAGCAATAGGTGTTATCCATGTGCTTCTCAAGCTCAGCTGTGCTTAGTTTGTGTTGACAAATGGGCAGGTAAATGGAGTAGCCTTTATCGCACGCGCAATTCTCAGTGCAGCTTGCAGCTGTCCGTCACCTGGGAGGTACAAGTTGCTGTTCAAGTAATGGTGATTGATCGAGTCACTCTGGTGTTCAGCCAGTAGATCTGGAATATGTTTGTGGTTACTGTACAGATGTGTGCAGGTTACACAGGGTGCCTTCTCTCCAGTCTTGTTGCAAGAGAGCAGTGCTTGGTTTTTTGCATTAAGTATTCTTTGACCAGAATCAAGAGCTTTCTTGATTTTGCTTGTGCTAGTAGCTCATATTGGTTATGAGTTGTTTTTAGAAAGCAGTGTGAGTTGGACTCAGGTTGTCTTGGGCTTTTATCTAAACAACTCTGTCTATAACATGAATGATTCAACCCATTGTTGTTTTGTTGAAAATGACTTTTATCTTTATAATATAGGTGGGACTGTGGAGGGGAGAGGAATCTCGTTTGTGATAAACACCAAGTTACTTGGTACTATGGTTCTTTTTTAGTTACACACTTACTGTTATTAAGACTGAATTATTGGCATATGTGCATCTTTCAGAAAGGTAAGCTGGAGAGTAGCAGAAGTGAAGGAGATGATATCTCACTTCTGTGGGATAGGCATGTTAATTCAGGCAAATAAAACTTCCTGACACTATTGTGTGGTTGATCTCTAGCTTGCCTTTTCAGAATCTGCATTTGTGCTAACAATCTGAGGTGAGCATCTCATTGTAAATTCTTCCTTTCAGTTGCATGTAATCATCTCACTTCCTTTTTGTTTTTCTTTTTTGAAGCTGAAACACCAGGTTCTTGTTTTGGGGCCAAAGATGAAATTTGTGGTGAAGTTTGGAAGAAAAAACATTCTGCTGAGTTGTGTGAAAACGAAAAACGTTTTCTGCTCCTCAAGCTTGTTTTGAACGCAGGGTGTGTATTTATGTGTAGACACATAGGTAACTCTAGGATCCCAGTGAAGTAGCTCATAGGGCAGTGGGACAGCAGGCTTACCTATCAGTTGGGTCCAAAACTGGAGCGCTTCTCACATGGTGTAGAGTTTTACACAGGACTGAGTTCAGTATTTTAAGCTCTCACACGGCAGGTTTTTTTTGCCCAGTTCTTTATTTCTCAGTAGAAATAAAAACTAAATGGAGTCTGTGACCTAAATCAGTGAAATTTGTCAGTGGTTCCCTTCTGTGCAAGTTCACGTCCTCTTCAAACAAGGCTATGAGAGCACTACGCAAATAAGAAAGATGTGGTGCCTGCTGGCATCACCAGATCCTTGGAACTTGGTGCTTGGCCAGACCCTGACCAAGCCTGCACGTTTGGTTGGATGGCAGGCCAGCTGTGTGTCCTCTGTGTGTTGCTGATGTATGCTTGGGACTATAACAGATCTTGCAAATGCTGCTTTTTCTGTGAGTACTGCTAAATGGGGCAAGTGCAAAAAGCCGAGGTGCCAACTAGAAGAGACACAATTATCAAATGACAAACACTCCCCCCCCCCCCCCCCCCCCCCCCCCAGTTCTGTTGCTTCTTATTATCTAGTTCTGAGCATTCAGGAGTTGCATGAGTTGTGCAGGGGACATCTGCTACTGAGTGATGCTTTTGCCTAAAAAAGTCCAAAACACAACCCAAAACCCAACAAACGCTTCTTTTCCTGACTGTAGGACTTGTTTTCTGGTCATGAGTGGGTGGGGCAAAACTACCTTCTGTGGAAAGGGTCTTAGACTACTGCTGGGCTGCTGAATGCGAGCCCTTTGCTGTAAGTGCAGTTACTTGCCAAGCCTGCTCTTTAAGCTTAATCCTGTAAATTCTTGTCTTGTAGGAAGATGACGATTCAGAGACTGAAAAACCTGAGGCTGGTGACCTAAAGGTATTTGAAAGTGTGGTGTGGTGGTGGGGGGGAAGTTTAGTGCAAGAAGAATAAGTCTTAACAGCATGGCTTGGTGTGTGTTTGTGATCTTCCGTAGCTAGTTTCATACTTTTTGTAGATGTAACGTGTTTATTTTACTTTAGTTCGGGGTTCTGCCAAAGGTAGTTAACAAGTTAGGCTACAGGCTGAGTCACAATCAAGATCTGTGTTCATGAACTTGTGTCATCTTGTGCATTAGATCTGAGGTAGGTTTTCTGATAGCATCTCACCTATTTTGCAGTGATCTCGGAGATGTAGTATTCAGTACAGAATTCCCTTACCACCAGTGTTAGTTTAAATATTTTCTTCATTTAGAACAGCTTAATTAATAAATGGTCTTATGCTCCTAGAGGTCATGAAATGTGTCAAAATCAATTCAGTTGTCTCTAGCTCTCTTTCTGTCCTTCTGAATGAAGCAGTTTTGTAAAGGTTTTGTTTAAAATTTAAAAAGTGAAATAAGATCCCCAGATGATAGCTGTCATAAATAGTTGAAGTTGTCTTTATCTCGGGATTACATCTTGTTTCTGCTGAACAACAGGTGTTTAGCAGCACATAGGAACATACATGAGGCTAAAAGCTGGAAGACAGACAAAAAACCAAATCCATTTGAAACTCTTAGAGTTTTTTCAAATTTTTATGCTAGTTCAGTCCCCAATGCAATATAATCAGTCTTGTGGGATACTGAGTGAGTGACGATTGCAAGGGCCTTTTTCTTATCCATTAGTTTCTGCAAGGATGCAGACAGTTTCTGAGCTCTGCTAAGGAAACCAGAAGATTGCTGCAAACTGAAATTCTGTAGAACATGTGGATTAGCATAGGGTTTTGATAGGACAAGATGAAGGCAAACAAATGTGTTTAGCTATTCTGCTTAAATTAGTTCTATAGCAGCACTTTCTTCAGTTTCCACAATATTTTTATGGGTTTATAGTGATATACAGTTGAAAATCTCGGCAGCTGCACTGCAGCTGGTAAAGTCTCTTGCATCAGTGTGTGAAATATCAGTAATGCCTTTGTCATGCAGGTAGGAGTCACCTGAAAATGGAATGTATTGTCTCCTTTCCTTGTTGCAAGAAAAATAAATTACTTTTTTTTTTTTGGAAGAAAGGAAAAGGTAATGTCTCACTTTTATCCTTTTTCTTCTAATTTTTTCTAAATTTTTGCCATTGTGGCTGGTAAGGTTCTGTAAAAACTGCTGAATTCAAATGTGTACTGTGAAGAATAGACTTAAATTTGGTGGTGCATCACCACAGCCTCTGTAGTAGGATCCTGTTGTAACTATATGCATTTTTGTCACCTCTGAAAGGGCTTCAAGGCAATGGAGAGAAGATCTGGCCAAGAGAGAAGGAACAAAATCAGACTATAGTAGCTCTTATCTAAGTAATGATGCATCACAGAAATCTTACCACTGAATTGTGTGGCTACTGCTTTAATATGTTGCAGATATTTCATGTTGGTTTGTTTAAAAAACCTCTTGATTTCAGTGAGTTATATGTAGTACTGTCTAGGTGCATTTTGCCTCTCTGAAGAAGAGCTACATGTGGCCATGGAGCGGTGTTTCAGCTTCAGTGGGGAAGCAAAGAAACACTGAATATATTAAAAGCATGTGGTATCTTGGGTACACTCTGCAAGAACTGAAAATGTAAATTAAAGTTAAACTTTAAAAAATATTTTTTTAAAAGGTAAAATGTAATTTCTGCCATCCTAGCATGGCATGAAAAGTAGGGATTTGAAAAGAATAGCAGGGAGGCAAATCTGAACTTCAGCAGTTTCAGACTTCCATGTTGTCCTTAATAGATTTCTTCATACATAAGTGAAAAAGGGAACAGCTGCTTCTAGCTTTTTGGGTTTTTTTGGATTCTAGCTAAATAGCCAGCTGGCACTTGAGGGAGAGGTGGAAGCACACCTTTGCTACACAGCATGCAGCAAGGCAGCCCAGCGCTGTGCTGGTAGTGGAACGGGTGTGTTGCGGTACGGTGTTCTGTGGGGCACTGATGGAGTTGCACTAGCCGTGCTGTTAAGAAGTTTGCCTGGGATGGGGGGAGATGGAACATCACTGTAAAAGGACATTTACTTGGAGCAGTTGCAAATGTTTCCTGTTCCCCTGTTCCACCAAGTGGCAGTGTTCTCCTTGTTCTTCCTCATTGCTTTGAGCTTGCAATATCTATGACAACTAGTAAGAGTTGTGGTTACTGTAAATCCAAAGTGCGGCAAAAAGTGAAGCACTAGATCATAACTTGCTAACACTTTTGGATAACTTTTTGTTTGGTCCCAGCTGAGTGCTGTAGTTGTGCTTTCTCTATCAATTTTTTTGTAAGACATCACAGACCTGGAAATCTATTTAAATAGATATCACAGGTTCTTTATATATGGCTAGGGTGTTTCCAGGGTCTGAATCTGACTGTACTCAGAAAGTAAATCCTTTAAGATGCATGAATGAGGTAAATCCGTTGCTACTCATCAGTTAATCATAGTCTTTTCAAACCCTGAATATACATTCAGTGGGGTTTTTTTTAGCGTTTGCCTCTTTGTATGTATGATGAATGAACTACTTTGAGATTATGTCTTGAATAATTGACCAGGACACTTGAGCCAGGTTGTGTGGAGGAGTTCTGTTGTTGCTGGTGTGTCCTGTGATTTGAATAGCACCAGACACAAAACCTCCAGAAGGTTCAGTTGGTGTCAGTTGTGGGTATAGACTGGGAAACTGAAAGTGGGGAATGATGTAAAAAATCTGGTAAAGTGATGGTGGGGAGAGTGGAATTGGGAGCCTGCCTCAAATAGCCCCAATGGGGAGAGGTTTTTCTACCCCACCCTGTGTTTTTTATATTTATCTCAGGTTTTTGTCTTGATTCCAGGGAGTATGCCTTTGTTGATCTTGATCAGCCATCTGAAGGCATTTGTCCAGAGCAGATTCTGGCCCATAGGATTCTCTGTTACTGGGCATCTGTGAATCATTCCCAAGCACTGTGTGCTTGCAGCAGAAAGCAGAATCCTGTTTAAGTAGCAAAGTCAGATACCTTGCATCCTGTGACTGCATTTTGAAGTGCTTCAGGGACTCATGGAAAATGGGAGATTCAAATCTAGGTAAAACTAATTGCGCTTCCAAATTTCACTCTGGGAGGATGTGCTCAGGTTCTGGAATAGGACGTATTTGTGACCAAAAATCACTTTGGGGTCCCTAATTTTAAGTGAGCAGTCACCAATTGTAAACAAGCAACTGTCTTGAAAGCACTTCAGAAAGCAAGCCTCCTGCTTAGAAGGGAAAAGAAATGGTCAACAGAAGCTTTTGACAAAGATGTGGTGTTAAAGATGGAATCCCACAGCCTGGACAGGTTCTTTATGTCTTTTCCTCAGCTAATGGAACAGTGGGTACAAAACAAAGGCCATTGTGGAAATGGGTGTGAAATTTGGTGTTCTGGTGGTGGTTTGGAATGACGAGGGTTAACGGGCTGTGCAGTGAGTGCAAGTTGCTTGGGCTCTTGCCAGCAGCTGGCTTCAGTTACAGCCTTGATGCAGTAACAAGATACATGCCTTCAGAGCTCGCTAACTGGACCAGCCCTGCAGGAAGAAGGAAAATGAACCTTAAATGAAATATTGACCTTGTGCTCCAAGTCGCACCTGAGGGGTTCTGTACTTCATATTCTAGGGCTGGATAAATAACAGGTTGCAAGCGTTGATCAAGGACAGAGTCCAGCCCTGCAGCTTGGCTCACTGGAGTTTTCACAGGGGGAAATCATTAACTCTTGAGCCTTGATTGTGGTATCAGGACTAGCTAGTGCAGGAAAGCTGATAAATATTGCCACTCCCTTGGCAAGTGAATGCCTGACCACGTGGTAACAGTTTTTCAAAGCAGGTGGCTACTTTGATGTTTTCCTTTTCTGGTTTTGTTTTGAGGGTCCCCTCTGCATCCTTGTGGCATTGGCCACATCTCCATACAAACTGGGATCTAGCAGAAGGGTGTCAAATTTTCAGAGGAATATTATGTTTCTAAGCATGTCTAAGTACCACCTCTTGACAATCATCAACTCTTTATTATGTTTAGCTTTTGTTGAACCAGCATACCTGTAAAGTAATTTTACTGTGTTACGAAGCACAGGTGTGTACTAATACTTAGAGGCTTTTGATTGCAATGTTTTTTTATCTGGCTTGCCCATTAACCTGTTTGTTTAAATACCAAAATTATCTTGATTTAAAGTAAAAGCTGTTAGTGCTAAGAACCAGCAAATGGGTGTTTGTGCAGTAATGTAATCCCTGTAATTGACTCTTATTTTGATAAGGCACATTAATTTTTCTGAATTCAAGATACATTCATCAAGCGTATTCTGAAAAGATGCCTGAATTTACTCAGTAGAACCGTTTTGCTCTGAAGAAGGGGAAGAAGTGTATTTGGGAAAAGTTGTGTTATTAAAGCACTGCTGTTCCATTTAGGTATTCCACGGTAAGCTGTATAAAAGGAGCTGGTATTAATAAGCTTTAGAAAATAATTAGAATCTTTTACTTTGGTGGTGGCAAATTATGAACGTTGCTTAGGAAATACCAGCCCTTGATGCTTTCAGTTGTTGAGAGGTAGTCTTAAAAATTCTACTTAGAATATGTTAAAGGTCTCAACTGAAGAACACATATGAAAACTGCTGTTCCACCCAAAACCAGTGCGCTCTGCAGTGGCTGAAGTGGCTCTGTATTAGTCCTGTGCTGGCTGGATCTCGTAGGATGTAACTGGTTTGTAAGTGTGTTGTAGAAAGGCGCTCCCAATGTCTCATCAGAAACAAAAAAAGATTCGTTATAGGTTCCCCCCCTTGGCTTTTTGATGCTCTCTGGGTTAGTATTGGCCTCTGATGGGCAGAACCGGCAAAAGAGCAGCAGTAGTTTAAAAATGGGTTTGTGTTATGCATGGCTGTGCTGTGTACCTCTTTGTAAACACTTCAAAAACATGAACTGTGTGGTTTCCAGGGCCGGGGTCATTTGTTTCCCACTCGTTCCTTTGCACATGAGTGCAGCCTGAAGGTGCCAGTGATGAGCACTGCAATCTCAGATTCATCTTTTTCTGTGTTCTAGCTTTCTTTTAATATAATTGTGTAAAAATATTGTCTGTGCTTCCAACTCCGTGTATTTTTCCCTCGTTTTAGGTTCGGCATGCTGTTTTCCAGTGCTCTGTCAAGGGAACCCGAGATTGGCAGTTCAGCAGTCAGCATTACATGCAGAAAGCCTTTAGGGGGAGCAGAGCTAACTCAGCTTCTAAGGCTGTCCTCTGCACTGTTAAGTGAGTGCTCAGACATTAAAATAGCTGATAACTGGTTCCCATTTTTAACTAGGTGTTTGACCTTAGTTATTGCCAGAGAATATCAGTGGTGGTTAAACAGTTTTGCGTGCAAGAGACAAAACAGCATTCGGCATCTTTGATTATTTTGCCCCTTGCCCCATGTACTTCTGCATCAGAGGGAGATGGATCACAGTGTTGTTGGTCTCTGAAGCTGGCTTACCTACTTTAGAGCTGCTGGCTTCAATCCAGCTCTTGAGCTGTTTGGAAGATGAGACATGTCCACGGACATGCTTGTTTCTTCCTCCCCGCCAGGCATGCATGCTGCGGCAGACTCTTCACTCCCTGCAGTACTAAATACCACAGATTATTGACACAGGTGTGGCTTGCCTTTCTCCAAAGGAAGAGACAGGCTTTTTCTGTTTGTCTTTAAACTTGAAGAAAAGTCCTTTCTGGAGCTGCTTCCCCTTGCATATTTCACCTGATAAAGGTCTACGTTCTTCAAGTCCAGTTCTGTTGTTGCAATTATTTCTGTCTGCTGTACTGAAATAGGCTGTTCTGAGTTTGCATGTTGGTGCGTGTCAGAGTGAGAGTTTGAACAGTCAGCACAGATGGAGAATTGCCTCAAATACCAACAAATATCTGAAAACAGCTTCTTCCAGCTTCCCTATTCTGGGTACAGAAGGACTAGAATCTGCAAAAACTCCGTGGGATCCATTCATGGAGGAGCACGTATCCCAGTGAGGATACTCGCTTTTACACCTTGCCTCTACTCCAAACCATGAAGAAATTTTAGTACTAGGCACTGGGGAAGAAAGCTTGTGCAAGAAGTTAATTTTGTCAGCTCTCCTGAGCCTTTCCTTTGCTGCTGTGAGGCTTAAGATGTCTCACAGCCCAGCTTTACCTTCTACTTGATTCTGCACTGCAAAATCAGTAAAAGAATAAAATCATCAGAGTAGCTTGACACCTCGAGCCCTGTCTTGTGGTGCTGTTATTTTACTTCTGAATTCCTGTTTCACTGTAGGAAGCAAGTGACTTGAAAGCAGAATTTATGGGCTCTGCAGACCGTGGTGGCTTCAGAGACTGCTGGGAGCTGTGCTACCGGCTGCACTCAGTGTGTGGCAGCTGTTAACTGCTGGTGTGCTCCCACGGGCTGTGCAATCCTTGCACAGGCTGTTTTGCACACTTATACCACTGTGCCCTGGTTGGTGTGCTGTGGAGAGGCTGTACTCTGTGGTCCTGTAAAGCACGTGCACAGGGTGGTCTGCAAATACTCGACTTGGGGAGCCCTTCACAGCAGAAGTGGAGAAGGAGAGAAAGGAGGCAACCAACTGAAGCAGGTGGCTTCATAAGGCAGATGTTGGTAACTGTACCTCTGCTTGGAAAGCGAGAGTTCTGGCACACAGGTCCTTGACTGGAAATTACTTCTAACAAATAATCTTTGTCAAATATTGAGATAACATATGTCAGGTGAACGGAATGAAGTTTCAAAGAAGCTATTTAAAGGCTTTTATGCTATGAATGCTTCCCTTCTAAAGCATTTTCTCACTGAAATGTTTTACCAGATCTTGGTTGGGGTTTTTTGTTCTTTTTTTTCAATGAAATGAAGGTGGATTTTTAGACTTAATTTAGCATAAAAAGTAAAAGGCAATGTCAGCTACACATGTTCTTTGTTTTGATTAGATGCTTAAGGAATGTCTTAGGAGTTGACTCTTTCCCGACTTGTTCTTCCTCCCCTTTTTGTCTGTGACAGTAGCATCTCAAAATAGGTAGATGTGTACAGACTGTACATGTGTCACCAAAGGTTGGATGTATTGGTTTTTTCCTATGGGTGGCTTATTTCTGAGCTGCTGTGCTTCTCTTAGTATCTAGATCAAGGTTCCTACAGTTATTTCTTAGTTAAATTTCTTATCCTGTGCTGGGCACTTTGCCTGGAGTTATGTATCAGAGCTGGCAAACAGGATATGGCTGTAGGAAATGGGCTTGTTTCAAGCTTTCTCTTGGGATTCTCCTCTCTTACAATACAAGAAAAAAAACTAGAGGAGGAGGAATAAAAGCACTGTACTTCTGTTCTCTTCCTTTCTCTTCCCCAGACTCTGAATACACCTGACATGCGCTCTGTTTGCTGCCCTCAGCCTGGTAGTACACCAATATTAGGCAGATCTGGTGAGCAAGAAATGAAATAGTTCTTGTCGTGCACTTTTAATATTGAATGAGAAGTTTCTGGTGTTCTCTTCCCATAAACACTTCAGATGTTTGTAGGAAAGCAAGAACATAATTGCTAGCATGTTCCTTTAAAACAGAAAAAGAAAATAAGCAAAAGAAAAAAGGATGTGATCCAGGGTTTGGAGAGGTCTTTCTCTTGCTGCCTCCATATAGGCATTTCATCCGCTTGCTCTTGTAAAGTCATCTTCACTATCGTAACTCTTCTAACAATTTATGTTAAGTTATAGAGTTTCTTTCCATCATACTCAGCTGAATGAGGCTGTTGATGTGTTAGGACTACAGGAGATGGTCTGAATTGTAGAGAGGAGGAAAAATTACAAAAACTTACTGCTGGCACTTGCTCAGATAAGAGAAATCCACTGGAAGAACTATTGCAGCAGCAGCAGATCCGCTGACTACTAGTGGAAGGACTGCACTGAAAAATTCTCTGCATTAATATTTTCAAACTAATCCACTAGCATGACAACAGTGTGACTGGTCTATATGTTTTGTGGCTGTCAGTTTAAATTAGTGTTAAATTTCTTTATAGGCAAGCAATTGGGTGAAATAGTTGGGGAGAGAAGAAACCCTGCAATGCAAGAGAGTTCTCTCTGGGGAAAAAAAGAGAAAATGTTGAGGGGTACTGTGGAAGCTTCCTAGCTACTCTTGTGGGTTTTGTTTTTTTTTTTTTTAATACTAACTAGAAGTCAGCAGAAAAATGAAGCTGTGGTGCTAAGTTGGCTGCAAGTCTGGGAATACAATTGAGCAGTACCAAATCTGACATCAACTTCTCCACTTACAATTTGCATTTTCTTTAAAGCAATCAGTTTCTGGTTTTGTATCTTTTTCTGCCTCCCTGTTGAACCATTTCGTTTTCTAGTTTGAAGTACACCTGCACTAACATATGCAATTGCTTCTATGAGAAATTGATGGCTGATTTTGTACCTTTTGGTGACAGTTAATGCCAACAGTTATGTTTGATGTGAGCTTTGTACTGGATTTGTGGATCTTATTTCAGGAAGGATTTAGTGATCATTGTTGTAAGTCAGTCCATTCTTTCCATTAAATAAAGCTGTTCTGGGCAAGCCTTTCCAAACTTGAATTCATCATCTCAGATTCATATTGTTTTTGCTTCCTTCCTTTAATCTCAGTTCTGCACTGTGAGGATTGTGTTTGGATGTTTTTATTTTCCATGGAACCTGAGCAGAGACTGTTTTTATGTAACTGAATGAAACTACTCTACAACCAAAAAGATGGTCTATATTTCACATCAGCAAGATGAAATTTTAAGCCAAAATGCAACACTTCCCTTATGCATGTACACGCACACCTTCAGCTTGCTGCTGCTGCTCTTTAACTGATTATGGTACATGAAAACTCAACCATTAAGCTGGGTTCATATCAGTCAGGCTCTTGCAGGCAGTGTTGTCTTGCCCAGGGCTTGAAGAAAGCATTTGTCTTGAAGTAGAAAAAATGGAAAACCTTTTTCTGAATGTACACAGGAATAGTAACAGAATAACTGTTTTCTGCTGTGAGCTGACATGCAGAATTGCTCTTATAAGCACAGAAATTGTTACTTATGTTAGTGGTCCAGTTAGATGTTAAAAAGTGGTTGGTTTTTTCCTGTTTTTTTTTTTTTAAATAGTTTGTCTTTGCCTGTAGCAGTTTGCACTCTTTAGAAGATGCTCTTTGTTAGTCTCCAGATCAGGGGAAAGGAGTCTGCATTCTGCTTGTCTTGCTGCCTTTCAGTCCTCTTCCAACTTGGCTCTGAACCACCACGGCATCCCTTGACTCCTTTCAGTGGGTCTGTTGGAGCAAGGCTGTCTGGCTTTAGGCCCTTAAACAGTTGGTCTTGTGAGATCTAGGCTGCAAAGTAGATAGCAGCCAGAAAATCAACTTGCTGAGTGCATGAGTGGAATAAAGTACATTACTATTTTTTTTTTTTAACTCTAGCCATTCTTAGGGGTCATCATGCAATACTAGATGGGATAAAATGATTAGAGAAAACTAATGAACACAGGACACTTGGGGTTTTTGCCTGAGTCTTGTATTTCCATAATGGTAGAGAGAATTTTCAGTGTAACTGTTGTGTCCAGGCTGACTGTGCAAGCAGTGAGGGACTGGCTGTGAAAGTAAATTCAGAGATGCTCCCGTACAGCCTTTCAGAGGTTGGGCTTGTGAAAACTGTGCAGTGTTGGAAAGTGCCACTAGTGAAGTCTTACCCTTGTTATTCTTCAGTAATCAGGGTCCAAATGGAAATGAAACCAATAAATGCCTGTAGCTCTGGGATACTTGAAGGCTTTAATAGCTTTCATATATTTATTCTGATAGAGAGATTTGACATAAAATCCCCTCTGTTTAGAACCACTCACCTGCTTGATTTTTGTGCTCTTCATGTGAGATACTGATATATATACTGATACATAGCATGGTGGGTATTGATGATGAGTGATCTACAAAAAGATCATCTTTCCCTGAATGGATTTAGGTAAATTCTCTACTTAAAATTCAGTTATCTTCAAATTTCCCATTGATTAAATGTGTTTGAATTCCTTTAGAAATCTCTTGTCCGTGTGTAAATATTTGTTCCATTTCACAATGAAAAGAGCAACCATGAAGTATTTATTGTACCTTGTTACTTGGTGATTCTCAATCTCATTCAACTCTATATTGAATTAGATCTGCAGAAAATATGGTGGGGTTTTGTTGGGGTTTTTGGGGTTTTTGGTTTTTTTTAATGCTCTCTTTTCTAATTAGTTCATGGTATTCAATGTGTCCCAGACTTAAATTAGCCTAAGGGAGTGTAGGACAGTTCTTGTTGGGTGATTACTCCACTGAAGGTTTTTAGACTGTCCTTAAGTTCTGGATCTTCAGTAGATAGTCGGAGGTTTGAACAAGACTTCTTAAATCTTGCATCTGCTAAACTGTAGATATTTGGTCAAGTTGTTGATACTTGCCTTGCCATAGTATTAGACAGTAAACTGAGCAAATATGAGCAAGCGCTGTAGGAGGAATCGGTCATCCCTTTGTTTTCCGAAGGCATTTAAGAGGCTTGAAAGTAGTCCGACTTAATGAAAAGCTGTGTTGATGTCTTCAGCTTGTTAATGATGGAGCAGTGGGTGTAGGTACACAGTAATTCTTCAGTAAGCAAAATTCATATCCTCTGGGCAGTGAGGTGTGGCTATAATATGTTGGCGAACTTGTTTTCTTTTGCTTGGTGTAGCTCTGGCATTTCTGATGCTTTGGCTATGGCCTGAGGATGTGGAGACTAGACTTGCTAGAGCGGCTGTGGTGAAACGGGTGTGGGCGATCAGGCCAGGTAAATACACAGAGGCAGCCTGATAGGACTGGCCTTATTTAGTCTGTTTTAAATGGGGCAGACTTGTGCTATACCTCTAGGATTAAAGCATACAAATTAAAGAACAAACTTAACTTCTAGTGAAAGCAAACTTTCTGATGATTCTGTAAATTCATAAAACATACTACTTAGCGAATCTGATATTTTAGAGATATTTGTCTATTGTAAGGTACGTAACAGGAGAGGTTTTATTAGTTCAGAGTTTTATTAGTTTGTGTTTCCTGAGAATTGTGTGCTTACGCTTGGGGGTGGCTCCAAACAGCTACAGGAGACTTGAAAATGGGCTTCTGAATACTTCAGAAATACAGCAAATACCCTTGCAACCATGTTAACTGGCCAAATAAGAGGGCAGCCTTCTTGAGGGCATTTAGTACATGCCTAAAGCACCTGAATTTGGCTGTGCCACTGGGTTGCTTAGGTGTTTGCTTGGCAATATTGGTCTTTTAGGGGATTTTTTTTTTTTTTTAATCTTGCCTTTGTGTTCTTGGATGGTGAGAGGACAAGTGGGCAGAAGATGGGAGGGATAATGGAATAATAAATACAGTACTGCGTAAGAGGAAGGATCAAGAGGTGCTCAGGGACATAGCCCATCTCTTCCTTTTCCCTCTCAGTCCACTTAAAACTTTCAAAAAGATAAGAGTGCAGGATGTAATTCAGTCAAGGTTGGAACAAAAGCAGTTCCCTCCTTTCACTTCAACAAACATTTGCTTGCTGTCTCAAAGCAAGGTGAGAAATACTTTTAATTACTTATAGAGCAAGTTCTCTCCCTAAAGGGAGTAAAGCAGCTGTCTGCTGCCTGGACATATGTTTCCCTTGTATCTGTAGTTCTGTGAACTCCTCCAGCCCGCGTGCAACGCTTTCATGCTAATCTGAATTTGTTCTCACAACATTACCGCAGACTTGCCCCACACCACTTATCTGGTGGCAAACTGATGCTCACCGTCTTAATGGCATGTCGATGTGGTTGAGACTTGCCACGGTAACGCTATGTCTGCGTAGGTTTGTGGAGAACACAGCCTAGATTCCCTGGATTCCTGTCCAGTGCTCTCATGAAAGAGAACTCCTTCTCTTGGCAGAAGTTTTCTGCTTTGAAATGTCATGCTGTATTTTTTTTTTTTCCCCCCTGCTTGTGCTAGTCTTTCTGAAGACCCCGGGAGAAGAGGTGTTAATGCACTACACCAAGTGCATTGGCTTAGAGGGGTTGTGAGCTGGACTGTAGCGTAACAGCTCCAAAGGGCCTGGGGCCTCGCCAGCTGGCCAGCGAGAAGATGCATGTTCCTTTGTGTACTTTTTTTTTTTTTTCTAAAATAGCTTTAGTCTTGTATCTTTGTGATCCCAGTGTACTTACAGAGAAACAGTGCTTTTTTTTTTTTTTTTTTTCCCCTCCGTGAATGGCTAAAACAAGTGCCTTGTAGCAGTTAGTGCCATGCAAAGAATTTGTTTTTCTGCTTTCAGAGGGCTTTGGCTTCTCTGGAAATAGGTGAGTTTTCACAGTGAATTTGGCGCAGCCTGTTCCCAGATCTGGCTTGGTGACCTTGCTGCTTTCTCCTCACCTTATGCATCTCTTACCTGGTTGGAAATGCAGTAAAAGAGAGGGTTCAGAGAGCGGTTACTAAGCAGCAAGGAGGCAGCGTTAAGTCTGTGTCAGGTTGAATGAATAGATTCAGTGTTTGGAGGCACTGAGGAATTTTGGACGCACAGTCCAGTGAGTCACAAAAGGTCTTTGGGAGGGAGGCAGGGGGGAGAGGGCAATGTTGGGATACAGCTGATACTGTTTCAGAAACTTTATTTGTGCTGAACTTGATATCACTTGTGGCTTTCGTGGGGTCTCCTGGAAGCACCAAAATATTTGAACGCTAGTCTCAATATGGTGAAAGCGTATTTAAGAGTGTCCTATCCTACATAACACCTCCTGCTCAGCAGACTCTGGTGCAAACATCTGCTGTGCTCCCACAGCTGAAGCAGCCTTAACTTTTATTAATATGACTAAGGAGGGATTAGCTGTGTTGAGAAGATCTCAGAACATCAGAAGCCAGTGGAGGTTGCCTTTGAGTTTTTGGTGGAGCAGATCAGCTATATCACTCCTGGAAAGTAGCAGCCAAGAGAGAATTGACAGTGGGAGCGTTCTTCCAAAATGGGAATACAGGATCTGCCTGGATCACCACCACACTCTGGTGTTTCGGTCCGTAGAGGGTTTATCAGCCAAAGCCCTGAATGACACAATTACAGAAGTGGGTTCTGTTACCACACACAGCTGGCAAACCTCTGCAGAGCCCTGGGTGTCTGCAGGGAGGCCGATCAGGTGCTGCTGTGAAGTTGCTGTGCTCTGCCGCTTGCTCTGGGAGCATTTCAGCTGTTTTCACGTTACCCTGGGGAATGCATCCTGCTGACCCTGCTTACAGGACTGCAAGTTGCACAGGCCCGTGGTAGGCATTCCCAGGGCTTAAGCAGTTTTCTGTGGGCTGGATTTGGCTTGTATTTAGCTAGCTATGCTCTAAAACATTGACTCTTGGCTGGTGCCAAGGGCCAGTCACCAAAAATGAAGAATCTATGGTTTGATCTGTTTTGAGGAAAGGCTTAAAGTACAGTAGATTTTGTGGAATGTAAAAAGAGCCAAGTATCCAGGACTCATAGAAACAAAGCCTGAATTCTTTCATTAAATTTAGCTTTTGAAAGGAAACAGAGCATCCTGTTAGGCTTTGACTTTCCATGGTACAAACATTGCTCTATTATCTAATAACTCAAGTTTCATTCTTATTTTTTATTCTTTTGTCCCAGAAGTAATGTGTAAATTTTTAAAGAAATGGACAGTATAGCTTTTTAGATTAGAAGCATACCTTGACTAAAATCTGTTTCTTTCCCCCTTCCTCAGGAATTCTCAGAACTGGAGAAGAGAGATCCTCAGGAGCTAGTTGGTAAGTTCACTCAGTAATATTTATTCACGTGTGTTTTCAAACTAGATCTTCTAGGCTCCCCTTTTTTTTAAAAAGCATGTTCACTCTGTCCTGACAATGCTGTAGTTTGAATTATTGCCTGTAATGTTTTCTCTCAGTGGAGTATTTTCAGTGAAGTTGTCTTTTGGGAGAAATGTACCATGCCTAAAAATATGAAAATATTTTCATATATTATGTATCTAAGACATATATGTAAAGGGCAGTGTTGGTGTTTTTCTAGATGAGTTTAAAAACAATAAAGCAGTAGCTTTGTCGAGACACCTCTGTGAGAGCCAGTATAACCAGGACTGATGACAGTATACTTTGTTCTGTGGCTTCAAAAACTTACTTAAAATATCCCCACTTAAATGCAATCTACGTAGCAGTTTATAGCTGCTGTGCTCCATAGCATATTCTATGTTTTCTAATGGTTCCTGAAACTTACTTGATTTTTGTGACGTCTCACTTGTTGCCCCATTATTAGATTTGGAAAGTCCAGGCTCATCAGCTTGAAATAGTATCCTCTGCTTGGTCTTTGTGGTGCCGTACAGAAAATGTATTTTATGTTGAAGTTCTGACTTCCTTGAACTAACCCTTTGTTCCTGAGGTTACTAGTACAGTTGTGAGGTAGCATGTAATAATACCATTAAAAAAAATAAAAATCCACGAGTTTAGAAGTTGTTTCATTTTCTGTCAAGTCAGCTTGTCAAGGCTCAAGCATATTTCAGCAATAAAGTGTGATAAACACAAAATAAGACAGTAAACACTAGAATGTTGATCTGTGATTCCCACAACAGCCAGCCCTCTGAAGTGTTGGACTTAAGTCCTTTCCAATGGGCCTGCCCAGACTTTGCACCAACCCAACTGTTATTTTGAATTTTCAGCCTTTAGAGGGCAAAACTGCTTTAGCCAGTCTTGTCACAGAATGCAACAGAGATCTTTCTCCAAAGTCCTGATCTGCTCCAAAACGCACACTAGAAACATGGATGAGACAACAGCATTTAGGGTAAAAAATTAAAGAAGAATATCTGAAAACCAGCTGCCCTTCTACTCCCTACTTTGCGTATGAGTGAAGCTCTGCACATGGAAAGCAAATGTAGTAGCAAGTCTTCTCTTAGTTAAGGTATAAGGCTCAATTTTGTTAGTCTCCTTTTCCCCCAGTGACTGCCCCATCCACAGGAGATTGAACCTTCTAATCTCATTTGTCTCATGATAGCCCAGACTTGCATGCAGGCTTAAACACTGCACAGAGGGCACTTATTGCAGCATCACACGCTTGTGAGTGGATGGTGTTGGTGAACCTGAGACCTGGATTAAGGTTTGCAATGTATCTTTAATATTCTTTCCCAGTAGTAGCACACGCAGAGTGGTATGTAGGTCAGCTTTGTGTGGAACCAGGTTATTAGAAGGCAGCATACTTGCCATGCTTGATTCTGTAGGTCTCTTCCATTGGTCCATATCTTATCTGGTTGAAAAGGAACTGATGCAAGAGCCTTATGATTGGTGTGTTGTGAGAACCACTCCCTTCCTGGAAATTTGGACTTTTAGGTTTAGAATTCTTGAATGGAGAAAGGTACAGGATTTTCTGACACAAAGCAAGTAACTTCTCCAATCTGGACATCAACAGTGTTGTCTAATATCAGTATGTGGAAGTTGAAGTCTTCCTTAGACAGATTTCCACAACTGCATTTTTGCATTGAAAGCTTGTGGGCCTGCCCTTCTCAGAAGATAACCTTATGTTGTTCAGTGTCACCTTTATTAAAGTCTGTGGTTACGTAGTTGCTGAAGTATAGCATAAATGTAGGTTCCTGCCAAAAGTAATGTTTCTGTTGTACCTCCCCCGGACACATGCTAATGTTTGTGTGCCTTGAGCTGGTCTGGGAGTTGGAGCCAGCTGAGATCCACCTTCATGGCTCTTTTTTTTTTTTTTCTTTCTTCTTTTTTCCCTGTGAGGTTTCCAGCTGGATCCATTCCCTGATCTGCTTAGTGCATGCTAGGTGAGCACTAGAGTTGGCACAAAGAAAACAGTAGGGATGAGCAGCTGGGAAGGGCATGGTTGTCCTGACTTACGCTGAGATAATGATCACATAATCAAAGCCTGAAAGAATGGGAGGGGAGGTTTCCAGCAGTGACTGCCCTACGGTTGAGGAGGAGGTACATGTGAAACTTATTTTGATAGATTTCTGCATCAGTGTTGTCCTTTTGGGGTATTTTTTGGTACTGCTCTGAGCAGTACGTGGTGCTGGCAGGACACTGTATTTGCCGTTTCCTGTGGCCTTGCAAAATAATACTTTTAGGATGCATTTTTTTGCCCTGGAGTTCTTTGCAGCATGGTTGTTTACCTTTTGGACTCTAAGAAATGTTCTCTCCAGCCCTTAAGATATCTGAGCACAAAGTCAGTGTTCATAAGAGCAGAAAATAGGCTGAGTTGCAGGTCTCTCTCTGTATTTCTCAGCCCACAGAGCAGAAAGGGAACTAGTGTCCTTCCATGGATGGGTGAGTCACTGGCATGTTGTTGCCTCCAGTTCCTCCCTCTGATTTGGCTGTTCTGGTGCCAGGAAATCAGAAACCCACACACCCTGGTTTATGCCAAGCAGACTTGATTAATGCCAAAGAATGTGGGTTTAGAGACCAGGCACCACCGGTTTGTATGTCTCCAGGGGAAAGCCATGCCCCTCTGGTTACCCTTTCTAGGTCTTTTTTTTTCTTTTTTTTTTTTTTCGTGTGTGTGCATAGTGTGACCTTTATAGACAAACTGGCACCTGATACTGCCTGTAATCCCTTGCGGCTGCTTAAGATGCAGCATGTAAGTGAACCTCAAAAGGGACGGGAGTTCTTAACCCTACCTGAGGAGCGGTGTTGTTCACTGAGAGCGCTGAGGCAAGATGCTTTACAAGACCTCAGATGATCCACACTCCAATCTGTCCAGGTGCAGACAGCTCTTTATTCCTATGCTCTCTATTCTTTTTGGTTTTCTCTGCACTAGGCAAATATGCTTACCCATCTGTAAGAAACAAAGCTCCTGTGTGCCCTCCATCCGTGTCTCCAGCATAGCCTTTGGCCTGGGAGCAGTCATTTTGTCCTGGAAGGAATGGAGCACACAGGTTGCGCTGTGGCACTTTCTCTCCTGCTGTGCAGTATGTCTTTGTACTGTTAGATGGGTTATTTGACCAGTATATCTATCTGAAACTGAAGCAGATTAAATGTAACATTTCCATTTAATTATCTGCCTCACCAAGATCTGGCAAGCAAATACTCTCCACTGACTGCTGAGATGCCAAATCCTTGCTAGGTACACCCTGATAGCTGGCTGTGCTTTGGCCTCCTACTCTGAGCCCAGGAGCAGCTGAACATCTCTGCCTTGCCATAGTGCATGAGCTGGCTGTGTAAAAACCTACAAGCACCTATTGCTTGTGCTGATGAAATTTTTAACTTTTAGGTCAGCTTGTGGAAGGAGAACGTATAGACTAAGCAGCAGTGGCCGTGTCCTTCAGCAGCAGGATGCTTGAGTGGCAGACCTGGCAGTGCATTGGCTCATACTTTCTTGAACCACCACCTGAGTCATGGGATCTGCTTTATGGCCTTAGTTCTTTACCTGGATTGTGAGTCTGGTTAGGGGAAGATATTTACTTACTGTGAACCTGAATCTGGGTGTGCCCATAGTGATTAATTGTGCCACCAGCCAACTTCCTGAGGTCCCCACATGGAGATCCTCCAGGCTGTGAGCCAGCAAATCACAGGCCCAATTAGAGTCTGCAGCCAGTGTCAGTACCTATGACTCACGTAAAAGCAAAACTTTGATCTTGGCAGAAATAACAGGATGCACAAAGCAGTTGGATGTATCCTGTGAGGACACACCTTGTTGTTAGCTGTCCGTCTGCATTTACTACTCTATAGGCAGTAGAAAGCTGTGCTTGGGATTTTGAAACCCCAAAATCTTTTATACAGGAGCCTGTGGCCATATGTGCTAATTCCAGGATTACCTGAATAATAATTCCAGCTGCTCCTTTCTCTAGGGAAAGACTTGGTGGGAAGAGGCTGTGGAATCCACCATTCTGCTATCTGTTTGCGGAGGAAGTTTGAGGCCTCAAGGGCATGGATAATTTGCACATCCTTACTGTAAAATAAGCCTGAAGGGGTTAAACTCATCCTTGTCTTCCTAATGATGTGGCATCTCAGCCTGGCTGTGATGTGATGAAATAACTGAGTAATGATGAATGCCTGTCTGCGCTCAGTTTGTGAGGTGTAACAGGGTGCACGTAGCCTCGCTGCTGACTCAGTCTTCAGCTGCGTACAGCTATGGTGGGATTGCAGTAGACAAAGATGTCTTAGTTCCAGTTCCTTGTAGGCTCTTAAGAGATGCCTTCCCCCATCAGTATGGTGTTGAGAAATGATCGTTTTCACATGGCTCAAACAAATGAGCACCAAAACCTGAAAAGTCATGGGCCAAAATATATTGTCATATTGGGAGCTCTTGTTCCTCGTCCAGTGTAATTTCTGTTTCAAAGGAGCTTTGAATTGATTGCTGAACATACTCTAATGGCTTTGTGACTTCTTTGATGGCTAGACAGAGTTCTTGCCCGGAGTTCCTGAGTTTCTATTAGCCCACAATTCCCCTCCCCATAAATGTTTTGTCTCTGCAGCTGTTCTGGTCATCTGCAAAGATAAAGAGCTTATGGGATGTCTAGCTTGGAGCTAGGCTTGATTTATTTTATTATTTTTTAGGTCCTTTCTTTGCCTTATGAAGTCTGGATTTGATGGCTTTTCTTTTTAAATGTTTCTGCTGATGCTGTGAATCTCTTAAGCCATTAATCAGCTCTCACTTTTTCCAGAGAGTCTAGTGTGCTATTATGAACACTTCTGTCTATTTGTTAGTGTCTCTCAGGGTTCCTGAAACTCTAATTAAACTAGAGGCTTCCCCATCCCACCAGTAGCTGTAACCTATAACAAATGTCTGCCTTGTTGTCAGGGAGCTCCAGTTTGCCTGCCTTTCTGTTGGGGCTCTGGCAAGCTTTCCTTCCTCCATAGAGGCACCCTCTTAGTAAATGCCAAAGGACACTTTTTGTTCATTTCTAGCAACTGCTGAAGAATTTAACCCTCAGCAACATCTTGATCAAATAGAATGAGTGGTCACCTGCCAGCTTTGCATCTCCAAAGGATATTGTCCTTAGTGCTTTACTTTTTACAAAAGAAATAGAAACTGTAGTAGCGCTGAACATGTGTAGCGTTGATTATCTGTAACCTCAGCTCTGATGCTCTGTGCTGGAAGGCAGGAGAACACGCTGTGTTCAAATGCCGGTGTCTGTCCTTTGGGCCCTTCTGGGCTTTAGTCAAAGGAGCTGAACTTGAGTGTGCTGGAACTGCAGTTCAGGCAGTTTTTACTCCGGAATATTTAATTGAGGAGCAGCAAATGTGAATGGCTTGCTTGATATGACTTCTGTGCAGGTGTCAGGTCTCTTTTATGCACTACACACTATGATTCTGGGATGTGTTCCCTGTACAAATTATGGTTGAAGACAATCCCAGCTGCTTAAGTGTGGCACAAATCTCTGCTCCAAGATTTGGCTAGAAAACTGCCTGGGTTTCCCATAACTGGAAAGTAGCAAGTAATAGGGGGGGGAAGCATGGCAGTTTCTTTGGCTGATAACTCTGTAAAGTAATCTTTACAGGGCAGTCAGGTACTCTAATAATATATCCCAACACAAACAGCTACAGAAATCTGGCAATCTGTACTGGTCTGTTTTCAGTCCTGCTGAACAAGTTGTTCTTTCTAGCAATAGCCTGACTCCGTAAGCAAAGATCAAAGTGCCCGTTAAGGAAATGTTAACTTAAAATGAAATGTAATTTCTTGTGGTTAACTCCTGACAGCCTTAGGGAGGGTTGTTCCCTTCTTGAACCATTTTGGTTCACGTAGGTAGTTCTTGAAATAAGTGGGACCCAAAGTGATTACCTCCCCAAAAATGGCAATGACCCGTGCTGCTTTAGACTGATTTTGTGATTCTCCACATACCCAGTTTGATTCTCTCTCTGAGAGTATCCTGGCGCAAGTTTTGTCAGAGACTCCAAGTTATCTGAACTGTTCAGAGCAGGACTTTAAAGTGCATATGGAAGACGTAGAATAGCAGAGGGCTTGGTATGTGGTGCGCAGTGCAAGGGTTTAGAGATATATTCCACAAGCCAACCTTTGATCCTCTGAAGATCCTGTGCCTTTGAGGATCTTGTCAACAACTGCAGCTGGAGTGGGAAGTGGCATAGCTTTTCACATTTCCATTCGGGGGTGAAGAGACCCCTGAAAATAAAGCTTTAAATATGGGTGTGGCACAGAGCCACAGTGTAAAGTAGATACCAATAATAATACCAGCAGATATCAATAAAGCAGAAATCACATCCCCCTTCTAATGATCTAACATTTAGGGTAGTGGCTTCTTGCTCAGCACTTTGAAAACACAAGTACCAGTTGACAGCATTCCCCTCTTACCTCTACCCGTCAGCTCTCAGTGATGGAGTAGCACTAGCAAGGACATAAAACAAGTTTAATGACTTGCATGGCTTAAATTCCCTTTAGTATTGCCAGAACTCATGCCTGGTTTGCTCTCTACAGCTTCTTTTTCAGAGAGAGTACGGAACATGTCTCCAGATGAGATCAAAATCCCTCCTGAGCCTCCTGGCAGATGTTCTAACCACTTGCAGGTTGGTATAAGTCCACTTTATTTTTTTTTTTTAGAAGGTTTGCAGTTCAGTAGGGAGGGGGTGATATTTGGAAACTTTGCTCAGTATTTTTGCACAAGTCAAAACTCCAACATTAAGGCTGGGTTATTACCACACTGAGTTTATGAATGCACTGTATTAATGCTTTATTAGACTTTACAGCAATTCTAGTTTAGGAATCTTAAAGTAGCTTAAAGCTGTTTTCCAGTCTCTATGGGTCACTTAGGCTTTAAAATGGCTCTTGATCCCACCAGTGACACAGAAGCAATGTTTGCTGTGAAGGCTGCTATCCTCTTACCTCAGCAAATTCAGCTCCATAGGAAAGAACAAATCATTGTTTTGTTTTGTTTTTTTTTTATACGGACCTGAGAATCCCCTAACTGGAATAGTTGAGGCAGCATTGACTGGATTCCTTTTCCACCTACATATCTCTAGATGTAAACATTTAGAGGGAAGGCTAGTAACTTAGAGGCAGAAAAGAAAACAAATGCATGTTTTCTCTGGTGCACACCCAAGTAATTGCAGCAACCAGATTTGCAATAACCTTCTGCTCTGTTCTCCTCCTCCTGATGGAGAGTAAATGAAAGAGCAGGGGCTGCTATTTCCTACCACTCATTTGAGTTTTAACCAAAGTTATCTGCCCAGGAGAAAGGGAAGTAAAAAAAATCACTTTTGGAATACTCTAAAGTAAGCTACTAATGTGCAATGGTGATTCAGAATGACTCACCATCCTGATCACGCTTTCTTCTCTGCACAGTGTACCTGGGCACACCCATTCCTCCTCTTGTGCTGTAGGAGGATTTTACTGTTCTGCCATCAATGAATGAGAGTGCATTAGATCCAAGGAATGCACAGAGCTTGAGAGAGTAGACAGAATAAAGCAGATTTTCTTCCCCTTTGACTGCAGTTTACTATGTTAAATCAAAGGAGAACTTGTCCTCTATTAGCAGGTCAAACCACATCTTAGAGCACTTTGAGCAAGGAGATAGGATTGTTCTTTAGAGATGCAAAATATTCTAGATTTTTCACTGGTGATTTGCTTTTTCCTTTTCTCAGATTCTTCCTCTAATAAATTGTATCTTGAGCTCTGACAAAGGGAGTATTTCGCTTTACAAATTTGACTGAGTGGTTCCCCATCTGTGGACTATGTGAACCATAGTGCTACCTCCATGGGGAGGGGACAAAAAGGAACACCTATTCAATCATTTCTGTTCCTCAAATTCACCTTTTCACAGTTGTTCCTTCAAACCTCACAATGTGTGTGCCGGATGTGGAGATTGTGTAATTTCTTCTTGCTAATTTTGTGAGGACCTGATGAAAATTTGTCTTACAAAGTGTGTTTTACTGCCTCAAATGCAAATATTTAATACTGAAGCCTTCAGAAAGTGCAAAGATCAATTCCCTTACCTATCCAGACAGTTCACGAAGAAACTTTCAGACCTGAATGGAGGAAGTGTCTGTACTAATCAGTCTGCCTGGCCTTAGGGGAGAGGTGGAATCCTTGCTGCATGCAAGGAGGTCACTGGTTCAGTTGGCTTGTTTCCACATGTGCACTTTGATAGTCAGCTGGTGTGGTCCTCCTTTTCATACTGGCTCACCCTGTAATTTTTTTCCCTTAGGATAAAATTCAAAAGCTATATGAGAGGAAGATAAAAGAGGGCATGGATATGAACTACATCATTCAGAGGAAAAAGGAGTTTCGCAACCCCAGGTGAGCCACCGTCTTTTCCTGTGTGACCAAAGCACCACAGAACAAATTCCAAGAATTTTCCTCTTTGGAGTTGTAGCAGAAGCAGGATCCTGAGCTTACAATCAAATTATGTCTTTCTCATTTTTGTAACTGAAACAGTAAAACTCTTCTTTGTGTTCTGTGAGGCAACAACTAGAGGTGGTGTGTCGGTTAGATTTTAAATGTACAGGCTTTGGATGAAGTATTTTAGAAGATGTGTCTGTTCTGAGAGCTGGGAGATTAATTTGGGGGAAGTGGGAAATAATGTGGTAAACAGCATGGTGCATCCATTGTAGCAAGGGTAGCTTCCCAGGTTCTGATTTTACTCTTGCAGTGTGAAGAGATGACAACCTTTCTACTAACCAATCTGAAACACTTCCATTTACTTCTAGCTCACTGGTTCTGTTCTGAACTCTTGTCTTTGCAGCATCTATGAAAAGCTGATCCAGTTTTGTTCAATTGATGAACTTGGTACAAATTATCCAAAGGTGAGGTGCAATACTTTTGACTAGCAAAGGAGCGGGTAAAAGATAATATAGGGGTATTAGGTCTTACCTCAGGCTTTTTTTGAGCCTGCTTGTTTAGAGGTCTCTTAAAGGGAACTTTAATCTGATCCTCTGCATTGAAGTCAGCATGTTTATGTGGTACTGAGCCTCAGTGCCTCCAACTTTGCTATAATGATTCTGAACAAAAAATGCTGAAGTGTGTAGATATACATCAGACTCCTTGGAGGGGGGGAATAGAAGCTGAGCAGCAGAAAAATGCATGACTTATCCCAGCGTCCTTTTGGCTTCAAAGCTGTTTTTTCATTCACAATAGAATGTGATCCTATAAAAGGTCTGATTTCATCTTTGTGTCACTGGAATATGAGAAGAAATCAGTAATGAATATCATCAGTGAACAGAAATACATAAAGCGTTATTGAACTGGGTTTTGTGCATATGTGGAAATAGCCCTAATCTGACTTCTTTTTCTTCTTTAGGACATGTTTGATCCTCATGGCTGGTCAGAAGATTCATATTATGAGGCATTAGGTAATTCCAGGAAGTTTTAGGGGTTTTTGGGTTTTTTGTCCTCTTTGTGTTTTGTAGTTAATTAACTGCACTGGAGTCTTCACTTCCTTTATAAATGAGAAATCATCACATGCTGCTCTTTAACTACTTCATTCTGGTTGGATGTGCCTGAATGTTATTGATGCTTCATCAGTCTGGAAAGTCTTTTCATTTAAATTGGTTCTTCCATGTTTTCATCTCTTAAAACATTAATTTAGTGCAGTGATGCTTTGATTAAAGAGCAGCAGTTGGTTTCATGGCAGTTTAATTTTCTATGCACAGTTTGAAGGTTTTGATTGTTTATGATGGCAAGTGTGTGAGTGAGATAGAATTAGGGATTTTTTTACTGTTCCTAGCGCTTCTTGTAACTTCTCATCTTTCTCAGCTAAAGCCCAGAAGATTGAAATGGACAAATTGGAGAAGGCCAAGAAGGAACGCACAAAGGTAGCTATTCAAAACCAAAAGAGAGTGAGATGCAGGGGTTTTGTTTGTTTCCAGCTGAATTTAATTTTGTTGCTTTGCTGTTTCTTATGAACTGTGCTCTATGCTATTACTGTTTATTTATTACTGTTTATTTTTCCCTGGTTCTGACCTTTTTTCTTGCATGTCTTTTTCTAAGCAGCACAGATCAAGTTGTTTAGCCTTCCTTATGGGTCCATTTCTTTAGGTTGTTTATTCCACTGGATTTCTTTCTGTTCTGTCAGTATTTTTAAACCAGAGCTCTTAAAATCATATTTGGTAAGCCAGATACAGGCAAGATAAAGCATAAATAACAGCTTTTTTTCTTAATCTGTGGCGTTTTCCCTAGTGGCATAGCCTAGTTATAGCTTAATTTCCTCACCATATCTCATTGTGAGACAATATCTGCTTTCTGTTCTCTTTGATATTATCCTCTTGCATCTCGTTTCCCAAAATGTTGGGCCTATTTTAACTTTAACTGGGAGTGTATTGGCTTGTTGCAAAATGTATGTTCTTCTGTACTCCCAAAAAGAACACAGACAGATTTTGGAAGATTTTATTCCTGTCCTTCAGTGGTGTCGCCTTTAAGCTAATGGCTGGCATTAGAAAACTGTCTAATGTTAGAGATTGCCATCTAACCTTGCGGAAGGCTCCTTCCATATTCAGTATGTGGAGGGTTGTTTTTTTTTTTCTTGCAGTGCATGCTGTGTCTTGCTAGTTGGTTTGTTTTTTGCACAGTAACCCAGGTATCTGATTACGTCCTGGCCCTTATCTGCAGTTTTGAAAATATGAAGCTGCATGCTGTTGTAGCTCTTGTTGCTAGGTTTCCTGCCATGATGCAGTCATGGTAAATTGTGCAGGCAGGGACTTGTCTTGCATGTTTCTTAAAGTAAAAAGAACACGAAACTTCTAAACTGTAAGGATACATCCTGGTCATTAAAGAACGTATTCATTCTGAGGTATATCAAGTTTAAAAAAAAACAAAACCAACAAAACCTTACACACTTTTATTGTATCTGACTTAGGATTCCTGCAACCCAGCTCCTTTAGTGATGGTGACTTCAGTAAGTTTTGGCCTGAGGTCTGCATCTTTCTTCCTGCATGACAGTCAGCTCGGGGGCCAATGTCTTACCTGACATTAAAGCTGTTCTTGAAAAGCATAGAAAAGCAATGTGCGTTAAAAAAAGGTTATGTATGTTAACTTTTTGTTTTCATCTTCTCATCTCTCCTGTGTGTGTCTCCCTTCCCAGATTGAATTTGTGACTGGCACTAAAAAGGGTACGACAACAAGCGCTGCTTCTACAACAACCACAACAGCCAGTACCACTGTGGGAGGTAAAAAACAGTTGTGATTGTACCTATTAAGCTGCAGTAATGCTGGGATTAGTCCTTCCTGGAAACCCCGAAGGCTCTTTATTGATTGTATATAATGCAAGAAAGTGTTCCTTCCAGGAACTGATGGAGTAGCTTTTCTCTAGTCCCTGTATCCCATGGCTGTCTGTCAGGAATGAAAGCGTAGGAGACAGGTTGGTAGTGAAGAGGTTTATTAGTGGGTCAAGAAATCTCCTGATGTCCATGGTTGTAGAATGTTCTTGGGGCTGATATATCTCAAGAGATTTGAAAAGACTGAAAATCATTCTCCTGCCTACAGCCTGCCTTTTAAATTGGGAGGAAGGGAGAAAAAACACTGGAGGCTGGTGAGTGTGTCCTGTGCCCATACCTGAGCAACTGAGATATGTATGCTCTGTTAAAATTAAATATGCTTTGGGGCAAGGAGTAAACTTGTCTCCCATTTGGCTGGAGTTCAGATGTAGAGTTTTACTGTGACTTTTGAGGTATAAAACTGTCTTTCCTCCTCAACATTTACTGCCAGTGTATGCTGAAATTAATGTGAGGGAAAGTTGTCTAGTCAAGCAGTGGCATATTAACAGTTGACAAGACAGGGTATAACAAAGGGATTGGTGACCTTTAACATAGTGCTAATCCTTGTTTGCTCTATCTAATGAAATTCACAGATGCCCAGAAAAGGAAGAGCAAGTGGGACTCGGCCATCCCTGTAACAACAATAGCTCAGCCCACCATCCTCACCACTACTGCAACGCTGCCAGGCGTTGTCACAGTGACAACCAGCGCAAGTGGATCCAAAACTACAGTCATATCAGCTGTTGGCACCATTGTGAAAAAGGCAAAGCAGTGACTGGTGCGCTGGGCCTGGATTTTTGGACTTAATTGTCATTGGAGCCATTCTTCTCAAAAGGGAGGGGTAGCTTTCTCCTTTGGTAAAAGATGACAAGATTCTTTGAAACAGACCACAGTTCCCCTTTGAAAGAATGGGGGCAGGAGCAGGCATGCCAGCTGTGTGCCCACAGGAATGGACCTCTGCCGAAAATGCCTTTGTCTTTTCTTGCTGTGGGAAGAACCAGTCTGTGTGTGTTGTGGTGGAGGAAGGTGGTATCTGGAGTCAGCTTGTAAAAGTTAGCTTTTTAAATTACTGCATTATGTTCTTACCCTACTTGCAAGTCTGGTTTGGGAGGGGGGGAAAGGTAAGTAGTGAAGGAATATCAGTATTACCCTTGTGTATTCCAGGTCATGCTCAAAGGCTGCTAGCAGCTTCTGGTATGTACCTCCCTCACGTACGCTAACTCAATTTTAAGGGAATTAAAGCAGAGACAATTGGTCAGTGTCCATCTTCAAATGTGTAGCAGAGACTTGAAGCGATCTACGTCTATGAATGTTACAGTACTGACATCTGTACCTGTGTGCATATCTGTGCAGATCTTAGTGACCACGTTGTTAAATAGTTGAACTATTGAGGGAAATTGTGCTGAAATAGTCGTGTTACTGTCTTGCAGGGATGGAGATTTCTATGCAGACTCCATAAGTTGTAGAGGTTTGATTTGTGAACTCTTTTGCGAAGATAACTCTTCTATTGCCATGGAGTGAGATTAGACAGCAGATAAGCCGAGGAGAGCATCTGATCTTGATTGTGGTATTGTCCATCTTTGTATTAGATAGTGATGTACTGTGACACGCACACGTGGCAGTTACTGCTTGCTCCACTGTTGTGAAAAAAGTATTTTCAGTTGAAAATTTTATTGTATAAATCTTCTTACCTGTGTAGCAAAAAATTATTATAAAAATGGAAGTCTTTAACAAAAACCCTGGTGTCATTGATGCGGTGTCTGCATTTCCCATCATGGCGAGGGAGAATCAGTATCCATTTGTGCTTTGGGATACAGATACCATTAGGTGAGTATGCAATAATTCCATGAGAGTGGGGTTGGCATGAAGGTTTTTTCACATTATGGATTGTTTTGAATCTCGAACTCTGGGGGGTGTGAAAAATGGGACATTAAACTGATTTTGACTGGAGATACTTTTGTTGTAGGAAAGTTCTGAAATAGTTGGTAATTCAACTGTTCTTAATGCTGGTAGTTTGGGTTTGGTTTGTTTTTTTTCCTAAACCTATTCCTGCATCTTAAACTTCTTCAAAAATTACCTTCTAGTACTGGTACCTCGGTCTTTCATAAAACCTTCTTCCCTAGACCCAGCCTCCTCAAAAGAAGCTCAATGGCAATGAGGTGGTTTGCTCATTGTTTTGAGGGAGAGTCATAGTCATACAATGGTTTGGGTTGGAAGGGACCTTAAAGATCATCTAGTTCCAACCCCCCTGCTGCGGGCAGGGACACCCTCCACTAGACCACATTGCCCAAAGCCTCATCCAACCTGGTCTTAAACACTTCCAGGGATCCAGGGGCATCCACAACCTCTCTTGGTAACCTGTGCCAGTGCCTTACCACTCTAACAGTAAAGAATTTCTAACATCTAATCTAAATCGACCCTCCTTCAGCTTAAACCCCTTACCCCTTGTCCTGTCATGACACTCCCTGATAAACAGTCTCTCACCATCTTTCCTGTAGGCCCCTTCAGGTATGAAGAGGTCACGCCTCTTTTGATGCAGCCCAGGACAGTTGGCTTTCTGGGCTGCAAGCGCACACTGCTGGCTCACATTGAGCTTCTTATCAATCAGTACCCCCAAGTCCTTCTCCTTGGGGCTGCTTTCAATCCGTTCCTCACCCAGCCTATTGTCGTGCTTGGGACTTCATGCGGTTCGCACAGGCCCACCTCTCCAGCCTGTCAAGGTCCCTCTGGATGGCATCCCTTCCCTCCAGTGTGTCGACCACACCACACAGCTTGGTCTTGTCGGCAAACTTGCTGAGGGTGCGCTCGACCCCACCGTCCATGTCGCCAACAAAGATGTTGAACAGTGCCGGTCCCAGTACTGAGCCCTGAGGAACGCCACTTGTCACTGTTCTCCATTTGGACATTGAGCTGTTGACCACACTCTTTGAGTGTGACTATCCAGCCAATTCTTTATCCACTGAGTGGTCCATCCATGAAATCCATGTGTCTCCAATTTAGAAGGATGTCGTGTGGGACAGTGTCAAATGCCTTGCACAAGTCCAGGTAGATGATGTCAGTTGCCCTTCCCTTATCCACCAATGCTGTAACCCCATCATAGAAGGCCATTACTTGAATGGTTCCATTTGTGTAGAGAAACAACTGGACTTTTTTTTTCTTCTTTGCAGTGGTCACTCCAGATTATTTAAAAGGTATCTAATTCTTAGATCATGATTTTTTCAGATTCAGTAATTTTTCTGTTTCCCATTGTTTTAAGTTAGATTTCTATCCAGAGCCTGTTTTTAGTGCATAAGTAGTGATAGAAGATTGCTAGATCCACAGAAATATAAGTTTCTTAGAATTGTGTTCCTTTTTAAGATTTTTATATACCTTACATCACACCTGATCCAGACTTTGCATTTATGGAGATTTAAGGAAGAAATAAAAGGTTGGGTTTGTGCTTTTAAATAATTTTAAAATGTGTTAGACACTTTGTCTTGGCAGTCATTTTAGCTTTAAGAAAATCATCTGTGTATCCAGGAATGTTCATGGGGAGAAACCAGAGGCCTGATGAGACTGTAAGGTGGGAAGTTGGGGAGATGGTGGAATTGCTCTTTCTTTAAAGCAATGAAATATTGGAAGGCATGAAAATAGCAAGATGGAAACATCTCTCCAATTCTGTGATCTCTTGTGTTAAATTACTCTGCATTGGGCTTTTGACTTGATTCCTGCAAGCCTTAACTTCTTCCTTATCCTCTGGATGATGGTAACAGCTCCCTTGGCTGACGGTATCTTCTGCTGTGGGAGTGCTGTGTGCTCTGCAGAGGATGACACATTTCACCTCAACTATTCAAGGTGTTTATCTCCTTGCCTTGAGGATCAGAGTTCATAGAGTTTTCAGGAATTTCTTTCAAAGGCCAAGGATGCACTCGTGGTGGGAAATACAAACCATTCGGTAGCTTTGCAGATCTATAAGGTGAGTCTCCTGTCTAGAAAATCTTGTACAATTCCATCCTATTTAAAAACTTGTATAAATATCTACATTAAAGTCCTGCTGAACAATGTGTGATGGTACAACAGTAAAACTGCAGCAAGGTGGGCACCAGCAGTTTCTCTCAGGCATAGAGTAATGACAACCTTTGGGCACGAGAAGGGTCACTGCCCATTCTCTACTGTGAATAGGGGTGGGAGGTGTGTCTGGGCTTCTCAGCAATGTTCCTCTAATAAGTATCCTTGAGAGGCATGCTGAGAGACATTAAATATCTCAACAGGATGTGTGCCAGTACAGAGAAGTGCAGCTGGTCTTGTGCATCCCCTTCCTCTGTCCTGTCTAGAACTGTAACTGGTGGTAAATGCCAAGCAGGACAGTCTGACAATACGTTAATGTAACCAAATTTACAGATTAAGTAAATTAAAATGGAAAAGATTTTGTGCCTTTTGTAAGAACTGACTGTCTTTTGCCTAACATGTTACAAGCCCTTGTAAAGCTGGATCAGAAGTGGTCACCCTGTGTCCTGACAGACATACCCCCTTGCAGATGTAGGGTTTTTCAGGCTTTACTGTGACGTGAAACTCCTTCCTGGCTCGTGCTGCTGCTCAGTTTCTCACTTTATTTAGTAATTTGGAAAGACTGTCTTCCATGGAAATGAATAACTACATCTGACTGATAATGCAGTAAAAGTAATCTCTGATCCTAACCAGGAACAACTGTGCTACAGATGAATTAGCTTGATTACAAGGAAATATTATTTATACACCTAGTTAAGTATGTCAGCACTTGGATCTTTGTATGCCCTTCTACATTGGGGGAGAGGAGCAGCAAAGGAAAGTGTGTGAGAATTTTTTTTGAAAAGCTGTTACCAGATTGCAGCTGAACACCAACCAGAGGAATAGGTTTGCAGGCAGAGGAAAAAAAGACTTGATTAAAAAATTAATTAAGAAAGTGCCATCTGCAGCTGTGAATATGAAGCTGTGCTGCTTGATACCTGACTCAGGGCAACTGCTGGAGTTCTTGGGGATGAATCATTCAACTACAGAAGCTACTGAACGTTGTTGAAATGCAAGTATTCATATCGCACATCCTGGCACCCCACCCCTTCCTCCTCCATGCACCCTCTTCCTTCTTGCTCTGCAGTATCCATAATCATTCCAAACCTCTGGATTTCTTTGCAGACTTTATGACCAGAGCTAAGCAACGCTGCTCACTTAGCTCCTGCCTTGCAGCAGGGGGGAGCGACGGTGCCCAGCAGCCCTGGAATGACAGGGAAATGGATCAGCAGGGCTTGACGGTGCTACAGAGAGGGCTAAGGAGAAAACTTCCTGAAGCTCGCTCTGCTCAAGTGCTGAGCAGAGATGCCCGTGAGGCACCTGGAGCAGCAGTTTTCAAACTCCTGCAGTAACAGGATTCTGCAAGAGACCTGGCTGAACTGGGCTGCGTCCTGGCAGCTAACTCTTCGTCTCTCATGACTGAGTGTTTGCGATCTGCAGTGGAGAAAGCAATTTGAAACATGCATGATTTGTGGTGGTTCTTTTTTTTTTTTTTCTCTCTCTCCTTTCCAACAAGCTGGAATGGAAATGCCAACCATTGTATAACAAACTTGCAGCCAGTACAATAGCTCGCTGCTCTTGTTTATCTTGCATGTTGCTATCGGAAGTAATAGACGGATACGCAGGTTGGAAACTACAGTTCTAGGAAAAAGCCTCTTTCCTACCTCTGAGAACATGGTTGTACAGGTTGGTGGCTTGCACTTGGCTGTGGTCAGTCAGTGCACCAGAGGAAGGTGGAGGGAGCTTCAGGTGTGCAAGAGTGATGATGTCCTGAGGGAAAGGGATCCTTTCCTGGCCCATGAAGCCGCTGCCTGAAGCCCTGGAACGGGAGGTTTGACTAGTTTTCATGATAGCACTCTGTACAGCTGTGATCAGAGCAGGGCTGTGTGATGGCTGCTGAGCGCAGGAGGGCTGGGGAGACCCACGGGGGGTTTAAGTGCCTGTGTTTTAAACAGCCCCAAAGAACCGCAAGCTGTGTCTGAGCTGCACTCATGCAAACTCACAGCTTGCATGGCCGAAAGGTTCTTTATGCTGCTGCCGCAATAGCGATTGCTCAGGCTGCACTTCTGACTCCTAAAAGCTGTAGATACTCATTTTTACCTCTCCTCCGAAGGGGAGACTAACTGTACCCAGGAGAGTAAAACCAGTCCCATTTTCATTATGCGTTATTCTGAGAATTACAGGCTCATGCTCCTTAAAAGTCACGGGACTTCTCTCTGCTTACGGCCTTTTTAAGCATGGGTGTCTCCTAGCTTGAGTAGGTTTGTCTTAGCTGAAACTCTGTGTTTGAGTGTGTATCTCTGCCACACCGGGCCGCTCAGCGGAGGGAAGAGAGCAGCCGCAATGAAATCCTTGGCAGCGCTGGTTCTGCTCTCACCTTCCCTTCTGAAGTCTTTTCTCCCACCTCCATGCCCTGAGGTGTTGGGTTTTCTTTCCTATTTGCTTGTTGTGATTTAGAGATCTGCCCTCCTTTGATGCTGTTGTGGGAAGGGATTTTGTGAGCTCAGGATTTGCTTTTTATTTCATGTCTTGCTGGGTGCTGCCTAACCAAAAGAGCAGGTGGGGAGGGGCAGCCCTTGCCAGCCCCACCTCAAACCGTAAAATGAGAGCACCTCAAGCTACGTTTTAGTTGGATTGTTGCTGTACTGTCTGTTTTATGAGAGTTATTTACTGAGACAAAAAAAAGGTCGTCTTTGCCAAGGCTGTGGGCCATGCTCAGGCTTCGCCAGTGACACAGCCGGCTCTGGCAGCGGGGAGGTGACTGCTTGAGCCGGCGTCTGGCCAGCTGACACCTGCGTGAGCTCCTTTCCAGCTCTTCGGCGTTGCAGGGGAGAAGTTGTAGCTTCTGTGAAGCCCCTCAAACGGATGGTCTTTGTGGTGTGCCCAGAAAGTTATCAAAGGGTGTGGGCTGCTCACCCCTGTTAAAGGGTGTGATCCCAGGAAAGCCCAGACCTGATACCTCCAGAGAAAGAGAGATGCTTTTCAGCAGAGCTCTCCCGGACTGTCTAATGTTAAAATACATAAATTGCTGTTGAGGTGCAAAACCCACAAAAGGGCAGAGAGGTTCCTCCACGGTCTCCTCTCCCTTCTGGGCAATGTTTACACCAGCATATTCACGCATTGCTCTTACAGGGCAGTTTTCCATCTCCGAGCCTTGCCATGCGCTGCTGTTCCTCGAACTGTTTATATTCCACTTCCTTCCTTTTGTTCTAAGCGAGAACCATGGACACCAATGACTTCCAATATTTAGTCTGTTTGTTTGAAACTTGTCTTTGGCTGGCTCTGGGCTCGTGCTTTTGGTTGCCAGTAAACAGCAAAGCACCAGGATTTCACAAGACAAGGTTTTGCCTTTTCACGTAGAAGGCGTCTGTCTGTCTGTCTGTCCTCTACCGCATTTGTACGGACCAGCATTAGGAAGAAAACAAACCTGCCTTTTGGTGCAGTGATAAAAGGTGAAGCTACTGGTACTTTTAACCTCTCTCCTCTTTGCATAGCCTCTTGTAGCACTTGGAGAGCATGACAGGAGACGACAGTCCACCTTCTCTCCCAGTTTGTGTTGGCTGGTTCCTCACGAGACTCTCACCCACACTATTGAGTGTCTTGTAGGGGGCCAGCCAACACAAACTGGGAGGGAAGGTGGGCTACCTTGCTAAATCTTTCAAACACAACAGCAGTGTGTTTTCAGGCTTTCGGCAGCTGGGTGAGATGTGAATGTAACCCTGGAAAGTTCTGTTTTCCCTGGATGGATGGATGTATTGTCATAGGCTGAAGTTTTATCCTGGATCCTTTACCAACATTTTCCTCTTGTGTTGTTTCGTGGCCGCTTACCTCTTGCTGCTGGTCAATCCCAGAGGCAAAAAGGCATCAGCAAAGAGATTTTCCTCTAGGTATGTGTTCATGACAAGGAACATTAATTGCAAAACAACAGACATGTCGTTTATGCTATCTCAGGGGAAAGACTAAGGAAGAGAATACAGGAGGATTTTTCTTTTTTCATCTTTGACTTTCAATTACCTGGGTAATTATATTAACCATAACTTAGTGCAATAAATTATGTGCATATTAATGTACATTAATAACACATTATTAAGCATTCCTTAAATTTATGCGAGATAACAGGATACTGCTAATACTGTGTACAGTGCAGCTATGGGATCAACTATTTCTTTTTCTTTTAGAAGTGTATGTTGTTACAGAATTCAAAAAGGGAACGAATGTGCTCTGGCAGCAGGATTTTGGCTGTAACTACTCAACAGACAGAAAAAGCCCCACAGCTGTCTCTGGGCACACTGTGGTGGCAGGACAGAAAGAAGAAAGGTTCTGTACGAGCTGGCGTGGCATTAAAAAAGAAGAAGAGAATTAACTGTAAACCAACTTGTAATTATCAGTCATTGGCAGTCAGACTGGTAGTCTCAGCAGAGAGCGCAATAATTTAGTGTGAGCTATAAAATGAGTTGTTTGCACTCCTAGGGCAAAAATTTCTAGGCCACATTGCCACAGCAGGAAATCACTGATTTATAAGTGTGAGGTCTACCACCTATGAGCCATCTGCAGTGAAATCTGCTGTGATCCTTCCTCTCCAAAGTCCCTATTCTCTGTTTAAAATAGCAAATTTGTGGCAAAAGCCTGATCTAGCAGGCAGTAAGTGTCAAGGTATTGAACCAAGGCAGAAACTTGAGCTCACCAGGTATCCTTCTTCCCTGGCAGAAGTATCTTAGAGAAGTTGCCTGAAAGGCAACCCATAAAACTTTTTTTTTTAAGACAAGATAAAGTGAAAACCTTTTAAATTCTTATGACCATTTACTGAGATTTTTCGAAGTCCTCTCTGCTTTTTTGCCTTAAATTTTGGTGGTGACATCATCTTGATATTAGCGAAGTGCATATTATCAGCCCTGTAAATGTCTGTTTAAATTCAGCCCAGTTACAAGTGTCTGGGAAAATTCATACTTCACATGCTCAGAGATCTGTTAGGGACTGGGGGGATGTATCTCAAAGAAAGGTACAAAATCAGGATTTTTTGGGGCTCTTCTGGCAGCACCCATGGTGAGTAACTGGCCTCCTTCTCCCAGCTGGAGATGCTGAGTGGAGTTGGTCCTGCCTTGCTGCTCCAGGCTGCTGGGACAAAGGGGAGGGAGGTGGTGTCAGGCAGCCCTGGGGCTGTCAGAGTGACTGTAGGTGAGACCAGAGATACTTCACAGGAGGCAACATAAACATCTTCCATCTCAGGTGGAGAGCAGAGGACACCCAGAAACCAAGGACACCACAGTGGAAGCTGGCTGCTCCCAAGCTTTTCTGGGTGGCTCCAGGTTTCCTGCTGGGGAACCATCACTAAAATACATTTTTTTTTTTTTTTTTTTTTAGTCATATGTTTCTTGCTTGTAGCCTAAATTGGCTTTTTTTAAGTCCAGTGCCTGGCAGCATTGCTTACCCCAATGGTAACAAAGGAGAACTGTGGTGGTGGGAGTTAGGCTGGGGCTGACGGGACTGGGTGCTGCTGGTGGATGGGACCAGGGGAGGTGAGCAGGCACATCCGCAGGCACCAGCACACGCTCCCGTCTGGTCTTGGGAACGGAAGCCCAGCTTTCCTCCATCTGCAACATTCTGCAATGTCTGCTGCCTCAGTGGCTCCCCGAGGCAGAGCGGGACCCTCAATGGTACCGCTCTGCTCTTTGCCAACAGCCGCTGCTGTAGCTCGAGCATCAGAGCCTCCTGTCCCAGCTCTCATGTTGTAGTAAATATCTGTTGTGGTTTAAACAAACCCCCAACACCACGCTCCCTTAATTTTCAGAATTTTTGTTTAAATATAGGAAATGGCATCTCCAAAAGGGCCGGGGTAATGGTGAGGTTGCCAAGTCAAGCATTCAGAAATGAGGAAACACCAGACAGACTGCCTGGGCCATCTTCAGCTGCGCCCCTGCCCGTTTCCCATTTGCTGCAGCGTTTAACGGCACGAGCACATCCTCCTTTTTCCTGGGGCTTAATCAGTTTGCACACATTTACGTGAGCTTCCTATTTCTTGTAGTGAAAGGAATCCTGCTCCTCGCTTTCCTTTGAATCAATGCTCAGCCACCATCATTAGGGAGTGGATCAGCAGCCTCTGTGATGCTGTATTGATAACGAAGAGGCCAAAATTGCCCTGCTCCTATTTTTAATCTCCAAGGCAGGCAGGAAATATGCGACTTTTTCATCTGGGCATTGCTATTGTTTGTGTTGAAGCTGAGGGGATACAGTTTTCCTTGTGAGGATTTTTTTAGGGAGCTAAAATGCAGCCTCTGCCATCGCATCTGCTCCGGTACGTGTACACTCTGCACGGTGGGAAGCATGACCGGGTCTGAGCTGTGCCAAAGCCCTGATTTAGAGCAAAAGGTTGCTGTGAGACAAAAAAAAAACCCCAGACCTCACCTGAACTCCAAACCCTCCTCTGCCGTTCCTTTGATTGGGGAAAGGGTTTTGGATCCAGCCCAGCAGAAGGGCTGGACGCAGTGGTGGGATTGCTGCTCCTTGTGCCCTTGGACCGCGGTAGGATGCATCAGGAGCAGGTCTGGATGGGTCTCAGTTCTGGTGCTACAAGGGGTTGCATTGACCCACGAGCTGGATTTATTGCAGATGAGGACTCGGCTGTCGTGTTCGTGCCCTGGATAAAGCGGGATGTGGATCCGTCCTCTTTGCGAACAAGGTACCAAGACTGGGCTCAGCAGCGGGTGGTGGTTGTCGTGGCAGGAACCTACCTGATCTTTCAGCCAGGAGCTACCTGGGCACTGGGGGTGACACCCCCCACTCGTGCCAGTGGGAAATTTGCAGGAGAAACCCCCAGCGAGGGGGGCAAAGCCAAGCAGCCGACCCTGCCCATCACCCGCAGTCCCCTCCGTGCACCCTCGGCGTGGCGGACGCCTTCACCCACTCAGCCCTTTTCCTGTGGGACGGTGCTTGTGCGGAGGGAGGGAAGGACGGGGCGGCTGTGCAGGCTGTGCCTGCCCGTCCAGGTGTGCGAGGGAGGAATGCCAACCCCTGAGTCACGGGCACCCCCTCCTCCCTCCCCAACTGGGATAAAGCTCATCCTCACCTGGGATCTGATCTCACTTATTGCGGCTCCCACCGTTCCTCCCCGCCAGCCCCCCGGGAGGGAGAGGCGGCAGCTCCGGGACGGCGAGGGGAGCGAGAACAAAGTCGATATTTGACTGGAGGGTACAGAAATCAGCAGGGAGGTATGTGGGAGCGCGGGCTGCCTGCCCTCTCTGCCGGACTGGAAGTTGACGTTTAACCGGAAAGAGAAAAGGGACATAAAGTAGAGAGGAGGGAGGAAAGGAAAAAGAAAAAAAAAAAAAAGAAAGAAAGAAAAGGCCAAGGCTGGAAATCTAGTTGCAGCAGCGAAGCAGCGTGTTCCCCCTCTGCCTTTGGAAGAATTTCTTGGCTTGGTGTGTGGGTGCCTGTTATTCAGGCTGCAGCAGAGGATTTGGACACTGAGTCAGACCCAGCACTAATGAGGTTTGTGGAATTAATTCGTCTGTGTTCTTTAGCATCCAGCTTGCTTTAATTTTGCTGTGTTGATTAACCGGGGGGGGGAAATAAGGCACAGGGCTCCTTGCGCAGGCAGGTAGACAGGGCACAGAGTTGGGGGGGGCTCAGCTCCTTGCCTGCTTGTTCCCCTTTTTCTTCTGGTTTTGGCTGTCGGACACCGTCTCGTGCCTCTCGGCCGCCTGGGAAGGGCAACGCTCGTGACCAAGCGGAGCTTTCCAGGGCTGTGGGGGGCAGTTTTTGTCTCTGAAGGTATTCGGGTGGCGGAGCCGTGAAGGGGAGGTGGGGGTACCGCAGCGTGGGAAGGCAGAGCAGAACCCTTCGGGGACTATTTGTCGCAGGTTTCAAAGGTTGCCCTCGCCATCCGTCCCGCTTCCAGGGGAGAAGGCGGTTGTGCCTTGGAGCTGGCACCCAGGGAAAGCTCTTACGGGTGAAAGAGCCGGTGATCAGCCGGGCTGCGGGTGGCTCTGACTTGCTGAACCCACGGAGGTTGTTTCGCAGACTGGGTGACGGCATGCAAAACCCCTGCGAGGGGGGAGGGGGTGTTGGGGGGTCAGGGTGGGCTCTACTGAACTGCAGGTGTCGGGGTATTTGTGATTTGGCAGATCTGAAATACAGGGGAACCAGGGGAATAGATGGACAGAAGGATTGGTGCGAAGGAGCTGACAGGCATGGGTTAGGTGGGGGAAAAGGGGGATGAGGAGTGCCCATGGCGGGGAGGGAGAGGAAACGTGGGGCCAAAAGAGCAGAGAATGTGCCAGGAGCAGCGGGGAGGGTGGGTGGGCAGGAGGGTCCTGGGGCCGTGCTGGTGTGCGGGTGGGATCCTGGCCTTCCTGGAGCTTCTGCCCCCCAGGGTCCCCCCTGCCCGAGCCCGCGATGGCACCAGAGCTACCAGCCCTTTGCCAGCACAGGGTGGTGTCGGCCACTCCCTGGCCCCAGCAGCTCCGTGCGGGTCCCTGGGCTGGGTCCCGCTTCTCTTATCCTTCATTGGGGGATGTTGGGGGCTGTGTCTGTGGTCTGGAGCTCGGCCTGGGAGCTGTGATCCCCCTTCTTGCTGGAAACGACAAATGGTGACACTCGCATGGAACCTCTTGGCTGTAGAGGCACACCTGGGGAACGAGGGGAAACGGATGGGGAAGACAAAATCAAACATAAACATGATTTCATGTTTAAGTGACATTTTGATTTGCGGGTCAAGCTTTTAATGGTTTTCGGGAGATCTGTCTTGATGTTTTCCAAGTTTTGGAGCACGGCCCTCAGAGCTCTGTGCTGCTGTGGGCGCCAGGGAGGGAGTAGCCTGGAGAGGGAGGGAGGTGAGTTGTGGCCCTGATCCGTGCACCCGCAGCCCTGCCCTGGGAGCAGACCTGAGCCTGCACAAGCTGCCGTGGCTGTCACTGCGCTGCCCCAGGAGGGAACGGGACCGCGGTCCCTGGGGAGGCACCCGGCTGCTGTTCCGCTTTGCCTCCATCACTATTAGCTCTCCCTCGGGAGCCCCAGCCCCGTGCTGAGGCTGGTCACGGTGATCAGCACCATCTGCCTGCCCCAGCATGCTGCAAGCACGGTGGTGCCCAGCACACGTGGGCAGGCAGATGCTCCCTCCAGCTGCCTCCCATCTACCACAGCATCAGTGCCCTGCTCCATCATGCACGGCCCCACTGCACCCCTTGGCAGGATGGGGTTCTGCAGCCACAAAAAGGGCGATGCCCGCTGCAGAGGGAGGAAAGGCTGCACTGAGGAGCTTGAACATCTCCCTTGCTTTCCCAATTCTGTGTCCCCAGCCTGCCAGGTGTCCCTTGTGTGGCAACTGGGGCCAGGCTCCCACAATGGGCTTGTTGCTCATCATTCCTGCTCCTTGGTTGCTCTCCCTCGTCTGCCCCAGGGCAATGTCTGGCTTCAGCCTCGTCGTTCCGAACACAGAGATGCTGGGGTTGAGGCGGGGAGGGGACAGGGTGGCAAAGTTCTGCTGCTCCAACCCCGTCCCCTGTCTTGTTGCTCCAGTGGTTTCTTTGGAGCATCCCCTGTTTTGGGGGCGATGAGCTTCCCAGCCCGGGCTTCTCCAAGCTCGAGGGGTCCCAGGGTCTTTCTGGAGCAGGTTTGTCAGCTGTGCCAAGGTGCAGGCAAAGGCTGGGGGAGAGGGAGGAGACCAGGAGAACACACTGGAGCGGTGATGTGGGACGGGGTAGGTTTGTGTGCAGCCGGGAGCTGCTCCGCTTTGTTCCCTCGTTTTGCACAACCGAACAGCTTTTTTTTTTAGTTGCTGTCATCATGAAAATCCAACCAAACCCCTGCAGCTTTTCCAAAGTGAAATGAGGTTTTCCCTTCCAGAGGGCATTTTTGACATCAAGATATGGCCACTCGCATATTTTTGCACAAATATTACGGGCTGCGTTCCTGCGGCTGGCAGCGGCGATGCTCTATGCCACCAACGCCCTGCCCGCTGGCAACTGCCCAGCTAAATCCTCGGAGGTTGCGGCTCACAGGGCAACAGAACGTTAATATCAAGCTGAGTTTTATGGCCTTTTATTGCAGCACTTGAAAAGACATGATAGCACTCTACGTGTACAAGGCCCAGGGTGTGCCTGTCCATCCCTTGGTGACTCTTGACTTGTGATTAAAGGAAGATGATTTAGGTCTGTGCTTTGAGGCTGCCTTGGAAGATGGGTGTGTGAGCTGAGCAATCCGGTCCCCTGGAGTCAATCCTTTCCTCGTGGCCTTTGCCATGATGGGAGATGGGATTTGCTGAGTGCTGGGGGGATGTTTTTGCTGTGCTTTTCCTTGGCGGGCTCAAAGGACTTCCCTACCCTTTCATCTCACCTCTAATTGGCATCTCCCCAGGTCTCTGTAGCACTGGTTGCTGCGCCTGGCATGGCATGCTGGGGCGGAGCAAGGGAAAAAGGGACTTTCCTGAATTCAAAGCCTGCTTGTCTCGGTGGCGAGGGACACAGCATTTGCCAGTGAGTGGTGGCGTGAGGACTTTTGCTGAAGGAAGTCACAGGCGTGCCCAGGGATGAGGATAACTGCCGACCTCGGAGCCAGCACTGGGGCCTGGCCAGGGGGCCCCCCAAACCAAACCGGCGAAAAGCCTGAGATGGGGACGGTCGGTGTCGCAGGGAGCTGTGCTGAGGGGCTGCGGGAGGGAAGCTGAGGGATTTCCTTGGTCAGCTGGTACCTTTTACCCATAAGCAAAACAGCATATTGTCTACTAGGTCCTGATGAACAGCAAAGCTCCCCAGGGTGTCCCCCACAGAGATGCTGCCCCGGGGTTTCCATATTTCTCACATTTCAGAGGGTTTAATTACTGTGTGATAAATCCTGCTGAGCACAGCTGACAAGATAAACGTGATAGCAACGTCTTGTCGTGCGTTACCTGTATATCCAGTGACTGTCATGGAGAACAAAGTGCGAACACCGAGGGAGACATCTCCTGGGGCTGATGCTATGGTGGTTTGAGCCCTGTGCTGCAATGATTTCTGCGAGTGCTCAGCTTCATGCATTCAATGCATTTCCATTGTCTTCCATGGTCGATGTAAGATACGGCGTGATCCAACGCTGTTCGTACTACAGCGGGTCTTTCCGGGGGTTTTCCTGGGGCCCAGGTCAGACTGTTAGTAGCCAAATCACCAAGTGACTGGTCTGTGTGCTGGGTCTCCCCCTGGGAACTCAGACATCTTCACTGCACACAACAGCTATTCCCATTTTCCTTCCCTGTTTTTAAGTGGTTTTCACGTTCTCTTAATTAATTTCAGAGTCAGGGCTTACGCAGCAAGAAGCTATAAGACAATCTGCTTGCATCTTATGTTTAACACTTGCGTCTTCCAGAAAGGAGATGCTTTAAAGATGGTTTTACACCAGATTTTTTGCCTTGACTGCTCTCACTTGCCCTACTGAGATACTGGAGTCAGAGCCACCCTCCAGCACAGCAGCCACAGAGCTCAAGTTCCAGCTTTGTCTCTTCTGTTTACCATGTCCAAATGCCAACTTCTGGATGGCACTGAGAGTTTTCTGATGGCCGGATAATAAATCATGTGTGGGCACAGGGTGAATGGTTTGCTCTCTCTAGGATTTGGCCCCATGCAAGGGGTCCTGCTGCCCTGGGCAGGACAGAGGGGAGCTGCTGGGCTCTCAAGACCATGGATTCATTCAACAGCTACAAGTCTGGCATTTCCCAAGGCCTCACCCTCTATTTATTGTTGATTCGACCATCCTGGAAACTCTTAGTGCGATAGGAAATAGCCGAAGGGAGGGGTCTGTTTTGCTTTTGGAGAGAGATGTAGACCGTCACTTTGTTTTCCTCCTCTCTTTTTTACCTTAACCTGCCAGGAAAAGCAAGGTCTTGACCTGGTCGGTGTTCACACGTGTGGATGGCACTGGGCTCTGGCTGCCTGCACCGATCCTGCTGGCCTGGGGGACTTGTCAAGCCAGGCACCCTGACTCTGGGGTGCAGGGGTGCTGTGCCATGACAGCTGCCCTGCCCCAGCATTGCTGGGGACTTTGAGCCTTTCGCACATGCCCGAGCAGAGGACGAGCTGCTCTTGGATTTGCTTTTGTGCCCTGCCCTGCTGAGATCAGAGATTATATCCAGGCGGCAGCTTTCTCTGGGCAGGCAGGGCTGTCCCACCCCGGCAGGGCTGGGCAGGGGCTCTGCCAGACCTGCCCGATCATCTCCAGGACCTTTTTGTCCCAGACTCTGGGCTCTCCGCAAGTTAGCAATCCATGTGTTTCAGGAGGAAGAGGATGGATGTCCTGCCACGGGTGTGTGCCTGGCTGCTCCTCCTGACCCTGCTCTGTGCCACCGGCCACTGTCAAAGGAGCAAAAGTGAGTGCAGCCCTGGTATGTCTGTCTGCGGTCTCCCCTTGGTGCTGCCCTGTCGGGACTGTACACACCACTCTTGGGCTCTGGAAACACTGGCCCTCATGTAGATAAGTCCTTCTGAGATCTGTCCTTTTCCCTTTCCTCCTGCTTTCTAGCTCCCCAGCAGCTGGGGCCCCTCTCTTGCTATCCCACTGCTGTTTTGTAGCCAGCTTCTGTTAACCACCCGGGCAAAACCTCCGCCGGGTCCTTGGGAACAGGATCAGACTTTCTCATACCCTCCCACAGCTCGCCCAGTTTTCTCCATTCCTGATGCCTTGCTCTTTTCCGGTAGATAACCGCTGTGTGCTGTCCCGGGCGAAGAGCTGCACCGAGTGCATCCGAGTGGACAAGGACTGCTCCTTCTGCACCGATGAGGTGAGACCTTGCAGGGAAACCCAGGACTCTCCTTCCCACCCTGCAGACAGAGGATCCCACCACCGCCAGCAAAAAGCTGAGAGCAGGAACAGCTTCTGGCTCCAGCTCCTCTCTGCAAAGAGCTGGTCTGGATGGGAAGCACCAAAACGCAGGTTTCCTTTGGGGAGTCCAGGGCAAACTTGCAGGAATACAGGGGTTTATCGGAAAATGCCAGTGTGCCAGATCTGAAACAGTGTGTGCGAGGGATGGAGGGAGAGTATTATCCCAGACAACCCAGTAACTCACTGGTGGTCGCGTTTCCCTGCTGCTGTGGGACATTGGCTCTTCTGTGCAAGACTTGTCCCCATCTCTCTGCCCCATTCCTGCTCCCAAACGCTCGCTGATGGCCTCAGTAGAGGACCTGTTTCCTGACAAGTGCCTTTCCCCCTTGCATGGAGGATTTGCTGCTTTGTGTGGCTGTAACGTTGTTCTTGCCCCCTTGGCAGAGCTTTGAAGAGGCTCGTTGCGACTTGCGGGAGAACTTGCTGCGGTACGGCTGCGGGGAGGCCAGCATCGTGTACACCAGGGGCGAGATGCGGACCCAGCAGGTGGGTGTTGGGAGACAGCCCTTGCTCGGCTTCTTCTGAGGGGTCCCACCATTCCCAGTGACCTTCGTGTCCTGCAGCCTCCTCTAGAGTCTTCAGCAGGAAAAATACAAAGTCCAGACTGATGTTTAGGTAGGGTCTACCCAAAACCAATGCTCTCCCTTCACTAGCTGATGAACCTGTTGGCAACCAGCCCTGCTCGCTTAGGGCTGGGATGGATTTTCAGGCAAAACAGATGTAAGCAAAATGCCAAGGTCTGGAGGAGGCACCCAGGTGGGCACACACGGACACAGGGGAGGCTGCCTCGGTCCCCAGCTGTGCATGAGGGAAGGGAGAATGATCATCCCTGCCTTTCCACTTCCCATGTATCTCCCTGCCTCTTGCCTCCTCCTCATTGTGTCTACACAGGAGATGGAGTCCATCCCCTTCATGTTACTTTTCCTTCACAGAACTTCAGTATCAACAGGTCCCTGCAGAGGACCCAGGTGTCCCCCCAAGGCATGCTCATGCTGCTGCGAGCTGGGGAGGAGATGAGCTTCAACATAGATGTCTTCCAGCCCTTGGAGAGCCCTGTGGATCTCTACATCCTCATGGACTTCTCCTACTCTATGTCTGATGATCTGGACAACCTCAAAAGCATGGGCCAAAACCTAGGTGAGACCAGAGCTGGGAGCAGAGTGGAGCCAGCTCCTGTGCTGATGAAGGCAGGCAGCTCGCTCCTGCCCATGGCTGTGAGGGATGGAACTGGTGAAAGGCTGAGAGGTTTCTGTTTTAATTAGAGTTTCTTATTATTGCTGCTTTGTGCAGCTTTGCGGGTGGATGTCCCTCCTGGCTCTGCAGGGATGATTTCACGCGCTCTCTCCTTTCAGCCCAGTGTGGGGGCTGGTGCCCTGCAGAGTCGACCTGTGCGGTGGCTTTGGCATCTTGAACTGATAGGTGTGGTGCATGCTACTGCAGAAGCTCTAGTCTTGGAAAGGGGCTAGCAAAGGTGGTATAGGTTTCTACCCCCAAAAAGACAAGCCCCAAGCACAAAGAACTTAAAAGCTGACAGTTTGGGAGTCTTATCTGAGACCTGACCAGCGGAGAAGATGTCCAGGATATCTTTCCCTGGAGCAGTGACCTCAAGACATCTCTTTATTCATGTGTCTCCTCCTCCCTCCCTTCTCCTCCCAGCGGAGTTCCTGCAAGCCCTGACCTCCAATTACACCATCGGATTCGGCAAGTTTGTGGACAAAGTCTCATCCCCTCAGACAGACATGAGACCCGAGAAGTGAGTGAGGCCAGTGGATCCCCGGGATGGGAGCAGAGAGGGGAGGGCAGGCGCCTTCTATTTCTCCATGGCTTTCCTGATCTTCACTGTCTGTGGTGCGAGAGTCTCCATCCACCCCTCTCCCTTCATTGCAGATGTCTCCCCTGGCCTCCCCACCCTGTGCTCAGGGCTTGCTGTAGCACCCTGCCAATGCCAGCAGTGTCCTCCTCTGCTTTCAGACCTTCCCTGCTCTGCCACAACAGATTGTGTGTCTTCTCCTCCATCTCTGCCCTCATACCTTCTACCTGTTGGTGCCGATGGCTTGCCAGCTCTACTTCATGTCTTCCCTTGAGAGACTCCCTAGCCCCAGGGGCTCTCCCCATGCTTCCTCTCCTTGCACCCGGGCATCCCTTTGCTCCTGCATCCTGCAAAAACCCTGCTCCTCTTCTGTCCTAGGCTGCGCGAGCCCTGGAACAATGCTGACTCCCCCTTCTCCTTCAAGAACGTCATCCGCCTGACCAGCAACATCAACTACTTCAGCCAGGAGCTCAGGAAAGAGCGCATCTCCGGCAACCTGGATGCCCCTGAGGGTGGCTTTGATGCCATTCTGCAGACGGCTGTTTGCAAGGTGATGGTGGCCAGGAATGCAGGAGCCATGTGTGTCTGGTTTTAATGAGCTTATTTTCTTGATACTGGCTAATGAGCAAAAGAGCAGCATACTGGGCAGCTGATGAGACAGCCAGGGAGCCCCGGTTAAATGTCAGCTACAGTTGATTCTCGCCCTCCTGCCTGCATGCTCCTGGTGCTGAGTTGGTTTACATTCCAAATTTTTCCTAGGTCTTAGACCATCTGTGTGTGTATCTGGTGTTTGATCCCCAGCACAGGAGTCGCTTGCTGGGTACCCTGCGTGTGCTCTTTGCTCTGTCCCCCTTCGTGCCCATGGTGGTGGAACTCTGCTCCCTGGAAAACAGCCCGTTTGGGATTGGCCATTTGGCTGAGGGATGAGCCCAGCTCCAAACATGTCCAGAAAAGTGTGACCTTGCCCCATGTACATATATGTGCCTGGTACCAAGCTGCTGGGAGGCATCCTATGCATTGGGGGTGCAGATGGGAGAAGGGGAGACCTGCTGACTTGGATTCCCAGGGCCACGTCGCTGGTTGTGCTTCCTGCCAAGTGGAGGTGGTGCCTTGCCCCTTGGGTGTTCCAGCTCCTGCCAGTGCTGACCTGCCAACGGCTGCAAGTGCTGTGTGGTGGTTTGGAGGGTTCAGAGATAAAAGTTCCTTCTCCCCTTCCCTGACTGTAGGATAAGATCGGCTGGAGGAAGGACAGCACTCACTTGCTCGTGTTCTCCACTGAATCTGCCTTTCACTATGAAGCTGATGGTACCAACGTCCTGGCAGGGATCCTGGCGAGAAATGATGAGCAGTGTCACCTAGACACCAGTGGCACCTATGTATATGACACCAAACAGGACTATCCTTCGGTGCCCACGCTGGTGCGCCTGTTGGGCCAACACAACATCATCCCCATCTTTGCTGTCACCAACCACTCCTACAGCTACTATAAGGTGAGGAGACCATGGTGGTGGTGCCACGTGGACTTACCTTTCCTCCAGGACTGTTGTTCCTCTGCCTGCAGCTTGGCTGTGAGGGGAAAGTGTTCTCCCACCTCTTGACCCCAAGTGCTAAACCAACACTTTGATACTTTGGGAGGGTGCCACAGTGTGTTGGGGGCCTGCTGTGGGTCGTGGGAGGTCTCAGGGTGTATTATTTGGTGCAGGAATCTGGGCTGCTAGAGGTCTCCCTGAGTTGGTGTCTATTTCTTGTAAAGCAGTGGGGACACATTGCTGGAGAGTCATTTAGGTTGGAAGGGACCTTTGGAGGTTTCTGGACCAAGCCCTGCTCAAAGCAGAGCCCACTTCATTGCTAGAGGAGGTTTCTCAAAGCCTTGGCTCAGGGGGCTCTTGTGTGTCTGCAGAAGCTGCAGGAGTATTTCCCCATCTCTGGGATCGGGGTGCTCCAGGAGGACTCTTCCAACATCGTGGAGCTGCTCCGCACAGCCTTTGAGGTAACGGTGCTCTCTGGGGCTTTGCTCTCACTCCCAGGGAAGGCAGAGGGTGGGCACCTCCTGTCCAGGAGAGCAGGCAGGAGGCACAATGCAGCCCCTCTGAGGCAGGCCATGGGGTGGTCACAGGTGTACTGCTGAAAACCGACGTTGTGGTTATCTTCTGCCACCCAGCACATCCGCTCCAAGATGGACATCCGGGCTGACTTTGTCCCCAAAGCCATGAAGACAGAGTTCACCTCCTTGATGTATGAAAAGACAGAATCTGGCTCCTTCCACATCACCCGTGGGGAAGTGGTAAGTCCTTGGATGGCCCCAGAGGGAAGGTGTGTGTGAGCGGCTGAGCCCTCTGCTGCATTCCTCCTTCCTTCTTCACCTGGGGTTGGTCTGGCCGAGCTGTGGTCCAGCAGAGCTGGCTCACCCCTGCGGCATGTCCCTTCCTTCCAGGGCAAGTTCAACATGCACGTGAAGGCGCTTGAGTACGTTGGCGGGCAGCACGTCTGCAGCCTCCCTGAGAAAGACCGTAAGGGAATTATCCACGTGAAACCCACCTCCCTGAGTGACAGCCTCAGAGTCACAGCCTCTGTCATCTGTGACGTGTGTCCCTGTGAACAGGTACGTGGGGGTGCGTGTTGCAGAGACGTGTCCTCCTCCAGGCCAGCCGGGGGTGGGAACTCGTCGGTCGTCATGTGTGGGTCCCACTCGACCCCTCACCATTGCTCAGCCTGGCCAAAGAGATCTTCATCACTGCTTGTACCAAGCAGAGCATGTTGTCCTATGGCAGAGCTGAGTCTTGTGGGCAAAACTTTGCCCCTTGATCTGCCTTTCTGATTCCTGAAATGGTCTTGGGGGCAGCTGAGCCCATTTGGCAATGCCTCTTCTTTCTTCTCTTACAGCAACGAGAATTTAGCTCGCCCAAGTGCAGCTTCCATGGGGACTTTGTTTGTGGACAATGCAACTGCCACCAGGGCTGGTAAGGACTTTGTCCAGCTCCGTACCCCTCCCAGGGTTCCTGCTGGGTCTGGGGACCCACAGTGACACACGCTCGTGCCTGGGGTATCCTGCCTAGGACCTTGCTTTCCTGCACTCTGCTCCTGCCTCTCTCAGCACCATCTCCTACCCACCAGGCGAGGGGACACGTGTGACTGCTCCCCGGCATCGTCCCCCAACAACAAAGCCTGCATCCGCCCTGGGGATGTGGAGCCGTGCTCGGGCCGGGGAGAGTGCCTGTGCGGGAAGTGCCAGTGCTACTCCGAGGACCTGATGCAGCGCTTCAATGGGGAGTTTTGCGAGTACGACGTCCTGCAGTGCCCGCGCACCTCCGGCTTCCTCTGCAACGGTGAGAGCAGCCCCCCACCCCCCCACATCCCCCAGCTGTGTGGGGTGCACTGTGCCCTGCTCTGTCCTGGTGGCACAGGCAGGGTGTCCCTGGGCTGGTGGCACTGGCACGGGGGGTTGAGTGGCCGGCGATGGGCTGCGGGGACCCTGCACCTGCAAATGTGCAGGGAGGATGCTGCGGAGTCTGTTTGCAGCCCCTTTGCACCCCAAAGAAAGCGGGAGAGCCGCAGACAGGGCCAGGGGAGCAGCACAGCACTGGACCCTGGGTAACTCCTCCTCTTGTGTCTCAGATCGTGGTCGTTGCTCCAAAGGCGCGTGCGTGTGCGAGAGCGGCTGGGAGGGTCCGGGCTGTGAATGTCCCACAAGTAACGACACCTGCATCGACAGCCGAGGGGTAGGTCCTGCCCTGCCTGCGTGAGGGACGACTGGACCAGGCAGGGCTGCAGCAAATTTCCCCGATGCCCGAGGCTCAGGGCTGCTGGGAGCTGGCACCTTGCTGACTCCCCGTGCCGCTGCGTGTCTACGATTGCTCTCGGATGCCGACTGTCACCTCTTGTTTCCCAGGGCGTTTGCAATAACCATGGGAGGTGCGAATGCGGCAGGTGCATCTGTGACAAGGCTTCGCTGTACACCAGCTCCACCTGTGAAATCAGCTACTCCCTGGTGAGGCTCAGCCTGGGTTCCTCTGGGCTTATCGCTTCTCTTTCCTACACAGAACCTCTGGGGAAAGAAAGCAAAGCAGAGATGAGGGCATGTTTCGTCAGGAGCAAAATCTGGAGCAGAGATTCAGTTAGTCTTGCCTGTCCTGCCTTTGGTGGCCAGGAAGGGTCTGCTATGGGAGATGCTTTGCAGCCACAGGCCTTCTTTGCCCTCCAGTTCACCAGCAGCAACTGTTGAATGCCCATCTGTGTTTATCTGCACCCTGGTGAAGGGCAGAAGTTTGAGGTTTGGCTTCTGACTTCTGCTGATTTGCCTCAAGACTGGAGAAAAACATTTTATGGTCTGGTGCCTCAGTTTTCCCATTGAGAAACATGAGCTAATCCCACAGTGGCAGTGGAGAAAGCTGGTTTGGTCATATTTTGGAAAGGTCACCTAAAACCCTCGGAGATCTGTTCCCTGCCCAAATGCAGGCTGTTGGTATAAGAGATTTTGGAGCTAGCTGTGCTGGGCTCCTGGGCTTTTATAAATCCTTCTTTAGCTGCTTGTTCTCTGTGATTCCATGTTTTGATCTTGCTCTGGTGCCGGGGTGAATACGCAGCATTGCCTCTCCAGCTCTGTCTCTCAGAGGTGATGTCCTCCCTCGCTGCCCATGGGCTGTCTCCTGACCATCCCACCTCGCCTCTCTGCCCAGGGCTTCCAGGCTGTATGCGAGAGCATCCGGGACTGCGTTCGCTGCCAGGCCTGGGGAACGGGCAACAAGAAGGGGAACTGCAGCACATGCCACCTCCAGATCCAGATGGTGGAAGAGCTGAAGAAAGGTACCGGGAGAAGCAGAGCTGGGTGCAGACACATGTGGTGTGTCTCCTGTGGGTCCTGTCCTCTGTGTGTGTACGTGGGGCTGCTCCCCAAGCTTGTCCTGGTCCTGATGTCTTTGCAACCATGTCCCCTCTCTCTGCAGAAGAGGCCAGCGAGCACTGCTCATTCCAGGATGAGGAAGATGATTGCACGTACCACTACACCCTGGAGGGAGACCCCACCGTCCTCCCCAACACCACCGTCCATGTGCAGAAGAAAAAAGGTGAGCAGGGACCCAGTGGGAGGCGATGTCCAGCCTGTGGTGTGGGTCAGCAGTGACCTGCTCCACAGTGCCTCTGAACCCCACTTTGTCCCTTCGCTGTGCCCTGGGGCAGGGTCAGCTGCAGGCAGTGCCTCCCTGCCCACCTCCTGCGTGACAGGGGTGGGTGGCATTGGCTGTCACGTGAACTGCAAGGAGTGCAGCGCCTTTAGAGATCAGTGCCTTTTCACTGCTGGCACAGGCAGGGGTTGATGTGAGGTGCTGAATAGCCCCCTTGGGATGGCTGGATGTGAGCAGAGAGATGGGATAGTTCTCCCTGAACAGCACTTTTTGTTGTGAGCACCAACAGAGAAGTTCCCAAGCTTAACTGGGCTGCTTCATCCCTCAAAGAGCTGTGGTCCAGCCTTCCCTCTCTGTCCCTGCCTTCCCCCCTCTCCCTGCACACCCCATGCAGGGGGCTGATGCCCGGGACTGATGTTGCTGTTGCTCGTAGAGTGCCCACCGGGGAGCTTCCTCTGGCTCATCCCACTGCTCATCTTCCTTATCCTGCTCCTGGGGCTGCTCCTGCTGCTCTGCTGGAAGTTCTGCGCCTGCTGCAAGGTGAGTACCTCAGCCAGCTGCCCCAGCCTGAGGTACAGATCAGATAAAGGCCAAAAACATGACAAATTTCCAAAATCCACCCAGCCTCCAGCATGGCTAGAACCCACTCCATCCACTCCACCCATCCCTGCTGATATGAATCCTCCTGGCTGGAGGCATGGGGGTTTTTGCCCTTGGTTGCAAAGTGATTGTGCCTTTGGCCATTTGTTTTCTAGGCTTGCCTGGCCCTGCTTCCCTGCTGTGCACGAGGTACCAGCCCTTTGAACTGGGGGGAAGAGGGATCTGTGGGGTTCACCCCCTTCCTGGGTGGGGGAGCGTGCTGGGATAAGTGTCCCTCCTCCTCCTTTCTGAGCTGCGGAGGTGGATCAGGGGAAAAGCTCCTAGCAGAGAGCCTGAGCCAAGGTGCCCTTGAGCTACTGTTCACACTGCTCCTCCCTGCCCCACACCCTGGTGAGCCCTACTGGGCATCCTGCTGCTGGCTCTCCTCTGACCAGTGTCCCTTGTAATGCCTAGCTGGTGTGATGTGCTCTCTCCACTCACCAACACCCCTTGTCCTCTCCACCCCACTCCACTCCTGACATCCCAACATGCTTGGCATGGTGGAGGCCCTAAAGATTCCCCAGAACAAAGACCCCAGTGTTCAGAAGTTGATGGCTGGCATCCCAGTCTGCCCAGACTCTGACCCTGCCCCTGGCTCTGCAGGTCGCACCGTTGGCTTCAAGGAGGACCACTACATGATTCGCCACAGCCTCATGTCCTCCGACCACCTGGACACCCCCATGGTTCGCACTGGGTCCCTTAAGGGTCGGGACACAGTCCGCTGGAAGATCAACAACAATGTTCACAAGCAGGGCTTCACCCCCCTCGCTGCTGCCAACCTCAAAGATCTCAGTGAGTGCCACATCTGAGGAGCAGGGTGTAGAGCAGATGCTGCGGGTGCTGTGAAGGACACAAACCCTTGGTGGTGACCCCCAGCTCCAACAGCCATGGCATTGCCTCCAAGCCCAATCACAAGAGGGGGTGTTCCTTTATCTGCTTCCATCTTGGGGGAAGCTGAGCAGCACGTTCCCGTGTCCAGCCCTGCAGCAGGACAAGTGGTAGGCTTGGAGACCCCCTGACAGCCTAGCTGTGTGCTGGATGGACCCTGCATGTGTCTTAATCTCATTAGCTCAGTGACCCAGCCTTGATTTTTCTTCCTCATCGGTCCAGAGCCACCGCTAGGCACTGTTTCCTTTGCTTGATCTGGCAGAGAGCTTCCCAGTTAGCCCTCCAGTTCTCAGAGGCTTTTCTCTGCTGGTGCTGTGGGGTTTGGGTGCTTAGCAATACAGGATCTGGACACTGAGCATCACACGTGTCCCCATGGCCCCAGCTCTTGGCTGGGTTATTTCTCTGGCCCAGAAGGAAGGAGTTTAACTTTGGAATTTCTCTTTCCAGTTCCCTATGGGCTGTCTCTGAGGCTGACCCGGCTTTTTACGCAGAACCTGGTGAAGCCGGACGCCCGGGAGTTCGAGCAGCTGCGCAAGGAAGTGGAGGAGAACGTACGAGCCTGGGCACGAGGGGGACTTGGGGTGGGACTGGGGGTCTGCGATGTTGGGAAGGGAGAGCGCCCCTTCCCATGAACCTAGACAGCTCTTGAAAGGAAGAAGCAATTGCTGCTTCCTCTTTCTAAAAGAAAGCACAAGTTTTAAGATCACAATTGCGAGAATGATCAAAGCATCACATTGATGAGATTTGAGGTTTGCTTCGGGGCATGTGGTCTGAAGCTCCTGTTTGGCTTCAGTTTGCAGTCTCTTGCCATATCCTGGGGAGAAAACATGTGGTGGTCTCTGCCTGGTGTGGCAGGGCAAGGGGGGAGGACCTGGCGATGACCAGAGGGCTCTCGTGTTTGCTGGCAGCAGCGTCTGCTCACTGAACACATCCCTGTTCAGCAAGGGATGTGTTGTGAAAGTCCCTCTTGCTCCTTGCAGCTGAACGACGTCTTCAAGCACATCCCTGGCTGCCACAAGCTCCAGCAGACCAAGTTCAGGTGAGTCACTGGGGGAGAGACCTCTTGAGGGGCAGGGTTGCCCCAGGGCCCTGCTGATGAGGGAGTGAACTGGAGGGCTGTGGTGTGAAATCTGGGATGCCGGAAGGGAGCATGGTCTGCGAGCCATCCTGGGCACAAGCCGGGTGCAGCGCTTCGCCCACTTGGGGCTGCAGAGCAGAGCCCACCCAGCTTTGCAGGTCATCTCAGCTGCATCTAGCTTTGGACCTGAGAGTGCTACAGACAGGGACAAATCCTGGTCACATGGTGCTCACTGGGAAAATTCCCACCAACTTCCAAAGTTTCAGCCCTCTGCAAAGTTAGAGTGCCTGGTGCAGGATGAAGGACTCTGGGGATGCCGGTGCTGAGCAGGGAGTGTTATCCTCTTCCCACAGCTCTGACTAGATGTGATCTCCCCCGTGGGCATGTTCCTCATCACATTGGGAAACCCAGGGCTGGAGGGAGCAGCCAGGCAGGAGGGAACATGTGATGGGGCCATGGGCTCTGCAGGATGGGTTGGCACCCGCAGGGAGCTGCCGCAGCTCAGACCTGCACAGGGCTGTGATTCACACAGAACTTTGTATACCCCAGTCACTCTGATTTGGGTTTTTTTTTTTCCCCCCAGGTTACAGCCCAATTCTGGGAAAAGGTAAGAGGAACTTGCAGCCCTCTCTTGTGCTGCTTCTCCCTCTTTGTGCACACACGTGTGGGGTGACACATGCCCCACACATTCACTAGCCCCTCCAGCTGCTGTGTGAGATGAGCTACCCTGGCCTCAGCTCTTACCCGGCTTTCTCTTCCCACCGGTCACAGGCAGGACCACACCATTGTGGACACAGTGCTCACTGCCCCTCGCTCAGCCAAGACAGAGATCATCAAAGTGGTGGAAAAGCATGTTTCCCATGAGGCTTTCAATGACCTGAAGGTTTCACCGGGTTATTACACTGTGACCTCAGACCAAGGTAGGGAGCAAAGCCCAGTGCTGCCTCCTGGCTGGGCAGGGAGGTGTTTCCCACCTCTCACCATTGCCCCTTCCCCCAGATGCTCATGGGATGGTGGAGTTCCAGGAGGCCGTGGAGCTGGTGGATGTCCGTGTCCCACTCTTCATCAGGGAGGATGATGATGATGAGAAGCAGCTGCAGGTGGAGGCCATTGATGTCCCCACTGGCATCGCAGAGATTGGACGCAGGCTTGTCAACATCACCATCATCAAAGAACAAGGTGAAGGGCTGTGACTGTTGCACAAGTTAAAGAGTGGTTATGTTTGAGTGTCCCATGTCCAGATGGACTCACGTGGTTTCTAAGGAAGATGCAGCCTGTGTATCTGAGCTCCCCCGGATCACAGACCACAGACTTGCTTGGTAACTCCTATCTGAAGTCATCCAAGGTCTAAAAAAAAAAAGCATCTTCTAAAGCATCAAAAGGAGGGTCGTCATCCTTGGTGACAGAGACCCAAACATTTGACCATCACAAGTTTAGATGCTACTAATTCCATGGCATATCCAGGGTTGACCATATGCCTCTGCTGCTCCAGTTCATAGGTTGCTGGAGTAAAGTAAAATCTCCTTGCTGTTATGCTGTGCTTGGGGCAGGTGAATGACCCCAGCTGTTTGCCTCTGCTTCCCTTCTGGTTGTTTTGAGCAGGGAGCACGAGTCGGGAGTGGTAAAGTCTCTGGCCCATGCAGTAATATTTCATACACAGTTCACACCCATGGGCATTAGGAACTCTGTTCAGGGAGGACACCTGTGTGTTTGTAATGTGATCCTTCATGTATTTGCTCTACACATTCATTCTCTCCTGCCCCTTCCAGCCAGCAGCCTCATCACCTTCTTGCAGCCAGCCTATTCCCACAGCCGCTTCGATAAGATGGCCAAGATCCCTGTCGTCCGGGACATCATAGAAAATGGGAAATCCCAAGTCACCTACAGGACCCGGGATGTCACCGCCAAGAATGGCAGGGTAAGGGTGATGCTCCTGGTCTTGGCAGGCAGGAACGAGTGGGCACAGAGGGCTGGGAAGGAACCAGCCCTGGGGCTGTAGAAGACCAGTTGATCAGGCTCAGAGGGAATGTGGCTGGAGAGGGGAGACCCCAGGCTTCAGGTTAGCACAAGGGCAGACATTCCCCTCCATCCCTTGCTCCCTGTGTCTCAGGAACCTGAGAGGCTGCTTGTGCCTGAGGCGGAGGGCACTGGCTGCCCTCTGAGCTGTAAGTGCTGGGGGGCAAGTGAGGATTCACTGGGAGGTGAGGGGAAGCTCTCTAGGAGCCTTCTCATGGATGCTGCGGGCTATAATCATGCACCTCTTCCTTCTCCCCCAGGACTACGTCTTGACAGAGGGTGACCTGGTCTTCCAGCCTGGGGAGACCCAAAAGGAGGTGCAGGTCCCCTTGCTGGAGCTGACTGAAATAGATACCCTCCTAAACAACTGCCAGCTCAAGCAGTTCATCATCGAGCTCCTCCATCCCAAGTACGGCGCCAAGATTGGCCGATACCCCCAGACCATGGTGACCATTGCTGACCCAGGTAGGGGCTGGCAGCCAAATGGTGGGAATGGCAGCAGGCGGTGTGGGACCCCCACACCGGACCAGACCACCCCGAGGTGGTGTACGGAGCTCCAGCCCTGCTCCTCACCCAGAAAGCGGCAATGAGGTTTCTCCAGCTCCGACTGGTAGATCTGGGCCTCCCTCTAGAGGCGTTAGTGGGTATAGATAGTGGGTGGGAAGAAGATGGATAATCTACCTCGCAAAAGGAAATAGAGTGGATTCTTCATTCCTTTTCCTTGGGGATTTGAATTAAAAGCTATATAAATAGGGGAGAGGCAGGACTTGCCATGAGCTGTGTTTGGTGGTTCCTGTGGCTGGACAAGCAAAACTGTAAGGGTTTTCATCAAGTGGGTCAATAACGTATTTATCACAGTACTGGCCATGAATACTGGGGGTACGAGAAAGTCCCCTGGCACTGGACCAAGCAGAACCACTTGAGGGGCAGGCACTGGGCTGGAGAGGCTCCAGGGAGCTCTCAGCTGGACTTGGTGGGTTTCCAGGAGAAGCAACAGGGCAACTTGAGAAGGCTCTGCCCATCTCCATTTTCTCTCATGGCTGCACAGGGCAACTGGTCAAGATGTTGAAGCATTATTAAATACATTCAGACAGAGCTAAAGATTTTCAGAGGCAAGAAGGTGGCCTCTTCATTTCTTCCCACCTGGGCAGCCTGTGAGAAGCAGCAGGAGGTGCAGAACTCGAGGCATCTGAGCCCTACTTTCATGCCAGCTTGCTGTGTGGCTTTGGGGGATGTCATCAAAGAGTGCCTCAGTTTCCCTTCCCTACAATGGGAATCTACCGCTCAGAAATGCTTTGAAAGGCTCACTCAGGATGGCGGGCAGCACTGGAGAGAGGCACGCTTCTTTCTTTTCCTTCCACGTGGGGGACTAGCACTGATGTGACTTTTCTTCCTTGTGTCTGCAGAGGTGGTGGATGGTGTCCCCTCGATGACTGGCATGAGCCAGGTCTCCCAGTCCCCCAAAGGCCGCCTGACTGCACCACTCAATCCCAGTGCCCACGCTCTCAGCTCCAGGGAAATCCGCTTCACCTGGTTTCCTCCACCGGGAAAACCTCTGGGGTACAAGGTAAGGGGTGAGTGGATACCAAGGAAGGGCATGGGTCCCATCCTGCAGCTGTGTCAAACAGACGGTCATTTGGGCCGAAGGGATGGGGAGAAGGTGCCCAAAGGAGGGAGCAAGCTCACCCCTTCTGGCCCCCTCCATCCTTTGCTGGGTGGGACCATTGCTGGGTGGATGTGGGATTTGCAGGAAAGATTCCTGGTGGGTTCACCTCCCTTTCCATCACTTATCATGAAATGCTCAGGCCTCCCATTTCAGAGGAATGACACAACACCCTGGCTTTCCCAGAGCAGCTCTAATAAGAGATGGGGAATTTCTCACCCATTATGGTGAGAATCTGAAGGGATCATGGCTTGCTCTTGCTTTGCCAGGTGAAATACTGGATCCAAGGGGACCCCGAGTCAGAAGCCCATCTCATCGATGTCAAAGCACCATCAGCAGAGCTGAGTAACCTCTACCCTTTCTGCGACTACGAGATGCAAGTCTGTGCCTACAACGCCATGGGTGAAGGGGCTTACTCTGACATCATCCACTGCCGCACGCTTGAGGATGGTGAGTGACTCTGCTTCCCACTGTGTGGGAGCCAGTTGGTGCCTGTACACCCAGTGTGGGGTCAGGGCTCCAGCCCTGAGCTTCTGATGGTCTGGGGCACAAGCACTGAGCGGCTCCCACTGTGATCTGGCTGTGATCTAGGGAGCTCTGGGTGTCTGTGTGTGCTGGCTTCTGACTTGCGGTAACCTGGACCCTTTGCTCGTGCCTTTTCAGTCCCCAGCGAGCCCGGCCGCTTGGCTTTCAATGTCGTGTCTTCCACCGTAACGCAGCTGAGCTGGGCTGAGCCTGCAGAAACCAATGGGGAGATCACGGCTTACGAAGTCAGTTATGGACTCGTCAACGAGGACAATGGTAAGAGCTCGTTTTCTGACCAGGGCAGTCCAGCCAGGCGGAGGGACTGGAGTATACATTCCACAGGCTGGGGCAGTTCCAAGCAGCAGCAGAACCAGAACGGCTCCAAGCATGTTTCTTGTGAAAACTGGGATCTAGAGGGGTCACTTCTTGATGGAATGAGTACAGGGAAATCACTGCTCAGGATTTAATCCTGCAAAGCCTGGAGTGCTCTCAGTTCCCATCCACTTCCATAGTGTTTTATGTTGGTTTTCATCTTAAAAACTTAGTTCATAGGTCTGGACCAAGGGCTAGGGTGCCAGGAGGATGCTATTTGGTGACACACCAGCAACAGGAGACCTCTGCTGTAGCTTGACTTCAGCATTCAGTTGGGGAATTCCCTCAAGATGATGTCATGAACAACCGAAATAGCTGCTGCACCTTATTCCAGAGCCAGGCTGTGTCCTGACACCAAATCTCAGCGAGCCTCTTGGCCAAGGGTGGGGTGCTGTGGGGTCTTCTGTGTCTCATGACCTTGTGGGTGATAGGCGTACCCATATTTGCAGTACCCATTGGCCCAATGAAGAAGGTGCTGGTTGAAGACCCGAAGAAGCGCATGGTGCTGATAGAAAACCTGCGGGAGTCCCAGCCCTATCGCTACATGGTCAAGGCCAGAAACGGTGCTGGCTGGGGACCTGACAGAGAAGCCACCATCAACCTTGCTACACAGCCCAAGCGCCCGATGTCCAGTGAGTTACTGCCCTGCCTGGCTGGGGTGCAGGGTGGGCAGGAGCAGCACTGGGGAATGCTCCCAACCACCCCAGCTGCTGCTCCACATCTTGTTTGCTCTGCTGCACCAGCCATCCTGGTGAATGCTGAAGACCAGCCTGAGTGTGGGAGGCCTGTGTGGTTTTGAGCTGCTTGTCTAATAGCACTTTCCACCTCTCCTCCAGTCCCCATCATCCCTGATGTCCCCATCATTGATGCAGAGGGAGGTGAGGACTACGACAGCTACCTGATGTACAGCACAGATGTGCTTCGCTCTCCAGTTGGCAGCAAGCATCCCAGTGTCTCTGATGATTCAGGTACGTTGCTCCGAGTTTTGCAAAGGTTATTTTTAACATTAATTTTCCTTAACAACAGCTTTCAGCAGTGAGCTTCACTGCCCATTTCCTTCTCCTGGAGATGGGGAGATCCAAGTCACGGACATGGTGGAGATCAGCCTTTCCAAAGCACAGTAGCTGCATCCATGGGAACACTTGACTAGTCACAGGGTAAATAAGACCAGTGGTTCCTTGACTTAGTCATGAGGCAAAGAAAAATCTCAGCGTGGGGTCGGAGAGGAGCCCCACCTGGCCCTCCCTGCTCATTTTCCCCTCCTGTTGCCATTTGGCTGGACCACGAGAGTTATTGTCAGCAAACAAGCACTGGCAAGGCACAGACCTCTGACTCCCTTGGACGCTCTAGGGTCTTGGCCAAGCCAACAGGAGGGAACTCATCAAGTGCTGAGAAGGCACTGGTCTGTCTTCCTCCATCACTTCGCTCTCTGAATGAGGCTGGCTCCCTTGTCTTGTACTGGGGACAATGAAGGGAAGATGGGCCATAAGTGAAATGATGAGGCTTGTCAGTAGGATCTGGAGGGTCTTTCCTGGGGGGGGTTCTCCAGGCCCTGGGATCCAGAAGTGAGTCCCTGGTCCTTTCAGAGAGCAAGGTAATGGGAACACCAAGAGTCCGACCATCCCGAGCGCACATCAAGGAGTGAGGAAACCTCTCCTGAGCAGAGGACAATTGTCACAGACTCTTCGTGACAGGGACAGGCACGTGGTGGGACTTTGACTCTCGCCTTGTGTTGTGATGGACACAGGGCTGGAAAACAGCCCTGGGGTTGAGGAACTTCATGCACGTCACATTCCCATCATCCTCCATCTACCAGTCACATGGTGGTTGCAGCACCTGAACTCATCAGCCAACACTTGGCGAGACGGGCTGTGAACGGGTGTCGTTTCCACTGGCACCTGCCCCTTCCCCTCCCCAGCAAGCAGCACGAAGGTGGTGGGTAGCCCACTCTGTCCCCTGCAGATCATGCCAACACCAGTGCTTGCGTTGTCCCAAAAGGCTCCAGATGGAAATATGTGCAGTTGCTGGGAGAAGACTTGGATCTTCGCCGCATCACCTGGAGGCTCCCACCTGAAACCATTCCCCGCCTCTCTGGCAGCAGCCACTTCTCCTCGGACACCGAGGGTCTCCTCCACGAGGAGGACAGCGACATGGCTACTGGAAGCTTGAAGAGGAGTGGGACGCCCCGGCCCCAAGCAGGTGAAGGACGGCTTCGTTAATGGCACTGAGTGTCCTGTCTCGTCCTGCTCTGAGCCAAGGGGCTGACGGCTGGGGGCTGCCCCAGTACGTGTCCCCTTCCTCCCCTTGTGTGCCCATCCTCGTGTTGGTGTGATGCACTGTTCACGTGCTGTAGTCTGCTTCAAAAACCTTGTCCCGGTGTGTCTGCTCACAAGAGTGTCAAGGTAACCCCCATCTCGGCATGGACTTGGGAGCCTGCTAGCAAGTTGCTTCTACAAAAGGCTGGACCTTCGAGGCAGGAGCAAACTCAGATGATACCTGCTAAGTGCCACCTCCAAGGGCAGCTCCTCACCTTAATTAAGTGCCCTGAGCTTCTGGGGCACATCTCCTGGACTGTTAAAGAGAAATCACTCTCTCATGGGTAGCTGATCTCTCCTGGCCTGCTGGGAAGGGATGGGGGTTTGTCAAGGACCAGAACAACGGAGCAGAGTTTCCTTTCCAGATCCAGCTGAGATGGGATCCAGAGTGAGATTTGGACAAACCACCTCCATAAAGGGCTGTTTTCCTTCTTCCACCTTCATTTTCAGTCTGAAATTATAAACCTGTGCTTGTGTCTAAGGACAGAGGTGAGAGAATATCACGAGAATCACAAGGCACTGCCCCAGCGACGCCGAGGTCTGGAGTTACCTTGGGCACCATGGGTGTCTCTGGTGCTGAGTGTAGGGCAAAGTCCATTTACCTGTTTGTTTCCACATCATTACGTTGAGTGGTTGTGGCTTGTTCTAGATGTAGTGCTCCAGAACAGCCTTCCAGAGTGGCTGAAGCCAGGATGCAGCCAAGGCAGGGTGCACCATGATGCCTCCTGCTTCCTCCCCATGGAAACTGCAGGAACAGCCCTGTCCACAGCCACATTCCTCACAATGTGCTCTCTTTCACAGAGCACTTGCTGAACGGCCGGGTGGACTTCTCCTTCCCCAGCAGTGGCAGCGGCACGCTGACCAGGACAACAAACACCAGCTACCACCAGCTGAGCTCTCACGTGCAGCAGGAGCACAGGGTGATGGGGAGCTCCTCACTGACAAGAGACTGCTCCACAATGCTGATGGGGCACGGTGAGTACTGTGGTGATGGGACCTGTCCTTCCCTTCCACCCCCATGACTGTCTTCAGACCCATGCCCTGCAAGTCCTGTTGGGGTGAGGACTGTGTTCACAGCTAAGGGAGCCTATGAACCAGAGATCTGGAAGGTCATGTCCTCACCACTGACATGTAGGTGCTTTGCTAAGGCCACCCTGCTCCCAGACCAGTTTGGAAAGGGTTTCCATCCCTCATGTGCAGAGTACTCATGAAAGGGAGCAGGGTTATCCTCACACCTTATCCTCACACCAAGAAGCACTCTGGGAAAAGCATGTGTCTCCTCTTCTTACTCTATCTAGCAGCATGGTTGCCTTTCAGCTCCACACGTGTATGTCAGCTGGTGCCAACAGAAGGGTGTTAAAAGGCTCTTCAAATCCAAGCCTTAAAAAGTCATCGCTGCAGGAGCCAGCACCTGGGCTGAACCCTCTCTGAAGTCTCCAATGGTGTTTTTCTCTCTTTCTTTTGCACTGCTTCTGTAGATTACCCGGGGAGACTCCTCCCTCCCATCCGTGAAGATGCTGGGAGGACAATCCCACGGCCCCGGGATGTGGGTTTCAGGAGCAGGGTAAAGGTGAAGGGTTACTACCCCAGCACTGGCTTTCGGGACTCTATAATCATGACTGATGGGTCTGCGGGGATTTGCAAGTTCATAGGTACAGCTTTGTCCAGTGTCTCCTCCCAGTCACACATCCCATAACAGCCAAGCCACTGGCTGTCCATGAGCTGCTGCCACCCACTGCTCACCCCAAACCTTCTCTCCATGTCTTGCTGTGTGCTGCACTGATCTTCCTGACCTGGCCTGTGCCTCCATCACACCACCTTTCCATTTGCAGGTGACTTCAGCTGTGTTTCAACCCACCTGGGCTGATTAATGCTCCCCACCACCACCATGCTCTAACGAGCTGATCAGCTCATTGTCGCCATCCTCTTCATTCCTAACAAACTTGTTCTTACTCTTACGCCACAGGCCTTTGGAGGACTCTTGGGGAGAATGTGTGCTCCATACGAGATGTTCCTCTGCAAGCTTCTTGGCCAAAGCCCATGTCAACAAGGAGCTTCAGTCCCTGAGTCCCTGGGAGGCTACTGTGCTTGCCATGAGCTTTGTGTCCCAGTGGGGCTGAGTTGGGGGGGGAACCAAAGCACCCAGCTGCCCCCGTCCCCTTAAATGTTGGGCTGCTTTAGCTGTAGACTATGGCCAGTCTCAACTGAGCTACATCTGAAGATGTCTGTGAAGCTTCTGGCAGACTGGACAGGGTGCTTTGGGGTGAGTGAGGAGGGCCACACACAGCACCCAGGCCCCGATCTGGTCCCTATACCACAGGGGCACAAAACTTACCTTGACTTGTCCCACCCAAGATTGGCACCCCAAGGCCATGGGACATCACTGTAGGTGTGTAAAGCCAGCCAGTCCCCCCTCACGACAGGCCAGCTTGCAGAGATAACATCTCGCCATGTTCTCCCCAGACCATTGGGACCATCCCACACTTATGCGTGCCGCTCCCTCCCCTCTCCCAGCCCCCTTAGCCCCCAGCTCCCAAATACCACCCTGATGTTCCTTTTTTGCCTTAGACTCTAGGCTGCCGCTGGGCATCCCCGACACCCCCACGCGCCTGGTGTTCTCTGCCCTGGGACCCACCTCCCTGAAGGTGAGCTGGCAGGAGCCACACTGCGAGAAGGAGGTGCAGGGATACAGTGTGCAGTACCAACTCCTCAACGGAGGTCAGTGAACAAACAGCCGATGCCCACCAGGCAGTTGGTGGAGGGGAGTCTGGTCTGGGTCTTCTCCTGGGCAACTGGCTCTGGGTGACCCTGCTTGAGCAGGGGGAGGTTGGACCAGATGACCTCCAGAGGTGCCTTCCAACCTCAACCATTCTGGGGTTCAGGGACTGGTCCCAGCTCTGCTTTTTGTGTAGCCTTGAGGAAACGTCTTGGCTACCCCACAGCTCTCATTGCCTATTTCTGCTGGGGGGACAATTCCTGGGGTTGCTTGTGGAGTCACCCCTCCTCCAAAACACCTTGGACTCATTGTCCACCAGCCCCAACATCTTAGTTGAAGGTTTTTTCATCACATTGGACTTGAAGAAAAGATTGAAATTAAAATCTCTTATTTTTACATGAAACATGGGTCAGTGTTAGTGAAAATGTAATTCTCTTTGGCTGAAAATCCTTGAGTTTTCAAGAAGCTGTTGTTTGTCCCAAGCCTTTTTTGGATCAACATTTCACCCTGCTCTACCAGTAGTTGGTGGCAAAGGTGTGATGGAAGTGGCCAGGGATGGGCCCCAGGTGACTTTTCCAGGCAGTTCATTTGAGATAGAGTTTAGGCAAAAGCAAAAAGCCATGGCTCTGTGCCTGCAACATGGTGCTGACGTCCCCCTTCCCTGTGTGTCCCAGGAGAGGTGCACCGACTCACCATCCCCAACCCCAGCCAGAACTCGGTGGTGGTAGAGGACCTGCTGCCCAACCACTCCTACATCTTCAAGGTGAAGGCGCAGAGTGAGGAAGGCTGGGGCCCCGAGAGGGAAGGAGTCATCACCATAGAGTCCCAGGTGGACCCGCAGAGCCCGCTCAGTCCTGTACCAGGTGAGGTGGATTGGGGACAGGAGAAGGGTGGCACTGATGTCTCTGCTGTGTCTACAGTGCTGGCCTTGTTGTTTTCTCTCTCCTCACTACATTCTCCTTTCCTTCCTTTCATTTAGAAATAGGACCTTCTTCCCCATGCACTCACCTTCCACTTGCTGTCTAGATAGCTGAAACCTTCCAGCTCATTTCATAAATGCTGTGTGCAGACCCCTCCCAGGCTCCTCCTCACCACCTTCCGTGACACTGACCTCTCGCTCGTGGCCCTGCAGGTTCACCCTTCACGCTGAGCACACCCAGTGCTCCCGGACCGTTGGTTTTCACTGCCCTCACCCCTGACTCCCTGCAGCTCAGCTGGGAGAGACCCCGCAAGCCCAATGGATCCATCTTGGGCTACATGATCACCTGTGAGATGCTGCATGGAGGAGGTACAGGATCAGGCTGTGGAAGCCCAGTTCCCTGTGTAGACCACAAGATACCTTCAGCAAAGGCAGCAACTTGCTGTATTTTTGCTGAGACCAGCAACAAAGTTGTCTGCTCACCTTGGTGTAGATAAAGTGGGGACGTGAGGCTGATTTTAGGTCTGGGAGCTGCTGGACTCTGACGCTTTGTGTCATTGCATGGTCTGGTGTAAAAAACGTGGTGGGAGGGCGAAAGACCTGTAGCTTATTACAGCGCAAAACCCAGTGGAGGTTGTTGAGAATCACCACTGTACTAAAATAGGGTTGTCTTAACCCTTAGTGGAACTGGGTGTGATCATACAGTCTGTGGGTGGCATAAAGCTTAGAGAAAGCCAAGACAGCAGCCAGAGTTGGAGGAAGTATGTTTGGAGGGACTGTCACTTCTGTCTATCTTCACCACTGGTATGTCTGTGTGGATTAGGGGAGCCCAGGAATATCTACGTCGAAGGAGACAATCTGGAAACTACCCTGACTGTGCCCCACCTGAGTGAGAATGTCCCATACAAGTTCAAAGTGCAAGCCAAGACCACCCAAGGCTTTGGGCCAGAGAGAGAAGGCATCATCACCATTGAATCTCAGGATGGAGGTACAGTACCATGTCTTTGTGGAGGTGCAAAGATAAGAAACCTCTTGGAGCAGGGAACACAAGTCCTAGAGTCCCTTTCCAGTTCTGGTGGTGACTTCATTTTCCATGAAAGACATGGAGACATTGTCATTCCATAAAGACCATGTTGTGCCTTGTGACCACTGTCCCAGTCCTGATGCACTGAATAAGGGAAGATTGAGAGAACCTGCCAGTGTTTAATTTATTATGAAACTTCTGCCTTATGCCTGGCTGTACACATACCTGGAGGCAGCTTCTTACACTGCACGGGTGTAAGGCCTTCCCAGTCCTCCCAGTTCCTCCTAAACCTGGCTCTGATGTCAGCAAGAGAAACTTCCTGAGCTGACTGGTCCTCACTGTGCAGGGTTGAGGGGTTGGAAGCTCCTTGTCATTTCCTGGCTGACTCATCCCTTTTCCTTCTCCCCAGGCACTTTCTCCCAGTTTGGAGGACAGCAGTACATGAGAGAAGAAGTGTACAACTTCCCCACTGAATACACCACCAAAACCAGCATCAGCCATTCCTCTCTGGATCCTCACTTCACAGGTAGGGGCTCGCTGTCTGCTTTGAAACCCTCGCAAAGCAAAGGATAACTCTGCTTGTCCAAAGGTCTGAGGGTGCTCAACTGTCAAAGGCAGGGAGGGAGGGTCTGTCAGGCAGGATGAAGAGGACCAGACCCTCTCCTACACCACATCCCTGCTCTCTCCCAGAGGCAGTTGCAGGCATTTCCCTAAGTGCTGCCCAGTCATACAGGGAACGCTGAGTTTTCAAAGTCCCCCAGGACTATCACTAGGGACCAAATCATAGCTCTTCTTGCAAGGTTAGATCTCTTCAGAGCAGGAAAAAAGTGTGGTGACCATCTTCGTCACTTACATCAGTGTAGTTGTCCCATGTTGTCCCACTTGAGCTCATAGACTGATGGGCTTATGCTGCAACATGGAGAGTTTGGGAGCTGTTAGGAGATCCATCTTATTGACTGACAGCAAAGTGCTGAATCACTTGATCTGGAGAGGTTTTCCATCAGTGAAAGTGGTATTTAAGGAGAAACCTCTGCTAGGAATCATCAGATAGAGTAGATCCTATTTTCTGTGACCCCATACTTAGTGCTGTGTCCTGACCACTGAGCTTCTTGTTGCAGATGGCATGCTCGTGACAACCCAGCGAGTGGAGAGCGCCAGCAGCACCCTCACCAAACAGGTCACCAAAGAGTTTGTGAGCCGGACCGTGATGTCCAGTGGGACCCTCACCAAACAGATGGAGAGGCAGTTCTACGAGGCCTGAGCCAGGGCAGGCTGCCCGCCAGCGGGACATTTCTATTCAGATGGCAGGACTTTGTGGAACGATCTAAGGGTGCTTCATCCAGAAGCTGCCACAGTGCCTGAGCAGCTCTTCCTGTGGGCAGAGGCCTTCCATGGCACTTCAAGCTCTGGACCTCTCCTTCGGAGTCCAGCGCACTCAAAACTCTGGCACAGTTGGGTCATCGGGTGTGTGCTCATTCTTCAGGGCTTGTTCACCCTGTCCTGCTCTGCAGAGACTCAGTTCTGCAGAGTCCCCAGGGCCGTCTTCCATGAACAATCACCACTCACTCCAATACCATTCTTCAATGCCCATCCATCCAAATACACCTGCTGAAAGTCGGGTGTCTTGATGGCTCCAGCATCCCCAGATAAATGGAACAGGATGATTTATTCTCAAGTCCTCAGTTTTGAGAGGATCCCAGCTGGCAACATCCTGATTTATAGAGGGTCACCACTTCCATCTTTGATCCAGGCTCTGTGGCATCTTGCCTGTCCCCTGGAGATGGTTATTTTGTTCTGTTTGGGTTTTTCTTATATGAGAGCTGCAAGGTGGGGTTTTGGGGTAACCTATGCTTTCTTACTGCACCTATTTGTGTCTGTCCTTCGCTGCTAACATTTGGTACCACGATAGCAAAGTATAGCCTTTTGTCTGTATACAATTACTCGTGACGGCCTCTGATGCATTTTTTTGCATACGATAATGTACAGTTTACGTAGTATATATATAAATATATATAAATGTATTTTATTATTTTATTAAAAAAAAGGAGGTGGGTGAGATCTATGCTGAATGTGGAGGCTACACTGGGACTGTGGCTGCTGAGAAACATGAATAACTGGAAGAAATTAGTTAAGGGCTTGATCCAAAGGCCACTAAACCCTGTGGAAAGCCTGTTGACAGGCTGGTGGGCTCTGCCTTGGACCTTAGATCCTCCAGCAGAAGGCGGCCAGACCCACTCCCTGCACTGCATCCCGCAGCCGAGCGCTCTCCAGCCGCAGCAGACGCACGCAAGGAGCGTGGAGGCGATGGATGGGAATGGCCCGGGCAGCGGTGCCTGGAGATGGGAACGGTGCCTGGGATTTCTTATAAGGCTGATGTGGAGAGCATTAGATTTTTTGGGCTGAAGATGTTGGGTATCTTTTAAAAGCCCTTTTGCCCAACAGCAATGCCTGTCAAGGGACCCGTGATCCCGCAGTAAACACGAGGGAACAGCAAGCACTCTCATCGTCCTGAGCAAGTCTCTGAGCCTCCTTCAGCCCTTGGCTTTAGCTGTCCTCGCACGGTGCTGGGTGCAGGGCTGAGCCGAGGCACCGATGGGCCTCGTCTCCTGGCTCTCGGCACGACGCCTGGCATCTCGCTGCCCTCTGCCAGTGAGAACAATCGGGCTCCGTGTCTTGCTGAACAGCGCGTTTCCCTGGTGTGCTTCAGCTGCACGGGAGCAGGCGAGGAGCCTGACGAAAGCAAGGACCCTGCCCAAAGCAGCGGCTGCCACCGTTCTGGATTAGAGCTTCCAACCAAAACAGCAGCTGCGTGGTCTCCCTGGCTGCATCGCCTGCCTGATTTGATCTGATGCTGGACATTGGCTTTTTTGGTCTTTTTTTTTTTTTTTTTTTTTTTTTGGACTCAGAAGATGACTTTCCAGCACTGACCTCATCAAGAGCTTCCTCTCCTCTCGGGGCTGTTCACTTGAGTGGAAGGGGTTGGACAGGTTTGAGCCAAAGATGCGCGTGGGTGAGTAAAGTCCGCAGGAGTCTCCAGGACTGCAGCTGGATCTGGGTCACTTTTGAACTTGAGTCAAGAGAGACTTCACCAACCTTGTGGTTTTACTGTGCCTTCAAGAAGCACTTATTTTTCCTGAGCAAGTACCACTGGTGTTAGCCTGCCTGCCTCCCAGTTCCCATCTCACCTGTGTGGTTGGGGTTTCCTCTCCAGCTGATGTGCCTCCTCCTGCACAAGGACTCTGACTCTTTCCCTGTGCTTTGTGGTCCAGGATAAAATGTTGAAAACTGCCTAAAAAGGGAGCCCTGCTTCCAAATATTTTAACCAAAGACTATTCTGTTATCCAAGAGAAGAGCACAGCCCCTCAGCTGCTGCTCTCCAGGGCCATGCCATCCCCACCTAACCCATGCCTCGCACTAGAACAGCCTCACTTCTTAATTTTCATCGGGTCATTAGGGCTGGTGGTGTTTCAGCCTTTCCGAGGTGGATCCAGCAGCCCACTCTGACTGTGGGTCTTTGATTAGATGGCTTCCTATTGCACTCAATAAATGTTTTCTCTACAGTCTGCCTCTTCCCTTTTCTTTAGAAAAAAAAAAAAAATTTAAAAAAAATCATCCCCCCTCCAATACTCTCCATCTGCAGCAGCAGATGAAGGCCACGTGCCAGAAGCAGATACCCAAGCAGCGGTTTCTGCCAAGCATCAGTGCCTGCTGCTCCTCCACTGCCATCCCCTCCTGTGACTGCAGCTCCAGTGGCACTACTGAACACTGCGTCCCCCGTAATGGCTCGTTACACCAGTACGAACTGGAGTTAAACCAGCCTCCTCCGAGGAAAGGTCCCCAGTGATTTTTGGTGTCAGAGCTCGGCTCAGGTGGGCGCTGAACGACTGTGCAAATGTTTTGCATTTATTAGGGAAATGATGCAGATGGACAAAGTGATTCCTTTGCGAAGCGAGGAAAGCAGCTGCCCCTCGGAGGGAGGGGATCCCAGGCCAGGCGAGGTGTCGCTCCTCTACAAGGGCAGCACCTTTGCCCCTCCGGAGGGTTTGGTGAGGTAGAAGGTGGCTGTGCCGCTGTATTTCTCCTAGGAGACAAGAGGAGCAGAAAGTGCTGTGCTCTGGGGCTGTACCGTGCTGCAGCAAGGGGCCAGGCTGGGGATGCCAGAGCCAGGAGAAAGGCTCAGCATAGCCCTGCGTCTGGCCCTGCCACCTACAGCAGCCACGGGAGAGGCTTTTTGGGGACAGCATGTTGTCCTGGCCGCTGCCTGGGGTCCCTTGGTCCATGCACAGCATGGGGCAGGGAGGCTATCGACACATCCCCAGGCTCACCCTTCAGCAGCTGTTCTCCCTGACTTTTTCCAACCCCTTTTTGAGGCTGCTGATGCCGCCGACCTCCACCGCCAGCTCTGTGCAGGGCTTTCTCGGCTCTGCTTTTCTCCTAAAGCTCATCCAGTGGTCGCTGGTTCTTGTTTTAGAGGAATACCCCTATCTACCCCCTTCACTGTTTTGTAACTCCTGGTCACGTTCCCTCTCTCCCAGCTTCTCATCAGATGGCAGAGGCACAGCCCTTTCAGTCTCATTTCAGACATCGTCCTCTGCCCCTTCTTTATCCCCCCTCCTCTTTACAGGGCGCACCATGATCTCACACAGCAGCAAAATGAGGCTCTGCCTCATTCACAGCCCCCGTTTCCTAACACCTCCATTTTGCTGGCGTTTTCAGCTACCAGTGCACGCTGAGCTGCGGCTTTAGAGAACATTGATGACAGCACCAAGATCTTTCCTGGGTTATGACTGCTGGCATTACCTAAGCTCAACTTGAATTACTTTTCCCCGGATAGATTTAGCCTTCCTGAAGCTCATCCAGCACCTTTTCAGTCACTTTCTCAATGCAGCGAGGTCCCTGGGCAGCACTCTGCGACCAGCACGGCGCTGAACTGCCTGCAAGAGCTTAGTAGCATCAACAGACTTGGGGCTATCCCCACGCAGCACTGGATGGGCTACACCAACCCGAGTGCCTCGGGAGCGCAGCTTCAATGGCATCCCCGGGCCGTGCCCCTGAGTGTTTCCTTGGGATCTTTAAGTCAATCTCCAGGCACTTTTCTGGCATGTACCTTGATGTGGTGCTGGGCTCTCTCTGCAGCACCGGCCTCTAGCAGAGTCACCGTGCAGCCTCCGAAGCCTCCCCCGGTCATCCTGCTGCCATAAACCCCATCGACCTCCAGGGCTGCTGCTACCAGCTCATCCAGCTCCGGGCAGCTCACTTCATAGTCATCCCTGCAGAGAGGAGACCCGTGGTCAGCCCTGTCCTGCACCCCGGCCATAGCCCCTGCACCATGAACAGCTGAAACGTGCATCTTGGTGTATCCGTTGCTGTAGCAAACTGCAGCGATGCAGGACGCCGCAGATCCTGGTCCAGCTCTCTGCCTGTAAGTGCACATATACAGGAGCAAGGCTGTGAGCATCAGGGACCTGCTGGGCGCTGCTGTAAGCAGTGCACGTCTGTAACGTATGTGACCGGCTGTCTCATCCCAGCACCCCCCTTGGTGCAGAAGCCTGTGGGGCTTTTCTTAAAACTCCCCGTCAGGCTGAGCTGTGAGAGGTGCTGGACAGGACATGGCCCTGGCTGCCCCCAGTGCTGCACCCATGGGCAAAGAAACCCCATGAGGACCCGACATCCGTGCCCCCAGTGCAGCCTGCCCTGCCCAGAGGTGGTAGATCTTCACCTGAGGGAGTTGTGACTCTCCACCATCAGCCTCCCAAATGTCTTGTAGTCCCTGTCCTGCAGTGCTTGTGCTGCCTGGACTGTCCGTGCTATCTCACCGATGACATGCCTGGCCCGCTGGTACACCTCCTCGCCCAGCCGGCTCCTGGATGCTGTGGAGGTACGCACATCCTTGCAGCGAAACCACTTGAGTCTGTGGGATGCTGCTGGGGGTGAGCACGGCCGCATCCCGAAACCCTGCGTCTCCACTCGTGACACGCTCCTGTCCCAGCGCAAACATCCATCCATCCACCCAGGTGCTGCCCCGCAGTCTCAGCTTGTGCCATGGGGCACCGAGCTCCTGCTGCCCCGAGGAGCAGCCAGAGCCAAGGGAGGGACCGTCCCCACCTTCCAGCTCAGCCATGGTGGCATCTCGCAGGCTGGCCTTGCCGAGCGCCGCTGCTGCCTCCTCGCACTGCCGCCGGCGTGTGGGGTACTCGCTGCCCGTCAGCGTGTGCCGCACGTTGGAGTTGGTGATGAGGACGGCTAAGTTGGCATCAGTCAGCGGAACGAGCACGGTCTCCAGGGACCTGCAGCGAGAGCTCAGCACAGTTCGTGTGCCTGTCCCCCTGCTGCTCCAGCCCTCGGCCATCCGGGGAGAGGCCATGTGGCAGGCAGCTCCTGCCTCCGCAGAGGCAAAGTTCACATGGTTTAGGATTTCGCTCGAGCATTTCACTCCCAATTATTAGTCCCATGATGGACCCTAGCGACTTTGCAGGAAAGACAGCCCAGGCAAGTAGCAGAAAGGATGCAGGAGGAGGAATCAAGACACAGGAATTAAAACGCAGGGAGCCCCAGCCCCGCAATGAGATTTTGGGCTGGGTTCAGGGTTTAACCCCTCCCTGCACTCCTGCATTTATTTCATGGCCATGGGACTAGCTCGTCCCTGCCTGCCTGAGGAGATGGGCACGGTGCTGTGAGCTCAGTGCTCGGCCCTGACCTGCAGTCAATGAGCAGTGCGTGGCCCTCCTTGCCCATCACGGATATGAACTGGTCCATGATCCCGCAGGGCATGCCGGCAAATGTGTGCTCCGCTTTCTGGCACGCCAGCGCCTTGGCTGCCAAATCACCATCATCTGTGCCAGAGTAGAGAGGTGCAGGTTAGCAGCTCTGGGACCTTTGCCCCTTGCCTCAGAGCAGGGGGAGCAAACACGAAGATAAAGAGTTGCTTTCCCATGGAACGGGGTTTAGCTAAAGCATCAGCTGCAGGTGCTTGCTCCTGCACCAGTGTACGGCATCCATGCCAACGTGGGTCTCTGGATCCAGCTGGATGCAATAATTTGACACCAGTGTCTCAGATCTCTCCATTTTTGGGGACATGAGGGTGGGGAGATGCTGCTGCCAAGGGAACATCCTCTCATCCCCCTGGCCAGCCCCAGGGGTGGTCCATGGGCTTTAGAGGCATGGCCAGGTCAGGCTGGGTGAGACGGAGGAGCCCCATAGCCACAGTGGTGCCAGCTCCAGCTGCAGCAGGGGACTGTGACCCACTCCACAGTGGCATTTCCCCAAAGGCTGTGGGATCCCCTTCATCCCGGCTCCCACCCGGGAATGGAGGTGCCAGGGGCCAGGACCGGCTGCTGCCTTACCGGGGCAGAGCTGCTGGAGGAAGGTGTAAGTAGCCACCTCCAGAGCGGCCGAGCTGGAGAGGCCCCCGCCCAGGGGGATGTCACTGGCTATCACGGCGCTGAAGCCCGGCACGGGACCACCTGCGGGAACAGAAGGGAGGGGGGGAGCCAGGAGCCCCTGCAGGGCTGGGGGCTGCCCTGCCCCACAGCTCAGGGGGAGCTGACAGAGAGGACCCCCTGTCCGATATCCCATTTTAAAATGCAGGATGACCCACGGCAGAGTGTGACCCAGGCATCCCACCCCCCCCCCCCAAACACAGGGGTCTGTGGAGCTGAAAGTGTCTCTGCTGGAGCCTGGCCCCAGCAGCAGCTGCAGGATTGCACCAGCACTGAAGAGCCCCTGGAGCACACCAAAAGCCACGTGCTGAGCACCGGCCCCACACGATGGGGGCTCTGACCTGCCCGGCAGCCTGGGCCTTACCCCGGTAGTGCTGGATGACGCCCTTGACGTAGTTGGCCCAGCGCGGCTGTCCTGGGCTCAGAGGGCTGCCTTGGCGGGGAGCCGGGAACTGCACCCTGTGGGGCTCATCCGCCTCCGCCGAGGTGGTGAGGATGGAGATGGTCCCATCCTGCGCGGGGGATCCCACCAGCACCGTCCCCAGCTGCAGGGCCTGGGAGAGGGGGGAAGGTGGACAGACCCTGCAGCATCCCTTGGAGCATCCCCAGGGGCAGGGGACAGCTGTGGCCACTTCAACCCTCCGCTGGCAGCACCCAACATGTGTTACCCTTAACTCTGTCCGGCAGAGCCGCCAGCCCCCACCGCACAGTCCAGCTCAGCACAGCATTAAACTTTCTGGCTATTTAATGCCACACAGTGTCAGTCTTAGCACCAAACCGTTGTGACTGACCACCCCAGCTCAGTGCCAGGGTGCTACACCAGCCACTCCAGGGGAGTGGAAACCCATGATGAGGCCGTGAGAGGCTTCGGGAAGTTTTCTTTCCTGCAGAGGAATTCAGCTGACCTGCTCCCACGCTCCTCAGCCTCAAAATAATAAGCTGTAGGTTTGATTTAGGACTGAGCGGGGGCTTCTCCACCAAGCTGAAGGAGGGCAGGAAGCCCCAGCTGCTTTGAGTCATCTCTGCCACCAAAACATCCCTCTCCGGGAACGGAGAATCGTTTAACGGGGTGGCAGAAAAGACCCCTCGAAGAGGCGGTCGGGGAGGGGGAATCACACCCCACACCCCCCGCAGTGAGTCAGGAGCCGGTCCGTGGGGTGCTGCCCCCGGTGCTCCGGGCCCCGTTCCGACCTCCGGTGGTCCCGGGCGCGGTGGGGGAATCCCGGGGGATCCCGCAGGGTCCTAGGCGGGGGATCTCGGGGGGGCATCCAGGGGCAGACGGGTGGCGGGACGGCGGCCGGGGACTCCCCGGAGGCTGCAGAGAGGACCCGGAAGGCGGATACCGAGGGATCACGGGGCCGGGGCGGCGGAGCACAGCCCTTACCATGGGCAGCACGAAGCCGCCGTTGTAGTCGGTGTGCTCGCCGATGAGGTTAACCCGGGCGGGGGCCCACGCCGCCAGCACCGCCGCCCCCCCGAAAGCCGCTTCGTGCGCCCGGCGGGCGGCCGCCAGCAGCGGGAGCGACCGGGGCTCCGACACCGCCTCCGCCATGGCCGCTCCGCACCGCCCCCGGTCCCGCACCGCCCCCGGTCCCGCACCGCCCCCGGTCCTGCACCGCCCCTGAGCTCCGCACCGCCCCCGAGCTCCGCACCGCCCCCGGTCCCGCACCGCCCCCGAGCTCCGCACCGCCCCCGGTCCCGCACCGCCCCTGAGCTCCGCCGGCGGCCGGGCTCGCAGTGCCGGCGCTGCGGGGTCGCGGCGGAGCCGGGGAGCCCTTCCCGGTCCACGCAGCCCCTTCCCACGGGCCGTGCGCGCCCCTGGCTGCGGCCTCGGAAAGCTGCGGGTGCGTGGGCATTTCTATAGGCAGAGCGAGAGTCACGCCTGTGCACACCCCTGTGTGTACCTGTGGCGGTGCCAGTACCTGGGACTGGTACATCTATCTATACCCGTATCCACATCCGACTGCCCGCGTTGTACTAACATATGTACAGACATATATGTATGTATGCGCACCGGTGTCTCTGTTATATACGCGTTTTATGCCAATACATATGCCAATGTATGTGTTTTATATACATGTACGGATATACAGATATATATATGCCAATGTCTGTGGTACACCTATGCCCGCCAACGCCTGTCTATGCTTTTTATTTCTGTACAGGTTCACGTAGATATGCTGGTGTGCTGTAAGAGCCTAGCTATGTGGAGGGCGACAGATTCCTGCCTGTGCCCATGTAGCGATGTCCCTCGGTACGTGCCCGCGCCCGGCCCCGGGTGGGTGTGAGCCACGAGGGTTCACGCCCCCCCCGTGGGGCCGGGCTGCTCCGCTCCCGGGGCGGGGCCCGTTCCCGGTTCCCGGTTCCCGCCCGGCCGCAGCCGCCGCCGCGGGACCCCCTGGGCGGGTGGAGGAGCCCATGGCCGGGAAGGAGCCGCTGCTGAGCGCCTTTAAAGGTGAGCGTGGCCCCCCTGGGGACCGGTACCCGCTTCCTCCGGTAGCCCTTGCCCGGGGGCCCGGCCCCTCGCTGCACCGGTTTGGCTGGACCGACGGCCGGGGGGGCTCCGGGGGCCGCCGTGGCAGGGCCAGCCCCGTCGCCTGACCCGGTGTTTGCACCGGGCTTGGCTTTGAGGAAGTTTACCTGAACTTCTGCCCGGTGCGGGAGGGGGGTCATATCCTGCTGGGGTGTGCTGCAGCACCAGCGACCCACCCTGGAGCTGTGCACAGGGCTGTTCCCGTGGGTGCCCCTCCCATCCCCGGCTGGGGCACCCATGGGTGCTGATATTCTCCCCTCACTGCAGGCGGGGTGCTGCGGCTGCGGGAGGGCGGGGGGCCCTGCACGGACACCTCGCCGCACCTTGCCTCCCTCTGCCAGCTGCTGGAGAGCATCCTGCGCAAGGGGCTGCGGCGTGAGTGGCCCTTCTGCCCGGGCGGGGGGTGGCAGCGTCCCAGTGCCTGCGGCGAGGGGCCTCCTGCTCCCTTTCTCCTGCAGAGCCGGCCTGGGGCTTCAGGAGACGGGATTACTGGCACTGGCTGGAGCAGCTTCCCGCAGGGGATGGCGGCAGGTGAGCAGCTCTGAGCCGGGCTGGGGGTGAAAAACCGAGCCATGGTGGCATCCATCGTGACGTGCTTATCCCAAAAACCCCGGGTATGGGGAGGATGTTCCCGCACACCGCCAAGCTTTCATTCCCAAGCTGCTTCCCTTCTCCCCAAACAGGCCGACCCCTCTCTCCATCAGCATCCAGAAAGCAGGCAGCTGTGAGAAGGTGCGGACGGCGCAGGGCCACGGGCGGTACTTTCTGCGCTTGGCTCTGCAGGGGAAGGTGCTGGCAGCGGCCGTGCGGGAGCTGGCACGGACCCCCCGGCTCCTGGAGGTGCAGCACACAGCGGGGAGCCGCTACCGGTGGGTAACAGGCAGCGAAACAGCGGCATAATGGTGGTGTTCCTCTGTGTTTCAGTTTTATGATCCAGTGAGCTCCATCCTCAGCAACGAAGACCTCCTGGGTAAGACGGCAGCTCCTCCGACGTGGGATGTAACCTGCCCCAAGGCAGCTCTCACAGGGGTTACAGCACCGCGCTGCTGTGGGGAGGAAGGAAAATAGTGCACTGTGATTTTTTTCTAAGCCAAACTTAGCGGTAAAATCTAAATATCCCGCTGTAGCGATGCAAAAAGAGGTGTAAATATTTAAACATGGTTTGAATTCATCTAAGGTTGGTGTTAGTATCATAGGATAGGAAAATAGCTTCCGAAGCGTCTTTTGTGTTATTTCTTTGGGAGCCCTCAGTGGCTGGGCCCAGGCTGCGGTCCCCTGTGAGGGGTCACATCGGGGGTTTGGTGCCGTAATGGCTTTGTTGCCTTGAGACACTGCGCTCCTCTGTCCACAGCCATGCTCCTCGGGGGGCCAGGCCAGGGTGAAAGCCTTTAATCTTTTGATTATGATAAATAACCCCATGTTAAACCTGTACCTACCTTATAAATCACTTGTGCTGCTGGTGCATGAGCAGATTGCAGATCTCCGTCAGTGTAATTACAGGAGAGCCCAGGCAGCTTTGCTGCATTTAGGGGGAGAAATGGAGAGAAAGTTGCTGGTCAGCAGCATTTGCTGTGAGCCTTGGTCTGATTTTGGGGAAATCGGGCATCGAGCTGCAGCGCTTCTCCCCCCGTGCCAGCAGCAGGAGCTCAGGACAAGCCTCCAGCAGCAGCCTGGGTGCTGCGGTGCTGGGATGCTCTCAGGACCTCACTCCCCAGGGCTCATTAGTTACGCCGAAAATGGCTTTACTCAGACCTCTGCCATGTCCCCCGCGAGGCTGCGGCTGCCGGGAGCCCCTTGGTGACACTGCCTCTCCGTCCCCATCCCTCTGCAGAGCCTTTCCTCTCGCTGCTGCTGGTGGTGACAGAGATGGATTTCTCCCTGGACCTGCAGGTACGGTGACAAATCGGTGGGGTGGTGGCCGGCGGATGGCTGCTGGTGTGGGGCCCTGGCCCCTTTCTTGCGGGGACCGATGGCGCTGACACTCCTTTGTTTGCAGAATTGCAGTTTCTTGGACGAAAGCTGGCTGCTGCCGGTAAGAGCTCATCTCTCCCCAGAGCCGCCCTTCTGCCACCTGGCCCTCGCTGAAAAGTCAAATGAGGAAGCTAAGGAATGATTTGGTGGGGAGGGATTGCCACCCAACTCACCCCCAGCTGTGGCCGGGCAGAATCGGCTCAGGTTCACCAGCACGAGCAGAGCTGCCTCTGCCACCGAGGTTGGATCCTGCCGGCTGCCTGCGCTGTCACCAGGAGCAGATCCCAGCGTTCCTGGGAGTAAAACCGAGCAAGAGTAGTACCCAGGCCTAAATTGTTGACAAAAATGAAGATTTCCCATGCTTCCTTCCCTGATTTCTTGCTAAAAAAATCACCGTTTCCCTCGGCTGACGCAGATTATGTGTCAGTTGGTTTCACTCTTGGTTTCGTTCAGTGAAATATCGGTGCATCTAATGAGAACGGTGGGGATGCCTTGATGTCTCTTAAAAATTAAGAGAATCCATCTGCTGCCTTTTTAACCCGAAAGACTCCCCAAAAAAGGCTCCAGGTGGCTTTGGGGTTGGTCGCAGTGCGCACTGAGCTGCGGCACTGCCGCGGAGGCTGGGATCCCACTGGCTTTTGGGCATTTCTAACAGCAAGCGCTCCCAGCCAAACTGGCCGCGTTTCAGGTCCCTGGCTAATGCGATGTGACAGTAAGTGCTGCTGCAAACAGCAGTGGCTTTGGGGAGGGGCGGCAGCACTCCCCCGGCTGCGTGGGGCAAGGGAGGAGGGCTCCTTGCTGAGTTAAGGGTTCACGTGCTGCTTTGCCATCCCATCCATCTGGCAGGTTTGTTCCCCCCCCCCCAGGGTCTGGGCACAGCTAAATCCCAGGAGAGGACAGGGGCAAGCAGCCACTGACGGTCCTGGCTCAACCTGGGGCACTGGGACCAGCCTCTCCTGGGGCTCCTGAAGCCCTGGTCTGGCATCAGCGCCAGAAATGATCCATGGCAAGGGGTTTCCGTCCTCTCCCTCATCCTGGGCATGCTCCTTGGGCAACCGCTGGCCAAGGCCACTGTCACTGGCCACTCTCTTGCAGGTGTGCATCACTTATGAGACAGTCCCGTGCCGAGTGCTGGGCATGGTGCTCAGGTAGGAGCCATTGATCCTCCTCTCTGCTCTCCAGTGGGATCTGGACAGCATAGCACTCAAAAACCCCCCAAAAAGGGGAGAGAAATACCCCATTGAGAGCATCAGGGCTGTCTTGGGTGCTTTTCTCCCCACCCACTCAGTCTCGCTGGTATCTGCTGTCCGTGGGGTGGCTTTTCTCTGCCTCTGTGTACTGGAGAACCATTGCTGGTGGTATGAAAGGGCTGAGTCCCCAGGGCTGAGCCGGGGGTTGGCTGCACCCCCAGGTATGTAGACGGCCGAGTCTTTGTCACCGAGGTGCTCCCCGAGAGCCAGGCAGAGGTGGACGAGGTGGTGCTGGCCGGTGACGTCCTCGACGAGATCAATGGCTGCTCCCTGAGAAACGCCTACAGCGGGCAGGTGGGTGGGCACGGAGAGCTGCCGTGTCTCCTCCTCTCCTGCCCCCATCCTCCCCTCTGCTTCCCCCACCCTCCCTCCAGGCCGGGGCCGTGCTGCAGAAGCTGAAGGGACAACCGCTCAGCCTCCGCCTGCTGCGGTGGCGGTGGCACGACGGGGGAATCTATGAGCCGCTGCTGCCCTACCTGGAGATCCTGAAGGAGAAGGAGCCCCGCTTCCAGCTCCAGCGCGGCCCCCGGCGCAGGGGCGAGGGGGAGCCACAGAGGCTGCAGGGGGGCAGGTAGGGTCGGGGCTGTGGGGACCCCCTGGGCTGAGCTGGGGGTCCCGGCATTGGGGCAGTCCCGTGCCCACACTATCCCCAGTCTCGGCTCAAGGGTGTGGGACCAAAGGTGCCCCGTGGCCTGGGGGCGATGGGGGGCTGTGAGCACCCTCCCCTGCAAAGAGCAGGCGGATGCTGTGCAGGGTCCTTGCTCTGATGCCCCCAAGCCCTTTCCTCCCCAGGCTGCTCTACAACCTGTGGTACCTGGGCCGGACCAGCGTTGGGACGGTGAGGTGATGGGTCAGAGACATGCTGAGGGGTAAATCATCTCTTCTGGGTTTCTTTTTACATGTCCGTGGGTTATTCCTTCCTTCCTGCTCTGTTTCAGTACGGGGGCAAAGAGGTGCTGGACCAGGCCATCCCTGCCGTGCTGGAGAGGCACGTGGCACCACGGGTGAGCGATGGGGCTGGGGGCACCCCGGGAAGGGCTTGGTGAGAAAACTGCAGCGATATCCCCTCTGCCTGGGGATATTTCCTCCTGCCAGCTCCAGGTTTGCTTGGCCTGGCTGAGTCTTTGACCCCCCCCACCCCTGTGAGCGGTTGGGTTGTTTGGTTTTGGGTTGTTTTTGGGGTTTTTTTTGTTAGAAACAGATCTGCAGCCAGGATAGGAAAGTGAGTTAAGGGGAGGAAAAAAAATAAATAAAATACAACCACCTGCAGGAAAGCACTTGGAAAACTGGGGGGGGGGGGCTGATCCTGGTTCCAGGGGTGCTTTAGGGCTCAGGTCACTGTTACTTGAGCCTTCAGGGGGTGGTTTGTGAAGATTTAAGTGTGAGAGCACTGGGCGGTGACAAAAAGAGCAGCACAGAGAAAACTCCTTGAAAAAGCTGTGTTTGTGTTTCATCACCTCTGCTTTAATAATCTCTCTCTTCTAAGTGTCTTATTAAAAATAGAGTTCGGACACTGTGATGATCGGGGTTTCTTCCCCTCCATCCCCCATTCAGGAGGTTTTATTTGATGTGAAGGAAGCAGAAGTCCTCGTACAGGAGAAGACCTCCTCCAAGGTGAGTGAGTGAGCGACACCCAAGGTCTGGCTGAGAGCAGATACAAGAAAAAAACCGGTGATTCCCGAGGCTGCCGATCTCACGGTGCAAGGAGCCTGGCTGGAGGGGTCGGGGACGACAAGGACCGACTGCAGCCCCCACGGCCATCTCCCCCCGTCCCCTGCGCAGCTCCTGTGCCGCTACCCCTACCCCACGATCTCCTGTGTGGGACGCTGCCTGGACAGCAGCAATGTATTCGCCTTCTGCGTGGCGTAAGTGTTGCCTGCGGGCCCTGGGAGGGGGGATTATAGAGGGATGCGGGTCTTAGAAAATAAACAAGCTCCGTCCAGACCGGCCGCAGGGTCTCTGGTGTGGTTACAAGCCAGGGCTGGGCTTTCGGAGCCGCTCGCTGCTGGCTGATGTACGTGTTTCCATTTTTAGTGCTTCCCCAGAGAGCCCTGACGGGAGCGTGTTCGACTGTCTGGTGTTCGCATCGAGTTCTGAGCAAGAATGCGAGGAAATCATCAAGAGAATTGGTAAGGGAATGGTTTATGTCTTCAGATATCATCACAGTGAGCTTGTGGAATACCAAGAATTGTGATTCTGGTCCAGCACATGCAAGATCTAACTTCATTTCTTTTTGTTGAGGTTACTGAGATGAATAGATACTTTGATAGAGTTTTCTGGTGGGTTTGGGATTTGTGGGGTTGTGGTGGTTTGGTTTTTTTTTTTTTTTCCTGGGGGGTGGTGGTGTTTTGTGGGTTTTGGTTTTTCTTGGTTTACTTTTTTTTGTTTTGGGTTGTTTTTTTTAAGAACTGCTAGACAATGATTTTATTTTAAGAACCAGCTTCTAGGCATACCCAGATGGTTCATTGTTTCCACTAAGAACTTGGAGGAAACATTGTTTTCGAGGGATGTTATTTTAAAAACGTACTTTTCCTTCAGGAGCCCAGCCTGCTACTGCAGTTTAGCACCAAATCAAGCATTCCCAAATCCTGTCACCTGGAATCCTTATTTGTAACCTGCCTCATTGCAAGCTGTGTGGTGCTCCCAAATTCTGTGGCTCCTGGGCCACCAAGGCCCCTCAGGTTTCTGAAGGGGACATCCCTACCAGGTGTCCCCTCAACAGGCTGTACCCACGGGTTGATCCACCCGAGATCCCTTAGCATCAACTAAAGTTTGAGATGGTGCTTAACATTGAGCCAGACTTTTAAAGCAATTGAGATGCAAGGAAATCTTTTCCCCTACAAGTGTAGCAGTAAGGAAAATAGTTGTTCTAAAATGATCCAAGATGAGGTTTTAAACATGTTTTTGGCAGCTCTGTGGCAGATTTAATAACAGTGTTATTAACCAGTGGCTGTGTTTGTTCCAAGCACACTTGGAGCGGTGTAGGGAAGGGTGTTGAAGCTGTTGTGAAAGAGCACAGGGTAAGGAGCGCCTGTTCCTCCAGCTGCAGGGTTTAAGCACACAGAGTGGTTTGTCTGATAAGGGAGAGCCCTGGCTCCGGCCCACAGCTGTCCAGCAGCACCCCCAGCGATGCTGGTCCCAGAGCAGGAGTCAGGATGGTTTTCAAACTGCTTTGGGCTGTGGAAGTCTGTGCTGTGAATGTGTCCGGTCTTCAAACAATTGTGCAGCCAGCCTGTGGTGACTTACCCCCTGGTCCCTGGTATAAACCATTGCTCTTCTTCCTCCTGAAATGCCACTTCTGCTGTATTGTTCCTAATTTCACTGAAATAAATCAAGCTGGGCTAGCTCAACTACTTCCCTGTGCTACTCTTCTGTGCCAACTCCAGCCCTACTAGTGCAGCCTGTTCTTGAAGAGCTGAGGAGAGCCAGCCTCGCACTTCAATTTAGATGTTAATTACCACTTCCAGCTGTAGTCTGAGCAGCTTTCCCCCACCACAACCTGACACAGTACTGCTGAGAAAACCAGACCTGTTTGAAGGTGTGAGTACAATCCTATTTCATCAGAAAAGCTTACATGGGAAATGAGAATCCTGCCCAGCACCCATTCCGGTTTGCTTCACAGCCTGTATGCTCTCAGGCTGTGTAATTAGCTTTTTTACTTGCTGGAAATAATAACAGCAGCTGGCTGCTCCTATTAACTGGGATCCCACAGAAACTGTGGGGCTGCAGATACTGCTCAGGTAGGTTTGCTTCAGGCAGACCAGTCACACCACCACATCTACTGGGAAGGAGAAGAAAAAGCTTAATGCTAGAGTTGTGCCTTAAGAGCTGACACTAATAAGCAGTTAAGCTTTAATAAAAAAAAAAAACAAACCAGAAGTCCCCCCCAAAAGGCTGGTGCCCAGGCCTGTCAGTCCAGCTATTCCTCCTCTGCCCTGCAGCTGCAGGGCTCAGCTCCGCTTTTGCTGGCCAAGAGTGATGACTCAACTTGCACAAAGCCTCCAAAAACCTCAGGGAGAGCCAAGGCAAGTTCCCCAGTCTGTTGACAGACAAAAATTAAGTTGCCACAGCAGCAGTCTGGGATTACAGGAGGGACTGCTCACCTCCTGGAGCCAGGAGGAAGCTGCTTCAAGCCCATACAAACCAAATGACAAAGACTCCTCACATGTGAATGTAAAACATTTAATTTAAAAATGTTGACACTACAATATATAAAATAGCTATTATAAATGCACATAGTGTATTCTATAGCTGCCAGGTTTACGTTTTTAGGAAACTGTAAGTTACACTGTGGTTAAGACTTGTAGTTTCACCCTCTGAAAAAGTCCACATTTGATCACAGTGATGTATGGTCAGACTAACAGCCCCAATTGTTAAACACTTGGATCAAGTCATAACCAGTTTTATTGCAAAAGGACCCTGTACACATTTATATCAATTCTAGTACCTTACAAGTTTAGCTACCCAACAAGTCATTAACATACAGAAACATGCATGAGAAGCAAGAAAGATCACCCATCCCTTCTGCATATTAGCAACTTGTCACTCCTGAGCAACAAGGCTCACATCACTGAGGTTTATGTGAACAGTCACTTTTAGCATTCATCCTGAGTGAAAGATGGAATGACTTAAGTACAAATGCAACATATTATAAACAATTTCTTACAAAAAAGTCACAAATTAAAACCAAAGTATTTTACAGAATTTACTACAAAACACCATAAAAACAGCCTTCACTTAAGCCCTCTCCCCCCGTATCCTGCGAGCCAACTGGATATCTTTGGGCATGATGGTGACTCTCTTGGCATGGATGGCGCACAGGTTTGTATCTTCAAACAGACCCACCAGATATGCTTCGCTGGCCTCCTGTTTCAAGAGCACAAGAAGAAATGTCGTTAGAAACCCTCAGCGAAGCAGGCTCAGCATCACGAGCGCCAAGGCCCAGCAGGCCGCTAAGCAATACCTGCAGCGCACCGATGGCTGCACTCTGGAACCTCAAGTCTGTTTTGAAGTCTTGGGCGATTTCCCTGACCAGCCGCTGGAAGGGCAGCTTGCGGATCAGCAGCTCCGTGGACTTCTGGTAGCGACGAATCTCACGGAGGGCGACGGTGCCCGGCCTGGTTGGAGGAGGGAGCGGGTGAGCCGGGGCAGGGGCTGCGGCAGCGCCGGGCCGTGCCGTGCCGTACCGGCGGCCTTACCTGTAGCGGTGAGGCTTCTTGACGCCGCCAGTAGAGGGGGCGCTTTTCCGGGCCGCCTTGGTGGCCAGCTGCTTGCGCGGAGCCTTCCCCCCAGTGGACTTGCGGGCGGTCTGCTTTGTACGGGCCATTTCTCTTCACTTACCTACGGGGACAGGCACGCGTGACACGGGGCCCAGCTCTCTCTATCCCCGCGACAACACTACCCGCCAGGCCCGGCGACGCGGCGTCTCCCCCCCCGTCCCCAATCCCCTCAAGCCCCAAGAGCGGCAGATGTCGGCGAGCTGCCCCCCCCCTCCCCCGCCGCTGAGACGGGCAGGCGGCCAGCGGTCTCCCCCGGGAGGGGAAGGAGGAGTCACGGTTCCCCCTCCACCCCCGCTTCGCGTCGTGGCCCGACCGCTCCCCTCCCCGGGGGAAGCGGACTGAGTCACGCCGCCTCCTTCTTCCTCCCGGGCCGCCCCGAAGACAACGGGGGGGGGGGGGGGAGGGGGGGGATGGGAACCGGCCGTGACTCAGGGCACGTAGGCAAGGCCCGGCCTGCCTGCCAGGCTCTAGGCGAAACCAAGGCCGCCAACGGCCACGCAGCACCGCCGCCCGCCACGGAACGCGCCCGACGCTCGACACTCACCGCTCGGAGAAGAAGGAAGCACCGGTACCGGTAGTGCTGCGCACCGAAGCCTGCGCTGCTCGTGCCACGACCCACTCCACAGCCAACCAACCCCTCACTGCGCCCTCCCCGCCGCGGGGACACGCATTTTATAGCGGGGGCGGCACACGGCGCGGTGACCTCACAATGCCTGGAAGCAGCGCGCCGTACAATTGGCCGGGACCTCCGCCGGCGCCGTGGCGTCACCACACACAAAGGCCGTGCTCCGGTTCCTCGGCGCTGATTGGGCGCATACCCGGCCGCTGATTGGTTGTTAAAGTAGGCATCCGATTGGGTATTGTGAGGCGACAAGGAGCCAATCGACGGCGAGCGGGCGCTCTGCGCCCTGATTGGACGAAACAGGGCACGGTTTGGATCCTACCCTTTGTTGCAAAGCTCCACAATGGGAAGTCAATAGGAGCGGGGCGAGCGGTGGCGGGGCGCGGCGGGGCGGCGGGTTCCCCCGGGCACCCCCCGGCCGGCCCCGGCGGCCCCCGCCGCCTCCCGGCCCGCTTTCCCCCCCTCCCGCCCCCTCCAGAAAGCGCCTTTTGCTGGCGTGTGGTGCGGAGGCGCCTGGCGGGGGGCTGCGAGCGCCGAGGGCCGGGCCAGGCCTCGGGGCCGCCCGGGGCGGGGGGGCGGCGGTGGTGTCTCCCGTCGTCGTTCCCCCCCCGCCGCCTCCACCTCCACCTCCCCCGGGAGCCGCAGCGAGCGAGGCCGCGGGGAGCGGCGCCCACCCGGGCAAGGAGCGGGAGCCTCCGGTGTGCGGCCGTTCGCTCGGAGCCCGCGATCATCCCCCCACCCCCCGGACTCGCGGGTGTCGGCGGGGCCGAGTGAAGCCCCTCGGAGGGAGGCAGGCTCCGGCAGCGCCTCCGGCATTTCTTGCCTGGTTTTATCCGTGCAGCAGCCTGGGAGCGCTTCTCACGGGACTCACTGGGACTGGGCAGCCCTGCTGGTCCGTGACCCCCCCAGAGTCGGGGGGAGCCTGGCCCTTGGCCCTGAAGCCACCGCGGGCCATGCGCCTGCCCTGGGAGCCGGCCTGGGCGCGGGCGGGGGGGGAGGCTGCGCCCCTCTGCGCCCCAAATCCCACTGACTTTGTAGGTCGCCTTCAAACTCCAATGCTAAAGCAAATTGCAAAGTTTCATTGCAAGTGGAAAGCCAGAATCGACGTTCCCTAGATGTTGGCAGCATCTAGGAAGAGAAAGAACAAATAAAAGATTGTCTTTTGGCACAATTCGCTGCCTTAAGACTTATACCTCACTATATATTATTATTTCATTGTATTTGTAGCGACTGCTGGGAGCAGAGTCAGGTCCCTGCCCCCATGGGAAGGGTACCACGATCAGGAAGAACAGGTCCCAAATGCCCTGCAGTTGTAGCACGCAGAATACATAGTGAACACAAACAAGACGCCTGCTTAACTGCCGCTCCTAAAGGTATCCGTGAGCTCCGCAAACTGGAGCGCAGCTGTAACCCCACAGACTTTGCACGAGGTTCTGCATCCTCCCCGAACGCGTGAGCCTGTCGGGCCAACACCCGGCGCGGCGGGCAGAGCAAGGATTGCCGCGGCGCAGGAGCTCGGCACGTAGGGAGCGTGTCTCTTGCTCCTCCGCCTGCTCGGGTAAGTCAAGCAAACACGCGCCAATATGGTGCGACAGGACCGTCACGTGTGCCAGGGCTGGGGCTGCTGGAGGGACATCGTCTCCTGCTGATCTCCTCTGCCTCTGGTCCTCATTTTCACATTGATTTGCTTTCTGGTAAAGGAAAATGTTAATTATTTATCAGAGACAAAAAGCTGTGTATCAATGGAGTGATTTGGGAGGGGTAGGTAGAGTCATTTGTGTTGTACATGTTTTGGAAAGTCTGAAGTAAATAATTCCCCCTTCATCTGAGTTGCTCACACTTAGGAAGAAGAAATCCAGAAACCTGTTCTGATGATAACAGCATGTACTGTAAATTTGTTATTTTTAAGAGTGTACTCCACCATCACTAATGCCAGGAGCCCAGTGCTTAATGTTTGTCACCAGGAGTTGAGAGGCTCCTTCCATATTTCCTCTCCCATGGTTTTGGAGCGGTGGCTGCTTATGCTTCTAATTTTACAGATACTTTTGGTTATTTTTTTTTTTGTTGTTCTCTTAAGACCTGGAGAAAAGCTGTGCATCCTCTTGGATGGACCAGGCTGAGCGAAAGGCGTACACGCCGAAGATGGGGAGAGCAAACGAGCTCACGTTAACACGGACCTGCACAAAGATGGAAGTAAACACGCCCTGGGCACACGTACCTGGCGTGTCCTAAGCATTTCTGTATTGCTTGGCAGAGCAGGCGGTGAGTTGTCCCGACTGTGAAACAAAAGAGAGCCAGAAGAGGAAACAGTGTCACTACCGGATTGTCAATTAAACATCAGCGAACAAGGATTCGAGTCCATGGTTTCCGATGGTGTTTTCAGTGCGATTCGTTGATAGTTGAAGGGTTTTTTTCCGCAGGTTCATCGGTGACGGTGATTTTATGTTGGGTATATCGGTATGTATATGTGGACATTAACTGAAATACCTCCACGCATACTGACTTAGGAAAAGGTGTCCTACTTGACCAAGAGCTGCGTAATTATAGTACTCCAGCCTCTCGCGGAGGGTTGTTAGGTGAGTAAGGAGGTATTGATATCCTATGACTTATTTCTCCAAATGCAGGGGAATAGGCTATTAAACCACCCCAGTAAAAGCCTGCCCACAGTAGGTGCTGAATCAGTGTAAATGAGAACTAAAAAATTATTCCCCTCCCCAAAACTGCTGCATGGGCAGCACGCAGACCAGGCTCGAAAGTTTATTATTAACATTGTTCACCCCGTGTGTGCTGGCAGAGTTAAAAAAAGGTGTTTGCCTTATAAATCCTTGCTGCCCTTTACCACACAGCTGGAGGATCCCAGCGAGGGAAGCGGTTCTGTGTGGAGCCCAAGAGATCAAAGTCCTATTAAAAGAAACTCGTATCATTTCCTCCCCTGGGAGAGAAGTTAATTTACGGAGGAAGCTCTTCGCATGGGAATTCAGCCGCGTCCTTGGACACGGCTTCTTCAGAGGGGGAATTTCTCCTGGGGGAGGACAGGGAGCCCGTGCGATCCCCTGATGACCCAGCATCCAGGGGCCTTTGGTGTCACCTACTCGGAGGTAGGTTCTCCATGCGGCCTGCTGGGCCGCCTTCCTCCTCCTCCTCCTCGGGACTGAGTGCTATTCCCAGGCACTTCCTGGACAGCGTTGTCCCGTGGGTGGGGAAGGCCGTGGAGCGCTGAGAGATGCCAACACTAAAATAACCCTTGGGCCAGGACACCATGCTCTCGTGTCCACGTTCAGTCCCTGAGGCGGAGGGAAGGGGGGGAAGGAAGGAAGTGAGGCCACTTGCCACAAATAACTCCTCATCCTCTCACTGGCCTCTGGGCCCAGCCTTCCCTGCGCCCTGCCTTGCCTGCCTGGAGGGGCTCGGTGCCGCCCCCGGGGCCCGGTGCCGCCCCCAGCCTCGGGCCTTTCCTCGGGGCCTGCCCCCGGTGATGGAGCCTCGCAGCGGGCGCGATGCCGCCCCGCCGCCTGGGGGCGCCCTGGCGCGTTGCCCCCCTCCTCCCCGGACTACAAGTCCCGTCTTCCCCCACGCGACAGGAAGTGAGGAGCAGCGCCGCCGCGGGGCGCCTCTGGGAGTTGTAGTCCCGCCGGCCGGAAGCCGCCGCCCGCCGCGTCCCGGGTTGGCGGAGCGCGCGCGCGCGGCGGGACTACAAGTCCCACCCCGCCCCGCGCACCGGGGCGGCAATGGCGGCGGCGGCGCCTGCGCGCGGTTCCCTCCGTGCGGACCGCGCAGAGTGAATAATAAAGGTCTCCTCGGCGGTAGCGGCGGCGGCGGGAGCGGAAGGCAGGAGGCATGTCCAAGGGCTCGGTGGCGAGCGGCTCCGCCGCGGCCGGGCCGGCGAGCGCCGCCAGCGCGCTGCAGGCGCAGCCCGAGAAGCCGCAGCACTACACGTACGTAGCGAGAGCTTCCCCGCCGCCGCCCGCCCGCGCGCCAACACGCGCCTGACGTCAGCGGGCAGCGTGCGGCACGCGCGCACGGAGACCCGCCGCCCGCCCGCGCGGCACCGGCTGGAACCGGCCCCAGCCAGCGCGGGCCGGCGGGTCCCGCCTGCGGGGGGGGGGGGGGGAAGGGGGCGGGGGATGAGCGGCTCCCCCTCCCCCCGCGGGTCGCGCCGACCGTGATGCACCGGGGCGGCGGGGGCACCGGCGGCCTCGGCCTCCCCCGGGGGTCTGCGGGGAGGCCCCGGCCCCTGGGGCGGGTCGGCCGCCATGGCAGCGCCGGCCGTCGTCGCTGCGCCCTGCTGCCCTCACGCCGGGGTGGTGGCGGCCCCTTCCCCCGGGCCCGCGCGTGTCTCGCCTCAGGCGTGGAAGTGACACGCGTGGCGGTGGTGGCGCTTTTGGGGTTTTGGGCCCCTCGCGTCCTGCTGCCTGGGGCTGTCACCCCGGTCCGCCACCCCCTGAGGAGGCCTGGGGGCTCCTCGGGCGCCTGTGGAGGGAGGCGGCGTGAGGAGATGGGCGCTGTGTTGCGCTGGGGTCCCGCAGGACGGGAACCCTGCCGGCGTGGGCCTCGTGCTGCCGGTGCGCGAGGGGTGGCTCCAGTGGGGTCCCTCGTCCGGCAGGCGTCTTTGAGAAGCTGCCGTGTGCAACCTGTGGGAATGTTTTACACGCGCGTGTGAGGAACATCCTTCTTAGGAAACGTTACATGAAAATCACAAGAAGTGCTTGTCCTGTTCCCGCCTTTTCTTACACCGCTCGGGCGCGATTCCTCCGTGAAGGAAACGCGCACCCACCGTGTCGCCTCTGTCGCTGGGGATGGTGCCTCAGGCTTGTTGCTGGAATGTGTCTTCCCTAAGAGAAAAAACGCCAGTTCACTGCCTTGTCCCAAGGATGTGTGACCTCCTGGAGCTTGTGCTGTGCGAGTGTGGCCTGTGATGAGTTGTTTGGGTTGGAAGTCGTGGCGATGATATTCAAATGTCCTTTTGCAATAGGGGTAATGGGGTGGATCGAGCGAGCGGTGTCTTTGCGAGGATGCGCTAGTGATGGATGTGTAAAGGATGGAAATAGCTCAGGTGTTCCCTGTCCTTAAAAAACATTTGGGACTGTTCCTGGTGAACAAAATACGTGTGCCGAGCTGTCTACCCTTATCATCTCAGGGTGTTGTCTGCATACAGAAAAAATGTTGTACAAATTACCCGTATCTCTCGCTTGTGTTGATGCCCCCACCCAAAAAGAGAGGTTCAGAGCATGGTCTGTGTTCTTTTAGTTTGCATTTTCATAAAGCTGCTGATGGGCTTCTTCCCTGCATTCACACTATGATACGTGGAATAAACAGAGCCACAAGAAGCGCAGAAGCACGGTTCCGTGCGACCTGTGTGTCTGCTGCAGGGCTCACAGGCTGTTTCATGTCCTCTTCCTTTGGACACCAAGTCTGTGGCAGAACGAGGGCTTCGAGGTTCTATGTCCATCGTGAAGATCCTGTTGTGATCTTCAGGGAGCTGGCAAGTCACAGCCTCAGAGGTTACTTTATTTCTGGTGGTGACTACAGTTAAAGTTTGATAGCTTTATAGGAGAAATTGGTGTGAAGGAGCCTGCTGGGACTGTTGCTGTAGTGGTAAAAGAGGGTACAGGGCCCATCCTTCGAGCTGGAGTGATGCCAACAACAGAGAAGCGATGGGTCAAAAGTGAGAGAGGGAAGAACCCAGGTGGCAAGGAGATGAGGTAGGGAGATTATGAGTACACTAGGTAGAGGAAGACAAAGATGATAACGGGGCTAAGCATGGCTGTGGAAACAAGGATATCAAAGATTAGGAAAGAAACTGGAAGAAAGAGTTCAAAAAAATGGGAGAAGAAGGAAGGCCGGGACCTGATAGCTGAAAAGGACAGAGAAGGAAAATGGGACAGCATGGAACAAAGGTGGTGGTGCGATTAGCTTCTTTCCAGAGGGCAAAACTTGTATTTTCAGATGGATGCTAAAAATATTGCAGTGAAAACAGTTGTAGAGAAGCTGAATAACCATAAGTGAAGGATGGGTTTGGGGGCTGCGGAGTGCTGACAGCGGGATGTGAGCCATACTTTGAAAGTCTTGGATTTGTACACTAGGTCACATCATACTGTAAACCTCCTTCTGATAACATATGGGAACTTATTTGGTGGTCGTTCATGTGAACGAGTTGTATGTTGTCAAAATGTAAATATTTTCTTCCTTTTTTTTTCCCTTAAATACAGTTTGTTTCCATAAAATGACATGAAGGTTACAAGTTGTAAACTCCAGTAAGCGTAATTATCTGCATACTTTGCTGTTCCCTGGGGACAGGCAATCTGGCGCTGGGGATCTCTGTCTTGGAAAGTTTTGGTTGTATTTGTTGGGAAATGTTCCAATTCCTGTATTAGTGTCGATTTCTAAACTCTTGGTATTATTTGCATGAGATTTTTAGGTACGTTGAACTGCAGTTCTAGATCCTGTGAGATCCTGTTCTAGATGTACAGCAAAAGAAAATCTGGAAAAAAATAGACTTAATGATGCTATCTGACACCTTTGGCACTGTTTGCTAGCGGAAGAAGAGCCTAAAAAACCCCTTTGATTGTGTCCTTGGTAGCAGTTGTAGCATGCAGCGGGATACTCCTGGAGACCGTGTCATTCGGGTATACGCCAAACTTTGCTATTTAATTATGAACGGCGTGTTTCTTATCTGGGGATCTGGTATTCTGTTTGTAGGATTCAAGTGAGTAATGAAAATCTCAACAATTGTTGTTGTGTTCTTTCTGGGTTGCTGGATTACAGCTTTCTGCGTCTGGCTGTTCCTCGCGATCCCGCGGCTCCTGTAGCGGGATGAGGTCAGTGTGTTCCTCACACACAAAGGGGTGAGGTGAGCTCGTTTCCGGGGTACCTGCGGTCTGGCGTGGCTTTGATCCGCTTCGGGCGATGTGCTGTGCAGGGGTTAGCTGATTGCTCGTAGTGGGAAATGGGTTTGGTTTGGGTACGCTCTGTTAAACCTCAGCCAAGTATTGACTTTGCAGCATTTCTGAGCTCTAGCTGGCACGGTTATTTCTGCGTGCATCTATCTCTGTCTTTAATGTGTTATCTACAAATGTGGATCGAGGCTGAGTTCAAAGAAACTGAAAGCAAGCAATCAGTCACTTGGAGTTGTAGGTACTGGGTATTATGGCGTAGTTTGGTTTTGGTATGGTCTATCCATTCAGCTCTTGCTGTCTTCATTGGTTTTCAGTCAGGCTGGACTCTAATTGTGAATTGTAAATATTGCATCCGCTGCTTGGGTGTTTATTGATCTGGCAGAATTTAGGTAAGTGAAAGTGGAGCAGTCCTTTGTTCGCTGTGCATTCACCTGAAAGTCACACTGTTTAATAACTGCAGGAAAGCAAACATTCAGGTGAAGATGAATTAACCCATTTAATAAAAAAATCCAAGAGTGCCTTCATTCTAGCCTATTCAAAATACACATGCTCAAAGGCAGTGTTGAAAATATTCTGATTTAGCTGATAAACTCTTTGGAACACAGATTTGTTGAGCATAACCCAGATTGTCGCTACTCAAGATAATTCTCTTGAGTGTACCTGTCTTAAATATGAGCAGCCATCCTGTAAATAAACTTCAGGTTTCCGTGTCTCCGCAGGCTGTATGCTCACTTGAGTTCTGGACCGAGATGCCTGGGAGCACATCCCATCCTCCTTTGTCCTATAGCAAGATAATCTTTGCGATTATGCCTTTGCAGCGTAAAAGACAAAACCCCTTGTCTTTCCTTTTGCACGAGGAGGGGGGAATTGTGGGAAATTCCTGAAGGATTAGTACCCTGGAAGTAGTGCTAGAACTACATCCACGCGTTTGGTCGGGCTGTCACGTTAGGGACTTGCACTCACCCAAGCTTTATTTTACAACCATTTCGATGCCAGCCATTTCGAGGCAGAAGGACTAGTGCACTTGAGTGAAGGATGCTTTAAGTGAGGATGAAAACCAGGTTGGTGCAAAGCTTAAGTTACAGCTCAAATCAAAGACACTTTTGTATCTGCATGTTTTGCGCCTTGTCTGGCAGTTTCTCGGCCTTAAATAGGAACTCCGATTAGGACAGTGATGGAAATATGGGTGAAGAAGAAATAAAAATAGCAAGATCATAGGTGGACTTGGATTTCAACGAAGCACTTGCACGCACAGTCTTATTTATCTCAAAATCTTATGTTTAAATTCTTACTCAAAACCAATGGCACACAAAAAACACACCTCAAGGCATTTGTAGTAGCAGAGAGTAATTCTTATCTTCTTATCAGTGGACAGTGTCTTATCACTGGCAGGGCGAACACAGCATGTCTGATCTCAGATGTACAGACTGACTGTCTGTGGAAAGAAAACCAAAAACCAGATGTGTAGCTAACACGTTTTCAGAGTTGTTGATTTTTTTTTATAAGTGGCTTGCTCTTCTAGGACTCGTAGCATTGTTTGCATAGTCTGTTAGATTATGCTTTGGATTGGGTGGTCTTCACAACCTAGCAAATATGTTTAGGCTTTTGAAGCTGTTTTTAGAAACCTTTTGTGTTCTTTTTAAACCATCGGATCTCTTAAAATAACAAACTGTTGCCCTAATTCTGCTTTGGTTTTACTGGTGACAACCCTTAGATCAATAAGCTGATACGGACTTACACAAAGATAGAAACTGGCCCTGTTGTTTGAACAAACAAAAACGTGAACAAACAAAACCCCCCACAAACAACCCAGAAAACTCCCCATGCATTTCTAGGTTTCAGGTTTTGTAATACCTTTGGAGATAGCTAGGAAAGCACAGAATAAGTCAGTACTTCTAAACCAGGGACTTACCAGCTGTCTACTACATCGTTACCTGTACGTGTCACCTTATCAGGCAAGTATAAGCTGGTTATTATTGCTATGTTCTTTAAGTCTATGTGAACTTCACTGAATACAAGTCCACTGCAAACTGTTATTAGGAAGTGTGAATAGTTACAGGAAGTTGGAAATATAAAGTACTGGAGTGCTAACAGGAAGAGCTGCCTTCACAGTATGTGCTTACCACTGAACATATACACTGGAAAATAACACTCTAGATTTTATGGTTCCTCAAAGGATGAGTGGTGAAAGCCTGCAGCTTGCAAGATGGGCTAGTGGGCGGTGTGGCTCATTTGCCCAATGAGTACAGGCTCCGCGCTGCCCTGCTGATCAATGCACGTGGTGAGGCCATAACATATTTCTTCTCCTGTGTGTTGAAGTGGGACTGGAGCTGTGGTTTGCTCGCTACGTTTGTGTTTAGTAAGCGAGTACTTTTGGATATCAGAAGTGACAGGGAATTCACAAATGGATAACTGCTCTATAGGTGACATATAAATATTTTGCAGAGTGAAAAGCTTCATGTACTGCTTTGACGTTTTCAGAATTAGTTTTGGTATGGCAAGGCTTGGTATTGCAAAAATCCAAAACTCTCTGAAAGAGGAGAGGGATTCAGTCATGCAGAATTGTTCCAGCTTGGAAAATGGTTCGTTCTTTTTTTTTTTTTTTTTAATTTCAAAACAAAGTACTATGTTAATGTAAATAATACATAAACATTAGCATATAGAATAAAAATACAAAATTAAAATTAATAATTCTTTTAGAAAACCTCAGAGCTTAGAATTTCCCATTATATCATTTTTTCTCATTTTATAGGCTTATGTACTGCCTAATATTTTTTTATATTGTGTGGCTTTATTTTAAGGAAAATTCCATTGGAATTCACTTTTTAATTTTCTTTAGATCTGTTCTTTCTACTAGAATAAGGTTTTTTTTAACTTCTATGAGCAGCTGAAATGTGCAGCCTTCTTGTTACAAAGGGTCTGACCAATGTCCTCTGGAAAACCTTCCTGTGGTGCATTACAGCAGTTCTGCCTGGCTGTTTGCTGGATGTTGCTGCCCCTGTACCAACGTGGCAGGAGGGAATGTGTCAGTACATCACTTAATCACGCTTATTGTGTAGCATATTAGCATGAGCTCACTGTCACTGGTAGACTGTATTAATACACCAGGCTGTGAACTGGGGCAGCCGGAAAGCAGGTGCACGTTCCCTTCTGTTAACCCTGTTACGAAGAGCTGTAATTTCTGAGAGAAGAGCAAAATAAAGAGCTGGAACAATAACGTCTTAAATTGCTGCGTCGAGGCTCGTGAGAACCTGCTTGTCAGGACCCTGAGAGCTATGTTCGTTTTCAGAGGATGCCGAGGTGGTGTTTTGTTCCTTCCGTTAACTTTTTGCTTTTTAAAAACTTCATAAATCTTTTCGAAAGCACAAGAGACAGGGCTGAAAGAGATGGTGAGAAGTTACCTGGTCCATCCCTTTGCCCAACAGACTCACCTACATCTAAACTGTCTCTAAGAATTTTTTGTCTAAATGTCGTTGGTTTTTTTTAATATTGTGTCAGTTAGTTTCCTCCTTGACAACTCTTAAACTAGATTTTGGTGAAATCGTGGACTACAAGAGGGAGACGATCACAGAGGTTTCTATGTTATAAAGACTTTATATTCTTTATAAACTTCTTGTAACATTCTGCACAACACTTGCAAATCGGGTACAAAGTTGTTTCTGAAAGCTTTGCACAGGGCCAGCCAGCAGATCCCCCAGTGTCCTGAATTAATGAATGATTATGTGCCAGCAGGCTGTAAAGCAAGTGCAATTTCTTAGCTAGCTTTTTTCTCTACTTTATTGAGAGATAGTTTGTCTTTTGTATCAGGGCAATCAAAAATACAAAGCCTCACCAGAAGGGTACGTAGGGAGATGCTGACAGCTTGTACTTTCTCAAACTCCACCTAGTGATGACAGCCAATTTAGATACTTGTGATAATTTTCTCAGCAGTCTCTGTCTTGTGTATTTTGATCAGTGCTTCATGCAGTTAATACCAGTTTGACATTTGAAATATCAGGTGAAATGAATGTTCCCTTAAAATGAATACCAACAATTTCTTCTCTTAGCTTTGTTGCAGGCTATCTTCTGACTCACACACCTTCACCCTGCTGTAGTGTTCATTCAGGTTTAGAAGGTTATTGTTACAACAAGAAAAATTCTAGGTTTTCTTTGAAAGAAATATTTCAAGTGTTAAAGTGAAATGATGGCAATAAAAGTGCTAGCTCACTGAAATGCTTGGTGCTGGCCTGATTCTTGTCTCTTATCAGAGATGTTTAATTGAATATGGTTGTAAGACCACTGGCAAAAGAGAATCTTGTACCCAGTTCGTGGTCAGACAAGAAAAATCTTAGGCCGTCTCTAGCTGTCTGTTGGTCAAAAATTGCAAATTTCAGTAGAGCATCCTGGCTTATTAAGAACAATGGCACTGTTAATTATAGTTATGAGATTAAGATTGGATAGTTTTTTTATCATCATATGCCTAGAATTTCCTTAGATTAATAAGTAGTAATGCACATATGGAAAGGGAAATAATTTCTTGAAACTATACCTGATGAATATCTGCAAAAATCTGATTTAATTAAAGTTAACATTGTTTTACTTGTTAGCCTTCATCTTCAGCATGTCACCACAGTTCAAAAAGAAGCTGTCAGTCCACACCCAATATGCTTAGAGGTGATTTTTCTCCTCTAATTTTCAATCGACTGTGAGCTTTCATTAATAGCACTTGAATATTACCATCATAGCAGAAACAAAACCAGCAGATGCCTCAGGGCAATTGTGCAGCTTTACAGCAACAACAACAACAGAAAATATCAGTGCATTTAAAATATCTTGAGAGCGCCACCAGTTTTATTCGTGTATTGATTAGTCAAAATGGCAAATGAGAAGTTGTGGTACAGCCTGGGATTTGACTGCTTGCCCCTCACTGGAGTGCTGGTGTACATCTGGATGTCAGCGTACCTGTTTGAAGCGCAGTCTGCATGGGGTCATCTAATGATGCTTCTTTGGACCAGTATGTCTGTGCGTGTAGGACTTTTATTCTGAGGTCTGCCTGCCTTACGGAGCGTTGAAAGAGTCCACTGGGCTGTACCAGTCACGGATGAAGTCTGATTTGAGCGCTGAACGGAAAAGAAAATCGATTGAATGGTTAACATTGATTCTTCTAAATCAACCAGTAAGAGTTGGCTTTTATCTTTCTGCTGGCACATGTGTTGTGGGATGCAGGTTCATGCTTGTTAGATAATCACTGTGTTCTGTTTCAAACTCACAACAGAAAATGTCTGTTCACAAATGTAAGACTTTCCAAGGAGGCTGCTGCGAATCTGGTTGGCATTTAACCCAAGAAGAAGCAGATGCCATTTCATTTTCAAATCTGGATTGGTCTGGACGAGAGCACTATAGAGCTGTCATTTCTTGTGGAGTTTTGGTTTTCTGGTTTTGGTCCAGTGTAGACCTTCAAACAGCTCATGTACTGTCTTAAAACTGTTGTGAGTATGGGGCGCAATTATCTACAAGCTGTTTGTTAAATCATGGGGGTTCTTGATGTGGCCAGGAGAAGGAAGGTTACTGTGTTCTATTTCTGAAGCACTTCTTGTGAGACAAGATGTTGAAGGTCAGCTGCCTAAAAATGCTCACAAAAATCTGTAACTGAAACCCTGAGCTATGTAATGGCTTGTATGGAAATAATATTTTTCTGAATTAACCTTTATGAATTCTTGCATGTGGGATGTTTTGTTTTAGGAAACTAGCAGAGTGAGTAACACAAGTTTTAAAACAGCCCAGCCCTGTTCCCAGCCTTCACTAGTGTTTCTACAGTTGCTAGCCCTGGGTAGGCTTTGTTAGTGACTGAATCGATGGTGATAGAAGTACAATGTGGAAAAAGCTTTACTGGAAGCTGGAACTTTAATTTTTACAGCGCAGGACATCAGTGTATTATTCAGATCTTAATTCATTGTAGTCCAGCGCAGCAAACCTGATGCATATTCATTCCATTTGAACTCTACCTTTTGGCAGACATTTTCCACGTGTCTGAGGCTACAAACACTAACACTAGGATAAAGAAGCATCGTCTGCGTGGTCCAGTTAATATAAGACAGAAAATTTACCTGGATATAACCTGAATAAATGACCATAATAGAAAGTCTGTGGATGGATGTTTTTGCAAAGTAGTAAAATATTTAATTGCTCGTATTTAAGCACATGTTGATATACTGTGCTGACAATTAAATCAGGTATAAACCTTCAGCGGAGTACAGCTGTCTGGATGCAGCAAGTCCCAGTATTTTCATTGAAACAGTTAGGCTCAACCCACATGTTATTGAAAAATAATTATTTCAATATGATCCTGTTTATGATTCATAGACTCGGCACTTACAGGTGCTGTAGGGAAGGATTAATGGCAGCTAAATAGTTTGTAAAGCAGAAACCAAGCCGCAGAGCGAGGAGGGTTGTCTCGATTGGGGGCAATCCGTGTTTGAAAACAGCGAGGTGTACTTTAGGCACAGCTGTGTTGTTTGCATAAACCAGCAGTGTCAAATCAAAAATATGTCACTTAAACTTGGAAGAAATTGGCTGTGTTTTTAAAACATTGCATGAACTGTCTAAATGCTTAGTTAGTTTTGAGGTCGTGTCAAGTAATACATATTCATGGCCAACTAATTTGGGGGGAAAAAAAAAAAAGAGATCAAACTGAAGGAAATGTAAATGTAAACTCAAGTGCTTTATGTGGAGTTCTGGATCTTGCTGAATGGCTTTTAAGGAAACATCTCTGAAATGTAGCGCAGTTAAATGTTTGCATATGCCCGTGCTTGGATTGTTTTAATTAAGAAGGTGAAAGCTCTGTGCAAACAAACACTTGTGTTTAAAATGGTTTTTATTGGTATGGCATGGTCATATATGTTTCATGATCCACTGACACAACAAGTTTATGCTTTTTAAAGGGAGCATGCTGCCAAAAAATTGACTCAAGTAGTTTTATTCGTCGGGTTTGAATGACACAACTCGATGTATGCCAAGCCTAAGGGATGCAGAGCTCGAGGGAAGTCTGAACAAGCACCTCTTTCCCCTGGCACCCGCAGCCTGTAACACAATTGTAAGTCAGTGGAGCTTGTGTCTTGGCTGTTCGCAAATGCGATAAATGTTCGTTTTATTGAGTTAACTCTGAGGTGAAAGCCTCGATTTTCTTTCCTCATCAAGACAGAGCGTTGGTGAGCTACTTAGCTACAACATGGTATTTCTCTCAAAACAAAGCCATTTTTGCTATAACTGCGGAAACCAAACAATGTTTTGCCTGAAACTGGTACAAGGCTGTCTGCCCGTGATGGGCTGGCACCATGCTGTAGTGTCTCTCTTTGTTTTGCCTTAGTTTTTCAGTGTAGACAAGACACAACTGTTTGTATCTAGCATTTTTCTTTTCATTAAAAAATGTCCCGATCGTTTCTGTTGGTTGCCAGCACGTGTTATTTTTAGCATGGACTTTTGCAGTCGCTCAGTTCAAGTTCTTATCTCTAAAGTACGGGTTGTAGATAGTTCTTTCCTCGCGGCGGAATCAAATTAGTTGCATTGTTGTCTACCCCATGATCTGCTTTGAAATCCAGAAATAGTTACAGTAGTGATCAGGTTACTCTTGACTATGACTGTTGTATTTGTTGGTGTGTTATCCTTATTTTCTGTAATCTAGCAGTTTGTGCTTTAGCTTCTGCAGTACACGCTATCCTTTAGCATTTATTTGGAAGCTTCCAGCTCAATTTTACTTGCTACATCGATCAGATGCCTGGAAAAAGGAAAACTTGTGCGTGCTGCCTACCTATTTCTGTAGTGAAAAGCAGGGGAGCTGTGGGCTATGGATGTGAGCAGTTGTTTTTTTTGATCGCTAAGGTACACAATGAGTTATATGAACTCTGAAAACAACAAAAAAAACCCCCTCCACAACCAAACAAGCTCAACTCCATGCATCTGTAATAAGTCTCTCGGACTCTCACTTTCTTTATTTGCCCTTAGACTGACATTATTGTCAAGCTCTAATGGAGAAAAGGAAATCTAACAGCTTTAAAATCACACGGTGCTGTCTGCTGTGTGACCTTTTTCCAGTTGATGGTTCAATTTATTTAGGTGATAAAGAAAACACCGAGGCATGTGAAGTCTATCTTCTTGACAGATGTGAGCTTACTGAAACTTTTTCCTCATCCTTTTCTCCTCCTCCCCCCATTCACAGTCAGCCTTTTGTTTTTATAAAGCGATCCATATATTTTTCTTTGAGGTTTAAATGCTTTCTAATCTTTTCAAGACTTACAAAACTGCACCTGGCTGTTAAGGGTATGGAAGGGCAGATAGATTGATAGTTGTTGAGATGTACTGAGAGAAACACGTTTGCATTTTGTGTCAAGCGATGCATGGTGTATTCAAAAGCTCTTCTTGATCTGAAGTGTGAGGATTTGGTCAGATCTGAGGTTATTTAGGAAAAATACCATTAAATATGGAAAATAAGGAAATATCCAATAGTGGTAAGTCACAGTAACTGATAAGTTCTGACCAGGTTCTATCAGTAATCCTTTTCTTGAAATCTTGATGAAAACCTTCAAGATTGTTGCTGAAAGTGTTTGTTACTGTTTGATATTCAGCAGTCATTTGTGTGAGGCTCTGTTTCAATATTAGATTACATCTACCAGTAAATAAAAAATATTGTTTATTGAAACAAACTTGTCTTTACTGCTTTTATTAGAAGGATGCTGGACATTTCCTTGCAGATGTTTAGGCAGGCTGTAAACCAGGCTGCTGGTAGTCTGTAGCTGTTGGTTGAGGGATTTGGTTGCCTATGAAGTTAGGTTGTTTTTTCACCTTTTTTTTTTTTTTTTTCTGTCTCCCAAATCCCAAGAAATGTTGAGAGTCGAAGGCTATATTCCCTGTTAGGAAGCTGGCTTTGCATTGAAATGCCAGCATTTCCTAAGATGCCTGGGAATGCTGTTATCAGACCCGTTCTCTGAAAGGGTTTGGACTCTGGGGTGAGTGAAAGCAGTAAAAGCCCCAAGGTAGGTAACCTGCCCAACCCCTCACTGCATCGAGGGATTCCTTAAAAAGCCAAGCCTCCTAGTAGCCGTGTTGATGTGCCGAGAGATATGTAAGGGTGTTACAGGGAATTGCCAATGCAGAGAAATTCAATAGCTGTTCCAGAATATCCATTCTGGACTAATTACTTTGGAATGATGCTAGTCTTTAAATCCCCCCCCTTTTTTTTATCTTCTTTTTTCTGGAATATCTTCTTTGCCCTAAGAGCAAAAGCTCCTGAGCAATGTCAGAGCTGCATATCATGGGTTTTTTTCTATCAGTAATGATATGTTAAATGAAAGGTGCATTAGTAGGATTTTTATTGAGTATCCTGTTGGAAAAAGTAGATTCTGTCATGCACCACTGACTCATTTCTATTGGAATACCACAGTTCAGTAAAAGAAAATAATTGAGTCATGGGTTTCTTACTTAAAGTGTGTCTGATATCATCTTTTGCAATAAAATTTTATGAGGGTGAAATGAATTTAGAGAGCTGATTAAATATGGACAGCTCTTCCTCTTGTGTTGGGGTGGCTCTTTAAGCTTAAGAAGGAAGTAGCAGTTTTGAAAATATTTTCAATAGATAAGCATTTTTGATATAGAAACATCTATATCAATGATTAGATATTTTTCTCCTGGGTTTTGCAATGCTGTCTGCTTTGCAGGCAGTAAGCATACCCTGGTTTACTTCAGATAATTTTATCTGTGTTAGCTCAAACCACTAATTTAAACTTCAAAGCTAAGCTAGTGATTTTTTAAATTTTTTTTTTTTTTCCCCTAAACTGGATTAAGAAAACTTTCTCCAGCCTGCTGTCTGGACAGATCAGTGCCAATAGGAGCTTCCAGCAAAGGAAAGCTGATGAGCAGCTGAGAGCAGTGACCTCTGTCATTGAGACTGCAATATTCAGGAAGGATGTCTGTCTGCAAGCGAGGTGAACTGGGACCACCTGAAACTACACAAAGAGGTCCGTGGCCTCATGCAGTCCTGTCTGAAACAGCAGGACCTGACTGATAAAAAAGTGCCAGCAAAACCCCCCAGCATTCCCAGGTGCTTTTATGCCGATGAAATTAAATCTTTGCCGGTGTGATCCTTAGCTGAGAGAAGACACAGGGCTAAAATAAATGGTAATGGCAGACGAGCATTTTCTTCCTGATATCTAAAATCTTATCAGGAACTTAAGCCTTGATTTAAAAAAAGACACCCCACACAACCAAACACTTTATTTGCAGATCTCTTGGTTAGCTTTGCCTCTGTGGGCTCTTTTGGACAGTAGTTAGTGCTAAGAATCTTTATACAGTCCTGAACTAGTAATTCCTAATATTAATGCTGATAATGCAGTGAAGTGTCTGTACCAGGCTGGACTTTCCAGAAAGGATTGGACCCTGCGCTGTCTGAACGTGGCCTGGGCTACCTTCTCTGGGTTAGTTTCTTGTGACCGAGGAGCAGCTGCAGGGATGGAGCCCCTCTGACAGCGGCCAGGGCGTTGAGCGGGGACCTGCCCGCTGGTGTAAAAGATGTCTGTAGGTTGTGCTGGTCTAACACCAGGTAAACAGCACTGGCACCAGTCACTTACGTGTGCCTTTACTAAGGGTGCTCTAGCATAGTTTCATGGGTGTAAACGCACACCCACATATGTGCAAAATCCAGACGACAGTGTTGTTACATCTTGCTGTTGTCCTACATTTACAGTGTCTTAGTCTGGATTAGCCAAACAATTATCTATTGGTTTTCTCTCTGGTGTCGTAGTGCTGCAGAAGAGTCAGATCCTGTTTATGAGCCTCCGCGCTCTCTTTGGGCCCGAAAGGAATTTTGGCAGAAAGGGGATTGACTAGGAGGAGCAAGGAGGACTGCAAAGGAGAGGAGCTCGTCTTGCGGCCTATGTAAAGATTTCAAATAGCACTGGGGGTGTCAAGCAAAGGAGGTCCCGACGTTGCATTATGGGAGCAACAACGGTTTGGAAGAGTTGGTTTTAATCCTTTTGTTTCCATGCTTCTCAGTATTGTTTCTCTCCCCAGTCTTTCCGACCCCTCTATTACAAAGCAGAGGCTTCTCTCTTGGCGTCAGTGTGTGTCTTCCAGTGACTTCAGGGAGTTTTGGGTAAGGCTTTTAATGAGGAATTCAGAGCTCAGCTGTCTTTGTGCACTACAAGCACATTTTCCCGAATTGAGCTCACCACTGCATGTGTGATGTATGTCAAGTTTGGCAGGACGTTTCCAGCCCTGGAATGTGGTACGGATGCAGGTATTCTCCTGTTCTGAGCTGCTTGAGCGCACCGGGTGCAAACAGAGCCAAACCAGTAAAGCTGCAGCAAAGCAAGACATCTCTGCAGCAGCAGGCAACAAATGTGACCAGGACAAGTTTGCAAGTGTTGAGTGTAAAAATGAAGCTTCTAGGTTAGAGTTTCTTCTTGGTTTCTTTTTTTCTTTTCCTCCTTCTTTGTAGGTTCAATTTTTTTTAAATTTTTTTTTTGTGGTGGTGTTTGGAAGTACAATGTTTGGGGTTTTGTTTTTGTTTTGGTTGTTTTGTTGTTGGTTTTGGTTTTTGTTTTTTTTTGTTTTTAATTTTTTTCCCTCTCATCCTGCTCCTCTTTTCTTCCTGCAGCTCCCAAAGCAGGTTGCTGCTCAGTCCTTCCAGGGCAGAGGGGGAACTAGCTGCAATTACTAGCTGCAGATGTAAACACTTGCTGCCCTGGAGAGTTGATCTGCTACTAGCAATTAAAGACAGTAAGCAGTTCCCCTGCTAGTGTAAATTCTTGCAGAGAGCAATTACTGCCCCTTCCCACATCCCACCCCAGAGGAAGTGTAATTTCAGCGAAGTAGCATTGTTTTTTTCTTAATACTTTGCAGCTCCTGTGGGAGTTCCCAAAGCTAGTCTGAGAACCTCTCCTCTTGTCTTCCTAGTGAAATAAGCTTTCATTTCCAGTAGCATCCATCCTGTTCGGCAGCGAGTTCAGTTCAGCCTGGGGACTTTGATCTGCATTGTTCTGGCTGGTCTTGTCGCATTTGTTTATAACTGCATTTGTCTTTGTTTAGTAGGACTCGTAAATGATAACATTTCCTCCAGGAATTCTGGTGTTGATGTTAGTGTAGTATCAGAAGACGACCATGCTATGTGCTCTCTACTTCTTAAAAAATTATATGGATTTGAAAATAGCATATACACGCATGCCAAAGAAAGTGCATGTAAAGTAGACCAACACAGAATGATTAGTTTCATGTTGCTGCTGTTGTTTGGTTCTTTTTAAATAAATATAGAAGTAATGCCTATATAAAATGGGGGTAATAATTCCGCTCATCGCGTGGGGGCTGTAGAGTTTCCTGAGAACTTTAGAGAAGAGTTGAGAAATGCAAGTTATCATTGCTCGATTTCCTCTTCCTGTACAGACCCAGCATTTGGCTGACATGCTGTGAAACACGTACCAATTATCAACATGTTTTCAGTTTCAAGAGCTGTTCAAAAATTCCTTTTCTCAGCTGTTCTGGGAAAAAATTTATAGAGACCATTGACACCAGAAGCATCTGTCATGACATTGTTTTCTGTGTTTCTGTTTAGAGCCTTTGCAGAGGGGTTACTGAAATATTAACAGCTTTCTGCTTTGTGAGCCATCACGTTGCGGTAGTGCGGTCTGTGTATCCTTTCTATGTTCCCAAAACACATGTGGTTTAGATGCCTTTCATATATTTTAATACAAAGTGGCTGGTTGAGTGGTCCGTGTTCTCCCAGAGGAGCCAAAACTCACTTCATGGATCAAGAAAATATAGAGCTGTAAGGCAATTTACCATTCAGGCTATTGAGTAGGAGGGTGATTTAAAATGTTGTAGTGGCTTGAAAAAAAGAAAAACCCAAAGCAGTGATTGAAAGGCTTGAAATGACTGAGTTAATGTGACAACTCTCCTTTTCCTCTGTTGGGCCTATTGCAGAGGTGATCATGCACAGTTAATGTGTTGTGTGGAGCTCATGGTACCTGTTTGCAGGACTTGCTTTGAAATTAAGAGTGAGAGATCATTTATTTAATAGACAGCATTAAAGAATGAGTTTCTGATGAAGCAAGTTAGGTGTTAAACACTTTTCAGGTGAACCATTTACTTATGTAATTATCTCTCATTTCCACTATAATAAATGTTTCTCCAGGGAGTTTAGCCAATCATGAAATGCAATTAATTTTCAAATGCTCTTCAGCAACAATTGACACTCCAGAGACCAAACTCCCTAGTCAGTGTGTACAGTTTTAAACTCTCCTGCTGAAGGGAAGTGTTTTTTCAGCTGGGTTGATCATGCAGTTATTAAATTTTAGGGGTTTTAACAGTGTTTCATACATGCCGATCACTACAGGTCTGGAGTGCTGGGCTTGATGCCCAAGTTGTGTAGGCCTGGTATCTCCCCTTAGTTTCCAGAGCATTGGAGAGGTTCAGGATGCTGTTCTTCAAATTAAGCCCAGGACTCACTTTACTGAAGATGGAGGAGTTTAAATGCTCTTGGTTTCTGTTGCCGACGCAGATTGCTGTATGACACTGGCCAGGGCACGTAGCCAGCTGTTTTGCAGTTTCTCCATATGTAAAATGGGAGTAACATAAACCTCATGTCTCTGAGGTGTACATAGAGACGTATGGGTGGAAGGTGACTGCATAGTATCTCTGGATGGCAGTCTAAGTATCATGCTGCTTAAGTTTACTTAATTCACTTTCTAACCTAAATGTTGTTACAGTCACTTTTGTTCTAAGTCTTATTAGCGTGCTGATAAGATAAAATAATCTGTGGAATTCCACCTTTGACAACTGTACTTGGTTCAACAGCTTAGAAAGCTTTTCAAGAACGGATTAATTTTATTGTGGCATTCAGTTTTCAGATGAATTGCTGCTGTGGTTGGAGTGGGGATCTCCATTTGAATGGAGCCGGCTTTTTAAAAGTGAAAAGGAACAAAGTGATGTTGTTAGCCCTCACCTACTCCAGACAGACCTGTTTCTGCACGCTGGCTCAGGTTTTTCTGACGTTAAGCCTTGGGCCCCAATGCAGATACTGTTCAGCCACGCTGGATTGCAGGGGACAGATGGGCTTGCGTTGAAAAGGGCTTACAGCGGCTGCGGAGGCTCTGCAGCCCCGAGCGTTCGCGGATCTGAAGCAGTGGAATCTGCAAGTCTCGCGTATTTGGAGGCTGAAGAGGAGGAAGAGCTCTTATCCTTTCATGCTTGCAAAATCCAATGTAGGAAAGCTCTTGCCAGTGATACTCTCTCTTCACAGCAAACAAATAAAACCACTTTGGTTGAATTTGTGCATTTTCCTGAGGCTTTCTCTTCAGCCAGGGGTAAAGAGGAAAGGAGGCTTTATTTACAGATGTTGCCTTCAGAATGAATCTAGCATGATGATATTATCTGCAAATACATCTTTGGGCATCAGACATCTTTCCATTTATTTAGAAACACGATAGAAAGATCATCTGATATGGGAATGAATACTTGACAAATTCTTATACTCTATTTTATTGCTTCAGAGTACATATGCAGTTTAAAGTGAGTCCATATCTGCTGTTATATCATCCTGTTGCTTCCAGCAGAATGCTAGCACTTTTATTTTGATCGACAAATTTTGTCAGTCGCTGTTTAACGTGATCTCTAAATGTAACAGACCAGAACGTGGCTTGTTGTGGGAGGCGGTTACCCCCATGTCTGCCTGCTCCGGGCTGTCTGTGCTGGTCTTGGAGGTGTCTCTGAGACCAAACCTGGTGGGATTTGGGTCTGAGCTACTCGAACTGTTCATATGTCCCCTATAAATACAGGGCAGCCAGCGGGTTTCAGGCAGCGTGGATTTTGTAAGCACCTACACACAGATCACAGTCAGATCATTATGTTGATCTAAACCATTTTGTAATCCTCTACAATCTGGGTTTAGAGACTGTTATTAGTGTCACAAATAAAAGCTTGTGACTTCTTTAGTTCTCGGGATAAAAGACGACAAGTACTTTCAGAGAATTACATATTAAAAATAAAGCGACATGAACATGCAGGAGTTTGAGGATAGTTATCCCGCTTTTCAAGACTGAATCCTGAAATCACAAGATTGCAAGAGAGAAATTGATTAATTTTAATTTCATAGTCGACCATGTACTGAAGAAGCCGAGTTAAATCAGTAGGACAAGGCATGAAAGAGTCTTTTAAAAATATTTCTCAGTAACTTGAAGCTTTAAACATGGCTACAGAGAAGTGTATTTTACTTGGGTTTGGGGGTTTTTAATGTGGGGTTTGTTGTTTTGTTTTTTTGGTTTTTTTACTGAACATCTATCTTTTAGGAAGGAAACCCCTTTTTGCCCAGATAGGTCTCAAATTTAGAGATAGAAAGGTACTTAAGAGATCTATTTTTCTCACAAACTATTTTCTAAGCTCATGAAAAGCCTCTTCAAAGTGATACCAAAGGCACAATAGAGAGTGATTTCAGCTATCCTTAGCATTCGTGTTTGTGTTAACTGGCCTGGTAACTCCTGTCTTCCCATTGCAGACAACCAGCAGCTTCCAGCTGCCATTATTGAGAGCGAAAGCAGGGGAGGGTGCGGGAAGGACAGCAGGCATCTCTCTGATGGATGTGGCTTGGTTTGCCCTGGACTCTGCAGGGTGATTAGATACTGCCTCTGAGCAGCATCCTGGTCCTAATCTCCTGCTGTTGGATTTCTGCCTGCAGTTACCTGAAGGAGTTCCGCACGGAGCAGTGCCCTCTTTTCGTGCAGCACAAGTGCACTCAGCACCGGCCCTACACTTGCTTCCACTGGCACTTTGTCAACCAGCGTCGTCGCAGATCTATTCGCCGCCGGGATGGTACATTTAACTACAGCCCTGACATTTACTGTACCAAGTATGACGAGACCACAGGAATCTGCCCAGAAGGAGATGAGTAAGTGAAGACTGCACCCTGCTTTTCAGGCATTAGGCTTTTGGGATCAGTCCAGGCGATGATTCCAGCCGGTTCTTGTAGAGATGAGGCAAGTCAGCAGTAAAGCTGCTTTGTAACATACGTAACATGCGAACAGATGTAAAAACTGTAATAGCGGCCCGTGTGCTCCAGGCCTGCTGCAGAGATGTACTAAGGGTGACTTAGATGGGAAATCGGCTCTCGCATCGTTTGCTGTCCTCGTGAGCCATGGCGTCTTAGGTAAAATTGAGGTGTGAAAAACAGCTTGCTGATGAATGTACTGAGAGAGACTCTGTTCCCCTAAGTCCCTGACTGTCAAATAATGGCTCTTGCTCACTAGCAGAGTAGCTTAGTTTTTAATGGATTGCTGAAAGAGGAGGAGCTTTGTCCTCTAGTCTGCCCCCCGAATTATCTATCCCCAGCTTTTTAAATCATATCGGTTACTTGCCAGTTTATTTTGTCTTCCTGAACTTTTAAGAAGCCAGCAGGGAAATGACAGGTACCCAGAATAAGGCAACATGAGGAAGAGTTTGTTTTATTGGGTCTTCTCTTTCCGTGACTGTGGTAAGTTTAGCTGGTGCAGAGATGTAAATGTTTCTGCTGTGCATGTGGCAGACCCCAGCAATTAAAGGGTTAACTCAGTAATATAACTTTAGCCACATGACAGATATGGAAGAATAAATAGCCTAGCCAAACTGTGTTCAAATATAGGGAGAGTTTTATATAGAGATGCTACAGAAAGATGGAATTCTAGTTCCCTTTCATGGTGCCAGTATAAACACACACAGAAAAATGCTATTTATCAGGAAAACAGTATTTTTTTTTTTTTTTTTTTTACCCGATTAAGTAAAGATCTTGTGACTACAGCAGAATAGAGTAATCCCCTAGCCTGAGGCCTCAATTTCAATAGTTTCTTCCTTGTTAGAAGAGAACTGGCAGGGACTGGAAGTAAGATATTTAGGGGCTTTGGCTTCTAGATCACTGTTTCATACCTGGTTCAAACTCAGTGAATGAAAACTGTTGCCATCTCAGAAGTCTTTGTATTTATAGCTTGGTGCTGCAACATCTAAACTTTACCTATTCCATATTGTTGTTCTTATTTTATTTCTCATTTCTCAGTGTAGATTGTTCTTTTTCTGCCTAAGAGGGGAAACAAAAGTTAAAATGGTAGTATTGTGATTCTCCTTTCTTGTCCCGTGCTCTGCATAAAGGATGCATCTGGCTCTAGATAGTGTCACAGCCCTGTAGGAGTACATCAGCAGGAAACAGTAACAGCACGAAGTCTAGATGGGCTGCCGAGGAAATGGTATGTGCCATGTGATGTCCCTTCAATCATGGCTAGTATATCAGAACGCCTTGACAGTGTCCTTGCTCTTTTCCAGATCCCTGCAGTCACTAGACTAGACTAGTAAGATGCTGCTGGCTTAATAATCCAGTTGTCTTTTTGGGAGGGAAACTATTATATACTATGTAGTGACAGGTTTAGGGATTCTGTGTAGCTTTGGAAGGCCCCACTTAAGAGAAGGGCCAGGCTTAGCAAAGGTGTTTGTCAGCTGCAGCATCCTGTATCGGCAGTATGTCTTCGGGTGGTATTGAGTCCCTCACCTGCGTGACTAAACTTTGGCTGTTCTTCCCCTCCTGTACTTCAGGTGTCCCTTCTTGCATAGAACTACTGGAGACACGGAGAGAAGGTATCACTTGCGCTACTACAAAACTGGAATCTGCATTCATGAGACAGACTCCAAGGGAAACTGCACGAAGAACGGAGTCCACTGTGCGTTCGCACATGGGCCCCATGACTTACGCTCTCCGGTGTATGACATCAGGTTAGTAGAGGCTGGGGCTGTGTATAAAAAGTGTAATTTGTGGACCCAGATAAAAAGTTAGATGATGGAAGGACAGTACTACTTCAGTGTGAAATGCTTAGTGATGGTGATAAATCCCTTCCTAATAAGGCAAATCTACAAAATCTCCAGGAAGGATACTAAAAATGGAGGGAGAGAGCACACTTTAAACTAGTTGTGTTGTGGTTTGGAGTCTGATGGGGGGGGGGGTGTCAAAATAATGCATCTGGAATTCCCAGGGAATGAAGAACATGTATTGCAGTTGCTGTTCAACTAAAGACATTCTGACAAAAAAATGCATGAATGAAATGCACCCGCTTTTTTTTTTTTTTTTTTTACCATGTTCCTGTATGTCAGTTTTTATACACATTTATGACTCTTCAAATGCTCAGTCTGTATGTTCATTTAACTCTGCCCATGAAGGGAGCTTCAGGCGATGGAGGCTTTGCAGAATGGTCAGACTACATCAGAAGGTGGCATAGAGGGTCAGTCTGCAGTCGCTGCTAGCCATGCTATGATAGAGAAAATACTCAGTGAGGAGCCAAGGTGGCAAGGTGAGTGTCTCTTAGGGTCTGTGGGGGCTTGGAAAGTCTGGTGTTTGTGAAGTACACGCTCCTGTCAAAAACTTCTGCATAGTAAATGCAGATCGTGGTGATTTCCCACTAACTGGTTGCTTCTTTTGCAGATACAACGTATGTGTTGGGAAATTACAAGACAGAGCAATGTAAGAAACCTCCCCGTCTCTGTCGCCAGGGTTATGCCTGTCCCTACTACCACAATAGCAAAGACAGAAGAAGAAGCCCAAGAAAACACAAATACAGGTACAGTGGTCTGGGATATTCTATTCCCCAGCTGAGTGGTGAGGTGTAGTAGAAATCTGTAATGAAGGTTGTAGGTTTTTGTCCACTAGATAGTTTTTTTTTTTTTTAGTGCGTCTCCAAGGCCTGTACTGACAGATGTGACGGACTGTTACTTCTGCCTTGGAGACAGGATAACAAACTAAAGGAGTTTTGCTGCATATAGGAACTAGTATCTCTAATAAATTAGTGTTGCTAAATCACGTTACAACTCTGGTTTTATGGCAAACAGAACCTGTGTCTGGCTTCCTCTTACTGTACAGACTCCTGCTTTAGAAAACAGTGCAGGAAAAAGAAAACAAAAGAAAGTTTTAATCGCCATCTAGAAACAAGCTCACACAGCAGTGTTTTCATGGTAAAAGATTCAGAATCATCACGCTGCTTGTTGTGTGTGCCTGGTGATGGGGATCATGAGGCGCAGTGTGACCAGTACTGTAGCTGGACATGCATTCCTAACCAGCTGCTAAAGATCGTGCTTTTGAGGCACCAGGGTGTTCTCGTCACTCAGCTGTTGCTGGATTTTTCAGTGTACCGCGTCTCCCCGAACGCATTTCATCCAAGTTATAGGCCCTCATTTCCTCCAACACAACAGAGCTTTTGTTGTGGTCTCAGTGGGGCTTTTCCTTAGTTCCTTTTTGAAAAACATAAGAGCAGACCAGACAGCCAGGAGAGAAAACGCCATGGATATTCTCACTTCCCTTCCCCACCCCCAGCATTCACAGAAATTTTTGAATCAGCACTGAAATCCTGTATTACAAAATTTAAATAAATATAAATCAAAGGAGAGTTAATCCCAACGCCTTCAGGAGAAACAGAAATGCTAAGCCAGTCTTCAGGCAGCAGCTGTGTGCTTTCTGCCCCTGCCTGGGCCCTTGGGGAAGGGAAGAGGTGAAAGCTTCTCCCCTCCTGATCCTCACTCACTTCTATGTTGCTTTCCCCACCCCCAGCTGATGTGGCTGCCTTTCATGCAGGCGTCTGCTGCTGCTATCTGCTTCCCTCTGCTGTTGTTTGAGGGAATGGTTAAGAGCATAAAGAGCAGGGGAAGTAGGTCACAACCAAAAATTCAGAACCGGGAAAAAGAACTGCTCCTGGCTGGGAGAAAGAAAATGGACTTGCCTTTTCCCCAGTGGCCTGACTCAGCCTCTTTTCCACATGGCTATCCTCTAACCCTGGAAACGTACCACTGTAAGGGTATTATGTGTTTTAGGATTAGCCAATTAACTTATTAGCTTTCTATGAATGTACAGTTCCAAAACAGAAACCAGACCCAGCATCTCTGATGCTAATCACATCAGCTGCTAATATTGTTATGTTGGTTCAGGTTGTATTTGGTTTCAGATGGAGAGCTAAGCAACGTTTCTTTCATTGAGAAATTGGAAAAGGGGGAAGAAGATGCAATGGCAGCAGGGTGGGGGCTGGGGAAGCAGCAGCCAGCCAAACAGATTGTACAGCTGAGGGTGGGCAGCCAAACCTGCCTCCCGATTGAGGAAGCAAAGCTCAAAGCACATTTGTGGGTCTGATGCATTCTCCTGCTACCTTATTTACACAGATCTTCACCATGTCCCAGCGTGAAACATGGAGACGAGTGGGGAGATCCCAGTAAGTGTGAAAATGGAGACTCATGTCAATACTGCCACACTCGCACAGAACAGCAGTTCCATCCAGAGGTACAGTAACCTGCTTGATCTGTTTGGTAGCTGGCTAGAAAAGCAAAAGCATTCTAGGCTTGTGAAGTATGCTGGTGTGCCAGCTGGGAGAGTATGAGGGCTGCTTGTGGTGTGGTCCTGGGATACAGAGAAAACTGCAGGTTGGAAGTAAGCTGAAATTCAGCTGCTTGAAAGGGGTGCCTTTTCGTTAGGTAGACCAGGAGGTAAGAAGAGTAGGGGGAAGAAAGTGTAAGAGCAGTCTCGTGTATGGGGGTCCTTTTGAAAGCATGGTGTGGGTTTGCAGGTGAGCGTACAGCATCTGTTTCCTTGAGGGAAAAATTCTTGGTTGATGACGGTTGCACTAAACCATAGATACCCCGGAACTGGTGCTAAAAACCACCAAGCTTTTAGTTGTGAGCATGCCCAGAGCATTCCAGTACCCTTACAGAAAGTGCAATTAAGACCTTGTCCTAGTCTGCTTCATGTTATGGTGTTGAAAAGCTCTGCTGGGCCTGTATCGGCAAAGTAAGCATTGTCACCGCCTGTCAAACTGGGGGGAATGGGAATAATCCATTTCCCACGGTCACTGTCAATGGTTTGTTATTTTCCTTGCAAACCTGTGGCTGTAGCGTTCTGTGCTGTCAACTACTTCCTACCTTTTACTGTTTGTAATATCCGTGGAGCTCCCAGTGAGACTGAGGGACTTAATGGCAAATGGTGACCTTTGGGTGAGCTGATGTGTGATGGGTTGATCTTTGGGTGAGCTCTAGCTGTGATGGGCATATTTTGGTGTTTCTGGAACTGTAGTTGGTTTTCCTTTCTTTGAAGCAAAGAACTGAAATGGTTGCCCTGAACTCTGCTTGCCTTCGTGTTTTTATCTGTGTTTCTATCTTGCCGTCAGGTCTCTTCATAGTACTTTTGTACCTGGGCTGCTGGTCACTGTTTTTCCTGTTCATGTCTGGGTTTTTTGTTTTGTTTTGGTTTTGTTTTTTTCCCATCCTTAGATCTACAGATCCACCAAGTGCAATGATATGCAGCAGTCTGGCAGCTGTCCCCGAGGACCCTTCTGTGCCTTTGCACATGTAGAACGTACGTGGACTGCTTCTCTATATTTCATAGATATTAAAGCTATGAAGAGCTTCTGGCCAAAATAATTTAAAATATAGGGCCGCTAAACTAGAGCTGCTGTGAAAGATTTTCAAAAACGAACTATAAACTTTGATAATTCCTCTAAAACTGTGCTGGTGTGGGAGGTGTTGGCAGAGCTGAAGGCAGTAGGTAGTCTGTAGGACTCGGCCCTTAGCTCTCACCACACTGTCTCTTGAAGTATCTCTCTCGCTCGCTCAGTTCTCTGTATGTCAGTTTAGGAGAACTGGAACAGAGAGAGCTGCTTCATTTCTGCACGTGGATGAATTTTACCTAGCTAAGTTGCAAAGTGTTGTATTTAAAAAAAAAAAAAAGATGGTAAAATTGCGAGTTAAAGATAATGTATTGATCCATTTTAAATTCTAATTTACTATTTAAGAAGTTTTACTTAGAGTTTTAATCTTTAAGTCATGTTGGAGAAGGAAAATACGCAGCTTTTTTGCCTGCTTTTCCTCAAATCCTCCTTTCTTGCTAGCTCTCTGATTTATAGGGCATTATTTAAATCCTCATTTTCATCTTCCATAAACTAGTGATGCTGTTTTGGTCTAGGGAGTTCTATATTCAGGTGGTACTAACATTCATAAAGAAATGGTTAGCTCCTGGTCCTATGGCTCCTACTCAAGTTTCTGCACTCCAGTCTTGCTGTTGAATTTGCAGCAATTAGAGCAGGTTACTCAGAAGCCAATAGATTAGTTCTGATACTGACTCACTACATGGCCTTGAGCAAATCTCTTTGTTATTTGATTATCCTTTGTAAATGATGGAATTAGTAATTGCTGCCTTTTGACAAGGAATGGTGAGAGTAAATTCCCTACAGGTTGTACAGTTCCTTTTATAGGAAACCTTGTCGACAAGCAGTAATTATAGCTAGAGCTGTGGGCTATAATGGCCCAAAACACAGTAGTGTAACTACACAGTATGATCCAGCAAGATTGAAGAGAGAATCCAGTCTTGATAGAGAAACTGTGTTTAGCAAACTCCCTTGTGTACAGCATAGTATTTTTGTTTAGGAGATGCCTTATTCCTAACAAGATTACTGCACTTGATACTACTCTACTTTAAAGCCAGAGTAATGTTCTGTGGCACTTAGGTCATTCCAACCTGGTTATTTCTTGTGCTGTCTTATGGAATATTATCTTTTAGTCCCTTCTTAGCAAGGTGAACACTGAGGGCCTACTTCAATTAAAATAACAGGAGTCCATTTATTGTATCTATTCTTAGCATGAGTTTTGCAGAGTATTGGCAAGAAATGTGTTGAAACCAATACTTTAAAGATACTGCAATGCAGGCATAGTGTCAGTTACATAGTTTTTGTAAAGATGCTGAGTTGTGTTAGATGTAAATACTACAAGTCTACAGCATCTCTAGTTTACCTTCCAAGCCAACAACACTTTCTTTTTGTGCCTTTCTACATACATTACTTTTTTTTTTTGTAAGGGTTTGTACTGAGTGCTGATGGAAACTTATCTCCCTCAGCTAATTATAATGCATGCATCAACTTTGTGCCTAGCAATGAAGGAAGCTCTGCTTAGTTCAAGACAGCTGAATGAATAACACACAATTAACACAGAGAAGATAATTTTGGAGCAGTGTTAATGGACTAAAGAGCAGCACAGCATACAAGTGATGACAGTAATAATGTAAGGAATATTAGATAAGTAGTAGTCATTTGCCAGATAAGATTTCTCCTTGCCTTTATACTTCTAAGTAGGTGCTTGTGGAATATTTCTTCTCTCAAGAATATCTAGGTATTCTTGTTCCTAAACGTCTTGTGCTCCATTGCAATTATACAGCTTTGAATAATGTTCCTTGTGCTTTTATTTCTTTCAGAGCCTGCGCTCAGTGAAGATTTACAGCAATCCTCGGCTGTGTCTAGCCCGACACAGACGGGCCCTGTGATGTATATGCCGTCAGCAGCTGGTGATTCTGTTCCAGTCAGCCCTTCCAGTCCACATGCCCCAGACCTTAGCAATGTACGTAGCACTGCGGGGAAGCCTTGTCCGTATTTTATAAATCTCGGTTTCTCTGAGTCACTGTACTACTTTCTCCCAAGAAGAGAAATCTTAAGTATCCAAAAGCCCAAAGGGTATGGCATTTTTCTTTTAGATCTCGGCTCCACAGTTTTTAGAAGGATCTGTTTGTTTGGAACATACAATTCAGTGACTTTAGTATTGTCCTCTCACCTATAAAATTTCTAAGCCTTCCTTTCTGTGCAGAGTTTGTTGATGTACTTTCAGGAAAGTGGAATACATCCGCACATGAAGTCCAACTCCTTCCTGTCTGGAGGTACATATTGGGCTTAGTTTCCAAGTACTCCAATTAAAGGCTGTGAGCCAATAATGTCTAAAGTACATAACTACAATCGAGTTTGTTTACATATGTAATCTCAGAGGCTTAACCTGTGCATATTGTGTGTTGCATTATAGGATATCCTTGATTCTCTCCCTCTCCTACTTCTGGAGATAGCTAAACTCTGTAATATATTTAAGTAATGCCCCAGATTGTTGGTAGTACTTTTAGTTGTACATACAAGAAGGGAAATCTTTTAAATGCTGATCAGATGCACGCAGGCATATAAGAGGCCCATGGAATGTTAGACCACTTCATTTTTGCTGAGAGATTTTTTTTGTTTGTGTAAGTCTTTCGTGTTTGCACTACTGTTGATAAGGTGTGTAACCTTTTCAAATGGTTGGTTGAGGTTTTGAGAAGGTAAAATGACGTGAGTTTAACTCCTTTGAAACTGATCAGAATGAGGTGAACTCATTTGGGACCTCTGTTTTATCTTATTCTCCCTTCTTGAAAAGAGAAGCTGATAGTTTGATTTTATTCATGCCAAAGCCAACCTCACAGTTCATTGTACTCCTGAATTTGATTGCAGCTAGAATTCCAAACAGATCTTGAAAAGTCTGGACATAATATTTTCTCTCGCTAAATAACACTGTGGAAAGCAGTAAAAAAGAAAAACCCTTCATCTTGTGAGTTTATCATCTAAATTCTCTGAAAACTGCAATGAAATTGAAGATACCTTCCGCTTTATAGACTGTTTAGGTCTTTGTTATCTCAAGCTCTTAGTCTTTTAAACAGTCTTTCCTAATCCTTGGATATATGCCAAATGGCAACACATGTCTTTCTGTGACTTCATCACTCCACAGGGCATCTGCATGTAGCTTGCAAACAAATATGGCTTTGCTGGTGATCATTTTACATGATGAATTAATCAGAGAAAAAGGTCCCTCTAGCAGCCAGCCTCACGTGGCCTGTTCTGTTTTGTATTTGTACTGTAGGTGTGGAATAAATCAGGAACTCTGCCAACTAGCCCCACCTCCACCACAGTGAGTAGTATCTTTGCAACTGTAGGGAAGCGTGGACAGCAGAATGTCTCTATAAAAATAAAATCAAAATATTGTAGGATGCTCCTTCTTTCTAATGCCAGCCCAGACTGTGCCACATTTGAATCTGTGGTAGCAGTAGCTGTCTAAATGTTGTCTGAAGCACAGCCATGCTTGCCAGTGCAGGCAAATAATTTCTTGTCCTAGAGAAATGGAATATCTGCATTGATCCAAGTAGGCACTTCCTCTAAAACTCATCTTAATCTTCTTTGCTGCTGTCCATGGTTTCATCTACAGTGCAAAACTAGCCTTGTTGCATGTGGTTGTGATCCCTGATTATAGTCCAAAGAACGGAAATCCTTGTGTTTTTTAATGCAGCTGTTGATACTTGGCTTGTGCCTGCATTAAAACTTTCAGATTTCCAACTGGAAAGCAAAAGATAATAGTATTACACGTAGCTCAGATATGCTTGGTTGTTTCACACCACTACTCAGTGCAGACAGGATCCACTGTAGCCTAAGGAAAGCGAGTTTTGGTCAGGTTTGGAAACTAGATCAGTTGCATCTGAGGCCTCAAAAAGAATAAATGTCACTAGAGCTGTAGGCTGTTTTTTTATAAGATTGCACTCCAGTACAAAGTAATGACAACAAAACCATAATTGTGGGACTGTATATATCCAGTATCTACTGGAACTTTTTCCTGTTTTTTAATTACTGTTTACCGGAAGCTTGTATGCTTGTGTTGACTGTCAGTATAATCGATGCACAAACAGTGAAGTGAATGAGCTCTTCTGTGGGATGCCTCTCCTCTCCGAGTCGTTGCTGCTGGCTGTACTTTCCTGACACTTGTTCCTTCTATTAGATTCTTTGTAGGAACAGCAGTCTCGGAAGCCCATCTAACATATGTGGGTCTCCTCCTGGCGCCATTGGAAAGCCACACAGCTTGGAGACCATTGGTTTTCCTCCAGACTCAGTAACAGCAGCCGGCAGCTACAAGAAAGCACCTGGGTTTGAGCGAGAAGATCAGGTGGGGGCCGAATATTTGAAGAGTTTCAAATGCCAGGTTAGTAGGGAATGTTGGCCAGAAGAGTTGGGGGGATGAGGAAGAATGAAAAATTGCCCAGTCTAGCTTGAATGTTTTTGGTTATTTGTGGGGTTTTTTGTTTGTTTTTTCCCCGAGGAACAAAAATGAGAAAGCCCTGTTCTCATTATCAGTTCTCAGATCTCTGCTGTTGCTTTCAGCCTCCCTTCCAGGCTCTTCCATCTTACATCTGTTCTTGTCTGCCTAGCTGCCATCACACATGCAGTTTGTAGAAGTCAAGCTGCTGCTTGTTTTTGTAATCCCTCACAACTTCTGTCCTGTGTTGACCCTGGGTAGCTTCCCACATAGCACTTCTTGCTCTTTCTTTTTCCGTATTTAGGTCCTTGCCAAGAGTTGCTGTTTCTTTTGCTGTACTATCTCATGGAAACTCATCCTTCCTTCTCTATTCTCACTCCGAACTCTTACCTTGAACTCCGTGACTTGGTTTGTCTTCTGTTTTCACCATTTGTTTATCGGGTGTGTTAAAAATGTCATGCTGGTTGTCTCTTGCTTCTCTGGCTGTATCATTCTGATCCTTGAATCTCTCCTGTGGCTTCTGTATTAGATTTGAATTCCTTATTCACATTTGGAGAGCCCTCTGCAATCTCACCCAACCCACATCTGTCATGACATTCCCTCTTACCCCTTTTGATATCCTAGTCTTGCCTTGCTGCTTCCTCAGTCTTCTCCTTCTTGGTGTCACGCCTTATTCAGACTGCTCCCTAAGCCCAGAACAGTCTCTTCCATCTCTTCTGCCATACATGAGCTTTTCCACAGTCAACTTGTTATTGTGAATTTCCTTTTTTGATGTTACAATTATGTTATGATTAATAGTTTCTCTGTGCTATCCCTTCCAAGTCAGCTGAGTCCAACCCAGAGCTTGGGTCTCAGTTTTTATACCTCACTGGGTTTGTAAATGTAATAGAACAACATCTCAATTTAGGGGAAGGAATAGCTTTTATGAAGAGATGCCTGCAAAAATATTTCCTACAAGTTTCTTTAAAAATATATATATAAAAAGGACTAAAATAACTGGTCTGTGTTGCTTGAGAACAGAGATGACAAGAAATGCTACTTTCAGCCTGGCTACATTTAAACTCTTCTCTGTAATATTAAAGAAGCTCATCTTAATAAGCATATACTGCTGTGTTAATATTGCACTGCTGTGAGAAAATGGTGGAAATAGCTCGTCCAGACAAGATCTTGCATAAAGTAGTTGGATTTAGAAGCAGACTCTGCGGGTTTTGTTTTATTTATTTTTACAGCTTTGGGAAAATATGACCAAACTTTGCAGTAGGACCAGTCTTGAACACTGTTTAGTCTAATTAAAATTATTTGGTGACAAATACAGATTAAGCTATATGCATGTATGCTGTCTTATAAATGCTTTCATTGTCTTGCTTAACGTGGATGTGGCTTAGGAAATTGCAAATTGATGCAACATGTCTTAGGGGGTAAAGAGCAGACCATGCTGTGATCCTGGCACTTCTTGCAGGCACAGCAGCTTGTAGCAGTTGTTTAGAAACAAAAGAAGAAACATGCACTCGTTCTCTATTGCCTCTGCTCCAAAGGAGGAAAGGAGGAGTGAACCCAAAGCCCAAGGACCGAGAGAACCCCTGTTTCCTGCCAGCAGAGGCAGGGTGCCAGGGAGGCCCAGCTTTGGAGAAAATGGGCAGCAAGCCTAAGCCAAAGAGAAAGGGGATGGAGCATGAATAGGACTTTTAAAAGGAGGGCCAGATGATGAGCAGCGTTTATGTCTGAAGTCCAGGCTGTGCTACAAAGCTACTCTGTTCAGGTAGCTTCTTACTCATGTGGCTTTAATTAAGCAAAAACCTGTGTTAAATGAATGGAATAAATAGCTATTAAAATATAGACAGAAGTAATCACAGTTGCCTTATGCTAGTCTTCTACAGATAAAATTAGGTGTCTCGTAAGTCTCCTGGCTTAATTTTCTTTTAATCTATAATTACTTACTTTTTAAATCCTCTGTAATTCCCTTTGGCTGCAGTGGGCACTTGAGATTCTCACATACCCCATAAATTAGACCAATAATTAGGCATTTAAATTTGCTCACTCATATCTGAAAACTTAAGAGACACTCTGGCTCAGCTCTGCAATAGGCTTGTCATTTTTCCTCCATGGAATTGGTACAAATAGTTTCTATCTTATTAGAATGAAAAATACATCTCCTGTGTTAATAGGTTCCTCATAGTTTGTGGCAAGGCTGAGCCAGCAGTTAAAGCTAAAAATACTTTTCCTGAGTCCCAAAAGATTTAGCAAGCTGGAAAAATGCTAGCTGCACTGGAAGGACTTGAGTGCAGCGACCAGGAGGTGTTCCTGCATCCTGACACACAGTACAGTAGGTTTGTTCCATGCTCATCAGAAAACGTTCAGTTTACTCGTAACTTATGTCCCTTGTTTTCTTTCCTGACTGCAACAAACTAAGCTGGAGAATCTCAGCCTGCCCTTTGAATTTCTGTCTTGATGTCTTTAATGTTATTCAGAGCTAAAGGAGACTGGCTTACTGGCGACAATCAGTTTGCTCTATTTTTTCACTCGTGTTGCATGAATTCAAGGCAGTGGGAATTGGGACTAGCTTAGAAACGCATTCACTTTTTGTCTCCTCCTTAAAGAAAAAAACCCCTTCCAGTAAGACTTAACTGCACCAGAGCCAGCTAGCTACGTTGGCAGGAAGCCTCTTGGTGGGGGGGCACGGCTGCGCACGCGCCTTCACTTTAGCTGCTGACGTCTGTTGATAGCACGTTTTGTGTTCAGATGAGTGTCAAACAGGGTAGGGATGCGCTGGATGATCTAGCAGGCGTGTTATCAGGCGCACACAGATGCGCTAACGTAACGCATCTATTGCACACAAAGGAAAACAAGCCTGTGATCGGTTCAGCGGTAGTTTTGCTGTATGTAAACGTGCTGTGTGTTGTTCAGGGAAGCATGAGAGAACCGTACCCACCAGAGAAGGATCTTTGCGTCCGTATCTCAACTGCCTGTTTGCCAGGCTTTGCCCTCCCTATAGGCATACAGCTGAGCAGAGAAAATGATTTAATTAAGGGATGAATTCTGGCTGCTGCTCTTTCGCCTGTCTGGTTATGTCATCCGTTCTCCCAGCAATCATTTATCTTTTTTATAAGATTGTTTAAGCCAAAAAGTCAAGCGTATCACCTTCAGGTCAGTTGTGGTGCCTCTGTGCACTGCTGTTGTACATCAGGCCTGAATCTCCCCTGTAGAGATGGTGACTGCCTGCATTGCGATAAATACGATCAAGTGTTGCTTTATGCCTAGAATGTGTCTCTGATTCAGACTGGGGGGGGGGGGGGGGGGGGGGGGTTGGAGGGCAAGTAAACAAGCAGCTCTGACTCTCAGCACTTTTTTTGCTCCCCTTTGGTGCTCGGAGGGTGTGATTGATCTCACCATGACTTACGCATGTAGCAGCGTGGGTGGAGCAGAGCAAGGCCTGGCCAGAACAGACCCGTTACACACTGACAAGCTCAAGAGGCCACTTCCTTCCCCAACTCGGTTATCGTAACTCAGAATTGACTGATGTTGTGAGGCAAGAGGGTTGATATCTGTTAAGGATATACTGCTGGATGGTCCTTAGGCTGAATTTTTAGGCTGGATAGTGGAATTCTAAATATATGTTGGCATTCATGCAGTTTTGCAATTCCAGACAACCTTGACCTCTTATGTTTTATGGCTTTGAGCTTTCTATGTTAATGGATGGGGGAAAGATTTTTATTTTTTAAAAAATCAGATTTGATGATCTTGCTTTTAAAATTGATCAGTTATCACTTTATTTTACTTTGCAATCCCAGCTGGGAAAGTTTGAGGGAAAACATAATCTACATACTTTATTTTCCCAAAGCTGAAAATCATTTACAGAATTTAAAAATATAGTGTGCCTCCCACCATTTCTGGTCGCTTTTTTAGATACTGGTATGAAGGCTGATGAGTTGTTTGTAGCAAGGCAAAATAATTCATTTTTGGTCTTGGTTCTTAAGATGTCCTTTGTACTAGCAGAGGACTTACAGCAGCATTGATGGTAGATGTAATTGTGACAAGTCTTTGTATAACTCTAGGGATGATGTCTTGGTATATAGAAAGCAAACTGCTTGGAGTGTTTTCAGTTTGCTGTGCTTTCCCGCTCTCTGAATTCTCCAGTGCCCAGAGCAGGCTGTAAGAGAGGAGGGGTCTGTGTTTCCCATGGCCTCTCCAAAGCCAGCAGTCAGCCATTTTTAATTTTGCTGCTAATCCCTCTGCTTCTCTTTTGTTCTGTTTCTTTACTGCAGCAAGCAAAAATGAAGTCCCACTCATTGGAACACAGGAGCCAGGAGCAACCTTTGTTACAGCCCAAACAGGTACGGTGCTGCTAGCAGGGCTCTGAACCTAGCTCAGTGCTCGCACCACCGCAGACAAGGACATGAGAAATCTCTGTGGATCTGGACAGCTCTGCAGGGAGTAAATGACAGTCCAGACACTATTTAGGGATGCTCAGCTTGAGGGATTACTTTATGAAGATGGGATGATTTGCTGGAGGGGTTATTTGTGAATGGCTAGACCTGCATGAATACAGGAAAGATTCATAGGCCTGGACCATGCTGGAGAAGGCCTCCAAATTACAGAAAATTGAGCTGGAATGGATCTCTGAAGTCATCTAAGTTCAAGGATTCAGCAAAGAGAATTTAATATCAGGTTCTAAGTCATGTGTTGAACTAAGTCTGAGTGAGCGATTGTGTGACCCATGCCTATGATTGCATGCAACCTGTGGGTCACAGGAGTTAATTCTGGGGCAGCCTGAAGGATGTTTGTAATACTGCAGGGTGGGGGGGGGAGGGAAGGAGAGCAGTCGGCTGAAATTAAAGAAAAGCTGTTAATCTCTCCCCCACCCCCAGCCCAGTCATAGCACGAGCCATCTGTCAGGTTGGAAGCAGGCAGGAACAGGTTTGCTGCTGATCTTTGGCTCATTCCTGCATGTTTCTGAGGGGATTCTTCTATAAAGATGTTTTATTTCCTACCTCTTTCCCTTTTAAAACTCTTGTTTCAGGACATACTGGGTATTCTCCCAGTGGGGAGCCCACTGACATCCAGCATCTCCTCTAGTATCACCTCCAGTCTGGCTGCAACGCCACCAAGCCCTGCCGGCACCAGCAGCATACCAGGCATGAATGCCAATGCCCTTCCTTTCTACCCAACCAGTGACACCGTTGAGTCTGTCATAGGTAACTTTGCCTTTTTTACGTATGCTAATAGGGCTTCCTCTGACGTGGATTACCAGGTACGAGAATTGGAATAGCATGGGTGTTCCAGTGAACTCCAGGTTTTTCGTCTCTGTCAGTGTTGGCAGACTCCTGAGGCTGTAAGCTTTTTCTGTGACTGTGACGCATCTGATGTTTTCTGCAGGTCATTACGGATGAAATTCAGCCATGGGACCAACAGAAGGCCTCTGAGCCACTTATTCAGAATGTCAGATGGTGTAAAGGGCCTTAGTTTTAGGTTTGTCAAAGTGACAAAGAGGTCTTGGAGCAGGCAGGAAGTCGCAGGGGCATTTTCCACAGTTACAACCCCTTACATTCTTAATGACAATTTTATAGTGAGGGCTACCAGGTAGATTGTAAGGACTTGCCCTTCATAGAGTGTAGGACAGAGGCTGTTAGAAAAAGGAGAACAGCAGAGTCCAGAGAGTGGAATCACTCCTCTTAGATAGGTACAGGTTTTTTTGGTCACCTGTTTTTTTGGGTTGGTTTGGTTTGGGGTTTTTTTTTGAATCTAACGTTTCTGAGGTGATCTCACTAATTTGTAAAAAATAATAATAGAAATGAGTGGGCATGCGTGGGATGGAATTATATTGATCATGATTAGTGAGGAGGCATATTCAAATAGATACATTTGTAGGCATTCATAAGCTTTCTTTATTTTACCCTATCTTTGAACCTCAGAGATGTTTTTCAAGTGTCCCCTTCTACTGATATTTCTTTTTCGAGTGGCTCTTCAGCAAAGTAGGGACAAAGCACAAGCCAGACCCAGATATGTCATGAGCCAGTGTTATTGCATATTATGGACAGACTTGAAAGAGCATTTTGGGGAAGACTTATGGGAACTGCTGTTATTTCATCAAATTTTTGTTTTCATATAACATTTGGGAATACTTTGAGACAAAACGAATTCAGATCAGGCAAAAGAACCTGAACTGAAAAGCTGCCTATGACACTTCTGCCAAACCGTTTAAGAAGAGCGTTGCACAGGGCGGAGAGTAGGGCTGCGCAGACTGACAAATAGAGAGCAAAGGCTCCTCTGCATGTAGGCTCTTTGGGCCATCCTATCTCTTGAAGTTGTTGGTCCTTTATAACATAATTGGTACCTCTGTGTCTGGCAGAGTCTGCCTTGGATGACCTGGACCTGAATGAATTCGGAGTGGCTGCCCTGGAGAAGACATTTGACAGCAGCACAGTGCCCCACACGAGTGGCATCATGATAGGTACATGAAAGCAACAGAGCTTTCTTTATCTTCTGCCAAGCAGTGTTGCCCAGTCACCTCAGTGGAGCCAGCCCAGCAAAGCTCTAAAACCAGTCCCAAAGTAACATTGGTTAAACAGCAATTAGAACAAACTCTGGCAACTGCTGAGCATCTTTGAAGTGAAAGCTTGCCCTTATTGACTAGCAGAGCTGAGTTCTTGCCATTGGGCCCAGGTGTCTTGGGGATGTTTCTTGAGACTGAATGGGACTTGCTTGATTTTTTTTTTTTTTTAAGTGTGCAATAGACTCTAGAACGCATCTGATACCATTAAAAAGAGGCCAAAGTATAATGATTTGCATCTTAAGCAGAAAACTCTCCCTAGCAGTAACAGGAAACTCGCTGACCTGGTAATGCTATCCATCTGTCACAGAGTGTCATCATGGTCTGCTGACTTGATTCCTGTAATGTCTGTCTCATTTTAATGCATGGAGGTAGGCTGAGGCCTCTTCTACCTGTCTCTAATGAGTGTCCAGGGGAAAAAAGAAATGTCTCATAGCTTTTTGAAGTGGTTGTAGTTTCTGGCTACCCTTGCTGCGTAAGACAGGTTTTGAATGAGAGCTGACTTTGGTGGTCTGAAGGTTTTCCACGGGACTACACTGCCTGGAGCTGTGGTGAGGTAGGAAGGGACCTGTGGAAGGAACCCTAAAGAATATCGCTTCCACTTCCCTGCCAAAGATAAGAACTTGGTCAGAGACTTTACTGTGCCTGTCTGCTGATAGCCCTGCTTCTGCCGCTACCCATCTGCAGTGGCTTAGAGATCCTCCACGCTGCTTTTCCCTCTGTTCACATCAGGTCTGGGTGTTACCTGGTGATCTCCTAAGAAGGGAGGCCAGGGGACAGTGGGGAGCAGGGCTGAGATCTCACTCAAACTGTGTGTGGCAGACAGAATGACCCCTTGTGTAAGGGAAGTGTGATGTCTTTGGAGGATGGCTTTTGTTTATTTGGGGGTTTTTATTACTGATAGATCCAGGCACTCAAGTATGTCTAAAATGACTCAAGCTAGTCACTGATTTTTAGCGGTTAAGATCATGACCTGAGCCAGCGTGATTAATCTTCTCACTACAGGTTGTTTGGAAGTATTAAAGGCAGAGGCATGTGTTTTAGAAGTGAATTTTTCATTACCAATTATTTCACCAGATACCAAATTCATCGTCTTTAGACTGACAGGGACTGAACTCTTTTGTTCAGAAAACCTTTTGTTGCTTTGGCTGATGAAAAAGCAGTCCATTGAACTCCGGAGGGTCTTAACCTACGTGGTTCATGGGACAGCAGCTTCAGTGCTCCTCTTAAAGGCTGAGAGGGGAATGAAACGTGATGAGAAGCAAAGGGAATCCCGAGGGGCTTAGAAAGGAGAGAGGGAAGCTAACGCCTTCTGCTCTGAACTCCTGCGCTGTGCTCTGGCCCATACTTCATGGTCATACATAGCCATCCTCTCTGTGTGTTCTTTGTCCAGGTGGGAGTTTGCTGCAAAGTTCTGCTCCTGTAAATATCCCTGGGTCCCTTGGAAGCTCTGCCTCCTTTCACTCTGCCTCTCCTTCTCCACCGGTCAGCCTCTCATCGCATTTCCTCCATCAGCCCCAGGGACACTTAAGCCAATCAGAAAACACGTTCCTGGGGACATCAGCTTCTCATGGATCATTAGGTAAATGCACAGTGTGTGTGTCCCATGTACATGCCTGTCTGTGCCATGTAAGTATTTTCTTTTAAGTTAGCTTTAATTTTAATGTATTATTTCACTGCTGCCATTTGTATCTCTTCTCCCCATGAGAACAGCAACAGTACTAGAAGCTGCTTTACCAAAAATCAGCTAATACCTTGTGAACAAGGGAGCAATTCCCTCTACTTCACATGTTTCTAGGCTGAGAAAAATGGACAGATAGGTTAAGTGACTGATGATGCCTTTCAGGGAAAAGAGCTCTGCCTTTTCGTGCCACCAGTGCTCTTGCTGAGACTTCACTTTACATAAGACTCAGAGTTGGGTCCTCAGCTTTACTTAGTTAAGATGAGGATTGCAGTTTGCCCTTGAGACTGCTTGTAGGTCAGACTGGTTTCTGGGAGGGAGCTCTACAGCAGGCTTGAGTCATTGTACTTTTTTTTTCCTCCTATTTGGCAATCTGCATGCAGTTTTTGCAGTGTGAACTTTGCAAAAAGTTACAGCGTTCCAGCTTTGTCCCCTTTGCTCCTTTCCCCCCTCCCCTTGAGGATCTGTTTCCTGTATGAGGGACTGTGAAGGAAGAGAAATTGCTTTGGAGCTTCAGGCAGAACTGGGAACTGAGGGGCCAAATCTATTTTATTATCAAGGCGCAGGATTACCTTGAGAAGTAAAACCTGTTTGATGGGCTCAAGGCTACAGTGACACTGGCTCTGCTGATTTCTGTTAGTAAATATTAGTTCTTTCAAGTGATACTAGACATAAATGCTTCTTCAAATTTGAGATATGCTTTAATCTTCAGCTTAACCTAATAAAATGATTACATGTTTTTATAATCTATTTCTGCATGCACTTATCTATGTAACTGCATCCCTTGTTTGCATAGGCCAAACCCATGCTTCCATGCCTTGCAATTGCTATTTGTTGGCTTTAAACAGCTTTTACAATTACTGTAATAAGAAAAGAGACATCAGAGGGCATCTCTGCTGTTAATTGGTGTTGAGGCTGGCTGTTCATCCCAGTTTCAGTAAGAAAAGGAAAACTTGCAAGTAAGGCCTGCTTTTAATTTTGGAAGAAACAAGTTAAGCAGTTACATTTCTCTTGACTATATAGTTATACAAATAAAAACCCAAAGAAATGCAGGAAATTCACAAATGCATTTTAAATACTTGATTTTTAAGAAAAAAGTTAGATATTTTCCTGTAATACAACACAAGCGTTTTTGCTGAGGTTTTGGTAAGATACTCAAATAGTAACCTAGCTGTTGAGCATCTGGAATCTATCTATTCCATGTGCCTTGCTGAATGCAAGTGTGTAGTGTGTGGTTATTACTCATTTGTATTGCAATTGAGTTAAAAATACCTAGTTCTGGGCTAGTTCCCACTGTGCTAGATGCAAAAGGTGCCGAGAAGGCGTTCCTGACCAAAGGGGCTCGATACTTCAAATGCGACATGAGAACAGCAGGTGGAGAAAGTAAAAAGAACCGAGGAGATAAGCTTGGTCAGCGTTATGGCAGAATTTGTGGCTTGCCAGCATCCTGCTTAGTGCTAGATTCCCCTTCAAGAAAACTGGAGCTTTAAAAACAAAATGTGAATTGAGGTTCCATTAAAACTTCTTGCTCTCAACTGAGCGTGCCTCAGAGCAGCTGAAATGGACCGATGGTAAGTGGCCTGAGCCAGCGAAGAGCCCTTGTTGCTCTGCTAAATTACTTGTTAATGCACCTAAGCCCTTAGTGAAGACAAGTCACTATTTTTCAGCTGTATTTTTTTTGTAACTGTTTGTGTCTTGGCTGGCACTAAATGGGAAGTGAGTGGTGTTGAGTTAGCCCTCACTGCGAGGCTGTTGGCCCCAGGGCTTGCTTGTAGACACAGTCAGTTTGGCTGCTGTAAGATCAGAATTATGAAATGCAATTAGGTTTAGGAATGTCCTCACCCAGCGGTGAGCACAACTAAATGAAAATGACTCCTACAACATCAAACAGGTGCGTGCCTGTGTGTGTAAGAGTCCACATCACTCGGTAGCTCTGTCTCGGTAGGAGCTTTTCCTACTAGCTCTCCCTGGAGCGCAAAGTATGGATGCTTATTTTAAGTAAAAATATTTTTGTTATTAAAAGAGTACAAACCTTGGAGTCTGTGAAAAAATAGCCAAGTTTGTTTACAACTGGTTTTCTACTGCTGTGTCTCCTAAGCCTTGAATTTCTTCCTGAAAAGAGAAATTATTTGAACAAGCTAAAAGAGGGAAGTGGTTAGTTAAGTCTTCTCTGGTGCCAATCACTAGCTTTATGCTAGAACTCTGCAGGGGATGAAGCTCATTATACTATCATCTCCACTTGTTTGTAAACAGGGTTTTCCAGTTAGGGCTGTTTCTTGCATATGCAAACAGTAATGACGCTGGCGTATTTTAATGTCACTGTTTGGGAAGCAAGACTGCCTTTCTAAGCACCAAGCTGAGGAGACAGAAGTTTTCTTGGGGTATAGTGTGAGAGGAGGCACCACCTGGGTTGGCTGTGTGAACCAATCTGTTCACCAACGCTGATGGCTGTGCCGCACAGCGTAGTGGGAAGGTAGTAAGCAGTTCAGAGGTTCGCATGTGAGAAGGGGGATTCAAGCTGGTAATCAGCTCTGCTCTAAAATAGATTCTTCTAAAAACAGCCTGCTTCAAAAGTTGCCTCCACTTAGTTTCTTGGGTCCTCCCTGTGTCATTAAAGATGAGGCCTAATGGTGTGAAACTTCCCCTGTAAAATCCCTCTATGATGGATTCCTGGGTCCTGGGGATGAAAGTAATTCCTATGATGATCTTTTTTCCTATGTACACATTTTTTGAATCCTGGATTTCACAGGGGTAGGGAAGAAATGGGGAAATTGCCAGCACCTGTGACATAACCCTCTCTATTTCCCTGTGAAACAGGTTTAAATGGGATGAACAGCAGCATATGGGAACACTTTGCTTCGGGGAGTTTTTCGCCCAGTACCTCACCTGCATTTCTGTCAGGTCCAGGTGCTGCGGAGCTGGCACGGCTACGACAAGAACTGGATGAAGCCAATGGCACAATAAAGCAGTGGGAAGAGTCTTGGAAACAAGCCAAACAGGTACTTGAGCAACTCCTGGGAATAAGGACTAGGGAGTGCAAAGGAGTAGGAGGGTGTCAGCCTTTAACGAGAAGCTTTCCAGACGTTGAGGTGATGGGAAGAGCTGTAGGATTTACAGACAGATTCTCTTAAGCATTCTTATTCTTTCTTCTGCCATGGAAAGTGGGACTGAATCACTGTGGTTGATGTGTTCAGATGCTGGACGCACAAGACCAGGTGTCATAACAGATGCACTGAGGTGCCTGACAGTCTTTTAGACCTGGTGATTGACTTAAATCCATGACAATTTGCCAGTATGCAAAGTTCATCTTCTTAACAGTGTGAGCCAAATAGGTAGAACCACAGCCCAACCAGTTGGGGTATCTGGAAAGAGCAGTGCTTTGAAGTGAAGCTCCAAGGATGATTCAGAATTTGGGAACAGGGCAGATTGGACAGACCACGCTCTCAGTGAGGAGTGTATGAAAAGGGATACTTTTGCCTGGGATTCTCTATTATTATTGGAGGCTGACCGAGTTTTCAGACTGCTTCTTTTACCCTCTTTGTTGGAACCTGTAGGCTTGTGATGCTTGGAAAAAGGAGGCAGAGGAAGCAAATGATCGTGCCAACACAGCTAACATGGAATGTGAACTGGCCCGGGAGCAGAGGGAAGCCTTGGAGCTGCAAGTGAAGAAACTGCAGGAGGAGCTGGAGAGGATCCACACAGGCCAGGACCCTCAGTTTCTGCGCTCCTTCTCTGACCTGGAAACCCTCTCTCTCTCTTCACTTTACACCCTTCAGAAACAGCTGCGGGCAAACCTGGAGAAAGTCGATAAGGTGAGTGCCAGGCATTTGCAGGCAGGGCCTTGCTCTCTCTGCTCCTACAGATCGCAGCTTTTTTCCCCCTTTTCTTTAATACAGCCAGAAATCAGCAGCCTATCAAAGCAATTCCATGTGGATTGTAGCCAAAGTGAGTTTTAGCCAGCTTACAGGAAAATACCTACCTCTTCTTTGTGCCTAAAGTACAGAGTTTAAGTCAAAGATGCTCTGTTCATCCTAAAGGTCCTAAAAGACATCGTGCTGTGCTGCTTTGCTTTCGCTTCAGAAGATGAATGGGCGGACAGCTGCAAGTCCTTCCCCTGCCGCCTCCTTGTTCCCCAAACTGCGTAGCACAGGACGGGAGCCCTTTTGCTTTGTTACTTGGATGCTTATGTTTTGCCCTGTCCCCCTCTCTTGCAGGCGGTATTTCAGATGCAGTCAGTGAAATGCCTTAAGTGTCAGGAGGAGAACCGGGTGGTGTTACCGTGCCAACACGCAGTGCTGTGTGAAACGTGCGCCGAGGAGGGCGAGTGCCCCATCTGCCATCCCAACAGGCCCCATTCTCTCCAGTCGTGACCTTCCAAGGACACTTGTTCTAATCATATCGTATAGGACTTTTTAACTTTATACATACGTACATATATATGTATGTGTACATATATATATGTATGTGGATATATATGTATATATGTGTGTGTATGTGCATGTTTGTGTATGTGTATATATGCACACACACGCACATACACACATAAAACAAAAATTAGTTGCAGAGCACTTTTTAATATTTTACATCCCGTATCTAAACTGCCCCTCACCCGTGCCCCACTAATTCTAACTCTTGAGGAACTTTGAGAGCTGTTTTTAATACAGATCAAAGGGCCATTTGCAAAGAGTCTGTGTTTCTCCTTTTTTCTATTTAGGTGATAACAAATTTTTGACTATTTCCAGAAGGATTTAGAGTGGGCAAGAGGGGCTTCCATGTGCTTTCCAGAGGAAGAGTTGAGATCACAGGGAGGATCGAGGTGGATTGAAATGACTTGTTCATGTCTTCGGTCTCCCTGCTCTTTCACTGACCCAGCTTGGTTAAAGCCATCCTCCCTGATGGAAGCTCCGCTGGGGGCCTGCCTGGTGGGCCTCACGTTGCCGATCTCTGAATGTGCAGGAACTTTGTCATTTAATCAGCGAAGTTCGCTTTTTAAATTTTTTTTACACTCTTTGTATATTTGTATGAAAAGAAGAAAAAAGGGGGGGAGGGGGGAAGTATTGGACCTAGAGCAAGCCAGGCCCCAAAATTCAGTGACTAGTGTTCACTGCTGATTCAGCTAACACGTTCCAGGTCTGAGCAGCCTTAGAAGTATTGCCCTTGTGTGGGATAAAGCCCTTTATGAAGGAATATGGATGCGCAGGTTACTTGTCTCCGGGCACTGGAGTCTCTCTCTGTCTAGAGACTTTTTACTGTTTCAGACCAGATTAATTTTCTTTCAGCCACAGGGACCCATTTCATAGTCACCGCTGAAACGCATGAAACTATGCCGGGTAGTCAGGACGCTTTTCTTGAACAGAGTTGATGTTTCCTGTGTCAGCACCTGAAGGATGGGTTATGGACTGCTGGGTCCAGAAGCCCTCAGGCTTTGTGATCGTGTATGCCTGTGGTGACAGAGAAAGTCCAGCGTGACAAAGAAATGCCACCAGCTTAGACCTTACCAGTAGCTGAGCTTTCCTGTGACTTAACCAGTGTGTCCATTGGATTTTTACATCAGGTGGATTGCAGTAACCTGCTGGGATCTCAACCAAAAGGCCACTCAGTTGACTAAATATTTTTATTTTGCACAGGGATGCTGCCTGTGCTACCTCTCCCTGACCTGGAAAAGCACTGGAACCTCCAGCAGCCCACTGTTGTAGGAAAACTGAATTTTTACCAGAGCCTCTCAGAAAGCTTCATATTTAATGCAAAGACATAATTAGGTTTGCTTCCATAATTCCACCTTTCCTTTACATGGAAGGGGTTAATATGCATTCCCAGATGATCTCTTAAGTGCAGCTCTGTGTAGTTCTTTTTTATGTTTTTCCCATTAACTTGTTTTTTGGGTTTTTTGGTAAAAATGCTTTTTTTTCCATGTGTATTTTATTGTAACTAGCATCAGTTTTTTTAATTTTTTTTTATGGAGAGACACTGTTGAGTGATTATTGTGGCTATGTTGTTTGGTTATAGCCTTTGAATGTCTGTGCCATGGGGCAGCACATCTGCCTTGGTCTGATTTTAAGGAAAGACCTTTTATTGAAATACATGAACATTTCTTTTTTTAGGAAAGAAAAAAATAAAAAGAAGCGGGGAGAGGAGGAAAAAGCCCAATTAAGATAAAAATTTACTAAAAAGTTTTTCTAACTAACTTAAATCATAGGAAATAAACTCTTGAATCAGGTCTTTAATATTTATAAGAAGCAGAGCTGATCAGCCTGTTTTGGCTGTTGGTTTGTAACACTTTTTATTAGCGTGGTGGTGTATCTGTTCTCCTGCCTCCCTGTGGGACTGTTCAGGGTGACGTTGCCTTTGGCCAACCCTCTTTATTTTTCCCCCCCCGAACTGTCCGGCACCCGGCTGCAGGACTGCATCTGCTTCCCACAGGGGCTCTTCGCTTTGTCCCTTCTCTTCAGGTGAAACTTGCCCGCTGGTGGCAGCTCTGTCTGTCGCAGTGGGACTTCCAGTCACGCTGTGATGCAGGGCTGGCGGGTCTAGGGGGGAAGAGATATTTTTTGCCTCCCATTTCTGTGGGGGCACGTTGCTTAGGCAGGGGGGTACAAGGAAAATTCCAGGCCAGAGAAAGCACGTTTTTCCCTTTTGAGTAAAACAGCTTCTCTGTTTTAAAACTTATACTGAAGGACCAAAGAATTGAAAACTTCCCTCATTTGTGGCCCTTAAAATTTACCTTTCCCTTGCCACACTGCACTCACGGCAGAACAGCCTGAAGGAATTAGCACTAGCCTCTTCCCTTGCCCCTGCCCCAATCTATCTCAGCACTCTCTTTGCACAAGCACATAGACTGTTTCTCGCTTTCCTCTGGTTCTTTAGGAAATACTTCCTAAATTTAGGTTTCTATGAATTTGTTTGCTGCTTTTTTTTTTTTTTTTTTAAAAAAGAAAGAACTATCTGAAATGTGAATTATTTTCTTAAGCATCAGATGGAAAAGAGAACTTCATCTTTGCGTATTTTGTGAATATTTTGGAGGGCCACTTATGTGACAATTTCATAACTGAGTGAAGGTGAGAGCAGGAGGAAAGGGCAGCGTTTCTGACCCACTCCAGCAGTTGTTACTGCCTGCCCCAGGCAGGAAGGATGAACCGTAATCACAGCACTGCATTTAAGGCTTAAGAGTCTGTGGTCACCTTCTGTATGGTGTAAAAAGAGTCTTGTTGAAATAAATCTGGTGCTAATATGTACAGCCCCTCTAATGTACTGTCACGCTTCCTTCTGAAGCAGGAACTCCCTTTTACAGGACACGCAGTAATGCGTCAGAACTAAGGGGGCTTTTTTTTTTGCCGAGTCACGCTTCAAAACGAAGTTTTGGTCTGCAAGGCTTCTTGATGAGCAGCCCAGCTGGCTGTTGCAGAGCAGCCCTGAACACGTCTGGGTCCTGCCTCTTCACACAGACTCCTTATTGGATCATGACGTTTTCCTCCCAAAGTTTTTGGGAGCTTAAGAAGTGTTGACCTCAGTGACTAATTGTGCAGGTCGGACACTTCTGAATTAAGAGCTGGGGGAAGGGAGTCCTGATTGTGTTGTGAAACCACAGTATCTTAAAGGTCAATAAACTTTTACATTATTATGGAAAAAACAATATAGAAGCAGATGGCTTAAGACAACACTATCCTGGGTAGATAGATAGCAAAAGGCAAGGCTAGAGCTGTAGACGATAGCCAGGAGCTGAAGAATTTTGGTGTCGCTTTGGGCTAACAGGACCACTTTTAGATCATCTCTGGCCTTAGATGATGTAGCCGCATGCCAGCTGTGGCAAAGAGACGGTGGCACGGGAGGGACCGGGGGAAAGTCTGAGCTGGAGCACAACATTTTCCTTAAGCAGATTTCCCCCCCCCCCCCTGGAGGGAAGTCGCTGCAGCTGATCCCCTGCCGAAGGGTTTATACTTTCTGTACATCTCTGAAGCTGAACCTGAGCCACTTGCAAGGCTTGTGCAGCTGAGACAATGAAGAGAAGTCCTTACCCTGTGAGGAAGCCCGTAACGCTGAACGGACTCAGTAATTTATTGCTGTTCCACCAGCCTCCGAACCTCCTCTCTTTTTCCTTTTCCCCCACCTGAGAAGGAAGAATATTACCAGTGTTTTCCTCCAGAATTATAATAATACTTGGAGCGATGGCCAACAGCAAAATAGATGTTACTGATGTAAAACCTAGTATTTTAAAGGTGAAGTATTCCTGCAAACTAGTGACTGCATCGGAGAGATTTCTGGGGCTTCCCCACTCCGTAGCTTCCAATGTTAAAACAAAATAAATACAGTATACATTTTAAAAAATAATAATAATACTACTACTACACACTGCAGTATTTCTGGTGGCAATTCTTGACCAGTCTCTTCCCCACTTTCCCCAGGAGGAAGGGCACTGGGCAGAAGCGCCCCTAGTCCGTGTAGAAGTTGGCAGAATGGTGATCGGTGGTGTGTAAAACGTGTTGTTGATTCCATGTATAGAACTGTGATTTCAGCTGTCGTTCTCTCGTACTCTGTAAATATGTGTTTTGGCTGTCAGAAACCTGGTTTAGACTCTTTTCTTGGCAGAGTGAATTTGCATGTGGGGCTGGAAAGAACTCAATCTGTGTCACAGTTTCCAAGGGCAGGATGGATTTTTTTTTAGAGGACAATAAATTTTTATTTTTTTGCTAAGAAAAAAAAATATAATAAAGCAGTGTGTGCGTGTGTGTGCGCGCATGCGTGTCCGGGTGTATGTGCAGCCCCTGCGCTGGGGCTTGGGGAGGGGTGGAGAGGTCTGTGCGGTGAAACCCTCAAAATAACAGATCGAATTCATCTCCCTGGCCAATTTTGCCTGCTCTCTTTCACATGACCAAGAATAATTTCTTCCTGAGCTCCGTTCTGGATCAAGCCCCTTTTTCAGGTGAGGGTTCCCCTTCACCTTTATGATCGAGGTGCAATGGAAGAGGGGGAGAGTCGATGCGGTGGGGTTAGGTGGGGCTGGGACTCCTTTGGAAATGGCAAGACCATAGAGCAAAGAGCGTTTTATCACCCAGATTCTTGGTCTGGACAAGAATTTATCTCCAAGTGTCCCCCACAAGAGCCAGGCTGGGCGGAGGCCAGCTCTGCCTGTGCCGCTGCGAGGAATATGGACATTAAAATTGTTAAGTACATAGTTTCATGCATTGGTGCCCAAAAGAACATGCCTTGCATATTATTACCTTTTATATTTGGTCTAATTGATGCTTCAAAGATGCATCAAGCACCATTAGTCCAATCACAATAATCCAAATCACCCAATTTATAGTACAGATTATTAGTAACGCAATAAAATCGGTAGACGTAAGTGCCTGCCCCCTTTGTGATGCAGCAGTCTGCCTGTTGGGGTTCTTCCCCAGGATGATGAGGAGGAGGATTTCTTCCTCCTCAGTCTTGCATTTGCTGGGAGCTGGTTTTGTGTGCTTCAAGCCATATTTTTTTTAATGCTTAGGCTATTCTCCTCCTGGTCCTGGGGTTAGTTATGCTCTGATCATTTAAGACTTATTCATCCTTCTCTGTAAAGGGTATGATTTCTTTTGGGGTGGGAAAAGACGCATGCAACTGCCTGGAGCTGAGCAAAAAAAAAAAAAAAAAAAAATTAAGCTAAAACACCTTGGATAATAAAGTGCAAACAACCTCAAAACAATGGTTAGCCCATGCCACCTGCTTCCTGGGACACGCTCTCAGTTGCAGCAAGGACAGCCTGGGTGACGGTCAGCCCAGAGTAAGTTAGAGCACAGCAATTTTTAAACATACAGCTAAAAATAAGCTAAACCACATTCAGACCTGCAGCCCCGCATAGCTAAGCCTTGCAATAACACGTGAGGGTGGGTGCGAGCAGGTGCCAATACCAAATTCGCTGCAAAGCGCAGCCGTGCAGTGTCTCTCTGCGGGAGCAGCAGCAGCGACTGGGCTGAAATGACGCCCTGGGATTGTGTCGCCTCAGCACGCAGGGACTCTTCTCCTGAATCTTAGTTCTCTGCAGAGCTACAAGAGGGGACTGAAATGAGTGATTTAAGCCAGCAAATGGCTTCCTTGTGAGCAAGCAGAGCCTTAATCCCTCCTGCTGTGGGTTCCGTTGAGCCTGGCCATGTCATATAAATACCAAAGGAGCTCTCCCCCCGCCATGAGAGCTTGACCTGAATTGACCCAGCGGATGCTCTGCTCACTGAGAATGCTTTTAATTCCCAGGGACCTGCTGTAGTTCAAGCACAGCCACCCCCTTCCAGGGCAAGGGGGGCAGAGGGAGCTCCAGATTTATATTTAGTAATACGTTCCAAAAGAAAAAAACCCACCCCAGCGAATAGTTAGCAACTGCCTGCCCTGCTGGGCATTTTTGTTGCTGTTACACCTGGGTCACCCCAGATGCGATGCACCCTGTGTGTTGTAGCCAGGGGGACCCAGGTCCTGGCACAGGCTGGGGGCAACGCCGGGGACCTGCCCGCTGCGTCCGGGCTCTCGGCAGCCCAAAGCATGGCGGGGTTTGGCTCATGGGGCTGCGATGCTCTGTATTGCTGCCCAGGCTCCCTCAGCTCCAGCGAGCACCCCGAGGTCAATAGGCTCTGTGGTAAAACACAAAAACACACACAGAGCTATACACATTTTAAAAAAAAGGGAACACCCCCCCCCCCCCCCCCCCCCCCATACACACACACACAGACAGGGACACAGACACACAAAAACCCCAAACCAAAACCACAAAGCCCCACGGGCTCCTGCTCCATCCCCTCTCGCCCAGCACTGCGCAGCCCCGAGGACGCACGGATCTGCCTGGGGCCCTTTGTTCGTCACCCAACCACCACGCGTTGCCCATCCTAAAAGGCTTTTGCCGTCCTGAGCCAGGCCTGGGCTTTACGTGTCTCGTCAGGCTCTTTCACAGCCCAAAACCCAGCTCCGCCGGCTCCATCGGCAGGTTGACGGGCACCAGCAGTGCAGCCGCAGCTTTCCCACCCCTTTGATTTATCCCTCGGTGAAGGTGACGCTTTTGCGCTGGCCTCTAACGCAGAACAGCGCTACCCGATTCCCTGCAGAGGAAAAAAAAAAAACCCTCAGCCCATTCAGCATGGCCAAGCAAAAGCCTCTGCTGCCTGCAGGGACCGGCCAGGGCTGGGAGGGCCGGAAAAAGCAGCTGCTGGTGGCAGCCACTGCCGAGCCCGTGCTGCCAGTCCCTGGGCGAGGGACCCCCGCTGCCTCCCGGTGCCGGCACAGCTCCTCGCCAGCGGTGCAAAACTCAGCGCCATCCCACCTCCCCATCCTCTTCCCAGTGGGAAACTTGGACAAAAATCACTTTTGTGCCATTTCCTCCTGCTGAAATCCTGCAGCCGGCTGCCCCTTCCCGGCTTAACCCCGTCGAGAGGGGCAGCCCCCACCGTACCCCAAATGCCTTGTCCCACCCCGCTGCACTGCTGCCAGCACAGGGCCGTTGCCCAAAAGCACCCTCTGCACAGACTCAGCCCACGCATCAGCTTTGTTGGTTTTAATTTAAAATAAGAGGCTTATCCACAAGAAAAAAAGAGGAGGAGAAAATAAAAAAGGCAGGTTTGGCCATGGGTTGTCCCCACCCCAAGTAAATGATGATGCATGTGCATTGCCCTGACGCACTGTTGCAGACAGGAGGGTTGGGGACACGGCCAGGCGATGCGGCACCGGCAGTGACAAGCTAATGGGGACGGGGAGGGACAGCCACACACTTTCACATCTCCCCGTGTAGTGTTGCGAGTCCAGACAGGCAAAGAAATCCCCTGAAATACCATGTGCCCAGCCTCCCCAGCCTCCCAGAGCATTGCTACCCAAAGGCGGGGGTGAGACGGGCGCTGGGAGGTGGGGGAGGCACAGGGACCCCCTCTGGCTGGCTCCAGATCTGGCACCGGCAAAACTCCCTGGTTCCCACTGGCCGGACCTCCTCATTTCAGGACCCTCTTCCTCCGCCTCCCTCACTCTTTCTCCTTGGACTGCTTGGCTCGTTGCTTGCGGAGCTTAACGAAGGCCTGAGCCTCTTTGTCTCCCTTCCTGGACTCCAGCAGCTGGAGGATCTCATCTCCTGCCAGAGAGGAGGGGAGTGATGGTGGGAGATGCTCACCACAGCCCCCTCCCCATGCCGCGAGGGCTCGGCAGGGCTCAGCCCGGCTGCGGCATCACGTACCCCTGGGTTTGGGGTGGGTGAGGGGCAGGCGGGTCTGGGGCACCCGTCCCGCATCCGCCTGGTCCTCATCAGTGTCAAGGCCGGGCAGGTGGCGGAGGGGGAAGAAGGCTTCGCCTTCCAGGTCGTTGGCCCCCAGCGTGTCGTAGTCGAACACAGTCAGCAGCAGGCAGGCCCCCTCCTGCCGGCACTTCTCTGGGGGGATCAAGCTGCAGGGGGACGGGATGTGGGGGACTGTCACATCCCACCCCCTCGGTCCTGAAATTCAACATTCCCTCCAGGGACCAAACAGGGCCCCGGCACAGCCCGGCACCAGCCTGTGGGACCCAGGTGCTTGGGGTGCCTCTATCCCAGCTCCCACCGTGGGACCCCACGGCTGAGCCCCCAGCGGGACACAGGGGGTGAATCCCAGGGCAAGACCCAGTTCCTGGAGCAGCAGCCCCGGAGCAGGGGCTCAGTTGAATTGTGGGGGGCGGTGGGTGTCAGCCCCTACGTACAAGTCAAAGGCTTCATCGAAGAGGGGGTGCAGCTCGTTCCTCTTGCACTGAGTGGTCCGGGCCACCACCTCGGGGAACTCATGACGGGGCTCCAGGGTGAGCTGGACGAAGGGGTCGCTTGAGCCTGGCGGGGTGCAGATATCAGCCCCCTCCTCCTGCCGCCCCTTCTGCCCCGGCACGGCCGGCCAAGCCCAGCCAGGGTGGCCGGGGGGGTGGGGGGGGGTCAATTCACCCTCACCGCCACCCCCCAGCCCAGCCCACGCTTCTGGGAGGGTGCAGGAACATCCCCAATCCTGCCCACACGTGGATCGGCCACGGGTGGCTGCAATAGCAGTGACCTCTCCTGGAGACCTCCCCAAATGACAGCCAACACGAGACTGGCCCTGTCTCTCCCCTTTCTGTTTGATTTGCACGGTGCAGAAAAAGGCCGCCTGCCCTGGCTGCTGGCTTGTGCTGCGAAGGGAAGGCAGCGGGATGTGGGCACGGTGTCCTGCCTGGTCCTGCCTGCCACATCCCACTGCACCACCCCAGACCAGTGCAATAACTCCCTTCTGCCCCAGATTCATGTCCTTGGATGAAAAATCAAATAAAGACAGAGTGCCATTACTCCAAGCACTGCCAGCAACTCTCCTACCCAGGGGCATATCGGGGACCGAGGACAGGGGGTCCCGGGGCAGTGGGGGTTCCCAGCCCACCCACACCCACCATTGGAGTCCAGCGGGATAAGGTTGACAGCGTTGAGCACTTCCACGCGGAGTTTCTGCTCCGAAGGGCGGTACAGCGCTTTGATCGTCACGGCTCCGTACTTCTCTGAGCTGGTGTCCAGCTGAGCGGTGGGGTACAAGAATAAGGGTACTGCCTTTTGGCATGCTCGCGGAGAGGATGCTTGGGGTCTGGTTGTGGCTGAGCGGGGATTTTGGGGTACCAGGGGGGTGATGTGCATTATCTGGGATGCAACTAACTCCCTCCTGCCCGCTGCTGGGACAAAACCAGCCCCAACAGCCCCAGGACTGGGAGGGTGGTGGGGCAATCCCACGTTTCCACAGGCAGGCTGTGCCGGGCAGCCTCGCGTGTGCAAGGGTGGGGTGTGGGAAGGGGCTGGGGGCACCATCCTGACTCCTACCTGCTGCTGGATCCTGTTGATGAAGTATTTCTGGATGAGTTTGCGGCTGGTGGCAGAGCAGAGGGCCAGGCGGGTCTCCAGTGACTGCAGGGAGGATGAGAGGTGATGTCAAGCACACGGATGGGTCTGCAGCCCAGGGACACCTTCCCTGGAGAGCACCCAAAGGAAACCCTGGGGACCCCCATGTCCCAGCACCCCGTACCAGGAAGGCTGCAGTGTGGAGGGTCTCCAGGGGCAGCCCGCAGCCCTCGGCGTAGAAGCACAGCTCCAGGCTCTGGGGGGAAGGATGCTGTCAGCCGGCAACCAAACACCCATCCCTGCCAGGGACCCCCCCAGCTCCCCCCACCGGTACCTTCAGGGCACAGTGCAGCTTCTTGTAGCGCTGGGCTGAGGGGACCTGCTGCCCCGTGGCTGCTGACAGCACGGCCAAGGTGTGATGCCAGAGAAGAGTGAGGAGGCTGCAGGGGTGAGGGAGGAAGGCTGTGAGCGGGGGGCTGGGTTGGGGGGGGGGGGGGGGTGGTATTGGTCCTCGGCCAAAGGTCTTTGCAATGCCCCAGAGGGAACTGGCTCATCCCACTGGGCTGAGCAGCCAGCCCCAAAGCAAGATGTCCCCAAGGCCCATGGGGCTGGGGGAGACACGCCTGCTGAGGGACGGTGATGCTGCTGGCCTCTGCCGTGGGACATCCCCAGGGTCCTGGTCACCTTTTGAAGTTCTCCTGGACCAGATGCTCGTTGAGATACTGCAGCTCTGACTCTAGGAACTTCATGAGTGGGATGATGGACTGCAGCAAGAGGAGAAGGAGGTTGGGGAGGGCACGGGGGGCTGTATCCAGCAGGGCACAGAGGGGACAGAGCTAGCAGGGCAGGAGGGGGTCTGGAGGACCTCCCTTCCACAGTGAGGATGTGGGCAGGCTGCTGGTCCTGCTGCTGACTCAGGCATCAAACGAAGCATGTGGAGGTCTGGGCCCCATCGCTGGTGTGTCCCAGGCGTGGGGCAGGGAGAGGTGGGGAAGGGCGATGAGGGCCTCCACCAAGAAGGCAAGGGTTATTCACAGCTGCCCAAAAAAGATGGGCCAGGAGGGGCCAGGCCAGGTACTTACATCCTCGGGCTCCTGGTTGTCTTTGGAAGAGGAGAGCTCCTGGATGTGTCTGGCGATGCCCTTTTCCAGCTGTCAGGGAGAAATGCAGGAGGCATTGGTATTTGCCCTCTGCACCAGCTTCTTCATGCCCAGGTCCACCTTGTCTCCATCCCAGGAGCACTGTGGGCTCCAGGCCCCCTTAGGTGAAACCTCCCCACTTCGGGCCAGGCTAGAGGCAAGGGGGGTCAGTGGCAGGTGGTCACCTTGGTGGCCAGGGCTTGCACCACATCCCGGATCTCATGGTCCAGGCAGGAGACGGCACTGTCAAGCTGGTTGTGCAGCGTGTGCTGGATCTGCTGCTGGTTGATGACGGCCCCTGTGCGCTGCTCCAGCTGGGCCCAGTCCAGCTGTGACGGCAGCTTCAGGATCAGCAGCCGCAGTTGCTTGATGTTGTTCACCACGATGCAGAGCTGAGGGAGGTGGGTCTGCTTCAGGGTGTCCCACACCCTCTAATACATCCCCTGCTGGCTCCATCCCCATCCCCATCTCTGTCTCCATCCCCATCCTCATCTCCATGCCCATGCTGATCCCCATCCTGCTCCCCCTGCTTACACCATTTCTCTCCTGATTTTCCAGGATGATGGCTATCCAGGGGGCCAACTAATCCCCCTGAAACCCAAATCCAGAATGTCAGCTGGGTGCTCAGCAGCTCATCTCCCTCTCTGCCCCAAAACCATGGCCAAATCCTGCCTATCCCTAAGCGGTGGACCCTGCCCCAATACCAACCCTGTTGGCCGCTTCACCCTCATTCTGCTCGCTCAGTGACAGAGCCTCAGCCCTCTCCTTGATGAGCCGGCAGTACATCAGGGCAATTTTGCACATGTCCTGCAGGATAGAGAAGAAGCCAACATGACTGAGCTGGGCAGCACAGGGACCACCAACGTGCCAGAGGACCCCACCACGGCGTTCATTGGCACCTGTCTCTAAAAGCAGGAGAGAAAACTACGGCTGCTGATACCCGAAACATGGCATCTGCTGGTAGGGCCCGGTGTACAAACCTCCACGAGCTTCACCATGATCATGAAGGCTTCCTCAGGGTCTGGCCAGTTGAGCTGCTGCCAGGTCTTCACAATCTGGGCGTAGCAGGTGGACAGGTCAACAGTGGATGTGCTGTGCTTGTTGTGCTCCCCGAAGGGTGTCAGCTGAGAGGGCAGATAAAACAAAGGCAACTTAGGTTGTAAGGAAAGAAGCCATCCCAGACAGGAGAGCTGCACCTTTATTCTGGGGCTCTCTGGCCCATCCTCAGCTCCATATATCCCAATGTCATCACCCAGTCACTTTGGAGAGTGGAGGAGATGAGGATGGATGGAGCAGCCTGAGCTCCCTCCATCGTACTCCAACCTAACGTTGTTGGACCACGCTGAAGAGCAGGGCGAGGAGCCTGTGGCCCCATGGCTGTCTTCCCTCCCCTCTCTCTAAAGGCCAGAAGCAAAGGGGATGCTCAGAGCATGGCCCAAGTGCAGGCTCATCAGCTCGCTTGGGCTGCCAGAGAGCAGTGAAGGAAGGGGCACCGGGATGTAGCCAGGATGGGATCAACTGGTCCAGGAGACCACACCCTTTCTTATGCATTTGGGAGAGGAACCAGCTCACTCCTGGGCTGCAAGAGGCACCTATGTAGTGGTCTCAATGCTGTGAGCCAGGCACAGCAGCAAGGCATGGAGGGAGCTGGAGTGCCCCCAGAGAATGGAGGGAGATGTTCTCCTCCCCGGGTTACCTGGTCCATCTGGACAGCTCTTTCTGCCCTCTCCAGCGCGATGGTGTAGGCCTTCTGCAGCCACTGGGGCACAGCTTCCTTGAACCACTGGTGGAAATTGCTCAGAGCCAGAGGTCCATCCCTGTGGATGAAGGCACCAGCTTCTCCAACTGCACAGCAACAGCAAGGGGCCATCACCCCTGTACAAGATCATGTGCAAGAAACTGCCCCAAGGTGGACGCAGCATGTAGCACCACGCTACAGAGAAACCTCCCTTAACCTGGAAGTTGAGATCTCCGTCAACCTCACTCAGAGGTAAGCCTGAAACCCTTCTGGGTTCACATCAATGCTCACATCGACACCAGACACCAACAGCCTGGGCTGCCTCGTGTGTAGTCAGTGATGTAGGTGAATGGGAAGGATTTGGAGTTCCTCTCAATTAACTGCTCTTTCCCTCACTTCGGCATCTCCCCCTCTCTGGGTTGGATACCTCTTTGGGAGGAAATCCTTCATCTGATAGAGTTCCTGCAGGTTCATGTAGAGCTGGAAAAGGCTCTCGGCTGTGGGCTTGGACATGCTGCTGTCGACCTCGTGCAGCTGCTCCTGGACATGCTCTGCGACCTGGCAGAGAGCAAGGGAAGGGGGAACAGCTGTTAGTCAGGGTCCGGCCAGGAAGGCTTGGTCTGCTAGGGGCTCTCTGGAGCCACGGGGTGAGGGTCAGCTCAGGGAACTCCGCTTCCTTTCGAGTGGCATTACAGGCGATTCATTGGGTCAAGTAAGCAGATGATAGTCACTTTATGGGCATGCAGGGAAAGATGGAGAGTTTCCCTCGCTTGCTCCCTTTCCAGGCTTGCAACAACCAGTTGCCACCTGAATGGTGGCCGAAAACATCAGCCTGGCTTTACACCTTAGTCCCATGAATGCAGAGCAGCCCAGGCTTGCTCACCAGGCTCTCCAGCTCCAGGTAGGCAATGGAGAAGAGATTCAACTTCAAGGTGCTGCAAGAGAGAAATGGGAAGTCAGGAGCCTGCCAGCCCCAGCCCAGCAAAACCTCCCAGGCCATGCCCTTGCCATAAGGGCGAGGACAGTACAGCTCTAAGAGGCAGAAATGGGACCACAGATGCTACCTGTGGAGCCCAAGAGCCAAGGAACGAGGCATCAAAGTGCCCTGTTGCTCTTGACCCTAGGGAAGGTTTGGGGGCCGGATCAAGCTCTGAAACCTACTTGATGAAGAATTTATTCCAGATTTTCTGGCCCTGCTGGAGATCTCCTATCACCTCCACGAGGAGTCTGGACAAGGCTTTGCCATTCTCCTCCATGCTCTGCAAAAGAAGGAACAGCTTTGTTTTGGATGCTTAGTGATTTTGAGATGACCTGGGCTCTGTTCCGACCTAATTAATTTCTATGATTTGTTCTCGTGGGGTAGCAATCTATCATTAGATCCACATTAGGAGCACCAAGTTGTTGGAGACATCCACTGTCGCCCTGGGCTTACATGGCTGGGGACATCCTCCTGTTGTCCTGAGCATTGCACCAAGGCCTTAAGCTTCAATGCACCTTGGCAGCTGGAGGTAACATGGCTCATGCTATTTTTAAGCTGGAAAGCCAAATGCCTTGACTGTATCAGAAAACTGCAGAAGCCTCATCCTAGTCTTGTCTTCCCACCCCTCCTTGGGTCTCCCATTCCAAGCCCAGAAAATTGCTTCTTATAATGTCAGAGAGGCCGAGATGAGAACTGACCTTCACCATGGGCTTGAGGTGCTGCTTCTTCATGTGAAACCACTCCGTCGTGCCTGACTGCAAGAGAAGAGTCCTGGTGTGATGGCAGGGAAGCAGGAGGAGCAAAGCCAGATCTGTCATCGCCTTCGCTGTCCCTGTCCCCTGGGTGTGGTCAGGACCCAGCTCCACATGGTGGGAACCACAGCCTAGGACCATCAGGGTGAAGAGGGGCAGGTATTCCCCCCCACGGTGGTCCATGTGGCTTTGCTGAGGTGTGGGCATTGGGCAGGGGATGGATGGGGAGGGAGAGCCATGGGGTCCCACCTCCCTGGGTCTGTGGAGGGTGAGACCCCTGGTCCCACTACCTTCAGTGCCGTGGAGACCATCTGGGGAAGGTTGGGGCTGAGCGTGCACAGCTCGTGGAAAGCTTTCATTTTGCACATCTGGACGAGGACCCTGCGAAGCAAGAACCTTGAGTGGAACCCAGCTCCAGCCCATCAGAAACAACCACCTCTCCCACCAGAGATCCTACCCAAACAGACCTTCCCCTCCCAACAACATCCCCTACGGGGAGCCCAGGACAAGGGACAGGACAAGACAAGTGTCACAGCAGCCTAGAAGGGGGCAGAAAGGGCTTACACAGTTTTTTGCCCAAGCTTACAGGCTTGTCCATCATGGTGGCCAAGCCATACGACCCCATGCACAGCTGGCACCAGTACTTGACTCACCGGAGCAGGGACTGGAGCCTCTCCGTGGACCTCGGGACAGAGAGGGGGAAAATGATGCGATACCTCCGGATGAGGGAGATCCCGTAAGTCAGCAAGGACTGGAAGGACTCGGCCAGCTCTGCTTTCTGGGGAGAAGGAAGGAAGGAAACATGCGCTGTCCTCCTCAGCAGCAGATTGAGATGCCAACAGGACCATGGCACCATGGTGGAGGGAGCTGGTGGCTCCTGTTCCTTTCTAGCCTGCTTCAGGGACGGGAAAACCCCCTGATGCCTCGGGTTACTTCTCCCTGGAGAAGCTGGACTGAGCTTTGTGCTTAAACCTCATTGCTACGCAGGAAAAATTCAGAGTCTCAGGAGGGTGCTGGGATGCCCTGGGAAAATGGGCAGGGAAAAGTAGGAATTGGGTCATATTTAAGTTTTGTAGGGGGTTGTGATTGACTTGATGGCAGCGATGGAGGAGGGAGATGTCGGTGCAAAGGGTAAGGGCTTTTCTGCGGAGAGGGGGAACAAACCCTCAGGGCAAAGGGACTCCCTGACCCATGGGTTGCCCTGGTCCCCATGGCTGGTTCTCCCCAGAAATGCCCTCCAGTCGCCCCAGCACCCCTGTACCCCACAAGGTCCTGCCCTTCCTGGAACACAGGGAGGGAAACAGCCCCAGGAGCCGGGAGGAGAGGCTCAGTGTTGGGTGCACGGGGCGTGTTTCCCTGATCTCTGCCCGCCGCATGGTGCCGGAGCCTCCTCACCTGCTCCGGCCTCAGGCGCTCCTGCACCCACTGGTACTCGATGCTGGTGATCTGGTGGAGCAGGCAGTTGCTGTTGAACTCAAGGCTCTGGTAGAGCTTGCTGTACGCCAGCCACTGCCTGGGGAGGAGGGAGAGGCTGGGGGTGAGCCCCCGGGGGCTGGAGGGGCACCCAGGAGCCAGTGTGGGACTCCCCCACCCATGGCTACAGCTGGGATTGCATGGGCAGGACCCAGGTCTCCTGGTGCTGCTTGGGGCAGGGGGCAACACCAGCCCCACTGAGCTCATGGGAGAGACCAGCTGCGGTCAGACGGCCCCAGGCAAGGTGTCGGGGGCCCTCGACCCCCCCCGATGTCACATCGTGGCTCCCCGGACACGGGGTACTCACGCCATGACCTGGTGGAAGTCAGAGAGATCCTTCTGCGTAGCGTGCAGGTACAGCACCGTGCTGGCATGCCTGCTCAGCTCCCCGTCCCAGGAGATGCTGCCAGCCTGCGAGGATGCAAAAGGAGGGTAACGGGTCCTGGAGTGAGCTGGGCTGAGCGAGGAGGGGACAGGAACCAGGGTGGGGTGTGTTCACAGGACCACAGGAGGAATGGGTGCCCCATAAGGATGCCAGGCATCATCATGACCCTCCTCCCCATCACACTGCAGCAATGTGTCGGGCATGTTGGGCTCCAAAGGAAGCCCTCACCCCAGCCCCGCTTCTCCCCCACGGTACCTGGTGCTGAAGGATCTCATAGGACACGAGCTGCTGCAGGAGGTGGCGATGGACAGTGTAGCTTGGCTGTGTCCGGCTGCTCGTGGTGGCCCTCTGAAAAGAGACAATGCATAGAAGCAATAACCATAACTTGTCTGAACACGCAGGGACACAGTCAGAGAGCGTGGACACAGGAGCCCAAACAGCATGGGGCCAGAGAGCCCCGTCTGAAGCTGAGCCAAGGGGTGCAGGTGCACCAGGAGCAAGGTCCCCACGCTGGCATGGAGCTCAGGAGACAGTTGAGCTGGTGTCCAGCACATGCAAGCCCTGGTGCTGGCACCTCTGATCCCGGGGCAAGGATCTGTGACCGCAAGAGAGGTCCCAAGGCACAGGCACCTGCCCCATCCTGCCAAGGCAATGGAAAGGGACCCCCTTCCCCATCCCCTCCTACCTTCTTGTGAGTCAGCAGGAACTGCAGGTGACACTGTCCCCGGTTGGGGTACGTCTCCGTCCGTGGCTCCAGCTGGTACCACTGGTCGTCCCAGCAGTGCAGGTCCTGCACACACAGAGACAAGGGTGAAGCCCTGGGCAGCCTTCCCGGGGAAAGGATCCCACGCAGGAACCAGGTCCCACAGCGCTGATGGGGCAGGAAGGTGCTGCGTTGGATAATTCTAGTATTGGATTAAAAATAAAAGGTGTATAATCATGGAGTGAATGTGTTGGAGTGGCCGGGGCACCTGCCACCGAACTGAGGAACCTGGCATCAATTTGTGGCTCTGAGCCGGGATCCTGGGTGAGCTCGGTGCTGCCACAGGGCTGGGATCCTGCCCGGACCCCCTGAGGGTTAACTGGTGCCTGGGGAGTCACTTGAAGGAGAGGATGCACCGCGGTGCTCACCTTCAGGCGAAGGACCACGTTCCCCAGGAAATCGTCCTGCCCTTTGTCTTTGCGAGCGTCTTTAAAAATCCTGAAAGGCATGAATGAAGGGGGGGGGAAGGTTTCCTGCAGCCATGACCCCCCGCCACTGGGGCGAAGAAGGGCGATGCAGACCTCCCTCCCTCTCTCCTTCCTTCCAAAAGCAATATTTATAATCCAGCAGGCAAACAAGCATTTTCCAAACCCTTTTTCTTTGGCAGCCTTAGGGTCACACCAGCACCAACCGTTTGAGACCGTGCAGGTCCGTCAGCTCCCCCAGCTTGTGCCGCACCGACTCCACCACGTCCGAGTCCCTGTGAGGTGAAACCCACCGCGAGGGAAAGGAGGAAATTCAGGTGATTGCAAAACAGATCGGGAGTTGCAATGACGGTGGACAAGGGAAGGTGCTGGGCAGGGGGAATGTATCGGGACTGAGGCCGCCCTCAAAACCAGCTGTCCAGCCAAAATCTGCAAACGTGTGGCTTCTTTCCATAAATAAAATCAGGGCTCAGGATCGGCCCTGCCTGGGCAAAGCCAGCCTGGGCTCTCTCTGCTCATGCTGGTTGCATCCTGCACTGTGCACTGCTCCAGCAGAAAGTGATGGGAAAAGGGGTCCCCAGCTGGTTTCTGGGGCTTTTTAAAGAGTATAGGTTGAAGAATCACACCAGGGACACACACCACGCCCCCCCCCCCCCCCCCCCCCCCCCCCAGGAGGCAGGACCCCACTCAGGGCCAGGGGCTGGGGTTGCTGCTGCTCACCACATGTCCAGGTGGAAGCTGGCTGTCTCCGTGTCTTCAAACTCCCTGCAAGGCACCAGTGGGATGCTGTTACTCGCGCAGCATCCGAGGGACCAGCAGCAAGCAGGCAGGGCACCTGGGGATTACAGGCAGGCGGCCCCACCCTGGGGGAGACCCCCAAACACCCCGCACAGCCTGGGGAGGTGGTGGGAGAGCCCCGAGGGAGGAATTTTTGCCATGCTTTTGTTTTTCACCTCCCTGGACTTGCTGCATGGGTCCGACCAGAAGCCTAGCAAGCCCCAGTGGGCATCACCCCAGCAGAGCCCCAGCTCCTGGTTGAGGCGAGTGGTGAACCAACCCCCACATCCACCCCCAAGAGCCCTGGGCACCACTCCAGCCCCCCAGTGCGCAAAGACAAGGGGTGGCAGATTACAGGATAAATGTCTCGTCCCACACCGGGCTGAGGGTCTGGTTTATGACTTGTGTGCGATGGATCTGGTCTTCAGGGATGAGGTCTTTGACCACAGCCTTCATCCTCTTCCTGTGGTCGGGGTGGGCTGGTTCCTGGCTCTTGGCCTCAATGCCCAGGAGGCAGTACGGGTCACTGAACCCTGTGAGGGTGGAGGCGTGCAAGTCCCCATCGGGAGCAGCAGCTGTCCCTTTTCCGATGGGACACCCACCCGTCTCCACTTACCGCTGACGTCTTTACCCAAAATCCCCTTGGCTTCTTTCACGGTTGCTTTCAGGCAAAAAATTGGGCTCTGGAAGAAAGAAAAAAAACCCCATGCTTAATGTGGGGTCACCAACCCCACAAGGAAGGATGTGGCTCCAGAAGGATTGCATCGTCAGCTGCCGCTCAGGCCAGCAAACAGCTCCTGAGCAACGTCCCCAGCACAGCCCAGGGCACCCCGTACCCCAGAGCCCAAACACGGGGGCTGGGAGGCACTGCAGCCCCCTGGCACCACCCAGATGCAGGGACCCCCCCCTCCCTGGGCCATAGCATACTGCAGAGACACCGTCTCGCTGCGTACCTCCAGTTCCTTGACCTGCTGCATGATGACGCTGTGCTCCTCTGCATCCATGCCGAAAGCCTGTGGTAGATACCGGGGCCGGTAAGGGATAGTGCAGCCAGGGATTTCCCTCCGCTCCCTGGGAGCCAGCTGCAGCTCGAGGGGAGAGGAGAGGAGCAAAGAGCCCAGCAGAAGGGCTGGGGACCAGCTGAAAGCTCTCGAGGGAGAGCCTTCTTCCCACCATCCCGCGCCTAAGATAAATATTTCTCCCTACGGCTAACATTTCCCAGCCGCAAGCTGTCCCAGCCCTCCAGCTGGATGCTGGATGTCTTTTAAGGTGCTTGCTAAAAGCTCCCTCTGAGTGCTCCCCATCTCCTTTAGCTAGGTGGACGTGTCAGGGGACAGGTTTTGGGGACCCCGTTGGGGAGGTGGGGACCCACCTTTTGCACGTAGGCGTATAGCTCCTGGGAGTCCGCAACGTGGTGCTGCTCGGGCTTGCCCAGGCGGTGCCGGATGGTGTAGAGGACCTCCTCATAGAGCAGGACCAGCTGCGAGGAGAGCACCAACACCTCACATGGGGTCAGGCCAGCGAGCGCTCGATCCGTGCATCCCTCGGGATTAGCAGGGTGTCCCTCCCCGGCAGCCCCCCCAAGCTCCCCGCCTGTCCCTGCCACACGCCTCCCGGTATCCAGCCCTGCCCAGCCACCACCAGCTGTCCCTGGGGAGCATCTTTGAGAGCTGAGCCACGTCCCCAAGCCCCAGCAGCACTGCTGACCCCTCTGGTGCCACCACGGGAGACCATGGCAGGGTCACGCTCGTACCTCTCGCTTGGAGAACCGGTGGGACAGATCCATCTAGAGAAAGAAGAGAAGCAGAGAGGTTTCCCATCAGGTCTCGTGGTAGAGGGTGGTTTCAGGAGGAAACCACAACTGGGCAGGGCTGGACAGGGGTGGCATCACCCACAGCCCATCGGGATGGGACACCCCAAAGGATGCCATGACACCCCGCAGATGCCCCCACGTCTGGGGGACCATTTCCTCCATCACCCACCACCGAGGCAGCATGGGGGCTTCACTGCCGAGCCCCATTAATCAAGGATGGGGGGGTGGCAGGGATGGCAACAGCAATTTGGGGTGACCCACAGGAAGCTTTAAAAGCCAGCCACCCACCTCTCGCCCCACAGAGCTGCTCGCTGGCCCGGTCAGGTCCAGCAGGACCAGGCTGGAGAGCAAACCAAGAGACAGGGCAGGTGGCCAAAGTGCAGCAAGGAGCAGCGGGCTGGCCGAGGCAGCTATGGGCAAGGAGACGTCAAAGCCATTGGGATTCATGGCTTGAGTCGCCTTGCCAGAAAGCAACACGAGTGCTGCTGTGACGGTGCATTGCTCAGTGTTGAGCTGAAGGATGACCAGCAATAACTTGCTTTCCAAAAGGCAATTAAATTAAAACAATGCCACATGACGAGGCACAGCCCAGCTCCAGTGGCACTCGGGGGGGGGGGTGGGGGGTGTGTGTGTGTGTGTCCCACTGACCACACAGCCCCTTGCCTCGAATGTCACCTCCCACTCATCCCAGCTCCGCATGGCTCCAGCCAGGAAATCAAACCACTTCTGCCCAAAATACCCTTTTCCCTGGCTCACCCAGCTCTCAGCCCATCCCCACCCCCTGTTCTCTCCCCGCTGCAGAGCCTGAGCCCATCCTGCATCTGCTCCCATAACCACGGGCTGGATTTGGCCACCACTGCAGCTGAGCAACTCGGTCGTGCCGCAGAGCCCGGCCGGGTGACAGCGACTTCGCCACCACCACGAGCCGGGTGACGCAGCCAGAGGAAGGGGGACCGGTGCCCCCGTGCCACCCATTATGGCTGCCAGTGCTGGAGCCTCTTGGGAGAGCAATGGGGCAACGTCAAAAAATTAATAGAAATTTTTGAAATTAGTTTGGCCCTTTCCGCGCCGAGGGCCGTATGCCAAGCATGGCCCCAGCAGCCCACTCAAACAGGGCTGGCAGGGACAGACGGACGGACAGACCAGCCCTACCTGTGGGTCAGCCCAGGCCCTGAAATGACCTTAGGATCCTCCTAATAGAAAAAAAAACAACAGCCTGGAGCTGGAACATTAACATTTGTTTATGGCAAATCTAGGGCTGGCATAATCCCCCGGCCATCTGGACTCAATTCAACTCTTCCACCCCCGGCGAGTTTAACCCTCAAGCTGCTTCCCTCCCACCTACCGTCCCTTCTTTTAACTGCTGGTCGGTGCCGGGGGGCTGCGATGGCTCAGCAGCCCCTGTAAAGGGGGACCTGCTGCACCCGGGGGGGGGCCCTGCCTGCTCCTGCCTGCCCCTGCCCGGGGGACCCTCCACCTGCCCTTGCTCCCGGCACCGTCCTGCCTGCACCAGAGCACAGCGTGCACAGCCCCATCCCAAATCCTTCTGCCCCCCCCCCCGCACTGGGCAGCCCCTTAGACGGTTGCATGCATAGAGGGGAGAGAAAAAAAAGACTTTATTTCTCTGATGCTGTTACTTATCAGCAAAGCACAAACTTCTGCTTCTAGTCCCGCAGCAGGAGGAAGAATCGCTGTTATTTTGGGGGGGGGGGCTGCTCTCTGTTGCTCCCTTCTGCCATCACGGATGGCTGCTCCCGGATCTGCTTTGTGCTCGCCCATATGCGCACGGGACTGGTTAAGCTAAAGCTGAGCTGAGCCACCAGGATGTGTTTACTCCTGCTAATCCCCACGCCAAGAGTCCAGCTCAGATCCAGGAGCGGTGCTTAAATCCAGGTCTGGATACAGCCGCCAGCATCTCCCCCCACCCCGATAGCTGCGACAGCGTCACCGGTGCAGGAGGCCAGCCTGGCTGCGGATGGTGACACTTAGGAGGGAAGAAAAGTCCCTGGGGGGGGGGGCACACCACCAGGACAGATCATCCCAGGAGTCCAGCACGGGGAATTGTGCCCACATGCTCCCAGCAGCGCTGTGCAGAGCTCTGGGTGCCATGTCCATGGGGACGGCCAGAGGGACGCCATCTGTCCGGTCACTGCAGAGGAAGTGGGTTGGGTTGGGTTGGCCGAGAGCAGGGCTTTGGGGGGATCTGCTGGGGCCCCGAGGGGCTGGGAGGCGCTGGGAAGCTCCAGCCGAGCTACGAAGGGACCCTCTGTGCTGGTGCTGAGCTGCAGCCGTGCCGACCCCGCACGCAGCCCTCGGGTGCGCGTTCGCAGGGGTATGGTCCCCCCGCATCCCCACCCCCACTCCTCGCCCTTGCAAGGCATCCCGGCTGGGACGGGGACTCGGTCATGGTTCTCTCGTTCCCTTTTTACAGCCTCGGCACCCAGCTCAGCACCCTGGGGAGCACCGGGCACAGCCACCCCGACCCCCTCCCTGGGGCCATCGCACCCCAAAGACACTCCTCAGCCCCAAACACGGTCCCCAGCCCATCGAGGTCACGGCCGCCTACCTCGGGGCTCTCCTCCTCGGGGAGGGTCCCCGCGGGGGTCTCGCCAGCAGCATCCATCTTGGGGGGAGGCTCAGCGCGGGGCAGGGGAGCGACCGCAGCTCTGCCTGCTGCTGCCGCCTCTACCCCTGGTTCGCATGCTCGGAGGAAACCGCAGACCTTATCTCGCCATGGCCATTTTAACAAGCGGAAACGCACGCAGGCCTCCTTCGAGAGCAGCACAGGGACGCAGGCAGCCCAGCCCCGCTTCCCACCGCCCTGTCCCACACGGGTAACCCCTTGGCGATGGGGACAGCGTGGCACAGATGGGATGGGGGCAAAAGAAAGGGTGTCCCATCGAGTCCCTGCTATTATTTATGAGTGAGGAATTGGGAGCAAGCAGACAGAAATAGTCCTGAGAAGGCAAAGCCCAGCGAGGAGACAGGCTGGTGGAGAGGATGGTTGGGGACAACATGGAGGATTTGGTCTCCGATGTGTCTTTGAGATCCCTTGCGCCACACGAGCGGAGACGGGAACCCCACAGAAAGCAGAAGTAATCTTCAGCTCTGGGGGGTGGAGGGGATTTGAAACGCCGCGCAAAAGCTGCAGGGTGGGAAATCCCTGTGGCACCCGGGGGTGTTGGACAAGGCTGGGCTGAGAACTGATGCGGTTAGTGCACGTGCCGGGGATGGGACTGGGAAAGGGAGGGTGGGCTTTTTCCCATACAGGCTGTCCAGGCAGAGCTAGTTACTGAGAAAAAAAAGCAGCAGGAAATGGAGTTAAAAACTTGTGCTTTACTGTCAGCTTTCCTTCTTGTAAACACTTTATCTGATTGCAACTCGCAAGGCGGTTGCCTATCACAGACCGGCAGCAGCTCCCACCCCTCGAAGATCCCTATCGAAACGCCTGCGCTGATGGCTAACGGGGGGAAGGCACGGGTGGGCGTCAGGAACTGCTGCAGGAGATGGCCAAGGGCAGAGCTGGTTTGCTCCTGGATGTCTAAGGTACGCAGGCAGCTAAAAGCAGCCTCGGGCTCGGAGGGGCTGTTGAGCTGCTCAAGCATTTGCTGCTCAGCGGATGGACCCGGGAAGGACATCAGCCTGTGCTCAAGACTTGCATGTCACTGCTGCGGCTGCTGAGCACCCTCTGCAAAGCAGGGCCATGACCACGGCTGATGCTGCTGCAGTCTCCATCGAGGGGAATTTTTGGCTTTCCAGCCTTCCTATTTCTGGCCGTCAGACACTCCTGGGAGCTGTAAGCAAGATGCTTCAGATGCCACGCAGGGCGCAGAGGCTCCACGTTGGGTTCGGTGGTGCTGTGCAGCCTGTCAGGGATTTCTGCTTAATCCAAGGAGGAAACCATGACCATGGAAACTGCACTGGAAAGTCTGTTGCCTTCACCACTGTACGAGGCATTGCGAAGAGATGACTCCAATAGCGCGGACGTACCCCGCAGCATGCTGGCTTGAACCAGGGCTGCTGGAGAATGCTGGCACCAGCCTCCCTGCAAGAGGGCAGGAGACAGGCAGGCAGCCCGTCTCTTTCACCCTTGCAATCATCTGCTCCCTTAATTAAGGCAGGTTGCACTGGTTCAGCTGCTTTAGGAGAGACACAACTTCCCTTTGCCCCAAAACCCTGTAAGAGCAGGTTATATTGGCAAAAAGGGCTCCCTGAAGTTGCAGGACCAGGAGATGGAGAAAGGGCTGCTGGTGGCGACAGCGGATGGATGTGGGGGTCAGATTTTCTTTACTCAGGTCAGCCAGCACGGGAGCGGGGCCGGGAGGGGCTGCACAGCACACGCAGCGTGAGTGGCCCCGCGCAGGGGGATGCCAAGCTAATCTACGGAATAAAAATCCAGAGATACAGCAAGACACCAAAAAGCTGAAATCCATCCCTGCTCTCACAGCAATCGTTCAGCCTCATCCCCTGAGGTCTGAAAAAAGCTGCTCGTTACACTTCTGCTCTCTCCCATGTCAGAGGGCTCTTTTGTAACTGTGCCCAGGCACCTGCACAGTAGCACCGAGGAGCTGGACTTGAGCATCACTTCCTCTGCGCTCCCCAGTTTGGCGGTGGAGCCGCCTCCTCGCCCCGTGCCCGGAGAGGGTCCCAGTCGCCTTTGCTGGCAGAGATGCTCCGAGGTGCTTTCCCAGCCCTGCCAGCCTCAGCTTTGACTTTAACCAGCCTAACATTTGCTTCACCTTGGGCAAACAGTTTAAAAGCATCTCCTGCCTTGCTGACGGAGGGGGACATGGTGAAGGAGCTGCTTTCTGTTCTGCATCCCTCTCCCTTGACACACACAAATGCGGTGTATTGATCTGGGACATCAGCACCGCGCTCCACAAAATGCTGTCAGTGGGAAGTAGAGAAGTAAAGTGCACAATGGCATTTGAAAATGATTGCTGTCATCTTTGCTTTTAGCTTTGATTGCAAAAGCAAAATCTGGTCTAGCAAAGAGCAACCACAGAGATAAAGGCAGGATGCAAATACAGCATCCCCAAGCTGCTCACACCTTTCGCTGCTTTTTGCCAACCAAAAATAACAGGGGTCCAAGAAATGTCTCTTACCTCAACCAGCACAGAGAAAACAACTGGTAAGAGTTTAGCTAAACCCCAAATCCACCTCCCTTCTCCTTGTAAGGCTGAAAAAATAAAATCTGCTGCAATCATAAATATTGCTAAACATCAGGCAATCATTCTCCAGCCAGGGCTGGTGGCTGTGCTGGGGTTTTGCAGGTTTTAGAGAGGAAAAGTTCAGCTTCAATGTGGAAGTATCTGCTAAAACCCAACTTTCCCCACCAGTTCCCCAGGTGGTCACTGCATTGCTCAGGGCTGGTTTGCAACGCCGGCTGGAAACATTGAGACGCAGCCCGGCAGGGCAGGCAGCACACGTCCCCCATCAGAGGTCAGCGTGGTCCTTACGGAAGGTCTCTGTGCAGGGCTCGCGTGGTTTTGAGCCTCTGTGTGTGCCAAGGGAGAGTTATTTGGTGATCAAGTTTCAAAAGCAGCAAATACCCTTTTTTCCCTCCTGGGTTTTACCAGCAGCCACCTGCTCCACAAAATACCAGCGACAAAAATCACTGAGCTCACATATCTCATCATATTTGCACCTTGAATTACTCCTCATCCAGGAAACAGTAAGAAAAGCCCTAAAAGCACCTACAGAATTAGCACAGATTTCTGGTTAGTAGAGACAACCCCAGTAAACTCCATGCCCCAAACCTGCAGACAAATAGCAAAACATCCCAGACACCTCAAGTCAGGAGCTGAAAAAGGACTTTGTTTTCCAAAGAGAGTGGGTCAGCACTCCCCAAAACAGCCCTCCCTCCCCACACCATCAGTCTGCCTCCCTAAATAACTAGCCAGGGGCATGTACCGCATGTATGTGCAACATAGAATGAACCCTTCCGTTCCTCTCAAAACCAACTCATCCTAAAGGAAAACCCTTTTCCTTTAGGGTTATACTCCTGCAGGGTTACAGGCTGCCCCTGGTATAAGTAAAGCCCACAGTTCATTCGTGCACGGGGTTATAGGTGCTGCTGAGAAAACAGATCTCCAAAGAACAAGCATTATCACCCTCTCTAAAGGGTATCATCTTCCCTTTAAAGGAAAACCTGGTACGAAGGGACCCTCCGCGAGCATTAATAACGGTTTATCTCCCTACCTCTTGGCTTGATAATCCCGGAGCTGCAGCCTGCCCTCTCCCTTATCTCAATCTCTCAGCTGGAAACTGGCAAATAGGCAAAAAATTGATTTCAACATGTCCCTCCCTCACTTCTCCTTTTAAACACGGGGTCCAATGACTCTGCAAAACCAGGCTGTGCCTGCTGGAGTTTGGCAAGGCGTTCAGTAAAAGTACAAGGCGGAGGAGAGGAAGATGGTTTCAAAATGAGAACAGACGTTCCTGCTGCCCCTCCTCGGGGCTGCCCAGCCGGGGCATCCCCCCGGGGACCTCCGGGTGCTGTGTGCTCTGGGACCAGCGATTTCATACGTGGGAGGGGTGTCAGTTGGTTCCCTTCCTTGTCTTGTTTTAGTTATTTCTGCCCTAACCCCACATCTTTCCTTCCACAGGGTCTCCTGAGCGCTTCGAGTGCACCTAGCAAAAAGCAGTGGGATGGACACAGCACCCCCCCACCCCATTTGGGACATCTTAGAAGGATGTCAAGGCAAACCCTGTCCCTCTGGGAAGAGCAAAGGGGACTTCCAGCCACCATCCCGGCTCAAACGCTGTGTCTGGCTCCCTGCACGGCAGCACGAGGTGGGGGGGGAGCACAGCAGCCTGCTTTGTCCTTTGGGAGGTCACAAACTTCATGTATTGACCTGGACACCATCCGTTTGGCTTGGGGCACCCCGTGACAGTTTCAAAACATTTTCTGCATCGCTGCCATGTGCTATCTGTATACAGAAGTATTTCATCCACTTCCCTCTCCCGGAGAGATGAATTCAGTGTCAGCCACTGGATTTATCATCCCCTCACCGCAGGGCCAGGGCAGCGGCTGCTCTCACTGCAGGGGCAGGAAAGGGGGACATAAACGTCAAGGTCATTTCATCTGCTGGTTTGGGGCACTGAGTTCAGAGCAGCAGGACCTACAGCACGTGCTTGAGCCAAGGAGGGGCCAGGGTGGATACCTGAAAGGTGGAAGAACTTGGGGCTGACAGCCGGGTACCAGGCATGCCCCGTGGTGCTTATTAAGCACCTTCGTGCCTATCCTGGAGCACACGCATCGAATTATTGACCAGCTTCAGCACCGAAACGCTCCCTCTCTGGCTTTTCCTCCACCACCTCTCCCCACGTGTGTCAAAGCCCCCTGAGGAGCCCACCAAGCCCAGTGGAGCCGCACGCTTGGACGACGGGAGGAGGCTGCAGGGCTGAATCCACCCCACTGCCCCCCGATCCCAGACAGACACGCCAAAACACTGAATGCTACTGCAGCCGATCCGTGCCGCGGGGAGAGCGACCGTGCCCCTGCCAGAGCCCAGCCCTTACGGAGCAAAGTACACAGAGGAGGAGGAGGGACTGAACTTGAGCAAAGGAAAGGCAAGGTTTAGAAAGACAGGATTTGCTGAACCAAGCTTGCAAATGGAGTCCAAGCTGATACCTTTTGCTCCGGTACCTGGAGACTGTAGGAAACGTGCAGGAAACGGCAGGCGGGTGGCTGGGAGGACGCGGCAGAGGCGGGTCCCGCTCCGTTGGCACCCTGAGGCGTGGGATCCAGCAGCCCCTGACGGCAGGTACGAGTCCCGGGTCCTGCTCGCTGTTACGTGGGTCTGTTCACATCCCGTTGTGGCCTCTCTCAGCGGCACAGTGATGGCCCTTGAGCAAGGAGGGTGCTGAAATATCGGTTTCCAGTTCAGTCTCATGATGGCAACTCTTTGAGCTGACTCAGGAGAGCAGATGGGTGAGTAATACCCGGTACTGCTGCAAAGAAAACCCCTGCCTAAAATTAAGATCTCTGCCCTGCACATCCTGGCATTTCATATCAACCCACAAAAACCCCACATTTGTCACTTGGGCTTATTTGTACAGCTTTCAACCTGAAACCACCTCTTGATCAGAGCCTATCTTAGCAAAACCCATCTTCTAATACCAACCTGGCAGCTGTTTACAGCTGGAGGTGCCTGCGATGCGACCGCATCGGCCAACTCGAGCTGCTCACTGGTGAGGGCTGGCCCTGCTCCCGGCTGCTCCGGGAACAGCTGGGTCTGAACTTCACCCCACGCCTCCTGCCACCTCCAGCGGTGCTTGCGAAGGGAGCCGGCACTGCAAGCTGTAGCTCATAAATCACCTTGTCCATCACGCAGCAAAGATGCAATTTGACCATCAACCGCTCACGGAGCAGGCGGGCGCTGGCCAGACTGGCTGAGCCACAGTCCCTCAGCGCATCCCCTCCAGCTATAAAGGAATTAATGCAAAATAATGATTTGGTTTAATTTTTTTTTTTTTTTTTAATAGGCTGCATGAAGCAGGAGTGTTCAAGGTAAAATCTGGGCAGAATGGTTGGAGGAGGAGGAGGGCTCTGTCTCTTCCTTCGGCTGGAGGCAATCCTGGGCAAGCATGCGCGTGTCCCGACCTTCACCAGCCCCCAGGGATATCAGCAAGATTTCAGGGCTGATAGTAGGAAATCTGTAAGCAGTACCTGCAGTAACAGTTTTTTGCATAAGATCTCAAAGCACTTTAGAAATACCTAGTTACACCACAGTCCCGTGAAGGAGGGAAGTAGCCCGTATTCAGAGCGGGGCAGCAGGCACAAGGTGAAGTGAGCGACTCCTCAAGTGAAGAGCCAAAGCCACATCAAGGAGGCAGAACTCTACATGGTGGTAGAAACCCTGTCTATGCCAAAAGATTAACTGGATCCAACACTAACCGTTCCCTACGCCCCCTCTTTTTCTTCATCAGTATAATACCATCCAAATACTGGAATTTAATGGTACCAATGTAGGTTTCACATGACAGCCTTTCTGCTGCAGAGCTGATTAATCATTCAAGCAGGAACCAGATCTGGAGACATATTAATGCACAACATTTCCTCCTGCCCTACTCCCACCCCACTTCCAGAGCAGAAGTGGACTTTCAATTGCACTTCCCTGCTTTAATATTTAAAATCTTCCACGTGGGCAGCAGGACCAGCTGACCCTTCCAGCCTCCCTAAGCCCTTTCCAACGCAGAGCACAGCTCCCGGTTCCCATCAGGGAGATGGCAGCGAGCGCTGAGTATGTAAGCCAAACGCGGGTTTTCAGGGATTCTCACCAGCATCTATCTGGCCAAAACCTGCACCCTCCTGAATCGTGCTGCTCCACTCAACCCAATACCTGCACGAGCCTTGCTGACTGCGTGACTCGCCCAGCCTTTTGGCCCCACAGCTTCAGCGTTCCCAAAATACGCTTCACTTCTCACCAGCATCCTCCAAACTCACTGAGGCCACCACGATGAATCTCTTTGGTGTTACTTGCTCCTTCTCACCTCCCCATAGACCATGCCAAGCTCTAGCCTAGAGGAACAGGGACATTCACCAACAAACCATTGAATAAAGCTCACAGCTCAAAAGTCACTGATTTAGCTCACTAACACCCATGGTGAGGAGAGGAATATTTCATTTATTCCAGCCTGACTCATGCTCTCAACATATTTTCCTTTTCCAGGCAGCCAACCTCATGGTCTCTCTGCAGATATTACTTGTCCGCGCTAGCGGAAGAAAGATTCAGCTTGAACCACAGAGCCAAGTTCTCATCAGAGCAGATATCTAAATACTTATTCTCTCAAGCACAATTGGTTGCGGAAGGATTTAAAGAACTTGTGGGTTTGTGCTGATTGTTTGTGTGAGAGCTGCACGGCAAGAGACTCGGAAACTTCATGCAATCTCTATTTTCTAGGATTCTCTGTCTGGGAGTAGAGGGTAACTGGGAAGGAGCCACTTTAAAATAGAGCAGGAGCCCTGGAGCACAGAGTGGTTTCTGCAGCATCTTACAGTTGGACTGATGTGATTCTGGAAACCTCCATTTGAAGTAATTTAATTCACAAAACAGGATTTATTAGGTTCTTAGTGGGCTGATAACATTTTATGTCTTAATGCTTTCCTTCTCCACCCACGTTTTGCTACAGCAAACAGACCCAAGTGGCTGAACCAGCCCTAAAAAGCAGTAAAACAGCCATGTCAGAGGGCGAGAGTCTAAAGGGATGTTAAAGGAGAGCAGAATCTGGAAGATGTCCACCCCAGCTGATCAGGGAGTTCAAGAAAATTAAGGCAGCTAGTGGCAGCTGGGAAGAGGAATGAAGCTGAGCAAGGTTTGGATGTTACCTGCAGAGCAGCTGCTGAATACCTTCTGTTTGACACGTCAGCACAAACCGGAGAGACTCACCTCATCTCGGTAACCACAGGACCAGATCCTGCATGGCACACCTCCTCTCACAGATTCACAGACTGGTGGGGGTTGGAAGGAACCTCTGGAGATCATCTCGTCCAACCCCCTGCTAAGGCAGGATCACCTCCAGCAGGTTGCACAGGATCGCAACCAGGTGGGTTTTGAATATCTCCAGAGAAGGAGACTCCACAACCTCTCTGGGCAGCCGTGAGCCTCATCCTGCTCACACTCAAGGAGTGACAGCTCTCACACTGCTGCTGGAGCGCAGCTGTGCTCCTCAGCCCAGAGGAGCTGTTCATGCTGCCAGAGTAGAGCTACCAGGGCAAACCACACCACCTCAGGGAGTTCAGACCTACTGGAGCAGAACTACCACTACTACATCTTAGTACACTTAAAAAAAAAAAAAAAAAGGATAAAATTATGGATTGCTTCTAATTAGAGACAGATTTTAGAGGCAACAACTATGCTGCATCCCTCGACTACTTCTAGCAATAGGTTACAACTTTTACAGGGATAACTGGTCTGAAAAAACCATCTAGGCAACACATCTGGGTAAAGTGTTAAGCAGTCGCCTCACCGGTTTACAACAGGAATTGCGAAATGGGCGTTTGTTAAAAGATTTTAACATCTTGTTTTCATTTCACAAGAGAAATCAAGTGACTAATGTCACCAATGGCTAGCCAAGAACAAAACCCAAGTGATTTTGCTGCTGTTTAATTCTCCCTCTCCCCATCCAAAGCTACTAAGTCACCAGCAGGCATGCCCACTCACAAATACACAAACACCGTAAGTTTTGAGCTGATTTCTCTTTACTTCACAGTCTTGGCAAAACAAATCTGCATTCAAAAGTCATTTCACATTAATATATTAATCAAACATTTTCAAAATAAATATATTTTTTAAATAACCATTTCTTTATATCACTGCAGTAGCAATTCTAGAAAAGTCAGTGCACAGACAGTAGCAATTTGATTAATCAGCTAGACTCGAACAAAAAGAAAACAAGAGATGGACCTTTTTTCTCTCCGAGCAGGCTGCATGCAGCAAGTCTCAGCAGTTTCCTAGCACACGGTCTTTCTTCACACTTGCTGGGAAGGATTTTTCTCTCTCACAGACAATGTCAGAAGTCAGTGAAGTCTGATTTTTGCAAAGCTTTGTACAATGCAAAGTTTTAACAACCACGTTAGTGATCAGTCCTGTAGAGGTTCTGCATACTAGAGTTGCTGCTAATGAGATCAACGAATCAAGGCTATGGAAGGAAAACACTTGAACCTTCAGTCCAAGAAGCCCAGTTCAAGTTACTGGGAAATAAATTCACAGCTGATCCAGGAACACTAACAGCATTAAACTACATTCAAATGAGCAGCTCAGTTATCCCTAGCAGCTTATCCCAACGTTTTGCATACTCTCTCAAGTGCTTCCAGGGCATAAGTAAAGCAACTCTTTCCTCCCCGTTAGCTATTAATTCACCAGTTAAATCACAGCAGTAAGATGCTTCACTGGCCAAGACTGTAACTTGTGTTACAGCAAATTTTAAAAAAAGTGCATTATAGACTATAAAGAGAATATTCAGGACTTTGTGATCTCAAGCCCACATATCTAACTGGAAAAAAGACAACAGAAAGTTAGTGTTCCCATATGATCTGTAACTAGCTAGACACTACTAACCAACCCTGTAAAGAGCAGTATGTTTTCTTAAGGGAAGCTTCTCATCATACGCAGTGCACAGCAGGAAAATTTGGAGGGCTACCAGATTATTTGCTGCGATTGTCAGGAATGTCTTAGCTAAAAAAACCCAAGAAAGTGTAACAGATATCTGAAAAGTGTAATAGATATCTACTTCCTTTGAGATCCCACAGGTTCCCTTTGAAGCCCTTTCTCAGTAGCAGAGGGAAAAGTTGGGCGTGATACTCTGGGTTGAGAGGAATACCCAGAGACATCCCTGTACCCAGAGATGCACACTCAGGTAAATTCAAGACACGCCCCCATCCCCGCAAGAGCCTTGTTTCCATGTTATAAGCACATTAATTATCAGTTTGGAGCAGTGGTTTACTCTAGATAGGTGTAATTAAAGTATCAAAAGAAACAGACGTTAAGGGAAACAGTTACAGATGAAGAGAACCTCCAGTTCTAGCGATGCAGCGCACAGGGAGAAGGGAATGCTGCAGCAGGACAGCAAACCCTCAGAGCTCTACCAGGTAACCCAGGCTGCTGAAATCTCCCCTTGCTCTGCACAAATCTACCACTAGAGCCCATGAAAGCTACATGCCTTGGAAGGAGGTTCTACTCCTCAGTGCCATGGACCATGCCCCAAGATTCTGCCAAAATGGGAAGTAAGAAAGCAATGAGTTGTGGAGAAGGTCTGTGTTAGCTTATTGGTTTTTCTTGTCCTCTGGTGGGAAGTATGGAGGAGGGGGTGGCTGGTCCTGAAATAAAGACAATAAAAGGACATAAATTCATGGCTAAGAAAAAAAAAAAAACCACAAAAAACCCCCACCAAAACCAATTCAGACAAGCTTTGCTGTCTCACTGAGAAAAAGAAGTGCTAAATACACACTTGGGCTCACAGTGCAGTACCAGAAAGATACAGGAACTTACCGTGGGCATATAGACGTTATGTGGGTTGACTGGGCTGTAGTAAGCACTGGCAGCGGCTTCAGCAGCCTTCGCTTCAGCTGTCACAGAAAGAGAAGTTACAGATTTGGTGACACGCAGAGAACTTTTACAATCAAACAAAACCTCCACATATTCTTGGCCATCAAGTGGTACTAACAGAGCACTATTTGACAAATGCTTGAGTTGCAAAATAGCTACAACAAACACAACAATTGAACATTATCTCTTCCAGTTGCCACAGGATTGTCAACTCTGAAGTGAAACAGACCAAGATTTAGTTTGGAAACGTCACCTGGGACTGGCCTGTTAGCCAACAAATAAATGCTAACAGCTGTTCTATTTTGCCTGAATACAGACAATACCCTTTAAAAAGGCAGGCAACAAATCATCCTTCCTGGGAGTGAAAACACAAAACAAAACAAAACCTAGCACAAGTTTATAGCAGTTCAGGGGATTCATACTTTAAAAATGGTAATTTATTAAGATAATCCAGATCCTCTATTTCTGCAGAATACAGAAATCTTGTACAACCATCTGGATCAGTGCCACTTTCAAAAAGATAGTTCAAAGATGATTGGTTGTTTATTCAAACTAAAGAGAGAAGATAAATCCTTACCCAGAGAAATATCCTTATCTGTGAGACCTCTATGGTTGTGTCCAATCACAAAAGCTATTTTTTCCCCCCACATGCGGTCCTTTTAAGACCATGTTTGAAATCATTTCAATAAATCCCAAATGAGTGAAAATGAGACTGATGTTTCCCCAGCTCCTTTCCCTTACCTATTCCTCAGTTCCATGTTGTTAGAGCAAAAGCAACCAGGTTACAGTGAAACGGGAAGGGGGAACGAATATCAGCAAAGCTGCAATTGCTAACTAAAATGGACTAGAGAAACATATTTCACCATCAATTTCTTTTTCTTCATCTAACAGAGCCAGGTTACCACAATAGGAGAATCACAAATTGTATTTTTTCTGCCACAACAATAAATCCAGCTGCAAAATATCCACTAATGGTATCCACCCTGGAGACAATCAGGCTGGCCTCCAGACTGAGCTGGATATACAAGGCTGGAGATTAGGGGAGCTCCCTAATCCCTCTCCTAAACAATTTTAACTTCTAAGTGGAGCTTCTAAGCTGGCTCTAAGTTCCCCAAGAGATAGCAGACACGAAACTGTGTCTGTTTTATGGGTAACAAATTCATTGTGAGCTAATGCACCTGAACACGTTTCTTACCTGCAGGAGTGGCGGGCAAGTCTGGACCGCTGACGGGGGGTTCCATGGGCCCCGGGTACGGCGGGGGTGGAAGCTGCATGTAACCCATGTCTCCATCCACCACAGGAGGGCCAGAATAAAACTCTGTCAGGAAAGGAAATAGCACAGCAGAAGACTTAAGTCCTTCGGGTGGGTCACAGCATACAGCCAAAACAAGCCAAAGGCAAATATAATTAAGCTCAGAAACAAAAGTTGCACAAGGCATCAGATCCAATCTAAAAGACTATGTAAAATGTGCGTTTCTTCCCCTTTTGACTTATTTTACTCTGGCTAACTAGAACAATCCCCAAATTCAATTCCCAGACTTACCAGGAGGAGGTGGTGGGTATGGATAGCCCCCATTAGCTGCAGCTGGTGCGAAAGCATAGGATCCATTGGGCATATAGGAATAGCCATAAGCTCCATTGGGTATTTCACCTCTGGAGACTGGAAAAGTGAAGATAGAGTTGACCTCATCAAAAACATCAAGCCTGCATCAAATGCAGGTGAAGACCCCCAACAAACTTAAAGAATCCTTATCTGAAAAACAAGCAAGCTCCATCCCAATAAATCTGCTGTTCACTGGATGTGAAAAAAGTATTTTTTAAAGCAAGCAAGTTCCAGATACAGCCTGAAACTCGCATGGATTTGAATCCAACCTGTTGCAACCTAAAGCTGCCCATGCTGCGAGATGAAGGCATGGCCTCCTGAAACACCAGAACTATCTGGCAGGCACTGCCAGACTACCATACCTTGTGATGCCACCTGCAGCATGCGCTGCCCAAACTCGATAGCACCCCCAGCCAAAAAGGTCATCTTGAATGTGGCGGATCCCTCCCAGCCACCTGCAGGGAGGAAAGACAGAATTCAGAAGCAAGGAGAAGCCATTTTGATGCCATTTAGTTTCCATGCTTTATCTACAGATGCTCTGCATTTAATTCTTTAAAGAGCTTATCCCAAATATCCAAGAAAAAAAACCATGCAGATAATGTGGCAGAATTGCCCTATTATCAGGAAAATTCACATTGGGCAGTATTTTCAGGTCAAGAGACACCTGAAGAAGAAACATCAATAAGGGAGACATTCAAAAGCTTACTCAAGTTGTGCCTGTTACCACACTAGCTGCTGACAGACCAAGCTATCAGCAGTGCTGGATTTGCTCTAGCTTTGTATACGATTAGCACAGAAGACAGGGATTTTGTTAATCCTGTTTGCTAAAAATCCTTTGCAACTACACCTAACTGTCAGCTATAAATTACTTTGGGAGTTTGAGTACCCAATGAAGCAAAGAGCTTAACGAAAAACACGGTCCACATAAATCCATTCAAGTCTATGGAAGATATTTCAAGTCAAGATAATAATAATAATAAAAAAAATTAGTGACATCTCATATTACAGACTAAAAAAGAAAAACATGCACAGCCCAGATACCCAACAATGCATCAAAGCAGAAGCTGTGTCAGTGCTGAAACAGGGACATGTAGATTAAAGAGCCTTTTGAGCTAAACCAGACTCTCATGGCTGTTAAAGCAACATCCTCATTAAAGGAGACAGCCTCTGGGGAAAACTCACGAAGATTTAGCTAAAGCCATTTGCCTTTCACACAGCTTACAGAGTTTGTCGTTACTGCTCGAGCTTCCTTGTACACCAGATAGTCCCACTTTGCTCCCATACAGAAGCTACAACGCTGACTTCAGGATTATAGACTGTTTTGTCTCCTAAGCACTGCACTGTGATTTCAGTGCCACAACTAATTGATTAAATCAAGCTGGGAATGAAAGGGTTTACTGAACTATATGCCTTTGGTAAAAGGGGGAAGCATAAAACAGTGATTAAAAAAATTATTCTTGAAAATGTCTACCACAAACTTCTCAATGAACATTGAAACTGCCCCTTGAAGATTCCCGAATTTCAAGACAGTCCATTCTCTTCCAAGTGTCATTTTTACCACTAAGATACACTGTAGCAATAGCATGCCTTTCCTTGAATTGCACAAGAAATTGATGATGGTGAACCCAAACAGATCCAGAAAGGATCACAAGTCTTTGGCATAGGAGGGCCTGGATGCAGAATTAAGAGGTAACCCCAACCGACCAAAAGCAAATATCCGCGCTCCTGCTGACTCTGCTCTGATGTTTACTTGGTGAGATCACTTGGCTGACTGAACTTAGTATTTTGCAGAGAGGGCAGGAATGAGATTGGTTGCAGAACAGATCTGTTCATTGTAACTGTACAGGGAGTAGATAAGGGGAATATTTTTAGCTGCTAGTTTCAAAGAAACATATTTTAGCAGTACTGTAAACCCCCATTTAGTCAGTATCCAGTTTCTGTTACACTGGATACTTACTTTGCTAAGAATTGTGTGGCTGAACTAAGATACAGAACATACATCTGTACTATACATACCTCCTGCTTCTGCTTTAACTGTACCCTTGATATAATTTGCTCCAAAGACAGGCTGCTTAATCTCACAATCTTTCAACAAATAAAAGGGCATCACGAAAGACTGCATAGCATCCTTTCCCTTCGATACAAAGATAACCTGAAAAGGAAACAACATTACAAAGGGTATTTAAAACAAACAGGAAACACAGCCCCGACCTACTATCTGAAGAGACTTTTTGATGAACTGAAACTTCCTCCCACATCTGAAGCTCCTCGTCAGTTCTGCAAGCCAAAAGCTACACAGAACAGCCACAAGGGTAAACTGAAGTCTCAAGGCAATAAAGCCTTCCAGGAAGACTACCCTTGCTCAGATAATACTCCTCCCAGCTTCCAGAGAACTCACTGCTCCACATAGCTATGATTTAGTAGCTCTGCTGCTGCATTCGGCATTTCCAGACCATTGCTAATTTCCAATATTGAAGATGCCTGATGGAATAAACAGCTGCCTGTATAAGGAGTAATCAGATTTATTATCTTTTGACAAATAGATAGGATATGCAATGAATTTATAAAGCTCCCCGGAGGGAAAGGATGAGCCATACTTCAAGGGGTAGTAGATTATCCTGACTGTCATGCATTGAGGACATTTAAATACTGAAATGCAAAGAGCCCTTATCTCCTTACACAAGATAAAGTCTTTTACTACTTACTCGGTAGGGAGTCAAGAAAACACTCCCTTTCTTGGTCCCTTTGAAGGCATCTGGCATAGGTTCGATATCACTGAAGGTAATTTCTATGTGATCATAGGTCATCAAAACACTGCAAACAAGATGAGAGAAGAGACACGATGTCACAGTGTTACAGCTCAAGGCAGAAGCGCAATATGCAAGTAAATTTACTGATTTACCACAACTGTCTTTAACCTCATGCCAGTGCTTGGCAGACAAAATCAGTCTGGTTGGGTTTGGGGGTTTTTTTTAGGGTTTTTTTGTTTGTTTGGGGTTTTTTTGTTGGCAATAGCACCTTAAGTAGTACTGGCTGCTGGTTCTGAGCCTTGTGTTCCCTCCTCAGTGTGCTGGCACAGCCACTGCTGTCTCCGTAGCCAGACGGCAAATCTAGTCAATTGAACTGATCAAGATCTCGAGACTACTTATATATTTTTTTAATGTTGTGTTGCATTTCTGCTGGATCAGTTCCCTAATTTGGTTCACCACAAGTAACACAACAGAGGAAGGACTGTTGAAGCAGGAACTGCTCAGGCTGCCTTATGCAACACAGCTGTTGAAGGTCTAACCGCAGCTTAAACATCTCTCACAAAAATGTGATCAAAAGGAACTTCCTCTTCTTGCCACTAGACTTCATTAACCCATGTTGTATGCACTGAATCCTTAATTCTCAATTAGAAACTGACCTGATTAAAACCAGTGCAATACCCTTGCATGTATACAGCAGGTATCTTGTATTAACATAACAGCAGCCACATTAGGGACTCTAATCCCTAAAGCTGGAGAAGCCTTTTATCTTTGTCAGCTTACGTGTTACCATCCTCAGTCATTCGCCTTTCCCTTCTGCCAACAAGCACCTGTTCCTCCAGCAAAAGCTCCGGAATGGCAGAGGGGCCAGTAGCTCTGTTGAGGGTACAGTGCATCAGCTGAATCAACCACCACAAGCAGCCTGGGCTGCAGCGTGAGGGGCAACCCCTGGTCTAAGGCAGGCTGACAACTGGGAACAGTTAACACATCAAGCTGCCACAGTTGTTTGTTTCACTGAACACAAATTTAAGCCTCAGAGTTGACCTCACTAAATTCTTCTAAGAAGGGTCACATCCCAAATGGAAGTCAGGTGCAGAATTCCTATAGCAATGTTTAACTGGCCTCATGGAAAGCAGCCCTTAAGAATGAACTACTCCTTTGTCCCAGAAGCAGGTGACTGCCACGTCAGAATCAAAGCACGCTGGCAGACACAGAGGGTGAGGACAGCCCATTGCCATGCAGACAGAGGCAGCTCTGTGGAGGCTTTCCGTTTCCATGGTTATATCCCAGCACCTTTTTCCAACATTGTTGTTGCTTCCCGAACACACGGAGGGGGCGGGTGCGCAAAGAAACCAGCAAACCAAACTGGGCAGGCGGCCTAGCGCTTCCCAAGCGGGCAGGGCTCGAACAGAGACACACTGCAAGGGCAGCATCCCAGCTCTCCAGCAGCACCGGGTGGCGAGAGAAGGATGAGGCTTGGGTCCAGGCCAGAATCACCTGGCTGGTGGCTGAGCTCTGCCAGCCCTCACCGAGCACTCGGGGGAAGGGCCTGGGGACAGCAGTAAGAGCCAGCAGCAGGCAGAGGGGCAGGCAGGCTGCAGAGGGATGCTGTGTGAGGGGGGAGGCCGCGGCTGAGGCCCAACAGAGCTCCCCCCGGGAGAGATCCAGGGGCAGGGGGATACGAACAGCCCTTACCCCCGTAGGGAGAAGAAGAGAGGACGAGCCCAGCCACGCCAGCACCGAGAGGGTTAATCCATCCCGCCTTAACCCCTCAGCACCACGTAACCCACTCCCCTCCCCACACAACCTCTCCCCCTAAGCGGTAAAGAACGAGAGGAACGCAGCTCCCCGTTATCCCCCAGCGACTGCGGCCGGAGGAGGGGAGAAGAGGATGGCACCTTACTTCTCGCTGTTGTTAACGATGACGCCGCCGCCCTCCGAATGGTTCCTGTTCAGCGCCATGGCCGACACCGCCTCCTCCTCCTCACAGCCTCCAGCCCGCTCTGCGCCTGCGCGGGAGACAGCCGCTTGGCGTCCCGGCGGGGAGCGAGGCATGACGGGACTGCCCGCGCGGTGCATGCAGGGAATTGTAGTCCCCGGGCCGTCCGCCGTCCGCCATGACACCCTTTGGGTGTCATGGCGGACGGCGGACGGCCCGGGGACTACCACGTCTGAGGGGTGGTTCAACCCCGCTCTGCCCCAAACTGAGTCCCCAACCCTCGCTAACCACCTCCATCGCCACCCCCCCTCCTCCAAAGCCCAAAGGGCAGCGGGCCCACCCGCTGTTGGGAGCTGCTATCCCTGGCCTGGCCACTCCTGAGGAGACCCTCAGCTTCCAACCCCTGCTCCCACCGCGATTTATAATAAATATTAATTTACTGAGCTCAAGCCAGCTCAGTTTTTATTAAGCTTCATCAGTTTTCTAATACGTAAGAGTAGGGGAAGTCCGAAGAGCCAGTCTCCTTTTTGGGAGAGCTCTCTAGCGTGTTTATAAACCCATTAATCATCCGATTGCGTGTCCTGCTGACCATATATAATAAAATTATTGAAGTTATTTAGAGCCTGCCTGATCTTGGCAGGAGTTTTTCTGGCTTTTCTGCTTGCGGGGGCACTCCGGCATAGTGGTGCTTCATGGGTGGGAGTTCGCAGAACACCCCATCGGCGTTCAAATCACAGTTTTGTTTTAAAATGGTGTATTTTGCTGCAGTTTGCACTTCATTTTTTATCCTGAAGACATTTCCTGGCTGGCTCACTAGGGGGTAAAACATTTTCCCTAGGAGTCTGTCCAGTTTTGCATGCACGAAGGAGCTGTTTGCATATCCCATGCAACCACAAAGTGATTTTTAACGCTTTTTGGTGGGATGTCCCAGGGAAGAGCCCAGAATTAAGTGAAATGGAGACAAAATTGGACTTTCAGTAGGTGGAATGGGTAGAATTCAGCTGTTTGGTAGAGCAGAATAAAAATCATCCCAGGTATGTGATGGTGCAGCACATAAAATGAGGTTTGGCTCCTTAAACAGCAAAGATGCTCGCTCCATTTCCAAGAATTTTTTATTTTACATTTTGTGTTTCGCACACTTGCAAATGGATTTTTGATCACGGTAGTGGTTGCTTCCCATGCTGGAATCAGTCACATCCTAAAATTACCCCTTTATATTGGAGAGTGTTAAACTGGAAGGAGTAACAGGTCTCCCTGTAAACAAGTCAGGACCGTGTCTGTCTGTCTGTCTGTCGGGAGAGAGGGAGGGAATCTGGGGGCAGTAAAATCTGCAGCGTTGGCAGAGCTACAGCAAAGGTCTAATCTCCTGCCTCCAGGTATGCAAGCAGGAGGAATTCTTAAAAAATTAACGACTGCATAGTTTCATTAAAAATAGAAGCCCTGCAAAACTAATCATGTGTTTTGAAAGATTCGTCGTATCAATAACAGACAACTGTATATCAATAATATACGAATATATATAAAAAACATATATTACCCTCAATTATCTTTTTTTTTTTTCCCTAAATTATATTTTTTTATATGGCCTTGAGCTTTGTCCTGCAGGGTTTGTAGCCCAGCCCTGTCTGAGTGCCTGAGAACCAGATGGGATGTGGGGAGAAAAGCAGAAACACTGGATAATGGAAACCAGATTTAAATAAATGCAGTGACATAATCTGTACGGTTCTTGGCAAGAAAAGAACAAGTTTGTGCTTTTCATATCCACTTTTTTTCAATAAGCTGTAAGTTTCCCTTTTAAGAAATGCTTGTAACAAACAGTCCCAATTCCTCTCCTATTAAAGTCAGTAGCAGACACCAACTCGGCTTCCACAGAAGCTAAAGCATTGCCACCTCTCATGGTCTAAAACTCACCCAATAATGTTTTTCTCTTAGCTCCAGCCGATATTTGGTATTAAGAAACTCAGCCTTCGTTTAAAAAAATGTGCCAGTGCGAATGCCAGCATGTGTGGGAAGTTCTAGACCTCCTTGTCACATAGAAAACCTTGGAAATTTATACTCTAAAAGCTGAAAAAAATAAGGAAAACATGCCTAATCTGTTCATCTTTGTTATTTCTAAGCTGAGGACCAAGGTAGAAGAGAGAACTGAGGCAATTCATTGTTTTGAATTGCCCAGGACTGACAATATTGTTATTGCATTTTAGGATTCTTCCGCTCCTTTTGTAGTCAAGCAATAAAAATGTGTATTTGGCACAATTCCCTTAGACACCCTTGGAAAATAAAATCTGTGTTATTTTATGCCAGATGTACAGGACACAGAAAAATAAACACGAGATAATGGGACAGCTCTAACGGTTTGGTATTTAAAGGAAAGACAACCCAGAGCGATGTCTGTGTAATATTTAATGGCAAATCATAGTCTCTAACATAATTATATTATTCTGTTACAGTTTTTTCACACATTGTAAAATACTCTACAGTAACTATATTTAAAAAATCCTAATTAAAAGGAGGAACACTCTGTGACAGCAGAAATAACTCAAGGGAACACGGAAAGGCTGTTTAAATTGCCAAGCGCTATCTACCCATCTAAACTCGCCACACGCCGCATTTAGCCCTTCGTTCGCAGCAAAATCAGCGAATTCAGAGCTGGCATAGTGCACATTTCCTTATCATTCCAGTTTACACCCCAAATTATTGGCAACACGGAGCAAACTCTGGTCCAACATCCCAGCAAGGGGGATTGCTCCCATCTTAAATGGGTCAGAATTTGCTTTACACCCTAAACCGTGAGGATTTATAGAGCTTCCAACCAGGAGTAAAGCAAGCAGGAGGAAGGAGAGGGTTGGGTAGTGCTTCCCAACCGCATCGCATCTACAGGAGCCCTTAAACCCTGCGTAAAGCTGCGTATCAGCACCCCAGCTCTCGGGGCAGAGGAGAATTAAAGAAAAACAGCGGCACAAGCAGAAGCAAAGCCCGAACACCAGATGCGTCCTCCTGAGCTGCTCCCGTGTGGTTACAGGATGGAAAGGGAAAGGCGCACGGATCCTTCCGAACCATCCCAAACCCTGTAGGAGTTCAGGGACTTGAATCCGTGCATCGGGCAACACGGAGAAGGGAGGGACGCGTGGCTTGAGCACGGGTTTCCCCACGGAGCAATCAATCCGCCTACGGCTAAACGAAATGGGGCAAAGGCCCAGATCTGCTGTATTTACTCTGGCAAAACTCCTCACTGCAAACTGTGGGAGTTTTGCCTGAATAAATGAGATTTAGGGCCCAGACAGAGCCGAGACAGGAGCTCGCATGTGAGATCTCGTCCTGCAGGCATGCAGCAGAGATCAAGGTTACCTTCCTCTTCCTCTCGGGACATGACCGTGCACGAGCTGTTGCATGTCTCTACCTTTCTTATCTGCTAAGGCATTCCTGATACCAAGTCCTTGCTGGTGTTATCAAAACAGCAGCGACGTCTGCGCTATGTCACCGCTGACATCGCGTGCAAAGGCTGAGTTTTGCAGGAGAGCGACTGGCGTGAGTGAAACAAAGCGCCTTTGAGGTAGGAGCTCAGGCCAAGGGGAGTGAATTCCCTCCAGACAGAAGTCCGGGCAGCATTCCTGCTGGCCAGGAGAGGTCAAGCTTTCACCCGAAGATCTCACGCTGGAAGCCCTACCTCCCCTTTTCCCACCGCCTGCACTATTTTAGGAGTCATCGCATGCGGAGGAGGAGGAAGAGGAGGGATTTGCAGGCACATCCCAGCGGTCCCCCTCCCAGACCGAGTCACCAGCCCTGCCCTGGGGAAGGGGCGGCTGCATTCGGACCCTTCAGCCCCTCCAAGGAGAGCCCACAGTGGCCGTCGCTTGCTGGGGACCGGCACCGCTTCCCGCGCCAGCAGGAATTGGCAGCGCCGGCAAACGAGTTCCAGTAAAAAAGCTCTTTAAACCTCGGTGTTTATGTAAACGTGGCTTTAACTTTAAACCTCTTGGCTTTGTGGCTGCCTTTTTATTCACGTTCACTTTTTTCCCTTGGCTTCCTTTGAATATACCACTATGATTTCCAGCTTATCCTTTGGGGAATATATATATATATATATTTCATATATTTAGCTAAATGGGCCATTTTCCATCCCTGTTGACCGTTGATGCGTCATCACTGACTCACTGACGCCAGCAAAGAACCTGACTGAATATATTTTCTCTCTAGGTATATATTACATATCTCTAGATATATATAAAGCAAGCTTTGGGAGGTAGGTAGCAAACTAATCCCAGAAAAAATAAACTTGTGGAAAGGCACGCTGCGCGGAGACAAGGGCTGCACTGTGCCACCCTTACAGGCAGCATTTCTGTATTTTTCTTCTGGAAAAGCTCCCTTAGGACAAGTGAACTGGCATTTTTGGCTCTCAGCCTCAAGTTTCCACCTTTCCCAGTGGGGACACTTGCTTGAGAGTATTTTTTGTTAATTGTTACTTAATGCCATAGTCTAAAAGGTCATTTAGTAACTGACTGATGCTGCACCTTTTATCATGCGCTCACAGCTGTCCCTAAAACACACCATTTGCCCCTGGGACATATGCACAGCACCTCTTTTGTCACTTAAAAACTCTTTAAGCTCATTTAGAGCATAAGTGCACCCAGGGAACTTTAGGAGTTGGGAGTATTAAAATCCCTAAAATAGTAGGGTCATTAAAAACATTGGCTGTAAAGTTTTGGTAAGCAGTTCCTGAGGACCGTGTTTACTAAAAGCACATCCTCAGAACTGTCTTGTGCTGCTCGCTTTGCCATCTCAAGGCAGGAACGGTGCTGCTGTTGCTTGGCAGAAGGTTTCTCTCCTTTCCCCGCTGGGATTTTTGGCTGCGGTGGGGCAGGGGCCTCCAACACACAGAGGACTGTGGCTTTTCCCAAATGAGCCTGGCCACGGACCAGCGTTCAAAATACCGACTGGCCGCAGTGCGAGGGAGGGCAAAGCTCTTCGTTTCAAGTTTGCAGCACTGACGGGTGATCAGTCCCGCAGGGACAGGTACTGTGTCACCCAGCATCGCCCCTGCACCCAGCCGGGCTCCTCTGCATCCCACCCACCGCGGAGCCCCCTGCTCACCCACGCCAAGGCACGACAGTGATACGGGCACCAGGGAAGCGACCGCATCTGCTTTGGGGGTTCACCCGGTCCATGCTGGGCTTGTTACTTCAAAGGCACTTCGTAAGGAGCGTGCGGAAGGTGTCGATGAGCCAAGGCTCAAAAAAGCAGCAGCGACACAGAGATGGAGATAAGGCACAAAGCAGAGCATTGGTGCAAGTTGCCAGGGCAGTGCGAGTAGATATTAAGGAGAGGGACCGGGCAGCCCGGCAGCTGGCCAAGATCTACATGACACTTCTCCTGAGCAATGCACTTTACCAAGAAAGGCTCTATCGTGGTCCCTGACGTCCAGAAAGGGAAACTGAGGGGCAGGGAGCAGCACAGAGACTCGCCCAAGTTCGCTCAGCAGCCGAGCGGCAGAGCCGGCACTCGGATCCAGCTCCCTCCTGGCTCCCACCACGGCTCTGCCCGCCAGACGATTTCATCCACCCCTGGGTCACCAACAGCACAGAGCGAGGAGGGAGGACTGCCACAGAGAAATACAACGCTACCAAAGAGAGGCCGTGATGCCGGCAATACGCTGCAGGAGAGACTCTTCTGGGTCCTCCCGGGCTCCCGCTCTCTGGGCAGTTACCTACGCTTTAGCACCGAAACGCAATCTTTCTTCAGTGGCCCGATCTGCAGGTGGGCATCAACGCTCTCCAAGAAGAAGGCTGGTTTCAGCTTGCACAAGAAAAGAGAGGCAAATTGGTGGTTGATCTTGTTCTGGAACGGGTCAAACTGACCCTTGGCAAAATGGGAGACCTTGAGCTGCTGCAGGCAGGTCATCTTGGAGTCCTTGACTCCATAGAAGGTCAGGGCCTTCTCCGAATACTCCAGGAAGACCCCAATTGTTTGGAAAAACGGCTGCTGGATGACAGACTCAAAGCCACCAAACCAGGCCACGTAATTCTGTCCGTTCCACTGCAGGCAGCAGGACTTCTCATTCCGTCCCAGGCGCCCACGGTTGTAGGACTCCCGGGGGTCGAAGTCCTCAGCGATGACGCCGATGCTGACCCAGCCGTCGATGAGCTCCACTTCCCAGTAGTAGTTGCCCCGGTTCATGAGGTTCACACCCAGCACCTGCTCGCAGTTGATGAACCGGGTCGGGCTTTCCGGGTAGGAGATGGGGCACAGCACCCGCTTGGCCCCTTTGGTGCCAAACAGCTGGATGAACTTGTCAGCTGTGTCACTGTCCAGGTCAATGATGAAGGCAACTGTGTGGGGCAAGAAGGAGACATGAGGATGAGGAGGGAAACAGGAGGCAATCCTCCCGGCCCTCCCCGCTCTGATCCCCTGGCCATTAGCACGATCCTTTCTGACTTCTACCGTCATCTGTCCCCTTGCTTTTAAATCCCACGGCCAGTTTCAGCCGACGAGGATAAGGGGCAGAAAGAGGGGATGCTCCCATAAGCAGGATGAATACGGGCTACAAACCAACTGCTCCTTGCAGTCAGCTCTCGCGCCCCACGGCTCCCACGGGAGCAGAGCCAGCCCCCGGCGAGCGGGGCCACGTGAGAACCGCTGCTGGATCCCAGACAGAGGGGATGGCTGGAGGGAACAGCCCTGGACAGGCATCGCTGCCGATTGCCTTGCAGTTCTGAAGCCATGGCATGTCTGAAGCCCATAGTGGGTTCTTGGAGCCCAAACCCAGCCCCGCACTCTCCAGCCTCAGCCTCTTCTGCCCCGCTGTCTCTGCTCAGCCACTGAATTGTCCCTCTGCTTGCTGCCGCCGAAGCTGACCCTCATCAGTCCACTGCTCTGCAGCAAACAAGGCAGATGCACAAACTCTGATCTAATTTAATGGAGGATCCAATTCGTCAAGGGCTGGAAGGCAGCAGAAATTACGCAGGATGCCTGCAACCCCCCTGGCAGCTGGTCTGGCAGAACCACAGACAAGGGAAAAAAAATATCACTTAAACAGATTATGACCGTTGTCAGGAAAGCAAGGAAGCTTCCTTGTTAGCTGAGCAATATTTCCTCCGGTGGCAGACGTGCTCCTGCCAGCCGTCGGCTCGGGACCAGCGCCGGCCAGGCATGCGGGAAGGAGCCGGCCGGGCGGGAGAGAGGAAAGGGAAGATGGACCTTAGCAACAACTGTCAAAGCAAAAGTCCCTCGCTTACATTTCAGGAAGTAATCACGGCTTTCCAGGCAGGCGGGATTGTTTGACTTGTCTGGAAATCGGGACTCAGCCAACGCTGCAGAGACAGGGACAGAAGGGTTTGCCATCAACGAAGAAACTGGTGCCACAAACAAGGGTGTTACTGGAGCATAGCCCCCGCGCCCGACACCCCGATGGGACCCAGCTGCTGCGGCCCCCGAGCCCCAGCTGGCATCCCCAGCTCCCCCTGCACATCCCTGCCGTCTCGGACACGGGAAAGGACAGATGCCAACTTTGCCACCCCAGGGAGATGGCCGGGGGGGTGGCAAGGAGCCGGCTGCAATTCCCAGAGGCATGCGAGAAAATGAGAGGACAGAGCTCAGCCTTAAATGAGAAAGCGCGGGAGAAAGCTGCCGCAGTGACTTTTGAACCCTGGCAGGTTTGGGAGACCACAGCCTGCCCCATGAAGAGGATCGTCTATCCTGGGAAGAAAGAGTCCCCTTTCATGGGAGGCCACTTTGGCCACTTGCCCCCTCCCGCAGGGCCCTGCCTAGCTCCCAGGCTGTTTGTTGCCTCTCCAGTCTCCGTGGAAAAATTCATCAAACCTCAAGGATGAGGCATAAGCCCAGACAGGGATTGTGCAACGTGCAGCGCAATCGTGCCGGGCAGCTTCCAGGGCTGGAGGGAGAGGGGCCAGCGCTCGCAGGGGCCATCGAGCCTGCAGGCGTCTCCCACCTACGCGGGGAGGACGGAAGGTGATGGGGTGACCTCCGGGCAGAGGGGCTGGGTGAACACAAACCTTCCTCCATCTCCTGGTAACTCAGCCCATCAATTCCTTTTCCCTGCAAGTGGTCCCGCTGGTTTTTGCAGGCAGCAGACAGCACATCCTTCACGGCGCCCACAGCTTGGGTGCATTTGGTGAAGTTCAGCTCATTCTGGAAACTCGGAGCAGGGGAGAGATTTTCTTCCATGGCTACTTTTAAGGCCTGAAACTCCTGAGCCAAAAAGACAGAGTTTCAGGAGGTTTCAAACAAGCCGAAGTTGTCTCTCGTTCCGCAACCCCACCCTTCCCCGGAGGATTTGGGAACTGGCAGCTCGCAGGACTTGGCCCAAGGACAGCCTTGCATAAGGGAGGAGAAGCGCTTTCCCGGCCGCGTGTTCCTGGCACCTTCTCTTCACTCCCTTTCAAATCTGGACCCAGAGCATGCCCACCTGACGAGCGGCATCTCCTCCCAGGGCTGCCAGGGCAGGGGGGGGGATGCTGGATGGGGCAGTGGGAGACCCCAACCTCTCACTCTCTGCCCCCCACACCTGGGTACCCAGCCTGGGCAGCGCATCAGCTTCTCCCAGGTCACGACCAGGATGGACGTGGGGGTGACAGAGGAGAAAGTCTTGGCCGCCTGGTCCCCCAGGATCGGGGAGGGGAGAGGACTGTGCCAACAGGAGTGAGACTCGGCAGCTCTCACATCCCAGGGCTCCTGGCACCCAGCTCCACGTGAAACAGGAGAAAACCCCAAAAGACAACGTTCTAGGCTCCTTCTCCTCGCCCCATCCCACCCAGGCACCTGGAGGAAGTAGATGGTGTCGGTGCTGGGGACGTTCTCCAGGTTTTGCTTGCACTGGGCCAGCTTGGCTCGCCTCTCCTCCTTCCAGCGGAGATCAGCCTCGGCCTCCCCCAGCATGGAGCGCTCCCCGTCCTCGATAAAACCAGCTACCTCCTTCTGGAAGGTCGCCAGGACCTCAGAGGCTTCTGCAAAGAGCTTCTCGACTCTTTCCCTCTCCTTTGTGGCAGCACCCTGAGCACAGGGAGAGAGGGGTCAGGGTCACCTCCCACGGGCGAGGGTGCAGGAGGGCACCCCTGTCCCCTGCCCAGCGCCCAGCTCTAGCTCTGCGGGATCCCCCTGACACCCCGTAAGCCCCTTCTCCCAAGAGCATGGAGCACTTTACAACCTAGATGTCAAGGGACCTGGCTGGGCACGGCTGCTTACTGCTCCACCACGTCTTGTGTCCCCAGATGGTGAAGTGACATGTTTGCACAAGGACCAGAGGGGACCAAAACCCCCGTGAGCCTGGGGAGAGAAGGTGCAAGAGCCAGCGGATGCCCTGCCACCGTCCTTGCCCCGTTCTTCCTTCCAGGTTGGAAATGAAAGCAACCAGAGATGCCAGGAGGGTTAGCAGAGATAAGAAACAAGCACCCTCGGGGATCCTTGCCAGGGTCACCAGCATTTTACGGAGCGCTTGCTCCCCTGTGAGCACCACCTCTGCCCCCCCCCCCACGCCCCAAAAGCTCACGGCCCCTTCGCCTCCATTCCCCAGCCCAGCAGAGCTGTGCTAATGGAGCGAAGCCATCGCAGTCACCTTAATGAGCTCCACCATCTTCTTGGCCTGCGCGATGGTGACCGCCAGCTCTTCCAGCTCGTTCTCCGCATCGCTAAGGAATTTGGCTTGTTGGGCCTGCGGACGCGAGGGACAAACACTGAGCTCTGACCCCCCCACTCCCTGCGGCAGGGAGACATGGGGGACCCTGCCTCTCCCTAAGTTCAACCCGCAGCCCCCACTCTGACCGTGACCTTGCTACCAGGCTTTGGCTGAAGAGCACAAGGGGATTGCAAGTTGTTTTCCCATTCCCCCCGCCACCCCCAGCAACATCCAACCTGCAAACATCCTTCTCACTCGGTTGGAAAACGCAAGGAGCAGCCGGGCTGCAAAGGGCCATGCCCAGCTCCACGGTCCCCACCCCAGTCCCAGCGTAAACCAAACAAAAGAGGAATCTGAAACCAAAACCATCGGGCAGTGATTGCAGCGAGTGCAGCTAAGCCATGTGCACTTCGTGTGTATCCCAAGGCTGGGAAAATTCCGCCTGGGACGGGTGCAGAAACCAAAAGGCAGACCCAGAGCACTCAGAAACGCAGCGCTGAGTCTCCTGGACATTTCTCGTTAGGAGCAAAGCAAACCGGCTCGGGAGCACGGGGTGCTGTGTGGCTGCAAAGGAAGCACCGGCCAAACGTGGTGTTTCCTGACGTGCTATTGTTAGCGCCAGCCATTGCCCATCACGAGGACGGGTCCCTCGGGAGCAGAAGGGCATTGCACTCCCCAGCTGGAGCAGCTCCTTCCCTCGATGCTCAGCCCCTCACTCCAGATCCCTGTGGTGCCTGTGCCCAGTGAGGGGGGACGGGTGCTTTCCCCGTCCACCGCAGCGCGTGGGCAGTGCAGGAAGCTGCCGCAGAGGCCGTGCAGGCGATGTTAAGCAGCGTCTGCCGAGGCCTGACAGCTCCTTGGGGCTGGGATCACACGCGCTTTCTATTTTAAGGCACTTGATGACTAATAACGCCAGCAAAAGGGTTTTCCTGCAGCCCCAAGAGCCCATGAGGGAGTGGGAGCTGGCTCAAGGCTGCCACTGTACTCCCCGCCAGCACGTCTGCAGCCCTCGGGCTCTCCCCTGGAAAAAGTAAACCCCCCCCAAGGTCCCCAAATGCCCCATGGGGGATGCCACCACACCACAAGCCTTGTAGGGTCCCATCTGCCCGCAGCCCTGCAGAGGCCCCACACACTCGAGGCAGCAGTGCCCAGGAAGGCAGCACTCTGCCGGGCTCGGAGCCCAGCTCCCGGGGAGACTCGTGGGTGTGAATTTGGGAGGTGACTCAGCCACATCTGGGAATGGGAGTGACGGAAAAAACCCCGCTGCCAAAGCACCAGGACACAAAGGGCCGGGGGAGCGGGAGCGGCGGCCGGGCAGGCTGCCAGCGCGCGGAGAAAAACCGCCTTGATGAAGCTGTGGGAACCAGACGGAGAAGACGGGTGCCCCGTGACCACGGGAGTGGCCACTGTGGGGTGTCCCAGGCACCCTTGCCCCCAGCCCTACACCCATGGGGCTGTGAGTTCGGCCCCACAGTGGGACCAAACCCCACGGGCTGTCTGACAACAGGTCTGCCCCTAATGCCTGTCCCTGTCTGCCTGTCCCTTCCCCACCCCACTGGGTGCCCTGATGGCACTGCACCCCATCACCCCATGCTGGGATGGGGTCCCCTGTGAGGAGGCTTTGGGCAACCTGGTCTAGTGGAGGGTGTCCCTGTCCGTAGCAGAGGGTTGGAAGTAGATGGGCTTTGAGGTCCCTTCCAACCCAAACCATTCAAGGATTCTATGACAGGGCTGCAGCACCCACCCCGCACAGGGCATCCCCCCCAGTGCTTCACCTGCACACCTCCCATGTGGGGATTAAGTCCCCCATGGGGATGTGGGTGCAGCATGGACCAGGGGTGTTGCACCTCACTCCACCCAGGATGCCCCACCAGCACTGTACCCCATATGGACACCCCACGCCAGGGTTAGGTCCCACATGGGGATACAGGTGCAGCACCCTCCCCACTCAGCCTGCCCCATCCCTCCCCACCCAGGATATCCCGCCAGCACTGCACCCCATATGGACGCCCCCATACCGCGGCCCCACCAGCACAGCGCTCGCCGGGGCAATCCCCGTGTGGGGACCTCCGCACCCCCCCCCCCAATACCTCCCCCCCACGCACCTCCTTGTGCTCCCGCTCCCGCTCGAGGGGCACCACGTCGTGGGCGCGATGCTCGTGGGCGCGGCAGCGGGCACAGACGCAGGTTTGCTCGGCGCGGCAGAAGCCGTCGAGGGGCTGGAGGTGGCGGGGGCAGAGACCCTCCTCCAGCCGCCGCAGCGGGGCTACCAGGCGGTGGGCGCGGAAGGCGGGGGCGCGGCGGTGGGGCTCCAGGTGGGCTCCGCAGAAGGAGGCCAGGCAGACCAGGCACGATCGCGCCGCCGCCACTCGCGAACCCGCCGGGCAGACGTCGCACAGCACCGCCGCTCCTTCCTCCCCCGCCGCATCCTCCTCTTCGGCTCCCGGTGCCATCGGGGACACGGCGGCTGGGGATGGAGGAGACGAACCGGCGGCAGCGGCGGCGGCGGCGGCCGCCAGTAGCGGCAGCACCTCGCAGAGGGCGCGGTTCTTGCGGAGCCGCAAGGCTGCGGGGACGGGCTCCTGGCAGAGCGGGCAGCGGACAGCCCCGCCCGCCCCGCCGCTGCCGTCGGGGGGGGCCTGCCGCTGGCGGAGCGCCCCCAAGCAGCCCTGGCAGAAGTTATGCCCGCACGGCACCGTCACCGGGTCCTTCAGGAGGTCGAGGCAGATGGGGCAGCCGAAGGGGCCGTCGGGCAGCCCCGGAGCAGCCAGCGCCAGCCGCAACGCCGCGGCGGAGGACGGCGGGGCGCTCCCGGGTGCGGTCTCCATCCCTGAGCGCCCCGGTCAGCCGACCCCGCCGCCCGCCCCAGTCCCGGCCCCAGCCCCGGCCCCGGCGGGAGGCGGGCAGCCGCCGCGCCCCGCCCGCCCGCTCCGCCTCCCCGCGCCCGGAGCTGCCGCTGCTCCACCGGAGCTCCGCTCCCCGCAGTTGCTGGGGGGCTGCTGCCTCCCGGGGTGCCTGACACCACCCCCCCCCACCGCCCAGGACCTGGTCTCCAATCACCCGCCCCCCGCGGGGGTCCTCACCCCCGGGATCTGCTCCCCCCGTCGGACATTTTTCCCTCTCCCCGGGATCTGCTGCCTTCTGGGAGATCTGCTCCCTCGGGGGGGGGGGGATGACACCCTGCTGAGGACCTACTGCCTCCCACCCAGGATCTACTACCTCCTAAGGGGTCAGCCCCACTGGGATTTGGACCCTTCCCAGGGGTCTGTGCCCCCTTGTCCCACGTGTTGGGAGAAGCCAGCTCCACAAACATAGACCTTGTGCAGGCTTACCACTTGCACAGCCACGCTCTTCCCACCCTAAAACATCCAAGAGGGGAAAGCAACCCCGGCCAGGGGAAGGGCTGCCCTTCTCCCCTGCACCCTGCCAAGCTCCCCAGCTCTACGCCAACTGGCTGGGACACCAGGTTCTTCCCAATAAAGACAAGGCAGTGCTACCAACATTGCCCAGAGTGTGTTTAATCAGACCCACCTCTTCAAGAGGACTGCACAAATGAAAACTGACAGAGTCCTGAACCACAGCACAGTGACTGGAGGCAATCCAGGCTGCCTGGCTCTGTTTGTCCCATGAACAGGCAAAAGGATCCTGTGATCCCTGCACAGAAGCAAGGCAGCAGGACTCCACCCTGCCACCATGACAGAATCAGTAGCAAGATTTCAGCCCGGCCATGGATTTGCTTTCATCTGTGAACATCCTCTTTCAGTAGCCTTTTGACCACACAGCTGCCAGCACTGCGAACACCTGTTGCCCTCAGCTGCACAATTCCCACACAGGGGAACTGGGAGCCGAGGGGTTGAGACTTCATCATCTGCCTCCAGAGGTGCAGGTGGCTCCAGCTGCACACAGCTGTGCGAATGCAGGGAAGCCGGCAGCCCCATCCACCTGGCTGGCATCCCAGCAAACCCCGGAGCGCCTTGAGAGCCGGCCAGACCCCTAGTAAATGCCGTAGGTGGGCTCCTCGGTGTCTCGGTATCTGTCCAGGTACCTCAGAGGTTGGTGGCGCGGGAACTTTAACTGTGGAGGATGGTAAACGGGCGGTCGCACGAATTCAAACACAGGCTCTCTCATATCTGTAAAGGAGCAACGCAGAACGTTAGCAAGATGTCTCAGATCCAAACCCCAGGACTTCTCCTTCACCAGCGAGGGCCCCCACGTGCGTACAGGCTACTCAAACACACCCTGGTGAAGGCCCTCTTGGCGTTATCTTACAATGCTCATACAAAACAGCCTTTTACAGGTTGTTTCCTCAGACTGCTGTTAGTTTGGTGGAGGATGGCTCAGTGAGTACCCAGTCTGCGCTGTAACAGATCCTAGACAAGTGCCAGGACCAAGGAAGAGCCTGCAGCCACAGCTCACCCGCTGACCTGTGTGTTACACGCAGGGGCCATGTCCCAGCCCACAAATGGGCCCCCTCCAGCATCCCTGCACGTTGTGTTTCTTACTGAGAAGCTGATGGAAGACCGAAGTAACGGAGCTGTCCCACTGACACTGGAAAAACGCCAGTCCTGCTGGGGTCATTGCATCCTCGTGCTTTCTGTAGAAGTCAAACGTGCTAAAGGTTCGCATCTTGAGGCTGTGGCTGGAAACAAGACACAAGCACAAGAGCTGAGGTGAACCTCTTTTCCTGCACCACCCTGGTAGGAAACTGCTTCTCCATATCACCCCGGAGTCTATAAAACAGAGGTGGAAGAGGAAATCACTGAAAGAAAATCCCAGCTTCTCCAGCTCTGTGCACATCTCTGCCCCAGGCAGGGCAAACCACTTTCTTAACAGCCTGGTTTGAAGCAACAGGACTTTGCAGGGCTGGGATTGTGGCTTCAGGTGACACACAAACTCAAAGCAGCCCTGAACCCTGCAGATTAAAAGGAACTGCTCTCCTACAGCAGTAAGGAGCATGCCGGCATAACAAGCAGTAACAGCCCTGCCAAGCGAGTGTGAAACTGCCCAGTGAGAGCCTGAATTACCATGGCACGGGCCGAACATCCTCGCTGAAATCTATGGGGCAGTCTTGCTTGAAGAGGAGAAAGATGAAGCGATGGTAGCCAGTTCCCATGGCAGGGAAGGGGGGTAAGTAATGACAGACCTCCTTGCCTGACTTGATGTCGTTGCCTGGGATGTTCGTCCTGAACACAAAGAAATTGACTTCACTATGTATCACTCACTTCCCCACATCAGGACCAGCAGACTCACCCAGGACTGCGAATCACTCTGTGCTGCACTTCGACGTGACTTATGCCCGTTTGACAAGCAAACGGGTAGTAGAGGCTGCTTTCACTGGAAGAAAAATCATGCCCAGCGTTTTGAATGCCGAACAGCAGCAACGCCTGGAACTACTGCATCCAGAACACAGGGGTAAAGACGCTAATGGCAGGAGCACCAGACAAAGCCACGGAACTGCCTTAGCAAACAGTTCTTTCCCAAGCTCTGTTGGAGGAGTTACTGCCCTCTCTGCCTGGGCTTTTCCCCGAGCCAAGCAGCGCACAGCTCTGATGTGCAGTACTCACACCAGCCAGTGGAGGTACTCCGAGTTCGCGTCTCGTAAATGCCCATCTGCAACGGAGAAAAACAACTTTGTGACAACCTGGTGTTGGCATCAACCCCAAAGTGAGAAGGCCCAGACCCACTTTGAACGGAAGGGGCAGCTCAAGACCTCCCAACAGTCCTTTCCTAGCAGAAAAGTAACTCATTCTTCTAGGGCTGAGCTTAAAACAAGGAACAAAGAACTCTACAGATGCAATTCTGAGATTAAAAGGACTTCTTGGTCAGCTGCTTCACTGTGTCCTGGTTTCCCAGAGTGAAGTGTCAGCTAACCGACCTCCCAGGCGGACTGCTGAGGGAGAGAGGAGTTTGGGGGTAAGCAAAAGATGGGCATCAGGGAATTGCTTCCACTACACTCTGACATAGGTCCTGTTGCATCACTGTCCCGTCTCTCAACTACTAGAGATTTGGTGAGGCTACAATCTTTCCTGCATGCATAACACATCCCTACTTAGAAGGTATCACATCATCTCTGACTGTGCAGCCAAAAGAAACAGGAGTTAACCAAAAGCAGAGTGAAACAACCCCGTTTAAACGTGGTCTTTTTAAAGAACCTGCTACTCACCTGGATTTGTCAGCAACAAAGTCCAGAGAGAGCCTTTATCTGCCGCATATGACACTGCAGGGGGACTGGAAGCCTAAATGAGCAACACAAACAGAATGTAAATCACTCAAACAACAGGTCAGGATTTCCAAGGCAAAGAACATGGGCACGGCCACGCCACCAAGTAATCCAGCTCCACCTGGAGAGCCCCCAGAGGGTTAACAAACATCAGCCTGCTAGCAGATAATGATCCTGTTGCAAAGCTCTGTCTTTATCATGTCCAAGAAACCTATTTTGTTCATCACAGAGGAAACACCCTTCTCAAGAAACCCCCCAGAACGGTCAATGCCCATTGGAAGCATCTGACAGAAACACCCAGGCTTCCAATGGGGTCAAGGGTGTTCCCAGCTCCCCTCACGCACCTCTGATGGAGTCACCATGTTCCCATAGTAGACTGGCACGAGGTCTTCATCCTCTTGGCTGTACTCCACCCTCAAGGTAACCCAGGGGGTGAACGTGGCCCCCTTGAACAAGTCACGAAATATCCCGCAGTGCTCCGCCACACGCTGCTTGTGGAATGGGCCGCTGGTCTTCTCCCACTCAGCTCTGACCTCATCAAGGGGGATCAGCACTGCAGAGAGAGAGAGAGAAACGCTGCAGGAGGTGGCTGGGGACCCAGAGCGGCCAGGGCAGGGAGAGGAGGTGGTGGGGCACGGACCAGTCCGGAGCCGTGCTGCTCTTTCCATCTCAGCATTCTGGCGGTTCTCTCTCAGGATCTTTTTTCTTTCCTTGATTTCCTTTGCCCGTGGCAGCTCATCACGCAGTAAGCTGATGTCTGTCTTTGGCTCTTCAGAGAGGGGTGAAAAAATCATGTATGTAAAAAATGCAAATACCCAAAATACCCAAACCAAGACCCCTGCAAAAGTGTTAAAGAGTGAGTGAAAGAGACACAAACCTCAAGACATCGGAGACTTGATTCTACCACCTCTGCCTTCCCTCTGCACCTTCATGCTCCTGCTCTCTCCTCCTCCCCCCAACTCATCACACCCCAGACCCAGTTTGCCGGCTGGTGAGCAGGTCTGGTCTCTGCGGCTGCTCTGCAGCCAGACTGAATTACTTGCTGGAGGCCTAAAGCTCTGGTTCCTGGTCTGTTTTCTCTGATACTACTGGGGTTCCAAGGAATCACTTCCTTACACTGCTCCACATCTTTTGGCAGGTCCTGGCCAGCCTCCCTCCTTCCAGAAAACTGCCATCCATTTCCCTGAAGACATTTGCACTCTGCAAACATATACACTGGAAAAGGGACAACCTCGTTCCAAAGCACCTCATCAGCTCTTTACAGGTTTTGGGGCAAACCCGTGGCCCAAATAACAGCTTCCTTGACCTTCAGAAGCAAAACCCTGCGTGGCACAACTCCTTCCACGAGTACCTGGCTGGGGGTTGGTGTGCTGCCGGTACGTTTTCCACCAGCGGGGCTTCCTGCTCTCCTTTTCCGCCAGCTTGAAGTAGCGAGTGAAGCTGCGGTATTTTTCCAGCGCTTCCAAGTTGCTGACGTCAATATCTTCGTTGGGCATCGGCCCTAGCGGGGCTGCCCGCTTGCAGAGCGCAGCTGGAAGTGGAGAGAGTTCCCGTTTTACACAGAGAGCAAGAAATGAGGCCGAGAGAGCCCGGGAAAAGAAGGAGCGCGGTCCCGGGCCGGAACCACCCCCGTCTCTCCGAGCCGGCCTCGCCAGGAACGCTTGGGAAATTCGGGCGTCCGAGAGTTCCTCTCCTACCCCAAACTGCTCCCACCGCCCACCCATGAGGGAACCGGGGCTCCCCGGCCCGTGTCTCACCGGCCGTGCCGAAGGCCCGCCCGCCACGGACGCCGCACAGCGCCGCGCTCAGCAAAGGCGCCGCCATGGTGCGCGCCGCCCTCAGAGAAAGGCCCCCGTTACCATAGCGACAGGGGCTGCGCCGCACAGGGCCTAGCTTGGGAGGCCCCCGCTGCTGTCTCGGGCTGTCTCGGGCAGGGCCTGACTAGAAACGGTCTTCCCTGGCGCCGGGCTGCCCCTTCCGCCATTGCTCCTCTGTCCCCAGGGCAGATCCCGCTGAAGGGAGCAGAGTGGCCCTGCTGTCACCCCAGAAAAAGGCCCAAAAGGAAAAGCTGAAGTGGCCTGTGAGCTGTGGAACATCCCTGCAGTGCTGATGAACCTCAGCACAGCCCCAGGGCTGAGCCGTGACCCCTCTGCTTTGCCTGGCTTTGCAGCTTGGCCAAACCTCCGCAATCCCCCCCAAAGCCTTTGGTTGTCACAGCCCAGCGCAGGCAGCTGCCTGCCCAAGAGCCAGCAGAGTGGCTGACCAAATCCACCCCCACCGGGGCAACTGCCTCCCAGCAGTGCCTGCCAGGTGGCCAGGGGCACTTGCCCCAAGGGATGGAGGCCAGACAATCCGTGGGGAGGGCTTTCCACAGCCCATGGGGGTAGATTTCACACTCTGAGATTGTTTTTAAAGAGAATGACAGTTCTTCAGCTGAGAACTGGGATTATTTACTGCTTGTTTTCCTCCCTCACATGGAGGGCACAGCAGCCTCCTGCGAGGACGGACACAGCCGTCCCTTGGGTAGTGTCTGGGGATGCCACCTACTCAGGCTGACAGTGATGAAGTGTTGTAGGACGCTTTCTTCAGGCTCTCCAGGAAGAACTGCTCATCCTCCAAGAAATCGTGGTCCTGAGAAGAGAGGGATGGATGGGGTGGATACTGGATGGTGCCACAGAAACAGGGTCGCAGTCCAGGGTGTTGCTCATGAATGAAGGAAGTATCCCAAACGCTCCTTCGTGTAGTAAGCAGTGGGCAGGTACCCATCTGTGGTCCCCCCTGGGGTGTATGGGCTCCCCTTCAGAGCCCATAACCTCACGCTCTGAGCGAGACCCACAGAGAAAGCCTCAAAGAGCATCCTGGCCTGGGGAAGGACCCAGCAGGGAAGCAGGGGCTGACGGGAGAGGATGGGGACATCACGAACCCAGAGTCGAGCAGAGCTGGCTTCTCCCAGGGATGGGGTGAGGAGAGGGGCAACACTGTCGACACTCAAATCAGGCTTCACCCAGCCCTGCTCCCACCCAGCGGGTTCAAAGCCCCTTCCAGTCCCGGTCTCCCTCCACCTCACCTCCTGGGCCCTGTGCTTCAGCAGCAGCAGTTTGGTGTAGAGCTCGGCAGGGCCAGCCATGGACAAGGTTTCCCTGCTACACCCCGGGCTGTGCCGAGGGAGCACCCTGACAGGAGGCGGAAAGCCTGGAACAGAAGCCCGACTGTGTGGTGCTGCCGCCGTTAGAGAAACTGCAGATGGAGACAACAGAGCATCCCTTTTTTTGCTGCCTGCATGTCCCCGCAGCAAGGTCCTCCCCAACCTCCCAGTGCAAACGGCCTTTAACCCACCTGCCTCTCCCTTCCATCCCCTCCTGGCCCTGCCCTGGCTCAGACAACTCCACTGAACTCCTTTGGAAGACGAGGAGACCAACCCACATCAGAGGTTTATATACAGAGGAACTAAAACAGCCCCCAGGAACATCCCAAGCCTCCTGAGAAGTGGAATACAAGTGCAGCTGTCCCCAGCGTGTCCCTTCGCATCAGCAGCATGCAGGAAGCCTTACGCAGCGTGCTGGAGAGGCCTCTCATAGGGGCACTGAGGTCCTGGTCTGCAGTCAGCAGCATCACAGGGTTGTTGGGCAGCTCTTCTCGTAGCTGTTCAAGCTGTTTCCTCTGGTGAGCCATGCTCAGCCGCTCCTGCCCCATCCCCGGGAGAGAGAAGCCATTTGCAAAGGTTCAGACCCTTGACACGGCAGCCCCAGGCCGAGAAGGGAATGTGAGGGGGTATTTGCCTGCTGCAGACGTTGTTCCTGCTGCTTCAGCTGCTCCAAGTGCTGCTGCATGACCTGCAGCCTGGTCTGGTGCTCAGACTCCATCCTGCATGCCTCCCGCAGGGCTTGCTCCCCTTCCTCATACTTCTGGGACGAGAGCTGCAAGGCAGAGCAGCTAAGGACAGGGACCCTCGGTGTCCTGGGGCAGGGCTCCTTTATGCATCCCCTGTTCCCCTCCCAGGACAGGATTAGGATCCATGACTTTGGGGAACCTCGGCTTTGCTGCCAGCCCATGTACAGCTGTGAACCGCAGTGCAGATGCTCTGCTTACCTTGGTCATACTTTTAATCTCCTCCTCTCGCTGCCGGACGCGCAGCGCGGCCCCGTTCACCTTCTCCTTCTCCAGCCTCAGCTCCTGCCAGGCCTCCTCCAGCAGCTCCCTGTCCCTCGCCAGCTGCTCCTCCTTGGCTTTCAGCTCGCGGCCCCGGATCTTCAACTCTGCCTGCTCCTAGGACAGGTGCGGGGGAAACCAGTGCATTACCTGGCCTGTCCTGGACACTATCTCATGTCTTCTCAAGTGATGGGAGAGATCTGCCCCATCTAGCTCCTCGTGTGTGCCAGTCTGGGGTGCAGAACACCTCCACCAGATACCCAAGCAGTGCCCTCATCCATGTGCCCTTGGGGACCAGGGCCTGGCAGAACTGGGGTTCTACACACACACACACACACACTTTCCTTCCCTGGAAAGGATGGAGCCCCTCACCGTGTTGCACACCCTAAAACATGCTCAAGGCATGGCAGTATGTCAGCAATGGAAATATCCAGGCTGAATGGTTATTTTCCACTCTAGTAGCCCTTAAAAATGCAGCTCTGTTGCGGTGTTTGCGCCACATATCCCCTCTGGACAGCCCTGGGGGAGTAGAACTGGCTCTGGACACATTCTCATGGCATGGGGATGTTTTGCTTAACCCACCACAGGGGTTTCCTCTCCCCAGACTTAAAACAGAGGCGGCTGCGCCTGGTCTGGCTGCCCAAACTCCTCACAGGCAAAGGGGAGAGACAGAGATGACTGATGCTTCAGTCAATACCTAAAACAGGCTGAGGGAGGCTGCTCCTGAACAGCCTGATTCTTACCACCTTGAGGGATGTCCCTGTCTTAAACACCTGAAGGCAGCGCTGAACATCTCCCCCGTGGGCAGGACCCATCCATGAGCCTGCCAGGCGGTGCTGGAGGCCACAGGAAGGGGCTCTGCTGTGGTACCTTGGCCAGGCTCATGATGGTGCCCTCTCTCTGGGAGTCCATCTGCAAAGCTCGGTCCATGTCACGCTCCATCCGCTCCTTGCTCAACTGCTGCCGGGCGTGAAATTCAGCCCACTCGGCCGCCAGCTTCCGTCGCTCCTCCGAGCACTTCTGCATCACTGACTTCTGCTCCTCCAGCAAAGCACTCTGGAGAGCATTGCAAGAGAGGGAGGGAGAAAGCACTAAGTGCCATTCGACACAGGATTTTTCTCCTTTAACCCATCTCTGCCACTAAACCCCACACAACGTCTAGAGGTTGGTTCAAGCCCATGGCGCCTGGAGTGAACCCTGCATGGAGAACTCTGGCCCCACACTCCTCGGGAACCAGCATGCATCATGCAGGCACACAGCAGCCTCTTGCATCCGTGTGCCAGAGGGCTGGTCTGATTGTGATTCCCTGTGCGACCGGGTGCAGGATTGAGGAGGCAGAGGAAGGATGCTGCAGCCCAACAGCCAGCTCTTCCCTCCACCACATGCTGCAGTGCAGCCCCGGTCAGACTCACAGGACGTGTGAAAGACACCTGGAGACGTCTGCCCCACCTCACCTTCACCCTCTCCAGCTCTGCTCGCTCCATGGAGAGCTGCTGGGTCATGATCCGCCGCTGCTCCTCCAACGAGTGCTGCAGCGATTCCACCTTGGATTGTTCTGCTGTCGCCCTCCATCGCTCCTAGAGAGACAGACATCATTCACAGGCTCCAGGCCAGGGACCTCCAGTGGGCAGGACGTATGCCCCATACCCAGATGGGAGGGCTGACCTGGGCAGAGGACACAGCATGGGCTCACCTGCTCCAGCAGCCGAGTCTGCTCACCCAGCCTGGCCTCCATTTTGGCAATCACCTCCTGGAGTCTGCTCCGCTCCTCCTCCATGTCCCTCTGCTGCTGTGACAGCCTGTCCTGGAGCACTGGGGAGAGATGGCAGCAGGGCCATGAGCAGCATGAGGTGGGAAACCCCCTCTGTCTACACCATATTCATGGAAAAGCTGCGTGCATTTGTGCTCATCACTTTCTACACACCCCCAGGACTTCAACTTGTAAGAGGGAGACCCTGAGATGTCCAGTGACCAAGGCAGGCCGGGCTCTGCCAGCCTAGGCTCCCAGCCTCTGGCTGACTCAAAGTCCAACCTTCTCCCTGTTTTCTGGGTGTCCCCAGCCCTGGTGGGGACCATGCAGACATTTCGACACAGGGGAATAGCAGATGTACCCTTGAGCTGCTTGTCCCACTGCCGTGCCCCCATGGCCAGCTCCTGAGAGGTGGTGTGGTGCATGGCCTCCACCTTGCGTGAGAGGTCGTGCAGGTTGCTGGAGAACTTCTCCATCTGCTCAATGACACCATTCAGAGATCTGTGGAGAGGAACAAGTGGAGGGTCACCCCTGCGGGACACACTTCATCTCACCGCGATGGAGAGGAGGATGGTGGGGGGGCGGGGGGCAAAAGGCTGTGCAGCCCTGCCCCAAACCTCTCTGGCTCATAGCAGAGCAGTAGGAAGATGCTTAGGGGAGTACTGACAGATATTAAACAGCTCAGCATCCCTGGAGGCAGTGGGTGGCAGAGGGAATGGCCGCTGTTGCCATGGTCCAAGGCTGGTTCCCTGTTGGACAGGGAACACCACGGCCAGAGACCAAAGCGGGAATATGCCGCCAGCCATTGGTACCTGGTGTGCGAAGTGGCGCTGGTCACCGCATCGATCTCCTGGTCTTTGAGCCGCTTCAGCCACTGGAGCTGCTCTTCATGGTCTTTGCGCATCTCCTGGACAGACACCCTGTGGGATGCAGAGGAAGGAGTCCGACACGGGCCGTTGCAAACTGCTGCTCCCCTAACGGGCACCGCGGAAGAGGCTCAGTCACGGGGCTGAGATCCAGGTCCCAGGAGCTGAGCTGGTGTGGTGGTCTGTCACAGGGCAGCCCACTGACAGGCATCCACATTTGGGATGGACCACATCTGGGGGTTACCAGCTTCTCTACCAAAACCCAATTTCTCATTGACCCAAACCATGTGGACATCAGTGACTCATTGACCCGAATAAAAGGGATTTGGGGGAGATAAAACACTGAATTCATCATCTTTCAAAATACAATGCATTCACTCGGAAATGATGTCTCTAGCCAGAAATTCCTGTGCCCACCTACAAAGCAAATCCCCATTCCAAATGCCACCAAGCTGCCCACAACCTGGTGCTTCTGCAATCCGACTTCTCCTTTCACTGCATGCCCGTTCCCTGGTTCTTTTGCCAAAGAAGAGGAACTAGCCCCACGTGTGTGCCGCTCGTGCCACTCTCACCTTTGCAGCTCTCGCAGCCGCTCCAGCTCCAGTGCGCTCTGCTGCTCCAGCATGGCCAGTCGCTGCTGGTGTTGCTCCATCAGCTCTGTCCGTGCCTGCTCAGCATCCCGGCTCTGTGACAGCAGCTGAGCTGCCAGCTGCTCCTTCTCCCGCCGCAGCCTCTCCTCCCGCTGCCCATAGGTCTCCTCCACCACCTTCACTCGGCTCCTGCCCGGAGAGGTCAGGGCAAGAAAGAAGTGTTGCTTTCATGGCAATACCCAGCACTCTCCACGCAAAGCGCACACGGGGATTTAGGAGCTGATCGGTGTCGCTGTGTGTGTGGGGAAACTGAGGCACAAGGTGCTTTGCTCTCCACAGTCTGAGCCCTGAACACTACTGCCCAGTGCAGTGCCCTGACTGGGGAGGTGCTGGCAATGGGACTGGTCCCTCCTCCTTGTCACCCATGGGACAGTGTTGGTGACACCAGACCCCCACCCTGGCTCACCCCTGGGGCTCCTCTCTGCCCCTACCAGGTCCACATCCACAGGGCTCTGTGCCTGCCCGCCCCAGGGATCGATTTGGGAAGTGCCTCAGTTATCCCACCCCAGGGGTGATGGACAGGGCTGTAGGCAAGGATGTGACACAGGAGGAGAGCGCAGGCGAGAGCCTGGTACCTGTGGGCACTCTCGAGGAGATCCAGGTCCTCCTGGTGCCGCTGCTGGAGACTCTCCAGCAACAGTTTGTGCTGTGTCCGCTCCAGCTCCAGCGTCCGGACCTGCTGGGCACCCAGGGAGAAGGTCCTTGTGCCGCCCCAAGGATAGAGCTCCCACAGCAACACTTCGTGGCTGCGGGCATCTCTGGACAGGGAGATTTCTCCTCCCTCCTTGTCACCCTGATACTATGTGGAGCAGACATGGCCCCTTCTCCTCCCCCTGGGTCACCCATGGTCCCCCATCCAGCAGGCGATGGGGCTCACCTGGCTCTCCAGCTCTGCTACACGGGCCTGGGCACCAAGCAGCGCTGCCCGACAGCCCGTTGCATCCTCGTAGAGCTGGGCCATGGGAGCCCCCAGCCTCCTCTCATGCAGCAAGCCCAGGGCTGGGGACTCTGCCTATGGGGATGGAGAGAAAAGATCGAGGCCCTTCAGGATCAGTGGCTTTGTGGTGTGGCCATCAGCCCCCAAAGGCAGGCGTGTGCCTCACCTGCAGCTGTGGGGCAGCCTGGAGATGCGCCCTGGGTGTGGTAACCTGCGGAGACCCAGGGACGCTCTCAGGGAGGTAAAGCCCTGGGGAGAACATCTCCTAGCCTGGGAACAGCGATCCATCCCCACCCTGCTGCAGTCCCTCTTCCACCCTTCTCCAGCCCAACCGCGTTGCTGCCCAGGGTCCCCTCTCCCCAGGCGACACTCAGCAGCCCCTACCCCAGACACGAGCACGCTGGGCTCTTCCTTCCCCGGGGACAGACTCTCAGGCTGAGAGATTTGGGATTGTTCAGCCTGGAGAAAAGGCGGCTCTGGGGAGATCTAATTGTGGCTGACCAGTACCTGAAGGGGCCTACAGGAAAGATGGTGAGGGACTGTTTATCAGGGAGTGTCGTGACAGGACAAGGGGTAAGGGGTTTAAGCTGAAGGAGGGTCGATTTAGGTTAGATGTTAGAAAGAAGTTCTTTACTGTTAGAGCGGTGAGGCACTGGCACAGGTTGCCCAGAGAGGCTGTGGATGCCCCATCCCTGGAAGTGTTTAAGACCAGGCTGGATGAGGCTTTGGGCAATGTGGTCTAGTGGAGGGTGTCCCTGCCCGCAGCAGGGGGGTTGGAACTAGATGATCTTTAAGGTCCCTTCCAACCCAAACCATTCTATGACTCTATGATTCTACGAATAAGATGACGACTCCTCTGGGAGACAGTGGGTGTCCCGCCACGAGGGCAGGGCGAGGAGGCCCAGCTAGGTAACAAATGGAGGCTTCAAAGACCAGTCAGGAGCTGGGCTGTAAACGCACATGGTTTACAAAGCATCCACAGCACCCGTGCTTTGGCCTGATAAATACAACTTGGGGCATCTTGGGGCTCTGCAAACACTTTGCTTCTATTTGCTCCTAGAGATGCAAGGCAGGGCACATCCTTCCTATTGCCAAGGGAGCACAGGCAGAGTTGGATGCCAGCAAGTTGGAGAGCTTGTGATCACCACCACAACCCTGCATCTCCTGGGGACACGGGACCAGCAGACCTACCTGAGCAAGCGGGGCAAGGCCCTGTGTCTCCTGCTCTCCTGGAAACAAGGCTATGGGGACTGAAAATTGAACAAGTCCACGATTCAGACATGGCAATGGGAACCATCCCCTCCCAGAAGGATGAGGGCCTGGGTCTCCTGGGCAGAGCAAGAAGGGTCCTGCTCTGCTCCAGCAGCTGGTGATGGGGACGGAGGGGTCAGATGGATTTGTCCGTACCCACGCCCCTACCCCACCCCACCCCACCCCACCCATCATGGTGGGATTCTGCTCTGCAGAGTAAGTTTGGGGGCAAAGCCCAGCTCCCCCTCTATCTCTATTCCCTAGGGAGGAGGCTGGATCCCCTAAGCCACTTTCAACGGCCTCTGAACTGGTGCGAAGCCTCAGCCCAGGGCAGGAGGGGGTCTTCCAGCGCACAGCACCAGTGGGACGAACGTGGGGGCAGCAGGAGGGAAGGGGGAGAGAGAAGGGACAGCAAGAACTTACACCCACTCATTGCTCAGAGAGAGGGCAAGTCCCTTGCAGCCCTCTGATACCCCAAAGGCAGCACTGTGGAGCTCAGCGTGCCCCAGCACAATGTCCCCACCACAAAATGGGGACAGTGGGATCCTGCAGCTTGGCAGCTCGCTCCGGCTACGGGTGGTCAAAGCCTGGGCAGCATTTACATAGCCCAGGGTGATGCTGTGGCTCCTACCCCCTTTTTTTGGGGTTTTTTTTTTTTTAAGGGCAAGGGGACCCTCTCTGCATACTGCTGCCCAAACTGTACAACCACACAGAACGCACCCAGGGTGCTGGTGTCTCTGGAGGGATCCCCCTTCGCAGCCTCCGACGGGTGAGCTGAGGCTTGTTTCGTGGTGCTGAGCCAGGGGACTGGCTGCCTGCGTGGGCACAGGGACACAAGTGATGCACAGCAGTGTCACAGCTCAGGGAGAGACACAGACATTATCATGCTTGCCATTTCTTTAAGTTTAAAGCTTGGCTGTTCCACCGTGATCAAATAGGCAAAAGCCTGACGATCCTTCAGAGCTGCCTTCCCTCCCAGTTACAGAGGTCCCAGACCAAAGTGATCACTGCTGGCTACCAGCTCTCCCCATTCCCCAACCTCACCCACGGAGCTGCTTTCTGGAGGAAATCTCACCCGTGGAGGATTACCGAAAGGCAAAGGAGGCCTTACCTGGTGCCATCTGTGCTCGCTGCCTTGTCCTGCAGGACAGCTGCCTGCTGCGGTGCTCCTGTGGAGGTGGCTGGCTGGCTGCAAGCAAAAAAACATCCTATGTGGAAGAGCTGAGGAGGCGATAAAAGACTAGATCCTGTCCCCCAACACCAGTTCCTGCCTCGCAGGTGAAAGCCTGTGTCCCCCTTAACTGCAGCAGGATTCAGCCTTTTGGCTGCCGGGGGAGCAAGGCCACCCCAAAACCTCCACCACCGGCGTTCCTCCCTGCTGCATCTACCCGTTTGCCCCGGGCAGCAGCAGCCCCAGCTAACACACCCTGCCCACGAGACGCGGCTGTTGGGCTGCAATGCGCTTCCGAGTCCCATTCAAATGGCACAAGTCTGAACTTGTGTCCGTGTAAACCCAAACTGGAGGGGGTGGTTTGCTTGGAACTAGGAGGAGTGAAGGGGAATGAAGGCAGGAAGGAGGAGCACAGGGAGCCCGCGGGGTGTGCTGATCCAGGACAGCTCCGTGGGACCCGGGGCAGTGTGTGCAACGTTGGCCACAACTGGAAGGAGAGCCCAGAGGTGTAATGGAACTGCGGGCTGGATCAGCGGGAGAAAGCCCCGTGTTACTGCCCCAACCTGAAACAAGAGAGTGCTTAAAATTGATTCCTTAAATCCGAGTTGAGTGTTTCTGAGAGGTCTTGCTGGAGCTACACATGGAGCAGATGGGAACGTCACGACCATCAAACCATGCCTTTACCTGACGGGAGAGCAGGGATCCAGCCCTTCACCTGCGGCCTCAGGGGGCTTGGCACTTCTCTCCTGGGCCTTCGCCTGCGCTTGGGCTTTCTTGCGAGACAAGGCAGCGCTCAGCCAGTTCTCCTCGTCCACTGGGCTGGGTTTAGCTGCTGCCTCCTCCACGGCCGGGACCTGGCTGACGGGGCCAGGCTGCCCAGCTGCGGCACGGCTGGGGTAGCTCACTGCAGGACTGGCCTTTGCTGGAGACAGTGGCTCCGAATCTATCAAATCCTCATCTTTCAAACCCAGCCAGTCACTTGCAGCCTTGCTGGTCCGCACGGGGCTCCTGCTGGCTGGAGGAGGTTCGGAGTGTGGCTCTGGTTTCGGCTCGCTGCTGTTCTCGGCTGAAAACCTGCTGCAAGGAGAGGCAGTCGCATACCTGCCCGCAAGAGGACCCCAGGGACCCTGCCAGCTCCACCGCAGGGGCAGCGTGGCTGGAGCAACAGACACCACAGAGCACCATACCTCACAGACTGCCTTCTCCTCAGCCGGCCCTCGGGTGTGGAGGCCACCGTGGGCTGGTATGCTCCAAAGACAAAATTGTCCTCGTCCCAACCCTCTTCCTTTTCTGTTCAGACAAGCAGCCTTGAGTCAGCACCCAGAGGGGCAGCCGGCTGCAAAGACACCAGCCCTCCTCCTCCTCCTCCGCTACAATTCCCACTGGGATTGCTGCCTCTGGGAAATCCCAGCTGGAAACATCTTCCCTGGAAACCCACGAGCAACGTGCCTCCTCAGTGTGGGTGGGAAACGTGTCTTTGTTGGGAATCAAACCACGTCTGAAGGCAACTGAGTTATGGCTCCCAGGCTGCCTCGTGGGCAGAGTAAACCCCTTTTGCATTAGCCACCTTCCCCCCTGTGCTGACTGAGCCTGTTAACAACCCTGCTCACCACTACAGAGCGCCTATTTCCCCTGCAAGGGCATTAGAAATCAATCTCGCTCTCCCAAGCAAATGCTGTCACTGCTGCAGACCTTCCCAGCTCACCTGGCTGTTTTTGGTACTTCTTATCCAGTTTGAACTCCCTGCGCTCTCCCATGCCTGGCTGCTCCAGGATTTTGGCCACGGAGCCTCGTCCCAACAACTCGTCCAGCTTGGAGCGGGCTGGCCGGAGCTCCTCTCTGTTGGGGACACAGAGGCAGATGGGTTTCTCCGAGAGGCAGGGCTGTTCCTTGTCATACAGCCTTGCCAGGGTGCTCTGGCTCTTCTCTGTGAAACAAGGCTGCTCTTGCCCCCTTCTGGGACCCAGCATCCCCCACCCAGCACAGTGGTGCCTTCTCAACGCACAAGCCATCCCCTGCTTTCCTCCCACTGCCTCGTCATTGCCCTTACTCTTCTGCCTTCTTTCCCTGCTGCTCATCTCCTTTTATGCCACTGCCAAATCCCAGCGCATCCATCAGGTCATCACCATCATCTTCAAACATGAGTTCCTTCCTCTTCTGGACTGGGGCCACGGTGTGCAGGGGCGTCTGGGGTGGGGGTGGCTCTGTGGATGGGATCACACGTGGTAGGAGGTTGATTTTTTTTTAACAAGAGACCAAAGCAGCCCTGCCTGCTCTTATCTCTCAGGACCATTTACGAAATCATTTTTAAATAACTCTTTTCAGTGAGCAAATCTCACAGCAAGTGACAACGTGGCAACACACTACTGCCTGGTCCGTGGCCATGTGTCCACTGACGGGACGTTGCTGGGTGTCACTAACACTGGGGTTTCCAGCTCTGGCTGACACCAGGAGCTTTTTTAGCTTTGCAAGTTTCCAATCAGATCATTCCTGCCCCTCTTTGCCCAAAGTCCTTGCTCCACCAACACACCTTAGTCCCTGCCCTAACCCACCAGCTGCTACTTGTGTCCAGAGTGGATTTATCAGGGTGAAAGATGATTTTAGGGGACTATCAGACCCATGATCACCCCTGCTGCAGGAACAAGAGGGATGAGTGCCTGTAACACAGCTGCAGTGCAGCCAGATCCCACTCAGAGGTGCCCCAGCTGTGATTTGGCGTGGACCAGCGATGCTCTCAGCCACCCAAATCCTGACCCAGAAAACTTGTTCTCATTTGGCAACGTGCAGAACAGGCTGGGTGAGGTCAAAGTTAAGATTTGAGCCGCCATTCCCAGAAAGGAAAGGTCAGTTCCGTAACCTGTGGCACGCTGGAAATATCAAGCACTCGCTGAGTTGTAGCACAATTAACCCCATCGCCAAGTTGCTCTACAAATGACCATGCTGTTTAATAAGAGATTGGACTAGGTGGCTTTCAATTTAATCAGTTTGGACCTCACACAAACTAATCCAGGCTGCCGATACGTTTAATACAAAGAGGATGCATTGAGCAACCCTGCTCTTACCTTTCTCTTTACTCTGTTCTGGTTTTTTCTCAGAGCTGCTTTTAGTGCCTGTTGGAGCTGGCTTCTTGGGAGCATCCTGCTCCTCATCAGATAAAAGTCCTGCCAAAGGATCATCTAGATCTGGGAGTTACCCCATAGGGGCAGGAAAGGAGAATAATAATAGTAAAACCAAACCAAACTAACGTTATTTAGAACAGTTCTGCACTAAGCCAAGCACTGTCCCCCACCACATCGACATGGGGACAGGAGACTGGATCTGCCCAAAGCCATGAATGCACATTCTGCAGGGACCTGGGATGCCCTTAAGTCTCCCTGAACTTCAAACACTCAAGAATTAAATTTCTGTTCAGTTTTTCCACGTTTTCTTTCTTCTAGAAAAAAATAACTCAACATTTGGGTGCTTTAACGCTTGAACACTGTTTAGGCAAAGAAAAAGGGGAGAAGAAAGCCCACCTAAATCACCTAAAGCCCATTAGTGATTTTCACAGATGCTGACCTTGGTTAAAGCACAGGCTTTGACAACCAGATCTCAGCTGTGCCAGGAAACCCCATTTGGAAGCTGGACAGAATCCCCACCCCCACCCCCCCACCCCCCCCCCCCGACACAAGGGCTCCCAGGGGTTACAGACAGTCACTAAATCCAAAGCACATGTGAAAATGCAAATGCCCCCAGGAATCATCTCCCAGCCTGTCCTGGGGAGGACCTCAAATGCAGACGTGTCATTTTTTCCTTCGGTCACCTCTGAAGGATTAGATTTGCACTGGCATCGTAGGGGTGAAGGACTCTCTATCTCATTAACCAGCCAAGCCTTTGGCTAACAGAAGAGTCAAAATAAAGGCAAAGAGCAAGACCAGGTCCTCGGTCGCCTCGTGCATCTACATGCTGAAGTGAAGTGACATCCTACCGTCAAAGTTAAATTTCTTGTACTGTTGGGAAGCAGGAGGGGATGAGAGTGGCTTCTTCTCCATCACAGGTACAGGCTCTCCTAGAAAGAGACGTCACAGCTCTCAGAGACAAGGTGCTGCAGAGATGCCCCTCTCCCACCCCAGCTGAAGGTGACTTTTCTGGTGGCAGCCCCCTAAAAGCACATATTGCGACACACAGTGCCCCCCCCGCAGCCTTACGGGGTGGGAATCTCTCTGGAGGGGTCTCCTTGCAAGCAGAGGAGGAGAAAAGGGCCTTGGGAAGAGCAGGGCAGTTTGGGGACTGGCATGTCTTAAATGCCACCCCTCTGGCTCTCCTTCCATGCAGATCAGGCAGATCCCTGGTCTTTGACCTGCACCAGGGAACGGCCAAATGGTGTTCGGTGGGAGGCAGCAGCGCGGCCGTTGCTGCTGCTGCTACCTGTGTTGTTACCACAGCACGACAAGAGGCCAGGCCAGGGATCTCCCAAGCGAGAACACATGGACAGAGTAACACTCTGTGTCTAGGACAGCCCCAAAAAGGATCAGGAAAAGGATTTTAGGGAACAAATCCACTTTTTGTTCCCTATCCCAGAAGAAAATACCCCCTGCTCGTTTGGAACCAGGGGGTTCTATGAAAAGAAGAGCAGAATCTCCTTTTTACCTTTCTCAGGAGCTAGTGGCTTCCCTGCGGTTTTTACTGCTCCTCCTGAGGAGTCACATTTCCCAGGACCTTTCACACTTGTCTTCCCTGGCCCAGAACTGGGTTTTGATATTCCCAGGAGATCAGCTTCCATGGCGTCCATGTCCTGGAAAGCGACAGGACGAGGACGGGAGCAGGGTGAGCACTGCTAATGCCTCAGCGCTGCTTCTGCCTTTGGAAGCTGGTGCTGGAGGTCGTGGCTGCAGCGCATGTGGGGCTGAGATGAAGGATATCTCTGCACTTACCTTCAGGGTCTGCAGCAGAGCTTGCAGGTCTGCGTCGGAGGCACTGGATCCCTGTGTGCCAAGGAGGGCAGAGATCAGAGACAAGCAGACTTTGGAAACTCCTCACCCCTTGCTTCCACGCTCTGGCCCCTGGTTTTCCTCATATTATGGAATGGAAGAATACATGCCCAACTCCTCCTGGTGTCCCCCTCACTGGAAACCCCCTGTGCCTCGATTCCTTTGCTGAGATCCTGCTGCTTCTGGGAGAAGCATCAGGGACACCCAGGCCATTGCTTGGGTAAGGGTCCTTCCTACACCACTTTATCCGAAGCACCGCCAGGAAGGCTGGGCTGCAGCACAACGTGCCCCCCTGGCTTTGCTCTGTCTCATCCAGGGCACCTGGAAACCCTCCTCCCACCATCCACTCACTCCCCCGTCCCCTCTTCCCCACCCCACAGTGATGCCAGAGAGGGGTTACCGCTTCAACCAGACTTCATGGTTCATCCCCAATATCCCACTGCTGACTTGGATGGGGTGACACCAGGGACAAGCCTGGCCTGGCTCAGTCCCAGCCCTAAGGACACCCCAGCTCTCTCCCAAAACTTGGGCTCACCTCTGCAGCTTTGATGTCCTCTCCAGGGAGTTTGCTGAAGAAATCGTCCTCTAGAAAGGCCCTGTGACACAAGCCCGCGGGTTAGCAGCACCACACATGAGCTCACTAAGGGTCTCTGGGGACAGCCAGGTGGTGGGAGGTGGGGGGGACCACACGGACACACCGCAGCAGCCACATCGTACAACAGAAAATGAGGTTAAAATAGCACTGGGATAAAAGATAGTAGTGCTGGGGCTGATATATTTAAGCAAGCAACTGTCATAAGGGAGATTTACAGAAGATGTACGGGGCTGGGGGCACCAACTCTTTCTGGAAAGCTTCAGGCTCTGGGCTCCCAGCTCCCAAGGGCATGGCAAATAACTCGCCTTCCCAGGAAAGGCAAGCTCCCTGTCGGGGCAGGGAGCGAGGTGGAGAAGCCAAGGATGGGGCAGGTCAGAAGGACTTGGGGACCACAGAGAGATCTCCAAGTGGGAGAGGCTGTGTCTGAAAGGCACTCACTTCTTGCTGGCCTGTGAGCTGGTGCCCCGGGCTCTCCCACTGCTGCTCCCAGCCAGCTGGGAAGCTCTGGCAGATTTAACAGGGGTTTCATCTGGAAACAAGACAGGGAGAGATTAGGATGATGGACACGAGCATATTCCTGGCCCAGGCACTCCAAAGGGGGATTTTTGCTGCCTCCCCATGAGCCGCAGAGGCTTTTAATCAGAGGTGAACTTCACTTTGCCTACCCAAGCTGATGTCCAACCTATTCAATGGCCTCTGACTCTGGGAAACCCTGCTCTCCGCTCTGCTCCCCGCTTCACCCCCCTCACAACTGGAGCCCCTCAGAGATCAATGGCTGTTGCACCAGCACCTCCTGCTCCCAGGAGGGCAGTAAGAGTACAAAGATGCTGCCCTTCAGATGCAAAGAAGGTTCATTTTACCATCATATCGCAGGAGGCCACCGAGCACATCATCAATAGAGCCTGAAATGAGACAAATTAAAGGTGTTGAGGCAGGTGAACTCACCAAGCAGGTGTAGGAAAGCTCCCAATTTCAAGATGGCTTGCCCTTTTGAAATCCCCCAAGAATAAAGGTTTGGTCTCAAGCATCATCGGCACAAGGCCTTCCTTGCTGGTTTAGAGAGAACCACCAGGACTTGATCCAGTATTTTGTGGATACAAAATTTGGCTTCACTTAGAAAAGGGATATCTTTATCAAGTGAGCCAGCTGCTTTCTATTCAGTTAGTCATGGGCCACAAGCAGCACTTCATCTGTGAGCTCCCCCCTGCAGTATCTCAGAGCCCCTGGGCAACCCCAAAAGCACTGCTTCTGTGTCAGGGGCTGCAGGAGGCCTCTAAACAAGCAGGTAGGGAGAAGAACTGAAATAAAAGCATATATTCTCTCCTGGATTTGTGAAAGGCCACAAGAAAGGAATATAGGACCCCAATAAGTAAATCCATTCAATGGGAGAGGCAGGTGAATATCTCTGGTTTGGGAATGACATGATGCACTCAACCACATCTTTCAGACAAGGACCACGAAGCGTTGCAGCAGCCAGGATGGCCACCTGATCCCAGTGTCGCCCCTCCTCTGTCCCAGGCGCTCCCAGCAGCTCAAAGCACTTAATGGACAACAAAAGACGAGCACACGAGCGTATGTACCTCTTAAACTTTTCTTGGGTTTTGTAGCCTATGGAGAAAGACAAATTCCCTCATTAGAAAACAAAGCAAGTCTGACCTGGACTTTGTCAAAACACTAAAGCCAGAGGCAGGTTTCTCCAAAGAATCCCACAAGCAATAGCAAAGCCCTCCTCCTGCCCACGCTGCTTGGGAAATGGCACGTGAAACACAGGGGAACCACAGAGATATTTACAACTTTTGAGACACCAGTGAGCACAGCCCCCCCCGCCCCGACTGCCAGCTGGGCAGAAGCCTCCAGCCCTCAGGATTACTTCTGCCTCCAAACTGAGGTGCCAGAGCATCAAATTTGGGTTTCCCAGGCCTGTCTTCCTACCGTATCACACTCACCATCACAGGATCCCAGCCTTCCCTTGCTCCAGCAAGTCTGTTTACGATTTATCCGATCTTATCTCCACCACCACGCTGCGGGGGGATCTAACACCACCCACACCAACCTCCTACCTGCAGGGAGAGGAGGATTTGTCAATTTGCTGTTAAACAAACTCCTCTCTCCGGCTCGGGGCCCCTCTCAGCCTGCCAGGTTGGCTCTGTGCTGCTTGGACCTCTCCAAGCCATGCTAAACAAGGCTCAATTTGAGTCTTAAAAACAACCCCCCTATTCCCCTAAACAGTCTGGAGCTTCTGCAGGAGCTTCCGAGGGGAACGTCACACCGACACCAAGGAATCGCAAAATAACCCGAGAGGGGGCAAATACAGCCCGCCGTGCCCCACGTGTGCTGACACAAGCAGAGAGCCCAAGGGGTGGCTCCTGCTCTGCCCAAAGCCTGGGAAACACCCCGGGGGAGTTGGGGGAGGAAGGGAACCTCGTCTTTTTGGGTTCGGAGCACCTGGGGGATCTCGAACGAGCAGGACGGCTGCTGCCGCGGGGCCCTCTCAGAAAACAAAGCGGTGCTGGAAGCGAGGGGTGCACACGCCTCTCGGGGTGCACGCAGGATGAAGGGAGTCCGCAGGTTCCCGACCAGCTAGGCACCCAACGCTCCACCTTCCTGCATCCCGTTGCCATGGCACCCGGGGCCCTCCTAACCGCCAGCATCCCCGGCCAGCACCCGCCGCGTCCTGAACGCCGCAGCAGCCCGCACCCCCTGCCCGCAGCACTCCCGGTCCCGGTACTGGCGGCATCCCGTTACCTGTAGCGCCGCAGCATCCCCCTGCCCGCAGCACACCGGGCACCCGCCCCGGGGAGGCCGCAAGGCCCCGGCTCTCCCGGCCCGGGAAGGCCCGGCCCGGCCCTTCCCTTCCCTTCCCTTCCCTTCCCTTCCCCTCCCCTCCCCTCCCCTCGCGGGGCGATGGGAAATGTAGTCCCCGCCGGGCTCGGGGGAGGGCCGGGAACCGCAGCCCCCAGCAGCCGCCCGCAGACGGGCCCCGGCGGCCCCGCTACCACCCCTCGGAGCTTGCAGGGGGAGCTCGGGCGGTGCGAGGAGCCCGACGGCTGCGACGACCCCCCGAACACCTCGTCCCCCCCCGTCCCAGCAGGAAGGGCTGAGAGCAGCAGCAGGATTGTCCCGTTTCCCCACGGGGCCTCGGGAGGCGCCGAGCGGCCCAGGATACCCGGGGGAACGGGGGTTTTGCTACCCCCAGGACGCACCTTCGGGGGCTGCAGGCTGGCTTTGGCACAAATAATCAGCCCCGCTGGGATTTCAAGCTCTGTGTGTTTCATTGATCAAGAGTAAGCGCAGTTCTCCTTTCCAGACGGCCAGAAACCAGTTCGAGCCCCAGGTGCCAGCCAGAGGCCGGGCACTGGGGGGTACAGCCCCAAAGAGTTCAGCACAGCCATCACCCCGTCCAGTTTTGCAGAAGAAAACACAGGCTGGGCCCGGCCCCCCCAGGAGAAGCTCTGAATGCCCCACCTGGCACTGCAGTGTGGCAGAGCCTGCCTGGAGGTGCCCTCTGCATCTGGGACAGGTTAGGAAATGAATTAGAGACTGCTGCTCCAAAGGGGCAAGATTTTAGCAAACCTCAGCACAGCAGGCTCTGCAGCAAAGTGCGCTGGCACTGCTGGAAGTCACTAATTGGGAACACATCAAGTTCAGGTTAAAAAAAACCAACTCCCCCCCCAAAAAAAAAGGTTGGGTACAGGATAAAGCCAGTCCTGCTCCTGCCCCGTTTGCTTGTACTCGAGTTGTTACTTCCAGAAAAGCCCGAGGGAAATGTCTGCCTTTGAGATTTTATAACCTGCGGACCCATCGACCAGTGGCTTTAACCATGCGTGCTGCCAGTCCACGTGGGAACATGGGCTCCTTCAAGCCTTCACCAAAAGGCAGCATTTTTAAGAGTACACCATTCAAGTAAGACTGGAAACTATGGTCACAGAGCCCTCATGTCAGCACCCTTCCAGGAGAACAGTGTCTCTTACAAATGTCATTACCTGACACTGAAACCACTCACACTTGAGGGGAAGAGGCTCAACACTTGTGGAAATGAGAGCCGGAACACTGAGCAATGTGCCACAGACAGCTCTGCTCTCCGCCAGTTTTATTCTTCCTGCGGTTGTGAGCAGCAGAGGCAGGGACAGCTGCTGGACTGGGTTCGCTGCCCTACGCTACTGCAGAGCAAAGCCAGAATGACAAATTAAATCCAACTAATTTAAGGTCATCTGAATGCTTCATTCTACTTCACCCATTACTTTATACAAGATCCACTGAAGGCAATGCATGAAAAACCAGACATTTTGTCTGAAAACACTTTTTTTGTAATTTATTAAATCTGTACATACACTTAACTAGTACTATTCTCATTAACATATTTTTAACCTGCTCCTCCATCATGCATCCCTCCCCAGGTCAGCAGTCTGCTCTATCGAACAAATGGAAGGCAAAGCCCTTTCCCTCCTTTGGTATTCTGAATAACAGCGGTTCCATTCCACCTGAAAGACTCAGCAGCCAAAAGGCAAGTTTGATTATTTTATTTAAAATTAAACATTTCTTTCTGTTCAGCTACTGCATGTGGAGCCAAACATTGTATCTGATCATTGTTAGTGCCACAAAAAACTCATCCATGAAAACATCCAAAATGAGAGACTAACAGATACCAAAGCTGTGACAAAAACCAGCTTCTCAGATGTTGCCTCAGAACTGCAGGATTTGGGTTTATGCTGAAGCTTTTTACTATTTTAAGCTCAAAGTTGCTCTGATCTGTTGTGAAGGGAGGTTTTATTGTTACTGGACAGTTATTGGTGTTGAAAAACAGCAATGATTTTGCTTAGTCATAGCTGCACTGATTTCACTGGGCATCAGGAGGTTGTTAAAAGCTAAATCTTTCACCTGTTAAATCCAGACAGCACTGTGCAAGTCAATATGAAAACAAAATTAAGCAAATCAGAGAAAGCTCCTTGGAAATGCATGGGTAGGAAAAACAACTGGACACTTCATATGGGATTGTAATTTTCTTGAAGAATGCCTTTAAAAACCAGAAGAACATTCCAGAACAATCTGAAGACCCAAGGACCTTGGTCAACTGATTTCTGCCCTCAAATACTGGCTTCATCATTTCAGGTCAAATTTGCAGTTTTTATCACTACATGTGGTTTTTCACATCAATTCACCATAATCAACATTTGTAAAGTGCTTTGAGATAGTGCTACAAAAATACAAACAGTTAAAAGAAGGGCAGAACATCTATTATCAGCACTTGGCTGATTATTACTACTTGTTTTTTGCCTCAGAGCAGCATCACTATACTCTCCTTTGACTCCCTATTAACAAAGAGTAAGGTGCCCGTGCTGGAGATGGCATGCAGGCAAAAGGAGTTTCTGCAGGGTGGTGAAAGAAGGATGTACTGGAAAACATGAAGATGTCTTCTGGAAAGAAGAACGAAGCAGAGCTCCAGAGAAGGATGGGTATTTACTTCCCAGCTACATCAGGAAAGTAGTGCAACATGCAAATTCATGTGCACAAAACTACGCAGGAGGCTTTAGGTAACAAATATTTGCCAAGCAAGGAGAGAGGTGGCAATAATCTTTAAAAAAAATAAATCAAGACATTGCTGCTTTTTGCGCGGAGGACATAACTGCTCATTAGAAGCTATTGCCTGAGGGCTGTTAACTACTTAGTAGTAAAATCCTGCTACCTTTCCAGTTGACAGTAACTTCTCTCTAGTTAGCAGCTTCACAAAAGCAATCCTTGTATGAATCCATAAAGCTTTCCCAGATTTTTAAAAGGTTAATTTTACCATTATAATTGCACTTTAAAAACAGGCATCGATCCCTATGCACCCTCCCCCAAACACCTCCTCGATTTATAAAAAGTGGAAAGAAAGGCTACAATTATTCACTGTCCTACAGCTACCAGGATTTGAAAGGTTTGATTTAGATGCCTGAAGAAAGGATGCAAACACCCAGTTTTCAGGTCAGGAAAAGTGTGCATTTTTAAAAACCAGCGGACTTCACAGCTTGGCTTGCATCGGCTTCAGGTGTTTGTGGAAAGACTCATGAACCTGTAAGAGGACAAGACAGTGGTTACAACAAGGTAAGGCCTGAGCTTTATAACAGTTTTAGCTCTTGCTAAACTAGATCTTGCAGTGTGTTTTTATAGTAAGGAAATTTGAATCAGAGGCACTTTGAGGATTTAAGACCAGCCAGCTAAGTCCTGTATCTGAGTGTCTATATGACACAAAGGATGAGAATTTAAGCCAAAACAAATAGGTTCCCCACTACCTCTCTTGTAAGAAAAAAAAAAAAGAGTCTAAGCCATCTAATACCCATACAGACAATTCTTTGGCATTTTAATTCAAAGAAAACTGGCAGAGGTCTCCTAAGGGGACTGTAATGAATCTCCTAAGCCCCACTGACTTAAGAAGCAAAAAAAATGAGTAAATTCTGGTGGGATTTAACTACAATCGCAGTTTCTGGCAGCCCATGGTAGGAGATAGTCTGTCCAAATCAAATAAAGGCAGTAAAGACCACTGAGACAGGATTTAGAGTTTTGTTTTGGCTGACGGAAGAATGACACAGACTCTTCTCAGCTCATTTTTATTAGCTCAGCTGCAGCTACAGCCTTAGGGCAGATATGCAATACCTGATGCTGAAGTACTACATGAAAACAATTTATTTTCTTCTCCAGTCACTGCTACTGCCTGCAGGCATTGAGAGATTTGCCAGAAAAAAAGGTAAGGCTACTGTTGCTAAGCAGAATTAACAGCTAGTGATATTTCTTCTAAATTCAATGAGATTATTCAATTGTTTCTCTAGGGAGAGTATGCTTTCCTCCCTCAACTGAGAAACTCAAAAGTATCCCACAGGGATGCGCTTGAGGTACACATGGGAGAGTAACTGAAGAAAGTATGCTGGAAGCAGAGGAGCAGAAGTTGCTCGTTTGGGTCCACTACCACTAGTGACTTTTCTCCCCCCTCCATCAATTACGTGCTGAGATCACTGGATCAAAATTTAAAACCCCTAATTTGGGTTATTTCTATGGACACATGTGACCTAAAGATGAAGAAATAAGTTTATTTACCTGTGTTTTGTTCAGTGGGGATTTCTTTGCCCACTCAAACATGTTCTCGTAGACATTGCCATCATACCGGCCAAGCACAGATCCAAGATGAACGTCATGAAAGTCAAAGGAGTCTACTAGCGCTACTGCGTTGGGACGAATTATAGCCAGGAGCTCTTTCACACGCTGGTTCACTTGAGTAATTTGGGCATCGGTCAGAATACTCGCCTTGGAAAAAAAAGAGATTATCAGAAGATAGTCTCTTGCAAGTCACAAGAACCTTCCCTTCCCCTATGGTCTAACATAGGTCAGCCTTCCTTCCCACAGAAATGCAGCAGTTCATAAAACACTAGGGTTGGTTTTCTGCTAAGTAATCAAATTGGCATTTGCCATAGTGTACAAGGAAAAGGAGATGCCTAGCGTAGCCCACCATACTGCCTAGCTATTTAATCTTTGATGGGAGACTCATTCTTTAGAGTGCCTGTACGTTAACTTCAGCGGCAAGTTTTCTTGAAGAATGTGCCTATGTGTATATTAAACTCCTCCTGGTTTCAGGGAACTTTTTGGTAAGCAGCAAAGAGGAAAATAGGAAGACAAAACATACCACATCTGCCTGAAGGCAAAACAAAACACTGCCACACAAATACATTCTCAAACTGAAAGAATGAAGGGAAGTAATGCCTGAGAATTTAAACCCATTCACTGAAGGATGGGTTAAGATTTGGAGTATAATATCCCCCTTTGTGCACTAACTTACAAATGTATACAGCTCTCAGATCACGTCTAACATCTCCTTTATTAACTCCTTGGTTTTTAACATGCAACACCTGGTCACCAACTGGAAAACATTTAAGCTAACCTAGACAGATGCCATGTTACCATTTATCATCCAACTCTGCTTCCGGCAGGTCACAAGGGAAACTTGACAAGAGCCTTCCATCAGACCTGCACTGCTAACAGCCTTCTGGAAGTCAACAGTCAAGAACTTATGCCTAAACATCCATGCAACTCTGCATTTAAAGCATCTTTGCAAACAATGACTCTGGCTCTAGAGATTTAAAGTGTTGGAGAAAGACACCAACCTGCAAGAAATCCCCTGCATTCTTACTGATCCCATAGAGTGCATACAGGAGACACAGATCAGTCATGACAGCACGGACAGCTGCATTACTGATCTCAGACAGCTTTGCTGTGAAAAGCTTCACTATCACATAGTGACAGTGCGCCTACAAGAAACAAAAGGAAGGTGAATCAGGTTCATGAAGAGATGAGCAGCTCTTATAGCATATTTCTTTATCAGGCACATCGCTGACCTCAGATGCTCGCACAAGATCAACAGAAGTTCTGTTCCAGGCATCGTCTTTGCTCTTTCTGTGGTTCAGTTCAGTTTGCAAATTCTTTGCTGCCGCTTCTACAAGCCTATTTCATAAAAGGAAGAAAACCAGGTTATGCAATAACACCACATTAACAAGATTACGTACACCGAATTCATATGAATTTTGATCTAACATGTTGAAGAACTCAGAGGTCATGTGCCACAACTGAATACACTGGCTGGCATGAGCAGCTGTGGCTCCAAACCCCCTATCTTCACTGCAGCAGCTAGAACACAGCTACAGAGAGGTAAGATGACATTTGACAGCACGTACGTGGTGCTTGAATACTTACTCACATGTAGGTATCTCTTCTACTGTCACACTTCCTTCACAACAGGCTTTAACATCAGGATTGTTTATCTCCAGATAGATCTCTGAGCAGTTTGAACAATGTTGGTATTTGTGTGCTCAAATATACTTTACATTTAAATAAGAAAAAGACAGTTCAAAATGGAACAGAGCAGAGTAACTAGGCTATGCATAGGTTCTGTGTAGCCTCTTGTAACCTGAAAGCAATTAACACTGACCCAACCTAGTAAAGTGTGTCAACTTCTTGAAAGCAACACATGGAGCAAAGCTTTGCAAACCACACCTTGAGAATCTAACATTAACAGGGCAGCACATCACTACTATCTCCCAAGACACACTGTTTTATTGGTGCTTGGCTCAGTCTAGTAAGCGTGAGCTCACCGGGCAGCACGTGCTTTGTAGGCCTCAACCAAGCTGACTGGATCGTTGATGCGCACAGTCACACTCCTGGCAGCCACATGCTGTGGCTGAATGCGTTGCCTGGAGAGATCGTTAAGGTAGGACACCATGCCAGTAACCTGCTGCCCAGAACTAACTTGGGTGTAGCTTTTGATGAGGAACCTGAAAACAGAGCAACAAATAGCAACTCTTACTCATGACTTGTTTGAATGGAGAGAAGTCATAGTACCTAGGGTCAGACTAGCAAAGAACAGTTGTAGGCATATACTTTTCCATCAAAAATAGGGCAAGGGACGGAAACATGAGACACCAGTTTCATGGTACTACAGGATACTCTTCTGCTCACCACTTCAGTTACAAAGATTGTCATGCCAAGGCAAGAGTGTCTGTGGACAGAAGCTACCATACCTAGCTGTCTGCAGCATCATGACTGTGTTTTCTCCCTCATAGGTGCAGGATGGGGTGAATGTGACATAGATGTCAGGAATGCCACTGCAGCGGGAATAGCCATGCCCACCACATGCCATCCGACATTCCTCAATACCAGCATTGGCAGTCCAGGAAGTGAATGCCTTCAGCCCTGCTGTCAGTGCGTGGAGCTGATGGACAAAAGCAAAGTCAGTTTAGATTTTTTTTATTTTCCATTCTCAGCTTGTGCACATACATGCTAAGTACTGCAGCCGCCAGAAAAAAGTAGAGTCAACACCATCCTTCCAGTGTCCCACATAGTCTTGTTTTTCTTGTAAGGCCTCCTTCCTGAGCTGAACTATTTATATGAAAGCCTCTACGCATGTAACAATTTCTTTTGAGTACCCCATCCTTTCTGTCTCTATGCATTATGTCCAGAACTGTTTTCAATTGCCTATTGTCACATTAGGTTGTCAGACAGAATCCTTAACTGAAAACTGATATTTTACAACCCTAACCTCTCAGTATAGTATTGATACCTTTGATCAACACACCGGTTCTACCCTAGTGACTTGGAAGAACAATCGAGAAGCTACAGCACAAGCATAAGACCAGTCTTAACTCCACTCCCAAGCAATATGCCATCATTTCTGGAAATTCACCTTTTTAAAAAAATATATTCACAGTCACTTTCTCACTGTGCATTACTCCCCATTTTTTTGTAAAGGGCTGCTAAACAAATAGTGCAAATAAAGAAATACAAGTCATCAGCACATACCGGGCTTGGGATCTCTGAATCTAAAGAATTACAAGATGTCTCAGGAATGAGAGCCAAAAAGGCTTGATGCCTCTTCTCCCATGCTGTAAAGAAACTTTACATAAAATCCACAGAGGACACAGTACCTCTGGCAGCTCACTCAGATCCCCTTCATTGATGTCTCCACTAATGCGATGATAGGTGTCTTTTATGTAGGCTCCCACAAAGTGAAAAGCATATGCTGTTGCCAGGAGAGGAAAGAGTTTGTATTGTTGGGTCTGATAGTCCAAGATCTGGGGTTCTGGTTCTCTAGAGCAAAGTACAGATCAGTTAACATGCCAGTGGCTAGCAAATTGCCTAGAAGTCCTATTCAACTCTAAGTAGCTTCCACACTTGGGTAGTACAAGCTGCATCCATATCAAGCCAGACTATCTAAGGCCACACAGCAAAAGCCTCTGGCAGGGAGAAGGCATTTTGGCAGTCAAGAACAAAAGATAACTCACTTCCCAAGATGAAACAGTGTTTTGAAACTATCAAGTGCCAAAGCAAACAACATCAACCACAGTCCCTCTTCCCTCCAGTATTTGGGAATTTTCCCTCAGCACTTAGGCTGCTCTTTTGTTTCACTGCACTTACCCTGGCTTTAGCTCAGACTGGTGTCTCACTGCACTATAGCGGATGGCAATGGTACAAGCCCGGGACAGGGAGCGAGCCGAGTCGCCTACAATGAGAGATCGGATGAATACCATGGTGCCGTAGGTTAGCTTGTCACTAAGTGGTTTCACATAGGTGCCATCTGGTTCAACCTACAAACAAAAAACAATATAGCCTGTTGATTGTTAAAGTTTCCTCCCTTTTACACGTTCACATCTTAAGCTCTAAAACAAGTAGCACTTACAAGCAACCTACAATCTTGTTGGTACATTATTCAACCACACAAAAGCATTTGAAGTGTCCATTTCTAACAGTACATGCTGAAACTCGCTTTACCTGGGCATATTTCATCAGCATGTTTTCGCGAGGAATTCTGAAGTTGTCCATTTTCAGGTAGCCGTTATCCATTTCATCATAACCAAATTTTGGCCCAATGTCGCCCACTGTAATACCTGCCACAGAAAAAGCCACTCACATTAAGAAACAGGAACTACACACATGAGATGTTCGAGCCTTCTCCAATAAAGAGACTCTGTAGTTTTCTAGCAAGTTCTGGCATTGTTAAGATTAACAGCTAATAAGGACTTGAATCTCTTTGATGGAAAAGTGGACATCAAAACATGATGATCTTCATAATTTACATGCAGTCCTACTATCCAGTCACTGCGGGAGCTCTCTCTAAAGATCACCCAGCTCACTTCTAGCTAGAGAATGATGACAGGTATTCTTTCCCTTTCCCGAAGTAGGACGACATGCTGCCTCACAGAATGCTTAGTTGGGAAACACTGGGACAGAATCAAATGCCAGACTAACCTTCACACATTGAGAGTGTGACATGAAAGATGATTTAGTGGTAGCTCAGTCATAAGAAAGACTCCTTTAAGCCCTGTGACCTACCATCTACTCTCTGAAATCAGCTAGTGAAATAAGCCATGTAATTAACAAGACACATGCAGCTGTATATAGCTGGTGAGAAACATCTAACATATTCCATGAGGGCTAAACTCTTAACATTAATTTTTACCTGGCAAAGGTTCATGGGTGCCCAGCTGCCGTATGGGAACAATGAAGGCATGCAGCCCTTTGCACTGGCCCTGAGTGTAGAGCTGAGCCAGAACAATGGCATGGTTCGATGTCTTTCCAACTGCAAAAGGAGTGGGAGTCAGAAGGGGGAAAAAACCAAACAGTAAACATACTTGTATACACAGAATCTCTCTCCTTAAAGCAGGATCTGAGATTACCTTAACCATATGACACATTAGGAAAGCAGATTTACAACACTGGTTACCATCTGAATTCTACAGCTAGACAAATAATGTTGCTCAAGTCAACAAAAGTTGCACAATACGATACTCTTGACTATGCAATACCAAGTCCTTGGCAAACCTGCCAGTGGAGCTGAAGGAAGTATAAAGATTTTGATACAACCAATCAAAAATTACACCAAATCCATACAGTGTGAATGGCTCTGAGAAGCAATTCAGAGCACACAGATAATCCAAAGTTTTAGTAGGCTGTGATAAATCCGTTACTTGTTGTGCAAGAGTAACTGCCTTTCAGCCAACTCTTTGGATCCACTTTCAATCATCATTCTGTAGATATAACGCACATGACATCACCTCCCTAAATTTTTCCATGCATCTTCCAGATTTAGACACACAGTGATGCACTTACGTCCACCTGGCCACCACTTAATAGAGGTCACAGTGGGGCTGTTGAGGATGAATTCCTGAGTAGCAGGGTCGTAAGTAGCTGTAGTTTCTAGACCCCGAAGATGAGTTCCTGAAAATAAGCAAACACATTGTTTTGGCAGAAGGTCAGTCACAAAACAGAGACAAGGACAGAATTGGACAATGGAAAGTTGAACTCCAGTAGTAATGTACAAATTTTAGCTTTTCTTTTAGGCTACATAAAGGACTAAATGTCAACCAATTAAGGAAGAACAAGTGAGAGTCAGACCACATTCTGGGACCTGAAGTCAACTCTCAGAAAACCTATTGGGTTTTTTCCCCCAGTGGTCTAAGATTAGTTTTCCAAGCACCTCCAATCTGACACCTTTTTGCTATCACACACCAGAAGCCCTTTCTCTGTTAAAAAGGTCCACAAAAACACGTTCACCTGGATTTCACTAAAACCGCAATCTGATCAAATTGCAAAATATCATATACTTTTCAGCCACAAGATGAAATAAGTAGTGCCCATCATCTTTTCATTCCCTCATCAGGCCTACACTCTCCTCAGTTGATGGAGCAGTTTCTCCCAAATGAGATCATCCATAGCTCCAAGACAGCAAGTAATGGCGTGCATATGCTAGGGTACTGATGCAGGTAGATGAAGAGACTGCAAAAAAGATGAAGGTAATTCCAGGAACAGTCCTTGTCTTCTGCCCCCAACTCTTTACTTCACACACACCTGTCTCAGCAGTGGCATTATCCCTGCATGCGTAAAAAAATTAAAATAAATCACCAGGCCTATTTGCTTAAACTAGACAAGCTGTGAATACTCCTGATTGTCTGAACTGATGGAGCAAGACAGAGCCAGAGACTCTACACAAGAACTTCAACACGAAAAAAGACATCACCTTGATGCAACCGCATTTCCAAAGCATGGAGTTAATGGTAGACTTCCACAGGCAGCTTAACACAGGCTTACTTTGCTGGTAAAGGATCTTCAAACCTCACTAGTTGCAAGAGATTCTCCACAGACTTGCAGTTACTTTATGCTTCATACAGTCTCTACATTTCACTTCAGCACAAGGGTGAATCCTGTGCATTTTTAGAAAGTAAATCTCATCTGCAACTCTCAGATGTCAAAATTAAAGTTTCCCAAGGCATAATATCCTCCCTTTGAAACTTGGATTAGAAGTGTTGCAATCACAATACTGCTGGAGTTATCAAAATCCATTTCAAAACTTGAAAACAAAAGAATAGCAACGAAGAACAAAGTCTACTTGAGACAGAATTATTAAAAAAAAACAACGAACATTTCACAGTCCAATTAAAAAGAACACATGGGAGTGAACTAAAGAACTGGGGGAATAAAGCTCCCCACAAAACGTGAGCATTGGAACCAAGTCATCCACATGTTCTCTGATCCAAGGTCAGTCCCAAGGTGACAAGCAACTCTACTTTTTTGGCATCTCTTTCAGTACCTTAAAGCTCTGTCCTTTTGTCTTCACACTGCACATTAAGTAGAGCAAAGCAAAAACCACACTGGAAAGTGTATGTAGAAATGAACAGATGTCATCAAACTGACATCACCATAGCCATCTGCAATAACCTATACTGCTTTGAATGGCACAAGAGGAGCACTCACTATGTTCATATATAGAACTGCAGACATCAAACTCTCCCGTAGGAGAAAAAAGGGCAAGCAGCATGTGGCATTATGATCTATTACAGATTTCAGAGGCAGTCCACTTTCCCCTACAGCCACAACTGCATGTGTAAAAACTGTGGGGTAAACACACACCATTTTTCCCAGGCAGGGGAATCCTTCGTACACAAAGCCATTCTTAGAAATAGCATTTAGTGAATGTACTGTACCATGGCCCATTTCAGTCTGGGCATAAGTGCCAATGATCTCCAGGTTCCAGGCAGGCATGAAGAAGCGATCCTGCTGCTCTGGGGTTGCCTGGGTGAGAAGGGTGGGGAGGAACATGCCCAGATGAAGGTCCAGAGGCTCAGGACGTCCACGATGAACAAAGCTGTGAAGTGTCATGGGATGGGAGCATGAAGGGAATGTTATGGGAGGGAAGCAAGCATGAGGATTCATGGTGGAGATTCAGGAAGAGACAAAAAGAAAAAAAAAAAGATTCATGTGTAAATCGGAATTCAGCAAGTGTATTTTAGAAAGCCAGAGCACTGTCCTTTTCTCAGACCTGAATAATAAGAAATTACACTTACTCTGAAATAAACATGCCACAATGCATTTTTTTTTTCTAATCATACATAAAATGCATTTGCAACATTCTCATACTTTTGGTGCACCACGATTGATTTAAAAAAAAAAAAAAAAAGGATTAATCCAAACCAAAAGAAAGACCAAACCTTCGCTATGGTTTGGAAACCAGAGCATCCCTAAGTTAAATGGGCTGAGTCAGAATGTCAGTTTGTTGAAGATGTGATCTGGCTGGATGAAGCAAGCCTTCACCCAAAGATATGAAGTCCACTTTTTTTTTCCCCTATGGTTTGAGGGTAGAACCTGGTAGAAGTCCCAGTTTATCCAGTTGAATGAGCTAGGTTTTCAATGAACTTTTTTTTTTAAAAAAAAAGGAAAGTCCTAACTTTCTGTACTATCTACTTTGTTTTTATTAAAGATCAGACACAACTAGCATATATTACATTCCAACCCAACTCCCTTCAACTTTTGCTATTTTTAAAAGCTCTCTTAAAAGGACAGTGCTCTGCATGAGTAAGTCAAAGCTGTGAACATCAACAACTTGGCACAAAAGCCAACATTTTTCAACCTCTAAATCACCAGCACAAAGTCTCTCCAATTAAACATGTTTCATTACAACTACTCTTCCTCCAAGTTCTGTCAAACACCACTGTTAAGTGGTCTATTAAGGTTTGTTTTTTTATGTAAAGAATTCAATGCTCATTAAATTTTGAAATATTGGTCACCGAGTATTAAAATAGTGGTGATATAAATTGAGGATCAGTACCTTCTGTACAAAGGCTGTACATCTGGCACATTTATGTATGAAATAATGTAATTGGTCTTTACCAGGAATATATATAAAAGAAATATGCATTATGGAAAGAGCACTGATCTGAGCTCAAACTCAGTTGGCATTCTTATCAAAGAGGGTAGAATGCATTCTTGTGTTACCTCTAAACACAGGTTAATATGAACTAGCTCTATCCCTAGAGCTTCCTAAGAACTGTAGTTCTGTCCTTTGATATTCTCAGACACCTACAACTAAATTCAATCATCTTTTATTTTTGCAAGAGACTTATTCGCTATGGAACAGGTTAAAATCAACAGGGGCTATCAAGTACTCACTAAGGTAAAACTGAGTAACTACCCATCCAGGCTAGGATTCAGTTCAATAATCCAGAGGTCTGTTTCCCCATCACCAGTTTCTAAATGTCAGGATTAAATTCAGCGGAGCTCAGTGGCAATTACTGCAGCAGTTTTACTGAAGAAGCAATTAGATACTCAACATTCACAGCAAGAGCGTCAAATGGTTGCATTTTAATTATTCAGCATGAAAAGTATATTTACTTTACCATACTATCACCGTATGAGTTCTCTTAAGTGTAAAAATACTAATTTTACCATCAAACAACATGATAGTTACCAGCAAACCAGACCATCACCAGGCAAGAAAGTGCAATGATCTAATGTGAAATAGCAAGTAAAACAAATCACTTTGGTGTGGATGTGCATCTCATTTAAAGAAGTTTGTGTGAAAAAGCAAACAAGGTTAGCAGGCATTTATTGTTGCCATCCGGTTGTCTCAGCTTCAGCGTCGAGCTAGGTTTGTTCATTCCATCTCTCAAACAAAGCAGATGACAGGATTTCCTCCTTTGCATCTTCTACAAATGTTTCAGCTACCACAAGTAGCTGTAACTGAACAGCCAGGCAATCGGCATTACCATCTGACTTTAGCAACTGTCCAGACTTGTACATATCATGCTTTCCAAGTTTAGATGCCACACAAGCACTGCAGTCTTTGGTTTGTTAAACTGGCCTTCCTGGTATGTAACAGCCATAATTCCAGGTGCTGGGCTAAAAGACTGTTTTCTGATCCATTAAACATTCTTCCATTTGAAGTGAAAGTCTTTTTCAACAATAGTAGGAATAAGATGTTTTTTCTTCTTTGAAACCAAGATCTTTCCATGAAGTCGTACAGCTGCAACAGAGTAGCATCTGGCAGAAAAGTGCTCGGGGCAAAACATACCTTACTTTCAAAAACAAAAGTGCACAATCTCACCATGCTACATATACTTCTGACCTGTTTATGCAGGCCTGTTGTGCACAAAGAATGCCCCAAATTCAGGCAAAAATAAAAACCACAGTACTGCTGACTGACATGTTCCAATCAGTTCAAGTGAAATTCAGACTCCTGGGGCTTAGAACAACCTCCTCATCTTAAAACAAAGGTAAAGAACTACAAAGTCAGTGATCAGCTAAGAGGTGCATTCTGGAAAAGACCAAATCTAACTCTGTGATTGTTAGGATGTGAAACAAAGCAGCTGTCTAGCTATAGGGCAGGAAACATCAATTGTTAACCAAACTATTTTACCTTTCCCCTTTTAGATTCACTTAGGGGGCATCATCAATTTACAAACTGGAGTTACAGAAAAGAGGTTACCCATTGATCCCTGAAGGGAACTAACCATGTCCCATTTCGGTTTGGGCGTAGGTGCCAATTATCTTGACTCCACGGACCAGAGGCAGCCATTTCTCCTTCTGAGCATCAGTCGTTTGGGTCTCTAAGGTTTTTTGAAACATGCTGAAGTGGAGACCGAAAGGTTCAGGAAAATTGCCCAAGCATGTTCTACAGGAGAGAAATAGAGGGATCTGGATCTCAGTCTTACTGTTACTGTGATCCTGAAAGGCTTTTCTCCAACTGCAGCATAAGATAAATAATCTCTTTGCCTATTTCAACCTTTTTTTGTCCCACGTCCAACCTCCAAATATGGAGGCATCAGAAGCAATGCTAATGGGGAAAGAAATGTTTCTTTCAGATGTTTTCTTCACCACATGAATCCTGCCATTGCTATGTAACTGGAAAAAAATATTATTCTACAAAGATTTATGGGAAACTTAAAACTGAGGACATGAAAACCAAATTATTTGCTCCCCCATCTGTCAGGTTTGGTGGGAATAAATCCCACTGCTGCTAGTAGCCTAGAACTAGGCCGTTACTAGCTAGAAGCACTACAAATTGAAAATGAAAAGGCTTCTTAGGTGACTATGTGCTTTTCAGAAAAGCTCTGTATTACCTGTAGCTGCTTCTATCACAGTTGCAAGATCAGGAACTCACCTTCAATTAAAATTACTGTTACAGGCTAATGCTGGAGGGAATGGAAAGAAAATCAGACATTTTAGGTGTGCTTCATCAAAACAGAAGTTATTTCATGAGAGAAAACTCTATTAATTTAGTAGCCACAACTGCAAAGTACATTCCCAATTAAAACAAGCTCCATAACACAAACACGCTAGGAAGTTTCACTGTGTAAAAGCTACATAGTAAATGGCAGCATCTTCCCTTCAACATTCTGCAGTCTGAACAGTTTTTTCATCTTCAATCTACTGTACACCTTCCAAACTCTAAGACAGAGAAAGAACAAATGAGTCCTCTGCATGAATGCCCAAGACAAGATCTCTCTCACCTACTCCAGAAACCTGCAAGGGAAATATCTCCTTCTATCTCAAGGTATTAATACCTGCCCAGGGAGCACATTTAAGAGTTTGTTGCCAACACAGATCAGCGCTGCATAGGGGATGCTAATGCATATAGTTTGTCAAATTACAGCAGCATTTGTGATTGGCATTTTATACCATGCCTGGAATGAGTGCTTGGGAGCAGAGTGTAAATAATTAATAATTCAAAACCAGATCCCTATACAAACTGTGAAACCCAGCCTTAGGGCAAGAGAAAGCAGGACAAAGCTTATTCAGCACCGCTGAACGGCATGTTGAAGACACTTATTTTAAATGGAACAGTTTTTAAATGGACAAGACTGAATGAGCCATGGATTTTTCCAGGAGCAAAACTATTGTAATCAAGTAATCTAGTGTTGGTGATTAATGGATTAACTGTGCTTTAATGGTGTGAGTACAGGTACAGCGTCTAGAGTTCTTGGGATCAAGGCAGACAGTTCTCTTACTGCAAAATATTCAATTGCCTACAGCCACACGTTTACAAAGCTGAAGTTATCAGGATGACCAAGGGCTTAGAAGTGGTACAAGGACAGCGAGACAGAATATTTTTCAGCATTCTTGTGGTTTCCTATGTGGGTTATTATTTTAGTCCAAGACTGATATAGCAATAGCAGCACCCTTTACTTCCTCACTGCCAACAGCACAATTACTGTGCATCTCCTATTCCTTGGGCCCAGAAAGGACAAACCTACAGGGATAAAATGAGTGCTGACTTTGAAATACACTGTTTCAGGGCAGCTTGGAAGCGCTTGAACAGTTCTTTGCATATTTTCAGAAGCCATTGAAAGAACTTGTGAAAAAGGTGCAGCACATGCTTTGCTGTCAGAAAAATCAGGTCAGACTCTGCTTCTTTGAAAGTAATGCTGCAGGAAAAAAAAAATTCTTAAAAGTCACACCAGCAACTTTCACTGCCTATCAGTAAGTTTAATCACAAGTGCCAGATTATTTCCTGCTTAACTAGCACCTTCTCTGATAGGAGTGAGAATAACATTTTGCAAGCAGATACTTTATAACATCCCTGTGTCAGAAAATCATACTATTTCACTGACTAAACATGGCAGCATGTTTAACAGCTGCTTATGTTTACAAAGCTGAAAGCTAGCTAAGCAGAAACTTCAACTCTGCATACTCCACACTGAATGATTAGGATTTTCTTAATGTGCCTTTTAGCAACTTGAATGACAATGAGAGAATCCCAGTTTCCTCACGACACAGGGCAAACAGAAGAGGCACTAGCTGTGAAGGAAGGAACAACAGGCTTTCTTTTTCTTTCTCCAAACTCTTACTCTTTCCCTTCCCAATTTCTATATTCCCACTACCTATACAGCTTGTTCTCCAACACTGTGGAACTGTTCAAGTACTTTACTACATCGGGTCTGAATGTGGCTAGCGGCATGTAGCACTACCCATCGGATCACTGACCAGTGATCACCTTGTTGGTCTGAAGTCAGACTTGCTACGACAATCAGTGAGTCAAGAGGAGGGCTGCAGTTCCAAACCCACTTATGGGAGAAGTATGCGTAGTAATATGCTACTTTAGCAATGAAGATCTTTCCAGATTTCACAGTAACCAACACCACCCACATAGTAAAAGGCACTTGTATTTGACAGACAAGTTTGATGGCACATCAGTGAACAGAGTACAACAGAAGCAAAGTCTGTATTTTCAGAGACTCCAAAGCTAAATGAACAATTGCAATGACATTCTCAGGCTGCAGAATGGGTCACAGAATAGGGTCATTTATCTGCAAGCAAACTCTTCTAGCTTTTTGCTGTTATTGAGGTAACTCTATCAAGGAAGAGCATGAAGAGTCACCTCAGTGGGAAAGGAACAGGAGGTATGCCTGACCTGTGCTTAATGGACTTCAGTTAACAAATGCTATAGTAATGAACTCCTTTTCTAGCTGTATCAAAAAAAAAACACAAGATAGATTCATCCATTCCAAATTAGTTTAGCAGTGACTAGTAGGGCCCTTACTACAGTTTTTCAGGTTTGCTGAAAGCTACTCCAGTCCTAACTTTAGTGTCAAAATGAGAAGCAAGGACAAATCCTCACAGGGAAGGTATGCGTTCATACACTGCTTATGAACACAGGAATCATCTGTCGACTTGCAGCTCTTGGATCTTCTCTTCTTCTGCAACCCAGTTTCTCCCAACTGTTTTTCATGTCTTTGTTTTATCCCATTTTCCTCAATGAAGGTAATTTAAACTTGAAGGTGAATTAAAATGACCAGACAGCTCTCTTCAAAGAGCTGTGTAGCACTACACATCAGAACAATTTCCCATTTTTCATACTGACTTACATTTTGCTGCAGTTAGACTGTAAAAGAAATCTTAAATATTGGCACTTTAAGACTGCTGGCCTTCAAAAGCTGTAGTCACAGCAGCAACTGCAGTCTTGACACATGTTAAAACATAGGAAAAATTGCCTAGATGAGAAGCAATTAAAATGGCTTCTAAATATATTTAACAAATGCTCTTATGTTTTGGAGTCCAACAAAGCCCTTGTTGAAACAGGAAGGAGAAGCATTCAGTTCAACATGTCTCAGCAGCCAACAACTGTTTATGCATATCTCCACGTGAGCTGAAAGAAGCAGCTTTTCTCCTCACCTATTCATAAATCCAGCTATAAAGTTGGTCAGTCATGATGCAAAGCTACCTAGTGAGTTCTGGCAATATACGAAAGCTACAGGAAAAGAACTAGCTCAAAGTTCTCAAAAATTGCATATGTAAATAAATCTGTCCCTACTGTTTGGGGATAATCACAAGGCATGAGGGATTACTGGCAAAATATCTTAAGCTTCCATACGTAAAAATCTGATAGTCAATCACAATAAATACAACTTGACATGTGATTCAAGGACTTCATTTCATGAATTTCATTCAAGGGGTGTCACACACCATATCCATTGAATTTTCCAGTTTGGAAAAACAAATAAACCCAAACACAATTTCTTCAGGTCAGCTTTTACACAAATGAAGTCCCTTCTAGTTAGCACCAATTAGCATGTTTGGATACATGATAGAAGTAAACTTAATTTTGCAATCTGGTGGAGTTCACCAAGCTTAAAAAAATGTTTGACACTCAGCAGATGAGACTGGGGACAGATGTTAAAATGCAAATGAAATCAAAGGATGAAAAAATAATCCTTTAATTTCTTCCATTCATTAAGAAGCAGTAAGCCAATACTCTCCCTTGCAAACACCAGACGTTAAAGAATTCAGATCAAGAATAACAACAGTATACAGTTCTTAAAGCAAACAAACTTCACTTGTAGGTAAGAAGTATATTGTACTGCTCTTCATTCTTCTACATATTATTACAGAAGACACTGGAAAATACAGTCAGTCTGCAGTAATCACAATTATCTTTTGAAATCCTGAATGTCTGCAATTAGAATTGACTCTTAAAAAATAATTAGAACTGACTCTCAATCTTCCTCATTGTTTCAGTTGATTTTGGATCATGAATTCTGACTAGTCACACCTGACTACTCATATCACATAACACACAGATGCATTATTTGGTACCTATATGAAATACGAAGCTTTCATCCACTTGAAGTTAAGAATTGCTGACTCCCAAATAAGTTCATAGCCAGAAAAAAAATAGAATCTAACATTTGACTACCTCAGAAACATCCTATTTTCATAAATTATGTCAGCAATGATACCAAAAGACAGCATTTACATTGGGAGCTTCATTGAAATTTGGCAGCTGGTATACTGGATAGACTTCTCTGAATTTTCTCCATAAAAACAATTGAGGAGACTTCCCTATCACCTCCAATAATCCTTGTGTAGGAAAAATTAATGATTAACTTTTGCCATGCAGTACCTGAATAATCTAATACAGTCACTGAACTTTTGCCTTGTTATCATTGCCCATCGATGCCACTTTTCAGAAGAACATTTACATTACTTCCATGTAAACTTTCATGACATGTCAGTGTTGACTAATTTCTTTGAAATTAAAGCTGCAGCAGCAAAGATGATTTCAACTAACTAGTCCCAATATTCATGCCCTGAGGCCAGTGACAGCTTTTCTACAAATCCAGTCAGAGGGGGCTAGTGATTCTACCTGTGCATTATTTAATGGGCAATGGTCATTTAATGTGCCAGAGGATATATTCATGGTATTATGTCCAGATTTCTAGAGCTGTGCAATCTCTGTTAAACAGTTTCTGTTTGATTATATCAGAATAAGTTTAATAGAACTAAGGGGAGAAGTATATCAGAGTCAGGAACTAAGTTCCCTGCAAGCTAGAAGGAAAGAAACTCAGATGTAAAGAATTTTATTATTATTAACTTAGTCCAAGGGTAATACTACCAGATAAACAACAGGTCAGATACATCAAAAAGCCTCTGGGTCAAAGGGAACCACTATAGCACCAGGAGCCTGGAGGAGGGAGACAGAACAGATAGCTTATAAGTTCTTGCTTAACTATCTTGGAGCATTTTCAAGTATGCCTGTAATGCAACTTTACTAGGTCTAAGTGCAAAGTGGAGTAATCAGCTTTAAGAGATTTCATTAGAAGCTGTAACATCATCAGATCTACTCAGATTCAAAATATTGCAGTATATTTTTTATTCCTTTTGGGAAAAAATATCAGACTACAAGTCCTGTTTTTTTACTTTCAGCACCACATATAATAAAAAGGGTGCAATTATTAATAGTGCATTTCTAGTCAAAAATCTAAGACAACACAATATTCAGGAAATCAGGGTTTCACCTGAAATTCACTGAAGCCAAGACTTCAGTGGGCTTTCGTAGAAGTCTTTAGCTTCCTTTGGACAGCTAACAGAGGGAAAAAAGTGCAACTCTAATGTCTGTGGTGATGATCAAACTACACACAAGAAGCAAACTCTACAGGTAAGGTACCTTTTAAACCAGTAGATCTCCTCCGGATCTGCAATTCCATACTCTCTTAACTTCATCACCATCAGAGAGCTCTTCCTGATGGCTTGCTCATAGCGTTGGCTACGGGACAGGAAGTTCAAATCCTCGTGCTGGAAGTCAGGGTCATTAATAACTAAGGCCTCTGGGGACAGAACAGAAGAGGAAAACAAATTCAGTTTCCACAAACTTCAATAGACAGTGAGTGAGAAACGATTCAGCATTTCACCTGCTGTACCTCAAGGTACAGATATCAGAAAGTTAAAAGTTAATGAAATCAGGAAGAAGTCAAAACTTTTGGAGAGAGGGACTCTAGCAACAGGGCACTCTCCCATTAGACACATAAACTGCATTTTAAGTTAGGAGCACTCTGGACTTGGCAGGAGGTTAATTCACTAATGTAAGACCTGCAGGCCCAGCCATCGCTACTGCTGGATCAGACTGCCTCATGAACTTTGATCCCCGTACAACTCCTTGCAGAAGGGCACAGCTATTATTCCCACTATGACGGCTGGAAACCAAGGTACCCAGAGGCCACTGACTTTCTGTGTCCCCTTTGGCACACAAGTTACACAACACCAGCCTCTGACAGTCCCACCCCAGTGTGGGCTGGGAAAAGAAAGAAGATGGAGGTACTTCATTAGTCTCACATATCACGGTAGCAGTGGGTGAGAAACAGGTCACATTTGTACTGCTAGGCAAAAGCATACTAGGAAGGAAAAAGGACAGGAGAGGGCCCAAGGGAAATGCCCACGGGAAGCTGCCTCTCAGCCTCTGGAGTAAGGGGAAAGACAGAGGTAAAAGGACATTGCTCGATCAGGGTCACCCCAAATCCTTTCCGGAAAGGGAACGTGAGGGGGATCAGGGACATAACACCGCCCCTGCTCCCCTCTAAGCCACTGGACAAATATCCCTCCCTTCAGGCAGACCCCTCCACCAGCTCTCCCCAAAATCTCCTCCCCACACCCCCTCCTCTACAGCCTGCCTCTCCCTCTCTCCACAGCCTCCCTGCCCACAACTCCCTTCCCCCCCCACGGGTCTCCCTCTCTCCTCACCTCCCCCGGGGCATCCCCGCCTTCAACGTCGCCCCCCGGTCTCCCCCTCCCCAGATCCCTCCTCTTGGGCGTCCCTCTCTCCCCACACCCCCGTTTACCCTCTCCTTAACCCTTCTCCTCCCTCACAGCCTCCCCCAATCCTCCACCCCGGGCTGTCTCCCCCTCCACACAGCCCCCGCCCCCCCGACCGGGACAGGCCCCACTCCTCTCAGCGGGGGCGGGAGGGGGGGGTACCGGCACTCCCGGGGCCTCCCTCACCGATCTCCTTGCGGCGGCGGGTGCGCTCGGCGCCGCCATCCAGGATGTGGGTGAGCAGCTCGGGCTGGAAGGTGGCGGCGGCCCGCTCCCTCCGCAGGTCCGCGTTCACCATCATCATCGCGGTAGCAGCGGCTCCGTTCGGCCCCGGCCCCGCCACTACCGGCCTCCGCTGGCCACGCCCCCGCGTAACGTCATGCCCCCGCGTAACGTCACGCCCCCACGACAGCGGCTCCGGCCACGTGAGCGCCACCGCCTCCCACGGGAAGCAGCGGCGGATCGGTGAGCACGGAGCTGGGCTGCACCTGGGCCCGGGCCTGGCTTAAATCGTGCTTTAAATGTGCATGCAACGGGCTGCAGCTGGGCGGGGGGGGGGTGGGGGGATGTGTGGGGGGGTGTGTGTGTGTGTGTGCGCGCGTGGCGTCGTGCTTTGAATTGTGCGTTACACTCTGCGTACAACGAGCTGCAGCTGGGGCTGCGCCTGCCTTAAAGCGGGCGCTGAATAAATCCGGAACTGGGAATGCTGCGTCAGTTAGGTGTGCGTTAGATTGTGCGTGAAATGGTGGGGTAAATAGACGGGTAATGTGCTGCAGCTGGGGCTGGGCGTGCATTAAATAGCGCGTGGAGCGTGCATAGAACAGGCGTGCATTAAACGGTGCATCGAGAGTACGCGTAACGTGCTGCGTCTGCAGCCAGGCATTTAACAGTTCATTAAATATTTCATTAAATGTTCATATAGCATGCCGTATTTGGGACTGATCATGCATTAAATACCGCATTAGATAGCGCACCAAATCTGCATATAACATGCTGCACTTGGGGCCAAGTGTGCATTAAATGTGCATGTTGCGTTCCACAGTTGAGGTTGCACATGCGTCAAGCAGTGTGTCGGATGGGTGCGTAGCACATCACAGCGGTGTTGTGTTAAAAAGCGCGTTAAATGCACGCGAAGCATCTTGCATTCCTGGCTGATCCCATCCTGCCGCACAGCGTGATTCAGGAGCAAAACCTGAGCGATGCTGGACATCCTTGGGAGGTGCAGAATTGAACGTGCTTTTTAAATCTGGGTTGGGTGAAGTGGAGATGCAGGGAGCCATGGAATGCACGGAGGTTGGGACCCTGCCAGAGGGGTTTCACAGCCCGCCGTGGGCATGCACAGCCTTGCATGGGGCCGCGGGGCAGCCAGTCCCCAGTTCAGGCCTGTGCAGAGAAGGGGTGAGCCCTGTTTTTGGTGGCTGCCTGCAGCAGTCCTCCGTGGGATGGTGGTGGGGCATTTTGGAAGGTTACAAGCCCCTGAACAATGCATGAGATGGGCAAGGGGCACCAAGCGTTAAAGCCACAGGGTTGCAGCTCAGTGTCCCCACCGCCGCATAATCAGTATTGGGGGTCCTCAAACCCATTGGGGTGACCCCACCTGTCCGATTTGCAGGAGTCTCAGCCTGGGCCACTGTGCAGCTCTTGGGGTCCCCCAGAACACCAGAGAGAAAATCAGTAAATGGAGCACGGAAACACGCTGAACACAGGCACCCTGCGAGGGAGATCGGAGGGAAAATGACCCCAAAGAAACCACTTTGGGGCACAGCCAACTGCCTGGCTACGGCACTGGCTGGGCAGAATTAAAACGTTGCTGAAGCTGCGCTGCATTCCTGCTTTGCTGTGTGCTTTGCGCTGTGGCTGGCTTGCCTGTGCCCGCCCTGCTGCACCGCTGAAGCTCCCAGGAGGTCCCACCTGAGTCTTGTCTTGGAGCGAATCGTTCTCACTCATCACTGTCTCCTAAACCCCACTAGACTACTGACAAAACCAGACTAGCTTGTCCCCAAGTAATTGTTCTCCAGCTGCAGGATCAGACACTGCCGGAATTTCTTATCCTGCAGCATGAGAACAGACTTGGGATCATACTTTAAATTTTGAGCATGGTGCCCTGTCACCCCAGCAGCCAGGTCTCCTGCATCTCAGTCCTTCACACTCTCCCAACTTCTCAAGCCCTGCCTTCCCTCAATCACCAGTTTTTCCACTTCCTTAACCTTTCTCAACCCATCCGTAGCCTGGGGGAAACCTGGAGGATCTGGTGGGCTGCCCGTGGCTGTTCACGTTGGATTGCAGGAGGGAAAGGTCGCCTCTTTATGCCAAGGTGTCTGGGGCTTGGCACGTGCACTGAGCTGCAAACAGGACTCAGCTGGGAAGCTATAATGCTCCTGCAGCCCCTTGGAAGGGGGGCCCTGGGCAAGGAAGGATTTTTGGGGCAACGTCATCTAATATGTGGATCAGGCACTGGGGCGGCATGAACTCGGATCTTTTGCTTTGCTGCAGGCCCAACGGCGGTTGTGTGAGATGCTGCCAGGTGCTGGTGTCTATTACTTCCCATGGGAGATCAACAGCTCAGTCCCAGACGGGGAGGCGCTGAGGACGTTTGGCAGGTGAGATGGGTTCCCCCCGGTCTCCTTGCAGGCCAGCCCTTTCCTTCACTGGCTGACCCCCCTCCCTTTGTAATTGTTGTATCTCTGTACCACTTCGCTTCCCAAATCGATCGTTCCCAGGTTATGCTGCTATGACTTGGTCCGGTCCGAAGCCATTCTCACCACTCAGCACAGCTCAGCTCAGTACCGGGTCTGTGTCGACACCACGTTTGTGGAGCCATTCCAAGCCCAGCTGGGATCTCGCTACATGGTCCTGGGAGAGGCTGAACACAGGGAAGGTAAATGTTCCAGGAGCCCCTGCCCTTTGCTGCTGCTCATGGTCCATCAGCTCCTCATGGTCCATCAGCTCCTCTGTGGCTCCCTGGGTACTCGGTGAGACACACTGTCACTGGGGTTAGTGTTACACACTGTCACTGAGGAAAGGCTTGGCCAAGGCAGGCTCATCTTGTGTGATTCAGGGCAGGAACAGCCTGTCTCTCCCTGTTGATCATGCGAAGAGCCACCTTTATCTTGGTGAAAATCTGGTGCACAGATTTCATTAGAATCAAGAAGCGCCTCAGCAGCATCGCTGAGCTTGTGAAACCTGCGCTAAAGTGGCATCATTGCCAGACCCCACATCGTTTTTGCTCCAAACGTGACCAATTGCAGCAATACCTCATTGCGAGCTGGCTGGGTTGGTCTTTGCCATCCTTGAAAGGCTCTAATTATATCCCTGCCCTCAGACATGGGGCGTGAGGAATGCAGGCAGGCTCTGTCACGCAGGGCACCCTGTTGTCCTTTCCTGGGGTGCCCTGAGTGTTACTCCGGCTGCACGGTGCTTTGCGTGGGGACTTGATCTGGGCTGGGCCGTGGGGTTGTGAAGCAAATCCCAAGTGTTGTCTTGGCCACACCTGATAACAACCATTCTCATTCATGCCATCAAAATCTTCGGTGGCATGTGGAAAGTCACACTGCATGTGGCACGTGGTGAGTAACCTGCTGAGCCACTGCTGCAGAATTCCTTTAGAAAGACATGCTGTTTTGATCATCACAGCTTAGGGGTGAGTTGGCCCTGTTTTGCAGGTGTGGAAGGGGAGCAGGCTGAGATGGTGGCTGTGTCACCAAGGTTTGACCCCTTTTGTTTAGCTCCATGTTAATGTTTGAATGCCAGCGATGAGCTCTTGGGTATAGTCAGCACTGAGCCTCTTCTAAGCCCAGCTTTGTTCTGTCCTCTTCTCATCTGCACAGAGCCATTCAGAAATGAGCTTGGACCCATCCCGGATGCTTTTTAGACAGAGAAAACCAAACTTCATCCAGCCATGAAGTAGACAGATGCTGCATGGCTGGCACTGGCACCGACATGTCCTGGGCTCAGTGTTCCCCAGTGCAAGGAGAGCGCAGTGTCAGTCACCAGTATGTTGTAGCCAACAGGGCAGAGGGAAGGTGTGTCACTGAATTAACCTGCTCCTGGGCTTGCTGCTCATGTCAGTGGAGGCACAGCCGGTCCAGGCTCCTGCAGGGTCTCAGGCTATGGTTATTTGGCCAACTGGAGCCATATGCTGCCTGAGGGAACCTTGCTGTTTGCCTCCAAGCTGCTCCGTCTGTTTTTCTTTCTACAGAAACTTCCTGTTTATATTCCCAGGTGAGGGTCCAGTGGTAAAGGCACGAATATTGACCTGCGTGGAAGGGATGAATGTGTCCTTGCTGGAACAAGCCATACAGGAGCAGAGGAAATACTTCAACGAGAGGCAGGAGCAGATGGGAAACAGCACATGCTGACAGCAGCTCTGAGACCAGCCATACGCTGGTCCTTGCACTGCTCTTTCCAACAAACACGTTAGAAGTAAATTTAACGGGTGGTTTTGCAATATACTGGGTTTTGCCATGGCAAATAACAAAGTCAAGTCACTAAGCAGGGAAATCCTTGAAGACTGTGAGTCAGTATGTGTCTGCGGGTTGTCCGTTCATGCAAGGTGTTATCACTGAAAATGGCTCTGGGAAGCAGGTTGGTTGGTTGTGTAAAAAGGTGGTTAAGGAAAGGAAGCGCTTGAGTTACACTGGTCCTTTTGTAATGCAAGGCTTGGAGACGTCACAAAGAGAAGTCATCTCCAAATCTCAAGGTAAGCAGCTGACACCCACACGCACTGCCAGAGCCCAGTGAGTCACCAGGCTGGTGGCAGATCGGAGGTAGAGGGCATTAATGCAAAGTTTGTTAGTCCTGCGTGGCTGCGGGTCCATGACTGCCTGCATTTGGTTACTGTGACTCAGCTGCCACACAGGAGTGTTGCTGGCAAGACACTCACATACCTGGACTCACCAACAAAGAAACAGGAAGAACAGAGAGTCACTATTTTCAGTAGCATCTGCCTCTTTGGGTTTTCAGGAGCTGATGTTCAGGAGAGGATTGGCTTTAGCTCTAAAATAAATATTTGCGGTGCCCTGAGAACCACCACTTTCTTCCTTGACACAACTAAGTTTAGGAGACCTTAAATCATTATTTTTTTGAAGCATCTAAAGGTTTTGATTGATATTTTCCTACATAAATATGAAAATAGAAGGCAGCCTGTCTTTTATTGATTAAAAACCTCTTTCTTGCTAGGGCAAATGCATTAGGCCCTGCGGAAACCCCATAGATGATGTAAGAAAATTTAACAAAATGCAATTTTCCTCCTTCTCCTAAGTACTGGGTGTGTAAGGAAGTGTTTGGCTTTGAAAAAGTTGCAAGAAGAGGAGACGAAGTTACATCAGAGCCACTCTTGTTTAAGAACATGGTGCCAGACCCACCCAGCAGCATTAAATCATCAAGAAAAAGACAGAAAATCACTAATGTGAGATGAGAATCCAATGTTAGTGCAAGAGAGAGAAGACTCTTCTGTGCTATAGCAATCCCTGGACCCGGAGTGAGCTGGGACTGTGGTTTGCAGGGGAATTCAGTCACCTGCAGCTTTTTCTGCTTTTTGCTCAGATTCTCTGGTGAAACGTTCAGAAAATAAGGACTGAAGCCGTACAATGCACAGCAACAGATCAAAATGCAACAGGTACTGGCAACATCCATGTTTACCAGCAGGCTTGATTCAAAATCCTGAGATGGTTCGGTAATTACAGTGCTTGCTATAATCTTTAATCACAGTTTAGCCTTATGTTTTTTCTTCATGCAGTTTTGATCCGAAAGCCCTGCTTCAACACACTCTGTTCAGCCCAAGTCCAAAAACATGATCTCAGGAGATGATATTTTCACCTGGTTTTGTAAGAAGTGATTATTAGTCTGTCATAATGTGTTTATATTTACACCTTGTCTCCTGTCTGTTGTCCTGCCTTCTTCCCTGTCCTTAAATTTTATCCAAATGGCCAGGTTTGCCAGAGAATTGGGAATATCCAAGATGCCAGGACTGGGAATTTCCAAAATACCAGGTTCCTACAACTGCTATGAAAAAATCACCACAAACCCAACCAGCCAGGAAGAGGAGAGCAAATTTGGCAGTGACTCCGGACAGAGACACAGGCACAAACTGAACCTTCACAAGCCACCGGAGAACCCACACAGGAGTTTGCCGTGGCCATGTGAATCCCTCTTCAGCCGCAGAGCAACCACGCTTTGGTTCTTTCACATTGGCAAAATCAGGATCAATTTTAAAAAGATTTTGAGCTGGTGGCTCAGCGATGGGCTAAATCCTTTTTTAGGTCACCTAAAAGTTGGGGTCTGCACTGTGGGCCCACAAGCCCTCCAGGAATCAGTCCCTGTGGCTCTTACCTTTCCTGGTACCATGATGCATAACATTTTTTTAATCGTGTCCTGTCAGCTGTCAAGTCAATAATTAATCCCCCACCAAGGACTTCTTCCAAAAGGCTGACCAAGCAGCACAGCCCACAGTGGGGAAGTTCAAGGGACAATTGCGCAAGATTAAAAAAAAAAAAAAAAAAGTTTCTGCTGTGTTTGACCTCAGCGTGTCCCAGGGAACCCTGGTGACACACCACATCCCCCGATGCCAGGCGCAGTGCAAATGGAGCTGCAGAGCTTCTCTTGGCCCTGTGAAGTCCCTGCTGCCTTTCCTGCAGGCCCAAAGCGGCTCTTCACATGCATTTTGCTCAATTTTTGCTTTAGCTAACACACCCCACAACCTCGGTTACAAGTAACCGGTCCCAGGCAGTTGCTGCACAGTGTGTCTGGCTCTTTGGGTCTCCTGAAGACCCCCAGACAGACACCCACCCACCAGCGTGCCCAGGCAGCCCTGTCTGCCTGCGGCTGCCCCAGTTCCAGGCAGGTCCCTGTGCTGCAGCAAGGGGGAAACCAGACCCCAGAGAGCAGCTCAGGGAACACGTGGGGAGAGCAAACACCTGCACATTTGGGGGGTTTGGGTTTTTTTTTTTCTTCCCCCCTCAGAAAGCAGTGCTAGCTGCCCCCACTGCCGTCACAAGGCTGAGGTAGCGCCATGGATGCCTTCCAGGAGGTGTTTCAGAAGGTGGAGAAGATCGGGGAGGGCACCTATGGCGTGGTGTACAAGGCTCGCAACAAGCGCACAGGGCAGCTGGTGGCCCTCAAGAAGATCCGCTTGGACTCGTGAGTGGGACAAAGCCCCGGTCCTGGGGGCTGCCATGGCCTGGCCCAGCCCAGAGCCCACACGGCCTGCCAGGATGCTGGGCCGACCACTGCCTCAGTGCAGTGGCAACAGGGTGCTGAGGCGAGAGGGGGCTGAGGAAGAAGAATGGCTCCTCTGGGGCCAGTGGCGCTGCCCACAGGGAGATCGCCACCAGCTGAGCCCAGCAGCGCCCCAGACCTGCCATGGGAGTGAGCAAGCCCAGCGTCCAAAATGGTGCAAGAGGCTCAAAGAAGCCTGATGTGAGGGATAACACCGTCTCTAACGGCTCATGCCAGCAGCTAGGGCCTGACCCGGTACTACCTGGCCCTGGTGCCGTCGCCCAGGGCAGGGGGAAGTAGCCGCCATTTTGGGACGTTGCCTCTCCTCTCCCTCAGGGGTGTAGTGCCAAGGCTGGTGAGGCTCAGGCTCCCACAAAGCCGACTTTCACCTCTCCAGGGTGGGGACTGAGCAGCTTATTGCTGTTCCCCTGGGTCAGCCCTGGGCTGTCTCCATGATGAGGGGTGTCACTGTGGACCAGGGGCCATGGTGGGACTGCACCCCATGGCAGCCCTTCAGGATAGTGGAGGCAGCTGCCTGAGGGGCAGAGATCTTTCATCTCCCCTGATCTCTGAAAAGCAAGGCTTGAGCATTTAAACTGTTGCTTCTCCAAATGTGTCCCAAGGTGCTTCCAAAAAAGCTCTACTCCAGAGCTTGCACTGCCTAGGTCACCCCCTCCCTCTCCTTCCCCATGCTTCATTTCCCCCTGCCCGCTCCACGCACGACTCCATCCCAAATGTGGGACGCCCAGTGTGAGAGACCCTCCCCTGGGCAGGCGATGGGGTACGATGGAAGGGCAAAGGGACACAGGACCCCGATGGGTTGTGGGATCCCAGTGGAGGACAGGGTGCTGTAAAGCCCATCTCTGCTGCAGGGAGACGGAGGGCGTCCCCAGCACTGCGATCCGAGAAATCTCACTGCTGAAAGAGCTGAAGCACCCCAACATAGTCAGGTAAGACCTGGATGAACCCTCCCCACCAGCACATTGACACGCTTCTGCTCGTCCTCACGGGGAGCTCTGGGTACAGGCAGCAAGAGGGACCTCCAGCTCCTTCCCTGACTGCACAGAAAGAAGCAAAATAAACAGGAAAATGCAAGAATCGTTTGTATTTCCCTGGTTTGCAGCAATAGCCCACAGCACAGCCATTTTACTCCAGCAGCACAGGCTGGTCCAAGCTGCTGCCGCCCCATACTAGATGGTGCTTTTATATCTGCCTCTCTGTGCTCCAAAGGACTCGGAGAGCAGAGGCATCTGTGAGAGGAGGGATGTTTGGGTATTTGCAAAGGTCTGGAGAAGGTGCTGAAAGGTACTGAAAGGAGCACTTGCACTTCTTTTGCAGGCTTCTGGATGTCATACACAGCCAGAAGAAGCTGTATCTGGTGTTTGAGTATCTGAATCAGGACCTGAAGAAATACATGGACTCATCCCGAACCAGAGAGCTTCCTTTAAGCTTGGTCAAGGTACAGTAGGGAAGGAGTGCTAACAGGCAGGGCAGAGAGCATGTGCTGCCTTCTGCTGGGCAGAGCCAGCACTGAGCTGCTCTTACCTAGACTGCATCTGAAAGAGATTCATCCTTGGCTGGAGGCATTCAGCCTCTCAGATCTCAAACATTTTAGCTGGGAAAAAAACCTCATAGCACTATTGCTCAGCACATTTATTTCCCAGCTGTTTCCAGCCCATCTTGCTGCAGAACAAACTGCTGATAAGAGGACAATTGAAGGATCCATTACTAATTGTCTTTGTACAGAGTAATAGATAGGTAGAAGGGACTGCCACAGCTTGGATTGGAGTGTCTCTGACCCATGTAGGGTGGGAGCAGTTTGCGTGCATCTCTGAGCAGTGGTCCGCAAGCCTGGTGTTACATTATACTAAGGTCTTTTTTTCCCATTCAGGTCTATAAATGATCAAAAGTGTGTTGGTTCAAAAGTGGTTTCATCGTGGCCTTGTCTGAAATGTCTTCTCTCCTTAGAGCTACCTTTTCCAGCTGCTGCAGGGTGTGAGCTTCTGCCACTCACACAGAGTCATCCACAGGGACTTGAAGCCACAAAACTTGCTCATTAATGAAGCAGGAGCAATCAAGCTGGCTGATTTTGGATTGGCAAGAGCTTTTGGAGTCCCCCTGCGCACGTACACTCATGAGGTATTGTTGAGGCTCCCTGCCACCTCAGAGTGGGGTACACAATCCATAGTGGGTGAACAACAGCAGCATCGCAAGTCGCTCATCCATAGCTGAGGCACAGCTGTATTAGGTGCTCTTAACCTAACCTTCAGTAAAGGATTACCTCGTGTCCCCACAAAGTGTGCTGACTGTTTCTACCCTAGCCTGTCTGCAAGCTAGGTTCCCACCTCCTCTGCGTAGGGTATATTTATTTGTTCCAGTGTGTCCTGTTGAAGAATAATTTTCTAATCCCAATCTTGCTGTCACTAAAATGTCTGTTAATTGAGCACGGCCTTGGCACACTCTGATTTGTGCAGTCATTGCATTACAGCTGAGATGAGAGGAGTCCATGCCTCTGGTTTCACCCAGAGAAACTAGACAAAACTTGTTTGTTTGTTCCTACCAGGTGGTGACTCTGTGGTACCGAGCCCCTGAAATACTACTGGGATGCAAATACTACTCAACTGCTGTGGATATCTGGAGCATCGGCTGCATCTTTGCAGAAATGGTAGAAAGGGTTTAAATAATCTCTTTAATGAGCAGAAGGGGTGCAGCTGCAATGGGAAGTGGGGAAGGAGGGACAGGACACAGAACATCTGTGATACCGTGGTCCCACTGGGGTGTGTATTATGGAAAGTCCACCCTGAAGGTTAGCTGATCCTTAGCTGCGGGCTCAGAAGGAAACCTGCCACGCTTAGGGCCTGGCAGAAAGCAAAGAAACCTCAGTAGTCCAGCTGCAGTTCCACATCTGTGGGAATGCGATGCCTCTCCTTGCAGAAGGGGTAACTTCAGTCTTGTTGCTGCAGGACTTTGATCCTGGGAGGAGATGACTGTCTTGCAGATGTCCCCACGGTGGGCTGCAGAGAACTAGCACTCTCATTGCATGGCAGAGCGGATCTCCTAGGGGTCCACGCTTCACTTTGAAGAGTTCTTGTTATCCCTGCAGTGTAACAGCACTATCCCTAGCTCCCAAAGCCCCTGAGCTGCAGGTCAGCAGAGCCTGGCCAAGTAGGTGGGGAGGGAGTTAGCCTGCAAGAGCAGGTGTTAGGAAACTGGAGACAAAGAGGATAAGGGACTGGCTGAAAGAGGACAGCTTCAAGGGAGCACGGATCCATGGAGAGGAGCTGGAGACAAGCAGACAGGTACCCGTGACTTTCCCAACCACTGCCTGACAGAATTGCTGCTTTGTAACTGCCCTCGTCTGCGCAGTTGTTTGTATCTGCTGGGACAAAGGGTTGCTTGCAGTAGGAAATAGGGCACACAGCTGATGGAAAGGTGGGAACTATTTTTTTTTTTCTCCCCAGGTGACCAGGAAGGCCCTGTTTCCAGGGGACTCTGAGATCGATCAGCTCTTCCGGATCTTTCGCACCCTGGGCACTCCCACTGAGGTGACCTGGCCTGGGGTGACCCAGCTGCCTGACTACAAGGGGAACTTTCCCCAGTGGGCACGGAAGGAGATGAAGGATATTGTTCCCAACTTAGATCGAGATGGTAGAGACTTACTGGTGGTGAGTGAGGGCTCAGAACAAGACCTGGAGACAGACAGGATGTTTTCAAACTGGCAAAGAATAGGGACATTTGGGACTGATCTACCTGGCAGTGCATTAGCTGATCTATGTCTAATGCTCATCTCTGCCATTGCAGAAACTCTGAATCATCGAATCGGACTCAGTCCTGGCTCTGAAGCAGGGCTGTCAGTGCAGGTTCCCCTAGGAAACCACTGCAGTGAGGGTCAAGAAACCTTTCTAGAATAATCCCCACAGTAATTCCAGCTGTGGGTTACTCCCAAAGCCCAAAGAGGGGAAAAGACATGACCAACATCTGGATCTAGGCCCAGCCATGCGCAATCAATCATTTGGTTTTTAAAATCCTAAAGCTGCTGGGTTTTTCTCTTGGCAGCAATTGCTCCTGTATGATCCCAGCAGGCGCATCTCAGCCAAGGCAGCCCTCAATCACCAGTACTTCTGGAGAAGCCCTCGGAGCCCTGAAGAGCGACGTGCGCTGCAGAGACAGCACAGATGAGAAGACACAGCTCTCCTCCTGCGCTTGCACCTCCAGGTAGCAGTGCAGGTCTGATTTTGGGCACTTAGCAGGGTGCTGGCTGGGACTCAGGGTCTCACGTCTCCCGAGGAGCCTGGAGAGGGACATTCTTGCATTTAGAGCCTCAGCCTGTTGCTGGGGGAAAGTTTGGGTTACAGCCAGCAGAGCTGTTATGAAGAGGTCATGTGCAAAAGGGTGGGGGGTATTTATCAGCATAAACCACTGAAATGTGGAGAGATCGTATCATTCAGAAGGTTGTCCTCACATTAGTCAGTGAGCTAAGGTGGCACACAGTGATTTCTGTCTCCAGCACTGGAGCATCCCCAGTCATCGGTGGCAGTCCCTGACACCAGGGTGTGCTGGAGCTCCACTTTGGGTAGGGGAGCACTTCTCTGCTCAGCCCTTTGCTGCTGTTACCAAAGACTGGGCTTGTCAGCACTAGACAAGTTGTTTAACCTGAGCTGTTTAACAGAGTTGACATTCTGCTCTTCCACACGCTGAAGAGCACTATCAGGTAGCTTAATTTGTGCCTTAGCTGGGATCAAGAAGCCAAAAGATCCGGTTAGTGTAAAGCACTTGTTGCATATGGCTGGAAACAGTAACAGCTAAAACACTGGCTTTCCATCATCGGTCCAGATGTACTGCTGCTTCCTTCACTTTGTTGTCTGGAAATGTTTTTGCTATTCGAATGTTTGGAGAATTGTCACTAACTTCTGGTATGGTTTTGACATCTTCATTTTTTTTTCTTTCAGTACATTAAAAAATAAAGGCTTGTCCTTTGTTCAGAAACCTCGGTGTTTATTTTTTGGCGCAGCCCATCAGGCTAGTGACGCAGGACAATCTGGCCTGTCTTTTTTTCCACAGAGGTCTTCTCCCTTCCTCTTCTCCTGCACTCTTTCTTTTATCCTTTCCAGCCCAAATCCTTGGCAGGTGCAGAGAAGTACTCTCAGTTCTGTTGTGGAATAAGGGGCTGATGGTTCTGCAGCCCAGTGCTGTCTTGGTATCGTAAGGTGGGCTTGCTTTCCATCAGAGTTGCCACAAACCAGTTCAGACTTATGTTCTACTTATTTAAATACTCAAAGGACAGATTTTTAACTTAGGAAAACCAAACTTCTGCAGTCCTGTTTTTCATGCACATGCATGCACGTGCTCTCCTAATAACCATGATCCTAAGAACTGATCTCAGCACAACCTGACAGCTCTGACAAGTTGTCACATTGCTAGAGTTTCACGACATAACAACACAGTAAAGGAGAGAGGCGGCTGCACACACAGCTGTAGCACAAACCTCCCTCCCCACCTACTAGATAACAGAGAATTTGCACAGGGGAGAGAAACCTTTAGAGTCCCTCCTGAAAAAGCCCCTCTCAACCCAAGGCCTGCCTGTCTAAAGCCAAGCTTGTTGTCCTTTGGCTCCCTCCATCATTCCTTCCTTCTCCCACCCAACAAAAGGCAGCAGGTGACTCTGCTTAATTGCCGACATCAAAGAGACTTTTGTCATCCCTACTGCAGCACCTGCACCTCCCAAGAGATCCCTGACAGTCAAACCCTGGGACCTGTTGCTCACCTCCCTCCATGCCCTGCAGGTTTAGGAGCTACCAGACCCTGGGGGGGGCTCCCTCACTTCTGCAATTTGCACAAATTAGGGTGGTTTTTTTTTGGGGGGGGGGGGGGGGGTGCTTTGCTTTTGAAGCTGTTGTTAGGAGTCATGCTGGACTGGCTGCCTGGAAAAAGCTGACCTGCCCATGTTCCAGAGGGCTGGTTTTCTGATTGAGCAGGGGAGAGCAAGCAGCTTCAAAAGCAGTGTGGCAGGAAAATGGAAGCCGTGCTGTGCTCTGCAACATCTCACGTCCTCTGTATGATAACACCCAGCTTGCAGGGGCATGTTTGTGAGACGTGGATGAATTCTGATATGAGAATCATTTCCCTGCCTTTGCATACATGTTTTAAAGTCAATTCATTTTGTACAGATAACGCTCCGTTGTTTGCTCTCTGCAAACAAATGCTCGTGTTGTACCTGACAAGCTGTTTGCAGAAGAGTTTGTTGTTTTTGTTTAAAAAGACCTGCGTTAAGAAATAAACACCAAGGACATTCAATCCAGTTCAGAATGAAACAACAGGCTGAATTTCAAACATTTATGACCCGACCCCACTGCCAGCAAAGGGAACCAACAACAGCCATGTCGAAATAACCGTTCAGGGAAAGCCACGATGCAGCCCCGTCACCCTGTACCTGAGAAGGGAGGAAAAACACTACCTGGCTCCTCACAACCCTGCCAGACAGCTGGGCTCTGGGAAAGCCCCACGGCTTCAGGGTACTTCCTATGGACACATCGGGAGGACACGATTCAAGCTGCTTTCTGCAGATGAGGACCACTTGGTAGCAAAGAAAAGGATTTTTTTAGTGGAGTTTCTTCAGAAACAAAAGGCAGACCAGCCTTCAAAAGAGTCTGCTCAGCCAGCCAGACTGCTCAGCTGCCTAATTGTCTCTTAACGCCTTCATCCAGCCCTAGGTAAATACCTCCCACCATGCAGTTAGGGAGCACTTTATCCAAAATGATTAACTGACTGCCTAATTACCAGCACTCCAAGTCCTTTAGTTGCAGAGCATTCCTCAAAACTATTTAATCAGCACTTCAGGAAAGAGTCACCACGTGAACATCATACTGTTTTAAAAACAAGCATGGTTTTAGCTCATCAGCCCTGGAGCCCAGCACCCTGCCCCATGGAGCCAGGCAAGGGGAAGGCTGATGGCAAACTCACCTGTTGGGCAGAGCCAAGCTGCAGGAAAGGTAAAAACCCTTTTGCTGATGGACCCTCCCTGCTTTCAGCCAGCCGAGGGGAGCAGAGCCAAAGCACAGCAAGGCTGCTCCCAGCAGCTTTGGAGAGCTGGCACCCAAGGACTGCTGGGAACCACGCTGGTCCAGGGCTCCGCGGTTGCAGTGGGACGTGATTCTCACCTGGCTGTGCTCTGAGGACTTTTGGGCCCAGGTCAGGGTTTCTCTCCTGATATGTCTCCTGGTCCATCACAGTCCAGCTCCAGCCCTTGCTGCTGGTCCAGACCAGCCAGGAGGGCGATGCGGAGTTCCCCATGTGCCAGCAGTGCTCTACCAAGAGGAAACAGGCTGGGAACGGATGTTCTGGGGTGTGTGGAACAGTTTTCCCCATTGTAAACCAACAAATTGCCCCGTATTGATCACGGCTGCTGAGATGGCCATGGGCACCAGTCGTAGGCCTGACAATATACACAGACACTGCAGAGCATGAGACAGAGCCTGGGCAGATCTTGGACTGGAACCTTGCTGTTTCCGTAGCTGGACTCAGACTGTTAATGCTGAGCACTACCTACCAGCAGGAAGGTAATGGGACCTGTGGTTGTGCTCAGCTTGCCAGCACAGGAAGAATTTCTTCTTGGAGCCCAGACTTCAACTGCCAGCTAGGCATATGGAAATAGAGGCTACGCTGCTTTTCTGATGGGGGAGAAAACCTCTACCCTTATGGATTATTTTGGGGGTGTTGGATTTCTCAAGCAGCAGCAGCTAAAAGAACCCATGAAGGCGGGGGGAAGAGCAGCTCATGTCAATAGAAAAGCATTTTTGTCATCCCACAAAGCCAGGGGACTCTCCAGAATAGGGTAGAGACTACAGAGGAACATTTCATCTCTCATCTCAACAGGGACACATGGGAGTTTGGACTTGCTCATTTCAGCAAGGGCTGAGCACTGGAAGTGACACAGAGGAGTGAAAGCTTGCATGAAGAAACAGCAAGTGCAGATTTTCAGGTGCTGCTGTGTGGATCCTGCAGCCAAGGGCTGTAGAAAGTAGTTGCACATCACCATTGACTGCAAGCATCATCAATCTGCTACTGAAGGCCATCCCTTCCCTTGCAACACATCTGCCTCTGTACAGGTACAGGACAAGCCCCCAAGATCATCTGCTTCAACAGGGTTTGGTTTGGTTTTGCTTGGGGCTTGGCTTCCTCTGCCAACAGCTCAGTGAAGTGACCCAAGTCATTGTAGCACCAACACCATCACTGGTCTGCAGCCAGAGAGGCACCAGGGACAGGCAGCTGGAAAGGGCAGGGGGGGCTGCTCCATTCGGTATCTGCCTGCACTTAGACTGGATCAAACATGACATGTAACTGCATCTTTTCACAACCAAGTCCCTCTTTCAGAGGTGTCCAAATGACTGGGGAGCAAAGTCCCGTTGGTTTTCAGATTTAAAGACAAACATAACAAAATCTTTAATAATACGGACTCACGTGCAGAAAGAAATTTAAGGGGTTCAGTGCTGTGAGATCAGAGGGAGCAAGAGTCTGCAAACCCTTTGTAGATCGGGCTGCAGGGCGTAGGATTGCATGGGGGGAGGACTAGCCATGCCTTCAGCCACTTTGCAGCCTCAGCCTGCAGAGACAACAGAGCCACAGAGATGCACTTTCTATGTTTATTGCATGCAGAAGAACGACCCAACTGGAAAACACTCTGGCTCTACCTGCTTTCTGGACATAACCATGTTTAACCTACTGCCAGCGGAGTTCTCGCGATCAAACCCCCTTTGCTGTCACAGCAGCACCCGGGGGGCTGCAGGGACCCCTGTGCATCAGGCCCTTACACGCTCACGATCACGCTTTCTTCCTTGCACAATCAAGCTGCGTTGGGAAACAGAGATAGCTAAGATAGAAGAGTATGCAGCCCTAAATGCTAGACGCTCCATTCCTGTGATCGCTGCTGACTCCATGGGGAGAAGTGTTTTGAAGGGATGAACTCCTGAAGGAACCAGATCCAGTACGTGCCTGAAGCCATTCAATGCCTGAACCGCGAGAGCTTGGGGGAACGGCTGGCCTGGTGATACCGCTGATACCCCTCAGACGTGGCTGGGAGCAGCAGGAGACTGCTCAGTGAATCCTTCTGGCAGAGAGCCATGGCCTCCTTGTAATTTATCTTCTCTTTAGTGACAGGGTCAATGAGATCTTTTTCATAGTTGGACTCATCCTGGAGCCTGTTGGCCAGGTCGCCTGTTATCATCCCTGTCTGGGCAGCTTCCAGCACGGGGATGCGACCAGTTTTCTTGGGATCGATGAGCCCTCCGGTTAGATGCTGGACCTCCAGGTAGGGGAAAGCACTGTCCTTGGTCATCCATCCCTTCTGAACTGCTTCCCCCACAGACAGCCTTCTCTTGGTCACCGGGTCCTCAATCCCTGTGAAAGCTTTCTGGGCATTGAGCAGTCTCTGCATATAGGTCCTGTCAATCAGCCCCCTCTCGATCGCCTTGTGGACTGAGAAACGGTCACGAGAAATGAGGTCTATGATTCCCCCTGTGGCAGCCTGGGCTTCCAGGAGCTTCTGAGCTGTCATGGGATCAAGCAGCTTTTTTGCAACGGCAGTCTTGATGTTGTACTTGGTGTCAGTGGTGGTGTCATACACCCCGGCGATGGGGGATGTGTCGTCGCAGAAGCCCTTCTGCGAGGCTGGGGGGAAAAAGCTTTGGGTTTGGTGGGTGGTGGGTGATGAGACCGGGGATTTGGAGATGATGGAGCCAATAGAGAGGGTTGTGGGAGGCTTGGATTCCCCAGCCACCAGCAAGGCAAATTCGGAGATGGGAATCTTGCCATCCCGGTACAGCTGGTACTCCTCCTTTGTGATCCTCCTCAGCCTTAGTGCATCATCGATAGAGTACTGCTTCCCACTTTTCTTGTCAAGGAGAACAGAGACCTCCCCGTTAGGACCCAGGGTGGTGACTTCCTCCCAGTCACACTCCAGCTCTTGCAGCTGGATGTACTGGCCTCTGTCTATGATACCTCTCTTATAGGCCTCGTAAGGGGACATATCCTTCCCTGTCTCAGGGTCTAAGATAGAGATCTTGGTGGAGAGGTTTGTCTCTCTCATCTGGGTCTCATGATTGATTTCTTCCCGGTTGACCCTTGACTGGAGATCTCGAATGAACCTCTCCTTGTTGTAGATCTGGTCCTTCTCCCTCAGGATGTCTGCCTCCAGCAGGGAAAACTCATGTTCCAGCTGCTTCTTCTTCTGCCTGTCATTCTCAGTCCGTTGGGTGAGCAGTTTGGACTCCTCCCGAAGAAAGAGGACTTTCTGCTGCTTCTGCCTCTCCAGCTCCCGCAGTTCACTCTCCAAGTTGGCTCTCTCCTGGATGGCCAGGTTCCTGGCTTTCTGCAGTTCCGTCTCTTCACGAGCCCACGTTCTCTTCATACCTTCAGCTCTCTCAATCTTCTCCCTGAGCCGCCGTACCTCCTCTTCTGCCTTTTGCTTGGCCCCTCTCTCCCTGTTCAGCAGCTCCCAGATGCGTGCTCGTTCACTCTCCAGCGCTCTGTCCTTTTCCACTCGAATCACCTCCTTGTAGATGGTCTTCTCCTGGGATTTTGTTTTCTGCAGAACATCGACTTGCATCTGCAGGTTCTTGCATTCTCTCTGCAAGTTCAGCACCTCCATCTTCTCACGGTCCAACTCCAAACGCAGGTTGCTGGCAGACTGTTCGAGGACTGGATCCTTCTCCAACTTGACCACTTCTTCCATAATGATCTTTTCTTGCACTGGGGCTGGGCTCTCCTCCAGCTCCTTTATTCTCAATGTAATTTGCCTCATCTCCTTCTCCAGTGCAAGCCTCTTGCTTCGATCCTCCTGAAAGTTGAGCAGCTTCTCTTGTTCTTCCACCAGTGCACGAACCTGTTGCACATCACGTTCCAGACGACGCCTGTTGCTCACCTCCTCGTCAAGGCTCCGGCTCAGCCTGTTGTGCTCATCTCGGAGCTTTGGATCCTTTTGAGTCAGTATCACCTCTTGCACAACTACCTTTTCTTCTGGCTTTCGCCTCTCCAGTAGCATGTATTTATTCTGCAAGTCATAGATTGCATCCTCTGCAGCTCTCCTCTTTTGAGACATGTTACGCACCTCTTGACGGAGGCGATCAGCTTCTTTTTCCAAGAGTGGATCATTCTCATATCGAATGACTTCCTTGTTGACCAGCTTGGTTTCCACCTTGGATCTCTCCCTCTTCCATTCATCCCTTTCACCCTGCAGCCTAATGAGCTGCTCTTGGGTCCTGCCATTGGTGTTCACCAGTTCATTGAGCTGTTGTTTCAGCCTGTCGATTTCTCTAAGAATCTCTGGACTCTTTTCATGTTTTACTACCTCCTCTATAACCTCCTTAAGCTCCACCACTGGTTTCTGTGACCTAAGGACATTGAGCTCTGCTAAGGCCTCTTCCACTTCACTGTCAATCTTGGTCCTTTTCAGAGTAATTTCCTGCAGCTCCCTTTTCAGGTGTGCAATTTGCCGCTCTGTTTCAGGATCCACCAGGAAAATCTCATTGACCCTCTCTTTAACCTCTATCCTTGGTTTTTGCTTCTCTGCAATACTGTACTGGCTCTGCAGCTCTCCCAGCTCACCTGTAAGCATCAAGTTCTTGCTCCTCTCTTCTTCAATCAGAGTTTTAAGCTTGGAAGACTCTCTCAATAACTCTGGGTCCTGCTCTACCTGCTTCACCTCCTTAACAATGATTTTGGGTTCTACTGTTTCAATTAGTCTTTCTACCTCCTCAATCTTGCTCTTCACCTTCACTATTGCTTCTTCTGCAGACTTCCTCTTGAAGGATTCCTCATCAATTTGTAGCTGCAGGGTCCTAACAGACTTCAGCATTTCTGGGTTTTTCTCCAGTTTGATGAGCTCCTTCACCACCACTTTCTCTCGGATATTGGGCTGCTTTTGCTCCAGCATGTGCAGCTCTCTCTTATGGTGCTCAAGTTCGGAAGCAGCGGCCAAGCTTTCCTCCTGGAGACGTTTGATCTCCTGACGAAGACTGGCTGCTTGACTATCCAGGCTTGGATCTTTCTCAATTTTTGTGATCTCTTTGGTGAGGAGCTGGGCAGGAATGACCTTCTTCTCGCTCTCCATCTGGGCAAGTTTCCGGCTCATCACTTCTATGTCTTCTTGCAGGCTCTGCTTCTTTTTGCCTTCCTCTTCAATCTGCTGCATCATCTTAGACAGGTTGCTCTCCACCTGTGGGTCTCTGTAATATTCTATCACTTCCTTTTCTTCCACTCTTTCAATGGGTTTCTGAGTCTTCAACATTAGCAGCTTGTTTCTGTGTTCCTCCAGGTCCTCTTCAATCTTGGCCACTTTCCTCCTTTCTTCTTCCAGCTGCGATTTCAACCCCTCAGACTCCCTGCTTGTTGTGGCTTTGTTTTCGGATTGCTGGGTTTGCTCAGGTACAGCTTCAATGTCCTCATGCACTTCCTTCTGCAAGGGAAAACCAAAAAAGAATTAAAAAAAAAAAAAAAAGGCAGGGAAACCAAGTCACATTCTGAATCTGGCGCAGAGGCCTTTTCCTTGATAAGACATGGTAGGAGACAGAACTGGTACAGAAACCCCACGGAGCCTCCAAATGATGCTGCTTGTAAACGGCAAATGAGAACCACCTCAGCCAACTGACTTTGTGTGTCTTCCCCTTGTCATGGAGGTGCTGCAGCAGCTTTGTGCTGCCTTGTTGTATCTGCAGCTGAGGGAGGGTAACATGGCCAGTGCCTGCTCACAGTAACATCACGGAGTGCCCCAGTTTAATCTCTTGTCCTTCCTGAGCACTGAAAGTCATCCAGGCCAGAGAGCTTTCCTACAGGTGAATCAAGCCCCAGAAGTCCTGTTGCTCTGAAGTGTTTCCAGAAGGTTGTGAGCACTAAATTCCAGCCACATCCGCAGACAAATCTAGAATTCTCAGTCTGTGAACTTTGATTAGATATAGCTGAGAACAAGACTTAAGAGCCCTAATTCAAATCTTTTATCCTGGCATAAACTACAGCTTCAGTAAACAGTGGAGGGCCCACAGAGGTGACAAATGTCACAATCTAAGATCAGTGTCAGTGAAACTGTGGTTACTTGCGGTCTTTTTCTCACAGGGGCCTCCATTCCTGTCCTTCCTCACACCTGGATGTGGAGATCTGGGGAGGGGTGGGTGGATCCCAGGTTTAGCACATTAGCTTTGGAAAGATCCTTTCAAACCCCAATCTAGAGTACCCCAGTCTTGCCATGAGCTGTTAGCTGGTACCTTCTCAACAATCTTCTTGGCAAACTCCAGCCGGCTGAGCTGCTGTTTGTTTTCTGCTGCCAGCTCCATGTAGAGCTTGGTTACATCATTTTCCTGGAAAAGAAACAGTGGTGAGATCCTTGTTCCCCTCACCCTGACACAGCTCTGTTGGATGGCACACTCTCCCACCTCTCCTTTCACCTGGATACACTTTGAGCACTGCACTATTCCAGGGATTAGTGTTTTCACATCTGACTTTCTAGAGAAACTGAGACACAGAGTCTAAGGACTCATGTAGGAGATCTTGTCCCCTTTATTTGAATGCCTGTTAGATGCCTGCTAGCCTACACAGGGTCCACATTTCCAAATTTACCTTGGGCCACACATGGATGGCAGTTGGCAACTAGCCCAAGGTGATGCAGGGGATCTGGGGTGTGAAGAGCACACAGGAGCTCTGGCTCAGTCCTGTCCCCAGTACCTGCTCACCTGTTCTGCCCAGGTAGGTGGAAGTCAGTCTTTAATGCACTACTAAAACAGGTACCCAGATTTGGAGAAAATGTGACACAACAAGCATAATTCAGCAGTAATACTCAGAAAGGTGGAAAATGACCCGCTTTTTGCCATGCTTCTGCAGGGCTGAGGCAAAGGTCTGAAGGTCTCCTCTAATCTCCACTCCTAGCAAACGCATTGGATTCTTCTGGAAATAGAGCTATTGCTACACAGAGACCTGTTTTATATTTCAATACCAAGTCATACTCAAATCTCAAGGGAGATCTGGCAAAACAGTAACAATCTACACTATTCTTGTTGATCCCAAATACAGAAAATGTGTAAATATAAGGGTTTGGAGGAGAATATCAAATTCATCTGCTGGTTTTGGCTGCGACAGAGTTAATTTTCTTCACAGTAGCTAGTATGAGGCTATGTTTTGGATTTATGCTGAAAGGAGTGTTGATACACACTGATGTTTTTAGTTATTGCCAAGCAGTCAAGGACTTCTCAGCTTCTCACACTGCCCTGCCAATGACAAGGCGGAGGGCTCAAGAAGCTGGGAGGGGACACAGTCAGGACAGCTGACCCAAACTGGCCAGAGGGATATTCCATACCATATGACGTCATGCTCCGTATATAACTGGGGGGTGGGCTGGGAGGCAGGGCAGCTCGGGGTCTTGCTGAGCATCAGCTTCGAGTGGTAAGAAATTGCCCTGTTCATCACTTGTTTTGTATATTATTATTATTATCATCATCATCTTCCTTTTCTGTCCTATTAAACTGCCTTTATCTCAATCCATTAGTTTTACTTTTTTTTTTTTTCCATTTTCGATTCTCTTCCCCATCCCACTGGGAGGGCGAGTGTGAGCGAACGGCTGCGTGGTTGTTTTAGCTGCCGGTCAGGTTAAACCACGACACACCTACACCAAGGGAAGCCTGTGCAAGCCCACACACCTATCCTGTCAGTTTTATCTTCATGCACAACGTAGTAAGGAGGCATCATCACCAGTCTCAAGCAATGGTACCAGACACAGCCCTAATTCTGGATCTCGTGCTGCTTTGCCCCATAGACAAAGAGATTCCTGATGACATTTGTCCTTGGGATTAGGACCATGATCAGCTGTGGCTGTCAGAGCAGATTAAGGCCTTGCAGAGCATGTGGGGCTTGGGTAAGGAGCCAGACAACAGTTTCCATGCCTTCATCTTAAACATTTTACCTGGGCCTGGATGCTTTCTTGTAGGGGGGTCACACGCAGCCTCTTTGCAGCAAAGTCAGTCAGGGTAGGGTCCAGAGAAGAGCTGTATTTGCCTGCTTGGAGTTCATAGTCCTGTTCAGAGCAGAAACAGAAGAATCAGGTGGGATCTCTCGAGTGAGACGCTAAGGGAATGCTACATGGGAAAACCCAGCCATACATTGAGGGTGGACTGCACATTCCGGGATAGTCTGACCACTGCGTTCTTCTCGGGCTCCTTGCTTTCGATCTCCTCCACCAGCCTCTGCAGGAGAGACACATGATGTTAAGGACAGATTGAGATATAGCAATCCAGTCATACTCTTGCAGGCAAGAGCAGTAGCTCAGCCTGGTACCGAAGGAAACGTGAGAAGGGAGAACATTTAGGAAAGCCACCTGGGCTTTAGAGAATCTCAGCAGAAGAATCTCACTGGTCCAGAACCTGCCTCACTGATTTATCATGAGATAAATACCAGCCAGCACAGAGACCTTCACAGCTCATCATCTCAGCTAGTCAGCTTAGGATCTGCTCTGGGTCCATCCTCTCCATGGAGAAGATATCAACCTAGGGGTGACTAGCACAGATGAGGACACCAGCACTGTAGATGAATGCAGTGGGGCAAGATACGTCATCTGTGGGCTGCAATCCATTGTCTCCTTGTTCTGGTTCATTCACTGTGACCGGTGAAGCACACAACTAGGAGTTGGCTGGTACTGTTTTGCATACTGTTCACAAGCAAATTCCCCCATCCCTGTAACCTTACAGGTTATGACGCTTGCCCTGGCACTTACCTTCTGTGCCTGCAGCTTGTAACTGATCTGGCTTGGCCCATCACTGGTCTTCACTTGGTGCTTGGGTAGGTTGTTCATCCAGAACATCAGGTTCTCATTGGAGTTTTGGAACTGCTGGTAGGTGAGGCCGATATTTCTGAGGGTCTTCTCTCTGCACAGCACAAAGGTGAATGGGAACGTTAAGGGGAAGAGCAAAGTTCCTAAAAAGACACTATAGTGAAAATGTCACCACAACAAACACCAAGATAACAAAAACAGGAGGGTGACAACTGGTCCCTGAGTGGGGAGCACAATCTGTGCACATCAGGTTTGCTACTGCAGCATGGATACAACTTGGGAGATGAGAGAAGGAAAAAGGCAGGCAGCCAGCAGCAATGCCAGTGAGAAGTGTGAAACACGGGGGTCTCTCTGGGTGGGGTCCCTGGGCCAGGCAGAGGCCAGCAGTCAGCTACTTCAGCCTGCCTTCGCACAGCTCTCTGGAAGCTCAAAGCCTGTGCTGCACATAGGAAGGTGGCAACTGCACAGCAGGACAGACCTGGTCCCCAGTATTACAGCAGGGTGGCCAGGATCAAGGTCCTGCAATGAAGAACATACGCTTGAGACTCTGACTAATGCTGGTCTATGTTAGCTAAGAGGAGCAGCAGTGATGCCATAGTTCCTCACCGCTGATCCAGCTGGTCCGCAATGGCATGGTAGCGATCATTGAGCAGCTGCACCTCCCGCTTCTGCCGGGGCAGGTCCGGGCAGTACTCCTGGAAATTGTTCTGCACAGCACTGCAGCTGTGCTCAGCATCCTTGAGCCCCCGGTTCAGCTTCAGCACACAGTCCTCTTGGGCCACCAGGTCCCGCTTCATCTTCTGCAGGGGAAAAAAAAAAAAAAACCCAAAAAAACACCTCCAGGTTTGCACTAGTCAATGCACAAACCAGAAATATTCTCCTTAACACTTACTAACTGAGCAGCACCTGGGGGCTAATCAGGCTCTCCAAAATAGATACGCAATGTGGAAGAGAAGTAGCAGTGAGACTTGTTCAATAAGTAAGGTGGGAAGCAAGGTGGGTTGGATGGTGCATGGAACAGAAGGGAGAAGTTTTGGGGAAGGCAAAAAAGGGTCACTGAGTCAAGGGTGAGAGCTGATGATGGAGCAGGGAGAATGGGAGCTGGAAAGAATAGTGCCACATACGGGTGTGTGGCAGAGCAATAGAGGTTAGATGCTAAGAGGTTCACTGTATGTTTTAGGAACCCCAAAGGTAGCCTGGGAGGGACAGACAATTTTGCTAGGTAGTGAGTGCAAGTCAGCCTGCAAGACCAACATAAAGCCTTCAAGGAACGAGTTCTTAGAAAGGCTTCATCACTGGTGCCTCAGAGTGCTCAAATAAGCAAAGTCCAGCTCTCCCCACCACTGCTAACTGAGCTCAGAGATCTCCCTTCCCTAACAAAGATCCTGATGTTCTCCTACCTGCAGATCATTGGCCCGATCCTGCAGGGCGTTGGGGGATGCAGGAATGATGCTATCCTGAGCCAGCTTGGCCTCAAACGTGCTGATGATCTTGTCTGTGTTCTCAATCTGAGTCTCCAGGTTCAGGGCAGCCTTAGCCCTGGGAAAGGGAAAATTGACAGGACAAGGTTAGCTACAGAAGACCCTGCTGTTCTCCTTTTCTCACTGATTTTGCAGATCTAAGCTTATTTAACATCGGAGTTTCTACAGCATGGCAGAGAACAAGCAATATGCACTCACAACTCTGTCACGTTGCCCAGAAGTCAGATGTATTGCATTTCACTGCACACAGCATAGCTGGGACACACACCCATTGTGGTGAACTTTCCACAGCGGGGGGGGATCTGACCACAGATTACATACAGGAACTCTTTCAGAGGTGCCTCTGATGATGGATGGAAGATTTCCAACCTGCCCTGGGCTAGATGGACCTCAACCAATGCCCACATAGACCAAACACATTTTCTGTCATGCTTTTGTGTTGATGCCTCTGTGCAAGGACTTCCTCCCCTCATCCCCATCAGGCCTTGCCGTCATCACTCACTTCTCGTTGTACAGGCTGGAGAGCATATTGACATCATTGTATTTGCTCCTGAGGGCATTCAATGTGACAGGGAGCTGGGAAGCTGAGGTGCTGGTGGGTTTCTTGGAAAGGTAGGTCTCACACTCTTTCTGCAAGGCATCCTTGGCTGCCCCCAGGTTCTCAAGTTTCTTTGTTGTTTCCTGGCACAGCAGATGAGAGCAGAGTCACCCAACGTAGTCATAACAGTGCTGTTGTGAAAACGTGTCTCCCTCAGGGGCAAATTTTGCTGTGGGGCTAAGGGTGCGGTAGTTCTCTCATAAGGTGTTGGCCCTTGGGGCATAGCCCCATCCAGACTGTGGCTGTCTGGCAATGGCAGGGTGTGGGAAAGATCAAAACAGACAAAGATGGAAAAAACCTACCGGCCTGAGTCCATCCTTCTGCCAGGGCTGGATAAATACCCACAGATGAAGATCATAGAATCATAGGAGGGTTGGAAGGGACCTTAAAGATCATCTAGTTCCAACCAGCAAGATGTAACAAGCTGAACTACTACAGACCCAGACCTTATCCCAGAGGACAGGAGGGGGGCTCCAGGGCACTGCCTCTTTTCCTGTCCCACTCGCATCTACTAGTTTGTACTCCCCATCAGGTGAGCCAAAGCTGATCCTTGGATTAATTACCTCTAACCCGTTATCTTTTATGCTACAGACTTAGGGAGTGAAGGGTGACAGCATCCCCACAGCAAGGCTGAGGACTCCCCAAGACTGGTGCCTGGTCCATAGCTCTGAAATGAATGGACCATCTTGCTACAGAGCTGAGCCAAAGGAAGAGCCTGCATTTCTCCAGGGTTTGGCTTAACCAGTCCCATTTCAAGGGCTCAAGCCAGCCTGAAACCCTTGCAATTGCAGCACAAGTTTTTCCTTTGAAGCACCGGCTGTCATGTCCTGCATAATTCCTATGTCAGTTGTGTTTTGGGCCAAGGACACAGCGCTACCGAATTTATCCTGCTCTGACCTGCCCACAGCAGCACCCACCTGCTGGTGTTTGATCCTCCTGGCAAGGTCATCTGTGGGGTCGCTGTAGTTCACTGGAGACCTCACTCGGTTCAAGACCTCCTTCTCTACCTGGACCAGGTCCTTGCCAACACGATCCAGGCTACCAAGAAGCTGGTCAGCTTGAGGATCATCCTGGACCACAGTGGGGCTCCTGGACAGGGCTACAGTGAGACACAGCTTAGGCTAAGCCCCATTTCTCATTTGCCATCCCAGCCTTGGTGCACAGCCCTTTCCCCAAGCTCTCCCATACATTGTCCCTAAAGCTCCGACTCCCTCTCACGAGAGCCCTGCTGCAAAGCTCTGCCCTTTACGTTCTGCAGCTCTGAAGCACACAGGCTCCTCTGAAGCACAGGGTTTTGATGCAACCATAAACAATTCAGTTAACATTTCTAATCCGCAGAGCATCATGCACATGTGTGTGCCTACCCATGGCAAAGGCTTAGGAAAATGGTTTTAGCTCTGGCCCAACCAGCCAGACCTTAAGTCCAAAGAGGGGACAGAGACAGTCATGTAGACATGTCCTTGCTCAGCTTTGCTGGGAGCTTTCTGAACTACAGCTATGAGAGTAACACAGCTAGCCAGGAGGTGGGATTTAGTCATGACTGCCTGCTTATTCCACAGCCCCCAGCTGGGGAAAAGAACTGTGAGAAAATCAGATCCCAAAGGTTTAATTAAAGCTTCTGCACAGGGTCAGCCCCCTGCAACCCTAAATACTCTGCAACTGTTGATGGAACTGGAGGTCAATCTCAGAGGTTTGAGAAGGGCAACAGAGTTTAAGTGAATTGCCCGAGATCACGTGGCGAGTCCTTGGCAGCACCAGGAGTCAGGTTATCCCATCAGCTGCTCTTTTCCACAGAGCAGAAGGCATCCTCATGCCCACCCACAGGTACCTCTGCCTTCCCGGGTGGGTGCTCTGTTTCCAGCCAGGTCTGGGAGCTCTGCAAGGGAGGTGCATGGGCTTGCTTTGTTGGAGAGGGCTTGACTAACCAGCTGACATACCCTGCTGATTGGGCTGAACCTGCTCCTTGTGGCTGTGTTTCAGGGTGCTCTGAACCGCCGCTCGCTTCTGCTTCACCGTGTTCAGTTCCCCTTCCAGCCTGTGAGCAGAGAGGAGCAGCATCAGACAGCAGGACGGGAAACTGCTGCACCGAGCAAGCCTCGACAGAGCCTGGCCCAGGAGCAGCTACGTGCCTGTGCCAGGGAAGGTCTTCCCAAAGGCAGGGAAAGGTGCTCCCAAAGGCAGGGGCAGGCTGGGAGCCTGCAGCCCGTTGTAACTCAGACATGTCCCTTAGGAAAGGGGGACAGCAGCAAGAGCAGCCGGTTGGTTCGAGCAGCTGGTTTCTCCCAATGGAGCCACTGTTTCCTGACTCTCGCCAGACGCTAACAAAGCTGGAAATTTATTTCATATCACTGTACTTGCTTCCTATGAAGCACTGCAAGTAGCTGCTTCTGTGGCTGCAGCCCAACTCTTATTTGTAAGGATGGTTCGATTCTAATGAAACTAGAGCTGGGATCAGCAGGAGCTGGAAGGACCAAAAAAAAATCTCTGGGTGGGAGAAGACTGATGGAACCAGCAGAAGGGGCCTTTGAAGGACCAGGCTAGTTCATACCCCTGCTATGGACTGCTCCAACTAAACAATGTGCTCTAAAACCAGCAAGTCCCAGCTTGCCTGGCTGTTGTCAAACAAGGGCTGTCCATCTGCAGGGCCAGGACATGGCTCCATGCAGAGGGACTGAATGGTGGAAGAGACTGGGAAATAAAATAAAGACAAACATTTTTCATGTAGGAAGGGAAGCAAACACTGGGAAATGAAACAAGCTGCCAGATATGGCCTGAAAAGAGGACAAGTTTTCCAGGCAACACCTGCAGAGCTGTTATCCAGGAGGATGCTGCAAACTTTTTCTTTTCTGTTTTAAAACACAAATGAAACCTATAAATCAAAAGGATTCAGTAACATGGGATGTGTGAAGAGGGGTATGCGCTCAGAAAGAGCAACGCAATGAAGTAATCCCACCTGCATGACTGGGCTCCCATCACAGACATGCCCAAGTTACTCTGAATCTGGGCTGTGGGTCTTTCCCCAGCACTTGAGCAGCACTGATTTATCCAAGCACCCGGGGACATGATTAGAAAAGTAATGCCGAAGCTCCCTGCACCACCGCCCCATCCTGTGGGAACTACAGAAGCTGCATGAGCAAACAGCAGTAGACTACACGGTGGTTCAAGGAACATTTTTCAGTCTCCAGCTGGGGCTGGTTGAGAGGAGATTCCACAGATAACTCTGTCCTGTTTGGCAAGTCCCAAACTCCAGACGGATTCTGCAATTAATTTAGTCAAACCTATGCAAGTCATATGTTTGGGTGAAGAAATCCAGCCTGACTGCTGGAAAACTCTGACAGCAAGGTCTGTGCAGCATGCAGTGCTGTCAAGGAATGGCAGGAACCTGGATGAGATACTTGGGAGCAGGGAACAATCTCTCTCCAGGAGGCACTTCATACTAGACAGTCAAGAGATCTGTTCCTAGCTGCTATTTCTCTGCAATTGAGGCAGTCATGCTGGCTATGACCTAAGAGCAAGTCTGAACATCTCTCTGGGTCAAGCTTGCTGTTGCAGACTCACCTATTGACCTTGTCTATGGCCTCAGGGTCTGGTGGAGGGATGGAGAAGCAAGCAGAAGGTGCCTCCTGGACCACACCAGTGCTGCTCTGCACCACCCACATCTCCGGGTTGCTGTTGTCCTTCAGAGTGTACTTGTCACCTCTTGTCAGCTGCACCTGGGACAAAGACACAAAATCCAGTGAAAGGCTTGGCTTTCCGGCACTAGAGCAGTTCCTCCTACCATGAAGCCAAGATCTGGAGCAACAGAATAAGAATCCAGTTGCCTGCCTCTTCTGAGGGTACTACTAGTCAAGTCCTCACCTCCCCAGCATCCCAGTCACAGAGGGTGTCCAAGGTGAGGGGCTGAGAAGGACGCATCCTGCGCAGTTTCAGTGGGCTGATCTCTTTACTCCTTCTCTTCAGGTCAGCGATGCTCTTCTCTGCCTGCTTCACCGCCTTCTCCTCGTTCTAGATAAAACAGGGAAGACAGTGGTTGTGACCAGGCTTGGATGAGAAGGAAGGAGGGGGTCACACCACAGTGGGTACCCTGGGGGCACTTGTCCATCCTTGTGTAGTTACTGCTGGGATGGAGTTGGAAATGTCTCCATTCTTGACCCCTCCATGTGCCTTCTTCCCCTTTTCATTACCAACACTCTCCTCAGCTTCCTTTGCTCACAGCAGATCTGCCCTTGAAGGCACAGCCTGAGTTAACCACACCGTCACATTAAATCTTCTGGAGAAGTTTTTCTTCTCAGAAATGGAACAGAGACCTACCAAGAGGTGGCCGCATTCCAGTGTCAGAAGGTACCAAGATCCTGGCACCTCTTGGGAGCAAAATGTGTTGCATGCATGGGAAGATACCATGTGGAACATGTGCCCTCCCTCTCTCCTGGGCAAATGTTCCTTTCCTATCTGCATCTCACCCCTGAGGTCAGATTTCTTTATTCCTTCCCTTGGCCTTGGCTCATGAGAGTGCTGAGGAAATGGGAGGACCTTTCCCTGCTGCTTGGATGCCAGCAGCTCACACTCTCTGTGGGACTTTAAATCCAAGTATCTCATGTTTAAGACAACATGCACCTCCTCCCTGCGCTTTTCCTTTACTCTGATGGTGACCTGGGGCCAGGCTGCACGTCACTGATGGGGACCAGTGCCTCCCCAGGGGTCACTGCCCCACAGCGTGAGCAGCGTGGACATTCTGGGGCTACAGAGACTCAGCATCCAGAGCACAGTATTGCCATGGGTTTCTCCCTCCCTAGCACAGAGCTGGGATGAGCCGTCCCAGTAGGGTTATTTACCCACCTCTTCCCCTTCCCCACTGTTATTTATTGGGGAGGTTGTAACGTTTGGTCTGCCCCTTAGGTCTGGCTAGTGCCACCAGCCCTGAAGACCTCACCTCCAGCTGAAGCAGCAGATCTGACATCACCCCAGGGCTGTCTTTGTTGAACTTGCTGTATTTGGTGTCCAGGTCAGAGTTCATCTTCTTCAGGGAGTGGCTCACAGCCTCAGCGTCATCCTGGAACTGGAGGTGTGGGTAGGAAAACAGCCAGGGATCGGAGGACATTACTATCTCCAAGTCCAGTGGGGTCTCAGTTCTCACCTCCCACAACCTGCCCGGGGCTCACAAGACTCTACAGATCACCCTCAGAGCACGTGCTTGGACAAGGACTCTCCATTGCTTGAGCCACAGGCAAATAATCCCAATCGACAGACAAGTCCCAGGTAACGACAGCGAGCAAACCCTCCCCTGCCCCTCTTCTCCAAGCCAGCACACTAACGCGACAGGGCTGATGAGACACGCTGGGAGCCAGTCCTTCACTGCAGCACTAAAGGACTGTGTTTTGAGGGGTGTTTCCCCAAAATACCTTGACTGGTGCAAGCAAAGGATCTTCCATCCTCATCCCTTTGCTGTCTCTATTCCCAGCCTGCCTACTCTGGCCTGACTCTGCAGCCCCATGGCCCGTGCTCTGCTCAGTTGCTTTTTACCTTCTTATAGTTCTCCACGCTTTTCAGTTGACTCTCCTGGCAAATGCAGAGATTCAGGAAGTTCTGCCACTCGTTCTTCAAGGCTTCCTGGTGAGCCTGTGGTGGGACAGAGCATAACCCAGTGGGCTCCAGCTAGTCCTACCCCCCGCCCCCAGCAGTTTCCTTTCCTCAGAAGTCCCAGAAATCAGAGGAAGGGTAAAGACTGCTGCTGAGCAGAGACAAAGCTATGCCCAGGCATTGCCTGATGCTGAGCCTGAGCAAGCATACTGCTCCACAAGGACCTGGCTCACACAGAGCAGCTGTCATTTCTCAAGGGGTCTCAGCTCCAGTGGTGTGGGGGGGCTGTGAACCCACCTCAGCTTGCCACTGCATCTGCAGGCTTGGAAATACAACCTTGGAGCTGGTTTCACCTGGGAGAGGTCATGCTGTGTCACAGCTGGAGTTTCACAGCAGCATGAACGTGGCTGCACTGACCACACGTCTGAGCGCCAGACCGGGAGCTGGTCCCAGCACACAGATGTTAGCCACTATCCCCTGGAGGCTTCTGAAGAGGTGAAGACCCTGCGCTGCCCCCAACCTCCCCACAGGGCTGGAGCAGGCAGAAGGATGCTGCAGTACAATCGGTGCAGTGAGGGAGGAAAGAGTAACATAGCAGCTCTGCAGAAGAGGTCTCTTCCAACTTGTCTTCTGGCTTTTGATCCACAAATTATGGAAAGTATTCTCATTCTCTTACAGGGTTTGGGAGGAGACCTCCCTTTCCCTACCTGGATAGGCTTGACAGCTGGGTGCTTTAGCTCAATCATCCTATCCCCATCATCCTGAAGATGGTTCACAAATTCCTCCTGGCTGAGCAGCTCATTGGACTTGAAGTCCTGAAGGGGAAGAGAAACTTCATGACAGTGGGAGCATGCAGGGCGCACAGAGCAGTCTCCTGGGGCACCAAACCCCATGTAGCAGAGAAAAGGCTCCCAAAGCAAAGACATCCTCCTTTGTTTGTTTTTAAAAAAGAAGGGGCTAGGCAAAGCTAAAACAAATTAGACACGCTTGGGCCTCAGAAAGCATCAGGGCATTCATTCAAAGAGCATTTTCCTAAGCAATTATCCCTCTCTTCTTCCTGGTCCCAGCATATAGCAGTCACTGGGTGTTGTACTTTGGATATTGAGGCTGACATGACGCTGAGCCCTTCCCTCCCCTCTGACCACTGAGCCTCATCGACAGCTTTGTAGTGTATGATCCCCTGTGCCAGCTCAGGGGACGGGAGGGGACACAAAGAGTGGCTCATCCTCAACTCCAGCGTGGACCCAGAGTGTCTCTTCCACCTCTGCTTCTGTGTCCAGCACTATTGTGCTGCCCTGGGAAAGCACCAGGCTCAGGGCTGGTGGTGGATGTCTGGGAGGCTGAGAGCCACCCTGCAAACCTCCTGCCCCAATGGCAGGACAAGTTACCATCCCCAGGAGCTCACCTCGTACTCCCGACGCATGCTTTGGATGTCCATCATTTGGTCACTCCAGTCCTGCTTCAGGATCCGGGTCTGCTGGTCCGTCAGGTAGCCCAGCTCCTTGGTGCAGCCCTGGAGGTGGTGGTACAGGCTGCCCAGGCTCTGCCCTCGCCAGATGGAAGCTTTCTGCCCAAGCACACGGGAGAAAAACAGCGTTGGTGGTCAGGCTGAGGAGCCCCTGTCCCCTCCTCCTCCTCCTCCCCAGGACCCCGCTTGTGTTGCACATGCACCTCGATTCCCAGAAACCTCCGTGAGACATCTGCCGCTGCTTGCTCTTATCTGATGGGGCTGCCGTTCCCTTTCCCTCCTTCACAGACAGGATATGTTTGTCTAACCAGAATCTCAGGCGTGGGCTGATGCCTCGGGCAGTCTGAGTGCTGGCCCAGCTCTGCTATATTTCTCACAAATACCATTCTTCAGCATTAACCTTTACGGGCCCAGCTGGCTAAACCCAGGGCCTTCTTCCTGGCCACCTCCTTTGCTCCAGCTGCTCGTTTCCTCTCTGGAGCCCTTGTTAGGGATCAGTGTAAGCCTCAACATTTGCAATCCTGGTTTGGAACAGCCCGTGGGCTGGGACATGGTTTCCTGCTGCCACACCTGTAACCCTGCACTCATACAAATAGGCAACTCCAGATCAGTGATCCACAAAGGGGAGAGACACAGATCTCACCCACAGCATTCTCCTGAGGGTAGCAAGCGTGCTCTCAGTTTACACCCATTCCAAGGTGGGGAGGAAATGGGGAAAGAAAATGAGGGACACAACTTCACTGTGCAAGACCAGAGGTAGCTCCTGCCCTGAACTGAGCATTCCCTGTCCATCAGGTAAGGTGTTACTCTGCTGTATGAGCCCATCTGTCCAGGAAACCATGAGAAGCTTACCAGCAAGTCCTTGTACTGGCTCTTTAAATCTGCCACATCCTGGGTTACAACACCGCCAAGACCAAGGAGTAAAAAGAAGAAAACAAAAAAGAAAAAAAAAAAAAAAAAAGAAAAGAAAAAAGCTGTTACCAAAACACCATCAGTGGTAGATGCTGATGAGCTGATTTATGGAAGATGCTTTAGAAACCATTCAGGAACCACCTCCCTGGCCCCTGCATGGCTTGATCTGTCCGAGCTCAGGTCTCCCCTGTGCAGAACAAGGGTGGATATTCACCTTGAGGAGCAGATGGGACACGCAGCCAGACAGCGAGCACAGCCCACAGGGTCCCCAGTGAAGCCAACAGGAGCAAGGAGGGGACGGAGGGTGCCTTACCCCAGAGCGGAGGTTCTTGATCTGGAGGCCGTAGGCTTCAATCTCCTTCTGGAGGATGTTGTGCTCAGCTATTTGCTTTTCCAGCTCTGACATGCCGGGGCCGTACTGTCCCCCGTTGACTTGTTTCTGTGTGAAAGAAGTTAGGCAGAGACTAAAGCAAAAGACTTTATTTCAGAGAGAAACCCCAGTGAATGCTGGCAGGGTATGAAAAGATCTGATATCTCAGTCCAGGAGGAAGGGAAGGGATCCTGTTGTTTACTGTGATTGCTGTTGGTTGCCGCTTCCCCAGCCATACATAGGGGCAAAGATAACCAGGCCATATAACCCTGGTGTACAAACCTAAGCTGAACCAGCCACCCTTCCCATGGTGACATGCATTGGATGCACATAGTTACCATCCAACTTTCAAGGGAATCTAAGTTGACTCCAAACTGGGTACTCCACATAATCAAGACCTTGCAGCGTGAAACCTTAGGATGTAGGGCTATAAAGTCCTTGAAGACATCACCTTCTTCATCCTTTCATCCCACAGCAGGGCATCTCTACCTGATCCCCCTCCGGTAGCCCTTAATCTGAAGGGTTCAACCAAGAGGGTCCTCCAGAGGGCTTTAAGAGGTGGGAGGAGGGTTCTTCTCCTACCCAAAGTTACTTCCAACATTCCCAACGTCCCTGCATGATGCTGAGCACACGATGGCTGGCAGAGCCCTACAGGCGATAACAGATATTATCTGGTCTTGTAGGAGTTGGGAGATGCATCTAAAACCAGCTGCTGTTACCATCTTTTGGTCCAGGATCCTGGCCCAGTCTACCCTGGGCCCCGCATCAGGGATGTTCAGTTGTTCGTAAAGGTTCCGGTACTCTGCGCACAGCTGCGTCACGCGGTCGTGGAGCTGCTGGATGCTGCCAAGGAGAAAAGGCACAAGTCATTTGCAAGGTGGAGAATCAAGGTGGGGTTTGTGGAGCCCAGATTTCACTTGTAAGACCCAAGCTACTTTGTTGTCCCTTTGTGACACTGGCCGCCTCCAGCACTGGAGGCACTTGTCCTGGTGCTCTCCATCTCCAGGGATGTCTCAGGAGTTACAACCCTAGAGGAAGCTGCAGGGAAATCAGGGCTGTCCCTTCCCAGCTAGGAAATTACTCTTCCCTCCTGATTTCCACATAGAAAGACTGGAGAGTGAAGGGGAGCAAAGCCCCAGAGGTCAGCTGAAGCTCTTCTCCCATTCAAATACCCACCTCTGACTCGGTGCGTGCCCTAACAAAAGCAAAACCAGAGGAAACGTGGATTTGCCCTGGGAGCAGGGCTGCCTTTTAGCTCCGCATTTTTCTGGTAACCTTTTACAAGAGTTTCCAATTAAGACTGGGGACTCTTGGGTGATCACTCTGGCAGCCACCCTGCACAGCACTATCTTTACAATAGATTGGCAGAAGCCCTGATTTCAAGGCTATGGGAAGAAGGGTGAAACTACCTCTCATGGCAACAACTAGAGCTCAGCTTAGATCCTAGGAGGGTTCCCAATTGCTCTGTGCTCCCATCACACCAGTTCCCCCACTCTGTACTCACTCTTTCTCTATCTCAGCAGCCTGAGGGTGTTTCAGACGCTTGGCACGGTCCACGTCCAGAAAGAGATCCTTCAGTAGGGTCTCTGCTTCCTTCAGGTTCCTGGCATTCTCCAGCTGGTACTCAAAGGCCTTGTTCTTCTCGTGATTGCTGGAATCCTGGAGACCAGGGAAGACAGAGAAAAAAGCCTGGTTGGACCACACAGACCTCACAACATTCTCCTTGTCCAAAGCAGGGGTCTGGATGCTCAACACACCAACCACAGAGGAATTCTGGTGCAAGGGTACAGCTGGGGAGCGTGTGCCCAGCCAAGCTGCCTGCTTCAGCATCTCTCCCACCCAGGGGACCAGTGTGGGTCAGTGTGGCTGCCTGCCTCTGAGGTTGCTGGGAGGCACAGGGCTGTGTTGCTGTAGGTGAGACAGCCTTGGCTGTAGGAAGCATGAGGCTCTGAGTAGAAAGCATAGAGGCTAGGATTTGGGAGGCTCTGGTATGCAGCCCCAGGGGCTGGGAGGCTCCGTGGGGTGCTCTGCTCCTCCCCAGCCTTGAGTCAACCCCCCCAAACCTGCACCAGCAAGCTGATGCATAGAGCAGACACCTGACCTGTTATCCTAGACACTGTATTTCTAGGCAAAACCTTTCACCTTCCCACCACCCTCTGTCACAACTCACCTGCTTGAGTCTGGACTGTGTCTCCAGGATGTCCTTCTCCACCTGGTCGGCATTTGTCTGCATGCGGGAGATGAGTACGGCCAGCTCATTTGTTGAGGACCTAAGAGAGGGGATAGCGAAGCAGATGGGTGGGTGAAGGCAATTCTCACGCTCTTCATCACTACTCTCCTTGCCACAGGACACTGCAGATGCTCAAAAGTTTGTGTGGATTCAAAAAGCAGTGGAGGGAGGGGGGAAAAAAAAAATAAAGAAAGAAAAAAAATCACTGTAGGGCTCCCAAATGCACCAACACCCCACCCGGGCTGGGAAGACCTGAAGCCACAGACAGCTGGAGGCCGGGAGAGCACCCTGCAGAGGCAGCACAGCATGCTTGCCCTGTTTGGAGGTGCTTCTCTGGGTGTCTGCCCCTGGCTGTTGGTAGAGGTGGGCAAGATGGCCCTTCAGCCTGACACAGAACAACCATCCCACGGTCTTGTTTCACGCAAAGTGCTCTGCAGTTCAGCCCATTGAGATGCTAGAGAGCCCCGTGCCAGCCCCAGACTGGGCTGCAGTGTACAAGGACTTGCTATGCAGACACAATTCCTCTGGGCAGTGTGTAGGCTGTTGCAGTCATGGTGTTTTCAAGGCTTGGGGACAAATTTCCCAAGGCCCTAGCACAACCACCAGCCCTCCTCACCCCAGTGAAGATTCACTGAAGGTCCCCATCAGACCAGTCCCTATCATCTGTCACCTCGGTGTCATCACACAACCGACGGGTACCATCGCAGCCCTTACTCCATCATTGCTATTGTGAATGAGTGCCAAGAGCCCTGCTGAAACAGCTGGATCCAGAGCCCGCAGCAAGGCATGGGATGGTTCCCAAAGCTCCCTGCGGACAAGGAAGCACAAACCTTGGTGCCACCTTTGTCCTCGTGTGTTGTTGTTTCTAATAGTATCTGCCCCCGAGGACAGCGCCGGCCCTACCCTCCAGGCAGGGAGAATGCAGCACTGCCAGGATGTGGGCAAGCAGAGGCGGGAGGGTGTGAACCGATAGCATCATCCAGGGACTCGAGCCCTTGAATTGCTGCTGATGGGACAAAGTTCAGCAGAGGCTCAGCTCAGTTACGTGCTGACTCTAGGGTCTGAGACCAGAAGGAAAGAGTTTCAGCAGTGACAATTGGACATTGTACAGGGGTCAGCTGAAGGGAGGGGACACTTCTTCAGGGCTGGTGGTACCTCTTTGGTGGAGGAAGAAGCTAGGAGGAAGATGGTGTCCTGCAGCAGAGCCATCCACATCTGCCCTCCAGCCACGTGGTTTCCTTCCTTGCCCTTGACTCCAGCAAAGGACCAGGAGAAGCGGTTCCCTTAATGGCTCTGTCATTGCTCCAGCTCCTCATCATGGCTCCATCTAGTCCATGGCTCATACCAAAGGCTAGATCAGATGCTGAGCTGTTCATTTATTACAGCCCCAAGTGACTGTAAAGTGCCAGTGAGTTTTTCGGACACCCCAAGCCAAGCACTCGGATGCCACAGACGGAGTTTGTGTTTCAAGTCAGCTCAGCCCACACTGACCATGACCAAGCCCGTGTAACTCCAAAGGAGGCACAGCCCCAGTGCTCCTGCTCACAGCATCCTCTTGTCCTCTTTCTCTGACTCCTCCCCGGTTTTTGATTTCCCAAGAGGGCGGCGTGGGCCTCATGGGCTTTGGGTTGGCAGCGTCTCCTGGCCATACCTCAGCTTCCCTGCCTGCAAAATGCATGTCAGCGAAGTAAAGGGGAGACTGCTGCATTCTGGCAGTGCCCTCTTCTACAGGCTCTAATTCCAGGCATCACAGAGCCAGAGAGCCCAAGCAGGGCATTCATCATCAAAGCATCACTGTCTGCTACAGCCTGTCTTTTATATCCCGTTTAACATCCCTCCTAGCCCATCTGTGCCCCATGGATGCCTTTCCTGAGCTGAACTGCGGACATCGGGGAGATGAAGGGTGATCCCAAGTCCCAGCACAACAGGGTGGATGGGAGCAGTGCAGAGCCAGGACTCAGTCCCCATGAACATGAGCATGCAGCAGGTTGGAAGCCTCAGGAGGTCCCCCCTCCCCAGGAAGTTACACAATCTCCCACTCATCCCTGACACGCCTGGAATGAGGTGGTGTCCCATGAGCAAATACTTGTGCACCACCCAAATTTCCTGCCTGGGCTCACTACACAGGGAGGAGAGAGTGAGTCACAGGCTGGCCGCCGTCCCAGGTGATGGACGCCTCTCTCCATGCACTGGGGAGAACACTGTCCACCCGAGAGGTCTGGCTGAATGGAGCTCCCACCTGGGAAGATCGTGAATGGGGTGTCCAGTTTGAGCCCTGTTGTAATGTGACCAGAGATACCTCGCTGCAGCTCCAAGAGGGGAGAAGTGAGGATCCGTCCTTCCCAGGGAGGGTAGATGGCCAATAAAATCCTGTTTATTCCTGGTGGCACCCCCTCCCTGGCTGAAGGAAATGCTGGGACAACCCATCTCTAGCAGGAGGGTTGGACTAGATGATCTCCAGAGGTCCCTTCCAACCCCTACCAATCTGTGAATCTGTGAATCTCTTGGTTCACAAGGCTGGACACGTGGATCAGCTTTGTTTAGGCCAAGCCACAACAAAAGTATGGACTGAAAAGACCTTAACAACCTCCTGGTCACAGGTGCTCAGCCTTGCCCATCCCCAGCCTGCACTGCCTTTGCACTGCACCTGAGGGTAGGAGCAGAGGGGCTCTCCCCTGTGTGTCCTGGAGAGCCAGAAGGTCTCTGTGCTGGCCAAGAGAAGAAGCCTGGCAGAGGAGGAGACAGAGACTCTGCAGCCAGCAGCCAGGCTAGAAGCAGCTGAACAACCTCATGGTCTGCAAAAGAGCAGTCTGCATGTTTGAGGAGTGCTGAAGCCAGGTAGGGGATGTCCTGGGGGCCAGAGTAAGGTCTGAGGCATGAGTGGACATACTATCTGTCCTCAGCTGAGCCTCCCACCCTCACCAACCATGCTCCTCGGTGAAGGTGGGAGCAATGCTGAGGAACCCATTTGGTCCATGCACACTTAGAGAAGTGCCCAAACCACCACAGACCGTCCTACAGACCATGCTGAGAGGAACGCGAGCTTCTCCTGTCCATGCCGACATCCATCCACACAGCCTGTGGTGACACAGATGCATCACGGGCCTTCCTCGGGGCTGTCCCTCCTGCCCCATCCCTGCTGCCCCTGGGCAGAAGCCCTCACACAACCAGGGCTGAGCACAGCTGGGCCTCACGTTTCGGGGTGAAGATGCTGACAGTCAGGCTGCAGAGAGGCAGCCTGGCATCGAGTGGGATATGAGGAGCCATGAGCTCGCCTGTGCTCACACTGGGCACCCCTTGGCCTCCCGGGGCTCAGGTCCGACTGCACTCGATAGCGCATGCGTGCGGCTGCAGGCCCGGGCTGGCTGAGATGGCTGAGGGCAAGGCTCGGCAGAGCTGCTCCTGCTCCTCCTCCTCCTCAAGAGCCAGGGCAGGCCTTCTCCCTAGGGCTATCTCATGCCTGTAAGAGGCAGAGCACTATTATTATCATTATTAATTGGTTCATTTCTCATGCCACTTTCTGCCTCCTAGACAGTCCAACTGCAAGCAAGAGATGGTGTCCCTTAGCAGGAGCAGGACTGTCCCTCACTCCCGGTCACTCTGTCAGAGCACGTTTAGGCAGGACCATAGCACCCACCTCCTTCAGCCCCCAACGCCCTCCATCCCTTCCTTACAGGGGACTTTGCTTTATGGCCACAAGGCAGACGCCAGAGCTGGGTCTGTTCTTCTCAACACACAGAAGTCCTCGCGCGCTCTCATCTGCCAGCCCAAGCTGCACACAGCAGACCAACAACAACCCCCACCAGTGCTGGGTTAGTCCCTGAGCCCATGCCTGTCCCCCTGGGGACCTCGCTGCTCTAGACTGATGGGGAGAAGCAGAGGGAGGTGGCAGCAGAAGCGGCAATCCCAGAAGATGATTAAACCATGAGATGACTTGCCATCCACCTCCAAAACCACCCACAGCCTTTGTCAAGATCACATCCGAGCAGCCAGTCCATCCAGATCCGATTCAGTTCCACCTTCTCATGAGATTTCCCTTTCAGCCCTGCAGTGTGCCTCCTCCCAGAGCAGGGCACAGCGAGGATGCTCACTGGGGACAAACCAGCATTGCTACTGCCTCCCTGGGATGCATCCACCAAGTGGAGAGAGCAGAGCGCCCTGCGAGCCAGGATGCTCAATGCCACAGTCCCAAGGACCAAGACAATGTACCTCGCTAGGGGCCCATGCCAGCAGCAGCACCCACTAATTGTGAACCCGCAAAGGCACAGAACCTCAAATGCTGCTGAGGTTCTGGCCTTGAGGCCACCAAGAGCAGCTATGGGTCACCAACATTTTCTTGGGGCCATCTGCAGAGCATGTGCTGGCAGCTGCTCCTGAGACAACTCATTCACCTTCATTTTCTCAGCTAATATGGGCGCTGACCAAGCCCCGGGCCATGGCCAAACGAATTAGCCTTTGTCTGATGGTTGCTGCCTCCTAGAACAAGCACAACTAGCTCGGTAATTGCTGCGCTTCTGGCTCCAGCCTCCATCCTGCACAGGGAAGAGGTGTGAGGTCTTGCCAGGATGTGACTTCAGTTATCCCGAGAGGCTCACGCTGGGGGACAACTTGGCTCAAACCCTCCTGCGGTGCCACGGGGGCTGCAGTGAGCTGTCCCAGGAAACCTCATGAGAAATCCCCAGCGCAGGTTTGGAAGCCAGATGGGGAGGAGGATAGATTGCATGAGCAAGACTAAAACCAGAGGCTGACACAGCTTCAGGGCTTCTGGGGAGGTGCCTCACTGCAGTCAGGCCCCAACAAAGGCTTGGAGTTCAGAGAGCCCTCAAATCTGTCTTTGAGATGAGTTTGTGAGTGCTCAGCTGCACTGAGGCAGAAGCTGCCTACGGCAGGGGGTCAACTCCCGACGTCTGCACAGGGAAGCCCCAGCCTTTGTGGGGCCACCTTCTGCCCAGGTCCTGCTGCCCTGCCCAGTGGCACCAGGCCACCACCCTCCTCAGCAGCTGTTTGTTAACATTGGGTTTGGCCCCCATAAACGGCTCAGTTGGGTGCCAGCACCGTGTTGTGTCCACCCGGGCGTCTGCACATGCACCATCCCAAGCTGCTGCTGTTGGTGGCCTCAAGTGATGGGGCCAGCACCCCCTTCTCCCCACAGGTCCCATTCTCCTCAGAACAAGCCGCTTTGAATCTCCTCGGCCTCTAACCCTGGCTGGGGACAGGGATTCCCACGGAATCTGTCCACTACAAAATGCAAAATTGCTGAGGGAAGATGGAAAATAACCGTGAGTTAGCAACTGCAGCTGAAGGGAGGGACGAGCACTCTCTCTGAAGGAGCACCCCCTCCCAGAGGACACCCTGCTCCTAGGGAAGCATCCTGGCCCATCACACATCTTTGCTCCCGAGAGCTTAGGGAATATCTTCAGAGGAGGACATGGCTGTCAGATCCTTGTGGTGCTGCCTCAGACAAGCTTAAAAGAGGCAACCTCAGCCATTTGACCTGCTGAGACCCAGCGTGTCACCAGGATGGATTAGAGCAGTCAGCAGCAAACTCACTCCTCACCCCTCTTCACCACCTGAGCAGCACCAAACTGAGCATCCCTCTCCAGGGATCCCAGGTCCCAGGGCAGCATCGCACCAACCTCACACAACCAGCAAGTCCTGGGATCTCAAATCCAGGCTGGTATCTGCTTCAGCATCAAGCAGATCTTGCTCCACCCAAGCAAAGAAGCTGCATTTGTTCTCCCTACTCCTACCTGCCCAAAAGGGTCTTTGCTCCTCCCTGCTCAATGAACACAGCTCTGAGCACATCTTCAGGCACTGCACATCCCAGGGGCTGCACGGATACTTCTGTTCTGGAGCACAAAGCCCACCCAAGACAAGAACAAGAGCTGGGGCAGCACGTTTTGGCATCAGCTCCCAGCAAGCCCCAACTTTCCGGCTGCTCCGCAAAGGGGGATGGTTCTTAGGGTGGTGGCTTAGGAGACATCGAGCGCTCTTCCCTCATCTTCCCCCAGGGTCCACGGGACAGCTTAGAGAGACGAGTGCACTTACTTGCTAGGCTTGACCGGGGAACCTCTGTTGGGGGAACTTCTGCTCGGGGAGCCTTTGCCCACCCCCTTGAACATGTTGGCAAGGTCCCAGATGATCTCCCAGAGTCTGCAAAGTCGTTGTGGGTGCTGGCTCTCTGCTCTGGTCTGTCGGGATGGAATGACAAGACTCAGCGAGGAAAGGTTGGCGGCGAGCTAAAGAGCAGTTTCTGGGAGGCTCCTCCCCAAACGCAGGTGAGCAGCAGCAGAGATGGAGGCACATATGAAAAAATGACTCGAAAAACCAGTTTGGGGTGGAAAGAGCAGAGCCCCAGAGGGAGAACGGGAGACCTCGCCCTGGCTTGGAGAGCATTTTGGCACACACAGCCACAACCGTGCACCAGTTTCCCAGCGGAGGGGCAGAGAGCACGGCCTCTGCAGGAAGGAAAAGTCTGTAAACGTGACTTCAAGGGAGTGCACTGCAACTACTGAAACACATTTTAAAGCACCTTCTTGCATTAGCAGTTTAAAATGCTAGAGAAGGAGCAGAAGCCTTACAGACAAAGCCAACCAAGAGATTTCCAAGGCAGAAGCAGCAGTTTGGGAACCACCAATTTGCAGAACACGACACTATTTTGCAGTTCAGCAAACTTTTAGCCAAGGCTTAGCACAAGGTGGCCCTGGCTCCGAGCAAAGCACTGAGGGCTCATGGTGGAACGAAGATCAGCAGCTCCAGCACAGCATCACAGGAGCCTCAGCCAGCGGGATTCAGGCTCCAGGACAAACTTGGGTACCAAAGCCCCAAAGACCTAAGTCTGAGGTTCTACCTAGATACTCTGTCTACACAAGACCCTAGAGCAGGCTTTTCCTCTGTGCAGCTCTTTTGCCTGCGGAGCAAAGGTTCAGAGTCCCAGCTGGTTTCCAGTACAGCCCAACAATACTCCGGCACCCCCATGGATCCTGGGGATGCCCGGCCAGGCTGTGTGCGCTGCACGGTGGGTCTGCCCAGCCCCACAGCTCTCCTAAACCACAGCAAGGGCGGGCTGCTGTCTGCATCCTCTTGGTTTCAGATAAAGCAAAGTTCAAAGTTTCCCACAAACCAGGAACTCTGTGTTTCAGGCTGATCCAGCACAGATCCCACAGTGACATGTGATCCTTATCTAGTGCAGGACCAGGGAGTGAGGGCAGAGGATGGAGGAGGGAGGGGACAGGAGTAGATGGGGACCACAGCCCCCTGGTAAGCACCAGCCACGCGTGATGCTGACGTAGGTTTGTGGCTGTTCTTCCCCATTTCCTGTAGCCCAAGGACAACCCAGAGCCAGAGGCAAAGGCCTAGAGTTCATCGTCACTTCCTGGGTGACCTCTTGGTCATCCTTAGATTGGCACAAACCAAATCATGCTTATCTCAGGAGAGAGGGAAAGACACACATGGGACAGACACACGTGGGACAAGGCTCCTTTGCAAGGGGGTTGCTTTCTGCTGCGGTTTTGCTCTTCTACAAGCTGCAAAGCTTTACCTTTTCATGGTGGTATCTTAGCTTGGGCCCTGCTTCTCACACCAAGACCTCAGAAGCATGATGACTGGAGGTGCCCCCAGCTCAAAGCACTGGGAGGCAGCTGGTGTGGACCTTTGGGGAGGGGTGACCTCTCCTCCAAGGAATCTGGAGTTAACGGAGACCTGCTTCAGGGCCTGCCCTTGCTGTTTGGAGGTCTACAGACAGGATAGAAAGCGGTTGCTGAGAGATCACACCTTTGCCATTAACGTCCAGTTGACCAATGACAGCAACAATGCTCTTTGACCGGAGCTGCTGGAGGGCCCCAGGGAGGAGGAACAAGCACAGCACATCCCCTGTAGCCCACAGGACCAGGCCCTGCTGCATTTGCATTCAAAGGCTTAACCAGGGATTCAAAGGCTTGCCAGGGACAAGAATCGAGAGCATTTAAGGCCAAGTAGACCTCAGTTTGTGCCCACACAACACAGGAGCGCGCAGGAGCCCATGGCCGCACGGAACCAGCCCTTCTCTGCAGGGCTGTCTGCACAAGCCAGGAGGGGATCAATCCCCTGCGGATTCGAAGGAAACTAAATTGAACAAGATTGACTGCCTGTAATCCCCTGGAAGACAACACGCTCGCACGTGGAGGAAGTTCTAAGAAATAACACAAAAAGCAAACGAGGCACACACCAACACACACACCCCTGGACAACCTGCTTCCCAAGCCATCCATCACCTGCAGCCTGGAGCCGAGGGCTGGAGCTCCTCACCTGCAAAGCATTGAACAGCACCTCCCTCTGCTCTGTTTAACAAGCGGAGGTGTGATCCTTCCCCCAGCCAAGTCCCCACCTGGCAGGGATCCCTCGGAAAGACAAAGCATTTTAAAAGCTAATACTTTTTGATCTCACTCCTGTGCACACACAGACGCACGCTCTGGCAGGCAGCAGCAACCTCTGTGCTGTACGCAGACGGGACAGATAAACACGGGGCTAATCTCAGGGCTGACGCGAGAAGAGGCAGCGTGCTTGGCAGAGGAACACCTGTCTCTTGCAGACACCGGCTGGAAAGCCGGGCCAGATCCCGCCTGGTTTTGAGCCCTGGTCCAGGAGCGATGCCGAGCATCCAGCCTGGTTCACCATGGCAAAGAGATCTGCCTCTTCCTCGCTCAGCCAGACACGGAGGGAGGAGAAGAGGCCAGGCTGCTCGTCCCGCACAGAGCCCATGCGAGGGGGCAGCTCTTTGCTGCCTGCTCACCTGCCAGAGCAGCAGGGCTCGCCCAGCCCTCAGCAAAGCCCCACGGGGTCTGTCACCATTCCAGGAAACAAGAGCTGAAGGGGAAGCCGTAGGTAGAGCCAAAGATGGCTCTGGGGTGCAGGTCTTGCCAGCCCAGTGCCCCTGCCACCGCATCCAGCCCAGAACGAGTTTCTGCTGCAGCCCATCACCTGCTGCGAGGGGAGGGATGCTCTGCCTGCTGCCAGCCCAGCCTCCCCCACGCTGCGATGACCACCACAACTTGCGCAGGCAAAGGGGATGTTGCTGCAAGAATCCTCAGTGGGAATGCTTGTGACAGGCATTGCTTCAGCCCAGGTCACTTCCAGATCCTCAGCGGGTTTTGTTCAGACCAGCCCCAGCCGTGCCAGGGCAGAGTACGATGGTTAACCCAGGCTCTGCAAGAAGCAACAGGCAAGGAGACCAGTTCAACCAGTTCTCCACCACAGCTACCCGCACAGCTGTGCCTGGCCCTTGGACCTGAGCCCCAAACCCTGGGCCAGACTACCCCACGACGTACTTGCTCCTCTGCAGCTGGAAGCCCAAGCACAGTTCTCCAAGAAGACAATCCAAAACAGCATTACCGAGGGCCTCCCACCTCCCAGCCACCCCCCGCCCCAGCTGTATCTCCAACGGGATCGCTCTGCACTGCAAAGGGACTGAGCTCCCTGCTGCCGCAGCTGGCAGAGCTGTCTTGCCCAGGAGAGACCCATGGGGAGGATGGGTCAGGGGTGGGCAGCCTTCCTTTCATTCCAGGTGGACCAGCCTTGAAACACTGCACTTGATCTACAGACCAAGCCAATCCAGGAGGAGGTTGCATCTTGCCCAGGCAGGTCTCCAGCTAGGCTCCAGCTCACCCGGGGGGCTGAGACGTATCTCCTGGGGGTATAGACCTGGGGCTGGCTGCTCTGGCAGGGCTCCAGACACAACAGGGGATGGTATGGGAAGTCACATCATAATCATTTTATTTGCTTTCCAGAACAGGATCTGGGGATTCATCCCAGTAGCCTAGAGCTGTGCCAGGATGCAGATGCCTGGTTTTACAGAGCAGTCATATAACCAGATGCTTCTTGCTGCTCACACAGATGAGTAGGTCACCTGCAGGGACAGATAGCAGGCACAGCTGCAGAGAGGACCTTGGTGAGCAGGTAACACTTCAGGGAAGGAAGATTTCAGGAGCAATCCTGGACTAATCTCTCATAAAAAATGAATGACAGAGAAGGAGTTTAGAGGATGGTGTGCCTTCATTATCAGGCAGGCCTCTCAAGTTTTTACAGAGGAGATGATGGCTTAAAGTGACCTGTAAATTATTTACTATTACCTGTTAAGACCATTTGCCCTTCTGGATGACAACATCCTTGCCTCCTCTGCGCCTCTCCTCTCCCCTCCTGACCACCCTCTGCACACCAGACCTCCAGATGAGTTTTCTCCCCACTTCACCTCCTTGCTTTTGAACTTCTTCATTCTTGAAATCATTCTCCTGGGAAGCGATGTGCTGAAAACAAAGCAACAAGCAGAGCCCTTACACTGCACAAGCCTCCCACATCACACCACCAAGAGTTGCTGCTGGCCAGACACTGCAGGGAAAACTCCACCGTCAAGGTCTTAAATGACCTGTAGAAGCGATGGGTGTCTACAGCGGAGCAATGGAAAGACCTTTACAACAATTTGAACAGTTGGGAGGAGAAAAGCAGGAACCATCAGTGAGCACAGATGCAGGAGGGTGGTTGGAGTTTAGTCTTCAATACACCTGGGACCAGCCTTGATTTGTTCGTAAACCACAGCCTATGGAAGAGCAGTTAATGCATCTCCTCACCCCTGTAAAGCCCTTGCTAACAATCATCTACATTTACACCAAGTGAAACCAAGGGCCCATCTCGCCAAGTGCCCTGTCCAGCAGCAACCACGACATCCCCAAGGACAAAGTTAGGAAGAGTTTCCCGGCCGCGTGCTCAGACAGGCAGCGCCCAGCAGCTGCAGAAAGGTTCCCTACTCTGTCACCTCACCTCTCGTCTTCGCTCCCATGAAAAAGCAGAGGCAAGTCACAGCCGCCTCTGCCTGCACTCAGCTTCTGATTTTGACTTCTAATAGTTTCAGAGAGATGCACGATGCTGCACAGAGGCAGGAGCCCTCTGCAACAGTCACGGATGCTTTGCTACGCAGAGATGTGGCTTGTTTGGCAACAGGACCAGCAGCTACAGCCAGCCCAGCCCAAGACTTGTTGCAAAGGCTCCGTGGTCTTTGCAGCTGGAGACAGAGGCTGTAAGACTTGAGCTGTCCTCAGCGAGAGGGAAACTCTCCTAAGAGTCTCCAAAGCCACAGAGAACAGAGGAGGATGAAGAGCAGCCATGGGAGCCAGGAGCCACAGCCCCCAGACACTGACCACCATGGGATGTATCAGAGCCTGTTCCCACCATGCACAGGTCAGCCTCCTTTTTCCTCGCAGACACCAGGGTCGGCACCTTTTCCTGTAATTTTCATCCCAGTCCTTTTTCCTCCCTGTGGAGCAGTTTTTGTACAAGCCAAAGTGAAACTCCAGAGCCTCAGAACAGCCTGCCTATTTTAAAAAAAATCTGCCACCCCACTGGGAAAATGGGACACTTGATTTTCTTAAGTCTAAAATCACTCAGTCCTCAAACCTTGCTTTGCTTTACCTTTACCAATTGATAAGTGGAAGGGAAGCGCAAAGGCCCCCGCACTTCTCCCTGCAGGTCTGATGAAGACCCCTTGAAAAGCTTCCTGGGATGGGGCTGGCTTAGCTGGAGTCAGCAGAGGTAAGTGGGCTTTGGCTCAGAGCCGGCTCAGCACCAAAGGACCTTTCCCCAGCAGACCAGAGGAGGCCGAACTCAGCACAGCTCCCCCAGCTCCAACGGGAAGCCCTGGCCCTGCTCCTCAGTATCTGTCTAAAGACAGAGGATGTTTTCACCATGCCATCGCCTTAACAGCTCCATCCCAGGGCTTTTATGGACTACTCATCCCTAGATCCTTCAGACATCAAAAGGACCTGCCCGCTTCCCACCCCATCGCCTCTCCAGGCTCATTACAGCATCCTACAGCTTCTTCTGAGCTTAAGCCCTAGAGCTAACGAGCAGGACATCACGGCAATTCCCTACAGCAGCTAATGCGTTAGCCTAATTTTCCTCTCCCAGAGGATTAGCAAGGCTGTAATAGCACTAAATAAATTCACTAATGGCAGATTCTCAAGACACTTTGTCTGGAAAACTTGTTTATAACTTACAGGATGCAGCCTGCAAATTTGGCTTTATTATCCAGTGACACTGCTGAAGGGAGCTGCTCCCCAAACACCGCGATTGGATCTGAACAAGATGTGTCCTAGATCATTAACCACGCACTGAGAGGTAATTAAACACCTGCCTGGAAAGGCAACCTTCGCACACACAGCACAGCTGGAGAAGCAGCCCATGAAATCAGGGTGGGAGATCAGAGCTTTTGGGGTAGGTTTCTTTCATGTCACCCTAAAAAAGCTGCTTTGTTCAAAGGGCAGCGCCCTGGAGAAGGGACTGTCCCCTACAAACACTGGGCTAAAGCACCACGCAATCGGCCCGCATCGGCGTGATGGAAAGTTAAACACGAGGACAGGTTTGCTCTCTGTGCCTCTGCACTCAAGTGTGATGCAAAGGCCCTGAAACGTGCAAAAGTACCTGCAGGATGGTGTGTTGTGGGTGGTGGCCAGTGGAAACACGTATACCTGGAAGGGCTCAAAGGCGTACCTGCTTGGGAGGGAAACTTCTGGCCTCGATACAAAGAGCTGAGTGGAAGAGAAAGCATTCAGAAGAGAGGGGTCCAGGCTGGAGCACCCCCTTGGGCAAGGACTAGGAGGCAGGATGCTCACACACCCTAGCACACACCAGCCAGGAAGGATCACGCTTTCAGACTCCCTCCAAACCAAACCAAGCCTGTGGAAGGGCTCCAGTGCAGCGCAGGGCCAGCGGGGAGAGAAGACAAATCCCTCCTGAGTGACCAAGGCAGGGAGCAGAGCGGTGACAGCCCCTGCAAACCACCTCCCAGGCGGGAGGGCAGTGCTAGCATCCAGCCTGTCTTTGGGGGGCAGAGGGTGCAGCAGCCGGGAACGTGGCTGAGCTGGGGTGGCTCACACCCCCCAACCACAGCCTGCCAGCCCAGAACCCCCCGAGTGCTTTTCAATCGGCCCTGAATCTCCCGCAAAGCTCCATTTTTGAGCTGCTATTGCTCAATTCAGTGGCGAGCGCCACTGCGTCGCAGGCAGAGACCAGAGCGGGATGAATCTGTCCACCACGACTAATTCTGCGCGGCCAGACTTTGCTTTCCCCGACTTAATTTGATGCTCTGAGAAAATTAGATGTTCTCCCGCTTCTGTGGAAAAAAAGGCAAGCACTGAAGGTAATTCAGAGGCTTTGATGCTGTTCTTTAGTCATTCGGGCACCACAGCCACGGCATCGCTCCCTGGACTGACCACGGGCCGAGGATGAGAGTCACTAATCCTCATGCACAGCGTGCGAGCCTCGGGCAAACTGCCGTGTCTGTTCTGTGCACAGACATCACCCTCCTGCAGCCCAGCAAGGGAGGGACAAGAAGACTGTTTCCAGCGTAAGAATTTTAACTTTAATAACCCCAACACCAGGGGTGTCCAGCAGCTGAGGAGTTTGCCAAAGATCACAGCACGGCAGTGCCTAGAAATGCCAAGTACACACTGGTGCCTGGGTCTGAATTTTAATTCGATGGCACTGGAGCACATGAAAGCTGCGCCCAAGGCCACGTGCGCACAACAGACATGCAAACTACACCCTTTGAAAGTGGTTTTAAGCCTTCCCCTCTGAGATATTACTGTTTTTAGGCCAGAGGTGGGAAGGTTTTCACCCCAGGTTACTTACAGTAGCCCAGATAAGGGCTGGGGGGACAAACAGCCACCACGCTCCCGTGCCAACCCTCGCACGTGGGAATTTGCACTTGGGCTTAGCTCTAACCCAAACATTGTAATCCGGCGCTCAGCACAGAGCAAGGAGCTAATCATTCACTCCCCGGTGCAAAAAGTAAATCCCCAAAGCAAACAAAAATGAGCAAGGACACTCCAGGGCTGGATGCCCCGAAATAAGGACCCACTGGCTCTGCCTCACCCAAATCCCACCGTGATCCACTTCCACAAGAGATGGGGTTTTTTGCAGCAACGGCAGCAGTTGCCCCGCAGCAGCTCAGGTGACTCTGTGCCAGGACAGCAAGGACCGAGCCTCTCCTCCTCAGACACAAAGCAGCACACTCAGGCCAAGCAGACCTCACCCAGAGGGAGAGGGTCAGGGAGCGGCGCGTTTCACAAACCTGCTCACGCTCAGCACGGTTTGGGTGAGCCCGAGAAGCGAGAGCCCAGCACGAACAAACCTTTGCTGCAGGTGTGTCCCTCCGAACGGCTGCGTGATCGGCTCCCGGAGAGCGGAGTCGCTCCACGGCAAACCCCGTGGGTGCCAGGGCCAGAGGGGCAGTCGGGGCAGGTCCCGGGGCGAAGGGGGACTTGAGCAGCGACCCAGGTTTCCACACCGGGCTGCACAGGCAGCTGCCGCCCGCAGCGGGCCCAGCACTTCCTCAGTTCAGGACAGGGGAGGGAGGAGAAGGCGAAGCAGCCACCGAGAGCTGCTGCTGCTCTAGCCGCAGCCCCAGGAAAGCTCAGGGCACACAGGCTGCTGCTAGCCCACCTCTGCCGAGCTGCTTTCGGGATCACTGTCTGCTTCCCATCCTATTATATCCTTCCTCCCGGAGCTTCCTATTATACACCGGGGACGCGCACCCTGCAATTCTCCCACCTGGAGCAGAAAGGGCTCCTCTTTGGCAGACAAACCCGCCTCCAGCTGTTCTTACACTTGAAAATAGCAATCCCATCCTGAAAAAAAAGAGGAGCAGCCATATAGAATCAAGATCACATCAAATCACTCCTTCAAGTGAGCAAACTCCCCATTTACATCCTCTGCTGAACACCATGGGCTATCTGCGCTTGTAGCTCTAACAGCGCGGTTGGAAGAACTACACGGGAGCACAGACATCTCTCAGCAGATGCCTCTTCTCCCAAGAACTAGTTCCACTCACTGCCACTGTAGCCGGACAAGGACTTCCCACACCTGGAATGTTTCTGTCTGAAGCAGCTTGGATTAGACAGCAATGATATTCTCTACTAACACAATACCTTCAGCTTAAAATAACCCCAATTTCTTGTTTTAAAAGAGGCAGAGCCTTATTTAGGAGCTCCCAGGTCAAGACTGTTACTATCCCATGTGTCATCTCTCATTTCTCTCCTTAAACTGCCTGGTTTGTCTCATGCTAACCGTTTCTCAAAACTTGATGACCCATTAGTACCTCAAAACCCATCCGTTGGCACTACACCCCTCGGAGTGTGTGACCAAGTGTGTCACCGACAGTGGGGCTGAGGGCCATCGTGTACATCTCATTCCTGTTTTAATTGATGTAATGGTGTCAGGCATGGCTAGCTCAGCCTGTAATTACAATTCCAGCGCCAAGCCCAAAGATAGAGCACTCCATAGGAAAAGTTGATTGAATGCAATAATCTTGACCACTCTGCTGGAGTTTCCTGTCTGATGGCAATCTCATGGCCTACTTGCCAATTAATTCATGGAAAGAGAGCAGACACTTTAAAGCAAACAGTGCAGCCTAATGAAAGAACAGAGCAATCAGGAAGCAGGTTTCCAGGCACCATAAACCCGTGCTCTGCATCTTGGTCCAGCCGCTTCAGGCACAAAACGCACTTGCTGGTTCCAGGGGAATCAGACCCTGCACTTGTCCCTGCTGCTCCCTTGTAGCTGCTGTGTCTGGGCCATCCCGAGCTCCACCGCAGGGCTAAAGCCTCAATAAACTTCATGAGTCGGGTTGCCATCACACAGGTGACTTGAGTAACAGTATTACTTCCCTCCCTCCCCCCAACTTTTTTTTTTTTAAACATTTTTACATCTTTTCCTAGTACCTCAATGCGCCTTCCACATTATTTAAGTCACAACACAGCCTACAAACCCCACTCTACTCGCTTTCCATTAAGGTTACATCAAACCAAATAAGCCAAGTTACTTCGGAGAGTGGTGCATGTTTTTATCTGAGCCTCCAGGCAGAAGATCCTCCTCCAGAACTAAGTGGCCATTCTCTGGGGGTTAAGTAGCCCCAGGTGACGGCATGACCTTGATCCTCTGAACGCAAAGAATGCTTGGTGTTCTCAATGCTCAACATAAACTACACGCCTCAGAGGTCAGGAATAAAACTTTATTGTTTTCAGATTTCTTATCTGCGTTCAACTAATCAGTTATCTGTCAAAAGATGTTTAACATAAAGAGGCCAATTGCTCTTTGCTTTCTGTAACAGTAACCGATTAGAAAGTGGCCGCGGTACAAGTTTTGCTGGAATCGATTCAGGCACCACACAGATTTGTGGTAGGAAAGCAGAAAGGAGTTTTGTTTGCAAACCAAACAGAACAGTTCTCAAAGTGATTTGATATAAAAGCTGAAAAAGAGAGAGAAACTCAGATTAACGTACGCAGAAAGAGGTACCACGAGCAGATCAACCAGCTGATGTCCGCACTGGTTATTGCATGACCTTTCCTTGTCTAAAAGGAAACAGGCTTTACGGGGAAGAGAAATCAGATTCAAGACCATGTTTTCTAGAAATTGTCATCTAACGAATATATAGTCTTCCATGTTTCTTTCAGCTCTACACTCTCCCTTTCTCTTGTAAAATCCCCCTGGCATCCAGAGGCAAATGGAACTAGTTAGAATACCAGAAATTCCCATTTTGCTTCCATGTTGCAAAAATTAAACCCAAACAAGAAGTTCCTTCTCCTCCTCTTACCTCCTTCTGAACACAGAGTCCTCCTGAAGGCTGCTTTGTACTTTGAGAACTCACAAATCAGATCAACTTGGAACAAAGAAGCAAACATTCATATTAAAATAATGGGAAGCGTCAATTCCCCCCATTCATCTGACATGCACATTGCATGGAAAATTCCCACGACAACAATCCGATCATTTAAAACAGTTCTTCTGTTCCCACCTCTATGAACTCCGATGCCTAAAAATGCAGAAACAACGCAAAAAGCAAGACAACCAGTGCAGAGCAGTTAAGGCAGCTAGAACAAACTGCCGTTTCAGCTTCCAGCTACAGACCGAGTGAAAACCCAAACATTGCTGGTGGAAACTTCTGAATACTTTATTTAGGAACAGTTCTGCCTGTCTGCTGCAGGGGTTTTTTCCTGTTTAAACCATCACAATTATGAAATTACCCGCATTTTGAAAGTGCCTATCGCCATAGCACCTGGGCGCTTTATGAAAAAAGCTGTCTGGCATAACAGAGAAGATCTATCACTCAAGAATCCACTGGTCTCCTGTTGCTTATTCCTCATTTCAAGTATGTCTACTGACCGAGGATGAGGAAAAAGTAACAGACGAACTCCAGAAAAAGATCACTTTGTTTTCAGGCAGGGTTTAGATCAGAGACAAAATGAACATTGAGACCCCCAACTTCCCGTGAAGAGCAAGTAGCTATTTCTAAAGCCACCCATGAAGCTAGTTTCCCAGGAAAAGCCTTGTAGGAATAGGTTCTATACTGTATTCAGGTATTTAACAAAACATGTATCAATAAAGAAGAATCCTATCGGCCCAGAGTACAAATTCAGGTTATACTCCACCACAACCGGGTAACCATTAACATTTGGTAAGGTATTTGCCATCCTTATCAATAAGGAAAGCAGCTCTATTTTGTCATTTCTGAATGTTACATTTTTTAAAAAATACAGAAACTTCTGGGAATCAAAAGGAAAGGAGAAGTTAGCCCCCTTGGCTACTGTTTCACAGCCTTTGCGTAGGCAGCCTAATGTTGCTGGATTTTTTGCCTCTGTTTGCCATCGCACCCAGATTTCTAGACCAAAATACCAAATTATAGTGTCAAATAATGGGGTGGAGGGAGGAATCAAATTATACCTAATGGTCCATGGTAAGTAGATGTGTACTGGCCCTGAACAGACCACTGGTCACAAAGCAAGCTCCAACTTCTCCAAGCAGAATGGAATTTCTCTGTGCTCCAGATTATTTTCAGCTATTTATAGTGTACGTGTGTTTCTGAATAGATTGTTTTTCTTTAATACACTGGGAAAGAATGTAAGTGCACAGACATATACACAGAACACAGGGAAGATGATGGTAAAACTTCCCTCTGTCGGATTCAGGTGCAGATATTTATGTCCTAGAACCTCTTGGAGCTTTTCCTTCAATACAGAATAAAACCTCTGTTCCTCAGGGGGTCCTGGTTAACTTTTGAATCCAAAGATGCCCTTTATATATCCTGTGAGGCCACTCTTGGCCTTCTGCTCCACCTTGTCCTCCAGAGGTGGGAAAGCAACATGATTAAGGGCCAGGTCAAAGAACAAGGGTTTGCACGGAATGGGCTGGAAGCCCGGCGGGAAGTGCACAAGGCTGACTTGCTTGCTGACAAGAGAAGGATCCAGACAGAAAGTCTCAAACCGTTCGGAGAGTGGCTGAAAGAGACCAATACAGAAACGCAAATTAAACACATGTCAAATCAAAGCTGACAAGGGTTGAACAAAGAGGATTAAGCAGCAACTGAGACAACAGAAGCTGAAGTTTCCTTGTGTGACATCTTGGGCCTTTGAAAATTATTCGAATCTCTGTCAAAGCATCACTGCAGGATCTCTGGAAAACCTGCCCATGTGCAAGGAGAAAGCTAAATAAAAAAGATGCAGCACTAGAAGCTGCAAGCAGCTGCCCAGCTCTCACTCAAGGAAGCCCACTCTGTCAGCAACCTTCAGGACTTGCAGAAGGAAAACAAGCCTAATAAAATCTCTTAAATATACTAGTCATGACCTAACTCCAATCAGCATGACATTTCTTCAGTTGTAAGAGACACCCAGGCAACAGGATGAAAGAAATGTTCATTAAGGACACTATCGGAATTTGCCTGAGCTCTCAGCTCTTACCTTGCCATCCTTGACCTGAGATGGAGACTCAGTCTCATGAGTATCATTTGCATCTGCAAAATTGAAGATAAAGTGGTAAGAATCACAGGCTAGATATTGGAATAAAGACTGTCTCAGGAGTCAGCTGTCCTCTAAAGTTTTGCTATGACCTTTGCTTTCTGGGTTACACAAGACAGTATTTTCAGTAGAATCAACTTGCTTTCTAGGCTAAGAGGATCACACATACTCATCTACAGCCAACACAGCTCTCCAGTGATGGAGAGCTTCTCCTTCGCATTGCCATGAGAAGCTCCTGAAAGCAGCACAGATTTTGAGTTAAGCACAAGGCAGCAGATGATGAGACGACCCCAGCGGGATCTGTTAAAGCAACATTAAGGCAATAAAAGACAAGGTAATCTTATCTTGGGTTTCCAGCAGCAGGCACAGCAAAAAGCAGCAGCCCAACAAAGCACACAGTTCATCCACTCCCCCAAGTTCCCCTAACCCGGTTGACACCAACAAGGAAGAGAACATCACTGCTCTCCTCTTTTTCAGTAGTTCTCCCAGCTAAGCAAAATTGGGATGAGCAAGACCAACTTGTTTGCAGTAAAAAAATTAAACACTAAACATAGTGTTCTGTGCAGGTTAGAAAATAGGTGCACATCCTCACGAAGCATTTTTGCACCTCTGGGCGGGAAGCAAGATGCCAAATGTCTAGTCATTGGTTGCCTAGCTGCACTACACAGAGCTAGAAGAAACTAGAGTCAAAGGGGCGGGCGGGGGGGGCGGGGAGAAATGGTTTCCAGAGCCTACATAGATCAGAGTGAAGTGGAAAACCATTTGGAACTTCAGAAGTGAAGTAAAAGGAATGAAGTAGCTGCAGAGGCATTATTCAAGAGACATTAGAGCTCTAGTATCATTGTTCAACTCACCTAATATAGCTGCTGCTTGCAAGGAATATTTCTCTGCATTGACTTGAGTGATCAGATCCTGAACATCAGGCAGCTCCTAGGTCATTAAAGAAAATTATTTGAGAGCCTGAAATGTGTCAGAGTTTAAGAGTTAGGGCAAAGGTAAAACCTGACAAAGAACTAAGAAATTAAGGCCTAGTGCTGCTAAGCCTTCCCAGAAGAGGAAGAGCTACCGTACAGTCTGTCAGGCACTACAGAAGTAGTGTGGCAGGAAGTGCAGATGTGAGAAAGTCTGGTAAATTGTTATGGAGTTGTTACGGCAAGTTCCAACTGACTGGCTGGCAAGCAAGCGGCCAGCTGAAGCATTTTCACATCACTAGAATGTGTCTATTATAATGTGTCAAGCAGTCACACTTGTATTGCTCTTCTCCCTACTTTAAGATCAGTCTTGAATTGCAATGGTCTGACATCTAACTGACAATAAATACTGGGACAGAGCTCTTTCATAAACTCCCTTCTACACACAGGACACAGGATTGGGTTCCTACCTTCAAGCTGTTTGAATAAGCTCCAGCTCCTGACTGAACTTCACGAGCGTATTTCAGCACTCTTTCATATAAAACAAGAGCTTCACTCCATTTCTTGACCAGGACATAGGACTGTGCAATGAAGAAACACCTGCAAGAGTAAAGAGTGGCTCATTGACACGTTTGTCATCCATACCTTTCGCCAACTCAAATGACTGATAAGAGAAGATATTATTAAGAAGCACTGGCTGGTTTCCCCTTAGCATCCAGTCTTCATTTCACAAAAGGGTAGAAGAAACTGCATCAAAGCCCTGCACAGCACATAGACCGTTGGAAAAATAACCTTGGAAGATGTAATGCCTGCTAAAGAAAACCTGGCTGTTTCTCAGTCACCTGTAAGCTTTGTACACAAGTGTCTTCAATCCAATCTCTTTTTGGAAGTTCTTGTCCTCTTCTAGGCCAGGAAGCTGGGTCAGTTCCACGAGGTTCTATGCAAAAGAGAGTCACAGGAACAAATTCAGGCATTGTTTTCCTCTGGAATCTGCTGGGGTAAGAGAAAGCTGCCCCTTTCAACAAGTCAACAGTACACTCCCATGGAACTAGTTTCCAGTCTTCTAATTATTAGTGTGCTAACCTTGTGAAGGCCACTCACTGAAACTCGTGCAAGTTTGCCCTCAGGACAGATTTCCTGACACAAACAGGAATTAGGACAAAGACTCCTCAGATTTCACATGAAGTAATTCTTTCATAAATCATTTCCCTTTCCTATTCACAACTGCTTCAGCCACAGGCTCCCACAGTTAATTGAAAATTTATGTGAGAAATTGAGAAACTGCTTATGAAAAACAAGTACATTTTTAAGTATTTTTAGCTGCTACTTTCTCTGGCCAGCAGATGCTAATGCAGCTATCAGGGTGCTGCATAAAATAGCCAGAAAAACTATTTAAAAACTGCATTAGAGTGTATACCCAAGGGCATCCTTTCTAGCAGCATTTTCTGTTCACAACTAGGAGGGGGTTTTGTGTTTCATGTAGATGTTGAACGTGTTCAACAAGGTAACTGTAGGTACTCAGTTCCTCTTCAGACTTCGTGGGCAGTTCACTTGCAGTGTTCTATTTTCTACAATAACTTTTTGGACAAAAGTTCTCTGGTTAGTATAAAGAATTAGATTTGTTTTCCCAGCATTACCTGCAAAATGATATCGTAAAGACGGATCAGGTCCTGAGGCCGTGGTGTGCGCTTGCCATCCTCCTCTGATCGCTGCTGCTGCAGCAGTGCCTTCTGCAGAGACTTTGCCATGCTCTCATTGCGCTTGATGGCTGTTGACAGCTTGATGTAAGTCAAATAACTAAAAACATAAAAGACAAAATACCATTAGCTGCCTGGCAGAACTACTCAGACATTACTGTTTGTTCCAAAAAAAACCTCCTCTCCCCAGTCTAAAATGATACCAGTGGGGAAAAAAAAAATAAATCTGAAAGGTCAACATAAGAGTCTTAAGTAAAATGTTTTCAAAGCGAAATGAATCAGATCCTTATCCGTACAGTCATCCCTTGAGATCTGAGAGGCCCAGAACAAAAACCCCATAAACCAAAACCAAACAAAAATAAAATGTGGACATAAGAGCATCACTTCTTCACACTAGTACAGGCAGCAACGCTTGCCTATTACCTGTGTAAGTACTGGATGTTGGACACCTTCCCAGAATCATTTTCCAGAGAGTGTTCCCGCTGCTTCTGCAGAAATTGGGGATAAAACACTGCATGATTTACTTAATACTAGCAGCTGAGGGAAGAAAATGTCAGAAACAACTCAAGGTTTGGGTAAAGTTTGTTTAAAAAAGGAAGTTTGTTATAACTCAAGGGGAGTTATAACAGACTTCCAGGCAAAAGAACGAGGGCTTCGACATTCACCCTCTCCAGTTCTGAAGAGAATCAAATCAAAGGTGATAGACTCTTTTGCAGCTTTTTATTAAAGAAATCCCAGCCGCTTTTACAGTTAAGCAAGTTTAACAATAACAAATCAGTCCCAAAGAAACGCTATGTTGTCGAAAGTAGAAACACTGATGGTTGCTGCTTACCTGGTCTGGTTTCAGATCTTCCCGAACAGCCTGAATGGCATCTCTACACTCACTGAGTAAAGATTCAAACAAGCGTTCCTTTGTCTCCTCGTTTTCTGCCTAAGAGCCAAGGAAAGTTAAGACAGATATCCATTAGAAATTTTTGTATTTTGCATCCCATGATGCAAGAATTAACTGAGGAGAGTAAACAAAGTTTCTCCCCAATTACGGCTTTAAGATCCATGGGTAGCTAGACCTCCAATTTCTTCCTGTCTGCAACACATTCTAGGGGAAAAACTGCCAGAAATTGCAAGGAACATGGTCAGTGCTGAGAATTTAGCAGCACTGAAGGCCTAGTCCACACAGCTCTGGTCGCTTCATCCCTGCAACAGCTACCTTCCCAGCAACTCCCTTCCCTCCCAGGATGGCACCCACACTGCTCTGAGAACAGCTGAGGTTGGATTGCACTGTGGGAAAAGCCAGCAACAGAAGAGCTGAGCATTACTGAACTGGCAAACTACCAAAGTAGACGGCTCCTGTTATGCTGATTTAACTTTTCTCATGTGGTAAGAACATGTAGATGATTATCTTTTCTACACTCCCACTCTAGTAATGCTCACAGTGGCAGTAATTTGCTTGTTTGAAGCATTTTTTAAAGTAACCCTGTATTTTAGTAGCAGGAGTGAATGAGGGCTCTTCTGCTGTCACCACAAGTTTTGTCAAAAAAAAATAAAGCAGCTTTTGGCTTTCTGCCCCAAAACCAAAATACGAAAACAACTTTTACAAAACAAGTTGAGGCCTGATCTCTGCCTAATGGACTGGCATGTCACGTACCCAGTTAAACAATGCACCAAAAACCAAACTCAACTTCCATGCAGGTGACTGAGAAGGTAACCAGATGGGGATCGCAAGGCTCTTACAGATTCAGTGAGAAAAAAAATGGCCCAGGAACAAACCTCAACCTTAGCAACGGAAGGAAGGATTAAAGCATATCAGCAGTGTATTACACCACTTCCATGTCATGTAACAGCATAAGATGAACTTTACTGCAACAAATTTGCAGTTGTCCAAATGAATAAAAAGCTGTCTAAAAACATGCTTGCTTGTTCATCTTCAGTAGAGCTGTTCAGTCTCTGCCTCGCCTCTTCAGGTTTGCAAACTCATTAAGGAATGTTATTTTTACTCCCTCACAAAGCCTCAGGTATCTTGACCTGAGATGAAGGTGGTTTTGGAGGTTTGGTTTTGGTTGGGTGGTGGTTTTTTTTTTTTTTTTTTGAGATTTGCTGCAAGACTTTTTAAGGTGGGACTAACTACTGAGAATAACCAGAGACGAGTCTGACAGCATTCTCAACCTCACCCAGAGGAGCACAGCAATTTCACTGTATGCACAAAAATGGAAACAGACATAGCTCGATCATCAGTCAGGTACAAACAAGGAAAGGGCTGGGCCATGCAGTGAAACAAAAGCTTTCCTTTCTAAGCTAAAACTCCTAAGGTTAAACAGATTCTATGTGTAAATACACATATGTTCTGATTTGGGAGATACCAGATCATAAAGCTGAAATAAGTGCTACGGCTGGTGATTCAAGTGCCCTGACAAACAGCACAGGTTCATCTTAAAGGCATCCAGGAAATGGAATCCACTGAAAGTCTAGGAGTGCTCACTTATATTTTTTCCTTTGTTCTAAAACATGGTGTATCATCTCGGAAAGTTACTACCACCCATTTTTGCTACAGTCCTAGTCACCAGAGGTGAACACAGAATCCTTGAGGCAACAGCAGACAGGAGCACCCTTCCATTGCTCTGACCTTCAGCCTTTTCACTTCTACCTGGTTGGAGTCAACAGCCCTTGAAGTCACGCATTCAAGTCTACAAAAGGGCTGGCATAAGTAATTTTAAACTTGGATTTGTATTTCAGTTTGGCTTACTTGTTCTGTTTCTCCCATTACCAATAAGACACTGAAGGCAATGATAAAATTGCACTGAGCATCCCCATTTTTACACATCTGTGTTTGCTTCTAAAAAACCCTGAACTTTTACGTTAGGGTTTCAGCTTAGTGAAAGCTAGCAGAATGGTGACAAAGATCCCAGGAACCACAATGCATTTAGCAGAAGCTGAACTGCCCGTCACAGCTGACACAGCAACTGCAGAACTGCTTTCAAAAGGCCAAGTTTCAGCCCTCTGGGAATGTAAATACTGCTGCTGCACGCTCAGCTCTCCCTACTAGTAGATCCTACTAGGATCTACTAGTTGTGATCCAGCACCACAGAACTCCTCTGTTTAGTCAGAGCTTCCAAGGAACACAAAGCAAGATGAAAATAAATTCAGATCACTGTTCTGCCACAGCTTTATGGAACAAAGAGGGCAACTAAATTGAAACGGTCCAACTGCTAGCCTGGCAGGATGGAATTAAGTGAGCGACCATTGAACTCTGAGCTGCACTTCCACCTGCTGGCCATACTAATGTAGTACCCACAAAAAAAGAAATTCAGCAACATACAATTCATAACATTATGACAAGACTAGTTAACACTAACGTTTCCTACTCAGCCATATCCTGTTTACCCACACACTATCTTCTTAACATTATCTCCTGCTCTTGCCCGCTTGCCTTACACCTTTGTAGGGTCTTCATTTTATCAATTTAAACTGGTACTTATCCTGACTTTTCTTCTGGTGCTAAGTTTTTTTGATGTTGCAAAAGGTCCATCGTTAGTGGCAACAATTGCTACCAAATATCCTTTTATTGCCTTTTCAAACAGCAACGGTGCTGTATGCAGCCACCGGGAAGCAAAATTTATCGCTTCCAATGAAAAAGCTCCACGTGAAAATCTTGTGTGCGATACTAAAGACATGCATCGTGTTTCTGAACTGTTACACTGGAGATGAATTTACATACTGACATTTAGCAATCCTCTTCCTTCTTTTGAGGATTTAAGTCAAGAAGAGAATGCTATAAATCACACAGCATCCGATTCACCTGGCAAAATTGCTTTTTGTTGCTGAAAAAAAGATGATCAATACAGATCTTTTTCTTTTGATTGCTCTGAAGTTGGAGTATTTGAGCAAGACACTTGAAATAAGAACAGTAATTCAAAACTCCTTACTCTTAAAATTGTAACCTTCACTTCTAAATGACTTACAAATAATAACGGTTATCACCCTGCCACTAAAAGGTAGCACTTCTGGGTAGAAGAGAGTGTTCAAAAGAGCAGCAATACTCACTGGTTTAGTAGAACAGACCTCCCAAACTACCACTTAGTAGACTGTGGGAGCTATCCCCAACTGACACTTCAGCTTTGGGTTACAGGCAACGTTCCTGCTTTTACTTTTAGCCTTCTGATCCCAAGTTTGAGAAGAAGATTATTTAAAAGCTTTTAGTCCAGGCATTGTGTATTATCTCACAGGTTGAAGGAAAAAGGACAGTTAGAACACCAGCACTGGAGATAGCTTCCAGGTTACCTGAGCAATCGCTGCTTCGTTGTCAGCCAGCCCCAGCAAGAAGATCCTCACTTTGTCTATCTTCACGGGAACTGTTCTTCCTCTCCACTCCACCTCGCTCATCGTGGCTGCCTGCTTTGCTCGAGTTTGGGTAATCAGCGCCTACAGAGAACAGACTGAACTTACGAGCTTGAACTATAAGGTATCCGAAAGGTACTGAACCTTTCCAACTCACATTAGACTTGATGATTTTGAAATCAAAGGGCTTTTTAGGAAAGTGTGGTTTCCCGCAGAGCCCAGGCTTGCTTGCTCTCTTTTGATACGTTTTGGTTCTTGAATGGTCTGCTGCAGCAATATGTATGCTCAGAGTGATAATGAATCTTGAGGCATTCAGTAAGTTACCTCCAGTTTTTCTGCAAGAAGACCTTCAGTGCCACCAGACCTCAGTCTCATCTGCATCAACTCATTCATAGCAGACTGGTCACCTGAGAGAATTAACAAATAAAGATTACATTTCCAAGTTCACAAACTAATATAGAAAAGCTAATCAATATATTTTGTACTGACAATTGCAGGATGAAGGGGATAGATCTGCAATTTCATTCTGACTTCATAAGCAAACTACTGCAAACCGGTATTTTGTCTTTTTGCACAAAACCATGACTGTTACAAAATAAGTATATTTCTCCACTGCTAAACTGACCCAGAATGCTTGCAGAATTTGCCCCAAAATATTACAGACTGACTCCAGTGTCACTTAGACCAATATTTAACTATCAAGTCAATATTCCTTTCCTTAAGGAATTTCCTTAAGTCTTGCTCTTTGTTAGAGACTAGGTACTCCCTCTTCCTTACCAATGTTATAGGCACAGTAGCGAATGTTGGGTGAGATCTCTTCCACACGCTGGTTATACAGCACAGCTTGTTCTTCTGTGAAAGCATTGGCCAGCTTTTCATATATGGTCCTACAGCAAAGAATACATATTAACACCGCAGTACGTGTCATTTTGTGAGATGCTATCTTAAGGGAACAGCTTGTGTCTCTACTCAGAGGATGCTATTTCTTCAGCAGTCCCTCCCAGTTAAGCGCACAATTAACTAAACAACTCAGAGTTACTGTACATACAGTATATAAACTTACTAGGCTGATCCAATAGTAGTTACTAAATGAAGTTGGTGAAGCGGGGAAACTCACTTGCATTTGTTGAAAGCCTCCATTGCTGCCTTCCACTCCTGGTGTTCAAAACGAAGCATTCCTGTGAGGTAAGCCATGTATGCCTGCAGAGAGCACAAGGGCAAGTTAATTTCCCCAAAACCAACAGCCTACTTTGTACAACCTTCAGAAGCAAAGCTGCTGCGACACCTATGGTAAGTGATTAAGCCTTGCCCTTTTCATCTGGTCTTCCCACAAAAGAAAACTAATCTGGATTATAGGTTACTAGCTCCCTACTCTTTTTTCTTTTAACTGACATTGCTACATTTCTAAGGAGATGAAAGCAAGACGTTTCTTATGCAATCAATATGGCCCACTGATGTCACAAACTCCGCCCCCCAGCAATAAGCTACAAAATGGCAGTTTAAATTAACTGAGTACCACTGCAGCCCCTTGTTCAAAGGGGCTGGTGTTACAATACAATTGCTTCCTGCGTCCCAGGAATAGGGCCCACAATGCTTGAGTTCTAGGTGGCTATTTTAGAACATTAAAAAAATACATAACTCAACAGATAAGCATAGTTTCTTAGGCTGTGTGGCATAGTTTTAGTCTCTCTCAATTCTTTTTACTTTTATTAAATGTACTGCTCTTTAAAGCAAGGACAATCACTTGATACACTTAAAAAAACCCCTAAACATCAGGTTCTTGTCTTGGCTGGTGCCACTGGTTATTTCCGCAATTCCAGCAGCTGCGTTAACAGTGAGTCCAAGCTATTCAAAGGGAGACATTATCCAGTTTGAGAATCAGTGAATTTTGATTATGTATTACAAGATGAGATTAATCTCTTCACCCAAAATCCAAAAGGTTTGTTGTTCAGCTTTTGCTGTAAATCAAGATCAAAGCATCAGTGGTTACCTGAGCTTCCAGTTTTGTTTTGGCATCCACTCGGTTACTTTCACAGAGTCGCTCCAGCTCCTCAGCATGTTTCACAGCTTTGCGCAGGCGAGAAAGCAAGTGAAATCGTTTGCGAGGTTCTGTGTTTGCTTCCTGTTTCAGCTGCATGGCGTAACTCCAGGCTCTCTCTGCATCCATCAGAATCAATAGCAAATACCTGTGGGGCAGACAAAGATTAATAAAAAAAATACTGACATTCAAACATGTATTACCACATCACCACTAGTTCTTTGCCATGTGATCTGCAAAGTTTGGTAACAAAAGTTCAGCTTGGTTACTACGAGGTAGATGCTTTTATTTCCTAGTATTCTAAGCACACAAAGTCATATTACCCCTAACTGTTTTCTGCTGTATTTCTCACTACAGAAGTGTAGTCACCCAACAGAGGAAGAGAATTTGGTATCATTCTGTAGCACCATAGACAGTGTGAAGACAAGGGATTTATGATTTTAGGTCACTCTTCAAACTGGTTCAATATGGGTAAGCATGTCTGTTTTCCCAAAAACTAATGCTGTAATACATCTGATTCTTAACAATACAGGTGAAGACAGCATCATGTTTTCTATCCCCACAAGAAAAGATTAGACAGCAGACATTTCAAGCATTTCTAAAAGCCAGGAAATGAGCCCAAGATCCTGGCTATTCTCTACATACTCTACCAGACAAGCATTCTGCCACATTTTGAAAATCTAAGCAAAACTTGCATCCAATATTTCTGTTCAAAGGGAAGGGATTATGTCTCCAACCACAACCTTGCTGGCTACACCATTTATGTTATCAGCATTCACATGGCTACCTTGCAAGAGATCTGAAAAAGCATTTTCTCTTTGATATCAAAGTAATTTACCGATTATGAAAAGAACCCATTTTAACAACTATTAGGGAAGAGAAGGAATTGGCTGTTGCCGCTCCCTCTTCTCCCACTTGCTCACACAATGAAGCAGGAGCTGAGCAGTGCCTCTTCGCCATGCACTGCAGCCTGAACTTTCTTCTTTTATTAATATCAACAACACACATCTCTGAAAATAAACATTTCTGAGTATATTGTACAGAACAGTTTTCCACCTCACCCACATGAAAATAAATTACCCAAATGAAAGAAACTGCTCACTAATATAGTGAACAGTCGATTCTATCCAGTGACTGTACCTGTTGTCTGAGAGAATCTCTTCAGTTACTTTCTTCCCAGTGAACTTGTGCCTATTTCCCATCTTGAAGTTGAGAGTTTTTCGGAGCCGCCTTAGCCTACGGGAGCAATAACCCCTAAAGAAAAGATGATCATGGTCAGTTTAGCCAAAGAACAACATTGTTCCTGTTTACTGCTCTCTCCAATCAGGAAAAAAAAAAGGACTAAAGGCTGTGACAGTCAACCTTTTAACAACTAAGAACTCCATACATGACATACGGTAAGAGGTAGTTTACAAACTACCCATAAAACAGTGGTCAATAGAATACAAGAAAGGTAAGGAGACACGTAATAATTTCTGATTTTGAAAAATCAGAATTATGTTCTCCTTACTAATTGCTTTATATACATCTGTTGAAAACTCAGTTCTGAAAGAGCATAGTGATTATCAGTGGTGTCAACAAACAACTCTCACAGAGCAAGAGGGAACCAAGCGCCAGACTGTATCCTGCTAAATGGAACAGTCACAGCACGTTACATCTAACGAAAAGAAAAAAAAAGGGTATGCTGCTTCACATGAAGCAACCCGTCAAGGGGTATTTACTCGCCAAATCATTTTTGTTGCCTGCTACAGGGGGTTTATATTTTAAATGAAGTGAGCCAAGCCACACTAGTAACTTCAAGACGTCCACACTGATTACTAACCTGTACCTCTGGAAGTCTCCATGTCGCAAACCGTGCTGCTGCTGGGACTCCTTCACAATCTGAAGGACTGTGATTTGCGTTAAGGCAGATTGACAGTACAGTCTGTTAGCGGTTCTTTGTTCTACCCCAAAATAACGGAAGGGAACTCTATAGGTTCCATTAAGCAAACGCACTTTGAGCAGAGGGGCAACCAAAAACCTCCTAAAACGCACAGCTGAGACAACTGATGGTCCTAGAAGACCTCCTGGCTCCACTACTTCAGAGCTTTATGACTATCATCAAGGCCAGGACCAAGATGTACCACAAGCACCTCGTCTTACAGACAAACACAAAAGTCTTGCTCTTACTAGAGCTCGTTTCAGGATAACAAGCTATGCCAACAGATGCATCTAGGCCAATATAACTGACTGTCCTAGCTATGCTACGCCAGCCCCCAATCGCGCTTGTGACACAGTTTTGTTGGCAAAACTGAAATAGAGATCAGCTTCCCTGCCCTTAAACGTCCCATCTCTCAGGGAAGGGACAAAAGTACACTGAGCAGAATCACTGCCGTCTTCCTGACACAGACTTCCACAAACTGGTTTCTGAACACAGAGAGCCTCATAAAAAGAGCACTGGAGAAGTTTTCAAGGGGCTTATTTCCTCCTCAATTTTCCCAACACATTTCTGTGTATCACTGTAACAAGTACTCCAGGACAGAATGCACTGGCCTATGACTTGCGATAGCATTACACCACAACTTCCATCCAGTCTCTGCATTCTTTAGCACCTTTGCTGATTTCTGTGCATCCTGCACATACCTTATTCACTTAGTTACGCTACCAAATAAAATCATGCTGTATTCTAGTAAATTTGCTGATGTTATTGATTCATTTCACAAGGTAGATTATTTTGTGAAATAAAATATCCATCATAAACAAGGAATCTCTGTGCTGTATTTATATCCCCAAATTTCCCTTTTAAGCTTTGCCAAGAAGCCTTAAAAGAAAAAAAAAGCCCACAAAACCAGACTATACAAAGACCCCACCAAAAGAAACACTATAACTATAGCTAGAAAAAAAAAAGAAACTACCAGACTTTTAAAGTTTAAAATAGCAGATATCTATCAAGTGATTTCTTGGAATTACACCTAAAAGAAAATCTTTTTAGTTTAAGTATTAAAAACCTGCGCCGATAGCTATTACACTGAATTAGTTTGCATTTGTGGAACAAACAAGTCAAACTGCAGCCTCAACGTAGCAGCCCTCATCCTCGCTGTCTACTTAATATTTTTTCCAGGCTTTTAGCCTGTGCAGCTACTCACTGAATTCATATCCCCTATATTATTTACTTTTTCATTGACTTGGGTATTCCCAACATTACGACGTCTCCATCTTACTCTACAGTTACTAACTTTACAACACCTGCCATATGCTACATAGAAAACTGCAACCTTATATCATTTGGGTTTTCCCCTTACCCAGAAGATAAAACTCAGCTCTATCACAGCTGTGCAGCTGGACTAGTTTCACATGGAAGTTTCACATACAACAATGCCATGAGCTTTTCATGCCACATCAGATTTTGGAAGCGCCAAATCTGGAGGAGCCAGTTTGCCATCTCAGCGTACCTGTTAGATTTATTTTATCCACTATTGCCCACTTCAAGCATTAATATTACCACCATAAGATTACTGACAGCCTGCTCTTATCTACAGCATGCAGCCTAGCGCAGAGTTCTGCTTTGAAGGCTGACGACGGCTGTCACACGGTTCGGAAAGAGACGCTGCAAAGGTAAAGAATCAATCCACGATTCAGAGATGCAAAGCCGACCCCCCGATCTGATCCAAGTCAAACCCTCACGGCCAGGAACGGCGCGGCTGCCTCCGGGTCAGCCCAGGCCGCCGCATCCCCACTCTCTCACGCCGGCATCGCCCGGCACCTCCGGGGCCACGACACAAAAGGGCTCACAGCCCTGCTCCCACCTGAGGCACGGGTCAGTGCGGCCCGGGCCGACCCGCCCGCCCGGGCCACGGAAGCCCCCGCGCTCCCCACAGCGGCCGCCACGTCCCCCCGCCGCCCACGGGGCCAGGCCTGCCACGTCCCCCCCGCCACCGCCGCGGGCGCAGGATGCTCTCCAGGCCCAGGCTGTCGCCGAGGCTGCCGGCCTGCGGCCCTGCCGGTCTCTCGTTCTCCTTATTCTCCTCCGCTCCTCCGCCGCCGCCGCCTCCCGCCCCGCCACGGCCACCACCGGCGCCCTGCCGCTCCGCCGCCATCTTGTGTCCGGGCCGCCGCCGCCGCGCTGCATCATGGGCCGGGGGAGGAGAGGCGCGCGCCGAGGCCATGGCGAGCGCGGCCAGCGCGGCCGCCGCGGGGGCAGACGGGATAGGGGAGGACCCGGGGCGGGAGGGGGGAAGCTGGTCCCCGGGAGTGGGGGGGCGGGGGGGCTCCCCAACCGGGATTGGGGCTCACGCAAGATTTGGATACATCCCTCCCGGCAGGATCGGGAACTTCTGCCCTTGCCCCCCTCCCCCGCATCCAACCCAGGGCTGACCTACCAGCCCCCAGGATCGGGCCCCCAGCCCCGTCCCCCTCCTCTGCCCCAGGGTCACCCCCAGCCCCAGAATCAGCCCCCCCGGGCTGACACCCCACCCCCCCCCAGTCCCCGCTCAACCCCTGGCTAAAGGGCCAGCTCTGCCCCACTCAGCACCATCCCGACAGCCGAAACTCAGTGGAACCGCGTTTTTCCTAGTAAAATAACTGTGATCTGGGGGGGCAGGTTTTGAGACCCTAACGAGAAGCGGCTCTGCAGGACTGGCTCTGAGGTTTTCACCTCCCTGAGGAGGCTGGAGCAAACGGCGGCACCTTCATTAACCAGAGCAGCCCAGGAAAGGGCCGAGGCCATGGCTGGGGCAGCCGGCGGTCCCTGCGCCCTGCAGCCGGTGCCCGATTCGAGCTGGCTCGCGCCAGGCTGCTGAGGGGCAAGCGTGAATGAACCCACGGTGGTCCTCAGACCCCCCCAAGGTGCCTGTTTCTGGGAGCAGGGACCTGTTGGGCACTGTGGGACGGGTCCCGGTGGGGCCACGCTGTACCTGGCCGGGAGCCCCTCAGTGTGCTGCTCCGGGCAGCGCCCCAGGGGAGGGGGCTTAACCCCCCCCAGGCCAAACACCGGCCAAAATCTCCCACCTCCAGCCACAGCAGGTGTAGGGTGGCAGGGAACACCTTGACCGCCACCTGATTGTATGCCTGGTAAAAAAAAAAGAGACCCTCTGTTGTTATTTAAAAGTCGCAAACACACCCCAAATCCCCGAGCATTTTGCAAGGGAAGCAGTTAAGACCAGGTCCTTTTCAACAAAGGTTTAAATATTTGAACCAAGCTTAGAGATACCTCTTTAGGGACAAACACCAAACTGGTTTCTGAATACCTACTGTCTTAAAGACACGCAAACACAGCCGGATCCGACCACGGAGCATTACAAGCTGCTCCCACTGGGCTCATCCCCCCAGACCTCTCCCTGCCTGCCCTGCAGTTTGCTGCTGCCATGCTACAGCCAGCAGCAATTTTTTTGCTCCTCTCCCCTTTGGAGGGCTCAGCTATGTCCTCTTATTTCCAATTTCAAAGCTCTCCTTCCCTCTTGTGGACATGAAAGCTCAAAGGGGAAAAAGAAAAGGTAAGTGCGCAAGCTGCAGCTTTCTGTTGCAAATCTTTTAAGCCGTTTCTGTCTGCTTTTGGTTTCCACCACGCCTCCCAGGGATCCATTCCCTACCTAAACCAAACTGTGTTTCAGGATGATGCTCAAACCAAGCAGAGACACGGCAATCGAGGCATGTTTTACCAAAAACTGCTCCTCTCTCACGGCCGTGGTGGATCAGGCAGGGTTGGATCGGGTTGGCACTGCAGCAGCCGCGTTCAGATGCCCCCAACGTACATGGGAGCCGCTCCAACGGCAGAATGGCCGTCGGGTTTAGCACAGGCACGTTTCTGCCATGCCGCCTTCCTCGTATGCTGGCACAAAGCTTTGCTGCTCCTCTGGAATCTGTAAGCAAGAGGATAAAACTGTCAACCGCTGGCTCGGTGCGCGCATTCCTGCTGCAGAGCTGGCTCTGCTCTTCCTCCAGGGCAGAGGGAGAGGAGGACAACACAAACCTGCAGCACCGTGTTGGGCAGAGCCTCTGGTGAGAGCCTTGGAGCAAGGTGGTCGGTCTGAGCTGCCTTTGGTGTTGCGGGGAGAGCTGTGGAGAATAAATTCACTGAGTTACCAGCTCCAGAGACTCACACCGTGCACGGAGCATCCCTGTGCCACCAGCCCCGGCAGCCTGGGAGGGTTGGTAGCCTGATACCAACTTTCTTTTTGCTTTCGGCTACCCGTGGAGGCCAGATCTCCAGCCCAACCAACCCATCTACACCTCAGGCCGGGAATTTATTTGGCAGTTTCTGGATGGGGGATCCCGCTATTGATCTTTGCGTACAATGCTGTGGATTGAGAGTTGCACTGGTGTTTGGGAAGAAACTGGGTGGTTTCTGTCGTGTTTTTTAATATTCTTTGCAGTGAGAGGGTAGACCAGGCTTCTCTGCAAGCTGACTGCAGCTCTGGGGAGCCCAAAGACACCACCAGTGTCAACAAACCCAATGCCAGTGCCCTGCTGTGGGTGTTTGAGGGTGCAGGGAGCTGGGGCAGCTCCCAAAGGGTGAAAGCTCCCTGGGGCTGGGCTTTCCCCATCAGCAGGAGACGCTGGGAGCCCTTGCTGAGGGCAGCGGTGACTCCCTGAGGGCTTGTGGCCAGTCTGGGACCAGGACAGCAAGGTAGAGCTGCACTGCTGTATCTCAGCACCTGCTGGGCTCCGCGGGATGCCTCGCTTTCCTCTGCGCTGCTCCTGCTTGCCTGCTTTTCCCTGCGAGATAACATCAGGAACAGAGCACCCTCACGATGCTCAAGGGCTGAGCAAGGCGGTGTATTCACTTCCCCACCGGGAACCAGTTTGGTGGGGCTGCTCGTGGGCTCCTGAGCGTGAAAAGGGCTTCGTGTCCTGTGGCAGCATCATCACGGGGCTGTGACTGTCCCCTGAGTTCCCAGCACTGCCAGCTGACTCAGATCTGAACGTCCGTTAAGACAACTGAGAAGCTGTGGAGTGGGTTAGTTATAGGAGTAATTGATACATTAAATATTTCTCTGTCTGCAGGAACAAAGCGAGGCAGCCTGGGGGCCAGATGAAGTGTCCTCAGAGAGCTGATTGCACTGGCTAGTGCACCGGCCGTCCACGAAGGCTCTGAAGGAACAAACCAGGCAATTTTACAGGCAGGAAAAGAAGAGAGATGTGGAAAAGATCTGTTCTCGCTGCAGTGAATTACCCTGATCCCCCCCCCCCGCCCGGGGCAGAAATAAAGATTCTCCTGCAAATCTGTGCTCACCTCTGGGGTGTTTTGGTACAAGGATTTAGCTGCGTGCTGGACGATTTGGACACATCTGCAGTCTGAGAGGACCCCGTTCCTACCCCCCACCCCCCGCAGCCCCTGGGGTTAGCCGAGCCCTCTCCCAGCGACCACTGCAGGGGCGAGCAACAAGGACACCGCCCCCCCCCCCCCCATTTTGGGTGTCCAGCTCGCTTTGGGCTGCCCAGCCCGGCTACCCCAGCACCTTCCCGGGGGGGGGGGGGGGGAGCGGCACCGAAGGACACTTTGCCCCGCCGGATTTACCCCCACACACACCCCGGGGCGGGGGGGATCTTGCCGCCCCCATGGCTCGGCCGGCCGGTGTTTGCCGCGCTGGGGGGCTCGGGGCGCGATGCGGGGGGCTGGACGGGAGCCGCCGCCGCCCCGGAGCCCCAACCCCCCCACACACACCCCCCCGGCGGGAGGGAGAGCGCCGAGCCGAGCCGAGCCGAGCCGAGCCGAGCCGAGCGGCCGCGGGCTCCCAGCCGACCCGGAGGAGGTGAAGGGCGCCCGCGTCCCGTGCATCCCCCCCCGCACCCCGTGTGACCCCGGCCGGCTCTCCGTGAGCCCCGGAGGGTCCCTCGGCACACTCTCCGTGCACCCCCTTTCCCGTGCATCTCCCGTGCACTCTCCGTGCACCCCTTTTCCTGTGCATCCCCGGTACGCTCTCGGTGCACCCCCTTTCCCGTGCAATCCCTGGTACACCCCCCGCTGTGCTCTCGGTGCACCCCCTTTCCCGTGCAATCCCTGGTACACCCCCCGCTGTGCTCTCCGTGCACCCCCTTTCCCGTGCAATCCCTGGTACACCCCCCGCTGTGCTCTCGGTGCACCCCCTTTCCCGTGCAATCCCTGGTACACCCCCCGCTGTGCTCTCCGTGCACCCCCTTTCCCGTGCAATCCCTGGTACACCCCCCGCTGTGCTCTCCGTGCACGCCCTTTCCCGCGCATCCCCGCCACGCTCTCCGCGCACCCTCTGCACGCCTCCCCGGTGCATTCTCCAGGCACGCTCCCCCCGTCCATCCCCGCTGCGCGCTCCGCACACTCCGGCCATGAGCGGCTCAGCGACGGGCTCCGAGGCGGGCTGGCAGCCCGAGTCGGTGATCATCCCGCTGGTGTACCTCATCATCTTCCTTGTGGGCACGGTGGGCAACTGCCTGGTCCTGGCCGTGCTGCTGCGCAACGGGCAGGCGAAGAACACGACCAACCTCTTCATCCTCAACCTGGGGGTGGCCGATCTCTGCTTCATCCTCTTCTGCGTCCCCTTCCAAGCCACCATCTACACCCTGGAGGGCTGGGTGTTCGGGCCCTTCATGTGCAAGGCCGTCCACTTCTTCATCTACCTCACCATGTACGCCAGCAGCTTCACCCTGGCCGCTGTCTCCCTCGACAGGTAGGAAAGGGAATGGGGGGGCTCCCTGGACCCTGCGGCTCCCCCTTGTCTGCCCCCCCCCGCCGGCAGGAGAGGGGACAGAATCCCCTGGAGCCAAGTCCCAATTGCTGCGACCTCCAGGAGTTCGCAGGTGAATGCAGGAGCATTTCCCAGTTCGTGCGTGCAAGGAAATGCAGTCATCGAGGATGGGGTCCAGCGGCGAGGGCTGGATTGGGACCGCTTGCCCCAGTGCCCAGCTGAAGGAGGTTTTCAGACCCCGAAGCTGTAACAGGACTGGGGTTTATCCTCAGGCTCTGGCAGCTGAAGGGGAGATAGAAAACCAGAGAGAAGCAAAGCTGGATCCCTGCGCAGCGCCTGCTCTTCCCAGGATGTGTGGAGAGAGCCCCTACCCTCCCAACAGCCCACAGCAAAGCGAGCAAACCTCGAGGAGGAGAAAGCACGGGGATGTTTGAGCTGGGACGCTGCTTTTCCCACCCTCTCCTTTTATTAGCAAAAAGCCCCTTTCTGTCCCAGTGCTGTCCCTTGTCCCAGTGACTGTCCCAGCCCCAGGGGGGCTGCGAAAGGGAGCCTCTTGCTCCTGCCTGCGCTTTACCCCGCGCTAGCTCAGCCCCTGGCTCTGCAAGGGCTGGTGAGTTCCTAACCCTCAGCAAGCGAGAGCCGGGGAGCTGCTGGTACTGCTCTGCTCGGTGCCCGAAACCTGCGAGGCAGTGGGGTGTGTAAAGTCCCCGCGAAAGTCCCCTGGGAAGAGCCGCGGCAGCCCCAGAACAGGGCTGGATGGATCCTGCCATCCCAGCACGACACCGCCCTGGCTGCCGGGACAGCCCCCCCCAGCCCCCAGGAGCTAAACTGGACCCAGGGTCTGCCTCTCCTCCTGCACCCCACAGAGCTGGGAGGAAGAGAGGTATCGAGCAAGCGGGGACTTGCGTGAGCCCCTAGATCTGAGCGTAATTAAGGAACCATCTAATTGCAGAGCTGAAAACGGGTGACGTGCTTTCGCATGTGCCAGTGCAAGCAATGCAGTGGCTGAGGATCCAGGGGACTTGCTCCTGCTTTCATATCCTCACTGCTGCTGTCGCTTGTGCGAGATAGACTGATGATCAAGTGAGGACCTGCTGGATTAGGGACAGGGACAGAAGGGGACTATCCCCGTCTTCCCTGCAAGCACTGCTGGGAGCCAGGAGGGTGATGGGACAGGGTCGGGGGAGAGGACCACTTAGGAGCACCACGGAATCAGTTGTGGGACTAATTGCCCTGGAAAGCTCAGATCCATCACTTTTGCCCTTTCTCCAGTCTGCTCCTGGAGCAGCTCCACTGCTCTCCCCAGGACTGCAACCATGTCCCTCTCCCTCTCCCATGCAGGTATTTGGCCATACGATACCCCCTGCACTCGAGGGAGCTGAGGACGCCCAGGAACGCCCTCATGGCCATCTGCTTCATCTGGGGGCTTTCCTTCATCTTCTCGGGCCCTTACCTCAGCTACTACCAGGAGTTCCAGTTGGCCAACCTGACCGTCTGCCACCCCATCTGGGAGATCTCCCAGCGCAAGGTCATGGACATCTGCACCTTCATCTTCAGCTACATCATCCCAGTGCTGATCCTGAGCCTCACTTACGTGCGGACTATTCGCTACCTGTGGAGGTCTGTGGACCCTCTCCAAGACATGTCGGAGTCCAAGAAGGCCAAACGGAAGGTCACCAGGATGATCATCATTGTAGCCGTCCTGTTCTGCCTCTGTTGGCTGCCCCATCACCTGGTCATCCTCTGTGTCTGGTTCGGGTACTTCCCTCTCAATCACGCTACATACGTGCTCCGTATCCTCTCACATCTTATCTCCTATGCCAACTCCTGTGTGAACCCCATTGTTTACGCCCTGGTCTCCAAACACTTCCGCAAGGGCTTCAAGAAGATCTTCATCTGCCTCTTGCACAAGAAGGCAGCCAACAAGGTCCACGTGGCCCAAGTGACGAACACCGTCAGCACGCTGGAGGCAGAGCTCAGCGAGGTGACCCACATCAGCGAAGCCCTGCCCGGCCGCTCATCCCTACGCTGCAAGGTCCCAGCCCAGCCCTGGGGGGAGGCAGAGCCGGTGGGACATCAGCAGAAAGCGGATGGCTCCTTCATCACCTTCAACATCACCTAGCAGAGCTTCTTCCCACCCCATGGCTTTGCAGTCTCCCGTAGCATCGCAGGCCTGGGGATGGGCTACGTTTTGGGTTAAAATGCATCAAATCGCACCCTTTTTCATTCAAATGCACCCAGATATCATAACTGTTAAAGCGATACTGCTGGCTACGGACTCAGCCAAGCGACCGACCGAGGATCCCAGGGGCAGGATTTGCTTCCACCGAGCACTTGCTGAGAGCAGAGAGGTCAAAGCCCCAAATCAACTCTCATGTGGAATCACCTGTTCCTCAGTCACAGACAGACTTACACCCTGTTGCCTCTACACCTGGAGTCTACTGAAAGCTCTGGTCTCCCCAACCAACACCGTGTCTGGCTGGAGTTAGCAGGATGCACTTTTAGGGAGACTTGGGAAGTCTTGGTTTGTGTCCCAGGAGCTGCGTCCTGGGGCAGCACTGGCCACAGCCACATGGGCACAAACCTGGCTCAGGTAGGAAAATCCAGGAGAGAAGCGTAGAAACCAGGAGACAAACCTCTGTGGTGCAGCCGGTGCTGGCTGGGCTTTCACATCCCAGCTTGTGGCTCGGGCAAGGTTTCCCCAAGACGAAGCACGGCTGAAAGCAGCATCCGCAGCCGAGACAAGCGCCGTAGCCCAAGTACAGGACTGCCGAGGGCACGGGACACTGCTCCGTGCTGCTGACCATGGCTCATCCGGTGCGCGCGAGGCTCTGCAGAGCATCTGGAGGTTGCCGAAGACGGGCAGGGAGGGAGGCTGTTTGCCAGGGGAGCACAGCCGGGGCCCCACAGGAGAGGTTACACTGCCGGGGGAAGCGGAGCAGGACATCAGCGGGTCAGCACTGGGGGAGGATTTTAATGCTTTCAGACAGCTTGGGCACGGCTCAGCGTCTCAGCCCAGGCGAGGTGCTCGCAGAGAAGAGCGAAGCAGAGCGCCGGCACTGCTTTCCTGCGGCTGTGGTGCGGGGCTGGACAGCTGGGGCTGCGTGAGTGCTGGGGGACCCCAGGCAGCCGGGGAAGCCACAATAAAGCCCTCCATTCTGCATCCCGTGTCCTGCTCCCTTGAGACACCCCGTGGTCCACAGCAGAGGAGAGGTGGGTGCTGAAGGGGTGGTGGGACCCGCTGGCCCGAGGGAATCATAGAATCTTTAAGATTGGAAAAGAGCTCTAAGATCATCAAGTCCAACCATCAGTCCAACACCAGCATGTCTACTAAACCATGTCCCAAAGTGCCACGTCTACACGTTTTTTGAACACCTCCAGGGATGGTGACTCCCCCACCTCTCTGGGCAGCCTATTCCAATGCCTGACCACTCTTTCAGTGAAGAAATTTTTCCTAATATCCAATCTAAACCTCTCCTTACACAACTTGATACCATTTCCTCTTGTCCTTTCACCACATACTTGGGAGAGTAACCCCCACCTGGCTGCACCCTCCTTTCAGGTAGTTATAGAGAGGGATCAGGTCTCCCCTCAGCCTCCTCTTTTCCAGACTAAACACCCCCAGTTCCCTCAGCCGCTCCTCACAGGACTTGTGCTCCAGACCCTTCCCCAGAAGCCGTGGGCAGCAGTGGAGCAGAGGGTGTGGGTTATCTCCGAGCATCCAGGAACGGCCCCGTGCTCCCCTTAACGTGGCCGTACCCACGCACAAGAGGCTGCCGTGACTCAGGCGTCCCCCGTTCTTACCACTGCAAAGGCTCCACGAGCGGCTGAGCCCTACGACCACCAGCAGCCAAGGGCTTTATTTAAAGACCCATCATCTTCTTACCAGAAGCATCATCACTGGAATAGGAGCAATTAATTCTTTTGAAAACCCTGCGGCAGAGCGCAGCCAGAGGAGGTGGTGAAAGCACGTGGGAGCTGGGACGGGCTGTGCTGAGCATCCCTGCGATGCCCAGAGCTGTGCCCCGACGGCACCGAGCACCCGTGAAGATCAGGTCTCTATAAATTGCCATTACAGAGGGCGTAGATCTGTCTGCACAGATTTCCCTCCTTGCAACATCCCCACAGCAGGGCCGGGATGTGATGCAGGAGGCTGTTTCTATCTGCCACCGTGGATCTCCCCGGGGGTCTGCTCAGGGGCCGGGTCCCAACACAGCTCTCCTCTGTGCCACACTGCCCTCCACCCCTCCCCAGCGCTCGGACTTTCTTCCCAGGAGGCTTTTGGCTGTCAAACATTTGTTTTTCCCTGCTGAGTGTTATTATAACCAGATCTTCCTGTCCCCATGCAGAGGGCCATAAATCGGCCGCTGCCTCATATCAATAACCCTTATATTTAGTCTAGGCCTGCTCACAGCATAAGTCACAGACAACGAGCGTATAAACAGCTCCATTACTTATATCTGCATTTATCTCCCCTGCTCAAGTCTTCCCAGCCAGGGAAAACAGTGAATCAGCCACGCAGACATGGCTAAAAGCCTCATCTTCCTCCTCCCCTCATCCACCTCTGCTCAGAGAGCCGTGGGACCTGGCTTCGATGGATCCCCCTCCCACGGCGAGGGGTTCAGCCCCCGCTCCTGGGCACGGTTATCTGCTCGCCTTGGGATGGAGACAGTGTCTCACCACCTGCCCAAGGACAGGGGTCCCTGAGCTGGCATACCTGGGGGCGCAGCGTCCCTCGTCCCTTCATGCCATCGCAGAGGAGATGCCGACCCTGCTCCCCTCCATCTCACCCCCCCTCCCCAGACCTGTTGTCCTTTCACACCCAGCTGCACCCACAGATCTCAGCCCGAGATGCTGCAGGGCATCGTGGTGCCAGTCCCCGGGTCGCACCACGGGAAGCCCCACGGAGTTGGCGCTCGCTTTCAAGCCCAGGTCGTTCCCCTTTGCACCGGGCTGAGTTCCCAGAAAGGACAGGAGTCGCTCCCGAGTTCATCTTTTTATAGCGTTCACAAGAAAATAAAAATAACCACCTCACAGATGTACAAACCAGCCAGCAAACCTCAACCCATGTATCGTGCCCTGGCGAGGGGCTTGAAATCCACCCAGAAAGAAGCCTGGGAGGGAGCAGAAAGGAGCTGGGCTGGTACCCGGGTATCTCGTCTCACCATGGAGCGAGAGCTGGGGTGTTCGGAGGAGGGACCCGAGAGGAGGAGCAGACCCTGGCACTGTACTGGGGCTGCTGCTGCTCTTGTTACCGACGCTCACCGTGACCCAGCACGTAGTGCCTGGCCCCAGGGGACCTGTGGGGAGCAGGGCCAGCCAGCTGTGCCCCAAACTCCTCGCCCATCCCCAGGGAGGGTCCTGGTGCCACTTCTAAGCCGACCGTGGGAAAAGCCCAGACCACAGCGTGGCTACCGACCTCTCAAGCATCGGTGCCAAGCTGTCCTTGGGCTGGGGGATGACTCTGAGCAGCAAAGCTGGGTCTCTGGGGACCCACTTCTTGCAGCTATGTTGGATCCTTTGGCAGCAGCATCATGCCCACCATGAACCAGCTGAAGAAGATGGAGATGAATGTGATGAGCAGCTCCAATGGGGCCGATCCCAGGTGACGGCACTCTGGCTGCACAGGCAGTGAATCCCACAGTCCCACGCTGGCGAAAGCAGGCTTACGACAACCACCAGGAGAAAAGTGCTAAATTACCATGGATTTTGTAAACTCAGTTTGTTTCCTGGGTATTTTGGCAGTGCATAGGAAAGGAGGCTCAAAACAGGATTAGCAGCGTAGAGCCGTGACAGTCAGCCAGAGGAGAAAAGGGGACGGGTCACCTCTTCAAAACAGCTCATCAAAACCACACAGAGTGCAACAACATCGCTGCTCCCCCTCGGCCTGGCTTTGCCGCAGGCAGCTGCTCATTTTGCAGCTTTGGGTCTTTTTGAGGAGCCCCAACATTGCTGTAACACCGGCACCGCAAGCAGAGCCCTGGGACGCGAGCGTGATGCTCACGTTCAGTGCTGGGAGAAACAGGTTTAGGAATAAATAATAATAATAAAAACAGATCAATGGGAAAAGGGGTGGGGGTTGCAAATCCCGGGGGTGGCGGTGCAGGCTGCGGGGCGCAGGGTCAGCTTCACGAACAAGCTGCGGACTGCTGCAGGTACAACATGGCCGGAGCATCCCACGGCCTGTCACCTGTATCCGACAGCAGCAGCCTGGACACTGAGAGAAGGTGCAAAGGGCAAATAACTGTGTGCAAGAACAAACCAGCACATATGCAACAGTCTACCCGTGGCGCCTCCTGCCCTAAAATGATATCGGAGCCATCTCCTGCACCACCCCAGGGGACATCCAGCCCTGGGCATCCTCCTAAGCACACCAGCCATGCATCCACCACCATATCCCGTGGTCTGCCAGCATCTTCCCAAGCAAAATGAGAGGGAGTCAGAATGATGATGAAGTAAAGCCTTCGCCAAAGCTTGGCAGAGCTGGTCCCCCAAAGAAGAGACTCAGGAACTGTCTTCAGCTGGAGAGGCACAAAAGCAGCACCCTGATGCTGCGGTCGAATACACAGAATCAATGGGAGAGTGTGTGTACGGACATGCAACAAAGCCCAGCAAAGAAAGAACAAGCAATTTTTTTTAAGCATCACAAGCAGAGTGATTTGCAGAGGCTTCCAGTACATTCGCCAATTACATTTAACACAACCCCCCCCAAAAAATCAACTTCGTGACTGATTGCTGCCCAGGTCCCTCGTGCTGGCAAGTGCGAGGCAGGTGCTGACCCAGGCAGGACCGAGCCCACGGAGGAGAGAGCTGTGCCCTGGAGATGCAACACGTCCCTGGGGAGTGAGACCCTAAGATGGTCCATAAGGCCGAGCTGGGGAGGTCGTCGCTGCCCTCCACCCACACACAGACGTTTCCCCGTGTGCCGCTCGTGCCGGGGCTCAGTGGGGCCCGGGCACCGAAGGGGGATGGCAGAAAACCGATGTGCAGAGGAAGGAGTTGGGAAGCACAGCTCCGGTCTGCACAAAGGAGCCCCCAGCCTTTCCAACAGCCTCCCAAGCCCGTGGCTGAGCCCTGCTCTGCCGTGTAACTCTCTAGAGCTGCCCACCCCCCCACCATGGCTGCTTTGAAGACGCGTCCCAGGACACCCGTAACTCAGCTCCCGGCCCAAAGCATCGCTGCGTCCCCTCTCCCCGGGCTCTGGGCACAGCCAACACCGGCTCGTTGCTGGTCACTGTTCAGCAGCAGGACCCCAGAGGGTGACGGTGGGCTTGGGACAGACCCTGCGCAGCACCTAGCTGGGGGCTGCACCTCAGTCCCGCCTCCAGCACCCCCAAATCCCCTCCGACACGCACTGCGGCTCGCACGGCTGCTCTCACCTTCACGCAGGAGCAGCAAGGTCTGGGTTTTTGCAGGTCTCTGTGGTGTGATGCATCCAGCCTGCCCTCCTCGTTTTACAGATCCTCACCATCAATTTGTATTTGCTTGTTTGCAGGCAGCAAGACTGAAGTCTGTGCCAGCTGCTGGACCATTACACCCTTTACAGGATGCTACAGAAATAGAGAAAAGAAAAAAGCATCTCTCCAGCTTATCTGCCATTGCCCCCGCTTGTCCAAGGACAAAACCTTCTTCTTCCCACCTAGCCTGTGCCTTGATGAACCCTTCAAGGTTTTGCTGCTAACACAAACTATGGTGGGAAGTGACTTTCCCCCAAATGACAGGACATATCAGGCCCACATGGAAAAGACAAGAACACCATGACCTGCCACTGCTCAGCATCCTCCCAGCTGAGTGGGGACGGGCTCCCAGTCTGTCTCCTTGGGAGGTTTTATCTTAAACGAAGCCCGCTGCAAGTCCTGATGTTCTAGTTAAAGTTTAATAAAAGCAGAATCAATTGGGAGTGGAAAATAAATAGGTTAAACTCAGCTGCCATCAAGCCCAATGGCGAGCAGGGAGATGAGGGGCACTTGGCTGGAATCTCAGGTTAGCACAAGCTTTCCAGAGCGCAAATTTATCACCAGGGCTAAAGTTGGTTTGGTTTGTGGTTTTGATTTGTTTTCAAACACTCTGCCAAATTTGCTCCCTGGTATGACAAGGCAGCCAAGGGGAGGTGGGGGCTGAGGCTTCTTAGCCTCCCGCCCTTGTTTCTCCCGTACGTGGCTCCCAGCCGCAAAGCGCAGCGCCAGCCCTGGGTGGCTGCAGGGAGCCCGGAGCCGGTCCCCGTCCCAGCGGGGTTTGACAAACCCCTTTTGCTGCCTCAAAATAACGGTCGGTGCCGAGGAAGCCACAGGAGCAGGTAGCACACCCAAACCCTGGCACGTTCCCCTGCCTGGCCCACTGCAGGGGGGAAAAAAAAAAAAAAAAAAAAGGCAAAACAGAGAAATGGGGCTCCAGACCCAAACCCCTGGGAATCAGAGACAGGTCCCCAGTCAGGGGATTCACAGGCAGCCAGAGCTAACCAGGAGCAGAGGGGAGGGTGTTAAACCCCCAGGAGCCCTGGAGGAAGCAAAGGGGAGGGCAGAGGGGTCTCAGCCCCGGTGGGGTCCATGGCCCCTTCCCATGCTCTCGGCATCGCTTGGGCTCTGCAGGCAGCTCTCAGTGGGGGGGGTGAAGTGCTCAACTGTGAGAGTGTCGGGATGGTCCTGGCTGCCATGATCACTCTTAATTAACATGTTGCAAAGACATTCCTTACCATAAAAAGCCAAGGAGCACGCGGGGCCGTTCCCCAGCGCTGCGCAGCATCGGACATGACTCGGACACTTGAGGTCAGCTCAGAGGGGGCGAGCGGCTCCCCCCACTCCCACCCCAAGGAAGGGGTGGCTCTGGCTGAAGCATGCTGCTGCTCCCAAGCAGGTCCCATCCACCTCCCCACGTTCATTCCCTGCGCAGGGCAGAGGCAGGTGGTGTGGGAAGGCTTGGAGCTGGGACAAGTGGGAGGTTGGATTTAGGAAATGGGGATCAGGTGGCTCTGCTTTCCCTTTAGCTCAGGGAAAAGGAGGGTTTTGGACTCCCACCTAAGAGCCATACACCTGGGAGCAGCAGAAGCCTCCTCTTCCCCTGGGGTACTCACCACCTCTAGCTCCTCCTCATGCACAGCTTCCACCAAGCTAGGCTCTCAGCCCCCAGCAGCCTCTCACCCCCTCTTCCTTCCTCCAGATGCAGCCAGGGCATCCCTGGAGTAGAAAACAACCCATCCAACCTCTGGTGCTGGTAACAGAGAGACCAGGAGGGAGCGGGACATTTGGCATCCCATTCTCTGACTGCATCTCCCCACCTGCGAGCTGAGCTGGACCAGACTGGTACAGCTTTCCTGTAGGCCATGCAGAGGCATTCCCAGAGCCTCTGGAGAAGGGGATGTGGCTTCATCCCAGACCCTAAAGGATGTCATACATTTTCTTTGGGCCCTGGTTAGCACAGGGAGGATACCAGCTCCCACACACTGAAGCTCAGATGCTCCAGAAATGCTGCAGGCAAAGCTCCCCCTTTCCCTCCCCTGGCTTTGCCTGCAATTATTCCAGGTGAATCACCTCGCCCCGGGATCAGCCGCAGTAGAACATGTTTTACAGCCTCAGCACAACGAATTCCACCCGCTCTCCTGGAGAAAGAATTTCAGACGAGACCATTGCAAAGGCAGAAAGAGATCCAGAAAGATGGAATCCAGCTCCTTCTGGTGAATGTCAGCGTGTGTATCCAACAGGCTCGACACCACACGTAATGAAAGCCAGCAGTGCTTTGCTTATGCTTAAAAACACTCTGTCCAGCACCTGCCAGCCTTCGAGAGGCTCTTGGAGCTGGCAGAGGGAAAACCAGCTAGCACTGAAGTCTCAACTTTCCTCAAGCCTTCAAGATCCGAGAACAGGAGGGAAGGTCCATGCTGGGGAGGGCTCTCAGGTCAGTCCTGTGAGCCTGCACTGCCAGACACATGAAAAACAGCCGGGCAAGCTCCATCAAGGTTTGAACCTCCTCAGTGGTCCAGCTCTGGGCTGGACAAGCCTGTCAAATCTGCTGGGATTTTTTTGGTGTTCCCCCCCCCCCCCGCCCCGAGTGTTTTCTGTGCTACCAAGAGCAGGTAGTGCTTCAGCCCACACTCAGGTCCAGGCTCAGGAAGAGGAGGTCAGGCATTTAGAAAGGCCAGGAGCTACCTGCAAAACAGCTGTTTGTGGAGGCAGCAGCCCAGGCAAGGAGCTGGGTCTGCCACAGCAGGACCTGTGTTCTCATCCAGGCTCTAACATCCAAATCCCGCGTGACATGGGGTAAGGTGGGCCACCCCTCTGCCCTTTGCCGGGGCGGGGACAGATCCTGCCCAGGATGTGCAACCCCGAGTTCCCCAGGGAAACAGTCCCCCTCATAGCTGCGACACTCACCCAGCAGAGCAGCCTCCCCTGCTAGGAAAAGGCAGGGTTGGTGGATGCACAGCAGTAGAAGGGTTAAAATGCAGCTCTCCACCTTGCTGCCATCTGTTCTCACTCCCCATTTCAGTCTGCCTTGTCTTCTCCACCTCCCCATGCTCCGCTTGCAGTGCCCCAGGCAGCGACACAAGGGCTCTTCCACTGCTGGGCTAATTAGACACCAGCATACATTCAACTCCTGTAAACACGAGCTCAGGTGAATAATGGATTTGCTCCAAATTGCAGAGTAGCAGCTATTGTGAGCATCCCCAGCTCTATGGAAACCCTGGGCTTCAAGCGTTACCACGGGCAAATACTGGAGAAGATCCTGCAATAGAGCAAGCAGCAGAAGTGAGGTGGGAGCTGGAGCTGCTTGGCCAGAGACCACAGAACAACACGCATGCTCTGAAGCTCTGAAAGGCCTCGGTGTGAAGATGACAGAGTCCAGAGCCCGCCAGCATCACTCCAAGGCACACGGGAGAGTAGCACTTGTTTCTCATGTGATGCCCATGGGGTAAATGAAGGGAACCCTGGCTGCTTGCAGGAAAGAGGTGCATCAGACAAGACAGGAGACAAAGAGAAGAAGGGATGGGAAGAAGGTCCCCTGCAGAAATTGTTATGGGAGCACTTCTATGCATGCTCTGCCTCAGGTCAATGAGGAGCAGCAACCAGTCAGGATGCCACCACCCTGTCTGCCATTGCCTCGCGCAGGACAGAGCCACGACTGGGATAGCTCACGAAACTTTGGGGTAAAACATCCCCTGCACCTAACTAGACTGCAGGCCTGCCCGGCACTACCACAGCCAGGCCCCACCATGCCACAGATCAACATCTCGCCCTACCACTGAACTGAGTAACAGTTAGAAGTAACAATGTGAAAATCCTTCAGGATCCTACAGAACTGAGATTCCCACAACCCATCAAGGAAACAGGCAGCACCATTTGGAGCTTACAGCCTCCTGCCCTTAACAGACAGACTTCACTCATAACATGGTTTTGTTTTGGTATGGTTTTGTTTTTGTTTTCCACACTCACTGTGTCTGCTGCACATCAAAGCATTAACATTTATACCTGGGTCTGAAGATACACAAATGTAAGAGCCCACACAGCAGCCTTTGCTCCAGATCCATGGAAGAAGGCAAAGAGAGCCAGGAGGTAGTGTTTCCACAGGTTTATAAATCTGATAAATACAAGTATAACACCCTGCCCACCACAATGGGGCAAGGGAGGAGGGAAGGGAGTCCCAAAGGTTGCTGAGAGAGCACTGACTTGTACTTGGCAGCTGGAGATTTATGCCGATGTGTCAAACAGCTTCTCGATCATCTCCCCCACCTGGTCGACCTGGTATTTGATGTACTTCTCAGGGTTCTTGGTGAAGGGGACATTGCTGTATCTGCAAGGGAAGACAACCCCTGGGTGACAAGTGACTGGAACACAGCAGAGACCCACTAGCTCCTGCTCTGTCACAAGTCAGCACCACTCCAGCACAGGAATCTGACAGGCTATCTTGTATCCAGGTCACTTCTTCCCTACAATTGGTCTCCTGAGTTTTACAGGAGTAGCCCAGGGTGGCTTAGAGCTTCGTGCCAGCTAGAACATCCACACTCAGCCTGACCAGCAGATGTTCGCAACTGGCAGAGTTCGGCTTCGGGATGTTTTAGTGTGCCAGGTAGGGAAGCTACGACAGGACAGTAGAAAAGTGCCTCAGCTCGGGCTACTCTAGTGCTCAAAGACCTCAGTAAACCCAAAGAAGAGAGGACAATGTTACGAGAAGTCGTCACCTGTTCAAGAAGGCACCATAGGTCTCTTTCACAATAGTTTTCTGTGCTCGGCGGATTTTGTCCCGTTGCTCCATGTCTGGGATTGCCCATGCCTTCTGGATCTTACATAGCTCCTCCAGCCCGTCATTAAAACCCTGTCCAAAGTAAAACTTGGTGAGTGTTCTGTCTGCAATCGTGTCTAGATATCGAGCCTGATATTCTTCCCCTCCACTGCTGATCACCAACAGACAGGTCTCCTCCTTGGGCAGATCTTGCATCTGACTGTCTGTCCCAATCAACTAGGGGATGTTCTTACACCATCTAACACCGCCTTACCTTAAAGCGCTCCTTTATCATCTGCCTCTCCTTATCTTTGAGCTGCAACAAGGAGGGAAAGGATTTTATTTCATTTCCAGAAATAAATTTCCAACATGAGTATCTGCCACCCAACTTAAGTAACATCCTACCTATTTGGCTTCAATTCCCTCTCCTAAAGCAGGGGGAGAGAAAGCTGCAGTGAGCAGCGCACCCTGCATTCAGCAATTGGCTTTCATCTAAAGTAGGTTTAACGAGGGTAATTTTCAGCTAGAACGGACATAAAAATAGACTTCTTTATGCTTCCCGTCCTTTCTAAAGGAAGGTCTCAGGATTTTGCAAGTCCAAAACAGAAGCATGTGGTTAGGTGGAAATACAGGAATGGAGGCAGAGATTAAAAGACCTGTATGAATCTGGGGCAGGGGAGATGAGAAGTCAGCGCTGCTCTCCACCTTGTCCCAACCACAGTATTCACTCTGCAGAGCAATACTGGCATGAGATATAAAGACGGTTTCTGGGTATTTTTTTAATATGACAAGGGAGAAGATGTTTCCAGCAATTTCTACAATTTCAAAACCATCCTTGCCCATCCTCTCACCTTCACTCCTGGTTGAAAGACGGGTAGGTTTCTCTCCAAGATATAATCCGTCACCTTCAACCAGCTGCATTTGAAATGAGAAAGGAAGGAGGCAAAGAGGACTTACTTGTGTCTCACCAGAACATTTATGTCTTTACCCATGACCCAAAGGCCACCCCAGACAATACACACCCAAAAATCTTGCCACAGTGACCCCTTCCCAAATGAGATTAACTGTCTTTGATTTTAGACAGGTTTCTGGTTTAGCTGCTCTCTCCCACTGCTCCAGAAGCACTGGCTCCTGAGGAGCTCTCAAACTGACAAAACTAAGGGAAGAGCAGAGGATGTCGCCTGACCTGCGCTGGTAGGTCTGGATCTGCTGTTCAATGAGCTCCCGGTAAGACCTCTCAGCTGTCTTCTGTGTCACGGCTACCAACTGGATCAGCTCAGACCTGAAAGAACAAAAAACCTGAAGCAGCACGTGAGCCAGCTGCTCTCAGGGCTGCTAGCAGGTTGGTAACATTTCAGGCCCCTATCAACAATTTCTTTTCTGACCTTTACAATAAAGGGGACCTTGAAATGCACTAACTGGGAGAGAGAAGCCACTCCAAGTTACTTTCCAAAGCCATGTCCTCAGTCCTCTCAAGATCAAACGTTTCTCTACAACCTAAGGCATCTCTGAAGCTTTTATCTTCCACTCATGTAATGCAATGTTTATAATAGTGCAAAGCTTCCAAAAGGGCAATTTCAAGAACAGAAGAAAGAGCAGAGATGATACAGGCCAGCAAGTAAATGCACTCAACGCAGAGCTCTGCTCCAAAATCACACCTAGAATCAGCCTGGACTTCAGGGAGATTTATCCAGATGCACACTCACTTTTCCAGAGATTTCAGAATGTAGTTGTAGTTGTTGTGCAGAAAAATGGCACTCAAAGCTGGGTCTTCATAAACCTTGGATTTACTAAGAAGGTTAAGCTGCAAGTTGCCCAGCACTTTGCCTTCAAGAGGGAAAAAAAGAGAACAAAAAGTTTTGCACACAAACTTCTCATTAGACTGCTCTGTACTGTCGCTGTGGGCC